>NC_137181.1:14410833-16857500 GCF_951804945.1 Podarcis cretensis | reverse complement strand
ATAGAACTACCAGGAGGCAGCATCTTCATGGTAAAATGTGCCCCGCCAAGTCTTTCTCCCTTCCCACCCCCTGAAGAAGCACCAAGCAGGATTGGATTCTTCTGCTTAAGAGCTCATAAGCAGGAAGATCCATGTCTGTGTGGTACGGTTGCTTTGCAAGTGGCTCTGTTGCACACAAGCAAAGCCACTCACAAAGGAAGAGCAGCAGGATCATAGGAGCAGCACTGTGCAGGATTGGACCCTATTGCTTCACAGCTGTTGAGCAGCAGGATCTGATCCTTCACCCACCTCCTCCTGATCATAATTTAAATTTGGATTAAAACATGGCTTCAAAAACACTTAATTTAGCCCCACCCCCCAAATCTGGAAACAGACCCATCATGTGGGGGGCCCCAATCTTGGGGCCACAGGGCAGATCAGAGGGTCCCTGCCCAAGCCCTAGTACAAAACTATGTTATATTACAGGGACATGAATGAGAAAACTGGGTAAAATGTGTGGACATGCACATTAATTTTTGGAATGGACATTTTAAAAAATAATAATTCCACTTGATTTGGAAATGGAGTAAACTGAAGTGAGCTGTGAGGGGGTTATGTTTTATGAAATTATGTAAATCATGTAATTTTGTGGTTTTATATTGTAAACTGCCTTGTGATCATTGGATGAGGAGCAGTTTAGATTTAATAAAAAAAATAAGATTGGGAAAACTGAACCCAAACCTGGTGGAGTCATGTATCCCTACACAAAACTTCCCATCTCCAACAGAGGGAAGAAACACGACTATCATATTTAAGATGTTACAATTAGCTGACTGGTTTCCCTCTGCTATCCATCATGGCCAAAAGAGAACAGGAAGGGGAGGAGTTGTGGACTTTAGCCAAAGAAGGGAGAGTTTTTCATTTTTGCTTCTTTTGGACAAGTGCCAGGAAGGCATGAGAAAGAAGAGAAACTGGAGAAGAATTCAACGAGTTCTCAAGATAGGTCAACGCGGTCGTGATAACTGAGCAGATGGCTAGTCCTACAGTGAGGGATGGTTGCGTTATCTATAGATCTGGGCTGCGGTCCAGAGATTCTCATGCAAAGCAGAGGGCAGGGAGAAGAATGCTGGAGGAAAGGATCTGCTCCACCAAACATATGATTAGCAAGATCAAGACTGAGAGCTCAGATACTGCTGGATGGATGGAAAAGATGATTGGAAGGAGGTTTCTTCCTCCAGGTAGCGGTTAAGAGCTATGAGCCAGGAAAGCACCCGTTTGGATCTCACTTCAAGCATGAATTCTGTGAGTTGGCTTACGCACCTCTTTGTGGGGGACCCAATATGGGACAGAAGAACAGCTGCTTTGTAGGAATGCCTCCTGTTCGGTAGCACCATCTGGGTAGGACTAGGGGACAGGGGACCAGGGCTCTGCTCAGTTGAATTAGCAAGAGAATCCCCAAGCACAGCAGAGTTGGCTTAGCATCTTCTGAAGTACGTAACACACATTGCCGTCTAAAGAGGGTTGCCTTATTTAGGACTAACAACAACAACAACAACAATAATAATTTTCCCTCAGCTACTCTGGGATGCTTCCAACATATATAAAAGCACAACAAAACTTCAAACATTAAAAAACATCCCTGTAGAGGGTTGCCTTCAGATGTCTTCTAAAAGTTGTGTTTATCTCCTTGACATCTGATGGGAGGGCATTCTGCAGAGCAGGTACCACTACTGAGAAGGGCCTCTGCCTGGCTCCCTGTAACCTCACTTTTCGCAGCGAGGGAATCACCAGAAGGGCCTGGTCTAAAATAAACTCCACTGATGTTGTTTGCCTCCATTTACAATCTACTTGTAGATTTGCAAATCATCTTAACCTTGCAAAAACAAAACAAAAACCAAGCAAAGCCTAAGTCTCAAGTCCACCCCCCCTCTCCCCCCAAACCCCTGCCAGAGGAAACCAAAACTTGAGTTGTGCTGTCCCTGGAACATCTCACTATTCAGAGAATTGAAGAATATGTAACAAGATTGACCTTTCTGGGAAGGCTGTTACAAAGGGCCATCAAAGATTGCTAGGTGAAGAGCTTTGAACGCTCTGAATGAATTCTCACCCAATGGTGACTTTTCAAAGCTTAACCCCCTGGTGTCAGTCACCACAGCCAGACAAATCTGTCTTTTGCAGAGACTAATTCAGAAGCTGTGGGAGACCACTGTCTCCACGGGATCCGTTTGTCTTTCTTAATCACCCTCTTAAAGACGTGACCCAAATCCTTGACTTAGATAACATGGCTTCAGCAAACATTGATATGTTTATGAATGAATCAGGAAGTCCTTTCCCTAAACCATCTTTGAGAAATTATCGGCTTGAATATGCTCAGCCTCCCACTGTCAACGGCTGTTAGGATTTGGAGATGACGACCTTTGAAATGGAGAACATACCTGTGGTGTTGTCCTAGACAAAACTGACTTAACGATTCTTTAGATAAATGTGTGCGACTAACCTGGGTAGCTACTTACTCAAATTGTTCCTGCTGATCCCACAAAATAAGAGACGCAAACCACAAGCCGGGGAAATGTTAGAACATGTACATTTCTTCTTCTTGATTAAGGGCAATTAAGTGTCTGAAAAGGGCTTTATATGTTCAACAATTCTGGCTTTGTTACGTGTAATAAATGATTACTAATAACTTGTAAAGGGATGCATAGTGTAAAGACAGTATTATTAACAGAAACACACACACAAATGGATGAACTAAATATTTCTGAAAATTATGCACAGACTCTTTCCTTGCTATATTCTACTTGCAGGGAGTTGTGTATGTGTGTATTATTAACATAAACACACACACACAGATGGCAGCCTTAAAAAAAGGTGACCCCCCCCAGCTTGACTCTGAGATGGTACAGTCCATTCAATGACCTCCGGAATCTGTCATCCCATTTCAGTTTCACTGTGGTGCATGTCTGGTTCCAGCCAACTACAGTCAATTGTGGAAGTCACTGGTTAAGAAATTAGAATTTTATGGTTCCAAAAGTGGAATGTTGCTTCTGTGCTTTGTGAGGTCCAAAAGGTGAGGACATAAAAAAAGGCACAGGGCGCATCTCAGACCTCTTTGCTTAATGTAACAACTCCATTAACATAAAAGGCTGGAGCTCATTCCAGTTTCCTTCTCAACTAATAAAAGAACAACAACAACACATTGTCCTAAAAAAACCCTACCTGCCATTTCTGTTCCCAGGGAGAAAGAGAGAGAGAGAGAGAGAGAGAGAGAGAGAGAGAGAGCAGGATGTTTGGAGCCTATTAGAAAGATTAGAGTTAAATGATTTATTATGTGGTGCAATAAAAAAATGAGAGGGCAGGGAGAAAGCAAGCTGTAAGCTTTGCTTTGAGTTTGTAAATATGTTTGTGCGCATCAACAAAAAACATCAGAGTGACCTCTGTGAGATGATACTTAACTGCATTGGATCTCCTGTGATTTGGCTTAAAATGGTACACAGCCACAGGGGAGCATCCTTTAGTGAGTAAAATGGTGTCTAATCTGCGGCCTTCCAGACATCTTATGGGCTCCAATACCCATCTCCTCTGACCACTGGCCATGCTGACTGGGGCTGATGGGAGATGCAGTCAAAACACTTCTGGAAGTCACAGGCTCTCTACCCCTGTTGCAGTGACTGTTGACAGACATCCTGGAGAGCCTATATCTTCAAATCCTTGCAACACCTGGGGCCTAATCCAACTCATTGTTTGTTGTGAGGATAAAGGGTGTGTGTGTGTGTGTAGAACTTTGAATACCTTTCTAAGTCCAAAGGTGTGATAAAAACACAAGATATTGTTGATGTGGTCCATAGGAAAGCAGAGCAGCTTTTTTGGCACCAGCTGGGTTGCAGGAGTTGCCAAAAGGAGGTGTACAAGGAATCTTCCAACTGTTTAGGGACTCCACTCCAGATCTTTGCAGGGTTTTCTCCTTGGCCTTTTCTTCTTCCGAAAATATCTCACAAGGCAGAGGAGGTTTAGGATCAGAGTTAGCCCTAGACGGGCTAACTTCCCAGGTTGGTGGGCCCCACCTGCCCCTTATTTCTCTCTATGGCACATGCAGAAACTGCCTACCTGACCGCTGGACCCACTATTTGTCTTATCCACTCAATCTGCCGAAGTCTGTCTTCACATTCAGGGGAAGTCCCTAACTCACGAAGGGTTTGAGACCCATTGGTTACCCTTGCCTGGTTTAGCCAGCCAGTTGAAGCCGTTTCCTGGGGTGTGGCCGCTACTGCATACTGACAGCTATACTGACAGCTTCTAGGAGGTAGTGGTGAGAGCTGAGTGCAGGGTGAGGATTAAAGGTGGACAAACATGATGTGTCCCCCAGCAGAGGTAGTACCCCTCCTCTAACACCTTATACAGTGGATGCTCGGGTTGCCAACGTGATCCGTACAGGAGGCATGTTTGCAACCCACAGCATCTGCAACCCACAGCGCCGCATCTGTGCATGTGTGGGTTGTGATTTGTCACTTCTGCGCATGCGCAAAGCATGATTTAGTGCTTCTGTGCATGCGCAAGCATTGAAACCCGGAAGTAACCCATTCCGGTACTTCCAGGTTTCGGCGTGTCCATAACCCGAAAATGTGTAACCTGAGATATGACTGTACATCTCCAGGTGTAGCCAGGCACAATGTGAAAGGCTATGGTGAGGACAATATCGGGTCTTGATTGAACTGACTTTGCAATCTCCATTACCAGTTACTTGGCGATCAGACCAGTAGCATACTGCTGGCTTGCTAACCCTATTGACATCATGCTTTCCATGCCTCTCTGTCTGTGGGAAATCATGGGATGGGGTGAGATTTGTATTGGTTCAGAAATGAGTCAGTCTGTTTCCCTGTTTCTTTTGGAGTCAGGGAATCACTCAGCTCATTTCTGAGCCAGTCTGAGGTAAGCAGAGGGAGCGGGGGGAGGAAGAATTCTTTCCCATCACAGCTCAGAAAATGAACACGGCTTTTACACTGCAAGCAATTTTGCGTGTGCTGGGGGTTTACTGTCAGTCATTAATTTCAGGAGGAAAGATGTGCCAGGGTTCAAGAAGTCCTGCTTCTCCAAGGTGTGGGGGTCAGCTGTGGGTAAATCAATGACGGAGGAAAGGGGCTGTATAGGTCAGCAACGGCACAACGCTATGCAAGTCTATGCAGAAATAAGTCTGTGTGCGCATTAGCAGCTTAAAATACAGTCATTTCCCCCTGCTGTATCAAGGCACATTTGTGACGCTGTTCAAATCGGAGATACGTGCACTTGAGGCGCATGACCTATTCACTTCCCCCTTCACACACACAAACACAATTCCTATTTGTGAAGCTGTTATCTGGACATGAGGGCTCATCTGCACATGTGTGGTGGCTGTCTCGCATGTTCACACCAGTCAGCAGCAGAAAGTGAATACGGCTTTAGTTTTCTAGTCGGATTGAAGCTGGTTTGAGGTGGGGAGGATGTGGCGATCACACACAGGGCCCCCGGACGTTTGACGGTCTATTGACCCTGTGCCGCCACTGCAATTGCTTTTTCTGCTGCCACCACCCCGTATCTCATAGGGACACATGGAGTCCAGTCAGTTGTTAGCATAAACAAATAATCAAGTTTATTTTTAAATGCAGGAACAAGCTTATGGTTTCAGTTAATTTTTCTCTTGTCAGTTTCTTATTCTTAGTTCCTAACAACTCCAGACTGATTATTCCAACTATCTATCTGACTCCACCTAACAATTCCTCTCACTCTCTCACAATACAACTCTACCAACCCACACCTAAACCTCTACTCCCAAACCTCAACTCAATTGACTTTCAGAACCTCCCACTCTAACTTTGATTCCCCCCTTGCATTCTCACTGGCCAATCACATCACACCCATTTTAACCCTTTCCTTATGACCCATCCTAGGAGGCAAACGCCACAGAGGGATGAATCAAACAGCCGTGTTTGTCAAGAAACAACAGGATCGATGTGGGTCATGGCTAATGTTGTGTGAATGCTGCTTCAAAAACTAGCAATGGAAGCACACTGGGTGCAGAGCAAGCAGGAACCCTAAGCCCCATTGAGCTCATTAGGATATGCTTCCAGTTAAATATTTGAAGGCTTGCAGTGCTAAATCTCTTAGCAGTGTTTTCAGAGTGAGTGCAATAATTGTAAAGAATTTAGTACACTGGAAACAGTCCTATAGAAATGAGGAAATAATTAACCTTCCTTTAAAGCATCTTTTTCAGAGAGAGAACCCAGCATCTTTATTGTAAGGTAACAGAAAACCCTCCACACACAGTTCTTGCAATACTCCTGTATTGATTTTAATTAGAGACTGCAGCGTGCGCTTTTCCTTCTCGATTTGATCTCGTCAATCTCCTAATGCTCCATTTTAAGTGCCTGCTGAAGTGCAGCTCTTAATTGCCTACAAAATGCTTTTAAAACAACAGCGGTCCAGGCCTAACAATGATAGGCTTCTTCCAAAGAGGCTGTTGCATTTGCAGAAGCCTGTTGAAAGAGCTGTCAGGAAGGGTAGGATGTACACAAGGAGTGGAAGCTGAGATTAACGGGTTGTGAGGGAAGAAGTGCCTAAGTCAGGCCAGAACAATTCTGGGACACCTTCCCAATGCCACCTCAACGAGCCAAGGAAAACCCCGCCAAATAAGATTGCACAAACAGCAGAGAGGCTATAAAAGAACACCAGTCGGGCCACAACTAGTGGCTGTTCACCACAGGTTGGGTCACAAGTTGTTGAGCCTGAACCTATGTCTGTGTAAACAACATTGCTTGGAGTGAAGTACTTCAGCTGAACAAAGTTCAGTGAAGTAGTTCAAAAGATCTCAGAACTACATCTGAAAGTAGTTCCCATAATTCCAGAGTGAACTGAATGTGAAGTAAATGGGAAGAACTTTGAATGATTTCTAGTTCAAATTCAAGTTCATTCTCTTACATGTGCTTTGAATGCTTTAGACCAGCCTTCCTCAACCAGCCAGCATCAGGCTGACCCAATGGAGTTCATGAACATGACAAACTTAGGTATGGCCATTTCAATGGATCTGCTTTGACTAGGACTTTGTTGTGAACCTCCCTGTGGTTTTCAGATGAAGGACAGTACTGTATTCAAATTTAATTAATAATGATAAAATAATAGGACTATGTTGAAAACAAGCCACTGTCTATCTATGCAGAGAAATTGAACTTTTGTTGCTGTTGTGTGTATGTTGTCAAGGTGTTCACACAGCTGCCTAGAGCAGGAAGCAAAGAGGGCTTCTTCCTTGAGCACAATTTGGACAGTGGCATAAAATATCAATAGGTAAAGGTAAAGGGACCCCTGACCATTAGGTCCAGTCGTGACCAACTCTGGGGTTGTGGCGCTCATCTCGCCTAATTGGCCAAGAGAACCGGCATTTGTCTGCAGACAGCTTCCGGGTCATGTGGCCAGCATGACTAAGCCGCTTCTGGCGAACCAGAGCAGCACACGGAAATGCCGTTTACCTTCTCGCCGGAGCGATACCTATTTATCTACTTGCACTTTGTGGTTTCAAACTGCTAGGTTGGCAGGAGCTGGGACCGAACAACGGGAGCTCACCCCGTCATGGGGATTCGAACTGCCGACCTTCTGATCGGCAAGTCCTAGGCTCTGTGGTTTAACCCACAGCACCACCCGCGTCTCAAAATATCACTGTCATATTTCACTTCCAATGCAGCAGAAAGAAAGCTAGATACCACTTTACTCAGAGGCTCTGTGTTGGCAGCCAGTTTGGGAGACAGGACCACTGCATTTTTGCTCTTTCCCACTGTTTCTGTAGCCTAACCCAGCAAAGTACACTTACACATGAAATGTTGCAAGGGAAGAAGAAAACTGCAAAAGCACTGCAAAAGCTCAGTCATGTGGTTAAGCTCACCGCAGAAAATGGCCATTTAGCAGAGTTGTTTTTCCTAGACCAACACCAGCATGCACACTATGTACAGATGTTACAAGTAGGCTTCTCTCTCTGAGCCCAGAGACTGTTTTTTGCTTCAAAGTCCTTGCTTTGTAAAGTCCACAGCCAAGTCCTAAGCTCAGTTGCTTGCAAAGTCCTGCAGCTAATAGAGTTCTCCAAGTTTTGAAGTCTGGCACATTTCTGACTTCTTACTCAGACGATCCCTTCAAGAGCAAGATGGAATTCTAGATGGGTCACTAGCCTGATACAGCAGGTGTTTTCCTATGAGACCTAGTTTTGTATAGTGTTTAAAGTGTTGAACTAGGACCTAGAAGACCAGGGTTCAAATCCCCACTTAACTATGAAGCTCACTGAGTGACCCTTGGCCAATCACTATATCTCTCAGTCTAACTTACCTCACAGAGTTGTTGTGGGGTTTAAATGGAGGAGTGAGGAAATCATGTATACCACCTTGAGTTCAATGGAGGGGAGAAAAGTTGGATTATAAATGCAATAAATAAAAATGTATTTATGATCCTTGACGGATCCACGAGCATTCTTAACTCACTGCATATTTTACCAGTCATTCCTCACAAGGGGTCAATTCAGGGCAAATCTCCTGTGTTGTGCTTTTTACCTTCTTTAGTAATTACACCTAATCTCACAGGCAATAAGATTAAAAAACTGATTTGTGGGTGGTGCCAAGTCCCAACGAGGAGAGGAGGCAGGAGCAACCAGTAACTTGTTCTGCACATAGAAAGGCTTGGTAAATGGCATTGCTTTTTGGCTAAGGATCATACCCTATTTTCTTGCTTCTGTTTATGCAGAAGTTCCTCAACACTCTCCTCTTTGAAAAGCAAGTATAATCAATGCCACTTTTATGATTTAGGGCACGGGGCTCGATGACATGGTGAAGGACACATGTGAGGTCAGTGGTGGAGCAGGACTTCTGTTGACCAAAGCTGACAGCTTGTACAGAGCGAAACATG
Source organism: Podarcis cretensis (assembly GCF_951804945.1). NCBI lineage: Eukaryota > Metazoa > Chordata > Lepidosauria > Squamata > Lacertidae > Podarcis > Podarcis cretensis. The sequence continues at coordinate 16,848,611 of NC_137181.1, read as the reverse complement.
GCATCTGTTCACTTTTCCCCTGACTTGGTGACTAACAAGATTTATGGTTCGCCCACAGCAAATACTGACTCCTTAGTCAATAAATCTTGATACCACCTTAGCTATAGTCAATATTTGGTTGTACTTGTAATAATAATGATCATTATTAGCTACTATATCATGATATGAATGGCAAAGATGTGGGTGGGGAGAGGGCAAAGGTGGGAAAAGGAATGAAACAAAAGGCACAGATAAGGAGTTCCCTGCTTCCATGAGCAATGCCTTCCACTTTATTATACCAGCTGGGTCCCTTTTCTCTCCACCCATAAAGAAAATACTCCCAGAAGGCCTTTGGATCAACACAGACAACCTGAATGCAAAGATCATTCCAAACTTAAACATTCCAAGCATGGTGTGAAATGGAATGAGGTGGAAATTGACAGGTGCTCTCTTCCAGATACAGTGGTACCTTGGTTTATGAACTTAATCCGTTCCAGAAGTCCATTCTTAAACCAAAGCGTTCTTAAACCAAGGCGTGCTTTCCCATAGCAGCGGGGAATGGAACAAATGGAACACACTCAACAGGAAGTGGAACATGTTCTGCTTCCAAGGCAAAGTTCACAAACCGAAACACCTACTTCCGGGGTTTGCAGCATTTGTAATCCAAGTTGTTCATAAACTAAGCTGTTCTTAAACCAAGGTACCACTGTATTGCTGGACTACAATACCCATTATCCATGAGCACTTGTTTTTCTGGCAGGGGCCAATGGGAATTCATAGAGTTCAACAAGGTTCTCCATCCCTGGTCAAGGGCTTTGAGCTAAGAAGCCAATTAAGTCACATCCTTACCATACATTCAATGCACCCTTATGCCATTTCAATAGGCACGTTTTCCCTCAAGGAATTCTGGGAAGTGTAATTTGTTAAGCTTCCTGAGAGATGCCTCACAGATTTATAATTCTCAGCACTCTTAACAAATTACACTTCCCACAATTCCTTGGGGGAAGCCATGAGTGTTAAAGTGGCAAAATAGTGCTTTAAATATATGATATGGATGTATCCGAAACCTAAAACTGACATGCGATATGCATGCATGTATATGACTGTTTCTACTTTCTCCTAAGGATCCAGACCTTGTTCTTTCAAAAATTAAATAGTAGTGCACACCATCGTGCCTTTGAAGAATATCTGTTCCCAGCTTTATTCGTCTTCAAGATTAAAGCACTAAATCTTTCCCACCATTCAGAGTCTTTTCTTTGTGGTTGTGTAAAAATCTTTAAAATCACGACAGTCCCAAAAACAAATATAAAGAACACCCAATTGGTGCAACATAAAAGTCCTTGTTTTTACAGTGCCTTTTATGAATATCTTGGGGGGGTTGTTTCTTTTGTATAGTACACACAGTTTTGTTTTATTTTTTACAAGCATGAAGGAGTTGTGGATCTCTTGGAGGTCAGTAGGTGACCATCAATAGTTTCAGGTGGGATTCAATCACATACCAGCAAATCCAGGTTGTGCAATTGCATTTGATTGGGGGGGGGGGTCCTGATCAACCGACCCACATCTCAAAAAGTTTGGTCTTCTTACATTTACAAAAGTGACAGGGGAAAGCACGGGAGAGTGTTGAGTGACACTTGCTTTGATGCAACGTCATCTAGCCTCCCCACCAACAAATCAGAATGAAGGTTCATTACGTAGCCGATATTGTCTTATCGCCCTGCAGACAAATCAGGATGAATCAACTGGGAGTGCTCAATGTCTCAGAAATTTTCCTGGCAATTTGGCTATGTTCACAGCATGGGAGGGGAAAGAGAATTAAAATGCCAGTGGAAGTATTTCAAGCAATGCTGCTTACGATCTGCAGTGCATCCTGGCTTCACGACTGGTAAGATACTTGACTAAAATTACAGAGCATTTTTCTGTAGGTGTGCATTGGGAAGATGTAATCCCGGAGCCTTTAGACTGCTGGGGAGCAGTATTGGAGCAGCTTCTGCACTATATATTTAAAGTAGTATCATACCACTTTAAACAGTTATGGCTTCCCGCAAAGAATCCTGGGAGATGTTGTTTATTAAGAATGCTGAGAGTTGTTTGGAGATCCCTATTCCCCTCAGAGAGCTACAATTCCCAGAATTCCCTGGGGAGAGGGATAATAATAATAATAATAATATATTTGTACCCCGCCCATCTGGCTGGGTTTCCCCAGCCACTAAAATGCACTAAAATGCCACACATTAAAAACTTCCCTGAATAGGTCTGCCTATAGGATTAGATCACTATGAGAAATGCAGCTCTATTTGAAAGTAAGAGCCAGTGTCCTGTTCTTACAGTGGTCAACCAGATGCCAAGAGAAACCCGAAAGAACAACCTGAGTCCTTCTGCAGCCTCTGTACCTCTGTTTCTCAGTGCCTGATGTTCAGAGACATACTGCCTCCAATATAAAAGCAGTATGGTTCAATACAACTGTAGCTACAACAAATATTTTTATTAATATGGTTGCAGGCCCAATGAAAACAACTTGTCTCTGTTCTGTTATGGAATTTGTTTTGGTGGTTGGTTTCTGATGATGGCAACAACGGAAGGAGAGGCATCTTGGCCTATAAACCTTGGTGATATAAGGACAAGATTGCATCCGGTCATTATTTGTTAAGAGATTATTTATGGACATCACTGCAGAAACAACAGAGGGGGGGAGGAATTCTGCCTTTGTGCGTGCGTGTGGGCCTTGAATGGAAGGGCTGAGTAGACAGGAATGCAAAGCATGCCAGAATTGTTACAGTGCATACGAAGCAGGGGCCCGGAGACATGACCTTGTGTTTAATGTGTACGTTGATCTCTGCCGCATATGTTTCCTTTTGAAAAGATTTTTAAAATTCAGAATGCATTCTCTGGAGAATCTTTATGACCTCATGGACATGCTGAGCCCTGTAATAACTGAATTAGAGGACATTGGTAGGGGGAGAAGGGAATGATGGATCACAGGACGTAAGTGAGGACAAGGGAGACGATTTTCCTTGGATGCATACTTGCCTACTGTGACGTTTAGGAAGTTTGCAAATGATTTGCTTTCTTGCACCGATGCCATTATGGAAACCATGGGAGGCATGCCAAAAGTTCCCCACGGTGATTACCAATTCAGGCCTTGACCAGATATAGACTGTTTAGATTTACCAGGGAACTTTCTTTTCTGAAGCCCAAAAGACTTGGACAAGAATTGACCAAATCTGGATTACTAGAGGACTGGCACCCAAGATTCGAAAAGTGGAAATCTGCCCAAAAACTTGCTCCGACCATAATCTCGTGAAAATGGAAATGAAATTAACACCGATTGGATCCTTCAGATGGAGGATGAATGACACTCTGTTTAGAGATCTAGAGATTATCAAGAAGGCCCAAAAAATTATGAAAGATTATTTTGAAATAAACTTGAAGACCACAGTAGAAAAAAGAGTAATCTGGGACGCAAGTAAAGCTGTAATGAGAGGTTTTTTGATTCAACAAAATGCAATAAAAAGGAGAACCCAAGAGGAGAAAAAAGAAAAGATTTTGGAGAAAATTAGAGAAGGAGAAAAGAAGCTTAGGACTAAACCAAAGTCACAGGAGATTTTGAGAGAAATTAAATTACATCAAGTACAATATATGAAATTGGTAAATCAAGATATAGAATGGAAGATTAGACTGATGAGACAAAAAACCTTTGAATCAGCTAATAAATGTGGAAAGTTATTAGCATGGCAGTTGAAGAAAAGACAAAAACTGAACACAGTTACAAATCTTGAAGTGGATGGCAAGAATATACAAAATCCACAGGAAATTAAAAATTGCTTCCAGAAATACTTTAAACAATTATATGCACAAGGGCCACAGAATGAGACTAAAATTGACAAATTTTTGGAAACCAATGGATTACAAAAAATCTCTCAAGAGAATAAGATATTATTAAACTCCAGAATTTCTGAACAAGAGGTGGAGGGTGCCATTCAGAATATGCAAGTGGGCAAGTCTCCAGGCCCGGATGGGTTAACCTCCAAATACTACAAAGTTATGAAAGACTACCTAATTCAACCGTTAAAGGAGGTTTGCAACGAAATTATGGAGGGGAAAAAAGCGCCGGAGTCGTGGAAAGAAGCCTACATCACGCTTATACCAAAAAATGAGTCTGAAAAGACACAACTTAAGAACTACCACCCCATATCCCTGCTCAATGTGGATTACAAAATTTTTGCAGATATATTGGCCAAAAGATTGAAAAAAGTATTAGCTGAAATGATACACAAAGACCAAGATGGCTTTCTCCCTGGCAGATATTTGTCAAATAATATGAGGAATATAATTGATATTTTGGAAAAGCTACAAGTTAACATTAATTCAAAAGCTGTTTTGATATTTATTGATGCAGAGAAAGCCTTTGACAATATATCTTGGAGCTTCATGAAGAAAAATCTTCAGGGGATGGGGGTGGGAGAAAAATTTGAAAATGGTATAGGTGCGATCTATTCAGAACAAAAGGCTAAACTAATAGTTAATAATGCAGTTACAGAAGAGGTTAAAATTGAAAAAGGGACACAACAAGGCTGCCCAATTTCCCCATTGCTTTTTATTTCGGTCCTGGAGGTTTTGCTGAACATGATTAGAAGGGACCAACAGATTCAGGGTGTTCAGGTCAGTGACAAACAATATAAACTTAAAGCCTTTGCAGATGACCTAGTTTTGACACTGCAGGAGCCAGTACCAAGTACTAAAAGGGCCTTAGAATTAATCCAGGATTTTGGTCAGGTGGCTGGCTTTAAACTGAATAAGTTAAAAACTAAGGTATTGGAGAAAAAATTAACGCCAATAGAGAAAGAAAAGTTTCAGAAGGAAACAGATTTATTACTGGTAAAGAAAGTAAAATACCTGGGGGTGAATATGACCTCTAAAAAGGTTAATCTATATAAGGACAATTATGAGAAGTGTTGGTCAGAAGTGAAAAAAGATCTTGAAATTTGGTCAAATCTAAAGCTTTCCTTACTTGGACGAATTGCTGTCATCAAGATGAATGTATTGCCGAGAATGTTGTTTCTGTTTCAATCATTGCAAATAATAGACAAGATGGACTGTTTCAAGAAGTGGCAAAGGGACATTTCTAAATTTGTCTGGCAGGGCAAAAAGCCCAGAATTAAATTTAAGATACTTACGGATGCGAAAGATAGAGGGGGATTGCCCTGCCGGACCTTAAATTATATTATGAAGCAGCAGCTTTTTGCTGGCTGAAGGAATGGCTACTTCTTGAAGACATGGATATTCTCGATTTGGAAGGATATGATAATGCATTTGGGTGGCATGCGTATTTGTGGTATGGTAAGGACAAGGTACACAAGGCTTTTAAAAACCATATTGTCAGAAAAGCATTATTTAATGTCTGGATTAAGTACAAAGATGTATTGGAGAATAAAACCCCAAGGTGGCTATCGCCAATGGAGGCAAAGGCCATGAAAAGACTTAATATGGAGACTAACTGGCCAAAGTATTGGGAAATTTTGGAGCAGGAGGGTGATAAATTGAAATTTCAGAGTTATGAGAAACTTAAGGAAAAGGTGCGAGATTGGTTGCATTACTTTCAAGTAAGAGAGGCCTACAACCTGGATAAAAAGATTGGCTTCCAGGTGGAAAAATCCAAATTAGAAACAGAATTGTTAGAACCCAATGCTAAGATACTATCAAGAATGTATAAGTTGCTGTTGAAATGGAATACTGTAGATGAAACGGTAAAATCTGCTATGATTAAATGGGCACAAGATGTTGGACATAACATTATGTTTGCTGACTGGGAACAGTTATGGACCACCGGAATTAAGTTAACGGCATGTAACGCCTTAAGAGAAAATATTATGAAAATGATGTATAGGTGGTACATGACCCCAGTCAAGCTTGCAAAAATTAACCATTTGCCTGATAATAAATGTTGGAAATGTAAAGAAACTGAAGGTACATTCTTTCACCTTTGGTGGATGTGCCCAAGGATTAAGGCTTTCTGGGAGATGATTTATAATGAAATGAAAAAGGTATTTAAATATACCTTTTTGAAGAAGCCAGAGGCCTTTCTCCTGGGCATGGTCAGCCAATTGGTGCCAAAGAAGGATAGAACTTTCTTTTTGTATGCTACAGCAGCAGCAAGAATTCTCATCGCAAAGCATTGGAAGACACAAGATTTACCCACCTTGGAAGAATGGCAGATGCAAGTAATGGACTACATGGAAATGGCAGAAATGACTGGCAGAATACGAGATCAAGGAGAAGAGCAGGTGGAAGAAGACTGGAAGAAGTTTAAAAATTATTTACAAAAACACTATAAAATTTTTGAATGTTGAGAACACTGAAATGAAAGGGAGGGGTTCTAGTGAAGAAGATAAATAAGAGTATGAAAGAAGGGATAGATATTGGATGAAAGTTAGAATAATATAATATGTGAAGGAATTTTTTAAAGGATAAAATCAATAAGAAGGAATTTGTTAAACTAATTTTAAAATGGAATACAAGAAAGGAAGGCGGGTGGGAGTCAGGAAAATAAGGTTATGAAGGATATGAATTTGAAAAGAGGCTCCTTTTTTCTTTTTCTTTTGTTAAATTTTTATGTTTGATATGTATTGTTTTTCGTTTGTGTTGTTTTTCTTTTGTAAAAACTAATAAAATATTATATTAAAAAAAAAAAAGTTCCCCACGGTGATTACCAATTCAGGCCTTGACCAGGTATGGACTGTTTAGATTTACCAATGTTGTGGCCTCAAGTGCCTTCAGAACATATCCTGGGACTATGAATGGAGGCATCTGTCAATTTCAGTTTCTCCCCATTTCTCACCCCCCCCCACTCTTAAATTCCATTCTCCACATGTCTACATCAGTTTGCGTTAAAAAAAAAAAAAGACAGGAAGATAGGAGAACAACTTATATAGCCTAGAGTCCCTCTGGGGGTGAGATTATATATATATATATATATAAGGGGGAAAATAAAAGAAGAAAAAACAAAATAAGGATAAGTAAGATTGTGAGCCCCTCCGGGGAGAGAGAATAACTTACAGGATGTCATGGAAAGATGGTAAAAAAGTCGGAGGGACCCCGGGTGATAGAAAGGCATCCCGGCAAGAAGAGATTAAAGATCTAGACATTCTATGGCTAAAAATCAAAGAGGAATTCAAGCAAAGGGAAATGCATATGGAAAGTAAGTTAGGAGAATTGCAGGAACAAATAGATAGTAAAATAGAAAGTGCTGTAGGCGAACTCACGAAAAAGATACAAGATTTGACGGTCAAGTCAAAAATACTTGAAGAATCAAATAAAAGAATGCAGAAAGATTTGAGGGATCAGAAGAAAGAAACAGAAAAGCTAAAGGAAGAAGTAAAAAATTTAAATAAAACACAAGATCAACTATGGGACAATTTAGCCATGGCAGAGATGCGTCAAAAAATCTTAATCTAAAATTCAGAGGGATCGCCGAAGAAGCAAATGAAAACATAAGGGAAAGAATAGTTAAGGAATTAGCAAAATGGCTGCAGATGAAAGAACAAGTAGCATATACTATAGAGAACGCATTTAGAATAAGAGGGAAACCACAACAAGTCAAATAAAAAAAAAACCCCGGGAGACTGTTTAGTAATTTTTAACACCATAGAAATGAAAAACACAATAGTAAGAACGAGCTTTAAAAGAAAGCTGATGATCGGAGACTGTCCAATCATCATTTTTAAAGAAATTCCAGTCAGGATTCTACGTAAAAGGGAAGGATATACACAGTTGACAAGTGTGCTGAAGAGAAGCACAATTCAGTATAAATGGGAATTCCCAGAAGGGGTTTCCTTCTATTACAAGAACAAAAAATTCAAGTTGACAGATATACATGAAGCAGAAAAGTTCCTGAGAAGGTACGAAAAAGACCTGGGTAGAGAGGAAGCAAGACAGCGAGAAGGTGACCTGAATGTGGGGGGGAGGGGGCGGTGGGGGAACGGAGTCGGGGGTGGGTGGGGGACCAGAGGAGGAGACCGAAGATACAAAATCGGAGGAAGAAGAGGAAGGAGAAGACAGAGAATCTAACAGAAAGAATAACACCAGACTCTAAACCAGAAACAAGGATAAATTGCATGCAATAATAACCCAAAATGTCTCTTAAATTTCTTTCGTGGAATGTGAATGGTTTTAACGATAAGCCCAAGAGAAATAAATTTGAAAAGATTATAAAGAAAAAAAAAAATTGATGTCATTTGTTGCCAAGAAACTCATGTTGCCAAAAAACATAAGCATATTCTAATAAATAAGAAGCTGGGAATAGAATTCATTAATTCAAACTCTAAGAAAAAAAGAGGGGTAGTAATCTACGCGAAGGAGAAACTAGAACCCAAACAAATTTGTAAGGATGAGGATGGAAGAATCATAGGAATTCAAATTAACTACCAGGGAGAGAAAATAAACGTGGTAACAGTCTATGCCCCACTCAAATAGAATGGAGTTCTTTAAAAAAACTGGAACAATTTTTATTAGAGCTAGACAACAATAAACTGGTCTTACTCGGAGATTTAAATGCGGTTCCGACACCAGAACTAGATAGAAGTACAAGAAAAAAGAACATAAATCAAGGGAAACTACCGAAATCATTTAATGATCTGGAAGAAAATCTGGACCTAATAGACATATGGAGACACAGAAACCCTACAACGAAACAATTCACCCACTTCTCTGAACCACATTAGAGCTGGAGCAGGCTGGATCAGATATGGATCTCAAGAGAATTAATAAGAAGAACGGAGAAATGTGAAATTTTACCTAGAACCTTATCGGATCACAGTCCAATAACATTACAATTAAAGTGGAAGATCCAAGGGTTGTACAGATGGAGAATGAATGACTACCTGTTTGAAAAAGAAGAGGTGATCAAAAAAGCTAAAACTACCATAAAAGACTATTTTGACCTAAACATCAACAAAGGGACAGGTATAGACACAGTATGGGATGCTAGCAAGGCTGTGTTAAGAGGCCTCCTGATACAACAAAATACCCAAAGAAAAAAGGCTAAGGAAAAAAAAGAAGAATAATTAATCCATCAATTGAAAGAATGCGAAAAAAAATATGATAAAAAACCCAAACGACGATGGCCATAAGCAACAATATAAAATGCTCCAAACAAAATATTCAATATTAATAAGCCAAGAGGTGGAATGGGGAATAAAGCTAATGAAACAAAGGTCCTTCGAATCGGCAAATAAAATTGGAAAGTTTCTGGCGTGGCAACTGAGAAAAAGAAGAAAACTTAGTACCATCAATAAAATAAAAGTTGAAGAACAAGTCCTGGAAGACCCTAACGAAATAAAAAAGAACTTCCTCAAATTCTATGAGAACTTATACAAAAGAGAAGAAGAAGATTTAACGGGCATTGCAAAATATCGAGAAGAAAATAGTCCCAAAAATATATCAGAAGAGGAAAGAACCGCCTTAAATAAACCCATAAAAATAGAGGAGATCCGAGAGGCAATCAAGAGGATGAAACTGGGGAAAGCCCCAGGCCCAGATGGGCTATCTGCCAAGTATTACAAGGTCCTAGAGGAATACATAACACCAGTACTATGTGATGTAATCAACGAGATATTAAGAGGAGGAAAAATGCCAGCATCCTGGAAAGAAGCCTATATCACGTTGATCCCGAAACCAGACTCAGACAAACTCAATATTAAGAATTACAGACCGATTTCATTATTGAACAACGACTACAAGATCTTCGCAGACATAATGGCACACAGACTTAAAAAGTGTTTAACCAATCTCATTCATATTGATCAGGCCGGTTTCCTTCCCAATAGACAAATAAAAGACAACATTAGACACACAATAGACATCATTGAATATTTAGAATGTCATAATGAAATTCCCGCTGCTTTAATGTTCGTTGATGCCGAGAAGGCTTTCGACAATGTCTCCTGGGGTTTTCTAATAAAATGCCTGGAAAGATCAGGGATAGATGGCACATTCCTGAAAGGAGTTAGAGCAATCTACGCACAACAAAGAGCTAGATTAATTATCAACAATAACTTGACAGAACAGTTTGAAATAGCAAAAGGCACTAGACAGGGGTGCCCTCTGTCACCGCTGTTGTTTATTATGGTTTTAGAGATAATTACAAATAAGATAAGAAAAACCCCAGAGATCCGTGGCATAAAAATAGGAGTGAAAGAATATAAACTGAAAACATATGCAGACGATCTTATGCTGTCATTGGAAGAACCAAAAGAGAGTGTCAGCAAAGTGTTAAAGCTACTAGAAGAATTTGGAAAATTATCCGGATTTAAATTGAACAGAGCAAAAACTAAAATAATGACCAAAAATATGGAAGAAGAAACCAAAAACGATCTTGAAAGTCAAACTGGAATTAAAATAACTAAAAAAGTAAAATACCTTGGAATCTGGTTAACTATGAAAAATATAAATCTGATTGAAAATAACTACAAGAAAACATGGAAAGAAATAACGAAGGACTTGGATACATGGAATAGAATACATCTCTCGTGGCTGGGGAGAATGGCGGCGATTAAAATGAGCTTACTACCTAAATTACTCTTCCTATTCCAGAATATACCGATAATTAGGGGAACCTCAATATTCAAAGAATGGCAGAGATTACTTTCTAAATTCATTTGGCAAGGAAAGAGACCAAGAATTAGATTTAAATTGCTCACAGACCAAAGAGATAGGGGTGGTCTTGCGGTTCCAAATTTGAGGTTATATTATGAAGCTGCATGTCTTTGTTGGGTAAAAGATTGGATTGTCATCAAAAACAAAAATTTGTTAGATCTAGAGGGGTTTAATCTAAGATTTGGTTGGCATGCCTATCTATGGCGAGACAAAGGAAGGGTTCATAAAGGCTTTTCTAATCACATTTTCAGAGGGCCACTGCTGGAAGTGTGGGAAAGGAATAAAAAACTGTTGGAGCAGAAAACGCCCTGGTGGTTATCACCAATTGATATTTTAACAATTAAAAAATTAAATATTGAGGGGGAAAGATGGACATATGAAGATCTACTAACCAAAACAGAATCCGGGTGGAGGATTAGACCTTACGAAGAAATAAAAAACAAACTGACTGGTTGGATTCAATACCATCAAATTAATTCAATGTGGAGGGAAGATAATAAGATTGGAATAAATGACAAGAAATCCAGATTTCAGATTGAAATAATAGAAAGTAAAACAAAATTATTATCAAAAATGTACAACCAGCTGCTTGAGTGGGACACCAAGGACGAGGAAGTAAAGGATGTGATGGTGAAGTGGGCGGTAGACCTAGGGTATAATATAGAGTTTGACAAATGGAAGGCATTGTGGTGTAAAGATATGAATTTCTCAGCATGCACGACACTAAAGGAAAATATGTACAAGATGATGTACAGATGGTACATAACGCCGGTAAAATTGCATAAAATGTATAGAACGGGCGATAAATGGTGTTGGAAATGTAAGAGCAAGGAGGGCGAATTCATCCATATGTGGTGGACGTGCGAGATTCTCAAAAAATTTTGGGAATCTATCTATAATGAATTAAAAAAAAATCTTAAATATACGTTTGTTAAAAAACCCGAAGCCTTCCTGTTGGGAATAATAGATAAGGACATCAAAGAAGAAGATAAAACCTTTTTTCAATATGCAACAGTGGCCGCCAGAACCCTCATAGCACAATACTGGAAAACATCAAAAATCCCAACACTAAAGGAGTGGCAACTTAAATTATCTGATTATTTGGAGTTGGCTAAATTAACACAGAAAATAAGAAATCAAAAAGCACAAAATTTAACAATGAATGGGATAAATTTAGGATATACATGGAAATAGAGACAAGGGGAAAATCAAAATGTTGATCAGAAATACACATGTATTTACAGAAATCACAGTAGGCATGAGATAACGCTTACTACGTAAAAAGTTTTATTAAGGAATAGACACAGCAGATAGATAAACAAGGTAATATTTTCCGATATCGAGATAAAGGGAAGTCGATCAATGTTATTAAAGTTGTATGTATTTTATGTTTTCCTTTCTTTTCTCTTTTTCTTTTTCTTTTTCCTTTTTCTGTTTGTTTTCTTTTTCATTTTGTCTTTTGTACGTTTGTGAAATAATAATAATAAAAAAGTCCTCATGAAAACTCATCTGCATTTTCGAGCAAACTTCTCTTCACATACACATTTTTGTATGCAATTTTGCCTAATGGACACATTTCTGCAAAGCAATTTCTCCTGATATTGTGCATATATTATATATCTTCAGTAATAAGTGTACTTACATGCACACCCCCTACCTTAGTATATGCACACTTGTACATATTACTTGGTTGGAGAACTGCATTGAAGAACTCAGAGAAGTGAGAATTCCCAAGGATGGCTGTGTTTCAGTTCACATACTGTTTTGGATAGCACAAATTAGGTTGCTTTGCCTTTAAATGTGAACTGAATCAAATGTCTTCCCCATCCCTTCCTAGGACCATACCCAATTCATGGCTGGCCCACCCAGGAGGTAAGGTGAGGTGACCGCCTCAGGTGGCAGGATCTACAGGGCTAGCAGATCCTGATGTGGATCTTTATTTTCTCCTTATTCCTGGTATAGATCTTCACCCATCCTTTCTTCCTGGCAGGAATAGGGGCATCATGTTGTCATTCTCATCAGGTGCCAAAAAAACATTGGGCAGGCCCTGGGCACATAATATGAATTTTTCACTACTCAGAATGATAATATTTTTGGCACCTAAACAGGGCTTTATGTCATTGCTGTTAAAAGCAGGGCACCCTTACCCTGAAACTCTTTATCTGTAATTAATAATAAAGCATAATCTGAGTTGATGTCCCACAATTGAGCCTGCACTGTCAGTATTCATCAGGCAAGTGTGACACAGCAGCTAAAAGAGCCAATGAGGTTCTATAAAGCATTGTGCTCAGTGGAAACATAGGGCTCAGATCGCAAGAAACAATGGTCACACTTTGCAGTCATCCAATCTCCCTATATAAGGAGCAATGTCATATTGTTCAAGCATTTCACTTCAAATAGGAATATAACTAATATATGCAATAACTGATATCTAGAACCATAGAATTGTAGGGAATCTCTTTTCGAAAATCTCCAATGAAGGAGAGTCCAAGGTAGTCTGTTTTGCTGTTGAACAGCTCTTACTGTCAGAAAGTTCTTCCTAATGTTTAGTCAGAATAATAATAATAATAATAATAATAATACAGTGGTACCTAAGGTTAAGAACTTAATTCATTCTGGAGGTCCGTTCTTAACCTGAAACTGTTCTTAACCTGAGATACCACTTTAGCCAATGGGGCCTCCCACCACCACCCTGCCGCCGCCACACAATTTCTGTTCTCATCCTGAAGCAAAGTTCTTAACCCAAGGTACTATTTCTGGGTTAGTGGAGTCTGTAACCTGAAGCGTCTGTAACCTAAGGTACCACTGTAATAATTTATTATTTGTACCCTGCCCATCTGGTTGGGTTTCCCCAGCCACTCTGGGTGGCTTCCAACAAAGACTAAAAATACATTAAGATGTCACACATTAAAAACTTCCCTAAACAGGGCTGCCTTCAATTGTCTTCTAAATGTCAGGTAGTTGTTTATCTCTTTGACATCTGGTGGAAGGGCATTCCACAGGGCGAGTGCCACTACCGAGAAGGCCCTCTGCCTGGTTCCCTGTAGCTTTGCTTCTCGCAATGAGGGAACCGCCATAAGGCCCTCAGAACTGGGCCTCAGTGTCCGGGCAGAATCTCCTTCCTTGTTATTTAATCCATTTTTAAAATAAGATTTTTTAAAAATGCACAAATGAAATATAAGAGAGCAATTTATATATGGGGAAACAATATTAGATTGGCAAATAATGGAACAGTCACGAAGAAGGCAAATAAACTACTAAGCCCTAAATTGCACCCTCCTAATATATTACTAAGCCCTAAATTGCACCTTCCTAAAACTTCTGCCAGTCTAAACTAGGCTATTGAATTCAGTGATGTTTACTTCTGTGCATTCCTGCTGCCTGCTAAATACCCGAGGGACTTGGCTACAACCTTGGAGGTGGGAAAAACCCTGTGATTTTTTAGAACTCCCTAGCAAATGTTTAAAGTTGCACCCTTCTTGACATAATTTCATGAGAGAAAGGGGATCCATTCTTTATTAGAAGTGCTATAGTGGTCATCACTCCATCTCTGGTTGGCTAAGTGGGGAAACAGGGAAGTCTCTGAATATTTTGTCCACCTTGTCAGTAAATTATGGTTGTTCATGCCGGCAATTTTAAAGGCAGGTCATTCAACTCTAACCAAGAGCCTATTAAAGTTTGCATTAGATGGGAAAGAGACCTCTCTCTCTCCCCCCCCCCCTTATTAGTTTGTGTTTCACACTGAAATTGGCCATTTCAGATAAGGGCTATAAGAGGCTTAATATGCTGTGACTCAGATTTTAACATCTGGACCAAACCATCCTTGGGAATTTAACTACAGAGGCTGGCAAACGTCTCCAAATGGCAGATCATTGTTGTCCAGGAAGCTGGAAAAGGTCATTGAGAATTCGTTGGCAGCCACTGAGCAAAGCAATAAGCAGATGGAACCAGGGGAGGAGACTCAAACAGCCCAGTGAATTATGCGACCTGTATAAGTGAAGAAGCTCTCCAACTTTCCAATTAAGCTCTGCATTAACCTCTGCTGCTGAACTTCTAAGAATCAGCTCTCTATATTTATTTCATTTATATTCTACCTTTTCCTCTAAGGGGCTCACGGCGACATACATGGTTCTCCCCTTCCTCATTTAATCCATGTGAGGTAGGTTTGACTGAAGACATTGCAGAAGGACATCTTTGTCTTATTGCCAGATCTCATCCTCAGACTTAACAATTCAAAGGAAAGGATGCCAGCTTCCTATATGGTGTCTTAATGTCCATGTATGTCTATTTTTAATTAATTGAATTTATTACTAGCCTTTCACCAGCAGGTCCCAGAATGGGTTACAACAATTTGAAATTCAGAATTAATAACAATTAAAACAGACTGCAGTCACAGGAATAGGGTGGGCCCTAAAAACACAACTCAGGTCCAAGGAGAGTGTGCATGGTATAATTGTTTGCTTGTTTGTTTGTATATACAGTATACTGCCCATCTAGCTTGGTTTCCCCAGCCACTCTGTGTGGCTCGCAACAGAATATTAAAAACACAATGTAACATCAGACATTAAAAACTTCCCTAAACAGGGCTGCCTTCAGATGTCTTCTAAAAGTTGGATAGTTATTTATTTCCTTGACATCTGATGGGAGGGCGTTCCACAGGGCAGGTGCCACTACTAGGCCCTCTCCTAGTTCCCTGTAACCCCACTTCTTGCAGGGAGGGAACTGCCAGAAGACCCTCAGAGCTGGACCTCAGTGTCCTGGCAGAACAATAGGGGTGGAGACGCTCCTTCAGGTATGCTGGGTCGAAGCCATTTAGGGCTTTAAAGGTCAGCACCAGCACTTTGAATTGTGCTCGGGAACGTACTGGGAGTCAATGTAGTCTTTCAGGACCGATGTTATATGGTCTCAACAGCCACTCCCAGTCACCAGTCTAGCTGCCTCATTGTCAGCATTTACTGAAAGCTGCATAGTGAAGAAACCAGATGCACCTTTGCCGGGATGGAATTCCACATGTGTGCACACTGCAGACAGAATATATCTACATTTAACTCAGAGATTTAACCCTTTGATGGACTCCAGTGGTGAGGAACCTCTGGCCTACTGGTCTATAAACAGACCTGCCTGGCCTCTGCATTTTGGCCCACGATTTCTAGTGACACGAGTGAGGAAGAGAGAAACCCCTTTCTCCATGCCATGCATAATTTTATAAATTTCTGTCATGTCACCTTTTACTTGCCTTTTCTTGAAACTAAAAAGTCCCAAATGCTGAAAGCTTGATTATTTCTGAGCCGTTCCTGAGCCTTTTCCAGCTCTACAATATCTTTTCTGAGGAGAGGAAACCAGAACTGTACACAGTATTCGAAATGCAGTCGCACCATAGATTTGTATAATTACATTGGCAATTTTGTTTTCAATTGCTTTCCTAATAATCCCTAGCATGGAATTTGCCTTCCTTACAACACACACACACGGGGCCAACAGCATCACTGAGATAGCTAGAAAGACCCCAAAGTCTCCTTGATAAACAGTGGCCATGGGAGCACATATGCATATGGCATGAAAAGATATTGCTTGTGGTGCTATAACAATAGTTTGTGGCAGGGATACTATTATCTACTATAGAAGAAGTAAAACTTGAAACAAGTTTTATAATGGAAAAAGCTCCTTTCATTTCCCATAATAAACAAGAATTCGCCAATCTCATACCCTCCAAGCACCTCTATTTTCTAGGGACAGTCTTGGATTTTTTTAAAAAAGCCATCCCACCTTCCAATTTGATCCCAGACAGGGGAGAGGAAGGGGGTGCAGTGGGTGCGGTCTGCCCCGAGTCTCACCACTGAGGGGGGTGACAAAATTCCGGCTGGCACACTGCGGGGCCTGCAGTGCACCCGAGCCATGCATCTCTCCTGGGAGAGAAATGGTGGTTTGGACGCATGCAGGCTCCATGCTGCCCAAACAGTCTGCCTGCTGCCTCCCCCCCCCCCAGCTGTAGGGCAGCTGAGTGGGAGGAGGCAGGCAGACTCCAGAGGCCCTGCAGGGCACCCTACCCCTTTGGGCAGCTCACCCCGCCCCTGGGAGTGCTGCCCCTGGAGCCCAAGCAGCTTTCTCCATTGCTGATCCCAGAATGTCCCTATTTTCCCCACCGATACCAGCCCCGAGCTTGGGGGGAAGGGTGAGCTTGTTCTTAAGGGCAGCGGCGGCAGCAGTGGTGGCTGCGAGAGAGCATCCAGTTGCCTTTGCATGGCCCATCACCTTCCTTGGGCAGCTCGTAGCAGCTACTGGCGAGTGGGTGAGGAGAAGCAGAGGCTGCTACCACCAAGGCCCAGCCCCACATGGCACACTGGCCAGTGGCAGAGGAATGCTTTCTGGCACCCTGGCGGGACACTGAGGGGCAGGGCAAACTGTCCAGTGACGTACATGCAACATCTGTACAGACTGTGCATGTGCGGAATCCCGTAAGGAGTGTCCATGCGCAGTGACCATACGGGCTGCCGTACATGAGCATTCCATACGGGATGCTGCACATGCCTGTACAGGATGCCACAAATGTGCACTCCATACGGGCTGCCGCTTGCATGTGGCGTCCATATGGGCTGCTGCTTGCACGGCTTGTGGGGCATTCCGTATGGACACCCGTATCGGCAGAGCACAAGAGCGGCAGCCCGTACAGATGTTGTGTGAGTGGTGCCCATACGGACTGTGTGCGCCCTTGGCTTCTCTACAGCAGGGGGGAGGCAGGGGCCATCTTTTCACCCCCCCAGAGTGGCACCCGGGGCGGCCCGCTCCCTCCTCCCCCCAGTTCGTACGCCCCTGACACCGGCTCTGAGGTGCAGGCAGAGGGCAGAGCTGTCCTGGGCAGGGAAAAAAGGGTAAGCGGAGTCAAGCACAAGGTGTCTCAATTTTTAAAAAAGAAACCCTTTGGTTGTCCATGTCTAATCTTGCCCCTTTCTAAAATTTATTTATCCGCGTGTGTGTTTTTTGTTTTGTAAATCTGCCAAAGAATAAAATCAAATCAGGATTAAGTCCCTGAAAAACAAGCTAAGCATCTCCTGTTCCAACATCTCCTGTTCCAACAAATATCCGAATGATGCTTGCCCTTCAGTTGGCCTGATGCACTCTGCATTATGTGCTTACGTTGGCAGGGATAAGTGGGTGACATTCCACAGATACCCAGCATTGTCTGTCTGCGCTCTTTTGCAAACTGCGAAGAAAGGAAGGAGGCACGTAGGCAGGAGAAATTGAAGGCTGTGCTTGTGCATTACAGAAAGCGATATTTTCAGATGGGTGTGTGTGTGTGCACGCACGCACATTTTGCAGCACTGTTTGTGCAGCAAATAAACCACAACAATGAGGCGTTTGCCAATTGCCTTCTGTGAAATGTGAGTCATGGAGGTTCAGAGTGAGATTGAGCAGCTCAGTAAAACACAGAGAACACCCTGCGGACATTCCACATATAAGTGCCCCCCTGTAGCATTTCTGATGGCTCTGTGGATTTTCCATTGCCACAAGGTCTTTCCCTTTCATTTCAGCAGAGGAGGTAGCACTGCCTATCCAAAGCAAGAGGCACATATGAATTAGAAAGATGGAACAAAGACTCTTACCAATTCAGGCCATCAGATGGCCTATCTTGCTGACTAACAGAAGTTCTAACATTACGATACAAGAAGAAGGAAACACCCTCCTTGATGCGTCACAAGGACGTTCTTCTTTGTTCATGAAACTTACATGAGCAAGGAATGACCAGTTCTATGGGATTGTATAACTTACAGCACCAAGCGACCATGGGCAACAGCCTAGTTGGACAAAGCAAGTGAGAGGACCAATGATCAAAAACCCAATACAGAAAAGGTAAAGAGAAAGAGCAAACTGATTTGATTCTGGATCCCCAGCAACAAAATGAAGAGGGACTGTAGCTAATCTGAAAAAGATTTGTGTTGCATGAAGAAATTCCCAGGCATCTCCAGTTAAAAGGATCCACTACCACCCTTCCTTGGTGTAACACATCTTTGCTGTGGACACTGTCTGTTACTGGTTAATGGGGCTTGGAAGGAATTTTAGTCACTGCAGCAACAGTCAAATTCACAATTTGTTTTATTCCACAAAATTTTGATACCGCTTGATTGAAAACAAACAACAAATAAACCTCAAAGTGGTCTACTAAAAGAAAAAGGGAAAAAACAGTGAAATGAACAGGAAGAAAGCCCTCTATCTATTTAATTTTTTGGTGTGTGTATATAAGTTAAAATCAAATTAAAAAACAAATCATGCCAGATGAATCACATTTCATGAAATTTATTATGGTCAGAGACCAGCTTGTGAAACACAAATGGAACTACAATCCCAAAAGCAAAACAAACATTTAAAACAATATACAACAATGGATTTTAAGTTTAAAAATGTGTTAGGCATATAAACACATAAAAACTTTAAGATAAACTACCTTAGAGAAATGACCCAGAGTTGCCCATGGATCTGAGTTTGGGATTGCATTTCTTTTTTTGATGGAGTTATAAACTTGGTGCATCAGGGGAATGCTGTGGACAGAGTGTATCTTGATTTCAGTAAGGCATAACACAGGGCCCCATTGAAATCTGAGACCCTTGTAAGAGCTTTTTGACGGTGGAACAGACTTCACCAGAAGATGGTAGACTCTCCTTCATTGGAGGTTTTTAAGCCTAATTTGGATGGTCACCTGTCATGGATGTTTTAGTTGAGATTTCTGCATTGGAGGGGGTTGGACTAACTGACCCTCGGGGTCCCTTCCAGCGCTATGATTCTATGATTCTAATGACAAGCAAAAAGGCAGATTAGAACACATGTCAGCACTCGACATATATGGGTGGACTTGCCTACACAAAAGTGCTTTAAGCAGGTGTTGAAAAGAGTATAATGGAAGCCCCTGCTTGATATCATTGATAGCCAGGAACTTCCAAAGCGTGGGTGATTGATAGCTGTTACACTAAATGATTGATTTCTTACAAATGTGGAATGGGTATTACGTGGCACCTGCAAAAGTGCCAATTCTGAAATTTCACATTAGCAAATATATTTGATTAAGTGGCTCCATAATGATGAGGATCCTTAACTGATTGAAGCCATCAGCAAAGATTCTCCATAGAAACTATCTCAGAGACATGGAGTTAATTGTTAAAAATTGCCTGGTAATTGTTTCATGGGTGGTGACTTATCTGGGAGTGTAAGCGGTTGAAATTTGTTGGCAGCTTTTTCTTGTCAGTGAAAATATTCAAGGTTTAAGTAAATGAAATGCATTACTGAGATGATTCACGCTGTGTGTGTTTTGTTTTTTTTGCCTCACTGACATGGGAACACCCAGCTCTCAGGTAGATTTTGATAGCAACTAGGAGTTAAACACATAATGAGTTACAAATCCAAGTCTATTTTTGTGCTGTGGAAGAGATCACATTCCAACAAGTATTTTCAGGTTTTACTCAATGGAGAGTGAAAGACTCAGACTTTATTTAAAAGCTGCTTTGCCCAAGGCCATTTACTCTATCTATGAAAATGAAAAGCTTAAACAAACACAATAGAAAGGAAAAGCATGGCACTTGTGAACCCCAAGTAATAATGTAAAATACGTACATTTAGCAAAATGGAGTGTCTTGCAATAGGCCAGCTGTGTGTGTGTTTGTGTTCTAGATGGCTTATTAGGATATACTTGAGATGGATAAATTCTTCAATAGAATAAATTGTGCAAACATTATTTTTCGCACTGTGGAAGAGCCAGTGGGAAATGGTGCCCGACTATGACTGAGGTCCGTGTTCAAATCCCTGCTCCCCTCTGGACTGACCTTGTGGCAGTTGCCTTCTCTCACTCTTGCCTACCTCACAGGATTCTTGTGGGGATAACAGGAGAGAAGAACTTTGTAGGCTGCCCACAGCTCCTAGGAGGAAAGAATAGGCACAAATCTTGTAGTATCAATATTGTGGTTTGAGTCCCCGATCCCTGCTTTGTGTAATAAAGACACGTGCACACAGTGTATAAGGTTAATGGGCAAGAAAAGGCCACAACTTTATTGATTACAGCAAGTGAGAAGGTATTGGCTTAGGCATTGGACCACGGAAGATAGGCTCCTCCCACTCGGAGGGGGGTGAGCCAAAAGAGGGTTTATTCACCAGTAGGGGGAGCCTGTTGATGCTAATACAACTATAAGCTCTCCTCTGATGTCACCGAGGGTCGTGCCATGGCCCCCCGCCACACGGGCATCGGACAGGATCCACGACCGCCGGATTCCTTTAACGGAATACCCAAAATTGAAGGGGTAGGCGATGGCCACACCTTGCCCTTCCACACACCAACAACACATTCCATTGCCTAACCACCAAATACCAAGAAAGTTGTGATGATTGCTACGAGGTAGGCGAAAAAACCAAAAGGCCTAATGCCAGTTGGAAAAATTCCTACCAGGCCTCCTGGGCAACCTGGGTGACCAACCAGAGGTCCATAGCAAGGTCAGAAAAAAGCTAAAACCTAAGCTCTAAGCAGTGGCGTAGCATGGGTTGTCAGCACCCGGGGCAAGGCAAGTAATTTGCGCCCCCTAACCCGTGGATTTGTGCCCCCTAACCTGCGGATTTGTGCCCCCTAACCCTAACCCCCAGATGTTGTGCCCGGTGTGGCCGGCCCCCCCTGCACCCCCACGCTACGCCACTGGCTCTAAGGGAGTGGTGGATGGGTGACCTGTGGTGAAAAGGTGACGAAATGGGCGGAATGGCTGGCACAGCTGTATCTTAAACAGCTAACCACGCCCCCACCAAGCCGCCCGGTTGGTGGCCATCTGGGGGCGTGGTGCGCCAGCCAGGTGAGCAAGGCAGCGGGCATAACGCCCCCTGCATGACACTGGAATCGCATCCCGCCCACAACACCTCCTCTCTGGGAGGAGGAGAGGCCTTGCTAAAATACTGAGTGTTCTTCACAAGACACACACACACCCCCCAGATTTCCCATTCCAACTAAAGCTGCATCCACATGACAGTGTATTCCCTTTTCACCTCGCTTCCCTAGCTGCCACATTGTATTTGAGCTTTCACACAATGTAAAAGCCACTTCTGGAACTAAAGTGGAATATAGTCCATGCTTAGCAGTTCCACCTTATTTGCAAACAGATTGGTTTCCCCCTGGAAAGCTCATAAGACGGATTGAGCACTAAACTCGCACTATATTTCAGTAAAGTCCTGGAATTGACTTGTACGTCGTGCAAAAGATCAAACAGAATGCAGAGCTTAACAGTTAGAGAAAAGTCATGAAAATTGAATAAACTGCCATGGGAATGCAGCCTCAGACTCACCTTTCTGCAGAAGTGCAGAACCTGGTCTTCCAGATATTTCTGGACTTGAAATCCCATCATCCCTGACCGCTGACATTCTGCCTTGGGATGATGGGAGGTTTTTTGTGGGGGGCAACAATATTGTAGGACATCAGGTTTTCTAATGTTGCTGTGCAACCCTGAAGGCCAGTTCAGAGGGTCTCCTGACTTTCTCAATCACCCTGTTGGGCATTCCATAGAAGATCAAACTGTCTTCCATGCATTGTGGAACATTGAGGATATATTTACTGAGTCTTCTTGTAGGCGCCGTTGGAGGTACTGGTGGTCCTGTATGGAAAAAGTACTGGCCAAAATGTTTGCAAAGAAGTGACTTTCTGATTCCCCATAATAGAGAGGTTTCCAAATAAAGGTAAAGGTAAAGGGATCCCTGACCATTAGGTTCAGTTGTGACCGACTCTGGGGTTGCAGCGCTCATCTCACTTTATTGGCCGAGGGAGCCAGAGCAGCGCATGGAAATACTGTTTACCTTCCCGTCGGAGCGGTACCTATTTATCTATTTGCACTTGCTTTCAAACTGCTAGGTTGGCAGGAGCAGGGACCGAGCAACGGGAGCTCACCCCGTCGCGGGGATTCGAACTGCTGATCTTCTGATCGGCAAGTCCTAGACTCTGTGGTTTAACCCACAGAGCCACCCGTTTCCAAATATGAGACTCCAAATCGAAACATACACATTTCGTTACAGCACCTCCCTCCCCCTCACCTACATCCTGCTATACGAGCCACTGTGGTTCTTTAGGACAACCCATCTGCATCAGGTTTCTTTTTAAGCAAGTTTGTTCAAATGCAACAGGGGCGGGGGCTTCAAAATTCTAATGTTAGGTGCTTATCATAAAGGTTACACAACAGAACACATGGAAAATGCTTCAGGAAGCCAGAGGAAGGTCAATGGGGTTTCCAGGGGGTTTTAATGCAGCAAATGTGTCATGCAAAACCATGATGCAGAACTATTATTGAGAACTGGATTGCAGTGCTGAATCGGGCACCCTCAGGATGTCCTGACGGGAGAAAATATGTGTCTGTGACTCAGTACCTCTGCACACAATAAGAAACTGATCCTCAGAGAAGGTAAACCTCTGTGAAGTTGGGAAATCTCTCTTTTCTTGCTACTATAGTTCCTAGAACAATACGTGAGTTTGCAGGCTTGCATGGAGGACAGAGAGAGGATAAGGAAGTGGGTGTGCCAGGGATTCCACTTGTATGACAAGCTTTGAGAAAGAACTGATGGATAATCCAAAGAAAGAAAGAAAGAAAGAAAGAAAGAAAGAAAGAAAGAAAGAAAGAAAGAATACTTATTGTTTCATGCATATGAGTTTAGGTCACACTGTAAATTTGTGCGTAGATTTCCTTTTTAATCCCCCCCCCCCGGTTGTATCCAAGGTTATGCAAAGTTGAAACAAAAAAACAAGACCAAAATAAATATACAAAAATAAGCATACCAACCATCAGTATGTACACAAACTTGTCACAATCACCTTGATGCATTTATAATGAAATAAATGTTTCATATCTGTTTGCATATGTGCCAATAGTCCATTTTAATGTTCCTTCTCTCATTCTAACACCGTTCCTTTTGACACAACTGCATATAATGTACTTTGCTTTCCCAGATCTCGGTAGATTTCTCTTGGTCTTAAGGACAAAATCAAGTCGCAGACATCTGCACTCTTTAGTAGAAGACTAATTGGGGGCAGGCAGTTTTCTCTTCATGGCAGAGGAAAAGATATTGGCACCTGTACATTTTCTCCCATTGGAAGAAAAGTAACTGGGCAGACATGTCTATTTTGGTTTCCCTCTCTTTTCCAACCTTAAGTTTAGATCTCCACATCAGTGTGTGTGTGTGTGTGTGTGTGTGTGTAGTCCTATGAAAATTCACCAGCATTTTAGTGCGAATTTCTCCCATTAGACATGTGTTTGACTGCAATCTTCCAAAATATAGACATATTTTTGCAAAGCAATTTCGCTTGACATAATGCATTCATGTCTGTTATTTTCAGCAATCTATGCATTTTTATGCACACTTTACCTTGGTAATTGCACTGTTGTACAAATTACCGTATTTTTCGCTCTATTGGACGCAGTTTTCCCCCTCCAAAAATTGAGGGGAAATGTGTGTGCATCCTATGGAGCGAATGCAGGCTTCTTCCATAGCTGCGCGCAACCCCTCCGGCAAGGAGAGGCTGCACGGGGCTATGGCTTCTTTAGCCCTGCGAAGTGTCTCCCGGCAAGGAGAGGCTGCACGGGGCTAAAGGGGAAGCCAAAGCAGCGAGCGGGATCCATCCCGCTCACTGCCTTGCCTTCTTCCATAGCTGCGCACAACCTCTCCGGCAAGGAGAGGTTGTGTGCAGCCTGTACGCTGCTCTTTGGGGCTGGGGGAAAAAATATTTTTTTCCTTGATTTCCCCCCCTAAAAACTGGGTGCGCCCTATGGTCCGGTGCACCCTATGGTGCGAAAAATACGGTACTTGACTGAAAAACTGCATTGCAAAATTCAGAAAAGTGCAAATTTCAAAGGATGGTTGTCTTTTGGTTCACATGCTGTTATGTAAAGCAGAAATCATGTAGATTTACCTTTAAATGGAAACTGGAAATAATCTCTCCCCCGTTCCTAACTGCGGGTGATTCTGAGGGTGAAGATGGCATAAGGAAAGAGGGTTAAGCATCTCCTTCCCATTGGCTGGTCTTCTGCTCAAAATTGCAGTCTGTCTGTTGGATGCTTTTTCATTAAACAATAACAATGGAGCGAAGTTGCAGATCATAGAGCTCCAAATCAAGTATGCTTTGCTCCTAAGGACGAATAAGTGCAAGGGGGGAGTGTTTGGGAGGGATTTTAAGAAGGTGTCAAAAATGAAACCTGGATGTCAGCCCATCTGTAACAGTCGTGTTTGACTATCTCAGCAAAAAGCTGTTCAACACAGCAGTAAATGTGTTTATTATTACTGAAGGGATATCAAATGCTGATGGGATGAAGGATGTCCTATGACTGCTGAGTGCATCCATTTCTAAAGTCCAGCAGCACAAAATGTGTCTCTCCCCCTAGATTCTCTCTTGACTATGTTGACCTCCAAACTATGTTGAAAAATTGAAACTGAAGGAAATAAACCACTCTGTGTGAATCCTCTGAGGATAGGACAAGTACAGAATGGGGGTTTGGGTGCCTATTTCAGCATGGTTAAAAACTCAATTTAGGTGGGAGAGGGGGACGATACACACAGGTATACCTAGCCCATGTTGTTGTGAGACAATGGCTGTTTACATATTACAATCGTACCTCCATTTACGTAACCCTCTGGTTACATAAACTTTGGGGTGCATGTGTGGCAACCCCGGAAGTATTTTACCAGGTTTTGGTGCGCGCGCCTGCACAGAAGCGGTCTGAACATGCGCAGAAGCGGTCCTCAGGTTGTGGAAACCTCAGGATCCGGCCGGACCTCCAGAACAAATCCCATCTGCAACTGAAGATACCACTGTATATTCTATGAGAATATGATCTGCGTACTTGTGCACATAAATACTTGAACTGTATGACAAGTGTACACCCTTTTGCACAAACACTTATACCCGTGCCGAGATGGATGGTACCTGGGTGTTGCACAATGTGTGAACAAGCCCGTGGTGTGCGGGCAATGTTGAATATAGAATCAAAAGACTGAAGAAGGCCTTGCAGACCCTCTAGTGGCAAGGCCCCAGTGGCAGTACCACGACCAAGGCCTGACTTGCTGACGGTAGGGTCAGAGACAGTTTATCACCACATGATAAACTTGTGGTGATTTTGTCCAAACCATTTTTAAAGCCATCTAAGCTGTTGCGACTTTTTGATATCTGTCAAGCTTGCATTTCCATGAACTGTAGTAAAAATATATCACAGAGATCTGCATAATAATACAACCGCTGCTGCTCAAACACATTGACCTTAGTACTTCGATTAATTACCCAGAAACCACACTGATTTTCCAGGTGTATTTAAAAATAAATAAATTACAGATCCACATTTAATTAGAACTGGGTATAAAGCAGCAAAAGATAAGGTCTATGCTTTTTAAAAAATCAAATAAAAATGTATCCATTGCCTTTGTTCTGTGACTCATGGATATAGTTAATTAAGTTCTGTCTATCATGTTCCTAAAATGCAAGCAGTCTGATCTTATGGATTTGCTGGTTAGGAATGCCTTTTGTCCAACACCACACAGCCTGTTAGCTAAGCATTTTTCTTCTCCTGCCTTTCCTAATCCTTATATTTTGGAAGCCCCTAAATCAGCTCTGCATGGGTAAGTGTCTCCTGTCTGATTAGGATATAACTGTGCAGACTCCTGAGGGCATCATATTGTAATGGCTGAGAGTGGATATTCTATCATTGCACAGTTCTGAAATTTATCCAGAAATTTATCCCTGGGTCAGACACTAGGCTAGGACACATCAGTGATCTCTGGAGGCTTGCTTCCTTAGTCTCTGAGAGTCCCTCTACCTTAAAGAGACTGGACCTTTGTTCCATATTCTATAAGCTTGTGTGCTGTATTTCCTACTGCCAAGAAGGAAAATAGTACTCTTTGCCCCTCTCCTGGGACTCTGACTTTCTAGGGCCCCATTCACACCATATATTTAAAGCACTTGAATTCCACTTTAAAGGCCATGGCTTCCCCCAAAGAATTCTGGGAGCTGTCAATTGTTAAGGGTGCTGAGAGTTGTTAGGAGACCCTTATTCCCTTCACAGAACTACATTTCCCAGAGCTTCCTGTGTTAAACCACTCTGGGAATTGTAGCTCTCTGAGGGGCTAGGGTTCCTCTTTCTGTTCTCCTTTACAATATTTTTGCTTTATTCCACGTTTCCAAGCAGCTCAGTCTTCACACTCTTTTCCTCCCTTGCTTCTCATTAGGAGAGCAAATTCCTCAGGGATTTAATTCTCGAATGCTGCTGCCGGATTATTGGCATCTCCCTGTTTTAATGGGTGTCTTGACAGCTCTGTGAATTTTAGCTCTTTTCTGGCAACAGCATACGTATGTGGAGGATAGATAGAAGGCACTTGGATTCAAGCAAAGGGAGCTCAAGCCAGACGGAAATAGAAACCCAGCTAATAAGAAAAAAAGGGGTTTCACCTTGAAATAAGGCTCAGAATAGACTTAATGGTACTTCAGCAAAGAAGGACCTGCATTGCAATAAGCTGCAATGGTTGCTTGTTCAGTTCTGGGCTCTGTTTGCAGTGGTCACATTCATGTTTAAAGCCCTAAATATTGGAGGCCCCTGGACACCTGAGAGATGTTCATTCCCTACAGACCCTCTCAGGTGCTATGTTGAGCAGATGGTGGCTCGTCACTTGGTAGCTCCCCCCTCTCAGAAATTTGGAAGGTGTCCTAGGAGAGGGCATTTTCAGTGGCAGGTTGTCGGATTCCTTCCCGACAAAGCTGCATCTGCCATCTCCACTATGTCATGTGCTGAAGATGCATTTCTTTTTCCTGACCTTTGACACCGTAGGGAGATAGACAGAAGGACATGCCTATGGACCTGCCCCATTTTTGTGACTGCAATTTGTTTAAAACTATTTCCGATATTGTATTTTGAATTGCTGTGACCCACCCTGGGACATTATGGTGAAAAGCAGGTAACAAAATACAGTGGTACCTCAGTTCAAGAACAGTCCTGTTTACGAACAATTTGGTTTATGAACTCCGCAAAACTGGAAGTACAGTGGTACCTCTGGTTGTGAACATGATCCGTTCCGGGGTGCCGTTCGCACCCTGAAAAGTCCATAACCAGAACGGCATTTCTGTGCATGTGTGAAGCACGATAGAGCACTTCTGTGCATGTGTGAACAGCACAGAATGCTTCTGTGTATGTGCAAACCACGCGGAACGCTTCTGCGCATGCGCACGCAGCAAAACCCAGAAGTAAACACTTCTGGGTTTGCTGCGTTCTTAACCCCCAAAAAATGCAACATGAAGCGTTCGCAAGAAGAGGTAGTTCCCCAGTTTGAGAACTTTACCTCAGTCTAAGAATGGAATCCAAATGGTGGAAGGGCACTGGCGGCCTCATAAGGGAAAACATGCCTCGGTTTAAGAACGGTTTCAATTTAAGAACGGACTTCCGGAGCTGATTAAGTTCTAAACTGGGGTACCACTGTATAACAACAACAACAACAACAACAACAACAACAACAACAACAACAACAACAACAACAACTTTATGTTCACAATGCACCATAGACTTCGCCAGTTTGTTTGGCCAGTTCATACTTCTACATGGTGGAATTATCACAAACAGAGCCAGTTCCACCTTCAAGGGGTTCCCTTGGCAAACTATTACCTAATGAGACCCCCTGACACCCATTCCTCACCTCACTATGAGCTTACTATTAGGAAGCAGCAGGTGAGAAGCACCATGTTGGGGAAATTCCCCTTGAGAGTTCAAATATAGATGCTCACAGCAAATTCTCAGCCTTTATTCACTAATGCATTACAGGACAAAGTTCAAATTGTCTGTGACAGCATTTACATCAGGACACACACCAGTTATCTCCCGCTTGGACCTCTGCAATGCGCTCTACTTGGGGCTACCTTTGAAGGTGACCCAAGAACTACAATTAATCCAGAATGTGGCAGCTAGACTGGTGTCTGGGAGCGGCCGCCAAGACCATATAACACTCGGCCTGAAAGACCTACCTTGGCTCCTGGTACATTTCCGAGCACAATTCAAAGTGTTGGTGCTGACCTTTAAAGCCCTAAACGGCCTCGGCCCAGTATTCCTGAAGGCGCATCTCCAACCCCATCGTTCTGCCCGGACACTGAGGTCCAGCTCCGAGGGCCTTCTGGTGGTGCCCTCACTGTGAGAAGTCAAGTTACAGGGAACCAGGCAGAGGGCCTTCTCGGCAGTGGCGCCCGCCCTGTGGAATGCCCTCACATCTGATGTCAAGGAAATAAACAACTATCTGACTTATAGAAGGCACCTGAAGGCAGCCCTGTTTAGGGAAGTTTTTAATATTTGATGTTTTATCGTGTTCTTAATATTCTGTTGGGAGCTGCCCAGAGTGCCTGGGGAAACTCAGCCAGATGGGCAGGGCATGCATAATAAATTATTATTAATTATTATTATTATTATTTAGTCAAATATACATCATCTTAGCTGTTCATCCTTTATTCAACCATCGTCTGCCATCCCAGGACCTCAACATCCCTCATCCAACCACAGTCCTTGGGAACACTTACCCAACCCATTTTTCACTGCACATTTTTAGAACCCTCCTTGTCCCTAATTTGGAATTTTTTTCCACTTTAACATTCAGCCGTTAGGTTCCTTCTTAACCGATTCTTACTAGTTTTGTGGTCAGGTCACATCCTTGCAAACGTGATGCCATCTTGCCGATAATAAATTCCATGTAAATTCCACCTCAGCCACAGCTACGATTTGCAACATGCAGCTTCAAGGTTGCTACCATTATGAATTTCCTGTAGTGCCCAATCCAATGGATTGTGGGAAATTGTAAATGGTTGGTGGCTTACAGACATCTGCTACAAAGTAAAATAGGGC
Source organism: Podarcis cretensis (assembly GCF_951804945.1). Taxonomy (NCBI): domain Eukaryota; kingdom Metazoa; phylum Chordata; class Lepidosauria; order Squamata; family Lacertidae; genus Podarcis; species Podarcis cretensis. The sequence goes on along the minus strand of NC_137181.1, from coordinate 16,819,122 downwards.
CTGTTGAGCTGGGTGGGCCCAGTCCCCAGAAGACATTGGCACCCATGGAGCTCAGCAGTTGCTGAAGGATGGCCTGACAGTGACTTGTCACACATTGACAATCATTCCGGTGTGCTAATCCAGTTTTCACTAGTTGTTATCATGATGCACAATAGCTTAATTTCAACTACCTTTTCTGAGGGTTTTACAGGCTGTTGCGATGATGTAGCAATGTGTCACAGCACTGTGCTAATCCTCAAAAGATTTGAAGAAATCGGCTAATTTCATCATATTACTGCTGCTGTTGATTTTTTTTCCAAAGAAAAAAAAGAAAATGAAATACGCATTGAATGTGAGGCATCAGACCTCACACCACTTGCCCTTTCGAATGGCTTTCATCAGGTTAATCCAAATTGTAGCTGCATTCTTTAAATTCTGGCAGTTTTTTCTGGTCCAGTGAATCCATGGTTCATGTGGTTACATAGGTTTCTTTTTAATTAATAATAATAATAATAATAATAATAATAATAATAATACAGCAATGGTTTATCAGCACTCGCTCGAAGTATTTTAATGCATAGGAGATCAACGTGGACATGATTAGGTCAAAGCTTATAAGTCCTGCTGATTTCAATGGGAGGCCTGAAACATTTACTCTGAAACCAGGGGTTGAATACTATAAATGGGAGATGTGACGGTTGTCTTTGGGGTTCATAAAAGAAGATCAGTGAAACAGAATATTACCAAGAGATTTAAGGATGAGCAGGAAATCCTTGCTCCTCTTTGTGGTCATTTTATTTATATATTGCATTTATAGTCCACCATTCATCCAATTCCAAGCACCATTAGCAAACCAAAGCTCTCAGGCTTCTTTGAGGGGAAATCATGTGCTTTAAATGTATGGCACAAATGGTGCAAAATTACAATGTTATTTTGGAATTTGCTAGCTCAAAAAAAAAACAAAAAAAAACACCCAAAAGCCCTCCAGTGGCTAATCAAAGCTCTCTTTGATGAGAATAATGGCACAAAAATGAAAGAAATTTCTCCGAAATCATTATTTTAGGGTGGCTTAAATAATTCTACCTTTTTGATGATCTATTCCCCCCTCAAACTATAACTGAAGATGATTCTACCATTAGATTTGCTTCTGCTGCCAGCATATTCTAGGGAGTATTATTTCTAACTGTGCGGTATTTTTAGCATTGCAGAATCTATGGCAATTAGCCATTCCTGAATCCCTGTCTTTGCTGTCATCGTCCCTTGCCTTTCATGAGATGTTTCCCTATTGCAGCATTAGATGCTGATTGGTTTTCTCTATTACTGGGGTCGAAGTGAGCCTTTCATTTGTTTGACACTCTTTTTTCAGTGTCAGTGGGTTTTTTATCTTCTTCTCGGAACATTATTGGAACATTTTGTCAAAAGTGCCATTCTCTTTTAAACAATAGACTGGCTGGGGTGTGCTCAGGAGGAGGAAACCAAATCAAAGACCTGCGGTACATGGAGTTCTCTCAATGAAACTCTTTGGCTATGAGCCCATCTCAGTTAAGGGCAAGCATATTATCGCATATCATATCTGCAGCTGAAAGCTTGAAATAATTTCAACAACTGCTCAGCCCAATAGGAATAGCCATCTCCCAAGTTCTGCCTGTGTTTCCATAGGAACCTGTCATAGGCAGAATCAGACCATTGGTCCACCCGCACTCATTGCTAGCAGCTCTCCAGGGTTCTGGACAGGAGCCTCTCTGAGCACAACCCAGAGGTGCTGGGGATTGAACCTGGAATCTTTTGCATGCAATATACGTGCTCTACCCACTGAGCTAAGGGTCTTCCCTGTATAACGTGAACCTCAAGAACATAAGAGTGGATCAAACCAAATCTCCATCTCATTCTGTTTCCCACATTCTGTTTCCAGGAAGTATACAAATGGGACATGAAGGGCATGAAGAAAGATCCAGTATGGTGTGGTGATTAGAGCAGTGTTTCTCAAATCTGGGTCTCCAGCTGTTGTTGGACTACAACTCCCATCATGCATGACGGCTGCTAGCTAGGGATGATGGGAGTTGTAGTCCTACAACAGCTGGAGACCCAAGTTTATGAAACACTAGGTTAGAGGGTTGGACTAGGACTAGAACTCAAGAGACCCAAGTTTACATCTCCACTGTGCCATGAGGCGAGTCACTCTCTCAGTCTAACCTATCTCATAGGGCTGTTGTCAAGGCTTTTATTTCAGCTGGAACTCACCAGAACTCAGTTCTAGCACCTCTCAGGTGGGCGCCAATGCCATAGAAAGACAACAAGAGAGGTGTTTGCGGTGACTTCCAGCACCTCTTTTTTCCTAGAAAAATAGCACTAGTTTGTTGTGAGGATAAAACAGGAAGGGGGGCCCTCGTATACTACCTTGAGCTCCTTGGAGGATAGGTTGATCTTAAAGGAACTGGTATTTACTGGCATACGGCCTCTAAAGATGTCTAACAATCATTGATTGACATGTGGTCTATAAGAACATAAGAAAAGCCATGGTGGATCAGGCCAAAGGCTGATCTAATCCACCATTCTGTTTTCATGGTGGTCCACCAGATGTTTATTGGAAGTCTTCAGGCAGGACCTGAGCACAACAGCACAATCCCTACCTATGAATTCAACAGCTGGAATTCAGGAGCATCACTACCTCCAACAGTGGAGGCAGAAAATAGCTTTCACAGCTAATAGCCACTGATAACCCAAACAAACCTCCATGAATTTGTCTAATACAGTTTTTAAGTGACCCAAGTCTGTAGTTATCACTACAACTTGCAGAAGCCCCGCAGCAGAGGAATCTTGCTCCTGGTCTGGATTTGACTCCAACTTTGACAAAGGAAAAGCTTTCACAAAAGGAAATAGCAAGAGTTGCATAGAAGGAAATGCCGTCACACATACTTAAGCTTGGTTGGAGACAGAGAGTTATGCCAAAGGCGAATGATCAAGATGTCTTGGGGCAGAGTCTTTGCACAAAACACATCTTTTCTTTCTTTCCACAATGAATTCATCTGAAAACCCCCAATGAAATAATCTCTCATGTTACAAATGTTTCTTTCAATGGGAGCGTTAGGGTGGGTTTGCATTTTTTTTTGTTTGCTTGTTTCCTTCTTGTTAAAAGGAAAGAAGAGACGGAACAAACCCAATTCCCAGTTGCACAGGCCATATATTTGAAAAAAGCATTAAAGAAAGAGGTGGCAGATATACAAGATAAGGGAATAAAGCAAAGTCAAGGCACTGTAAGTTATTGCTTCCAGTAAGTGTATATACACTGTTATTATAAAAGTTATAGCAGTGATTTATTTTTAGCAGTTTGTCCCATCTTTCCTCAAACAATTCAGTTGTTAATCTAATAATGCTCTGACTCAATCCATTTCTCTTAGATCCTTTGCCCTGGTCACCCATATTTCTAAAGGGGATATTTATTTATTTCTGCAGCTGCTCAAAAGAGGATATTTGCCAGAGACAAGCAAAGCAAGCAGGGGCAGTCTGGCTGATGCAGCGTTTATTTACTATAATCTGTGTTTATTCCAACCATTTTATATACCGCTTACGATCAACAGTTTCTAAGCAGTGTATGATATGGTAGCAGGCATTTTCAGACATTTCAGAATTTATAGTTAGTTTTTAACTGATTTTTTTAATTAAAAAAAAATCTTCATTGCATTGCATCAAGATGTGCACAACTCAGAGGCAATTTGTCTACAAGAGAGTTTATGAACAGAAATGGATCAGTTGGTGGGGCTGAGCTATAATGCTAGATCACTGGCAGTGATGCGACTGCAGCAGGGAGGTTGTCATTGGCATGGGCACACCAGTGGGAGCACCAGGTTGGCTCCACAGCAGCATCCGCACAGCAGCAACCTTCCTGCCACCTTTCCCCTCCTCTCCACCATTCCAGGAAGCAGCAGCAACACCACTGACAGGGAGCTAGCATTGCTGTCTCTTCCACCAGGTTCTCTTTGTAACAGACTGGAAGACTGCAAAGGACTGGGACTCTGTAATCACTCAAATTTGAACAAGACTTTACTGCAGGGGGTCAAGGCCGACTTAAGCATATCCGGCGCCATGGTGCAAAGCTCCCTCCGACACCCCCCCTTTCCCAGAGTTTTTTTGGGAGGGCAGCACTACCGGCATGGCTGGAGGAGGCGGGCAATGGCTGGAGGGCAGCTCTTTCTGTGGGAAAGAGGCGGAGGCTGGACGTGCCACCTCCTGGCTCAGCTGGCCACTTCGTGCCATGGTGATCATGGCAGACAGAGGCTGCGGGCGCAGAGCTGCTTCAGCGCGGCATGGCAGAGGCAGGCGAGGGCGGTGAGCTGATGCCAGGAGGCACCACGTCCAGCCTTTGCCTCTTCCCTGGCGCCCTCCAGAATTTGGCGCCCTGGCGCCCCACGCCACTAGCCTCTATGGGTAAGACTCCCCTGGCAGGGGTAGTCAATTTGATGCCCTCCAGATGCTGCCAAACTCCAGTTTCCATCATCCATGGGCATTGGCCAAGCTGGCTGGGTTTAATGGGAGAGTTCAACATCTGGAGGGCATTGTGTTGGCTACACCTGTTTTGCTGACTCAACTCCAGGAACCCTCCAATCCAGCTGCCCTCCTTTAACCAGTATGGACAGCAGCTTGTCCCATTCTCCTTCTCCTTAATAATAACAATAATATCATTTAGTACTTTGAGAGCATTGGTTACATGCAATATTGTCTTTGGAGCTGTCCTGTCTTGCTTGACAACAGACCAAGATCTTCAGATCTTTGGAATCACAGAGGACAGCACTGCAAGAGAAAATATTCTGATATTAAGGGTAACAAAGGGAAGCAAAATCAGTTTATTAACAGATCGAAGGAAGGTCTGATTTTTCAAACTCAATTGGGCCTTTTTGAGAATTACCCAAATAAGGGAAATCAGACAAATAGGAATGTGATAAGAAGGAGCAACAAAAGCTCTTAGAAGCAATTTGGTTTATTAGAATACGATTCTTCCTGAAGATTGACAGATGGGCGATAGGAATGTGTAACAGATATCTCAGTCTGCTATCTCTGCTTAATATAAACTAGACTTCTCTCCCCAACCTCTGTATTAAAGAACAAAAGCAGGTGGGGGGGGGGGAGAGAGAAACCCAGTGAGTTGCTCAACAGCTTATAAAATGCACCAGCAGTAATTCTGAAAGGGAATCTTTGCCCTTGACAAATAGCACATGGCTATTTGCACTAAGCATTCATAAATTCAAGGCTGGGTGTGCAGAACTGAAAGTGAAACAAGGCAACTTTCAAAGAGACCTTGACTTAACAGTAGAAGCCTGCTCATGAATGTTTGTGGACAATCTAAAGAACAAATTGAAAAGCCACTGTAAATGCAGGGATATAAATTCAAGGAAGCAGCAATGAAAGTACTGGCAAGGTTTCCCTTACTATAGTATGCTCAGGCCTCCTTACCACATCATAAAACAGGAAAGAAAAAGGAAACAGGTTCCTTTTTTTAAAAAAAAAAGCATGTGTTGAAAGAGGCAAAGAGCATTGATCCAGAAAATAAAACACATAAGCCGCATAAGGCCAAAACCAAACCAAAACACTTTTCAAAGAAGACTTGACTTAAAAGACAGCCAATTGAGACGGCTGTGTAGATTACTAGATAGAAGCCAGTAGCTTTGAGGGCTGATCCTTTACAATTCTGCAAATGGGAATGAAAATGAAGCAAGTCCCAAAAGGATTGACCCTTAAACACATGTTAGGCATTGTTTGTGTGGGGAAATGCTGGCAAAGTGCAGTTCAGATTGCTGAGGATCCAGAAAGCTGAGAGCTCCCTGTGGACCAAGATTCAGGATTAGGCTAGACCAGGCTTTCTCAACCTCCAGATGTTTTTGGCCTACAACTCCCATGATCCCTAGCTAGCAGGACCAGTGGTCAGGGATGATGGGAATTGTAGTCTCAAAACATCTGGAGGGCTGGGGTTGAGGAAGCCTGGGTTAGACTCATTTAAAGCCCTTTTTAGAAATTAAGCCCACACGTTCATTCAACAGGTGCCACACCAAGCAGGCACCTGATGCCTTCACACAATTTGGAAGCTTGTTTCATTAAGGTTCCTGGCCATGTGGAAACCTTGCACGCATGAAGACTTCCATGTGATCAGGAACCAGGACCTGTGACATGACACTATATCTTTTGGGTATCATGTTGATTTACTCCATTCATCCATCGCTCACAAATGGTGGTAGCTACATTAACTGGGAGCTTTCCAGGGTCCTGATAGGATCTGCCTGAACCTGATATTGCCTGACACGATTCCACCCAATGTGACTTGGCCCACTGTCACTTTACTTGACATGATTTTCCTCATTGCGCTTTGCTTGCCATACTCTTGCTAAGCAAGATGCTTAAGGAGCTTTTACTAAGGTGGATTTATGACTACCCTATCCCCAGAGCCTCAGACCTTTGCTGAAAAGGAATGGAATCGTTGGGCTGCAACAGCGTTTCTAGCAATGTTGGGGGCGTGCCGGCCATTTTGTGTTTTCCACATGTGTGTTTTTCTTCTCCCAGTCTGTACGCATGTTGACTATGGTAGGCAATAACGTATCTCTACCCGCTTCCAATCATTATTTACTATAATCTGTATTTATTCCAACCATTTTATATACCGCTTACGATCAACAGTTTCTAAGCAGTGTATGATATGGTAGCAGGCATTTTCAGACATTTCAGAATTTATAGTTAGTTTTTAACTGATTTTTTTTAATTAAAAAGATGTGCACAACTCAGAGGCAATTTGTCTACAAGAGAGTTTATGGACAGAAGTGGATCAGTTGGTGGGGCTGAGCTATAATGCTAGATTATTGGCAGTGATGCGACTGCAGCAGGGAGGTTGACATTGGCATGGGCACACCAGTGGGAGCACCAGGTTGGCTCCACAGCAGCATCTGCACAGCAGCAACCTTCCTGCCACCCTTCCCGTCCTTTCCACCATTCCAGGAAGCAGCAGCAACACCACTGACAGGGAGCTAGCATTGCTGTCTGTTCCACCAGGTTCTCTTTGTTACAGACTGGAGGACTGCAAAGGACTGGGACTCTGTAATCACTCAAATTTGAACAAGACTTTACTGCAGGGGGTCAAGGCCATCTTAAGCATATCTGGCACCATGGTGCAAAGCTCCCTCCAGCACCCCCCCCCCTTTCCCAGAGTTTTTTGGGGAGGGCAGCACTACCTTTTTCTCTTGGTCTCTTTCCAACATCCTACCCTCCCACCCTTTGAGATGTGCAGGCCTTTGTCAGTGACCACATGAAGCTAAGTAGGATTTTTAGGGGGTACGCTCTGATTCGCCATTGGGGGCATCATTTTTTTCAGCTACTCTACACTGCTCTTAATTAGATTGGCCTGTGGTGGGTTGGGTTTAATTGGCTGTTGCTTGTGGCGCGGACAAAATTTTAACATGGTCAGCACTCTGAGGTGTGATGGGTGAATGGTGCTGACCACTACCAACCTCCAGTTTGGTTTTGTGCTCTCAGGACTTGGAATGTGCCACCTGCAGAATGCTGCCAGTAGGAGTGGCTGGCACAGGTCATGTCACACACCCACAACTTCCCTTTACGGGAAAATACTATTATGCTTGATTAGTTGAGTCTTTATTGCAGGTGTGTGGCAAAGTGAGTGTAGGATTGTTCTGTAAATCCCATCCCTGCAGGGTGTTGTTGTTGTTGTTGTTGTCATCTACCATTCACCCAGCAGATCCTAGGCAGGCTACAATAAATTAGAACTCAAAATTAAAAACAGAACAAATTACAGTTACAGGAATAGGGTGGGTCCCAGAAAACACAAATCTTAGTTTAAGGCCAAAGGAAAGAGGTGCATTCATGCTAAACCACAGACGCTTAAAAGGCAAGTTTGTTAGTTTGGGTTTTCTACCTTCAGAACAGATGGGAACTTGGGAGCAATAGCAACCTGGTTTCACATCCTAAAGAGTATTATATAATGTAGATTATGCCAAGAGAAAGTGACCCATCCACCTTCACCTTCACAGCAATGGGATCTGAACCCAGTTGTTAGTCTGGTGCTGATCCAATATTTTAACCACCCAACTTCACTTTCTCTTATGGTAGTGTTGAGACTGGTTTTTTTTAAAAAAAGTATCCAAAATCCAACTTACATTCAGAAGTCTAAAGTCCATTTTTGATGGTTGAAAATTGACTTCAAAAGTGACTGCTATCTTCAATTTTTTTTAAAAATTTTTTAGATGTGACACTGATATTCAAAATTCATCTGTTATGGCTGGCTGAGTGAATGAAGTTAACAAAATTTACTAGCTCCAATTGCAAGTCGGCTGTCAGATACACCGTCAAATGTTGACTTGCTACCGCAAGTTGGCTGTCAAAATATTGTGTCATAGACACAAACTGCACAAGTTTTATATGCTGTGTGTACCTGCCAGAGAAGAAACCTTCATGCTGAAAATAACTCCAAATTAAGCCTTCTTTCTTGGAAGGCTTTTAGATGAACAGTTCAAACACCCATAGTAGGAAAAGAATTCATTCTGATAAACTTGGCAAGGCAAGAAAAATGAAAACACAAAGGTCTAAAAGCTTACTTATGGAAAGAGTGCTAAAAAGAGGAGGCGTCCTCATTTGCAGTGGATCCCATAGCAAGTTCTCTCCTGAGTCCAACTCAGCTTAGAGCCAGAGTGACTCGAGTGTGATGTTATTCGAACCACTTGTTTTGTCTGAGTGGTTGCGCAAGGAACATTTATATCTGAGCCCTGGTTACGGACTGGGCCAAAGCCAAGTTATTTCAGCTTCCGCCTCCTTGCCAAATATTTAGCTCAACATTCTCAGGTCATTTCCCCTTCTCCAAAGAAAAGAAATCAGCAAGCATGCCAAGCCAACTCTTGGGGCCACTAATCTAATACTATTGCCGCTTTCCCTGCTTCTTTTAAAACAGGGGTGCTTCCCCCCTGGATTTTGAGATGCCACTTCAAGCGATGCATTTACCAGAGCAGAACTGGTCGATGTCAGAATCTGTGACTCTTCCAGAAGCCTATTTTTGGAATGTGCTCATAGTTTAAGGGTTCTAAGAAACTAAACAAGTACAGCATCAAAGCCCTTTGTTTCTTTCCAAATCTGTCTGAACTTCCATGCTGCAGGATGAAGAACAAGCAGGCAATAATCAAAATCCTGGATTCCAGCATTTGAATCTGAGCAGGGTTAAGAGCACTGATGTTCTGATTGGAAAAGGCACCAATGTCCACCATGAAGGCATCCCAGTTTATTCATCTCCTTTTCTGTTCTGCTTTATGTTGTTGTTGTTTACCAGCCAACACCCAAGAGTTTATTTTCTCTGCCTCTTATTGCACCCCGTGAAGGTCTGAAGAGTAAAATACATTCATATGCATTCATGCCAAGGTGTGTGCCACCGTTTGTGATGAGATTTCTTTCTGTATCATTAGAGAGGAGCTCTGCTTTGCCAGGATTCCCAGTTGCATTGAAAAACGATAGACATGGGTGCTCTTTTTAGACCTTCAAACAGATGTTCGTAGTTGATCCTGCACTGTGATTCATTTTACATTACTATCTTTCAGGGATGTCATGTGGACAGGGAAAAGATGGGTGTCTCCCGTAGAGAATGCCACTCCCATTCTTTAATGGGGGTCAAATTGCTATACACACCCTTTGGGGAGAAGATGCGAGTTGGAGAAGGTCTTGGGGTTATCATGGGCTAGAGTGCTCAATAGGAAGCGAGTAATCAGGCTGCTATTTAAGCCTTCCTGACCCCTGTAAATTTCCTTTACAGCACCAATACTCCTCCCTCTATGGGATTTTTGCCCTTTCTGGTGAATGTGTAGGTGTTTTGCAGCAGGGTCCTCACTGGCCCTTGAGATTCCTCTTTTTTGCCTACTCCACACTGTGGTGTTCTTTGATTCACTTTGGGTGTATGTACTTAACATAATGCCAATTATTATTTTTTAATTCTCTTGCCTGGCATGGCATTCAGTATGGACGGGCAAGAGAATTTCAGAACATAATTGGCAGGCACCTTGAGGCATCATTTGTTTAAGGGTACTCTTGAGTCATCGTCCACAGTCTTTGGCTTGGGGGTCATTGGAGAGGGGGCAAGGGGTCCCTCTAGGCTTGATGTGCAGGACAGCAGAGGCTGGGGCTGCATGCTGGGTTCACATGTCCTAAGCTAACTTAGCAAGAAGGAAGAATTTTATCCCAGTCTGTCAGGGAACTGACATCGGAGCGAGAGGCGGAGGCAGGGCTCCAGAGAGATGCCGGAGAGGGAACCAGCAGGGGGGAAGGAATTCAGCGTAACACCAGTAGAGAAGAGGGGGAGTTGGAGGAATTGGAGGCAGGTCTCAGAGACCCTTCACTAGAAATCAGTGGAGAGAGCGCTGGCACGCCCCTGCCTTCCCCTTACTTGCGCAGACGAGTTCCATGCAGGGAAAGTAGGAGGAGACTTGGCATCAAACAGCTTTTATGCTGGAAAAGGTTCAAGAGACGCCCACTGACGGATTCTGCAAGTGACTAACAGGTCACGGAGGATGAGCTGCCAGCCTGAGCATGGTTGGTCTAGCGATCTAACTAATCCGAAAGCCATTTACGCACAAGTAATCCCCTACAACCATTACACAGTCCTTGTCTGGGCAGCCTCAGAATGCAGCAGTTTACATGCCCAAGACACATGCTTTCCTCTTAGATGTGAATTCAATATTCACCTCCCCTTACTTACATAATTTGGCTATTATTTAGCAGTTCTTCTATTGTTATATTTGAATAATTACTCTGTCTCAGGAGTCTTCTTCCAGGGGATGTTGGCAAAAGTGTACGTTCTCAGTGTGGGGACATCTATCTGAACTTTGCTGGAGAGAAGATCATAAACTAGTCTGTTCCGCCTTGGCTCGACTGTTAGGGTTACATCTTAATGGTTTAATGCCTTCAAGCTGGAGTCCTTTTGCAATTGCTCTGTTTCTTCTCCAGCATCATCATCACCTGTCATCACTGCTGAATAGGTGAAACATCTGCCCCAACAGCTGTTAGATTTTGCACACCCACTGCTCACTCTAGCTAAAACAAATTGCACTCTCACCTAAAATACCTCTGTGGTTCAGATACTGAGTATTCAGCAGTTCTAAGGCCACATTCCAAACTCAGCAAAGACTGAATCATTAGGGACAATTAGGGACAAGGGAGGAAACCAGACTCAGTACACATTTAAAGCCCAGTCTATCAAATTCACACTTTCTGAAACAATATCCAAACTGAAACACAGCTATCCTTAGAAATCCACACTTATCTTAATTTTGTGATGCAGCTCTCCAGCTAATGCATATATTAGGGGGAAATGTGTGTAATAATAAGGATGTTATAGAAAATAACATGCAAAATGCATTCTATTAGGGTGAATCACTTACAAAAATATGTACAGTCAAAGTGCATATAAAAAGTGTTTATTAGGAGAAATTTGCACTAAAATGGTGATGAATACTCACGAGGATTTTTAATGCAAAATGTAGAGAACTGAATTTAGGACTGGAAAATTAGAAAGCAAGAGAACCAAAGCTGACAGACCCTTCTATCCCTCATGACAATGCACCCAGATGCTGAAGATCCAGTCGTTTGGTTCATCCTTCAAATGGCAGGTGTGCTGTATTGTGACAATTTACCATTGCTACACTTAATGGGATCAGATCTATCATGCCTACTTGCCAGTAACTGTGTGTGGATAGAATCTCACTGCATTCCTGTGGATTAGGATCAGTGACTGCAAAAATAAAAACAGCAGGTCTCAGTGTGTAATTGGTACATTGTTTGTTTATTTGTTGAACGAGGGTGAGCAAGCTTTTGAATTCATTGTTGTTCTTATTTGTCCTGGCAGGGGTGCTAACTCGAATAGCATATTGGAGGGGGCAGGTAAGCCCTGCCCCACATAATCAATCATACGATGCAGTGCTCATGCACCATTTGAATGACAATGCCCATCAACTTTGGGGGGGCAGCCCCTTCAAATATTTTTTTTGGGGGGCAAAGACCCTTCAGCCCCTAGGAATTGGCTCCTATGGTCCCTGGGAAGAGGGGTTGACTGTTAAACCACTGTGGGAATTGTAGCTCTCCAAACAATTCCTGGCACCCTTAACAAACTAGATCTCCCAAAGTTATCTGGGGCCAGCCATGACTGATTAAAGTAGTATCCTAGTGACCTAAGAAAATAGTATTGTGATCTTAGCATTGCAACTGCCACAGAAGAATTTTGTGTTATTTTGTTTCTGGCTGAGAGCCAGGGGCTGTATTTAAAAGGGGAGTTAAGCAGCCCATCATATGTATACCAAGTACTATTATTTCTTGGTGGGAGGTTTATTACAGGCTTCTGGTATATAATCTAAATTAGGCATCTGAAAAGAAGGGGGGAATAATGCTTTCAGGTTTGGAATCGTTATAGAATGCTTTGAGTCAAATTCTCTCATTCAGAATTCTCCTGGTTTCCTTGATAGCCTTTGAAGTTCTTTGGAAGCTGTAAATGTTATCAGCATTTGTTAATTAAACCTTCTTTTCAAACAGCTGTGTCAGAATGGTGCTCTTTTATGTTTCGGGAAATTTGGCTGCAGGTTTTTTGTTTTGTTTTGTTTTAACAGTGATGGGCTTATTCTAGACTACTCAGCCATTCCTCGCAGACTTTGAAATTGCATCTAAAGGCACAAACTAATGTCCATTTTGAATGAGAATTTAAAATGGATCCCACGGCCTTACTGTAGGATGGAATTGCTTGCTCATGTTTATTTTGTTTTTCTGCATGAATGTTTCACATTTGTAATTCTGTCTGTTTGCCGCCTTTTCTGTGGGGAGAGGTACATGCAGACACTTAGCCATGGCCAAAAATTGAGAAATGCATCACCATGAAAGGAGAAGACCAAGGTAACATATTATTATTATTATTATTATTATTATTATTATTATTATTATTATCAGTATTATTATCAGTATTATTAGTATTATTATTAATTTATTATTTGTACCCCACCCATCTGGCTGGGTTTCCCCAGCCACTCTGCATACCTTCCAACAAACACCAAAAATACACTAAAATGTCACACATTAAAAACTTCCCTGAACAGGGCTGCATGCAAAGGAAATGTGTATTTCCTTTTTGTATGTACACAGCCCTCCTGACCTCATCAGGCCTGAACCAACCTGAGGAACACCTGGCCCTATCTGGATCTGACCCTAAAGCAATTCAGGGTGGAGTTAATGTTCAGTTAGAGGGGGTTGAAACTCTAATTAAACTAACGGTTGGGGAGGGGAAAGGAGAGACTGTGTCTCCACACTGCAGAGAGCAAGAGGTCCAATCTGCTGGGTGCTGTTTCAAAGAAGAAGCCTGCAGCTTGCAGGACTGAATCCACTACTCAACCACTAGTGAGGAGAGGGTTCAGTGTTGCTCGCTGTGACTGTACCTGCATGTTCCTCTGATGGGAAGAGGCATGCATAGCCAAAGCTCCTTCTTTACACCAGATGACCCACCGTCTGCCAACCCTGGATAAATCCAGGAAGCCGAATGTGACCCAGGATGATATTAGGTTGTCTCCACCTGACTCGGACAAAGCCTGGACCCCTCTGAATCAGCCCAATTTGGTTCAGGAATCAGCTGAATCCGGTGCACAGCCTTAATGTATAGAAGCAGATTTTGAAATAATTACTGTAATTTCACAACGCAGAGTACTAACCACTATACGATCAGGGCCATAATTGCTGTAATTTCAAATAGAAATGCAATACATCTCATCATATTGGGGAGACTGTCTCTGGGTGAACTATGTGCCTCCACAGACTGTTATCCAGCTGTGGAAGATCAGCTTCAAGGTCTCAGATGCTCATCGTGGAAATGGTAAGGAAATCACAGAGAATAAAATGAAAGGAAGATTTAGTGCACAATTTTGTTTCTTTTAAAAAGCCTTGATGAACACCCACCATTAAGTTCACCAGGCACATTGTGAGTCAAAGCATTTCTTTAAGAGCTATACCTATACAAATATTATCTGGACAATCATTTCGTAACCCTGCTTCTTGCCACAATTGTTCTCATTTTGTGGAATGCTATACTTGACAAGTGACAAATATGAGCAGATGGATTCTCTAAGGCAGGGGTTGTCAGCCAGTGGACACATTTGGAATCACAAAATGGCTGCCATGGGGGACATATTGTAACACAAAATGGCTGTTGTGTCAGCATGGGATAATGACTATGATATAAGAGGGGAGATGAGTGCAAAATAGTTTTGCCTATGTGAAATTTTTAAAACTGTTTTTATACATGAATTTTTTTTGCATACGTGCAATTGCTTTATGGGTGTTTTACTGTATTGTCAAATTGCTTCAAGACAAAATAGCAACAGCAACAACTGAGCAAGAAGAACAATATCCCACGTATTATGGATTTTTCAGGGGATAGTTATTGAGACCATGCAATGGTTCAAGAAGTGTGAATTAGATAGTTCCCTGTTAAAATACAAACAACACCAGATTTCAGTTACAGATAGGTAGCCGTGTTGGTCTGCCATAGTCAAAACAAAAAAAATTCCTTCCAGTAGCACCTTAAAGACCAACTAAGTTAGTTCTTGGTATGAGCTTTCGTGTGCATGCACACTTCTTCAGATACACTGAAACAGAAGTTTCCAGACCCTTCTATATAGTGAGAAGGTGGGGAGGGGTATTACTCAGAAGGGTGGTGGGAATGGGTGATTGGCAGATAGCTGTGATGAGCCTGTTGACGACTCTTAACGACTGCAATAGGTCTTACAGGAAAAAGCAAGGGGTGAGAAGGTGAAAAATGGCTTTGTCATGTATAATGAGATAAGAATCCAAGGTCTTTGTTCAGACCAGGACTCTCCATGGTTTTAAGTTTGGTGATAAGTCGCAATTCAGCAGCTTCTCTTTCCAGTCTATTTCTGAAATTCCTTTGTAGTAAAACAGCTACTTTGAGATCTTGTATAGAATGTCCTGGGAGATTGAAGTGTTCTCCTACTGGTTTCTCTGTCTTGTGATTCCTGATGTCTGATTTATGTCCGTTTATTCTTTGGCGTAAGGTCTGGCCTGTTTGTCCAATATAGAGAGCTGAAGGACACTGTTGGCATTTGATTGCATACACAATGTTAGACGAGGAGCAATTAAATAGTCCTGAGATGGTAAATCAGAGATCTACAACCTCTCCTGGACAATGACAGTTCTCTTTCTCAAGCTCTGGGAGGAAGACCTTTCATTGCCTACAGACAGCCACCCAATCTTAAACAACTCCTAACCCACAATAATACTACAACCAGACCTAACACGGACACTGGCACCAGAGCCTGCAATAAACCCAGATGCCAACTTTGCTGCCACATACACCCGGACAACACCATTACTGGCCCCAACAACATCACACATACCATCTCAGGACTATTTAATTGCTCCTCGTCTAACATTGTGTATGCAATCAAATGCCAACAGTGTCCTTCAGCTCTCTATATTGGACAAACAGGCCAGACCTTACGCCAAAGAATAAACGGACATAAATCAGACATCAGGAATCACAAGACAGAGAAACCAGTAGGAGAACACTTCAATCTCCCAGGACATTCTATACAAGATCTCAAAGTAGCTGTTTTACTACAAAGGAATTTCAGAAATAGACTGGAAAGAGAAGCTGCTGAATTGCGACTTATCACCAAACTTAAAACCATGGAGAGTCCTGGTCTGAACAAAGACCTTGGATTCTTATCTCATTATACATGACAAAGCCATTTTTCACCTTCTCACCCCTTGCTTTTTCCTGTAAGACCTATTGCAGTCGTTAAGAGTCGTCAACAGGCTCATCACAGCTATCTGCCAATCACCCATTCCCACCACCCTTCTGAGTAATACCCCTCCCCACCTTCTCACTATATAGAAGGGTCTGGAAACTTCTGTTTCAGTGTATCTGAAGAAGTGTGCATGCACACGAAAGCTCATACCAAGAACTAACTTAGTTGGTCTTTAAGGTGCTACTGGAAGGAATTTTTTTTGTTAACACCAGATTTGTCCCCTATCCCTAGTGGGAGCTCATGAGTACATCTCTAGGACTAAATCAGATGCTCGACAATAACTAGCCTAGTTCCTTTGGATTCCCTTTATCAGACACATGGGAGACAACATCTTGAACAGTACCTTCAATATACCCCTTTCTGCTTTTGCTGTCTGAAAATCCACCTATGACTTTCCCCAGAAAGGTTGCTGTGGTTGGGCATGAAAGAATTGCCATCATACTTAGCAATAAAGATGCTGCTGTGAATCTTTATTGCTACACAGGCAAGAAAGAGCACTTCTCTTGTCAGAGTTTTTATTGATTGTTGAGAAGTCATTGATAAAACCAGCCAGGTGCTTCGTTTTGAAAGGAGGCCAGCTCTACACGCTGTCTGGTTTGACAATGAGCCCAATGCTTTATATCCCTATTATGACACCACGGCCTTCTGAGTAGATGTGCAGATACTTTCCTGATTCTTCTTAGAGCCCTTCAAGATAGGTCTTCTCCTACCATGGCAGGAATAGGGAAAGAGGCTTGATTCAAGGTGCTGGTATTGACATACAAAGCCCTACATAGCTTGCGGCCAGGATACCCAAAAGATCACTTCATGCCCTACATGCCCAGCTGTTCATTGAGTTTTGCAGGAGAGGGCCTTCTGCAAATACCATTCTGTCAGGAGGTCAGTTCCACATTATTCTAAGGCCTTTGCTGTGGTGGCACCTGATCTTCCCAATTCCCTCCTACCTCTTATTAGATGGGCACCATCTCCATTGCCTTTTTGGCAACTTGCTAAACACAGTCCTCTTTCAACAAGCCTTGTAAAAGCTTTATCCAAGTTGCTTTCTTGGATTTGATTTTAGGTATGTGCTTGAAATATACTCGGAGTCGAGAGTGGATTTCATGCTCTTTATTCAGCTCATAGTGGTGAGGAGGAATGAAAGTTTTCCCCAAAGTATCTGCTTTATATACATTATTTACTCAATGGGCTGCATGTGATTGGCTAATTCCAGATTTCTCCTGTAGGCCAATCAGGTTGTGGATTCACTTCCACCTGGAGCTGGATTGGGTGTCTCTTGCAGACCAATCATACTGCTGCATTGTTCTAGGACCAATCAGACTGCTGCATTTTGGATCCTATTCAACTCAGTACATAACAGTGCTTTTGCTGTTTCATTTCAAATTGTTTTCATATTTCTAATTTCTAATTGTTTTTATATATGCAATTTTTTTACCTGTTTCTGAACAATGTTATGGTTTGGGAAGGCTAGTCTTGATGATGCCCTAAGTCCCTTCCATTTGTTGGAATCCTGTATCTGTGGCATAGAATGTATCAGAACAAGCTTTCCAAACCAGTCCCTTTACTCAAATAAGGATGTTGGCTGTCTAGTTAATCACCACAATTAGCATTACCCAATAAGTTGTTCTGTGCTGTAGAACAAATGGATGGGCCTTACTCCCCTCATATCTATGGGTGAGCTGAGCATGGAGAAATGTTTGCTCTGTGCTGTCTCCAAAGCTGTGACTAATAGAGAAGCAAGATCTTTTGGAGTGTTGATACTGTGAGCCCTTCCATCTCATGCCCAGTCTGTATATATGTGTAAATAAAACCATATATCTTAAAGACACCACAGCTTCCACTGACCTTTGTTCCAAGGAAACTGAACCCTAGGTAAGCACTGAAAACTCTGGATTCACTGCTAGGAGACTGGGCTGGCATGTTACAATATGTATGTTTTAATATGTGAGTCAAAATTGCTTTGCCTCATGGGAAACAATTTACAAAGGAAATAAATAACTCACAATTCTTTCAGAGAACAAAAGTGCTATCATACAGCTATGATTGCATGTCCAAGACCCAGCAGGTTTAGCAGGTTTGGGAGAGCGTTTTTTTAAAAACCCCAATGAACCTGTTTTGCTAGGAAGATAAAAAGGAATGTGGTCACTATAAGTGACATATCAGGGCTGAGTTGTAGGCAGCTGTCAGCAAGTTCAAAGTTGAGAAACAAACTGGAAGACCTTGTTGCTTGGTAAAGGCCTCAGCCTAGCCATAAAGCCTTTTGAAACTCTTCCTGTTGTGGAGGCCCAATGGCCAGTGTGGTTGGCAAAGGATATGCTAGAACTTGAAAATATTTCACTGCCAGAAATATATCCCAAGCTGCAGTTGTGAAAGCTTAGTTTATGGGCCAGGCCACACACCACACCATTTTTAATGACTATTAAAAAAAAAAAAGTGAACAGGTCCATGACCTTCTCTGTTGGACACCTAAAGAAATGTGCTCCCTTAAACAAAACCCACCCTACCCCCCATCATCTACATATGAATGCCTTAGGAGCTGAACGTTCCGGCTCCAAAATGAATGAAAACCGGAATTAATTGTTCTGGTTTTTGAATGTTCTTTGGAAGCTGAATACCCGACGTGGCTTCCACGGCTTCTGATTGGCTGCAGGAAGCTGCTGCAGCTAATCAGAAGCTGTGCCTTGGTTCCTGAACTATTTTGGGAATCGAACAAACTCCCAGAACGGATTAGGTTTGGGAACCAAGCTTCCACTGTATAACTTTTTTTTTACCTTTTGAGAAAAGCTGGATGAAATTTGCCAGCAGGATCTGCCCTTCTGAGGGTCTGAATTGTGCCAAGTTTCAGGAAGTTTCTTCCACAAAAGCAGAAGTTACAGTTGTAGAGTGGAAATCACTTGATTTCCCCAAATGTTTTGTGAGCAACTTAACTCAGAATTGCAGACCTGGGAGAGATGGAGATCCTGCCCAATTGCAGACAGATAGGTCCAAGTTCTTTTGTGCTAGACACCTTTGCAGTTGATTGCAGGAGTGGTTGAAAAGAAAACTAAAAAGAATTTGCTTTCCATGTGAAATCGTTCCCTCTGATTACAAGCTTGATGGGATAGTTACAATGGATTTCCCTCTCTCCTTATTATGGTGTTTGCTCTTTCTTTCCCTGGCATCCCATCCTAGCAATCTGGAATAATGGCAAGCTTAGAGACATTCCTTTCACTTCAGCAGATGCTTTCCTGCAGCAATTTTTTAAAATGTCTACATCACCCAGGTGCCGTGAAGCACTTCAGTGGTGCCTCTTTTGACTTATGCCATCCTGTAGAGTTCCCCCTTCACTTCTGGCAAGCTCAAAACATCTCTGAGGCATTCCACTTCACCTTTAAATTTGGGATGTGATTGAATTCACTGTGAATTCAGTGCACACCCTTAAAACAAGCAAACTCTCTCTCTTGCAAAATATGGGTATAAAGAGCAATAAGTATTTAACTGTGTTGAAACACAATAGCATAGCTGTTATCAGATTTTGGAGACTGCCTTAAGAGTTTAATAGATCTGATATCTGAAAGGCTGTTACTCTATAAAACATTAGGTTCCCGCCACAGGGCTTAAAACCACAAGAACACTTTAAGAAAGGCTTAGTGATTGAGTAACGTTGCAAGCTGCAGATATTGGGCTAATCTAAGAGTCAACAGAATGTCAGGTCACATGCCCGAGTGTTACACCAAGCTGAACTTGGTGAATTAAGAGTGGCATTGGAAACACATTTCAATGATGCACGGAGGAGGGCTGAGAAATATGCACCCCGATAATTTGCTCAGTGTTATTGCTTCTTCTTTTTTTAAAAAAAAAACCTAACAAACCTGTAATTACTTGGGAGGTGTGTTAACTGAATTGTGCCTATTGGTTTTCTGCAAGATTTGTACCCACCCAGTAAGGTTTGCTATGGATTAGTGGCCTCCAACCCACCTAAGGAAACTTGTGAAACTTCATCTAATTATTTCTTGAAATTCGACCTCCTGCGCTGGAAGGGGCCTCCAAATTTGGCTTTAAGCAGAGTGGTCACTTCCTCATCTCCAAATAGGGACATCAAAGAGGAGGTAGAAAATCTGCATGTGTAATTTACATGTACAAATGCAAATTTAGGGGAGATATATATAAAGTAGAATTTGAATAGAAATGTAATTCCTATGGTGAGGAAGCATGTAACCAGGAGACCTGTGGGCCTGGTCACGCTGTTATCCAGGTGCCAAGTCTAGATTATCAGTTTCCAGGCCTCTGCTCTCTCAATATAGATGGTTCTATATCTTTACCTCTCACTTGGACTGGACAGCTCCAGAAATAATGTATCCAAACAGCGGACTGTCCTCTGTAAAGTAGTACATGTGGACGCCCTAGCTGTAGGTGAAATTTAATGTTGGCACTCAAACCATTGAGTTAATTCACCAATGCTGGACATTTGGTGGCAATGAGAGGCAAATGACACTACAGCTCTGTGTGGCTAATAACAAGCTACCATGTTTTCTGTGGGCTATTCCATCTATCTCCCAGCCTCTGACCTTAGGATATGCATTTCCGGTGCCAGGGGGCAAGGTGGGCTTTCTCATGGCCTCACTCACCACTCAAGCCAAGCAGCCATCACAATGAGGGTGGTGGTGGTGCTGGCAGCGGAGCCATGTTTGTTTCCCTGAGTTCTGTGGCTGAAGGGCAGGATAACATGAACATAGGAATTTAGGAAGCTGAATGTCAGGAATGAGCCAGCTCCCAGTGAAGGTTTCCAGCCTATGGAAGAACAGCCAGGAACAGAGAGAGTTAACTTTCATGTAGGATGAACAGCAGCTAGTGCCAACTCCCCTGCCCCTTAGAATGCTGGGTGATAAGGGAATGGCTAAGAGCAGGCTGGAACCCAGTCAAAGCTCTCAGGAAGTTCAAACAGGAGCGAACAGAGATGGAAGTAGTTTGCCATAAAGGGAGGGGGGAGCTGATCCAATCCCTCCTCTAAGTTGCCTAAGGGGAGGGCTGTTAGACCGGAAACAAAGCAAGAGACATAAGACATGAAAGTTCTCTATCTTCTGTAGAAACTGGAAGGAGTCTTCAGAAGGGTCATCTTGATTGATGATGTCGGAGGCTGTGTTAGAGCCGTCCGGAGCTATCTGTTTGTTTTGATAATAAATTGTCCTTTTTAATTAACTATGCTTACTTTGTTATCAAGCTGGGAACCTGGACTCCTGACACTGAAGGTGGATACACACCAGCATTTTCATCCTATTCAGAGCGAGTGTGGCCCGGTACCTGAGAGACCAGGGTTCAAATGCCCATTCAGCCATGAAACTCACTGTGCGACCTCTCTGCCTTATCTACCCCACAGGGTTGTCGCTATGATAAAATGGGGAAGGGGGAAACCATGTGGGATATAAATGAAAAGATAAATAGAATAATTTGTTTTTCAGCGTGCACAGGAATGGGCATGCATTTAAATAGACAGATCACACACACACACACCCCCCATGTTTGATACTAGTCATATGACCAAGACCTGGAAGTCTGACTGGATTTGGGCCAGTGTTAGGAAGGTATTTGAGGGGTGCATAACTTTCAAGATTTCCCCTTTTTAAGGGAAATTCCTTTATTCCTAATAGGATTCCTCACAAGAAAAGGGAAAAGTTGACAGCTATGGAGGGGTGGGAGTTCTGGTGTACCAGTCTTGTTGCTAAATTATTGCAATTTCTCCTTGATTGGACAGAACATCAATAAGTATCAACTAAAACTCTTTGCCAGTTGATTGGCACAGCACAGGAGCACACAGATCGGCGATCCCTTCCCCCTCTTCCTCCTGTCTGTGAATTTTGATCAGTTGAATCTAAAAAAAAAGTGCTTTGTTTTAGCAAATTACTGTTGCCTCAAGCATGGCATTTTTAAATATTTTTTTTACAATTCTGCAGAACATAGCAAACAAGTTGTTCATTAGCTCCTGATGATTGGCATTCATTATTTGCACTTTTCTTACAAGTAGCTTTGATTAGCACCAGGCATCTTTTTGTGTGTCTTCTGTTTCCCCACCCTGGTCTCTCTTGTCAGTGCTGAAGTCTCCTCGCCAGGTCAGGATTCGGTGGACAGAGTAAAATTGCTGATCGTATCACTCCACTGCTACCGGCTCCTTGGCTTTATCTGCGTGACAGCAACCAGTTGCCATGGCAATAAAATTGGGGGAATCACAAATGTGCTGTTTGAGATTTCATCGCAAGTTCGTGTAAAGTGGAAACATTGGCTGCAGGAGAGCCATATCTCAAAGTACAACCAAGCATTCCAAGGCAAAAGGCAAATATACATACAGAATATATATAGATATCCATTGTTCCGATTTTATCGCTTGGTGCCTTCCCTTACCATCAGCCCTGGACTGTAGGAAGCTCAGTATCTAGGAAACAGAAGTGCAAGCCCTGGATAGGATAATACAGAGTTGCTTCATATGTCTGCACAGAGATTCCTTTAGGCTGTCAGGATTTCACAGGATGAATTCAAACTGCATACCAGAAGTTCAGGCCTGTGCAATTATGTGGATCAAAAGCTTCTGTCTACCTAGCACAACAAAATCTACTTAAAAAGAGAGGAAAAAACAATCATGCATTTTTGTGGCTTGGAAAGTGATGAAAAAATGCATTGAAGAGTGTGTGGTGCATGGATGGCTAACAGGAAGTTGCCTTATACTGAGACAGACTCTTGGTCCATGTAGCCACATACTGTCTGCACTGACTGGCAGCGGCTGTCCAGGATTTCAGATGGGACATTTTCCCTGTCCTACCTGGAAATGCCACTGGGGATTAAACCTTGGACTTGGGCAAACCGGATGCTGTGTCACCAAGCTGCAACCCATCCTCTTAGCAAATCATAAGGAATGGAGGATGAATGCTCATTGTTGTGTAAGTGCCTGTAAAACAAATCAGCATAAAATGCTCAATAGAGACCAGAAATAATTTAACCGTTATGGAAACTTTGTGCAAGCAAAACAGAACGAATGCTCAATTAATAGGTTTTCTGAAGGAAAGATTCTCCATCTGGCTCTTCAAACTCTTCGCAGACCGTGCTGATTCCTTAGCTAACAAACCATGGTTTAGTGTTACGACTGAACCCATCCCAGTGCATTAACAATGGTTTGAGAGGGAAAATAAACTTAACTGTGGGAGGCAGGAACATAGCAAGCTGCCATACACTAAGCAGACCATTGCTCCATCTAGCCTTGCAATCTCATCTTTGACTGGCAGGAGTTTCCCAGTGATGAAATATTAGAGCATTTCCTTCAAAAGAAATGTGCCAGTTTCCCAGTTCCCAATGGGAATTGAACCCTATAGTTCCAAGGTGGAAGTCCTGAGGCCCTCCAGATGTGATTGGTCCACAAATAATCCTTGACCATTTATGCCAGCTGGGGCTGACTGGGATGCCCAATGACATCTAGAGAGTCACAATTTCCTCCATCCTTTCTGGAGCTTAAGGTGGGATGCCTTGACGAAACACCAAAATAACTTTGAAACTTGTTTGATTGGGGCCCCATGCCCTTAGAAACACAGCAGGATGTGTTGACTCATTTTGTGTGTGTGTGCCTTTAAAATTAGGCTGAGCTGAAGAAACATAACCTTAAAAAAATGGGCAGGTGGCAAACAGACAGACAAGGCGGCTGCTAGGGACAGATCTAATGAAGCATCAAGGAGCCAGTACTTGCACTTGTTTGCACTGGTTCATTAAACACGGCAAGTGAATGAATAATGTGTAGCACCAAACTAAGGGAATAATTTAATTTTCCCCAGCACCTCCTTCTCCATAACTAGAGGCACTTCTGTATGAAGACTGCCAAGGGTAGAGCTTTATGAGCCCAAATTCATTGGTACATCCACACTTTGCATGAGACACAAGGCTGCTGACCTGTACTCTGAACTCCACTCATCCAATCAAGCTGCAAGAAAGAGAGGTGCCATTTTGTTTCCTTTCCTCCTCTCCTCCCAGGCCCTGTTAGGTGTTCCCGCACCACAACCTTTACCACAACTTTTAAAATGAACCCCATGGCTCACCAATGCTTTCCAGCCACATCACATTTCCTTCAGTGTCCAAAGAAATCAAGTGATTACACTAGGAAACTATGGAAAGCAGCGAGAGTCATTTTAAAGTACACAAACGCAGGTAGGGAACATGTTATGAGATATGTCCTTGTTTTTAAAAATTGTATAGATGTTTTTTTTTGAAGGCAGCCCTGTGTAGGGAAGTTTTTTTTAATGTGTGATTTTTTAATGTGATTTTATAATTTTATAATTTGCTGGAAGGCACCCAGAGTGGCTGGGACAACCTAGTCATATGGGTGGCATATAAATTTGTTGTTGTTGTTGTTGTTGGGCCTCAGAAGCTAGAAAAGAACTGCAAGCACAAGCTGTGGAGGCAAGGGAAGAAGTACAGTCGCACCTTGAAAGTCAAATGGATGGAAAGTAAAACCCCCAGGTGGGTGTCACCAATGGAAGCTAGGGAAGTAAAAAAGCTTAATATGGACCCTAAATGGCCAAAATATTATGAAATTCTAGAATATGATGGTGAAAGGGTTAAACTTCAGAGTTACGAGAAATTAAAGCCCAAGGTTCGAGATTGGTTGCATTATCATCAGATAAATGAGACATTCAAACAGGACAGAAAAATAGGCTTCCAGAAAGAGAGGTCAAAACTAGAAACAGAATTGTTAGAACCCAATACTAAGAATTTATCAAGAATGTATAACTTGCTGTTGAAATGGAATACACAGGATGAAACGGTGAAATCAGCTATGATTAAATGGGCACAAGATATCGGTCATGATATTATGTTTGCTGACTGGGAACAGTTATGGACTACCGGTATTAAATTTACTGCATGTAATGCTTTAAAAGAAAACATTATGAAGATGATCTATCGGTGGTACATGACCCCAGTCAAGCTTGCAAAAATTTATCATCGGCCTAACAATAAGTGTTGGAAATGCAATGAGACTGAAGGCACTTTTTACCACCTTTGGTGGACCTGCCCAAAGATTAAAGCTTTCTGGGAAATGATCTATAATGAAATTAAGAAGGTCCTTAAGTGGACTTTTCCTAAGAAACCAGAGGCTTTTCTCTTGGGCATGGTTGGCCAATTGGTGTTAAAGAAGGATAGGATTTTCTTTATGTATGCCACCACAGCAGCAAGAATTCTACTGGCGAAGTATTGGAAGATGCAAGAACTACCTACTCTGGAAGAATGGCAAACAAAGGTAATGGACTTTATGGGACTGGCCGAGATGACGGGCAGAATCCACGACCAGGGGAAGGAGACAGTGGAGGAGGACTGGAAGAAATTTAAAATATACCTTAAAAACTATTGTAAAATTGAGGAATGCTAAGATGTCATGGGGTAAGAAGCAGAGAATTGCAGCTGTAACCAAAAAGCTAAAAGAAATTTAATGAAAGGGAATCAGGACAATTGACTAAAGGGTTGCTAAAGAATCACTAAACAAGGATGCAGGGATGGGGAGGTATGGGGAAGTCAAAAGAAAGAAGGGTATGAAAATATAATTTTGAAGTTATATTGGTTTAAATGTTTTGTATGTTTTTGTTTGTGTTTTGAATTTTTTGTTTTTCTGTTTTGTTCTGTTTTTATTATGTGTTTGAAAAACGAATAAAAATTATTTTTTTTAAAAAAGAAAGTCAAATGGAATCCGTTCCGGAAGTCCGTTCGACTTCCAAAACATTCAAAAACCAAAGCATGGCTTCTGATTGGCTGCAAGAAGCTCCTGCAGCCAATCAGAAGCCACGGAAGCTCTGTTGGATGTTCAGCTTCCAAAAATAGTTCACAAACTGGAACAGTCACTTCTGGGTTTGCAATGTTTGGGAGCCAAAACATTTGTGAACTAAGCTGTTCGACTTCCAAGGTGCGACTGTACAGCCAGAAAGCAATGGAGGGACGCAACTTATTTTTTCAATATAAACCTCATCATCTCATAACTAAAATACAGGCAGAAATTTCAGAGAAAATCAGCTTGCCATCCCAAAAGCTGCAGAAACCCACTCCCCAGTCTGAAATTCAGGAGAGCCACTGCCAATCAGTGTAGACAATGCTGAGCAAAATGGGCCAATGGTTTGACTCGGTATAAGGTAGTTTCCAATGTTCCTAGAGCTAGGTTTTACAGCATGGGAAACTTCCATAAGGGATCAGCTACAGAGAGGGTAAAGTAATGTACCTTTAATGCTTATCCTTTGATCCCAGGGCAATGAACAAGGAATCATTTGGTTCTTTTTCTTTGTCATTGCAGGCAGCTTCTGACTGCAGATACAGCACGCTATCAGCTAACAGAAGTGTCGAGGAAGAGCTAAGGAACTGAGGAGGACAGTTAAGCAGAAATAATAATAATAATAATAATTGTCAGGACAACAGGCTTTTTCAGCGAAAGATGAATTGCTCTGGTTTAGCACAGGACTGTTTTTGTGTGCAAATATTGATTGACTATGTGGGCAGTCCAGTCCTCCTGCCCACAGTCTCCAGCTTCTTGTTAGAATTCCACAAGCGAGTTTTATGCGCTGCCACCTTTGATGGATAACATTAACTTCCTGCCAAAGAAGCATGATGGTTGTGGGCTGCTGGAGACTCACAGCTTATCTATTGAATGCTAATAATATTGCAGATCTGTATACAAGGGAGAATGAAAGGCAAGATCTTTAAAAGGGGGGCCTTTTTGGGTCTGCATGGCCAATACAAATACACTTTATGGTTTTCTGATTATCCTCGACATCCTGAATTAAGATGAACAAAGACTTGAAATGATTTCATGTAGGACCAAATTGGGACCTATTTTACAGTTGGTTTCCCCTCCTCCTCCATATATTGCATGATTTGAACATTATTATTGCTGTTAATGGATTTCTTACCTACCCTTCATAGTAAGGTCCCAGGACATTTTACAACAATATAAAAGTACAATATTAAAAACCAGTTTTAAAATATACCTTAAGGATCTCATGTGCTCATGCATAAATCCATTCCATCTCATGCACACACTAATCTGCATTTTGGAAAAAGAAAAAGAAATATGCACTAGAAATAAGCATTCCTCTCGAAATAAGCATTTCTTCCTATACACATAAAAATGTAAGGTTGTCTTCATGTAGCAGTTCATGCGGCTACCAAGAGGCAGCCGCACCACCTACAGCATGATGAGGGGGTAGCAGGTCGCCCAGGTGAGTTTTATAGTGGGGGGTGAGGAGCTACACAGAGCAGTTTGTCAAACCATTCTATAAAGGGCCTCCCCATTCTGTTAAATGCAGCTGCAGTGACGTTTTATGGAGAGGGAAGCAAACTGTGAGAGGAGGGGTGTGATGAGCTCTGGAGGGGAAATAAGCAAGGGAGTGGGTGAGGTGTAAAGGAAGGAGGAGCTTGCCAGGTGTGCAGGGGGGTAAGCAGGGAGGCGCAAGAAGGAGTGGTAGCCCCTAGTCGAAACATAATTATGATATCAAAATATGCATTTCTAAAGAGTCAATAACCGTGTTGCAACGTGTGGAGAAGTGTGCAATGTGATGAAGGACTAGTTATGTTCTGATCCTCGTTCAGGAGGGTCAGATCAGGTCAGTTTGCATCAGAATTTGCAAAGATCAAATTCTTTAAGCAACCCTAGTCGTAGTGAGACTCTTACAAACTTGGGAAATTATAGCCCCCTATGTCTTCAAGGTTGCTGTTAACTCCAACCTGCACATGTCCCTGAATGCACTATTCAGCTGAACAGTGAGATTCTATGCTTAGCTCAAATAGCATCCCCTGGGGTTAGTGAGTGTCAGAGCTGTGTGAGACACTATGATTTTTATTTTTTTTTACTACATTTTGAAAGGCTGTGTTTCGTTTAATTATTTATCCACAACTGTTCAAGGGATAGCCATCAAAGGTAATGGAAGCCTCACCGAAAGAAAGAAAGAAAATATCGCAAATTTTTCACCAAAAGTTCACGTGCGGGGGGCGGGGGGAGAGAGTATTTGTCAAATAAATTGGTGTCTGACTATGAACCATTAGCTCAGTCTCAGGGCTAAAACGCCACAGTTAGGAATGAATGAAGTAAAAATTTGCTGTTAGAAGTGGCAGGTAGCCATTAATCTGTCCTTTGCCAACAAATTCTTTTCTAAAAATCTACCAAGGGGGGAAAATGAGCGGCTTGAGGGTTTCTTTTCTTTAAAATGTTCTGGAAAGTTTGGTGCTTTCAAAATGCCCATGCAAACCCACAAACATGGAGAGCTTTGATGAGCAAACATCAGTTCAACGGAGACTTCAAAGAACTCACTAGAATAGACAGCTTGGCACACCTGGGACAGAGGTTGGGCCATGGAACACTTCCTAAGGCAGGTATCCCCAAACTCGGCCCTCCAGCTATTTTGGGACTACAACTCCCATCATCCCTATCACACAGGCCCAGTGGTCAGGCATGATGGAAACTGTAGTTCCAAAACATCTGGAGGGTCAAGTTTGGGGATGCCCATCCTAAGGTAACTTTTTCTTTTACTTCTTCACTTCCTAAATTGATATCATGTTTTTACACTAGCTGCTGCTCACTGAAGCTGCCACCGCCTGCCCAAACCACGTCCTCACCACGACCCACCAAAGTTACCAAAGCCTCCCTCCTCTTTGGAGATGGGGAAGAAAAAAAGAGGCCTGAGCAGCAGCAATGGAGATAGCAAGCCATGTAACTTGCTCCTCAGGGCACAGATCTGCCACGCTTCCCGACTCTTCCCCAACCTGCTGCCTGAGGCAACTGTCTCACTATGTCTCATGACATAGTGCAGCTATTATATATTCCCGGTGAGTGACAAACGTACCTGTCACAATATCGTCAACCTTCGTTTTGTTTTTGTTTTTTTGCAACTCCAGGCAATCAATGGGATTGAGGTGGCAACTCCCATCTCTTGCAGGGGTGCAATTAGTGCCAGCATCGTCCGTTAAGAGTTTGGGTGTAATCTTCGATACCTCCCTCTCTATGGAGGCGCAGATTACAGCTATAACAAAGGCAGCATTTTTTCATCTCCGCCAAGCTAAGCAGTTGGCTCCTTATCTCTCTCGCCCTGACCTAGCCACTGTGATCCACGCGACGGTCACCTCCAGACTGGATTATTGTAACTCGCTCTACGTGGGGCTGCCCTTGAGACTGACCCAGAAACTCCAGCAGGTGCAGAATGCCGCGGTGAGACTCCTAATGGGGTCTTCACTGCGAGATCACATTCATCCGGTACCATACCAGCTGCACTGGCTCCCGGTGGAGTACAGGATCAGGTTTAAGGTGCTGGTTTTAACCTTTAAAGCCCTATACGGCCTAGGACCCTCGTACCTACGGGACCGCCTCTCCTGGTATGTCCCACAGAGGAACTTACGGTCTGCAAATAAAAACATCTTGAAGATCCCAGGCCACAGAGAGGTTAGGCTGGCCTCAACTAGAGCCAGGGCCTTTTCGGCCGCGGCTCCAATCTGGTGGAACGCTCTGTCACAAGAGACTAGGGCCCTGCGGGACTTGACATCTTTCCGCAGGGCCTGCAAGACAGAGCTGTTCCACCAGGCCTTTGGTCAGGGCGCAGCCTGACCCCCCTCCTCTGGCAATCTGCACAGAATTTTGCTTATTGGTTGCCATCAATTTGATTTTAATTAATTTTTATAATGAAATGTTTTTAGAATCGTTGGATTATTTTGATTGTTGTTAGCCGCCCTGAGCCCAGCTTCAGCTGGGGAGGGCGGGATATAAATAAAATTTATTATTTATTATTATTATTATTATTAAGCAGCAAAATGATGAAAACAGAAGAACACAAGGGGAGCCTGTGAATCAGGCCAATGGCTCATCTCTCCCAGCTTCCTGTTCTCTAGGGTGCACTGATTGGACTGCCCCCTTCAACCTGACACTCCTGGTGCAGCAACTGTATCGCTGAAACCACTGCCACACCACCATAATCCTGCTGAAGTACAGTGGTACCTCAGGTTACATACGCTTCAGGTTACAGACGCTTCAGGTTACAGACTCCGTTAACCCAGAAATAGTACCTCGGGTTAAGAACTTTGCTTCAGGATAAGAACAGAAATCGTGCTCCGGCGGCACAGCAGCAGCGGGAGGCCCCATTAACTAAAGTGGTGCTTCAGGTTAAGAATAGTTTCAGGTTAAGAACGGACCTCCAGAACGAATTAAGTTCTTAACCCGAGGTACCACTGTAAACAGCTTCTTCAGAAGTTGGCTCAGCCTCACCATCTGCACTGATACCGTCTAACACGTTGGGAGCTGAACTCGTGTGCCATCTCCACCTCGCAGCTCCTAAAATCTCTATGACAACTCACAGACCAATGTGAAATGTGTGCCACTGAAAAGCATTGCAGTTTCCACTGATGTGAGGTGATGTGGAAGTTCTGCCTGGGAGATTTGGTGTTTGCTCCTTCGCACATACACCACTTGATTCCAGCAAGTGATGAAAAATGGGTTGCATCCAATACTAGTCAGGCCCACTGAAATCAGTTGGCATGACTAACTGATGTCTATTTATGCCAGTGGGTCTATTCTGAGTAGGATGCAACCCAACAGGTGCAGGTTAGCCCTCTGTCTTTACTCTTCACACTTTTCCCCATCAATGTGATTCTTCTTTAGATCGCTCAATTCTCTTAAGCCCCTCTTTATTCTTTTTTTTAAAGAACTTCTTCTTCTTCTAATGAGATCGCTCGAATACTAGAAAGGTTGGCTTGTATCTCCTGCTGTGCTTGGTTGACTCTGGAAATTGGCTTGCGCCCTGACGAAGAACTTCATTTCTGAAATACAAATGAAAATATTAAGAACGCTTTCTGATGCTTTTATCTAAAGAATGTTCTTGGCTGAGTCCGGTGTCAGTTCCTGAACTGGCATTATGCAATATTCCCCATTAGCCTCTTTGCCTTGGAAAAACAACACTGCTGCAAATCTAAACACAGGGACTCAAGCAGTGCCCTCGACATGGTTTTATTCATCACACCAGAGAATTTCATGCCTTTAGATATATAATGGGCATTTTCATTTAGATGATGGCAGCACTCATCATCAAGAGGTTTTGTGGGCTTTGCTGTTGATCTCTTGATGTAAGCAGTGATGTAAAATGACCTCTTAAATTAAAAAAAAGTTAGGGTTCAGCAGAACGGTAACAAACATTTGCCCGTGCTTTCTTTCCTGATCATTGCAGCACACAATAAAAAAATGATCTGCATGTGCAGAAAAACTGCACAATACTGCATTCCTTGGTTTGTACTATTTCACAATGGGAGGGGTGTCACATTTTTTAACCTTCTTCCATGCAACGTTCTCCCAACACTTAGAAAACTAAGTTGCCAAGGAGAAAACTATGTTAGAAAAACCCTTCCCTCCGATGTGCTAGCTTTCCACAGGCAGGAGGTTTTTTAATGTGTTTTTGTGTGGTCATTGAGATTTCATAACTGAAAGTTATGGCAGTGCTACAGTTCAGTACCATTAACCTTTCCTCAATGTTTTGTTCAGCCATAATGGCTGATTCAGAAATGCATGCACATTAGTTATCATTTGATGGTTTATTTATGTATTGATTCTTCCTTAAAATAAATAAATCCCATGGCCATAAAACTCAGGTGACTTGCAGTTTCCTAATTTACCTTCCTATGCAACCTATCTGTCAATCCTAGCCTTTTCAGACATTCTGATTAGGGCTTTAAGTCAAGAGATGTGGGACGGGCAAAGGGAGGAGCATACTAGTTCTGCCCTCAGTGCTATTCCAGCCTCTCTCATAAGGTTAGAAAGTGAACTTCAGGTGTGGGGAGCCTCGTGGAAAATGGGTCTGTGGGAGCCAGCAGAAGCACAGGTGCTCAGTAATTCAAATGCTCACCTGTCACCAAATGGAGGAAGGCAGGAATGATACCAGAGGGCAGATACCGGGATGCCCTGTGCCCCTTCATGTTTAGTTAAGCCCTGTAGCCCAAAGACCTTGAGATGATGCTGGACTCCAGCTCCCCTGAGCTCCAGGGAGCATGGCCAATGGTCAGGGATGATGGGAGTTGGAGTCCATCTCGAGGGTCATAGGTCTCCACCCCTGAGTTAGCATGCTTCAACTACATCTCTGGAGGAGACATACATGGGAAACAACAACCCTCTCATCCATATATTTACTTTGCCGCTGTCAGATTGACCTCCACTAGCGCTGCCAACACCACGCTGCTTTATCTCCTCTTAACATAGTGTGCTTATGTATGCAAGACCTGTGGCGGTGTAAGGCGATGGGGAGGAATAACTTCTCTTACAGAAGCTTAAGGTGGCTAAATCTTTGAAGTGCGCTGGTAAGCTAGTCTAGTCTTTTGCAGGCTCTGAGATATCAGCTCTTTAATATTCACTCCTATTTGAAAGCTACACAATTGATCTTGGAGAGATCTAAGCAAATGAGGGATTTACTAGTAGGATGGTTTTGATACACATCTTTTTTAACGAGGCTTGTAGCCAAGTGAATTCAATTGCAGTTGTATGTGGTGGGGTGGTGGGAAAGAGGCTGTCTAAACTGGAGAGCAACAGATCTGACTACCATAGCCCAAAGTGGCTTTGGAACCAGTTTGTGGAAGAGGCGATGATGATAATCATGATTGGACTGCTTTAGGGCCCAGGTGAGAAGGATAAAATCACAGGGGAAGAACACCTTCCATTTATGTTATTGGATGTTTATCCCTCCTTTTCCCCAAGGAGCTCAGGGCAGCATAGGCACTTGCCCCCACAGGACATGGGTTAAGATGATGACCAATGATACAAGGTCACCCTGTAAGCTTAATGGCAACATGGGGTCTCCCAAAGCCTAACCCAACATGTATCGAGTGTGAGTGGGCCTCACAGACAATATAAATCAGTCAGGGACTCTGAGGTCAACAAATCAATTCTCCGCCATGGGACTATATCCATGATGCATCGATTCCAAGGAGATGCATGGAAGTAAGAAAATGGGGAGTTGGATTTTTTACTGCCTGGAGATGATCCATACAATATCCTCATCCATTTTCAATTCCAGTGTCTTCCCCCCTCCCCAGGGGAATAGCTGGCTGCCAAATTGGCCACTCTTTTGTTCAGGCAGAACTTTTATTTTGAACCTCTTCATTTATTACTTTTATTGCAACCATTTGTATGCCATTTAATCACCTCTGTCTCTAAGTAGCGCACAAGAGACCCAACACAATAAGACAAAAGTGATTTAAAACAATACAATCAGAACTCAATTCTAAAGTGTGCTGGGATTTCTTTTATTTTTATTGTATTATTATTTATTTATTTTATAAAAAAAAAACAGTGTTCAGAAATTGGTAGAAGTTCAGCTGAGAGGGAGCCTGCCTGACCCCACTGGAAGTGAGTTCCAAAAAATTTAGACCCGCAATCCCGAATGCATGACTCCTGCCTGCTATTATGAGGTGTGAATTCAAGTCATGGGGGGCAACTAACGCTGGTTCCCCCAATGACATCAGAGATGGATCCAGGATCAGACAATCCCTGAGGTGTCCTGGACCTTGCAAATTAACACAAGAACCTTGAACCTGGCCTAGTAGCGTACGGGTAGCCAGTGCAAGCTTTTGAGCAGGAGAGTTATGGGCTGGTGCTGTCCTGTCCCCATTAACAGTCTAGCCACAGCACCCTGCACCAGCTGCACGCTCCAGCCCAGCCCTGCACAGAGCACATTGCAACAATCAAGACTTGAGGTTACCAATGCATGAACGATCGTGGCCGATGCATGAATCATCACGGGGCAGCTTTACGCAGAACATTCCTGCGCTGGTCCTTTGTCAGGGTTCCTTCTTAGCTGCTGCTACAGCGAATAAATAAAAATCCCAAGCACATCATTAATTATCTTTTTATTAGTCTCTTCATTATGATCAGGCGATGGCCTGTAGCCATTAAGTAACTCAGCGTGCTCCCATCCTCTGCTGCTATCAGATCACGTTTGCCATCCTCCCGTCATCAATTAGGGCAGGCTACATGGTGAATTATGCCCCTCTCTCTAGCTCTATACACATTAGCCAATTGGTTTCTCCCCTTTCTCAATGAGCATATTTTACACTCTTTGTGCGAGAGAATGTGCCCCGGAGCCCTTTTAATATAGCAGCGAGTCACAGTCTCGCAGATCTACAGAGCAGCCGCCAACCTCAAAGTCAAACATGCCAATGAAAGGGAAAGGATGTTGCAGGCTTAACTCGGTGTTTAGAAATTTAGCACAGGCACCGATGCGCAATTTCTCTGCTACGCCCTCCTAAAATTTGCTGCATTTTTAAAGACTGCGCTATTCATCCTTGCATCTGCTGCTTCAATTTTTTTTGTTAGGGTGAACTCTAACAATGATCTATTATTATTATTATTATTATTATTATTATTATTATTATTATTATTATTTAGTATTAGCATGTTTAGCCTGCTCTTCATTTGGAAAAGGCTCCCAGAACATTCCTGAACTACTGATCAATGAGCAATCGTGAATGATAATGATATTCAGTTGTGTGAATGTAATTATAGACAGGCCAGTGGGTAGTCCATGTTTTACAAAGAAATAAAAAATTCACTACCTTGCCATTCCAATTTTGTGGCAGGAAAAGCTGGATTATACAGTGGTGTTTTTTTTTTTTGGGGGGGGGGGTTGCATAGTGAATTCTGCAATTTTATAAATCCATTTTGCATAATCCGTGTGCATCCATGCACACAAGGGCCTCTGTAGAGATTTGGAGAGGAGGAGGAACCTGCTGGTTCTGCTCCCAAACACTATACTTTTAGCTAAGGATCTAAATAGACTCTACATGCATAGCTGAAGGTTTCAGGAACTGCGGCATCCATGTGTTTGTTTGCAGCAGGCAAAGTACAGTGGTACCTCTGGTTGCGAACAGGATCCATTCTGGAGGCCCGTTTGCAACATGAAAAGAGCGCAACCCACAGCAGCGTGTCTGCGCACACATGGGTTGCGCGTGCGCAGACACACTCATGCATGCGCTTCTACACATACATGAGTGGCAAAACCCGGAAGTAACCCTTTCCGGTACTTCCAGGTCGCCGCGGGACGTAACCTGAAAGAACGTAACATGAAGCAAACATAACGAGGTATGACTGTATATGCAATTGATGGCAACTTCCCCCTGCATTTGCATTGTGTTTCCCTTGCGTTGAAATGAATGGCTTTTGCACCAAAATGATTGCTGCAGAATAACATAATGCATTGGTAACATGATTGCATGACATTCCAACACAGCAGACAGTGAGCCAAATAATGTCGTTTTGTCAGAAGCCAAACTGCAGTAGAACAGAAACATTGCTGCATGCAATGAATATGTATTAGAAAGGAAATGGATGTATTCGTAAAACCCCACTGGGCTCCCAGTGGCTCCCAGTACAGTACCTTCACGCCCTAGAATCACAGAATTGTAGAGGTGGAAGGGACCCCTTGCATTACAGGAATGGACTGACTCTGCCCAGCCTGGCTGGCCATTAGAATCAGAGGGAACACGATTCTCAGGATGAAAAGGGCTACCCACTGCAGGCTTATACCAAATGATAGACACATTCATGCTAATCAGACAACCCAGCTCACAGCAATATTTCATTTTGCTCGCTGGAGCAGCAGGTCTTGAGATTGTGCTGCTGGTTTGTCAATCCAAACAATGTGCCTTGTGATTTCATTTGCATTGCCGGCTGGCCTGTTTTCCCGTTGACTTTGCTGAGACATTGCAAATTAAGTCTGTCATTTACATTAATTGCAATTGGATTTGCAATTCTCTTGAAGATTTGCCTCAACATTCCTAAACAAGCAGATTTACAAAGACTCCAGTGGCTTCCAGGAGCGTCTCACAAAGCCAGCCTGAAAGAAGGCATTATAGGGCATGTGGTAAATAAAGGTTAACAGACACAGCAAAGCCTTTTGAACAAGGGAGCTCCGAGTGCAGTGAAGCAGCTCTGCTGTAAAGTCTCAGCAATGGGGCTGTCTTAGGGTCACAGTCAGCAGGGCACAATCAATTGCTGGTGATGTCACTGCGGAACTAGCTGTGACCCAGGAGTTGATTTTCTTTTCCTTTTAATTTGCAAATGATACCTTCTAAATCTATATATATATTGCCATCCTTCCATCTATGGGAGCCTCCACCATGACAGGTTGTAGTAATTTAAAACAGCAACAATTAAATAAATAAAAAGCAAAAAACCGCAACACTAGTGGCTGATGAATTGCCTAGAGATGGCAGAAATGGGCCAATAGACTTATTTGGTTCATCAGAGAAAAAATAAATCACAGAATGAACTAGTGAAGAGTTTGGTTATATTATTATGGATGTTTCCCCTGTCCACACATTTACTGGGTAATTTCATTTTTCCTGCTCATGCAGGCAGAGCGACCCTGACATTAGTTCACAGTTATGTATAGAAATGTATCACTCCCATGCCCAAACACTCTTGCAATGTGGACACACAGAAGCCTAATGGACATTTCTCATTAAATCTCGATCCCCAAATAAAAATGAGAAGATTTTGCAAAGGGTTAATAAGAGTCTATTGGGAAGGAAATATTGATCCTTACGGATAATCACCATCACTCTTAAAAGCTAGAGATGACTTTGGGAATGTTCCAGCAAAAGGAAAATGAAGAGCTACAGTATTCCTTGATGAAAGAATGCCCATTTGGGGATTCTATTGGAAACTTGAAAATTTGGAGCTTTTGCAGATGAGCCCAATCGTTATTATGTCAATGGAGCATTATGGATTCTCTGCCAGGAGCATAGTGGGTAATTTGATGTAGTGGTGTCTCCTAACTTGGGCAGCTTTAAAAGAGAATCAGACCAATTCAAGATTATCAGTTGTTACCAGTCAGGCCTGGGTCCTACCCCCTGTGTTGGATTCAGTGTTCCTCTGAATAGTAGAGGCTGGGAATCATAAACAGGAAAGTGTTAATGCATGGGCTTCCCATGGGCATCTAGTTGGCCACTTTGAGACCTGGACTAGATGGGTCATTAGCCTGATCCAGCAGGATCTTCTTTTCTTAACTGTACATAGCCTAGGCATGGCCATGGGGAGGGTATATGTGTGTCTCTAACAATCAGATTTTCGAACACCCCTTTAAGAACGCAACAAAGCATATGCGGGGCCAGACAAATTGTCTGGAAAAAGAAGGCATCAATACAGAAACAAAGTAGGTTTATATTCTGAGTGGAAATCCATAAATACTTTGCATGAATCTCTAAATGCTTTGCATGGGCTACAAAATTTAAATACGGTAGCATGTTCCAGGCAACACTAAGCACTTGTAAGTCCCATTTCTCCAGTACAGGAGAAAGCTTGGGAAAAGAGCAATGGTTAGTGGTGGACTCTGTGAAAAGTATGCAGAAGGTCTCAAGTTCAAAACTTGCTATCTCCAGTGTAGACAATTCAGCTCTAGATGAACCAATGGTCTGACCCAGTCCAACATGAATGTACATGAACAGGGGGGCATGGGCTCATGCTACACTGGCCACTTGTTTCATGACCATATGAAGAATTGTAGAGTTGGAAGAGACCCAGAGGAACAACCTCCTGCAATGCAGAAACATCCAGCTGTCACATACAGGGATCGAACCTGCAATTGTAGCGTTATCAACACCACGCTCTAACCAGCTGAGCTATCCTACACACATACTGATCTATATGCAAAGTATTTCTCCATGCTGGGGGGTATTCTGGCTGGACCAGGATTCCCCTTCACATGGAGGAGCCTGAATATGTGGCTCGCATGGCATGTGGTCAATGTGTGCTTCAGTGGGTGTTGGTTGGCCCGCAACCCCCTCATGTGTGAATCATGCAGTATAAAGCATTTCTCCATGTGCTTAACCTTTTTCATCCAAATCAGCAGAATTTTAAAGCTTTGGCCAGAGACTATGCCCAAGTTCTGTAATTTCAAAGGCAAGGTTTGATTTAATCCTCTGTTCACCTTAATTGTTGTGTCCAGTTAATGGAGCATCCCAGTATTCCTTCACCATGAGATGAATGAACTTTTCCCCACCATTGACAGATATGATCTTGGCCTGGAGAAATTTCCTCCTCTTTGTAAACCAAACAACGTATCATATGTAGGCCATGAAAGAAGGCAAAGATGACTGGGGGGGTGGGGGGGTGGAGTGGCGAGAAGCATATCCCGTCACAGCGAATCAGTCTGCGGACACATTAACACCATTTGCAGATGACCCCTTCTTTTTCAGGTCAGGCTTCCGGGAACAATGACTCAAGCCTTCATGGTAAAATGGCAATTTTGTGTGTGTGTGTGTGTGTTGTGTGTGTGTTCCTTAGGAAAGCAGAGTGCATCTAAATCATTTTCACCCATTGAAAGGATTGGGCCAAAATACATTCATAATAAAATTAAGCGGGTCTTTTTGCTTGGTCCTATTTGGCCATCCAAATCTATGCTGATGTCAAAGCTATCAGAAGCAACAATTTCCTATCATAGATTTTGCTCCAGTAGCTTAATTAATTTAGTCCATTTGGGAGCAATAGATGACAAGGCTCTGTTCCCTCCCCTCTCTTCCCCTCCCCCATACTTCTGGGAGAAACCTTCATTGATTTGTTTTTTTGGAATAGTGCTGACACAAGTGGAAGTAATTCAAATGAATGGCTGATAAACTTGCACTTTGGGTCAAGATGCTTTAAAAGAGTTCAAGCTATAATCAGCATTCATCCACTCAAACTTAACAACTCCCACTTGTATTAACAACAAGCAAACTGGAGAGCTTCTCCTCCCGACTTTTGGTTGTCAAATTCCAACATCAGATGCCATTGGCTGCCCCACCTCCACCCCAGTGTGCCAATCATGGTTCAGATAAGGATGGCTGTGCACATATAGCACACTCCTCAGTTACCTTGCTCAAAATTAGGCATAGGCTTGGTTTATGCATAATGCCAATCTCATACCCTCCAACATTTCTCCAATGAAAATAGGGACGTCCCATTGCATAATGATAATGTTACTATTTATATTCCACACCTCTTACTGGGTTGCCCCAGCCACTCTGGGCAGCTTCCAACATATATAATAACATAATAAAACATTAAACTTCCCTATAGAGCCAGTGTGGTGTAGTGGTTAAGAACTGTGGACTCGTAATCTGGTGAACTCGGTTTGCTTCCCCGCTCCTCCACATGCAGCTGCTGGGTGACCTTGGGCTAGTCACACTTCTCTGAAGTTTCTCAGCACACAGAGTGTTTGTTGTGGGGGAGGAAGGGAAAAGGAGAATTTTAGCCACTTTGAGACTCCTCAGGGTAAGTGATAAAGCAGGATATCAAATCCAAACTCTTCTTCTTCTATACAGGATTGCCTTCAGATGGCTCAGGGGTCGGATAACTCCATACCCTCCAACATTTCTCCAATGAAAATAGGGATGTCCTAAAGAAAAGTTGGATGTTCTGGGATCAAATCAGAAACTGGGACGGCTTCTCTAAATCAGGGACGTCCCTAGAAAATAGGGGCACTTGGAGGGTTTGCAATCTATGGTATGTTTAAGTCATGTCTGGTTTAACAAACCATGACTTTAAGCACAGGTTGTCACCCAGATAATTAAAAAATCCCATACTGCCACTGGTCTGCAGTGGTACCGGCTGGCAGGGCACATAAGAGACCGAGTCCCAATCTGCTGAAGGTGGCACAGGTGGGGGGAGGGCAGACTTCAGGGTCCTATTTAAGGGGCAGCCACCTCCCCTGCTTGCCCCTTCTCCAGTGGCAGCACCCACCCTCCTTCCCTATCTCCCAGTGTGAAATGCAGAGGGCTGAGTAGCAATTTCAAGCTATCTGCATTTTGGATCATGGATTGGGGTTTTTGCCTACTTAACACTGACTAGTGGGGTGTTTGGGGGGTGATGATCTGCCGTGTTGTTAATCTGGCTCAGTTTGGTCAGTTTGGCAGTTCAGGTGGAAGAAGGACCACAGCCTGGTGATGCTCTTTGGGTACCTTTTAAGGTGACAGGCTGGCCTAAGGTTCACTCTCTAAACTCTGGGGTACAGGGATGGGATAGGGGTCACCTCTGGGGCCAAGCTGACTCATCCACTTGGAGCTATGGGGTCCCAAAGGTGGTGACACAGTAATGCTTTTCTTCTCACTTCCAGGTTGTAGCCAAGGAAAGGGAATAGGTGACGCAGTTGTGCCTCTATTTTCCATAAACACAGGTGTGTTGTCCACAGCTATCCCACTCTTGTTCACTGCATGAAAGTGGCCCAGTTCAAGCCCAGCTTGCATGTCTATCTCTCTATTCATCAGGATGCAAACCAGGGTGAGTTCCTCCAAAATTTGGGTGGTTTTCCAGCTGCTCTTCCATTACACCTTTGTAGCTTGGTGTGGTGGCAAACAAACCATGGTTAAGGAAGGGTGGAGGGGTTTCATGCATAACTCCAAGCCATAGTTAAAAGAAACCAAGTACCATAAGTCAACAGCAAATCCTAGCTTGAGATCATGGTTTGGGGCAGTAAGCACATCACAGTTAAGCTCCTGGACAGGGTTCAGCATGTAATGCTAAACTGTGGCTTAGTGTGATTTTAAAATATAGAAAATAAATAAGTTTCTACACATTGTGGCTAGAGACAAAAACCTGATTTCAAAATGTTATTTTCTAAACTGAAACAGGACTGCTAACATCACTGAACTATTAAATTCTGAATGTTCATTAAAATATGTTTTTGAATGACTGCAGACATGAATATCGCTTGGAAATAATTGGTTTTGAGTTTTAAAAAATCTCAGCTTATTGAATTATGAAGACAATGTGTGAACAATGGTATTTTCCTTAGTATGTCATTTTTGTTCTGAAATATTTTTGGGAATGCATTATGAAAAAAAATATAAATAGAAGCATTCTTAAACAAAAGTCTAGCTTGATCCAAACTGTTGCAGCAAATGCTGTTTTAAAAAGAAAAGTATTGTACTGCCTTCTAATGATATTAATGCATTGTCCTCATATTTTGGAAAATGGTTCCAAGATACAGGAGCCACCACACAGGAAGGCCTAATATGGGACCTTCTTCAATTCACAGAGCAAACTGAGTATGTTGAATTAGAAGCAGAGAAAGGAGCTCTGCTTCTAGTTTTATTTCCTTGGGTCATCCTCGATAAAACAATGGCCTCAGCCTAGCTAGGTATCAAATTTAGTTATCTAAGCTTGGTTAGAAAAAAGAAGTTATACTGGTTTTATCTATGTTTTATTGATAATTATTTCGGTTTTATAATTATTTTTGGATTTTAGCTGTGTTTGCTCAATTAACTTTGTTATGTACACTGCTTAGAGCTTTGGGATTCAGTGATCTACATGTGTTTCAAAATAAAATGAAAAAGCACATCCATAAAGGAGGGTGTGTGCCTCTACTTTTCGTCTGGGGCCTGGGGCTTGCAAGGGAAGCGATAGCCTACTGCCTTCGGTAAGATCATGTCTTAGTAAGCAATTACTATATATGTGAAGTGCTTTGAAGCCTCTCAGAGATGCTCTGTGCATATTAATGGGCCACGTTTTTAACAAATTCTTTAATCAGACAACGGCCTTAATAATCAAGGATGGTTGGTACTACTTTATGCATAGCAATAAACACACAACAATCAATACTCTGAAATTTGGAGAGAGGATTTGGGGTCTCTCTGAGTTAAACCAGTTCAGTTTGGAATCATGAAAGATGACTGTGTGGTCTGAGTGCTTTACTCTGGAGTCAGCATGAGGCATCCATTGTCTGGTTATTATTCTGAGGTTTGGAGATCATCTAAATGCAATCAGTCCCTTTGAAGGTATCTGCAATCAGGGTGAAGGATGAATGAGTCACTTCAGATAAAACAACAAGCACAGCTCTTCAACTTTTGCCCATTCATGTTATCTTCCTCTAACTGGTCATCTTTAGCAAACCAGAAATATTCCAGTTATTTCCCTCTGGGGAGGACACAACAAATACAGTTTCTGTAGAAGCAGCAGCTGGGTGCCAGAAGACAAACCAGAGCTGGTTGCTGTTGTTTTTTTAAAGTGATATAATCTTAATGAGGAAAGTGATGGAGATGTTATGTACAAGCTGTTAAAAAGGGGGAAAGTTTCTGAAAATCTGTGTAACCAATATTCTGCAGTAGGAAACAACAGTCTCAGGGATGAATGAATCAGACAGATTTAACAAGCATGTACATTGCTCATTTGCTTATTAATTATAGGAATGTATATCCCATCTTTTAAAGAAATCCCTGGGGCCACTTATAGTACAAAAGGAAAGTTACAGCAAAACATTTACAGTGCTAAAAAGGTAAAGGACCCCTGACAGTTAAGTCCAGTCACGAACGACTCTGGGGTTACGGCGCTCATCTCGCTTTACTGGCCGAGGGAGCCGACGTTTGTCCGCAGACAGTTTTTCCAGGTCATGTGGCCAGCATGACTAAACTGCTTCTGGCGAAACCAGAGCAGCGCACGGAAACGCCATTTACCTTCCTGCCAGAGCGGTACCTATTTATCTACTTGCCCTTTGATGTGCTTTCGAACTGCTAGTTTGGCAGGAGCTGGAACCGAACAATGGGAGCTCACCCCGTCGTGGGGATTCGAACCGCCGACCTTCCAATCGGCAAGCCCAAGGCTCAGTGGTTTACACCACAGCGCCACCCGTGTCCCAATGTTTACAGTGCTACACAGAAGTAAATCTCACTTACTTCAATGGGGCTTACTGTCAAGTAACTGTGCGTAGAACTGTAGCCTTTTAAAGCGCGCGCGCACACACACACACACACACACACACACACACATTAAAAAAAACCTACTATGAACTAAAATCAGCACAGTCCAAAATCCGAAGAGCGATTTACTCATATTGCTGCTGGATCAAAATGGATGTCACATAGAGGAGGGAGAAAGGTTGTTTTCTGCTGCTCCAGAGAAGCGGACACGGAGCAATGGTTCCAAACTACAAGAAAAAAGATTCCACCTAAACATTAGGAAGAACTTCATGACAGTAAGAGCTGTTCGACAGTGGAATTTGCTGCCAAGGAGTGTGGTGGAGTCTCCTTCTTTGGAGGTCTTTAAGCAGAGGCTTGACAACCATATGTCAGGAGTGCTCTGATGGTGTTTCCTGCTTGGCAGGGGGTTGGACTCGATGGCCCTTGTGGTCTCTTCCAACTCTGTGATTCTGTGATTCTGTGGATAAATTCCCTCTTGACTGATGCCTTTACTGATGTTCAGATGTCAGTCTACAAAATATGTTTCCTTTTTGCCAGAAAGAATATTGGAGTTAAACAGCAAGTAGTCTCTTTGGATTGCGTATAGTCCCTTCTGGACTATATCTTATGTTTTTCAATTGAAGACCAGGTGTGTATAAACGATTTCAAATGGCAATCCCAGACGCATGT
Source organism: Podarcis cretensis (assembly GCF_951804945.1). NCBI lineage: Eukaryota > Metazoa > Chordata > Lepidosauria > Squamata > Lacertidae > Podarcis > Podarcis cretensis. The sequence goes on along the minus strand of NC_137181.1, from coordinate 16,775,971 downwards.
ACTAGGAAGTGATCCCCACTGCAGCCATTGGGACTTACTTCAGAATCAACATGAATGGGACCACGATGTGTTGGTTGGATCCAAATTTAGACCTGCTTAGAGTTAACCTGTAAGCAACACCTACGTTAGTCAATGTTAATTTAAATCCCACAGATTTTAATGGGCCACCCCTAAGCATGACAAAGGTTGGAACCAACCCACAGTGAAGAGACTGTGCTGATTATTTGCTTCTCTCTGTTAAGTGATGACAATGTGAGCATCTCCCAGACCAATTGTTGTCCTCTGTATCCAGGCTCCCCTGATGGCAGTGGCTGGGTATGAGAAGTGCCAGGAGCCCTGGGGCATTGTGGGAAATTCAAAATTGGAAGCAGTCTCCTATACCCAGCCACTGCTAGGAGATAAACCCATGCCTGGGGGAATTGGGGGGTGGGATAGCCAAAGCAAGTGTTGATGCCGATGGCCCCTGCTGGAGTTGCCCAAGGCTGCCAGTTGCCGACGCTGTTTGTAGCAACATTCACACCAGGGTGGATAAAAATCAATGGTTTTTTTAAATAAATAAATAAATCAGATTTTTTTAAAATTTACATTGGATTTTTTAAAATTTAAATTGGATTTTTAAAATAAAATGCTTTTAGAGGAAAAATCTTTCTACAGATAGTTTTTTATTTAAGTTACATTATCATCCAAAGGCTATTCATCAGGAAATAAGGATTTGTTTAAAGTTTTTCATGTGTGCTAAAACTCAGTCTAAGGTTTTTTTATGTTTTCTTTTTTTAAAATCGTTTAACTACATCGGTTAACAAACATGGATACATATGCTACAATGTTATTGTTTTAGTTAAATAAATTGTTTAAATTGTTAATAAGGAAATGATTATTTTTCTCCTTCCAATAAAGTAAGCAGAAAAGTCCAAATATAAACAATAATTTCATAATTATCTATGTATTTCTAATAGTATAACAAAATCAGTAATTTTTGATATAACTGTAAAAAGTACTCTGAAAAATTATTATACTAAAAATGAAACCTTCAGCAGGTTGTAAATATTAAGAGGATGCCAGCAAGGTCGAACCTTTCTGTAAAATGATTTAAATCAAATCTTACTGACTAGTGATTTAAATCAAGCCTTACTGACTTGTGATTTAAATCGATTTGATTTAAATCAAATCCACCCTGATTCACACCATATATTTAAAGCACTATGATACCACTTTAAATGATTATGGCTTCCCCAAAGGATTCTGGGAGATGTAGTTTGCTAAGGGTTCTGAGAATTGTTAGGAGACCCCTTATTCCTTTCCCAGAGCTGCAATTCTGAGAGTTCTCTGTGATGAGGGATTGATGGTTTAACCATTCTGGGAACTGGGGGGGGGGGACGTGCATAGTGGGAGAAATACTTCCTAAAATGCTGGTGAAAATTTGTTAAGCCTTTAAAAAAATAATCACAAGTGTAGTGAACTGAAATGAACACTGAGAAAATGAGAAAACTGAATCTGACAGATTTATCCATCCCTATTTAAGAAAGCTCAGCTTTGGTAATGAGAGAGCTTTTTTTAAAAAAAAAATGTAAAAAAAATCTTTCTACTTCTAAGCAAAGCTGCTGCTGCTTTGGGAATTGCCTTATTTGGCTAAATGCTGAGTTTATGAGCTGGATGACATTTACAGATAAGAAGAACGGTTTTTCCAGATGGGAGCACAGGTTCCTTTCATGCTGGTTTAGACAAGCATATACAGTAGACCCAGCTTGCCTTTGGTTTCGTCGTTCGTTATCGTTCCAGATTCTCCACTTTCGTTAAAGGGGTCCTCCCCAACCGTCACCCCTTGCAGAACTCGTGCGCTTTAAAAAAAAAACTGCTTTCACTTCCAGTGGCCATGCAGTGACAGTACAGAGTGGAGGGATGAGATTTTACAGCATCACAAAGATAGCTGTGCTATCAGGCATAATTATATTGCTGGCAAATAAAACCTGGCCTGAGCCTAAGCACACTCAAATCCCACTGTAATCAACAGAATGTGGACCCTTATCTTGTTCATTTAAGGGTCAAACGGCAGATTACATTAAATGTGCAACGTACTCTGAATTTTTAAAAATCCAGTCGTAATCACGGAGGGGGCGAATTTCACTGGGGTGGCAATGTGCATAGGGGGGGGAAGGCTTAACCCTTACTTCCCCCATCACAATGCTGCCAAACATCACAAACAAAAAGCACAGTTCGCCTTATCCTTAGGTCCTTAGGTCACATCACACCAGACAATTGAAGCGCTATGATACCACTTAGAATCATAGAACTGTAGAGCTGGAAGGGAGATCCTGAGGGTCAGGTAATCCAACGCCCTGCAGGAATCCCAGCTAAAGCATCCATGGCCATCCAACCTCTGCTTTAAAACCTCCAAAAAGGGGAGTCCACAACCTCCCAAGGGAGTCCGTTCTGCTGTCAATCAGCTCTTACTATCAGAAAGTTCTTCCTGATGTCTAGCTGGAATCTCCTATCTTGTCATTTTGTGTTTTTTTTTTTTAATAATATTTTATTAAATTTTACACAAATAAAAAACATGTAAAAAAACAAACATAAGATAAGAATAAGGAAACAAAAAAAGATACACAGATAAAAAAAAAGAAAAAGAAAATTTTAACATATAAAAAAGAACTCGTATTCCAATTATAAAATTCAAAACCTTATTTTCCTTCCTTCCACCCGCTTCCCGGTCCTGTATTCTATGTAATAATTAGTTCAGCAAGATCATTCTTATTAATTTTCGTCCTTCGTCCCTCCCTTTGTACTCTTATTTAGCTTAATCACTAGAACCCCTTCTTTTCCTTTTCAATGTCCTCAACATTCAAAAATTTTACAGTGTTTTTGTAAATAAAGTTTAAACTTCTTCCAGTTCTCTTCCACCTGCTCTTCTCCTTGATCTCGAATTCTGCCGGTCATTTCTGCCAGTTCCATATAGTCTATTACTTGCATCTGCCATTCTTCCAAGGTGGGTAGATCTTGCGTCTTCCAATGCTTTGCAATGAGTACTCTTGCTGCTGCTGCTGTAGCATACATAAAAAAAGTTCTGTCCTTCTTTGGCACCAATTGGCCGACCATACCCAGGAGAAAGGCCTCTGGTTTCTTCAAGAAGGTATATTTAAATACTTTTTTCAGTTCATTATATATCATTTCCCAGAAAGCCTTAATCCTTGGGCACGTCCACCAAAGGTGAAAGAATGCACCTTCAGTTTCTTTGCATTTCCAACATTTATTATCGGGCAAGTGATAGATTTTTGCAAGTTTGACTGGGGTCATGTACCACCTATATATCATTTTCATAATATTCTCTCTTATGGCATTACATGCCGTGAATTTCATACCGGTGGTCCACAACTGTTCCCAGTCAACAAACATAATGTTATGACCAACATCTTGTGCCCATTTTATCATAGCAGATTTTACCGTTTCATCCTCAGTATTCCACTTCAACAGCAGGTTATACATTCTCGACAATATCTTAGCATTGGGTTCTAACAATTCTGTTTCCAACTTTGATTTTTCCACCTGGAAACCAATTTTCCTGTCCAAATAATAGGCCTCTCTTACTTGAAAATAGTGTAACCAGTCTCGCACCTTATCCTTAAGTTTCTCATAGCTTTGTAATTTCATTTTATCTCCCTCCTGCTCCAGAATTTCCCAATATTTTGGCCGTTAGATTCCATATTAAGCTTTTTCAAGGTCTTTGCTTCCATAGGTGAGAGCCACCTAGGGGTTTTATTTTCCAGTAAATCTTTGTATTTCATCCAGACATTAAACAATGCTTTCCTGACAATATGGTTTTTAAATGTCTTGTACACTTTAGCCTTACGGTACCACAAATATGCATGCCACCCAAAAATGTTATCATATCCTTCCAAGTCTAAAATGTCCGTGTTTTCAAGAAGTAGCCAATCCTTCAACCAGCAAAAGGCTGCTGCTTCATAATATAACTTAAAGTCTGGCAGGGCAAACCCCCCTCTTTCCTTTGCATCAGTAAGAATTTTGTATTTTATTCTGGGCTTTTTGCCCTGCCAGACAAATCTAGAGATTTCTTTTTGCCACTTCTCAAAACAGTCCATTTTGTCAATGATGTGGATCCTTATCTTGTTCATTTAAGGGTCAAACGGCAGATTACATTAAATGTGCAACGTACTCTGAATTTTTAAAAATCCAGTCGTAATCACGGAGGGGGCGAATTTCACTGGAGTGGCAATGTGCATAGGGGGGGAAGGCTTAACCCTTACTTCCCCCATCACAATGCTGCCAAACATCACAAACAAAAAGCACAGTTCGCCTTATCCTTAGGTCACATCACACCAGACAATTGAAGCGCTATGATACCACTTAGAATCATAGAACTGTAGAGCTGGAAGGGAGATCCTGAGGGTCAGGTAATCCAACGCCCTGCAGGAATCCCAGCTAAAGCATCCATGGCCATCCAACCTCTGCTTTAAAACCTCCAAAAAGGGGAGTCCACAACCTCCTAAGGGAGTCCGTTCTGCTGTCAATCAGCTCTTGATATCAGAAAGTTCTTCCTGATGTCTAGCTGGAATCTCCTTTCTTGTGATTTTGGGCCCTAAACTTCATAGCTGTGCTGGGCCCGGGGTAACCTGTGAAACGTGGTCCACAGTCCACAATCCAGAGGTTCCACTGGGAGTCATTCCGACAGGGTCAAGGCAGGAAACCAGGCAAGGACAGGTACAGGATCTCAGGCAGGATCTAGCATACAGCAATGTTGCTCCCGCAACCTGGGGCAGGGTCCGACAGCCTTTTATCTTTGTTGGGATAATGGCCGGTCCTGATCCCCTGGCAACTCACCTCCCTGTTTCGCCCGAAGGCGAGCACTCGTCCTGTGAGTACTCAGGTCTCTCCTTCTCTCAGTCTCAACAGCTCGGGAGATGTTGGTGGGTTACTAGACCCAGGGGCCGCCTCAGCCTCCCCTGACCCAACCGGTAGTGGAGCAGCTGTAAGTGATGGCCCATCTGAAGGCAATGAGGTAATCCCCGCATCTGGAGCCAGGGCAGGCTCAGGCCACTGACTTGGCCCAGCTGGTGTTTATTGCAGGGGAACCTGTGCAGACTGGGACTCTTCAGGATCAGGCCCCAGACTTGGTTCAGATGATGCCTGAGGCAAAGGATCTGGTGCAGACTGAGTCTCCTCTGGTTCCGAATCCGAGCCCGAGTCCCAGGCTATCACAACAGCACTTCAAATGTATAGTGTGAGTGTTGGCATTAAAAGTTCATCTTGCCATTAGTAAAGAGGCTGACATGGAAATCCCCTACAAGCCATATTGTTTCATCATAAGAACATTTCCACACACACACACACACACACACACAAAAAAAAAAAAAACTGTACAGGGAATTGTGATGCAAGCACAGCCTATTGATTTTGAAATAAAGATCGATTTGGGTAGGGTATGGGATTAAAGGGAAATTGATTGAAGAGCAGGATCTGGGTCATTTGGATGATAAATTAAACAGGTAAATTCAATAAACAGAGACTGACTTGCATGATCTGAGATGAGGTGCAAAGTGAGTTGAGAACTGGAGTGGGGGCAATTTAGACGAGAAATTAATTGGCTTGCCTTTGGTGAAATGTAACTTCTAGCCACTGGTTTCAACTATTTGCATATATACTTATAAAGTAACATATACAGATGCTGTGCAAACTGAAAATTGCTGTTGCAGATCTGGGGCAACAGAGTTTGTGGGTCTTAGAGTTAGTGAATGTTAGAATTTAGTAATGTTAGAAAATAATAAATGGTAGAATTTAGTTCGTATCTGGAGTATTGAAGGGAAGATGCCAGGGCCTCACCTGAGATAGAAGTCGTTAAGAATGGCAAAAGGCATTGAAACACATAATTAACCCATCAGCCAGGAAGGAGGTTCTGCCAGTAGAGGGAGGAGGTTGCCAAGGTGACGGGAGAGTGATGTCACACAGAAAAAATGCTATCCTTTTAACCAACAGAGGTCCGGATAAGGGGGCAGGGGAGTGAGCAGACAGATGGAGAGGTATTACTTGGAGCAGTGGCTCTTGGGAAAAAGAAAGGAAGGGGGCAGAACTTCATGAGCAGCTGTGAAGGCCAGAACCATTTTGGCAGGATGGGACAGTGGCACGGATATTATTATTATTATTAATTGAATTTTTATACTGCCCTATACCCAGGGGTCTCAGGGCGGTTCACAGAATAAAATCAAGATATAAAACCACAAAATAACTAATAAAAATAAAAACAATGCAATAGCCCCCCCCCCTATTTTTAAAAGGGCATAGGATGTAAATTGGGTCAACCAAAGGCCTGGTTAAAAAGGAATGTTTTTGTCTGGCACCTAAAGGTGTATAATGAAGGCGCCAGGCGAACTTCCCTGGGGAGAGCATTCCACAGATGGGGAGCCACTGCAGAGAAGGCCCCTTCTCGTGTTGCCACCCTCTGGACCTCTCAAGGAGGAGGCACACGAAGGAGGGCCTCAGAAGATGATCTCAGGGACCCAGTAGGTTCATATGGGAAGAGGTGGTCCTTGCACAGACATGGCATGGAAGATGCCTTAGATAAAAATGCTGCATTGTCATGGGGAACAAACTCCTCTTGTGAAGTAATGCAATAATCTTTGGATTGGTGTAAATATGTGTACAATAAAACCTCTTTCTGAAATACACTAGTCTCCACTGTACCTTGATCTCCCAATGGAAACACAACCCTTTTTGAGCACCTGGAACCCCCATGGAATCTTGCTGCTGCTCAGTAGAGATTGCGGGTGTATGCAACCTTTCTAACACCCCTTTTGACCTTTTTCCAATAGCACATATCCTCTCTCTCCCCATCCCACCCCCTTTGCCACCCTCCTTTTTTTCTTTTGCAATGCCCCAGTGGCCTCCCTCATCTTGGAAAGACAGCAAGGTTAAGGGTTCTAAGGCCTGGCTTACACACACAGGAAAATGAGGTGGAAGAAGTGTGGACTGCAACACTTCAACTTTTAGGTAGGTGGGGTATTCCATTTTTAATATATAAGTTGTCTCCCTGCAATGGAAAATAGCAAAACACTAAGCTCACTGAGGACAAAGGTTCCAGTTCAATTTTTTCTGCTAAGTTGTGGGTGAACATATCGGACGACACAGCGATTCTTCAAACAGCTCTTGTTTATTCGCAGGCCAGAACAGAACTGAACTGAAGGGTTCAGCCAGCCTTCTTATATAGAATTCCACTACAATGCAACAGTAACCACTTTCTGTAACTATCCAATCACTGAACGTCACTTTCAATCCCTTATTTGCATATGTGGACCTGAGTGAAAACTATCTACAGTATCCCCGTGCTGGCCCAGGGTGAGAACTTCAGTACATAACAGTTTCCTTGTTGTGCTACTCTCTACGCAGTTCCCCACTTGCAGCCATGCGAGTAGACCAGCTACCTGTTCAAGGAACGGCTCCATGTTTATAACAAACATTTCACATTGCTAAATACAGGGCCGTGCCTGTATATAAAAAGAGATAGGGAGAGAGCCATCCCTGCCAACAGTTCCTTAGGAATGGGATCTGGGGAGGAAGTGGGAAGGAGAGAAACCATTTTTGTCACCTGCAGAGAGGTCAAGTGGCAACGAGAACTTGTTCTCACGACCACAGTGCAGGCTTTGCAGTGAGTGAGGAATTCGTTTATTCAATAACTGTACAGTTGAAGGATCTGTGAACTGCTTACGAGGAATGCAAAGGAATCCATCGGTGACTGGGCCATTGTTCTGGCGCTTTAATCCAGCACACACCTGCATGCACCACTACCGTACCCTTTAAAACAGGAATCTCTTGCAGATTGATGGGCAACCGTGAGAAAAAGAGGGCGCACGAGAGAGAAAGCCGGTGAAGTCCAAAGAGAGCTTCAACGGGAGAGAAACAGAGAGGCTGTTTAAGGCATGCCAAAGCAAAGGACACGCAGCCCTGCTTATGAAATATCACCAGGAAAACACAGCAAGTGTGTGTTGCCAATCGGGATCAAGAAAATTAGCGGCGCATAAAGAGAATGGAATTTTCCTGCATGCCACAAGGGTTAGGACACAGTCTCCCCCCCTTTTTTTCGACACTGTCCTCCAGCGGCCGCTTAACAAATATCCCAAAGAGAGCCAAACGGTCAAGGATAATTTGGGAGGAGACCCCGAGGGGAGGAGGGAGTTGTCATTCTGAACTTCTCGACTCAACTGTCAATGCATGCGGTCTGGCAGAGAGGGAAGGGACTTCTAAAGCAGGCACTATTCTTCGGAGAGAAACAATTCTCTTTTTGTTCCCTGCCAGAAGCCTAATTGTAAAGCCCTTTTCAAACGCACCAATCACCCATGCCTTTCAAGTTGGCGTTGCCCCCCCCCCTTTCCAGTTCACCAGCAGGCAGTTTTACACACACTTTTCTGCATATGTGCCTGTGCTATATGCCACTGAATGATGCCAGCAACATTTATATTTCTCAAACCCAGTCGCTCTTAAGACGGAAATCTGGCGCTGACCTGTGATAGCTATAGATCCAAAACAGCACAATTGAGTAACACAAAGAAGGTCCTGGCATTCTCAGGGAACCTCAAGGTTTGCAGAAAGTTATTGAAGTGGGCACCCTCACCCTCCAAGAAATCAGTCCAATGAGAACTGAACATACACAGTAGCCAAAGAATACTGAATGTCCACAGAGTTGTCTGCAAAGAGGGATTGGTTGTGAAACTGCTCTCAGAACTGTAGCTCTGGGAGGGAAATTGGGTCTCCTAAGAACTCGCAGCACCCTAAACAAACTAGAGCTCCCAGAATTCTTTGGGGGAAAGCCGTGAGTGCTTAACATGGTATTGCAGCGCTTGAAATGTGTGGTGTTGGCAAAAAAAAAGAAAGAAAGCCACAAGTACGGCCCAGTCCAGTATATCTGAAGAAGCGTCTCCACCCCCATTGTTCTACACAGACACTGAGGTCCAGCGCTGAGGCCCTTCTGGCGGTTCTCTCACTGCGAGAAGCCAAGTTACAGGGAACCAGGCAGAGGGCCTTATCGGTGGTGGCACCTGCCCTGTGGAATGCCCTCCCACCAGATGTCAAAGAGAACAACAACTACCAGACTTTTAGAAGACATCTGAAGGCAGCCCTGTTTAGGGAAGCTTTAAATGTTTGGTGCATTACTGTATTTTAATATTTTGTTGGAAGCCGCCCAGAATGGCTGGGGAAGCCCAGCCAGATGGGCAGGGTATAAATAATAAATTATTATTATTACTATTATTACAAAGCAAGCAGTGAGTGTCTCCTCCCTTGTCAGTAGTTAACATATTTCTGCACTAGCGGTCCGGTCAATTCATATGACCATTGCAGACCCTTAAAAAAAAAAGTGTGTTTCTGTGTGTGTGATATCCTTTTCTAATCAATCTCCTGAAGCACTCTGATGACTTTGTGCAAGCAAAATGATGCACTAAGCTAATACATATGCAGGACTTTTTAAAAAGAAAAGAAAAGAAAGAAAGCCCCCAACCCCATGCTCTCTCTCTCTCTCTCTTTTTATTGCCTGTAAATCCTTTAACTGCTCCGATCTGTCATGTTGTCAGCAGGGCTGATGCTTCTTTCCAGTTGGTCACCTCGTTTAACACGGAGAAGTCAATTTAATGCCTGTCATGTTCTCCTTGACTTTTATAAGGTTGTAAAATGTGTTCCTTTGCGCGCGTGGTTTCACGCACTAGCGCAGGCCCGTCATTAGGTGTGTGGAAGAGCGGGCCACGGAAGTGTTTTAACATACTTGCTGCAATCTAAAAACAGAACAATAATGGGAAATCATCCTTGTAACGGCTCTTTGTGTTGATCTACAGCCCCGGAACTCAGATATCCAACAAGTTTTCCTTCCTTCCTGTGCAATGCCCTTTAGGCAAGCGCTAGGGCAGACACAGGGTGGAAAATGGCACAGGTGGTTTTGAATGGAGAAGAGGAACCTCATTTTTGATATTACTATGTCTGGTACCTTCAGGTTGAACAATTACAGTTGATTGGGAGGTCTCTCGCACAACAAACTTGCTTCTCTCAAAGATCTGACTTTTTGAAGTAAGGAAAGACTGATGGTGGCAGCTTTTGGACTGATGATGGGTCCTTTTGGATGGTTCGACAGCTAAGCCATTCCTGGACTAGGATAGACTTGCCACAGCAGTTCATGTGTTGTTTTCTTCAAGACTGGATTATTGCAATGTCTTCTATGGGGGTGTGTGTGCTTCCCTCACACTTGATTCAGAAGCTACAGCACAACTACTGACCAGAGCGAGGTCTTGTACACACCCTCCAAGTGTCCCTATTTTCCAGGGACAGTCCCGGATTTACAGAAGCTGTCCTGGTTTCTGATTTGATTCCAGAATGACGTACTTTCCTTAGGACATCCCTACTGTCATCAGACAAATGTTGGAGAGTATGGAATAGGGCGTCCCCATTTTCACTATTTTCACAACCTCAGATATGTCACGAAGAGTCAGGCATGACTAAACAACAATTTTCACTGGAGAACTGTTGGAGGTATATGACACCCGTGCTCAGAGTTCTGTACTGGTTACCATTTTGCTACAGGGCCAGGTTCAAGGTGTTACTATTGGGACCAGTTTACCTGGAAGACCAGTTAACCTAGAAGGACCAATTTACCTGTAAGATCACCTTATCCCATATGTGCCCACTCAACTGCTTTGATCCGTGGAATTGGCCATACTACAGGTGCCACATAATACCCCTTCTACATTTGTAAGAACTTGATCATTCAGCATGGCAGCACATGCCTTTTGGAACTCCCTGCTGATTGAATTCAAGCAGGCACCTTCACTGTATTCCTTTGGGAGCATGCTAAAAACTTTCTTGCTTAGACAAGCCAGCCAGATGCTTAGAAAGCTGAGGTCATTTTAATCTCTTTTAGTATTTTAAATTATACATGTTTTAAAGTGGGGTTGTAAATTCTCAGTGTTATTGTCTTAATCTTTTTGTTAACTGCTTTGAGGTTTTGTTTTGTTACACTGAAGCATTATATACAATTTATATATACAAGCATTATATATATACAAGCATTATATACAATTTATGAAATAAATAAAATAAAATATTAAAATCATAGCAACTGTTTCTAAATTTGTAGCTAGGCACAAAAAATTAGCTATATGCAAATCTGTGTCCTCCTTTTAGTGCTGCCCCACCCTATTCAGAATTCAGACACAGGGATCCAATTGTGCCATGTGGTTTTTTTTCATTTAAGGCAATTTTATTGTGAGCTTCCTATAATTGGAATAATGAGATACAAATATGAAAAAGAAAGAGAGGATGGCTTCCTACCAGTGGAGATCAGTATCAAATTACGCTACAGTGCTTCGAGTCTAGGTTGTTTCGTTGGTAGGATTAAAATGCTAAACTGAAGTGTGGTTTGCTGTGTCTTCCCCCACCTCTGCGTTGTCTAATGATTCAAACTTACCATGAGCCTTCCCTTCTCTATCAGTTGTAAGGAAGTATCCCTGGAGGTTACATCCCTGATGCCCCTTTGGCATTTTAGCACTGGAGCATGTGGAGCCGTAGAGAATAAACATCTCTCCTAGACTTGACACTTCAAAAAATAAAATAAAAATCCACTCGTCTAATGTATCAGCTGCCTTCTGTCCCTTTCCCCACTGGAGGCATTTGTTCTGCGTGAGATATCTCCACAACACCCTTCTGAAAGGATGGATTTCCAGAATTGTTTTCTTAGCTGAAAGTCTCTTTGTGAGTTAAAACTCCTTGATTAAATCGCCATGTCTCTGGTTTCCTACATTTGGAATAAGCTTCCTTTGGCTCAAGGGCTGGCAAGGGGAAAGGGATCACATCTCCACAGGCAGGGAGACATTTCAATAACACGAAGAAGCTAACATTGGCCTGAATGCAGCCCTCAGGACATTCTGAGGCTGGGACTGAGCCTGGTGGGCCCAAGTCACTTGGTTGCCTGAGGCTAACAAAATGGCAGCCCACCTATTCCACATACAGACACTGTTGGAAGTCTGGGTGCAACTCAGCTTGGAGAAAGGTGTTTGTGTGGGGTGAAAACTAGGGGCTGTGCCCCTGGTTGCTCTACTCCTCAACCCCCCTGTCACCCCCCATGTTAACCCCCTAGAGCTTCCTGTTCTCCCCTCATACTACTAAGCTCATTTTTCACCTTCCCAACATAATTTCTTCATGCATGTCTAGGATTGCGCTGCAGCACCACAAATCCTCCAGTGGGGCTGTGTGATGACAGCATTACATTTTTATGTATATAGGAAGATGTATCTCTTGCAGCACACTAGTTGTTGTTTTTTCATAGCTGTTCCCCACACTTTTCTGTATTTTTCCAAAGGCCTGTGAAGTACATTCTGGGAAAACATCCTACCAATTTACTTGTGGGTGGAGAAATCCTCTGCAGCACATCACCTCCGTATTGTTATCATTTAGGCACATTAGCGCCTGAATAGCCAAGATAGCATCAGGAATATTATTAGGGGCGATAAAATGGATGATGTTTCCAAAGAATGCATGGCTCATCTTAATGAACATTTCTAGCATATTTGTTCCTAGGACCTTTCTCCTCTTTAACAGTGCATCACCAGCCCACACAACTTCATTACAATTCTATAGTTACCATCAGGCAACTGGTATCTTTGGACTACTTTTGTATGAAATTGTACTTAATGGAGGCAGTAGAAAAATAATGTGGGGAGGGGGCGAAGAAACAGTAAAATTGTTCTTGTGAAGAAATAATTCTCTCCAGAAGCAGGAAGGTAATTTCAAGGAAGAAGGCATCAGCTTTCCTTTCCTGCTTTATTCCATGGTGCTGCCCATGTGAGTATTCTGCTAAAATCTCAGGTGTCTGTTTGAATTCTATAATTTTATAAAGGGATCTTGAAGGTCCTCCATTCCACCCCATTGTTCAGTGTAAGAATGCACAGCATCCCAGACAACTGGCTGTTCAGCCTCTCCTTAAATGCTTCCAGTGAAGGAGAGACTGCAAACAATAGGTTCCATCATCATATAGCTCTTGCTGTTAGGACGTTTCTCTTAATGTTTAGCTATCCTTAGTCATATTTCCCAGTAGTGATGTATGGAAGTGAGAGCTGGACCATAAAGAAGGCTGATCGCCAAAGAATTAATGCTTTTGAATTATGGTGCTGGAGGAGATTTTTGAGAGTCCCATGGACTGCAAGAAGATCAAATCTATCCATTCTTAAGGAAATCAGCCCTGAGTGCTCACTGGAAGGACAGATCCTGAAGCTGAGGCTCTAATATTTTGGCCACCTCATGAGAAGAGAAGATTCCCTGGAAAAGACCCTGATGTTGGGAAAGACTGAGGGCACAAGGAGAAGGGGACGACAGAGGACGAGATGGTTGGACAGTGTTCTTGAAGATACCAGACTGAGTTTGACCAAACTGTGGGAGGCAGTGGAAGACAGGAGTGCCTGGCATGCTCTGGTCCATGGGGTCACGAAGAGTCGGACATGACTAAACAACTAAACAACAACAACAAGTCATATTTCAGTGGTATGTCAAAATCTGGCATGGGGAACCTTTGGCACTACAGAGATTGCTGAACAACAACTCCCACCATTCATAGTCATTGACTATGCTTGCCAGGGCTGATAGGAGCTGTAGTTCAGCAACATCTGGAGGGCCAAGGTTTCCCCACACCGGATCTAAATCTTGCCAAAGTTCTCTGAGGATATTCACAGCATGTTGGATACATGGTTTAATTGTATAAAGCTGTAACAGATAAATGGAAAGGCTATTCTGACATCGTCTTCCATCCCCAAAGGCCTGTGTTGAAATATGTTGAAAGATAATAAGGCAATATGCACCTCAGTGGGGAAGGTCCAGGAGTCAGCATCTAGCCCTCAGGACTCCTTGCAACCTGCACCTCCTCACCTCCCACCCCTTTTCTCCACAGTCTACAACCCTCAGCATCCCAGATTTGTACCTACCTTGACTGGTTTTTGCCTGCCTAGAGCGGCTCCTTGAATTCTGGCATTGCTTCTCGCTTTCCTAGGTAAAGGATGGAAAAGAACTGGCCTGCTGCACAAAAGCAAAATTTATATTCATTGTCCTGCCTGCCTTTGCTTTAGGTTTAACCCTCCGCTAGGATGTGGCCCCCAGAAAGTTGGCCAGAAGGGTATGTGGCCCTTGGCATGAAAAGGTTCTTCTTCAGAATCTGGCAGCTACACCCGTCTATGGTTGTGGTTCTGTATAATGGGATCAGAAGGGATGAGCCTGGTTGTATTTTGAAATGAGGGAAACCAATGCCCCGCACACTGCCCCAATGCCACTCATCAAGTAGTGAGATTATTTTGTCGCTGTGGTGTGATCACAGCTCTCGTCTTCCTGTTTTTATAAATATTTCAATTTGTTGATGAGGCACTACAGCATCAGCTCGCCTGTAATGTTTTAATAACTCAGAAGTGCTTACATAACCCCAGCCTTTTTAAAACAAAAAGTGAATGAGGCAATTAGCTCAGCTGGCAAGATGCCTCTCTGCTCCCTTAGCCAACTGGAGCATGACTACGGAATATGAAACAGGACTATAAAGCGGTGGAAAGGTGGCCGTATGTTTTATAATTCTGGCTTATGGCAACACAGAGGCTTAGAGACAAGTGCAGGTTCCTTTGCAGAGGTGCGGGGGTGAGAGAGTAGGCAGAGAGACCATGGGAAGGAGAGACCTCAGTAGCTGCTTCTCCTTCCAAGACTTCTTCTCCTTCCTGTTCCTGCCCCCTGATGAAGCACTACATGGGATGGGATGCTCCTGTTGAACAGGAGGACCGCATTCTGTGTGGTGCAAGTTTCTGCACCTTCTCAGGCAGCTTCCCTTGCATGTAGGGAAGTGACTTGCAAAGGAGCAGCACTGTGCAGGATTAGACCTTTGTGCTTTACACCTATGAAGCAGGAGGATCTGATCCTGCTCAGGTCTGGTGTGTACTCCTCCCAACTTTTTTTTTAAAAAAACCCCTGTTTTGTGTTAGAATTGTTTTGGGGGCGGAATTGTGGTGGGTGGCCCCCAGGGCAGCACAAGGAAGAAGAAGAAGAAGAAGAAGAAGAAGAAGAAGAAGAAGAAGAAGAAGAAGAAGAGGAGTTTGGATTTGATATCCCGCTTTATCACTACCCTAAGGAGTCTCAAAGCGGCTGACAATCTCCTTTCCCTTCCTCCCCCACAACAAACACTCTGTGAGGTGAGTGAGGCTGAGACTTCAGAGAAGTGTGACTAGCCCAAGGTCACCCAGCAGCTGCATGTGGAGGAGCGGGGAAGCGAACCCGGTTCACCAGATTATGAGACTACTGCTCTTAACCACTACACCACACTGGTAAATTGGACCAACCCAAGGGCCACAGAGTGAGCCATAGGGCAGGTCCACACACAGCCCTAACAAATACTGTAGCCTGGTTTTTAGCTTAACCCACCCCCCACCCCCGCACTTTCATATAAAAAGCATCAAGAGTTCTTTCAAGGCCAGACTCAATGCATTTCTTCTTCTTTTCAAAAAAAAAAAAAAGGGTGGGGAACTTTTAGGCAGACAGAAAAACGGATAACAGAAATAATAAAATTACTTTTAAAGAGAAAGTGCAGAGTCAGAGCACACTCCTTGCCAGTATGAATAGAATTAGAGTGATCATTTGGATAGGGTTAGAGGCCGGAGATAAAAGCGTAATAAATTCCCAGAAAAATTAGATTACTGTAAGCTATTAGAAATTAAAAACCTATATAAATCACAATGGTACAATAAATGGTATTTGGATAATAGTATTTGACAGATTAAATTAGATTTCAGAGGGTAGAAAGCTTCTGGAAGAAAATGCCGTAGTGCTAAATATCCCCCTCCACCCTCGCTCTCCATTTCTCAAAAATAAACATTTACTGCGGGAGCTATGCATAATTTTAGGGAGACTATTTACATATATAATTTGGGTATTTTGTTACCTTGTCAGTTCTATCTTTGTAAAGATGATCGAAGATTATAGCAAGTCCAACAGAAACAATGCATTACGCTGCAAAAGTTTTTCCTAGATAGTATAATTTCAGACTGTAGAAAGAAAGTGAGAATTGCCTTCTTCTTCTGGCCAACCAGAAGAAGAAGGCAATTCTCACTTTCTTTCTACATCATCTGTCTCGGGAGACAATGGAAGAGCATGCCTTTGAGGATGAAGTGAAACTGTTGGAAAGTTGCAGCGCCTGCTGTGGCTGTAAGGACGGATGTGGAAGAGACATGTTATGTTGCAGCTGGGGCAGGTGAAGGCATCCAGTTGTGCTTCAAATGCACTACGACGTTTCTTCTCTATGCACTCCTCCCAGCAGCCATTCCTCCTCTCATCGCTGCTATGGATACACAACTTGACTGCTGTTTCCAGGCACTCTGGTCATCTGCAAGGGGTTCCCACACGGTGGGCTTGATGTTGCCAGCCGCAGGGCAAGACACTTTCAGTATTGTTTGTGCTTGCAAACGTTTTGGAGTGGGCACACCACTTCATTTCTAATCCATGCATGTCCCACAGTTTCCTGCTGAAATCGCATAACTTTCTATAGCACGTATGTTCCAGGGGGCTGGTGGTGTTCTGCTTTCATTGCAGTACGCAATAGTGCCCTCTTCTAGACGGCAATATTTTGGTAATCATCACAGAACAAATAATGAAGCAGAATTTTGTGTTTGGGTTTCGTCCTGTGAACACCCTTGAGACCTCTGGGTGTAGGGCTATACAGTCATACCTTGCTTATCGAACGGAATCTGTTCCGGAAATCCGTTCGACTTCCAAAAATGTTCAAAAACCAAGGTGTGGCTTCTGATTGGCTACAGGAGCTTCCTGCACTCAATCGGAAGCTGAGGAAGCCCTGTCGGACGTTTGGCTTCCAAAGAATGTTTGCAAATCGCAACACTCACTTCCGGGTCTGCGGTGCTTGGGAGCCAAAACTTTCGAGTCACGAGGCATTTGAGAACCAATGTACGACATACGTACATACATACGTACATACATATAGTGGTACCTCGGGTTACAAACACCTTGGGTTTCAAACACTTCAGGTTACAGACTCCGCTAACCCAGAAATAGAACCTCAGGTTAAGAACTTTACCTCAGGATGAGAAGAGAAATCGCGTGGCAGCAGCAGGAGGCCCATTAGCTAAAGTGGTACCTTAGGTTAAGAACGGTTTCAGGTTAAGAACGGACCTCCAGAACAAATTAAGTTCATAACTAGAGGTACCACTGTAAATAAAATAATGTGTGTACAGCCCAGAATAAATCTGCCAGTAATGTATTATTAGTGCATCAATGACTTGTTGCAAAACACTCCCCCCTTACAAAACATGAGCTATCTGGAGGGACCCTGAATTTTTATCAGGCAATTAAAGATAGCATTTGATTGTAGCATTACTTCCATAATTTTTCACTCAAGAAAGACTTTCTGATGAAGAACAATGGAATAGAAAAAAGCAACCTGGCACTGTTCACTCATCTTTCATCCGGACCACTCCCACTCACTTTTCTTTGTCCCTGCTACCACATGTTTACACGGTCATAACACCATAGCATCATACAGCCAAATCAGAGTGAGGGCAGGAGCAGGGATCAATGTTTCTTGCTACCCCCCCCCCCCCCCGGATAGTCACCACATATAAAGTGGGACTTGGAATAGATTTTGCATTTCTTGCTGTGCCTATCTTCCACCTTTTATATAAAACTGTGTGTTTGCTTTCACACCATTTTCTGACAAGTGGAGGCATACCATTAGCTTCTACTATTACACTCAAAAGTGCTAAGTCGTTGCTGGAACTGTTATACAGATGCTCATTATTCAGTAATTCACTGATATTGTATTTCTATTTTCTTTAAAATGGTCTGAAGCAATGGAACTAATAAAAAATAAGTGCTCACATCCAGATTCATCAATTGAACATATTGAGGATCAGAGTGTAAGTGCCTGATCTAGCAAGACAGAGCCAGCTGCACAATAAGGCAGGGCGAATCAGTACACATGAGGTGGCAAATCTGAATTTTCTCCATAAAATTAGAATCATAGAATCTTAAAGCTGGAAGGGACCACAAGGGTCATCTAGTCTGACCCCCTGCAGTGCAGGAATCTCAGCTAAAGCATCCATGAGATAGGGCCATCTAAGCTCTGCTTAAAAACCTCTAGCAAAGACTCCACCAGCTCTCATAGGCACCTGTTCCACTGCCAAACAGCTCTTACACAATAAACACATGAGACGTAACCGGCTGTGTTCTTAGATAAATAAGGTATATTATTCATAGTATCAAATTGTAAATTTCAACAGAAGTAACTCATAAAATTCAACAAACAAACAAAGCAGAAGACCCAGTGAATCAGATCATTCTAAAGTCAGTTCATGCATAAGGTCCATCCGTGTATTGGTGTCTATTCTACCTGTCTGTTCATAAAGTCCAAACAACCCACATGAAAGGTTGTTACAGTTCCACAGAATCATTTCACAGAGTCTAAGACACGGATTTCCGGAATATTGGCCTTGTTTCGCCATCCTGGGCAAAACATATGTGATATTACAGGACAGTGGATCTTATGCTATAGCTGCGGACCTTATGCATGAACTGACTATAGAATGATCAATTTACAATTTGATACTAAGAATAGTATACCTTATTTATCTAAGAACACAGCCAGTTACGTCTCATGTGTTTATTGAGTATGCTTTACGTGACCATAGGTTTATTTGTTGTTGTTTTGTGAACAGCTCTTACGGTCAGAAAGTAACAAGTTAGGCAACTGTTTATTATATGTTTATTATATTTTTACCAATTAATGACCTGTTTTCCCTAATTTTCCCTGTCCTAAAGCTATTATGAGAAGGCCAGAAAAAAGGATTTATGCCACATATGGAAACATCCTTTTCTTCTTAAGAGACCAAAACACTTTTGTGCACGGGGATGCCTTGGGTGAGATAGTAAACACTTTTTCCGTGCAATGCATATGGTTAAATAAAATAATTGGGGTGGAGGTGGTGACTCTGCAAGCCCAACCATGCCTGCTCAGAACCAAACTCCACTGAGCTCAATGGGGCTTACTCCTGGGTGAACGGATTTAGCATTGCAGTCATAATTTCTGTCTCTAGCTCCCCCTCCTCAAAAAGAAAAAAAAAAGAATACTTCTCCACTTGTAATCTCATTAAGTCACATGAACAGCTGCACCAAGTTGTTATGGCGACCAGAATTCTTTTTTTAAATTAAATTTTGCTACAAGGTTTTATTAAGAGCAGGTATGGGTGGCCTTGCATAGTAATCGGACAGCATTGTTCAGAGAGGATACTTATTTTCCTTCTGCAGCTGTATGACATTCAGCTGCTGCTTCAAAATGTCACTCAGGTCCTTCCTATATGTCAGTGATTCTCATAAGGGATTTATTTATGAAACTTTGAGTGACTTTGCATTCAGGAAAATGTTTCTGGAAACCCTAAGCTACATTACTTCCGAGGACATTTGACCCTGTAGGTTGCCTTGTATCAAAGAACTTCTCGGCAGCTCAGAGTACAGTTGGGGCAAGCGGGGTCAGATTTAGGGACAGTGGTGGGGGCAGCCTGTCACAGGTTCTCGACTCAACTATCACAGTTCCTCTCCGTACAGATGCTTGAGGAGATTGAAATTTGTGAACTGACACATCAATGGATCTGCTCTTCACTTTCTGTGGATGGGATTTTACTCACATGGGCTGCAATTCAAACCCTCTTTCCATTGAGCTTGAGGGGTTGGATTGCCCTGATGCCCAGCCAACACTTAGAGAAGAAAGGTCTAACAATCACTGGGACAACTTGTATTCAGATAAACAGATCTAGAATCAAAATTTCAATTTTAATAAGTGTCCGCCACCAGCATTTTCACTCAAATGCTTTGTTATGTGAATTATTTCTTTCTTTCTCACATTATTAAATAGAGAAGGAGGGGGGGGGTACTTCAAAGCAAAATGGAAAGATGCTTGGGCAGATTTTTAATTAACAAAAAGGGGTGGCATTGTGCCTTCAGATGTTTGGGATGCCAGCCTTTTGGCTCCTGCCAAGATCTTTTCATGTAACTTTCCCATCATTTCATTCCTGCCCTTGATGATAGACAGATATTTACAGACCTATGTACACCACACAATTCTGTGGGTTATGGTGAATGCTAATCCTATTATATCAGCCTATTGTTTTCACTGGATCTACTCTGAGAAATTTTAGCATTGGATACAACCTCCTGTCAAGCTCTGCCTGCTTAAACTTTACCGCTCAAAAACCCAGGGGATGGTGTGTGGTTTTTTAATCCTAGAGTAAGTTTGCATATTGTGATATTTAGCTGGTTTGTCTTCACCAGAATGCTTTGAGCCCATTTCCACATGTCCCTCTGAACTGGTCCTCCAAAACATGTGACCAACTAAGCCGAACATAGCCTACTAGCCATGCCAAGTGTTCAAAGAACCCCCTATCCGTCTTTGCAGTCCAGGGCACACACAGCAAAAGAGAAAGAGTTCTTGAGCTTTTAGTGAGGCTTCCAGATATGGTCAGTGGGTAACATATCTGCAGAAGCATCCTTGCATCATCACCAGAGACAGGGAACCTGTGGCCCTCACAGTGTTGCTGGACTACATCTCCTATCACCCTTGATCATTGGCCATACCGGCCGAGGCTGATGGGACATGGAGTGTTCACCAATACCTGGAGGGTATCCTGAGACAGATACACAGCCAAGCCAGCTGTTGCTAAATGGAGCTATCATCCAAAATATCCAGAGGACACACATCTGGAGTAGTCTGCTATATCTGAGGCCTGGTCTACAGTCATGGTGGCTCTTTTTTGATTACTTCTTTGTGGAAGTTGAGATAAGGATGAAGTGAACAGGGCAATTGGCTGTGGTGTTTTCCTGCATTAGCACTGCTCCTTAAAGTGAATGAGAAACACACATTTCATATGGTCCTATGAGAATCCAACACTTAGCATCACACCGAACGCAGGTACTTGTAGATTATTTAAAGAGGAACAATATCCAGATAGATCTACAAGTAGGATTCGATGTACGAGCAGCAGAAATTAAAAACTAGGATATTGTTTAGAGTCTAAGTGGGTGGTTAAAAGAAAATATGCAGTGTAACAGTGGAAGCCATGGAGGGATGGGAAGTCTAGAGGTAATGATTAGATAGACAAAGATATTCACAATTTGTATACACTCATACCTTGTGTTGCATTCCTCTCTTCTTACGGACTTTCAGCCTATGAACATGGCAAACCCAGAAGTGTTTACTTCCGGATTCACCACCCGTGCATGCGCAGAAGCAATCTGCGTGCTTCATGCACGTGCAGAAGCGCTCGATCACACCATGCACATGCGCAGAAGAGGCACTCTAGTTGTGGACTTTTCAGGGTGCGAACGGCACCCTGAAATGGATTAAGTCTGCAACTAGAGGTGCCACTATATATTGGAATTTGGGGAAAGTTATAAATAATATAGATATAATTTATAAACGCTTTATAATTTATGCAAGCACTTGTGCGAAAGGAGTGTATGCTTGTTCATTTGTACATCTCAGCTATTATGTACACAGGTACACACACTGTACACTTGTTGAATGTTGCATGTGAATAACTAGGCAAGTGTACAGCTCAGCTATCCAAGAACACTCTTATATCAGGGAACAATATAGGTCAGCTCACATGAGGTCGCAAGCCGTAAGTGATAAAAATAGGTATGGGCTTCTACACACACACACACACACACACAAACAAACAAACTTAAGCTAGTTGTCAGGGTGTTAACTGAAGCAATATTTGGTTCTGCAGAGTACAGTAGTCCCAGCAGGGGAGGTGGTGAATGTTCCTTTCTAACAAGGTCACCGGACTCATTTGAATATTTCCAGCAGCTATTGCACTTAACACCTAAAGAAGGAAACAAATTAAGGCAGCCAAATGAGATGGAAAATATATGCCTTCTCTACTTGTGAATGTTTCAAAAGAGAACCACTACAACCCGTGCAGCGCAAGGCCATGAAAGGACAATTATGAAGCAGCAGCAGCGTTAATATTTTTAGACAATTCTGTCGGATATTATTTTAAAACTTGACGCAGGCAGTGCCTTGATAAAAGGAGGGGTTGAACCCACACACTTGAATTAACTGCCCCTTAAGGCTATATATTTGAGTACTCTTCACACCCTGTATCTATTGGCAGGGTATTCTACCACTGTGAAATTTAAGGTGGCCAACAGATATCGTCTCTTAATATGGCTAATGGAGATTAGTGAGCACTTTTGCATTCCTTTGATATCTTACTATATAATATTTTGGTAAAAGAAAAAGTCATCATGCTGCTGTTTTCATGGCAAATGGCAGCTGTGAGGGGATGGAGGGTCTGGGTGAGGTGTAAAGGAAGGGGTTGGCAAAGGGGATTGAGAGGTTGGCATAGGGTGGGGGATAAGCAGGGTTGGCGAGTATGGAGAGCACCCCATAGTATATCATAAGACAACACCAAGTTGGAAATGTTAACCGTGGCATAGACCCTCCTCGCCCAACCTCCTCGAAGCCATACAATGAAATAGCCCATTAGCCATTGTGCTTCTAAACCAGCTGGCATTTACGACACAGGTAGGTGTCAGAATATTACCATAGTTACACCACGCAATCCCATGTGCATGGTACCTTGGGCTGTGAACACTTCAACTCATATATTTTCAAGTATCACGTCTGGGTGTATGCAACAGGTTTTGTTGGAGGAAAGATTCAACAAAATCTAGAAAAGGGGTGAGCCTCTATAATATACACCCCAACCAACTGAGAATGTGAACTACCAGTTATTGTAGTAACATCTACCCCCCTTTTCTTTTATCTCCCTTTCAAGGGAGACCAGAATAGAACAAGAGGGTAATAGGCTAGGGTATGTCTGCCTAATTCATACGCCATTGTACTTCTATATAAAAAAACCTTCTCCCAATGAAATTTTTGTCTCTGCTTGGCAAGACCAAATGAACTGTGATTGAACCAGCAGCCCAAATGAATGACTTATTCTCAAAAAGAAACCACAAGAAGACCATTCGCCCAAGCCAGACATGTAGGAATTTAATCTTAATTTGCATTTCATCAAAACAGAATCTCCTGCGGTTTGAGTACATGCAATCAGCTTGCTTGCTCTGTTCTGGTTGATCTATAAGCCTGCAGGGTGCTGAATGAGGCACGAGGGGCACTCACTGTCAAGAGAGCTTAATAGGGAGTAAAAAGGTAAAGGTAAAGGACTCCTGGGTGGTTAAGTCCAGTCAAAGGTGACTATGGAGCTGCCACGCTCATCTCGCTTTCAGGCCGAGGAAACCAGTGTTTGTCCACAGACAGCTTTCCGGGTCATGTGGCCAGCATGACTAAACCACTTCTAGCACAATGGAACATTGTGATGGAAGCCAGCGTGCATGGAAATGCCGTTTACCTTTCCGCTGCAGTGGTACCTATCTATCTTCTTGCACTGGCGTGCTTTTGAACTTCCAGGTTGGCAGGAGCTGTGACTGAGCAACGGGAGCTCACCTCGCCACAGGGATTCAAACCACCAGCCTTCTGATCGGCAAGTCCAAGAGGCTTAGTGGTTTAATAGGGAGTAGCAGGTTCGTATAGTAAAAGCTATGGTTTTCCCAGTAGTGATGTATGGAAGTGAAAGCTGGACCATAAAGAAGGCTGATCGCCGAAGAATTGATGCTTTTGAATTATGGTGCTGGAGGAGACTCTTGAGAGTCCCATGGACTGCAAGAAGATCAGACCTATCCATTCTTAAGGAAATCAGCCCTGAGTGCTCACTGGAAGGACAGATCCTGAAGCTGAGGCTCCAATACTTTGGCCACCTCATGAGAAGAGAAGACTCCCTGGAAAAAACCCTGATGCTGGGAAAGATGGAGGGCACAAGGAGAAGGGGATGACAGAGGACGAGATGGTTGGATAGCGTTCTCAAAGCTACCAGCATGAGTTTGACCAAGCTGTGGGAGGCAGTAGAAGGCAGGAGTGCCTGGCGTGCTCTGGTCCATGGGGTCACGAAGAGTCGGACACGACTAAGCGACTAAACAACAACAAGCAGGTTAACAAGAACAGGTTCCAAGACAGTGGCCAGACTTGGGTCTGGCTGTAAAGGACTTGGGACAGTTCCCACTATCCAGGCACAAGGCAAACTGATGCTGCTTCCGTGCAGAAGCCCTCTCCCATAGCTCTTACCAGGGTGTGGATCCTGACACCTCTTTCCATACATTTGCATATAGACCTTGTAGGAAGGAAGAACATGCCAAAATGAACCTCGACAAAGGTTGGTTCCTCAAGATCCTTGAACATTGCACAATTAGGTGTGGAACACAGAGAAGTCTCCCACGTGGAAGTTTGTGCATGAAGGCTTCTCTGCCTCAGATGTTCACCTGAATGTGTGGAAGGCAAGGCCAGGGCTTGGAGGGTTTACAGGGTCTGGCACAGGGCTTATAGCTACAGCCCCATTTCATAGACTGTAGCCCTTCACACAAGTAATGCATGAAAGGGGCAGATGACTGAGCTCAGCTTGGGATTGAAAGATCAGTGCAGGCCAGCTGCCTGTACATGCCCTGCCTCTTAGCTGAGAACCAGCAGCAATATAACGGGGCTGCAAACTCCCTTTGATTCTTCCTGAAACTTACAGGATGGTATGTGCATGAAGAATGTGGCCTTGAGCATTTGAAAAGATGATGCACTTCAGAAGCATGTGCTCCTTGCCTGAATGGTGGAGTCAGGTGCTGATTACTCTTCCTCTGAGGGGCATTTGTTTATAGTGAAGTTCCTCTCCAATATATATTTCTTTTTTTAAAAAATGAATGAATATTTACAGTGTAAAACTACAAAGAGCAAACAATCTGACAGCAAAATAACATTGCATCCCAGTCTTTTGTTACAAAGATAACAGGGGAAGACCATTCTTCCCATTACCTTTACAATTCAAATATCAGTTCTGAAATCCCAGATCACAAGAATATAGAAAAGAGAGTCAAAGGCAGTCTTCAGCAAGCGGCTGTCCTCCAGATGTTGTACTACAACTCCCATAAGCCCCAGCTGGTGAAGTTTGGGGCTGATGGAATTATAGTCCAACAACATCTAGAGGGCACCAGCTTACTGAAGGCTGATCTAAGGGTACAAATAGTCCATTTTACTAGAGACAAGAATACTCTTCATATACTGCTACACCTCATTCATCAGGTGGGGAATTTACTTTTCATGTACTTCAATCAATCAGTCTCCTTTATTGGCATTAAAAAGTGCATTGCATACATGGATTCAGAACACAACACCATTAATGAAACATAGTGGAAGATACTTACGATAAAACTGTCCAGACATCATGAGATACGAAGATGGCTATTCAAATACTTCTTAGTGATAATAATAATAATAAAAAACCATTTCATTCCAAATTTAGTAGCTTTAGAAAAAGAACTACTTACGTTTTTTGCTGACATGCTAGTCTACCACATACAGTTGGGTTTTGTTTTCTTTTTAATATAGAAGAACATTCAATACATTCATTTCCCTATCTACAGCCTGAGGTGTAACAGTCTAGGAATGTCAGCACTGCATTCCATTTCTGATCATTTGAGTTGGCTCTCAGTGACTGTGGGATGAATGTAAAAGTGAGGTGACTTGCTTAGCGCTGAGTGAGGCAGCTTGTTCTTGGACCTTATGGAGGCCATCCACCATACTGATGTTCCAAAAAACAACAACACCTTCTCTTACTCCTAATCAGGCATTTTACTGTCCTTGAATGAATGATTTTATTATTTCGGTCACAGATCAGTTCCAGCCCACATATAATATCAAGGAAGTCATAAAACACAACAGGGATACATCTGAATATATATATTTAATCAAAACTTAGTCACTAACATATAACCTGAAATTATCATTTAAGGCCTTAATCATTATGATAGCACAGCTTCTTCCCTAAGTTTTATGGCAATCGCACAGAATTTGGCTACCCTTAATGTGATCTCAGGACCCTTGTCCTCTACCAGGGATTTTAGACACTGAAGTTCAGATTCATTTGGAGATTTTTGCATTTTGTTGTTTAGTTGTTTAGTCGTGTCCAACTCTTTGTGGACCAGAGCACGCCAGGCACTCCTGCCTTCCACTGCCTCCCGCAGCTTGGTCAAACTCATGCTGGTAGCTTTGAGAACGCTATCCAACCATCTCGTCCTCTGTCATCCCCTTCTCCTTGTGCCCTCCATCTTTCCCAGCATCAGGGTTTTTTCTAGGGAGTCTTCTCTTGTCATGAGGTGGCCAAAGTATTGGAGCCTCAGCTTCAGGATCTGTCCTTCCAGTGAGCACTCAGGGCTGATTTCCTTAAGAATGGATAAGTTTGATCTTCTTGCAGTTCATGGGACTCTCAAGAGTCTCCTCCAGCACCATAATTCAAAAGCATCAATTCTTTGGCGATCAGCCTTCTTTTATGGTCCAGCTCTCACTTCCATACATCACTACTGGGAAAACCATAGCTTTAACTATATGGACCTTTGTTGGCAAGGTGATGTCTCTGCTTTTTAAGATGCTGTCTAGGTTTGTCATTGCTTTTCTCCCAAGAAGCAGGCGTCTTAATTTTGTGGCTGCTGTCACCATCTGCAGTGATCATGGAGCCCAAGAAAGTAAAATCTCTCACTGCCTCCATTTCTTCCCCTTCTGTTTGCCAGGAGGTGATGGGCCCAGTGGCCATGATCTTCGTTTTTTTGATGTTGAGCTTCAGACCGTATTTTGCACTTCTTTCACCCTCATTAAAAGGTTCTTTCATTCCTCCTCACTTTCTGCCATCAAGGTTGTGCCATCTGCATATCTGAGGTTGTTGATATTTCTTTCAGCAATCTTAATTCCGGCTAGAGATTCATCCAGCCCAGCCTTTCGCATGATGAATTCTGCATATAAGTTAAATAAGCAGGGAGACAATATACAGCCTTGTCGTACTCTTTTCCTAATTTTTGCATAGCAGGGGTAATAAATACCGAGCGTATATCCCCGTAGAAATGGCAGTGTAACAAGACATGAGAGACAGTTTCTACCTCCATCAAGCCGAAGGGGCAGACTTGTTCCGCATATGGTTTACCCTCAAATCTGCCCTGCAATAAGGCAGATGGCAGCACGTTGAATCTAGCGAGGGTAAATGAAACTGTCCGTGGACGATGTGCTTAAAAGAGTGCTTAAGAGAGGACATTTCAAGATGGTGGTAATGTCCACCATACCTCTGGCCATCTTGCTGAGAAAAACTCCTGACATATCCATTCAATCATCTTGGAAGATTAAATACTGAGAAGACACATTCTCAGCTGGGTAAGAATGTGTGCTGGTAGTTCACAGTTCTCCCTCCCTCCAACTTCCATGATTCATCAGAAACCACAACACATGAACCAGCTCTAAACACCAGCAGAAAAAAAAATCTGAACTATTCTATAAACACAATTCAGTGTGGGGGTTTTTGTGTTAGCAAGAAATGGCTAAATTTACCTTTCAGAGTCTCTCCACCCCCTTGAAGTACTTGACTGAAAGTATAGAGTAGATCCGTGCAAAAGCAACAAAACCTGAGATCTCTAAACAAAGCAAAACCTGAACAGTGGGTGTTGGACTTGAGAAAACAGTGACTTGAGTTAAATGATATTTTTTGCAACTATAAAATGATAGCAACTTCTCATTTTATTTAGCTGCGTATGGCAAAATATATGCCTTGGTAGATAAATATTTGCAGTAACCCAGGAGCCTGCCTGGCTGAAGCGAAACAATTTTCAGCAGCATTAATTTCTGCTCCATTGTTCACTTATGCATTTAACTACTGAAATCAGATGAAAAGGTGGGGGGGAATTCTCTCTCTCCCTCTCCCACAAATGTAATTGATGCACTCCCAATAAACTCTTCTTGTTCCTGGTTGTTATGTTCCGTCGCTAGACGAGTGTTCAATAAATGGAGCAACAGAATGCTATTAGTATTAAGTAGCTAATAAAGGAAGAGTTATGGAAGCATGTTAATAACCTTAGTACGTGGCGAGGCAGTGGGGGAGGACTGCAGGGGGAGGAATGGGTGCCCCTTATTAACAGTTGGGATAAAAACATGACTTCCAAGAATATTGGATTGCTTCAAAGAAGTAGCAGCCTAACCAAAGCCAATGCTTTACTGGGAAATGGATAGAGTGATCAGTAGCTTAATTACCCTGAACGTCATCTATCTGAACTGCTTAAGACTACAAGAAGCAATAAGAGTCCACAGCAGGAAGAAATGGATATGCAATGGATTTCTGAAACGGCAGTAGGGAAAAAAAATGCTTTCTGTTTCTGTCTCCACCCCCAAGAGTTATTTATTTGTAATAATAATAATAATTATAACCTGTCTTTTCACCACTTGGAACCACCACCACCCCTCAAAAAAAGCCACCACCCCAATGAGAACTGAGTAGACTGAAGGAAAGGAAAAAAGAACTGAGAATGGAATGGAGGAGAGTGGCAAGGGAAGGAAAGAGAGAGAGAGAGAGAGAGAGAGAGAGAGAGAGAGAGATCAAAAGGATAGAGCAAGGGATGTGGAGCCACTGGTCTGTGGGGCAATCTTGGCTGACCAGGAGGTCCATTTTCCCCAAACCATGCCCACCTGCCCGCCATCTGATATCACTCATGATGTCAACGGGTGGGAGATTGGGATTAAATCATGTTTTGACTGAGCGTGCCTGTTCCCATAAGGGAACAGGCCTATACAGTGGTACCTTGGTTCTCAAACTTAATCCGTTCCGGAAGTCCATTCCAAAACCAAAGCGTTCCAAAACCAAGGTGTGCTTTCCCATAGAAAGTAATGCAAAATAGATTAATCCATTCCACACTTTTAAAAACAACCCCTAAAACAGCAGCTTAACATGAATTTTACTAACTAACGAGACCATTAATCCAAAAAATGAAAGCAATAAACAATGTACTGCAGTCACACAATCAATCAGTAGCTGAACTGGGTTCCACACAGTCACAAAAACAAAACAAAAAAGCCACAAAAACAAAAATGCAAAATAAATAGCAAAAACAGATAGACCTCAGTGTAACACTCAAAACGGAAGTTTGGCACTCAAAATGGAGCATGTTCAGCTTCCAAAAAATGTTCGCAAACCGGAACACTTTCTTCCAGGTTTGCAGAGTGTGGGTTCCAAGTTGTTTGAGTACCAAGGTGTTTGAGAACCAAGGTGCAACTGTACAGTCAAACTGAGCAGGATTTAAACCTCATCCAGCAGTTGGTACGTGGGGATTAAATCCTGCTCAGTTCGGCAGGATTCCATGCAACCCCCTCCCTGATTTAGATAGAGATTTGCATGGAAACCTCTGCTAAAATAAAGGGCAACCCTCCATTTTAGGAGGAGATTCCAATGCAAACCCCTTCCTGGTGTGTGGTGGGGTATTCATTATATTTGAGGATTCTGGTACAAAGCTCCTTTCTGATTTAGGAGGGGGCTTGCATGCAAAGGCAGAGCAGACCAGACTGGGCGCAGATCATTGGAGCACCACAGGGGATGGGGATGCAACAACTGTTATTTAGAATGGAGTGTGAAAGGTGGGGGTGCCAAATTTTGGAGTCACACAGTGCACCTCTGAAATTTAAGGCCTTGTGGTGTGCCATTGTTGTATCAAGTCCCCTGCTAAAATGGAGGACCAACCCCCCCCCCCTTTGTTTTAGCAGCGCCTTGCAATGTGCTTTGCTGTCCCAACTTTGGGGTGTCGAAGCACCTCACACTGGATGCCTCTGTGATGCCAGCCCCCCCCCCCAAATAAGGCCTGTGCTTGCTACACTGATAAGGATCTGACCTGTGAAGCCAAAAAGTTCCTTACCCCTAGGGTAGACAAACACTTCTCATTATCTGGGTAGATAATTTCGTGGTTCATACTGTAAAGCTATCTTCACAGGTCCCCAGGGATGGAAGTGAGGCCATTCCGCAGAAATCAGTGAGGGGTCTTGTCATCTGGGCAACCCAGAACCTCCATACACACTATCCAGGCTTGCACCCCAGGGATGTCACTTTGGTGCTGCTAACACAGTAGTTTGACTTCACCCCTGGAAGCCCACTCCATTGTCTTTTGAGACAAACAGATGTCAACCAAGTTATATGAGAATGTGGACTGGCACATACATTTGAATACACATCAGAGCAGGCATCCTATTCCAAGCAATGCGGGCAGACAGACTGTGTTCGTATGTGGATGGGTACACATTTATTGTCTATTTGAATATAAATGTGATGTTTGCTCAGCTTCACAATCCAGAAAGTGACACATGTACAGAAGCTGTTTGCATGCATGTAGGACAATTTACATAAGACAGATATATCGCTTGTATAGATGCCTTGATATGAGTAAGCCTTGCCTATAAAAACTCTGCCGTTCTTTCCGCAACAAAACCAAGTTAGGAAAATGTGAGAATTATCATTAACACCCAGAGATATTTTTATAGTTGATTTAAAAAAGAGAGCAATGCAATTTTTGTCATTTTGTTTTTGGAGTGCATATTTTGATTTGACACTTCTAACATTTTTATTTGCAGAAAATTGTCAGCCACATCAAATAAAGCAGAACATGTTAATTCCACTGCCTTTGGTTACCAAATGTTACCAAAGAGGACTCACCATTAAATGTGATACCCAGGATGAGAATTAAATGAAAATGTTGTGGACCTGGCTTTCTGAAGTTCATTGGGTGCAGAAAATATAAATACTTTGTGTACAGAATCCTCTCATATTGTGTACCCTTTACAAAACAAACAAACAAGGAAATCTATTAAATTAACTGATCACCAGGGTGATAACCAGGGGTCACCAACATGCCAGTGGGCACTTTGATGCCCTTTAGATTTTCCCCAGACACCCAAGAAGCTTGTGAGCCACCTACTCACTGCCCCCTTGGCCACGAAGTGCTGGAAGTGGTTAACTATTTCTCCCTTGAAATAGTTAGAGCTACATTTGCCCTAATGCATGTGCATGTGGGTGCCTATCATTAGTATTATTACCCCACCCATCTTGGCTGGGTTGCCCCAGCCACTCTGGGCTGCTTACAGCACATATAAAAACATAGTAAAACATCAAACATTAAAAACTTCCCTAAACATGGCTGCCTTCAGATGTCTTATAGTTTTATAGTTCTTTATCTCCTTGACATCTGATGGGAGGGTATTTCACAAGGAGGGTGCCACTGCTGAGAAGGCCCTCTGCCTGGATCCTGCTAACTTCACTTCTCGCAGCAAGGGAACCTCCAGAAGGCCCTTGGCGCTGGACCTCAGTGTCTCGGCTGTATGATGGGGGTGGAGAAGCTCCTTCAGTTATACAGGGCCAAGGCCATTTAGGGCTTTTAAGGTCAGCACCAACAGTTTGAATTGTGCTTGGAAATGTACTGGGAGCCAATGTAGGTCTTTCAGGACTGGTGTTATGTGATCTCGGTGGCCACTCCCAGACACCAGTCTAGCTGCAACATTCTGAATTAATTGTAGTTCCCGGGTCACCTTCAAAGGTAGCCCCACGCAGAGCGCATTGTAGTAGTCCAAGCGGGAGATAACCAGAGCATGCACCACTCTGGC
This sequence comes from Podarcis cretensis, assembly GCF_951804945.1. Lineage (NCBI taxonomy): Eukaryota > Metazoa > Chordata > Lepidosauria > Squamata > Lacertidae > Podarcis > Podarcis cretensis. The sequence goes on along the minus strand of NC_137181.1, from coordinate 16,744,413 downwards.
AAGAAAGTGTGTGGGCAGGTAGGGTCTCAGCCGGCGTATCAGATGGAGCTGTTGGACAGCTGCCCTGGACACAGCTGCCCTGAATTCAGAACCATTTGTGCTAATAAACATGTGCTATGCTCATGGTTCCCCTCTCTGATCTGGCTGCCAGAACTGCACATACCAAGCCCTGTGCCCCCCAAAACAAGTATCCCATTGATCAACTGTTTCAGAGGCAGAACAGATAAACTCAGCACCCTCCCCTTCCAGCTGACCTTCCCAGCCAAAACACTGATAGTTGTGATTCCATTTTATTTCAAAGGACTCTGCATGCACTTTCTCCTTGTACTGTCTCTGATCAGAGACTGCAACACTTGCATAGATGTTTCTGTGTTGTTTTTGAAAGGAATCTAACAAAATCTTCAGGACTATTGTCCGGGGAGAGCAGTAGGGGGAAAGAGTTCTGGCCTAAGGCAACTCCCACAGCACAGTTTTGCAAACAAGCAGATTTTCATCTGATTACTTATTTTGAAAGATCCTCTTGGGCTAGCTCAAGAAGGGGAAGCAGCTACACAAGGTATCGCAGCTTGAGTCACTAATTACAAAGATCCCTGTTGAGATTGGGGATGGGTGGACCTGCCCATTTCAATTTCTGTGTCCCATTTCCCCAATCTTAAATGCAATTCTCCACGTATTCACATCAGTTTGTGTGTGTTTTAAGAATTCATCATCATGTTCATTGCTCCCAATAGGCACATGGAGGGACCATGTTGGCTTCCTCTTCCCAGGAGCCTTAAAGTTGTCCATCTCCATTTCCTGCAGCAGTAGAGCAGGACCTTTTCCTCCATGGAGTGACTAGGCTCAATGAGATAAGTATCTCCTCTCCCAATACAGTCATACCTCGGGTTGCTTCAGGTTAAGCCTTTTCAGGTTGCGCTCCGTGGCGACCATAGCTGTCAACTTTTCCCTTTCCTTGCAAGGAATCCTATTCAGAATAAGGGAATTTCCCTTAAAAAAGGGGGAACAGTTGACAGCTATGGCGACGACCCGGAAGTAACGGAGCGCGTTACTTCTGGGTTTTGCCACTCGCACATGTGCAGACGCTCAAGATGACGTCACGCACATGCGCGGAAGCGACAAATTGTGACCCGCAGGTGCACAGTCATGGGTTGCGTTCGCTTCAGTATACGAACGGGGCTCTGGAACGGATCCCTTTCGCATCCTGAGGTACCACTGTATCTATTTTTGACCTTCTGGTCTGGTGCCTTGGATGCAAAGGAGCCAACTCCTAGGGGCTGTTGGGCCTTGGCCTCCACAATTAAATATTTGAGGGGCCCGGGCTCCCACAAAGTTGATGGTCATTGTCATTCAAATGTTGTGTATGCACTGTGTCATGTGATCGATTATGCAGAGCAAGGCTTACCTCGGCCCCCACAATATTTCATTCAAGTTGACATGATGTAACCAGCTTCCAGGAATGGCTCCAAATTTGAGGGGACTCTTAGCTAAGTGTCTTCCAGTAAGCCCTCCTGCATCAGGGGGGTCTCTTCTAGCCCACCTGGAGGCAGCAGCAGCAGACAGGTAGGCCCAGAAGCCACCCTCTTTATTTCCCACAGCCCCCTCCCCCTGCAACATTGCCTCATTCCAGGGCATTGTGGGTAATTAACATGGTGTCTTCTGGCCCTGGGCATTTATTTTCAAAGGGGACCATGCGGCAGGCATCAGTGGTCAGTCCCGCCAGGGCCCTGCAAGTCCTGGTTGGTCCTCCTTGCTCCAGTGAATGTAGTGGTCTGGGCGTAAGAGAGTGGGGAATCCCTGTAACCTTAGTCACTACAAAGGCATTTGTATCCAATAACGATTTTGCACACAGAGCGACAACAATCAAAAGCAACTCCAGGCGTGATTGACACCCCACACAGTTGCTCAAGTTTCATCCATCATGTAAATGTCCTTAGGGTATGTCTTCACTAGACTTTTTACCTCCACTTAATTGACTGCCAAATAACTCAGACGCTCCTCAAATATTTGAGCCGGGATACAAAACATTTTACGTTTTACCCTGGGGATCAGCCTGGAGCAAACATTTGAGTAATAACCCAGGCTAGCCATGACAAAGGGCAAAACTACTTAGCAACCAGTTAACCTAAGGCCAAACGGAGTTGCAGACAAACTCAGATTTATGCAATTTCGCCGACTCAGAAACCTGGGAGCACGTGTCAGAAATATGAATTGAAGCCAAATCACTCTGCTTTGATTTATCCTTTTTTGCACCTTTGCCTGACTCCCTTGTGTAATAAGGTGCCTGTGATACCTTCATACAAAAGCTGTGTTTGCACTCATAAATTACATCAGTTTAAACAGGGGGAAACCCCCCAGAAATATTTATCACTGTAAAGTGTGCCTAAGACAGGAGCATCCACAGTTACTAAGTGATGAGCCCCAGACAGCAGTCAGTAGAAAACAGGATTCGACTTCCTAAGCTGCAGTCTTGTCCACACTTACCTGGAAGTAAGTCTCGCTCAAGTCTGAATGAAGTCTGATTGGGAGGATAGCTCAGTGAGTAGATCATGAGATTCTCAATCTCAGGGTCCTGGGTTCAAGCCCCAAGTTGGGCAAAAGATTCCTGCATTGCAGAGAGTTTTACTAGATGACCCCCACGTTCCCTTCTGATTCTGTGATTTCACTGTAAGGAAGATTAAGACCTCATACTTACTTTTTTGTTTTATTCATTTTTTTTAAGACATCTGTATCCCTCTTTAGAAGGGACACGGGTGGCGCTGTGGATTAAACCACAGAGCCTAGGACTTGCCGATCAGAAGGTCGGCGGTTCGAATCCCCGCGACGGGGTGAGCTCCCGTTGCTTGGTCCCTGCTTCTGCCAACCTAGCAGTTCGAAAGCACATCAAAGTGCAAGTAGATAAATAGGTACCACTCAGGCGGGAAGGTAAATAGCGTTTCCGTGTGCTGCTCTGGTTCGCCAGAAGCGGCTTAGTCATGCTGGCCACATGACCCGGAAGCTGTACGCCGGCTCCCTCGGCCTATAGAGCGAGATGAGCGTCACAACCCCAGAGTCAGTCACGACTGGACCTAATGGTCAGGGGTCCCTTTACCTTTTTATCCCTCTTTAGACACCACTAACACCACATAAAGGAAGGGCAATTCCTATTTGTTTGAAAGAATACGTTTCCTCCGTGGAGTAGCTTTGATTAAAGCTTATTTGGATTTTTTTTCTCCTCTATTTTTTTTTTTTATTGCCTCAGTTGTCAAGTTCCTGGGAAATGTCTGCTTTTTATTGGCTTGTACATTTTATGGCATGTGAAAGAATCATCTTCGATCTTTCACAGTTTCCAGTTTTATTATTATGGCAAATCCTCTGTATTGCCTCTTAGCATATTTCTACAAGTGGGAGGTGGGTGGGCCATCTAACTCACTCAAGTCTTCCATTTCTATCTTGCCCTCTCTTTAATACAACCTTCAGATATAATTGGTCTTTTAAGTCCAGTTTATTATTAGTGAAGTGTTATGATTTAAAGGGGGAGGGGGAATCTCAGCAGGCCACAAAACAGTTAGGAACAACAATTTCAGAATCAATATCAGGATGCGAATGAACAGGCGATCTTGAAGAAAACACTGCTTTATTTTAAAGAAAGGAAATTGTCTATTAATAGCAGGGGCTGTGTGTGTCTAATTAAACAGGATATACATCTGACCCTTTATTTCCACGCTTTTACAAAATTGACAATTTGTTATCATGCATATGTATATTCTTTGCAAAATAATATGCTTACAATACCACTTGCAAATAGATTAAGGCAGCAACCTTGTATGTATTTACCTGGGATAATTCCCATCAACCAAAGCTTACTTCTGAATAAACACGCAGAAGCTTGGTCTGTAAGACTTGCAAATCCTATGCATGCTTTCCTGGAAGTTACAGATGGAAAGCCCTGTAGCTCAATGCTAGAGCATATCCTTTGCCAGCAAAAGGTCCACTTCTTGGCCTCTCCTTGTAAGACTGGAAAATACACCTGCATGAAAAAATTGCCACCACTCAGTGCCAACTGTAGAGACTTTAGATGAACCAATGATCTGATTTAGTACAAGGAAACTTCCTATGTTCTTCCTATGCAATGGTGGCTGGTGCCTATTGGAACTGGTGTGGTAGAAAGCAGCAAGCCCAAGACTAGGTGGAGCCAGGGCCAATAATAGGCAGAGCTAACTCATTCCAGTGAGGAGGAAGCTGAGAGCCAGGATCACCACCTGAATTGGTTGTAAGGAAGAAGGTAGGCAGGTGGAGACTGCCTGAGAACAGACAGTGGTTAGTAGGGCAGTGCTCCATTTGCCCAGTGAACCAGTCTCCATTGTTCCTATGCTTCCTTAACGTTCATTTTATTATCTGCTTATTATCATATATTTTTTCTGCAGCAGAATAGTGCCTTTCTCAAGTCAAGGTGGGGGCAACAGATGGAAAGCCCATGTTCTGATTGCAGTCATGATGGTGTTATGATTTAAAACATGAAGCTGCACATGCTCAGAATATTTTGTCTTGTTATCAGGATTGGAAACCTCCCCCCCTTTTTTTGTTGCTGTAATATATCTGGAATATAGAAGCAGTTGCGAAGCATGGAGGGGGAACAGGGAGCAGAGAAATGTTAAGTGTGTGTGTGTGTGTGTGTGTGTGTGTGTGTGTGTCACTAGTAAAGGAATGCACAAGGTCATAAGACTATTGAGTTGAGGATCAAAAATTACTTAGTGGCACATCTGGTGTTAGCAGCTGCAGTGAGGGGGCCCCCAGCAGCTAACTTCACTGTCCACCAGTGGAGAGGAACAACTACAGCATCTCTGTCATGTTCTGGTCTGATGCTGGAATCCACAGGGAAGGTAGCAAGGCTGGTAAAGTTTGCTGGACCATGGACAGCTCCAAGTGAGCAACCTGCTCCAGCTAAGGTTAGAAGCCAGCCAGAGGCCCTTCATGCCTTTGTCTCCATACTACCTCCTCTAAGCTCCACCCCCTTGAGAGAACTTCAGGTCCTTAAAGGGCCAGCCCCCTGGCCTGAAGACAGTCACTCTCACATCTTTCCATAGCCTTTCTCCTGATGTGTTCTCAATGCTATTGGACTGGTGATGTGCAATGGGAGCTATCTGGTTCTTCAGGGGAAGGTGCCCATGAGGGTCCAGGTTCTTGACCTATAGACCCAAGAAGTCCGGTAAGTTATTGCTGGATACAGGAGTGCTGACAGTGGAACAGCTCCACCACTGTTCTTCCCAAGGGTATTGGTAAAGGTAAAGGTACCCCTGTCTGTACGGGCCAGTCGTGTCCGACTCTAGGGTTGTGCGCTCATCTCACTTAAGAGGCCGGGAGCCAGCGCTGTCCGAAGACACTTCCGGGCCACATGGCCAGCGTGACGAAGCTGCTCTGGCGAGCCAGCACCAGTGCAGCACACGGAAACGCCATTTACCTTCCCGCTATAAAGCGGTACCTATTTATCTACTTGCACTTAGGGGTGCTTTTGAACTGCTAGGTGGGCAGGAGCTGGGACCGAAAGACAGGAGCTCACCCCGCCGCAGGGATTCGAACCGCCGACCATACGATCGGCAAGTCCTAGGCACTGAGGTTTTACCCACAGCGCCACCCACTTCCCAAGGGTATTGGATTGTTCCCTAAATGCCCCTGAACTATGCAGGACTTCATTTTTGAGTAAGGATACGTAATAGGGCTGTGTGAAGCCCCTGTGCTTTGCTTCAGGATTCAGCGTTCAGTCCTGCGTGATTTGACTGTGTAAGATGATGGCTGTGAAGTCTCTGGCTGCATGTCGTCTCCTGTTCAAGCTTCAGGTTTCTCTAAAACAGCAGTTCTCAACCTGTGGGTCCCCAGATGCTGTTGGACTACAACTCCCATCATCCCTGAGCTCTGGCCTTGAGAGCTAGGGCTGATAGGAGTTGTAGTTCAACAACATCTGGGGACCCACAGATTGAGAAAGGCTGCTCTAATGGCTTTAGGATCATACTAGTTTCACATTTCAACCTAAATGCTCAGTGTGTCCTTAACGGCACAGCATCAACTTCAGCAAGGTAATGAATGTCACAATTCAAGAAAAAGCACCCACCCACAATTGTTATCATTTGCGTCAGTATAGATCTTCCCCCAAAGAGGCATTTCCTTTCTCTCTCTCTTTTTCTAATAAAGTGCTTAAAAGGATGATTAATGCAGTTGTGAAATGAACTAGATTAATTAAGTCACTTATGTCAAGATAATACTGCATTTTTTCCGTGCATTTGACAGCATAATTTAGACTCTCTTGATTCCTAGATGAAAAATAAAGACTGTGAGGTATACTTCTGACAGTGAATTATTATATATTTTAAGAAAATTAACATTGACTAGGACTGAAATGGATGGATATTTTGCAGTGAAGATTGCACTGACTCCAACTGGCTAGTGATGGTGGCTTGTGCAGAGATAATGAATACTTCGGATTTCTACATTGAAGCCTCAGAGCTCAAAATGTCCAAACACAGGCCCTATGCAGAAATGCCATTAAACCTTGATTTGTGTACATTAACTGCTGTTGAGCATTACATCTGTTTGTTTGTTTTTATAATAAATTTTTATTAATTTTCCAATTTTTTAACAAACACAACAGAAGAAACATAAAAACAAACACATAAATTCATAATTTCTTAACCTTATTTCCATAAGCCTCTTTTCTCGGACTTCCCCATACCTTCCCCTTTTTGCATCCTTTTATTTTTAACAATTATTCAACAACCCTTTTAGCCAATTAAATATAAATTCATTCTCCCTTTCAATTTCACCCTAAATCAAACAAAATTTACAGCTGTAATTCTACATCTTCCTTTCCCTTAGCATTTTAGCACTCCTCAATTTTATAGTAGCTCTTAAGATATATTTTAAACTTCTTCCAGTCTTCTTCCACAGTCTCTTTCTCTTGGTCGCGGATTCTGCCGGTCATTTCTGCCAGTTGAGCATTACATCTGAACACCCAAGCATGCCTGAGAATTGGCCACAAGCCTGGATGCGAAACCATGATTTGAACTTGGTTGGCAAGCAATGGTTTGCATTAACCATAGTGTTACATTTTCACCAAATAAAACCACAGTTAAGGCAGCTTCCCTGCTTCTCCAGCACATCTGGAGAATCTGGGCCAGTGTGGTGTAGTGGTTAAGAGCGGTAGTCTTGCAATCTGGGGAACCGGGTTCGCGTCTCCGCTCCTCCACATGCAGCTGCTGTGTGACCTTGGGCCAGTCACACTTCTGTGAAGTCTCTCAGCCCCACTCACCTCACAGAGTGTTTGTTGTGGGGGAGGAAGGGAAAGGAGAATGTTAGCCGCTTTGAGACTCCTTCGGGTAGTGATAAAGCGGGATATCAAATCCAAACTCCTCCTCCTCCTCCTCTTCTTCTTCTTCTTCTTCTTCTTCTTCTTCATCTGTTTGAAAGGTGACAAACAGGTTTCAATGGTGTCGTCTTACAAGCACACAATGAAGGCAGTGCTGTGTAGGGACAGAGCTTAGTTTGGTATGCCAAACTGAATTCACTGTATGATAGAAGTAGCCATGGTTAAGTATTATATTTGTATTAAGCAAGACTGAAGACCATGGTTGAAGGTTAGCTGTCTTTGCTCCTGGGCAACTCTTATGTACTCCGTTTCCTGGCTTAAGCTGAAAACAGCCACTTACCACAGAGAGCATCAAACTCTTTGAGAAGAAGGGTTGTGTTTGAATGGTCACTGTGTCCAGCTCTGCTCCACACAACTATCTCTTTCTACCCTGGACATGGTTCATATGCAATGCTAATTCCTTGGTTAGTTCAAGCCATGTTTTGTCTAACAAACCATGAGTTAGGCACAAGTTGTCCCATGGATGGTCAGACAAACAATGACTTATTTCTCCAACATGTCGTATTTTTTCCCAGCTGCATGTGCCTTTTTAGCTTGGTAAGTATCTGGAATGCAATGGCCAAGTTTCACACATAAAGCTAAACAATTGTTTAACAAGCAATAGTGTAACAAACCACAGTTTAGCCTTATGTATGAACTCTCCCCAACTCAATTTAGAATTGGCCATGAGCTTCTTAGAGACCTTCTTTAAAAATAAAAAAAACACCTTACATTTCCCCACATTTTATTGCCCCTCATAATGTGAGCTGGTGGTGTGACACATAGGCAGGCATATTCCCCTCCTTCCTAATGGACTGTGACCTGTATTTCCCCCCTCTTTGTGAAGTACCAAGCTGTGATACTAATAGAGTTAGCCAGCAGCAACCCTTACAAAAACATAGTAATAATACTCAGACCTCAAAGCATATATATGTGGTAACTGTGGCGAAATTATAGAGTTGCTTCATTGTATTTGGATTGGCTTTTAATGAGCTGAAGTGAACATAAATGGCCTATCCAGAGAGTTCAAAACAGGGCTACCTAGTAAATGGGAGCACTCAAATGCCCTCTGTAAGAACAGCTGTAATATATTGCTGCACAGCCCAGTTCTCTTCCAGCCTTGCGTTAACAGTTCCATAATTTGGAATGGTTTACAGATGTTGCTTTAATGTGGTAAGTGTGCGGCATTTATACAGGTGCATTAGAGCACGTTAATGGCAGCTAATGCAATAATCTGCGAGGAGCTGTTGCTACAACGCGGTGCAGAATTAAGCCTATGTGTATAATCTTTTTCTTTTAATAGAGTTCCAATTTACTGTGCTCTTCAGGGGTTGAAATTAGTGCAGTGCCAAAACCTCTCCTCCAGTTTCACAAAGGATGTCGTTCCCTGCGAAAGAGGCTTCCATATTTCTGCTTCATTCTCAGGGCACTTCAGAATTTCTCCAGAATTGCTTCAGAATTTTGGCGGGGGTGGGGTTTTGAGCCTGGTGGTTGTGTGGCAGCCATGAATGTGTGTGTGTGTGGGTTTCTCCCAAGTCAAGAGTTGGTTGCCCTTGGCTGGACCTGAAAGAATCCCATGGGAGGAATTACCTTATGACCTTTCTCCCTGAAATTTACCTAAAGTGAGGGTACATAGTGATAACTTAAAGGAGGGCTGGAGACTTTTTTCAGTGTCGTGGGCCAGATCCTTATCAGGATCAGCCTGATGGACCAAATTTGACAGGTGGCCAGAGCCACCCACATGTCAGTCACATGATGTCATTATGACAGCACATGGGTGTCAGGGACTGGCTGGATGCTGAGGAGTGGTGGCTGAATATTGATGAGTGGCTACTGGGAGAAGGATGACTAGTGACAGACTTGGAAGATGGGATTGGTGATGAGTTGAGGGAACCTGTAGTGGCCAGGAGAGAAGAGGCAGAGGCAGAAGAAGACGAGGTGCAAGAGGAAGGAGAGATAGGTCAGGCTGATGTAGAGTCAAGAGCTTCCATACGCCCTCCTCCCCCAACCTCTCCTGCACCACAGTCTCCCAGGACCAGAAGAGGATTGAAGAGGGAGGAGCAGAAGGCTACACGCAGGCAGAGTCTGCACCTCCTTGCGGGCAGCTCAGGTGGGGGTGATACCTAAATCTCTCTATTGTGGCAACTGCCTCATCGGATGCACACCTAGGATCAGCTGAGAGACGTAGGACTGATGGACATGCCTTTCCCTACCTTGTACTTTTGACAATGAAGAGTTAATTCCTCACTTGGATAATCTGTGCCTGACAGTGCCGTGACAATGATTGACTGGCAGGTTTTCTTGCCCACCTCTCAAAATTCTTTGTGGGGTTCCCAAGTACACTCTGTCAATGAGAATGAAGCCTTTGTTTTTTTAAAAGGCCTCAGGGTGGCTTCAAAGAGCAACAGTGAGAGGCAGAAATGGTTTCCATTTTGTGGAAACTGCTTCCCCTTCCTTGAGCACCCATTGTTCCAGCAAAGCAGCAGTTGAGAATTTGCTTTAAGCTCCTGATTGTTCCTTTGAAGTTCCCTTGAAGCTGTTGTCAGGTGTGAGGTGGATGAGCGTATCTTCTCCAGAATAACCTGATAAGACAAATAAATAGGCCTGCTTGGCCAGGTTGGGCCCATAGACTGAAGGTTCCCTACCCCTGGTCTAAAGGTAGTCCAAAAACTGTTATTGGAACCAGGGATGGGAAAGAAATTTGAGACACTTGACATTTAAAGGTGGACTTACTGAATTTGCACTTTTTTAAACATTAGCATCAACACATATTGATAGTTACCCTTCTCCATTTTTTTAAACACAGTTCTGCAGCCAGGTAACATGCATTTACTAGGATAAACCTTGCTTATAAATGCATCCATTTATGAAAATAATATACAAAAATGCACTATATTCAGGGATACTGCTTGTAAAAATGTGTACATTAGTCCTAATGGCCTACAAAATGTGTTTATTGGAAGAAATGTGCATGAAAATGATAATGAATTTTCATGACAATTTTTTAAAATGAAGATTGCTGTGGAAAAGTAGAAAAATGAATTTAAAATGTGAAAACTGGCAGATACGTCCATCCCTATTTGTGTCTTGTTTGATGATTCACTATTTGGATAGCTCTCCTTCTAGATACAGAAGTGGAGCAGAGGGAAAGTCACATTTAATGTGCTTTCTGCACCTGCTGCCTTTAGACAACTTATCCGATTTTTCTATTTTTCAAAGCTGCTTCTTGGCATTTCCTTTTAAACACTTGTTAAGGTGTAGCTTTTAATTGCCTGTGAAATGCTTCTAAAGCATCGACTTGGTTCTGGCAATGAATTACTGCTTCCAAATAATCAAATGGTTAATTAGGAAAGTGCTTTAAAAAGAACAAAAAAAAAAATTCCGGTGATCCAAAATCTTGATGCATCTGCAGGAAAAGGAAGAAAATTGGAATAGACAAGTTACAGGTAGGTAGCCGTGTTAGTCTGCCGTAGCCGAAACAAAATAAAAAAAACACACAAAAGCTCATACCAGTAACAAACTTAGTTGGTCTCTAAGGTGCTACTGGAAGGAATTTTTTTATTTTGTTTGGAATAGACAAGATGGTTTAGACGCAGCCTTTCTCAACCTTGGGTCCCCAGATGTTGTTGAACTACTACTCCCATCATCCCTAGCTAGCAAGGCCAGAGCTCAGGGACAATGGGAGTTGTAGTCCAACAACATCTGGGGACCCAAGGTTGAGCAACACTGGGAGCATATCTGGTACATTTTTAGCTCAAGGTCCACCTTCCCTTCTGGGTTATCTTCTGGGGCCCACATGTCAGCCGCAGGAAGGGCCAGGGTCAAAAGTAGGTGCAGCAACAGGTGGAAATGTTACTTTCGCAAACTAGGCTATTTTCTATACCCAACCATCCCTCTCGAATGTCCACCCAGGCAAGTAAGAACTGAGAAGCAGGAGCAAGATCACAGTCCCCTTGTCTCGCTTTCAGTACAGGTGACCCATGGCAACTCAGTACCATGTCCAGGCTTGAACCCATATTGGAATGTATCTACATAATCTGTATCATCCAAGGATGCTGGCAGCTATCCCACTGTGACCTTCCCTAGGAAAAGGGGGCATTTGCGACTGGCGGGTGGTTATAGCCACGAGCACCTTGTTCAAATTGTTCAGTTGCACAAACTGAAAATGATCGCACAACACGGCACAGATTGTGACCTTATTTTATTATGGAGTTTAAGTTATGTATTTGTATCCTCTTGTGCACTGCTTAGATGGTCTGTATTAATCAATTCTTTAAATAAATAGAAATAAAATGATCCATAGGCGCATCAGCAGCAATCACTGCAAACAAGACTTCTGGTGTAAAGAGCCTTAAACAACTCTTGATTCTCCCTCCTACATCTTACTTCCTTTTATCTTCTTACTTCAACCAAAATCATTAATGGCAACTCAGATGAGGAAGATGACTGTGATGAGTGACGCTGAACGGCTGAGAAATTAAAGGCAATTAAGAATGGAAAGGGAAGTCTGAATTTTTCTTCCAAACACTTGGTTTTTGAATGAAGGTTAATGTAAAAAGGTAAAGGTAAAGGTACCCCTGCCCATACGGGCCAGTCTTGACAGACTCTGGGGTTGTGCGCCCATCTCACTCAAGAGGCCAGGGGCCAGCGCTGTCCGGAGACACTTCCGGGTCACGTGGCCAGCGTGACATCACTGCTCTGGCGAGCCAGAGCCGCACACGGAAACGCCGTTTACCTTCCCGCCGGTAAGCGGTCCCTATTTATCTACTTGCACCCGGAGGTGCTTTCGAACTGCTAGGTTGGCAGGCGCTGGGACCGAGCAGCGGGAGCGCACCCCGCCGCAGGGATTCGAACCGCCGACCTTTCGATCGGCAAGCCCTAGGCGCTGAGGCTTTAACCCACAGCGCCACCTGCGTCCCCCGAAGGTTAATGTACTGTGGTGCATTTTTAAAACCGAAACCGAAACAGCACAATATTAGAGCTGCAAAGGGGATGAGATGGAGACTATTTTTGTTTTGCTTTGCTGTTTTGAATCAGTGCTGGCCCGGATCAAAACTGATGAATTGTCAAGCTACAGCAGACTTTGTTGACCTACAACTCCCATCACCCCCAACCATTGGCCATGCTAGATGGGGATGGCAGGCCAATGGCTCCCCTTGCCCCAGTCCTGGTGTAACATGGCTTTGCATGTTTACTTCTATACCACTTTACAAATACAGGCAAAGATTGGCACGCAGCTACCTAGAGTCCCTTCTAGCTGGCTGGACTCCTCGTTAAGGTTTACTGGCCAGATTAATTCTGTCAGTAAGAAAAACAAAGGCACTTAATGGCAAATTAAAACCATGCTCAATGGAAACAGATCTTCCATTGAAGCAAAATAATCAGGAAGGAAGTGGACACAGTAGAACATGCCTTGGAGTTCATTTCCCACCAACTGGTCTGTCAAAGAACATAATTTTTAAAGCAACAACAGAATCAGTGTGGAAACAGATTAGGCAGATCCTGAAAAGACTTTGCAAAGCAGCCTTACTCATTGAGACTATGTGGTGTTACTGTACAGAAAAGTTGTTCTTGCTCAAAGGAGAAGGATATGCTCTGGTTGCCGCAGTCCTCCTAATGGCAGAGCCAGCTCTGTCCACCACCTTGGATGACTCCACATTCCCCTACTCCACTCTTGCTGAGGTGGGAAAACATGTGTTTTGCATGTGGAAGGTCCCAGATTTAACCCCCAAGGGCCTCAACAGAATGGTGACTAGTCATGACAGTCAGGCTCTGTCTCCATGGTCAGAGGCTGCAATGCTTCTGAATATGGTTGCAGGAAACCACAGGAGGGGATTGTGCTCTTGTTGAAGAAGAAGAAGAAGAAGAAGAAGAAGAAGAAGAAGAAGAATAGGAAGAAGAGTTTGGATTTGATATCCTGCTTTATAGCTACCCGAAGGAGTCTCAAAGCAGCTAATATTCTCTTTACCCTTCCTCCCCCACAACAAATACTCTGTGAGGTGAGTGGGGCTGAGAGACTTCAAAGAAGTGTGACTAGCCCAAGGACTAGCCCAGCAGCTGCATGTGGAGGAGTGGAGACACGAATCTGGTTCACCAGATTACGAGTCCACTGCTCTTAACCACTACACCACACTGGCTCTTGAATCCTGCTTGTGGGTCTTCTGCAGACATCTGTTTGGTCACTGTGAGAACAGGCTGCTGGACCACTGGCCTGGTCCAGCAGGCTCATCTTCTGTTCTTATAACCTCATACTTTCATAAGAAATAAAGAGAGAGGGATGGATTCAGCACATCCTGAACAGTGAGGGCAGACAACCAGCTGAGATTTCAAAATCAAATGGTTCAGCACTGAATATATCAGCTGGGTCCGTGCCAACCTCTTCCCCATTGCCTTTGAAACAGTAAGAGGGAATCCTTCTATCTTTATGTTGATCAAGCCTGCTGATCAAACACACTGATTTGTACTGAAATCCCAGAGAAACAACAGGCAGATTGGGGAGGCGAGGTTAACTATTTACTAAGAAGGAACTAAGCAGGAGGTCAACTGCCAAGGCCATAGTTTCAAAGTAATTTAATACTCAGTATTTTACTCTGTCACCGTCTTCTCAAAGAGAATTTGGGATCAAAATCAAGCTAGCCGTTGCCAGGCTTTGTCTCCCCCACCCCACCCCTCTTCATACTATATTGATTTCACATGTCATTCTGCAATTCAACCAGAGCTCACCCTTAGCTCAACTGTAGAGTGTGCGGCTTGAATACAAACAGTTCATTGTTCAACCCTCCTGTCGTTTCCTATTAAAAAGGATTTCAGGTAGGAGAGCTGAGGAAAGACCTCCTTGGGATACTGCTGCCAGTCAAAGGAGACAAGAGGAGACTGTATAGACGAATACAGATTCGGCACAGAGCTAGATTGATGTGTGCAACCTACCACCAAAATTCTGCATCCTTGTGTTTCATCTTCTCTTCTTACGTGGTACGGATGGGAAACTTGTGGTTCTCTAAATGTTGCTACGGATCCCATCATCCCTGGTCAGGACTGGTGATGAGTACAAATCTTGAGGGACTAACAACACCAAGGGACCTTAGGGTGCATTCAGACATGGGGACTATTGCATTAGTTTCCTGATTACAATACTATTGCTTCTGTCTCATTTTCTAATGCTCCTTTCTAGTGGTGTAGCATGGGTTGCCAGCACACGGGGCCACATGGGAAGGGAAATGGACAGAGTATGCATGCACATTCAACTGCCTAAGAGTTTCCATGTCACCCAGGAGATCACATCCGCAGAGATGAGAAAAGAAGAGCTGTTCCATTGTACAGAGATATCATTTCCTGGTTCGCATGGAGAAGCCGTTTTCAATGGAGCCCAGCGATGGAAAGGCACAGCTGTATTGAGGCTGCACCTGGTACTGAAATTTTGTGCCTCTAACAATTTTGCACCCAGGGCAACTGTCCATGTGGGTCCCCCCACGCTCCACCACTGCTACTTTCACACTGCAGTACGCGTGTGGAAATAGAAATGTGGCTTTTGGAGGGATATGCTAGCATGTATAAATTGTATCCAAACCAATGTGCATGGTGTGACACAGCAATGAATGCATTTGCTCAATGTTGCTACTCTCCCACCCTTTCCACATATATATGCTTCTGTTCACCCATTATTTTCCCATGAAAACAGCCAGAAGGAACTGTATACTGCCCCAAATTTTATCACTTCACTCCAGCGATTTTCCAGGCTCAGGGGGCTGCAAATTGATTTTTGATGGAATCGAACAACATCAGAATGCTCACTCAGCTTCCACTATATTCTATTAGATATCCGGAAGTGGCTTTTACATTGTGGGAAAGCTCAGATATAATATGGAATTAACAATTAGGGGGAAATTGGGGAAATGGAACAAACCGCCATGCAGCCTTAGCGGTTCTGTGCTGGAATCTTGCATGTGTAGCATCCCGACAAATTCCTGCCAAACTCAGCTTAAATAACTCCAGCAAAGGAGAGCCCACTGCCTCCAAAAGCATCCTGTTTGACTGCCAAATAGCCCTTAATGTTGAGCAGTATCTTCTCATGCTTAGTGGAAATCTGCTTCCCTGCAGTTTCCACCCATTGGTTTCAGTCCTTCCATTTGGATCAGCAGAGAAGAACTGTTCCAACTTCTGCATGGCTGGATAATTTTTTGGACTGTTCTTATGTCTCCCCTTCGTTTTCTCTTCTCTAAGGTAACCATTCCTACCTCCTCCATAGGACTTGGCTCCCTATGGTCATGCAGGATTTGTGAGATCCCTTGCACAATGGTGTCATTGCAATGAGAGGTCTGTGTCAGAGCGCCTGTTCCCCATGGGGCTAATTTGGCCTGTCAGGATTCTTCAGCTGGTCTGCAATGCCATCAGGGCCAAGCCACACCCACCTGTTCTGCCTCTGAATGGCACAAGTAAAGTCACAGGAAAAGGGGATTTTCAGACACCACCAATCAGCAACTCTTGCAAAGCCCTGTTTTGTGAGCCCTGGTGATCAGCTGATTGTCAGGGCACCAGGCCTGGCACCATGCAAGCCCAAACAAACAGCCGATTGCTGGGGCTTGCATATCTCCATCCGTGGCATTTTACAAGCCCTGACAATCAGCTGATCGCCTGCGTGGGCAAAAGCAGGTCAACTGATGACATTGCGACATCAAGTGATTGACAGCTGAGTGTCCCTCTCCAGCTGTCAATCTTGGCCTGATCCAATTCCCCACCCTTGTGTTAGAGACTTTCTCTGTCTGTGAAGGTAATGTCACAGAATCTCTATGAAATCCAGCATGAAAATTAATTAGCAAGGATGTCAACTATTTAAAGATCTTTGTAGTTGAATAAACCTCTGCTTCCCATTGATTAATTGACTGATTCATAGAGTGCATTAAATGAATCTGCATATTGTCTTATCCTCACCAATTAGCCAGTAGCCCTACCAATTAAACCGATTAAAGCTTGCAGCCCCATTAATCAAGCCCATCAGGCTGCCTGCCTCTATCTTTCTTGGCTTGTCTCCTTATCTGCAAAGAATCTCTTCTGCAAACTGCACAGAGCCAAGATGCTGAAGCTCTGGATTCTGCTTACGGAAGCTGCTTCATAAGATTAGGTGAGAGATCGCATCAGACAACGTCCCCGCTACAAGCTCTTGTAATCATGTTCAGGTGCCCTGATCCAGTCTGAACACGCTGCATACGAAATTCTTGTTTTAATCAAGTGAATTCCCCAAGATATTCGCCATAAGCAGTTTGTTCCCCTTAGAACTTCAATTAAAGCCCAACTAAACTGTTTTATGTGAAGTGTATGGGGGTTAGGAGTAGGGAAAGAACCATAAAACATCTAATGAGCATAATGAAGATGCATTGCTGTCCTTTGGGGGATTTACATCAACAGTTTTCTACAATTTGTTGAGGCATGTGGAGCTGAAATGACAGCCGATCCCCTCAAGAGAAATTGCTAGAAATGTAAGGCAAACCTTCTGGGCAACAGATGAAGAGAAATGGGAGGCTGGCCAATTATCTGTAGATGTACTACAACTCAGTCTGCTAGGCTTACATTGTGGCTGCATACACACTAACCCATTTTGTAGTGCAAAAATGTAATTTTTCTCAACCCGGAATCATTAGTACTCATCCTCAACATGCTGCTTGCAATGAAGATCAAGTGTGGGTGTGGTTACATGTTTGAAGCCCCACCCCCTGATTAGGTTATCCACCCCTTTCCTCCTTGCACGAGCTCCATGTGAGTGGAGAAGGAAGCGGCGATTTCTTGGGATACACCCACACATGTCAATGGACAGTTGTGGATACACACCCAATGCCAGGGCCCCCTACATCTGCTTTCAAATGGACACACCACAGAGTAACACAGAATCAATCAGTTTCTCAAGCAGTGCATTTCAAGGAAAAACATGTGCATTAAATCTAGGCAGCGTGTGGAAAGATAATACTCGTCTCCATTGAATCTAGGATAAAATGCATGCAGCCTATGTTTGGTAAATCCAGAGATGCACTTTGAGGGTTCATTTGTACCCAGGACAGGAGATATTGGTTGGGAGGGGGCACAGCTTCGAAAGAAGAGGCAGAAACTGAGGGTGATCTCTGTTGTATGTCTTGTTCTTTCTATGACTTGTAAAATGCCCTGACCATAAAGAAGGCTGATTGCCGAAGAATTGATTCTTTTGAATTATGGTACTGGAGGAGACTCTTGAGAGTCCCATGGACTGCAAGAAGATCAAACCTATCTATTCTGAAGAAAATCAGCCCTGAGTGCTCACTGGAAGGACAGATCTTGAAGCTGAGCCAATACTTTGGCCACCTCATGAGAAGAGAAGACTTCCTGGAAAAGACCCTGATGTTGGGAAAGATTGAGGGCAGAAGGAGGAGGGGACGACAGAGAATGAGATGGTTGGACAGTGTTCTCGAAGCTACAAACATGAGTTTGACCAAACTGTGGGAGGCAGTGGAAGACAGGAGTGCCTGGCGTGCTCTGGTCCATGGGGTCACAAAGAGTCGGACATGACTAAATGACTAAAACAACAACAACAACAAAATGCCCTGAGTGTAGCAATATAGAAGGAATGTATAGAAAGTATGCAAATTGAAAGTGACATGAAGTGAAATGAAACCTTCACCCTCTGGGTGTTTTTGGATTCCAACGCCCATCAGACCAGCCAGCGTGGCCAATGGTCAGATGTGATGGGGAGTTTATAGTCCACCGACAAAGGTTTCCCACCTCAGATTTAAAGGTGCCTCTGGAATCAATTCTCACCCCCAATGCACACTTCCTCCAAAACATGCCTTGAGATGCATGTGTTGGGTAAAGTGCCAGAATGCTGTTTTCTGCACAAAGCAAGACTATGAAATTGTGGTTTTAGAGCAGCATTTCCCAAATATCTCATCAGGACACTCTTCCTTTTTTCCTGAATTAAAGTTGCACATCAGTCTTCGGGCCAAAAATGATTCCGTTTTAGAGAAGGAGTGGGGAGTGCTGAAGCTCAGAGGAGTCTTTAATTTTTTAATTAATGTATTTCTTGCCACACCCTATAGTGGCAGGTGAGCTCCTCTTGGCTATCTGGAAGTGGGCTTGGCAAAACAAGCTTATCTTTCAAAACCTAGCAAAATAGCTCTCTCTCTCTCTCTCTTTTCTCTTTCTGAGGCCAGGTCCAAAAATCAAATGCCGTTATGCTTCCAATGTCATAAGCATAACTGGGTTTGATTGACTATCCTCCACAGTCCCTTGATTGCTGCCATGAGCACCACTGAAACTTGCAGTGGGACTATCCCAGGACCCCAAGATGTCTAAGGGTACCGGATGCCCGAGTAATTATATATACTTTTTGTGTCTGCAATGCTGCTGCACATACTCACGAGGCCATCCCAGATACAAGGAACCACGGGACAAGTAGCATCCAGAGTACATGTATCCAGAGTGTTAGTACAGTTGTACCTCGGGTTAAGAACTTAATTCGTTCTGGAGGTCCATTCTTAACCTGAAACTGTTCTTAACCTGAAGCACCACTTTAGCTAATGGGGCCTCCCACTGCTGCTGCCGCCGCACAATTTCTCTTCTCATCCTGAAGCAAAGTTCTTAACCTGAGGTACTATTTCTGGGTTAGTGGAGTCTGTAACCTGAAGTGTCTGTAACCTGAAGCGTCTGTAACACTGTATATTCAGGCACCCTGGAACATTATGTTTCCTAGGACCTCTGACAACAGGACACTCTCATTATATCATTCAAAGTGCTATGAAGGGGGAGAGGAATGATCAGAAGTGAAGTCAATAACATGAGCTAGATAAAAATCTATTTGATGAAATGGTGGGATTTGGTTGAAAATGCAGCCAGCTGTGATTAAGGAGACCATTTTGGATACCAGTCCACCGGGGGCTTTGATGACATCACTGCAGACCAGCAGTTCTCACTATTTAGGGATTGCTGGTTGAAGGAAAAAAACATGTGGAAAACACAAAATATTTATCAGAATAGATACTGATGCTTCATATTTCCTCCACATTTAGTGGTTGTTATCTCAGTAATGGATCCCTGGGAAACAGACCAGCATGACCCACTTTTCATGCAAGACTGAAATGAGCAAGAAAGAATCTCTGAACCCAGTGTCTGTGCATGTATGAATGATCACAATTTCAGTGTCTTAAGAACTAAGAAAAGTCTGCTAGATAAGGCCAATGCTCCAGCTAGTCCAACAATCTAGCATTTTGCTGTTTCTTGAATATTCGTTCTGTTTCTGGAAATGAACGGATACACTCTCACTCACTCATCCTAACAATTAGTTCTTAGTTTCTCAAAAAAAAAAAAAAAGCCATGAAAATTGATCCACATTTCAGTATCAATTTCTCCTAATGTACACATTTTTGCAAAGCTACTTCCCTAATATGTCAAAACAAAATAAAAAAATTCCTTCCAGTAGCACCTTAAAGACCAACTAAGTTAGTTCTTGGTATGAGCACACGAAAGCTCATACCAAGAACTAACTTAGTTGGTCTTTAAGGTGCTACTGGAAGGAATTTTTTTATTTTGTTTTGACTATGGCAGACCAACACGGCTACCTATCTGTCCCTAATATGTACTTTTGTATGTTATTTTCATGAACGTGTACACTTATATACACATTTCAAACTAGCATATGCATTTTTGTACAAAGTAACTTGGGGACACGGGTGGCACTGTGGGTTAAACCACAGAGCCTAGGACTTGCTGATCAGAAGGTCGGCGGTTCGAATCCCCGCAACGGGGTAAGCTCCCGTTGCTCGGTCCCTGCTCCTGCCAACCTAGCAGTTCAAAAGCACGTCAAAGTGCAAGTAGATAAATAGGTACCGCTCCGGCGGGAAGGTAAACGGCGTTTCCATGCGCTGCTCTGGTTCGCCAGAAGCAGCTTAGTCATGCTGGCCACATGACCTGGAAGCTGTACGCTGGCTCCCTCGGCCAATAAAGCGAGATGAGTGCCACAACCCCAGAGTCGGCAATGACTGGACCTAATGGTCTCTTTACCTTTACCTTTAACTCAGCTGGAAAAATGCATTGCAAAATTCGGAGGAATGCAAATTTCAAAGGACGGCTGCATTTTGGTCCCCATACCGTTTCTGACAGTGCAAAGTAGGCACACTTGCTTTTCAGTGTAAACAGAATCGAATTCTGTTGCTGTCCCTAGAAGGAAGGCAGCTCACCCTTTGTGAGAAACCAGAAGAGTGCACGACTCAGAACTGAGAAAAGAAAACATGACGCTGCAAAAGTGTTATCAGCAATCATCGATCCCTACTACAGGCGAGAGAACCTATTGCTAAGCCTCATAATCTCTGGTGCTATTGTGCAGCAGTGGAAGGAGGCACAGGAGCTGATGCTGAGTCAATATTTGCAGACCAAATGGAATTTTGAGCTACCGGAGAAACAAATGTCCAGTGTCTGTTACAGGCCTGTGGGTATTCTTCCACCCTTCCTTTCCCCCCATTTATTTCATTTTTCCTTTCTATCATTCTTCCCTTCTTTCTATTTCCAGCATAGCAAACAAGCGAACGTAAAAAGAACAGAGCAGGGGCCTGTCGCCTTACGCAGAACAACAAGGTACCAAGTGTTTGGCATCGAAACGTGATTCCCCCCACAGACAGTTGTGAATGGCGGTCTACAGGAAATAGCTTTGTTTCGGAAAACAGAATAGCTTCATGGACCCGCTGCTTTGCTCGCCGGGCAGAAAATGCTTCTCGGCTGATGTCATGCGATTCCCTTCCATTCATCTCTGTACAGTGTCGCAACACAGACTTCATTAACCCCTTCCAAGTCCACTCAGAACGCGCCCCCCCCCCCCAATGTGTGGGCCTTTAAGCAAATGAACAGGAAACTCGGTTTACACAGAGGATAGAAGCTGCCTTATACAAGGTGACAGCAGGACAGCTTTCCTCAACTTGGAAATTTTCCTCAGCTTCCTGAAGGACGGAGCTTGGTCCCCAAGGAAGCAGTGATGGCCACCAACTTGAATGACTTTAAAAGAGGGTTAGAGAAATTCATGGAGTAGCAATGGCTACTCACTCCAGTGGCCATGCACAGAGTGCTCCGGTGCTTGAATCCTGTTTACTGGTTTCCCACAGGCATCCTGGTGAGAACAGGATGTTGGACCAGCAGGCTTATCTTCCGTTCTACTTTGCCTTTGTAAAAGCACTTTGAGGGGTTTCTAAAACAATGATAAATTTAATGAAATAGATAAATGAAAAGCAGAAAGGAATATTTTGAAGGCACGCTTCAACATGCGGTGCCTCTCATGTGTCTGACGAATGGAATCCAAAGGAAGTAAGCTGGCAATTGTCACAGTCCTGTCACAAGCAAATTCACCCCATGATGTATTCTATTCTGGCAGCCTAATTTAGGAGGAGAAAGAGGGTTTTTTTGGGGGTGCGATTGCTATATTTGCACAACTGGATGGCAAAACCCTTGCTGATCTACTGCAAGCTGGTCAACCAGAGATCAAGGTTCTGTCACTTCTCATCTGTCTAACTGAGGCACTGGGAACCTTGTGCCCTCCAAATGTTGCTGAACCACAACTACATCATTTATATTATTATTATTATTATTATTATTATTATTATTATTATTAATATTATAATTACTACTACTACAACCTACCTTTCTTCCAAGGTAGTGTATGTGGCTCTCCCCATCTCCATATTATCCTCACAAAACCCAGGGATGCAGGTTAGACTGGGAGATGAAGACTGGCTCCAGGTCACGTATTGAGCTTCATGGCTGAGTGGGGATTCGAACCCATGTCCCAGGCCAGCACCCTAACCACTACATCACGCCCCTCACAATGACACGATCAGTGTGGCTTTCTGACACTTCTGGACAGGAGTCAGGCAGGGCCAAGGACCAGTCAGAGTCAGGCCTACACTGCTTGCCTCTCTGCTTCTCCATGCTTTCCAGCAGCTTCTGCTCAGGCCTGCAGAGCAGAACATGTGTGGGACCGTGATTGAGTCGGGAAATCTAAACTTCTCTGGCAACAGCACCCCACCCAGAGAAAAAAGGAAAGGAATAAAATACAGTTTAGGATTTCACAGATGATAAGCAGATGTATTACTGTATACCCCGAATAAATAACAGCCAGGCGCATTGTTAATTTTCCAGCATTAGCAACACGGCCCGTGGTTGGAAGGCCATGATAAATAGCTTGGAGTGATCTCCCACTGGAATAGCTCAAATCAGCCGGTGCTAAAATGGAAAATTCATGGCTAGCTGGCTCGCTCTCTGATTTTGACAGGTTTTCGTCCCTCCTGGGACCAAAGGGAGGCCACACTCGAGCATAAAAGGGTGGTGCTTTGGTGAGCTCAGCCAGTCCATTGAGCTGAGATGCAGGAGGGAGAGAGAAAAGGTCACCCTCTTTAAAGCATGTGAGCTTCCTGTTTTCGTTGGGGACAGGGCAACGAGACAGGTGCAGTATGCAGTGCTACCACTAGGAGGCTTTGCTTTTGATGCTTTTTGATCGCTATGGACCACACTTGCCTTCATCCCTCTCTGCTTTCATTCCAGCATGCTCCCACTCTAAACCCAACAGGAACTGGGTCTAACGCACCCCACACTGATGCTACAAGTCATCTGAACTGCTGTATGGATGTACATGCAAGTTCAGAAATGATATGTACAGGTGTAGAAGAACAGGAACATAGGGAGCTGCCCATCTAGGCCAGTATTATATGCACTGACTGACAGTGGTCTTCCAGGGTTTCAGGCAGCAGTCAGGTAATGAACCTGAGATGTCAGGCATGCAAAGCAGGATTAGGCAGGTGGCGCTGTGGGTTAAACCACAGAGCCTAGGACTTGCCAATCAGACGGTCGGTGGTTCGAATCCCTGCGGCAGGGTGAGCTCCCGTTGCTCGGTCCCTGCTCCTGCCAACCTAGC
This sequence comes from Podarcis cretensis, assembly GCF_951804945.1. NCBI lineage: Eukaryota > Metazoa > Chordata > Lepidosauria > Squamata > Lacertidae > Podarcis > Podarcis cretensis. Next base: position 16,721,128 of record NC_137181.1, on the reverse strand, counting down.
AGTTCAAAAGTGCAAGTAGATAAATAGGTACCGCTCTTGGAGGAAGGTAAACGGTGTTTCCGTGAGCTGCTCTGGTTTGCCAGAAGTGGCTTAGTCATGCTAGCCACATGACCCGGAAGCTGTATGCAGGCTCCCTCAGCCAATAAAGCAAGATTAGCGCTGCAACCCCAGAGTTGGCCACAACTGGACCTAATGGTCAGGGGTCCCTTTACCTTTACCTTTAAGGCTACTGGCCTCAGTGGCTACATTCTACCTCCAGTCAGAAGCCTAAAGGTTTCTGAATACTAGTTGCTGCAAACTGCAGGAGGGGAGACTGCTCTTGTGATCTGGTATTGTTCACAGGCTTCCCACAGGTTTTTTGGTTTTTTGTGGGGGTTTTTGGTCACTGTAAGATCAGAATGTTGCACCAGAGCTCTTCCAATGTTCTTATAATGATATAGGCAGTGGCATATTCTGAACATCGCTCTTACCCTTAAACATACGGACGTATGGCAACCCTAGATACATATATATGACATATATGTTTGTAGCAACATTTTGCCACTGTTGCGGCAGAATCAAACGTGGTTTTTTGCGGAGGGGCACTGATAAAGGTCCTGCAAAAGGCGCAAGCAACCCTAAATATGCTCCCACTCTAAACCCAACTGTGTGTCTAGTAGGAGGAAATTCCACAGCCATAGGGCTACAACAGAGGACCTGTCTCTCAGGCACCAGCTTAGGATTTTGACAGCTAAACCATTCACTATTTCTTAAAAAGACTATTGTAGCTAGGAAGGGGGAAGAAATTTCATTCAGTTTGCATTTAAAGGTGAGCTTGCCTAATTCACGCTTTCTGAAATGAGGTGCAAACTGAAAGAGAGCCATCGTTCAAAATACTCACTCCTTTGAATTTTGCAGTGCCGTCTGCCAGCAAAGGAATCTGTCCAACTATGCATAGATTAGCATTAAAATGTCCACAATAGCATACAAAAAATTGCATGGTGGGGGGGGATTGCTTGCAAAAATGAGTATATTGATCAAAACCTCATATAGAAGTGTGCTGATTAGGATGAATTTGCAATAGAATGCTAATGAATTTTCATGATTTTAACTAACATTCACACCTTGCTCCAGAAATGTGGAGAACTGAATTTAACATTAGGGGGCAGGGATGAGAAACTGAGAGAATCAAACAGGACAGAAACCTGTCTAGGTCCTTTGCAGGCTTCAGAGCACACAGGGTTACATATGGCTGCTTCAAATTCCAAATTAGCTTTGCTGAATTGTCACTATTAAAATGCATCATGCTAATAATTGTGGTTGTATTGATTAGTCGACTGAGAGCTATCCAGTCACTTAATGACTTATTTGGGGGGAATGGAGAGGAAAACCGTGAAAACTACAATACTAATTAATATGAAATATCATCCACTGTTAACATAGCTGTGGCTAATATTTCATTGAAATGCAATTACCTGCTCAGAAATAAGGGTTAAGATGTAAAGAGATAGCGGTCTTAGCTGGTTTGCTTTCAATTAACCTACATCCAGGAAAACTGAAAAATGGACATAGACAGGGTTGTTGTTTTTTTTTGGGGGGGGGGGTGTTTCTACCCAAGCTGACTTTCAATGTATCTTGGGACAGCAGAAAGTCTTGAGTAGAGATTGGGCAGCACACAGTGGCTGCTGCAGAGGAGGAGAGGTTGCCGTTGCTGAGGCCCAGCCTTGAGTGACATGCGAGCTCTGAGGGGCAGGTAGAGGACAGGACCTCCCTAGTGTTGGGATGCTGTCAATGGCTCCCGGCTGGTTGCCCAGGAAAGTATAAAGACATGGAAAAGTTTCTTACAGTCCTTATTTATTTCAAACTTTACAGAGAGAGGCTATAGAACCCAGCCTCTTGGATAATTGTCAGGAGTGCGTACAGGAACCAGGCCCTGTGACCAGTAGGGCTTCGCAGGACTGGGGCCTTCCTAAGTTTGTTTTGGACAGGCAAGGCGCGGCCGCACAAGTGAGGTCCCTTGGTAACTCACTGCACCTGGTGGCAAGAGCCAGGAAGGGATATAAGGTCAGCATTTCCCTTTGGCTCTTTGCCACAGCAACACATTTCCTGCCTTGCTGCGTTTGGCTACTTGCTTCCTGATCCTTGGACCTCGGCTTCCTGACTCCCTGCTTCTTGATCCTCAGACCCTTGACTTCATGACTCCTTGCTTCCTGACCCTCGGACCCCTGACTTCTGGACTCTCGCTCCTGCTCCCACCCCACCATCTTGCCCCCGGTCCCGACATCATCAGCCGGGACTTCGATCACCCATAGACTGGACCATGACAATAATGGTGTTGTCCCGAGTGAATCTCCCCCCTCCCACTTCCTCATTCGTCATCATCATCATCATCATCTCCTCTATGGGTGCCACTAGGTGCAGTCAGCCTTCAAGCTCTTTGCTCTCCTACTTTTAAGGCTCGCCGGGTTCTGGGAGAGACAATGTGTCAGCCAGCTGCTGCTCTGACTCTCCCATAATTTCCCAACTCTGCCCCTCATCTCCTTCTGAGCTGCCACCTCCCTCAAACCCAAGTTGTAAATCTATACTGTCTTCCTCTTCCTCCTCCCTGGACAGGTCAGGATGGGGAGGCCATCTCCACCACTCCTTCTCCTCTGCCCAGTCCCTGACACCTGGGCGGGAAGGAAGGGGGAGCAGAAGGCAAGGAGTCTTGATTATTTTTTTAAAAATACTTTCTATGTCTCTGTTTAATCTTGTCCCTTTCTAAAATTTATTTATTGGTGTGTGTTTTTCTTTTTGTAAACCTACCAAAGAATACAATAAAATAAAATAGGGATTCAGGGGTTTTCTCAGAATGATGGAGAGTGTGTGTGCTTTGTCCTGTTCGTGAGTTTGTTGTTTAGTCATTTAGTTGTGTCCGACTCTTCGTGACTCCGTGGACCAGAGCACACCGGACACTCCCGTCTTCTACTACCTCCCGCAGTTTGGTCAAACTCATGCTGGTACCTTCGAGAACACTGTCCAACCATCTCATCCTCAGTCGTCCCCTTCTCCTTGTGCCCTCCATCTTTCCCAACATCAGGGTCTTTTCCAGGGAGTCTTCTCTACTCATGAGGTGGCCAACGTATTGGAGCCTCAGCTTCAGGATCTGTCCTTCCAGTGAGCACTCAGGGCTGATTTTCTTCAGAATGGATTAGTTGGATCTTCTTACAGTCCATAGGACTCTCAAGAGTCTCCTCAAAAGCATCAATTCTTTGGTGATCAGCCTTCTTTATGTTCCAGCTCTCACTTCCATACCTCACTACTGTTGTGGTAGTGATGGCAATTGCCCCTCTTCTGATAGGAAATGCTTGGGGACAGACAGACACAAAAATGGGGGGTTGAGGAGGGTCAATTGGGGCGAATGATAAATGTCCCTATTTTCATCTGAGGAATGCTGGCAGGTATGGAGTGGACACCAGGCATGCCTCTCTGGGGAGGGCATTCCAGAGCTGGGGTGCAACCTCCCAGTGCACTTCACTCAGTGGAAACACCCCGAGAAGAGATTCTGTGGGTGTTTTGGGGTCCCCAATATACTAGAGCCTTCTCCCCTGCTCACTCATTTTCTATGTGGAGGAGCTATTTTTATTTGGGGGTGTTATATGGAGGAGTGTGGAGGGTGAAGTGGTGGGACTCAAGGTCAGCTTGACTACCTAAATGAGAAGTAGGCCTTTTCCTTAATAGAAAGTGAGGCCACCTCACTATTCATGAAGAGGCTATGTTTCAGTTGGGCTCATCCTTTGGATTTTCAAATCGCTTTTTTGAAATTGGGTGGCATGATGGGGGAGCAGGAAGCAACAGCAAGCCCGATAATGAGATATTGATTGGCTCGGCCTCTTCCAATATCGACCTTCGCAATAAATCATAAGGTGCTTTGTAATTAGGAAATCCATATAAATAACAAAGGGACTGTTAGCTTTGTCACTTTGTACTAAGAATGGGGCAATGCTCGTTGAGAGGTAGCCAATTTCATGCATTAAACACACCACACAGCCTTGTGTACGTTTACTCAGAAGTAAATCACATGGTGTTCTTTTCTGAAGATGGGGAAACCAGACCAAAAGTGATATAAAACAGAAACGCAACCAAGTGTTGGTTTACAATAGCAATCAATGTAAAAAAAGATATCTGAAAACGTCTGTAGCTACATGGGTAGCAATCTTGTACTTATTCTGATTGTTCAGTTTTCTGTTTCTCTGAACTAAAGCAGAGCAATAGGCTGCCGTCACACCATACATTTAAAGCACATGCCTTCCTCCAAAGAATCCTGAGAACTATAGTTCTCACAGAGCTATAATTCCCAGCATACAGTTCCCATGATTACCCTCCGGGGGAAGGTATTATTGGGCTTTTGTTGTTTTTATTTTGATAATGTACTTTGTGGTTCTATCCTGTGAACCGCCCTGAGACCTGTGGGCATAGGAGGTATATAAATTCAGTAGCAGGGATGCAGGTGGTGCTGTGGTCTAAACCACTGAGCCTCTTGGGCTTGCCGATTAGAAGGTCAGCGGTTCGAATCCCCGCGATGAGGTGAGTTCCCATTGCTCTGTCCCAGCTCCTGCCAACCTAGCAGTTTGAAAGCACGTCAGTGCAAGCAGATAAATAGGTACCACTGTGATGGGAAGGTAATTGGCGTTTCCGTGTGCTCTGGCTTCCGTCACGGTGTTCTGTTGAGCCAGAAGCAATTTAGTCCTGCTGGCCACATGACCTGGAAAGCTGTCCATAGACAAACACCGGCTCCCTTGGCCTGAAAGCGAGATGAGTGCCACAACCCCATAGTCGCCTTTGACCGTCCAGGGGTCCTTTACCTTTTTTACCTTTTTATAAATTCATTGAATAAATAAATAAATTTGGAGGAAGCTTTGAATGGATGGTGTGTGTGCAGAAGGAGAACCGAACTGACAGATCTTTTCACAACCAGCTCCAGGAGCCCCTGGGAAGCCACCTTCAGCCTTCAATTGCCTGCCTTTAATTACCATCAGGCAACGCTTGCCTCTTCCGACTTCCCTTGTGTTTTCCAGTTGGGGCAAAGCTGGGAGATACATCCCTGTCAACATGGTGAGCCTGCCGTTGTTCTCTTCCATTGCCTTCACTGACCTCACCTGTCATCACCATGGCAACAGAAGAGCGTGGCTCTTCCATCAGCAGGCTGCTGCAATGGATGTTGGGAATCGGGGCGGGGGGGGGGGAGGCTTCAGTTTCTCTGGAACCGAGCCCTTGACCTCCCAGGTATTCTCTGGTTCTTTGCATTTAAAATATATGCTTGAGCGGTGCCAGTGCTTTGATCCAGGAATTCCGCTATCGCACCTGAATTTTGCCTCAATAGAAATGGAGCAAACACTTCGCTCGGATTACCAGTCTCCGTGATACTATCATTATGGCGACGTAGGTGGTTTTTCCTGTTGATTATTAGTTATAATTACCAGGGTGTACTCTCCTTTTGGATGAAGCACAGAACTCCCATTACTGGTAATGCAAACCACATTTGAGCCCGTCAGGATGGGAACAACCCCTGTAGAATTTGTACAGAAAATGCCCCGAGGGAATAATACACTTGACAACTGTGCTATTACCCTATCAGAGGCTTAAAAAGCTCGCATGCACGGTAATTAAGAAAGTACAACAGACAAAACTCCCATTCTGAGAGCCTGGCTTTTATTGTTACATATGTTCTTCGGAGCAAAGTCTTCTGAACAGTTCCTCTCGGGTCATAAATGTTTAATTTTTAATCTATTTTTCATCAGTTGTGTGTAAGGAAGCAGTTCCCACCTCAAAAGAATCTTTACGAGTGCTTTCTTATGTCTCTGAAGTTTCAAAAGTAATAGCAGCTAGTAATGATTTTCTTTTTCTTTATAATATACCTCTCATCTTTAAAAAGGAGAGAGAGAAAGTACACAAAGAGCTTTAAGAATGGAATATAACTTTTTTGGTTTCCCAACTCAAGTCAATGTAATCCATTCTTTTCTTACAATCTGGATCTGGTTTGGCCAAGTCCAGATTGTCTCAGTCAGGGCTGATGTGAATTGCCAAATCAAGCCTCGGGCCTGGTGTTTGTGTGTGCACGGGCAAACGATCCTAACAAATATGATAAAAGCAGAATTTCACCTGAGATCATTCTGCATTTGTAAGAACTTGATCTTTTAATGTGGCAAACACACAATTTTTAAATTCCCTGCCTACTGATATCAGGCACTTTCACTGTACAGTGGTACCTCAGGTTAAGTACTTAATTCGTTCCGGAGGTCCGTACTTAACCTGAAACTGTTCTTAACCTGAAGCACCACTTTAGCTAATGGGGCCTCCTGCTGCTGCCGTGCCGTCAGAGCACGATTTCTGTTCTCATCCTGAAGCAAAGTTCTTAACCTGAAGCACTATTTCTGGGTTAGCAGAGTCTGTAACCTGAAGCGTATGTAACCCGAGGTATGTAACTTTTTTAGCACCTTCTGAGCACATTTGTTTAGGTAAACCTACCCAGATATTTAGAAACCTGGCACGAGTCTAAATCTGTTTCTAGTTTGTTGCTATTCTAACTTTTCTTAAGTTATTGCCGTTGATCTTTTTTCTTGGTGAGAATTTTATTGTTTTCTCTTTTTTGTAAACCACTTTGAGGCTTTGTGACAATCTAGTGGTGCATAAATTTTATGAAATAAATAAACTATAAATAAATAAGTAAAATGCAGAAATTAAGCAGGCAAAGCTGCTGTTGGCATGACTTGTAACTGGATCTCTCTGTGTCTGTTTAATATGAACTTCTCTTTGCAATTGCTTTATAATATGTGGTCTGTTTGCAGAGGTTTAGTGTGATCCTGAGGTAAACGGATATTTTACCTTGTCCCGTGTGTTCTTTGGAGTCACAGAGGGTGATGTCATTTATTAGCATTTCAGCTGTCTCTTAAATGGATCCAGGAGGCCTGAATAATAGGTACCTCAGAAGGTATTTATCGCGAGTGAATCAAGCAATTGTCTTCTCTTCTCTGCCCACTTGGCCACATCACAACATGTGCTTGTTAGCAAATTTTGGCTTGGTTGCAAAGTAAACTCTTGCTGAAAGATGCAAAATATAATACAGGCCATGAAAAATCAATATTTGGTATCTAACTTGTTTACATGCATGCTTCGCCATCTGCCCAGTACAAAAAAATGAAAGGGAAGGAGGAAGCTATTGTCTTCGTGAAACAAGGGTGATGTCACCTCCATTCAGCTTGCTCAGGTAGGGAAGGCAATCGTAGCAATCCTCAGGGACAGAAGCTGAATGGGAAAGGAGTGCCTGGGTGAGGACTGGAAAACATTCCCTCTATAGCATAGGTAGGAAATCATTTTCAAAATGAGGGTCACATTCCTTGCTGGGCAACCTTCTGGGAGCCACAAACCAGTGGTGGGCTGGGCCAAAAACAAAAGTGGGAGGGGCAACAAACGCAAAATGGCTGGTTAGGCACATAATCCAACCCATTCTCTATTCTGCATCCAAGCAAGCAAGGGGTATTTCAGACCGGCAAAAACACCTAAGGAGGACCAACGAGAGGTGTGGTCTAAGGAGAAGTGTTGTGAACAAGTCATGAGGGCCAGGTAGAGAGGTCTAGAGGACCAAGTTTGGCGCTTAGGCTCAAGGGTTCCCACCTCTGCTCTATTATCTGGTGTTCCAGCTGTGAATGTTGTTTCAAGGCTAGCAGTATCCATCAGGGCCGGATTTAGGTTTGATGAGGCCCTAAGCTACTGAAGATAATGGGGCCCTTTATATGTCAACAACAAATTGTTTTTTGTGTTGAATATATGCTATATGGTAATTTATGGACCTAATAGGTATCTAAAGCCATTTGCCACTGTTGCTGTATGTAGGTTTTGTTTTATTCGTTTTTTATCTTTTATTTTGGAAATGTACATCCAGGTTGTTGTTTTCTTTAGTTTTTTGGGGGGGGCAAGAGAGTGGGGGCCCTAAGCTATACCTTGTTTAGCTTATTCGTAAATCCGGCACTGGTATCCATGCACAGGAAGGGGAGGAAATCACAGACTTGGGAAAATCCTTAGGTTTGCATAGGTACCAAAAAACAACCACCACAACCCCTTATGAAAATGCCCCATTAGGATTGGGCATGTTTGGTGTGGAGGGCTGACTGTTGGGGGGAACTGAAAACTGTGGTGAGTAGTAGTGAGAAAGGAATGGATTCATTAGAATCCTGAACGACGAGCACTCCGCACTGCAGCATTTTTGTTGCGGGTTCCTCTTGTGCCTCCTAGAGTGAATACTCTGTTCTGGTCTCAAGCTGCATCCGCCTCTCTTTTATTCATCTTTGCACAAGCAGAGCAGCCATTCCATTTAGGGGCTGCCCTTTCTTGGCAGGAAAGGGGGTAAAGAGGGTGTTGGGATGCAAGAGGGGAAATCAAAATCAAAGGGGCAGCTTAGGGACAGTGGGGAGAAAGCTTTTCCCCCAGTTATGGATAGACACATTTTCATGCCATGTCTCGTTTTTCCAATCCGTTAGGGGGAAACGCATAGAAACATAGATAACAAGAGAAATTTGCACTAAAAGGCTGGTGGATTTTCATTAGAACATTCCAAAGAAGAATTTGCCCATGGATATGTAAACGTTGAGAAGATGAAGTTAAAAATGGAAGAATCGGAAACCGAGAAGCTGAAATTGACAGAATTGCCCTTCCCTCATAGTAAAGTGGAAACCCTTCCTTACAGCTGGGAACGAAACCTACTATGGGGCCTTCAGAACACTTGACTGCTACACTTTCGTACAATAGCAACCTATTACTAGGACCCCTTTGCCAATTAAAAGACTCAATCTCCCCCTCCCCTGTTTCTAAAAAAGAGCAGATTGGAGCAATGGAACTCGCAACACCTCACAACCTCCCCCTCCCCCAATGCACTCCTTGAATGTGCACAGCTGGGTGTGATCCATTAGCTCCTCTAAAGTGCTGGAAATATTGGCTCTGCCAGGGAATAATGAAAATGCTATATACAATGACACAATAGGCTCTCCTCTTGATTTTTTTCCCCGCCTTTAAAAAAACCTGTTTCCAAGGCTAGGCATTTAATAATTGCTCGACGAGCTCATTCTGCAATCGCTCCCGCTTTGTTCTTCGTCCTTGGTTAAAACGCCTTTGTTACTAAGAATGGATGTCGCTGCGTGGGCTCTGCACATCCTTATTTAAGCATACATTGCCCGCACAATATTGTTTCGTGTGCCACCCCGATCTCTGAGGGGTTTGAGATTTAAGGGTTTCCTGGCACTAACTGAGGGTTCATGTTTCCTTTGGAATGAAGCATAGCAGAGAGAGTGGTGTTTTTCGATATATAGTTTATTTACACATATATACAACCTGAGCCTATGATGGGGGGCTCACCCCATAAATGTCCTGCTTCTCTCATAGCCTCAGCCTTGGATTCCAGTAGAAATTGGGCCTCTCACTCACTCACTCTCTCTCTCTCTCCCCACCCCTTCTCTCCAGCCTGCCGCTTTTGCACCCAGCTTCTAACTCATATCACTCAGGTCTCCACTCAGGTCTTTTGTCTTTCTAACTAACTAACAGTTGTGGGAGGAATGCCCACCCATTTAACTTCTGGCACAGAGCCACTTCCTTTGTTCCCTTAATGGCCCCTCACCCAGGCTATCACCTCAACGCAGCAAGCTAGCCTGGCTTATATTTTAACACTTGCTTGATCCAGGGGTTAGGAGGGTCTCTCATACAGCCTACTTCCTCCCCACTCACCCCCCCCCCAAAACCCTCATAACAATATAATAAAAGATTCTCTGCTGAGCATAATAGGTTTCCTTCATGTGCGTTTCTCAACTCCGTTACTTGGCAATCACAGGGTTACACCTGGGAACTGCTGGAAAACCTGTGTTTTCTCACAAATTAGGAACATACAGTGGTACCTCGGGTTAAGAACTTAATTCATTCCGGGGGTCTGTTCTTAACCTGAAACTGTTCTTAACCTGAGGTACCACTTTAGCCAATGGGGCCTCCCGCCACCTCCGCACGATTTCTGTTCTCATCCTGAAGCAAAGTTTTTAATCTGAGGTACTGTTTCTAGATTAGCAGAGTCTGTAACCTGAAGCGTCTGTAACCTGAGGTACCACTGTACTTTGCAGTCTCCCTGCTGAAATCAAAGCTAAATTTGCCCACCAATTTCCAGGGGAACAATGTTAATTCTCATCTGACTCAATATTAGCAGGAAATGCAAGTTCTACTTTGGGCTGTGGGGAGGACAGTAAAGCAGAATTCTGGCAACCAGCCATTATCCAAAACTCATAACTGGTTTCTGATGATGTATTGTTTCACACAATGATTTTTCCAAGAATCCCAGGGTGGGGGATGCTCCCACCTGCTTCTAAGGAAGGGCTGCAGAACTTGTGAGTCTCTAGACACTGGTACTCCACCTTCTCCTGACTGACCTGCTGGCTGGGGCTAGTGGGAGTTATGATGCAAGGACGCCCAGAGACCCTCACGTTCCCCATGCCTGCTTGAACTCAGCCCTGATTAAATTTGCTCTTGGAAAGCAAATCTGGTGTCATGATTGCTGTCTGCAATGCCCTAGTAAAAGAAAGAATTAGCAAGTGAGCTGAAGGAGGTTGTGGTGACTGATTGGTCTGTCTAGATGTGTATTGAACCATTCATAAGTCAGACTTGTAGATCAATTTGTCTATAATCACCTTAACGTTTGGATACATGAATAGAGAATAAAGTCTGATAAATGTCCGCACTTCTATTGGCTACCAGGCACGTAGGAAAAAACTGAAAGGAGTTCAGCTAACAATATTCACTACAAATATATCAGTGGCACGTTTTCCATATTTTGTTTCATTTCGTGTATTTGTAAGTCACTTTTCCCAGCTAAATAAGTAAATCGCTTTCCAAAATAATATTAAACACTTACTAACATTTCTAGGTTTCATTAGCCTCAGTGGGAATCGCAGGGTGTTCAATTATCTGTTGGGAAATGCTATAAATTATTATCATTCAATACAGTCGTACCTTGGTTCTTGAAAGGAATCCGTTCTGGAAGTCCGTTCAACTTCCGGAAAGCAAGGCATGGCTTCTGATTGGCTGTAGGAGCTTCCTGCACTCAATCGGAAGCCTTGGAAGCCATGTTGGGTGTTTGACTTCCAAAAAACATTCGCAAACCGGAACACTCACTTCCGGGTTTGCAGCGTTCGAGAGCCAAAACGTTCGAATCACAAGGCATTTGAGAACCAAGGTACGACTGTATCTGGAATATTCAATCTGGAAGACTCCTGTTTGGGGTGCCTAATTTTATGATAACATAAAATTGGAGTGCCTTCTGCCACTCCAGTCCCAATGGGCACCAAGCACTGCTGAGCGCAATACAGGAAGGAGATGGAAGCCCTGCGTGAAGCAAGGCAGGGAAAGGACCCCCTTGGTAGAGGAGATGTGAAGGCAACTGGCTTAAAAACTCAGCAGCTCATAGGTGTGCTGGGCCTGGGGGGTTAATCCAAGCCACGTGGTCCAGGTCCGGTCCTGAATCCAAGGATTCCGTCAGGAGTCAGTCCAACAGGGCCAAGGCAAGAAACTGGGCTAGGTCAGGCACAGGGTCTCAGACAGTTCTGGCAAACAGCAATGTTGCTCCCACAACCTGGGGCGGGGTCCGACAGCCTTTTATAGAGATGGGGTAACGGCCAGTCCTGATCCCCTGGTGACTCACCTCGCTGTCTTGCCTTAAGGCGAGCACTCTTCCTGCAAGTACTCAGGTCTCTCCTTCTCTCAGACCTGAGTCTCTGCAGCTCGGGAGATGTTGGTGGGTTACTAGACCCAGAAGCCACCTCAGCCTCTTCTGACTCAACTTGTAGTGGAGCAGTTGTAAGTGATGGCCCAGCTGAAGGCAATGAGGTAATCCCCGCATCTGGAGCCAGGGCAGGCTCAGGCCCCTGACTCAGCCCAGTTGGTGTTTGTTGCAGGGGAACCTGTACAGACTGGGGCTCTTCAGGATCAGGCCCCAGACTCGGTTCAGATGCCACCTGAGGCAGAGGATCCGGTGCGGACTGAGACTCCTCTGACTCTGAGTCTGAGCCCGAGTCCCAGGCCATCACAATAGGACTCTGGTCTCTAAAACTCAGGTATATTTAATCTGGTCATGAGAGGCAAGTGTAATGTTATTTCTATTCCTCTGTATGAGCCATGTTCTGAGTGGTGGCTCCTGCTAAACTGAAGCAGGCAGCCTGTCCCTGCCTGCCCTTTCTCACGTGCCAATGGGAAATCCAAAGGAGCTTTGTAATGTCAGGTATGAGGTAATTGCCCCACATCCATGAACTTCCTTTGACCCAGCTGAAGCAGACCTAAATCAGCCATTTACTCTGCGAGACTTGGACCGCATGAAACGCCGGCCTGGACTCTTTTCTGGTGTGCCCATATGTTTTCATTTTATAGGCAAGCTTACGGCCTATAATGAGCCAAAAGAAGGAGGTAATGGCGAAGGAGGAGGGGAGAGGGAAGGGAGAGAGAGAAATCCCAAGCCATTCTAAGCCATATTGCCGCAACAGTAAATTTTTCAATCAACATTTATTTAAGAAATATGTAGACACTTCAAACGATGGGTGTACGGCAGTTATTAAAGTTGTCATCTGTTGACAAATGGGTTGTAATTATGGTATTTGCAAGAGCATTACACATATGTTGCGCTGACATCTCCAGTTTATGGAGAGAGAATATGAGAGAGAGAGAGATGTATCTATATTCCTAAAGCAAAGCTGCATCTGTAGATCCAAATCAGCCAAGAGAAGCCTCCAAGGGCCCTTATTTAAATAATAATGGGTTAATATGCTTTATGAATAACTATTAGGTAATGAAAAGGAGAGCTTTGATTCTCTGTGAACAAAGGAGGCCTCACGCAGCGATACTGCTGGCCCTGGCATTAACCATCCAAATTGGGGAGGAGCAGGAGGGTGACGGACTGGCTTCCATCCAGCCTGCTACAGCCATCTTTGTCTTAAGAAATATAACCGCCGCAGTTTTGTTATTTATGATCTTTCATTTACTGTGCCTGCAGGAGCTTTTGCAGGAAGACTTTAATGAGCATAACAAATAGCGAGTAAGTTGAATCCAAAGAAACAACGAAGTTTGGGGTCTCAGCCTTCTGTATTCTTCATGTAGCTTTTATTTTTCCTCATGTAATCTCTATGTGACCCAGGTAATTCCTGCTCTTCCAGACAGAGCAGGTGCAGGTTTCCTTGTTTGGTTTTCTTACATTTATATCACACCCATTTTTCCTCCAATCATGGAGACCAAGGCAGTGCAGATGTGTTTCCCACACCCCGACCCACTTAGCCTTCAGCAAGGTGGCAACCTCATATGCCTTTTGACACACAGGAGAGATTCAAGCAGTTGTGCAGTTGTCTTGATGCGCAACCTTCTATGGGCCAGTCCAGACATTTACAGGGTTGCTGAGAGTCTCCGTGTGGAGGCTTCCTATGACAGTGGAGTGGGCACATCTCTGCTTCACCATAATGCAGGAAGCATCACATGTGATAAAGCTCTCCATAGGAAAAGTTGGTTGAATGGACATGGTTCGCAAGACTTCAGGAAAAGGGAGAGATGCATGGCTTGATTCTTCTTGCAGTGGGGTATCTCCACATGATAACATCTCCCCAAAAGATAGGAGACATCATTTCCCCCCCTTTTTTTGAGAGAGCAAAATTGCACAAATTTGGTCAGAGCCATTGATTTCTCCACCATGCAAAGATTCCTGCTGGCCTAGGAATTGTCTGAAGGAAGTGAAAGCCACATCTGAATGTCTGGGCTGCCATCACTGAACAGTGTGGTGTTTTAATATGGACATTCTGATTACAGATTCTGTTCATTGTTGGATCCAACCACCACTTGATGTTGCCAGTCATCAAACATAATTCCAAGTCAGGGTCAGCCCTTCCATGAGGCAGAGTGAGACAGCTGCCTCGGGCGGCAAATTCTGAGGGCTAGAAATGTGTGTTAGATAGCAGCCCTTAAGCTAGCATGCTTCCACAGGGTGCGGTGGAGGACTCTGTTCCATTGCCAATGCTGAAGTAAGTTTGAAGAAAAGTTGGGATTGGCCCATGCTATTTGAATGGGGACTTGAAAACAACTGGAAGTGGGTGAAGATGGTAGAGTGTTTGGATGGATGGTTGGTTGTTCATTTGAAGGGAGCTGACTAACATCCTAGGTGCTGGAAGAATCTTGCACCAGGAAGCAGCACTGAACTTTCTATGACCAAAACCCAAAAGCCTTCCATGAAGCAGACCAGAGAAGACCTAGAGGGCTCTGTGGTCTACAAGATTCTTGTAGAACCAGTTGCAAGGAATTGCAGATGGAGAGAAGTCTGTTGCTCTCTGTTTTTTCCCCCTTGGGCATTTGGTTGGCCATTATGAATCTGGATGATGGACAAGATGGGTCTCTGATTCAGAAGGCTCTTCTTACGCTCTTTATACCAAAATCTTAATTCTACCTGCTGCTAGTTAGCAGTCAGAGTTAGTGATTGCCATGGGACTCTCCCAGGCAGTTTTGTTCTGTAAGAATCTCATCTATGATGTTGCATTCTTTGGCATTTGCTTTCCTTGGGAAACATCCCATGAAACTCCTTACGTAGGCCAGATGCCATTTCATTGATGAGATCCAGCACCAATTGGGAAGGATATAGGAATTAAATTATGGTGTTCGTTCAAGCCAAACACACCTATAAAAACAGTTTAGATAATAGGTGTTGCATTTCTTGATTAGCTGCTTTTATAGTTCAATAAAGTGGAATGGAAATACATAGATGAATGGTTCCACAGAAGACATTCCAGAAGTCTACAATAAAAAAATATAGTTCCCAAGACTGAACATCTGTACATATAAAGTTACCAGCACTTCTTTTAACTTCCTTTGATCTTGGGGAAGAAGGAAAGTGAAGACAGAAATTTGCCCCTCATCTAAATGTCTTTTAAAAAGCTGGTGGAAAACAATGAGTGGTGGCGGCATTCCCACCCTCACTGAAATTTGATAAATCTGGTCCAACCACTAGGAAAATTAAAAATTTCATCTTGTGGTGCATTTCCAAGAATTGTTCAATTAACTCTCCATTCAGAGCCATGGCTTACAGCAGAAGCAAACTCTCCAAGTATAGTGATGAGATTTTTCAGGTTGTGTTTTTACTGCTAGTATTAATGCTTGTAAATGATGGGTTTTAAATTGGATATATGTACGAAATGTCACAATAAGCAAGTTTCTAGCATAGATCATGCCTTTGCCATAGCCAGGTTTAAATTATGTGATGGGTTGTTTATGAAAACACCTTTTTATTGGGCATTATTAATACCCTGTGTTTAGATTGCTTTTAGCTGGATACTCTTTTTTTTTCATGGGACCTAATGAAAGCAGGAATAAATTCTAGCTTTTGGATGGCCCCAACAGCTGGCTAAATTAAGCCGGGACAGTATAAGTGGAGCAGATTGTATTTCAAAGCCATCGTATTCATTGAAACCATTTGTCCAGATAATGAAAAAAGAACCATTAAAGGGGAGGGTTGTGGAATATTGGAACTATTTTTATTGTAAATATCTAAGCTTCCAGTCAAGCTGCTAGGACATTGAAGTCTGATACCTCTACTGAAAACCAATAGAGAGAGGGGGAAATGAAGGAAAGATAGCTGTGTTGTCCTGTAAGAAAAATGCAAAAAACCAAAGAACCACACACACCGAAAAACCAACCACCAAATATTGCAGCCGTATCTTTATTAAGACAGCCAAAACTTCCCAAAATGAGCAATAGTTTGCAAGTTCTCCAGATCTCTTAACATAGGACAATAGGAAAGCTGCCTTATACAGTCATACCTTGGAAGTCAAGCAGAATCCATTCCGGAAGTCTGTTCGACTTCCAAAACATTCGGAAACCAGGGCACGTCTTCCGATTGGCTGCAGTAAGTTCCTGCAGCCAATCAGAAGCTGCGGAACCCATGTTAGACGTTTGGGTTCCAAAGAACATTCGCAAACTGGAACATTCACTTCCGGGTTTGCGGCGTTCAGGAGCCAAAATGTACAACTTGCAAGGCACTCGACTTCTGAGGTATGACTACTGATTTGGGCCCTTGATGCATTTAACTCAGGACTATCTAAACTGGCTGGTAGTGGTTCTCCAGGGTCTCAGGCAGCAGTCTTTCCCAGACCTACCTTGAGACCAGGTTTGAACTAGGTGTCTTCTACATGCAAGGCAGATGCTCTTCCACTAAGCCACAGAACCTTCCCTCATCTTCATCAGGCTAGAAGCTAAACAAAGCAGGTGGGGATTTAGCTAGCGGTAGCATCGAGTGTCTGGGTCTCATCAGTGTCTCTTGCAGCAGTATGGAAAAGAAGGGGAGCCATATCAGGAACACATACCAACCAACTTTTTCACACTCCCAACCAGGACGTGCTTCTTCCAGGACGTGCTCCCAGGTGAATCTTGTGACCCATGCCTTGGTCTCATGTGTGTTTTGAGTGCCATGCAAGATTGTGCCCACACAAAAAACATTTTTTCAGGGTGAGAATCATAGCTGTCAAGCGTCCCTTATTTTAAGGGGCAGTCCCTTATTCCAGTGCCATATCCCGCTGCTGTCCCTTATTGATGGATGTCCCTTAAATGATGTCCCTTAAATTTCAAAGGAAGCAGCTCCTCTCCCTCCCTCCCTGCCGGCCAGGGAGGAGGGAGGCTCCAACTGTGTTGCTTGGCTGTGTTGCTCACCCAATAAGAAGTCTAAGAACGACTGGGGGTGGAGCTTGCATGCCTTGTGCTGATCAAATCGGCTGCGTTGCCTGGGGACTCACCTTTGCTCAGCGCTTCACAGTGGAGAGGTGACGGTAGTTTTCCTTGAGGCTTCGTTTGGCTGCTGGCTGGGCTTTCTGCCTTTGGCTCAGAGGGGCTCAGAAGTTGAACATACCTGTGCTGAGTGCTCAGATCAGAATCGGATGGATGCATCATCGATGGCCCACTAACCCTTGCCGGCGAAAAGGTCTTTCTGGAGCAGGGGCACATGCTGGGGGGAAAGGAAAGGAGATCTCGTGGGAGGGGGGCTTTTGAATTTGTTTTGGAGGCTCCTTCAATTGACTTATGGGGAAAAAGAAAGGAGCTGGTTGACTAAAATGGTGGGTGACTGGCGATCTCGTGGCGAGGGGGGGAGGCTGTGTGTGTGTGGCTAGTTAATGCAAGCTGAGGGGTTTTTTGAATGCTGGACGGCATTTTGTTGCACGTGTTGCTGCAAACTTTGCAGTGCAAAGCCAGGCCGGGGAGCCATCTTAAGTTGAGGCTGCATAGGCCTTGTGGTGCATGTGATTCAGATTCTATTCAGTTGAACCTCTGGTTACAAAGTTGGTCGGACAGTGTTCTCAAAGCTACCAGCATGAGTTTGACCAGACTGCAGGAGGACAGGAAGACTGGAGTGCCTGGAACAGGTGAGGTTGCAGGTCCCTTATTTTGGCTGCTGATCCCTTATTTTCAAATCTGTAAGTTGACAGCTATGGTGAGAATGTGTCAGGCTTTGGGGAATTTGGTAAGAACGAAAGGAGCGTCCTTACCAGTTAGTTTCTTTAATAATCACAGTGAGAGACAAAGGAATGCATAACTCTCTAGAAATGGCATTGCTTCCAGTAAAGGCTCACCCTTTTCATCCTCATTAATCTACGTCACTCCTACATCGGGTAATCTGAGCTTGTTGCTGCTGAGCTTTGAGAGTTCTATCACTCTCAAAGCCCATCTAGTTTTAGGCAAAGGGGGAGGGGTCAGGAATGCTGTCCAAGGACACTGAATCTGCCAGCAGTCTCTCTCCTGGTGTTTCCTCTTCTAGCTGTTCCTCACCCAGTATCTCCCAGCTTTTCCCCTCTGGACTATACCCTTCTGCAAACCACTGTTCTAAATCAATACTGTCCTCCTGCCCTTGGGAAGATTCAGGAGAAGGGGAGGGCAGCTCCCACCATTCCTCCTCAGTCCAGCCCCTGACAGAACTAGGTATCCAGCCTTCATTGGTCCCAGGTGGCCTTTATTCTCCAGAAGATGGCACTGGCTGACTGGTAAGTATGGCAGGCTGCAGACATCTCCTGCAGAGAGGGGTGGATTGACCCTTCTCTGCCCCGAAGGGATTCTTAGCTCCACACACACACATAAACCCTATAACATTTTTCGCATCCTGCTGTTCTAAATGAATCACAGCCAGCTTCAGGTCATATCGTCTCCTGTTTACTGAGTTAGACATGGTGGAGAAACTCTTCAGACGAAGTGGGGTCCATTTGTAAATGTTAACCGAAATGGCAAGTCACAGGGCCGAGCTGTAGACATAAAGCTCCTAATGTAACGCGGCTGTTTTAAAGATTTCTAAACATAAATGCCTTGTGCCTGATGGATAATCAGCTAATTAAAAACACGTTCCAGTTACTAAATTGTTAGATTATGAGCCTAAAGGGACAGGAATCTTTCTCTTTTGTTTTTCAATAAAATTGCTGTTATCCAGCCTGAGCCTTTGGGATAGACCAGCTATAAAGCGGAACAAATGAGTGAATAATAAATTCTATAAGGTTGCCAGCAGCCACTGCGTTTTTGTTTCCATTGACCTGATCTTGATAATATCTTCAGCTTCTAAATAATGGGCAGCTGCTTCCCTGCCACCATGAATAAAAGAGAGATGGAGCAGGAGCAGTCAACTGCCAACTTCTTCGCTTCACCTTGGAATTGGCAAAGAGATTGCCTTCAGGGGTAGCCAATATGGTGCCTTCCACATCTTGTTGCACTACAACTCCCATCATTCCTGAGACCATTGACCATGTGGTCTGAGGACAATGGGAGTTGCAGGTCAAAACATCTGGAAGGCCCCATCATATGCACATGTCCTGGGGAGCATCTCGTTGAACTCAGTGGATTGCGTAAACATAGGCAGGTTAGAGTTATATGTCCATTGGGCTTCAGTGGTAACATGTTTAGCTATTAGGACAAAGATGTCATGGAGGGGAGTAACGGTGTTCCCTACTAGTATTTACTTAGGTTGCTGTTGCTATCAGGCAGACTTTTAAAGAGATGCTGAACTTATAGAAATGGCAAGTAGTCATGATGGTCCATGACAGGGGAAGAGGAAATTCCAAATTAACATTAGGGTGGTGTATTGTCTTGATTAGGAGTTGGGCCAACTAAAATGTCAGAAGGTAGCAAGTTCTATTTCAAGAAAGAAATTTATTTATGGGCTAGTCAATGGTTCTGCACTACTGGAGCTTTTAAGGTTACAAAGCCGTTCCACAATTGGCCAGAGTGCATTCATGTTTTCTTAAGAGATTTCTGAACCTAACTTCTTCTTTTTTTAAGTCAACCTGGACTGGAGATACTATCTCAGTCCTGTTAATGACATCCTTGTAAACCCTTTAAAGATGATTGAAGCTAATCAGGATGTAAACTGTTTAAGTAAAACAAATAAATAATGCATGTGTTGAACCATTCTCCCAACTCTTAAAAGAAATGAGGTCAAGGCATAAAGGAATCCCACATCTTCACAAATATCTGTCTGAAGAGGTGGATGTCAGTTCCTTCTAAATGAGCTTGGCACTGTGGTCTAAACCACAGAGGCTAGGGCTTGCTGATCAGAAGGTCGGTGGGGTGCGCTCCCGTTGCTCGGTCCCCTGCTCCTGCTAACCTAGCAGTTCGAAAGCACATCAAAGTGCAAGTAGATAAATAGGTACCGCTCCGGCGGGTAGGTAAATGGCATTTCTGTGCGCTGCTCTGGTTTGCCAGAAGCGGCTTAGTCATGCTGGCCACATGACCCAGAAGCCGTACGCCGGCTCCTTCGGCCAGTAAAGCGAGATGAGCACTGCAACTCTAGAGTCATCCACGACTGGACCTAACGGTCAGGGGTCCCTTTACCTTTACCTTAAGAGACATCACCAATTTGTTGGCGGCGATGGTAACAGTATTTGTTTGATTTCTTATTTGCCCTTCACCCAGGGTGGATTATAATCATTTAAAATTTTTAAATTCAGTATTGAAATCAGTTAGAACAAGGGATCATCAAGAGAACAGGATGGGGCCTAAAAAAATTCTTTCTTTCAGGTGTCAAACATCAGGGTAAAATGGTCATTTGGCACATGACAGAAATAACATAATTAAGATGAGGAAGAAAATCCACAATTTAGGGCTGGCATAGAGAATTTGTCACACACATACACCCACCAAACTTCTGAGGTTAGTGGAACTACCAAGAAAGCTACCTCTACCAATCTTAACACCCAACTGAGCCAGTAAGGATGGAGGTGGCTTTCAGATATTTGGGGCTTTAAACACTACTGTGAGCTCCTTAAATTAGGCTTGAAAACAAACTGGCAACCAGGACTGCTGTTTTAAACAGAGGGTTGTGTGAATTCTACATGGATACCAAGCCAATAATCTGGGTGCTCATTTTGGGCCTGTTGACATTTCCAAACCAGCATGTTGCAGTGATTTAGAGTATCAGACTAGGACTTGGGAGATCTGTGTTCAAATTCCCACCCAGCCATGAAGATCAGTGTGCGATCTTGGTCTGTCACTAGCTCAAGTCAAAATCACAAGAAGAAGGGGGGGGAATGGGGTGTGGAGAAACATCCTGAATTCTTTGGAGCCCTCAAAAATATAACTGGGTGCCTGCCTTCTGAAATGTTTAATTCCATAAATCTACCATCATAGAATGGATCATAAAGCATAGCCTGAGAGGGCTGTGTTTGTGTTTGTGTGATTATCCCAATTAATTCTTTTGTAACCAAATTCCAGTGCTACCACAAAAGGGTTATTCAACACTCCATTTAAATGCATTTTTAAAAAAAGTTATATTCCAACTCAGATGTAGCATCTTTTTGAGCACCGAGGTGCCTTTGAAAATTAAACACACACAAGTTATTTCAGCAAAGAAGAGAGGTATTGTGCATTTAGCATCCATGATGACAGAAAGCACAGTCCAAGCCACATAGATGAAGAACAATGGAGAAACTTGGGAACAGGAAATATCTGCTGTACACATTAGCCTCACTCTTGCTGCAGTAGATGGTCCAGGTGGGGTCATGTATTGACCAGGAAGGAGCTGTAGGCATTGTTGAAGAGAATAGGCAAATCCCAAAGCATTCATTCTCCAATACGCAGCTGTGATGTACAAGACAAACAAGCACAAAATTGGGCCAGCAACAAAGGCACACAATAGAAATCAAAGGGCAATCCATGTATGGTGGCTTCTAAGAATAATACTCTTTATTTTTCCTTCCTTTTTTCTTTTTTTACTTAATATATTCTATGCCGTCGGATTTTATGTGATTTTCTCTCTCTCAGAGGTTTGCAATGCCTATACAAAAACCAGAAGTGTACTGAAGCTTCAAAGATATTTGCACAAAATATTGCTTTTAGTAACCTCTAGGAGGTGGAGGAGGAAAGAGACCGGACCTGTGTCTGGTGTTATTTTAAAACTATACCATTTGCTGAGCACCTCATTAGTCTGCCTGCCAGGCAGGCAGCCACAGCAGCTAAAGGGAACATCCAGTTTCCGTAGGGCATGCGTCTTTCAATCTCAGCTGCTAGGGGCAATAAATGGGAGGGGGAGAGTGCTCTCCTTTGAGTCCAGCTTGTGGTCTCTCTCTTCTGACTGGACCATGCTAGCAGGAGATCAGCAGCTCAGATGCCCTCTTTCCCTGATCCAGCAGGGTTCTCGTTACATTCTTCTGCCTGCTTCAGGAAAAGAGGGCATAAAGGGGAGGGGGGAGGATTTTCATCACAACAATTCCCAGCACAAGTTGACTTTTCGGTTTATTGATTTCTTGCCGTTGTTCTCATTCTGTCCTTCATTGATTCATAACATTTCTCGCAGCCCAACTCATTGTGTGTTTACTCAGGAGTCCCACGGACTTCAAAAGGGCTTACTCCCAAGTAAGAGCTAGGGGGGGGGGGAGGACTGAATTCGTATTTTAATTTCAAACCTGCCTAATCTGCACTTTCCAAGACAATATGTCAAGGGAAACACAGCTGTCCTTTGAAAGTTGCGCTTCTCTAAAGGTGGTGATGCAGCTCTCTGGGAAACTAATGCATAGAAATAATGTATATTAGGGGTAAGTATACTTAAAAATGCATGTGTTGGTGGTAGGAACTTAAAATAGGCACTGCACTAGGGGAAATTGCCTGCAAAAATTTGTGGATCAGGTAAAATTCCATACAAAAAGTAGTGTATTAGGCAAAACGCTGATGAATGTTATTGGTTATTATTATTTCTTAAGGTTCTCAAGTTCATGCAGAAATGTGGAGAAATGAATGAAAGATTGGGAAAATGAGAAACCAAAATTGACAAATGTGTCATCCCTAATACCAGTGCAATGATGTACTCAGAGGTAAGCTTTGTGGAACTTTCTCCCAGGCTAGTGAGTATAGGATTGCAGCCAAAGGGCACACAGGATTGCATTGCTAGCCAACTTTTTATTTTTTAAGTGCTCAGAGCCATAAAATAAAAACATAGCAAAAAAACAACAACACCAGCATAATAAACAGCAGATCTGACTTTATTAAAATAACAGAGAAAAATTCCACTTCAAAAAATACTGAAATAAATTCCAAAGGGGTTTTGGCAGCATTCCAAACTCCACCACTGTCTATTGATGCTCGTGAGCCAATTGTGCTGGTGCTCATTGGAACTGATAGGGCAGAAGGAAGAGAGACCAAAAGTAGGTGAAGCCAGAACCAATGACAGACAGAGCCAACTACTTCTACTTTTGTCCCCTTTCTCTTCTTCCTCTACAAGGGCAACACCAAGACTAGGGGCTCCCTCCGAGTCTGACATCATTCACAAATATCTGCAACAATTTTACTGATGCCAACACAGTTACTCATGATGGAACATAAGCGTAAGTTATCATCTCCCATCCTTAACCCAGCATCTGCAGGTCATAAAGCAAAAAACAAACAGGGGGAAAAACCTATGTACAGAAAAATGATTTCATAGTAAATGTTGAAAAACAGGAAATAGTGAAAAGGGCAACTCCGGTAAATGGATTTCCTCAAGGAAAGGAAATGTGGAGAGACATGAAGGAAAGATTCTAAAACAACTGTCTGAATGAGTGCCAAACAATTATAATTCTCAGCTCAACACAGGAATGAATGGATGCTAAAGGAATCAGAGACAATTTATTCCCCATGCACAATAATTAAAGGATTCAGCTAATGCATTGGGCAAACTTAAATAGTGTGTGTTTCAGGGTGTGTACGAGAGAGAGAGAGAGAATTGCTATTTTTTTTACAATTGGCTGATTCCTGCCTTTATTCGTCCTCTGACTTTTTCTGATCATAAAATTGATCTACACACTGTTGTGGACATGCCGTAAACAACAGTGCATTGACCTTCTGAAACTTTGTCTGGAGACAGAGACAGGCAATACTTTGAAGAGTGATGAAGGCGGAAGGATAGAGCCATCATAACCTGTTATGTACCACATGCTCAAGTCTTTTTTCCACCTCTCTCATCACAAGCCAAACAGGTTTTTGAGGCTTTTGAACAAACTGCTAGCCCAGTGGTGACACCAAGTCAGAAGTAACTAGAATGCACTCCTCCCTCTCCCCCCCTCTCTCTCACACACACATACACACACACACACACACAGAGAGAGAGAGAGAGAGAGAGAGAGAGAGAGAGAGAGAAGCACACCACCAATATTTTTATATTTTTTCATTTCACTTTCAGCTCTCTGGAGGAAAGAAACAGTATTTTCTGCCTTCAGCTCAAATTTCCCAAGTTTAGTTTTGCCACAGCCAGTGATGCTCCTAAATAAAAGGAGCAATTTGCAAAAGCCACCATAAAATGAATTGTGCCCACTTAAAGTGAGAGATGGGAATGGCAGATTTGACGGTACTCATTTCAAGTCTCAGGTGTTTTCCTGATCATGGCTGAGCCGGTGTGGTGTAGTGGTTAAGAGCGGTGGACTCATAATCTGGTGAACCGGGTTTGCTTCCCCACTCCTCCACATGCAGCTGCTGGGTGACCTTGGGCTAGTCAAACTTCTCTGAAGTCTCTCAGCCTCACTCACCTCACAGAGTGTTTGTTGTGGGGGAGGAAGGGAAAGGAGAATGTTAGCCGCTTTGAGACTCCTTAGGGTAGTGATAAAGCAGGGTATCAAATCCAAACTACTACTACTATTCTTCTTCTTCTTCTTCTTCTTCTTCTTCTTCTTCTTCTTCTTCAGCTTCCTGCTGATGGCAAACATGTAGCGCAAGGATACACATGTCAGCCTTTTGCAAGGGTGTTTGGAAATACCTTTGGCTTGCAGCAGGGTACATCTAGAGTGTGGGGACCTGCCTCAGACACAGTCATTTGCGCTTGGCTCCTGCACAAGTCTGTACACACGAATGCAAATTGCACAGGAGCAGCTATAGGAGTGAGCCGGTATGCAGCAGACATGGCCAGACAAGGGAATAACATTGGGCATTATGCAGAGTACCCAACACTGAGCATGGGAGCCCTTTAGAGCTCATCTCTAGGCAGAAAGTCACACGATTAGAGCAAATATGAGAGAGCATAATTGCACCAACAGTTGGCTTGGCTTCAACTGAGGATAAATCAGTGTAAATACATACATATATATATATGTGGCTTACTACTGTTGAGTATAGGCAACCTTGCATGCCTACAGACAGTACAGGGGAAATAATCATTGTGGTTTCCTACAAAACACCTAAACTATGCCCCTTCCTCCTATGCGCTCTCTCTCGCTCTTTCTTCCTCTCTCTTCTTGCATGAGGATGTCAAGAAGGTAGCTTCAGTCATGTAGTGCAGAATCTTAAGCTACCTTCTGAACATTGTTGTAGGTTGTGGTGAGTGGGGATGCACAGGGATTAGGCTATATGATGCCGAAGTCCCTTCTAATTCCTAGATCCAGCAAGGGTTAAAATCTAATGGAGGATTCCATTGTTGAATTAGCCAGGCAAGGGCCATAATGGCCCCTAAGTATGGGTCATTAGTATGAGAAAGGAAGTTGCTCTGTGCCAGAGGGTAAATGGATGGCTGGTAGTGAGGAGGAGAAAAGCCAGAGCAGAGTTTGTGTGAGCTGGGCTGGAAGCAAGCAAAAGCCAGAGAGTCAGGAGAGCCATGCTGGATTTCTGCTTGAGTCCATGGGAGAAGCAAGACCTTCTGAGGTGTTAACGCTGTGAGCCCTTGCAACTTAGGCTCAGGTTGCATATATGGGCAAATAAACCATATAACCTAAGGACACCACAGTCTCTGCTGCCCCTCATTCTAAGAAAACCAAACTCTGGGTATATACCTCGAACCCCTGGATTCTTCCACTGCTCAGAGATTGGGGTGGGGTGCATGTAACTGTTAAGTAAAGAACCTTTACTTTACCAATGGGGCTCCTGTGTGTTTTATTGTTCGTTTTAAGCAATGCTAGTGATGTCTGAATCAGACAATATATCTGGTGGGACTGAGGAGCTCCAGATTTTAGCTCTGAGATTAGATAGATAGATGATAGATGATAGATAGATGATAGATAGATAGATGATAGATGATAGATGATAGATGATAGATGATAGATGATAGATAGATAGATAGATGATAGATGATAGATAGATAGATAGATAGATAGATAGATAGATAGATAGATAGATAGATGATAGATGATGATAGATGATAGATAGATAGATAGATAGATAGATAGATAGATAGATAGATAGATGATAGATAGATAGATATAGATGATAGATAGATATAGATAGATAGATAGATAGATAGATAGATAGAGAAATGATAGATAGATAGATAGATAGATAGATAGATAGATAGATAGATAGATGATAGATAGATGATAGATAGATATAGATAGATAGATAGATAGATAGATAGATAGATAGATAGATAGATAGATATAGATAGATAGATAGATAGATAGATAGATAGATAGATAGATAGATAGATAGATAGATAAAACCAATTTTATTTTATAAAAACTCAGTAACTATAGGGGCGGGGAACCTCATGGGTGCTCTGGGTACGTTTCCAAGCACAATTCAGAGTGTCGGTGCTGACCTTTAAAGCCCTAAATGGCCTCAGCCCAGTATACCTGAAGGAGCGTCTCCACCTCCATCATTCTGCCTAGACACTGAGGTCCAGCTCCAAGGGCTTTCTGGCAGTTCCCTCACTGCGAGAAGTGAGGTTACAGGGAACCTCGGTAGTGGCGCCCGCCCTGTGGAACACCCTCCTATCAGATGTCAAAGAGATAAACAACTACCTGACATTTAGAAGACATCTGAAAGCAGCCCTGTTTAGGGAAGTTTTTAACATATGACATTTTAATATATTTTTAATCTTTGTTGGAAGACACCCAGAGTGGCTGGGGAAACCCAGCCAGATGGGCAGGGTACAAATAAATGATGATGATGATGATGATGATGATGATGGGCCTGACAGAGACACTTGGAGACCACTTTTGAACCCCTGCCTGAGGTTCCCCATCCCTGTGTTAAAACATGATGGTTGTGCTCTGCTTCCAAGATCAGAAGCAGTCACACTTCTTAAAACCAGTTGCTGGAAAACACAGGACGGGAGAGTGATCCTGTACTCTGGTCCTGCTCGCTGGTTTCCCACAGGCATCCGGCTGGCCATTGTGGGAACAGGATGCTGAACTAAATGGGCTGGCCGGATCCAGAAAAGCTCTTCTTATGAGATCATGGCTCCCTTTAAATGAGTGATACATGGGCGGCTTCTTTCTGCACAGCTTCTGCCTGTGCTCCCTGGTTTATTAAGTGATATCTTGTACTCCATCTGGATGTTACAGAATTCAGTAATGAACATCGCTAACAGACTGTATAATATATCTAAGGTTAGAAAGCAATTATTCCAAGGGAGAAATTATCCAAACAAGACACACGTTTCTAATGCACACTGATCCTTCCCCACCCTGCCACTACAAATTGTTGCATATAGCCCAGAAAGACGCACTGGTTGCTAAAAATAAACCAAGATTAATGATAGAGGAATAAATTTGATTTGCAGCCACCGCCTCATTTCCATTAAAGGCTGTGCCACTTAAGGAATATATCTAAACCTGGATAATTTATGGATTCCTTAACTTTCATTTGCATACTATGGTAACATGAATGTAAAAATAAAGATGTGTGCCGCAAGTTCTGCTACTCTTAATGTCATAATGCCAAGTAGGGAAAACAGAGAAGAGCACAAACATGGCCCATCTAGCCCAGCAACCCGTCATCTCAGTGGTCATGTAGATGCCCAATCAAGACATGAGCACTGTAGTCCTATCCCTACTCGTGATTCACATCAACTGGCACTCAGAGGCTTCCCTGACATAAGATGAGCCCCACAAAACTAGGGGTTCTTTGAAATAAAAAGGATTTGGCAAACAGACAGAACATAGGTCTGCTAAGAACAATCAGTCAAGTGCAACCTGCATGTTCTGGGTGTCAGGATATTGATGTTGCGTTCCACCTTAAAAACAGGCATGTGGAGTTGTTGTATGTCACATGTCTGTTTGCTTCCAGCACAGCCTGCTGGGAACTTCCGTTGTGTATAGCTTTTGATTATGCTTCCTGCTCTTGGACATGAAAGAGAGCAGGCATGTTTTCTTTGTCCTGAACTATGCTGAATAAACTGCTTGTAATTATGCTGATCGCTGAAGAATTGATGCTTTTGAATTATGGCACTGGAGGAGACTCTTGAGAGTCCCATGGACTGCAAGAAGATCAAACCTATCCATTCTTAAGGAAATCAGCCCTGAGTGCTCACTGGAAGGACAGATCGTGAAGCTGAGGCTCCAATACTTTG
Source organism: Podarcis cretensis (assembly GCF_951804945.1). Lineage (NCBI taxonomy): Eukaryota > Metazoa > Chordata > Lepidosauria > Squamata > Lacertidae > Podarcis > Podarcis cretensis. Next base: position 16,693,356 of record NC_137181.1, on the reverse strand, counting down.
GCCACCTCATGAGAAGAGAAGACTCCCTGGAAAAGACCCTGATGCTGGGAAAGATGGAGGGCACAAGGAGAAGGGGATGACAGAGGACGAGATGGTTGGACAGTGTTCTTGAAGCTACCAAACTGAGTTTGACCAAACTGTGGGAGGCAGTGGAAGACAGGAGTGCCTGGCGTGCTCTGGTCCATGGGGTCACGAAGAGTCGGACACGACTAAACGACTAAACAACAACAACAAATATGCTTTACATATGCCTCTGTCCACTACCTCTGTTGCGTGTTATTCACTCTGCCGATTGAGGCATGCTCAAGCTTCTGAAGGCTTCTGAAGCTGTGTTCTGCTGTTTGGATGCTGTTAAAAGGACTGGAGTTTGCCCAGCTGCCGGCCGGTGGGCTGGAGCCAGCTGAGGGCCTGCGAATTGCCCCCGTTCTCTTGGACACATCCCAACACTGGGAACACTAGGTGGATGAGCAGGACTGGAGTGGGGAGCTCCTGTTTGCCAGCTTCTGAGAGGCATATCTCTGGTCACTGTGGGAAACAAGATTCTGAAACAAATGGACCTTTAGTCTGGCTGAGAAAGACTTGAGCAATATGGGGTTGCCGTATCTTGAAGAGCAAAAAAGAGGACCGCCCAAGACGCTGCCAGCCTGAGCTGGAGGAAGGAGGCATAGGAGTGCCCAGTACTTTTTTCTGGGGGGATGCAGGGGTAAGCATACCCCTAAACATTTTGTCTTGCCCCGATTGACGGATGGAGGGACCAACCGATGTGCCAACTGTCTCCGCAGTAGCAGCGCAGACTGGAGCTCCGCCATTCTCCCCACCGGCGCCCAGGGAGGGGAGTCTGGGGTGGCCGTGGTGAAGGCGATGGCACTGCTCCTCCTCCTCCTCTTGCCAGGTTAGAGCCAGTCAGTGAACGTTTGCCCCTCCTCGCTCAAGCCAACCCCAACGTCGCATGGGGCCTTCCTGTCCTCTCAGTACCACCGCCTCAAGTCCCTTGTCTGTGGGTTGGGAGGGGGCTGGGGGAAAGGGGGCAAGGGGAAGAGGCAGTAGCCAAAATGAAAGTACCCCTAAACTTTTTTTTTATAGAAAAAAAGCACAGGGAGTACTCATGCACCTCTTTCCCTGGTTCAGGTTAGCAGCGGCCGTGGCATGCAGAGCTGCCCACGCCTAAGTCCACCCTATCCTTTAAAATCTGACCAGATGGGCATGTTGGCCCTCAAAAAGACATGTCTGGGTTTTCCCGGATGTATGGCAACCCTATCAATTAGGGCTAAGATGAAAGGGCTTTATTCCATTTGAAGAGGATCTTCTGACAAACATTTGATACTTTATTAGCTTACTTTGGGGCTGTTTTGTTTATTTCCTGATAAAAGGTGGAACAAAGGAAGCTGCCTTATACTGCGTCAGAGCATCGGTCCATACAGCTCTATATTGTTGATCCTGATTAATAGTGGCTCTCCTTGGTACAAGGCAAGGCTTTCTCCCTGTCCTACCTGGAGATGGAGGGGATAGAGTTTGGGACTTTCTGCATGCAAAGCAGATGCTCTACCACTGCGCTACCAAATGCCAGAATGCCATGGATGCCATTTAACAACCTTGACACCATTACCAACCAATCACAATGGGATGAAGTTTAATCATAAATGAATCCAGTTTTGACACTAACCTTTACCATGCTTGGAATCTTATTCACTTTGCCCACTTGCTGATTAATTAAATGCATCCATAAAAAGCCTCTGTTGTAAAGCCTGAAGGCACAATTATTATTTCTTCCCAGATACACCATCAAATTGCTCGGCTGTGTGCACAAGAGAGACAAACTTGGGTAGGTATGTTTTGATTCTGATGGGGCTAGATCTGAAAACCCCACTCTGAAACCTTTCTCAGCTCCTTCTCTGCAAAATTTTGCAAGTTAAAATGAAACAACTGCTTTTGTCTTCTCGTTTAATTGAAAATGCAGAAAGCAACACCAGCTGTGGGACTTCAAAATGTCGAGTGTGTGCAAAAGGAAACCACACCCACAGAAACACACACACAAACACAAAAGATTCCCTCTGGTTCACTTTGGCACGTCACTGATTTGTTTGGTGAAATGTTATTCATTTATAGATCTTTTTCTACAAGAAGCAAGGATGTTTGATGTGCAATGGTTCTGGCTACATATTGTTGTAATGGAATAGTAATAATGGTGTGTGTTTTTTTTTAATTAAAAAGTACATTGTCACATTGATGAAATGTTTCTGTTGGGGGTGTCACAGAATTCAGATGAAAACAGAAACAGGAATTCAAATATCCAGTGTTTGCTTATTCATCCCAAACTTGGAATGGAAATCAACCCAGCAAATGAAATTGGTGTTCGCCATGGTTTTTGCTTTCAGTCTACAAACGATCTACATAATTCTATATACCCCACCCACCTAATTTGCCTTGTGTCTCCTTTGCACTGAAATGATTGGGCGAAATAACATAATGACAACAGTGTTTACACAATATACGGGATTAATTACGGGATTTGTGCAAGTTGCATAGATTCACCACGGCGAGTTGAATAATGTAGCTTTTGGTGGAAGATGAACAGAAACAGAGTTGCATGCAACCAATACACAGTGAGGCAGGGAATCCCTCATTTCCATTATGCACATTTGCACATAATAGGGATTAGGGGCCTTTGAGACTCGGTGAAAGAAAAAGGCAGATCAGAGGCCTTTTCTCTTTCCCCACTTCTACCCTCCCCACAGTGATTTCCTTCTTCACCGTTCACTGCTTTGACAAAATGGCTGACTTGGCACCTCTTGCTTCCCGAGAGGAAGCCCATCTTCCAGCCTGGATCTGTGCTACTGCCTTCGCCCTGCAATGCAAACGTCTGTGAAGATTTTGTAGTGTTTTCTTTAACCTCTCCCCACCAGGCTCAAAAATACAGTTCGTGTCTCAGGTGGCATTGTTCCCGAGGCCATTAAATCATTTCAGCTTGAGACCATTGATGTGTTATATTTTTCTAATGCCCTACATTGTCAGTGTTATTCGCTGTGTGAGAGAGCTAAAAATAAACATGTACTTTAGCTCTTAGATAGTGTGTTGATACTGTTCTTCAACAGGGAAAAGGTAGAGAGTTCTGCCAGCCAAGGCGACGTTCTTTCTTCTCTCTCTCTCTCACTCTCTCTCTCTCTCCATCTCGCTCTCTCCCTGGTGAAAGTGCTAAATAAATGCAATTAAGCAGATGCACCGAGAACCTAAGGTGTTCATCTCGGTTATTATTTTGAAAAAATACTAATGTTGAAACAACTTTATTGTGGCAGCAACTGACTAATAGCTGGACTTGGGGGAGGCACTTTAATAGGTCAGTTGGTGGGGCGCCGGTGTTGTGCATTCAAATCATTTTTTTTTAAAAAATGGACTGTTTTGAAGCAATCACAATTGCTTCCTTTCAAAAAAATAAAAAATCCCAGCTTTAAATTAGGCTTAATAGTTACCTGTCTCACAAGGTAGCTGTGAGGTTTATACACACAGCTGGGAGAGACTAAATCTCAACAGACTTAGACTGCCACACAAACCCTAGGTGAGAAGTGGTGGAATTTAATGTGGGGGGTGTCACTGCAACATCCACAGTCTTGTTGGTGACACTTGCTATGGCAGAAAGGGGCAGGCGAATAAAAGCTGCAGCCTGGAACAGTTGCAGTTGAGCCCAATACCCTCATGCCATGCCATAGAGTGCTTCTGGTTCAGGTGTGGACTGTGCCAGCTGATCCCCGTGCAACCACGGGTTGAAGCACAGTTAGACAGCAAAGGTAAACGTAAAGGACTGCTGGACCATTAAGTCCAGTCAAATTCAACTGTGGGATGTGGCACTCATCTCTGCTTCCAGGCAAAGGGAGCTTGCATTTGTCCGCAGACAGCTTTTCTGGGTCATGTGGCCAGCATGACTAAACTGCTTCTGGCACATGGAACACCGTGACAAAAGCCAGAGGGCATGGAAACACTATTTTCCTTCCTGCCACAACAGTACCTATTTATCTACTTGCACTGGTATGCTTTCAAACTGCAAGGTTGGCAGGAGCTGGAACACACCAATGGGAGCTCACCCCATTGTACTGCCGACTTTACGATCAGCAAGCTAGACAGTGGAAACAGCTGGTGTGGGAACCGGCAGCTATATCAGCATACTCTTCAACCACCCCATATTTAGTGGGATATCCCAGATTCACAGAAGCATTCCCAGCTTCTGTTTGGATGTGGGGAAGTCCTGCTCTCCCCCTCCAGAACCACCACCACCAAGCTTGGGGAGGTGGATGAGCCAGCCGAGCCTCTCCATGGCCACCGCTGCGAGTCTCCTCCCTTTGGCATCCCATAGTGGCTGCTGGAGCATGGGCGGAAGAGGAGAGGCTGTGGCCGCTGAAGCCCAGCCCCAAATGATGCACTGGAAGCAGCAGCTCTGGCCCACCTGCAGCAGGAGCCACTGGCATTGCTGGTACTGTGAGGATGATCTCCCCACAGGCGCTGTCCTCATCTCCCTCATGCACTGGAGTCCAGTGGAGGAGAGGCGTGGCACTGCCACCACTCCTCCTTCTCCCCATCACTTCTGTCCCCGACATGATATCCTGGGTCCAGAACTAAGAATGCTGGCAGGTAGGGCTATATCTTTCTTTTTCCTTTCTCCTTCTGTGTTGGAACCCCTATTTGGGGACTTCCCTGGCTTTTTTTCCTGGCCCATGTAGGACCAGTCTGGATAGTTAGCCTTGATGAAGACTTGACATATTTATCCCAAAAAAAGTTTTTGATTGAGTTTCCACTGAAATGAGGCTGCATTTTAATGTTTTAATGTTGTATTTTAATCTTGTTTTTAAGCTGTATTTCAATCAATTGTTTTTGGTGTTAGCCACCCTGAGCCCGGTCTTGGCTGGGGAGGGTGGGGTATAAATAAAATTTATTGTTATTATTATTATTATTATTATTATTATTATTATTATTATCATTATCATTATCATCATCATCATTATTATTAAAGCAGTAGCTTACACAGGCCAACACTGTCTTAAAATGCCAGAAACGTCATTAACTTGCTTCATACCCCCCCATTTAAATGCAGTCTTCTCCACCTCTCTCTCCTACACATACACAGATAGTCGATATTAAGAAGTGTATGAAAGCATATATTTTTTTAATTCTCTTTCTCTCCCTCTCTCTTTGTTGCTACGAATTTAGACTACCTTCTGTGAGAAAAGTCTCTTGGTGATTCACCTAGGATTCCAGCTCCTCTGTACCAGCTCCCTGCAGCATGCAGGAAAGGTTGCTGTGACAGATGTTTAGAGAAATAATTGCTACAGCGGTTCCTGCTCAAGCTTCAGATAGGAGACAGCAGTGGGGGCAGGGAGGGTGGGTGTGCTGTTGTGCACACACCAGTGTGTGAGAGGGAACCATGACTCTCCAGTCCCTTTACCTGAACAAAGCTTATGCAATCCAGAATGTTAATCGCTGCACACAGAAGCCGCCATTGTCCTTACAATAGCAGGATGACTTCATATTGATCAAGCACCACAAAGGCCAAGATCTCATGTCACCCATACCTGACTTCAGAACTTGTGCCCTTTTGGCAGACAGATTCACAAAGTAGGGATGGGAGAATCTCGTGATTCCACATTTCCACATCAAACTGAGAACGCTTTTGTTGGTTGGTTTGATTTTTTTAAAAATAATAATCATGAAATTCACCAGCACTTTAGTGTAAATTTATCCCACTGTTATTTATTGATCTGTTTCATAAAACGCATGTATCGCTTGGCTGCTAAAACAAACCAAAACCCTAAAAGCGGTTTACAGTAAGATTAAAACAATGGAATTGTCAATATATAAAAAAGTTAAAGATGAATATTCGAAACCTTCAAAAAAAGTTAAAATCGGCAATGAGCTAGAAAACAGATGAAAACGCATGCCAACATTATACATAATTGATCGTGTTGCCTAAACAACCATGTTTTTAGTAGGCACCAAAAAGAGTACAATTGAAGCTCCTGACTGGTGTCAATAAGCAGGGAGTTTCAAAGTGTACATGTTGCACACCAAAAGATCGATTCCTTACTAAAGTGGAGCCACACACTGCACCTTCCACCATGAACAGCATCAGTCTAGATAGTCGTAGGGAGAATGCTCTGTTTGCGGACTATTTGGTCTTAGAACAATACTGCATGCAGCGTTTTTTGGATTGACCTATTGACGTTGCTTCCATGTTTATCCAAACTTCAGTGTGTTTTTTGAAACGGCATGGCTAATGAACTGTTTTGAGAAGCTGATGTTGTGTTTTTGTTCATCTTGCTATCATTATGATCTCATTCTGATGTGAGCTGCTTTGGGCACCGTTTACTGGGGAACAAATAAACAAGAGACGATGCCAATGGTGACCTCGCTTACTGTCATGTTTGCATCCCTAATCTCAAAGCACAAGAACATTGATTTCCAGTAGGAGTGATGCCAGGCAATTTTACCCAACCAGCTTGTTTTATCTATTTCTCTTTCTGCCACAAAATAAGGATCACAGGATGCTTCCTAAAACAACATCATACTGCTGGTCCATCTTGTCCACTTTTGTCAACAGTGACTAGCAGTGACTCTCCAAGGTTTTAGGAAGACGTCTCTCTCAGATAAGGATGTGCAAAACTGTCCCTTTCTGCCTGTCTCCTTTTCTGTCTCTCCCCTCCCCTCTTAAGTTCATTTCTGCATCGGTCGGCATTTTTTAAACAAAAGAAAATCATGGAGATTTGTGTCCAGTGCACAATTTTGTCTAATTTACAGGCACACACATTCAATATGTGCTTGACCATGTATACGTGCACCACACTGAACCATGAAGTGACCCTAAAACGTCACAAAAACATCACGAGAGGCAGGGTGGGGAGTGGAACAGGGGCAGAACAAGGTGTTTGCAGGCTTTGTCAATGGTGTTTCAAATATACGCGATTTCACTAACACTCATGAGGTCTCAGAACGCAAACCCCGCGTAAATGTGGGGTTGCATGACTACATTTTTGAAAGCCATTTCCCCTGCACTTTTGTATGTTATCTCCGCTAATAAAGTGGTACCTCGGGTTAAGTACTTAATTCGTTCCGGAGGTCCTTGTTAACCTGAAACTGTTCTTAACCTGAAGCACCACTTTAGCTAATGGGGCCTCCCACTGCTTCTGTGCCGCCGCCGCGCAATTTCTGTTCTCATCCTGAAGCAAAGTTCTTAACCCGAGGTACTATTTCTGGGTTGGCGGAGTGTGTAACCTGAAGCGTATGTAACCTGAAACATATGTAACCCGAGGTACCACTGTATGTGCATTTTATGCACACTATTCCCTAACCTACTTATTCTTGTACATATTTGGGGCGGGTCTGGAGAACTGTGCTACAACATTCAGAAAAAGACCCATTCCGTAGGGTAGCCGTGTTCCATTCTGCATATATCGTTTCGGAAAGTGAGAATTTAGATAGGTTCGCATCGAAATACAAGCCATGCTTAATTTCTCTACCACCCGCCATCCCAGCACTGCCTGGCGATGCCTGGGGGTGGAATCTGGAAACTCTTGCATGCAAAGAGCCTCGTATAGCTGAGCTTCGTAGCTCGTTTGTTGGATGGCTTTTTCAAATCATTCGCTCACATAATCACACAATTTCTCTTTTGGAAAACAAGGTTTGAGCCTAAAATGTGGGAGGAGGGGGGGAAGCATTGATTAAGCTGCAACGCAGGAGCAGATAAAGTTTATCCAACCCAGTGGCACATATAAGCCTTCCTTTGTTCTGTGACACTCTGCTGTGCTTTTGGCGCTCTCCATATTAGGAGATGCAACCTTCGCATTCTGACATGAGCTAAAGGCAGGCTCTTGTTATAAACAGCAGCCGATAGCTCGCTAATTACGGCTATCTTTCTATAAGCAGGAGATGGCTGTACCTTCCTGCTTGTTGCAATTAGCAAACACCGACAGCTAAGGCCTTGACACAATCCAAGGCTTTCATTCTCCTCCCACATAAATGAAGTCATAATGCACTCACTGCAAAAAAAGAAAAGAAAAGACCCCACAAGAAACAGCTGTGAGGTTTAACACACACAAGGCTTGATAATATGAATGCTTAACAGTTACATGAGCCATTCTGATTTTTTTGTTTTTTTGCCTTGGCTTTCGTTATACAAATTGAGTCATTAATCTGCTTTCCTGGTCTGTGAGGTGGGAATGACATAGCCCAGTGTGCAAAGTTCCCCCACCATCCTCAGTGGTAATCAAACAGAGCTCTGAGAGATAGCTATTGAGGGAAAATCCGTTTCCAGTGGATTTATGCAGGAAACTTGACAATTCTGACCTGGCTGAGCTTGGCCTGTGGTGGATGACCTCTGGCACGAAGCACCGACATACGTCCAAGATGCTCATGCTCTGTTGTTTAAAAAACATCCCAACAAATCATGAGCATAATTATGCACCCTGCCCCAAAATATTGTATGTATATTGAGTATCAAAGAGTCAAGACCCATACCGTGCTGTATGGTTGAAGCATAAGTTTATAAGTATTAATACATGGGTATTTTTAGACAGGACGCAGGTGGCACTGTGGGTTAAACCACAGAGCCTAGGGCTTGCCAATAAGAAGGTTGGCGGTTCGAATCCCTGCAATGGGGTGAGCTCCCGTTGCTCGGTCCCTGCTCCTGCCAACCTAGCAGTTCGAAAGCACGTCAACGTGCAAGTAGATAAATAGGTACCGCTCTGGCGGGAAGGTAAACAGCGTTTCTGTGCGCTGCTCTGGTTCACCAGAAGCGGCTTAGTCATGCTGGCCACATGACCCAGAAGCTGTATGCTGGCTCCCTTGGCCAATAAAGTGAGATGAGCGCCGCAACTCCAGAGTCGGCCACGACTGGACCTAATGGTCAGGGGTCCCCTTTACCTTTTACCTATTTTTAGACAGTTACAGATGCATTGTTTTACACATTCATTTATGTGCTTGCTTCTTTAGAAAATCTGGAGTGCGCATGCATATGTTAGGTATATAGTATTATATGCATATAACCATGTGAGAATTGTTCATATTTTTTAGCAGAACAATAAAATGACATTCAGGTAACAATCAGCTTAGTGCATTGATACAGATGGATCAACTCCCCACAGAAAGTCTGGGTGAACAGAAGAGGTTTAAACAGACTTCTAAATGTTAACAGGGTAGGTACCTGCCTGGTGTCCATAGGCAGCGCATCCCAAAGGGCAGTTGCTGTCACACTAAAAGCCCAGGCCTTAGTCGATGCCAGATGAACCCCAGGACCATATGGCACTACTGACAATGTCTTTCCTGAGGAAAGTGAGGTGTTTCCCAAGATAATCTGGTCCCAAGTTGTTCAAGGCTTTATAGACCAACAGCAAGTCCTGAAATGTGGCCCCGTAGCACATGAGCGGCCAGTACAGCTTTCTTGGCATGGTTGTTATGCTCTGTCAATAGGGCATCGTCTTCAGCAGCCTTGCTGCCACATCCTACACTAGCTGCAGCTTCTGAACCAACCTTATGGAAGTCATCAGTGGCCACAAATGATGGTGGCTATATTACCTCTAGGATCAGAGACACTAAGCCTCTGAGAATCAGTTGCTGTGATTCCTTGGTGAGGAAAATTCAGTTGCACTGATTTCCTGCTTGTGTGCTGGTCCCGAGGGTTAACCTGCCCGCAGACTGTCTCGCCAGAGTGGTGCATGCTCTAGTTACCTCCCGCTTGGACTACTGCAATGCGCTCTACGTGGGGCTACCTTTGAAGGCGACCCGGAAACTGCAATTAATCCAGAATGCGGCAGCTAGACTGGTGACTGGGAGTGGCCGCCGGGACCACATAACACATAGCATTGGCTCCCAGTACGTTTCTGAGCACAAATCAGAGTGTTGGTGCTGACCTTTAAAGCCCTAAACGGCCTCGGCCCCTTATACCTGAAGGAGCGTCTCCACCCCCATCGTTCAGCCTGGACACTGAGATCCAACGCCGAGGGCCTTCTGGCGGTTCCCTCATTGCGAGAAGTGAGACTACAGGGAAAAAGACAGAGGGCCTTCTCGGTAGTGGCGCCCGCCCTGTGGAACGCCCTCCCATCAGATGTCAAAGAGATAAACAACTACCTGACATTTAGAAGACATCTGAAAGCAGCCCTGTTTAGGGAAGTTTTTAACGTGTGACATTTTAATATATTTTTAATCTTTGTTGGAAGCCACCCAGAGTGGCTGGGGAAACTCAGCCAGATGGGTGGGGTATAAATAATAAAGTATTATTATTATTATTATTATTATTATTATTATTATTACACTGGGCAACAATTTTTTACTTTTTGAATGTTGTCTAGATTTCTACAACTGATTTAGGGTATTTTTGCAGTGCTGAATCAGGAAATGGCATCCGTTTCTCTCCATCAGGTCAGGTTTACTGTAAACTGAATGGTGGGCATTGTTAAAGGTAAGTACACGTAAATTGCATGTTGCTTCACCATTTTTCAAACTTCAGGGCTTGAACCTCCGTTTCTTGGAACTCCAGGAATGCTCAGCGGCAGGGAGGTCTCTCTTTAGAGTCCAACAGTAGTCAGCCATCATGACTGCGTCCCAGTGACCCTGATACCTGGTCTCCATCTCTTTCATGTCCTGATGGAATTTCTCCCCCTGCTCGTCACTCATTGAACCCAGGTTCTCAGGAAACCGGTCCATATGTGAAAATAGGTAGTGCATCTTGACGCTCATGTTGCAGCCCAGGTTTCTGAAAGCAGTCAGCATGTTATTGACAAGTTCTGCGTAATTTCTGGCCTTATTGTTGCCAAGAAAGTTCTTCACTACCAGAACAAATGCCTTCCACGCTTCCAGTTCCACTTCATTCATTGAGTTTCCGAACTCTGGATCTCTGATGAGCTGACGGATCTGAGGACCGTCAAAGATGCCAGCTTTCAACTTCTCCATGGTCAATCCTGGAAAAGCCTGGCACAAGTAAGTGAAGCAGTCACCATCCTTGTCCAGAGCCTTGGTGAACTACTTGATTAAGCCAAGCTTGATGTGCAGCGGTGGGAAGAGTATTCTGTCTCTGTCCACCAGAGGGTCGTTGATGACGTTCCTTTTTCTGCAAGGCACCAATTCCTCCTGCACAGGCCAGTCCTTCTTCGTGTAATGCTGAGCACGGTCCCTACTATCCCACATGCACAGAAAACATGGGTACTTGGTGAAGCCAGACTGTTGTCCCAACAAAAAGTTCACCATCTTCAGGTCAACACAAATAAACCACTTATGCTGATCATAACCAATTTTCTCCAGCACATACTTCACCGCTTCATAGTTCTCCTTCAGTGTACTCGAGTGAGCCAGAGGTATAGAGGCAAACTGGTTGCCGTTGTGTAGCAGAACACATTTCAGTGATCGCTTGCTGCTGTCAATGAACAGTCTCCAATCTTTGGGTTTGTACTGTGGCACTCCAAGCTTGAGCAGAATCTGCGCAATATCTGCACAGTACACCAAGACCTTCTCTTCCGAGAAAAAACGGAGGTACTCTTGATGCCTGTTGCGGAAGAAGCTGATGCGAGCACTGTCAGAGAGGAGGTTTTTTTCCTTCAATCTGGATGCCAACAGTTCGGCAGAGTCCTTTGACAAGCTGAGGTCGCGAACTAGATCATTCAACTCCTTTTGGGAAAATGGATGTGGAGCATCATCTTCAAGAACCACTTCTTCTTCTTCATGTCCTTCAACACTGGAGGCATCTTCGTCACTAATGTCAGGAAGTTCTCCGAAGATAGGCACTGGAATTTCATCACAATGAGCAACAGGACGACGTGCTGAATGAAGATCAGTATACTTGAGGCTGCTCCGGTTCTTTCTGTTGATCCCAGTCACATCAACAGTGCAGAAGTAGCAGTCAGTGACATGGTTTGTCGGCTCCCTCCAAACCATGGGAATTCCAAAGTTCAGACTCCTCTTGCCATTGGTCCACCCACGTAGAGTCTCGGTGCATGCCTTGCACACCATGTGTGGCGCCCAAGCTTTACACTTCGTGGGGCGGCTGCCCCATTAACTTAGTTTTGACCCCCCCCAACTTTATGATTTGCCGCACCAATTTAAGGAAGATTTCGAGGTTGTATGACTTCAAACTGATCCCTTTTCGACATAATCACCCAAAACTATCGGACCTGAATACTTCTTGTCATTAAAATAATCATTTCCAATCAAAACAATTATTCAACATGGCATTTTACCCCCACCAACTTCTTCTAAAATGCTCCACATAAGCGTACATGTGAACAAAAACGTAAAAAAACATGTGGTCATACCTCAAAAACTTGACCTGATTGAGCAAAACCAATGTGATTTTTGGATTCAGCACATCAGATTCATCCTAAATCAGCTGAAAAAACGCAGACAACAAATTTGTTGTTGACCAGTGTTATTAACCATGCGGCGAAGTCCGAGTCCAGTCCGAGGTCAAGGGTGCAGTATGGAGGCTGTCCATCAAAGTTGAACCTGGGTCTAAGGCAGGGAGTCGGATGAGGTCAGGAACTCTGGCAGAAGAGCAGGACAGGGTACAAGCAGGAACAGGCTACCAACAATGTTGCTCCCGCAACCTGGGACTGGGGCTGGCTGGCTTTTATCTGCCCCAAGGCATAGGGCGGCCCTGGTCCACAGGTGACTCGCCTCTCCTGGCCTGGAGGCGAGCACTCCTTCTGCAGGAACTTGGTTCCCTCCGCCTCTCTGCCCTGAGCCTCTGCAGCTCAGGAGAGGCTGGGGGGTTACCGGACCCAGAGGCAACCTCAGCTTCCCCTGACGGGGCTGAGAGTGGAGCACCTGCAGGCAGTGGGTCCTCCATCACCTCAGGAGCCAGAGCAGACTTAGCTGGTGCCTGAGGATCCAGCACAGGTGAGGACCCTTCAGGCTCAAGCCCCAGCCCTGGCTCAGCTGGTTCTGGAGGCGGGGACTCCTATGCAGGCTGGGATTCCTCAGGTTCAGCCTCAGAGTCCGAATCCCAGGCCATCACAGCTTGCAGTTTCCAAATTGGCATCTGTTGCTGTAAGAACAGGATGCTGGACTAGAGGGGCCTTGGTCCAATCCCACATCTCGGTCCAATCTGTGTTGTTTATCACAGGGGCAGAAATTGAAAGGGAGATGCAAAGAGAAGCATAGATAACAGCTTGACCCCACCAACTGGAACGGAAAAGAACAAAATCCCGTGGCCACTGCTTCCACATCACCTTAAATGAAATTTATACGTGGTACGGTTTAAATCAAATAAAGAGGGAGTCTATTTGCTGTTCGCAGCTTCTAGGAAATGACTCCTTTCAATGAAATACATTAACAATGCATGTTGTGTATATCTGAGGCAGATAAGCATGGCCTCAGTGGGTGGACGCAATCCAGGATTATTATATTTTAATAGATCCGTAGGCTAATGATAAGTGCTATGTAAATCACACGTGGTCTCAAAAGCTACCTTGGCAAAAAGAGGCAGCAGATCAGGAGGAAATGTGGCCTTCCCTGATGGACAACAAACCAGAGCATTTGCAGGGTTTATGTGAGATAACACATGTGTTTCCCAGCACTTGTGAAATTTGGAACAGGTGTGCAGATGTTTACAATCATTACATAATTTCCAGTGTGGATAACAAATATTGAAAAGCTCATAACAAAAAACGGTTCCTAAATTTGTTTTGCTCTTTTGCATTGTCTGAATCAAGCACCCTATAAAAATCAATGGGCCTTTGGGAGAGGAACGGAAAGAAACCCAGTAATTAGTTGCAGGGATGGAGCTAATTTGGGGGGGGGGGGAGGAATTCGGCAATTTTTACTCATTTATATCTGCTTGGATATAGGTTTTTTAAAACAACAACAACAACAACAACAACCACAACAACAACAACATGTATTTTCGTTCTTGGAATACGAAGCAATAATACTGTAACATACCACATGCTGACATAAATATAGAAAGTTCAAAAACAACATCCAATAATAGCAATACTATCTCCTATTGTTAAATATTAAATATTATGAATGGCATTGCTTAAAGAAATCCTTTTGTTAATTTTAAATAAGAGCCTTTATTTTTATTATCATTATTCAAAAGTATAATTAATGGCATAAATAATACAGTGAAAGTAATCCTTGTAGGCTGAGCTTCCAAAGCATTTGGAAGAATAAGAAAATCATTTGAAGAATAAGAAAATCATAGAATCATAGGATTGCATAGTTGGAGGCTGCCTAAAGCTCACCAGTGAAAGTGCCTCTTTTGCAAGAAACTTATTCTTGTGTAGAAGGGGCATCACATCAATGTTCTTACTGGAGAGGTTGTTCCAGAACAGAGGGGCCATCACCAGAAAGGCCCTTTTCCACGAGCCTCCTGTCGCATCTCACTTAGCAGAAATACCTAGAGAAGATCCTTAAGCAGAAGTCTTAAAGGACAAGGAGGCATTTATTTGTTCATCCTCAACTCTAATTGTTCAGTGCTGACTTATCTTTGAAAGCTTTCATAAGGCTTATCGAGATAATATATTATCTTTAAACATTCATAACATACTATATAAATCCCCTGTATTATTGAGGAGAGTGGCTACTTAGCTTCCATTCTGCCTGGGATACTGCAGTTTAGGAATGGGGCAGAGGGTTGATTCCGTTTGCATTTAATTTGCATTTCCCAAAACAAGACACAAACTGAAACGCAGACATATTTTTCAATTTGCACTTCTCTGAATTTTGCAGTGAAGCTCTCCAGCAAAGCAATGTATACAAAAAATGCACATCACAAACGCATATCAAAGCACATATTGTGAAAATCACATACGAAAATGCATTGTTTTAGGGGGAATGCTTTGCAAAATCACACATGGCAGACAAAACGCCGTGCAAAACTGTGCAGGGAAGGAGAAATTCGCATCAAAGTGCTGGTGGAAATGTAGGGAATTAAGTTTAAGACTGGAATCACGAGAAACTGAAATGGACAGATTCGCCGATCGGCATAGAGACCATTAACCCCACCATATTTCATCTGCCAGGCTTTTCCCACCAGCTGCTTCCACTTGCTAAGAGCATTTGGTCCACCTCTGTATTTATTGGTTGTACAGCATTACATTAAAAAGAAAGAAAAAATCCACCCACAATTAACAAAACCAAAAGCTCTTAGTACGCCTTGCAAAGGAAACCTGTGAAAATGAAATTGTGGAATGGAAGGTGGGAAATACGGCAGATTATTAAGAAGTATTTCATTTGCTAGATGTTTTGGATACAGCTGAGTGAGTCTTGCCGCAGGCTACTAGCACAAGACCGTTAGGAGCTGTAATACTCTTTTGGTGCAGGGAGAAATGTGAAGATTTATCAAGCCTTACAGAACGGAATCGCAGCCCAGTCAGGAGATTAAGGCAGGCGAGTTACATTTCCTTAAGCTTTCTCTGTGTATCTTGTCCAAGAGGACGGAGGATGCTATTTACTCATACATTTTGCACTGCCGTAGTGCAGTTCAAACCCACAACCATATGTTCAGTCTAATATCAAACATTAGGCTTTCAAAAAGCTACTCTGTTAAATGTTGGTGCTTCCCCCTCCTCTTTTCAAACAAGTTACTTAATTTGTTTTGTTTTTGTTTTCAAGAAACAAAATGGCATTTCTGTATAGCCAAATGGTGTGGCCAGGGGGTGGGAGAGACTTGTGGGAAAGGAAGGAGGTTATGTGAGGTTGTGGGTGTCTTTGTTCTTTGCACCTAATGCCTGGAATCAATTCTTCACTGTGCAACATCTTCAGCCAATGAACACTGCAAAACCAGAAGTAGGTGTTAGCGAACTTTGCCCCGGAAGCCGAACAGAAGCCGAACACCAGCAGCGGGAGGCCTCATTAGGGAAAGTGCATGCCTCCATTCAGTTCAGTTCTCCTCACATTCACTTTATAAAAGCCAGCCATTGGGCAATGTAACAGTTTGGGGCAGGAATATATTTTAAAATCTCCTTAACCGCAGCTGTTTTACAGAGGTTCTTCCGAAAAAGCAAAGAGTGAGAGATCATTACCTGGGGGAAAACAGTGGCTATTTTTCTTTTTTTCTTTTTGCAAGAGGAAACACACACAAATCAATGGCGAGCATAATGACTCTGCTACAGCGTTGACCACAAGCACTCAAGCTCATGCAATCATATAAGGCATATGGCACTTCAGCTGACACTGAAGCCATTTCCTGCCATGCTTTTATGAATTAGAATCGGCCAAAAATCACTGTTTCACTCCATTATGGTACCAAAAAAAGTGCTTATTATGAATAAAAGCCTTGCATTATGTCTGCTTGTGGGATCTATTAAAAACACAATAATTAAACAGCTAAAGTGTACTAACATTGCACCATTTCGGTTTTTCTGCCACTGTCCCTTCGCCGTCCATCTGAAGCACGATGGGGCTGAATGAGCAACTCAGCTGGAGCCAGAACCCCATCGCATGTACTCCATCCAATAGGCATTAGGTGCCGACAAGAGAGAGTATCTCTGTATTTAAAGGCTTTATGGCTGAGAAAATCTTCCATTGCAGGGATGGGAAACCTTTGGCTCTTCAGGACTTGAAATGCCCATCATCCCTAAACATTGGCCACACTGGCTGGCACAGATTCCCCACGTCTATTCTTCAGTGTGCCAAGTAGTTGAAAAGGATTTGTCATTGTAGTATGCAGCAGTGGCTTGGTGGTACAAGCTGGAGACCAAGCCTTATGAGGAACAGTTGAGGGACTTGTTTATGTCAGGAGCTCAGCCTACACTCAAGAACGACTGGCATGTTCTCTCCCTCCTGGTTGATCGTTCAGAAGCTTCAAAAGCTTTCTTCAGCCCGAACATCACAGCGACCAATGCCAACAGACATCGGCACACTTAGGGATCTGCAGAGTTTGCGCACCTTGCGTGACAGACCTCAGCAACTCAGCATTTTGGCTAATCTACTTTATTTACATATAAACACACACAGAGCACTGCAACATGGCTCCCTCTCTCTCTAGCATCAGACAGCAAAGAGAAAGAACAAAGGACAATAATCCCACTTCACGGAACACAGTAACACAAACATCCTGTCTCCATTACTTCCCACTCTGTGGAATGAAAACATACACCGTCATGTGATAGACAACAATCCCATGACTGCAGACACGGGGAATGAATCTCCTAACAGTTTAGCCTGGGGAAAAAGGAGACTGAGAGGAGATATGATAGCCACTGTCAAATATCTAAAGCGCTGTCATGTGGACAGCTTGTTTTCTCCTGCTCCAGAGGGTAGGACCCAGAATTACAAGAAATGAGATTCCAACTAAACATCAGGAATAACTTTCTGACAATAAAAGCTGTTAGAATAGGTAGAATGGAGTCTCTCAGGAGGTTGTGGACTCCTGTTCCTTGGGTGTTTTTAAGCAGAGGTTGGACGTCCCTCTGTCATAGATGCTTTAGTTGAGATTTCTGCATTGCAAGGGGTTGGACTACATTACAGGTGCAAGCATTTGTGTGAATGAGTGTGCATGCTTTGATTTGTAGAGCTCAGCTATTGCGTACATAGATGTAAATGGATACACAGGCATTACATGCATTGAGCATTACACGTGAATATCATGTAAGTTTGCAGCTCCTCTATCTGTGTCTACAGGTACACAGACTGTACACTCATGGGATGTAATGCAGCATTGACCCATGTGTGTGTGTGCCAAGCCTTGGCATAAGGCTATTGAGGTTCAGCATGGGACTAGAGCTTATTGTACTCTTCCCAGAACCACAGCCAGTTCTGGCAAGTGCCTTAGGAGCCCCGCATGAAGTGGCCCCTAGAATTTGCTACCGCAGACCTCTAGAAAAATCACAAGGTTGCCCCAGGGGTGATAGACACCTTCTGCTTGTCTCCAGAATTTCTCCACCAGAGAGAACACGGAGGCATTCATCTTCGGACAGTGGATTCTGTGTAACAGAGCAAGGGGACTTTTGCATAATTGTTTTCTGCCTTGCACTTCCCATGACTCAGAGGGAACAACAATGTCCCAAAATGGCACAGAGAGAGGGAGGGAGAGGGAGAGAGCATTTCCTCGTATTCACACACTCAGTTTCATATCCCAGACACTAAGCACATGGCAACTGCTGACAAAAGGGGGAAAATAAATAAATAGTGGAATTCCATTCACACACACCTCATGAGATTTCCTGGCTTCTTCCCGGAAAGCATGACATTGCTTGAAAACAACTCAAATGTGTAACTCGGCAGGCAGCAGATAATTCCATATAAGGAATAACCTTCAGAACGCCCAGCCAAATTCTTTCGGTCAAGGCAACCCAGAGGTTCCGTTCCACGGCTGTGATGTAGCCAAAAAAAGGGGGGAGCGCCATTTGGCATTTTGAAAGGCTGGAATGTGCTAGAAAGGCTGCATGCAAGCGTTTTCTCGCTGTTCTGTATCCCAAAGAATAAAAGCAGGATCTTCGTGCCATGGGCAATTATAGAAAGCAAAAAGAGTTGACTCCAGGAGGTTCTTTCTGACTTCTCTTTCTGTGTCTCTCTCTTACACACACACACACACACAGAGAGAGAGAGAGAGAGAGAGAGAGAGAGCGAGAGAGAGAGAGCAACTCTTTTTTTGGCTCAGCTGGTTTTCTGGCTTTGAACAAAGTCCTGTCTGAATGCAGTTCGAAATGCATCCGCTAAAGCATCAATACTGATCTCCTTTCCCCATCCACATTAGGTCCAATCTACTGGGAAACATTCCTGTGCAAGCCAACCCCAGATACTACACAAGAATATGGCATTTTTTCTAATAAAAGCAATATTCCCTGTTCATGATTACAGTCGTAGCACCAGAATTCTTTCCCCTCAATAAATAGGAATCAGCTCCTCCTATGTATGCTAAAAGTAAGCTGATTCCACAAGTTTCAGCACTCATGTCACCGGAAGGGCATCATCTGCACACAAGACATAAAAGATGAAAGTAATAGAAGGACTGTAGAAACTTCAAGGTTTTCAGGAGCACCGCTCCACCCTCCAAAATACACCCATACCTCATGTTACATTTGCTTCAGGTTGTGCATTTTCAGGTTGCGTCCCGTGGCAACCTGGAAGTACTGGAAAGGGTTACTTCTGGGTTTCGCCACTCGCGCATGCGCAGGCATGCAAAATGACATCGCGTGCATGTGAAGAAGCGGCGAATCGCGACCCATGCATGTGCAGACGCGGGTTGCGTTCTTTTCAGTTTGCAAACAGGCCTCCAGAACGGATCCCGTTCGCAACCAGAGGTACCACTGTACTGTAAACCCCTTTAGATAACCTCTTGATAGGTCAGTAAGGACTGAGCATGCTCAGTGACCAGAGAATGAGCAATTTGGAAGATGGTAAAGAAAATAAAAGGATAAGGAGGAACAGAATGGAGTATCTCAGAAGAAAGAATGGCTGGTGGGCAGGAGCCCTGAATACAAACACTCCACTCTGCAACATTTTGCTGGTGTTTACTTTGGTGATGGGTGTGTATACAGGTGGGGGCAGGGCCTCCATAAAATGGGAGAGGGGCTACTCTGCCAAGCCCCATCCTAGGCCACTGGGAGGCATCCAAATGGGACATCCTTGGAGGCAGCCAAATGGGACTTCTGTATTCAGAACCAATCTACCTCTCTGAATATCAGGTGCTGGGAACAAGCAAAGTGGTATCTTCATGCCCTGTCTGCAAGGCTCCCAGAAGGATTTGTCTGGCTGCTGCTGAACCAAACGAACATTGGGGCGAGGGCCACAAACTGAGCACAAGGCAAAAGTGTGGGCTGAGCAGCAGAGGAAGGTTCATTAAGACGAACGGTCCCAACCAATTTCAGTTTGACTTCAGCCATGTGCTCAGTGGCATCTTGTTCCTGAATTCTCTGAACATGTTTTCCCCAACACGCACACCAACCGCTATTTTGTCCCTGGTTCTGTTTGGTGGATCTTTGGGGAAGCAGCATACCTCTATGGTGGAGCATCTTCTGAAGGTCCCAGGTTCAAATCCTGGCATCTCCAGGTAGGGCTGGGAGAGACCTCTGTTTGAAGAAGAGTTTGGATTTGATATCCCGCTTTATCACTACCCGAAGGAGTCTCAAAGCGGCTAACATTCTCCTTTCCCATCCTCCCCCACAACAAACACTCTGTGAGGTGAGTGAGGCTGAGAGACTTCAGAGAAGTGTGACTAGCCCAAGGTCACCCAGCAGCTGCATGTGGAGGAGCGGAGACGCGAACCCGGATCCCCAGATTATGAATCTACCGCTCTTAACCACTATACCACACTGGCTCTCCAGTCTGACATCCTGGAGAGCTGCTGCCAGTTAGTGTGGCCCATACTAAGCTAGATAGACCAGTGGGTTAAGGCATCTCCCTATTTAAATTTAAACAAACAAACAAAGTAGACCCAGCAAGCCTGAAGACTGCCTGCCTCTGAGCTAGACAATAAATGCTTCACCTTTGAAATGGCAGCCTGTCTTTTCTTTCTCGGGGTGTTGCCATATAATGCATGAATATACCAAATGAAGTGTGACTGATTGGGAATTTGAAGTGAGCCTCCATCCATATTTGAAATGCTAAGGGGAATTCCCCCCCCCCCAGGTCCACTGCTTCCCCAATAGTTTGTCTTGTAAAGGTAAAGGGACCCCTGACCGTTAGGTCCAGTCATGGCCGACTCTGGGGTTGTGGCGCTCATCTTGCTTTATTGGCCAAGGGAGCCAGCGTACAGCTTCTGGGTCATGTGGCCAGCATGACTAAGCTGCTTCTGGCAAACCAGAGCAGTGCACGGAAACGCCGTTTACCTTCCCGCCAGAGCGGTACCTATTTATCTACTTGCACTTTGATGTGCTTTTGAACTGCTAGGTTGGCAGGAGCAGGGACCAAGAAACGGGAGCTCACCCCATCGCGGGGATTCGAACCGCCAACCTTCTGATTGGCAAGTCCTAGGCTCTGTGGTTTAACCCACAGCGCCACCCGCATCCCGAAGTTTGTCTTGTAGGTGGCATGTATTGCTCTAAACCTGTGTGAACATGCCAGACAGGATCCCAAAGCTCGAATGATAAAAGGAAGAAGCCTTCAAACTTCCTTTTTTTTTTTTTTTTTTTGCTGGCTGGAAAAGGTAAAGCACAACCAATAAATCCTGTCACCAGGTTTATGGGGACTTGGTATTGCAAGCAAAATCAAAGCTGGGAAATAAAATTTGCTTCAGGGATTAAGCCTCTAATCTTTTATTCTCGTTTGACCAATAAAAGCGGCTGATGGATACTGTGCTTTGTGCTATTAAATCCTATGTCTCAGCAATGCCTGCAGCATTTCCCTAGAGCTACAAAAAGCAGAGTATTTAGTCTGTATCAGAAGAGTTTTACTAGGAAACCTGTATGGACCAAACTGTAGTTTAAAAATTAAGTGCCATTTTGAAAAAATAATAATAATAAAATCACCCAAGGAACTGGAAAGTCCTTATTCCTCTGCAATTCAGCCTAGTCTTCTCCAACCTGATGTCCTCTGGTCATTTTGGACTGGTGGGACTTCTTAGTTACTTCTTCATGTAGTGTGGGAAGACACTCCCACAGGAGGCAATGATGCCAACCAACTTGGAAAGCTACAGACTATGCCAGTGATGCTTCTCTTGTGCTTGGGTCCTGCTTGCAGGGTTCCCATCTGGCTGAGCACTGTAGAAACAGGATGCTGCACTAGATGGGCCACTGGACTGACCCAGCAGGCAGTTCTTACGTTCTTATACTCTTGCACTGGCTCCCGGTAGAGTATCGGGTCAGGTTTAAGGTGCTGGTTTTGACCTTTAAAGCCCTTTGTAGCTTAGGGCCCTCGTATCTATGGGACCACCTCTCCTAGTATGCCCCGCAGAGGACCGTACGGTCCATGAATAATCATAGTTTAGAGGTCCCAGGCCCTAAGGAAGTCAGATTATCCTCCACCAGGGCCAGGGCCTTCTCAGTGATGGCTCCAACCTGGTGGAATGCTCTGTTCCATGAGACCAGGGCCCTGCAGGATTTAACTTCCTTCTGCAGGGCCTGTAAAACAGAGCTATTCCGCCTGGCTTTCAATTTGAACTTAGCCTGATCTTTTATTCCCCTTTCTTCCCTCCCCCTCCCCTTTTTATGAAGATTACCCACTCTGGGATCCCACAACAAACACTCTGTGAGGTGAGTGAGGCTGAGAAGTGTGACTAGCCCAAGGTCACCCAGCAGCTGCATGTGGAGGAGCAGGGAAGCAAACCCAGTTCACCAGGTTACGAGTCTACTGCTCTTAACCACTACAGCACACTGGCTCTCACACCACACTGGCTCTGAAGGGAGGGAGATGCAATTCTGCATGGCGATTTTGGGGCTTCAGCCTCCATTCAATCTGGCTCTGCCCACCGCCTCTGCCCAACCTCCCTCCCATCATGCTTTCTTTCAGTCTGTGTGTGTGCGTGCACGTGTGTGCACCTGCCAATGCATCATCTGAGGCCTTCTTATTGCAATACCCTCCAGGCTTGTTGGAGAGTTGCCACCTCACCGCTTGGGGTTAATTGTGCAGATCAGACAAGAGTATCTCTTTCCCTCTTCAGCATCGTTTGCACATGCACCAATTTTCAAGCTCCTGCAGATCTCCGTGCACCTCCACTTCTCCTGTTGATACCTTCCCCTCATTGCCGGCAGCCTTCCTTGGCAGTAGTGGAACTGGCGAGGCGTTGGCTCTGAGAAGAGGAATCAGTGTGGATTCTAATGGATGCCCTCATTTACAGCAACCAAGCCAAAGGACATAATACATCATGTAAGCACTGCGGACCTCGGGGGACGCCGCAGAATATCTGTGGTTTGCTGCTTCTCATCTTCCCATTCCTAAGTGATGGGGCTCCACTCCTGCCCTTCATTCTAAAAAGCCAAGGCCTCTCCGCCATTGGTCAGGCACGCATCATCTGTATACATATCCCCTTTTTGATTTTGTTTTCCTTCCCAGTGAAAACAAGCTGCTGTTGCGTTTCTTTTCCATTTGGGCTGACACCCGAGTCAGTTTTGCTTTGATCACGGGCCTCTGCCTGCCCGCTGTCAGAGGAAACACATCGTACATATTGTCCTATCCAATCGGAGGGCCCCCCGCGAGCCAGCTATACATAAAACTCTGTTGACACAGATATGAGAAATGCCTGCAATGTTAAAGAGCATCCTACGCAGCTCCTTGCAGTGTTTATGTTATGCACGGAGCTTTATTTACTGCCTCCAAAGTTCAGAAACACAGAGGTCCTTTTCTCAGGGTCACACTTAAGCAGCCCAGCCTGATTTGGTTGCACATCCTCTGCCTTTTCATCTTCTTGCTTCATTCTGTTTAACAGATGTGTGCTTGGCAGAAATCATACAGGTGAAGCTTTTCATTTTATCCCACTGGGGAAAAACACTGCTTGATAAGTTCCCTGTTAGTCACAATAGCTCTTTACTGGGAAGGGGGTTTATTTGTTTATTGGGGGGATGGGGAATACACAGAGACCATTCAGTTTGGCTCACAAGGGTGACAAAAAGGGAAAAAAGGGAAATTAATGTGTGAATCAGCCCTGTGGGTTCACCTTTGGGACACGGACTGTCAGGCTAAAACGAGAGAAATATGCCGCTTTATCGCTTAATCTGATCCCCTTCTTCATCTTCTTGTGAGACTAGATAATAAATCAAGGAGAATTTACCTGAGTCTGAAACCCGAACAAGAATTTGACAAGAAAATGTCTTTCATTTCTTCTGTTTAAATCACTGCGGTGTATTACAGAAGTATTTTAAACAGTGCCTTTGACTGACCTAGCTGAGCTTTTCAGCTGAATTCCCTTGTCAGATTCTGTTGTAATGAGCTTTTATAGAACAATTTCTTTTGCTGCTTTTCTCTCTCTCTACAATCTTCTCCTTCTTCTTCCTTTTGTCACCAACCCCCTGCCAAATAAGAATATCTCCCTGGATCGTGGGTATGTTGCTAAGCAACAGCAATACCTTCCATGTGCTCTCCTCCCCTCCTCCCCTATACCTTTCCATTGCTTTGGGTCAATTTTGCTTCCCCACTAAGCAGACCTAGTTGAATTATTTATCAGGGGCAGTAGATACATTCAACTCCAGCCGAGGCTGGAACATTGGCTGATAGCTATGCGCGGTGGGGACATCACTGGGGCAATGCACGGTGAGTGCGCATCATGCAAGGCAGGTTGCAAGAGAGAAGAGAAAGGGAAGCTGATCTGCCATGGGCTGGAGAAAGCCTAAGCAAGCGTGGGCAGGAATCAGGACCTTGGAGAGCTGTTTTAAGTCTTAGCCACATGAGCTGTCCTAGCCAGGTGCAAAAGAATTGGGGAGCATAAAAATGGGGGTGAAGAAAGAAGCGGGAGGACCCCTAAATTCAGCAAGATTGGTTTACCACAAGTAAGCTCTACAGGCATCTACTTAATCACTTGCACAGTGGGCACTGGGCCGTTACTGTAGCAACTGGCTCGACTGACCTTGCACCAAGGATGAGTCCTTGGGGTGATTTGCACTCCTCAACCCTTTCCTCCGTGGCCAGTTCAGCACAGAGGCTGAGGGTTGACCCTGACACCTTCTGCATGAAATGCATCTGCTCCGACTGAGTTACAGCACTTCTGCAAGGCAGTTTAACTCTCCCCACAAACCACGGTCCTGAGAAAAAGGGCCCTCTTTCCAAACATATTTGTCTTGGAAGGGAAGTTGCCACTGGCACCAAGGGAGACTTCCTTTCAGACGCAAATCTTTGGGGTGTTGGGACAATGCGGCAGGACTATGGCAAGATGTGAAAGGGTTAAACTCTCCTTCCCCCTAGTCCTGATGTTCAGCCTCCACCTTCTCGAACACCTGCTGTTTCCTCTTCCCCCCAACTTTTGAAACTGTGCAGGTAATATATCCACCGGTAGTTTGGCTCTGTAGGAGAGGAGAGCTTCTTGGCAATCTGTCCCTTCCAGGTAAAGCTGGCATGAACTGTAAAGTGCTTTGGCATAAGTGATGGCCAGGGATGGAGGTGGACATTTTCCATAGATCCAGCCCCTGTGAATTGCACATACGTGTCAATATACTGTTGTTGTTCTTTCCTTTTAGCCCTTGCTACTCCCCTGCTCCGTTATGGGACGCGGGTGGCGCTGTGGTCTAAACCACTGAGCCTAGGGCTTGCCGATCAGAAAGTTGGCGGTTTGAATCCCCGCAACGGGGTGAGCTCCCATTGTTCGGTCCCAGCTCCTGCCCACCTAGCAGTTCAAAAGCACACCAGTGCAAGCAGATAAATAGGTACTGCTCCGGCGGGAAGGTAAACGGCGTTTCCGTGCGCTGCTCTGGTTCGCCAAAAGCAGCTTAGTCACGCTGGCCACATGACCCAGAAGCTGTCTGCAGACAAATGCCAGCTCCCTCGGCCAGTAAAGCAAGATGAGCACCGCAACCCCAGAGTCGTCCGCAACTGGACTTAACTGTCAGGGGTCCCTTTACCTTTATCTTTACTCCCCTGCTCTGTTAGATATGGAGGTACAGTAAGATTCTCCTCTGTCATTGTGGTCCTCGCTTTTCAGAGGATGTTTCCCACAACTCCCCAGTTAAGCACTTCAGTGAAAATGCTGCTGCTATAAATACATCCTTGCATGTTTGATGGGTGGGGCTGGTGATCCCTGCTGTATTTCTGCATCTTGAGCCATAGTTACTATGGTCCCCAAATGGTTATATTGGTATATTTGCATTGCTAATTATACCAATAAGGGGATATTTATTTATTTATTTATCTCCATCCCATCTTTTATCCAAGGGATTCAAGGTGATGTACATGTTTCAGTTGCTCCCCATTTTATCCTCACAACCACCCCATGAGGTAGGTTAGGCTGTCAGACTATTATATCAAACCATCATCTGTCCTGTTCTAGAATGTAGCGTTTTATTTTATTTTTACCATGTGTGTAGAAAACGTGTTGTTATTAGTGTTTGAATTTGACTTCGATTAGGTGCTGCTTTTAGGGCATCACGACCTGCTTAATTTTCCTTGAAACGTTTGTTCATTCGTTTAATCCTATTTAGGAAACGCTTCCCCTATAATATCATGATGTGGTTTTGCAGTAAAAACATCAACAATAAAAGCAATTCTATAGATAGCAACAGTTTCAAATCTAATGCAAAACCCGACTGGGATTTTAAAAAAAAAAATCTCCACTCAAATGGCTTGTTGGAAAAAGGAAGGCACCTTCAGTAGATACCACAAAGACAATACAGTGGTACCTCGGGTTTAGTACTTAATTCGTTCTGGAGGTCCGTTCTTAACCTGAAACTGTTCTTAACCTGAGGTACCACTTTAGCTAATAGGGCCTCCCACTGCCGCCAGGCCGCCAGAACACGATCTCTGTTCTCATCCTGAAGCAAAGTTCTTAACCCAAGGTACTATTTCTGAGTTAGTGGAGTCTGTAACCTGAAGCGCCTGTAACCTGAAGCGTCTGTAACCCGAGGTACCACTGTAGGGATCGCACCAGCCTCATATAAAATGGGAGGGAGTTGCATTGCACAGAGATGGCCTAGATTATCATAGAGTTCGTCTCTTCCAACTCTAGGATTCTATAATCTATGATTCAAAGGCATCCGATTCCTATGTTGTATGGAACCAAACTCCTGATAGGACAATATCCACAGGAGAGTGCTCAGTTCTTGATATATGAAGTCTTGATATATGAAGCGCTAAATGAATTATCTAAATAAATAAAATAGTTCTGATTTGGGAGCATGAAGCATCCTGCCCAGGTTCAGCTCCTTGACACACTGAGAGCCAATGTGGTGCAGTGGTTAGAGTGTTGGACTAGGACCTAGGAGACCAGGGTTCAAATGTCCCCTCATCCATGAACCTTGGGCCAGTCAGTCACTCTCTCAGCCTAACCTACCTCTCAGGGTTGTTGTGAGGGTTAAATGAGGAGGCAGAGTACCATGTATGCCACCTTGAGTTCCTCAGAGGAAGAAGGGGGCTATAAATGCAGTAAAATGGTCAAAATAAATTGTGGAACTGTGTGGAGGCTAAACATCAGCATGCATTCCCAAGCATTCTCCAGGCATCAGCCTGCACGCCAGCCAAATATTTCAAAGACACCAGATAGTTTCATGAATCAATAAAGTTGGCGGCTTAATTAAAAAAAAAAGGAAAGCACCTACCTGACCCTGAAAGAAAATGAGTCGCCGGCGGGGTTGTAGTTATAAGTGGAAGGATCAAACCGTTTCATTTCTTTTGCTTTAGCAGCAAGTTGAGGGTAGCAAAGGAGCAAAAAGGCAGATGGAGCTGTAAAATATGGAGAGTCATAGAGAAGGCAGGAGACCCGGAACTGGGTTTTGTGCCTGCCTGTCATTTGTCGTTTTCATAGTACTCTTCAACCTACAGAGTTCATGCCTCATTTATAGGGATCCACTGTATTCCACCAACAAGTTGACTTGCAAGTAGAAATGGGTGGATCTGTCCATTTTAGGTTCTCCCCGTGTCTCATTGTTCCAATTGCAGGTTTGGATCCTCACATCTCCACATTGCTCTTTGATTGATAGATAGATTTTAAGTCGTGAAAATGTGTCAGCATTTTGTGGGCACTTCTAATATATGCCCTCTGGTCTGCAGCTTTGCCTAATAAACACGTTTCTACAAGCAATTTGTGGAAGAACTAAGTTTTACAATGAACCCAATCCCACTTTCCACTTCTTCTTCCAAACCTCCCTCATCATTCCCTATCCACTAACACTACATTTTAGATGTTTGGCATACTTCAGTTAAGATCATAAGAGGATCATGGCTGGATCACACCAATCTAGACCAGAGTTCCCTGGGAAGAGGCGTTGATTGTTCAACCACTCTGGGAAATAGGGTTTTCCTAACAACAATCAGCACCCTTAACAAACTACAATTTGTGGTTCGAGGACCCGACCCCCGCAATGAGAAATGAATACACAAGGACACAAAATATAAGGTTAATGGGCAAGAAAAGGCCACAACTTTATCGATTACAGTAGTGGAAAAGGTATTGGCTTAGGCATTGGATGTCTAAAACAAGTGGGTTTATTCACCAGTAGGTGGAGCCTGTTGATGCTCATCCAACTATAGGCTCTCCCCTGATGTCACCGAGGGTCGTGCCATGGCCTCCCGCCAAGCAGGCATCGGACAGAATACATGACTGCCAGATTCCTTTAACAGAATACCCAAAATATTGAAGGCATAGGCGATGGCCACACCTAGCTCTTCGACACCGCAACACATTTATCCAATGCCTAACCTACCCACCAATACCACGAAAGTTGTGACGATTGCTACGAGGTAGGCGAAAAAACCAAAAAGCCTAATGCCAAATGGAAAAATTCCTACCAGGCCCCCCGGACAACCAGGGTGACCAACCTAAGGTCCATAGCAAGGCCAAGGAAAATTTAAGACCCTGAGCTCAAAGGGAGTGGAGGGTGGGTGACTCGCGACGGGACGAAGGAGAATGAGGCCGAGGAGGGCCTGGTGCCACAGCATTTAGGCTGCTGAACACGCCCCCTGGAGGCACCTGGTTGGGTGCCTGCCGATGGGGGTGGGCGCCAGCCAGGTGAGTGGGGGAGGCGGAGCTCGGGCTCCCGCCCACAACCACTCCCCTCTCTTCCAGGGAGGAGAGTCCTTCCAGGATTCTTTGAGAGAAGCCATGACTGTTTCAAGTGGTATAATACTGCTTTAAACATGTAGTGCGGATGAGGCCTGAATTCTGAGTCACCCTTGTGTAAAAGGCTGGTGCAAGCATTTTAGGATAGATGCAATGCTGAAAGTGAAGTCCACAGAAGAATGTGACTGGTACTTCCATGCAGGGTTGCCAATTCATGCTATCTAAAACCCTGGCTTTGGTGGGTGGAACCCCTGGTCTGAACATAAATTCCAGAGCAACGTTGTGGTTGGAGCAAGAACACAAAGCCTAGGGGAAGAGCCCAGCACAAAAAATGCCTAGTTCACAAAAACAAAAACAAAACTTATTGCAAAAATATCCTCTTACATCTCTTCCTCTTGCATGTATTAACCCTGCCTTTTGTCAACTTTGTTGGCAAGGATGTGGAACTAAGGGCACATGACAGCATATTTGATGGCATACTATTATGGTAATAAGAATAAGAAGAATAAATTTCTTACGTTGTCAGATTTGGGGGAGAAATTGTTTTTAGAGAAACCTAATATCACTGGTCAACAAGTCCCCTGAGTTAGCTCTTTTGACCGTATTTTGGGATCAGAATGCAGATATCTCATTTAAATCTCTTATTGGTTATCTGTTCTTCGCAGCTAGACCTGTTATAGCCCCGTTTTGGAAAGACTTGGAAGTGGCGTTCTTATTGAATTGGCTGGAAAGAGTTTGGCAAATGGTCACAATAGAGAAATCGACCAACAATATATGACTAGCTAAAGTACAGAGAAACAAAGACACCTGGCTGGTGTCATTTTTACTAATTACATGAATATGAAAAACAATCCTGAGCTCTTGCTGACACCCAGATTTTTTTGGTTAAAGGTAAAGGTAAAGGTACCCCTGCCCGTACGGGCCAGTCTTGACAGACTCTGGGGTTGTGCGCCCATCTCACTTAAGAGGCCAGGGGCCAGCGCTGTCCGGAGACACTTCCGGGTCACGTGGCCAGCGTGACATCGCTGCTCTGGCCAGAGCCAGAGCCAGAGCCACACACGGAAACGCCGTTTACCTTCCCGCTGGTAAGCGGTCCCTATTTATCTACTTGCACCTGGAGGTGCTTTCGAGCTGCTAGGTTGGCAGGCGCTGGGACCGAGCAGCGGGAGCGCACCCCGCCGCAGGGATTCGAACCGCCGACCTTTCGATCGGCAAGCCCTAGGCGCTGAGGCTTTAACCCACAGCGCCACCTGCGTCCCATTTTTTTTTTTTTTTTACTGTAGGTTAAATCATATTCCAAGCTTTAGAGTGCTTACTGTGTATTATGCTGTATTTTGACTGCATGCCTTGAGATTTTCGTATATTTTGTTGTCAAGGGGGATGTTGGGATTCCTGCATTGCAGGGAGTTGGAGCCAAATTACCCTTAGTGTACCTTTCAACTTTACAATTCTATGATTCTACGCTATTTTAAAAGAAAATCAATAAAGCTATTAAAAAGCAAACTAACAAGGAGCAAACTGACCTGGAACAACAACAACAACAACAATTTATTTTTTTAAAAAAAACAACAACAGCCAAGCTGGGTTTGTTTCTGATCAGGTCTCAGTTCTAGTTCCACTGTAGGTGGGATTCCATCTACTGAGTGCAGCCTGATAATGGTGACACCACGTTGGTTTCCCACGATCAGCTCTCATGGCACTGCTGCACTGCTCATATTTCCACAGGCAACCCTGACCTACCCAAGTGCCTCTTCTTAAGCCAGCCTTGTCTACCACAAGTGCCTTGTCTGAAGAAAACAGGCCACGAAATCTGGCACATTTGAAAACTGGCATCAGCCTCAGTGGAAGGCGAGTGGGGGACACTGTGGCCCACAATCCGTTCCTACCACCTACAGGAAAAGAAAAGAAATGTCAGACTAAACCTCAAGAAGCTTGAGATTCAAGCACATCGTGGATCCTACAGAGAAATGAGAGGTTTATAGAAAGACGGCTATAATTAAAGCTATAGAATACTGATTATAGCCTTGAACTATGACAGCAGCACTGAAAGAAATTTATCAAGAGAATGGCAGTCTTGACTTAATCGGGGTCTCAGTGGTGAAATTTGGTGAAGCTTAAACTGCCGTTCTGAGACAGCCAATATTCCATGTAGATTGCAACTTAGCAAGACATTATTCATGTTGTTTGCTTTCTTCTTTTTGATGGTTTTCTCCCCAGATTTTCATTGGGTAATAATAAAATACTGACAAAGACGTTGCTCTGAAATCATAGACACACATTCTTTGCTATTCCTAAAAATTCATCACAGATGCTTCCTAGTTGTTACTAGACACCCTCCACAGACATGGGCGTAGCAAGGGGGACAGGGGGGCCGTGGCCCCAGGCATGCAAATTTGAGGGGGCACAAACCAGGCACCCCATGCAGGTGCTGGCTTCCGCTGGGGTCCCACCCAGCAGGGGACTGTAGCTTTTTATACCACGAATATTCTGATTTAGGGTTTTGGGGGGTTCCAGTTTACTCATGTTGTAGTGCCAGAGTGCCCCTCCTAATTGCAATAATACAGTAGCATAGCGGAAGAATCTCAGGACTAATAAAGTAGAATGGTGTGTTGGCATCTATCCATCTAGAGAGAAAATGGAGTGTGCCTCTGGGGTTAAGACAAACCACTAATGCACTATTATTGCATCAATGGCCACATACACACCATACTACACCATAGTACTATGACACCCTTTTAAACAAGCATGGCTTCTCTCAGAGAATTATGGGAGCTGCAATAATAATAATAATTTATTACGTATACCCCACCCTTCTGGCCAGGCTTCCCCAGACACTTTGGGAGGCTCCCAACAAATATTAAAAACATGATAAAACACCAAACATTAAAAAGTTCCCTAAACAGGTCTGTCTTCAGATGTCTTCTAAAAGTCTGATAGTTGTTTATTTCCTTGACATCTGAAGGGAGGGTGTTCTACAGGGCAGGTGCCACTACTGAGAAGGCCCTCTGCCTGGTTCCCTGTAACCTCACTTCTCGCAGGGAGGGAACTGCCAGAAGGCCCTCAGAGCTGGACCTCAGTGTCCAGGCTGAATGATAGGGGTGGAGACGCTCCTTCAGGTATACTAGGCTGAGACCGTTTAGGGCTTTTAAGGTCAGCACCAACACTTTGAATTGTGCTCGGAAACGTACTGGGAGCCAATGTAGGTCTTTCAGGACTGGTGTTATGTGGTCTTGGTGGCCACTCCCAGTCACCAGTCTAGCTGCCGCATTCTGGATTAGTTGTAGTTTATGGGTCACCTTCAAAGGTAGCCCCATGGAGAGTGCATTGCAGTAGTCCAAGCGGGAGATAACTAGAGCATGCACCACTCTGGCAAGACAGTCCATGGGCAGCTAGGTTCTCAGCCTGTGTACCAGATGGATCTGGTAGACAGCTGTCGTGGACACAGAATTGACCTGTGCCTCCATGGACAGCTGTGAGTCCAAAATGGCTCCCAGGCTGTGCACCTGGTCCTTCAGAGGCGCAGTTACCCCATTCAGGATAACTGGGTGCTGAGAGACTCCAATTCCCCTCCCAGAGCTACAATTTCCAGAGAGGTTAACAATCAATCCCTCTTTTCCGGGGAACCCTGCTGTTATTTTGGGGTGGGTTTCAGTGCACAAATAACAGTGGATTTGGATCTGTTGCACAACAAATCCACTCCCCCCCCCCAAAAAAAAACCCCTGCACTTTTTGTGCAGTAGACTGTGTGGGGCAAACATTGCTTTCATTGCAATTGCAATTGCATTTGACACAGTGCCATCTCCCCTCAAACAAATTGAGATGAATGCTCGATGAACAGATCACCTGCGAGCCCCCAGAGCTGTGGTGGCTGGTCTCATTGGGACTGGTAGGGTGAAAAGCAAGGAGGCCAACACTAGGGGGAGCCAGAGCCAATAACAGGCAGAGCTAACTAATGTGTGTTTTGTCCCCATCCTCCTCCCTCTTGAGTTCTATAGGATGGTTGTGGAGGACAACACTTAGACTTAGCAGGAGGAAGGAGACAGTCAGGGTCATGGGACTGTGATAGCTCTTAATCTCAGGGTTGTGAGTTCAAGTCCCACAATGAGGATTCATTCATTGCAGGGGTCTGAACTAGATTACCCTCCAGGTCCCTTCCAACTCTACAATTCTATGCCCTGTGTTGGTCATAAGTAAGAAGGCAGGTGGGTTTGGAGGAATCAAGACTGTTGCTGAGAGGGCAGTGCCCCACTTGCCCTAATGGACTAGCCTCCACTGACCCAGATATTATCTCCAGGACGTATGAGTTATTATGTGCCTATGCCAATCCACCCTGAATGCTGAGAAAGAGAGAGAATTCCATCCATCTGTTTTAATATTTAGTGAGTCGTTTGATATCAGAAGACTCTTCCCCTAAATCCGAAAGGCTTCAAATAGAGACATAATAGAGGAGGGGGGGAGATCCATTTCATAAGCCAGCTTTACGGAGTACCTCGAGGTGAGGTGCTTCTGTTTAGACTTAGCTGTCCTTTTTAAAGAAAGATTCTTTCACTTGATACCCAGCAGGAGTGAAATATGTGTGCGCCTGAGGAAAGGCTGGTACTGAGATATAGGCAGGTTATTTAAGTATAAATGAAAAGTGAGCTACAGATGATAATGGTTTTGTTACTCAAGTGGCTGATCAAAAATGACACCTGAGAGGGAATATTTATACCAGAAGCACAAGTCTTTCCAGAGCTGCAATTTGAGCGAGGGCCTGTTCAAGGATTTCCAGATCAGTGAAATTTCTTATACCACTGCTGCCTCAGTAAAATTTTGAAGGCCAGAAATTCATGGTGGCAACATCTAGGACCCTAGGGTCATGTCAAGGGTGGCCAGACACAAGCAACATTCACAACAAATTGTTACTCTCTCTTCACCAAGTGAAAATTACTGAGAACCTCAATTTCCAGGCCATGTTCAAGGTCTTGTAGTTAACGTATGAAGCCCTGAACAATTTAGGACCAGGTTACCTGAAAGACCCCCTCCCTCTGTATAGACCTGTAAATTCACTTAGATTATCTGGGGACATTCTACTTGTGGCACCACACACTGCCAAATATCATAGGGTGGCAACCAAAAAAGACATTTTATACTATTGCCCCATTTTGTGGAATGCCCTTTCCTTCACCATACGTGAAGGAGCAACCATCTGTTGCTTCAGACATCTTGTAAAGGCATCTCCTTTTGCCCGGGTTTTCCTTGACCCTTAAAATCGGAACCATGTTTTATGTGTCCGAATGCCTAAAATCCTGTTTTATTTGTTTTTACATACTTGTAACCCCGTTTGAACTGGATTTAGGTTGTAGTTTGGTTTTAGTGAGGTTGTTTGTTCTGCACCACATAGAGATTTTTTTAAAAAATTACAGTGGTACCTCGGGTTAAGACTTAATTTGTTCTGGAGGTCCGTTCTTAACCTGAAACTGTTCTTAACCTGAGGTACCACTTTAGCTAATGGGGCCTCCTGCTGCTGTCGCGCGATTTCTGTTCTCATCCTGAAGCAAAGTTCTTAACCCGAGGTACTATTTCTGGGTTAGCGGGGTCTGTAACCTGAAGCATCTGTAACCTGAAGCGTCTATAACCCGAGGTACCACTTTATACGGTTTATAAATGCTTTAAACAAAAGAAAGAAATTACATGCTATAGGATTGCAGGATAAGGGACAGCCCCAGGTATTTTGCTGCCTAAGAGGAGGGGCAAGACATGGTATCCCCCCTCCCAATTCCACATGAAGAAGTAGAATCTTACTGCAACCCAGGCCAAAGGGACATTGTCTTCCACCACATCTTGGAGCAGAAGGCTGACTTAGGGAGTACAGCCCCTTGCCCCTCATCTTCTG
Organism: Podarcis cretensis; assembly: GCF_951804945.1. Lineage (NCBI taxonomy): Eukaryota > Metazoa > Chordata > Lepidosauria > Squamata > Lacertidae > Podarcis > Podarcis cretensis. The sequence goes on along the minus strand of NC_137181.1, from coordinate 16,658,932 downwards.
CCACCTGAGGCAATCTCTCCACTCTGACTAGAGTCAGGGCTGGCCCTGGCCAGGTTTCCAAATGCTACCTCGGCAGCTTTCCACGTGGAAGTGGTTACTTCATTGCTATGATAGCATGTTACCTTTTTATATATAAAGGATGCTGTCAACTTTGCTTAACCTTTGAGCAGATTCTAGAGCCCAGCCTGCTCCCTCTGTATTCCTCTGATTCTGTTATCTTTGATAACGGACCGCATTGAAGAAAATTCCATGTGGCAAAGGTCTTTCCGTGGCAACATAAGATGGAAACTTTAAACAGTGAGGCAAAACTCCTGCCTTTCGAGAGGTTATGGAAGAACCACTGAAATTTATTCTGCAAGGGATAAGTGGCATACGGTCCATTCTTCAAGGAGGCTGTTTTAAGATGAAAGATTCATCGAGATAGACAAATATCTAGACAGTTACAGATAGGTAGCCGTGTTGGTCTGCCATAGTCAAGACAAAATAAAAAAATTCCTTCCAGTAGCACCTTAAAGACCAACTAAGTTAGTTCTAGGTATGAGCTTTCGTGTGCATGCACACTTCTTCAGATACCACACTTCTGAAGAAGTGTGCATGCACACGAAAGCTCATACCTAGAACTAACTTAGTTGGTCTTTAAGGTGCTACTGGAAGGAATTTTTTTATTTTGTCTTAAATATCTAGACAGACAGTGTTATAAGCCCCATTTAAATAGAGATGGGAAGGGGAGAGAGGGAGCCCAGGTTGTCCCACCTTCTCATGCTATCCCCATTGCCCTCTGGGTGTTCTAGGGCAATTGTCAGAAGCAGCCCCAGGCAGCATGGCCAATGGCCAAGGGTCATGGGAGTTTGAGTCCAATGGCATCCACAGGGTTGGAGTGATGGGCAAATCTGCCAATATCAGTTTCTCTCAGGATTTCCTGCACTGAGGAAGCAGTTGGACTAAGACATGCTATGAAGCCCCCTCCAACTTCATAATAAAGGGTCTAGAAACCAAGCCTTATTAGGAACAGTTAAGGGAGTTGGATATGTTTAGCCTGGAGAAGAGAAGACTGAGAGGAGATTTGATAGCCATCTTCAAATATCTCAAGGGCTGCCTCGTGGAAGATGGAGCAAGCTTGTTTCTTTCCTGCTCCAGAGGGTAGGACCCGAACCAACGGATTCAAATGAAAAGAACAGAGATTCAGACTAAAAACAGAGATTCAGACTAAACATCAGTTGCACTTCAAGACCCCAAGACCCACACCCCTTGTAAATAACTTCACATGGGCAAATATTTTAGTTTAAGTTATTGGGCAAATTTTAGGCCACAATTTTATTAATTACAGAAAAAAATGAGTGGTATTGGCTTAGGCATTGGCAAAAGTCTATAACTGACTCCGTCTTTGGTTGGTTGTCTGAGAGGGTAAACACCAAACGAGGGAGCAACATCGATGAAGACCGACCGAAGCTCACCGCTAGGCATGGTCCTAGCCCCTCAAGCAGACTTCAGACGAGAACCAGGACCCCCAGATTCCTTTACCAGAATACCCTATTCCTGGAGGGGCAGGTGATGGCTGCACCTCCCCTCCCCCACATTCCAATAAGCCAATGCCTAACCTTACAAGTTGTGACGATTGCTGAGGGGGTAGGTGAAAACCAAGTGGCCAAAGCCAATCTGCCAAATGGAAAAATTCCTACCCAGCCCCTGTTCCGAAACAGGCGACCCAAACCAAAGCAAGGCCAAAGCAATACAGCGTAACATCGGGGGGGGGGATGTCCGGCAGCGCAAGGCAAGTGCCTCCAATTGCGTCACGCTGCTGCATATACAGAGCCCAGGGATCATGCCACCTCACGTGATTGGCCCAAACAGCCTGGCATGATCCCTGGGCAGGGGGCTAAGACTAGCTACGCCCCAAACAACTTTTAACCCTGTGGAGTTGTTCTCGGGGCCTGCGCACAACCAGGAACCTCAGTAAGGAGGATCCCATGAAGAACTTTCTGACAGTAAGAGCTGTTCAAAAATGAAACAGACTCCCTCCGAAGGTGGTGGACTCTCCTTCATTGGAGGGTTTTAAGTATAGATTGAATAACCATCTGCCATGGATGCTTTAGTTGAAATTCCTGCATTGTAGATAACTATTTGGGTCCCTTCTAACTCTATAGTGTTCCTATGATTCTATCTCTTCATGATTTTGCAACATTGAAATATCCTATAAGGACCGGATTTGAGGCTGGGCTTGTACTGTCCTCCAATAACGGACCTCTACAGATGCGTATTTTGAAGCATAGGAACGGGCCTATGTGTGGCCAGCCTGGGCAGTGTGTACTGTGCAATTGTAGTGGACTTTTTTTTTCCCCTCTCCTTTTTTGTTCCTTTCCCAAAGGGTGGCATCCATCACCCAGGACAAACAATGGTGTTTGTTTGGTACAGTGTCCCTAACAGAGATACTCTGAAATCTTGTACATTTGTCCAACCTTAAGCCCTATTTCTCTCTCCCTACCAATCCATTTAAATCACATCTTAATGTTTTCTCTTGCAATGAGATGTCTATGTTTAAAACTTTTCAGCGCAGAGGTGGGGTTGGGACCTGAATGCTACAACCACACCATCAGTCTCCTCTTCATTCTTTCCGATCCTTTGCCCAGCTATTCTCAGACAAACAGAACATGAGAAGTTCAAAGACCCACAGCATGTCATTATGAATCACATCCTGCCTCTAAGCTGCTTTCCTCCCTCGAAAATTTCTCTCTTTTTTTTTTTTTCAAAGAAGAAGTCAAGAGGACCACAAATCTTTGTGAATGGCGTTAATTACAGACTGCCAGCAAACATATGGAAACATTAGAGGGAGAGAGAGGGAGAGAGAGTTCAACAGCTAATTCAAAACCAGTGAAACTGGAATGCTGGCATTTAGCTGGCTGTATATTCCTATCACTGTGGGGACCGATATCTTCAACATGATTAAAACAAAACTCTGGCGTTTGTGGACTATGGATATATACATCCTCATAGAACAACCCACACTTCCAGAGTGCCTGGCCAGGACTGCAGGAAGTGCTCCAGGCTCTGCATCTGGGGTTGAGAATCAATGGTTGTAAGAAATTGATCTTTTAGCATGGCAGGAACCTACACTTTGGAACTCCCTGCCTCTTGATAGCAGGCAAGCACCTTCACTGTACTCTTTTTGGGGCCTGCTAAAAACATACCGTATTTTTTCCTCTATAAGACTCACTTTTCCTCTCCTAAAAAGTAAGGGGAAATGTGTGTGAGTCTTATGGAGCGAATGCAGGCTGCGCAGCTATCCCAGAAGCCAGAACAGCAAGAGGGATCACTGCTTCCACTGCGCTGCGATCCCTCTTGTTGTACTGGCTTCTAAGATTCAGAATATTTTTTTTTCTTGTTTTCCTCCTCCAAAAACTAGGTGCGTGTTATGGTCTGGTGCATCTTATAGAGTGAAAAATACGGTATTATGGGACGCAGATGGCGCTGTGGGTTAAACCACACAGCCTAGGACTTGCCGATCAGAAGGTCGGCAGTTTGAATCCCCTCAACAGGGTGAGCTCCCGTTGCTCAATCCCAGCTCCTGCCAACCTAGCAGTTCGAAAGCACTTCAAAGTGCAAGTAGATAAATAGGGACCACTCCGGCGGGAAGGTAAACGGTGTTTCTGTTAGCTGCTCTGGTTCACCAGAAGCGGCTTAGTCATGCTGGCCACATGACCCGGAAGCTGTACACCGGCTCCCTCAGCCAATAAAGCAAGATGAGTGCTGCAACCCCAGAGTCGGCCACAACTGGACCTAATGGTCAGGGGTCCCTTTACCTTTACCTTAAAAACATATTTGCTTAGATAATTCTACCCACAGTTGTAGAATGTTGCTGCATGTTTCTCGCTTATTGCTGATTTTAACTTTTGGATGTGTTAAAGAATTTGTTTTTACTGAGAATTTTATCGTTCTTTTTTTTTTTGTAACCCACTTTGAAGTCCTTTTTTACAATAAGTGGCATAATAAATAAAATAAACACTCCACTGAACAGCATCAAGACTGGGGTTTTTCCCCACATTAGGGGTGTTATCCAATATGATGGGTCTCAAAGACCCATTGAAACAAATGAAGTTCAGTAACTTAGACCCAATTATTTCAATAGGAATAGTCTGAGTATGGCTTAGCTGGACATCTACCCCACTGGTTATTTCTGGACAAGTGTCAGGGAGCTCCTGCTAACTGACTGTTGACAGTTTGAGCATATTACATAAATCATGGCTGCCAATTAGTTTATGGGCCAATTCAAAGTGCTGATTTTGACCTATAAAGCCTTAAATGGCTCAGGACTGCAATACCTCAAGGACCACCATCCCTAATATGGACTCTGCAATCATCCCACGAGGCCCTTCTTTGTGTGCTTCCTCCACGAGTGGTCCAGAGGACAGCATACATGAGAATGGGCTTTTCTGCAGTGGCTTCCCATCTGTGGAATATTCTCCTTAGTGAGGCTCGCTTGGCCCCTTTGTTACATATCTTTAGGCACCAGGCAAATACATTCCTCTTCTCACAGGCCTTTGGCTAATTAAACAGCTCTCAGCACCCTTAACAAACTACAGCTCCCAGGATTCTCTGGGGGGGAGCCATGACTATTTAAAGCGGCGTCATAGTGTTTTAAAGGTACAGCGGTACCTCGGGTTAAGAACTTAATTCATTCTGGAGGTCCATTCTTAACCTGAAACTGTCCTTAACCTGAGACACCACTTTAGCTAATGGGGCCTCCCACTGCTGCCGCCGCGCAATTTCTGTTCTCATCTTGAAGCAAAGTTCTTAACCCGAGGTAATATTTCTGGGTTAGCGGAGTCTGTAACCTGAAGTGTCTGTAACCTGAAGCGTCTGTAACCCGAGGTACCACTGTATGCTGTGAATGTGTCTTAGTACCTAATAAGTCATCTCACCTGCGCTTCCATACACTAAGTTCTCCATTCCTCTGCTGTTGGGGAGTTTGCAGCATCCTTGCTCCAACAGCATCCAAAAGTCTGTGCTATATTTTTCCTTTGACGGCCAAAAGATCCCTGCCTTGCTTGTTTTGCAGAGCATCACAGGCATGGCAGCCTATTAAAATGTCCTAATAAAAAGTGACTGACGAAAGAGGCTCCCGGTGCACATGTGCTCCGTGGTGATGATGAAGCTGTCAGCAACAACTAAGCAAATGTAGCAAACCGAGATCATCATCAACCAACCCTACCAAAGCCTCCGGAGCAGAGAGAAAACTGTTAAGCAAATGACTTAGTTAAAAGCTAGATGCAGGGGTTTCGTTCCGGTCTTAGCCCTGCCAGGGCCTGATTGACACGGAGGTGTGATGAAAGCTGCGCCAAAAATTCAGCGGAAATTGGGGTCGAGACTTGGATTTTGGCAGCATCGACATTTGTCCTGGACAAAAGGCAAAGGGAGGCACTCAACAAAGTTTTGAATGCCAGAGTAGACCCATTGAAAGCACCACGATTAGCATAGCCAAAAAACAGTCACTCTGAGGCATGGAACAAATGGGTGGGCCTGCCTCATGCCCTCCCAACCTAACTGATAGCCTGAGTTGTGTGCGAATTGTGCAGAAAGCAAGCTGAGAGCAGAGAATTGTGCAGAAAGCAAGCTGAGAGCAGAGAAAGCAAGCTGAGGGATGGCTCCAAAGCTGTGACTAATGGAGAAGCAATATCTTTTGGGGTGTTGATGCTGTGAACCCCTCCATCTTATGCTCAGGTTGTTGTGTAACTAAAGCCACATATCCCAAAAGACAGCACCGTCTCCACTGACCTTCATTCCAAACAAACTGAACCCGAGAACATCTTCAGATACCTAAAGGGCCATCACATGGAGAAAGCTTGTTTTTTCTTGCTCCAGAAGGTAGGACCTGTTGGTTTCTGCTCTCTTTCACTGTGCAGCGTAGTGCTTGTCACGAGACAGGTGTTTACATTCCACAGTCTGTGCTGTTGGAGTTTCTCACGGGAAAGGAGACTGGATGTGACGTACACTGGTTTCCTGTTTTTCACTGTTCACACAGTGTTTCTCTCCGTGCTTCAGAGGAGAGAGGATGCTTTCTCTGTTCCGGCAGAGGCAAGATGTTTCTCTGTAATCTACCAGCTTTGAAGTGTAAATAAAGTAATATAGAGTATGTGGCACGTACTCCTCATCATTCCGCTGTGCACGGGCTACTGCAATTTCAACAGGACCCTAGCCAATGGGTTCAAGAAAGGAGATTCAGACTAATAATAATAATAATAATAATAATAATAATAATAATTTATTTATAACCCCCCCCCCATCTGGCTGGGCTTCCCCAGCCACTCTGGGAGGCTTCCAACAAAATATTAAAATACAGTAATGCATCAAACATTAAAAGCTTCCCTAAACAGGGCTGCCTTCAGATGTCTTCTTAAAGTCTGGTAGTTGTTGTTCTCTTTGACATCTGATGGGAGGGTGTTCCACAGGGCAGGTGCCACTACCGAGAAGGCCCTCTGCCTGGTTCCCTGTAACTTGGCTTCTCACAGTGAGGGAGCCACCAGAAGGCCCTCGGAGCTGGACCTCAGTGTCCGGGCAGAACGATGGGGGTGGAGACACTCCTTCAGATATACTGAACCGAGGCCATTTAGGGCTTTAAAGGTCAGCACCAACACTTTGAATTATGCTCGGAAACATACTGGGAACAGTGGAAAGGACTCCCTTGGAAGGTGGTGGGCTCTTATTCCTTGGAAGTTTTTAAGCAGAGGTTGGATGGTTACCTGTCAACGATTCTTTAGTTGTGATTCCTGCATTGCAGAAGGTTGAACTCAATGACTTCCAACTCTACTATTCTATGATTCTAAGCTCCTGGATCTCCCAGATTATCTCACCACTCAGAGAATGTGGTGGAAAGTAACATTATGTTCTCACATGGCAAACAACAGAGGGAGGGGAAGGATGCACAGGCAGGAAAACATTTTGCGGTTGTTTCTGTTGCACCTCCTTAGGCTTACTTGGCAGGCGGAGCTGCAACAGGGCCTGGGAACTCAATGGGCTCTGAGGAAGAGCTGAAGGAAGCAAGAAGGCAGCAGCGTTCAGGTGTCCCGGGCAGCAGACCCAAACACACCGAGAGGCAAGAGGGTAAGGGCAGACACTCAAGAGATTAGGAGACCTTTGGAGGGACAGCTTTCACTTTCTGAAGCTTTCAAATATGTGGCGCACAGCACATGCCACAGATTGCTACATGGCATCTGCTAATTATTTTTTAAAAATACATAATGCATATCCTATTATTAGATGTGTTGCCCAGCTGTAGGTGTTCAGATAAATTGATTCACCAGCTGGCAATCTCTTGGTACTGTATCTCTTGGAAACAACCAACCGTGGATATCTATATTTATCTATATCTATGTATAATCTCTGTAGGTTTGAAATAGTCATGCAGAGATTCAAGAAGCCACGTTGAGTGTCGGTGTGTGAGTCTATGTGTTTTGAGCAGGGGGAAGAAGCATGCATCTCTAACTGCTGCAATCATCCATTCAGAACATTAGCAATCTTACCAAATCCAGTAGTTGCAGTAAACCATAAATCTACCAGTTGCAATATACACATTAAAATACAAATTAAAAAGCGTCCAGATTTACAGCTTAACTGTTCAACCACACTGGCCATCATGCTGTTTAAACAACCTTTCCTGCTGGTAGTGAACTCATCTCTGAGTGCTGGTTCCTTGGGTTACCAAAAGAAGGAACCATCATCTATGAGATGATGTTATTGGCAGGCTTGGGAGAACTTGACACAGAAATAAAACCATGGGGGGGTAAAGTCCTTAAGGGGGTGTAAAAAACAAGACCTCAATAAGGACAGAGCTGTCCAGAGGCCACACAATGCTATCTGTTGGGAGCATGAAAACCAGCTAGAAAAGCAATTGCAGTGGAGTCTCCTGAAAAAGGGCATAAGTGACTGGCTGAGTGGAAGCCTAAAGAGGATTGCTGTACTCCCACTTGTTATTCTTTGTTGTAACGGCTAATGTGCCCATTCTGTGCTATCTATATGCCCATTTTTCAGCGGCTGTAATTTAGCTTTTACTTTTAATTCTATAGCTCTGTTGATTGTGATCAATGTTGACAGCATCATACACAAAGAGAGTTCCTGTATTTGTTGTTGTGTTACTCATAGATTCACAGCTCAAACCTTTCATTTGCTAAGGTTGGTGAGAGTCAAGCTGAGCCAAACAGTAGTTTGTTGCAAGTTATCTTTTTTCCCCAAAAAAGATTTTTTTAAAAAATATTTACATTAAATCTTACATTTCTTTTTTAACAGCTTTTAGGAAAGAGGGTGCGTGTAAGCACAAAGAATTATATTGTTTTGATTCTGTGAAGAACATAATGGATCAAATGTCATTAAAGAAAACCTACACATTTATTAGCACCTAAACTGCACTGCAAATAGTGGGACATGCTCTCAGTAAAAAAATATTTACGATTTGAATGCCTGGCTACATTTCTACTTCAGAGCATGATGTGGTTTGTATGAGTGTGCATAGGCAATTGTATCTGGGATTTATAGCATGAGGGTGTCCAGAAAAGCAAAGGTAATTTTGGTCACATAGTTTGGGCAGCCATTTTGCTGTTAGTTTCTGAAACACTTTCCATCAACTCACCCTCAGCTTATGTAGAGACAGGCAGGATGCCATCTGTTGGCTAATGTGCTGCAGAATTATTGCATTAGCTAGGAGAAATGTAATAGTGTGTTGCAAAGTAACTGCATCATGCGCATTAAAGTTTAGTCCAAAACAAAAACAGAAATAAAAAGAGGCTTGTGGCAACCTATCAAATGTTACAGTGGTACCTCGGGTTAAGTACTTAATTCGTTCTGGAGGTCCGATCTTAACCTGAAACTGTTCTTAACCTGAAGCACCACTTTAGCTAATGGGGCCTCCTGCTGCCGCTGTGCTGCCGGAGCACGATTTCTGTTCTCATCCTGAAGCAAAGTTCTTAACCCGAGGTACTATTTCTGGGTTAGTGGAGTCTGTAATCTGAAGCGTATGTAACCTGAAGCGTATGTAACCCGAGGTACCACTGTATTATGGCATAAGGTTTCATGGACTACAGTCTACTTTATCAGATGCATGAAGTGTAATTCTCAGTTGGTGGTGGGTGGGTGTGTACCAACAACAACAACAACAACTGAGAATTACACTTCATGCATATGATAAAGTGTGGTTTGTGTGTCCCTCACACACGGTTGTAAAAATGGGTGTGGAGTTCTAAGCAGCAGAATTATGAGGGTAACAAAATGCAAGGAGGTTCTGGTACATCTAGGGAACCATGCACGTAAACAGATGCTCTGTGTTTGGTACTCCAGACTAATCCAGCAGCCAGACCTGTGTGCACCCCCTCAAGTACCGTGTTTTTCCATGTATAACACGCCCACGTGTATAAGCGCCCCCTGTTTTGGAGGACTCCAAATTAAGAAAATGGGGGGAGATTGTCAAGATTTGTAGTGTTGATAAGCTTTTGGGAGGCGGATTGTCCACAGTTGTTGAGCTTTGCCAAAAATCACTCACCCGACTGAACAACTCTTAAAATCGCAAGCGATGCAAAAGCCACCAATTGCTCACCCAATTGCCACAGGGGCAGCCAATCAACAACAGCCCTTGCCGTGGCCACCAATCAACTGCCAAATAGCCGCTGACAATCTCCTGCTTATGGCTTCTACCAATCGCCCATCCCCCTTCAGCACTATCCGTGTATAAGACGACCCCAAATTTTTCACATAATTTTTAAAGAAAAAAGGGTGTCTTATACATGGAAAAATACAGTGAGTCTTAGCTGCACCAATCATCTAGTTCATGGGCAGAGCATGGAGAGCCATGTAAGGCCATCAGTTCCTGCTAAACAGTCAACTGGTGCAATTGCAGCTTTAAAATAAAATAAATAGGGCAATCTACAAATTTTTATTCTTGCCCTGCTGGATTATGGCCAGTGTGATTCCATACAAAGTTTACAGGATTGCTGAAAGAGTTTTGATGTTACTCGCTCTATAAAGAATGTAGATTCTGGTTCTTTTTCCTTTATTTATTTATTTTTTTAAAATGCCTCGAGGTTAAATGTCTAATCTTCTCTCTTTGTAAATCAGCCGACTGTTGCTGGAGAAAAGGGGATGTTTTTCTTCTTGGACTGGATCCATCTCCGTTTTGGGTCTCCAAACCCTTGAGGTTAACGGTTGAGGTTTGAGAACTTGGAAGTGCATTGAATATGGGGGGGGGGGGAATGGGTTGCACAATATGGGTGCTTTTCATCTTCCAGCTTCTTAATGGCCGCTTTCCTCTTTGCCATTTGAGCACTTAACCTTTCAAGGTGTAAATTGCCAGCGCAACAGAAGGTGGGAAATCCATGGCATACACAATGCTTCATCATAATAAGCCCCGTCTAATATTCTAGCCCGGTTTGGTCTCACCAGCAAATTAGGCACTCGCTGAGACCTTGATGCTCTAAGTAACACTGAGGACAGGCTAACATGACATAATACGGTTGCCATGGAAACAGGGGAAGTTCACCAGCAACATCAGGGCTGTGTGGATCATCAATTCAGCATTCTTGCTAAATGCAACCTAGTCCTTCTTCCTCATTACGCCGTGTCTGCGATTTGCAAGAAGCTGGTGCCACCTTTAGCTAGAAGGGAAAGCCAGGTGAAGCTGCAGGAGAAAGAGCCAGCAGCACCTTTTTACAATTTGCACTGCTCATGGCAGTGGGGAGAATCGCCCCCACGGATTCTCCAAGATTGTCCTGGTTGCGCTGACAGCAGCAACTAATTGGCTGCAAGCCACCTGGCATCGCCCTCCTCTGGAGGCTTCCTGGGGCTTTGCAATATCAGACACTTCCAAGAAGCCTGAAGAGTCAGATTGGATTGGAAGTGCATCTGGTGCTTGGATCAAGCAGACACAGTGTCAACAACTATTCCATTGGGAAAAACACACACACACACAGAGAGAGAGAGAGAGAGAGAGAGAGAGAGAGACTGCCCATTATGGGAAAGGTGCCACCTGGAATCTGTGTTCCTCTCTATAGCTCTTGTTATAGGAATTCTAAGGTCTTATTTATATAGAATAAATGCTCATAAATGTACAAGGCAAACACACATGCATAAGTATAAACACCTAAGGCAGCACCTTAGAGACCAACTAAGTTTGTTATTGGTATGAGCTTTTGTGTGCATGCACACGTCTTCAGATAAGTATAGTGTCTGAAGTAGTACAGGAGAGCAATCCTGAAGCCATTTTGACTCTCCCAAAATTGACCTCAAATATTTCTCTGCAAGGAGGAAGGAAATGGGAAAAGCTTGCCAATTGTCTTTGGACTGTAGGGGCTTACACCTCCCTGTAAATACAGTCTGGCAAGTATCTCTTAAGCTGAACACACTATCAATATGCGCAAGAGATTCAGGAACTAAGTATTTACCATCTCAAAGGAATGGCCAGGCTACCCAGAAAAGGCAATCAGATAAAGCATTATCAGGTATCCTGGCAGACAGGAGAGAAGCAACACACTCAAATTTATGCTGGGGACCACCTCTTTCTGTGATGTATGTATGATGTTTTTTGGGGGGTGGTCTTGAGCTACAGGGGAGGCAATTTCAGATGAGATATAAGAGCTTGGACACCATTGTTCTGGGTTCCTCTCCTCCCTCCCTGAGTGGGGGGAGTGGGGGACCCTGTTGCAACAGTTTAATAAAGATCAGGCTTACTAGCTGCTTTGCTTCTCAATAATCTCTGGTTGGCCTCTGTTATTTTCTCCTACCGATAGAGAACCTACATAAGGACTCTATATGGGCTCTTAGATACCCCATAAGGGAAAAGGAGCACCCCCCCTTACATCTGTAATAGGGAAATTATATTTATTCTGCATTGTAGCACCATCACTCTTCACTCTCCATCTCTCTGACTACCAACAGTGTAGTGTAGTTGTTAAGAGAGATAGACTCATAATCTGGTGAACCGGGTTCGCGTCCCCGCTTCTCCACATGCAGCTGCTGGGTGCAGTGGCATAGCGTGGGTTGTCAGCACCCGGGGCAAGGCAAGTATTTTGCGCCCCCTAACCCATGGATTTGCACCCCCTAACCTTAACCCCCAGATGTTGCGCCCGGTGTGGCCAGCCCCCCCTGCACCCCCCACGTTACGACACTGGCTGGGTGACCTTCGGCTAGTCACACTTCTCTGAAGTCTCTTAGCCTCACTCACCTCACAGAGTATTTGTTGTGGGGGAGGAAGGGAAAGGAGATTGTTAGCCGCTTTGAGATTCCTTCGGGTAGTGATAAAGCGGGATATCAAATCCAAACTCTTCTTCTTCTTCTTCCTCCTACTACATGCCGTGTAGACAGACCAATGCAACGTGCAAAAGTGCAAGCACATTTCACAAGCTTACCAAATTGGGGGGGGGGAGGTGCTGGCAGGCCCTAATCTTTTTTTCATTTCTTTTTCAAAGGTTGGACAGAGCTGAATGGAGCAGCAGCAAGCCAGGTAGCTACAGCTTCTGCCCCTTCCTTTGCTCCCCCCCCCCACTCCCATCCACCTATTGGCCCTGATGGAGTATCAGGAAGGGAGAAAAATCCTGGAAGCATCAGAGTGGACTGCACAACTTGGGGAGGGGGCAGATTTTTTGAAAATCCCTCATTAAAACACACACACACACACACACACACACACACACACCTCCATGCAAAGTAAAAAATAAACAAAGCAGAATGGGAGAAATGATTCTAATGCAGCTTGCTTTGTTGGCTTCTACGGATAAGATTGGTTTTATGTATAGGAGTATTTAAACATTTCCGTGACCCACCAGCAGTCTCAAATGTTCTTCCTTTGTTCATCCCACATTCCGTTGCAGGTGTCCACATCCATGTGCAGGTTGTAGAATCCTAGAGTGGACTCTACCACTTTATGCTGCTATGAAGGGAAGTTACTTATTTTAGCTACACCCTACCAATTTAAAAAGAATGCCACCAAATCAAACTCACATAGCATGGAGAAAGATTTATATCCCAGCCCCATTCCCTCTCCTGCTATCTGTCTACTTGCAGACATTTCCCCCCCTATACACTTTCAACCATTTGATTCCCCCCACACACACACCTGAAATGACATTGCCCATTCTACCTCTCAACACCCTCATTCATCTTTCTGCTTCTTGCATAAGACCGGGTCTTAGTGCCACCGAAATGGAGGAGGGTGATAATGGGTGTTGTTGATAACCTGCTCAAGAGAGGACAGGCATCCCCATCAGATGTTTCCCTAGGCTCTGCAAGAAGACCTCCATTGAAGGAGAGAACCTACGTAATTGGATCCATTGTTGAACTGCTCTTAGCATCATGACATTTCATGCCACGTCCAACCCAAATCTACCCCCCTGTAACTGATTCCCCTCAGATCCCATCCTGCCCTCTGAGGCATCAGAGAACAGATTGCTGCCCCTGGAGGTTGGTTCCTCAGGGCAGGTATGGGCACTGCCCCACCACCCCAGCCTGCCTTCTTTCTTACATCCAGGCAACATTCACATAGCAGTTTCTTCCCTTCGTGTAATGGGAAACCTACTGCCAGAAATCTAGCAGGGCAGAGTGAAAGTTTAGCACTCATTTCCATGTTAATTGCTTCCAGGAAAAGAAATCTGTTTGCAACCCCACTAGCTCAGAAAAATCATGCCCTTGCAAGTAGCTGCAGGAGAGGGACCCTGAGCTACTTCTAGGTGCTTCTAGGACTAAGATGAAACCGTGAAGCTGCCTTGTAATTTTTGCTATTGAGTGTTGCATGCCATTTAAGTAACCTTGTTATATTTATAGTATTGTAATATGGGTTACATTGTGTGTTATTATATTTTCTACAGTGGTACGTCAGGTTAAGAACCTAATTCGTTCTGGAGGTCTGTTCTTAACCTGAAACTGTTCTTAACCTGAGGTACCACTTTAGCTAATGGGGCCTCCCGCTGTCGCTGCACCACCGCCGCACAATTTCTGTTCTCATCTTGAAGTAAAGTTCTTAACTTGAGGTACTATTTCTGGGTTAGCGGAGTCTGTAACCTGAAGCGTCTGTAACCTGAAGCACCTGTAGCCCGAGGTACCACTGTACTGTTTTTCTGTGCTCTTAAATTGTCACTATGTTATTGTGTTACTGTTATTGTTTTGCTGTTGTTTAGCTATGTCATTATGAAATAGTTTTTGTAGTGTTTGTTTGAAATGCATTCTTGGTTTTTGCCTCTCTCTTTTTTTTGTAAGCCACTATGAGCATGGTGTTTTGGGGGTTTTTTTGAGAGGAAAAGCGAACATACAAATAAAATGATGGAATTTGGAGCAGTATACCAGCATGCATACAGTTCTTTCCTGCCACTTTCACGTGGGAAACAAGGGGGAACAGATGCACACATGGGCGAAATCCAGGCCAGGGAATAGTGATGTTGTCCAAAGAAGTTTGTTGTGTCACCCTGCACCCACTGGTGTGAATGAAATTTAGTGTGACACGCCGGTATATCAGGCTAAAAGGCACAGTTTCTGTAACACAACAAGGACTGCAGTATGAAAGGAATGTTAGGAAAAGAGACAGAATACCAGCATTACTATCAGGAAAATGAATGCAACATTTCCTATGCCTGAATAGGATTGCTTATCAACTTCCTCCTCCTCCTCATTCTCAGCATTGCAGAAATCAGCAGGAAGGAGGACAAAACTAGATAGCTGGATAGCTCAGACAGTAGAGCATGAAACTCTGAATCCCAGGGTTGTGGGTTTGAATCCCACGTTGGGTGACAGATTCCTGCATTGCAGGGGTTGAAACAGATGACTACTTGTGGCCCCTTCCAACTCTACAATTCTATTATTTGCCCTGGCTCCACTTACTTTTGGGTTCCCTGCCTCCCCCCCCCCAGCAGACCCAATGGGTACCAGACCCCACTGGTTTCTGCCCCCTCCCATGCACCATTCCTTCAGATATTTGAAGAGGGCTTTTACATCCCTCCCACCCTGCTCAGGTTATACATACGCATTACCTAAAAGGACCCATTTTCCACACGCTGACCATCTCCAATGCCCTCTTCTGAACCCCACCTGATTTTGAGGCATGCTTCTCTGAGACACACACACAAAATAAATGGAGTTAGTGCCTTGCAAGCTCACTTTCGACTCATGGATCATTTTACACATGGCTCCCCCACTGGAAAGAAAACGTCGTTTGCATGCATTTTTAAAATGTTGTTTCCGAGCTATTATTCTAAGGGTCATTATTTCTTCAATCACAGGCTTCCTAACAAGATTTGGACAAGATTGCTGTTTTACCTGGTGTGTAGTTTGAATTCCGAAGAACATACTGGCACCTAGTGGGCTCTGGTGGTATGGAGACCATGGAAGCTCTTTCAGGATGAGCTTTAATTAAAAGGCAGCAGAATTATTTACTTAGTAGGGTTTCTCCTAACATTACAGCTGGCCCAAATGGATTCTTTTGATGTTTGGAAGTGGGGTAGCAGGTGGAATTCCAAGCACCTCCTCTTTCCCATCAATGAACACCATCAGGGAAGTTCTCCAATCCAAACCTCATTTGAAAGAACAGCAGCAACATGGAAATGAGCTAAAATATTGGGAGGATGCAGATATCGTGCGATTTTTGCACCTATGGTTGTGGGAAAGGTCCCATCACTCAATGAAAAAGCACATTTTTGAATGTGGAAGGTCCCAATTTCAGGTGGTCAAAGTTTTGGAGGAGACTTTTTGGAAATCAGAATAGACTACATCATTCTGGCACAACCTAGTGCCTGTCAGGTGTTTTGGACTACAACTCCCAAGATCCTTCATTATTGGCCATATGGGTCAGGGCTGTTTGGACCTTTGATGGTCTAAAACATCTGACAGGCACCAAGCTGAGTGAAGGCTGAATGAGAAAAACCAGTGGTCTGTCTCTGAACATGGCATCTTCATATGTTGTAGCAGGATTTGTCAAAAAGAGGGATGTGGGAGAAATACAGTTCAGTCACTTTTTATAGGTGAATTTATATAATCTGCAGGGCAGTGGCGTAGCGTGGGGGGTGCAGGAGGGGCCGGCCGCACCAGGCGCAACATCTGGGGGTTAGGGTTAGGGGGCGCAAATCCACGGGCTAGGGGGCGCAAATTACTTGCCTTGCCCCGGGTGCTGACAACCCACGCTACGCCACTGCTGCAGGGAAACGGGTGGTGTTGTGGGTTAAACCACAGAGCCTAGGACTTGCTGATCAGAAGGTCGGCAGTTCGAATCCCCGTGACAGGGTGAGCTCCCGTTGCTCGGTCCCTGCTCCTGCCAACCTAGCAGTTTGAAAGCACATCAAAGTGCAAGTAGATAAATAGGTACCCCTCTGGTGGGAAGGTAAACGGCGTTTCCGTGCGCTGCTCTGGTTTGCCAGAAGCGGCTTAGTCATGCTGGCCACATGACCCGGAAGCTGTATGCCAGCTCCCTTGGCCAATAAAGCGAGATGAGCGCCGCAACCCCAGAGTCAGTCACGACTGGACCTAATGGTCAGGGGTCCCTTTACCTTTACCTTATGTAATCTGCACTTTCTCAAATGATGTGAGACCAGCCATCAAAATTCACACCTATCTGAATTTTGTGACACAGTTCTCCAACCAATGTTTACAGAAATGCATCCATTTAAGGAAACTGTGCATAATTTTTTTATTATTATTTAATATAGTTGAGAAAATAACATACAAGCACACATTTCGTTAGGGGAAAGTCCTTGCGAAACACTTGTCGAAACTGCTTACAAAATTGTGTGATTATTCGGAGAAATTTGCACTGAAATGTTGGTGAGTTTTCACAAGGAATTTTCTTTTTGATGGCTGTGGCTGCATGCAGGTGTGGAGCTGAATTTAAGATAGGAAAAATGAGAAATGGAGACAACCGAAATTGACAGGTCCTCCTTCCATCCCTAGTCAAAAGCACTGCAGATTTCGGAATGGCTGCATCGTGAACATGAATTCTGCCAATGACTAGGTCACTGGGCCAGAGGCTATAGTGCCACTGTCTCTGATTCTGGTGCTGAAATAGAGAATAGTAGCCAGGAGGCTGCTGGACCAGAATCCACAGTTCCAGGGCCCATAGAATTTGAGGCAGGCACCTTACAGACACAAGGAATCCTGGGCCAAAGGAACTGGTTGCTTTCCAAGTAGAGATGGGGGAGAAATTAGATTCAGTTCACATCTAGAACAAAATCTACCTAATTTACACTTTCCACAACCACTATATGAACTGAAACATAGCTGTGCTTTGAATTCACACTGCTCTGAATTTTGCACTGCAGTTCTTCTGTCTAGTAACCAAGGCAAAGTGTACATAAAAATGCATATATTAGTGGTGAGGAAACATACAAAAATTCATTATAATTGGGACAATATGCTTTGCAAAAAAAAAGTGCATATCAGAGGAAATTGCATACAGAAATGTGTCTATTAGGTGCAAGTCACTTTTAAATACTGATAAATTTTCATGAGGATTATGTGGAAATGTGGAGAACTGGAGACTGGAAAAATGAGGAACTGAAACTGAGCGATTATCTGAGTTATCCTTACTTCCATGTTAATTCATGGGTCTAGTGGTGCAGAGACTGTACCAGGCAGTTGGTGCAGGAAAAGTGCATGTTCTCAGGCCAGGCCACTGGCCCTTTAAGAGACTCTTATTCTCCAAAAAGGAAACACAGTATAGGAAAAACTGATTGGAGGCAGAGGCTCAGAAAGGCTCCAGTTCACCACCATTTATTTCTCGGAGCAAATTGCTTACTGGGCACGCTCCTGTGGGTTTCTTGGCCAGGCTGGAAAAAAGCCAAGCCGCCAGGTTTTCCTTGCCAATTTAAGCAAGACACTTTTCTTTTTTAAATAATTTTTTTAATTCAATTTTACATATAATTTCCATAAATCACATAACATATATTCATATCTTATACAATATTTTGGACTTCCATCAACTACATCTGAAGGTTTTTCAATCTTTATCACTTAATCTGCATTTCACTAATTTCACTATTACTTTTAGTAATCCTTAACTAATAATTCTATTCATATATTTTTTCTGCAATATTTCGTATAGTCCTCCTTTCAGTACTTCTTGCAGGCCTACTAGCGTAATCTGTAGATTACAGTTGCTTTTCAAACAGTTCACATATTTACTCCAGTCTTCTGAGAACCTCTGGTCCTGCTGGTTTTGGATCCTTCCTGTCACCTTATCCAATTCTGCGTAGCCCAGGAAAGACGCATTTCTTGAAGGCCTTTTTTCTGCAGCAAGTCCAAGTTACGATGGATTATGAGGAAACTAGAACTGTGCACCAGAGCCAGCCAATTCCCAAGCCAAACTGGGCATATCTGGAGGGAGTCAGATGAGTTGTGGACAGGCAGTTGCGGATTGATCCAGGTTGGGGTGTCTGGTCGAGAGCTATCCATAGCTGTTAGTGTGGTTAGGGCAGCAGGTCAAAAGGGGAGTCAGGTACCAGGAGTGGAAATCCCACGGATAGGCCGAGTCCTACCCCACGGCTGGCTGTGTCTTCCCAGGAGAGGGTAGCAGTCACCTGACTCTCCTTCTTGCCTGATGCCCCTCCTTGAAGCAGCACCATGCAGGATTGACAGCTCTGTCAGCAGAGGCACCGATCCTGCATACTTCAGGGTGTTTCTTTGCAAGCTTTCCCTGTGGAGAAGCCCCTCACGAAGGAGCACCCCACGAAACGGACCCCGCTGCTCTCAGTCAGGAGTGGCAGCGAGCAGAAGGAGACACAACTTCTTCTTTCCCTACCTACCTCCCAGCTGTATGGTTCAATTGGTTTCTTTGTTTTTAAATAACAACAACAATTTATTATTTATACCCCGCCCATCTGGCTGGGCTTCCCCAGCCATTCTGGGCGGCTTCCAACCAAATATTAAAATACAGTAATGCATCAAACATTAAAAGCTTCCCTAAACAGGGCTGCCTTCAGATGTCTTCTAAAAGTCTGGTAGTTGTTGTTCTCTTTGACATCTGGTGGAAGGACGTTCCACAGGGTGGGCGCCACTACCGAGAAGGCCCTCTGCCTGGTTTCCTGTAACTTGGCTTCTCACAGTGACCAGAAGGCCCTCGGAGCTGGACCTCAGTGTCCGTGCTGAACGATAGGGGTGGAGACGTTCCTTCAGATATACTGGACGGAGGCCGTTTAGGGCTTTAAAGGTCAACACCAACACTTTGAATTGTGCTTGGAAACGTACTGGGAACCAATGTAGGACTTTCAAGACCGGTGTTATGTGGTCTAGGCATCTGCTCCCAGTCACCAGTATAGCTGCTGCATTTTGGATTAGTTGTAGTTTCCGGGTCACCTTCAAAGGTAGCCCCACATAGAGCGCATTGCAGTAGTCCAAGCAGGAGATATCCAGAGCATGCACCACTCTGGCAAGACGAAGCGGTCTGGTAGGGTCTCAGCCTGTGTACCAGATGGAGTTGGTAAACAGCTGCTCTGGACAGCCCCACCCCTGAACTAGTTTGGGACCATATCCAGGCTGGGACAAGTGGTCCTTGATCTGGCCCAGGGTGGGTCAACCTGACTGCAGGGATCAAGACCATAGGGTGAACTTTTGGAGGGATGTGTGGCTTTAGTGTTACCTCTGTGTTGTGCAGCAAGGATTTTTTTTTTTTTAATGCAGCACTTTTTAACATGCTGACTTAGTACAAACATTTCCTCTCTTTCTATGGCAGAGGCAGTCTGTGGGAAATCATCACCTCGTGCCTCGCCTAATTCCATTTCACGTCCGATTACTCTGCCTTTTGCCGTACTTTACATGTAGCAGGTACCCAATTTATCATGCTGGGGAGGGGAGTCCCTCCTCCCTTCAGTTTTAAGTAGCACTTACTGCTACAAGTCCCTTGCTTCTTACAGATGGCAGCACCCTGTCAGATCTAAGATTACAAGATGGATTTGCCTCAAGTAACCTTTGCCTTAATAAATCCTTCGCAACCATAAGCTACGTGCCGCACTCCAGACCAGATCCTCTGCAGCCGAGTGACTCAATCTCACTGAAGCCACCAGAGCAAAGATTGTGTTACATCTGCCGTAGACTCATCTGCGGGAGGGCATTAATGGGATTCTCAAAGCTCTCTTCCTTTTGTTGGGCAGCGTAAGCCCAACAATTTGCCTTCTCTCAGAGGCATCCTCCTTGCATGTTTCTTTCATCAATGCTTTGTTTTTAAAAGCATCTATCCCACCTTCCTTGCCCAACAGGAAACTATTTGCAAAAAAAAATCATGCAAAAAAAAAAGTGAACATACACATCAACCCTATATACCAGTCAGTAATCATTAACACAAGGGGCCAAGAACTCTGTTAAGCAGCGAGAGGAGCAATTCATAAAACAGCAGTCAAAAGAGAAATGGATCAACACACAATCAGCCAAAGCTCTTTTGGGACTATGTGCTAGTCACTGGAGCACTCAATGTGACCTGCGAGCGTTCCAGTTAGAGAACAGCCTTTACCAAAGGTGTCATGGACTTTGAAGAAGCATGAACTCAGGGTGAAAAGGAGAAACAAGCTAAGAGGAAGGCACATTTGGAAAACCCTCACCATGATCGACTCCCACCCGGAAACTTATGTCCCCACTGTGGAAGGACGTGTGGATCCAGAATTGGCCTCCACGGTCACTTACAGACTCACGGTTAAGACCACGTTCATGGAAGAAAATCTTACTCGGCTATGAGTGATCGCCAAAGAAGAAGCTAGTCAGCTGCCCAAAAGCACACGGTGACAGGCATTGATGGATCTCGCCTGAAAGGGCATTCTGCAAGCTGGGCGCCACCACTTAGAAGTCCCTATTCCTCATAGCTGCACCTTGGATGGCAGAAAAATCTGGAGCAGGGCCTCAGGTTTCAAATGAAGCATGGGGGAAGGAACCTATATATATGTCCCAAGCTACTGAGGTCTTTCAAGCTTCAAAGTAGCACCTTGAATTGAACTGGGAGGAGAAAGAGCAACCAAAACAAGTGTTTTCATTATTGATTTAATTTTGTTGACCGATGCAAGCACTCACTGCTGAGTTTGCAAGACAAAATCCAGGGCCTACTGACACTTTGCGGTAGCGCTAAACCAATTTCCCTCCCACGTCCTCCACCTCCCACTCAAACCTCCCAATTTCTCCATGAATCTATGAGAAAAGAAATTGGATTCAAAATTCCTGGAAGGGGAGGTATTTTGGGGGTAGACATTCTCATGGGTGGTCCGCAGACATCTGACTTTCAAAAGGGTTGATGAGTGTTTGTGAGTCTCCCCTCTTTTGTTCAACAAAATTATCTCTGCCATGGCCTGGACTTCCCTTAAAAGCAATCATCAGCCAGTGTCCCTAGTTGCTCATGCTTCAAATAAATCTCAAGGGAAGATGTCACAAGGTCACAACAAGTCCAAACCTGCCCTCCCCCCCATTTTTTTTCTAAAGTGCTCCAAGAAAGAGGCAGACAAGCAAAAGCCTCTTTCATAGGGGGAGAAAACATTTGAGAACTCAGACAACCGATTTTGACACAGCAGTAGTTTACATATATATGTATATATTGGTCCATAAAATGTGTGTTGAAGTGGTTTCTCTTTCATCATGTATTAATGCCGTTCCAATAAAATGACCCTCTAATTTGCTTTGCATCTTATTATTATGTGACACAAGCTCTCTATTAAGCCTAGAGAACCCAAGCAGTGTCAACAAGCATTTTTAGAAGCAATATAATCACCGAAAGGTCAATCTAATTATAGAAACAGATTCGGTCTAATCAATTGTCTGTAATATGATAATCCATATACAAACATGCAATTAAATCTAGGTGAAGCCCATTAAGTCAGCAGGAAACTTCGAAATGGAACTAATCCTAGGAGCAATAGACTTCAAATCATGCGGAGTCTCAGGCATCTAATGCTGCGCAGTTTCAATCTTCCTGCTGCTCAATCCCTGCTCGGCCCCATTCCCTTTTGTGCGCCATTTCTCTTTTTTCGCAAGAACGCACACAAACATGAAACGCACAGCTTTTAAGGCACTCTTCCATAGAACATGCATTCTGTACACATCTTTGATGTAAAATAAGTATATTTGCACATCAAAAATGCATCGCGACATCTGGAGGAGGACATGATCTGATTGGGAGTTTGAGATCTGAGCCATCGGATTGGGTTGGCCAAAAAGTGGACCAAATCCCTGTGGTTGGCAGGGATAGGCTGATGAAATGGTCACATCTCTGGGGCAGAGCATCTGCTGAGAATGCAGACAGGCCCCAAGGCTGATCCCTGGCATCTCCAGGTAGGACTAGGAATGTTACCCCTGTCTGAGCAGGGACATCCACCGCCAGTCAGAGTAGACAGTACTGAACGCGATGGGTCAATGTTCTAAGGTAGTTTCCAGAGTTCTTACTGGAAGCGGCACTGGGGGCACCTGCACCAAAGCACCAGCCACTCGGTACTCAGCAGCAGAATCACTGAATTGTAGAGTTGGAAGGGATCCTGAGGATCATCTAGTCCAAACCCCTGCAAGGCAGGAATATGCAGCTATCCCATATGGGGATCATATCTGCAACCTTGGCATTATCACCACCAAACCCTAGCCAACTGAGCTATCCAGCTTGTCATCTAATAATAATAATAATAATAATTTATTATTTATACCCTACCCATCTGGCTGGGTTTCCCCAGCTGCTCCAGGCAGCTCCCAACAGAATATTAAAAACATGATGAAACATCAAACATTAAAGGCTACCCTAAACAGGGTTGCCTTCAGATGTCTTATAAAAGCCAGATAGTTCTTTATTTCCTTGACATCTGATGCGGGGGTGTTCCACAGGGCAGGTGCTACCACTGAGAAGGCCCTCTGAGGCAGCTGAAGCCGCCATCTTCATTTCCCTTTGGGCCTGCCTCCAATGTACACTGCATAGGAGCCCAGACGTTGGCTGTGTGACATTCCTTCCCCCCCCCCCCATGACGGGCACTGATTTTTAAAAATATTAATAAATATAAATAAATAAGTTGACAGCATCTGCAGTGAGAACTCTGAGGTCTGTGAGCCATGACCTTTGCCTGACCATACTGTGTGTGCTGACAGGCAAACACTGGTTTTACAGTCTGGGACAAGCAACCATTACAATTTATGGAGCAACCTTGTTGAGTCACGTTACAATGCCTGGTGCGCTGTGTTAATCTTTGCGAAGATCGCCGATTGCGCAGACGTGACCATCGGTGTTTGGGTTTCAGGTGGTTTCATCCGACTCAATGGTCTGGCTGGCGGTGGATGGGTTGCTTGTTTTCAAATCCATGTGTCTCTTACTTTCCCCCCTCAAGGAGACAGTCATCAATCCACTGCCCCCTCTTCAGCAAAGGTGACTACAGCCTGGTTCACAAAAGGGTTGAGCCGGAATACTTGAGCTGAAGATGAATGAGCCCCATTGATGTCAATGGGATTCATTTATCTTCATTCTGAACATTCCGCTCGCAACTGTTAATGGATCATATAGCCCTGGGTCCTTGTCAGAATACCAGATCACAAGAAAGAAAGCAGGGCTGTTTTGAGGGAGGGACACACACATTCAGAATAATTCCTGTGACCTCAGATAAGGACAAGTATGGCAATTGTTTTCTAAGTCATTTCTGCCTGTGGGTTGCCATCCTCTATCTGCAAACTTTGATTGGCTGTCTTCCAAACCATTGGAGGTTTGTTTCCAACATATTTTTCCGGGACCTTACTCGCTTCTGAGAGTCCTGTGGGGAGACAGGCTGTTCACAGCAGCCAGAGAATTATGTCAGCCTGCGCAGATATCTTGCAGGTCCTGAGGTGAACTTGTGGAAGGATGCAAGGCTCATCCTGTCTGGCTGAGACTTAACTGAGGGAATCCCTCCCCCTTCTTTACTGGTCAGAAGTGGAGGAGGAAAACATTTGCTCTAAATTGACCCTCGGGGTCCCTTACAGCTCTACAATTCTATGATCATTATCTGTTCATCATCCTCTGAGTGGTGCAATGTGGACCAGGCATTTAGCGCATGCACCAGAATCGAAGAGCTTGATTGTTAGTAGTTGGAAACCCTAATCAGCAGAAGTACTGGGGCCGACTTGTGTATTTGGCAAGCTAGTAAAGTAATGCTTGTTAGGGACATTCGTGCTTACGATATATGTATCAAACCACCTTATCCTACTCTACTCTTTTAAAAGTTGATTAAAGTTGTGTTTAACCCTGTTAAAACCCAGTTGGATCAACTGCTGGCTGTTGGAAGAATGACTGTTGACTGTTGGCAGAATGAATCAATTGTAGAAAAATAACAGGCTTACTTCCAGGTTGTGGGGAGTTTTTCTTAAAGGCTCAAGACACAGGCAATGGGGAAGAATTTCTGCTTCAGACTCTGGAAAGCAGCTGCCATTTGGGGCAGAAAGTCCTAGGCTAGGTGGACAAATCCATGAAATAAGGTATGTTGCCATCTCCAAGTACAGAGCAACTTGTCCACCGCTGTGGAGCTGTCCATGGTTTGGTGGACTCTGCTTTGCAACCCTCCCTCCCCAGCAATTTATCCTCCAGTCCCAGTCATTGGGTTCCCACCACCTTTGCTTCATGCTTTCCTTCCCTTTGCTTTGAGTCTCAGAGGAATTCTCTCAGAATTTGAGGGGACTGGCAGGGCAAAGAAGCATTTGATATTCCAGTCAGAAAGGAGAAGAAGAGAAGCAGGGAAAGAAGACTGGGAGAGAGAATCAGAAAGAAAATGAGAAGCAGGAGGGGGGAGAGAAAGCTTCTGCGTGTAGTCAAGAACTGCAAAGGCGAGGAGTTGCATATTGATTTGAAATCAGCTGCAAAGCTAAGGATGGGTAAACCTTTGAATTTCAGCTTCTCATTTTTCATTGAGTTCCCAACAGTTATATCATCAGCATTGTAGTGCCAGTTTCTCCATTTTTGTACGTGGTTTTGCGCTACACACACAAAGAGAGAGAGCAGTTTTCTCACTGTGTATACACACACACACACACACAGGCATTTTACCACAGTATATGCATACTTGTCATCACCTTGCCAACAAAGGTCCATATAGTTAAAGCTATGGTTTTCCCAGTAGTGATGTATGGAGGTGAGAGCTGGACCATAAAGAAGGCTGATGACCGCAGAATTGATGCTTTTGAATTATGGTGCTGGAGGAGACTCTTGAGTGTCTCATGGACTGCAAGAAGATCAAACCTATCCATTCTGAAGGAAATCAGCCCTGAGTGCTCACTAGAAGGACAGATCATGAAGCTGAGACTCCATTACTTTGGCCACCTCATGAGAAGAGAAGACTCCCTGGAAAAGACCCTGATGTTGGGAAAGATTGAGGGCACGAGGAGAAGGGGACCAAAGAGGACGAGATGGCTGGACATTGTTCTCGAAGCTACCAGCATGAGTTTGACGAAACTGCGGGAGGCAGTAGAAGATAGGAGTGCCTGGCATGCTCTGGTCCATGGGGTCAAAAAGAGTCTGACACAACTAAACAACAACAACAACAACATGCATACTTGTGTGCACTACTCAGCCGGAGAACAGATTGCAAAATGTGAAGAAGTCACAATTTCTGAAGGATAGCTGCTTGTTGTCTGAAGAATAGCTGTCCTGTTGTTCAGGAAAGTGCTGGCAGGTACACCTTTAAATGTGAAGTGAATCGAATGCCTTCCCCCACCCCTGAGCCAGAGTGGTGTAGCAATTAACGTGCCAGACTAGGACCTGGGAGTCCAGGGTTCAAGTCCCAACTCAGCCATGAAGCTGCCTGTGTGACTGCCTTGGGCCAGTCACTGTCTTCTCTCAGCCTCACCTACCTCACAGGGCTACTGTGGGGATTCACTGAGGAGGGGAAGAACCATATATGCCCCCCTGAGTTCCTCGGAGATGGAATAGAAATGCATTAAAGATAAAAACCCAAAGTCTAGTCAATTGCAGAAAAGACCCATTGCAGAGCTGGCACACATCGGCAAACGTTCTTGTTCCTGAAAAGAATCCCACGCACAATGAAGTCTTCCTTGCTCTCAGCTTGTCCTTTTACACCAGAAATGACAACAAGGCAAACGTGATTGACTAGAAAGGGCTGTAATGTACTCCTGTGTTTCTGCTGCTGAACGAGGTGTACGCAACAATATACTTCACAGCTAGAAGGAGAGTCAAGCCCTTGAGTGAATTACTCTGTCTTCAATCCAATCATGAGCAGAACTCACTTTATATATAAGCTATCTGTGTAAACAGCGGGCTGCAGCCAGGATATTAGAGGTGACTACTTTTTAATAACATGTCCTTTCTACTTCCCCCCACCGAGAACAGATGGAAGGAGAGTCAGGAGGAGCGAGAACGATAATCCTGTAAACACTAATCTCACATTCAATTACAATCCAGCAATATACTCGGTGTCAGAAAATCTACTGAAGCCTCTCAAATTCTTGTTTACTGAAGGAACAAGCCCTGCTTACAAGGTGAAATCTTTTGGCAAGATGTAATGCTGGTGTGGCGCATCCATGCAAAGGTACCACATTTCCGATTTCTGTGTGGAGAGAGTTGGTGGGTGTTATTTAGGTGGCCCCAGAAGATGGCGTCCCGGTTTGTTGTCCTGACGTGTTGGAGGGTATGCATTAGCGAGGAAGGGAAAATCTGACACTCACTCTCCAATAACAGCAACAAGTGACCAAAGGTGCAGACAATCGGCTCCAAATTCACCCTTAGAAACACTGGATCAAACAGCAACTATGCCACTATAAATGGTAAGGGTGGAAAGGCCTTGTATCAAGACTAGAAGGGTGTTCCAAACAATGTTCCCTTCCCAGAATGCACTGGTGCTGGCCAAGGCTGGCTGGCAGCCATTACAGTTCTGAATCTGCACCATTATTTCAATCCTTGGTCTCAGAGACTGTTGTTGCTGCTGCCGCCTCAATGTCTGTTTCAGCCTCAGAAGGAAGAGTGCACCACAAACGCATAAACATGTCGAAAGCAGGCTGTATTAATTCCTGTTTTATTATGTTGGCACTCCAAACGGTGATTTGGGAATGAGTGCTAAGCCTGGGGTTTGGTTGCAGGATGGTCCAACGTAGATTAATATACAGCCCTTAAATATTTTAAAAAATGGTGATTTGCAAAGGCGTTGTTGACTTCATGTCAGCTTGACCCTGGTCAGCCTCCTTTCGGTGCCCTGTCTCAAAAATTGGTTGACATCATTCTTTCCAAGACAGGTTTTATGGCCGTTGTCTGAGCTGGGCGGGTGGAGGGTTATAAGTGGTGCAATTTTGGCTCGGAAATAAAAAGCTGTTAGCAACAGGAACAGGGTGGTTTTAAAGAAAAGAAAAGAAAAGAAAAGAAAAGAAAAGAAAAGAAAAGAAAAGAAAAGAAAAGAAAAGAAAAGAAGTCAGCGGTAATTTTGCACCCCCCCCCCGCCAAATATAAAATATCAGTTTTAGGTTTTATTGGCAGCAGATTATCACAATCATTGCGATATAGACTGTGGTGTGAAGTTAATAGAGGGAGCAAATGATGCTGGGTGCCTCCTGCCATGTTACATTTATGTGACATAGGACTTCAGTAAGAGGAGGGCCCGGTTTAGAGACTGTAGGCAATTTGGATGCCCACCAAGACCGCTCCCATCAAAAAATAGGCCTTATTTATGTGTGTGGTGTAGTGGTTAAGAGCTGTGGACTCATAATCTGGTTAACTGGGTTCGCTTCCCCGCTCCTCCACCTGCAGCTGCTGGGTGACCTTGGGCAAGTCACACTTCTCTGAAGTCTCTCAGCCTCACTCACCTCACAGAGTGTTTGTTGTGGGGGAGGAAGGGGAAAGGAGATTGTTAGCTGCTTTGAGACTCCTTAGAGCAGTGTTAAAGCAGGATATCAAATCCAAACTCTTCTTCTTCATCATCTATTTTTTGTTTGCTCCTCATCCATGCAATCAGTAATGGTTCTGAATTCCAGTTGCTCCCTCTCTCCTTCCTGGTAAGCCACAGTGGCACCAGGAACTGACTGCTATTTCTTTTTCACCATAGCAGTTTAGCATGTGATCATTCTTGTTTTTGTTTTTTTACAATTTTATTTTGATTTTCAAAAGTTAATTGCATATTTGGTCATCGTGTCCCCACCCCCATATTTTTAACAAATGTAAACTTCCCCTCCACCCCTCCACGGTTTCCTTGTTTCCCTTATCGTGCTGCATATTATACCTGACATGCCTCTTCAGCCTAACTTAATACAGTGGTACCTCCAGTTAAGTACTTAATTCGTTCCAGAGGTCTGTTCTTAACCTGAAACTGTTCTTTACCTGAAGCACCACTTTAGCTCATGGGGCCTCCTGCTGCTGCTGCGCCACCGGAGCACGATTTCTGTTCTCATCCTGAAACAAAGTTCTTAATCAATTTAGGGGGAAAACTATCCAATAAACATTAGATGACCACCAGGGCTAGCTGGCTAAATTAGTCCTATTTGGGCCAGTGAGGAGACCAGAGGAGAATTAGCTGTGAGATCCCAGAGGGGGTAATCTTCATAAAAAGGGGAGGGGGGAAGGAAGGGGAAGAAAAGATCAGGCTAAGTTCAAATTGAAAGCCAGGCGGAATAGCTCTGTCTAACGGGAATTTAAATCCTGCAGGGCCCTGGTCTCATGGGACAGAGCATTCCACTAGGTCGGAGCCATCACTGAGAAGGCCCTGGTCCTGGTGGAGGATTTGTGTGTGTTTTCCTAAGATAAGCATCATGTACATATTTTATCCTGAAATGTATACAAATCCACTTTAACCTAAAATGCACACTTTTATGTGCATTTTGTTGGTTTTTTTGAGCTGAGGAATGTATTGCAAAATTAGAAGAAGTGCAAGAACTGAAGGACAGCAGCGTTCTGAACAGTAGCAGTTTGGGAAGTGTGAATCATGCTGGTTCACTTCAGAAAGTGGACCCGATAAAATATCTGAGCATCCCTAAGATCAACTCTTGTCTCAGACATTTCTAAAGTCTTGAATCAGAAACCGCTTGGTTTTAGGGTACTTCATGAACACTTTGGAAGCAACAGACCGTCAAGGCCTGATCTTCAGAAGTCTTGCTTTCCCCTTGGTGAAGTGGCTCCACAATATTTTTATAAGCTTGTAATTAACCAACTGGCAACTGAGGTCAGCAGTCTTTCTTGAAAAGTCCTCCAATTGAAGTGCATGTGTCTCTCTTCCTGCTTTGTTTTGGTTTCTGAGGTATTAGGGAGAGCGGCAGACGCTCTTCAAGTGGTGCTATGTAACTATGCGCAGAGAGTAAACAACAACAAAGCAGCCCTGGTTGCGGTTTCCCCTCCCGTCATTCCTTTTCCTAAATGAATGTTACATTTTGAGTGAAACTGAATGACTCAGGAGACTTTCAAGAAGAAATCCTAAATATTGTGGGGCTTGGAAAGGAGAAAATCAAAAGACTTCTCTCGGCATGACAATGGAACAGTGAGTCAAGCCCAGCACATGTGTTTGACATTAAAATCCAGCATTCAGTCCGAGACCAACTTAACCGGTGGAAACTCATTGAAGCCGGTGAGGCTGAGGAGAAGCAGTTCGTATTTATAGAATTTGCTGAGCTGGCAAATTCTCACTCACCCAAGGCAGTCAGTGGATTAGTATATACACCAACCATGCGCCTGAAACCTACAGATAAAATGACTGATTTCAGATAAAGGGATAAATGTAGCAAAGGTGGCCACTATCTCCCGGCATTGGTCATATTTCTGACTCAACACTTGTTGTTGTTGTTTGTGTGGCCAGCTGTGATATATATTTTTCCACGCAGGCTATAAGCCATTGATGAACGGAGTCCATCCACCAGGAATCCTACACTGCTTTTTTGTGTGTTATTCCAGTCCCAAAAAACTCTTTCAAATCATCAGAGTATATGGAAGAAGGCTGCACAGCCTAGGGCACTGCTTGTGGGACTTTGGTAAACCTTCCTATATCAAGGACTTCCATGCATCGCAAGACTTCCTTGACAGCAGTTTCCATTTCCTGAGGTAGTTCTGCTGTGACCTAATGCCATGTTTGCTCCAGGGTGGCCATGGACACTACTTTGATGCCCTCTGTTTTGAAGAGCTGTTGGTCCTCTGTTTGAAGGCATCGCATATTGTCCAGTGCAAATATCAGAACAACTGGAAACCTTGAACTTACCCATCAACAGTTTTTAGCATCTGAGCGTACAGGTCTTTACCCCAGCTGGAGTGAGATATATTGTGATTCTATTTAAATGACAGCAATTATTTATAAATGTGCGTCCCTACGTATGAATTACCATTTGCAATTTTCATGCAAATCGGCGTCCTCCTTTTTTTTTTTACAACGCATAAGCCGCCGCCCTAGATTTTTCAACTTGCCAGTGAATGTCAAACTGGGTTTTCCAAGGAATCTGGGAACTTCTCAGCGGACCCTCAAAGTTCATGAATGCCCAGATGAGCAGAAAGACAACTTGCCCACAATTCCCCACCCTCTTCTGTAATATGAAGCCATGTTCACATGGGGCAATGATCAACATGCCTCCAAGTCCTCCACCATGCACATTTGTGTGCTCTGATTCAGAGCAGGGGTATGAGACCTTTGAGGAAGAAGACTCTGAAAGGGAGGAGGAAGAGGGGATGAGACAAGGGAGCAGAGCCCTTTAGCAAAGACCCTAACATGTCCAGACTGAAAACTGGGACGTGCACCTTCCCAGCCATGCTCCCATGAGTCACGTGACCCATGCAAGATCACGGTGCTCAAAAACGGGATGTCCCAATTTAGTCATTACAGTTGAGGGTTATGCTTTAGATGACTTCTCCCCTGCCTCTGAAAGCACCGCTGATGAGGTGAGGGGTCACATGTTGACATCACTAACAGGGTTGTTTACTTACCTACGGGACCATCTCTCCTGGTATGACCCGTGGAGAACCTTAAGGTCCACAAATGACAACATTTTGGAGGTCCCAAGTTGAAAGGTGGTTAGATTGGTCTCAACTAGGGCCAGGGCCTTTTCAGTACTGGCCCCGACTTGGTGGAGCGCTCTGTCACAAGAGACTAGGGCCCTGCGGGACTTGACATCTTTCTGCAGGGCCTGCAAGACAGAGCTGTTCTGCCTGGCCTTTGATTTGGACTCAGTCTGCCTCATGTTTCCCTCCCCTTATGGTTTTGCTCTATGGGCTACTTTTAAAATGAGGCTGCATTTTAAATTGCATTTTAACCTGTATTTTAAATTGGTTTTTAATTATTTTAATTATGTTTTTAATGTAATTTTACTTGTGTTAGCCGCCCTGAGCCCAGCTCTGGCCGGGGAGGTTGGGGTATAAATTGTTGTTGTTGTTGTTGTTGTTGTTGTTGTTGTTGTTGTTGTTATTTTAACAGGTCTACTCGATTTGTTATTCTAATTTATTACCTGCCCTTCACCCTAAGGTCCTAAGTTGAATACGACACTATGTTCCTATGACAAAGCGACTTACAGATTTGTGTTTCGTTTTTTAATGAATCTTCTTCCAAAAAAATAAATAAATCTTTTTTGTGATGCACTGCCCTGTCATCCTGTCATCAACATCATCGCAAAATGCTGCCTTAAGCTTCATTTCTGTTTGATGGTTGCCTCGTGCCTGCTCTCGCAATACTTCCCCAAGACACAGTTTTATGACTCAAAGGCAATAATGTGTTCGCTTTTATAGTAACCTCTTTGACCACCTCCCTGGAGCAAGGAGGGGGCTGTTTCATAGCAGTAAGTATCTGCATCCAGTACAAGTGATCATCATCTCTCCTGCAGTGGCCAAAGGAGCGACAGAGGGTGGGGGAGGCAGAGGAGGCTTGGGGGGGGGGTTCTTAGGGTGGAGGAAGGGAAGAGAGGGGAGAAACAGCAGGGGAGCAGTTATTTTTGCAGACAGCTATAAGTTCAAGCTGCTTTTTCTCCAAGGGCAAACTCACCAGGATGGGGATCAAAAGCATGAAAAGCAAGTGAAGGATATGTAGCCCTGCTCCTGCATCTTGGATCATGCTCGCAGCTGCCTCCCTAGGTCTGAAAACCTCATCCTGCGATCCCTAAACATTTAACATGTCACGGGGTAAATCTCATAACCTTTAGCAGCATTTTAAATAACGCGCCCGGGGACGGTTTGGGTTGATGTTTTGATTCTCATATTCAGTTTTTTGGGGAAGAGAGCAAAAGTAGGTCACTGTCACACTAAGTAAATGAATGAGCCGATTGGTAAAAGAAATCTATACTTTTCACTTGAGGGCAAGACAGGGTGATGATGGAATTGAGGAGAGCGAGATTGGATTGCCGTATTTTTCACTCAATAAGATGCACCAGACCACAAGACGCACCTAGTTTCTGGAGGAGGAAAACAAGAAAAAAAAGTATTCTGAATCTCAGAAACCAGAACAGCAAGAGGGATCACTGCGCAGTGAAAGCAGCAATCCCTCTGGCTGTTCTGGCTTCTGTGATAGCTGCGCAGCATGCATTCGCTCCATAAGACGCACACACATTTCCCCTTAGTTTTTAGGAGGGAAAAAGTGAGTCTTATAGATCAAAAAATATGGTAAATCTGCTGATGTGTCACGCCTGGCCATTATTCCTTATGCGGATCAATAGGAATGGGGTTGGGGAGTTTTTCTGAAGAACACGGTTACTTTCCGGGAGACAGTGAGCTGTCTAGGTGGCACAGATCACTTCCCAGAGTTCTGTTATCTTATTGCACGCTTCTACCTATGGGCCTGGGACGTGGGTGGCGCTGTGGGTTAAACCACTGAGCCTAGGACTTGCTGATCAGAAGGTTGGCGGTTCGAATCCCCGCGACGGGGTGAGCTCCCGTTGCTTGGTCCCTGCTCCTGCCCACCTAGCAGTTCGAAAGCACGTCAAAGTGCAAGTAGATAAATAGGTACCGCTCTGGCGGGAAGGTAAACGGCATTTCAGTGCGCTGCTCTGGTTGGCCAGAAGCGGCTTAGTCATGCTGGCCACATGACCCAAAGGCTGGACGCCGGCTCCCTCGGCCAATAAAGCGAAATGAGCGCCGCAACCCCAGAGTCGGCCATGACTGGACCTAATGGTCAGGGGTCCCTTTACCTTTACCTTTACCTTTACCTATGGGCCTCACTTTTCCCCTGAGAAGTGATCTTGTGACGGATCGGCAAATATGACAGGTTCAGATTCTCTCCTTTTTTCTCTTTCCCCCCACCAATCTTAAATTCACTTCTCCCCATTTCCAAAAAGGTTTTCGTGAAAATCCAGCTTTGTTTCTCAGCATTCATCTGAATAGGCACATTTGTCTATGCTGTTTTCACTAATTTATATTCATTCAACATGCACATTTTGCCCTAGTCAGTGCGGCAGGAGCAATCTCCGAAAGCGCTGGAGAGGATGGGACTTAGGCGGTGGTGGGAAGGTGGAGACTTTCAGTCTCGGCAACTGATTTCATGGAGTAGGGCCCACAGGGAATGAGCTGCTGTGCTCATGAGGCCTGACGCTCAGCCAAGTCTGCGGAAATCATGTTTTTGCTAATAAAGAGCTAACTGTGATTTACTGACCAGCGCACTCTGTGACAACACCCTACATTTAAAACACATTCATTCAATACACATTTAAAAAGCACATGAGTTCCCCCAAAGCATCCTGGGAATTGTAGGTTCCCACTCTCAGAACTACAATTCCCAGCGCATCTAGCAAACTACAGTTCCTAGAACTGTTTGGGAGAAAGCGATGTTTTAAGTGTGCATTGTGTCGGCTTTAAATGTACAGGGTAAATCTGTGCAAGCGAGCTTCCTGTGATTCTGTCCTGCTGTTGAAGAGTCTTCAGTGAGCCGCAGGAATCAGTAACTGTGCAACATATGAATGGAGAATGCTTCTCCATTTGCACAGATGCCAATGGAAAAGACCGGTCATATGCCTTGCCCCCCAAAGAGTAAATAATTAACCTTCTTCTCTTCGTGCAAAGCCATCTCATGTGAAGCCAATGGACAGTAGACAACACTGCACAGTGTACAAGGACTTCTCTGATATTCCACAGTCTTTGAAGTTTTGCTTCTTCTCTCTCCCCCCCCCGTTTGTTTTGCTGCTCTCTGC
Source organism: Podarcis cretensis (assembly GCF_951804945.1). Lineage (NCBI taxonomy): Eukaryota > Metazoa > Chordata > Lepidosauria > Squamata > Lacertidae > Podarcis > Podarcis cretensis. The sequence goes on along the minus strand of NC_137181.1, from coordinate 16,624,939 downwards.
TGCCCTCATGTGTTGTTTTGCCCTAAGAGCAGCTTGCCACAAACACTGTTTCATAGAGTCATAGAATCGTAGAGTGAGAAGGGACCACGAAGATCATCTAGGAATCTTTTACCTATCGTGGGTTTCGAACCTACGACCTTGAGATTAAGAGTCTCATGCTCTACCAACTGAGCTTTCCCAATAGTTGTTTATTTCATTTATATTCTACGCTTCCTCCCAAAGGAGCCTGGGGTGGAAAAAAAACAAAAGTGATAAAACAATAGTGTGTGTGTAAACATTGAAAAACAATTGCAAACTTTAAAAAGATACCAATATAAAAACATGTAAAATAATCACCTACCCTCACAGCGGATAATTACAAGGTTACCAGAAACACTTTCTTTCAAATGCCTGGATTAACAGGATTTCAACTGTTTTGCTAGATAGTAAGCAGGAGCTAACGGAATTCACTGAGGAGCTGGTTGCAAACCGCAATAAGGTTTCTTTTTGCAGGATTCTGGATATTTGTTATATATGTTTGGAGTCAGATGCGGAGCCATCCCAGGAAGTGCCCAGTTTCCAATATGGGAGAGTGTAGGCGTTTCTTTGTTATTTCCATTTTCACGAGAATAGTTGTGGTTTCTGTGCCTCTTGGCGGCAGGGGAGACGACCGTGTAACAAGAAAACCATTCTGAATAAAAGGCAGGTGGATTTATTTAGATTTTGTACAGTGATCCTCCTATTCTTAGAGATGGAATCTCCCAGGCTGGAATCTGAATGGCTTGCAAAATGAACTAGATTAGGCCACCACCACTCCAAAATCAGAAAGAGCTGCTCATTTTCTAAGCCATAGGAAGCTAGGTAAAGGTAAAGGTAAAGGGACCCCTGACCATTAGGTCCAGTCGTGACCAACTCTGGGGTTGCGGCGTTCATCTCGCTTTATCGGCTGAGGGAGCCTGCATACAGCTTCCGGGTCATGTGGCCAGCATGACTAAGCCACTTCTGGCGAACCAGAGCAGCGCATGGAAACGCCGTTTACCTTCCCGCCGGAGTGGTACCTATTTATCTACTTGCACTTTGATGGGCTTTCAAACTGCTAGGTTGGCAAGAGCAGGGACCGAGCAACGGGAGCTCACCCCATCACGGGGATTTGAACCGCCGACCTTCTGATCAGCAAGCCCAAGCGGCTCAGTGGTTTAGACCACAGCGCCACCCGCTTCCCTCCATGGGAAGCTAGCTTGTACCAAACCAGACCTCTGGCCTGGATTTTGTTGTAAAGCAGGAGTGGGGGACTTTCCCTTAAGCCCAAGGACTGCATTTTCTTGTGGACGTGGTGTATGCACCAACCTCACCACAGCCTCAACCTACACCCCTCCTGATAACCAATAGTGGCTCACCAGCTGGAAAGCTTGTGTAGGTGCCTCCAGACCAAAACACTGTCCACTGCTGCTTGTGGGCATCCTTGCCCCCAAAGCATTCTGGGAGCTGTTGTCTGCTAAGGGTGCTGAGACTTGTTAAAATACACCTATTCCTCTCCCAGAGCTATAATTCCCAGAGTTCCCTGGGAAGAGGGATTGATTGTTAAACCACTCTGGAAAGTGTAGCTCTGTGGGTCTCCTAGCAAATCTCAGCATCCTAAATATAAACAAACCCCACAACTCCCAGAATCTTTTTTTGCAGGGCATGACTGTTTAAAGTGATATCATAGCAGTTTAAAGGTAAGGTTTCAAACCAGTCACAATCTTTCAGCTACACCTACCTCACAAGGTCGTCGTGAAAATAAATAGTGCTATCAAATAAGGGCAGGGCAAAATTTAATAAACGAAATTTACATCCCCCGCTGTTCATGCCTGAGCTTCTCCTCTTCCACTCCTCCCCAAGAAGGAAATTGCAGCTAGGCAGTGCAACGTACAATGGTACCTCGGTTTTCAAATGTAATTCATTCCAAAAGACCATTCGATTTCCAAAACATTCAAAAACTCAGTACGGAAGCCTCAATGCAGAAAACTCAATACGGGAAACTGAATACAGAAGCCACGTGGCATGTTCGACTTCTGAGGCAAGTTTGAAAACCAAAGCATTTACTTTCGGGTTTACAGCGTTTGAAAACCGAGGTGTTTGTCAATGGAGATGTTCAAAAGCCGAGGTACCACTCTACTCCGTGGTGGTTTTTGCTTGTCACTGGTAAAACCAGTGAGAGGTTATTTACAATAACCTCCTATACCCGTTCAAACATATTATCCTAGCAACCCTGCCAGCGTTTGATGCAGCTGGGAAATGTGGCAATAAAGAAAAGCAAACATTAATATTAATTCAACAGGAAAAAAACAGCTAGGGCCTATTTATTTTGCACATCTAGCATCTCGATCGTTGCAAGAAAATATGCTTTTAATATAAAGTTGGCAAACCAAATGGCGGGTTAATATAGCTGTGCAATCTACTTATTTAAAGCCCTTTTATTCATATTTACAACTTAATACGCATGATTCTGTTTAATGGAAATTTATGGGCAGCCCAGCATGCTGCAGTTATGTGGGACAGATTGAAATCAATGAGAGTCGCAGGAGGAGAGGCTGGTGAGGTTTGGAATCTCAAACCGGCAAAGGAGGGAGCTTTTAAAAAACACATTATCTCAGTAAGATACCACACTGTGAGCTACTTCTGGCATGTATGCTCATCCCTGGACTGCCAGCACCCAGTCAACAGCTTGAAGAGATCAACAAGACCTCACCAGTACCCAAGCTTCATTTTGCTAAGATGCAAAATTGGACCTTACCTGCACATACCAAAACACACCTTCCCCGAGCCTCTTTTGTCATGATGAGGTCTTCAAGGATGTACAGTGGTACCTCTGGTTACAAACTTAATTCGTTCCAGAGGTCCATTCTTAAGCTGAAACCGTTCTTATCCTGAGGCGCGCTTTCGCTAATGGCGCCTCCTGCTGCGTGCGCACCTCTGGCGCACGATTTCCGTTCGCGTCCTGGGGGCAAAGTTCGCAACCAGGAGCAGCTATTTCCTGGTTAGCAGAGCTCATAACCCAAAGCATTCGTAACCAGAAGCGTTCGTAACCAGAGGTACCACTGTACTTCAAAATGTACCACTTCAACGCTCTCCATATTATGCAGCTGAAATGACTGGGAAAGCTTTACCACAATCGCGCATTCGCCGGTAAGCTGCAGGTGAGATTGCTGCGATGTGCTCTATATGGGGCTGCGCTTGCAGCTGGCTCAAAAGGTGCAGCTCGTGAGGAAAGCAGCCGCTTGACTGCTCACCAGGGAAGAATATCGCCATCATATGCTGCTGTGAAAAGAACTACAGTTGGCTGCCAATTAGCTACCAAACTAGGTTCAAGGAGCTGGCCTTATACATCTTTGGGCCAGGACATCTGACAGATTGACTCACTCCCAGCCAACCACTAAGTTCTGCGGGGCCTTCAGTGTGGTGGTACCCACCTTGCGGAACTCCCTCCCACTGCGTATCAAACAGGCGCCTTCTCTGTTGCCTGATAAAGACATTCTACTTTCAACAAAATCTTTATTCCCGTTGCTTTTGAATCATTGTTTTTACATCCAACTGAGATCTATCCATTCTGCGTTGGCAAGAAATTGATCTTTTAGTGTAGCGGCACCTTTGGAACTCCCTGCTTATTGATACCAGGCAGGTGCCTTCACTGTACTCTTTTCGGAACCTGCTAAAAACTTTTTTTTTTTTTAGACAAAGCCTACCCAGAGATGTAGGATCTTGAGATGTGCTTTAATCTGTTTTTAGTTTAGGCTTCCAGGTGGAAAAATCAAAATTAGAAACAGAATTGTTAGAACCCGATGCTAAGATACTATCAAGAATGTATAACTTGCTGTTGAAATGGAATACTGTGGATGAAACGGTAAAATCTGCTATGATCAAATGGGCACAAGACGTTGGACATAATATCATGTTTGCTGACTGGGAACAGTTATGGACCACTGGAATTAAATTTACGGCATGTAATGCCTTAAGAGAGAATGTTATGAAAATGATGTACAGGTGGTACATGACCCCAGTCAAGCTTGCAAAAATTTACCATTTGCCCGATAATAAATGTTGGAAATGTAAAGAGACTGAAGGTACATTCTTTCACCTTTGGTGGACGTGCCCAAGGATTAAGACCTTCTGGGAGATGATCTATAATGAAATGAAAAATGTATTTAAGTATACCTTCCTAAAGAAACCAGAGGCTTTTCTCCTGGGCATGGTCGGCCAATTGGTGCCAAAGAAGGATAGAACTTTTTTTATGTATGCTACAGCAGCAGCAAGAATTCTCATCGCAAAGCACTGGAAGACACAAGATCTGCCCACCTTGAAGAATGGCAGATGCAAGTAATGGACTACATGGAAATGGCAGAAATGGCTGGCAGAATACGAGATCAAGGAGAAGAGCAGGTGGAAGAAGATTGGAAGAAGTTTAAAATCTACTTACAAAAACATTGTAAAATTTTTGAATGTTGAGAACATTGAAATGAAACGAAGGGGTTCTAGTGAATAAGGCATATAAGGGTATGAAAGAAGGGATAGATATTGGACGTAAATTTGAACAATATAAATTTGTGAAGGAATTTTTAAAGGATAAGAGTAAAGAATGAATTTGCTAAATTAATTTTAAAGTGGAATACAAGAAAGGAAGGCGGGTGGAAGTCAAGAAAATAAGGTTGTGAAGGATATGAATTTTAAAAGAATCCTTTTTGTTTTTTCTGTTTTTTTCTGTTAAATTTTTCTTAAGTTTTCTTATGTCTTGTTCTGGTTTTGGTTATGTTTCAATTGTTTGTTTTTGTTGTTTATGTTTGTTGTTGTAAAATTTAATAAAATATTAATAATAATAATAATAATAATCTGTTTTTAGTTTATTGCTGAGCTCAATTTTTTTAAAAAAAAAAAACCTGATAATTTTATTGCCTTATTATTTTTGTAAACTGCTTGAGGGCTTTTTTAAAAAAAAACAATCAAGTGATTTATAAACTTTATGAAACAAATGAATAAGTTGTGAATTGCTTCAGGATGCCTCATGGGAAGCACTGCATAACTGAAATAATCGTAATTATTTGCCCGCAGGAGCAAACACACTTTTAGAGGCCTGCAATGTCTCTCTTCCTTCCTCCTGCTGAAATTAGGCTTGGTACCAGCGTTCTGTTATATTCAACAAAACTCAGCTGCGATGTGCGCTTGGTTGCAGTGTGGTGTGTGGCCCATGGCAGTCTCTCTAATTTGTAAATCTGCCTGCAGGCCCAGAAAGGTTTGCATACCCTGCTATAATTTGGGGGGAAAGGCTACTCGAGGTTGTGGGTTTTGGGAACAGCCAAGGCTGGAACAATCACTTTCCCTTTTCTAAAACACAAACACACACATGCTATATCTCAAATAACAGTCCTGGATGTTAAGCAAAGCAAGGCTAATTTAATTTAAGGAGACAGCGAGGAAAATCTGAACAGCCACTTGGAATCAATAGATGTTGACAGAGTACAGTGTAACCAGAGTAAAGCCCAAGAATATCCCATCTAACCAATGTGAATCCTCGAGTTATTCTTTCTTTCTTAAACAGGATTAAGTTGGCTTATGCTGTCATGGCATTCTGCCTTCCAGGCCTCAGAAAAGGCATTTCTCTCTAGGACCGTGGCTGCACTGAGAGATGCACGCTCTGGTCTTGCTACCAGATCAGGATACTGACCCAATTCGCACCTGCTCCCTTTGGAAACGGAGAAGGCAGTGATCCCAGGCTCACAAAGTTGGAAGCAGGCTGCCTTGAACTCCCCAGGGTTGACTTCCCAGTAAACATGCCAATCCTGAGCAAATTCACTGCCAGTAAGTCAGGGTTGCCATATGTCTGGGAAAACCAGGACATGTCCTCTTTTGTGGGGCCAATATGCCCATCTGGGCAGATTTTTACACTTTAAAGGAAATGTCTGAGGCATGCGGGCATTGTGGCAGCCCCATGCACCCACATGCCTCTTTCCGTGGCTTGGGCTGGCAGCAGCTTGAGCTATCCTTTTTTGCTCTAAAAGATATGGCAACCCTAGATTACCCAGATGTCTTTCTGGGTAAAGGTAAAGGGACCCCTGACCATTAGGTCCAGTTGTGAATGACTCTGGGGTTGCGGTGCTCATCTCGCTTTATTGGCCAAGGGAGCCGGCATACAGCTTCTGGGTCATGTGGCCAGCATGACTAAGCCGCTTCTGGCGAACCAGAGCAGCGCACGGAAATGCTGTTCACCTTCCTGCCAGAGTGGTACCTATTTATCTACTTGCACTTTGATGTGCTTTCGAACTGCTAGGTTGGCAGGAGCAGGGACTGAGCAACGGGAGCTCACCCCGTTGGGGGGATTCAAACCGCCAACCTTCTGATCGGCAAGCCTTAGGCTCTGTGGTTTAGACTACAGTGCCACCCAACGGACTGCATGGATGTTTTCCTACATAAGCTGAGTGGGACATAAGACCCATTGAATTCAGTAGGGGGACTTACCCCCCAGATAAGTGTATCCACAATCTCCTGCTGTGGTCCTGATTTGGACTGGGGGACCCCATGCTGGCAATTTGCACAGGAATAAAAACTCCCATTAGATTCAACCATAGCTTACCCCTGCCCCCTATGCAAATGATTTGGCCCTTAAATCTGGTAGCAAAATAGAAATATCTCCATGTTCTTCATATTGATGAGATGTATCAACTAAGAGCCAAAAGGCAAACACCTAATTTCCATCTGTGCTGATGCTAAGGATTTGGGGAGGAGGGAATCAAAATTACCTTTACTTAAAAGCTATTAACACACTGAGCGTAACACAGACAAAGTGGTGCCAACTTGAATAAAATATGGGGGGAGCAGGTAAGCCAGGCCCTACATAATCGATCATATGACACGGCGCGCACACACCATTGGAATGGCAATGTCTATCAACTTGGGGCAGGGCCTCAAATATTCTATGGTGGGGGCGAAGACCTCTGACCCCCCCAGGAGTTGACTCTCATGCGCTGACAATCTATATACAATGTGAACCACCCTGCCCCAGCCTCCCATGGCAGCAGCAGGAGGCCCCATGAGCTAAAGTGGTGCTTCGGGTTAAGAACAGTTTCAGATTAAGAACGGACCTCCGGAACGAATTAAGTACTTAACCCGAGGTACCACTGTGTGTGTGTGTGTGTGTGTGTGTACACACACACACACACACACACACATTCACACACATATTTTTCAGATACAACCAGCTGTTTTGTAAAACCCACACCAACCTTGTGAAGGTTGGTTAGATGGCTTCAGAAAACTTTTGTGGGTTTTCCCCCCTCCTACTGATAGCATAGACACTGGAAAACAAGAAATTGAATTTAAAAAAAAACATATATTGATTGCTCTCTGCTTTCTCCCACACCCTGTCCTTACCAGTTAATACCAAAAAATAAAGAAATGACTTGGTTAGAAGAGAATTATATACAAAAAAGCCTGCAAGATTGCAGTACTGTATTCTGCTGTAGCTACTACCCCCAAACTGTATATACCAATTATCAGAGATATTGATGAAAAATAAGGGGTTGATTCAACTTTGTCCGAGTGATCTTTTGCCTTCATTCTCCTGCTCTCAGCATCCAGGGATCAATGGCAGTGTATCTCACCAGGAGTTAAAGGAAGAACAATGCCTTAGATAAGAACTTTAGTTAGCTATATACAGTAAAGATCTTCCTGCAAGAAGAAAAAGGGATGGTTGGGGGGGGGGGTTGAAGATATGAGTGTTGGAATGAATAAAGTTAATGGATGGGGAAAACCATAGATCAAAGGACAACATGCAAACATGACCTCATTAGTGACACTTAACTAAAGTAGAAAATGATTAAAGGAGATCTAATGTCAAAAATGCTGCAGAGGCACATCTGTTTCGTGACTCTTTTTTTCAGTCCTGAGAAAGTACAACAATAAAGACCAGGGTTGCCTGACCTTCAGGGCTGACCTATCATAGAATCACAGAATTGCAGAATTGGAAGGGACCCCAAGGTAATCTAGTCCAAATCCCTGGAAGGCAGGAATCTCAGTTCGCTCATACATGATAGGTGGCCATTCAGCCTGTGTTTAAATGCCTCCACGAGAGTTCACAACCTCTCATAGGAGTCTGTTCCACTGCTGAATAGCTCTTACTGTCAGAAAGTTCTTCTTGATGTTTGGTTGGAAACTTTTTTTCTTGGAACTTGAATCCATTGGTTTTTTAGGTCCTAGCCTCCGGAGCAGGAGAAAACAAGGTTGTTCCACCCTCCATTGCCCTTGAGATATTTGAAGATACAAGGTGTGGCCAGAAAGTTCGGTGAATGGTCACAGGAATTGGACAGCGAGAAATATTTGCACATACAATCGGCATCGAAAACCCATAAAATGCTCACAGTTGTGTACGGAGATGAAGCAGTAACTCAAAAGACAGTGTATGAGTGATTTAAGTGTTTCCATGAAGGGAGGCAAACCATCGAAGATGGCCCTCAGTCTGGCAGACAGTTGATGAGCAAAATGGCGGCAAGTGTCAACAGAGTTTGTGAGTTATTGCAGGATTGGCATTTGTCCGTCCGAATGGTGGTGGAAGAATTGCATATTCCATGTGAAATCGTTACTGAGGTTACTGAGTTGTCCCACCCTCCATATTCTCCTGATCTGGCCCCCCGGATTTCTTTCTTTTTCCAAAACTGAAATCTGCACTGAAAGGGCGCAGATTTCCCAACATTTCACACCTCCAAGCTGCTGTGACGAGGGAACTGAAAGCAGTACGAAAAGAGGAATTCTCCAGAAGTTTCCAACAGTTCTACAAATGTTGTCAACGGTGCATTGTATCAGAAGTGGCCTACTTTGAAGGCATGTATGTTTCAATATTTCTTGCAGTCTGATTTCTGTGACCCTTCACTGAACGTTCTGGTCACACCGTGTATCTCCTCTCAGTGTCCTCTTTTCCAAGTTAAACATACACAGCTTCTTCAACCTTTCTCATTAGGCTTGGTTTCCAAACTCTTGACCATTTTGGTTGCCCTCCTCTGCACATGTCCCAGCTTGTCTATATCCTCCTTAAATTTTGGTGCCCAGAACTGGACGCGGTACTCCAGATGTGGTCCAACCAAGGCAGAATAGAGTGGTACTGTTACTTCCCTTGATCTGGACATTATACTGCTATTGCTACAGCCTAGAATAGCACTAGATTTTTTGTTGCTGCTGCTGCTGCTACAGCATCACACTATTGACTCATGCTGAGCTTGGGGTCACCTAAGAAGTTTAGCTTTGCCTGGCACCCTCCAGGTGCCAGAGAGAGGACTTGAATCTCCAAGTGGGAGTGAGTGCACTTTAAATATATGGTGCGGATGTGGCCTTACCTCTGAGTAGACAGAGGAGAATCTCTCCCATCCCTACCTGGAGACATCAAGGATTGAACCTGGGCCCTTCTGCCTGCAACCCAGATGTTCTCCCACAGAGCTACATCACTTCCCCGTGTATAGGGCTGCGCAGTCAGGCAGTAGCACTGCGTTTTTTGCATATATATATATAATGCAGAGAAGAGATCCTTGAGCCTTGCCCCTTCCCGTCTACTCCTCCAGCTTCACTTCCAGATGGATCAGAAATAATAATTAGAATTCCCCCCCCTCCCCATTTACCAATCCAGCCAAGAATCTGACAGAATATCTCCTCAGTAGTCTGTGCCTTTAATAATTAAGCAGCGAGAGGTAGCAGGTCTTCATTAGGAGCGGAGATGAAAGAGAATCCTCTGCTTCAGTGGAAGGTAGGAAAGACATGTTGCAGAACATAATGAACTTCATTCTGCACCGGAGTACGTGATATCATTCCCTTCATTTGGTTATCGCGGTGAAGATGAAACAAGAATATTCATGCATTCTGGGCGTGTTCATTCAGAGCTTCAATCCATTGACTGTGGTTGGGGTTATATTTTTCCCAAGTTATTATTATGCTGACAAGCTCTTTGTCAGTCTTGAGGTTTCAGGGGGCATATTTCCTACTTGGGAGATGATTTAGAGGAAGAATGACCTACGCCGACCTACCAGCTGCCCACTTAAGAGCAGAAGCATCAAGGCCTTCCTGCTTTCAGTTACGCCAGCCTTTGTTGTTTGGAGGAATCCGTTCTGTGGTTGGCAACCAATCTTATTTTTATTTTATTTTATTTTGCAATAAGCTTTCCATTTGTTGCATCAAAGGACACACTTTGCAATCTAATTAAAATAAACTTGGGCAACCGGAGCATCGCCTCAGATGATTCAGCTTCTTTGCAAATCAGGATACATTTTGCTGAACCTCACCTGGGCTGGATCTACACTGGCCTTTATAACATTATTAAAAAGATATATTCTTCATGTTGCAAGAAAGGTGATTCTTACTAAACATTCAGGAAAAACTTTCTGGCAGCAAGAGCAGTTCAGCAGTGGAATAGACTTCTTTTTATCTTTATTTTCTCTTTTTCTTTTCTTCCATTTTTCTCTTTTGTTCTTTTTATATATGTGTACTTATCTGGGACACAGGTGGCGCTGTGGGTTAAAGCCTCAGCGCCTAGGGCTTGCCGATCAAAAGGTCGGCAGTTTGAATCCCTGCGGCGGGGTGCGCTCCCGCTGCTCGGTCCCAGCGCCTGCCAACCTAGCAGTTCCTAAGCACCTCCGGGTGCAAGTAGATAAATAGGGACTGCTTACCAGCGGGAAGGTAAACGGTGTTTCCGTGTGCAGCTCTGGCTCGCCAGAGCAGCAATGTCACGCTGGCCACGTGACCCGGAAGTGTCTCCGGACAGCGCTGGCCCCTGGCCTCTTAAGTGAGATGGGCGCACAACCCCAGAGTCTGTCAAGACTGGCCCGTACGGGCAGGGGTACCTTTACCTTTACCTTTTACTTATCTGAAATATATATGTATGTATTTGCAATAATTTGCTTATATTTTGTAATAATTATGTTAAATAAATTAATAATAACTAAAAAAAAAATTGACTGCCATGAGAGACTCTCCTTCCTTGGAGGTTTTTAAGCAGAGACCAAATGGCCATCTGTCAGGAATGCTTTTAGCTGAGATCCCTGCACTGCAGGGGGTTGGACTAGATGACCCTTAGGATCCCTTCCAAGTCTTATGATTCTATGATTCTATAAGGCTGCAATCCTAAGAACCTAGAAACCAGGGCCAGATTTAGGTTTGATGAGGCCCTAAGCTACTGAAGGTCATGGGGCCCTTTATATGTCCAGCTGCCCTTTGTCAACAACAAATTGTTGCTGTTTTTTGTGTTGAATATATGCTATATGGTAATTTATGGACCTAATAGGTATCCAGAGCCATTTGCACATAACACAAACTATTGCTGTATGTAAGCTTTATTTTATTTGTTTTTTATCTTATATTTTAAAAATGAACATCCAGGGGTTTTTTTCCTGGGGGGGGGGGCAAAAGAGTGAGGCCCTAAGCTATAACTTGCTTAAAGGTAAAGGGACCCCTGACCATTAGGTCCAGCCATGACCGACTCTGGGGTTGCGGCGCTCATCTCGCTTTATTGGCCGAGGGAGCCGGTGTACAGCTTCCGGGTCATGTGGCCAGCATGACTAAGCCGCTTCTGGCGAACCAGAGCAGCGCACGGAAACGCTGTTTACCTTCCTGCCAGAGCGGTACCTATTCATCTACTTGCACTTTGAAGTACTTTTGAACTGCTAGGTTGGCAGGAGCAGGGACCAAGCAATGGGAGCTCACCCCGTCGCGGGGGTTCGAACCGCCGACCTTCTGATCGGCAAGCCCTAGGTTCTGTGGTTTAACCCACAGCACCACCCGCATCCCCCATAGCTTGTTTAGCTTATACAGTGGTACCTCATATGCATACCATACCTCATATGCGTACCATACATATGCTTCAGGTTACAGACTCTGCTAACCCAGAAATAGTATTTCAGGATAAGAACAGAAATCGTGCTCCAGCGGCGCGGTGGCAGCAGGAGGCCCCATTACCTAAAGTGGTGCTTCAGGTTAAGAACAGTTTCAGGTTAAGAACGGACCTCCGGAACGAATTAAGTTCTTAACCCGAGGTACCACTGTACGTAAATTTGGCACTGCACCCACCTAGCGTCAATGAATCTTAGTAGCTGTACGTTTGCCCCCCCCCCCCGAAAAGTACAGTTCCCAGCACCCTGAACTACAACTCCCAGTTCCCTTTAACGGGAGGGCAGATAGAGCAGCTCCCAGCAAGCGCAGCGGGGACTGAATCGCCCGGCTGCGCCAGGCAGCCCCGTCGCAAAGCTTCCCGGGGAAGAAGAGCGATGCGAGGAGTGGGCGGGGAAACAGCCTCGCTAGGGAAAGGGGCGGAGCTCTGAAGCCTTCCCTCGCCGGAGAGTCCCCGCCCCAGGGGCGGAGCTAGCGTCCGTCTGGTACCCGCCGCGCCCCCGCCGAGAAAAGGTCCCGCGCATGCGCTCCGCGAGGTCGTCCGGGGCAGCGCGGCCGCCTCTTCCGTTCTCTTCCGCGGTGGCCGCCGGGGAGATCGCGCTGCGCCATGTGGGGCCGGTTCTGCGCGGCGGGGCGGCGGCTGGCGCGGACGAGTCCCGGCCGGTGAGCAGCATCCGCCGCTGGTCGACTCGTGGGGTGGGGGCTTCCCCGGGCGGGGCGAATAAACACTCTGCATGTGCTCAGAGGCTCCCTTTCTTCTCCTCAGCTTTCTCCCACGTTTATGAAGTCCCGTATTCCGAGCCGGGGTGTTAGGAGGAACCCCTGGGGAACCGACGCCCAGAACCCCCGTTTTCTATTATTTGAGTTTCTTACTGGAGAGTGAGATGTAAAGGGAGGCTCTGAACATGTGCAGAGTGCCTTCCACTTTCTGCATCTGGGGGAAAGGGTTTTTTCCCCCTTTTTTATGGTTGTCTTTGACTCCAGCACTTGTTGTTTTTAGTAGCTCAGGTATTTGGCCACCTGCAACCTTTCTGGAAAATGTGATGGACGAAAGCTTGCTTTCTGACATGCTTTTTCTGAAGGAGGCTGTTTTAACTGGCTCTCCCGCTGCCACACCTACCTCCTCTGCTGGTTGGGGACTGATAAAAGAAAAGAGGAATTGTGGGTGGGGGGTTGGCTGGAAGCCACTGGTGAAACATCCCCCATTTCTCCCTGGAATTCTTGGCGGCTGGGTTTTGTGAAGTATTGGGAGCAGTGGTCTTACGTAGGGGTGAGAAGCCCAACTTTCTGACTCTGGCCACCATGCTAGTTTATCTCTAAACACCAAATGCTGGGAATCCACAGTGCTGCAAGGCCTGTTGCCTGTGTTGTCCTCCTGGATGGAGGCCTCGGACTTTCCACTTTGGGAAACAGGACATTGCACCTGGATCAAGGGTGGCTGTCTAGATGTTTGTGAACCCCCAACTCCCATCAGCTCCAGCCAGCAAAACAGTCAGTCAAGGATGGTGGGAGTTGTAGTCCCAAGAACCGGAAGACCACAGGTTTCCCTATCCTAAGATTTGGTGTGATCCAGCAGGACTCTTTTAATGGTTTTATGCTGTAGCTTGGATTGCATAGTTTGATTTGTGAATGCTTTGCCTTATAACACTTGGGCTGAGCTAAGATTGATATAGTTAAGGATTTGCGCTTGTATCTCACCTGTTTGCTGGTGCTTTCAAAGTCCAGGACCTAGAACAAATGGGCTGAAGGTGCGAGGGAAGCAGATTTCAGTTAAACTTTATAGGAGAAATGTGCGGTAAGGGGCTGTTCAGCAATGGAAGAGGCTGTCTTGGGAGATAGTGGGCTCTCCCTTCCTGCAGATACTTTGAGCAGAGGTTGGGCAAGGGATTTTGTGGTTGTATTTCACACTGCAGAGCCTACATTGGAGTAGAGGACCTCCATGTTTTCTAGAAAAGCCCCTTCCAACTCTGACTCTTAAGTCCTGAATCAACACTCTCCATTCCTGCCAAGTGGTGTTTTTAAAGAAGGTTAGGCCTCCCCTTCTTAAAACTAAGTTGACTCTCCCACTAGCTAGAGCTGTGCTGTGTGGAAGTGTTTGCAAAGTGGAGCTTCCTTTTTACTCCTCCAAAATTGGGAGTTTTAAAAGTGTTGTTTACCAAGGTACCGTACTAGTGTGGCCCTAAACACCAACCTTCTTATAGATTTCACATCCTTGGAATTTAGCTACTTATTGCAGGATTTGGCTCCTAGCACTCCCCCCTTCCATTTTCCTGTGCCCTAATTAGTCTAAGCTGTATTAATTATATAACTGAATAAATGGGCGCCACCTGCCCTATGCTCACACATTTGCTTAACTTGATGCATTGGCTCCTGAGCCCAAGGTTCCCCACCCCAATTATTTTTTTTATAGGAGGTCTCATTGTTTGCTTTCTCCTCTTCCTCTCTCTTTTTGTGTATATAGTTTCAGGCCATTTAATCAGAGACTTTGGAGATGGAAGAGTACTTCTGCCAATGAAAGGGCACTGCAGTACAAAACTGGAGATCGCATCCATGGATTCACAGTAAACCAGGTACAAGTCTGGTCTTTCTGGTCGCTCGGGGCTGTGGCTCTCTTCTCCCAAGAAAGCTGGGGTCTCCCAAGAAAGCATTTGGTCTGATCTGACGGTTAAAAAAAAAGCTTGAAAACTCAGGAAGGCCTTTCCGCATCAGCTTCTCGGCAGAGGAACATTTTGCAGCTGATTCTGGGGGCACAGCCAATCAGTTTATAAACGGCTAAAAGCATAAGGAGAGCCCTTATCTAGAAGACCCATCTAGTCCAGCCTTCTGTTCTCACAGTGGCCAGCCAGGTGCCCCTAGTAAGCCCACAAATATAGCATGAGAACAGTTGCATTCTCCTGCTCAAGGTTCCCCAGCAACGGGGGTTCAGAGGCATCCTGCCTCTGCTAGGCAGGGTGATATATAACCCTGGATTGCCTCATCCTCCATATATTTCCCATGTAATCTCCCTTTAAAGCTGGTGGCCATGACTGCATTTTGCGGGAGCAAATTGCGTAGTTCAAGCTGTTCACTGTGTGGCAGAAGCACATCCTCTTGTCTGTCCCGAAATTCCTACCATATGGCTGCTTTGGGCGATGACCCAATGCTGGTGCTGCTCAGAGTAGGACCCGCTGAAAGCAATGGAGAGGTTGCTTAAGTCCATTGATTTCAGGGTGCCTGCTCTTGAGAATTATTGGCGTTGGGTATAGGAGGGATAGCTCCGTCCCTCAGTAGAGCATGAGACTCTTAATCTCGAGGTTCTGGGTTCGAGCACTATGTTGGATGAGAGCTTCCTGCATTGCAGAGACCCTCATGGTCCCTAGATGTTTTTGATTCTGTGACTCCAGGCTCTAATGTTATGAGAGGGAGAATAAATTATCTGTATCCACGTTCTACGGGATGCGGGTGGTGCTGTGGGTTATACCACAGAGCCTAGGACTTGCTGATCAGAAGGTTGGCGGTTCAAATCCCCACGACGGGGTAAGCTCCTGTTGCTCAGGTCCCTGCTCCTGCCAACCTAGCAGTTCGAAAGGACGTCAAAGTGCAAGTAGATAAATAGGTACCGCTCTGGCGGGAAGGTAAATGGCATTTCCGTGTGCTGCTCTGGTTCGCCAGAAGTGGCTTAGTCGTGCTGGCCACTTGACCCGGAAGCTGTACGCCGGCTCCCTCGGCCAATAAAGCGAGATGAGCGCCGCAACCCCAGAGTCGGTCATGACTGGACCTAATGGTCAGGAGTCACTTTACCTTTACCTTTATCCACATTCTACACACCGTTCGTTATTTCATACGCCTCTTATTGAATGTCTAACCCCTTTTACCTTTTCTTCTTTTTTTGCTTGGTGCTTAACTGCCTGCCTGCATTCTGTAAGAATTGTGTCCAGGCAACTTGGTAGAATAGCTTGTGCTCACTGGAGAGGCCCTGAAACTTTACCTTTGCCTTTATTTATTTGCGCATTGTTCAGCTTCTGAGATCGTTGTTAGTGTGAGTCAAATAGCTTAAAAATAATAAAAACGATTGTGGCCATTTGTATTAACTGAAATAAATGTGTGTGTATGTGTGTGTGCTTGCCCACCGTAGGTGACAGCTGTACCCGAGTTATTCTTAACTACTGTCAACCTGAGCCATGATCAGACGGGAGCCAAGTATTTGCATGTGGCAAGAGAGGATTCCAACAATCTCTTCAGGTAGGTGCGTTGGGATCAGGGTTTGACAAGTCTCGCTAGGGATGGGGATAGAATCGTGAATTTATGGGAGTGCCGTTTAGAGCTTGCAGGTATGTTCGGAGACCCTCCTAGGTGCATCAGAGGGCCCTCTGCCATCAATTTGTGTGGAAGGTCAGAGGTCAGTATAAGAATTCTTGAGTTTCTACTGCTTTCTTCTTAAGGTGCCACTGAGAATGCAGCTCCCACTAAAAGGAGGGGAAATCTGGGGTCCAGCATTATAGGAATAACAAATTATTTTTATGTGTACGGTGATGTTTTACTTCCATATTTTAACCTCTCCAACTTTTTCCTGATCACCACCTTACAGCGTTCAATTCCGTACCACTCCAATGGACAGTACAGGTGTCCCCCATATCCTCGAACACACTGTGCTTTGTGGTTCGCAGAAGTATCCTGTCCGTGATCCTTTCTTCAAAATGCTAAACAGGTCACTCTCCACGTTCATGAATGCCTTTACAGGTGAGCAAATGGGAACAAGCAGCCTCTTGCGTTTTTCCCGTGCAAATGGCAACTTACTCATATGATGAAATCTATGATGCCTGTCGCCCCTTCCAATTCCAAACTGGAGTGGAGAGTGCCGGCAGGACTGTAGCCAAACCAAGGCTGCTGAGAAATGAGAGGGGAGGTAAATGCATGGTTGGGGCAGTGTGTGTCATTGCACAAGAACAAAAATAAAAGAAAACTAAGAGGGTAAAAAAGCCACCAATCAGGACTGAGCATGCTCTTCAGATATTGAATATATAGTTGCAGTTGGAAAATAACATGGTAGGGAGGGGTAAGAATGAAGTGCCTTGCTTGGAATGTTCCTGGAACATTAAACTCCCTTTAGGCAGGAGGAAATGCAGCAACATTTTATTGCAGGCCTCAACTGCATGTCAGCTGCTGTAGAACTGGTTCAGATATGTGGAAGGAGCCTTATGCGACTTACTGAGAGACCCAGCGCTTTCCTTAAGCAGCAGTTTGAGTTCTGCATGTTGCATTGAGACCTTGGAAAAATGCAAACTGCAGCCCCATTTTGATGCACAGCCCATTTGGGATGTCGGCAAGGTAGCCCCTGCCCCCAAGATCCCCATCAATGCATGCTTCTTGTCTGTTTACTGACAGAAAGAAAACTGAGTTGGAAAAAAGGAGACGAGAGCACAGTGCTGGGAAGCTTCTGCAAAACGGTCCGCTTAACGCCTGGCTCAGATCTGGGGACGATTGCTGCCCTTGATAATGTGCCCGCCCTGTTTGGTTCAAGGGCGGAGCAAAATATATCATTTCCAAGCAGAAGCTTCTGGGTTTAACCCTTTGGCATCTGCAGTTAAGAGTCTCTGGGGGCAGAGCTGGGGATCGTGAAGAGCCCCTCCCAGTCGTTGCAGATGGTAGTGGGGTAAATGGAGGACGGCTGCAACTCTGTGTAAGGCAGCTTTGGACATAGATAGACATGGAATCGTGGTCTTGGGGAGTGAGTTACCAAAAAACACCCCCTGATCTGTTAACTATAATATCTGAGAGGATCTCTGTTCATAAACGAGATGAGCAAGACTATTAGAGCGCAAGGTTAGCAATAGCCCCACCATCTCCTGTCTATCCTGGGAGCATGGATCCAATGGATCTAAAACCTCGCCCTAGAACACACAGCCTTCTCAGAATTGCAACAGAGGAGGGGGTTTGCAGCAGCAATCCTTGCTAGGAAGGGGCTTCAGAGGACAGGCCTCCCTCCTCGAAAGGTAGACCCATGGAATCGCATTGTCCCTGGAACACCTTCATTAAATTCTTAATATTTATTTTGTTGTCTTTCCCCACAGCTAGCGACTATACTCTCTACCCATTTTCCACCCAAAATCCCAAAGATTTCCAGAACCTTCTGTCTGTATACCTGGACGCTGTGTTTTTCCCTTGTTTGAGACACCTTGACTTCTGGTAAGACTTTCACATTTTGGGCACATATACACACACGTGGTGGTGCTGCCCGAAGGAGTGTTGACCCCTCTGTGTTGCGTGTCTTCATCTTGCACAGGCAGGAAGGCTGGAGATTAGAACATGAGGATCCAGCAGACCCTCAGACACCGCTAGTCTTCAAAGGAGTTGTCTTCAATGAGATGAAGGGAGCATTTGTAAGTTCCTTTTTCAAAATCATTTTAATTTAAGAACGTAAGAAGAGTCCTGCTGGATCAGGCCAAAGGCCTATCTAAGTCCAGCATCTTATACTGTCGTGGCCAACCTGATGTCTATGGAAGCCCACACACTGGACCTGAGTGCAAGAGCACACTCTCTACTTCTGATTCCCAGCAGCGGACATTCATAGTTAAGCTTTCCTAACCATGCATACATATTGACTTATCCACTCCTCCCTTTGCTCTGCTGCTTCCATCACCCTCCTGGAAAAAAACTGCTCTTTAGTGCTCAGTCAGAGCTAACAGGAATTTGGGTTTTCCCCTAGATTGCCATTTGTTCTAATATATCACTAAAGAGCTGTTTTTCCATTGGAAAGGAGCAGGGCAAGGGAAAATCTCCTTGGACCCATGCGTAGAAAGCGTGGGTCAAGCGGAAAACAGCCAGGACATGTGCTTTCTAGGCACAGCACATGCAGAAGTCTGGATGAGCCCTGTATATTTTTATATATACAGCACATTTTAAATATATATTGTACATTTTACAATTTCTAATGTGCTGTAAGCTGCCCAGAGTGGCTGGGGAAACCCAGACAGATGGGTGGGGTATAAATAATAAAAACATAATCATCAACATCATGTCCAATTGAGCTATTGGCTGTATTTGTAGGAAACCAGTGTTTCTAGCTAACTGTGGTTTATTGTGAAACAAGCACTAGATTAGTGCACACAGCTCCATCAATCTGGCATCGCTTCTCCCTGACATGAGCTGGGGAAACAAACCAAGAATCCATGGTTTAGCTCGGCTTCCTGTGAGGCCCAAATACGGGATCCTGAATCCCTAACAAGCCAGGATTTGTAAGCTGTCAACAAACCATTATTTAAGTCTGGATGGTCATCCATGCTTGTAGGGGGCAGCCATTTGCATCATGGGATGCTGGAGCCACTCCTAAATCTGCACTTCAGGTAAGATCAATTCTTTCTCATGTCAGAGGAGTAACGCAGGAATGATCAGGCAGCATGTACCAGTATGATGCTTCTTCACAACAAAACATAATAAGCCAGTGACACTCACTCATCACAATGTTTCAGTGCGTTCACAGCATAATTCAGTCCTTTCCTATCAATCCATATATTTTTCCACAATTTAATGCTGAAATGGGGAAGCTTCTTTAGCCTGAGGGCCGCTGTCCCTCCTGGGAAACTTGCTGAGGGCCACATGCACTCTTAACTCCACCCTGAGTCTTGGTTAAGAACGGGGTTGGACTAGATGACCCTCAGGAACCCATTCAACTCTACAGTTTGGTGATTCCTTCCACTGTTTTCCGTTTTCTGGGGATTATTGGGTTCTCCAGGAAAACTGTGGGTATTACCTGACGTGCTCCCTGAATTCACAGTGGTCGTTGCAGGTGAGTTTTGCTGAAGCTTATTTACTCTTACTTAAACGATTTCTTTTAAGACAGACAACGAGAGAGTATTCTCCCAGCACCTTCAGAACAAGATTCTCCCTGACCACACGTATGCAGTTGTGTCCGGTGGCGACCCGCTGAAGATCCCCGATCTTTCCTGGGAACAGCTGAAGCAATTCCATGCGACACATTACCACCCTAGTAATGCAAGGTGAGAAGCGTGCGTCTGAAGGGAAAGGGGTGCTTTGTAATAATCCCAGGTGTGCCCAACACAGCTATTGCAGCTTCAGCTCTCAGTTGGGGGAGCCAGGAAATAAGTCAATCCTAGCTGGGTGTGTGGTGTGTGTGTTTCATTTCCTGTGCAAATGACCCAGGGAATTTTAAGGGCCCGAGGTTGCCCCAGGTGGGGCTCCGCAAAGTTGTTCTGCCATGTTGGATGCCGGCTAAGGCTGACTAGGCCAAAGCCTTCCTTCTTCTGATGAGACACTCAGTTTATCACTTTCTACGAGTGCTTCATTGTGGCCGGAGAAAGCAAGGAGCCATTTTTTTAAAATAAGGTACATGTTTCTGCCCAACCACATGCCCCAACTTCCTATCTCTGTGCCTCTAGTGAGGGAGCTCTCTTCACTTTCTAGCCCATTTTTTCTATGGCTTTCTAGACTTTTCCAAGAATGCAAAATTCACTGGTTTTCAGTAGCTTTGCAGCCTTTCGACTAAGATTAAATGTAGAAATAATTGCTTTTTGTTTAGGAGCGATGCTGAGGTATACTGCTCCATGAATTGTCATTTTAGGATTAATGATGTGTATCATTAGCATTGGAAAAGTATAAACAAAAGTGAAAGATCTGCAGAATAATAGCATCATTGAATTATAAAGTTGGAACGGACCCCAAGGATCATCTAGTCCAACCTCCTGCAAGGCAGGAATCTCAGCTGGATCTTATGTGGCAGATGGTCCTCCAGCCTCTGTGAGTCAGAGATGGGCCTTTGGGCTTGACCATGGTCTAAAACATGGAACATAAATCTTGTGGCATCTATATGTGCAAATGGGAGTTTTGGGATCCAGGCTTTTGAATATGCAAGCTTATTTTGCCTGTTAATAGTAGTATACAATAAAAAAATAAAATTCCAGGTTCTTCACTTACGGTAACTTCCCACTGGAACAACACTTGGAACAGATCCATGAGGATGCCCTGAGTAAATTCCAGAAAATTGAGCCGAACACTGCTGTCCCAACACAACAGCTCTGGGATAAGCCTGTGAGTATGCCATTGACAGTAATATTTCTACTTTGGATTTCCATAGGTGACTCTTGAGACCCACACGGAGGCCATTTTGTCCTTGGTCATTTCCCACAGAACGCTTTCCAGCCTAATTGTTTAGCAGGGATGATCATAACAGCCACAATCAAGTCAAGTGTGGCTTCTAGTTACGTATCTTGTGAATAGTTCCTGATTGAGGAAAGATGGAAATCTGCCTGGCTTTTTCATCTCTTCCCACCGTAACGATGTGGCTTTTCTGGTACATTTTGAATGTGGAAAAAATTCTAGGAAACGTTTAGTCGTAGTTCAGTTTGTTTACATGCCATATTTCCCACAAATGCATAGGAATGAGGCTTAATTTTTTTAAAAAAATACAATAGCATAATAACAACACACAAGAAAAAGAGATAATATCTTGGGTTGTGCAGCCTTGGTTCTGAACTAGATCAAGGGCCTTGTTTAATTAAGGTTAATTAAGGCACCAGGCAGGTATGCATAGGGGAGGGAGTTGCCCAGTATGGGCCCCACTGCAGAGAAGGCCCTGTCTCTATTTTTTTAGCTGCCTCTTTTAACTCGGGTGGAAGAGGCTGGGTTCATGGGCAGCTCTGCCTTACACTGAGTCACTCCATTGGTCCACGTAGCTCAGAATTGTCCACACTGTTTGGCAGCAACTCTTCAGAGCTTCAGGCCTGAAGATGCCTGTTTGGTTGACTGAACCTCCGACCTTCTGCATGCAGTGCAAATGCTCTGAAAGGCTCCTATCTTCAGTGAATAGATCTTGGGGAAGCAGGGCTGGAAAAAGACCCTTACCTGAGGCTTTGGGGATCCACAGCTAGCTGAGCCTCGACTGTGCTGGGTGATTCTCTGCTTGTACAGTTTCTGAATACCTGGAAACCACAGGAGGGGAGGGTGCTTTTCTGCTCCTTGGGTTTCCCACAGGAACCTGGTTGACCAATGTAAGAACAGGATGCTGGACTAGATAATAATAATTTATTACCCTGCCCATCTGGCTGGGTTTCCCCAGCCACTCTGGGCAGCTCCCAACAGAATACTAAAAACACGATAAAGCACCAAACGTTAAAAACCTCCCGATACAGGGCTGCCTTCAGATTTCTTCTAAAAGATAGTTGTTTTATTTCCTTGACATCTGATGGGAGGGCGTTCCACAGGGCGGGCACCACTACCAAGAAGTCCCTGTGCCTGGTTCCCTGTAACTTTGCTTCTCGCAGTGAGGGAACCGCCAGAAGGCCTTCGGAGTTGGACCTCAGAACGATGGGGGTGGAGACACTCCTTCAGGTATACTGAATATACTGGTATATCTTATGTCCAACGGGTTGATGGTCTGATTCAGTGTAAGGTTGCACATGCTCAGCTACAGCATCCCACTCTCATGTGTCTCTTGCCAGTGGGCTTAACTCTGGCGCTTCCATATACTGGAGGCAGAGAGAGAGAGGGCTGCATTCCCCTGCCTTCTCAAATCATCGGTTTCTCTTTTGCAGAGGGAACACCATGTGACCTGCGGGACTGATTCGCTTGCTGCAGACTCCAAGAAGCAGACGATGGTCAGCGTCAGCTACCTCCTATCAGAGTATGTGGAATGGGAAATGGATGAGTTTCAAACAGCTGGCCGTTATCTGCTGAACAAGGAACCCTGAAATGCATTGCATTGGGCTCCCATCATCTCTGCCTTCTCCAGTTGTGCTTAGTGCATATTGACCCCAGCCACCAAAAGCATAAAATGACTAGTTTGGTGATGCTTAGCCTCTCCCCTTGGGATCCTAGCTCCCCACCCCCCATACTTCCTTTTCAGCAAGGCTTAGCTGAGAAAGGGGTGCAATGGTCATTGTTTTTTTCAGAGGGCTAACTTGCATATCTTGATTACATTATGTGATGGGACAATGAGCTACTTGTGCGTAAAAGGGTTAGTCCCTCGGAGTTTGCTTAACGTAGCAAAGCTCTGCCTTGAGCGGAGCCCTTGGACATGGCTCCGTCAGTCGCTGGTAGAATCCGACAGTGGGCGCTTGCGGAAACGTTTCCAGCATAAAAGCTGCTTGACGGAAACGCATCTCCTAGATTTCCTGCGTGACAGCTTCCGGCGAGGGGTGGGGGTCGCTAAAGGGGGCCTTGATACCTCCTCACTGTTCTCACTGGAAGTATCCCAGAGCCTCCCCTCCGACTTCCTGTCCCTGGAAGCTCCTGCTCCCCCCCTACTGGTTCCCTCTTCTGCTGCTGAGTCTCTTCTATCCTCCTGGAGCCCTTCCACCACCTGTTCTTCCGATGGCAGTTTCCTGACACATTATCAAGATATGCCCATCTCCCAAAAGCTTGGGACAGTGTCCATTGTCTCCCAGCAACAATCCTACCAGGTAGTTAAGACTCAGTGGCAGGCAGTATATGACTGATAGAAAGTCACTAGGCTTCATGGTTGAGTAGTGATGTGGAGCTGTCACCAGGGGGCGCTGCTGTCCTTTGCCATGTTTTCAGTCCTCTGACAATTAAAAGCCATGAAGGTTACATCCCTGCAGTTATATGATGAGCTGGGATTACACATTTGCAGAATATGGCAGAACAGAGTTGCCATATGTCTGGAATTTTATGGACATAGCTGGTATTCAGCCCCTTTAAGTAGTGTCTGGGCAGAAATTGTCCATGCCAGTAGTATAGATTTTGGTGATTTTGGCTTTTTTTGCAAACAACTTTGGGCAAAAACAGAAAACAAAAGCTATAGGCTTGTGGCACCATTGCCACTTTCCCACCCTCATAATGCTCAGTGAATCCACAGCTAACTCAGCACTGGACACTGTGGAATTACCAGTAGAATCCTTAGAAATTATCATTTTAGAAGGTTGAAAGTGATTCACATGTGTTACTTTGTTATAAAACTTACCACAGCCTGATCAGGTAGGTCAGTCGGCCTTCTGCTGGGGTAGATTGAAGTGGCTCCTCAGCTACCTGATTTCTGGAGTCATAAAAGGACAAATTATTTGGCCATTTTCTTTATTGATTTCGTATATTTATGACAACAAATGTGGAGAGCAGCATGTAATCTATAGAGGTTCCTGTCTATAATCCACAGCTACTAAGAATGTTTCCGGAACCTATAAAAATGTCACAGAAGACTCTCTCCCATTTTCTGCATTGTTTGCCAGAATAACTTGACTAGCCTTGTGTAACTCTGCACCTGGATTCAGGTTTTGGTTTGGTCTTAACTGCCGCCATTGTCATTTATATGCTGAATCCCACGGTACTATTGTAAACTTTTTCTCTTTTTAGCATTACAGATAATTTCGAATCCTTCACGCTGAACTTGTTGTCTTCGCTGTTGGTTGGTGGCCCCAATTCCCCCTTTTATAAAGCTTTAATCGAGGCTGGTCTGGGTTCAGATTTTTCGCCAGATGTTGGGTAAGTGTGTTAGCTGCGTGCATCAGTGTAGGACTTCACCCCACAACTTTAGTTCAATTTGTTGTTTTTTAATTAAATTAGGTTGGGCATTTAAAATAGGGGCAAAGCACACTTTGCTCTTTATTTCACTCCCCCGCCCCCATCCACCCATCCATTTTATATGCTGCTTAACACAGTGACTTCTAAGTGGCATAAAGTAAGGTTGCAACAAGGCAATGTGATGTTATGATCAGAGTGTCAGACTAGGATCCAGAAGACTCGGGTTCAAAATCCCCTCTCATGCCACAAAAGTTTACAGAGTGACTTTGGGCCAGTCACACAAGGCTGAGACAAATGAAATATTTCACACTGCTGTTCCCTGATTTGACTTTGAGGGGGAGAAAAGAGTTCAGGCCAAGACCAACAAGTAAGTGAAAACACACCAACTGCAGGCAATTCTCGATTTGGGGTTATGTTCTGGGAGGGAGAAGGGACGTGGGTGGTGCTGTGGGTTAAACCACAGAGCCTAGGACTTGCCGATCAGACAGTCGGCGGTTCAGATCCCAATGACAGGGTGAGCTCCCGTTGCTCGGTCCCTGCTCCTGCCAACCTAGCAGTTCTAAAGCACGTCCAATTGCAAGTAGATAAATAGGTACCGCTCTGGCGGGAAGGTAAACAGTGTTTCCGTGCGCTGCTCTGGTTCGCCAGAAGTGGCTTAGTTATGCTGGCCACATGACCCGGAAGCTGTACGCCGGCTCCCTCGGCCAGTAAAGCGAGATGAGCACCACAACCCCAGAGTCGGCCACGACTGGACCTAATGGTCAGGGGTCCCTTTACCTTTACCTCTGGGAGGGAGAGCATGCAATGCCAGAATCACATATAGTCAAAACTTTGGGTTCAGTGGCGGATGGGGTTGCCAAAGTCTTTCCCAGATGCCCACCCACCTTTTTAACTTTTTAAAACAGTTTTGCCAAGTGCATAAAGCTGAATGTGCACAAGTTAAATGTGTGTAAGTTGCAAATTACCTGTACTGTGATTTCATGGATAAAATCTCCTGGGAACTCGGATCAGACCCATGCCTTCTCAGGATTCCTGGTTGACTGGATCTCAGTTTGTGGAATGTCTGAACTTCCCACTTCTAACTAGTGCTAAATGCACTAAAAGCATTCTGGCTTCCTGAAATTTTAGAACTACTCTTCGTAGCTCTGTGTTATAGCTTCCTTCTGGTGAATGGGCTGTTTGCCTGTGTTTCTACCCTTGCTGTTTGCCTTTATGCCCCCTGTCTGGGCTCTGCTGTTCTTCTGCCACTGGACCACATTTAATACAGCGTGCCACTTCTTTCCCACTTGCCCTTCCTTTCCTGGGGCACAACTCTTTCAAGACTCAGCTGCCCAAGAGCGAAGGCCGAAAGCCAGAAGTGGGCAATCTCAGTCCCTAGGGACAAAATGTGGATCTTCCAAGCCTTTCTGTGTGGTCCTTGGGACTCTGCAAGCCCACACCCCTTGGTAGTCCTGCTATTCACCTTCTTTGGGTGCTTTTGCCCGGCTGGGACACATGCCTCCACTGAGATGCCTCTTCCTTGCCTGGATGGGGAGAATAAGTGTGTCTCTCTCTTTGCACAAACCTATGTAGTGCACAGCTAGTACGTCGCCTTCTCTACAAAGTTAAGGTCACCTTTATTGCCCCACCCACTTTCTCAGGCTCCACCCATAACTGTCTTGTGGCCCCAAGGAGGCTACAATTGAAAGGATGTGGCCCTTGAATTGCAACATGTCTTCCCACCCCTGCTGTGAGCAGCCAAGACCTTTTTTCCTTCGTTTTCTTGTGTTCTGCAGGTTTAACGGCTCCACAAGAGAGGCTTATTTCAGCGTTGGCCTTCAAGGGATCGCCGAAGAGAACATTGAGACTGTGAAACAAATTATTTCCAGGACTGTCGATGAAGTTATTGAGTAAGTAAAAGCTGTGTGGGGTTGTTTTGTTTTGTTTTGTAGTGGCTGGGGTGTATGTGAGTTACTGAGTGTGTGAGTCTTTCTTTTTGCCTGTTTTTTAATGTTTCCATGGGAGTAGAAGTCTCCCTTCCGTGTGTGCTTTTAGAGCAATATTAACTGTCCGCTTGCTTGTTTGTTTTCTCCCAAGGAATGGGTTTGAGGAAGAAAGGATTGAAGCACTGCTTCACAAGATTGAAATCCAGATGAAGCATCAGTCAACTAGCTTTGGACTTGCTTTGACTTCAGTAAGTGCTGTTTCCCCAGTGATGGGTCCATGGCTTTTCTCCTCTCGAGTTAACAGCATTTCTTAACAATACCCTGTTAATACATTGGTCATTATTCCTGTGTAATGGGGTAGGAAATGGGTTGATCACAAGGTAGAAATGACAGCATTTCGCCAGTTTCAAGTCCAGTTAGCTTTTAAAGTTAACCTTCCATATTCAGGATAATCATGTCAAGAGTTCCATCTTGCCATTGATTTTTAAACTAAATCATCTTTTTGTCAGATTTCCCCTGCTGCACTCATTGGCATTAGTATTTCTTTGGTTATGTGCAGAGTGGATTTGATTTAAATCAAATTGATTTAAATCACGATTTAAACCACAATTTAAATCACGAGTCAGTAAGACTTGATTTAAATCATTTTTCTTACAGAAAGACTCATTCTTGCTGGTATAATCTTAATATTTACAACCAGAGGAAAGCTTCATTTTTGGAATAATAATTTTTCAGAGTAGTTTTTACAGTTATATCAAAAATTACTGATTTGGTTATACTATTAGAAATACATAGACAGATAATTATGGAATTATTGTGTATATTTGGACAACTTTTTTGCTGTACTTTACT
Source organism: Podarcis cretensis (assembly GCF_951804945.1). Lineage (NCBI taxonomy): Eukaryota > Metazoa > Chordata > Lepidosauria > Squamata > Lacertidae > Podarcis > Podarcis cretensis. The sequence goes on along the minus strand of NC_137181.1, from coordinate 16,597,823 downwards.
GGAAGGAGAAAAATAATCATTTCCTTAATAACAATTTTAAAAACTTATTTAACTAAAGCAATAACATTATAGCATATCTATCCATGTTTGTTAACTGATGTGGTTAATTTTTTTTTTTTAAAAAAAAAACTTAGACTGAATTTTAGCACACATGAAAAACTTAAAACAAATCCTTATTTCTTGAGGAATAGCCTTTGGACTATAATGTAACTTAAACAGAAAACTATCTTTAGAAATATTTTTCCTACAAAAGCATTTATTTTGAAAATCTGATTTACATTTTAAAAATCTGATTTAAATTTTTAAAAATCGATTTAAATAAAAATAATCCATTTTTTAAAAAGAAAATCATTGATTTTTATCCACCATGGTTATGCATTCCCCCCCCCATATGTTACATATGTGTATGAAATTGTGTTTTTTTGTCTTTTTGTTCTGGAACAGCCTCTCTTAGGGAGCTCTACCACTTCAGAATAAAGTTTGGATAGCTGCAAGATAGTGATATCTTACATACTTGGACTTGAGCTCAGGACCTTTTTGGAGGGCAGGTCAAATGGAAACAGGGTAGAGAGAACATGCTTTGCATGCAAAAGGTCCCAGATTCAACCTATGGCATCTCCAGTTAAACCATTCTGCAGCTGGTGGTGGGAAAAACCTTTCCCTGCCTCTGCAGAGCCACTGCTGCTTAGAGTAGACAGAACTAGCGTAGATGGACAAACCTTCTTTTGCCACGTCAGGCTATGTTCCTGCTCCAAATGACAGAGGTCTTGGTCTTCCAAAACACTCAAGTTCTTTTAACTGGGGATACTGGCGAACGGACCAGTGCATTCAAGTCCTGTGACTGTACTATGGCTCATTCTCCTCATGCAGAGCCTGGTCTGTGGCCTACCTTTCGGGTGTTTGCCTGGCCTGTAAGTTGGGCTCCACAAGCAGAGGCATCTGCAGGTGTAGATGGCAAAATGGCCGCTTCTTCAAGGGTTGCTCTGTGCAGCAGTCCTCCTGCCTTCCACGGCTGGCTTCTAATTCCTCGCCTCTTCTCATCCCTCAAGTATATTGCCTCCTGTTGGAACCATGAAGGAGACCCCGTTGACCTTCTAAAGATCGCCGAAAAAGTGGCTCGGTTCAGGCAGTGCCTTAAGGAGGACCCCCAGTTTCTTCAGAAAAAGATGAAGCAGTACTTTAAGGTAAGGACCCAGTTACAGGGAAGGGGACAACGACTCTGGACTTGCAAAGGTCCATCACATCCAGCACCCTGTCTCTTGACAGCGGTCAGCCAAGCGCCCCAGGCTAAAGAACACCCCTCTCCCATGATGGCCAGGATAGATCTTAAAATAGCAGACTGTTCTTTGCACTGATGGACACTCCATTTTCTGTTTTCTTCGCCTTGGTCCTGGGCAACTAGGGTAATCCCCATAGGCTGACGCTGTCGATGAGTCCAGACGGGGCTTTCTATGAGAAGCAAACCTCGATGGAAGCGGCAAAGCTGAGAGAAAAACTTGAGGCCCTTTCTGAAGAAGAGAAGAAGCTGACATATGAAAAAGGTGGGGCGTTTTTCTGCCTGCTTTGACTCTCTTACGTTTATGTGGATAGAGGGATGGACAGACAGACAGAGGATGTGAATAAGCTGCAGCTTGAGTTGGTGGTTGATCTCTGCACCCTTCTTGTTCCCCTTTCCCCCCTTTCTGTATTAAAAGATAACAGAAATTTAAACCGCATTCGTTGCGGTTTCCCATTTGAGGCTGTAATGGTTATAAGGGGTTGCTTGTGCGTAAGTTACCGTCGCTGCTGGCTAGATTGCCTGGTTAACCTTGCCTCGGCTGACAGCCCTTCACTCCGTGGCCGTTCAGTCGCTCGCAGAATCCGTCAGTGGGCGTTTCTTGAACCTCTTCCAGCATAGAAGTTGTTTGACGCCAAGTCTCCTCCTACTCTCCCTGCGTGGAAATCTTCTGCGCAGGGAAGGAATGGGCAGAGGTGTGCCCGTGCTCTCCCCACTTGTTTCGGGTGAAGAGTCTTGGAGACCCCTCTCCGAATCCCCCCATCTGCCCCCCTCCCCTACTTGTGTTGCGCTGAGTTCCTTCCCCAGCCGATGGGCTTCCTCTCTCCCTGCTGGGCCCCTCTCCTCCTCTCCTGCATCGCTCGAGAGCCTTGCCTCCACCCCTGACTCCGATGTCAGTTCCCTGACAGAGGCCAACGCGCGCTTTGAAAACCGACGTTTATTTTTGTGTTTTTATATTGTGAACCACCCTGTGGCCCTCAATGAAGGGCAGTATAAAAGTTTTAAAAGAAATAAATAAGTGAGGGGAGATTTGTATCCCTTTGTATTCCACTGCCTCTCCAAAATTTGTCAGCAGGGGACTTAACTTTGAAAACCACCAGGAGCTGTATGGGAAGCAAATTCATTAAATTCCCAGGAGAAAGTTGTCAAATCCTTCCTGTTGCCGCTGAACCTGAATCCCTGTTGGATAGTTTTTGTCAGAACTGCTGACCGATGTTCCACTTTTCCTTCTAGGGTTGGAACTGCTTGATCTGCAAAGCAAGCCTCAAGACACATCTTGCCTCCCGGCTCTGAAGGTCTCGGATATTGAGCCTAGGATTGCGTTTACTGAGCTGGAGACGTCACTTACAGGTAAGACGGAGTCACTCAATGCTGACGTTCTGTTACAAAACAGAAAATGTAGAGCCAGTGAACGTAGTTAGCCCTGTGTTGGAAGAGCAGCTCTTTCTCAGTCTGTTGACGCCACTCTGGGTTCCTTCCCAGGTGGAAATGCAGGCAGGTTTCAGTTTCGTATGAGAGGGCTCTGCAACATAATGCTTGCTGGATACAGTAAAATTTATAAATAGCCTAATCACAAAGTCTCTAGACAGTAAAATAGTTATCAATAATGTACAGATAAAATTACAGTGGTACCTCAGGTTACAGACGCTTCAGGTTACAGACTCCGCTAACCCGGAAATAGTACCTTGGGTTAAGAACTTTGCTTCAGGATGAGAACCCATTAGCTAAAGTGGTACCTCAGGTTAAGAACAGTTTCAGGTTAAGAACGGACTTCCAGAACAAATTAAGTTCTTAACCCAAGGTACCACTGTACTGCAATTTAAAGTCATGTATACATAACTGGGGACGCAGGTGGCGCTGTGGGTTAAAGCCTCAGCGCCTAGGGCTTGCCGATCGAAAGGTCGGCGGTTCGAATCCCTGCGGCGGGGTGCGCTCCCGCTGCTCGGTCCCAGCGCCTGCCAACCTAGCAGTTCGAAAGCACCCCCGGGTGCAAGTAGATAAATAGGGACCGCTTACTAGCGGGAAGGTAAACGGCGTTTCCGTGTGCGGCTCTGGCTCGCCAGAGCAGCGATGTCACGCTAGCCACATGACCCGGAAGTGTCTCCGGACAGCGCTGGCCCCTGGCCTCTTAAGTGAGATGGGCGCACAACCCCAGAGTCTGTCAAGACTGGCCCGTACGGGCAGGGGTACCTTTACCTTTACCTTTACCTTTATACATAACTGATTTTTGCATCCAGATAGACTGGGGTAGGACAGGGAGGTTTTAGCAGGTGTCTTAAAGGAGCCTACGTAACATTGCACAGTGAGTGCTCCTGTTCAGGGTTGCAGCCAGCCAGTCCATTTTTCTGGGTGCTCCATTCCATTTCCCATGTTTTCTGAGGAAACTGTCTCCTCCTGAGTCAGGCCACAAGTCTATCTAGTCCAGTATTTTCAACACTGACTCTTGGGGTCTTTGGGGTTTCAGAAAGGAGTTTCTCCCAACTCTTACCTAGAGATGTAAGGGATCGAACTTGGGAGGTGGGGCAGCTTGGAATGGGTCTGTGGGTCTTAAGCTTTTATACGAGGCAAGAGAAGGGTTTGGGCTTGAATTGTACGGTGCTCTATATTTCCGAAGGAGGCCGGGCTTGTTTCTGAAACACTGCTCCCTCCACTCTCCAATTCTGACACCATATATTGATGAGTTCTTCTTGTTTGTCTGTAGCTGAGGATGTCCCGGTCCAGTACTGTGCTCAGCCCACAAACGGCATGGTGTATTTCAGAGTGGTTTCCAGTCTGAACACTCTTCCAGAGGAGCTCCGGCCTTACGTCCCGCTTTTTTGCAACGTCATCACCAAGTAAGGAGTTTTCTATTTGTGCTTTGGGGATTTATTCCAGAGAGAGCCCATGTGGTGCTTCCAGATGTTGGACTGCCAGTTCCCCATCAGTCCTGACCACCAACCATACTCCCTCGGGCTGATGTGATGCATAGTCCTACAACAGCTCGGTTGGAATAGCTCAGTTGGTAGAGCACGAGATTCTTAATCTCAGGGTTGTGAGTTGTGGCCCAAGTTGGGCAAATGATTCCTGCACTGCAGGGGATTGATTTGTTAGTGTTTTCAGAACTCATAGGGTTAAAGAGTTCTGTGTGATGTCCCTCAATTCCTGTCGCGTGATTCAGAAAGAGGGAGGAGTCGTTCCTCACTGTGTGTCTGCTGCCTGAGAGTGACGGACGCAGAGGCAGCCATGAATGCTAGCAGTCCAGGAGAATCTGAGAAATGCTGAGCTGTAAATATTTTGCTGCAATAAAGAACTGATAAATATGCACACAAGAGCTTGGTGTGTTTGGATCTGAAGCAACAGGTTTTTTCCGCTGTGTTTTTACTCTGCAAGGCGAAACCGGAGAGAAGAAGATCGGCGCAGCTTGGCTAAGAAGTGTGCCGGACCGCTATAAACCACAGCTAATTGGGGTCGTAAACCAATTAAGCTTCAGTTTCTATAACATGATTTATATGACCCTCGTGGACATTTCCAACTGTACAATTCTAAGATTGTGAACATCTGCAGGGCACCCCGTGGGCTATCTCTGCAATAAACTTCATTCCAGCAAAGGTGGTTAATGAACACTATCTCTTCCCTCTTCCCTCTCCCTTCTTTTGGGGTTGATGAGTTGACCTAAATTCAAATTATTTTTTGTGGGGAGACTATTGGGGTGCATGTTGTGGATATTGCTCGTTTAATGGTATTACAGTCTATCTTTATAGTGTAATGAGCTTGAACAAAATATGTATATCCTTGGCCAAGAAAGTTATTAATGTCAGCAATGTATAGGCAACACATTGTGTGATCCTGTAGGTCTAAAGGAAGGTGCCTTGTACCCTTTGGGGTGGCTTACCTGTGGCCTTCCAGGTGTAGCCCCTATCAGCTGCAGCCGTCTGCCAGGGGTGATGGAAGCAGCAGTCAAGCCACATCTGGAGGGCCAGTGATTTTGCCAACCCTCCCTTACACTGACTGGCGGTGGTCTCTCCCAGCTCTGCCTTTCATTCATTTTACTGCATCCTCAAAGTGGCTTGCAACAAAGATACATCTCAAACAAAACACCACAATCTCATAATAGCATAGCAAAACAAGAACACAGTAACAATTTCAAAACAACGTAGCAAAACCATTTCACAGTAGCAGCGAAGCAGAAATATAATAACATACCAAAAAACTGCATTCCAATACTAAAAATGCAACAAGATTACTTCAACAACATGCAACATCCAGTAACAGAAACAACAACCCTAAAGTTGTTGCTGTCTAGACTTGGTTGCTGAGCTACATCCCTGGGATTGCACAGAGGTTTAGTGTTTAGTGTTGCTGCCCCCAAATCTGCTATGCTACTCTTGAAGCTGCAGTGACCTTCTAAGCTCCAGCAGTCCCTCTTCCTATTTGCTTCTGTTTTGGGCCAGCAGGTTTTAAGAGGACGCCTGGCATATCCTCCTCTAATGCTGCCATTGGGCTTTTGCCTAAATCTTCAGGTCTTCCATTGCCCAGGCTACTCTTTCCCAGCTCTTTCTACCATTCCTCTTAGGGCTCGGCTTCCAAAGCCCTTTTTCCAACATGTGCAAAATAAATGCCAGGAGAGAAGATAATTAAATGCTGCAGGCTTTTGCTTGGCTTGCTGTCCACACCCTACTTGCTCTCTCCTTCTTGCAGAATGGGCTGTGGCGCTCTCAGTTACAGAGAACAGGCTCAAGAGATAGATCTGAAAACGGGGGGCCTTTCTGTCTGCCCTCATATCACCGTGGACGACTCCCACTTGGACGTGTATGAGCAGGTAAGTCAGTCTCCAGGTCAGGTGTCGCGTGGCCCTGGTGCTCTTTCGTGTTGGGGCTGTGTTGGTTAGAGATGTGAGTGCCTCCCTTGCTGCGGATGAGATGCAAACCTAATTAATGACTGGCAATGTTGCTTCCTTCCTGCCAACCTAGCAGTTCGAAAGCACGTCAAAGTGCAAGTAGATAAATAGGGACCGCTCCGGCGGGAAGGTAAACGGCGTTTCCGTGTGCTGCTCTGGTTCGCCAGAAGCGGCTTAGTCATGCTAGCCACATGACCCGGAAGCTGTACGTCGGCTCCCTCGGCCAATAAAGTGAGATGAGCGCCACAACCCCAGAGTCGGACCTAATGGTCAGGGGTTCCTTTACCTTTACCTTTAATGTTGCTTCCTATTTCTAAAGCACCATGCCCAGTAAATAACTGTCTGGGAATCACAACTGAGCAGATAGCTGTTATTCCTTAAGTAATTAGTTGAGGATCTCTTACTGGTCTGTCTACTGATTTGAGTTTTCTTGTTAAATTTCTCCTTTAGGGTGTGCTCTTTTCTTCTCTCTGCCTGGATCGAAATCTGCCTGCCATGATGCACATCTGGAGTGAAATATTCAACAGGTACTCTCTCTCTCTCTGTGTGTGTGTGTGTGTGTGTGTGTGTGTGTGTGTTGTTTGCAGTTGTGTGCTTTCCTGCTAAAAGAGCTAAATGGCTTGCTTTTGATACATGTCACAAAGCTTGGAGATACTAGAAAATAGAATAACACCCCCAAAACATGGCCATTCATTTCATATCCCCCTGAAAATGAAGTAAGTGCATAGCTAAATGTGCACAGGATTAAGCATGGGTTTTGTTTGTTTGTTTTGTTTGTTTAATTCATAACAAGGTAACTTATTTTTTAAAAAGAAAGAGTATAGCTCCGTTAGTAGAGCCTAAGACTCTTAATCTTAGGGTCATGGATTTGAGCCCCACATTGAGCAATGTGGTCCCTTCCAACTCCATGATTCTCCGTGAATATAAGAAGGTTCATTCTACTGAAGCAGACCATTGGTCCATGGGGCAGCCTGTTGTCTCCTGTGATTTCTTGTGCGTCTCAGGCTGAATAGCACTTTCCCTGAATGCCTGAGATCCTCCCCTTTAACAGACTTAAACTTGAGTTTCTCACAAGGCACGTACTTTACCAACAAACTATGAGCCCAGTCCACAAGCACTTAAAGATGTCATGCGCAGCCATCGTTCAGCGTGGTGTGAACAAACCTGGGTGAACAAACTGCTGCCCTTGTTGGAGGCAGTGTCCCCCCGATTACCAATGTCTGGGAATGAATGCTGTCATGCTCAGTCCCTGTTTGTGTACCTCCCACAGGGAGTTGGTTGGCAAACAGAATGCTGGACTAGATGGGCTGTGGGCCTGATCCAGCAGTGCTGTCCTTGTGTGGGAATCACATCAGGTGTAGCTGGATGGAGTACTTGAGAAGCTTTTGGTTCAACATAGCTTGCTGGGTTATCTGAGCCCCAAAATAGGCTGCCTTTACAGTGGTACCTCAGGTTACAGACGCTTCAGGTTACAGATTCCACTAACCCAGAAATAGTACCTTGGGTTAAGAACTTTGTTTCAGGATGAGAACAGAAATCATGTGGCGGCTGCGCAGCAGCAGCAGCGGGAAGCCCCACTAGCTAAAGTGGTACTTCGGGTTAAGAACAGTTTCAGGTTAAGAATGGACCTCCAGAATGTATTAAGTTCTTAACCCGATATACAGGTACAACTGTATATCTAATCTAGAAGCCACGGCTGGTGCAGAACGCAGTAGCCAGGCCACTTGAATGCTCAGAAGAAGAAATTGCCCTAAAAACTAAGCAGCTTCTGAGAGCATCTCTGAAAAGCACTCTAGACTTTCCAGTGGAACGAACAGGGCTGGTGGTTATAGCTGGAAGTTTTTTGCCCAACTCTTCAGTGATGGCTGCTTCTAAGCCCTTTTAGTGCTTTTCTGCTGTGATTCTCCCCCCCCACCCCCCCCCAAAAAAACCAAAAACACTGATGCCTTTCTGCTTCCTCTCTCCACTTTCTGCAGCCCTCACTTTGAAGATGAGGAACACTTCAAGGTTCTAGTCAAGATGACGGCTCAAGAGCTCTCGAATGGGATTCCCGATTCTGGGCACATGTACGCCTCGATTAGAGCCAGCAGAACCCTGACGCCCGCCGGAGAGCTGCAGGAAATGTTTAACGGCATGGAGCAGGTAAGGGGACAGCCGAAAGGAGAAGGCTTCCATCATTCTGGAAGAGGAGAACTGGCTTAGATGAAGGTGTCTGATTTGTCTACCCAGCCCAGTGCTGTGCGCTCTGCCTAACAGCAGCGGCTCCATGGAGATTGAAGCAGTCTCTCAAGTAGCCTCTTCTTCACACTGCTGTTTCTTTTCCAACAAGAGTTCTTGCCTGAGGTTTCTAGAGAAGCACATTGAAACAAGGGAGAAATTCCCAGCAGCTATCTGTGGGGAAGAAGGCACCCCGGTTGTTTATAGTCACATATTTTAAGGTCTCGGGTCTGCTTGGTGGGTTTTCATTGCTTTTGCTTTACTATTCATTCTCTCCTTCCTGCTTCCCCAATTCAGGTGAGATTGATGAAGAGGATTGCAGAAATGTCCGACATTAAGCCAGTGCTGCGGAAATTGCCGCGCATCAAGAAATACCTCTTAAACAGCGACAACATGAGGTGAGGCTCTGTTAATGTTCACCTGATGTGACCCTAAGCTAGCCCCGAGTGGATTTCTAAGCCCTTTGCTGGCTTCCCTCCTAACTTCCTAATAGTGAATCTTGCATGTAGACAACTGTGTGAGAGACAGGTACTCCACAAAGCATTCAGTTAGCAGGCAGTGGGCATATGAGAGAGAAATAGTCTGCCTTCTCAAGCGTCATCCTGGAATTACAGCATCCGAAGTCCGAAACTCTAGTGGCAAACTAAAGCATGAAGTAAATGAAGATTTTTTAAAAGTAAATTGCAGTTTTACATAGTTTGGAAACACCACTTGTTGGTCTGCAGGAGGGGGTGGGGTAGTACATGAAATCTGTTGCTGATGCAACCATCAGCAATAAAGGAGAATTATTGAGCACCCTCCCTCCATTGACCCAAGAGAACGCTGTTATTCTGTGTTTCACTATTTACTTGTTCGTAGTATTTTAAAACTGAACTGCCTTGAGTTCCTTGGCCCGGAAGGTTCTGTATAAATGCAGCTGGCAAATAACATACTACTTCTCAAGATGGTGGCCTTGGGAGTCCACAACTCTTGGCTGCTCAAAGCAAGAATTCTGGTCTCCATCCCTCTTACCAGCAGGGAGAAGAAGGGAGTGTGATTGCTTGGGTTACTGCAGTTTGAACACAGCTCCTGATTTCAGGCAGCGGCAAGTGCATAGACCTAGCTTGGGAAGGTGTGGCAATGAGGGGAGCGTCGTGATGTAGCAATTAGAGTGTCGGACTAGGACTTAGGAGACGGGGGTTCAAATCCCTGCTTGACCAGTGAAGCTCACTGGGTGACCTTGGGCCAGTCACTGCCCCTAGGATTGACCCTACTTTGAAGGGCGGGGCATAGTGATTAAATGTTGAGAGGAAGAACCATGTACACCACCTCGGAGCGAAAAAGGTGGGCTATAAAATAAATAAATAAATAATCCCCCAGCTTTGTAGCTGGGGAAGTTGCAGCGCTGCTGCCAGGACCTCCAAAACCTCCCTGCTGAGCCTCTTCAGCTTCAGAGTCGGAGGGAAGCCTGGCTACATACTGCCCTCACCACGCAGAGCACTCAGAGACCAGAATTATTGTCTGCCCAGCATTTTTTAAAGCCGGTGATATTTGATGGCTAAACAGAACTCGACTCGGAAAATTGGGGAGGTGTAAAAGCGCAGTTTGTTCCTCGCAGGCGGTGTGATTGTGCATGCGGCTAGATGCGATTTATTTTCTGCCTAGATGTTCGGTGAATGCCACCCCTCAGCAGATGCCACACGCTGCGAAAGCCGTCGAAAGGTTCATAAAGGGCATCGCCCGGAGTAAAAAGGAACGCAAGCCCGTCCGCCCCCATGTGATTGAGGTAAAGGAGGATTAGCAGAGAAAGCATTTGCGTTTCAGGTGACTTTCCAGTTCTCATTCAAATGAGAGGCAGAATTGGCTACATATCCAGTGCATTTTTCTGTAGCTTGTGGAAATACAAATCTTGCAACACAGGCTGCCAAGGGCGCCTCCCCCTGCTCTCTCACATTTCCTTCCTGCTGTGGTTCCTACAAATGTGAGCATGTTTCAAGTACTATTCTTCCATCCCTTCCAGAGGGAGCTGGGGCTGAGATCAGAAGGGGCAGTGCCTTTTGGTTCATTGATACTACAGCTGAATTCTACGTGTTGCTGATGGTGTCCAAATTTGATCTGTGCAATAGAATTTGAGGAGTATTGAGAGGGAGAGAAGACATAGACTGCTTCCCTCCAAAGATGCTGTTAGCTCCGTAGAGGGAGATACCCCAACAGTGCTTGTATTTCTCCCCAGTGGGCCAGATAGCTTCTGGGAGTGGGATGGGGATTTAGATCAGGGAAAATGTCCTACAGAGCTCCAATAATGTATGAAGCCCCCTGCAGCAGTTTTTTAAAGCCAGAGGAGGGATGGAAGGCTGGGGGGTGTCACTTCTGATAGCCCATGTCACTTCTGCTTTGGCTGTTCTCATTGCCTAGGTGGGAGCCTATTTTAGCCTGGGAGCCGCATTCCTTTATAGAGAACCTTCTGGGGGCCACATGCCAGAGTTGGGTGTGGGCAGAGCAATGGCCGTGACCCTTTTGTTGTTGTTGTTTAGTCGTTTAGTCGTGTCCTACTCTTCATGACCCCATGGACCAGAGCACGCCAGGCACTCCTGTCTTCCACTGCCTCCCAAAGTTTGGTCAAACTCATGCTGGTAGCTTCGAGAACGCTGTCCAACCATCTCATCCTCAGTCGTCCCCTTCTCCTTGTGCCCTCCATCTTTCCCAACATCAGGGTCTTTTCCAGGGAGTCTTCTCTTCTCATGAGGTGGCTAAAGTATTGGAGCCTCAGCTTCAGGATCTGTCCTTCCAGTGAGCACTCAGGGCTGATCTCCTTCAGAATGGATAGGTTTGATCTTCTTGCAGTCCATGGGACTCTCAAGAGTCTCCTCCAGCACCATAATTCAAAAGCATCAAAAGCATTAGCTTTGTGCAATAGGCTGCATTTTGCCCCCAAATCCCAAGTTCCTGTACACACTCATATCCCCATTCTCCATTCATACATTATTACAGTGTAAGTTAGGCAGAAACACTGGGGGCTCAAAGCAGATGCCCTAGAGGGATTCAACCTGGGGAGAGGGGTTTTTTGGAGAGCCAGATAGAAAGACACGGAGGGCCACATTTGGCCCCTGACCCGGAGGCTTCCCACCCCTGTCCTACATTGTAATCCTCACAGGGTACCCCAACATTAGCACTGCCTGCAGGACATGTTTTGAATGCAACCCTTAGTGTGATCAGCAGCAAAATATTGGACACAGCAGAAAGGAAATTCTTGGGGAAGCTGTGCTGGTTACTTGGGAGAAACCAATCGGATCTCTGTTGTTTCAACCAAGTTTTCTCTTTGTAGAAACCTTCAGACCCCAAAACCGATGGCAGTGAGGCGCTTGCTTGCTCCCAGATCACCAGGAAGCTCATTACGGTGAGTCTTAGCTCATTTGCCTTAGGTCGAAGTTGCCAGTATTTGTCACTACTCCCCAAATTGAGCCTTACTGCTCTGAAGATTAATGTGTTCCTTTATGGTCGCTTTTGGGGGGAACCTGAAGCCTTAGCAGGAAGCTAAAATCGGGTAGAAGCTTGGGGAAGTAAAATGTTCCCCATCCCCAAAAAACAATTGTGTGCTGGTGGCACCCAATTCTGCTTCCATGAGTTGGTTTTTCTTTTAGAAATATTTCTCCATACTGGCTGGACAGAAAAGAAAAAACCACCCCAGTGGCAAAAATCAAGATTTCTTAGAGTTGTTTTGTTTTGTTTGAGTGCTTTCTTCATTTATGAGAAGAACGGTCAGTGATAAGTGGCTGGCAATCGAGGATGTTGTTTGTCACCTGCACAGGAAAAATGTCTTAGAACAAAAATGGCAATCCTGTGCCCTATTGTTGTTGGTCTCCAACTCCCATCAGCTCCTGTCTGCATAGGCCAGTGGTCAGGGTTGATGGGAGTTGGAGTCCAGCAGATTCTTGGAGCCGTAACTTTTCTGTCCCTACCCAAGAAAGACTTTGTTGTAGACCTCCTTCTATGTAAATTCAACAATGGCAGGTGCATCTAGGGTGCAATTTTTGCCCCACAAACTGGTTGGAGGACGACGACTTAGCTATGACCCATCTCTGAAAAAAATTTTGCCTCCAGAAAGTTCTTCAAAGTGGCATACAAGATCTTTTTTCAAAAAGTTGAATGGAATATAAACAGTCTGCTCTTGTATTCCAAAGATTGTCTCCTGATTTATCCCCACTTGAGCCTTCATAAAGTTATATTTCTAAAGCTACTAACCTTGCTGGGCTGCGTCCAGAAATTAGAGGTAACCCAAGCCCTGCCTTCATTGCTTATAAAAGGCAACGCTAGGCTAGGGAGGGAGGGAGAAGAGAGTTAAGTTACATGTCAAGTGAAAGTGTATTCTGTTGTACGCCTGGGGAATGCACATCCCCTTTGCAAACTGTGCCCCCTTCAAATGTGGGGCTGTGCTGAGCTGTTCCTTGCCTTTGACAACTACTGCCCTTAAAAAACAATAATAGGGGGCATCAAATTCTTAAAATGCTTTCCCTCTTCTCCCTTGCTGTTGGCTGTTCTGAGCCCTCCAAGCAATCACATTGAGACTCTGCGGTCTCATTTTCCTCCTTCCTTCTCTATCCCAGTAACCAAATGCAGAGTTGACTATTAATCTTTCTGGGCTCCTTTTGATGCTTTTGAATGGGTAAGAAGAGGCGGTCACCTAAAACTGAGTGCCCGCGCTGTTCTGCCTACACACACTCTGCCAGAGGTGATCTAAACCAAACACAATGTGACTTTTCCTCCAGGATCCCACTTTCCAGCCATGCCAGATGAAGACTCATTTCCTTCTGCCCTTCCCTGTCAATTACGTTGGCGCCTGCGTTCGGACAGTTCCCTTTACAGCCCCGGACCACGCAAGGTAAGACGATGGGAAGTGCTGCCAAATAGTGCGTGATCAGAGTTGAATAAACTAAATCTCCAGTTGCGGCTGTGTTGAGATCTGTATTCAGAAATAACCGACGGTGCTCTCGGGAAGACGTTTGCTTTCAAAACACTGGGGTGTTTTCTGAGTTAGAGGCTGCTACAAGTAGTGCATTTATGTCTGGACTCACAGGCAGGGTGACCCACAGTGCACAAAATCAGGCTTTCTTTCCCCCTCCCTGTTTGCTCTGTGTTGCTGCCTGCTTCTCAGCTCAGGAGAGCGTCTGTGGGGCACAGGTGGGTTTGGCTCACAAGCTTTGCTTGGGGGTGTGGCTTCAGCAACACTGCTTCCCATGTGTGTCTTCAGGGGGCATTGCTGCCAAGGTAACAGCAGCTGATAAGGGACCACTTCTGAGCTAATGACACCTGTGCTCTCCTGGCACTCATTAGGTGGAGGCGCTGCTTTGGAGCAGCAAGAAGGAACCAGGTAGCTGGCACTGATTCTGCCTGCGGAGCCCCCAGTTCGCTCTCCCCAAGGAATGTCTAGGACAGGGGTAGCCACTGCTACTATTCCTATCATCCTTACCTGGCCTTGCTGACTGGAGTTGGGAGTCTTAGCAGAAGGTAGAGGGCACCATGATCTAGCAAGTGCATTAAAACTTCCACTTGGAGAAGCACATTCCCTTACATGCATAAGTCTTGTGTTTTTAAAAAGGAGAAAAAATGTGGTATGGAAATGTGGAGATCAGAGATCTTGACTTCTGTGGGGAGACAAGTTATGGAATCTTACTGAGTCTGAAATTTTGCCGATTAGGTGCATTTGTTCATGCGGACTTATAATAATGATGATGATGATGGTGAGGAAAAAAGGAAGAGCCAGGGAGAGAGCATCTTAATCAGAATTGAATAGTTGGAAGGTTCATCTAGCCTCAACCCCCTGCAATGTAGGAATCTCTTGTTCACTAACAATCTCTCTCTTTTTTTCAGCCTTCGCATCCTCGCCCGGCTAATGACGGCTAAATTTCTGCATACGGAAATTAGAGAGAAAGGAGGTGCATATGGAGGTGGTGCGCAACTTGCTAATAATGGCATATTCAGTTTCTACTCCTATAGGTAAGTAGTTGACTGAGTAGAACCACAATGTCTTCCTTTGACTGTTCTTGGTTTTTGGGGTGTGTTTTTTGTAAACCAGCATTCCCTGCCAAATAAAATGTGTTCAGGAACTGGAATTGTACAAGTCATTGAGTGGTAAAGGGAAAGCAGATTATTGCCATCTGCCCCAGAGCACTCAGATCAGTGCTTTTAAATTGCGAGGAAATCCCATAATGTAAAAAGCACGAACACGTCAGTGGTGGGAAAGCTGCTGTCAGGGGCTCAGGAGCAGAGGCACAGGAGGGGGAGGAAATGGAGAGCGAGGGGGAGGAATCCGAGGGAAGCGTAGGAGAGGACAGTGGCCCGAGGGATTCCATGAGCCTCTCCAGCGAATCGGAAGATTCACAGAAGGGGGCGCCAGTGGCCAGGGGTAGGGGGTTCCCAAGGGGAACACCCCAGGAGCAAGGGGGGAGCAGGGACTCCCAGAGCAGTAGTTGGAAATCGGGACCAGCTTCCCCACCAGAGCAGAGTGGGGGGGAAGAGTCCCAAGCATCGGGGCCAGTGCATTCCCCACCAGGGAGAGAAGACGAGGCAGAGCTGACCACGCCTCCATCGGAGAGTCGGACAACGGAGGGGAGGTCAGATCCGGCCAGTATCCCGGAAGAGGGAAGCAGTGACAGAAGTAGTGTAACGGTTAGGAGAAAGGTCACTGGGTTGGCGCGAGAGGCAAGTTCAAATGTACAGGAGAGCGGGACAGCAGAGAATGAGGATTGGGAACCGGGTCCTAAAGCCCGCCGGAGGCAGGGGGAGGAGCTAAGCGACTCAGCGTCGGAAGAGTCCAGAAAGGGCAATGCCCCAGCGGGCAGGAGGACCCAGAGGAGGAGAGAGCAGTGGAAAAGGTGGAGCAGGGCTAGGATCTTAAACTGGTGTCAGAGGGGAGGAGACTCAGATGGGACTTCGCCGATCTAGGGTTTAAGACGTAGGGCTGCACGCTGGGGCTTTGAAATGGAAACTGAACTTCAATAAAGACTTTTGTACATTACGACAGCCTAGCGTTGGTCCTCTGTGAGCTGGGACCTAGAGGCAGCTCTGACAGCTGCGTAATTGCTTTCCACTTTTGCAGTGCTGAACAGAATGCCAGCACTGTGTGGCTCATAAGTGTTGGGATGTACAGAATATATGGATCCGGTCCTGAGGTCAGTGGCAGGGGAAGGCTATAGCTCAACGCTAGAGCATCTGCTTTGCATGCGGAACGTCCCAGGTTCAATCCCCGGCATCTCCAAGTAGGGATGGGAAAGGCCCCCATTTGAAACCTTGGAGAGTTGCTGCCAGTCCGTGTAGACAATATGGAGCTAGATTGGCCAAAGGTCTATTTCAGTTTGAAGCACATTCCTATGTTCCTATGATTTCAAGCTTTCTAAGTTCAGTGAACCCAACAGATTTATTTGTTGTAAGAACCTGCTCAATACCATGTCATTGGGACAGAAATACCCTTCAGAAGTCAACACTGCTTTTTAACAGTTGGGTTTTCATCTATCTGTGATCACAGTGTGAGGCAAAGCTAGAAAAAACAACCACTTGAACAAGGGCAAGTCGCTTTGTGGTGTCATTTCTCTGTAAAAAAACCTGGCTGTATAAACTTACCTGTGCCTTCCTTGCATTTTTAGGGATCCAAATTCAATGGGTACCTTGTCTACTTTTGAAAAGGCTGCCGAATGGGCAAAGGCAGGAAAATTCACGCAGCAAGACATTGACGAAGCCAAGCTTGCCATGTTTGCATCTGTGGATGCCCCCCAAGCACCATCGGATAAAGGTATGTTGACTTCTCAGCTTGGGATTGAGCCAAATGAGTAGAGCGAATAGCCTTTTCTGGATCAAAATAGCCATCAATCTGAAAGCCAAAATATGATTTTGCACATATTTTAGTTACCGTATTTTTTGCTCTATAAGACTCACTTTTTCCCTCCTAAAAAGTAAGGGGAAATGTGTGTGCGTCTTATGGAGCGAATGCAGGCTGCACAGCTATCCCAGAAGCCAGAACAGCAAGAGGGATTGCTGCTTTCACTGCACAGCGATCCCTCATGCTGTTCTGGCTTCTGAGATTCAGAATATTTTTTTTCTTGTTTTCCTCCTCCAAAAACTAGGTGCATCTTGTGGTCTGGTGCGTCTTATAGAGCGAAAAATACGGTATCTTTGATGCTTTTGAGGGGGCGGGGGGGGGGGCGGACCCAGTTTCATATGTCTAAATTGCAGCCAAAAAGAGTTTCTGACATCAGGCATTTCCAACATGGGGAAATTATCTAAAATTTGTTGCATAATTCTTGGCTACATATACCATTCCAGAAGAATTGAGTGGTCTCAGTGCGTTATGAAACAGATCTGTCTAAAAGTAGGAGCTGCAGGATTGAGGTGTGGTTTGCCACCTGCTGCTTTCACTCTTAAGAATCAAGTTAGTTTTCTTAACGTTTGTGAATTCTTCTTTGTAGGGATGAATACCTTTTTGTACGGGATCTCCGATGAGATGAAGCAGAGGCACAGAGAGCATCTTTTCGCAGTCTCCAAAGATAACCTCATAGATGCAGCCAACAAGTGAGTTTGTGTCCCTGACCGGGAAGTGTGAGAATTCTCAGATAGCTTTCCGAAACTCAAAAGGGGAGTGGGGGGAACTGATGTTTGCCACACAGCCCTTTAATTTTCAGGATTGTGGGTTTCCTGTGGCATGGGGCTATTCAATGGGATAGTGGGACAAAACAGTTGGATGTGTAAAACTTACACAGAACCTAGATTTGTGAATCAAATCTAGCTAGTTGGATGGCAGTATGCTAAGGTGTCATTGGGACTGTGGTGAAGCCCTAAAATAACTCATAAGCAAGCCAAGCATGAATTGCAGACTGAGCAATGCGTACATACAAATATGCTCTACTTCTCCAGCTTGAACAACCCTCCAACATCAAGTGAAAGGAGCTCCAGAGACTTTGATGCTGTCTAAAATCAAAACGTTTTTCAAAATGACATGTGCTGTTCAGTTTCTGAATTGCCCTTTATCAATAATGATCCCAGTACAGTTTAAAACGAAAGCATCACTTTCGCCCATTGAGTCCTGAGAATTGAAAACTCCTAATATTCCCTACATTTATCCGATGAACAGACAATTGCAAATGAACGGTAGACTAATGGTGCATTCTATGTTGACTTTCAGATATCTTGCCGCTGGGAAGAGAACAAAAGGACTGGCTATTCTTGGCCCAGAAAACCCACACACTTCCAAAGACCCTTCGTGGGTTATACGATGATATTTGCTGCCGGCTCAGATTAGATGCAATCGTGTGTGACAGATACCAAAATAACTTGGGGTCCTCTGTAGCAGTGCTGTCAGGACCGGACAGCACTACACTTGTGTCATCTTAAAGAGCTTGACTCCACAGTGGTGCTTACTTCTCAAGCAGGATTTCACCCTCTGTCAGTCTTTCTCTACTTGCCAAGCTGAAGCTCTGGATTCTCGTCCCAAACTAGCTCAATAACTCTGACTAATTTCCCACCGGAACTACTGTTGGTTCTGCCTAGCTGATCATGATTACGTTTAACTAGATGGTACCTAGCAGTTTGTAGAAGCACACAATTAAGTTTTCTGTTTTCTTTAAATCATGTCTAATAAGAGTTAGGGTTTCCTCTTTTTTTAAGATTACGGTCATTGACCATCTTCAGTACTCTTATTTGAATATTGTGTGTCTCAACCTTGTGCCATTAAATATTTCCAGCCTCTGATGAGTTGTTCTGCTTAGTATCTTGTCATGGGACTTCTTCTTCCCGCATCAGGTAGCTCATCTTTAGAGACATCACAGCAGAAGGCAAGTCTGTGCCTGCCCCATTTTGTTTAGTGATGTAGTTGGCGAGAGGTTACTCCTTTCTTCCTTGGTGTTTTAGGTAGTAAAGGATGTACTGGCAGAAGCACTCATATCAATACTGGGAATTTCGAATACAGGGTTGCTCCTACCATCTTAATATATATGCAACTCAAGCAGGTGGTGATTTTACGCATGAGGATGCATTCCAGCTGTCTTGTTCCTTGGCCCCAGCCTACTTGGGTACCATGTGGCTGCTCTGCTAACTGCACCCCGATTGAGGGCTCTAAGCATAGGGAGAAGTCATTTTTCTTCCAGAGCAGATCTAACAAGCTATCTTTACATCTGCTTTGGAATCCAAGCCACTGCAGGGGTTGTGGCAAACATTAGTTTTGAAGCTGGGGTCTCTCTTTGGAATTACAGCAGAGAAAAATCATAACCTTCATTTGCTACTTTTGCTCTTGCTCCTTAGATACCCAAGCAGCTGGAATGAAGATGGTTGCACTACATAAAAAACTTGCTACACAAGCAAGAAATTGCCTTGTATTTGTAGGCCTTGAAATACAATGTTTTTTTCCTTTTAAGAGCACGTTCAGCTAGTGCAGGTTAGCCAACGTGGCACCTTCCAGATGTTGCCACACTACAGCTCCTATCACCTCTGACCATTGGTCACATTAGCTAGGGCTGGTAACATGGGGTAGCCCTGAGAAGCTCTAGCCAGTGGGTAGGATGAAGCAAGCTTGTCCCAGGTTGTACAGAACAAATGACTCCAGAGCTTACTTTTAATACAGTATTTTATTCTGTTGGGGGACATATATAAGTTTCCTTTTTTAGTTTGACACAAAACTAAGCCTCTGTAACATACTCTTTAAGTGTAAACACTATCTGGTAAAAGTGCAAGAGATGAATAGCGTCACACGGAGTGCATAGAACCGTTTTTGCACAGGTTATTGGTAAGGAACACATTGGTAAGTTGGGTTTTTTTGTTGTTAAGTTAGGCTCTAGGGTGTTTTGTGTGGTGTCTTTTTAAGAAGCCTAGGACAATACCAGGTAGAGAGTGTCTGTGATGGCGGCTTTTTGTTTTTCCACATAAAGTGCTGGTACAATAACTTAGATGTTACAAAACGAAGCTGCAACAAGTATTCTAAAGCATCGTTGACACACAATGGAGAGCTATTGCAACCTTTTAACAGTAGGACACCTTGGACCCGTCGGCTCACGCTTCTGCCTGTTTTGGTCTGAGCACATGCTCCAACTGGCCCGAATCTGACACATCATAGCTGGTCTTGTATTTGGCCAGAATTTTCATCAGAGGCCGTAACTTCAGCCACCACTGTTCACGGGGAATTCGGTGCCTGTTTAGCAAGAGAGAGGGGAAATGCTTTTAGAACTAATTTAAGCTTATAGGCAGGCTTTAAGAAACACCAACTGAGGATGCTGATCAACTTGAAACAAGACACAGGAACTTTGCAATAGGGTCTTGTCACTCTGCTCATATAAATAGCTGGTTTATGTGGAGAGTTAGTGCTAGTGACATGCTGTCATGTCAACTTGTGGCCAGCAGATAAACTAGCTGCCTATTTGCACAAGCTATGCAATAGGAGAGCCATTAGATCATAGAAACACACTCCCCTTCTTCCATTGAAACAAATATTCTAATTTGCTGGTTTTGCTGCTTAGACAAGCAGTTTAACCAAGTCTGCCAACATTACCATGGGCTCAGTGAGACTCTTGGCTAGTCTAGTGCAGGTAGCCAAAGCAGTCAAATGGCTCAGGCTGAGGTCTTTACAGATGCCACTAAATAATACCGCAGAAGCAAAATGTTACATGCAAAGTTTATGCTCTTCCACTGGGGCATGTTGCTTCTCTTAAAATCCAAGCTTCAGACTTGGCACCTAGCTTGGCTGGGCAAGAGGCCCAGTAGAGATGATGCAGGGATTAAGAGATTTTTGAAAAATTCAGCAGTTGCCATGCTACCCAATAGCTGGGCACCACCCACAACAGCAACAGTGTATTGGGAGCATTTGCTATTAAAAGATTAAAAAGGGGGTGAAAGAAGATTGTGTCTGGTTCAGCGCTGCCAGGTCCTTGTAAAAGAAATTCTCCTTTCAATAATCCCAGGAGTTTTTTGTGGGGGAGGGCACTTCAAGTCTAAAGTTGAACTAGAGTCTACCGTTTGCCCCCAAAGAGATACCAATTCTTAATTCTAATCTTCGTGTGGACACCAGTGTTTTCCCCCGCACTGTCTTTACTTACACAAAGTCTGTTTCATCCTTCAGTTGAACCACAGGCTGGAAAATAAGGTTCCTCCGGCGCATTCCCAGGAGGCAAACACTGTCCTCAGTGTTGGCAAATACCCTTCCTTTGTGAAAAAAAACATACATTTTCTTCTTTTAGCTATACAAAAAGTAACATACGGGAATAGTGTATGGGGGGGGGGGAATGAAATGTTAAAGAATCCACATAGGGTTTTTAATTGAATTTGGTTACCTGAAATATTACAGTGAAGAGCGACAACAAAAAATAGGGACTGAAACTGTTAGAGGGCATGGTTTTCAAATCAGTAATTAGAGTGAAAGAGAATGGATAAATAACTGGTGTCATTGGCCATGGTTAATTTCGTTAGAAATTGTTCAACATTACAGTAAGAACTGTTCCTCAAACCTGATAAAATTGCAAAAGAATGAAGTGTGTTACCTTCATCTGTGATCCGTGCAGCAACCAAGAAAACAAAACAAGAAAGGAAGAATATATGTAACTCACGTGGTGCATTCCTATGTTTTTACAAATTATTGTCAAGAACTTTTAAGTCTTGGGGGGTTGGGGTTGGAATTCTGAGATTACTCACATTTTAGCACAGTTTGAGGAATCGGTCATAATCAAAAAAAGTAGAGCTGGGATAGCCAACATGGTGCCTTCCAGATGCTTTGAATTATAATGCCCATCAGCTTAACCAGCCAGAAGTTACGGAAGCTAGACAGAACACTGGACAGCACCAAGTTGACTACCCTGAAGTAAAATAGCAATCAACATGACCAAATCATGGCAAGCTTTGGTAATTTGCCTAATATTCTAAGAAAGCCGAAGCCTTATCCTACGCAGGTTTACTCAAACAATGTACCATTAGAATTTGGTGGATCTTACCCCCTGAGTAAGCTTGTCTAGACTTACGTTTTGCTCAGAAAATTAGAAGTCAGTTAAGTGAAAGGATTCCTTAGTAACTGACGGGTTTTTACTTAGTTCTGTTGCAACCACTTGAATGTGGCTTGATATATAGAATACCATGAGGTATACCTAACATGCATGGATACTTTAGCCCCTGTAAATAAAGAATTGTGGATTAAGTTTTCTGAATTATCAGCCTCAAATATTCTTGAGAATGCAACCTTGGTCTTAAACATGCCTTTTCAAAAGAAGAAAGGGAGCTGGCCTACTTGGTTAAGAAATATTAACGGCTGCTTGTAGATGTTTGCTATATTACCTTTTAATAATTTTATACTGTCTTTCTGCCCTGAAGTGGGCCTGCAAAGCAGTTTACAAGCAATATAAACTATGAAATCTTTTTTAAAGTCAAGAAAAAAAAATGTAAGCAAGCAGCATTGGATACTTTCCCCTGTAAAAGCACATCAAAACACAGCCTGCTTTCAAAAGGCCAACAGTGATTCAAGACTCCAGTCTTCAGACTGGAAGAGCACTGTACAAATGAGGTGCATTACTGGAAATAGACAATTCACTGGTCCCTGGCTTCAATATTTCCAGGAAGCTAAGGAGAAAAAAAACAGGGCAGCTAAGCCTTTTTTCATAGATGTGATAACATACGAGAGAAGAAACAGGTGTGCCTCGCAGACTCAGTATCACATGTTTGGCACTTTCCTATTGATGTTAGCAGCTGACACATTAAAATAGTTAATTTTTATTTTTTTAATGCCACCAGCATTTCCTTACCTCTTCGATAGCATTCTTTGAGTTTCTTGGAGAGCCAAAGCACAGCTTTCGCTGAAATTTTTGTCCCAAAGTTTCTGTCAAATGGCGAAGGAGCGCCACCCTGTGAAATTCAACGTTAACAGTGAGTTGAAGTTTTAGGACTCTGTTTGGAGTTACAAAACAATTACAAGACTTCCTGCCTCACACTTAGGCAGAAATTGAGGCATAGACAGCAACTAGGGATCCAGGTTGGAAGATTACCTGTGCCTGCAGTGAACTTGGTCTCCACTGAAAAAAGGCAGCATCATAAACAAATGACTGCTTCTACACACAGTTCTTTGTGCAGCATCAGATAGTTATAGTTTAAATCGTACTGACATACAGAACTGTGAGACCTCAATTCAATGGTTGTGGTCCCAGTGCTAATATCTTCATGCCTCAGTGTTACCAATGAATTAGTATTAAAACTAGTTAAATGCTATTAAACTTAGAAGTAGAGAATTGTAGAATTGGAAGGGACCACAAAGGCCAATCCAGTCCAACCCCCTTGCAAGGCAGGCAACTTTCACCCACCGTGGGGCTCAAACCAACGACCCTGAGATTAAGAGTCT
The DNA here is from genome assembly GCF_951804945.1 of Podarcis cretensis. Classification (NCBI taxonomy): domain Eukaryota; kingdom Metazoa; phylum Chordata; class Lepidosauria; order Squamata; family Lacertidae; genus Podarcis; species Podarcis cretensis. The sequence continues at coordinate 16,575,125 of NC_137181.1, read as the reverse complement.
CCTACTCTGCCAATCGGACGCAGGTGGCGCTGTGGGTTAAAGCCTCAGCGCCTAGGGCTTGCCGATCGAAAGGTCGGCGGTTCGAATCCCTGCGGCGGGGTGCGCTCCTGCTGCTCGGTCCCAGCGCCTGCCAACCTAGCAGTTCGAAAGCACCTCCGGGTGCAAGTAGATAAATAGGGACCGCTTACCAGCGGGAAGGTAAACGGCGTTTCCGTGTGCGGCTCTGGCTCTGGCTCTGGCTCTGGCCAGAGCAGCGATGTCACGCTGGCCACGTGACCCGGAAGTGTCTCCGGACAGCGCTGGCCCCTGGCCTCTTAAGTGAGATGGGCGCACAACCCCAGAGTCTGTCAAGACTGGCCCGTACGGGCAGGGGTACCTTTACCTTTACCTTTACCTTTACCTTTACCTTTACTCTGCCAATCAGCATCTTAAAAAGCAGAGACATCACCTTGCCAACAAAGGTCCGTATAGTAAAAGCTACAGTTTTCCCAGTAGTGATGTATGGAAGTGAGAGCTGGACCATAAAGAAGGCTGATCGCCGAAGAATTGATGCTTTTGAATTATGGTGTTGGAGGAGACTCTTGAGAGTCCCATGGACTGCAAGAAGATCAAACCTCTCCATTCTGAAGGAAATCAGCCCTGAGTGCTCACTGGAAGGACAGATCCTGAAGCTGAGGCTCCAATACTTTGGCTACCTCATGAGAAGAGGAAACTCCCTGGAAAAGACCCTGATGTTGGTAAAGATGGAGGGCACAAGGAGAAGGGGACGACAGAGGACGAGATGGTTGGACAGTGTTCTCAAAGCTACCAACATGAGTTTGACCAAACTGCAGGAGGCCGTGGAAGACAGGCGTGCCTGGCGTGCTCTGGTCCAGGGGGTCACAAAGAATCGGACACGATTAACGACTAAACAACAACAACTCTGCCAATGGAGCTATTTGTTATGTAATACTATCTGCAACACTGAAGTAGGCAAAAAGGTCCCTTTCAAGCTATGTAGATGTATGTGCATCTATGGCAGATTTTGTCGCAGGTGATGGATGCAGAAATTAAGCACTGCAGCATTTGTCCTGGGAGGTTTCCAGTCCAGGAGGAAACATGAAACCAGCTTCTACACTCACAACTACAGCACTAGAATAGCATTTTAAGCCTCCTGCTTCATCCTGGAGAATCTGTAAGGTATGCCTACCTGCTGCATGTGACCCAGTACGTTCTTTCTGCAGTCAAAGACTCCTTTCCCTTCTTCGGAATAGAGCTGGTAAATGAAGTCAGTTGTGTAATTCTCGCTACTATTTTCATTCCTGTACAACACAAGCATAAGTGTGGTTGGCTTATATTTTATCGAGTTACATATATATCCTGCCTTTTTTTCGTTATGGAACCCAAGTCTTCCACCCAGGCACAGACCAGACCCAAACATCCTGAGCTTTTTTTAAAAGAACAAAACCAAGCAAAACAAAATCCAGAAGGAATTTCGTACTCCTAAACTTGACTCTCAAACAAGTAACAATAACAGTGGTGCAAATACAACTGAAGGGAATTGTCAGTACAAATCCCTACAGCTTATCACCTTCAAAACTGAAATAGGACACTACATTAAAAAAAATAAAAGCTGTCCAGCTGCAATGGGAGGACAGGGAGAGAGACAATGAATGAGCATATATAACTGCCCTTTAATCAGGCTCAGTGTTGGCGTATGGCACTGACACCTGAGCTGGCTTGGGTCTAATTGTAGTCCCAGTCTGGCCTTTTCTTAAGTTTGTGTGGCTGCTGGAAGCTGCTTGCCATTCCAAAATTTCTTGAGTGAAATCTCAAATGGCAAGGACTTTGCCACTGCTTGTGGTGGGCTATTACACTGCTACTGCCAACCACAACAAGCTCACCAGGGTATGGGGATGGGTGAACTGACTAGGCAGCCAACATAATTTTCAAGGGTGCTTGTTTGTGATTGGCTGTGGGGATCTTTGTTTACATGTGTGAAGGGCCAGGTGGGTGTTTTTGAATCAGGTTAGCCATATTGATTCGTATGCTGTTGGTGGATTCTTGTTGTTGTCTTGTTGGGCTGTGTATGTGATAAAAGGAAGCCATACCGGGGTGAAGGCGTCTTCTTACATTTGTCCCCGTGTCAGTTTTAGTTTATTTCTAGTAAGGCTGTTTCCCATACTATTTGGTACCATTGATCCATGCTTACTCCTATACTAGGCTAGACTATTGGTCCAACTATTCCAGTCTGGTCTCCTATAACCGGCATGATGTATCCCAAGAGTTCAGGCAGAGGTCTCTGCTGTTCCTTTCATCCTGCACTCTTGGATTGAACCTGCACTCTGTCAGTGAATTACAGCACTTTCCAGTGGTGACATTTGCCATTCTTCTCTCCCCATCCAAAGTACCATCCCAACAACAAATTAACTTCCTTTTACAGTGCACTTTAGTGAGCAGTCAGCTTACCTCAGCACCAAACCACGTTGAATGCTGGTTTTCATCTTTTCAGTCAAATGTTCCACGTTGGCCTAAAAAGAATGCATCATTTATGACTGTGAGTCAGGTAATGTAAATTGGCCCACTGCTAACCTTTGCTTTGTGCACTAAGGTGACCTGCCAGACATAAATCCCATTACTTTATATCACCCCTAATGCAACTCTAGTCAAGAGAGGAGAGTTCTCACGTGCAGCGTTGAGCCACCAGCCAGTGATAAATCTGTTGATATACCTGCTCCACAGACATTGAATTTACATATTATTACTTACTGAGTTCAGTGCACATTCAGCCCGAGGTAGTCAATAGGTAAAATATGGATCTGCATACCTGGAGCTCTCGAATATCAAATTTCTCTTCAAAGATGTACGCAGCATCAGCTCCTGCAGCGAGGGCACCCATATTTGCCAAGTAGCCGCAATAGCCGCCCATAGTTTCAATGATGAACACACGTCGCTTTGTCCCACTTGCCGACAGTTTGATTCGGTCGCATGTCTAGCAAAGAATGGTCTATTAGTGACTTTCAAACCAAAGTGCTCACCACCCTTTAAGAATGATATTTTAGTACCATTCGGACCACAACTGCTTTGTTTTTATCATGCACCATGAGAACTAAAGATAATTAGTTCGAAAACATTTCTCTGAGATTTCCACAAGTCATTTGCAATGCTTCACACAATATTAGGTGAAACTTGGCATAAAAAACCAGTAGTTTTTTTCCAGAAAATCTTACAAATGCCGTTTTTCTGGAGCAAAAATCCATGACTCCTCTTGATTCTTAGATTTCAACATACCAAGCTATGACCGAGATCAAGTCTTTTCCCTCTAATGACATGGGCTTGAGCTGCAATCCTAACCCCACATTCTTGGAAGTAAGTCCCACTGACTTTAACAGGACTTACTTCTGAGTAAGCATGGCTAACATTGTGCTGCCTGATCCAAAGTTGCTCTTCAGTACATATAAAAGAGACAACCATTTCCAACTGCTCTCCCCTTCATCTGCAGCCCCCTCCCCAAAATACAATATATCCCCCAACCTTCCAGATCCGATTTTGGGGGTAAATGTAGGAAAGGAAAGCAGGAAAAGCCCATTCTAGAAACACTGTTCCATTCATGGAAATAAAGTGTATATAACTTGCAAGGAAACAGATGTTATATACTTTATAATATATGGATCCAGATAGAACTGTTACTTACACTTTACTACCTTCTAAAGCAATCAGTTGGGTAACTTAAGAGCCTGACATGTGATATATATTGTCATAATATTAACTAACAGTTTCTTCAACTGCCTGTTTTATAGGACCATGTGTCTTGGGCAGGGAAGGGAGAGAACTGAAGGTGGTACACCTAGCATATCCAGTGCTCTGAAAGATTCTTGCAACAGGGTGGAAATGCTCTTGGGCACCTCCCTACTTCTTAAGTTTCAAGAACAAAACATTTCCCTCCAAGTAAATAAAAGAGACTGAGCTACACCAGCTTCAGGGCTGGCTTGAAAGAGTTGGAGGAGTGGCAAAGTGTTGGGTCCTTCAGATCCAACCGCCCTGAGACTTCCGGGCATGGGGCAGTACAGTGATACCTTGGTTTACAACCATAATCCATTCCGGAGGTCTGGTTGTAAACCAAAACAGGTTGTAACCCAAGGCACGCTTTTGCCAATGGGGCCTCCCCCCAAAAATGGGTTGCAATCCCAAAAAAATTAAAAAAGGGGGGGATACACACTTCAGGGTTTGATGTGGTTGCAATCCAAAATGGTTGCAAACCAAGGTACCACTGTATATAAATTCAATAAATCATCATCGTCATCATCATCCAGCCTTCATCTGGTCAACCTCAGCACACATATCCTTCTCACCCCTATCACCATCTGGAGCTGTGACATTGGAAAATTTCGCACTGCAGACAAAGGGAATCCAACGTCAGAACTGCCCTCTATGAAGTCAGAGTTTTCTCTTCCACCTGGAGAAGATCTCATGGTTTTGATTGTCCCTAGAATGCAACCCCCCCCCCCCAACCTGGCACCACAGGGCCCATTTATTTAGAACATCAAAAGCACCTGTCTTTGTGCCAGCTCATCTTTACTCTTCCATAAGGAGAGAGTTTGATGCACAGCTAGCAGCCCTAGCCTCTAGGATCAGTGCTCTTCAACCTTGTAACTCACCCACATCTGGAAACCCAACTCTCATCATCTTTGGCCTGTGGATGATGGGAGTTGTGATCCACCAAAGGTTGAAGAACACTGCTTTCAGCTGTAGGAGACTGCCTTTCTAACATCTCTGTTTTGATCTTACAACACTCTTCTGAATTCCTGGAGGATAGCAACCACAAAGGAAGTATCTTTAATAATAACAACAACAGCAGCAGCAGTAGCTTTTTCCAGGGGTACTCAAGCAGAGGGCCTTCTCGGTAGTGGCGCTCCCATCAGATGTCAAAGAAATAAATAACTATCTGATGTTTAGAAGACATCTGAAGGCAACCCTGTTTAGGGTTTAATGACTGATGTTTTAATGTATTTTTACTTTTTTGTTGGAAGCCGCCCAGAGTGGCTGGAGAAACCCAGTCAGATGGGTTATTATTTAAAAATAATAAATTATTATTATTATTATTATTATTATTATTATTATTATTATTATTTATATGCAGTACCAGCACCTTTTTTCTCTCCAAATGTTACAAGTGTGGCACTTATTGTAACAACTTCATGGTGAGTACCAGCATCTTTCCCCCCTAAAAAAGCACTGATGACGATGTAAGAATAATAATAATAATAATAATAATAATAATAATAATAATTGTTGCAATTAAATGCTCGTGCCACCTTTCTGCTCCAAAACCGCATAGTTAAAGCAACTAAAATTTAGGGAGCTAAAATGATTGATGGTTGGGAGCATAACTTGGCATTTTGAGTTCTTCCTGTGCACAACCCTATGGCGCATCCTACTTGTTCCTGTCCACCAGCACCTGCATTTTATGGGCTGATCTTGTTGAAGAGATCTGGTGCATGGGATCCTGGCTAAATTTCAGGAGTTTTGATGCAGTGACCTTCAGAATTTGAAACCACAATTTTGATTCATCCCCATAAAACCAAAGGGAAACGCTTCTTCTCTTTCATCTTGCAGACATGGGTTTGTTTAAGTACTTTCCGTCTTACCTCCACAATGGCGTTCAGGGAAGTGTCAGCACCGATACTGAGGTCAGTGCCGGGCACATTGTTGCTAATAGTAGCAGGCACAATGCAGATAGGAATGCAAAACTCCTCAAAACGGGGCCGTGCTTCAAATAACTGCAGACAGCCATCGAAGGCCTGAAGTGGTGGTACAAGGAATGATAAGCAACACGCTTGGTGCCCTTGCTTTGCATAGTTACTGATTAGGCCTTATGCTAGTGGCTCTTTGTGCATGGCAATGCAAGGTCTGGCTTTCTGAGAGTGCAAAGGCTTCCCAAGCTGGTGATTTTAAGAAGGGCTTGGCTCGTGTAGACCCACCACAGGTTGCTGGATTTGCATTGGTGCAGAAGAAAGATCGGCAGAAGTTAGTAGAAAGGTGAAAGAAGCAGAACGTGGAAAGCACAGAGAGACTGAAGTCGTTTAGTAGTAAAGGAAATTAGCAACGGTTTTGTTTTCTGAAAGGTTGAGGAAAATAACCATTGAGGTTATTTATACCCTGCTTGTCAAACTCAGCTTTCAAAATGGATTAGGAGCACAGAAGAAGCTAGGCACAGCTTAGTAGCCGGCCATCATTTGTGGACACTACTAATCTTCCTCTCCAGTTTTCTGTACATGCCAGAGAGGCTAGGGACAGTTATATCATGACACTGGGCTGTGGAGCAGGCCAAGGCTTGCCAAAGCTAAGCACGACATGAGACAACTCTTCTTCTATCTTCAAAGTCAAGGGGACAGGGTGTTTCTCATGTAATGCTGAACACAGGCCACGTGAGAGGGCCAAAGCAAAAGGTAAGCAGATTGGTGAAGGCCTGTCAAGAGCAGCACTATCGCAAGATGCTTTTATCCCTGACAAGATGCATTTAAATTTTTACTTCTGAATGATGCAACCACTAACTTAACAGAACTGAACTTTTTATATAGCAGTGTTCTATCAAGCGATGAAAATCTTCAGATTTCGGCCGTGTAGTTCTATTTTATTCATTCATTCCTCTCAAAGAAGTTTCTACCGGAAGTATAGGAACTAAATCTCCCACTGCAGCTGGTGCAGAACTAGGTAGCTGGCTCTGACATGCCATTCACACCATATAACATCTGCTGAGGGAACTGAACTGGCTGCAAATATGCAAGTCAAGGATTTCCTTTTAGCACTAAAAGCCCTAAACAACTTGGGACAAAGTGACCTAAAGGATTGCCTTCCCCAAATATCAGTGCCTGTCAACTACTCCTGCATTCTACTGTATTCACTAGAAAGCAGGCTTTTAGTGTTGCAGTTCCAGCCCTCTGGAATGAGTTACTAACTGGAATCAGACATGCCCTGAGTATTTTGATATTTGGGCAGCTAATAAAGATATTTGTGTTTAAGAAGGATTTCCATGAAGTCTGACTCAGTCCTTTTATTTTACTAACTGTGTGATTTTAGAAATGCTTTCGTTGTCTTCGGTTTACAGAGTGTGTAGCCTTTTGCATTTTATCTTATTTTATCCTGTTTTTATCCTTGTTAACTTTTGGTTGTGAAGCGATTTATAAATCTGCAAATTAAAAAACTTATTCACATTTATAGTCAATGAGCCTGATGGTTGAAAAGGGAATTGAGCCCAGCCTCATTAGTCGAGGTCCAACACTAACACATATCACTATACTGCTACCCAGTTTGATGCAGAGCCAGTAAGAAGCATGCATGGGTACAAGTGTTCAACCAGTTGTGAATCTGCTTAACAGTAGTTTTGTTCAGCCAACAAAATGAAATCAAGATATACTATGTCCATGGCATTCCCATGATCTACCAAAGTAGTCATTCTATCAGTAAAGGAGAGACGGTTGTCTGGCAGGACTCATTCTTGATAAACCTGTGAAAGCTCCTAGTAATCAGTGCATTCATTTTTAGATGCTCACAGATGGACTGCTTAATAATATGTTCTAGACTAGAGTTTTGCCAGGTATCAACATCAAGCCAACTGGTCTGTGGTTTTCTAGATCCACCTTTCCCACCTTTTTGAAAATAGGTACGTTTGTCTCTGTCCAGGCTCTCAAACATTCTCCAAAAATTCTCAAAGATTACAGAGAGCAGTTCTGAAATAAACTCTGGAAGCCCCTTCAGCACTTTCAGGTGTACTTCATCTGACCCTGAAAACGTCAACTTATTTAAAGTTGTTATGTGTTCTCTTCTCCAGCTATTTCCTTACCTATCCTGGACTGCAAATCCATCCATATATCATTTGTCTAACTTTTCCTGAAATGGGAGTTGAGTAGTTCTACCTTCTCTTCACCCTCTGTTAACACTTCAACACCCTTCCTAAACAGGCAATTTGCTTGTTTCTTGACCTTATTGCTCTGAACACAGAATCCATTTTTGTTGTGTTCAGAAACCCCTGGAAGCCTTTGTTCATTCTGAGATTTAGCCTTCCTGACACAGTCCTTATGGGTTCAAGACACTCTACTGTATTTGTCCTTAGTTAAATGCTTTTCCTTCCACCTCCATACCCCTGCGCGGCCACAATGAGCTATTTAGATGTCTCCCATTTTCTCTCCTCCTTAGAAATGCTTGCAACTATGACTTCAGTATTTCACTTTCTAGAATCTCTCATCCCTCTTGAACATTTTTCTCCTTCAAAATTTCAGGCCATGGGATTGTACTCAATTTTAATCTGAGCTCTTCCTAATGTTCAGGGTACACCTACAAATACACATAATTTTCACATTGCTTACTGTTACAAATTCCAACATGACACGGTAACTTTCTTCCCAAGGTTACGAGCCATTTCACTTGGGCAGTAAGACTTGCTCAACTGGCGATCAGTTGTGGCCTGGAATGGCCTTCAACAGAGCAGCCACCACAGTGGAGGAGGCAGATGAGCAGAAAGAGGTGGCTGTAAACTAGAGTTGTCTTTTTATAAAGCACAAAACCAATCACTCCTGAGCCCAAGATGACTGCAGGGAATGAGAAAAGGAATCAGAGAGGGAAGCAGAAAGGAAACAAGATGAAGGACAGAGAAACTGAGGGGAAACGAATGGTGAGAGAAGAAAAATGGACAAAAGGACAGACAGGTTAAGATCTCACAAAATCAAATGTAACAGCTAGGACCAGGAGAGAACAATCTCAGATGAAGACAGGAAATGGACAGGTGAGAACAGGTAACGGCATTGCAATTCTCAACTATGTTGCACTTTCTGTCTTTGGACGACAGGCGGCAGCCTGATGGGCAGATGCCCAAGGCCAAAATAAAAGCTTGAAAGCTAAACCTCCATCTGGAAGCAATATATATGCCAGTGTTTTTAGAACTTCCTTTCTTCGTCAACATCTTCCAGGTTGCAGGGGATTCTGAGGTATCTTTAGGGCACATGGTCAGTTCCTGTGTGGAGCAAGCTGTACCTGTTGGAAACGGAGTATGCATTCCATAATCCTCAGTGGCTGAACACGGTAACAGAAGATCACAGTGGTGAGAAACCTCTCTTCCTTACCACCATTTGAGAACTACTGACCAAAGAAAACAAATGCTAAACCAGCCACAATGCTTCCCTTGTATAGAAGCCATAGCGATTCTAAGATGGTTTAGCTTCTACGGAAAGAAATGTAGAAACTACCATCTACCTACAATCTAGTCCAACTTGGTGACATCTGCATTTTGAGTATAATGCAAAAGAAGGAGAAACCATTTCTTTCAGAAAAGCGATCTACAGGTCCCAAGAAAATCCATGAAGCAGAGAGGATAACAAGAAACATGCAGGAGACCATTACTCACCTTAGTTTGCCTATAAAACTAGAGGTGGAGAATGTTATGTACCAGAACTGGAAATACGTTAAGTATCTTGTGAGGAAGAAAACTTTAATTGCCAAGAATGACATCAGCAGGAAAAAGCAGAACTGCTTTGAGCTCTCGGTGTCTCTTTTTATTTGCATCTAATAAAGCAGGCTTGCACCTATGAAACCTGTTACAATCAAACATGTAAATTTTACAGGGTTTTTTAAAGATTTATATAGCTCATTGCATGTTGCTGAGGGATGCTCTGCCTTTCAACACATGTAAAAGCAGATTATGACAAATCATAAAATGTTTTGGAGACACCAGAAAGAGCATTTTGCCAAACAGAATGGAGAAAAGAGGCTGCTTGAGGAAAATTTACACCAAGTGCCCTTGGAGATGGAGAAGCAGGTGTGTATTTATTTTCCAGTGATGCGACAGCAGTCTGCTTTGCAATAGAAATAGAAAATTCTATTTCAAAAGGTATATCTTCCATCAGAAATCCTGAGCATGCTAGACATGAATTCAAGTCATACAGATGTGCACAAGCACATTGGAGGTGTGATGGAAATAAACAGGCTTCTTTCTATCCTCAGAGAGTAAATAGCCAAAGAGTGATTATTAACTAAAACCATTCACCGAAATTCATAATTACAATCTTTTAGATGCCAAATTAACTCTGAGCTTTTAATGGTTATCTGTCTTCGCTGCTATTTTCTGACTAGATCCATTATTATATGTTTTTACATTTTTTTAAGTATTTGTAAAAAACCTTGAAGATCAAATTTTTGGAAAGGTGCGATATAATTTTTGTATGAATGAATAAAGTAAAAACATTAAAACTTTCTGAAATCGATGGGCTAATAAAAAAAAAATTCCTTCTCTCTGTGTGTGTGTGTGCGCGTGCACGCACATGTATTTACACCTAGTTTCTGCCACAATCATGTTTTGGGGGCGTTCTGGTTCACAAAAGTCTCCAGCTCCAGCCGTGGTCAGCAGCACCTGGGATAGCTATGTTAGTGAGCATGCACCAAGAGAAGAGAAACTTACATCAGTGATAGTGTTCAGAGCAGTGTCTGCACCAATGCTGAAATCAGAACCCGGTACATTGTTGGATACGGTTGCAGGAACCATAACCATGGGAATACAGAACTCGTCAAATTTCTCCCGGGCAGCAGACAGTTCCAAAAGTCCCAAGTAGGCCTGATGGGCACATGTGGTAACGAATGCAGAATTAGAGGGGACAACAGGAGGACAAGGCTTGCAACATGGATGGGGTTTGAGCAGAGGGGTTTGATTACTGTATCACAAACACACAAATGCTGGAAATAGTGTTTTTTTTTTTTTTTTCCAGAGAGTCAAAAGTGATTTGAAAGAGGGAATCACTGCTCATGACACATTTGGTAAACAGGCTTTCGCAATGCTTCAAAATTCTGTTTCACTACAGATGTTAGTAGAACAGAAACAAATGTGTACTAGATGGGAAGTGAAGCCTCTCTCTCAACACACTTGAAAACGACTATCTATTGCCAGCCACAGAGACACACTAGGAAAGGCCAAAACAGAATATATAAGACAACAGACAAGCATAATACTGTAAATACATCTAAGCATTCCTCCAAGTTTTGTATAACACAGAGAATTAAAATCTTACAAATTCAAGGTCCCCACCCCCAATTCTACATGGATGACATCAGTATTTCAATGATGTTGATTAAATAACAGGATTACAAAAGCCATGTTTAGGAAAGTTGGACTCCTGAACAGGAGTTTGGCTTTCAGAATTGGCACCATGCTGTGGGAAGATTAATTAAATGCAATTCATTTAAAAAATACCCACTGCATAATTCTAAGCATAATAAGAAACATGAAAATAGAAACCCTGCATAGAGTTCCAACTCCTACTACATAAATGTAATGTAACTTAGTTAATATCTAGACATTTAACATATTGGAACCTTGTGAACTGATTGGTTAGGTTTAAATTAAATAATCTTGCTAGTCTTACTGGAATCTAAATTCTAGCATTGATCCTTGACTACAATATTTCAGTTGTTACATGCTCATTTAACAAGAATTTACAAGGGAAACAAAACAAAGTGACATACCTCAAATCCACCAATTACCAGGAGGGCATTTATGTTATGAGTTCTCATTTGTTCTGCAATCTTCTCCAAATACTTTCCAGGGAGTGCACTAAAATATATACACATCTCTGTTAAAAAGGCTTTTCGCAGGGCACTTAAGGCTATATGATTAAAAGAGACTATAATTTTTTACACTAAGTGTTTTTCCACATCTTACTTTTGAAGGTTACACCCAATCTCTAAACTATTACATTATAGCACTTTGTGAAAAGCCTTTGCTTCCTGTGACGACTGATTGACATTGTCCAACCTACACACATTTTATACCTCATAAAAATGTAACTGCAAATTAATTATGTTCCTTTAAAAAAATTCTATTTTCCCCTTTACAATATCTATAATACATGCAGAGGTAAAAACATTTAAATTTCAGGATCAAGTTATAGAAGCTCCTTCTATCACACCATTAAGCAAGTCTTCTCTCCCTTTTTATAATAAGCATTAATTAAAACTATGAGGCAGAATCCAATGTTGCATAAGCAGATCTGCTCAAGAACTGGGACTTCACAGTCCTCTTCTCTCGCTCTGCAGCCCCTATGATCTTCCAAAGTCTGCACTAGCAATGTTCACAATAATTTCCCCTTTATTGACTGCTGCATCAAGTCTGTATATAAATCTTCACACTAAATTACACACACACACACACACACACACACACACACACACACACGTGAAAGTCAATTTTCTCGAAGATATCAGTATGAAAGATCACATTACCGTTTTGTGCCAAGAATTGACCCGCCTTGGCCAGTCCAACCTCCAACATCTCCCCAGCTGATTTCTTTGATCTATAATTCCAAACAAAAAATACATAGTTTTTGAATTACTAAGCCCTAGTTTAGATACACATTTAGGTCATTTCTGCAATGGATACAAAAGTTAACTTCGTTCAGCACTACACTGTACAGCGGGTCCAAACCAATGTTTCTTGCAGTTCAGTTTTCAACTTCCACTTTTCCAGAGAGGATAATAGACCAGGGTACCATCTAATGAAATAGGGAGGCCTACACACCTTCTGTCCAATTATATATTGCACAAACAATTGCACAAAAACATTGCTTTTCTTTAATATGAGAAGAGAAACAAAAACAGTGGCAGGTCACAGAATGTGGCACGGGGCACTGGCACTCCTTCAGATGTTTTTCGTGTGCAGATGGCCTCTCAATATTCTCCACTCTGTGAGCAGAGAAACTGGAGAAATCAACACATTTTTCCAGGGGGAAGATAAAGATGGTGACAGCTTCTCCGAGATGTGGCTCGGTATTAGCAATGGCAGCAGCACAGTTTCTTTCTCTCCACTCCCACAATGGTGTGTGTGTGTGTGTGTGTTTTGCTGTTGTTGCAAGTGCTAACTGTGCTGGTAGTCTGGCCACCATTTTGTGTCCTCCACAAAGCCCCAGATCTAGTGACGTTCAAGGACATGGAGGGACAGAGAATGGTGGCTCCAACAAAAATATGGCACAGAACATTTGGAGTGGCTTTCTTTTTTTTGTGGGGTAAAGGGGGTTCAGAAAAAGAAAAATCTCAGAAAAATGTCTTCTGATAAATTTTGGCTCAGCTCTAACTTTATCTAATGGGTTAAACAAAATGGAAGTCCAAATGGATTCTTACAAGAGACCTCCAGGTACAGGGTGGTATATAAATTCAGATAAATTTATATTTTTAGTACTTTTGAGCAATGGTCTCTCCTTATGGTGGAAAGCAACTTGTCAGTGGTTTGGGAATGAAATTTTGCAGGTGGTATTAATTTATGTTTTATTCAGAGAAGACACACTGAAATGAAAGGTCCATTAATTTCAATAAATCTACTCTGAGTAAAACTTAAGTTGACTACCACTCTGCAGTCCTAAGAAGTGTCACAATGTGATGCAGTTGAGAGATGCTCTGAAATGTTCAAGCTAATTTCTACCTGTTTAATGAAGAGGCAATCTGGATTTATTTTGAACAATTTATAATAATAACATATATAATATATTATAGACTCATAAACATGCTGCATCAGGAGTCCCAGCACTGGGCACACTATAAATGTAGCATTCAACAAACACCACCACAACTGAGAAAGACTCTCATCCCTGCAAGAGAGGGGAGTGGTTGTGGGCGGGAGCCCGAGCTCCGCCCCTAGCAGGCGGCGTTAGCCCCCTGCCTTCACCTCACCTGGCTGGCGCCCATGCCCCTCAGCAGGCATCCAACCAGGTGCCTGGGGGGGGGGCGTGTTCAGTAGCCTTTTGCTGCGGCGGCAGCCTTCGCCCGTCCTCATTCTTCGTCCTCTCGCCACGAGTCACCCACCCTCCACTCCCTTTCAGATAGGGCTTAGGTCACTGGCCTTGCTATGGACCTTAGGTTGGTCGCCCTGGTTGCCCAGGGGGCCTGGTAGGAGTTTTTCCATTTGGCACTAGGCCTTTTTGGTTTTTTCGCCTACCTCGTAGCAATCGTCACAACTTTTTGTGGTATTGGTGGGTAGGTTAGGCATTGGAATAATGTGTTGTGCTGTGTCGAAGAGCTAGGTGTGGCCATCGCCTATGCCTTCAATTTTTAGGGGTATTCCATTAAAGGAATCTGGCGGTCGTGTATTCTGTCCGATGCCTGCTTGGCGGGAGGCCATGGCACGACCCTCGGTGACATTAGGGGTGAGCCTATAGTTGGATCGGCATCAACAGGCTCCACCTACTGGTGAATAAACCCACTTGTTCAAATCCAATGCCTAAGCCAATACCTTTTCACTGCTGTAATCAATAAAGTTGTGGCCTTTCTTTGCCCATTAACCTTATATCACGTGTCCGTGTGAATTCTTTCCACATTGCGGGGGTCGGGTCCTCGAACCACAAACAAGAATCAAACACAACAGATTTTGTGATATAATTTCAGAAATAGTTATCTAGCGTGTATTCTTATCTCCATAGATTTCATACTCCCACAGCTATTCCGGGATAGGCAAACTGCCAAATATGGCCTCTTGCCAAGGTCACTTCAAAGCTACTCTTGAGACCAAATATATTGAATCTGATATGGAATATTTCTCAGGAAGTATCAAAGAAGCAAACGCTTCATGTAAACATAGTTAATCATTTCTTCTTCAAGAAGATTTTAAGGGTATTTTTTTAGACATACGGGGGTAGAATTAGCTGCAATCCAAGCAAAAATAGATCAAACCGTTATGCTTTTACTATATTTGAAACTGGTCTTGCCTCTATGAGGAGAGCTCCTGTGGGAGATGCACAATATCCATCTGTCATAACAAGACTCCTGCTCCGTGTTGTTTGGTGGTGTTGGTCACTTGTGTTTAGTGTTCTAAAAATACCTCACAAACACCCCTCCCGCAACAAATTTCACTAAATTTATCTCTGCAGTCGACATATGTTCTCCCCAAGGAGGACCCTCTCTTCTCCATTCCCATTGCATTGTAGCTATCAGTGGAAAACCTAGCTCTGGTTTCTTTGAATTCCAATCTTTGTATGAAAGTGCATTTTGAAAGCTGGAAAATTAAGTTATGGGGGCCTGCCAGAGGGTAAGTTAAAACAAAATTAAGAATAAGAAAATAAGAAGAGCCTGCTGGATGAGGCCAGTGGCCTATCCAGTATCCTGTTTTCACAGGAGCCGCCTGTGGGAAACCTTCAGGCAAGACCCTGAGCACAATAACTCTTCTCCCTCCTGTGATTTCCAGCAACTGGAACACTTCCCATAGGATTGAGATTTCTTTAAAAATACAATCTTTGGGACATACGAACCAGCCCTCTAGAAAAGCCTTCAAATCCATCAGTGACAGCGAACATTTTGTGTCCTTCGGTTATACCGATCCTCACGGCAGACCGAACAGCAGCATTCATGCCAGCTGCTGGAGCACCAACATTTAAAACAGCTACATTGAAGTTAGTCTGCAGCGGAAGAGAGAGAAAATATAGTCAGGAACATAAACCCCATGGCAGGAAAAAGGAATCATCAAGCTTTAAATCTGAACATCCAGTTTACCTTTTATCCTGCTGCTAACCGTATATCCAGGGACAAATATATAAAAGTGCATCAAAAGAAAGCAAGACACACACCTTACCTTCTGAACCCCATCACATTATAGAAAACTTAATTTTAAAACATTAGAAAACACTAATCTTAGCTTGTGGGGTCAACCATTCATAGTACTCAGGGAGTGTTCAGCTATTTGCAATCAGCAGCAGGTCCAAATTAAAATGTGAGGCATTGAACTATCCAGTCCAGATTCTGGCATAACAATAACCCAGCATTGAGAAACAAGCACATGCATTGCATACAGAAACAAATTTATACAGAATAGGAATTGTAACCCAAATAACCATATGCATGCATACATGGCTTTTGTGCAATGTTGTTCCTTGTCCCACTGCAACCAAAGTATGTGATGCCACATGCCGTATTGTGTTGAGCTATGGCACAAGCGAATGATTCATTATTGCCAGCACCTAACAATGTTTTAAAGTATGTGAGAAACCTATCAGTTTGGCATTTGACAACCACTCTTTTCAGCGTTATAAAACTATTGCCATACTATCTGCCTTTAGCTTGCTCAAGTGTGGGATATAACATTATTCTAGCACCTTTTAAGCACCTTTGATGTGTACATAAGGTAGAACATGAATTTTATTTTTATTTAATAAATTTGTATACCATCTTCACCCGAAGATCGCAGGGCAGTTCACGACGTAAAAATACAAACTTCAAACTACACAATTGCCACAAGCAATTCTCTTGAGGAGAATACAGTCTGTCACAATCGGTTATATGCTGCACAAAATGTTGTATTACAAGATTTTGATTTTCAGATTGATGTTTAATTTCTTCATCTACTGCCCCTCAAGGAAGCACCGCTTGTATCTAGCAATTTTGTGCTCACATACAGAATATATAAATTTAACGTAGCTGTGCTTAGGAAGAGCTATAATATAATAATAACATCTATTTTTTCATTTAGATGCTGCTTTCTCATGTATCTAACACTTGGAAACAAATTTAATGAAGTAATTATTGGTTGTAGTTCTGTAAACTGAGTACTCAAAATGCTGATCGACAGAACACCACTATCCCGTCTTTTGCTTTCAGATAAATTGTCATGAACTATACTGCCCCGTCCTAACAAACTAAGAAGCAAATAAGAAAAAAAGGAAGGAGGAGGAGGAGATTACACATGTTCAAATTTTGAGTGACATGTATAAATCTTTTCTCAAGCAAGGGACACTCTTTTCTGGCTTCTTCCTCACATTAAAATTTCCCACATCCTGGATCTTGTCAAAGCTGCTTGACTCAATTAATATGGGCCCTTACATTATTAGATAGCCCGACGAGGGGCAGAGAAAGTGCAGCTAGAGCAGGCACTGGGGGGATCTCCACCTGCTTTCCTCTCTCTCCTGTACAGTGGTACCTTGGTTCTCAAACACCTTGGTACTCAAACAACTTGGAACCCAAGCAATGCAAACCCGGAAGTAAGTATTCCAGTTTGCAAGCTTTTTTCGGAAGCTGAACATGCTTGTTTTGAGTGCCACACTTCCGTTTTGAGGTCTGTCTATGTTTGCTATTAATTTTGCGGTTTTGTGGCTTTTTTGTTTTTGCAACTGTGTGGAACCCAGTTCAGCTACTGATTGATTGATTGATTGTGTGACTGCGGTACATTGTTTATTGCTTTCATTTTATGGATCAATGGCATGGGTAGGAAAACTAAGGCCCGGGGGCCGGATCCGGCCCAATCGACTTCTAAATCCGGCCCCCGGACGTTCCGGGAATCAGCATGTTTTTACATGAGTAGAATGTGTCCTTTTATTAAAAATGCATCTATGGGTTATTTGTGGGGCAAAGGAATTCATTCATATATTTTTTTCAAAATATAATGCGGCCCCCCACAAGGTCTGAGGGACAGTGGACCGGCTCCCTGCTGAAAATGTTTGCTGACTCCTGATCAATGGTCTAGTTAGATAGTAAAATTCATGTTAAATTGCTGTTTTAAGGGTTGTTTTTAAAAGTCTGGAACGGATTAATCCATTTTGCATTCCTTTCTATGGGAAATTGTACCTTGGTTTTGGAACGCTTTGGTTTTGGAACAGACTTCCAGAACAGATTAAGTTTGAGAACCAAGGTACCGCTGTAATCGTCTCCACAATACACTTTATTTATGTAGTTAGATCTCATAACTCAGATGTCAGAATCAAGGCTGACTGATATTTCAAGGATGCAATCCTGTGCCTGTTTATCTGGGACTTAGCCATATTGTACTCTGTGGGATTTACATCCAATAGATATGTATAGGAGTGCACTGCTCATCACTCTGGCTTGCAAGACTTGCCTGTCAATACATGGCAAGCCACTTATGTGGAACAACTCAGCATGTGCTTGGGGCATCTCCCCCACCCCCCACCCCCCAAAAAAAACTGCTAGCAGAAATGTCTGAGAAGGAAAGGTTTGCATTGATGTGGAGAAACATGGCTTGTCTAAAGCAGATCTATACAAATAGCTCACATGACGACAGCCACCACACCAAGTCGTTTAAAGGACCGTCTACATAGTATCATTAAACATAGACAAGGGGTGATGAATCATGAGCTGGCTGAATAAAATAATTCTGAATTCTATTTGTGGTTCTGAGTTAATGAAGTTTAGTTGCATTGGGGGGCAAAACTGGCCTGCAATTAATGTTCCCCAAGCCCTTTTGCAGGCAATATAATATACCTCCCGTCTCCAATAGCAACTATGACCTAGTTCTCATAAACAGAAGATGAAGTGCCAAACCCAGTGCTTTTTTCTGGGGGGATGCAGAGGTACCCCTAAACATTTTGTGAATCTTTGTACTTTTGTTCATTTATTGTATTTATTTTTCCTGATTTGAACTATAAAATGGTGATGTTTCTTGAGTCAAAATGAGAGTACCCCTAAACCAATGTCTGGACTGTGAGAATTCAGCCTACAGGGCAATGTTCACATGACAGAATGTCACTTCACATTTCATTAAAGTCTCCTGCACATGGAAAGTTCTGTGCAAGAGCTTTTAAGGTGCACATTGTCACATGAGCCTCCAACCTGAAATGACAAAGGCAGAAAGAGGTTTGCCTCCTTATCAACTGTCTGTGAGAAGCAGGCCAATGTGTGATGGAAATAAACCATGACCGCCCAGTTGTCTCCATGATCTTTTCCTTTCGTTATCTACTGCCCATTTGCTATCTTGTTTCATAGCAGCACTAGAATGTGAGCATGTCTTTAAGGAGGCTAGTCTACTCTTATCTAGACAATTGACTAAATGGGCAATTACCAGCTCCCTTGAGAGAAAATTTGGGCTCTTGGAAAGCACAGGCCTATATTTCACCCCTCTGACTGAGGCCTTATTCCCACCTCTGCACAGCATTTCAGCAAAGAATATGTTTCTGAAGAATCTTTCTCCTGTACTTTCTAAGAAAGAAGCTTATGTTGGGAGTGCCTCCCTGGAAATCTGGTTCCCTTATAACCCCTCCTTCCCTATGGCTCTCACGGTCTCTGGTAATTAATTCATGCTTGCCAATGTTACAAGAATGGCTGGAATTCTCCTAAGCCTGCAAGCTTCTGTGGCATAAATGAAAAATGAGAGCCTCTTCAAGGCCATTTTAATGTATGATCTGCCTCTTATGAGTCTCAGAAAGCAGCAAATAAAGCACAACCTGCTCATGCTTGTTCTACCTTCTTAATCACAAAAATGGCAGCCCTACTGGAGAGTCTGGTAGTATGCCAGGCCTCACGTGGAGCCATTTATGTCACTTTGTGTATGGAACAACAAGGGGTATTTTCAGGGGACCATGTCTGCCTATGCCAAGTCATATAAAAATAGCGGAACTGAAAATGAGGGGTATAAAAGTCATGTGGTATTTCAAGCGATTCTTGAAATACATGGCATTTTTCTACCTTTTCATCATGACAGTAAATGGGGACCTTTCACATTTTCTGGAGAATTCTTTCAACTTCACAATAAGCACATCTTATGCGCTTCTATTAAAGCTTCTGCAAAGGCACGCTTGGTGTAAATCAAAGTTGTGGCAAAACTGAAGAGCATACTGGTTGTCCAGCTTTAAGCAAAGAAGTGCACAGTCGAAAAACAAAAATAACTATATAGCAAATCCCATTGCCATGCAAAAATAAGAGAGCCTGCCAACCTAGCAAGCAAAAGACCTTGCTAAGGTTAGTCACTTTATTTTTTTTTTTTACATACGCTACATGAGATATCACCCTGTTAAAGAAAACAGAAAGATTTAAAAGTAAAACTGTAGCTGCAGATACTGCCCACTTATTGAGCCATTTTGCAAAACCAGTATGTACATTTCTCCCGACATACATTAGCACTAGGCAAAAAAACCTTGTTTTGAAATACTGTTCAGCTGACCAGCTGGTAGACCACTGTAACACAGCTTGCGGTATATAGATGCATTCAGTACCTCTCGTAAGGTACACCTTTGAATTTCACAACTAGACATGGAATTGGTATTTTCCCTTTCAGGGAAAATGGTATTTTGGTAGTTTAAACAAGGAAATAGACATGGCAATGTTTACAAAATTTAGACTGTTTACAAAATGCTATATTTACAAAATTTAGATCACTGCCCGCCAGGCTTCAACCCAATATACAAGTCCATAGTCCATGGATGTTTCCATGGAGACAGTTTTCAAAATTCTGAACAACCTGCTGTGTGTGTTTAGATGCTTTCTCAACAAAACACGTAGCATCTTCTACTATTACAGAGGATAGTCCTCTATTTGAAAGCAGTTGAAAAGCAAGAAAAGTATAAAGAACTGTAAGGAGGAATAAGAAGGGCCAGTCTACAGATTGGCATGTTTGCTGTAAGCCATCCATTTATTAGCTCTTGGGACAGCAAACTGAGTAAGGAGAAAGGTCTTCCCCACAATGGCAGGATGGTGTTTCTATTTAAACTGTAGCAACTATTTTTAAATTCATATACATCAGCGTTTTCAATTTTTATGCAAATTGGCATGCCCTTTCTTGGTGATGCACTTAATTGGCCACCCTAAGGACACAGGAATGAGGAATTAACCAGACAACGTGACAACTATCTAAGAAGTACCTTGGGAAGGTCAGCAGCCGTCCTTTTGGTAGACAGCAGCTTGTAAGTATTCAAGTTGTTCTCAAAACTCCTGCAACAGAAAACGATATTTTCACGCTGTTGTCTGAATAATAAAGCTATTTCACCATGTTAGAGAATACTGAGGTATTTTTCTAACCTAAAGTGTCACTCAGAGCATTTAGTAACTATGTATATTTACTTGTTACTTGGTAGATTGTATTTGAGACATAGGTTGTAGCCATTGGTGTCACTCTGCTGACAGAGTCACCAATTCTGCTTCAGACACAACCCAGCCTAGTTGGCTTGGGAACCAATGGCACAATGTGAGATGTGGTTTAGGGGACTGCAGGTGGAAGGGGGAACTGGTGAAAAATCTCCCCCTTCCCGGCTAGGCTGGTAGACTCCTCCATTTCCACCAGTGCTTTCCATCATCAGCCCTTCAACTTCATTGGATACAAATCATGGAATGTGAATGATTTTCCCTCGTGCAACTTGTTTTATTTTAGAGAGGACTGAATGGGAAATATCTTCACTCCGCTTTCAATGGTTTGATTTCACCTCCAGAGGCACACTCCCATGTCTCTTGAGATAGACATATGCCAACAACAACAACAACAAATGTCTCATATACATTTGAGATAGGCAAATGACTACTTATGATCTGCCATTTGAGGGAATCTTTCAGAAATAACATTTGCTCCTCCCTATGCAACTCCACAACTGATACCCACTTAGCATTCAATATTATGTGCTCTATGAACTGCAACAGGTAATGCAAGCACCATTTCTGATGAAATGGCATTTTAAATTCTGCAGAGATAATACTGGTAGTGAATTTTTTCCCCCTGTATAGAATTGGCCTAGAATAGTCATATAACTTTGGAGGGATTTTGGGGTTAAAATGTGTACACTAGAAACTAGAGTAAAAGAATCTATTTGCCCCCTGTTCCTTAGCCATGAAAAATAATCCCTTAACACAGGCATAGGCAAACTCGGCCCTCCAGATGCTTTGGGACTACAACTCCCATCATCCCTGACCACTGGTCCTGCTAGTTGGGATGATGGGAGTTGTAGTCCCAAAACACCTGGAGGGCTGAGTTTGCCTATGCCTGCCTTAACACAATTAGCTATGATTTATTGGAAAAGTTATTGCTGCCAGCAGAGAAATAAACAACAGAGGAGTACCTTCCACGAAGCTGCACAGCCTCACTGAATCTTTTTCCATCCATGGCTTTCTGTACATCTTGGGTCTTTTTGAAATAAAGAAGAAAAAAAAGTCATAATTTATTAGAAAATAATATTATCTATCACAATACTAGAAGGCTATGAAGTAGTTCCGAATTGTGACAATCGCTTATAGCCTTGCTCAGGTTAGTAAATCCAAATTATTTCAGTGGGATTTATAATGCAATCTGTCTACTTAGAAATAAGGCCTATTGAGTTCAATGAGACTGGTGTCTCAGTAGACATGTATATAATTGGACTCTTAACCAGCCCAGCACTTCAGCCAATGTTACTTCAATGCCTGGGAAAGTTAAAGCATAAATTTTAAAATCAGAAATAAACAAGAAAGGACTATATTTTGTTAGGTTCATGGTCTCAAAACATGCATTATAAGACTGCAACATATAGAACACCTCAACTGAACATTATTGTGAAGGTTTTGGGAAACCAGAATAATCTCAGCATGCAGCTCATTGGTATGTATGTGTATTATGGTATGTGGGTGTTACTGTGTAGTCACTAAACTAAACTAGCCACAAGAAATGAGAGTTTAGATAGCAAGAGACTCATTGCGAATATAAATGTGCAGCTACTATGTTAAAGGCATCTGCATAACAAAAGGTAAGCAGTGCTGTTTGCTGTCAAGATTCATGGGGCAGTAACAAATAGCCCAATTACTGTCACTGAAGGAATGACTGGTGTTCATTGTGCCCAACGTGGACAAGAGTTCTGCTCACATCTTTCCAGGCTCCAAGTAACAACCGACTATTGATGGCTAACCAACAAGAGAGTGTCAATGAACAAACACAACTGCTTCTTTTCAGCAACTCACCATCTGCACACACTCCATTAAAGGCAGACGGACAGCTTGGTTTCCAGACAGGGAGACTACACAAGCAGGAGTTTCAGGTGTGCCCTCTAGAAGGGCAAGGACAGCCTCCACACCCATGCGACTTGCCTGAAAATGAAAAAAACATAAGAAATCCCTAAGAAACCTCTAACCATACGAGAACATTTTGCATGGAGGCTATGCAGACTTTGATACATGCCAGCAAGCATCTACAGAATGTTCTTTGTAAAGAACAGTTTCGCAGAAGTAGAAATAGGGAGGTATAATTATTACAATACTATAAGAACAAATGACCACAGGTTGCTTTAAAATCTATCGTGGAACAGATGAGAAGGCAAAGAGCTCCTAAATCATGTACATAATTCCATAGCTGATCAAGAGTCTACTTCTTTATCTATATGGGCCACTACTTCCTTTTTGCTAAGCACCTACATATGTCCTTGGAAGTTCCAATGCTGTTCCCTGATCAGCAACTCATTGTGCTGGAAGGTCAAATCTTGCAGGAAACAGGCAAAAAGAAATCCAGTCCCCACTGCCACAAATACTGCTTATCCATTCTCCCCTTTTTCCTATGGAGAAGACAATGAGTGGTGGGCAGATAGCACTCTTCAGAAGGCTAGCTCTGTGCTAAGGGCTGCCATGTGCAGACCTCATATGCTATGACTTCATTTACTCTGGACCAGCCATTTTGATGGAATGTTGCAACAGGACATTATGATACAGAAAAACTGATTTCAGTGTTAGATGCTGTATGTATATTACAGAATTACCTAATCCTCCTAGGTCAGGGTGACATACATGGTTCCACCTTGTTTTATCCTAAAGGTTGGCTGAGAAACACTTATTGTCCAAAATCCAGAGAACATAATGGCTGAGTACAAATTTTAATCCATGACTTGCTCATTTATGTATGACTTTCTTCTCACTACCCCACACACTAGAGAGCCAGTGGCATTTGTGACTGTTCTACAATCTGAATGAGGACAAGGAACTATGCCACACCCTAAACAGCGGTGATGAACACACAGGCCGCCTGCATCTACTTACCAAAATCCTATCAAATGCAGAGGGAGTGCCTCCCCTTTGCACATGACCAAGGATAGTCACGCGAGTGTCATACCCTAGTCGCTGCACCACAAGCTACAAAAAAGACAAAGTGTCAAGTTAAGGACAAGAATAGGATTATGAGCTGTAACAGCTGCAGAAACACACTGGGGTACTATTGTGCCTGAACAGTAGGTGGAAATCCTAGTTTAAAACTTTAAGAATGCATACAATACAAAGATTATGAAGAGTTAGGATTCTTTAATAGCGATGGAGCAACACTCTCAAATCCCTTTAACCTTAAGACAAGCAAAATTGATCCCTATGTAAGCAAGTATTTTTAAAAAGTGAAGGTGGCAAGGTTTCAGAACCAGTTTGACTAGAAGAAACAGCAGGATAATAAAAAAAAAAGTGTGTACAGCACTGGCAACGATGTCACCACTACTCCCACTTCGAGTCTTTGAAAAACTATTGTTTATCTTCATCCTGAAAGACTGTTCCCTATAATAATTAAAGCAGAACGTTTTGAAATTACTTAACTCTAGTGCGCAAATATTATACAAACAAAATAATAATTTTTGATGTTTCTTACAAGGCTGAGGTAAAAATACATACCATTGTATACAGAGGAGTAAAAGCAAGGAAAAAACCCAGTCATGTCTTATTCCTTGTTACAATCAAGTCTGTACTCTCCTAACTCCAGATCTGTGAAAACTTTTCTTTCTGAACAAACAGACTGGAATAGTCTGCTCTGTTTGTGGGGCAAGATTCCTTGAGAATCTGGCTTCTTTCCAATCAAGATTAAGAATTACAACCTGACAGTGGGTGACCCTATAGCCCCAGGCTTTGACTGGACATCTTAGTGGGACTGTTTGGGCATTAATTCTTCACCTACCTCCATGTATGGTAACTTTGGGACAAGGCCTTGAGGTACAGAAGTAAAAACCTGAATGCAAGAGCTCTCTTACCCCAGGATGCAGAAAGTGATACAGAAAGGGGTTTTGGTATATGGAGTTAGAGGGAGATCTTTTATCTGAACTACCGAGGGATCTCCCTGTTTGGCATTCCCTTTTGTACATTGTGAGGGAGTGGAGAAGGGGCAAGGAACCACACAAAGAACTTGAAAGTGTGCTGAGGTGACAGAAAGTAAAGTCCAAACAGTCCAGGCTCTACATCTGAGTCAGAGGAGGTTTAAAAGAATTTTTACAAGTATAAATGTGTTGGCGGCAGAAGCAAAGGTAAAGTGTATGCAGCAGGGAATGGCCACACAATTTTGAAAGGTTGTGTGTTCAACCCCACCCCACCCCCACTTGCAAACACAGAAGAAACCCATACTATGTCAAGGTAAGTTATGGCCTCCTCGTGGTTTGTGCAGCAGCATCTTACTCATCTTGGAAATATTTTCCAATCCACATTAAAGTGAAGATTTTTCTTCCCTTTTATAGCACTTCTGGGTCACTGTCTGGCTGAACAGTGAAACAGTTCTGAGAAGCCTTGACGATAGAGCAGGCTCAAATTGCCGGAATTGTAGCCAAGTTGATAAGTGCCAAAGTTAGTTCATATAATGGATATAATTTGATAACAAAAATCAGTTCAGCACTGAGAACTGAAGGCATCCTCCTTGTTTTGAATGTTTTGACCAGGTCCTACAAAATACCCAAATAACATAGTATACTCATTTGTATTTGTATGTTTGTTTTATGCCTTTTAAAAGGCAGCAGCTAGGTTATAATCATAATTACTGAGATTACGTTACTGCTAAAGGACACAGATATAATACTTATTGTATCGCCTGAAATGATTAAAATGCAATCAACCATATAAAGAAAGGCTAATTATGTTAATAGAGAAATGATACGCTCTTTACACTATGTGGAAGAGAAGCATTCAGTTACGTATATCATTGGTAGAAGATTTAATTGGCAGCTTGATACTTACATCCTTAACTTGCTCTGAAGTTATAGGCTGGTTGTGGCAATCAATGGCACCTTCTGCTACAATTATGATATTCAGCCTTTTCTTTCGTGCACGGTTCTAGGGTAAAAAAATGCAGAAAAGCCATTAAATCTGCCTCATGGCCTGAGACCACAGCAAATAGCTGAAGTTCAAAGCTGAAGTTCAAAAATGTTTTGAGCCAGCCTGGATGTGCCTTCCCTCTATGCTGCCCCATGTGATGCTGGGGGGTGGGTGGACTTTACTAGGTGAAAATGGAAAGATGATGAAAAAGGAGGACAATTTCGTAGTAGGAAAACAATGCTGTGGAACACTTCTTCCATTTTGGCTCTACCTAGGACACTGCGGGATTGAAAGCTTTCTGGCCATCCCTGATCTTTTCATTGAGGAACCACGTAAGCTTTCAAAGAAGACTAAGAGATCCCAGGACAGAGTTTGAAAGCCACTGCAGAAAATAATTACCTCAGAAAGCCTAGAACACATATGATCTTCCCATCCTTCCTCAGGTGGATATTCAGGAATAAAGACATAATCTGCACCACAGGCTAAGGCACTAACAAGAGCTAGGTACCTAGAACAGAATCAGAAAATCCAAATGAGAGTGTGAACTATATATTTCGGCAATTTTAACTAAATGTGGTGTTGACAGACATACGTACCCACAGTGTCTCCCCATCACCTCCAGGACAAAGGTCCTCTGATGGCTGTAACAATTACAATAAATATTAATAGCGTCACAACAGCATCAAAGTATGAAGTGATATGTACAAATTCATAGAAAGAAGACAGGCGATTGTTTGGCACTGTAGAAACTACATTTGCGCTTGTGTTTTCCATCTTCCCCCAGGCACTTCTTAACTTTCTGGTTTGTAGCATACTATCATTTGCCATTATTCTTTGCATTCTTATTTCCCACACAAAGATTGCAGACCACTGTGTCATACTAAATTTAATGAAGTCATGCCATTTAAGAGAGTGTACAGGTTATTCCTCAAATCTTAATTGCCTTTCAGTTATGGCTACTATTTGAAAAATTGCAAAACTAGGCAAGTCCTCACAATCAAATCTCAATCCCCCCCCCATTTGTTCACAGAACTAAACTACATACCAAAAAGCAATATTAAAGCAAAGCCTAACTTAAAAGCCCCTGACCTATGCAAGATGGGCTTTTCCCCTCTTTTGACCTCCACATGCAGTTTTCATACCACTGCATGTGTCTGATGATGTGATAAATACCAGCCCAAGTGGTGACAGGACTCAGCTGCCATTCCCAGGAATCCAGAAATGCCTTCCAGAGCTCCATTTCCCTCTGGCTACACAATGCAGAAGGCTGCAAGCCTCCACAGAAGCTGCTTAAATTCCATTGATTTCAATAGTATTTAAGCAGACTACGGTCAAAAGTTTCAATGCAACGCCAATCTGTGTTTTAGCATTGTGTGAATGAATAATTGTAAGCCTTGACTTCTCTTTCTCCCTGCTCCTCCTCTGGAACTGCTGTGAGAAGACTGGAGGTACTGTATGTGCTTCCTAGTTTAAACTAAGCAGTTCCTCAATCCATCGGAACTGGGAGCTCCAGTTAGTTTAAACTGAGAGTGATAACCCCTTTTTGTCCTGAGGGCAGCATTCCTCGCATGCCAGTGGTGGCAGGGTAAAAAATAATAGTGGATGCAGTCAAAGACTGCCACATTTTCCCACAAATTCTCATTTAGCTCTTCTCTTTGTCATAAAATGCAACGCAGGCGGGTTTGCTGTGTGACATAACCACCCTTGCATCTTTGGCAAAAGGATGAAATTAATACAACTTCAGTGCACTTTAGTACTGCTAAAGAAAAGAACCATGGCTCTTATCCATTGCCCAAGTGACCATCTTTAAAATCTCACATCCTGAGTTCAAAGTACCTTTGAGCAGTGGTCATAATGGCATCCACAACTTCAATGATTCTGTGCAAGGCAGAGTCAGTGCCAATGGTCATATCGGTACCACAGAAGTCATTGTCGATGGAGCCAACCATTCCCACAATGTTGAGGTAAGCGTACTTCTTGATAGCCCCTTTTTCAATCTCACCTGGCAAAAAAGCAAGAGAAAAATAGATCCAGAAATGTCTGACAAACACCCCCTTCCCTTGAAGTTAAAGCAATGTAGCTTTATTATTTAATACAGTCTAGCATGTGTAAGAGACAAGAAAATGCTCTTCGTGAAGAACGGATTAAGTGAATTAATGCTGCATAAAGCTTCGCCAATGAATGGGAGTTTTATTTCTGTCCTCAATTATTGGGAAAGAATGGGGAGTGAGCTGCGAGACCAGAGATTGTCCTCACTTTATTGGGATCATGGAACTGAAGTTTTGATAAGACTGTGCTTGTATGAATAGACAAATACAACAACAACTATTAACCTTTAAATGTAATCAGTTGTGCTCAATACAACACAAGGTGGTCCAACTGGTGGCCTCAGAGCCACTTCTGCCCCCTAAGTAATGTTTAGAAAGGTAGAATGCTTGTTCAGAGTTTCACTCCAAAGAAAAATCAATTGTTTTCACACAAGAGAGCTCGCATTGAAATTTTTAGGTTTAAAACTCTTTAACCCTTTAGGTTTTGTGGTGTGAAAAAAATGATTGTCAGATGTCACTAACTGTGCTTCAGAGTTTGACCAAACTGAGTACTGCTTGAGAGGCAAAATACACTTCTGTTCCCCAGAGCCCTTGCTGGACAAGAGAGCATCCACTGAAGAATACAGCAGCTTGCCAACCTGCAATAGTGACTCAAATTCTCATTTGTCATCCATGTATTACAAATGCTGGCCATTTTCAAAGCAGCCATATGCTCTTTATTTGTTATTAAGAGTTTCACAAAACCAGTTAATTGTATCAAGGGCCATTATAGATCCTCTACTGGCAAATAAGATGTTACCACAGTGCTACGCACTCTCAACCAGGGATAAAACTACACAGCAGTGGCTATCAGTACTGGCTTTTAAGGGCAAAAGCTAGGATTAAGAGCCTAATTCTGTGACAGAGGCAAGTGGGAGAACAGAACCGTCTAGGTACAGTTTGTCTCTCAGATGCCTTCTTGGAATCAGCAAGGAAATAAGTGATAAACTGCATCGTTGTGTAACACTAGGACCTCAATCCAAGCACCTTCACCTCTGTATCCACTTGCAATCCTAGTGTAAATGTTCCCCAGGTATGGAATACTCTCCCCTCCAAGCTTTGACCAGCACAAACCTTGGTTATATTTTAACAACAGCTGAAGACTCTCCTATTCCACAAAGGGTTTTTGAATGGGCTGTCATGTGTCCAAGTGATATTTGTCAGTGCATGTCTAATCTGACCAATATATTTAACAGAAGGGAGATGGTTGCACTTTAAAGTATATTCTACTTGGTTTTTATTTAATTGCGAAATGTTCCGAGATCATGGTGATGTAGGGAGGGATATAAATCTTATACAAGAGAGCCAGTGTGGTGTAGTGGTTAAGAGCGGTAGTCTCATAATCTGGGGAATCGGGTTCGCGTCTCCGCTCCTCCACATGCAGCTGCTGGGTGACCTTGGGCCAGTCACACTTCTCTGAAGTCTCTCAGCCCCACTCACCTCACAGAGTGTTTGTTGTGGGGGAGGAAGGGAAAGGAGAATGTTAGCCGCTTTGAGACTCCTTAAAGGGAGTGAAAGGCAGGAAATCAAATCCAAATTCTTCTTCTTCTTCTCTTCTACAATAAACTAACGACGTAAGCACTTGTACAGCACAACAAATACGTTTTCTGTGCACTTATGCGGCACTTTTCTGCTGATGTACCAAAGGTGGTTTGCAATTTAAAAATACTAAAATAAATGACATAGAACGTGAGGAGCTTAATGTCCCACAAGCTTAACCACAACTTACCATTTTGTGCCAGTTCCTCTAAAAGGCCATTCCACTCCTCACGGAAAAGATTAGCCCCTGTTAAGCTGCCGTCCCCACCAATAACACAAAGGTTAGTGATGCCACACTTCACCAGGTTGCAGGCTGCCTTCAAGCGGCCCTCCCGGGTCCGAAAAGCTTTGCAGCGGGCACTGCCAATAACCGTTCCTCCCTTCAAGATAAAAGAGAAGAATCTGGTTGAGAAAACAAGCTCTCCAGATTTTACTTCCATTGCTATAAGCACTAATGCAGAAGCTGGTGCTGGCAGGAGTATGATGGAGTATATAGTCCATGGGTAGGCAAACTAAGGATCGGGGGCTGGATCCGGCCCAATCGCCTTCTAAATCCGGCCCGCGGATGGTCTGGGAATCAGCAAGATTTTACACAAGTATAATGCATCCTTTTATTTAAAACCCATCTCTGGGTTATTTGTGGGGCCTGCCAGGTGTTTTTACATGAGTAGAATGTGTCCTTTTATTTAAAATGTATCTCTGGATTATGTGTGGGGCATAGGCATTCGTTCATTTCCCCCAAAAAAATATAGTCTGGCCCCCACAAGGTCTGAGGGACAGTGGACTGACCCCTGCTGAAAAAGTTTGCTGACCCCTGATATAGTCTGTATACATTTCCTATGTCTGTTGTCAGCTGTAAACACTACTTGGTTAAAGAAATATGCAACATGTATACATTTCCTTGTCCTCCATAAGACTGAAAATGATTTTAAGCTATTGCGCTTATTTTGTAGCTCACTGGTTCCAAACTATGCCTTTTATTCTAGGGACAAAATTCATTATCAGTGGTCAAACAACAGCACCAATGATGAGACAAAAGGTCACCTTCACAACCCACTAGGGCTGGTTGATACTTGTCATAGCAATGCCTTTATCAGCAGGGAACCGAGAACTGAGGATGGCAGAGAGGGAGAGCAAGGTGCCAGGGAGAGTTGACTCAATTGCCGTAACAAGAGAGACACTTCCTCTCTTGCCAGGAAGCCTGGAGGTGACAGGGGGTGGGTAGCTAAAGGTGGGTTTCCTGTCAAACCTGTTCATAAGTCAGCTAGGCAACAGACCAGAAGGATCAGTCCTGGAAGCCTCAGCTGGTAAAATGTTGAGGGCAGTAGAGAGCGTGGGGAGAGAGGAGGTCAGCAGTTGCTGCTTCCCTCTCGTGCCTGAGATCCAGGCTATAATAAAAACAGAGAGCATTGATACGGAAAGGTTCCCTATACCATGTGCAGTGCTTGTGCGACACAGTTGGTTTTCTGCAGAGGTCATTTCATTTCAGATCAGTTGGATATTTGGGGGAGGGAGCAAGAAACAAGAAAAGGAGAGACTAGGGTCAATGTTGTGAGTATGAAATGGGATAAGCCCATGCGTGCTACACTGAACTCCGTGGAGAAAGGGCAGGATGCAGGTGTGAAAGTACAACATTGACCAGAAGATCCAGTATCTTATATTTAACAGACTTTAATCCTCTTTACTCGGCTTATGCACAAAGCACAGCATTTATGGTCGTCTGGTACAGATGGTGACTAAAAATGATGGCTGGTAGTCAGTTATATATAAACTTGAATTATAGATAACAGATGTGATAATAAAGTGATTGCTACTGGGGAATAAACAACATTAATGACAAGTTCCTTAATAAGTAACACGCACATTACTGTTACTCATTACTATAGGACAAAGTAGCATTTCAGCCAGGTTCTTTTTCGCCTTCCTGCTATCATTGCACATCAGTTTCCTTTATTTCTTTATCTATTTTTCAATCTGGACTTGGTATTCTGTTCCTCCACACCTTCAGAACTGCTGCTGTGCAAGATTTAAAAGTCAGGAAGAATCAGTGTTTCAGCTGAATCTTATGAAACAGATAATCTGTTCTGTTAGTTTTATAGTATATGGTTCAAAAGCATAAATCCCTTCAGTCAAGGTTTAAATCACATTTATTATCCTTGACTGAAGTTCTGCCACCGGTTAGAAGCATTTTTTGCATACTAGAAGAGTGTGAATATAAGAGAAAAGTGTTATGTAATTTCCTTTGCTGAAAACATGCTAGTTGCTGATTATGCAATGTTAATTCCTCTTTTTTGATGCAGGAAAAAGAATTAAAGCTATGTCCATATTTTGCTCTCAGAACGGTGTCAATTTACTGTGGTACAGGGCTCATCTATGCTGAAAACATTTCTTGGCACTACCATACCCATACGTGATGCAAGTCACGGCAGGCAGGGAATTTTCCTGCAAGAGGAGCCAAGCTCAAGCCAACACAAAACAGTTATTAAATCCTGAAGGCAACATAGGAACATTTTTTATACTGACTCATACTAGGAGGGGGAAATAAAAAGCAAAGAGAGACACCGAGCTCTGCTGGCATCCTTCTGCCTGGATGCTGCTCCATTTCTCTTCCCTGAGCATAAAAAAGAGAGAGAGAACAAAGCTGCCCAGATATTTGTGCACTGAAAATATTGGATGGTGACAGAAGCAAAAATTCTAAGTAAGTCTATCTAAGACTTACTTTCAAATAAACAGGGTTGGGACCGAAACACAAAGCTGTTTAGTGCAAAACATTTTGCTTAATTGCGAAAACATTTTATTCATTAGATCTTTAGGGATGGCTTTTAGAAAAGTAACACACTTGCATGAAAATGATTCTTAATTCAGGACCTACCACTTGAAGGATGCTTGAAACACTTTCCCATGTGACTTCAACAATGTTTTCACCTCCATCAACCATGCCCTGGTAACCCTGTGACAAGAGAGAAACATTATAGAAACTTGACATATAAAAAAGAGCACTCATTTAAGAGGGGATTAAATACAGTTGTAACATAAAAGGGTTTTTATGATAAAACTTACGCTAAGTTTATGATCAAGTAAGATGGATAGGAAAGAACGAGAAAATGGTGTCACCATTGCCAAGTTACAGGGAACCAGGCAGGGGGCCTTCTCGGTAGTGGCGCCCTCCCTGTGGAACGCCCTCCCACCAGATGTAAAAGAGAACAACAACTACCAGACTTTTAGAAGACATCTGAAGGCAGCCCTGTTTAGGGAAGCTTTTAATGTTTGATGTATTACAGTATTACAATATTTTTTTGGAAGCTGCCCAGAGTGGCTGGGGAAGCCCAGCCAGATGGGTGGGGTATAAATAAAATTATTATTATTATTATTATTATTATTATTATTATTATTATTACAAGCAAGAAGATTTGAAATGAAAGGCTAAAACAGTTTATAATATCAGCAACCACAGGAGCCAACTCTTAGGGGCAGTTATATGGAGTCAGGGCAAATTCAAAGAGGTCCCATTGCTGCAGGAGAAGGAAAAAGGCAGAACCACACACATGTAGGGAGAAGCTATGACAGCATAAACATGTTCAGAACTATACATCTGTAGTGTAGATAAACCTTTTGTGTAAAAATTCACTAAGGCTGGTTTATGTATACGGTGTTAGGGCACTGTGATTATCTACAAAACTCCCAAGTGCTCCCTGTCCCTTTCTCTGAATACACATTTCAGAACAAATCTCTTATCTATGTAATTTTCTCTAAAACATTGTTGCTTTTTTTAAAAAAAATTGCTGATTGCTTGTTGGAAGCCTTAACGTTTACTGTCTACCCCTTTCCTACATAATTTGACTGAACTTCCAGCTGAGGTAATGTAAATCGAAACAATTTTGCACCTGATAAACCTGAGAATGCTGCAGTGCTCACAGAGACAGAGTAAGCATAGAGACAAAGGCGTTCACGCACAAACACAGAAAATTCTACACTAATTACAAGTACAAGCATGTTACAGCAACCATGGCTACTCTCCATTACAGACAGAGGGCAAATCACCAGAACAACAATGTCCATTGAAGCTGCTGTGTTCATGATGGTTTCTGAAGTGGAGCGGAGGAAATCTCTGTCCTTTCAACATATCCTTGGGAATTTCCCAGCCTACGTGCCATGGCACCGGACTTGCCTGATTATATTCTGGTACCTACAACAAATACCTCTTTGTGGCAGACCCATGCATTCAAGAGATGTTGGCTATGATTCATTCTTCAGCTAATGAAGCATTCAAAAAAACAAAACTGCATCTCATCATATGCTCCAGTTCTCCCAGGGTAGTCCTGAATTTCTGATTCCTATTCCTAAAAAAGAGCGAGTCGATTTTCTCACTCTTTTGATTTCTGAGGTTTGGGATGGGAAGTACCTTAATTTTAATGTTGAAGTTGATACAATATGCACTAGAGTTGCTACATTTTCGATTTGTTACATTTCAGCACCAAAGGCTCTAGAAGCAGATGCACGCCACTTCTTAAGAAAATATTATTTCACAGACTGTAGCTGGGAAGGTTTACTTTACCTTATAATGCTAGAAGGCATGTGTGGTTTTCTAGTTACCAGAATCTCATATCACACATTTCCTAAAAGAAAAACCAATGACCAGACTTTTGTGGGTGGTGGGGTGGGGGAGAGAATTGCAAATAAACTTCTCCCTCTATTCCCCCAACACCCTTCTATCCAGATAATACCTTAGATGGCGCTGAATGTGTTTGAATTAAATCTATTCTATAGTAAATCCTGATCCATTGTGAGGTTAACCAGTGTATTAAACTTCTCATTTAGGACAAGCTAACTGCTGCAGTCTAAATATATTCATCATCCTTTTCTTCTTGAATATATCACAACACACACACACATGCTGAGCTAAAGTGGCCCACTTTTTCTTATCTAATGTTGCTTTCTCATATACTTGAAAAATATTATGCGTAATAAAGGCATAATCTGACAAATTCCCAGATATTTAATTTCTCTTGATTTATACCTAGAGACTATTAGCCACTCAATAACGTGCTCATCCATATTAATGAGCAATAATTATAATTTCTGCTCATAAACATTGTACCCTGAAACCTTACCACAGTGTAGGGAATCTGGGGTGGAGGTAAATGCAATACTCTATGTAGCCCTCTAGATTCTTCCAAGGGCATACCCCTTACTAATCTTGCTCTGAGCTCTACAGAAGTGCTTTTGCCTGAATGTGGCTGTGTGAGAGGAAACCTCTGGCTTTCATATGGCTGGAGCATTGCCAACTGAGCCTCTTGGGCTTGCCAATCGGAAGGTCAGTGGTTCGGATTCCCATGACGGAGTGAGCTCCCGTTGCTCTGTCCCGGCTCCTGCCAACCTAGCAGTTTGAAAGCATACCAGTGCAAGTAGATAAATAGGTACCACTCCGGAGGGAAGGTAAATGGCATTTCCGTGCACTCTGGCTTCCGTCACGGTCCTCCGTGCATCAGAAGCGGTTTAGTCATGCTGGCCACAAGACCCGGAAAGCTGTTTGTGGACAAACGCCGGCCTGAAAGCAAGATTAGTGCCACAACCCCATAGTCGCCTTTGACTGGACTTAACCGTCCAGGGGTCTTTTTTTACCTTTACCTACAAAGATCACATCTATAACTCCATTCCTCTGGATCCTCACCCACTGCTGGCTGGCATGTAGCCACCAGAAGGTTAAAATAAAAATAAATTAAAGTTGTTTTATCATATACTTTTAATACTTTCTGGGGGGGGGGGGTTGGTAAGATTTGTAAGATTCACCAGAAAAGTGGTATCAAAATAAATAGTTCAAGGTGTTTTTACTAGATTATTTTATGCCTAGATGGGATCCCAGTCTATTCATCATCACTAATACAAAAGGTTTACTCACCAAACACTTCCGTCATTCCAGGAGACACTTAGAGAAAAGTTAGTTTTCTGATAGGCACTTGTGTGTTTAAACAGAAAGGGATATTGAAGACAAACCACCCCACAACTTGTCCACAGCCAGTTTGCATTTCTGCCTTTGCTAAGTTACAGTCAGCACAACTTCCAGGTTATCGCAGCTTGGAATGCACAGCTAACACAAAACGGCGGCAGTGCTGACATGGGGGCTACTTTTCCCCACGACCTCAACGCATAATTACTTCACTGAACAAATAAAACTCTCGCTGGGAGGAAACGGAAAAGAAAAAGAAGCAGAATAAAGATGCTAGGAACTACAACTCTGTAGCACATCAATGTAAGACCAGAAACTCCACGACTTGGCTCTCTAATCAGGGTACAATTATCCTAAGTACAAGTAGGCTGCAATTCTATGCAACAGGGAGTAAGACCCACTGAAATCAGTGAGACTTACTTTGGAGTAAGCTGTGCTATTAGTCAAATTAAACTTTTAAAAAGGTATCAAACATTTGCCAACCTTCCCACCTTCAAAGGTCAAAGCACTGAAAGCAAGCAGGAGTTAGCTATTACCTCCCAAATTTTTCCTTTGACCTTTGGAACTAAAGAGGAAATAGTCCCAGAGCATAAAGGTAAAGGTAAAGGTACCCCTGCCCGTACGGGCCAGTCTTGACAGACTCTGGGGTTGTGTGCCCATCTCACTTAAGAGGCCAGGGGCCAGCGCAGTCCGGAGACACTTCCGGGTCACGTGGCCAGCGTGACATCGCTGCTCTGGCGAGCCAGAGCCGCACACGGAAACGCCGTTTACCTTCCCGCTGGTAAGCGGTCCCTATTTATCTACTTGCACCCGGAGGTGCTTTCGAACTGCTAGGTTGGCAGGCGCTGGGACCGAGCAGCGGGAGCGCACCCCGCCGCAGGGATTCGAACCGCCGACCTTTCGATCGGCAAGTCCTAGGTGCTGAGGCTTTAACCCACAGCGCCACCTGCGTCCCACTATGTCCCAGAGCATAGTTGGGTTAATTAAGGATATGAAGCTATTATGCTGCCTTGTCCAAGTCAGCTATTGGTACATCTATACAGTACAGTCTACATGGAGTGGCAGCATCTACCATATTTTTGCCCTATAGGACGCACTTTTTTCCCCTCCAAAAATGAAGGGGAAATGTGTGTGCGTCCTATGGGGCGAATGCAGGCTTTCGCTGAAGCCTGGAGAGCGAGAGGGGTCGGTGCGCACCGACCCCTCTCGCTCTCCAGGCTTCAGGAAGCTATCCGCAAGCCTGGGGAGCCCGCGGGAGTTCCCGCCAGGCTCCCTAGGCTTGTGGATGGCAGCCTGCATCCCGAAACCCGGGGCGCAAACCGGAGCGCGCCCTGGGCTTCGTGCAGCTCTCTGCAGGCCGTGGGAGCCAGGCATGACTTCGCGCTGGGCTCCCACGGCTTGTGGAGAGCTGCCTGTTCTGAGGGCTGGGGTCGGAGGAAGCTCGGGCTTCCTCTGCCCCAGCCCCGCGCCTGGGGGGGGGGAATAAAAAAATTCCTTTATTTCCCCCCCAAAAAACTAGGTGCGCCCTATGGGCCGGTGCGCCCTATGGGATGAAAAATACGGTAGTTGTCTGACTAGCTTTACCTAGAGATGTCAGAATCTGAACCTGGGAACTCCTGCCTGCAAAATGGGTGCTCTACCATGAAGTTTATCTTTTCATAACCTTAGGAAATTATCTTTTAGCTACTAAGTGGTTTTAAGAGTCTTTTTGAAACATTTGCTTAAAAGAATGTTAATGGCCTGAAATAACTTCCATTATAGAATAAGTTTTCTGCAAGAACAAAAAAAAGGCAGCACTCCAAATGCATGGCATACAGAAAAGGAAGATTGCATCCAGAACGCCAGTGAAATCATGCCAGGGGAAAACCATTAGTGACTCGATCTGCCCACCTGTATAGTCTCCATATTCCTGTATCAGTTGCTTTTTGCCACTTGAGCAAAGAGACAGGCAAAGGGCTGTTTAACACTCTCCTCCAGGGTGAACAGCTAGAGAGATTTTCTTTAGTATGTATCTCATGCTAAATGTAATGTGGGTCATCAGAGGGGCCTGTGGGGCTTAAGAGGCCCTTTGCCTGAACCTCAGCTCAGAGATTCTGTGGAGAGCAAGTGCTCAGTTCAGAATGTGACCCCCCCCCGCCCCCAAGTCAGCCAGCACTATAAGAGGGCAGATTTGAGATAACTCTTTGCAGAGATAAGGGAAAGAAAAATATTTCCAACCATAAAAGCACCCAGCTTCTTTCAAGCAAGGTGGCAAAATACTTTTCAGTAAAACAGTAAAACAGGAACTTCCAGCGCTGGCATGACACACAAATACTTGGTTAGTTGCTGTGGCAATACTACAAAGGATTGTGGTGCACCGAGTTCCGCTTGCCTGCATATTCATATGTTTTACAGTTCCTCGACTCACAAGTTATGGAAGTAGACAGGCATGGGCCAGCAAAGACAAAGAGCCAGACGGAGGAAAATACTCTTCTGAATAAAAACACTTCCTAATGTACTTTGAATCTCTACAATCACATCAATTCAGATGCAACTTTATCAAGAGCTGAATGCTTTATTAGCTTATAAACTTAAGGACAATAGGCTCTTTGTATGCCTTCGGAAGAAGTCCAATGAACGTTCAGCATGCATAGATTCAAATATATATTATGTCCTACAATAAGGATACCGCCCACTATAAAAACAACTTGGATGGATATGCAGAATGAAGTCTTAGGGCCAGCAACTGAGCTTCATGAACTTGGGCAGAGGGAAATTTTCCAATGTATATTCTACCCTTAAGTTCCTATAGACACCATCACCAAAGTTAGTTAACAAAATAAAACCGAGTCTACCTTCCACATCACAAGAGATTTTCCCTTGAAGTTGAAAGGAGTGTGGGGTGTACAGGTATCAGTAATCCACATTACATGGCTTTCGACTGAATGCACACCTAAATGCACATGTTCATAGGGATGCACACTCAAGTGCAAATCTGTTCTTCCTGGCAGCAGGTTACATGGCACATTGGAGCGGTAAATAACGTCATCTGCCCTCCTTGCTGCCTCATAAACCACTAGCCTTGTGTTGGTTGGGCTGCCTGAATGTCAGCTGCATAGGCAGCAGTGATGTTTGAGCCAGAAAACCTGTGGCCAAGTTTCTCACTGGTGGAGAGAAGCCCTTATTACTTTAAATTAAGCCATGTTATGGTGCACTTGTGGGTCACCTCAGAGGGGCAACACCAATACTTCCGATTGTCATGAAAGTGCCATTCCCTTGCTACTGGTGTTCTTTATGAGGTTTGTTCATTGTTGTTACTTTTGCTGTGGGCTCGATATATGTTGCCTGACATAGCAGAGGGTGTACAAAGTCTTGTCACAAAGGAGAAAGAAAGTGGTGTGCGTGAGAACGTGGTGAGGGTGAGAACGTACTAGAAAAAAACCCGTGCCTTCATAGGGTGAGAGCTGCAGTGGGGAGTAGGGAGCAGAACCATTATTTGTGTGGTTGTCATTACATCCCAAGTGAGAGACATGGGCTGGGAGGCCAAATATTATTAAACAGCTACTAAAAGGTGTTTCTGGCCACTGAGACTGCCTCAGCCTCCAGTAACAGAGCTGGATCGAGAAAGAGTACCACATGCCCCAGAGGTGTTTTGTTTGTACTCGAAATTGGGCTTTTAGTGTTGCAGGTCCAGCCTTCAGTTACCAGTTCAAGTTAGACAGGTGCTGATATTAGACAGGTCATGATATTTAGGTACCTACAGGAGATACCTTTTCATTTAAAAAGGCTTCCACTGAGCTGTAACCCAGTCATTAATGGAATAATAATTGTATGCCTTTTTTCATTGCCTTTAGAACTCGTATTTTTGTACTTTAGCTCGTTTTTATCTCACTGTAAACCACTTTGGTGGCTTCAGGCAGTGAAGCAGTTTATAAGATTATGAAAAAGAGTAATAAATAAATCTATGTGGCATGGACAGACAGCACCAACATGCACATCCAGTTTAGGCTCCTGGCTTCAGATCGAGCAAGTGTCACACACAGAGAAGGCTGCTTCCATGTGTGGACCTCCTTAGTTGGATCAAGGGGGGGGGGAAGCAAAGGTGTGGAGCAGAGGAAAATAAAATTAGGGGGGGAAATCCTTACTTTCCCTCTCTGTGTCGCCGTATTTTTCTGATTCCTACCTTTTTTTGTTTCCTATACTTTCAGTCAAGCATGTAGTACTGAGAGACAATGGCTGCATTTCCCAATTTGTCCCTGCTTTTCCCCTTGTCATTCCGCACTTTCCAAAGGAGACCAAAAGATAGACCGTGGGGGCATACATATAACAAATGTGAACACCAACCTCATAGATAAAGTATACTTTTGCTTCAACATAAATTCCCATACGCACTACCGCACGGACTGCTGCATTCATACCTGGAAAGGAGAAAGCAAAGAGAGGCAAGGTTAACATTGTTACCAAACAAACAGTAACTTGAAGTGTCTTTAACGATAAACAAACTGTAATTTTTAGCATGAAAAGGCACGTTACAAAACTAATTCTGATTGTGTCTGGAGAAAGGACACTGTGTATTGTAATTATACACTTTGTTGACATATATAGAGAGATTAATGAATGCTTGAAGCAATGCACTGCAGTTGACCGGCACAGGAAGCCCATGTAGAAATATGCAGTCTCCCCATGAAATTCACACGGCATCAAGGAATGGTTGAACATTTGTTGATGCAAAATTCCAGGATGTCCCAAAGACCCATCACAACCAACAGGAAGCCATCACACTGCCGGGCCTGCACAGTGCCAGCATGGGCAGAGATAGAAGAGAGACAATTCCCTACTTGACCATGAAGCTCATTGGATGACCCTAAGCCAGTTACTACCTCTCACCTGAACTATTTCAACCAATAGTTGAATTCTTCATGTACATCAATCACCCTGAGCTCCATGGGTTATGAACAAAAAACTAGATCTCCTCCAACATTGTCCTATTTTCTACAGTAAACTGCAAAATGTTCTGTGTGTGGTATGACAAGTCACCATGTGTTTGCTGAATAACCCCAGGGCTCAACTGTGAACCACAGAGCTCTGCAGAATTTGGGTTTGAGTAGTCCTGACAACAAATTTCCAAGAACAGCAATTTCCTTTAAGGACAAATTGAAGGGTAAGTGTAAGGCAGTATAATGATATTGCAATAAGTCACAATGAAGAATTTCCAATATCTGTGATGTACTTTAATTTGCACTGTATAGCACACAGTAATCTCTAAGTAGTGGAGTGCAGGATTACCCTACAGGGTATGAGGGTTACATATCAAGGAATTTGTAAATGGAAAACAAAGGGATCTAAATTGGGAAGTGGAACGATGTAGATGACGGAGCTAGCAGCAATGGTCATACTGTAAAATCTACACCAAAATCCTCCCCACTTAGTTATCTTAAGAAAAAGTATTTCTGTCTGGCAGTATTCCAGAACACCCTCCAAACTCCATCTTTACTGTGTGGATGTTACAGACCCAGTTAGGTTCATAAAAGCTTTCTTTGTTTGCAAGTTTCACTGATTCATAACAAAAGTCTGTGCAAGCTACCATAAATTAGTTGCTAATATCCTTGTTCCACAAACTAGGGTTCAATACTTTAAAAGCTTCTTGTTTTGCAAAGCATAAGACAAACATAGGCTAGTGGCTCCCAAACTTTTTTACAAATGGGTCTGTAAAGAGAATTGTAACCCCCTGCCCCAAATGAAAACTTTTTCCTGTCCGCTTCCCTGGATCAACATCCTTTTCCAGCAACTTGATGACCCACTCACAAGGCTCCAAAGATGCACCAATGGCATCATTGGAACCAGTTGCGCAAACCAGTGAACAAGATGACCCAAATACCTAATCCCATCACTGATGATGAACATTAACATGGCCTGACTGCCTGTATGATAGTAACATGCTATTGCCAAATAGGTAGCTGGATCCATTCACCTTCCTGAACATTCAACTGTGGTTTTAATTGCCTGAAGGTATCTTATGCACTGAAGATCATTTATGGCTTGGGAACACAGGCCCACAGCAGTGGAAAATAGATCTTCAAGAATCCAATACCAGCTTGTGAAGGACAAATGCCCCTTGTGCCCTGGCAAGGCAGCATGTTCAGCAGCACACAGTGCCCATCACACAAGTTTACAGAGAATGTGGGGTAGAGTCACACTAAAAACTGATGCAGACAGAAGTATATGAGTCATTTGCCTCCCTTCCCTGAGTAATTTGGTACATGTAGAGAACCCTAAAATTATGACTATTTAAATGCCATGATCAAGTGGACATGTGTGAGCAGATCTAAACTTCAGCATGTGCCATGGCAAGACTATTCTTGCAACAATTCTCTCACATAATCTGGGGAGCAAATGGTTCTGTGCCTTCAGCACAAGTACACAGCTAGTACACATTCAATTATTCTAAAATCCACTGAGAATCAGTGAGTTGACCAGAGAGGAGTAACCACATGTGGCCTGAAACAGAGATATCAGGGAGCAGCCAGCATATGCCTCCTTTGGTGGGATTACAGTTCAGTTGTAAAGTTTGTGTCTCACATGAAGGAAGCTCCAGGCATCAGTTGGAAATACCTGACTCGTTATAAGATAGCTTTGTGTTTGTATTTGTTAACGGCCCCCTTGCACTCTCAGTGCTAAATGAAGAGAGGGGAAATTGTCTGACTATTGTTCTGCTTCAACAGCCAGCCTCATCAAAATTCCAGAGAAATTTGCCAGAAAATACTCACTCTGCCAAAGACTACAGTCAGAACCTAGGTTACTTAGTCCTGAGTTGCAAACGCCTTGGGAGTTTCTGGATCTTGATAGTCATCGGAGTTTAGGAGGGTCATCTCCCAAGCCACTATTGACATCTGGATTTGAAAATCACGACCTAGTAAAAATTTCCAGAGGGGAACCCTTGCAGTCACCCCCCTCAAGAAACCCACAAAATAATATTGGGGTACCTTAAGAACTACCGTATTTTTCGCTCTATAAGACGCACCAGACCACAAGACGCACCTAGTTTTTGGAGGAGGAAAACAAGAAAAAAAATATTCTGAATCTCAGAAGCCAGAACAGCAAGAGGGATCGCTGTGCAGTGAAAGCAGCAATCCCTCTTGCTGTTCTGGCTTCTGGGATAGCTGCGCAGCCTGCATTCGCTCCATAAGACGCACACACATTTCCCCTTACTTTTTAGGAGGGAAAAAGTGAGTCTTATAGAGCAAAAAATACGGTAGCTAAATTTTATGGCATATGCCAGGGTTAGCCAATGTGGTATTCACAAGGCACTGCTGCACTGCAACAACACCTGAAAGGCAAAATCCTCACTACCCCTAACATAAGCTTTCATGAACTTAAGTCTACTTTGCCAATATTCTGCTTTGTATACCTAAGATTTCGCTTCATGCATTTCACCTTTCGCTTTCACCTTGCAATGAGATGGATTGAAGTCAGTGTTAACTAGAATTTAAGTGTATGTTAAATAAACACACCTTTAACCTTTTACAGAAGCAGATTGGTGATAATGCAATCAACTTCAGCATTGCTGAGTGAATTAACACCTGCATTTGAGCATGGAGCTAATCACAAGCTACAGTTATAGATAGCACAGATGTCCAGGCATTGGTAATATTAACACATATAGTGTGTTAAAAATCCTATGTCCGTATTTAACCCACAAGTGATGGCACTGAACTTATTGATAAATTGTGTTTCAGCTGTTTCATGCTGTATTCTTCCATGTGAATTCCTTCATTGCAGAATAGCCGCCTAAATTAAGATCAGTTAGAAGTGTCTTGAGACACTGAAACATTCTGCCACTGCGTTATAGATACTGTCATTTCTGAAATCGATGTCCATTCATTGTTTTGCATAGAGACTGACCTATCTGGCCCAGTGTTAGAAACTGAGATGTGAAAGCAGGAGCTAAATGGCACCTTAATCCTAGGTTATAGGCGCCACAAGAGAATGTTGTGACCGACTCTGGGGTTGCGGCGCTCATCTCGCTTTATTGGCCAAGGGAGCCGGCGTATAGCTTCTGGGTCATGTGGCCAGCATGACTAAGCCGCTTCTGACAAACCAGAGCAGCGCACGGAAACGCCGTTTACCTTCCCGCTGGAGCGGTACCTATTTATCTACTTGCACTTTGATGTGCTTTTGAACTGCTAGGTTGGCAGGAGCAGGGACCGAGCAACGGGAGCTCACCCTGTCGCGGGGATTCGAACCGCCGACCTTCTGATCAGCAAGTCCTAGGCTCTGTAGTTTAACCCACAGCGCCACCCACATCCCTTGTGGGCAGATGATAAAGGTAAAGGTACCCCTGCCCGTATGGGCCAGTCTTGCCATACTCTAGGGTTGTGCGCTCATCTCACTCTATAGGCTGGGAGCCAGCGCTGTCCAGAGACACTTCTGGGTCACGTGGCCAGCGTGACAAGCTGCATCTGGCGAGCCAGCGCAGCACACGGAACGCCGTTTACCTTCGTGCTGGTAAGCGGTCCCTATTTATCTACTTGCACCCGGAGGTGCTTTCGAACTGCTAGGTTGGCAGGCACTGGGGCCGAACGACGGGAGCGCACCCCACCGTGGGGATTCAAACTGCCGACCATGTGATCGGCAAGTCCTAGGCGCTGAGGTTTTACCTACAGCGCCACCCGCGTCCCTCGAGCAGATGATAGCATAGCACAAATCACCCTGGAAAATGGACAAGTGAAAGAATCCCTGATGTTGTAGGTGACATTATTAAGTCTCAGGATAATTTTGCCACAGCAGCTAATTGGGCCCCAGTCCACAAAAGCCCATGCAATAACAACAAATTTGATAGTCTTGAAGACACCACAGGGTTCTTTGTTGTCTGTGGCCTAGTGTGAATGCATTCTTCTCTAGTCCTCTTCCTGAACCCTCAATTGTAGTAATTTGAATCTGATCTGATTGTTATCCAGACAGCTTGGATTATGCAGTTTCATGTTGCCTCCAACCCCAGGGAAGTCAAGTGCAGCCTTTATTCTGAGTGCTCAC
This sequence comes from Podarcis cretensis, assembly GCF_951804945.1. NCBI lineage: Eukaryota > Metazoa > Chordata > Lepidosauria > Squamata > Lacertidae > Podarcis > Podarcis cretensis. The sequence continues at coordinate 16,530,821 of NC_137181.1, read as the reverse complement.
TGTGTGGGTGTAGGAGAAAATACAGCACTGAATTCAGTGGTATCACCCTATTCACAAGAATACAGATCAATTCTCTCCAAATCAAATTTTAAACCGGCTGATGTCTAGCCCTTCTGGTGCAAACCATGTCAGACAAAACGGTTTCAGCCTCTATCCTGATCGATGGTGACGATTCAAATTTCAGCAGCTCAAAATAATCAACAGCTCATTGATGCTCATTATCTATCAATAATCAGCCCACACCAAAGTCAAAAGAAAGGATCACCCATATTGCATAATGCAACAGCACGATGCACCATAGTACTGGATTATATCCACTTGCAGGATCCCATTTGTACAACAGACTTCCACTAGCATGTATGGGGCTTTCCCTTCCTCTCCTCTGCCCCAATGCCGCAGTTCCTACCCCACCCCACAAAATCTGCTCCAGCAGGTTGAGGAATTTTCCAGAGAAGACTGAGAATGTGAAGGCTGCAAAAGGAGGAGAGAAGGAAAAGCCCAGCCATGCCTGCTGATGTGATGCTGGACCTCTCAGACAGTACCTGCAGGTCTCCAATAAAATGACGCAACACTTATTGTTTCATTTTGAACAGAACTAATAAGGTGCTTTAACCAAAGCCATGCTGTATTTCAATAAAAATAGTATCAGATATCCTACAGCCATGATAATCTCATAAACCATGATTAAAGCTGCATAATTTATATTTCCCAAAGGGAACCCAAAATCTGCCTTTCTTAGTAAGTAGTGTCCTCACTTTAATGAATTTGTCTGGTAATACTTTTCTATAATAAGCTTTCTCTCAAATTAGAAAAGTAAAACGGAATAGGTAGGTTAATGGGGTTTCCCGCCCCCCTTGCATGCCTTCTATATTAATGAAGCTCGGCTGCTGATTGCTCTTGTTAGGTAACATGTCATTTTCAACTAAAATGAAGGTGTCCGGACAGATCTTCGAGTTGTTTCCTTGCAACTTGATTTCCCCTCCCTTATTATTTCTGAGCTATAGTTTAGTTACCAGGCCCTATTCTCTATTCCGCTGCTTAGCCATGGAGGACCTGCAGCAGAAAACCAGGGTGTCATTTCTGAGTGACTGCAGCTGACTCCTATGTGTATGAATCTAGGGACAAGATTTCTAGGCCATGGCATATGGCTTAAGCCCTAACACCTTCCTGCTTAGAAATAAAGCACTGTTGTGTTGGATCACCCGGCTGGAACTCAAGAGATACTAAATGCAGGATCATTTAAATGTGCTATTTGTTGGGTCAGACCAAAGGTCCATCAAGAGCTAACCGCAGGCCTCCAGAAGTTCACAACCAGGAAACAAAGGTAATGGTCCTATAGTTTGTCATCAGCATAGTTCAGCCGGTTAGAGCATGGTGCTGATAATGCCATGGTTGCAGGATCATTCCCTATACAGTGCTCCCTCGGGTTAAGTACTTCATTCATTCTGGAGGTCTGTTCTTAACCTGAAACTGTTCTTAACCCGAAGCACCACTTTAGCTAATGAGGCCTCCTGCTGCTGCCGCGCCGCTGGAGCACAATTTCTGTTCTCATCCTGAAGCAAAGTTCTTAACCTGAAGCACTATTTCTGGGTTAGTGGAGTCTGTAACCTGAAGTGTCTGTAACCTGAAGCATATGTAACCTGAGGTACCACTGTATGGGACAGCTGCGTATTCCTGCATTGCTAGATGATCCTCAGGGTCCCTGTTCAAAGTGAACTACATCTCCCCTTTCCAATTTTATTTTATTTTTCAAAATTCCGTGCCTGCTACACATGCTCAGTTGTCAGTGGCCTGCTTTGGAGGAGGGGGTTTGAGTTCCTGAAAAATATATTTTGTATTTCTGAAAGCCTTGATGTTTCCCAGAGAATGCGAGAATGCTGATGCTTTCCTCTTGTTTCTCAGGGTGGCTGTTTTGACTCCAGTCTTGTTGGCACTTGCCATCGTGGCTAACAGACACTCAGAAACATAGGTCCATGTGCATAAATCATTATTAGTATTCTAGAGTCAATGACTCCTTACTGCGAACTACTTGTTTTTTATATATTGTAAGTAGTCTGTAAGTTGACAAAATACCGTATTGGCTTGAATATAAGCTGCACTTTTTTTCCTCCCATCAGATGTCAAAGGAATAAACAACTATCTGACGTTTAGAAGACATCTGAAGGCAGCCCTGTTCAGGGAAGTTTTTTTAATGACTGATGTTTTAATATATTTTTAATCTCCTCTTGTAAGCTGCCCAGAGTGGCTGGGGAAACCCAGCCTGATGGGCGGGGTATAAGTAATAAATTAATTAATAATAATATTCCCCAAATTCTGACTGTGAAAAGTTAAAGTACGGCTTATATTTGCGACCTTATAAAAATTGGCTTGGAGTGGGCTTGTCCCCGGATGTTGCCTGGTTTTGGCTGGGCCAGCTCCCAAGATGGCGGCATGGCAAGGAGATCCCTGAGAGGGAGCCAGAAGGTGGCAAGGAGGAGGAAGGAAAGGAGGAGCACAGATGAGAGTGAGAGCAAGAGCAAGAAAGAAAGTCTGCTAGGAGGAGGAACAGGAGATGCAGCCGGTGTGCTGGGACTGGCGCTAGCCCAAGGTGCTGCCTTGGTTTTAGCCCACCAAGGGGCACGTGAGTCATGCCAGCCACCGCCTCTCTCCACCCATCCCGTTGGGGGACCATGGTGGCGCTGACCCTCTGGAAGCGCTGCTGCCCGTGACTGTGGAGTGAAGATGTTGCCTCCTTGACCCCCCTCGGCCCCCGCTCCTCCTCGGGCATTGTCATTTCTTTTCCCCCCTTTAATTTTAAAGGTGCAGCTTATATTCGGATGCGGCTTATATTTGGGCCAAGACGGTAAGTAAAATTTTCAGAGATACAGCATAACATTGGCACTGGGTAAATAATTGTACGTTTACCTCAACCTCATGTAATGGGGAGGTGAAATGCAGACATGCTGGTATCCTTTAAGTCAGGCATCCCCCAACTCAGTCCTCCATATGTTTTGGGACTACAACTCCCATCATCCCTAGCTAACAGGACCAGTGGTCAGGGATGATGGGAACTGTAGTCCCAAAACATCTGGAGGGCCGAGGTGGGGGGTGCCTGCTTTAAGTGCTTAAAAAGGCTCATTATTTGCACATTTGCTTTCTATTTCTGTATATATCACATGGAAATGTTTCTTTATTTTCAGATTTCTCTGACCTTTAGCTGCGAGAAACACGGTTTGTATTTTATTGTTAGGCAAAAATAATGTTTAAATGGTTGTTTCTACAGGCTCCTTTTACCAAACATATTCTCAAAACCATTTGGGTTGGATCTAGTCTTTGTTCACACTGAAAATAAGAGGGTTAGGTATGACTAACGTCAGGCTAGTTTCAATGGGACCAAAATTCAATTAACTCCAATCCAATGTCAGCTCTCAACACTTTTAAACGTCTTGTTACTTCTCAGAGAACCTAAGACTTTTGTCACCATTCACATTTTCAATTTAATCTTGAAACTTCTAATCAGGCAACGAGAATATACAGAGACACAGAGGAATGGAATTTTAGTTAGAGGGCTAATGAGAGGCCATGGAAAGCAAGGCTTTATTTTATTACCTTTGGTTTCTTCACTGCCGTAATAGAAATTCAATTATATCTACAATAATGTAATTATCTTCTCATATACAGAAAACTATCCTCAAGCATTAACAGTGCTCAGTCATTGCTGCACAGCCACAGACATCAGATTTTAGCAGCAGCTTATGAGTATGCTGAGCCTTTTATTTTGGCTGCGAAGGAGTTTATAGAGGGATACTGTTTGATGGCTGGAACTACTAGATGTGTGACATGATAATGCAAAATAACTTACAATTCAGTACTACCAATTTTTACAACAACCTCTCCCCTTTAATTCAGCAGGACAAATACAGGAGTAAATACAGTGGATTTAACAGAAATAGTGGCATTTTAGTATAGGTAGGTTTTAGTGGTTGGTGAATTACAAAGAAATTTCATCCTCAACCACAGTATTTATGTCAGCTGTCATAAATATTGCCCTATTCCCAATATGAGCTACCTATCAATAATAAACTGTTTGCAAATGGACCTCTCTCATCTCTGATCAGTTGATGGGCACTGAGACATCTCTTGTAGAGTGTTTGTGTAAGAGTTTGTACCCAAACCGCAAATGGACTTCAAATGGTAGGCCCTTTCCATTTGTCGCCTGACATCAGAATGATGATGCTGATTTCTATCCGCTGTGAATATATCCCTGAGCATACCATAAGGAGCTGGTACAATTCCGGAATCTGCCCTGAGATACTTTTTTTTGCGGTGCCTGAAAAGGCAGCCTTGGAATGTCTCTCACATCATGAGCGTACTGTCTTCACTTTCAGACAAGACATTGGCAATTATTTTACTGAAAAGGAGCCATAGCAGTGTGCAGCTTAGAAAATATGCAGCCCAAATCATATGCATCCATAATTGAGAGTCCTGCCAAAGTCAGCGAGACTTACTCCTAAGTAATTGTGCTCATGACAACGTTCTCGCTTTAAAATATGAAGTAGTAATATCTGTATGTATTCTCCAGTCTAGTTCGACACACATACAAAACTAAAATTCTAGGATTGTATGAATATACAGGAGCAAATAAGGAGAAACTTGATATAACAGAAATGTGCAAATGCGAAGCTTAAACCAGCGGTTGACTTTCAGAACAAGAATGTGCATTCAAATTTCCAGTTCCGATTAATGATGCGTACAAATGACATATCTCCGACTATAAAACCGGTTAATTAAAAAGTTTGGGCACTGAAGGACCAGTAAACGAGGAAAAACTAGTGGATCTAAAGAGCTGCTTTGCATAAGCTTTCCTCTGTAACCTCCAAGGTTGCAACTTTTAGTCAGAAGTTGCACTTGCTCCACCTTGTCTCAATGACCTTGAAAGATTATGACTCAAAGGCAACCAGTGCATGCTTACTCTCTCCTTCCGGGATGTGGATACAGAACCCTGCCTGTGTTTCTGTTTCCCTGGCAGGTTAATAAAACAGAAACACACACACACACACACACACCTACTTTTCCCAGAGGGGTCTCTTTAATCTCCCTCCAGAAAAAATAATCATTCCAAGTCTTTAGGCTGGATTCAGCCCGTGCTCTTCCGATCCTGGAAGAAAACAAAAGGGTTTGGCTGATGCCCACAGCCTTTGCAATGCAAACTTTTCTTCTTCCCTCTTGGCTGTTCACATGCTACAGTTGTCAACGGGCCATTTAGGTAACCAAATCGAGACACAATTTCAGGAGGAGGTTTAAATGTAGCAATGGACTGCCTTGTGGCAAAAATGTATTTTTCCTCTCCGTCTCTCTCACCCCCGCCCCGCCGCTGTTGCCTTTATTATATAAGCCCCAGTCACGCTGGAATGAGTGCCAGGGCTCGCCCTCCGAATGATGCAGTTTATTTCCTTGGAAAAACTAGGATTTGCCCTCCTCCTACTTCCCAGAGGCAGCACTTGAGTGTGGATTACCCGGGTTGCTACCTAGTCACGTTCTTCCGCCGGCATGACATGATGAAAGCTTAAGTAAGCAGAGAGAACGCGTGGAGGAGGGAGGGGTAATAATATTATTTGACCCCCAAGTAGTACAGTGAAATTGCTTCTGTGCAACTTAATAATACCACTTAAGAACCTTCCGCTTGGAACGCTAGCTTCACAGCACTGGCGAGGCGACTGCCCTCTGCACACTCTCAGGAGAACGGGTTTCCTTCGCGTGTACTCAAGGAGAACCCGCAGGCTTTAGCTCCCGGTCTCAAAGCAAGCCCTGGTCCAGCCACTAACTGATGGATGGGCAACGTTCCCGGTGGAGCAAGGCAGACGGGGAGAAGATGTGCCGCCGATGCTTCCAACATGCGAGCGTGACGTACCGAGGCACAATCCGCAGCGACTCGCAAAGGATCACGTACACACTGGAGGCGGAGCCTGCGCCGGCCAGAAGAGCCCTGCCTCCGAGGATACCGGGAAGAAGGGCACGCGGGGGCCGCGAGCTGCAAGCGGAGTCATAGAATAATCGAATCACCGAATCGTGGACTTGGAAGGGACCCCAAAGGCTCATCCAGTCTAACCCCGCTGCAAGGCACGAATTACAGCTAAAGCATGCCTGACAGGTGCCTATCCAAGCTCCGGTTAGAAACCTCCAATCAAGTCGGTGGGCTTTACTTCTGAGTAGACCCGCTGCACAGGGCAGTCTCATCTAGTCCAACCCCCTACAATGCAGGAATCTCAACGGAAACAACCGACTCAGTTAGTCGCAGGGGAGTGATCTTGAGCCGGTTCAGCCCTTAACGGAAATTGTGGCTCTTGATCGTGTTGCAAATTCCAGAGGTGTTAATCTTCCACTGCCTCCCGAGACAGACAGATGCCAACAGGAGCAGGCGAATAAAAAACCCCAGTTGGCTGCCGCCCAAGGAGGAGCAAGGCGTTTTGCAACGCGATTCTACAACCCCCTGGAAATCCCATGCAGCCCTATTAGTCACCGGTTGCAACTGTTGGGGGAAGTTATGAATGAGACGCAGGGTGCTATCCTGGCCCTCGTTAGACACGTGCGTGATTCCCATGCACGTTCACCACCGCGCCATCGCCATTTCTTCCTCTTAGGGCACATGGTCAGGTCCACTTAACCACCACTGTCTTGGCCCTCTGAAGGCTCAGTGCATGATTCAAATTGTATGAATGCAGAAGGAAGTGAATCCAGAATTAACTGTCCAGAATTAACGTGTTAGTTGCTGGAAACCGCAGGAAGGGAGGGGGCTCAGGTCCTGCTTGCTGGTATTCTACAGGCATCTGTGAGAACAGGATGCTGGACTAGATGGGCCTCATCCAGCAGCCTGTTAAATTCTTAAGAATTAAAAATCGATTTCCTCACACTACTATTTCCAGTAAGTGGCTTGTTGTTTTTAGCCATATAAGGCTGTCTTGGAGAGCCCTTTGTCTATTCCGGATCAATTATGTGTTATATAAAGTGAAGGGAAAGCCTGAGGATATCAGGTCTGGCAGAACCAAATACCACAGATGGTGGTATTTGACTAAGCAGACCCAGTGACATCAATGAACATGATTAAGTTAGGTCCCTTAGTTTCAACAGCTCTGAAATGAATAAGTTAGTTGAATACCACCCAGTGGGTTTCCTCTTCCCTCATTCACTTCCAAAACCAGCCCAAACAACAAAGGCCTCCCTCGGCCTTTCCCCCTCCTCTGGTCTTCCCTCTCCTGCCAGAGAGGGGAAAGGCATCCTAATCTGAATGATAACCGAGTTCCCAGAGAGCCTGGCGGTGCTTGGTCCTTTAAGAGGAAGGTCACACGTTTGGGAATGTGATGGGAGAGGGAGGAGGAATGTCAGAAGCAATCCCCCCCCCCCAGTCTATTTCACTCTCACTCCAAGAACATTTTTAACTCAACCTTTGCAAAAAAGGTTTGGGTTTTTCTCCTGTTAAACTGCAGCTCAGTTCTTAGCTACTTTACCACCAGCAGAAATATATATATATATATAAAATTTTAGCTACGCAGCGCGTACCCTCTTTCATTTTACTTTATCCCTCCACCACCTAAGCTTATTCCTGCAACCTTCACCTGTTAACCCTTTCCCCCTTGCTCCTGCATATATGAATCCCCACTGCTTTCTGGCCCAGCCCTCTCACGTCCACTACCCTATGCCTTCTTAGGGACCCCTCCCTTTCCACCTGTAACGCTTCCAGTTTCTTTCCCGGAGCCATGCGTGCGCAGCTGAACCCTCCCTGCACGGAAACCACGTCCAGTCCCCTTTCAGGTCGTTCCCTGCTCCTTAAACCACCCCCTAGAGGCATCTGGCAATGAGCTCCCCCCTTCGGTGGGGTTGGGGAGTGCGCATAGCATTACCCAATCCCCCCAACAACAAAAATAAAACCCTGAGTAACTGTCTTACCTTGCGCATCGCCTCCGCTGGTCAACACCCCGATGGCTTTCCCCTTTCCGGAGAGATTCTCGAAGAACTTCTTGTCCGGCATGCTGTGGGAGGAAGGGATGAAGACTTTCGGGGCGGGATCCCGGGCGGCTTTGTCCCTGTCGCCGGGGGAAAGGAGCTGCTGGAGCGCAGGCGCCGAGCCCTGCTTTACTGGCGCGCCTTCTTTGGGTCTGGCTCCTTCGTTGGGGGAACGAGCCTCCCTGGGCGAAGCGGCTTCCTTGGGTCTGGCTCCTTCGGTGGGTGAAGGAGCTTCCTTGCGGGGCGCCCCTTCCTTGGGTCTGGCTCCTTCCTTGGGCGAAGCGACGGCTGCTTCCTTCGGCGAGGCGGAGCGCGGCGCCTCGGAGTGCTGCTGGTGCTGCTGCTGCTGGACGGCACCCTCGGCCGGAGGAGGGCTGTGCACGGACTCCACGCGCAAAGTTTGGATTTTGAACGAATAATAGACCTGGCTGCTTCCTAGATCACGGGGAGGAGGGAGGGGGTGAAGAGAAAGAGAAAGGATGAAACCCGGCAGAGAGAGATGCTGTGCGTGCAAACCGGGCGGCGCAAAGCAGGAGTCCCCCCCGCCTGCAGTGGCGACACGATATAGACTCTTCCTTCCCCCCTCTCCCTCCTGTGACAGCTCTACGCCAAGCAGCAGCAGCCCCGCCTCCTCCCCGGAGAAAGCCGCTTGTCGGCACTTTGACGGGCAGGAAGAAAGAGCCAATGGCGACGCGCAGGCAGGGGCGGGAGGGAGATCTTGCGTCGGGTTGCGAGTGACGTTGGGCTCGGAGGTGTAAAGATGCTTAGGTGGAGTGGAAGGGAGGATAACGCGTGGAGAGCAGAGAGGAAGGAAGAAGAGGGGTTAGGGGGGAGTCTAGTGTGCCAGGTTTATGTATAAGCTAAACAAGCTATAGCTTAGGGCCCCACTCTCTTGGGGACCCCCCAAAAATTAAAGGGAAAAAACCTGGATGTACATTTCCAAAATATAAGATAAAAAACAAACCAAATAAAACCTACATACAGCAACAGTGTTTTGTGTTGTGTAGGCTACTATGATGTAAGTAATGGGCCCCATCTGCTAGCCTGCTCCCTAAAATATCACAGCTTTGCTCATTTCTATATATAGGGTGCCTACATTCTGCATGGACTGGTTGCATGGCAACATGTGCAAATGGCTTTAGATACCTATTAGGTCCATAAATTACCATATAGCATATATTCAACACAAAAAAAAACAGCGACAATTTGTTGTTAACAAAGGACAGCTGGACATATAAAGGGCTCCATTACAGTGGTACCTCTGGTTGTGAACAGGATCCGTTCCAGAGGCCCGTTCACAACATGAGCAGAACACAACCCATGACTGCACATGTGTGGGCAAAACCCAGAAGTAACCCTTTCCAGTACTTCCGGGTCGCCGCGGGACGCAACCTGAAAACGCTCAACCTGAAGCAAACGTAACATGAGGTATGACTGTACCTTCAGTAGCTTAGGGCCTCATCAAACCTAAATCCAGCCCTGATCTAGTCCCAGCATCCTGGTCTCACAGTGGCCAGCTAGATGCCTGCTGGAAACCAGTGAAGAGAATCCCAAGCACAAGAGCACTCTCCCTTCCTGGGGTTTGTAGCAATTATTATTATTATTATTATTATTATTTATTTATACCCCACCCATCAGGCTGGGTTTCCCCAGCCACTCTGGGCTACTTCCAGCGGAGTATTGAAATACAATGATTCATCCGGCATTAAAAGCTTCCCTAAACAGGGCTGTCTTCAGATGTCTTCTAAAAGTCCGATAGTTGTTTATTTCTTTGACACCTGATGGGAAGGTGTTCCACAAGGCAGACACCACTACCGAGAAGGCTGTCTGCCTGGTTCCCTGTAACCTCACTTCTCACAGTCAGGGAACCGGCAGAAGGCCCTCGGCACTGGACCTCAGTAACTGGCATTCAGAAGCATTACTGCCTCCCACTGTGGACTAACAAAGGTTTTGTGGCATAAGCTTCCTTCATGGACTTTGGTTCTGTTCCATATGCCAGATTTGAATGTGATTTTTATTGCAAACATCTTTTGTATGCCCCTTCTGAGAGCTTCTTGGGTCTGTAAAATGGAAAACAAGTATTCCAAATAAATAAATAGGTTGAAAAGGGCTAGGGGGAAATGTTGCCAAGGGATGGCAAGGGTAGACATGATCACTTGTAAAGTTAGGCTTAAATGCCCCCATAAGCAACCTCTCTTGTATCCGTAGTCGGCAACAGCAGAGCAAGTTAACAAGATGTATCCTAGCTGGTCAGCAGGTGTCACCTGCAAAAAGGCCCAAGGAAGCACTCTTAAGTGAAACAGCAGCAACCCAAAGCTTTGAAAATGAAAACCAATCTGGTTTGCTGGGTTTCTTTGTGGAGGAAGTTCCATTACCAAAAATGCCCTGCTTTCTTGTTATCATTAGTCTTGCCTCCAAGAAAGGTAACACAGGGAGCAGTTTCCCACAGTACAGGACATTCTGGACCAATACACTTACAGGGTCAAAGGTTACAACCAGTTCTTTGAATTCTGCTTGGAAACAAATTGGGAACCATTGCACAGCTCTTATTAGCAAGTCATTCCCACTAAAACAGAGGCTAATGCATTTGGAAGTATGTGAAGTTTCAGAGCAGTCTTCAGTGACAATTCCCTACACATTACAGTAGTCCAGCCCGGAGATTGCCAGGAAGTGCGTCATATAGTTAGGCCACCCTTTTCTTGGATTGGTTACAGCTGGCAAACCAACTTCAGATTCATGGATCTGACTGCTACCTGAGTTTCCAGAACAAATGAGGGGCCCACCATGTCCCCCAAAATTGTGGACCTCAACCTTCAGAAGGAATCCTATATCACCCAGATCCACCAGCTCCAGGGTCAACTGTACCTCACACCATCCACAAATCTGTCTTACATAGGTTAAAGGAACAGTTAAAGCGGCTTGCTGAAACCATTACAACCCTAAGTTTATTGCCAACCTGAACTGTCTGACTGTGGCAGAGGCTCTAAGAGCAGCTTTTATATGGTTGTGCATAATAGGATTTTCGTTAGCTAATCTAGTTAAATCCTACCTGGATCATGCACACAAAAAAGTGTGAAATGCAGCTATCTGTGCAACCCACTCACATGCAGTAACCAAGTTTGGGAAAGATTTTGTTCCCTATAATGCATTTATGTTGTTACTCTTTTATGATGTTTTGTTTAACAATCCCAATTCATCTTCTTAATGTCTTTTGTATTGATGATCTGTAAGGAGAGTATGCCTACCACTTTAAAGAAAAGCATTTATGTTGCTTTTTGTTTACACCAAAGTTTTCTCTGCAGAAGTGATAAGGATTTAATTATATTAATTAAATCAAATTATCGGTGCAAGCAGATAAACACACTCATAGCCCTGTCCTATGCATGTTTATTTAGATAAGCCACAATGTATTTAACAGGAAATACTTCCAAATATGTGGCTATGAGACACACATAAACCAAGTTATTTCAATGAGTTTAGGACAGGCAGAGGAAACTGAGCTGAAGCTTTCTGTGGGTATATGCCACTGAACTCTATGGGGCTTACTTCAGAGTAAAGATGTTGAGGCTTGGGGTTATATGTTTTACTTGAGCCTGCAAACCTTCTCTCCACTCCCTGTCTTGCGTGATAGCCCAATTAAGTATTAGAGATTTGTCCAGACTAACTAGATTGGAGTCTATGATCTGTATCATCCCTTTACCAGGTAACAGTCCCTGTTTTCTGGTACCTGTATTGATAGATCATTGTTCCTGCTTGGGCCATATTTTATGTTCTGGATAAATTTGAGGGTGCCTTCCTTCCAAAAAAATTCTGCATGTGAGTTGCTAGAGTTGTGATTCTTCAGATTTCAGCCCCCTGCCAAAAAGTCTCAAAATAAGTTAGTAGGGGTAGGATGGACATTGATTCCAGGGAGCATGAAGGGAAATGCATGCAATGCCGTTCACCCCTTCCCTTCCCTTCCATGCCTCTCCCCTATCATGATAGCAAATGTACTTGTATATTTTTGAGCTGCAGTTATACTATAGTATAATCAGATCTACCATCAAATTAAATCTTCTTTCTCTAAAGTAAATGATTATGGTCACTTTGCTATTATATCCTTTCTTCAGAAGTTAGCAAAGGAAAAAACCTCATGAATTAAGACAGCAATCCTAACCTTACTTACCTGAGAGCAAGCCTCAATGAATTCAGGAGAATTTGCATGGTTATGATTGGGCTGACAGCAGAGAAAAGTCAGCAGTCCAAGCTACATGCAGTCCAAGTCCCAGTATATGACAACTGGCATTTTTAGGATTGCCATATTTCAAAAAGTAAAAACCAGGACACCCCGAAAGTTGCTGAGTAGAAGTGGAAGCATGATTTTAAATCCCTTACAGCAGGGCCAAAATTAAGCATCTCCTTTTCAGGTGTACGTAGATAGGAAAGAGAGCTGATATACTAAACAGCTGAGAAAAGCATTGTCTTACAGTTACTAAACTGGCAACAGGTCTGCTAACCTACATACAGTTAGCTAGTGTTATAAACTGCTTTTAATATTGTATTTTAAATTACTGTAGTGCGCCATGGGGCCTTATGGTAAAAGGCAGGTAATAAACTGAAATTATTCATCATTGTTATTATTTTGATTCTGGGTGTAGTTTTGACAATCTGCTCTCAAATATCACTTTGATCTGTTTTAGAAATCTCCAGGAGGGCCCCAGAAATATCTTATTGGACTATTATTAGTAGCCAGTAACTGAACTTAAACTAAACCCATTTTGGTTTCGGTCTTGTTCGTTCCCGCTGGGTTTGCCTTAATATCCTGCTATTTTTCTCCAAGTTGCTCAAAGTGGCATTCATGGTTCTCCCTCTCCTCAATTAATCCCCGCAACAATCCTGTAAGGTAGGTTAGGCGGACGGGCAGCAAACTGGCCCAAAGTCACCCCAGTGAGCTTCATGGCCGACTGGGGATTCGAACCTGGGTTTCCCAGGTCCTGGTCTGACCCTCTCACCACTATACAACACTGCCTTTATATGTTGGAGTGGAGTTGTATACAAAACCCTTTTTATTTTTATTTTTTGCACACACATATACAAGCTCATACTTCGTATAATACCTAATTGTTCCACGACTGCCTTCATTTCCCCCCTCACGAAATTTCTGTTCTGCCACTTGCATCCATACCTTTCCTTTACCTGGGTTTCTGGTTTCCTTTCTAACGCCGAGCAATTGCTGCTCCCCAAACATGAAACCACCAGCGCCCCGTTTTCTTCCTCTGTGCTCCAATGCCACCCACCTTCCCTCTTCTAATGCTGCGCTCCATCACTCATTCCCTTCCATTTACATCATTTAAAAACCTTTCCTTATGGACTTACTTTCCGACATCTTGCTGCTGCTGCTGCTGCTGTATGTACCTTTCCTTGCTCCAAAACCCTACAAGACCTATGAGCTCTGCTGGGATTTCACCCCCAGACCAACTGCCACCAACTGCCATCAACTGCCATCTCCCTGCTCTCTCTCCCCCTCCTTCCATTTCATCCTTGTCAGATCACTGGGTGAACCTTGGGCCAATCGCTGTCTTCCAGCCTCACCTACCTACCCCACAGGGTTGTTGTGAGCATATACCAGGCCTTCAAAACAATAAAAAATACACTGTTTCCAATGTTCAGCTCATGTGGAGCTTTGCTCATGTGCAGCCCTCATCGGGAGGTGTGTGTGTGTGTGTGTGTGGTAGTGATAGAATTATTATTTGCATTCGGTTTTTTAAAGAAAATCAGCGTTTTTCTGTCTACCTAGGGAATCTGCTGACCCGGCAAAAGCCACTTGTCTTGCAGTGGCTGGGTGGTTGGTGGGTAAGGTTGCCAAGTCTGCTATGAGGGGAGATTTTTAAGCATTTTTAATTTACTCCGTTGGATTCATTTGCATTTATATTATATGTGTGTCTTGTTCATGGCCTGAACGAGCACTGAGCACATTGACAGCCAATGGGGTGTAGTGGTTCGGGTGCTGGATGGAGACACAGGTTCAAATTCCTGTTCAGCCCTGAAGCTGACTGGGTGAGCTCCAGCTAGTTATTTGGTCTTCCTAGGGTTGTTGTGAGAATAAAATGGGGAGAGCTGTGCATGCCACCTTGAGCTCCCTGGGGGAAAAGATGTAATAAATAACAGGATAGCAGGCCTATCCTCACACCAAATTTTAAAAAACCTACAAAACCTGAGCATTCATTGATCAAAATTTGGAGACTGTGGTTAGGATTGTTCTGTGTCTCACTTATGAAACCATAACTCGTTAAGGGAAAGCAAATATTTATACAGCATAAACTTTGCTGTCTTGTTTGAAATTCATTTGGTTCACAGACTGCAATATGTTCCATGGAGCCCTTTTGCAAATATGGTTGCCAGATGGGGAAGGAGGGCACTTCTCTTGAACTGCAGCTTGATGGCCAGTTGTCAGCAGCCGATTCTGCATGGAAAGAAACATTATCCACCTGCTAATTGTCTGCCTCTCAAGATGATGTTAGTGTTACAGGCATAGTTACAGGAGGCAGGTTGAGAAGTTGGCAACCCTATTTTGTCATTTGTGCAGCAGGTCGAAAGGGCCTTTTAAAGAGAGGAATCAGCCTTCCCTAGCTTCAGTGGGCTATTGCCTTCCATGGGACAGGATCTGAAGGGGCTTCATCCAGCATGCATGATAGGAGTATGGTCTGCATAGCCGTTTTCCCAGAGAGTAAAAAAGATGGTGGAGGGAGGGAGGAAAACACCATTATGGTTCTTTTGTCACGCTAGCAGAGAGGAGCAAACTGAACTAGTTCAGTGTGTTTGCAGCAAACTGCTAACTATAGTTTACTGTGACGTAGCTACAAGGCCTTTGCTGCTTACTTGGGCTCCTTGAGTCATGCTTTAAGCGTGAAAAAACGGTGGGTGAAATTAATTAAAAATGAAAATAAACACTCCCTTGGGAGAAGGAAGTGAGGGATTAAGTCCCAGGTTAATAAAGGAGCAGTATGATAGTATAAATGAAGTTATACATGTATACTTATATGACAGCTTTAAGGTGCAAGGTCCAAAAGCCTGTTTTGGATATGTTCAAAAGCGCACTACTAAAAAGCTGCATAGGCTATATTAGCATTCGCCTGGGGAATAATTACAAACGGCCCAAAGGATCATTTGCCTCCTGCCCTCCTTAAATGCTACATACAGTACAGGCAATCACATACATTAACTATGAAATATCTGCAACAATTCTGTTTGGTATTGCCTTGCACTACAGATAGTGAGGCGTTGTAGCTGAGAATTGTGACTTTTGGTTTATATATTTTCTTTAAAAACAATATAAACAGTGAAGCAAATAACCACCCCAGTTTGCTACAAAATAACCAGAGGAAAAGCTTCGGTTTTCTGCAAGTCAGAGACCCAAATTCACATAACAATGCTTTCTTTTTATAGGGCGCATGATGCAGTGTGTGTGTGTGTGTGTGTGTGTGTGTGTGTGTGTGGAATTGGCCCATCCACACACTGAGTGGGTGTGAAAGGCAATGTTGGCACTTACATAAGAGCATTCAGCCTGAGACAGCAGAAATTCTTGCCTTTTGGGGAGGGAAACATTGTATAACGTGTTTACTGGACTGAAATAATGTGTTGCATATATATAAATATGCCAAACTCTAGAGTTGGGTGGGCCCCAATGTGTGGCCCAACATTTCCTCTGAAACCTCAAGAGAGGGAAAAGCTTCAGTGATCTTCTTTCTATTGGCTAACTCCTAGTTTAGATATTTCCCCCCTGATTCTTAATATAAATCTACCTTTTATTAAAACTCATTGCTCCTAAGCTTCTGCCTAGCTGATTTTCCCCTGAGATTGTTTTGGATTATGTGAAGATATACAGGGTCTGCACAACTTGTACAAACCACCAAAAAGACTTCAATCCACCTGCCACAATTCCCCCCTTTTTTGCTTTCCCTTCCTGGGACAGGAAAATACTGTAGAGGGGAATTTTCTAGCCCATGGAAGGCCACAAGGTATGGCCCCTAACGTAGCAAGTTCCAACATAATAATTTATATACCCAAAGACATTTTACTTCAGTAGTTATTGCACTTGCCAGTCACCTTTCTGCCAAGGCACCCAAGGAGGTACACCATTTTAAAATACCAAAACAAAGGATATAAGATGTAAAGTCGGCCGTTGTGTTCTAGGAGGGAACAGTCGAACCTGAGCAGGCCCTGATGTTGCCTGTCCTTCCTTTTCACAGGGGACATGGTGTCCCTACAGATATCATTTATCTCAAATGTGCAAAAATTACAGTGGGACCTAAAAAATTGATCCATTGCTGAAGAGAAGCAGGCTGCTTCCTTTTGACCATCTGCACTCTTTGTGAAAGATTTTCACACCAGGGCAGGCAAGAAAGGAAACACCAAGCTGAGACTTGAACAGGGTTTATTTGCTAAACAAGAAGCATAAAAGCATCAAAGAAGAGATCTCACAGCCCTCTGGGTTTCTGGGAAAGCTCTTCCAGAACAGCAGCATGTCTTCCTATTCCTTCAGTGCAGCTGGCAGTAGGAACTTCAATTAAGCAAGGATACTACTGGGCTTTATATTGTTCTTAAATATCCTATGACGATAGCACCAAGCTTTCCCACTCTCCCTACTGGGCACTGCAGAGGCCTGGCCAGTGGCCAAAGGGGGTCATCGTGCATCAGTGACATCTGGGCAGCTCTCCGGTGCCTTATCTTGGTGGTCTCTGAGGGGAGTCACCATTATGAGTGTACGTTCTCACACTGTGGTCTTAGCAGAACGCCACATCCCTTCCTCAGAAGACCACACATTTCTACACAACGTACGTAGGATGCAAGAATCTATTATTAGCTCTTTCTTAGTTTGGGGTTTAGCTGCATAAGGCCTCAGAGAGATGAAATCATCACCTTTCCCCCAGAACCAGGACTCAAGGTGGCTCACAAAAATTAAACCCATTGAAATGCCAACTCTCTCCTTGTGATCCCAACATGTCTTCCACTTATTTTCCATACAGCCCCCAAGCTGAAAAAGATTTCCCATCCTTTTCTTGTGGTTTCTCCTTTCCTCTCTTCTCTTCTAACTATTTAGAATAATATCCTGTTAGGTTTACAGGTTGCTGTTGAGGCCTGAGCATCAAGGTTATTTGCCAGCGGTGATCAGGGCAGCAAATGGAAATTTCATCTCTGCACAGCAGTCTATTGTATTCACACAGCCCTCTCAGTCCTCCACACAAAGAGTCCAAGGACTCAATTTCGCCAGGCAATGGGCTCTTTAAACGGTCTGGCAAGTTTATTATAGGGACAACTGAGACTGAGAAACACGTCTTCTGAAGATCAATGACTAAGAAACCATTTGCAGTGGAAGGATGATCTTAGAATCATAAAAAGTGGCACCAGCCGAGGTTTCCATGTTCAATTATATATAATCATAAGGAAAAGCACTTAGGCCAATATTGCCCTGAGTCTGGCTCTGAGATGTAGTTGTGGCTTCTGTGTTTTTAATAGCTACATATAACAACATCCTCTAAGACTCACTGTTGCTGCAGCCCGAGTGTTATCAGTTTGCTGTATCTCATCAAGGTCAGAAGCTGTGTAGAAACAAAAGAGTCTGGGAGGGAGTGGACAAACAACTCTCTGTTCTATCATTTTCACAAGAGTCATTCAAAACAAACATTTTGAGGTAAAACTAACCCAAAATTTAGAGTCCAAAACCTGTAATTAACGCTTGGTCTGTGTTTACCATTGTCATTCTGCATCTTCAACTTAGTGGAAGACACTGAACTGTAGGAGCTCCTCAGAGCACAATGTGGCCCCAACACATTTCACATATCCACCAATTTGCTGCTGCAGCAGGACTAAGCTTTCTGGTTGAATTATAGAATATAATAATGGAATATGGATGATAGAAGAGGAGGTTCTGCATATCAAAGTATGCATCCCTTTAATGTTTATTGGATTATGAATGCATATCTATTTCACCTGACTAACGGTCTGGACAATATTTACAGTACAGTGGTACCTCGGGTTACATATGCTTCAGGTTACATACACTTCAAGTTACAGACTCTGCTAACCTAGAAATAGTACTTCGGGTTAAGAACTTTGCTTTAGGATGAGAACAGAAATCATGCTCCGGTGGCACGGTGGCGGCAGGAGGCCCCATTAGCTAAAGTGGTGGTTCAGGTTAAGAACAGTTTCAGGTTAAGAACGGACCTCCGGAACGAATTAAGTACTTGTACTTGTACCTCAGGTTGAGGTACCACTGTAGATCTTGTCTCACACTGGTTTGGATTTCCATGTTCACAATGTTTACTTCTGAGTAATGTCAAGTACTTAATTTGATCCAGTATTCAAAAATGCTTAGTCTAAATTACATTTGCACTTCCATTTCCTACTCGATATGTCCATAACTTACCTGCATTGTTCCAGAATGACTTTTTCCAGATCCTTTTAGTGGTAAAAACACTCAGTGAAGAAAAGGACCAAGTAATAGCCTGCTAACTGTGAAGGAAAACAACCAAGATGCTTATGCCTTTCATCACCTTTTAAAAATAAACAGGCAACCCTTTAGTTTACTTTACTGGAGATCTTCCAAAGCAAAGGATTTGGAGCTTTTCAGAATGAAGATGCTGCTCCCAGGGTTTAGGAAGGAATTATTACAATGGTTCCAATTGGCAACGAAAACCTGAATGAATAGTAGTCTCTTGTATTGATCCTATGTAAGGCAAATGGAAAAGTTCATTTTATAATAAATTATGCTGTCTTGCACTGATCAGAAAAAACAGCAAATGAAAAGGTTACTTTTATTATGTCACCTGTCAGGGGAAAATCTATTATATCCAATTACAATCACAATTGCAATTCAATTGTGGGGGGGGCCACTAGGTGGCGCATCGGAAGATGGCTGACAATAACATCTCTCCGACCCACACGAGGTAATTTGGAGGCTATGATGGGGGTAATTAGCCTCCTTAACCCCCCCAGGATTACGGGGGGGACGGCCCTTGCCTGCTGTGCCCTATACCACCCCCAAATTTGTGGGGGGTGGGGGCACTAGGCACAAAGCCCTCCTGTGGGATTATCGGCACTCCTCGACGCCGTCCCCGATTCACGCCGCTGGTTGCAATGATCTTTAAAAGAAATAATTTGGACATGATTAATTGCACATACATCAAGGAAAAAGGGGAGTAAATACTGCTGACAGAAGAGATCTCTGATAACAAGACAACAATAAAATACGAGAAGAACGTCAAGATACGGTAATGACTGAGGGGGGAGGGGGAAAAAACCTGCCTCTACCTTTTTATGTGATTTAACAAGAATCCCCCTCTCCTAATGAGTCAGAAATTAAGGACTTAAGCTGTGGATTTAAGGCTGTGTGGAGATAAACTTTTGATCCAAAGCAATGTTTCAAGATGAAGCTGGAAAGCTAAGAGTTTTGGAGTGACGCAGTCAGGAAAAAATGCCGTTCGCCATTTTGTGAGGCATAGTGGGAGCTCTTGGGTCTGGGAGGAGAAAGAGAGAAATAGAGTTCTTTACATATCGTGAATCAACTCCTCGGTGGGACTTAAGAGCGACAAATGCCAAAATTTATGATGGATAAAGTGATGTTATCTACGAAGGAGATATATGGAAACCATCTGGACTTAGTGGAGGAATGGGAAATCCACACAGGATTATTACACTTGCTATCGGCTTAAGGAGACTAACAGAAGAGATCGTAAAGGAAAAAGAGAAATTATACGAACAAGATATGATGTGGCAACACCAAGATAAGACTGGATAGAATTATGAACTTTGTTTGGACTGATTGGGACTGATTTGGACATTAACGCAGTAATAAGAAGATGATCTGAATTCCCCTTTGGATCTTGAAGTATGGGTTCCCCCAACAAAATTTAAAAATCTGGCTTTGTAATTCGGAATTTATATGATGTGATTTAATTTGATGTGATTGGCCAGTTAATAAAAATTATTTAAAAACAAACAAACAAAACAATTCAATTGTGCATACAGATGTCACTACAGAGGCCAAGAACCTATCAGCTAACTAGTGGGAGGGAAAGTCATCTATCCACATCATACCCAAGGAAATATTTCTTTGGCTGCTGTTACTCATACAGAGGATTGTGAATATGCCATCATTTTCATGAGCACAAAAGGTGGCGTGACCATGTCCACTTTCATTTTTTTAAAAAGAGCAATCTTCTAGTCCTTATGAATGCAAGGACTTTTGAAAAAAAATTGGACAACACCAAGGTTGCAAGTAAAGGACAGCTGCATATTCCTGCATTGTTGAATGCCATGCATGAGATCATGAGATGAAGAGCTATTTAGAAATACATTTATTACCATTACCATTATTATTATTATTATTATTATTATTATTATTATTATTAACAACAACAACAACAACAATAATAGCCAGAATGATGAGCAAGAAATGCAAGGCTACACTACATGACTGAGTTGTTAAGCAATTGTGTATTATGCACACTTGTTCTCCACAATGTATTGTTATTTGCCTAGGTATGACAAACAGCAAGGTGCTATGGCTGTGCCAAAGCACTGAATTTGAAATCCAGCTGACCTGATGCTCTGCAGTTGTTGCAGACCACAATTCACATCAGCACTAGCCATTGGCAACACTGCTTGGAACTGATGGGAGTCATCACCTTACAACATCTGGAGAGCATAATATTTTATCGCTAGCCTAATCCCCCTTTCAATGCAAGTCCTGCCAAGCTCTTCCCTGGTTTCTGAGATTTTATCGGGCACCGGCAAACCAATATGTTTACAAGCTTATCTCCATAACACAAGGGCTTGAATCTCGTTATTTTCTCTAAAGGAAAGCTGACATTCTTGGTATCCAGATTCTGAATTTAAGTGGGACAATCAGGGATGTATGAAATACATAAATAGCCAAGACTGGATAACATTAGCCTCTCCATAAGACTTTTGTTGCTCTGTAATAAAATGTGAACAATGTGGAATGCCCCATTTCAGACTTGTTAAAATGTGAAGTCTGAAATTCCTAGCTTTCAATATATTTGCCAGAATGCTCCATTCTGATCACACCTATCATTTAGTAATGGTCAGTTCTCCAGAAGAGAAACAGTGGTCATGATTCATCAAATCAATACACTGTCTTGCTACTTTGTTTACTGCTTTTTAAAGCATCCTTGGCAAGGCTTCTGAAGACCTCTTCAGATATTCCCCCGCCCCATCATATACTGAGTCATTCATGGCAGTTCAAGGAAGGATCTGCGATGACTCAGCTTGAGGAGAGAGACATCTTGTCCACTGAGGCATCTAGAGAGCACAGACAAGCGCATAAAGAGCTTTGCTTGTGGCTGGGCATCCTGCCTGTGAAATCTACATTATATGCTGTGCTGCGTCTCACAGTGCACTTTTCAGAGTATATTTTCATCACTGAAAACCCATAGGGGGTACCAATATGTTTTATCATATTGTGGAATGTTGGAAATGCAGTGAACATTGAGTGTCTGCATGTCTCAATTCCTGGATGCTTGGACAGTGAGCAAAGCAAAGACATCTGACCGAGGTCAGCAGGAGACTGCCTTAATGTTTACTGCGCAGAATCTAAGCCTGTGGAAAAGGATGTGACACAAGACTCTACCCAGGGCTCAGACTCAACTGAGGAACCACCTCACTAAATGTCCCCCACCCTCATTCTTCCAAAAGACCTTCCTGACATGCATATGGGAAGCCCAGCAATCTTTGAGTTCACAGCTCAAAGTCTCTTTAAATTCCTGCTGGCTTGCATCTAAGGGACACTCAGCAGGTCTCCATTTTAATTCAGCTATTTGATCTCAGACTGCTTTTGTTTGTGGAAGCATCATCTGTCTTGCGGAGATGCACTCACTGAGATCTCTCCCTCCCTGGTCCTGCAAACTCCTGCTATTTGGAATCTAGCATCCTGACACCTGACACCTGATAAGGCTAACCAGTGCCAAATGACCCTTGCTCCCTGCAGAGTCTCATCTCATCTGAGGCAGGACATAATCTACCATTCTTGCTTAACTCAGCCTTCCCCAAACTGGTGCCCACCATATGCTTTGGACTATAACTCCCATCATAACTCACTATTGGCCATGCTGGATGGGGCTTATGGGAATTGTAGTTTCAAAACATTTAGGCAGCTTAAGGCTGAGAAAGGCTCTCTTAGATGATGACGAACACAATAGGAAACATCGAAGAAATCTGAAATCTACCAGTAAATTTCAAGACCAACCTCAAAAACCACCCAGTTTTATCTCTGATTATCCTTTTTGGTCTTTTTAATGGGGGCATTTTTTTGGTCCTTATTACCCACCTACCCTACTATTTTTTTCCTCTTCACACCTACTTTTACAATGTAGTGCAAATTATAAATGCTGCCTGAAATCCCTTTCACTAAGCCACATCATCACGCCAGCATTGGTCGTTTTAATATTCCACATCACTTACTAATAAAACTTCAAAAATTGTCCCCTTTGGGGGATGTGTTCATTCAAGTGCATCTTAAGATCTTGTGCTATTTTAAGCTTGCCTTCTGTGCTGCTGAACAAGCCAGGCCACTTAATGTGCTGTGTTACATATATATATATATATATATATATATATATATATATATATATATTATTTTTTGTTCCAAACAGCAGCCTTCATGAATGGGGTGAGTTTTTCAATTTTTAAAAAGCATGCCAAAAAACACGATTGCCTCTATGACACAGACAAGGCAAAGATTTCAAATCACTTGCATGTCTAGAAATGAAGAGTGAAGCAGACAGAAATATATGGCTCAGCAGATTTCTGAAAGGGCTCAGCAGATTTCTGTAAAGGGACCCCTGACCATTAGGTCCAGTCGTGACCGACTCTGGGGTTGTGGTGCTCATCTCACTTTATTGACCGAGGGAGCCAGTGTACAGCTTCCAGGTCATGTGGCCAGCATGACTAAGCCACTTCTGGTGAGCCAGAGCAGCACACGGAAACGCCGTTTACCTTCCCGCTGGTGCGGTACCTATTTATCTACTTGCATTTTGACGTGCTTTCAAACTGCTAGGTTGGAAGGAGCAGGGACTGAGCAATGGGAGCTCACCCCATCGCGGGGATTTGAACTGCCGACCTTCAGCAAGTCCTAGGCTCTGTGGTTTAAACATTTATTACCTCTTTAATAAGGGATAGCATTCCTCATAGTATTCCAGCTTCACCGAATCTTACACCACAGACATCAGGTCCAGTATATTTAGCCAGAAAAAGCAAACACCTTTTTGGTTCTATATTCACAATCAGTCAGGCATACTCGACTCCCTACTTCACCTGTTAGCATGGATTGATCACCACCCCAATTATATGACCGCAAAAGTTTTGTTATAGTGTGCTGAGGACAACTAACCTGTTCTCCATTAAGTGACCACGAACTTTCCTTTTAAAGGGTACATCAAGAAGATAGCTCCTCACAAACCTTGCTGGGTGGTACTGTGTACGATTAGGAGCACAGGAATTCTCCCAGGACCTATTTTTCCCCATGAGCCAGTTGCATCCTGGGAAATCAGCCAGAAGCACTTGTTCTTTCTAGCTGCTCTGTGCCAAAACACCTTTCCGGTTTAGAGAGGGTGGAATGTAATTTTCCTTTCCCAGCAAAAGTCCCATTGCTTTCCTTCCTTATAACAACTTCAGGTAGATGAAGCTGCCTGTTCTCTTATGTCATTTAAATGTCTCTCTTTCACAACGATGGATCTTGACTTTGTTTTATTTTTCAGGCCCTTTTGCCTAAAGGAATATAATAGAATCAGAAATAAGAAAGAATAAGGTGGTTATTAGTCTCAACAAGAAATCAAAACACTACAATACCTCATGACTGCAAATGATCATTGTAATGATGCCCTGTTCTTCAAAAAAAATAGTGTAGTTTTTTTGTTAAATTTGAATATTATCTCACTTGTAACAGAAACTGTCCCCTTCTGTCAGGATTTTAGAAAAGACAGTTATTTAGGATACGTGATACGTACTGCATGTAAATTTGTCTGCATCTAAGTGATTAATTAGGGACGCGGGTGGCGCTGTGGGTTAAACCACAGAGCCCAGGACTTGCCGATCAGAAGGTCGGCGGTTCGAATCCCCACGATGGGGTGAGCTCCTGTTGTTCGGTCCCTGTTCCTGCCAACCTAGCAGTTCGAAAGCACGAAGTGCAAGTAGATAAATAGGTACCACTCTGGTGGGAAGGTAAACAGCATTTCTGTGCGCTGCTCTGGTTCGCCAGAAGTGGCTTTGTCATGCTGGCCACATGACCCGGAAGCTGTATGCCGGCTCCCTCGGCCAATAAAGCGAGATGAGCGCCGTAACCCCAGAGTCGGTCACGACTGGACCTAATGGTCAGGGGTCCCTTTACCCTTTACCTAAGTGATTAATTGGTTAAAGGCCAACAAGTAAATTGTTTAAAGAAATCTACTATCCCTATCCCTATTCCTATTCCTATTCCTATTCCATTCAGACAAGGGTGTCAGAATGTCAACAACTTAGAAAGCAGGAAGCCCTGCCTCTTCCGGTTTTCTTTGTGAGACTCCTGAGCAGGAAGATGTGGTTATACTTGAGCTCAAACTACTTTATCTTCTTTTTTTGAATCATGTAGTTCTCCCAGAAGACTCCTAAGTATATAACATCAATACTTTTCAAGGCTGTTTCTGCTGCCCCAGCAGCACTTTCTCCTTCATTGGACATTGCCCTTAAACATGTCAAATTATGCCTTGTCATAATTTATAGCTGACACCATAAATTGTCAGACACTTTGGTGGAGGAGTCTGCCCTTCTCTGCTCCCCTCTCCCAATTAACCTCCATCTCCAGGGCCCACCCCATGGCATTGCTAGGGGCTTCCTCACATCTTAGGGTTGAACCTTCAAGTCTCAGGGTCTGAGATGTGCCTGATCTGGCAACCCAAATTATAGTGCTGGTGTCCCAAGTGTGGCACCCGTAGGCTCCACAGTGCCACTGGAACTTGACAAAGCCCCCTGTTCTCACTTGTCTTTCTTTTTAATTTTGTTGTTGTTGTTTTGTTGGAGGGCTTGCCTATTTAATAATAATAATAATAATAATAATAATAATAATAATAATAATAATAATAAAATAAAAATAAAATAAATTTATACCCTGCCCATTTGCCTGGGCTTCCCCAGTCACTCTGGGTGGCTTCCAACAAAATATTAAAATACAGTAATCTTTCCCTTGTATTTTACTTGTTGTTTGAAGGTGATGTAGGAGTTCTTCCTATTGGGGTTTTGTTTGGGGTGGGTGGGGGAGAGGAATCTGAGCATTGCCTGCTTCCCTTCTGTGAAATGGGCATTTTGTGGTACCCCTTACAGTTCCTTAAGATTTCAAAATGCCTCCCCTCGCCCAACAAGGTTGTGGACCCAAGATGGTGCTTAAGGTAAAGGTAAAGGGGACCCCTGACCATTAGGTCCAGTCATGGCTGACTCTGGGGTTGCGGCCCTCATCTCGCTTTATTGGCCGAGGGAGCCGGCATACAGCTTCCGGGTCATGTGGCCAGCAGGACTAAGCCGCTTCTGGCAAACCAGAGCTGTGCACGGAAACACCGTTTACCTTCCCACCAGAGCGGTATCTATTTATCTACTTGCACTTTGACATGCTTTCAGACTGCTAGGTTGGCAGGAGATGGTGCTTAAACTAAACAAAATACTACAGAAAGAATGCTCCCTTGCTTCAAGGCTTACAATCTAAGAATAGTCATGACACAATTGGAAAAGAGCAGGAAGAACAGAGAGGGGAATCAGATAGTGTGGGAGGAGATAATGCGTAATTTATAAAAGCAAATGCCTTTGTAAAAATGGACAAGCAGTGTTACAAATTGATGGAAATTTACTTTGGGTGAGATATATGCAGTACACACACGCAAAGAAGAGAGATGTCAGAGGGGATAAAGCAAGAGAAAGTTAATTCGTCAAAAGAAGTACAGTATTTTTGAAGAGTAAAGCAACATAAATAGAGGAAGGAAAAGAATTCCAGTCTTAGGAAGAAGTGGGGAAATACCACTGAGGTCTCAAAACTGCCAAAAAGATAATGTAAGAAATGGTTAGCAGTTCATGTGAATGTTGTCACAGCTTAGTGGGTCTCCAGCTGCTTTTGGACTCCAGTTCCCATCATCCCTGACCATTGATCCTGCTAGCTAGGGATGGTGGGAGATTTAGTCCAAAAACAGCTCGAGACCCAAGTTTGGGAAACCCTGAACCTCACACCACTTGGAGCTTAGAGTGGTGCGTAATAGTATTGGATCTTATTTTTAGCTGTTTTTTATGTGGAATTGTTTTAAAATTTTGCATATGGAACTGTTTTTAACTGTTTAATATATGAGCCCACTTTTAATAGTTTTTACACTTTTCTTGGTTTAGAGTTGTTTATAGAGTTCAAATTGCTGTGTTTGGGGGGGGACTGGGGAAGAGTACAGTGGTACCTCGGGTTAAGAACTTAATTTGTTCTGGAGGTCCATTTTTAACCTGAGGTACCACTTTAGCTAATGGGGCCTCCCGCTGCTGCCACGCTGCCACCACACAATTTCTGTTCTCATCCTGAAGCAAAGTTCTTAACCCAAGGTACTATTTCTGGGTTAGCGGAGTCTGTAACCTGAAGCATCTGTAACCTGAAGCGTCTGTAACCGGAGGTACCACTATATAAGAAAGAGCAGAGCAGCCGGTGACTTCCTCCCATCCTGGTATTTTACTGTGGTCTCCTCTCTCATTTTCTCTTTCAGCAGGGAAGTCATTCTCAATAGACAGCTCCAGACTGCTCTCATGTGGTGAGTTTCATATGTAGCCTGGCTCTGAAACAGCGACATTGGTTTCTTTTCCAGATTTCCCTCCTGCTTGAAACCACATGGTGGCGCAGGAAAGATGAGCTTATTGTAATCTGCAGTCCAGTAGATGTTGTATTTCTGATTTATTTGGTCAAAACTTCCTTCTCATGACCCCCTTCCGTATTTTCACACACATTAGCCAAGTTTGGAATGTTATTTTATTGGCCTTGCTAGAAAAATCAATAGACATGCGTTACAACGAGTCATAGGGACGCAGGTGGCGCTGTGGGTTAAAGCCTCAGCGCCTAGGACTTGCCGATCGAAAGGTCGGCGGTTCGAATCCCTGCGGCGGGGTGCGCTCCCGCTGCTCGGTCCCAGCGCCTGCCAACCTAGCAGTTCGAA
Source organism: Podarcis cretensis (assembly GCF_951804945.1). Taxonomy (NCBI): domain Eukaryota; kingdom Metazoa; phylum Chordata; class Lepidosauria; order Squamata; family Lacertidae; genus Podarcis; species Podarcis cretensis. The sequence goes on along the minus strand of NC_137181.1, from coordinate 16,503,642 downwards.
AGCACCTCCGGGTGCAAGTAGATAAATAGGGACCGCTTACCAGCGGGAAGGTAAACGGCGTTTCCGTGTGCGGCTCTGGCTCGCCAGAGCAGCGATGTCACGCTGGCCACGTGACCCGGAAGTGTCTCCGGACAGCGCTGGCCCCTGGCCTCTTAAGTGAGATGGGCGCACAACCCCAGAGTCTGTCAAGACTGGCCCGTACGGGCAGGGGTACCTTTACCTTTACCTTTACAACGAGTCATATTGTACAAAATTATGCTTTCCAATTTTTTTTAAGTACTTAGAACAGGGTTAGGGAAACTGTATGACCCTCTAGATAGAAGGTGCTGAATTAAACTCCTACTTTCCCTGGCATGGGCTCATGGGAGTTGGAGCACAACAATTTCTGCAGAGCCAAACTCAGTAAAAGTTTTGGGAGCCAACAAATCTTTGCATAGTGTTAATGACAGTGTTCCAAACAAAGTTACGAGTTGCCTTACACTGACTCTATCCTATTGCCCACTTATCCTTATATTGTCCTTTACCAATATGCCTTAAGTGCTATTAATTAATTTCCCAAAATAAAATTGGGTGTACCCTAATTTCTAAGCGGTGAGAGATCTCAAGAGTCCAAGCTCATATGTTGGGTTGGGTTTCCTTGGAATGGAGGTCACTGGAGGTAGATGGGGTTTTCCTGTTATATATGGCTTGTTCACACTTATCTATGGGCTGAGCATAAGGTGGAAGATTCACAGCATTGACACTACAGCAGATATCTCCCAATAGGTGTCTAAGGAGTGGACTCCCCAATGTCATGGCACTGGATGGTTACAGAGAGAGAATTAGGTCTCTCTGTTTCTAAGCCAATTCCATGACAAGACTACCAGCCTGTTGTTCCCTTTCATACACTCGCACCCATGATGACCACAACCAGGGGAAGGAGAAAACGCATACCCCCTTCTGTTTATCTCCCAGCTATTTCGTTTCTACATAACAAAGCAGATATTTAGCAGACCTAGCTAGGACCATTGACTCAACAAACAAACTGCTTTGAACATTTTAGCAATAAACCAATAACAACAACAGAGAGCTTTGCAATGTACAACTTACTTCCATCATTTTATGCTTCCCCCTCCCCCAAATGAATTACAATTTGGCTGTTTCAAATGACATTTCCCTAGGCTTACTTAGCTTGCTTTGTTTTCATATTGTTGCCGATACTAAGTTACTCCTGCATGTGGTGAGTGGGGACCATGTTGCAACAGCTTATTTCCCTTCAATAAAGATCAGGCTTACTAGCCACTTTGCTTCTCAATATACAGTGGTACCTCTGGTTAAGAACTTAATTCGTTCTGGAGGTCCATTCTTAACCTGAAACTGTTCTTAACCTGAGGTACCACTTTAGCTAATGGGGCCTCCCTCCTGAAGTAAAGTTCTTAACCTGAGGTACTATTTCTGAGTTAGCGGAGTTTGTAACCTGAAGCGTCTGTAACCTGAAGCGTCTGTAACCTGAAGCATCTGTAACCCGAGGTACCACTGTACTCTGGTTGGCCTCTGTTATTTTTCTCCTACCGATAGGGAACCCACTTAAGGACTCTACAAGGCAGGGGTCAGCAAGGTTTACCTTGCCTGGGCCGGTTCACTCCAGCAGAGATTCCTCTGGTGACTGGATTGTGTGCGCCCCCGCGATTTCTGGCATCTGTGGGCAGCTCGATTCGGAGGTGACTCATGGGCTGGTTAAATGACTCTTGTGGGCCACTTGTGGCCCATGGCCTTAGGTTGCCGACCCCTGCTATAAGGGCTCTGGAATACCCCATAAGGGAAAGGGAGCAGTTTTTTCCTTATAACATTAGAATACATTTTTCTTCCATTTGGATTTCTCTTTGTGTATGTGTGTGTTGTTTTAACTTGAGTTAATTGTACATCACTTTCTGCACTTTGAATAAAAAAGTAGTTTTTATATTTTGTACGTAAACTTAACAATTATGATGAAAGAAAAAAAGTATTTTGCCAATAAATTCAGCAGCAGCAATAACAAGTTGCTTGCAAATAAATTTGCTAATGATGCTGCTGAGAAAAGTAGTTTGCAAACAAATTCAATGCACACAAGTAAGAAATAGTCAAAGAGCTTGCCAGTATATCTTCTGGCCAATAAGAGTTTGTGTAGAAACTAGTGTACTGTAGAAAGGTAAACTGCACATTGGTTGTCCTGCCCACTTTCCCAACCACCACTGCCATGTGGCCCTCGGAAAATTGCCCAGAAGTGAATGTGGCCCTTGAGATGAAAACATTTTCCCAGCCCTGAAATGGAGCAAATGAGTGACACCTGATGTTCTATTCAAAATACATTTATTATAATTAGTTTTGGAAACAAATATTATTGTACAGGTATATTTAATGCTACAAGGCTGTGTGGCAGCATCGGCCAACTCATGGAAGCAGAAGATTCTTCACCTCAGTTCTACGCTGTCGATGCCGTGAAGCTGAAATGTCAAGTTCAAGTTGTTGGAAAACCACCATGACATCTTCGCGAGCCACTTGCCAAGTGCAGTGACTGCTCCCCTGTTTCAAGCGAGGCAAACACACACACAAAAAAGGAATCCTCGTTAATGGGTTTCTATATTTATTACCCGCTTTACAGCCCTTTATATACTGTGCTGCTCTCTGGCAGGTGGTTTGTTTACTCCCATATAGTCAAGGGTCCATTTTAGTTATCTGGTGGAATATGTTGTTGCAGGTATTACCACATTTTTCTGTATATAACATGCCCCCGTGTATAAGACTATTTTGGGGGGACTCAAAATTAAGAAAATGCACCAGGCACTATCCATGTATAAGACGATCCCTTATTTTAAACTTCAAAAATTCAGGAAAAAATATACAGTCGTACCTCAGGTTACAGACGCTTCAGGTTACAGACTCCGCTAACCCAGAAATAGTACCTTGGGTTAAGAACTTTGCTTCAGGATGAGAACAGAAATCGTGCGGTGGCAGCAGGAGGCCCCATTAGCTAAAGTGGTGCTTCAGGTTAAGAACGGTTTCAGGTTAAGAACGGACCTCCAGAACGAATTAAGTTCTTAACCCGAGGTACCACTGTAGTCTTATACATGGAAAAAAATCGCTGTTTATTTATTTAAAACATTGATAGCCTACTTTCCCAGGACTGCTAACAGTCTAAAAACAAGGAAGAATGGTAAAGGATTTCTTGGGTTCATTTGCTATTTATTTTTGGTACTTAACCCCAATGAGCTCAATACATAGTTCTCCTCCCAACTGAATCCCCAATTGAGGTAGGCTAGGCTGAGAGCAGGGGCATAGCATGGGGTGGCCCTGCCAAAGGCTTTTTTTTTGGGGGGTGCAATGCTCACGCTGCTGTCCCCAAACCAGCCCTGCACGGCTTTGCGAGGCTGGGATCTGCCCAGTAGAGCAATTTCCCTCCTAATTTTTGTTTGGGAATTTCTGGTAAACTACTGAAATCAGGTAGGCTTATATATTTAGGACCCATTCTATCCTTGTGACTGCAGTTTGTTTAAAACCACTTTAAATATTGTATTTGAAATTGTTATAACACACCCTTATGGCAAAGGGTGGGTGATAAAATCATATTATAACAACAATCCTGTTCTTTTTAAAGGACCTCATATGCAGATATAGGGACAGGCACACTTTATCCCTGCCCCCACCCCCCATATGAAAACAATGAGCTGTCATCTGGAAAACCCTGGTGATGAGGCAGTATAGTGGGAGGTAGCAGCAAAACATCAATGAAAGCTTCCCAGTCTGTGGTCCATGAGTTTCATTCTGGTGGTCCATGATGTGTCTGTGCATTTGTGGTTGAAAATTGTGGAGACACCACATCTATTGCATTAAATATTGATATTGAGTCTTTAATTGTATTTTTATTGCTGCTTTTATTTCTTCTTTTGAATTTTACAGTATTACAATTTGGCCTCTATGGAATTCAAATTCTGATGCGATAAAACACAGTGTATTAGAAATAAAATAAGCAATAAAAATCCAATTAAAAATCACATTGCATCTAGCGCAGTGTATTGCAAGTTCTACAACAAGCAGAAAAAATCACTCAGTGGTTTGTGGAAACCCTCAGCAATTTTCTAGTGGAAACAAAGTTTGGGAACCATGGACCTTGAGAAATCATTTATGGCAGAGATGGGGAACCTGTGGCCCTCCAGATGTGGTTGAATGCCAGCTCCCATCAGCCCCTGCCAGCTTGGCTAATGCTCAGGAATGATGGCAACTGGAGTCCAACAACATCTGGAAGACCTGTAAGCGCCCCATTCTTGATTTGCGCAGTTGGCCCACGTGATCAGCTGTAAACTCAGAATGAGTTAGAAGCATTCCTAGAATTAAAAGCTTTCTTGAAGAGAAGCTCAGTCTACTTACATCGTTCAAAAATAGCTGCAGCTTTTTGAAACAATCTTCTATCGGGCTGTCCATCAGAGGAAGACTGGTTTTGGATTGCAGCTGTAAATTAAGTGGGAAGAGAATTTGAACACAGACCCTTACTAGCATAGTTGGCAAGAACACGTTGTTTCCCACCTCTGAAGAAAAAAGAAAGAGAGGTGGTATTTGGAGATTGGCTGTTGGAGTCTCAGTTTCTATTCAGCTCTCTGCTATAGAGTAAACTGAACACAAATGACTTCCCTGTAGCACAGGGGTCAGCAAACTTTTTCAGCAGGGGGCCGGTCCACTGTCCCTCAGACCTTTGTGGGGGGCTGGTCTATATTTTGAATAAATAAATAAATAAATGCAAGAGCACCATGAGCCCTGGTGGCTGCTTGTCAGCTTCGCCTTTGAGCCAGTGCCAATGACTGGGCTCAACCTCTTCAGCCCCGGTGCCCTGATTGGACTAGGCAAGCTGGGAAACACTTCCAGAGACCTTCCACTTGGGAAAAGAGGTCTAAATGCAATGGACTCACAACTTTGAACTCAGCACCAAAGTCAGCAGAGCACAGCAGAGTATGAATTACACGAACGACAGCTCTGAAGCTTAACTTCTTTATTCTTTTACAGCTACTGCAAACTAGAAATAAACTACAAACTAAAGACTAACAGAGGCTACCGGACTGCATGAGTGTTACTGTTCGTTATGCAGTCAAATTATCTCTACACAGATAACACTCAGACTCCTACAGAGTCAGGCTGGAGCAGAAGAAGTGATGAGCAGATTCCGCCCCCTCCTTTCTGAAAACATCATGAGATTCTTGCAATGGGAGGGGTGAAATGTCCACACTGCTTACCTGTGTCTTGTGAGTGACAGGGGCTGGTGGCGGTGGCACAATGAGTGGCGCGAGAAAGGGCTCTGGAGAGGGGCTGCTTAAAATGGCGGCCACTCGAACACTGCTGCTGCTAGCACCAACAAAGCCCAGGCCCCATCCTCCTCTAGGCAGGGCCAGGAGAAGCCAGGAGGAGGGAGGAGGCGTCACCGCCGCCGTGTGAGGGAGAGGGAGGGAGAGGGAAAGAACGCATGCACTGGCAGTCCATGCGGCAATTCCCAGACCATCCGTGGGCCAGATCCATAAGGCAATTGGGCTTGATCCAGCCCACAGGCCTTAGTTTGCCGACCCATGCTGTAGCAGTTAAAGTGTGGAATATGCACATTCTGGGCTTGTCAACACTGGAGCAAAATGTGGATTTGCATCTGTCTGTCTCCCCATAAATTTAGGGGCTACTCAGTGTTGTCTCAGACCTTTTCTCCTTTAAATATGTCCCCCCCCCCATACTTAGAAAACCCAAAAGGGCCAGGGCCTGGGGAATCACTTTCAAAGAGGAGAAAGGTCTGGGACAACATTGGGGAATATGCCATGTGGACACACCTATATTAACAGAGAGACAAGCATGTACAAATCCAAGTTTCATTTTGTCTTACCCTCTGTTTCTTCTGCACACCAAGTTTCATTCTGCTTCATGTTGCCAAAATAACTCCTTAGGAAAATAATTCTTAGTACTTACACAAGGTTTTAGCTGATCATGTACATAATAGATATACTCCAGAACGCCTCTCACATTGGAGAAGGGGACGTCCTTCCTTTCAAAGAGCGTAGCTGTTTCATTGAGGATTTGAAGAACAATTGCTGCTTTATCAGAGACACCCTGCCAAATAAATGTTAAAAGAACGATTTAGAGGAGGGGGTAGCCCAAATGGTGCATTTCAGATGTTGAATTGCAGCTCACATCAGCTGCCACCAGCATCACCAAGGATCCTGGGAGCTTTAGCGCATAATATCGTGCTGGCTACTATCCCGAATTTAGAGAACTGTACTTAAAAAAATTGGGGTGTTTTCTGTTCCTACAAAATCCACTGAGATGGACTACTACTTTGTGAAACTTGTTTAAAAGTATGAGGGTGGGGAATATATTTTATTTTTATTGTTTTGAGTTACTTGTACACCACTTAGAGATTCTTGTAATGAAGCAGTATATAAATTGCTGAAATAAACAAATACCCATTGAAAATGCATTATTACTTATTTCTATCTCACTTTTCAGCCAGTAGGCTGATATCATGGCTTACATCGAAAACATTTAACAACAGAAGGGTTACAATGCATAACTGAAGCTTAACATCTTACCATTTTCACAATCTGTGCTGGTTCACACAAACTGCTTTTGTTCATAAATGTGCATTCCTGAGATGAGCCTCCTCCATTCTTAGATCAGGAAAAGAAGGTTGACAAAATGAAAAGGAACACCATTTAAACACATAACAATGGTTCATAAAAACAGAACAAAAACAAATCAGGTCAAGGGAGCCGGTAAATCATTGAAAGTGTAAGGCTTCTTTGTAATATTATAGTATTGTGAAGGGATAATGTTGTGCTTCCAGCTCTGAAATTTTACAGCTCTTTCTGACCTTGTAGAAAAAGAGGATTGGGGGGAAAGGGTCAAAACAATTTCTTTTGTTAACTAGATAGCTTGGCACATTCCATTTTGTTGGGGGAAATGGGTCTTTGCTTATCCAGAAAGTAGGCCAAGTGCAGGTGATTTGTTGTCACTGGAGCTAAAAGCTAAAGAACCTTCTGGAAGGTGAGCGGAAGGGGGCTTCCCTTCCTCCTCTGACTAGAGGTGATGTGAAAGAGAACAAAGCAAACAAACATCTTTGGTTCTAGAACTGCTCTGCTTTTCTCTGTGAGAACCCAAAGCTATGCCTTTGGTGACCCCCTACAGAAATCTAATGGCAGAGCAGATACCAAACAGGGGAGCAGGAGAGTTAATTATGTGAGGCTCCTGCCTTATTTTTGTTTATCTTATTATTTCCTCCAAGGATCTCAAGGTGACATACATAGTGCTCCTCCTCCCCATTTTATCCTCACATTAACCCTTTGAGGTTGGTTGGGCCAAGAGACTATGACTGGCCCAGGGTCCCCAGTCATGGTGGAGCAAGGATTTGAACCCCCACCTCCCAGGTTCTAGCCCAACACACTAATCACTATGCCAGTGCTATTTTTATAGAAAAAGGGGTACTAGAACTCACCATGAACACCACCCTCTTTCTCTTAGAATGGTAATGGTGCCCACCTGAGAGGTGACAGAACTGAGTTCCACCAAGTTCTGGCTGAAAAAGAAGCCCTGACTATACCCCACCCTTCTAAAAACCTTCTATCACCGAAAACTCCCTCAGTCTCTGGTGACCTTTGTTCCAAGGAAACCAAACCCAAGTCTCTCAAAGATTGGTGTACACATAACAGTGCCAATGCAACTTACCAGTTTTTCAATTTCTTTCCAAGTTTCACGCAACCTCCTCACTGTGGGACAGTTTTCCTCATTGGTTCTGGCATGCGGCAGAGCATGTGCAAGGAAGCAACCAGTTGCCAAGAAAAGGAGTTTTCCAAACCAGGACATTTTCTGAGAGATAGAAACTTGGTCTTAACGTTAACCCGCATCAAACTTGAGCAACTGCAACAGTAGCTGTCACTTGCTTTGAAACAGTGTCAAAGATCTTTGCCCATGTTTGCCAGTACAGTGGTAGCTTGGGTTACAGATGCTTCAGGTTACAGACTCCGCTAACCCAGAAATAGTACCTTGGGTTAAGAACTTTGCTTCAGGATGAGAACAGAAATCGTGTGGTGGCGTCACGGCAGCAGTAGGAGGCCCCATTAGCTAAAGTGGTGCTTCAGGTTAAGAACAGTTTCAGGTTAAGAACGGACCTTCAGAACTAATTAAGTTCTTAACCCGAGGTACCACCGTACTGTAACACCCTTTTGCACATGACAAAAAGATGTTGCATGTATGGGATAACTTTCTGTGCTATCCCCACCTGGGGAAAAAAAATTACTGCCCTAGCACAGCCTTCTAGTGAGGATTTCTGCTATGTTTCAACTCCTTTTTGATCAAGAAGGAACGGCTCATAGTTCCATGTTCTGATCATGAGAGTGAATGTCAGCATAGTTGTCTGTGCTGCTAGTGGTAACACATTGGGCATTGGGAATACGGATTTATTCTAATCCCAATGACTCTACTGAAGGACTAGCTCCATCAGTGTCCTCCTTCTCCCAATTGGCAGCTTCAGGCTCTAGGAAAAGGAGAGAAAGGAAGCAGAGCTGCTAGCTCCATCAGTTCTCCATCACACTCTCCACCAGTTGCTCCCAAACATTTTTCGCCACTTGAAAACTGCTGGTGGTCTTTGCGGACCATGTCATCATTCCCCCCCCCCGTCTTTTGTAACAATTTTAATGTACTGTGCTCGATGCTGTATGATTTTTAATTGTATCGTCTTTGCTTCCTTTATTTCTTATGTTGCATTTTACGGAATTCAAACTGCAATGCAATCAAATATAATATAAGAGATCAAAGAAGGAATAAAAAAAGATGAATATTGAATGCAGACATGCTGCAGACCACCTGAATGAAGCTCACAGACCACCGGTGGTCCATGGATCACACTTTGTGAACCCCTTGCTCTACATCACACATCAGCTCATCCGGGTTCAAGGAAAACACGGCATCCTCTACACCAGAGGTTGCTAAACTGTGGTCCATGAGCTTCATTCAAGTGCTCTGCGCCACGTCTGTGGATCTGTGATGTGGCACATCCATCGCATTAAGTCTTCATGCTGATTTTAGTTATTTTTTTATTGCTTCTTTGATTTCATATATTGTGATTTTTACAATTCAAAATCTGAGTAATACAATAAAATGCAATATATATGAAATAAAAGGAGCAATGGAAATTGCAGAAGCCACAAAAAGTATACATATCCTACAAAAGAGACATAAAACTTTGGATTCCTGAGTATGCTAAAGCTGTCCAATATTAGAAGCACTGGAGAAGGCAGCAGTTTTTTAAATTTATTTTTAATCACAGATTTTTATGGGCATTTCCTTTCTGCACATTGCTTTCCTGCTTTGCATTCTTGCTTGGAAAGCCACATCTGTTGGAAGGTACCCAAAGAAGCCAAAATGGAGCCACTAGTCGAGGCACTAAACTTTCCCTCTACTGTGGTATTGTTCACAATTTAAAAAATCATCCAGCACAGGGCATTACAATTGCTACAACAGTCCGAAAAAGCCTTAGGTGTTTCCCCAAAATGTTTGTGGTGCGGAAAAGGTTTGGGAACTACCCATCTATTACATTTATATCCTATTCATTCTCCAAGGAGCTAGTAAAGGTAAAGGTACCCCTGCCCGTACGGGCCAGTCTTGACAGACTCTGGGGTTGTGCGCCCATCTCACTTAAGAGGCCAGGGGCCAGCGCTGTCCGGAGACACTTCCGGGTCACGTGGCCAGCATGACATCACTGCTCTGGCCAGAGCCAGAGCCAGAGCCGCACACGGAAACACCATTTACCTTCCCGCTGGTAAGCAGTCCCTATTTATCTACTTGCACCCGGAGGTGCTTTCGAACTGCTAGGTTGGCAGGCGCTGGGACCGAGCAGCGGGAGCGCACCCCGCCGCAGGGATTCGAACCGCCGACTTTTCGATCGGCAAGCCCTAGGCGCTGAGGCTTTAACCCATAGCGCCACCTGCGTCCAAGGAGCTAAGGGGACATAAATCCTTAAATCCTTTTACTCTCACAGCAACCCTGTGAGGTAAACTAGACTGACTAGAGAATATCTGGCCTAAGACCACCCAGTGAGTTTCATGGCTAAGTGAGGATATGAACACAAGTCCTCCCGATTCAAAGGAACTGCTTTATCCCCTTCACAGTGGAGATGGAAGAATGTTACTTAGGCAATAGCTTTCAAAGAGAAGTCAACAGACCCTTACCTCGCTGAGGCGATTCAGATCTCGACACACCGCTTTGGAGAAGAGTTGGAGACCCCATTCTGCAGGCTGTCTCAAGTGCCTTATAAATATCCATCTCCCCTTCCATCACTGTCCTGCCCACTTCTCAATAAAGCATGAAGCACTTCCTTCTTTCAGTATTCCACCTGTTCAGGTAAATTTAATTCCAGGCAATGAAAAAATGTGATGTGTGGGTGGCAAGGTTAGAAGAGAGGGAGGGAGGGAGAAAACCCTCATTCTTGGAATTCAGCATCATATTCACAGGAGCCAACAAGCGAATTTGAGATGTTGATCTGGTGCAATTTCAGATGGACATGTAATATAGCAAGATGTAATATTAGCAAGATGTAATAATGCCTGTAATAATATTTGTACTGTGTGTAATAATAGCAACAGTAGTAGTAACCTGCCACTGTATTAGTAGTTATATTAGTACTTCAGTGATGGAAGGGTTTTCTTTATCTGCAGCCAGCAGACCATTAAAACATTTTAGAACAACTGACAATTACAACTGATAACAGTGATAGAAACACATGTTAATACAGCTAAGGAACAAACACAGAATCTCAATATTAGACATTATATATCGTGGTCTCTCCCTCTCCACAAATGCTACCACAGGGGAGTCTAAATGGGCATCTTTACCCTGAGAGGAGGGGATAAGCAGCAGCAACAGCTATTTCTAAACAAATAACTTGTCTTACCCATTTTATTGTAACCTTATTTATTTTAAAGAGTGATGCTTATTGTTGTAGAAATCTCCTGAAAACTGCTTTGTGAGCTTTGCCTGAAAAAGCGGTATATAAATACTGTAAATCAATAAAATATAGGGATATTTATTGCCAGGCAGTCATAAGCAGTCTTGACCTTGACCTAAAATAGGCAGTCATAAGCAGTCTAGCAAGGACTGCTGTACAGTGGTACCTCAGGTTAAGAATTTAATTCGTTCCGGAGGTCCATTTTTAACCTGAAACTGTTCTTAACCTGAGGTACCACTTTAGCTAAAGGGGCCTCCTTCTGCTGCCGTGCCACCGCCACATGATTTCTGTTCTCATCCTGAAGCAAAGTTCTAAACCCGAGGTACTATTTCTGGGTTAGCGGAGTCTGTAACCTGAAGCATCTGTAACCTGAGGTACCACTGTATTCAAAAAATTATTGCAACCCTGAAGCAAAGTGATGATAAGAGACTCAAAAGAGAAACCCAGGATATAGTTCAGGGAAGTTTTTAATATGTGACATTTTAGTGTATTTTTCATCTTTGTTGAAAGCCGCCCAGAGTGGCGGGGGAAACCCAGCCAGATGGGTGGGGTACAAATAAATAATAATAATAATAATAATAATAATAATAATAATAATTATAATTATTATTATTATTATTATTATTGTAAGCCTTTTCGAGCCCCCTGATTAAAAAAAAACCATGCAAGATAAACTCTACCTCTGAGGAGCAGCATCTGTAGTTCACTGGGGTATTATTATTATTATATCTGCCATCAAAGCTTTCCAAGGAAAAAGCCTTCCAATACTTATGTATAGTTAGCCATGTCAGCTGTTGTATTCCTCTGCAGCCATCTGCCGTCATCACAACTGCCACCTTCAAGCTGGCCTGGGTGGGCACAGAGGGGACGGGTGGGTGTGGAGGAGAGAGGTAGTGGCAGGAGAGGGGTCATTTGCTGTGTTGCTTGAAGCAGCAAAGCATCCTGGGCCAGCCCTGCTCCTGTGGCCGTAGATACAAGCTGTTAGAGATCAGTCTAGTGTCCAGTGTCTAGTAAAAATAAAAGAATAAAACAGTCTTAGTTCTCTCTGCCCTCCCCTTCCGCACAATAAATGAAATAAAGGAGAAAGGAAAAGCTACCTATAAAAATCAAATGTATTCAAAGCTGTCCATAACACAAAGCCCAGGGAATTCTAGCTCAGTGTAACAGTTAATCAGAAGTGTGTTTTTTTTTTTAAAAAAAAAACCCTGCACAGAAAATGTGCTATGTGAAAATCACTAGGAAGAGTCCTCCTGATAATGGAGAAGTAAAATATTCCAAAAGTAGTAACCCTGATTAAGCAGAGGTCTGAAGAAAGACTGTGGAAAATGGAAAATGCAGCCCCCAGAAAGAAAAAAATCTAACCCTGTGTAAAATTATTACAATCAGCAAGGATGACGGCTAAAAGTTCTCTTCTTCGCCATGTGTGTTCCAGAGAAGAGAGAAGTAACAGCAGAAAGAGAGAGAGAGGAAGGAAGGAAGGAAGGAAGGAAGGAAGGAAGGAAGGAAGGAACTACTTGTGTGAAAAGTGATTAAGCTCAGAGGAAGCTCAGTGAGAATCTAGAGCCACTCTCTGCTCCCCAACATACCCAAATACATTCCTCCTTCCTGATGGGTTCTTTTTCTCCCCCCTTTGCTCATAACTCAAATTTGGTTCTGAGTTGGTAAATGGCAGATGAAGAAGAAAGTGTTCATCACATCACTTTATGTTACAGTTGATGGACAACTGACACGTTCTCAGGGTCAACTGAAGCAACTGACCTGATTCTGGGGTCATGACTGTGAGGGTACACTCTGGGACAAAAGCTGCTGGACCTATCCATCTTTGTACATCTTCTTCACACCATGGGGCCCTGGAGCATGGCTTGGCCAAGGCCTAGTCACACTGGCAATCTTTGATCTGCTGTTTCTTTCATTTCAGAATCCAGAGGTCCAGGAGATGAGAAAAATGTTTGCTCTGCCCCGCAAGACGAAGCAGGCTTGTTTGCCAGCCACAGTTCTGAACCAATGACTCCTTCCATTCCATAGCTCTGGAGGCCTTGTTTGCAGCAGCCTTGGTTCTCCCAAATAAGCACAGATTACAGATAGATAAGACCCTTTTATGAGCTTTCTCCACATAAGGGCCAACTCCACACCCCATGCTACCATGCTGTATGGCAGCAGGGGTGCCAAGTAGGGGGGCTCAGCTCCTCAATATTTCCTATGAAAGGGCTGCACCCAAAAGTTCTGCACAACACGTCAACACACTGCGGAGCATGCTGATGACATGCATGCACACTGCAGGGCGTGCACACACGGTGTGCTGATGTCTCACGGCTCCAGGCCCCCTCAACCATGGGGTCAAGGTGGCCCACATTTGGTAGAACATGTGGCTTGCTTCAGAAGGTCCCAGAATCGATCCCTCAGCATGTTGGTTTCACGAGTGCAAATACATCTTAATTGGACACCTTGTTCTACCAACTTAATCTTTTGGGGAAAATAGATATGCAGATGATGATGATAATGTGACGATCTGATAAGATCTTAATTGCACTGGCCAGCTAATTGCTTTATGGCCCCAATTAGCCCCAGTGGTCCGGCACGCTTCCCAGCCACGCTGCTCTCAGACCTTCTTCTCCGGTTTCGCCTTGCAGAGTAAAAACACAGCGGATCAAAACTATTGCAGTCTGCTTCAGATCCAAACACACCAAGCACTGTGTATGTCCAAATTCATCAGTTCTTTATTGCAGCAAATATTTACAGCTCAGCATTTCCCAAATTCTCCTGGACTGCTAGCATTCATGGCGTCCTTCTCTCTCAGAGACACAGAGAGAACAACAAGTAGAGCTCCTCCCTCCTTCTAAAACGTCAGAATGGGAGGCACACTCAGAACAAACATTAACCCAGTAAGTTCTGAACCCCAACAGATAATAATAATAATAATAATAATAATAATAATAATAATAATAATTTTTATTTATACCCCGCCCTCCCCAGCCAAGGCCGGGCTCAGGGCGGCTAACAAGCAATAATAAAAACAAGCTGATGATTGCTACTTAAAAACAAAATTAAAATACAACATTAAAATATTAAAATGTAGCCTCATCGCAGGAGGAGAAAGGAAAAGAAAAAAGAAAGAGAGGGAAAATTGGCTCCAAGCCAAAGGCCAGGCGGAACAACTCTGTCTTACAGGCCCTGCGGAAAGAAATCAGATCCTACAGGGCCCTGGTCTCATGAGGCAGAGCGTTCCACCAGGCCGGAGCCAGTGTTGAAAAGGCCCTGGCTCTGGTTAAAGCTAATCTAAGTTCCTTAGGGCCTGGGACCACTAGGGTGTTGCTATTTATGGACCTTGAGGCTCTCCGTGGGGCATACCGGGTGAGGCGGTCCTGTAGGTACGAGGGTCCTAGGCCATGAAGGGCTTTAAAGGTCAAAAGCAGCACCTTAAATCTGACCCTGTACTCCACCGGGAGCCAGTGCAGCTGGAAAAGCACTGGGTGAATATGCTCCCATGGCAGAGACCCCGTGAGGAGCCTCGCTGCAGCATTCTGCACCCGCTGGAGTTTCTGGGACAGCTTCAAGGGCAGCCCCGTGTAGAGCGAATTACAGTAGTCAAGCCTGGAGGTGACCGTCACATGGATCACTGTGGCCAGGTCGGGGCAGGAAAGGTAGCCTAGGATAGTATCAAACATTGCTATTCCACTGGCGCAAGAGACTTCCAATTGTGGAATGAAACTTTCTCTGCCACTCTGCGGTTTGAAACAGTGAGTCTGTAGTCCTCTGTACCACCTACAAAGTGAATCTGGAGGGTCCCATGACACTAGAGACACTGTTCAGGGAAATTGCCAGTGGGAGGGGAGGAACTGGTATCCTTTCTGGGACTGGTAAGCTTTTTCATTTCTGTTTATTAATACAATTTACAGAGACGAATTCGAGATGCACCGTAATGCCTAGCGTTGCCCCAAGTGAAGCTCCACCCCCTTCTGCGTTACTTCCCCATTGAACGAATGAATTTATTATTTCGGTCACAGACCAGTTCCAGCCCACATACAATATCAAGGAAGTAATAAAACACGATTGGGATACATTTGAATTTGCAATTAGGTATAACAGGGACAATACAGATATAGCAACAGTTAAATATATATATATATAAATTAAAACTTAGTCACTAAAATACAACCTAAAATTATCATTTAAGGCCTTATTCTTTAAGATAGCACAGCTTGTTCCCTATGTTTTATGGCAATTTGGCTACCCTTAATGTGCTCTCAGGATCCTTGTCCTCTACCAGGGATTTTAGACATTGAAGTTTGGATTCATTTGGAGATTTTTGCATAGCAGGGGATTACTTCCCTATTAATCTGACTCCTCCTCCTGCCTCTGACAGTGGCTGGTACATGACAGTTGCTTCTGAGTTCTCTGTTCTGCTATTCTCAGTGAACACCTGGTTTGGGGCAAGGGTACAGGTTCTGGGATTCTCTCCAGTGACAGTGTCTCATTCAACTGCTGCTTGGGCTCTGCTATCTACTTCTTCCTCCTCCTCTCCCATTATTTCCCAACTTTTGCCCTCATCTCCCTCTGAGGTCTGCCCTGTGCCAATCCACTCCTGGAGGTCTATGCTACCTGCCCCTTCCTCCTCTCTAGGTGATGCCTGGGGCGGCGGTCTCCACCATTCTTCCTCATCCACCCAGCCCCTGACAGCATCTCCCATTCATGTAGAATCCTTGAAATGCAAAAGTTATACCTTTGTATGAGTCTTGTTCC
Organism: Podarcis cretensis; assembly: GCF_951804945.1. Classification (NCBI taxonomy): domain Eukaryota; kingdom Metazoa; phylum Chordata; class Lepidosauria; order Squamata; family Lacertidae; genus Podarcis; species Podarcis cretensis. The sequence goes on along the minus strand of NC_137181.1, from coordinate 16,487,921 downwards.
ACATTTGTGGAATGCTTTCCCCAGGGAAGCTCAGCTGGCACCTTCATTACACACATTTATACACCAGGCAAAAACATTTCTCTTTGACTGATTGACATCTCATGCCCTTTTAAATGCACTGTTGAAGGAGGGATTATTGGTTTCCATTTGCTTCTATTTTTATAATTCATTTTGTGTTTTATGTATTGTAACTTTAGGTGGTGAATTACCTTGAAATCTACAACAGAAAAGAAATACTCTTCCCTCCAGCAAAATTCATTCATTTGGCACCTGCTGAAAATGTTCTTTTGTTTTGGAAAGCATATACAGACATGTATTTTAATCCAATTTTGGTTTATTTTTTATTTTTAGTTTTTATATTTCAAATACTTTTTTAAAAAAAACGGGGATTCTTTCCTGATAATTTTATTGTTTTAGTCTTTTTGTAAGCCACTTTGGGATTTGATTACAATCAACTAATGAATTTCTGTTAAAAAATCATTCACTTATGAACGGAACAAAATTCATGAATAGAACAAAATTCAGGGACATCCATTTCAATGGGCTTTCTTGTAAATGTCTCTCATGCTGTGTTAAGAGAAATAAGAAAACAAACAACAATTTAAGTGAAAAACACACACGAGCATGTTACATAAGTAATATTACCTGAAATTTCCCAAGAGAAGATCACTTAAGCAAATAATGACTTTATATGCGAAATTTTCAAGTCGGATACACACGTGTCCCTTTTGCCCATTATTGGAAATGATCTATGCACTCTTTTCTCGGTGTGTCTTTCTCTCTTTCTATTCCTTTTCTTAATTTCTGAAACCTGAAAGTGAAATGATTTTATTTTGGGGCGGGAGAGGAGGAGAGGAAGTCTCTGTCAGTAGAAGTCAAGTTTACACAGGTTCCTTGTCTGCCCAACCCCTTTCCCTTTTTCTTTTTAAGAAGTGTATTTCCTGACTTATCAGAGTATAATCACTGTACAGGTTAACATGGACTTGGCAGGTGTTAACCTCACTTTTGAAAAGGTGAATTCCTCCTTGCCTATGCAACAATGTTTTTCATCTGCTGTAAAAGCAGTACTTTGACTGATCCAAAAGGAAGGTTGGAAGTCCTTTAAGTGCTTTGTGAAGGTGTGCAGCAGTTTTGAGAGCCAGTGTGGTGCAATGGTTAGAGTGCTGGACTAGGTTCAAATGCCTAGTCAGCCATGAATCTCATTGAGTGATCTAGGGCCAGTTACTGCTACTTAGCCTAATCTACACTACAGTGTTGTGATGATAACAAGCCACCTTAAGCTACTTGGAAGAAAAGTGAGATATAAATAAAACAAATAATAAATATACAGTCGTACCTTGGACCTCAAACGGATTAGTTGCCAAACATTTCATCTCCCGAACAATTGAAAACCGGAAGTGAGTGTTCTGGTTTTCGAACTTTTTTTGGAAGCCAACATCCAATGCTGCTTCCATGGCTTCCGATTGGCTGCAGGAGCTTCCTGCAGCCAATCGGAAGCTGTGCTTTGGTTTCTGAATGTTTTGGAAGTCAAACTTCTGGAACAGATTCCGTTCGACTTCCAAGGTATGACTGTATTAAATAAATGTTGAGTTAATTGACACAAATATAATATTCAGCTTCATCGGATCTGCATGAGTTCCCATGCCATGCATACTTTTTATAAACTTCTATTATGTTGCATATTATTTGCCTTTTCTCTAATCTAAAAAGCCTCAAATGTGGCAACATTTCCTCGGGGTGAGTGGGGACGTTCTCCATTCTTTATATCATCTTGGTTGCCATTTTCTGAATCACATGCATGCTAGACCGCATGCTTTGTGTGCAGAAGATTCAGGCATCCCAGGGAGGCTAAGAGAGGCAGCTGTATGAAATTCTGGAGCACATCTGCCAGTCATTGAACCAGGCGTAGTCAATGTGAGACCTTCTGGATATTCTTGGACTCCAAATCCCATCCTCTCTGGCCCACATGACTAATGGTGAGGCATGGTGGAAGTTGTAGGAGAGCAACATCTTTAGGGAAAGGACCACATTGCCTACATCTGATCTGGAAAACTCTGAGTTACAGAGACAAGTGGTCTGACTCAGCACAGGGTAGTTTCCCCACCCCCTTCATAAAGTTATTATTGGTATTACAAGTTCATTCACACAAATAAAATTCTTGCAAATCTTAGAATTGAAACAAGATTCTTCCGAATCTTCGGAGTCCCCTCTCCCCTCCTTAGGTTCTTTAAATACGTTTATCAACTGCATATTATAAATTCCTCCAAATTACAGTCCTCCATTTTATCCAAAGTCTTTGTATTATTGCAAGAGTTATTGAAAGCCTGTCAAAGAGTTCAAGTGTTTATAGTGTTCTTTTATATACGATCTATATTTGTCCCATTCTCTATTGAAGTTTTGATCCTCCTGGTTTCAGATTTTCCCGGTCAGTCTTGCCATCTCTGCATAGTTCAGTATTTTCATCTGCCAGTCCGCTCTCACAGGTATCTTATCATCTTTCCAGCTCTGGGAAAACAGCATCCTTGCAGCTGTTGTAGTGTACATAAACAGTCTTTTCAGTCCCTTCGGTATCTCTACACCTGTTATTCCTAACCAAAAGGCTTCTGGTTTTTGAACAAAGGTTATTTGAAACATTTATTTCAGTTCATTATATATCATTTCCCAGAATTCCTTTATCATTTTACAATTCCACCACATAAGATAAAAGGTGCCCTCCTTTTCCTTACATTTCCAACAGACATTTGAACTAGTCCTGTACATTTTTGCTAACTTAAAAGGTAAAGGTAAAGTACCCCTGACAGTGAAGTTCAGTCGCAGACGACCCTGGGGTTGCGGCTCTCATCTCGCTTTACAGGCTGAGGGAGCCACCGTTTGTCCACAGACAGTTTTTCCAGGTCATGTGGCCAGCATGATTAAGCTGCTTCTGGCTCAATGGAACACCAAAACCAGAGCACCGCATGGAAACTCCGTTTACCTTCCGGCCGGAGCAGTACCTATTTATCTACTTGCACTTTTGGCATGCTTTCAAACTGCTAGGTTGGCAGGAGCTGGGACTGAGCAACAGGAACTCACCCCGTCACAGGGATTCGAACCGCCGACCTTCTGATTGGCAAGTCCTAGGCTCTGTGGTTTAACCTACAGCGCCACCTGCGTCCTAGTTAAATACCAACAGTACATCATTTTCATGTAATTTTCTTTCAATGTATAACACGCTGTGAATTTTAAATCCTCTCTCCAAAGTTTTTCCTATGCTGCAAACTGCATATTATACCCAAAATCTCTTGCCCATTGAATTGTTACCGATTTAACGTCTTCATATTTGGTGAACCATTCCAACAATAGTTTATACATTTTAGAAAGTAGTTTCACATTATTTTGTAACAATTCTTTCTCAAACTTTGACGGTGCAGTAGCGAAACCCTTTCTTTTATCCATTTTAAAAACATCATTCAGCTGGTGATACTGTAACCACAGGGTAGTTTCCTAAGTAACACTTCATTGCAACACATTTGAGAGCAGAACATGACAAGTGTCAGAAGCATAAAAGGATGTTTTGGGGAGGGTGTGGAAAGCAGTTCATTTACAACCCTTTCTTTCCCTTCCTGCACCCCAAATACTAATTCAAACAATGCCCGGAAATCCTGTGCCTGTGTCTCAACTTGCACGAAAGTCTTCATTGAAAGATAGCATGTGCTCATTTTTGCCAGAGGAAGTGGAACGTGTCACCAAAACCGACTTTGGAGACCCATGGATTTCAGTGAAATGGAAACTTATAAAGAAGGATGGGAAATGATGAATGGATAAAATGCCAGAGGTCAAAGGAAGATGCAAGTGTGAATTCAAGCACCCACCACCTCGACTCTTGTCAAGGGTGCTATGATTTTAGACGAGATTTAAAAACCCTACTCATTTATTGAGACTTTCCCTGCTTCATAAAATGTCCCCCCCCCCAATGTGTTGTGACTTAGTAGGCTAATGTCTTTCAAAACTATGGCTGTCGTTTTAGCTGTTGTTTTATCACTGCACACTTTTCTTGTACAACACTTAGAAATTTATTTTATGTGCAGCAATATATAAATTACAGTGGTACCTCAGGTTAATTACTTAATTTGTTCCGGAGTTCCGTTCTTAACCTGAAACTGTTCTTAACCTGAAGCACCACTTTAGCTAATGGGGCCTCCTGCTGCTGCCGCGCCACCGGAGAACGATTTCTGTTCTCATCCTGAAGCAAAGTTCTTAACCCGAGGTACTATTTCTGGGTTAGCGGAGTCTGTAACCTGAAGTGTAGGTAACCTGAAGCGTATGTAACCTGAGGTACCACTGTATAGATAATACACTGCTTACCTTCCCACCACAGCGGTACCTATTTATCTAATTGCACTGGCGTGCTTTCGAACTGCTAGGTTGGCAGGAGCTGGGACAGAGCAATGGGAGCTCACCCCATTGCATGAATCCGAACCACTGTCCTTCCAATAGGCAAGCCCAAGAGGCTCAGTAGTTTAGACCACAGTGCCACCTGCATTTCCATGAGCACTGGTTTCCATCACGGTGTCCCGTTGTGCCAGAAACGGTTTAGTCATGCTGGCTACATGACCCAGAAGACTGTCTGTGGACAAACGCTGGCTCCCTCGGCCTGAAAGCGAGATGAGTGCCACAACCCCATAGTCGCCTTTGACTGGACTTAACTGTCCAGGGGTCCTTTACCTTTACCCTTTACCTTATAGTTAATAAAAAGATACTTCTTTTTTTAAAAAAAAAAAATCACACAACTTTTATTATATAAAATCAGTACAGTCATACCTCGGGTTACAGCTGCTTCTGGTTGCATTTTTTCGGGTTACGAACCGCCAAAACCCGGAAGTACAGGTTACTTCCGGGTTTCGGTGGCCACGCATGCGCAGAAGCGCTAAATCACACTTTGCGCTTGCACAGAAGCGCCGAATCGCAACCTGCATGTGCAGAGATACACAGACACAGGTTGCGAACGCTGCGGGTTGCAAATGTGCATCCATCACAGATCATGTTCGCAACCTGAGCGTCCACTGTACACAAAATATAAACATGAAACAGTTAATGATGAACAGAAAATTCTGAATATTCAATATGTAAATACCTGGTGAAACAAAGGCCAGCTTACATGCATGAAGGAGTCAGACACCCACACTTAGAATCAAAGAATCATAGAACTGTAAAGTTGAAAAGGACCTCAAGGGTCATCTAGTCCAACACTCCTGCAATGCAGGCATCTCACTTACTGTGGAGATGTTGAGGGTCAGCAGAGATTAATGTTGCATGCAGACCATGCAAAGGGAGGTATTGAATCATCCCAGAATGTACCGCTTGCATTTCAAGGTCTATTGGCGACACTATTAGCTGTCTCCCCACACCTCTAATAAAATGCCACCCATCTCATGGGCTCTTTAGTCCATAGGTGCTCATGCCACAATAAATCTTTTTCTTTTCAAGTGCAGAAGGCTCTGTGGTGTTTGCCAGTTCATTTGAAAATGTTTGAACAGGGGGAAAAAGGGGTTAAAAATGTAGACCAATAGGAAAGCCAGAGGCGGAGGCTACCTATTTATAAAAGGGCTTAGCCCAAGGTTTGAGTTAGTTGTTGTTGGTTAGTTGGTTGGTTTTAGTGGGTTGGTTGGTTGGAAAAGGCAGTTGGAGAGAGAGGAAAATAAGACTAAGAAAGTAAAGAGTAACAGTGTTTGGAATGCTGTTAAAGTTTGTTTGTGTCTGAAATAAACAACACTCTTTTTTTATTAACTTGAGAACCTGACTGAAATTGAAGCGATTTTACCGGGGAGGACCTGGTTGGTGGCGGCGGATTAGTGGTGTACGGGTCAATAGTCCGTGAGACAACCGGGGGCTCCGTATGAACGCCACAGGCTCTCTTGTAGCTTTCCTGCAACAGTGCTCTGTTGCACACAGCGGTCAAAGTGCAGGTCTAAGTTCAGAAAGGCCAATGAGCAAGATGGGTAGCACCTTGGATAGCTCCAGGAGAACAGTAATTCTGTGAGGGATAAGCTCCAGTTCCCAGAGTCCTTTGGGGGGGGGAATGTGTTATGAATGTGTGTGTTTTAAGGCAGCTTCTGCTTTTCAAAGCATTCCCCTGCAGCAATGCGTAGGGTGTGTCTACTCATCTTGGAGACTCAAGATTTCCCTTCCTTTTCGAGGAACAATTCTGTGTCAACAAACGGAAGCTCGATATTGATTTTAGCAAGGACAGGCAACTTGAAACACGACATCATGTCCGCTGCAGCACATCTGCGGAAAGCAGATCTTGTAAACAAAAGCACCTGTATATATATATATATATATATATATATATATATATATATATATATATAAAAGTTGAGTAAATGAAACTGAAGCTACTCGATGCAGATAGAAGTGCGGCACCCAAGGAAAAAGAAACTGCACATGTTGGAACGTGCATGAACATTACTGACCTTAATGAGCAGCCTTTGATAAATGAAACTTAAAAATATTTTGCTCCTCTCCAGCTCCTCCAAGAATGCTACCAGGGCCAGTTAATCAGAGTGGGAGCCAATAAGGCCTGCAGTTCTGATGAAACCAAACCTTTGACATGGAAAAGGTCAGGCTGGAGTCATATGTGGCCACAGCTGAAACGTCTCCACATCAGATTTCCTTTGTGTCAGTAGCTGATGCTGAAATGCTTGAGTCAGAGTAAGGGCCAATGTTTGAGCAGGACTGCTGACAATGAGGCCTTTAAAGCCCTAAATGGCCTCGGTCCTGTATACCTGAAGGAGCGTCTCCACCCCCATCGTTCAGCCCTGACACTGAGATCCAGTGCTGAGGGCCTTCTGGCAGTTCCCTCATTGCGTGAAGTGAGGTTACAGGGAACCAGACAGAGGGCCTTCTCAGTAGTGGCGCCCACCCTGTGGAACGCCCTCCCTTCAGATGTGAAGGAAATAAGCAGCTATCCTATCTTTAAAAGACATCTGAAGGCAGCCCTGTTTAGGGAAGTTTTTAATATTTAATGCTGTATTGTTTTTAACACTTGATTGGGAGCCGCCCAGAGTGGCTGGGGAAACTCAGCCAGATGGGCGGGGTATAAATAACAAATTATTATTATTATTATTATTATTATTATTATTATTATTATTATTATTATTTTATTATTACCCAGGTAGGAAGGGCAGGAAGTCAGTTCCGTCACATCCATAGGAACACAGGAAGCTGTCTTTGATACAGAGTCAGACCATTGGTCTATCTAGTTCAATATTAACTACACTGACTGTCAGGGCTCTCTCTCAGTCCTAGCTGGAGATGCCATGGGTTCAAACTGGGACCCACATGCAAAGTAGATGCTCTGACCATGAGCTACACCATTTTCTAGAACTGACCAATCCAACCAATACAGGAGTGACCAATCCAGAGGCTTTATTTATTTATTTATTTACTTAATTTATACCCTGTCTTTCCTCCAAAGGGCTCATGGTGCCATTCTTAGTTCTCCCCCCTATTTCATTCTCACAACAACCCTGTGAGGTAGGTTTGGCTCAGAGTGAATTACTGGCCTGAGGCCACACAGTGAGTGGGGATTTGACCCTTGGCATAGTCCAGCACTCTAAGCACTTCAACACACTGACAATGATACATTAATATCCATACTATCTCCCTATAAAAGACCATTAAATTAGGGGTACCATACATCCGGATTTTCCTGGACCTTATATTCCAGTTCTGAGGGGAATTTCCAAAAGGTGGCATTTTGTCCTGGACCTTTGTGGTTCAACAACTTACGGGTTTTCCTTAAACTCATCAATTGTGGAGTGTCCTAGTTTTCACTTTCTGAAATATGGCAACCCTAATTCAATATAAATTCAAAAGGGGTCACCATGTTATTCTGCTGCAGCAAACAAACAAACAAAACCACAAAGTGTTTTGTGGCACCTTAAAGTCTAAAAACACATTTATTATGGCATAAGCTTTCACAGACAACAGTCTACTTCTTTAGATGCATGCAGCGCTATAATGAGTTGACAGGTACATAAGGTTGGAGAGAGAGTGAAAGTGAATGGCAAGGCCAGAGGGAAATGAAATGCAGAAATCATAATTATACTTACGTTATTAACAGGGGGCATTCGCGAAATTGGTTAGTGGTGATGCAGAGATCCTGTCATTGACGTACGTGTGATTAAAAAGCAAAAGCACTTTACCCAGATTCAAGTCACAGGTGACCAAACTGATGACTGTAACTGGGTGGTTTCACATTATATTCTCCCTTTCAAGCCGCTTGGTTCAAGATTTTTTAAAAAACAACAACAGTTGAGCTGTTTTATTTTTTTAAAAAATATTTTATTAACATTTTCAACATAACAAATTATCAAAACATATCATATTCATCATTTCTCCTCCTTTTCCCCCAACCCCTTCAAACCCTCCCTCCCCCCACATAGACTTATTATTCTCTGCATATTATAAAATTATACATATCCTTACATTATCTATCTACCATGTTATCAACCGATAAATTTGTGTATGTTTATTCAAAACCTGCCAAGGAGCCCAATTCATTTTGTTGTCTTTTTAGATAAATTGTAAAAAGCTCCCATTCTTCCTTAAAGTCACAGTTGTCCTTGTCCCACAATTTGTATATCAATTTAGCCAGCTCTGCGTAGCTCATCAATTTTTCTTGCCACTGTTCTTTTGTTGGGGTTTCCTCATGAGGAAATACCATGTTTCAAGATTTCAATTCCCCCCTCGTTTGCATAAGAACTACCTAACAGCAACACCTCCACACCACTATCTTCATCATCTTCTTTTTCGTGTTGTAAACTTCCCAGTGATCTTCAGATGAAGAACAGTATGTACATTAAAAAGATAAATAAAACAAAACAAGTCATTACTAAGAGAAAGACAGCAAAGGACCAAGGAGACAGCAGGGGGACGACCACCCGTTGAAAGAGCTGCAGAGGAAGGCAGGGCAATTCCTCAGTCTCTGGTGTTGCAGGATCACAGCAAAAGCACGTGTGGGGCCGAGACTGGCCAAAGGTTGTCTCAAAGCAGCACAAAGCTGAGCAACCAGCAGAGGGAGGCATAAGACCAATGCAGACAACCAAGTCGTTGGTTGTCAACCAAGCCAGAGTTTATTTCCTGAGCCTTCGCCGCACCATCACTTCCGTGAGCATTTCCTCCCCTGAAATATTTTCCTAACCCAAAGAAAGAAGGGCAGGATGAGATGCAAATGACTTGGGGGAGGAAATTAGAAAGAACAAAGAGAGGAAATAAATAGCAAAGGAAGGTTCTAATACACAATTATTAGAAGGCTGTGAATACTGAAAGAACAGTGAACTTCTTTTTCTCTCTCTCCATTATTTCTTTTTAAGAAACAGTCAGTTGCCTTGTTTCTTTCTTTGTTTGCTCATGTATCTGTGACATTTCTATATATTCCACTTTCTCCCAGCGCAGGACCCATGCCTAAATTAAAACAGATACAGCTAAAACGCGCACGCACACACAGTATAAATATCTCAGGAACACAAATAAGTAACCCCTGTTAAAAACAGCATAGGGAAAACACTTAAAACCACTTATTAGAACCCACCCTCAGAAGACACTGACACCACAGCCGGTTGGTGGCTGAAGTTCCTGTCAGAACAAAGTAGATTTTGTCTGCTGGTGAAAGGAAAGCAGAGGCGAGGCCAACCTAGCTGCCCATGGAAGGGAGTTCCACAATCTGAGCGCAGCCACTGAGAAAGCCCTCTCTCGTGCCCTCACCAAACATGCCTGACCTGATCAGGTGGAGGCAAAGCCCAGGCAGGCTCATGTAGGGAGATGTGGTCCTTCGGATTCTTAAATCCCACCTGCCCATCTGCACAAAACCTTAAGAGAGCCAGTGTGGTGTAGTGGTTAAGAGCGGTAGTCTCATAATCTGGGGAACCGGGTTTGCGTCTCCGCTCCTCCACATGCAGCTGCTGGGTGACCTTGGGCTAGTCACACTTCTCTGAAGTCTCTCAGCCTCACTCACCTCACAGAGTGTTTGTTGTGGGGGAGGAAGGGAAAGGAGAATGTTAGCCGCTTTGAGACTCCTTCGGGTAGTGATAAAGCGGGATATCAAATCCAAACTCTTCTTTTCTTCTTCTTAAATCCCTATTGCACAATTCTTCCCACACCACATTTTTATAAATTCATTATTAAATTTATATGCCACATTTTCACCAAGAAGCCCTTGGTTCTTCTTCGCCACGCCCCAGCATTTTATCCTCACAACAACCTTGTGAGGTAGACTAAGCTGAGAGAGAGGCAGGCAGACAGACAGACAGAGAGTCCCTAGTTCACCTGATGTTTTACATGTGATTGGGGATTTGAACCCAGGACACGGGGTCACAGCTATTCATCTCTCCATGTTCAGAGATCAGCCAAACAATTGTCTGAGAAACCAGTCCTATAGCTCCTGCTGACCTATTTTGGTTCTTTCCTTCAAAGAACATCTGGCAAGGAGGCAATCTTTCCCTGTTCATTTCTAATTTAAACAGGGCTGCAGAAGTAGGTTTTCACACTTAACTTTTCCCATAGATGCAGTGCAGTGTTACTCAAAAGCATCCATATCTTCAGTAAGAACGGCCACTTCTGTTACTCTGGAATCATCTTGGCAACAATGGATTCTTAGCATTTTTTTTTAAAAAATGTGTACTTTATTTCTAAAATCACAATATTTGTAAGCTGCTTTGAGTATCATTTTAATAGAAAAGCAAGCTAAACCTTAAAACCTTAAACCTTACTCTGACACTCTTATTACTCCAAAACGCTGACTCATTTCCAGCTGCTCTGAGAATAAACATTTTTTATTCTTCTTGTTAATAAATTAACAAATTTTTCAAAAAGAAAAGAGACAAAAACAAATGCAGTCGAATGGTACAAACTAATCCATAATCAACAAGACAATGTGTTCTTTGCATTCAAGCGTGGGGGGAGGTCTGGTGTTCTCAAAGAATCATGGGAACCATGGTTTGTCAAAGGTGCTGGAAGTTGTTAGGAAACCCCGTTCCTCTCAGAGAGCCACAGTTTAACAACCAGACCTTCCTCCCAGGGAATTCTTAGCACAAACTACAGTTTCCAGGATTCTTTGGGGTCTGCTAGCAACTCTCAGCACCCTTTAAAACTACAGGTCCCAGGATTATTTGGGGGGAAAGCACAGTTGTTTAAAGCAGTATGATAGTGCTTTAAATGTATAATGCAGATGGGCAAGGATAAACCAAGCAAGGATTTATTCTTGGTTATTTATGCTTTGGTTTAGTTAAAGTGTGTGGTTTTTTTTACCACTAGATGGAAGCAGCTGTCTAGACTATAACTTTCAATAGCTTTAAAAGAGGGAGAGGCATGAGAGGGATTTTTTTAAAAAAAATCCTAATGCAAGCTGGGATATTTCCTCTCCCTCTTTTAATGGGAACATTTTTAAAAAATAAAAATAAAAATGAATAGACTGAGGAAATGAATGCGAGTGCTTACGTCTCGCTATAACAGACAGAAAAGGAGCATTCTCCAATGCTTGAGTTAACCTCCCTTTGCAGATCGTGGCTGACCAAGCAAATTACATATTAAAATAATCACAGGTAATGCTTAGATATCATGTGCTGGCCTCCTCCACCTTTGCACAATCTGCTCCGTTTCTTCAGATGCTCTGATGTGTAAAGAGGAGGCTGCCTGATTGACGGCATTCGCCAGGGCTGATGTCTGCAGCGACAAGCAGTGGCAGATATTGAGGCTCAAGGAGTTACCTTACTTAAAGGCTGGAAGTAGAGACTGCCATACAGCCATGCAAAATCCATTAAGGTCGTTTCAGTGTTCGTGTGGAAGCACCAAGGAAGTCAAGGCCTGCTCACACAGCGGTACTCCCTGAAAAGACGCCAACTGGCTTTTCACAACAGTTGATGAAGCAAACAATAAAGCAGTTTGCATGTTTATCGTTGGCATTGCAAAGCAAAATCCACTGAGAACTTGCCCTGGGCAGTCCTGATTTAAAGAAGTAAAGGTAAAGGTAAAGGGGACCCCTGACCATTAGGTCCAGTTGTGGCCGACTCTGGGGTGGCGGTGCTCATCTTGCTTTATTGGCCGAGGGAGCCGGCATTTGTCCGCAGACAGCTTCCGGATCATGTGGCCAGCATGACTAAGCCACTTCTGGCAAACCAGAGCAGCGCACGGAAACGCTGTTTACCTTCCCACTGGAGTGGTACCTATTTATCTACTTTGACGTGCTTTCGAACTGCTAGGTTGGCAGGAGCAGGGACCGAGCAATGGGAGCTCACCCTGCCGTGGGGATTCGAACCGCCGACCTGATCGGCAAGTCCTAGGCTCTGTGGTTTAACCCACAGCGCCACCCGTGTCCCTTTAAAGAAGTAAGAAACACGCAAAAAGTGATGGTGGTTATGATCAACATGGCACACCACATTAAGAACAGTTTGGCGTTTAATGGAGCATTCTCAACTTGGTGTTTGTGTGTGTGTCTTACAAAGTAAGATTCTAGTCCTTAGGTCTTCAGAGATCAACATGCAAATATACGATCGATACCTGGGAATGAAGGAAGAGCTGCTGAATCAGACCAAGGTTCATCTAGTCCAGCATCATATTTCCTGGGGTCTAGCCCCATGCATCCCAAAATAGCCACAACCATGCCATGGGCCTGGAAACTTCTGCTGTCAACCTATGGAAACCCTTGTCAGAGGTACATTGCCTTTGAAACATGGGCCTATCTAGCAAGACATGAATTGCTGGTTTGCATGCATCTTAAATATACCACACTTTGGACCCTCCTTGAGTGTCCTTCAACCCTGATAATGCCTTTGCTTGCCTGGATGGAAGATAGAGAGCAATGTTTGAGTGAAGGTAGAAATTAGCTTACTGTACAAAGGTCAAAGGTTGCATTTGTTGTGCCACCCACTTTTGCTTCTAGCCCCACTCATTCCTGGCATGTTATACCCAGCACGTTGCCTCATGCTCGAACGTGGACCTCATGTGATGCCCAGGACGTGGACCTCATGCTTGAAAAGGTTCATCACCCTTGGAATAGGTGGATACAGTATGTGTAGCTGGATCCAGACACAGCCATACTTAGAGTGGGTCCTCAATGAATCCTGACTAACCAATTGCTTTAATAGATTGGGATCCTTCCCCTTTTCGCACAGCTCAACCGAATCTCCATTCCCTTCTTTTTCACAAAAGCAGTTCCTTCAATTAAATTCAGCTGAAATTTAATCTAGTCCATTTGCAAGTAATTTACTCGTGTAGTATTTTAAACAGAGCTCCTTTTTCAATGCTACCCGTATTTAGATCTCCAAATAAAGTGGCCCGTTTAAAATAATTTTTCTCAGCTGCAATAATTCGGTTTGTCAAATGAATTTAAATCGCTGATTTGATTACGCCGTGGAGCTTGTGTTTCGAGGGAAAGCGCAGAGGGGATGGTACTAGGCACAAATGCAGTGTAATGATCTATTACTGTACCCTGATCGGATCCTGTTGCACTCAGGTCCTGCTTGCAAGCTCCCCACAGGCATCTGGTTGGGCACTGTGGGATTGGCCTGATTCAGCACCCTCCTCATGTCCTTATAATTCACCATTGCTGAAAGGCATGAAGTGGAGGGTGCCCGTTAACTTGGATGGCTTTAAAAGGGGCTAGATAAATTGGTTAAGGTTGGTTCTGTCAGCTCATAATAGCTAAATGAATCCTTGAGACCTTCCAGATTCAGAGGCTGGCAACCTCTAAAAACTATTTGCTTGGAGGGGGTAAGGTAAAGGCAAAGGACCCCTGGACAGTTAAGTCCAGTCAAAGGGGACTATGGGATTGTGTCGCTCATCTCACTTTCAGGCCGAGGGAGCCAGCGTTTGTCCACAGATGGCATTCCGGGTCATGGGGCCAGCATGACTAAACCGCTTCTGGCCTTGGGTCTGATCCAGATTGGCTCTTCTTATGTCCACGCATAAGTAGAGCTTTGTTTTCAATAAGCATGGTTAGGATTGGGCCCAAATACCTTGTTATCTATTTTGTGCCTTGCCGTATTGAAAAGTCCTCATCTGCCTGCTTCGCATTCTTCACAGGACTTTGCACCTCAAGACCTCTCCATCAGGGATTAGTTGATCCTTTAATCACAGTTACAATTACTTTGATTCTGTCTTTGTTTTGGCATCAGAGAAATTAAAATATAACCCATTTACATCTTAATTTTATTGGTATGCACACTTTAAATGAGATTCAACAGCTCTCCCTTTGTTCTGTATTTACATTTATTGATTCCAGACGATTATCTAGAGAATAATAATTAATATCAGATTTTCTTGGTCCTTCTTTGATAGTAAATATTTGAAAAGAAATTATTCATTTCTCCAGCTTCCTTTTTCTTTCTTTTTTTTCAAAAGCAAAATGCTGTTCTGCAAATAAAATACTGTTTGCAGTAGTGACAGGCAATTAGCAAACGATTTTGGTTTACTTTGCATTTACTTACAGTGATTTTCTGCTCTCGAGCTAAATGGGGAACAATTATATGTGACATTCTTTTTCTTTAGAGTTAGACTTCTCTGTTTCAGGATTATATGGATAGCAGAAGTCACCACAGCAAGTCCTGAATGCCCAATAAAGTGTTTACAGTCAGAGCTATGATCAAAAATGCTGCATAGGATGGCATCTAACTAAATCTCATTGATAGTACACTGGTTTAATTGAATGGACCTAAGTCAGTCACATCCATTAATTTCAGTGGATCTGCTCTGAGCATCGCCACATTCACTCATTTAAGCCCCATGATACCACTTTAAACAGTCATGGCTTCCCCCAAAGAAATATGGGAGCCGTAGTTCGTTAAGTGTGCTGAGAGCTTTCTAGAAGGCCGCTATTCCATTCACAGACTACAATTCTCAACCCCTCTTCTGAGGAAACTGTAGTTCTGTGAGGAGAATAGGGGCCTCCTAACAACAAATCCATATTCAGCTAAATTCCACTTTAGATATAAAAGAGGGCTTGTTGGACTGTGGTCTGGTCCAATTGGTAGGCAAAACATGGATGCTTCCTGTATTCTAGTGCTTCATCGTAAGGTCTTGGTGATGGTTCAAAATCTCAGATTACAATCTATTACAAAATAATAGATTGACAAGTTACATCAGGGTTCTCAACAGCTGATCTCAGTGGCCACTCAGCTTCTCCTCCTCTTCCTCTTTGTGGTTCCTTGCTGTCCACTTGCCTGCTCAATGCCCATCACCTTCCCCTTGCCTCAACCTCTCCTTCTGAGAGCAGCAATGGCAATGGCAGGAAGATGGCCCCATTCAGGGAGGAAGTCACTTGCCAAGTTCCTCCAACTAATCTGGAGCCAACATTGTCTGTAGACCAGGGATGGAGAACCTGTGGCCCTCAAGATATTAGTGGACTTCAACTTCCATGGCCTCTGACCATTGGGGAAGGGCCATGGCTCAGGAGTAGAGCACATTGAACCTGCAAAAAGGTCCCAGGTTCAGTGGCATCTCCTGGTAAGCTTTTCAATGTGCCTTTCCTGAAGCCCTGCAGAGCTGCTGACCTAGATAGACCAATGGTCTAACTCAGTGCAAGACAGTTTCCTATGTTCCTCTTTTACCCATTTTTGGCTGGGGCTGATTGGCCTTGGAGTCCTACAGCATTCCTGCTTTTGGCTGAAGTCCCTGGTTCCAGCCTCTTCTTTCTCTGCAGTATTCTAAGTATTTCCTTCTCTCCACATGTTGCAACAAATGCTTCCTTTGCCTTGCCGATTTGAGAAAAGCTTCTGCTTCAGCAGTTTCTCAAGTGCAGGGCACTGAAGTATGGAAATAGCTGGGGTCCAACTTGCTTCCTTCTCCAGAGATCTTAAGAAAACCTTATGAAAAACAACCAGAATCCTGAAAGTAAACCCCACGTCCCTCACACAAGCCATTTGTATTCTCATTTATTTAATAACTCTTTACATCCATCTAGGTCAGTTAAAATGAAGACCTTGTTGCAAGTTAGATGATTATGAGTTGCAATCCATTTAATGGGCCCAATGATTCGTGCTTAATTTATTGACTTTTTAAACATGCAGCATCTGAGTCGCCGCGGCGAGGCTTTAAACACACACATGCATGCGCTGACACATCTGCCTCGTGCACAATTGCCTGGGCAGAGAGATCAGGCGTAGACTTAGGGAGAGTGTGTTACTTTTTACGCACTTGTTTAATTTAATGCTGTTGTGCTAATGAGACTGTCTGGGTTGAATGGCTCCCTCTCAGGAGCGCTTTGGATTTTATGCGGACATGATGGGCCTTCAATGAGGGTTTGGTGATTTACGCCGCAAGGGCAGCTGGCGCCGGGAGTTGAGCTGCGCTTGCATTTTATTGTCCTTTAACACACACACACACACAAACACACACACAACCATACACAACAAACAGGCAATTGGGCCAATGAGCTATACTTTGTTTACAGCTAAGGGTGAACTATGCATTAAATTATAGACCATAAAGAAGGCTGATCGCCGAAGAATTGATGCTTTTGAATTATGGAGCTGGAGGAGACTCTTGAGAGTTCCATGGACTTCAAGAAGATCAAACCTATCCATTCTGAAGGAAATCAGCCCTGAGTGCTCCCTGGAAGGACAGATCCTGAAGCTGAGGCTCCAGTACTTTGGCCACCTCATGAGAAGAGAAGACTCCCTGGTAAAGACCCTGATGTTGGGAAAGGAGAAGGGGACGACAGAGGACGAGATTGTTGGACAGTGTTCTTGAAGTTACTAGCATGAGTTTGACCAAGCTGCGGGAGGCAGTGGAAGACAGGAGTGCCTGGCGTGCTCTGGTCCATGGGGTCACGAAGAGTCAGACATGACTAAATGACTAAACAACAACATGCATTAAATGCTCCTGGAATCTTCAGTGGCCATTAAAATTGGGGGTTGTTGTATAAATTGGTGGCTGGGTGCAAAGCTGATGGGAGTGTACTCATGGGATTTTCTCTGTGGATGGGCAAGTAAGTTTAAGATGGGCAGGTCAATATGAGAGGGGGGGGGGAATCCTATTTTTTAATATGTATTTTAATGTGAATTTATGGATACCTACAGCAGCAGCAGCAGCAGATAGACAAAGCAATCCTAAGTATAGGAAACCAATGGGATTTATACTAGTTTAAATTAAAATAAATGAATTACCCCATTCCAAATTTTGTTTAGGAGTACTGCTGGCTGAGCTTGTCCAAGCTTGGCAGAGGGAAAGCAAGCCTTTAAAATAGAGTTTAACTTACATCAGCCACTGGGTTGTCAAGCCACATGAGTGAGATGAAAGAGGTTTGGAGCAGGTGTCGATCTCTCCCTGCCTTGCCACATCACATTATGGTAAGTATTGTCGTTTTGTCATTATTCAGTATTTCCGAGTATCCCAGAGTAGTTGTCCACAATGTCTCCATGGGCTGAAGGAAGGCTGTGCATATTTTCAATAAATTTATTCCACAGCATGTGGAATTCATTTGCTTCGGGGCCTTTCCTTTGTGCTTTAATCTTATAAGAGAGGTTTTCCATGAGCACAACCTGCCAGACTTCTTGGTACTAGAATTCAAATAAATTAGAATTAGGGGGTCTTCCAGTGTTTTGCTCATAACCATTTTAGCCTCCTGGATCCTTTTCACATACACTGCTGTCAAGTTAGGTTGGTACCCAGCCTATATTTGTGGACCTGATCCTTTCTTAGCTAAAGGCAGAACTCTGTTGGAATTCACTGAGCTAGTTTTGGCCTAGGTCTCCATCCTGCCAAGACCTCTCGAATGCTGAGTCTGTCTTCAAAGGTACAGTGGTACCTCGGTTTACGAACTTAATCCATTCCTGAAGTCCATTCTTAAACCGAATCCATTCTTAAACTGGGGCACACTTTCCCTAATGAGGCCTCCCACCGCCAGTGCCCTTCCACCATTTGTTTCCGTTTGTAGACCGAGGTAAAGTTTGCAAACCAGAACACTACTTCTGGAAGACAGGAGTGCCTGGTGTGCTCTGGCCCATGGGGTCACGAAGAGTCGGACACGACTAACCAACCAAACAACAACAACAACTTCTGGTTTTGTAGAGTTTGCAAACCGAATCATTTGTAAACAGGACTGTTCTTAAACCGAGGTACCACTGTATTAGCTAGGTTGCTAAGTTTGGTGTCATCTACCAATTATATGCCTTCATCCATAAAGATGTTGAAGAACAGCAGACCCAGGACAGAGTCCTGTGGAACACCACTTGTCCCTTCTCTCCAGGTTGACAAGAAGTCATCAATGACCACTTTCTGAGGAAGCGTGGGATACAAATAAAATGGATAAATAAAGCACAGCTAACGTTCTGGGAGATGTTGAGAATCTACCTTGGGCTAAACATATTCTTCTGTATTCATGACTTGATCTGCAACTTATGAAATGTCCTTGAAAATACCAGTTCAGAAAGTTCTGATGCAGCCATGTTGAGTGGGCGTCATCTGTCGAGTAATTGGATTCTCAATGCTGAAAAACAACTCCCTACATTTCCGTCCCCTCTTTCATGTTAAAAGTTGCAGAGTGAACACTTCAATGGCTTCTTGGGATGTGCCAGTTTTAATTTCCTGATAACAAATAAAACCAAACATCCCCAAAGAGCAAAGCTAATTCCATGCTCAGATTTATACAACTCCAGCTAAATTATACCCTGTAGTGTGTCTGAAAATGCTTAACACCAAGCAGCCTGGCTTGACTGCCAGCACTTCAAAAAGGGGGTACATTCCAGCACAGCTTTGAGACATTTCTGAAGAGGGAGACCCAGACCCTCAAGGCTTCGGTTCCTTATTAAACCGGCAACCCATGTACAAAAAGTTTACTTTTGTAAATTCAATGTTCGGCGTAATCCTCTTTCTTTTTCATGATAACCAGCAGCTCACGAAGCTTTCGGATGAGATTCCCTGGCCTTGGAAATCTGCCTACAGAATGAGTGCTCCGAACGTTGCATGATGACAAGCCCTTTATGAGGAATTTATTTCATTTGTGTAGGAAGGTCCCAATCCAGCTGAAGTTGAATTGTTTTGAAACCACTTCATTTGAAGGAGAGACAGCAAGAGAGTGAGAGAGAGACAACACATTGTTAATTCTCTGTGATGAAGCTTAATGGGCATTAAAGGGCTTAGTTTTGGCTGAATTCTGCCCTTTGTAAGAATGAAGGTCTTGAAGCAGTGGAATGAAACCATTTTGTTAAATTATGCTCTTGGTTAATTTTGTAGTTTTATGATTTTCATAAATTTTGTGCTTGTTTTAATGGTGATATTTTGTAATCTGCTCTGGGGCTCTTTGGTAAAGGGTGATCTGTAAATACAAATAATTAACAAACAAAACAAACCCTCCAATATAAGGAAACAAGGCGCCACCTTCTACAAAGTCAGACCAATGGCTCATATAGGTCAGTATTTGCTACACCGACTGGCAAGTGGCTCTCCAGAGTTTCAGACAGGGGACATTCCCAGTCCTAACCGGAAAGTCCAGGAATTGAACCCAAGACCTTCTGCATGCAAAACAGATACTCCATCACTGAAATACCACCCTTCCCCTTCAGTGCCAAGGCTGATGTTTAGCTAACCCTCTGAAAGAGCTCTAGAAAGCCACAGATAAGTATGAATTTTCTTAAAACGCATCTCCCCAGCTTCTCTCGGAGAGACTCAAAAGAGGTTCATCTTAAATAAGAGATGTTGATTAGGTTTGACACACAACTGAAAAAAGTTCAGGGAGCAATCCTAAATTCCCTGGGGTGGCAGCTGTGGGGCCATTGGATACCGTGGAGCCCTCAATCACCAATTGTGAGTAGTTTTGTTGGGGCAGCAAAGAGCTCCATCATGGTCACCACAAAGCAGTGTTTTCTGGTCAGCAGAAAGTCCTGGACCCACAGGATCTTAAACCTTCTTTTCCCCAGGAACATTGACATCTTATTTCCATTCATTCACCACACTGTATTGGTGTCTTATCTCTGCCAACCTTGAGCAGTGCAGGAGGTGCACAAGTAAGTATTGGGCTCCAGCAGTCTTCTGGATCACCCAGGGAGCTGACCAGCAGGAACTGAGTAGCTTAGGTGCCCTAGATCAGCAGGGGAGCTGTCCAACAGACCACAAGGAGCTAGCACTGCCTCTGCAGCATCTTCCTAATAGAGCTGTTGCTCCTGTTTTGAGCAGCTAAGGATGGACAGTTTTATAGTGGCTGGATGGCTCTTCCTGAAACTTCTCAGGTTTCCAATCAAAGCATGTATGGGGCTTTCTCCCCCCCTCTCAAGTAGGCCAGATGGGAAAAGAGAGGCTGGGGTTTCCACACAAGCTGTGTGCCATAGGCCAGTCCCCATTTTTGGTCCCTAGGTACAGAGGGTCAGTTGACATGTTGCCAGTTTGCTGCCTACAAGTTTCTGAAAGAGCTGAAGTCCAAAACTTAATTTCTTAAAGAGGACTGCATCTGCTGGTCTTAGCATCTTGCCTCCAAGTTTCAAACATGGACAGAGGTGGGCAAGAGCAGAAGCACTTGGCACATGCTCAGAATTGGCCTTGTCCCCTCAGTATCATCTCTGCACACTGCATTCCTGAGTCATGGCCAAGAAAAGAAATCTTGGAGCTTGTTGAGGCTTGGCAAGAATGAAGGCCTCGGGAGGCCTGATGACCTTGTACGACAGCAGAGGGCAGAATTTGGGTCTTGGAGAATAATAACATGCTTCTTTTGGGTAAAACCCTTCTTTCTGTAGTGAGGATTTTAGTTAAGTAAGGGCTGCGGGCTAATAGAGTCAATTAATAATAACCATCATAATTAGTAAAATGCCGCATCTGTTATGTGCAGCTTTTCAATTCTGAGATCACAAAGCACTTTACAACGGTTAACTAATTAAGCCTTTCAACACCCAGGAGGCTTCTTCTAATCTATAGCAGCCTAAAGTCTCTAGTGCTAAAACAAAGCCATTTGCAAGTGAAGAAGGTGAACAGCAAGCTCAAAAGAATAATAAAAAGTGATTTTCTTAAATTAAAAAAAAAAAAAATCTCACTCAAATCTCCTGTTACACCAAGGGCCCCTGCTTTCTGTGCGAGGATCAAATTCTATTATCACCACCTTGATGTTACTAGAAAGGCAACTGTGTTCTAAATTTTATTACTGGCTTGCTGGGGAATAGGGTAGGTTCACCTTTAAATGTGAATTGCATTACATTTGTCCCCCATCCACAGCTGGCATCTCATTTAAACTGGGCGTCCTAACCTGTGTGTACACATTGGCTTGGTAGGGGACTGTGGCCTGGGCTAATAGAATGCCAGTTTGCTGATTCTGTGCCTAGACATGAAGGTGTGCATGAAATGTGGAACATGGATAAGTTTGTGGAGCCACGTTTAAATCAGATTTTGCTGAACTCATAGAATCCAGGGATCCCAAGGGTCATCTTGCCCAACACCCTGCAATGCAGGAATCTCAACTAAAGCATCCATGGCAGATGGTCACCCAACTTCTGCTTAAAAACCTCCAATGAAGGAGAGTCTACCACCTTCCAAGGGAGTCCATTCCATTGTCAAACAGCTCTTACTGACAGAAAGTTCTTCCTGATATCCCTCCTTGTAACTTGAAACCATTGATTCAGGTCCTACCCTCCAGAGCAGGGAGAAAACAAGATTGCTCCATCTTCCATGTGACATCCCTATAGATATTTGAAGATGGCTATCAGAAGGTCGGTGGTTCGAATCCCTGCGACGGGGTGAGCTCCCGTTGCTTGGTCCCTGCTCCTGCCAACCTAGCAGTTCAAAAGCATGAAGTGCAAGTAGATAAATAGGTACCGCTCTGGTGGGAAGGTAAATGGCATTTCTGTGTGCTGCTCTGGCTCACCAGAAGCGGCTTAGTCATGCTGGCCACTTGACCCTGAAACTGTACGCCAACTCCCTCGGACAATAAAGCGAAATGAGCGCCACAACCCCAGAGTCGTCCGTGACTGGACCTAATGGTCAGGGGTCCCTTTACCTTTACCTTTACCATATCATATCTCATCTCCGTTTCCTCTTTTCCAGGCTGAACATACCCAACTCCTTCAACTGTCTTTCATAAGCCTTGGTTTCCAGACTGAACAATCCAAAATGTGGACAGTCTATTGTGAGAATCCCAATTTGTAGAGCACATTCCATGGAACATAAGTTTGGATTCTATTTTATACTTCCTTCCCTTCCCTTCCCTTTCTTTGCTTTACAATAGGCTCTCATCTCTTGTCTCGAGCTGAGGTGCTATCACAGGAGAAGAGGATGCAATCAAACTCACAATTAGAGTCTGATTCATGGAAAGAGAAAGATTTGCCACATATCAATTGAGAGGAAATGCAGTCGTCATCACCAGGAGTTAATTGCACGTGGCCTTCATCTTCTGTCAAGCTGAAGCTGGTACCTATGGTGCAAATCTCCCGTGTAATCATTTTCTGATAAATGCTTTTCCACAGCACCCCTAGATGCAGTTTCTTATTGGATGTAGATTTATGCACTGCCCACGTTGCCTTTTAAGCCACCTGTAAAGTGGGTGTTGTAATGATGGCCTTTCCATGTAAAAATGGACTGAAGGCATTGAGTTCTTCCTGCTTCCTTCCAGGAGCCTATAGTGCCCTTCTCACTTTGCTTCCCTCACCCCTGCTGCTTTTGCTGCTTTAGCAATAGCCACAGCACTAATAATAATAATAATAATAATAATAATAATAATAATAATTTTATTTATACCCCGCCCATCTGACTGAGTTTCCCCAGTCACTCTGGGCAGCTTACAGCACATAAAAATTGTAAAACATTAGACACTAAAAAAAAATCCTGATACAGAGTTGCCTTCAGATGTCTTCTAAAAGCCAGATAGTTGTTTATTTCCTTGACATCTGATTTAAGCGGGATAGAAGGCGAATAGATGTGTTGCAGTTTTCTGATGACAGTTGCCAGCTGCAACCTGATTATGTCCCATTTCTCTAAATCCATGGAGAATACCAGAGTACCGGAGATGTACAGGAACGGTGGCAACACTAGGGATTTTGGTGGTTGCTGGGTGTCAACTGATGCTGATAAAAGCACCCAGAATGCATGCCTTCTTTCCATGCTTTTTTGTTGAATAGCAGCCTTGATTGATGTAGGTGGTCTCTGGACCACGTACATTCAATGAGGTACATAGTTAGGGTCATGGCTGATCCTACATCAGTGATGGGGAACCTCTGGTCTTCAGGCTGATGTAGGCCTGGCAGGGATCCTGATTCAGACCACAAAACAGTTCTCAAAGCACGTCCATCTGCCCCACACCTGACATCTGCAAAGGACCTTGGTGGCTGCAAAGGAATAACTGCGAGCTTAAAGCATACTCCCAATTGTTCCTTGGCAAGCTGGGCTCGCTGACAGTAGTGATCAGTTGACAAATTGTGGCTGCAGTAGAGAAATTGGGGCTTGTTGTCAGCACCAATCAGCTAATCAGCGCTGGCAGCTAGCCCCTTTTATAATTGTTGCCTGATTCACAATGACATCAGCTGATTGGCTGGTGGCTGGCCCCACCCACCTGTCAAAGTGGCCCAAAGTGGTGAGGGAGGTAGGTAAGGATTTGCTCTCCTAGCCAGATCCAGTTCTCCACTCCTGCCCTAGACAAAGTAGCACCCAAGTAGGGCATTGTCTTTGATGCCCCCTCCAGTTGTTCAGCTTTTGAATGCCTTCTTTGTTATCACATTTGCAGTATATTTAATGACTCAGAAGCATGATTTGCTGTCATGAGTTATCCTGGTCATAAATGACAATATAATGGCATGCAAGTTTGCAAATCTGAATGTATTCATTTCCATAGGGGCTGCTTAGGCTGTTTAACTCAGGTGTTGATGGGAAAGTTGAGTAGATACTTAGCCTGTGATGGGTGTCCCCCAACCAGAAAGTGTGAATTTCATAGATCTGGCTTTAAATGTGTACTGAATTGAATTTCTCCTTCATTCCCAGTCCAGGATCTGTTTCAGCTTCCTGGAACTGACAACAAACTTTGAATTTCTTCCCCACAAATCTGTACAGAACACTGTACACATCCTTGAGCTCCTTAGACAAATGAAAGGATTCAATCATGATAAATAGAACTTTGTTCCAGGACACCGTAAGTACGGCCTCAGCCCTTGTAACCCACCTTGATCACTGAGAACATCTTGCAAGGTGCTCTTGAATATTTGCTTATGCCAACAGGCCTTTGCATATGTTTAAACTGATTAATCAGGCACTTTAATGATTATTGGTATTGTTTTTCAGTGGTGTTTTATGTTTCATAGATGTACATTGCCCATATATTTTATGATATGGACGTATGGAAATAAACAATAGATCTTCAACTGTCTGAAGGTCTGTCACATGGAAGATGCAGCAAGGTTGTTATCTGCTGCTTAAGAGGGCAATATCCAAACCAATGGGTTAAAATTACAAGAAAGGCGATTCCAACTAAACATTAGGAAGATCTTTCCGGTGATAAGAGCTGTTCGACAGTGGAATGGACTAGCTTGGAAGTGGTGAACTCTCTTTCACTGGGGGTTTTTAAACTGAGGTTGGATGGGCATTTGCCAGGGATGTTTTAGTTGTGATACCTGCAATGCACGGGTTGGACAAGATTATTCCTGGCTTACCTTCCAATTCTCTGATTCTCTGATTCTATTATTGGACCAATTTCACTGCTGTGCATTTTGAACACTAACACTATGCAGAGTTTTTTATTGGTCAGTTATGGAAGTCTATACATGTTCCTAGCCAATGTTGGCCATAAAATGTACTTTTCTGTCTGCTTTGTTGCATTTTTACCTCATTTTCTTTCCTGATGCCCTTTATTTGTTGGCTTGTTGTTGTTGTTGTCTATTATTGTCAAGATGTTAGCCCGTCAATAAGTGCTGGATTTTTTGTTTGTTTGTTTGTTCTGCTCCCTCAAAAACCATTTAATTGGATAATATTTTCCACTCGCTACTTGATTTTTATTAACACTGACAGCAAAATCCATAAGGAGCCTTGAAGGTTCCAATGTGCTGTTGATAGCAGTATCAGGACCTTTCAGGGCTGAATGCTGAATTCGACATGCTGACGCTTTCTCTCTCCCACTGCCATGGCTGACTCTAGGTGCCCAACCTCCCAAAATGGAGAGCGCTCAGGGTAAAATCACCTTTTAAGACTTATTCTCCCTAAGTTGGAAAAAGGACAATGACAAGTGTTGGAAGGGATTTGAGATGAAAGAGCAGTTATCCCAGTCTGACCCTATAACAGGAAAGGTATGTAACAAATACCCCAATATCCCTACTATGATGAGCAACTAAGGATGGGTGGGGAACATTTTACAGCCTGATGGCCGCATTCTGTACTGGGTGACCTTTTGGGGGCTGCATGCAAATGGTGTGTGAGGCAATAAGATACGACTCTTGCCATTGTATAAGGTGGTACAGTCCAGCCATGGAAAATTGAGAGATGTATCCATTTGCTAAAGTAGAGACATCTTTAGATACAGCTTGGGAAGATTTAGATCCAAAACCTGGTGGGCCAATGGCCTGACTCGGGTCACATCCAAAAACCTTCATTAAAAACACTCTTATAAAGCTTTAGCAGCCACGCTTTCCTCCAAAGAATCCTGGGAACTGTAGTTTGATAAGCGTGGTAGGGATGGTAGCCCTGTGGGAGGGTGGTGCCTTTTACGAACTACAGTTCCCATGCTTTTTTTCTTTTTTCTGCAGAAAACCATGACTGTTGGAAGTGGCACAAAAAGTGCTGTAGATGTGGCCTCAGTAAAAGGCAACTCCCCACAATTCTTCCCATTTTACAGATGGAAGACTGAGGACGAAAGATATCAGCTTCCCTAAAGTCGCATTGTTAACACTCTCTGATCCAAGCGGACAGCACCACATCTGACTAGGGTGATGTTGCAGTGGCTGCGACCGCCCTGTCATTGGGGCGATATAATCATTGCAATGGCAATGCATCTATCTTTTTTCATTCTATGTAACTACGACTTCAACAACAACACTTAAGAGTCTGAACTGCATCCCAATGGCCATTTAGAATGAACCGTTCCACTGCCCATTCTGCTTTGATCAATGTAATTTCCCCCCTTTCTTTTTCCTAAATGAGCTTGACATCCATTATGGCAGAAACATATGCTGGTAGTAAAGGGTACCGAGGGCCCTCTGCCAAAATGCCTTTGTTGTTATGTGCTGAACACTGGTACTCGGGCGATGTCCGCGCCGCTTCCAGCTCAGTCCACAGATGCTGCTCTTTCTCTCGCTCTCTTTTCGCACATCGGGAGGAAGATGCTGCCAATTATATATCAAGGGGTGGCCATTTTGTTTTATGTCTGCTGGCAATCCATCCTCTGATCAAAACAGAGCCACAGGTTGGAAACAAAGGTGAGGAGTTTGATCCGTCAGATTTGAAGGACAAATGGCAAACACATAACAATCGATATCTCCACCCTTTTGGACCTGGTGTTTCTTGCACAGGTCTGCTGAAGCCATTCTGATACTCGTTCGTTTTATCAGGGGAAGGGCTGTAGCCCAGTGAATCCCCGGCTTCCCTAGGTAGGGCTGGCACAGACTCCCTGACTGAAATCTTGAATAGGTCAGTGTACACAAAAATATGGAGTGAGGTGGACCAATAGAGGCCTCTATTGGCCCAATAAAAGTGGACCAATAGAGGGCAGCTTTCTATGCTTCTCCCTTTCAGATTCAGTGACTGAAGGCGATAATTCTGTATCACCTTAGTGACAGGGAAGGAATATTGTATGTGAAGCAGTGAGTGAGTGTTTGTGACACCTGAGGACACCTGACGGCATCACAGGAGACAGCTCCCATCTCGTACTAGTTCCGGAAACTTCTCCGTCCTCTAAGGGCCTGTAGCATTTCATACATAACGCTCCATTCCTGCTCGATTCAAACCTCTGCTGTTGTTTAAAACCACTGTTTCCCTCTTTGTTCCTCCTTCTATCTTGTGCCCCTCCACCCTGATTTAATGCAAATCCAGGATTGTAACGTGACACTACAATTAGGGGCTGTGTGAGGACATTCTTGTGGACACGCACCCACCCACCCAACATATAATATGCTTCCACAGAAATAATGTTAATTCATAGTAACATGGCATATTAGGTAAAGGTAAAGGGACCCCATTAGGTCCAGTCGTGACCGACTCTGGGGTTGCGGCGCTCATCTCGCTTTATTGGCCAAGGGAGCCGGCGTACAGCTTCCGGGTCATGTGCCCAGCATGACTAAGCCGCTTCTGGTGAACCAAAGCAGCGCACGGAAACGCCGTTTACCTTCCCGCTGGAGTGGTACCTATTTACCTACTTGCACTTTGACATGCTTTCGAACTGCTAGGTTGGCAGGAGCTGGGACCGAGCAACGGGAGCTCACCCCATCGCAGGGATTCGAACCACCAACCTTCTGATCGGCAAGTCCTAGGCTCTGTGGTTTAACCCACGGTGCCACCTGCATCCCACACATGGCATATTACTTGTGT
The DNA here is from genome assembly GCF_951804945.1 of Podarcis cretensis. Lineage (NCBI taxonomy): Eukaryota > Metazoa > Chordata > Lepidosauria > Squamata > Lacertidae > Podarcis > Podarcis cretensis. The sequence continues at coordinate 16,460,468 of NC_137181.1, read as the reverse complement.
ACAAAAACATGACGCATGAAAAGTTATGGTTCACTGTAAATATGCATTCTTCCTCTAAAACTGGTGCCCAGTACCTCAGGCCTAGGGTGGGAATGTGGCACCCCAGGCCTTTTTGAGGAACCCTCAAGGCTCCCCTAGGCCTCAGGCCTCACTGGTGCTGCTCCATGCACTCCTGGAGTTCTCAGCTGTGACAATGTAAGAATAATATCCATTATTACACCCACTTTGCCGCTGGCCCCACCCATCCTAGCATGTGGCCCCTGGAAGTTTGCTCAGAAGTCTGGACCAAAGGGCCTTCAGCCTCTTCTCATGTTCACAGAGGCATAACAGGAGCATAGAAGGGTTTCTTTATACAGTGGTACCTTGGGTGGCGCTGTGGGTAAAACCTCAGCACCTAGGACTTGCCGATGACATGGTCGGCGGTTCGAATCCCCGCGGCGGGGTGAGCTCCCATCATTCGGTCCCAGCTCCTGCCCACCTAGCATTTCGAAAGCACCCTTAAGTGCAAGTAGATAAATAGGTACCGCTTTATAGCGGGAAGGTAAACGGCGTTTCCGTGTGCTGCTCTGGTGCCGGTTCGCCAGAGCAGCTTCGTCATGCTGGCCACATGACCCAGAAGTGTCTGTGGACAGCGCTGGCTCCCAGCCTCTAGAGTGAGATGAGCGCACAACCCTAGAGTCTGTCAAGACTGGCCCATATGGGCAGGGGTACCTTTACCTTTACCTTTACCTCGGGTTAAGTACTTAATTCATTCTGGAGGTCTGTTCTTAATCTGAAACTGTTCTTAACCTGAAGCACCACTTTAGTTAATGGGGCCTCCTGCTGCTGCCGTGCCGCCGCTGTACGATTTCTGTTCTCATCCTGAAGCAAAGTTCTTAACCCGAGGTATTATTTATGGGTTAGTGGAGTCTGTAACCTGAAGCGTATGTAACCTGAAGCGTATGTAACCTGAAGCGTATGTAACCTGAGGTACCACTGTATCAGTTTGTTCATCTAGCCCACCATGGGTGCCTTGGCTGCATGAGTTGCAACTAGCCTGCTTACAAAGGCAACTTCTGCCTTCACTGCTCCACCCACTTTTGCCTTAGGCCACACTCAACACTGGAATGTGGCCCATGGAAGGTTGCCAAAAAATAGATGGGCTGAAAAAGGTTCCTCCCCCTTGCTCTTTAAACCCACGGTGGCCAACCAGAAGTCCTCCAACACAACAGACATTAGGGATGAACCACAGGAGAAGTCCAACCCCTTCATATCCCACTAGTGAGCTTCTCCAGGACAACGGCTGGCTGCTTTTGCAAAGAAGATGTTTGCCCACATGAGCTTGCTCTGATCTACCAAGCCAGTCCTCACATCCATGAATGCCAATTGGGCAATCTGTAAAGAAGCATGACGGAGCCTTCCCTGCCCACAGTTTGACCTCATCCTGAAGTAGCAGCAGCAATTATAGTAAAAAGGAGAGAGGGAAAATTATATCAAAAGGAGTCCACTCCAGATAGCTCTCTTTATTAGAATCAGAGACTTCACAGGGGTCACCCTTCCTTCCCTGAGATCTCCATGCTCTGCAATCCAATAATGACTTTAAAAACACAACATTTGCTATTGATTTTCACATCATTAAGATGACAATTACTGGAAACACAGGGCTGTAGGATGTGTTGTTAATATGACAGGGGATAAAGTACCAAGGGAACAGAAAAACGAGGGGAAAAAAATCCAATTAGCACAACTTGCTCAAGGCAACTTTAATAATCCTGCAAACTTCTGGCAGAATCTGATGGTTGCAAACACAGTGGAAGATTCTTCGGCATCCATTTGCCACCTCAGAAGCTCCAGCACCTGTGAAATGGAGAGACCAGGCATGAGAAAGCTACGTTTTTACATCTCTCCAACAGTCTTTGTGTATAGTTGCTCAGGCCTTAAAAACATTAGCAAATCCCTGCTGGATCAGGCGGATGGCCCATCTAATCCAGCACCCTCTTCCCACAGGGGCCAAACAAGGACCTATAAACACATCTGCCCAAAGTATAGAAACACAGCATGAGTTTGGAAGCAGTCAGACAGCCTCAAGCAGTCCTCCCCTCCCCCCTGCACCAGAATGGAATGTACATAAGGTGTCAACAGAGAACAGGAGGGAGAGAAGTCAGCTCGCTCAAGAAGCACAGAGAGCCTCAGGAAGCAGGCAGGGTAGATGTTCCTCATTGGAAGAGGAGGCAATAAATCCTTTGAGCCCAAAGAGTAGACATATGGGAAAGGTCTTAGACAGAAAACAAACCCGGAAGCGTAAGGGTCATAGGTTCAGGATATTCTGCAGAACCCGGAAGCATTCCCCAGAAGGGTCAACTGACTCGTAAGGCACGGACGATCAGTTAGATATCCGAGGCTAATTGTTTGTATTGCAATAAATCTTCTAGCTAATTACGACTTGTGTGCTGTGTTATCAAGATGGCAGCCTGGGCTCCTGAAGCCCCAAAGCAAGACCTAAGTGCAACTCTGGCAATTTGTGATTCCCAGCAACTGGTATTAAGAGAGACATACTGCCTTCACCAGTGGAGACAGAACAAAGCCATCATGTGACACCCCATCTCAAACTTCTACATAGGCTGCCATCCCTTCTTAAATCTGCCACCAAGTCATCATACCACTATGACTTCTGATCCCAACCTCAGATGTCCTGTTTTGGCTCCTGTGCTCTGGCCACACCAGAGTGTGGGGCCACAAAGATGCACATTTTTTTGGTTCTGCGCTGTGGTACAAGTCAGTTGGCTCGCACCAGAGCACAGGACCAGAAGATGGAACCACTCTTCCTCCTCCTTCCGGAAGTGGTGTAGACTTCTGGAAGTGTGGTGCTTGCTTCCGGAAGCACATCAGCTAGAAAGCTGAGTGCTGTGGCTTTCAAAGCAACTTTGGGGGCTTCAGAAGTGGAGGCCTCATCGGCATCAGCAGTGGAGGAAGAGGCGAAGGTACATAAGGGCTTGTCAGTGGGGAGGTGAGGGGGGGAGGGAGGGAGGGAGGGAGCCAAGAGTCAAGATGGGGCAGAGCCTGAGGGAGAGGGGCACTGGACACAGGGACCCTGCTGGAGAAATAGTAATGGGTCTTTGACACACTACCAACACTAGGTGGAGCATCAGTCTGATCCAACAGGGGTCTTCTTATGTTCTGGAAGAGCTTCAGAGCATGCATGGAGCTAAGAATGGAGCTATGAGTCTGGACATGGTGATCCTGCGTCTCCTCCGTGAGAGGTCTGGAGGATGGCAAAACGAGAACAGGCCTTTTCTGTGGTGGTTCCCCCTTTATGGAATGCTCTCCCCAGGGAGGCTCACCTGGCACCTTTACTACATATCTTTCAATGCCAGGCACAAAAAATCCCTCTCTTCCCAGGCCTTTAGCTAATTAAACAATCTATGGCCTTTTAAGAAAGATTGAGGGCACAAGGAGAAGGGGACGACAGAGGACGAGATGGTTGGACAGTGTTCTCGAAGCTACAAACATGAGTCTGACCAAACTGCGGGAGGCAGTGGTAGACAGGAGTGCCTGGCGTGCTCTGGTCCATGGGGTCACAAAGAGTCGGACACGACTAAATGACTAAACAACATCAACATGGCCATTTAAACTGGGGGGCGGGGGAAGATTATTGCTTTTGTTTGTTACTATGTTATGTATGTTTGTGTTTTTATAAACTGCCCTGTGATCCTCAGATTAAGGCTGGTATAGAAATTAAATAATAATAACAAGTTTGCCCATCATGTCTAGCTATAGAAAAAAGTACAGTATGTATTTGAGAATGCCTACCTGGCTATTTACCTATGAATCTTGCTGCTCCTTTTTACGACTGTATTTAGTTAACAACGTACATAATTGTGAAGTACATCCGTGGCAAACACTGTTATAAAAATAAATGGTAGGAAGCAAGAACGGCATTTGGCAATCGTGCAATTAGGAGTTCAGATTTCTCTCTGGAGACTTTTTACACAAACTGATTGTCACTTTTCTTCCCATCTGAAGATTTGAAAGAGCCCTTGGTGTTAAACGATTCAAAAGGACACTGAATATTTCATGAAAAGAATGCATTTTCTTCATTTCCCATTTTAATAAGGAAATGTACCAAGTAATTAAGACAAGAGTTTGAAAGTGGAAGATTATTTCTCTTTTCCCCTCCTCCTCCTTTCTTCTTGTTTCATGAGCAGGGCAGCCAACTGCAGTATGAGATTCTCCTGGCTTTCATCTGTTTGATGGTGGCGGATAAGACAATTTACGACCGTCTCTTTTAAAAACGGCTTTGATATGCTCATCGGCATATGACACAGTGCAACTTCAAAAACATGTTTCAGTGGAACAGTAGCTTTTCATTAGCATCTCTTTTGCATCTTCTTCCTTTATTTCTCATTCTAATTTGAATATATTTTGGAAAGGGCTGATGACCAGGAGGGTCCAGTAGCACCAGTAATCATGGTTTAGGTGAGGGCAGATTTCACCTCCAAATGCCCTGCTTACTTGGTTGGCAACCCTTTTGATAAACTGTTACTTTTATTTATTAAATGCATACCCTTCCCTTCCATCCAAAGGAGCCCAAGGTAGCAAACACATAAAGAATAAAACAGCATAGCTGAAATGTCTAAAAACAGTTAAAACTTACTCGCACACCTATTAATTTCAGGGTCGCCAAGGACGCTACCTCCCAGCCATCAAAGTCCTGGGTAAACAGGGATGCTCTTAAATTCTTCTAAAAATTAATGATCAGCAAGATAGACAAACCACACTAGGGAGGGCATTCCACAAATGGAAAACTACCACACAGTTTGCTGTGTCATGGGTCACTGCCAACCATAGGCACTGACTCCTAGGGGCCGAGGCAGTTTCAGCCCCCTGAAAGTTTTTTTGAGGGGGCAGTCCTCCCTAATGTTTAGAGGGTGTTTGGCTCTGCCCCCTGGCTCCTCACGACATCATGCGCCCCCCGCCAATCGGTCGCCAACCAGGCAGTACCCAGTTGTTTCACAACAAACAGGGCCTCTCCTGCCACTTGTAGGACCTGAGATGTTTGATATTGGGCAACATGATTTGTGAAAGCGCAGAGGGGTCAACCTTTTGCTTATTTTTGGCCGAACTAAATCCCTGCGAGAAGTGAGGTTATAGGGAACCAGCCAGAGGGCCTTCTTGGTAGTGGCGCCCGCTCTGTGGAACGCCCTCCCATTAGGTGTCAAGGAAATAAACAACTATCTGACTTTTAGAAGACATCTGAAGGCAGCCCTGTTTAGGGAAGTTTTTAATGCTTGATGTTTTATTGTGTTTTTAATATTCTGTTGGGAGCTGCCCAGAGTGGCTGGGGAAACCCAACCAGATGGGTGGGGTATAAATAATGAAACAACAACAACAACAACAACAACAACAACAATAACATTTACACTACCATTGTGCTCAGAAATAAGCCCCATTAAGCTTGGTGGGTTTTACTCCCAGGTATGTGTGTACAGGTCAGACTACAGCCTAAATGCATCGTTCAAAATGGCATTCATTTTTTTACGCCTAATATCCACCACAGGAGGATGGTTTTTGTCAGGCTCATTGCTTGTGAAGAGAGGGTTAAACTCTTCACCCCACCTTCCTGACAAAAATCCTCCCTATTATTTATTCACTTAGTTATATTCGTACAAATGTATACAGTGGTACCTCTGGTTGCGAACGGGATCCGTTCCTGAGGCCCGTTCACAACCTGAACAGAACGCAACCCGTGTCTGCGCATGTGCGGGTCATGATTCGCTGCTTCTGCGCATGCATGTGACGTCATTTTGTGTGTCTGCACATGCACAAGTGGCAAAACCCGGAAGTAACCCGTTCTATTACTTCCGGGTCACCGTGGGACTCAACCTGAAAACTTGTAACCTGAAGCAAACGTAACATGAGGTATGACTGTACCACCTTTCCTTCAAGGAGTTGGAGATTGCGTATGCCATATGCTGAGGACTGAACCAGGGACTTCTTGTAGGCTCTACCACTGAGCTGTGGCCCTTCCTAAAGAGGCGTCTTATTTCCTCTGTCCTTTTCTGCAGTCAGGTGTTTTGTTTTTTTAAAAAAGGACTGAAATGGCAGGAGGCCTGGCTTATCTCAGCTGATAACGCTACACAAGGATAACTTTCTTGTCTGACCCACTTTCTTCTTTGACTCCTTAAAACATTTGCAAAAGAAAAGAAAAAAAGGAGGGAGGGAGGGAGTTTTGTTAATTTAAATCAGATTTTAGAAAAAAAGCAGATTTAACTACCAAAAAAGAGATGCTAATCTGCCTTCTGTGAACATAAAGTCTCATTGTGATGCTGCAGGTTTGAACTAGCATTTAAGAACAAGCCTAGCCGCTTAGTGAAGAAATAAATTATTGCAAAAAAATTACATAAATCCCCATAACTAACAAAGCCAGCATACTATCAGCACTGTCCCATGGATATGCTAGGCACAATTCCCCATCAATGCTCCTTCCTGAAAGCATATTAAGATCCGGACTCGTTGCCTTCAAAATAGGCCTTAACCTAGCTCAGAATGACTTGATGGACCCTGTCAGAACCTCACACCTTCTTCCCAAAGCCCAGCGCCTCACTTGTTGGGCTTTGAGACAGCACCACTTTAGCTCAGCCCCACCTTGTGCACAGCCCAGAATCCATCCCTGTCCAAAGACAACTCCCAAGGTTTTAGTCTTATTCTACCATTCTCTCCCTGGGGATGTTGGGTTTGTTCCCGGTGTGTTGTAAGAAGGCCCAATTGAGCTCACCACCCCAGTTTCCATCAAGGCCAAGCAGAGGACTGTGGGAATCCCATAAGCACCTTGGAACATAGGAAACTCCCTTTTGCTGAGTCCTTAGTCCATGCCAGCTCAGCATGGATTGGCAGTGACTCGGTAGGATTCCAGACAAGGGTCTTTCCCAGCCTGGAGAGGCTGGAAATGGGACCTGCATGCAAACCATGAGCTCTTCCACTGAGCTGTAGTCCCACTGCAAGAAGGGGGCAGCAGCTCTCTCCTACTGTCCGTCCCCAGGAACTGGCATTCCATAGTTAGCCAAGCCCAGGGGTCAGCAACTTTTTCAGCAGGGGGCCGGTCCACTGTCCCTCAGACCTTGTGGGGGGCTGGACTATATTTTGGGGAGGAAAAAGAAAGAATGAATTCCTATGCCCCACAAATAACCCAGAGATGCATTTTAAATAAAAGCACACATTCTACTCATGTAAAAACACCAGGCAGGCCCCACAAATAACCCAGAGATGCATTTCAAATAAAAGGACACATTCTACTCATGTAGAAACATGCTGATTCCTGGACCGTCCATGGGCTGGATTTAGAAGCCCGGATCCGGCCCCCAGGCCTTAGTTTGCCTACCCATGGCCAAGCCCTTGTGTGGCAGGGAGCTCATATCACTCTTGTTTGGATTCCTTCACATATTAGTGCATATATGTGTGCCAGAGACCTCTGCCAGCTTCCTCAAAAGCCATTCCACACAACAGAGGCTTAACTCAGGACTGGCATCCGCACACAGCACCTTCTGGCACTGATGTCTGCCCTGTAGCCACCCCAACCCCATACCCTGCAAGTATCCCTGAAAAACTAGGACATCCCATTTCCCCCCATGAGATTTGGGCACCATGATTCTCATGTGATTTCACATAAGACCTCACCCTGAAAAAAGTGTTTTTTGAGGGGCTGCAATCTCACATGGTGCCCCAAAATGTGGGGTGGGATTTTTCTGGCACCGTAAGAGGACCACGACAACCCTGAAAAAAAGTGTGTCTTTTGGGCTCTGTGGCCTCGTGCAGGTCACACGACTTGGATAGGAAGACACACATCTTGGTTTGGGGCCTCAACATGACTGAATCTAGGAAACAACTTTTTCATGTTTCCCTCAACACCCTAGAACACCCACTATAGAGTTGGCAGACTTCTGTTTTAATTTTCTAAAATAATGTGATGCTATGCCGGACACTTCAGGACATTGTGAGAACTTCAAAACTGCATGCAGAAATACATAACGTTCTTTAGCCGAGTGTGTTTGTGTGCGCGCGCAAATGGTGCGTTTTAGAGAAAAAAATGCATACAAAATATGTTTTCGCATTAGAGAAAACGCACAGAATTTGAATGTATTGTTTCTGTAATGTTTAAAGAAAAATCTACAGGAGGCAGGAGTGAAGTTTTTCTGTCCCAATTTTTTAAGCACAACTACATAAAACTCTTTTAAAAAAAATCCCTGCCAATTAGACATGAAAATTTCTTCTAGAATGCTCCATGACTCAGCGTGAAGAAGGCCAAGCTGACCTCACATGTTATACCTTTAAATCCTAAGAGCTGAGCTCATTAAATGCTAATCAGATGAGTAATTTTCACATTAATAAAACCTTAGGACGTTCTGTGATTTTGACCCCCATTGGTGATAAATGTGGGCAGATTTTATTTCTTAGCTCAAGCCTAGTTAGATAGATACTGATAATACATTAAAAATTAACATTAAACAACCTTTCTCCTTGATTTGCAACTAGATGGAATGAAGTTTGTTAGGCAGATCTGATTGGGAGATGCCCCATTGTGCACAGTGGGATTGTTCCTAGGTAAATATGCTTTGAAGCAGGCTGGTTATGAGGCAAAAAAAGTTGACGCTTAACAATGGAAAGTTCAAGGTGGATTTTGGCCTGGGACTGAGGATGAAACGATGCTTGAGATCTGACGATCCTTTTCATTTGTTTCTTAAAGCAACTTCATGGATTATGGGGTGGGAGCCGTATCAGAGCTGCCTTTAAAGCCATCAGTGTAAATGGGGCATGCAATGCACCCATTTCACAGATGTCCAGTTTGCATCATACTTGCCCACTTTTAGTTACGGAGGAGATGCCATGCGAATCAGGCTCCTGCACACATGCACAAGCACACACAGACTAGCTCACAGGGAAGGCGACACAAATGGTGGCTGTTAGAGGGTTGTTTTATATTCCATGCTGTTTCCACACTGCTAAATGCACTGCCTGGGGCTTAGATGGGTGACTTCCGAAAACACAGCCTTGATGGCAGCTGTGCAGCAAAGAAGCCCAATGAGAATGGAAGCCTGGTCCTATCAAATCCTAGCCTGATCCAAGACAACGTTTACACCGAAAGCCCCTCTTTTTAAAAACAGAGACATCACCTTGCCAAGGTCCGTATAGTTAAAGCTATGGTTTTCCCAGTAGTGATGTATGGAAGTGAGAGCTGGACCATAAAGAAGGCTGATCGCTGAAGAATTGATGCTTTTGAATTATGGTGTTGGAGGAGACTCTTGAGAGTCCCATGGACTGCACGAAGATCAAACCTATCCATTCTGAAGGAAATCAGCCCTGAGTGCTCACTGGAAGGACAGATCCTGAAGCTGAGGCTCCAATACTTTGGCCACCTCATGAGAAGAGAAGACTCCCTAGAAAAGACCCTGATGTTGGGAAAGATGGAGGGCACAAGGAGAAGGGGACAACAGAGGACGAGATGGTTGGACAGTGTTCTCGAAGCTACCAAACTGCAGGAGGCAGTGGAAGACAGGAGGGCCTGGAGTGCCCTGGTCCATGGGGTCACAAAGAGTCGGACACGACTAAATGACTAAACAACAACAACAACATCTGAGAACACTGCTATCGGACTATAAACACTGCCAGTATGTCATTATGATGGTCACCTTAGCATTTATCAGATACCAACCTGGGAATGGGACACAAAGCGCTTATAGTGGCCACTTTTTTGTCCCTAACTGCCCCCAAACCTTGCACAACGTTCTCCAACATGCCACCCTCTTTGGACTGAAGCAGCCATGTCATTGCTGGTCATTATTATCAATTGAATATACACAGAGCACCTGGAATTCTGCACTATAAATCTCTCTCCCCCCCTCTCTCCCATTCTCTCTCTCTCTCTCTTGCAACAAGATACTCCAAATGCTAGAATTAAATGGAATTGTGAAACAAGCAAGCAAACAAAAATGGTCTCTGCTTCAGTATTTCATATCTGTTTTCTGCGATGATTTTGTTTTATGCTTGGTTTTGCATGTTTACTATTATTATTATTATTTAAAATGCAATTATGGATATTTTGGAAATGTTTGTAAATCTAGAGCAGTGGGAGAGAGCAAAAACAACAACGTGCTTTTCTTTTCTTTTGGTGAAGATTTTAGACATTCCTGAATATAGACAATGCACTTAAAAAAATAAAAAATATTACACACATATTTTTTCTCCCCTGAATACTCCTCATTCAGAATAAAACCTCAAGCAGTCAAAAAGGTTTGCCGGTATGTTTAAATAAATAAATAAATAAGCAAGCAAGCAAACCAACCACTATGACGTGTTATGCCATGTATTTCCACAAGAGGGTACTCAGAACATGCAAAAGACTTCCAGCGTGATCTTTCTAGGAAGATTCTCTGAGTTCAGCTTTGGTTTCGGTCTACCTTTAGATGAAAGGTGCTTACGTGAATGTGATATGTGATTACCTTTGCTTTGAATAGGAGAAACATACATGAAAAAGAAATCCTGTTGTTGTTGTTGTTGTTGTTGCTGCTGCTGCTGCTGTTATTATTCCGTCTAAAAGTAGTATTATAGAGAGAGAAAAGCCAGGTCTCTGCCCCAAGGATTCTACAAGAGGGAGCACAAGAGCGAGAAGGGAGACGAACACAAAACAAAGGATGATAAAACCAAGCCCCTCTTCCAAATCTTCAATTTGGAAACACAAAAGGCACAGAAAGAGAGGTGGCAAGATTTCAGTGCTCTGCCTCTGACCCTTGCAGATTTGTCTGAATATCGGAATAGACGCAACACACATACAAACAAACCAGGTCAGGTCAAAGGTGGGTATCGTGCCACTGCAACCCCTGTCTCCTCCCTCACCACATTTGCTGTGTCCAATCTGAAGGCTGGAATGGACTGAGGATTCGTTTTAAGGAGAAAGGGCCACAGCTCAACAGGAGAAGCTCCCAGACTCAGACTTGGGCTTTTTCAGGTAGGGCTGCCCTGCCTTGAGAGCTGCTTGCAGTCACTGCAGACAATACTGGAATGGATGGACCAATGGCCTCACTCAATAGAAAGCAGTTACCTCTGTTCCTGGACGAGGCTCCATCTGCACTATACAACTAAAGCAATACCATGGCTTCCCCCCAAAATCCTGGGACCTATAGTTTTAAAGGGTTCTGAGAGTTGCCAGGAGACACCTGTTCCCCTCAGAGAGCTATAGTTCTCAGAGTTGTTTCGCTGTCATTCCCGCTTCCCAGGGAACTCTGGGAATTGTAGGCCTGTGAGGGGAATAGGGGTCTCCTAACAACTCTCAGCATCTTTAACAAACTACAGTCACCAGGATTTTTCAGGGGGTGCTGGGGAGCCATGACTGTTTAAAGTGGTATACTACTGCTTGAAACGTATCGGGAAGTTGGGGCTTAGGAGAGAGAGGGAGGGATGAGGAGGCGATAGCTCTGGGGCAGAGCATCAGGTTCAATCCTCAAGGGTTGGAAACCTTTCTGAAACCTTGGAGAGCTGCTGCCAGTATACCTGAAGGAGCGTCTCCGCCCCCATTGTTCTGCCCAGACTTTGAGGTCCAGCTCTGAGGGCCTTCTGGCGGTTCCCTCACTGCGAGAAGCAAACCTACAGGGAACCAGGCAGAGGGTCTTCTTGGTAGTGGCGCCCGCCCTGTGGAAACCCTCCCATCAGATGTCAAAAAGATAAACAACTACCTGACATTTAGAAGACATCTGAAGGCAGCCCTGTTTAGGGAAGTTTTTAATGTGTGACATTTTAATGTATTTTTTTAATCTTTGTTGGAAGCCGCCCAGACTGGCTAGGGAAACCCAGCCAGATGGGCGGGATACAAATAATAAATTATTATTATTATTATTATTATTATTATTATTATTATTATTATGTTTCTATTTCCTCTCAGACTCCTCTACTTTCCTCCCAAGCCCTCCTCTCCTAGCATGCTTTCCTTATTGGTTGACAATGTTATCTTCCACCTTGTTTGAGAGACACCATACCTTGACATTATCACCGACTCTTTTCTCTCTCTTGTTCCCCATAAAGGTGCATCTGGTTCCAGCATGTTACATCAGTTACTTATATCGCCTTTGGATGGGCCCTGCTGGCCTTGTGAGTTGCTATCCATCTTAAGCATTGCTTGTGGCTATTTTGTGGTCTGCTGGCTATTCATTATATTTGGGTTTATGTCACCCACCTGGGATTTTAGGGTCAGAAAGACTACAAACATCCAGTCCTGGGATCAGCCCAAGAAGTTTTGCTACCTGAGGCAAAGGAGACAAGATACCCTGTGTCTCCCTATTCCATGTGCAGAAGGCAACTAAATGGGCAGTTGCATCTTAATTCAAAACTTAATTCAAATTCAAAACTTAATTCAAATTCAAAACTTAATTCAAAACTTCATTACGCTCGAGAGATGCTGGCTGGATTAGGGCGGACCACCCTGCAGCATCTGCTACCTAAGGCAGCTGCCTCACTCTGCTTAATGGTAGAGCCAGGCCTGTCTGGTCCATTCCCAAACTGAGATGCTTCCAGCGGAGGCCAGTGTGCCAACTTCCTCCTTCCCAGTCTCAGTGTTGTCTCTGTAGAACTCAACGAGGAGGAAAAGTCAGGATTAGTTGGCTCGTTCCTCTCTGCCCCTTTGTCCAAAATGATTGGTAGCTAGCGGCTACCAATGCGGTAGGGCAGAGGTGCCCTCCTGATGCTGGCATCACTACAACTTACGGAATGGGACAGGACAGAGCGGTGGCAAGATGGTGGCTGCACGCTGGATGCAGTGATGTTTCTGAATGCCAGTTCCTGGAAACCACAAGTTCTTGTGATCTTGTTCTCAGGTCTTGTTTGCGGGTTTCCCAAAGGCATCTGGTTGGCCACTGTAAAAACAGGATGCTGGACTAGATGGCCCAATCCAGAAAGCTCTCCTTTATGTACTCCCTTCGGTTTGTCCCGAATCTCACACCATTCAGCTGCATTGGTCAATCTCTGGTTGCGTGGCAAGGCCCCTGACCCAGCCCCTTGTTAAAATAAATTCACACGGACACAGAATATTTAGTTTAAGGTTATTGGCAAAATTTTAGGCTACAACTTTATTGAATTACAGAAATGTGAGTGGTGTTGGCTTAGGCATTGGCATAGACTATATCGGACTCCTGCCCCCTTTGCAGGTAGTCAGTAAGGGTAAACCACCCAGAGAGGAAGCCACATCGGGTGAACCTGCCTGTAGCTTTCCTCAGTGTCCCCAGAGGCCTGACATGGCCCTAGTCCCTCAAGCAGACTTTGGACAGGATCCAGGCCCTGGATTCCTTTAATGGAATATCCTTGGTCAATGGAGGGGCAGGCGATGACTGATCTCCCCTCCCCCACAAATCAATGAACCAATGCCCAACCGCCAAACCTTACAAAGTTGTGAAGATTGCTAAGAAGTAGGGAAAAACGAAATAGCCCGTGCCAATTTGCCAAATAGAAAAATTCCTACCTGGCCCCTGTCCCAAGACAGGCGACCAACCACAGTCCAAAGCAAGGCCTGAGAACACATAAATTACAGGGCAGGTGGGCGGATGTTCGGCAGCGTGAAGCAGGTGCATAGCCATGTCGCGCTGCCGCTTTTAAATCCCTCACAATCCCCTCGCTCAAAAATGATTGGCCAATAGGTCTGGGGTGATTGTGATGCCACCCTGGCATGAAAGCGTTACTCCGCCCACGCCAGGGTGGGGGGAGGAACCGGGCTGGGGGCCTGCCCACAACCAGGACCATTCTAAAGATGATCCCACTTCCAGCATTATGGACAATGCACAAGGCGGCCCTCACATTGTTAAGGCATTGTCCAAGAGAGCTGAAGAATGCTGTGTGATGCTGGCATTGCAAACAGCTGCTGCTGCTGTGCGTGGGATCAGTGCTCGGGCTTCCTGTACTGACCCTGCTGCATTCTGCAGGACTGATTGCCAGTGGGAGTTAATAATACCATTAGACTCCCTCCAGCGTTATTGGTGTTCCTATATCAGCAGCTGCAGCCCGAGGCTTAGAGTACTTCGGTGAAATGCGCAGGCATTGTCAGCCATAGTAAGCAAATAGATTGCAGCTCACTTAGGCAGACAATTCCATCAATTACAGACATCTCATCTGCCTGGGATGTTATATAAATTATCTTGTTTTCCTTTATTAATCCTATGCAAATATGAAATTGCAGACTGCTGATCCAGCGCTACAAGGGCCCATCACTTTCCCAAATGTGCAGTAAAACCTACTTTAATTAATTTTATTATCTGACTCCCAGAAACAGGGTGGGGGGGGGGGAAATACCAAGGGGGAAATGTGGGCATCTCTAGCTGAATAACAATGAAACGATGATTCTCCTATGTGTGAAGAGAATTTCATAGGCTGAGCCACCTTAAGCAGAGGACAATGTGAGGTGCATGGAGGTGTTGTAAATGAGGAGGAGAAACTAGGAAGGATTTGGGACCCAGGGCTGACAGCCAGGCAATGGTGACATGACAAAAACTGAGCTGGAATCTCTCTGAAATTTGCCAGGTCCGATCCTTTGGTGAGGCAGTAGAATACATCATCAACACTTCATGCCAATAGGATGGCAAACACAGAAGTTACAAGCAGGAGAAGAGCATCTGCACCTCCCATTGAAATCAATCAGGATCTTATATAGTGTGCACCCTTTTTGTCATTGTGAAGCAGAGTCTCTCCCCACCCCCAGTTTATTTCCGGCGGTCAGACCAGCAGAAATCCCTACCTTGTCTGTTTGTTAAATATGGGAGTTGATAACGCTGAGTGCTGGCATGTTCAAAATAATTCTAGCACGGTCCTAAAAGTGACAAGCATGAGACTTACACAAAGTGGTCTGTGGATGCATAGCCCATCTGTTGAGCTAGCGGAGGTGAGATCTACGGAGAGTCGTTTGGAAAGCCCCTCATAATTCATGCAGAAGGATAGCAGTGTTCGGAATGGCGGGGAGACTCTCTCCAGAGATCCTTGGCAGCTGTGCTGATGCTGGGCATAACTCATGCAAGATTAATTGGTCGCCCCTTTGACAAGAACTTTGCTAAGGAAGTATCTTGTTCTTTGTTCTCTGCGGAGAAGGCAAACACTTGGAGCAGCTTGATTCTGTCTTTTCCCTGTGCTGGAATATTGTTTCTTTCCCTTTGTTCAGAACCTTTTGCTAGCTGGGGGAAAGTTGAGAGGGATCCATAATCCAAGCCAGGCGAGGTAGTCCATTAACCAAATATGTCATCTGCTCCCATTCTTCACTCACACAGTCTCACAATTTCCCCTCTGCAAGCTCTTCTAAGCAGTGTGAATGCTTTTGGATGACGGGACTCAGTGTTATGTCAATTCTAGTTTTATCCATCTTTCCCCCACTTGAAGATCCTCAGAACACCAATTTACTGGGTGGGACTTTGGCCCAGACACCCTTTTCATCACCGGACTCCTTCCTGAGCTTGTTATTTATCTTGCTTCCTACCCTGGCTTCCTTACGTTCCACCAATCTCCTGTTACAGGCTGACTGCTGGGACGTTTTGCCCCAGCAAATGGCTCCAAAACCATTTTCTTGTTGTCAAATTTGCTCAAAGTGTGAGAGCTTTTCCCTCCAAGTCCCTCTTCTCACGCCTTCTGATGGCCACTGCTTTAGACAGCTCCACCCTTTGATCTGTGTTCCCTAAAACTGCCCACTCTGCAAGCAGGATGGAGTGCACTGTGACAATGCCTCTCCTGCTTCTCTTAGCTTCTTCTCATTTCTTATCAATCCCACACCTCCCCCTAAGCATCTCTGCTTTCTCTCTGCATGCATGACCTCCAGCATGACCTGATTTATTGCTGGTGGAGCTTCCTGAAAATGGCAGGCTTCTCAGACTAAGAGGGTTGCAATGCCCCCCTCCCACTGTTCCCCAATACACAGAGTCTCAGTAAAAAAACAAACAGGATTGTTAGGCTCGCCAAAATCTTTCTAACTTGTGAGCAAGCTTTCAAGTTCTCCAGAACCCTTCTTCAGGTTAGGTGCTAAACAAAGAAAAGGGGAGGGGAGAAGGTGTGATGTCGAAGCCAAAGAAACAGGTAAATCTTATGCTTCATACATAGAGACAGCTTTCCCACAATCTTCTCATAGTCCGCATGTACCTTCACTTTGGAGTATGACCACTCTGGCTACCAGACCTCCAGGTCTGACCTGTATTCTCCAGGTTTGTCTGCCTGCCAAAAGGTGGAAAGGTGGAGAGCTTGAACCTTCAGGTGGGCAATCATCATTATCATCATCATCGTCAAAAATTAAGAAGACTGTCCATGCAGCTTGCAAGCTTCAGTCTGCAACTTATAGCAGAAAAACTGGGTGTGTGAGGGGGGGGATCTGCCTTCCTCTTATCCCTTTTCCCAATTAACCTCTGTCTCCAAGGTCCACCCACGTGACATTGCTAGGGATCTCAGGTTTGGCCCCTGAAATCTCAGGGCAACCCTACTGACTTGCTGTTTCCCAATCCTTTGATGGAAAATCCAGCACTACGCGTTATGGTATGATAAATTTCAAAGCAGCACAATGCAAAGCATAAAATAGGCACGTGATACTTAGAGGGGAAGCACCCACTGTTTAAAGAACCCACACTTAGCTGGCACCTCCTGGAGGTCTGCAGAGTATTCTCTAGACAAGGGTTTCCCAAACTTGTGTTTCCAGCTGTTTTGGGACTACAGTTCCCATCATCCCTGACCACTGGTCCTGCTAGCTAGGGATGATGGGAGTTGTAGTCACAACAGCTGGAAACACAAGTTTGGGAAATCCTGGTCTAGACATTCTCTGAGTCTCATATCCATAGGTGAAGCTATTCCACTCATAGGAACCTGAGGTTGACATCACCATCCAGATTTTCTAGGTACACCATGCACACAGATCTATTTACAATGTCGGGCAAATGCTCTCTGACCTGTCATAGCATCACACCAGGCTTTAAACAAACCTTTCTTTAGCAATATGCACATCTCCCCCAGCCTCACCAGCAAACAGTTCTTAGCGCAGAGCATATGATGATAACGATCTCCCGAGAAAATTATTTATCTGTACTACACAGGCTGAAGGCAGCTTTGTCCCTGCGTTTTTATTTTATTTTATTAATAGGACAGCTTAATCAGATGTCATTGACTATGCTGGTTGGAATAAAAGTAAGCTTCATAAACATTCATTGGCCGCAGATGCCTTTGTAATCTCTTGATATTTGTTTCCTATTATTTTCTTTAATGCCTTTGAAAGAAAATATTTGAAGCACCAGGGTGTCTGAACTTTCCCTTGCACTGAAATGCATACCCAGATGAGGTGTGGGGCAGGGTGTGTGTGCGCAAGGGGGAGGGAGCCAAAGCAAAGCTGACAATTGAGATCAGACTTTTCTTTTGAGGCTGAGAGATAAGGCTCCACGGGAATCTGCCACATGGTTACTGAATTTGAGAGATGCCTGCAAATCATAATACCCTGACTTTTGTGAGGGTACAATATACTGCCCAACGGAAAAGCCAAAGACAGGTATTATAGCACCATGCGGCATGATTCTTATTTATTTCCCATTAATGTGAAAATGACAGGTGGGTGATTCCTAACATTCTGGCAGCTGGATTTTGCCAGGGCAAAAACAAACAAACCGAGAAACATCTTTATGCTCGCAGCCCCTGAAAACCTGTCCTCGGTGATATTGAAGCACAGGCATGGATGGGTGTTTGTGAATGGCTGCCAACATCAAGCCTTTGGATTGGCCAGTTCCCCTGCCCCCAATATAAATTCCAGGAACTTGAACTTTACTCTTGCCTAGTTAACAGAATGACACCTGCAGGGCCAGCCCAAAATATTTTGCTGCTTCTGGTGAATAGCATACCCATCAACTGTCTGGGAAAAAATGGGCCACGAGAGCTCTGTGGCCATTTTGGGCACCTAGCTCTCATGCGATTTCGAGCCAAGAGCTCGCCCCCAAAAGAAGTATTGAGTCATGTGACTTGTGCAGGACTTTGGACCCGGAAGATGGTGTCCTGGTTTGGGGCCACATCATGTTGGAGGATATGGAGCAGAAGATGGTATAGGTAAAGGTAAAGGACCCCTGGACGGTTAAGTCCAGTCACAGGCAGCAATGGGGTTGCGACACTCATCTCGCTTTCAGGCCGAGGGAGCCGGCGTTTGTCCACAGACAACTTTCCGGGTCATGGGGCCAGCATGACTAAACACCTTCTGATACAACAGAACACCGTGATGGAAATCATAGCTCACGGAAATGCTGTTTACCTTTCCACCGCAGCAGTACCTATTTATCTACTTGCACTGGTATGCTTTCGAACTGCTAGGTAGGCAGGAGCTGGGACAGAGCAATGGGATTCGAACCGCCAACCTTCTGATTGGCAAGCCCAAGAGGCTCAGTGGTTTAGACCACAGCACCACCCACATTCCAAGGAGATGGTATACCCCTCACATTTCCATGTATAGATCTTATGTCAACAGTTTAGCACCCCTGAGGGAATCAGACTCACTTAGAGAAAGCTGGGCAGCCACCATGGCACAAGTAGCTCCATAGCCAACAGTATGTGCTACATTAGGCAGCTGCCAATCAACCACAGGTGCGGGGAACCTTTGGCTCAGCATATCTTGCTGAGCTACAACTCCCATCAGCCCCTGTCATCATGACTAATGATCAGGGGTGGTGAGAGTTGTAGTTCAGCAACATCGGGGAGACAGTGGTTCCCCAGATCTGCTCTAGCAAATGGCGGCTGCTTCTCAGGCGCCTGCTCTCAGTTCCTTTCTCCACATGCTCTTGAGTCATAGATCTGAGCAAAGCCCCATCCAAATTATGATGCCATTTCACTCAGAATGTTTGAAAGATATCTATAGATCTGTAGCTATCTGTCTGCCCCACAATCATCACTTAACTTTTCAAATACTATGTAAAACGGAGAGCCTTCCGGTGAGCGAAGCTTTCACTCCCCACCACCTATGGAAATTTCCTTTGTTGCTTTCTCCTCCGCTTCTTCTTCACGCCGAATTTTAAAAATAGCATTCACTTTAGCCTTTCTGTGAACCGGAGAAGAACAAATGACAATAGCGCAGTAATTTAGGGGCCAATTTCCCTTAAATACATGATCCACTGGATATTGAACCCTTTTGATATTTGGAAGCTTTGGGACTCGGTTCTCTGAAAGGAGCCTGCATAATTTGCCGGATTCTGACAATACCGTTTGGCCTAATAGCCCCTCGATCGTGATTCCTCAATGGTGGTGCGCTGTTCAGGCTGATTGGAATGCTCAGTTAAGGACGTTAGCAGAGATGAAGGCCATTCAAAGCGACACAGTTAGGGTTGTCTGTGTATTCCTGTTATTACGCCTATTGTCGCGACCTTCGTAATTTGCTTTAAAAATCCCTCTGAGCCAAAGACACATATACAAGCCATATCCAGGTCGTCACATGGAATTGGTGCAGGGCTTTGCAAGTGGCATAGGCCAAGGTGAGGAACTTGTGGCTCAGAGGCCACATGAAGCCCACGGGCTCATGTCATGATGGTGGGGGCAGCCTGGAGGTAGATATCTGCATAAGGGATCAGTTCAGTTCTGTAGCAAGCGTGATCTGTCTCACCCCTCGCAGCCTGTTGGGCAGGGAGGAATATGGAGAGAGGAAGAGGAAATAGGAGTCTTCTGCTGTAGCCAAATGAGTCTGGTCCTAGAAGCTACACTGATAGGAAACCAACTGGGAACCCTAAGCAAACCATTCCAAGCTCTTGGGAGGTAAAGGAGGGCACAGGGCTGGTGCAACCATTGGGCAGAGGGAGGCAGTTCCTTCAGGTGGTAGTTGCTGAGGGGTGGCAGCACCCCTTTGGCTGTTGACCTCTATTGGAGGGTGGAGGGTGTTTGCCAATGACCTGCCCTGCACCACCTAAGCTAGCCAGCAGCTCTCTGGTGGGGTGCTGCTGTGCTATTACCACCTGTCAGCCCAGTCACCTTCTATACATGGTGAAGGCCGGCACCATCTTGCCCTTTGCCTCAGGCAGCAAAATGTATTGGGCCAGCTCTGAGAGGGCGTAGTTTTGAGCAGACTTTCAACTTGCCACAACTCCACTCCCAAGTCTATTATTATTATTATTATTATTATTATTATTATTATTATTATTATTATTACCTTCATTGTGTCAGGAGTTCAGCCTACACTTGAGTAGGACCCTGGCAGAGACACAAGCCTGACTGGCATGTTCTCTCCCTCCTGGTCGATTGTTCTGAAGCTTCATAAGCTTTATTCAGCCTGAACATCACAGTGATCGATGCCAACTGACACCGGCACACTTAGGGATCCGCAGAGTTTGCACATCATGCACGTGACAGACCTCAGCAACTCAACATTTTGGCTAATCTACTTTATTTACATATAAACACACATGGAGCACTGCAACATGGCTCCCTCTCTCTCTAGCATCAGACAGCAAAGAGAAAAAAACCAAAGTACAATAGTCCCACTTCACGGAACACAGTAACACAAACATCCTGTCTCCATCACTTCCCACTCTCTGGAGTCAAAACATACCACGTCATGTGATAGACAACAATCCCATGACTGCAATCATAGATCAGGAATTCTAACACATTGAAGGCAATCAAGAAACGACGTCTGGAAACAAGCAGGATTTATTAACAGCCACTCTGACCAGGGCATTGCAACTGCATGGATGCTCTCAAAGTTGTGGGATTCATAGTAACTGATTTGAGGTCTGAGGTAACCTTGTCTATGCCAGCCTGTATTCTGGGTTCTCCACTATTGGCCTGAGCTTAAGTATGGGGCTTACAACATCCCAAGGAGCTGAAAGTAGTGCCCCTGCCTTTTGCCACCCCACCCCATGCATGTCATACTCAATACAACCCTGTGAGGTAGGTTAGGCTGAGAGATAGCAAATGGCCCAAGGCCATTCCAGTGAACTCCATGGCTGCATGAGGATGTGAAACTGGGTCTCTCTAGCTTTAGCCCAACACTCTAACCACTACACCACTCTGCCTCTCTTCAAATTCTCGTAGCTATCACAAACCTTAAGCTTAAGCAGTGCTTTAAATCCCCGCCTTTATTGGTTATGGAACTTTAGTTTCAACAATGGAAAGCTTACACTCTTCCAAGTCAGCAGGCCTCTCTCTTTCTCTCTCACACAAATATTCCCACTCCCATCAAGGCTTCCACTACTGTGCAAGCAGCATCCGAGGAATGAATACGCCTCCATTTATTTTCATATCTCTCGGGCCCACATTAACTCTCAAGGTAGCGATTGTCTTAGCAGCCTATTAACTTACTTTTTAGAAAGTCATGCCTTTCACTCAGAGACAGCTGACAGAAGGAATTCAGAGATGCTGCTGATATCCGAAGAGACTTTTAAAATGGCATTTGCTGAAGTGTCACCGGGAAAAAGCTTAGCAGAGAGGAAGGATTTATGAATTGCGGGAGAAATGAATGGCTCAAAAAAGTGAAGTGAAGTGGGGAAAGCTGGGACTGATATGATTTCTCATTGTGACTGACAATCCAAATAGGGCTCTGATTTTGGCAACGGGCAATGATGTCCTGTGATGATCAGATCTGGAGACTATTTATTTGCTGCTGTGGTCAGCACTGAAAGCAGGATCTAAGGGGAGAAGGGCAATATTTTGAGATGTCGTTAGGTATTCCAAGCTGTGTCACTCACATAAAACCAGTAACATTTTGAGTGTGTTTGATTCATTGAAAAAGAACCACAACACTAGGAAAAAGAACCATGGGAAGAAAGGAACAAAAGAAATACATGTTTACTGAGCATTTATCCTGATTTATTCTGATGCTATTTAAAATAAAAATAAATAAAAAACCAATTCTCCAGAAGCTCACGGGTCTATTGGAAACAAGTTACATCACCGCAGCAGCCATCCGAAAGCTGGCAGTGCAACTTTTGAGCATTGCTTTGCTACCCTCATCACATTCCAAACATAGGATGTGCTGCTGCAGCATTCACAAAAAGTGCTGGTGGGAAAGAAAAACAAACCCCATTGACTAAAGGATGCTGACTTCTTCAGCAGCGAAACTACATGTGAGTTGAGTCTGAGTCAGCAGAGGATCTGTCACATTATTTATTTGATTGGAGGCTAGGCCCACATGGGTGAACTTTAGGGACAAAGCTAGATGTGAGGCTATTCATACAACGGGAATTGTGTGAATGTTGCTGTTGTTGCTGCTGTTTTCTAAAAAGTAAACGTGCAGGACACCCCACCCAAGTACAGACTGGAATCTACTGAGGATAGTAAAGGTAAAGGTAAAGGGACCCCTGACCATTAGGTCCAGTCGTGACCAACTCTGGGGTTGTGGCACTCATCTTGCTTTATTGGCTGAGGGAGCCAGCATACAGCTTCCGGGTCACGTGGCCAGCATGACTAAACCGCTTCTGGCGAACCAGAACAGCGCATGGAAACGCCGTTTACCTTCCTGCCAGAGCAGTACCTATTTATCTACTTGCACTTTGACATGCTTTTGAACTGCTAGGTTTGCAGGAGCGCTGAGGATAGTACAAGGACATAAACTTTTTGCCTCCACCTGCACAGGAAGAAAGCTTATGTTGGTGTAAATTGGAGCTTTCCTTCCAGTGAAAATGACAAGTGCAAGGAGCCCTGTTTGGATTGGGACATGGGAGAGAGGCTCCTCATCTGGACTAATTGGTTGGCATCCGTCTGCCTCGGGAGGCAATGGAAGAGTTTGCCTTCGAGGATGAAGTCAAACCATTAGAGAGTTACAGTGCCTGCAGTGGCATAGAGACTGATACAAGAGAGACGTGTTTTGTTGCAGTTGGGCAGATGAAGAGGTCCGGCTGTGCTGCTGCAGATGCACCATGACATTTCTTCTCTCTGTGCTTCTCCCAGCGGTCATTCCTCCTCTGGTCACTGCTGTGGATGCGCAACCTGACTGTCTGTCTCCAGACACTGCGGTCCTTTGCAAAGGATTCCCACACAATGGGGTTGATGTTGCCAGCCTTCATGTCATGTTTGCAGACATCTTTGTAACACAGAGTTGGTTTGCCTGGTTCCTGCAGCCAGCTCCCTGTAGAGATCCTGCCATCTTCCCTTCTGTGGACATTACCAAGCCAGTGGAGTGAATCTGCTGCCTCAGGCTCAGCCATCAACAGTAGGCGGTCAATGCCCTCCTGGAGAGCCCTCCATTGATAGTCATGAAGGCTGTGCTCTGCTTCCACAGCTGGAGTCAGTGATGCTTCTAAATACCAGCTGTTGGAAACCACAGGAGGGGGAGAACGCTCTTGTGCTCAGATCCTGCTTGTGGGTTTTTCACGGGTACCATGTGAGAACAGAATGCTGGACTAGATGAGCCACTGGCCTGGTCCAGAAAGCTCTCCTTAT
Organism: Podarcis cretensis; assembly: GCF_951804945.1. Lineage (NCBI taxonomy): Eukaryota > Metazoa > Chordata > Lepidosauria > Squamata > Lacertidae > Podarcis > Podarcis cretensis. Next base: position 16,437,104 of record NC_137181.1, on the reverse strand, counting down.
GATCTTATGTCCCCAGCCCCCAATGAGACTCTTCACTTTGCAGGAGGGGGAGAAGGAGAAAACACCCAGACATGATTCTCTCTGTTTCCTCCTAATTAGTCTAAGCCTGCAATCTATACCCAATCCCAACAAGGCCATGGGGCTCATGGGAGAAACCTCTCACTGGCTTGGGACCCTTACAGGAAACCAGGGCCGTCTTTAACATATGCACCGCTGGGGTGCAATGATCCACCCAGCACCCTCAAATTAACTTTTATTGTCCTATTTTTTTTGGGGGGGGGCGGGGCAAACTCAAAGTTGTTGAGTAACAACGACGCAGTGGAGAAAACTGCTTTTGTTTCCTGACTTGTTAGGAATATTTGACACTACAGAGTAACAGAGTGATGGGGAGGGGGGACTTTTGCTCCATTGCTTTTCACTGCCGCCAATCGAGAGGGACCATGATACATTAGGTACACATTTGGCGCCCCCCAGGTGCCCCACACCCCTTGCACCCCCTAGTTAAGACGGCACTGCAGGGAACACTGTGTTCATATCTGTGCACCCCCGTCACACACAACAGTATTCATGTCACTGTTAGAACCACATCAATAGGATCCTTCCTGCACAAGGTGGGAGGGGGGTGATCAGGTGCAAAAAACCCACATGATATGTGATTCCCTGATTGCACCAAGGATGGAGACAGTAGCCCTTCGTTCCTAAACTCCTACCATCCCTGGGTCATTGGCCATGCTCGCTAGGGATCATGGGAGTTGGAGTCCAACAACATCTGGGCAAAGGGCATAGGTTCCCCATCCCTGATTTTGCACACCTTTACAAGGACATGGGATTACATCCTGGTTTCTCACACTGTGCTTAGGAAGCGAAGATTCTGTCCCATCACATTGAAAAGGGTTAATCATGATGAAATATTCTCAGAAGACGGAAACACATCTGGTGACAGCTAAGACAGATCTTCTTCAGTTCAATTAACAGAAACCTTGTGGCTTTCATAAAATATATGTGTTTATTTTTAGATAATCTTAAAATTCAACATGAGACCCGGAGGTAAGTGGGGTTCTAGAGGAAGTTTGAAGATAACTTGGTGGATATCGCTGTTAAGGCTAATCCAAATGAGGAGAGGCAGAAATAGTCTTAATATTCCTTTTGTGCATTATTATCCTCTAAGGAGTTTAAATAATTTATCAAAATGTTGATTCCTTAATAGCGGAGGAATCCAAGAAATATAGGTCTTTAGACTTAAGACCCACGATGGAATAATTGCATTTTTTCTTAATTTAGATAACTGTGCACCAGTTGAGCCTAAGGCTACTTTGAAAGTTAATGTGGATAAACTTTTAGAAATGAAGATATCAGAAATGAATACATTTTGGAAATTATAGCTTCCAAAGCCATCCTCAGCAGCAGAATGCAACTATTAAGATGGAAGTTATTTGGAGTGTGGGAGGGGGAATTATCTCCTTTCTAAGCCCAGTAATATTGCAACTGCAGAGAGGGAAAATAACATATCAGTTTTAAATCCTATAACCAGTTTTCCTTCTCATTGCCTATTTGGAATCATGAGCTGACAGATTTTGGAAATAGGATTAGATTACCTTTAAAGTTCCAGGGTGGATCCCCTGTTGTCATTTAATTGACTAAGAACATCGCTGCCAGTCTAACGCGCCTCTCCTCATCCACATACTGTTATTTGGCCTCTTTTACTAAATCTTCAAAAGATTACAGAATTTTGAAGTTGTCAGCTAGTTGTCAATGGAGGCTGCATTTCTTCTTAGCCAACTGCAGTTTTTTAGCCAGCTTCCGGACTAGTCCAAAAATCAATAAGACAGATCGCAGAGAAGAGGAAGGAGGACCCAGGTGGTCACTGCTGCGAAATGCAATCCCAGTTGTGTTGCATTTGGACCATTTTGCAAAGATCACAAGCAATCATTTTCCTATTTCCCCATTGACCACCATCACATCCTCCATATTTATGGCAGGCATATGTAGCTGCTTGCCTGATTTGCTGGCCACAACTTGGCGATTTCAACTTTTACTGCTGGCATTTCAAGGACCTAACAACTGCCTTACTGAATCAGGTAAAGGTCAGCCTAAACCGCCATTCAATCACCAACAGTGGCCTGTGTGGATGTTTCTGGGAAGCTAACAAGGAGGGCATGAAGATGATAGCTACCCTCTGTTGTATAACTTCAGCTCCTGGTATACACTGCTCCTACACTTGCTCGATCTAGGTATAATGTCCAATAGCCTTTGATGGAGCCATCTTCCACAAATTTGTCTGGTTTGTTGCTGTCTAAGCCAGTGGTTCTCACCACACCCTGTGCCAGTGAGCTCCATAATTTCCAGGTGTGTGAGGTACTTTCTTCACACCTAAACTGACTATTAGCATATGGAGAACACAGACTATAGAGAGAGTCAAAGTCCCATCTTTGACTCAGCATCCTCCTTCTTCCAGTGACCAAACAGAAGCCTCTGGAAAACTCACAAGCAGGATGTGAACCCAATGGCCCTCTCAAGTCCTCACACAAATGGTTTTCAGAGCTGTACTGTCTCTGATCGTGGAGGCAATACACAGCCACCATGACAAATCGCCATTGGCAGCCTTATCCTCCATTAATTTGTCTTCTTATCCCCTTTTAAGTTGGTGGTCATCACAATGCCTTGGGGCAGTGAATTTCACAGTTTAACAAATGCAAGTGCTTCCTCTTGTCTGTCCCAAATCTCCCACCTTTCAGTTCCATTCTCTCTATCTGCTTCCTCCTCAATGTGCATAACTGTATACACCTCTAAATGCCAGGGCTCCAGCCCTTTCATCATTTCAGATGCCTTTTTCTACACCTTTCCCAGATCTACAGTATCCCTTTCTGAGGTGTGGTGACCAGAATTGTACCTCGTATTCTAAGCACAGCTGCACCACACATTTGTACAAAAGCTTCATTGGCTGACCCCACATTCTAATATTATGAGGGATGAATTTCCTTCTCTTCACACTGTTCAGCCCCCCCCCCCCAACATGGTTATGTGCTAATTGTGGTGGTTTAATAATAAGAAAAAAGAAAATGGCCTAGCATTTCTTTAGCGCAGAGAATAAATCCCATTTTCTCTTGAAAAACTTTTCAATTCCACATTGACACTATACATGTGAAGCACTATGATTCCACTTTCAAACATTGTGACTTCTCCCAAAGAATCCTGGGAGCTGTAGTTTGTGAAGGCTGCTGTGAGTTGTTAAAAAAGGTAAAGGACCCCTGGTAGTTAAGTCCAGTCGCAGATGACTCTGGGGTTGCGGTGCTCATCTCGCTCTACAGACCAAGGGAGCCGGTGTTTGTCCGCAGACAGTTTTTTCGGGTCATGTGGCCAGTATGACTAAGCCACTTCTGGCACAATGAAACACCGAAACCAGTGCACAGAAACACCGTTTACCTTCCCGCCGGAGTGGTACCTATTTATGTACTTGTACTTTTTGGCGTGCTTTTGAACTGCTAGCTTGGTAGGAGCTGAGAGTTGTTAAGAGACCCCTATTCTCCTCAGATGCAGGTGTCACTGTAGTCTAAACCACTGAGCCTCTTGGGCTTGCCAATCCCCATCGGAAGGTTGGTGGTTTGAATCCCCGCGATGGAGTGAGCTCTTGTTGCTCTGTCCCAGCTCCTGCCGACCTAGCAGTTCGAAAGCATGCTAGTGCAAGTAGATAAATAGCTATCACTGTGGCAGGAAGGTGAACAGCGTTTCTGTGCGCTCTGGTTCCCATCACAGTGTTCTGTTGTGCCAGAAGTGATTTAGCCTTGCTGGCCACATGACCCAGAAAGGTGTCTGTGGACAAACGCCGGCTCCCTTGGCCTGAAAGTGAGAAGAGCGCTGTACTCCATAGTCGCCTTTGACTGGATTTAACTATCTATGCCTTTTTTACCTTTATTCTCCTCAGAGAACTACAGTTCCCAGAGTTTTCTGAAAAGAGGGATTGGTTGCTAAATGACTCCAGGAACTGTAGCTTCTTGAAGAGAATCGGGGCCTCATAACAACTCTCAGTAGCCTTCTCAACTAGGGCAGCCATACGTCTGGGGTTTCAAAGGCGGAAATGATGTCCGGAAGGAATTTCCAAAAGCTGGCGCTTTGTCCTCCTGGATGTTAGACAAGTCAATCAATAAATCCCATTTTCTTTTGTAAAGAAAAGCTCAACAACTTTCAGGGTGTCCTGGTTTTTATTTTTTGAAATATGGCAACTAGCCTTAACAAACTACAGTTTGCTACTTGGCCTTATGGCTAAGATCAAGTATAGTATCTGTTCTTATCAGTTCTTATCAGTTTAACATACTACAGTTCCCAGGATTCTTTGTGGGAAATCACGACTCTTTAAAGTGGCATCATAGTGTGTTACGGTGTGGATGTGGCCCAAATCAGAATGGTATCCTTCAACAAGAATCAAAGGCAAAAATTTGGGATTTTGAAATACGTTGCCAATAACAACTCTGTATTTTTTCTTTAAAAAAAGAGAGACGAATCTAGTACAGTAGTATCATCCATGCAAAAGTATATGGGATATTGATCTTACTTTAGAAGGGTTAACAGAGACAGGTATCATATAGTAGGGAAGTAACAGCAAGGACAGCCTTTCCTCATAAAGCAGAGAAGCCCTCTCTGTGCTCTACATCCCGGGTATATCTGGAAAATGGCCCTGTGAGGATGCTAATAAATCCTCTGCAACAAATTATTCACTAAGATCTTTAGGGGAATTTGAATAAATCCTCACAGCCATTTAGTGGGTAATCTCCTGATCAGATTCCCATTTTTCTTTAGAGGACAATAATATAATATATTAGCTCTTGTGCTCTGTGCCAGAGAAATGCTATATATCAAAAATATGAATATAGTCAAAATATTGATCTCTAGCCAAAGTGGAACTAGAGGAAACTGTAAAAATGTAATGTAGTCCATTAGAGAGAGGGAGGGGAGAAAGATTTCAAGCACAGCCGCTTCAGGAAGAAGGGAAGCACTTCCTTAAATGTCCTAATTCCCATGAACAGTGAGAATTCTAGGGGTGCAACATGGAGGAAGGGCCACAATATGCCACCTATTTAAAGCACCATGATACCACTTCCAACAGACATTGCTTGCCTCAAAGAATCCTGGGAACTGTAGGTTTTTTAAAGAGTGCTGTGTTGTTAGGGGACCCATCACAGTGCTGAAAACCGTATTGTCCCAAACAAGCTACAGTTCCCAGTACAGTGGTACCTCGGGTTACATACGCTTCAGGTTACATACACTTCAGGTTACAGATTCCACTAACTCAGAAATATTACCTCAGGTTAATAACTTTGCTTCAGGATGAGAACAGAAATTGTGCTCCGGCGGCATGGCAGCAGTGGGAGGCCCCATTAGCTAAAGTGGTGCTTCAGGTTAAGAACAGTTTCATGTTAAGAACGGACCTCCGGAACAAATTAAGTACTTAACCAGAGGTACCACTGTATTTTTTGGGGTGGGAGACAGTCATGGCTGTTGACATTGTATAAAGGTGCCTGGAATGTAAGGTCACAAGTTCTGTTTTACTGCCTGTGGAGTTCTGTTGTTAGTACAGAGCAAAGCAGGTTTTTTTAAAAAATAATAAAAACAACAGCCATCTTAAATGAAGCTTTTAACTTTTTAATTTAATTTATTTTTGGAGTGCTGTGCTTTAAACAACAAATAGTGTTCTGCTCTTCAGTGCTCCAAAGGCAACACTGTGGACAGCCTCGGTTCTTGCATAGCCCCTTGTCCCATGGAAATACAGTGGAACCTTGGTTCTTGAACTTAATCCATTCTGGGAGTCCATTCGACTCCTGAAACCATTTGAAAACCAAGGCGCAGCTTTTGATTGGCTGCAGGAGCTTCCTGCACTCAAGCAGAAGCCATGTCGGATGTTTGGCTTCCAGAAAACATTCGAAAACCAGAACACTTCTGGGTTTTCAGCATTTGGGAGCCAAAATGTACAAGTACCAAGGCGTTCAAGAACCAAGGTACGACTGTATAGAAAGAATAGGCAGACAGAGCTATAAGGTACAGAAAAGTACAGAAAAACAACAAGGTGAGATCTTGTTAGGATTACGATTTGACTTCGGGGGGTGGTGTTTATGGGCATCACACTTTTGACTCAGGAGAGGGGAAAGACCCCTGAATCACCCCAATAATTTCATTGTCCACCCTGCCCACAAAGTGGCACAGCCCTGGAATCATAGAATGGTAGAGTTGGAATGGACAAGAAGGGTCATCTAGTCCGACCCTCTGCTATGCAGGACAACATGGGGGTCAAACCCACAACCCTGAGATTAAAAGTCACATGCTCTACTGACTGAGCTATCCCTCCAGTTGTATGCCTAGAAGATACAAAGTGCTAAACTGGCGCTCAGTGAATTCAGAGAGAGAAAAGATCCCCAGCATAGAATATGCATGGCATTGGAGAAAATAAGGGCATTGTCATTGGGCTCTCAGCAACATGCACTGGAAGAAGTGATGGCAATCCTACCTGAGAATAAGTCCCAGTAAACTAAGGGAAGCTTATTGTTCAAGCGGACATGTACAGGATTGTGCAGTTAATCTCTTTTATAGACATTTATCTCACCTCCAAGCTCACTATCCAACTTACAGCAAGAGTGGTTTAATATCAAATAAACCATTACGGGGTGATTAAGAACTGTAACTAATAAATAAAAGACAATACAATCCTATGCATGCCTGCTCAGGAGTAAGTCCATTGGTATTCAATCACATAGGTGTGTATAAAATGGGATTGCAGCATTACAGTCTTATATTGCTGACTTTTTGCTTTTTTATTTATTTAAGAGGACAGCCATCTTTACAAGCTGGCTACAAAACTGCATAAATGTGATACTCACTTTCTGTGGATAGGCATAAAATTGTGGAGTCTTATAGCTCCTAGTGTTGAGGCATGCCGATTTTGCAGTGATCTTCTCCAGCTGTGGAGTTGCTTGGTTTCTAACTCGGAGAGGAAACTGCTGACCTCTTCTCTTGCAGTGAGTTATGATGGAAATAAAAGAGTTAGCCCTAAAGGAATGAGGAACTAAATTTCAGAAGCGCAAAATAGCATCTGTCATAAGAAATATAGGTTTAGACCCTCTCCCGGCCCCAAACCTGTGTAGAAGCCTGTAAAAATAATAGCCGTAATGGATTTGCGGCCTGATATTTATGTGGCTTTACTCAGAAGCAAGTTCACTGAGATTTATCCAGCTCAGCTTGCATAAATTAGTATCCTTAGCACAGTCAAGCAAATGACAGAATTTAGCAACCTCTTATGTTTCATAGTTTAATCTTAGCAGCTTGATCCCTCAACCAATTAAGCTGTGATATCTTTAGCCTTTAAAATCCTGAAGGTCTATGAACCTGGTGGTGGTGGTTTGGATCTTCTTGGTGCTTAGAGTTGCCCTAGGATTAGTACCCATGGAATACAGAGATTTTGATGTGGCAGGATCCAAAGTCATGGGTCTTGACATTGGTGTACCACTGATCCTGTGTCTTGTCTGAGAAAACTGTTTGCTCCCACACTCAGCAATGCCACAATCTGGCCATCTGACTCAGCGTTTTCAAGGGGGTGGGGTGGGGATGGGGTAGAAATTCTGCAGTGGGGTGTGGGGTAGAAATCTGGCTTGATTTGCATTTTAATGTGAACCTCCCTAATTCACACTTCATGAAGCAACACTTGAATCGAAATGCCGCTATCCCTTAAAATTCACACTTCTCAGAATTTTGCAGTGCAGCTCTTCATCTGAAGAAAGTGTGTGCATACAAATGTAAAGTAGCATCAAAATGTATTTCTGTTAGGGAAATTGCCTGCAAAAAATGTGCATGTTGTGAGAAATTTGCACAAAGGTCCTAATGAATTTTATTGACAGCTTTTTTAAAAAAGCACAAACTAATGCAGGGTTCCCATATTTCAAAAAGTGAAAATTCAGACACAAAGTTCTTGAACTTTTTTTGGGCAAAGTTGTTGAGTTCCCCCCAGCCCAGACATTTCAGCAATTTCCACCCGGATGCTGTTTACGAGGGCCGAATACTGGCTAAGTCCAGGAAATTCCAGACATATGGCAACCCCAGGAAAACCAAATGTAAGGCTGGAAAAATGAGAAACTGAGAGAAACAAAAATTGACATATTTGGCCATCTATGCTCCGAACTGGTTAGCAAAAAGTGGCTCCTATCTATCTATATCTATCTATCATCTATCTATCTATCTATCTATCTATCTATCTATCTATCTATCTATATCTATCTATCTATCTATCTATCTATCATCTATCTATCATCTATCTATATCTATCTATCTATCTATCTATCTATCTATCTATCTATCATCTATCTATCTATCTATCTATCTATCTATCTATCTATCATCTCTCTCTCTCTCTCTCTCTCTCTCTCTCTCTCTCTCTCTCTCTCCGTCTGCTCAGAAAGGGCTTTTGGGCAACACAGCACAGCTGAAACTTCCTGTCCCGTCTGCTTCCATTTGCGTGTTCAGACCCAGAAACCTCCCCCCTAAATAAATTCACACGACTCAAATTTTAGTTTGGTTTTTGGCAGAATTTAGGCCACAACTTTATTGATTACAGAAAGTGAGTGGTTGCATAGGCTCTGGTTCGACTAGCTCCCTGCCATGCAGGTAGCGCTGACCCAGGGCACCAGCATACGTCAGCCAAGGGTGAACACCTGGATAAGTGGAAAGCTGGGAACGGGCTATCTCCGCCACCCAAATGTCCCCCCTGGACTCAGGCCCGGGTACAACCCCCTCTCAGGGGTTGACCAAACCACTGAGTCCCTCGATTCCTTTAACGGAATACCCTCCACATAGGGATGGCGAGAGCGTTCTCCCGTCCCTATCACCTGGACCAGAGCCTATCCGCAACCTTACAAGTTGTGACGGTTTGCTACGGGGCAGGCGAAACCCAAATGGCAACAGCCAATCAACCAAATGGGGAAAATTCCTGCCATGCCCCTGTCCCAATGACAGACAACATACGACGACATAGCAAGGTCAAGCGCAAAGCCCTAAAAGTAGGGAGAGGTGGGTGGGTGTTCCGATGCACGCACCAAAAGAGGAAGCTCTGGGTCACGTGCATGGGCATAAATAGGTCCCTCAAACCGTTTGGACTGCGTCCCATTGGCCAGATTACACCCAGCTACAAGGGACCTACCAATCGGGTGTTGTGGCTGACCGATCGTACCCACCCATAACGCAGGGGGTCGGTTGTCCAGGTCTCACCGCAATACGTGCCCTCTTTAAGGGAGGACCCGATTTCCGCTCCCAATTACTGCACTTCCTTTTCAGCGCTTCCACTCTATGTCTGTAAGGCCTTGCTCCTGTTGCAGCAGTTGCCACAGCCTTGCAGCGCTTGAATGCATTGGTGGGACTTTGGAGCATTCACCCTAGTGGACCAGTCTCTGCGGGCTTTGGCCCCAGAGGCAGCAAATTTGGCCTGAGACGAAAAGGTCCCCTTAGGATGCAGTGCTGATGCTATGGAAGCATGCGGCCAGTGGCTATAATGGCACTGGTAGAGAGTAGTCAGCAGACCTGGTCCTTCTCTCACCCCATGAATATTCACGTGAATATCTCTCCTCTTTCTTCTACGGTGACCCCAAAGCAGCCGCTCAAGACATCGACCCACGTTTGCTTAGCACTGAGCATCATATTATTTGTGGCATGGAAAGAGGGAGGATGGCATTTGGTGGGGTGAAGCGGCGGGAAGAAGAGGAAGAGAGAAGCCCTTTCCCTCCGTGTTACAGCCAACGGCAACTGTTAATATAATAAAGTCATTCATCCCTGTCATCATAACCCAAGATTAAATAGCCCTAAAACCACTGAAACAGCAATTTTGTGATTAGCTTGATAGGTATTTACAGTCCTTAATGAAACATTATATAGTCATTTGAGCACACTGCTAGCATATTGTGTACCCAAGTTGTCACGCGGCCAAAACCGTAATTCTACTGCATGTATGTAGATAACATCGCAGCCACACAATGCGTAAGTGTAAGTGAAGGATAAATAAGTACTTCGGAAAGATTTCATGTCCTGATTTATTATTTCAGTAAATTTCATTTCTAAATTTGTATTCAAATTGAGGGTTGTTGTTTTTTTAAAGCCTCCCCCTGCTTTAGATTAGACTTATTATACTATAATTAACTTCTATACCACCCTTCATCTGAGTATAGTCCTTGTTGATACCTCAGTCAGCAGAGCATGAGACTCTTAACCTTAGGGTCATGGGTTCAAGTCCTATGTTGGGCAAAAAATTCCTGCTTTTCAGGGGGTTGGACTAGATGAAACTCTTGCTCCCTTCCAACTCTACAATTCTATGATTCTATTAATTAATCTATGACCACAGGGCAGTTTATAATATAAAAACACAAAAATATATAACAGTCACAAACAAAAACAATACCCCCCCCCCCAGTTTAAAATGCCACAGATTCTTTGATTAGCCAGACTATCAAAGGAGCAGGAGCAGTTTTGATTCATTTTTTAGCGGGTGTCTATATTACTGCTGATTAATGTATTTTATTTTATTTTTATTCTTTTTGTGGCGTATTTTTGTCCATATTGAAAATCACCTAGAGATACCCTTTGGTGTCAATTAAATCAATTAAATAAATCTAATCACAAATCCAGAACACATAATAATAATAATAATAATAATAATAATAATAATAATAATATTACTTATACCTCACCCATCTGGCTGGGTTTCCCCAGCCACTCTGGGCAGCTCCCAAAAGAATATTAAAAACACTATAAAACTTCAAACATTAAAAACTTCCCTAAACAAGGCTGCATTCAGATGTCTTCTAAAAGTTTGGTAATTGCTTATTTCCTTGACATCTGAAGGGAGGGCGTTCCACAGGGAGGGTGCCACTACCGAGAAGGCCCTCTGCCTGGTTCCCTGTAACCTCACTTCTCACAATGAGGGAACTGCCAGAAGGCCCTCGGCACCGGACCTCAGTGTCCGGGCTGGACGATGGAGGTGGAGACGCTCCTTCAGGTATACTGGGCCGAGGCCATTTAGGGCTTTAAAGGTCAGTACCAACACTTTGAATTGTGCTCAGAAATGTACTGGGAGCCAATGTAGGTCTTTCAGGGCTTTTTTCAATTTTTCTTTTGCAATGAGATTAATGCCTTTGGTGTTACTACTAAAATGACACAAATTCTCAGGGACATGCCTTTGCAACTGCCGCCCAAGCCAGAGGTGGTCCCCATCCCACCTGCCCACTTTACCTAAGCAGCTCAACTGAGAAGGAGCTGGGCGAGGATGGGCCCTTCATCCTTCATCTGTGCGGTGTCTCCCACTGGTGGGGTAAGTGGGCAGAGGGAGATACTTGAGGTGGTGGCATTGGTGGCGCCTTAGCCTGAGGAGGTGCTCTTGTGTGGCCTGCTACTGTTCCTCAGTTTTGCCTGGGAGCAGCAGCACTACCACATGGAGGCGCACAATACATGCCTTAGGGGACTCTCCTTGCCCTGGGAGCTAGCAACCCACGCTATGTAATGGGTCTGCACTTTGCAAGCTTTCCAGGTTCCCTCAGTTCAGTTGACTCCTCGTGTGGGGCTTTTGCAGACCAGGAACTGTGGGCAGCTGGGGAGGCTGCAGAGTGCTGGACAAACATTCAGTGAGGGGCAAGAAAAAGCAGCACCCCGAGCCACCTCACCATGATAAGGCAAACTCAGAGCCCTGGGCCCACTGACATTCAAAAATGAAGCCTCTTTTGCCAAGGAAGAAAACTTTTGAGAACTTGGAGGACAGGTTTTGGCACAGCAACATCGGAAACAATTACTATTTTTGCTTCACTTTGGTAGAAGTTAATAGGATTGCAGGAAATGACTCTGAGAGATGTAAATGTACAGTAACTTGCCAAAGGCCATGCAATGATCCCGGATAAAATTCTAGTTTTCATCTCAGCTGTTAGAAGTCATTGCTAAATATTCATTTTTATGTGAATGTGTCCTCTAATTGCTCTAGTTATGGCTTTGTTTTGCTTTGCATTATAAATTAATTCTTTCTTTTAAATGGACATGACACTCTCATTAGGCTGCCCCCAGGTCCACAGAGTTCAATGTAAGAAGTTTAATGCACAGGCTGAATGCCGGCCATTACCACAAAATGCAAGAGATTCAGCATACTTGCAGAGTGGTTTAACACTCAATCCCTCTTCCCATGGAACCCTGGGAATTGTAGCTCTGTGAAGGGAATAGGGGTCTCCTAATAACTCTCAGCACCCTTAACAAACTACATTCCCAGGATTCCTTGGGGGAAGCAAAGGCTGTTGAAAGTGGCATGATATGGCTTTAAAGATACTGTATAATGCAGATGGGGCCTAAATTTATGTAACTCAGTCTTAAGCCTCATTTTTCTAAATGCATATAGAAACCTTTTAACATATAAGAGGAGGTTTTCAGGATGTCAAATTGTGGACTCACCTATACAGCTGCAAAAAAAAGGTGTGTTTTAAGTGTGTTGTAAAGTGCATTATACAAATGTGATACTAGATGGCGATGGTGAGCTATGGGAAATTCAATATATTTTTTCAAAATGTTTTTTTAAAAAAACATTTTCGCTATGTTTTATATACAGTGGTACCTCTGGTTACAAAGTTAATTTGTTCTGGAGGTCTGTTCTTAAGCTGAAACTGTTCTTATCCTGAGGTACCACTTTAGCTAATGGGGCCTCCCACTGCATGCGCACTTCCAGCACATGATTTCTGTCCTCATCCTGAGGTAAAGTTTGCAACCAGGAGCAGCTACTTCCGGGTTAGCGGAGCTTGTATCCTGAAGCATTCGTAACCAGAAGCATTTGTAATCAGAGGTACCACTGTATATATGTGTGTGTGTGTATAGATTCCACCAATATCAACCTGTCTAACTGGACCTATCCAGTAACGCCTAAGGGCAAAAGTAGTTTGCAGTTTTGGGGGGAATATGCAAGTCTGTGTTCCATAAAGCTCCATAAAGCAAGGGCATTATTGGGGAAAATGTGAGCTCACACAACTCTCAGGAAAAATGTCAGACTTTACTGCTCAAAATTACAAATGAATATGTAAATCTTGGCTTCAGACCAAAAAGGAGCTGAGTCGCCAAGGTTGTTACATGTGGTCACATACTTCAGCAGATTAATTCAATCTCTGGTCACAGATTACAGTTTCCTTTATGAAGCCACCCAAGAGGAGAGATGGTGTGTGTATCATGTGTTCATCCTGATTTGTTTGCAGGGTGATTTGATGACACTGGGTATTTAACGTGGTTTCGCTCTGATTCATTTGTGGGGAGGTTAGATGGTGTTATGTCAAAACAAGAGCTATCCCACACTTCCCTGTGCATTTCCCCTTTCACGTTCCTTATCTCAAAAAGCCCACACTTTTGAGGAAGCAAGTTTGTTGGACAGTACCTCCCAATCTAGTACACATCTTGGGAAGTTATTTGCTTGCTTTGCATTTGGGCAGTTCTTAAGATATTGTTCCAAAATTTTGCATGATGTATGTTGAGACCAAAGAGTTGGTTTTTGTCTGTGTCTGGATGCACCACAGAGCTACAGTTCCAAGCACTGGGAAGAGGGATTGAGAACTGTAGCTTTTGGAGGGGAAGAGGGGCATCTCCTAACAAACTGCAGCTCCCATAATTCTTTGAGGGAAGCCTTGACTGTTGAACATGATATGATAGTGCTTCAAATGTATGACGTGACTGTGGCCTAAGACATTTTGATGCATGAAGTAGAGCAGAAAATGATGTCCTCACTCCAGGTCAAGGTTACCCAAGGTGAAAATTGTTGTGGTTGTTGTTTATTTGATTTACATCCTAAGCTTCTTCACAAGACCTCAGGGTGGTTCACAAGATAATCAAGGGAATCAGAGTCAGCCAAGTTCTCCTGGGACCTGAAACAGAAAATCCCACAAATACCTCTTCCCCTTTCCCTGGAAGTGAAAATACAGCAGTAATAATTTAAACAACTGCCCTTTCATGACACTCAAAATCAGCTGTCTGATGTTGCTACCTCACTTTGCCTAATAGTAGGGCTGGCTCAGTCAATAAGCACCACACAAGCAGCATGTTGTTCCCCAACTACTGGTATTGAGTTGCATACATCAATGGCTACCTCAAGCATACATCACTGGGACGCAGGTGGCGCTGTGGTCTAAACCACTGAGCCTCTTGGGCTTGCTGATCGGAAGGTCAGCAGTTCAAATCCTTGTGACGGGTGAGTTCCCATTGCTCTGTCCCAGCTCCTGCCAACCTAGCAGTTCGAAAGCATGCCAGTGCAAGTGGATAAATAGGTACCACTGCGGCGGAAAGGTAAACAGCATTTCCATGTGCTCTGGTTTCTGTCATGGTGTTCTGTTGTGCCAGAAGCATTTTAGTCATGCTGGCCACATGACCTGGAAAGCTGTCTGTGGAGAAACAACGGCTCCCTCGGCATAAAAGCGAGATGAGTGCCGCAACCCAATCGTCACCTTTGACAGAACTTAACTGTCCAGGGGTCCTTTATATTGTACCTTCCTTTACACCACAGGGCTCTTTTCAGCTGGAACTCACTGGAACTCAGTTCCAGGACCTCTCAGGTGGGTGCCATAGCCATTATAAGAGAACGAGCGAGGTGGTGCATTCCGGAACCTCTTTTTCTAGAAAAATAGCACTGGTTGGCAGTCATTATCTGAGTGTGGGGTAGGGAGGCAGTGGGAATGAGATGAAGAGAAATTAGGAAGCACACCAGGTAGATACGCTTCTCATTTTGTTATATATAGAGAGAGAAAAAGAGAGAGTGCTTTCTCATCTGAACAATCCTTTCTTCAGGGCTGCCACTAACAGCAGACAAAAGAACACAGTCTCTCTCTCTGCATCCAGGGCTCATTTTCACTGTTACCAAGCAAATGGTGCTGAGAATTTTCTTTTCCAGAAAACCTTTGCTCCCTTTCATCTTGGTAAGCAAAGCAGCCCCTGAAAAGGAAAAAAAAAAAACCCCACACCTCTCCTTCTAAAACATCTTCCATATTGAAAGACCTTAATGGACCACCACATGTCACCACTTCAGCACACAAAGTCAAAGCCAGATACTGGGCTCCCAGGTACATCACTTGGTTCTCCAAAGATGCCTTAGAAGTGGCAGATCTAAACATCAGGAAGCACCATTCCTTTGCTCCGGATAAATTGCACAAGGAAGTAGCTGCTATTGAGCTAACCCCAAAGACAATAAGCGCTGGAAGAGACTGCAGCGCCAAGATGAAATGCTCTGCTTTGACTTTCTGTCCTATTAAGACCAAAAGACTCTCTGGGAAAAATGGGCTGTTGTTACAGCCTTCCCAAAAGAAGCACAGTCATAAGACCAGGAAAGTAAACTTGTTTGTGCATTTCAACAAAAGTATCAAAGGAATAGATGGCAAATACCTGTAATGTACATTCCCGTGGGGCTGATCTGGGCTACAGTGTAGATCTAGAGCCAGTGTCATGGTGTATGTGTGTGTGGGGGTGGGGGGCACAGGGGTAGTTGCCCCAGGCACAAAATTGTTAGAGTCACAACATTTCAACACCCAGTGATGCCTCAATACAGCTGCATGCTTCTGGTGCTGGGCTCCATTGAAAAACGCTTCTCCATGCGAACCAGGAAGTAACCTCTCCAGACAACGGAATGACTCTTATTTTCTTATCTCTGTAGCTGCAACCCCCTAGGTGATGCGGGTGCTATTAGGCAGTTGAATGCGCATGTATACTCTGTCCATTTCCCTCCCTCCCTCCTCTGCATGGCCCCGGGCACTGGCAACCCACATTACGCTACTGTCCAGAGCTGGTCTTGAATGCAGCTACCAAGCTACTGGTTGGGGTGTGTTGTAGGGATCCTATTATCCTTAAGACCATAAGAAGAGCTCTGCTGAATCAGGCCAATGACCCAACTACTCCAGCCTCCTGTTATCACAGTGACCAACCAAATGCTTGCCTGGATAGACAGTAGATAAATGTGAGTGTGTGCAGGACCAGCCTTCTGCTCAAAAGTAAAATTCACATTTGTTGCTCTGCTCACTTTGCCTCTGAGTCCACACACCAATGACAACTGGCCCCTAGAAAGTTGCCCAGAAGGGAATGTGGCCCCCAGACTAAAAAAAGCCCCTTCCTCAGTGTAGGGAACAACCTGTTATTCTTTGTCTTATTCCTTATAGTTTTTGTTGTTGTTTTAGATATCCCTCTTGCAGGAATCAGGATTTTTCAAATACATACAGCATATACGAGCACCCGACAATCTAAATTGGTCACCCTCTTAGTATGGATTAAAGCAGAGTGCCATGAATTGCTTTTTTGGGGGGTAATCCTACTATATGCAGAACTTGAAGCCTGCAACAATTTCAGTTTCGGTTCAGATACAGAAGAAGCCATGTGCAAACATATGCATACCTTAAACCCCAGAGTGCTTCTCCATGCCTGTAAAAACAAGCTCTTGGCATATTGCTTTATTGTATTTTTAATATTTTGTTGGGAGCAGCCCAGAGTGGCTGGGGCAACCCAGTCAGATGGGCGGCATATACATAATAATTTTATTGTTATTGCTGGTGGTGGTGGTGTTGTTTTAGGCTCCTCAATGAAATACCTGTTCCCAGCTAGCCAATGAAATCCTCCTAGACAGGAAATATTTTAAGAGAGCTTCCTTTTCCAGTGGAGCTTTTGCTTTTGCTTGAACAGCTTGGTATTCTGAGCTCTTTGGCGCTGACTTCAATGCTTTTCTCTTTAACCCTGGTTCATCCTTTGCTTCTGACTCACCCTTCTGGTTTGTCCTACAGCTGGTCCCTGGTTCACCTTAAGTGGCAGCCCATGGAATGAATGAAAGGAAATGAGAAGATAGGGATTCTGTCAGTTGGCTATTATAGCTGATAGAGTGGGTGGGTGAAGTCAACCCTTTAAGAGGGATCAGCCATAAGAAGGCAATTAGGCACCTTGCCGATGCATAAAGCCTAAACTTATTTTCTCCTCAAAACAGATTCCCCCACCCCCACCCCAATAAAACGAATAAGGTGCACAAATGCCAATAATTATAGAAGGAGGCAGAGCTGCAGAGCTGCTGGTCCAGGTGCCAAGCCTCAGGCGCCATCTACGTATTCTGTGCCTTAAGTATATCAGACACGATGCCAACATTCATCCAGTATTTGCGGGAACATACATTCCCTCCTGTTACATTCAATTCAGCCCCTCATCTTCTCAGACTGCTTTTATTATGGCAAATCACTCTGAAGATTATGTTCTTTAAGAATCGGCTTGAATAAAGCACGATTCCCCCCTCCTACCTTGCGGGCATCTTTCTGAACGTAAAGGGATTAAAGCGAGCAATAAGGCAGGTAAATACAAGCAAGATCAATGTTCCTGAGCCTAGCCCATTGCCCACACACTTCCCTGATAGAGCTTCACAGCTGTGGAGATAACCAAGGATGGGCTAGCAATTCTGCCTGGGGCTGGATTAAAAGGCACAGTGGCCTTATCCTGAACCATTTGTTGTTGTTGTTTAGTCATTTAGTCGTGTCCGACTCTTCGTGACCCCATGGACCAGAGCACGCCAGGCACTTCTGTCTTCCACTGCCTCCCACAGTTTAGTCAAGCTCATGCTGGTAGCTTTGAGAACACTATCCAACCATCTCGTCCTCTGTCATCCCCTTCTCCTTGTGCCCTCCATCTTTCCCAACATCAGGGTCTTTTCCAGGGAGTCTTCTCTTCTCATGAGGTGGCCAAAGTATTGGAGCCTAAGCTTCACGATCTGACCTTCCAGTGAGCACTCAGGGCTGATTTCCTTAAGAATGGAGAGGTTTGATCTTCTTGCAGTCCATGGGACTCTCAAGAGTCTCCTCCAGCACCATAATTCAAAAGCATCAATTCTTCGGCGATCAGCCTTCTTTATGGTCCAGCTCTCACTTCCGTACATCACTGCTGGGAAAACCATAGCTTTAACTATATGGACCTTTGTTGGCAAGGTGATGTCTGCTTTTTAAGATGCTGTCTAGGTTTGTCATTGCTTTTCTCCCAAGCAACAGGCGTCTTTTAATTTCGTGACTGCTATCACCATCTGAGGTGATCATATTCCCCCTACTCTCAAACACACACAGTTTCAGGATTCAACAGGCAGCTGGCCAGTTTCTGTGCCTGTTTCAAGGCTCTGGTTCTTACCAATGAAACCTTAAATCAACCATCCCCAACCTTCCAGATGTTTTGAACTGCAACTCTCAACAGCTCCAGCTTGGGGGAGGCTGCCCTGAGCTGTAGCCTGCCTCTGTGCTGAGGTCATCTACTGATGCCCATTGCTGGGTGCCACCACCATGACATGCCCTTAGCTCTTTCCAATAGCCCAATTGAGGTAGGTAGATGGTAGCATGGGGGTGGGTGTGCAGGAAACCACTTCAGGTGACAGCTAGGTGCAGCAGAGAGCAGATTGGGTTGTTAAGGTGCCCTTCTGAGTTGTGGTGTCCTTGGCCAATAATGCCTGATCTGGCCAACTACTGGTGTTGGGCCTGTTCATCACGGTGTTCACAATGGAATGTTCTATAGAAGGTCCTGAACTAGGAAGATGATGGTAAGATTAGAAGTGAGATGAGCAGCTGCTTTTGTTTTTAGCTCCCCATCTGTGCCCATGATGCTTTGCAGTAGGGGTGGGAAGCATTTTTCAGCCTGTAGGATGTATTCTGCCTGGGGGACTTTGCAGGAGCCATGGGACATGCCCACAATCAAGTGTGGATAGAACAGTGGGTACAAATCTTACCTTTGTCCTGTAGGCTACACTGTAGCCATGCAATGTACTTAGGCTTCACTACGTAGGATGGCGTGGGAAGAAGGGCCTTGCAATGGCACCAGGGATGAGAAAATGTTGCTCTCAGGTTCTCATCTCTCCCCAGTTCCCCACATTTGTACATAAGAGTGCATTAAAAAAAGAAGAAAAATTCCTTTTGAAAATTCACCAGTATTTTAGTGCAAATTTCTATTAACATTCTCATTCTTGTAAAGCCATCTCCCCCAATGTAAACACAGTTCTGTTTGCTGTTTTTAATATTATATGCATTTATATACATGCTTTACCCAAGAAAAAGATTCTGAGAGACTCTCCCAACAGGAAAAATGGGACTTTGCCAAAAATGTTTATTTTGCATTGTTTTAGTTTTGTTTCAAATTTATCTGGTGTTGTTGTTGTTTTCTGTTTTTATTTTACAACGCCTTGAGAAAAACATGTAGAAAGTGATTAATAATGTAATTATAATAATAATGTTATTTGTCTAAAGTACAGTGGTACCTTGGTACTCGAATGGCTTGGATCCCGAACAAATCGGTTCCCGAATGCCACAAACCTGGAAGGGAGTGTTCTGGTTTGTGAATGTTTTTCGGAAGCCGAACTTCCAGCACGGCTTCTGCTTGAGTGCAGGAAGCTCCTGCAGCCAATCGGAAGCCGTGCCTTGGCTTTTGAACAGTTTTGGGAGTTGAACGGACTCCCAGAATGGATTAAGTTCGAGAACCAAGGTACTACTGTACTTGGCTAGAGAACTACGCCGCAAAATTCAGAGAAACATGAATTTTGAAGGACGTCCATCTTTTAGTCCAGGTAATGTTTTGGAAACTGCAAATAAAGGTAGGTTCACCAACTGAATTGAATTTCTGCCCCACCTCTAAATGGCCCTCGTCTTGTTTCCTAAACTCTGAGGAGCAGAGATAGGAGGACACACATTTATTAGGAACAGAACGCCTCAAGCTTTTGCAACACACTTTCCCTCAGTTAAGTCCCTTTCATTTAAGTAAGATTTGGGGGGGGGGGAGAGATTGAGAGTAAAATAAAAAATAAAAAGCCGCTAATGAGGTGCCAAATTATAGTGGCAAGTGTTCGTACACATCCTAGGCAGCTGATTATATTTCATCAAGGTGGCTAAGTAATATAGCCCTCATAATGAACTAATGGATTTGCAGGTCCAGTTAACACCCAAAGTTCAATCATAGACAAGTTAAAGTTAATCACGTACTAAAAAAGGATTAAATTAGTACATTTGAATTCAAGTGACAGAGGCATTAGAAGCAAGCTGTACTTCCTTCCCCCCTTCTCCTTGTCTCTCCCTCCACCGCCACCCACTACCCCCACTTTCTTTGGGTGTTAGCTTCTGAGGAGAGAATCATACTTGAAGTCTTCAACTCTATGGGGACTTCATGCTTCAATACCTTCCCACCCATGCATATAGAGTTGCTAATGACAGAGAGGCCTACCCATCAGGGAATGCAATTCCAAGTAGACATTTCCCCCCAAATGGATTATTTCAGCCTGGTTGGTCACAGATTCTGTAGTTTCCCTGCGATTCATCTTACTATTAATAATGTCAGAGAATTTTAGGCCCTTGAATTAAATAATGATAAATAGGAGACACCGAGCGAGCTTGGCTGAGGCACTGGCTGTTTATTTCGGCGCAAGGCTCTGTCAGGCCTGATAAATCGGATCCCTGAAATAGTTTATAAAGTACCAAATTGATGTGGCAGTCGGCGAGGGAGAGAATTAATGTTATGAAATAGGCCTGCAACCCAGATTTTGATGAAAGCCCAGGAAAGCCTTTTATATAAATTCGGTGTCTGTGCAGGAAATGGTTTGGCCGTGCAGGGATGTAATGTGCTGTTGTAATAGCGGCGAGGCACAGGTCAGCAAGCGAGGAGAACGGCCGAGGCCTGGCGGTGTGGAGAGCTCAGCCGGCTCCGGCGCTGTGGCTTGGCAGATTGGAGGGGTGGTCATGGACGGCTCGCTTATTATACGGAGCAGTGAGGGGACACCGTGCCTACAAAGGGGGGAAAATGAAAGCCGCTTTTGAAAGAGGTACTTTGGCTTTCAAGTTCCATGCAGTTGCTTGTGCCAGGGAGAGAGAGAGAGAGGATGAAATGTCACACAGAGGAGTACAGTCGCTACTTTGGCTACCCTCCACATGAATGGAAATCCTTGCATTTCAAACTGCCCACTGGGAGGGAGGGGGGAAAGTCACAGGAAAATATATATCTCTAAAAGAGAAGGCAATTGGAGTGGTTAATGTGCATAATAACCAGCCATTGTGCACATCCGCCAGGAGAATGTGCACATCACCCATCCACAAAGGGGGGAAGGGGACTTGTGCACATTTCCTGGGATATACAAGAACCATATTTCTACATTATCTACAAACGTTGACAGAGCCAGCCTTGGCGCTTGCCAGGAAAAAAGAGTTGACCAGCTGGCTGTTGAGGCTAGATGGATGACTAGCCGCAGAACGAGGCGGCAGAGCCCTGGGGTAGCATGGTAGGCTACACAATCTGGCAGGAGGAATGGCCTTTAGGAAAAGACAACATGTTTCTCCTGCTATAAAGAAACTCCCTGAAAGTAGAGGAGGAGTGTGTCAAGGAGAGTCCCAGTTATGCTAGCTTTCTGCTTCAAGCCATTTTATGTATGTATGTACATAGTGTGATAACAAAAAGTGCCTGGTTCCTGTTACTTCAGGTCTCTACCACATAATTCAGTGCCAGTGTGGTGCAGAGTGTTGAACTAGGATATGGGAAAGTTGGCTCAAATCACTCCTCAGGCAGGAAACTCACTAGGTGACCTTGGGCCAGTCACCACCTGCCAGTTTAAGGGCTGTTGTGAGGCTAAAATAGAGGAGAACCATGTAGCTGCTTTCAGCCCATTGGAGAATAGGTAGAATATAAGTGTAATAAATAAATAATCCCTACCTTATTCTCTTGCATGGGTAGATCAAGCCTGACTCTTTAAAACACCAGAGTGAGGGACAGACTTGAGTTTCCCTCTAAGGAAGTGAAGTAACAAGGGAAGGAACTAAAGTCCTTTATAATCTATAAAGGTAAAGGGACCCCTGACCATTAGGTCCAGTCACGGACGACTCTGGGGTTGCGGCGCTCATCTCGCTTTATTGGCCAAGGGAGCCAGCGTACAGCTTCCAGGTCATGTGGACAGCATGACTAAGCCGCTTCTGGCGAACCAGAGCAGCGCACAGAAATGCCATTTACCTTCCTGCTGGAGTGGTACCTATTTATCTACTTGCACTTTGAGGTGCTTTTGAACTGCTAGGTTGGCAGGAACAGGGACCGAGCAATGGGAGCTCACCCAGTCGCAGGGATTGGTAAGCCCTAGGCTCTGTGGTTTAACCCACAGCACCACCCACGTCCCTTATAATCTATAGCTCCATGGAAATTAGGAGCTCATTCTACACTGTTACAGTGGCGTGCTGCAATTTTTTTCACGGAAAGATACTACTACAATATAATAAACAAATTTTAAAATGGCATTTAAGAGGCGAAACCTACAATTAATTCTGGGAAGGGTTGAAGTTGGATGAAATGTTCAAAAATTTGCATTGATAATAAAGTTGAATACCTAGCAGTGCCACACACAGAGGGCAGATGAATGGAGTTATGTCACCAGCACAGGAATCGCTGCTGCTTATTTGGATGGGGCAGCAGTTACTTTATGGCCCTACGTCAGGCATAGGCAAACTCGGCCCTCCAGATGTTTATGGCCTACAACTCCCATGATCCCTAGCCAACAGGACCAGTGGTCAGGGATGATGGGAACTGTAGTCCAAAAACATTTGGAGGGCCGAGTTTGCCTATGCCTGCCCTACCTGCACCAACCGGTCCTGGAGCTGGGACTTGTATTTATGTTCCACCTTGCTGAATAGCTGGTTGGTACAATGGCTGATTGTCTGAAAGGGAGGGTGCTCTGGCTGCTATACATGCACACAGTTGGACTGAGACCACTTAGCCATAACTTGTTTTCAGGTACTGAGTGTCGGAATCTCCGTTCTTCTGAGCTGATAAAGCTCATCTTCCTCCGGCCAAGTCCTTCAGAATTGCCTCTGACGTGATTGATGACCAGAGCCTCTGATAAGGCTCCAGGCACATCCCCCATTCAGCAGAGTTTCCAGCACAGGGAAGAGACGAGAGGTTTGGGCTACATTGCTAGGAGTTTTATTACTAACTACGCAGACAGCAAAAACATCCTCTCTCTGTGAGAGCAGAGAGCAACTGAAACAAACAAAGGAACAGGAAACCAGTAACGTCACATCCGTCTCCCGTCTCCCCTGAGACTTCCAACAGTATGGAATGTGTGGAATGTAATCAGAATCTTGTGACTCCAAAGCAGCTGCACAGTTTCAAACAGAAACACTGAGCCACTCCACGGAGTAGAGGGAAAAGGTGTATTCTGCAACATGTCAGTGATGCAGTAATGATGCATTATGCAGTGACACCCATACACAAAACTAATAATACACTGTATTAGTTGTTCTGTTATGCATCCCTGGTATTATTGCCTTATTGCCCTCTGGAGGCGCGCCCTTGCACTAAGGTGCCACAGAAGAGATGAACAAACATGCATACACATTTGTGGTATGAAAAGTTATAGCAGGCAGTTCCAGATCGACACATGCATTGGTTGGAAATGAAGCAGCAGGTCCACCCCAAAACCTTTGCAAACTGTACTGAAAGAGGGATCATGTCACTGCTACCATCAAGAGCCTAAATCATCACGAATGCACAGTGGGAAGGGCCCAGAGAAGAATCTAGAGGGGCCCAGAGAAGAATGTGTGTGTGCGCGCTTTAAAAAAGCACCACAAGAAAATGTATAACTGTTTCCTCTGTGACAAAAAGGCATGCACCATGAAACCGGGTGAAATCGAGCAGAAATGAAGTAGAGATTAATGCGAGATGGGAAACGTGCCATTTCATATGCAAATTGGCATTTCCACCAGGCAAATCTGGGAGGCAAACAGTGCAGATCAGTGTGGAAGGCACTGTGTCACGCAGAGGCCATTTTACTGCTCTGATACACAGAGATGTGGATTCTGCCTGCATCTCTCATAGGCAACGCTGGACAGATCTCATCAAAAGGAAACAGTAAGTCTGTTCACATGTCACCTTAAACCGGATAAGTCCTTGAAGGAATTCAGATCAGTGGCAGAGTGCCTGCTTTGCAGATGCAGAAATTCCCAGGTTCGATGTCCAGGCATGATTGGGAAGGTCCTCCATCAGAAACCCTGGTGACCCACTGCCAATCACTGCAGGCAGTTATCTGACTTGCTATGTGGTAGCTTCCTGACCCCACCCAGAATCTATATACAGTGGTACCTCGGGTTACAGATGCTTCAGGTTACAGACGCTTTAGGTTACACACTCCGCTAACCCAGAAATAGTACCTCAGGTTAAGAACTTTGCTTCAGGATGAGAACAGAAATTGCATGGCAGCAACAGTGGGAGGCCCCATTAGCTAAAGTGGTACCTCGTTAAGAACAGTTTCAGGTTAAGAACGGACCTCCAGAATGAATTAAGTTCTTAAACCGAGGTACCACTATACACATAGGCTCTTTCGCAAACTTTGGGGCAGGTCTAGCAGGTACAGTTCTGCTTCCTCTTCTATTCACTTTCAATGTTACATGTGCAGTCAGTCTGATGGGAAAATAAAATGAAAGTAATATACAATTGTAATGCAAGGTGTGGTAGTCTGCTGAAACAGGTCCACAAAGTACTGAATTGGATCCAAGCTTAGTGCTTCATCGTCGTCGTCGTCATCATCATCATTTTATTTATTTATTTATTTATTTATTTATACATACATACATACATACATACATACCCTGCTAATGGGGCCTCTTGCTGCTGCTGTGCTGCTGGCACACGATTTCCGTTCTCATTCCATTCTCAACTTGAGGTAACTCTTCCAGGTTAGCAGAGTTTGTAACCTGAAGCATTTGTAACCTGTGGTGTTTGTAACTTGAGGTACCACTGTGTGTGCGCGTGCATATATATATATAGAGAGAGAGAGAGAGAAAGAGAGAGAGAGAAGTCTTTAAGAAAGCTTTCCTCTTGTGCCTCGATGTGGAGAAATTAAGCAGGTGAAACTTTTGCTGGCATGGAGGTAATGCTTGGAGGCGGAAAACCTGCCTTCAAACAATTTGGGAGGATGGATGAGCTGCTGAATCATGGTTTGTTGCCCATAACAAAGCACTCAGATCACTCCTTTGCCAGAGGCACACTTACCTAAATGAAAAATGGAAGCCCACACCGCTAGGCAGCTGGCAAGTGGCTAATCACACACACATACAAGGCCCATGTGAATCAGGAAATATCTGCCTGAATTATGGTGCGGTGAGCAAGCGCAGCAATAGCATCCTTAGATAGTTATCAGGACTCCAGCTAAGCCGAGGGCTGGTCCGTCCATGTGGCAGATTGAGGCAGCTGCCTCAGGTGGAGGAACCTGCAAGCGAGCACCTGCTGCTGCCAGAGAAGTGAGGAGTGTGGGATGTAATCCACTGAGAGCAGTCAAGTACAACATTCCTTGTTTTCCTAGAGTGGACATGCAAGGGGATGTTCGGTCCAGCCAGTCGAAACTTCCTGTTCCTCCTGAGCTGGAGCATCCTTCCTTGCATGTGACCAATGGGTGGGCATGGCTTTTCCAGACTTGGTAAAAGGACAAGGCATGCTGCCAGTCTCTATCTTTTCCATCTTCTTTTTTGTCCTGCGAACTTCCTGGACTGCAAACTGCAGTCACTAGGTCAACCCACATATGGGGTAAACCTGTTTGTATATGTTTGTAACTTTAAACTTTAAGCCTGCCTTCAGGGATCACACTGTACTCTGCCTGATCATGAGTAAACTTTCTTTTTATTGCTTATGAATAAGACTGTGGTGTCTATTCTTTTAGGAGGGATTCAAGGGGTCTTACCAGGAAAATATTAGAACACATTTCAATCTGGACAAGCCAGATTGAATTGCGTACTGTCTTAAGAAACTCACACGCGTTTGCAACTAGTTTTCTGCTGTGTGCGAGAAGGGGAATGTAAACTCTGCTAAGTAAAGGAACTTGCTAGCTCAAGTTAGGAAGGATACTAATAAACAATACATCATCTCCTGCCACACTGAACATTCCCACAAGGAGAAGTGGCTTCGGCAGCTTCTGGGTTCCAGCAAGATCTCTCGAAAGCCCCGCGAAATCTCACAGAGGCCTTCAGAGGCTTCACACAACCTCCCCAAGACCCTGGAAATGAGGCAGAGCACCTCGCTTATCAGGGGGTCAGGATTTTGTGCTCTGAGGTCTTAGTCCAACAGCACTTTAGCCATCGCACCACAATTAGCTGGCTACTCCATACAGGGATCATGTATCAGTAGTGCTTTGAGCACTTAAAAATAAAAATAAAAATGGGCATTTTTTTTTAATTTCAGAAGGTTTAGGTACAACCGTACCGCATAGGATCAGTCTTCATATGAATGCCAAAATTATTTTAACAGCCTTAGTAAATGCAATAAATATTATACGTTGCTAAGCACAAAAGTATTGTGAGACACATGAAATCTGCTGGAAGAATAACCTTCAAAAATTCTCCCCAGCCCCCACCACAGCACACAAATAGAATTATGATGGAAAGATATACATAAAAGGAAGAAAATTTAAACCAAGCATTGCCATGTGGGGCTTTATTTTTGTGCTGTTTTCCCCTAACAGCTCTTTATCTTGCTGTTTCTCCCAACTCGATATGAAATGTTAAATTAAAAGGTTAGTAAATCCAGTTCCGTTTTTTTATATATAAAAATAATAATATGGGGAGGGGGACTTCATTCCAAGAGAATCTGTGCTGAAAACGCGAAAGGTCAGCGCAGCCTAAAAATCAATATTTTTTAACTGGAAAGATTCCCTTTTAATATGTTGTTCATAGCCTTTTTTAAAGCTTTCCAGATTCTATCCTCCTAATCCGTAAATCCTCACTTACTTTCATCACCATAGAAACACCTGCTGGTAAAATCAGTGTCGATCAGAAGCAGGCCTCTCTCTCTTTCTCTGCTTTTGCCAGCAAAATGAGTTCTAGAACTTCTAGGCACCAGCCACGTGGCCAGACTGTGAAACTCAGCAACAAGCCCAATTCTTCCTTTCCCCAGCCCCATCCACACTATAAATTTAAATAATTCTGGGAGCTGTAGTTTGCGAAGGGTGCCAAGAGTTGACAGGAGTTCCCTATTCCCCTCACAGAGCTACGATTCCCAGTGTTTCCTGGGAAGAGACACTGACTGTAGCTCTCTGAGGGGAACAGGGAGTGTCCAAACAACTCTCCTCACCCTTAACAAACTACAGCTCCCAGAATTATTATTTTTCTTGAGGGGAAGCCATGACTATTTTAAGTGGTATTGTAGTGCTTTAAATGCATAGTGTTGATGTGGCCATAGTTGGGCCCATTGCGCAGTCTGAGGGGAAATAATACAGTGGAACCTCGGTTTTCGAACGCAATCCGTTCCGGAAGACCGTTGGACTTCCGAAACGTTCAAAAACCAAAAATTGAAAGCGGAAGCCTTAATACAATAGGGAAACTCAACACGGAAGCTGCATGGCACGTTCAGCTTCTGAAAATCATTCAAAAACCGAAGCAGTTACTTCCGGGTTTTCGGCATCCAGGTTCCAAAACGTTCGTCAATGGAGACATTCGAGAACTGAGGTTCCACTGTAGTGAGGTTTTACACTGTGCTTCCAAGGTGCCACAATCCTGCAGAATGGATTGGGATGTTTTTTTTGACGTACCAAGTGACCTGTTAGTTGCTTGATTCTTTCCTGCCACCCCAGCTCTCTGATCCAGTTTTTGCAGTCCAAAGTAGGCAATAAAAGCAGGAGGTTTACTGGCTACCATACATGGTTTGTCAGATGTAGCCAAGCTTGGTGAGACTGCACAGGGTTTTTTCTTTTTCTTTTCCCCAAACCAGAACTCAGTTCTGACACCTCTCAGGTAGGTGCCATTGCCACTCTTAAGAGAACGAGAGAGGCGTTCATGGTGAGTTTCGGCACCTCTTTTTCAAGAAAAAATAGCACTGGTTGCTCCAAGTTCGCTGTAGGAAAGCAAATAGGTTGAGCAAAATCTTTAGCAAATGTTAGAGAATGATGTCAATCCTCCTATAACTTGTAAATATCTAGTGCTTGCGCTACTATCAGCAACCAGATTGGCAATAGCCCGATACTGGAAATCATCAAAAGTTCCTATGAGGGAGGCATGGTTTATTAATGTATGAAACATCACTTTATCTGTTTGTCTAGAGTCAGACATAGAGATGTAGTCTGGGGTGAAACCATATAGGACAGTTTTGACGTGGACTGGGCTCCCTTTTTTATTATACAAAAAGGGAGAATAAAAAAAATACGGTACTTCTCCCCTGACTCCCTCCTCATTGTGGTTGGGCTATATAGACTCATCTTAAAAATGTGGCTATATGTAATTGCATCTCTGTAAATAGATTTTAAAATACTGAACACGCTTTGTGTAGGGTTCTGTGTTAGTTTGTACATATGTGTATGATAATTGAATATGAATTATTATTTTTTAAAAAACAGAGATGGCTAGAGAGTAAAGTAACCATGACTTGAGTAAAGTAAGTTTATATTGTAAGATAATGGTGCTTTGTGTTTCAGATATTTTATCACTTCACTAGTCATAGTCTACTGACTTTGTGGAATTTTTGTAGTTTTTTTTTTTTTTTAAAAAAAAAAACCCACCATCCACAGACCTCTTGGATAAATCATTTGTAAATCAAGAAGGAGCCGAGTTAATATCTCAGTTTGCGACTAAATGTATGCATATGTGTGTATCTGTCTATTCAAGGGGGATCGATTGAGAAGCTTATTTCCAGGAGTCTTCCAACATCTATGTGGCTACTTCCCTAATGATTATTCCATATCCAGCCCACTCTAACTAAAGAGCTGCTAAATTAAAAAGTCTGCTGTTTGAAGCTAAGGCTACAAATTGAATTTCAAACACCTAATAAGATGTCAAAAATTACCTCAAGCTTTGAAATGTCACATACTGTAAAAAATACAAATGAGTCTCGAAATGCAGGCTCCAGCCATAATTAACATTCTGATGTGTTCAAATAATCAAATGTTATCCTCCAAGGAGCATATTGATGGAGATTATTATAAGTGATAGTTCGCTAATCACTGGGTGACAACTATTTTTTATGTCATTGATCCAGGCTGCCTTGTCTATTTCGTCAGTGTCACTCAGCATCTATTTTTTTATTTTATTTTAAAGAAGGTGATATTTTCCCCCACACGGAGACAGCTCGTCCTAGAGTTCCCAATTGATGTCAACCTTTGCTCACAGTTATCATCTGCACACAGCCAGGCTTCGTTTTAAATCAGAGAAGCAGGGATAAATAAAAGTGGATGGCTTTCAGTTCCAATCACATCCTGGTTACCCCCTCCCCCCACTGCTCACACCAGCCAATAAGTTATCATGAAATAATGGATTTTTATCTATAGGAAAGGGCTGGATTGAAGACTTTACAGTTTTTTGAAACATCATTCTGTTTCTTGGGCTGTAGAAGCACAGAATATTCAAAGCTTTCTCAGTCCTTTTCCTTGAAGAAAACTGAAGGGTGTGTGTCACGTGGTTCATAGACTGAAGAAAATGAGATCCTAGCTTTATATTCCGTATTGTTGAAGAGACTAAAATGGTGCTAACCATGATAATTGAATTTCACAGCTCTGTTCCTTACGTTCACCCTTGGGACGTTCCCTGATCAATAAGGCATAAGACGTATGTAAACTCCAGGAACCATTTCCTCTCAATATTCATATTTTGTGTCAGTTCTACTCACATGAAGTTTCTGGCAACTTAACCTCAACCTATTATTATTATTATTATTATTATTAGGCAGCTCACAACAACAGAACTACAAAAGGAGAACACAAAATACATAATCAAAACAAAACAAAAAGAAACCTGTCTATTTAAAAGGTGTAAAATGTTTATCAGCAAAAGGCCTCGATGAAGAGCAACATTTTTGCCTGGTGCCTAAAGATATGTAATGAAGGTGCCAGGCGAGCCCCCCGGGGGAGAGCATTCCACAAGTGGGGAGCCACCACAGAAAAGGCCCCGGTGGAATAGCATGGGGGACATTGCCCTGGGCACATTTTTGGAGAGGCCGCAGCCAGGTGCCCCTATGATAGTTCCCTCATTGTTGTTTTTTTAAAAAATAATATTTATTACTTTTAAAACTTACAAAAAAGAAAAAGAAGAAAGACAAAAGAACAAAAAAGAGAAAAAACAATACAATACAATATATAAACTATACAAAACACAACCTTAACACATTAAACTAAACACAATAAACTAAACAAAACAATACAAAAACAATTTAAAAGCATACACCATACCTTTTCCATATTCTATCTTTCATTCCCTTGTTTCATCGATCTCCTCTCACCTCCCTTTTTGTATTCCACTTCTATTAGTTGTCTCAGCAATTCCTTTCCCTCTTTTTCTATTTTCTGTCATATAAATGTCTTAACCTATTTTTAATCTTATTTTCCATTAAAACTAGTATACTTATTTAAGCTTAACTCCTTAAAACATTTCCACAAAGGCCATAAAATTTCATTCCAACATTTTTCTATCACTCATTAATTTTACAATATTTCTATATATAAACTTTAAATTTTCCAATCTTCTTCCACCATCTCCTCTCCCCGGTCTTGGACTCTGCCAGTCACTTCCGTCAACTCCATACAGTCCATCAACCTGGAGATCTTATGTCCGAGGCTCTTAACTCTTTTCCACATCCCTTCTGCAGGTCTTCTTCATATTCTTTGATGCTAAAGAGCAGATCTCGGGGAAACTCCGACCTAACAATGCTTTTATTCCTTCTCGACAGGTCAGCCAAATTTCCATAGTTAAAGCTAAGATCCATAAAGTATTTTGGGGCATGTTTCAAGATTCCTCCAAATCCAAAGGCCCCCAGAACTCCAATCTCCTCCTGACCCAAGTCCATGTCCCAAAAGTGCATGGAGGGATCTTTCCAACTTTCCTTTTCCAGTCCAGGCCGGGCTCCGATCCTCAAAATCTGACTTTTTCTAGTTTCAATCATAAAAGGCCTCAACTTATAGTCCTCAATTTGCCTCTGTAAGGCTGAGGCTCCCACTTGTATTACTTTAGGTTCGACAACAACAACTTTCTCCTTCTCCTTTTCCACAATTTGTCCTGCTAAAATAAATTCTTGTACCAAATCCTGAATAATTTCTGTATTGGTGCTCACTTTTTGTCCCAAATTAATCACTTTTTGTCCCAAGTTATCAATTTTAGTAGTCAAAACATCCGTCTTCTTGTGAAGTTGTTCCAACGAGTAGCTTATTTTACATAATGCAGTCACTAAGGTTTCTCCTGTCGACATTCTTAAATGGTCCAAGGTCAATCCCTGATTCTCACAGTTCTTATCATGCAGCTGGAGATTCCCCAGCTCCACTCTTGTAACAGTTTCAAAAGCTCCCTCTAGAGGGAAACAGTCTCCACTTGTATCAATCCTTTCAAGCACAGTTCAAAAAGTAAAGTTAGTTTCAATTTTCAGTTACTTTTCCTCCTTTTTAAACGCAGAAGAGGACAATGGAAACAATATATTTCTCTTATTTAACTAACTGTCAACATACGTTCTCTTCACTGTCAATGAACTCTCCCAAAACGTCAATCTACTAGCAGCCCATTTCCAGGTTCAGAGCAGGGGTAATTTAATTTTTATCACTCTCTCCTGAAGGCTACACACTCCAAAATTTCCCCCCTCTTCTCCTGCTTCCAAGGGGGGTTTAATGATTTCAATCGATGGAAGTTTAATCCTTTACATAAGGCTTTCCAAGACCTTAGCTTGCAGCTTCTTTGCTTCAATCTATTTACAAAAGGGGAAGGCGGACTTCCTGTTTGAGACCTTCCCATTTCGGTACCAAATTAAGACGTTTGTAAATCCAATTTTCCGTTCTACTCATGGGTAGTTGTTTGAAGTCAAATTGTCCACAGGAAAAAGTCAGCGCTCTCCGGCAACAGCAATGCGGCTACACTCCTTGAAAAAAGCAATCAATTCGAAGCACCGCGCCACTCACCTCACGTCACTCTGGATCCCCAAAACTGGGTTTCCCCACAAGCAGGGGAGGTGCAAAGGGTGCCAGCTGAATCCCATGTTCACAAGCTTCTCCCGCCTGTGATTTTAGTGGGTCTCCGCCTTCGCTGTGGCGGTCAGACCCTGATTTCCACGGAGCAAATTCCTCCCGATCGGAGGAACTCCGCCATTGCCAGAGGTGCCAACCCGCCATTGCCAGATGTGCCAACCCTCATTGAGGGAAGCCATGCCCGGACTAGCATTTGGGGCTGGGTTTGGGCAGCAGCAGCAACCTCTCCACTTCAGGCATGACCTGGGGTGGAAGTGTCAGAGAGGCGGTGGTGCTGCGATCCCCGTGGGAGAGGGGGCGGTGCTGCCCTGCTCTGAGGGGGCGGATTTGGGGGGCCCTTCAGCCGAGGAAGGAACGAGCTTCTTTGACCACTGTGCTTTGTGGACCCCATAGATCTTGTTTCTACCTCTGTGTGTCTGGCACGCAGAGGGAGGAACGAGCTCCATCGACTCCAAACCAAGGGAGCTCGTTCCTATCAGCTCATGCAATGCTGCTAAAAGGACCGTTCTCGTGTTGCCACCCTCCAGACCTCTCATGGAGGAGGCATATGAAGAAGAGCCTCAGATGATGATTGCAGGGTCAGGGCCAGTTTATATGGGGAGAGGTGGTCCTTGAGGTATTGTGATCCTGAGCCATTAAACAAAGCACACCAGGTAATTCCCAGCACTGGTTTCCAACCTCACTGCAAGAGTTTTTCTGACGTTATGGGTTCTACACCACAGTGACCACATTTTATTTTATTTTATTAGATTTATATTCCACCTCTTATCTAAGGAGCTCAAGGTATGTAGTTCTGCCCTCTCCCCTTTTTCTGTGAGGGCCCAAGTCCCCACAGTGAGCTTCATGGGTGAGTGAGCATTTGAACCCTGGGCTCTCACATCTTAGTCCTGTCGCTCTAGCCCAGGGGTCAGCAAACTTTTCCAGCAGGGGGCCAGTCCACTGTCCCTCAGACCTTGTGGGGGGCTGGACTATATTTTGAAAAAAAATATATATGCAAGAGCACCATGAGCCCCAGTGTCTTGCGAGTGGCAGGGGCTGGCGGCGGCAGGATGACGACAATGAGTGGCGCGCAAAAGAGCTCCAGAGAGGGGCTGCTTAAAATGGCGGCCGCTCGAGCACTGCTGCTGCTGCTGGCACCAACAAAGCACGGCCCCTTTCCTCCTCTAGGCATGGCAGGGAGAAGCCAGGAGGAGGGAGGGAGGAGGCGCTGGCACCACCGCCGTGTGAGGAAGAGGGAAAGAACGTGCATGGTGGTGATCCACGCGGTGATTCCCGAACCGTCCACAGGCCGGATTCAGAAGGCATTTGGGCCTGATCCGGCCCATGGGCCTTAGTTTGCCTACCCATGCTCTTGCCATTACAAAACGATATCTCTCCTTGTGCACTGGCAAAAGAAGAAGAAGAAGAGTTTGGATTTGATATCCCACTTTATCACTACCCGAAGGAGTCTCAAAGCGGCTAACAATCTCCTGTCCCTTCCTCCCCCAAAACAAACACTCTGTGAGGTGAGTGGGGCTGAGAGACTTCAGAGAATTGTGACTGGCCCAAGGTCACCCAGCAGCTGCATGTGGAGGAGCGGAGACGCGAACCTGCTTCACTAGATTATGAGTCTACCACTCTTAACCACACCACTGCAGACACATCACCAAACAGGGCACAATTGCGTAAAATTTCCATATGGTAATTTTCACACATAGATGCAAATCCAGAAATAACTACTGTTTCAAGAGAAATGCAATGCATCTCACCAGATGACCCTTTGCCATCCCTTCCACCTCTACAATTCTATTATTCTATACTGCCCGCAGCAATGGAGGCAGGCAGAGCATTGAAAAGGATTCTAGCCTAGCCCCTTCTTTCAGAACTAAAACAACAACGAGGGAACATGCACAATCACAAACTCACACTGGTTGTCGAAGTAAAAGTAGCACCATGTTTTTCTGATGACCGTACGGCTTGAGTCCCAGTTCCAAGCAGGATATGTGAGATGGATAATTGCTCATAATTCTTCACTCTTGGATCTTTTACCTGTAATATCCGAAGCTGGTATTTTTCCCAACCTGCACATCTGATTCTCCTTTCTCCTCCTGTTTAAATATCAGGCAGCTGCAGCATGTGGATGCCACCTGGAAAATAATTAAGGAAGGGGTCCCTCGCCCATCTGGTGTAAACTCTTGTCTTCATTTAGTGGGACTCTGAATGTGAAAACAGCTGAGGATCAAGCCCTCTCCCCATATACCAACGATGGGAAAAAACAACAACCCACTATTCGTATTATGGAGATGGCAGGACTCAGGGATTTTTCTCCCCTCTGTCCAATGCGGAGTTCAATACATAAATCAATATTTAATAACAAAGCGATGTGATTGTTGTATGCACTTTGCTGTGCCTCTTGGTGTGCTTTAATAATCCTCCCTTCCCAAGGGTGTTAGAAGCTTTAATTAATTGATGCCTGTGAAGAATTGTGTGCTGCCTATAGCATGGCCACTGGGGAAGGATAATACTGTGCTGTTCTGTTTTGTCCCTCGCCATCTTGCCCCACTGGGTTTAACGGAGCCTCATTATGATATTCTGCCACGTTCTCTTCAATTGATCTCAGTCCTTTTTGAAATGTTCTCATATGTTGCTGTTTCCAGGATTGCTTCCATGCTGGTCAGAGATGGCGCAAAGCAGCCTTCCCCCACCTGGTGCCTTCCAAAAGTTTTGAACTACAACTCCCACCAGCCCCTTAGAGACCTGAAGGCCCTGAGCAACCTGTTGCCAACTCCCAAACACCCATGCGATGTAGTGGCGAGAATGTTAGACTAGGACCTGCGAGGCCAGGGACTGAATCCCCTCTCGGCCATACAGCTCCCTGGGTGACCTTGGGCCAGTCGCAGTTTCTCGGCCCAACCTACATCACTGGATTGTTGTGAGGGTAAAATGGCGGGGAAGACAACTACGTACTCTGCAACCTTGAGCTCTTTGGAGAAAAGGTGGGATATCAGTGCAATAGTAATCATCATCATCTGCAGAGCACCAGGCTGGCAAAGTCTAGTCTGGGGATTGTGCATGTGATACAGCAGCAACAAGACATATGGATGGAAGGACTTCGCTCTGAGTGATGTCTGGTTGGAATATTGTGTCAGGGCTGGAGTCAGACACAGGTCAGCAGGAAAGTCACAGGGCTCCCTTATTAGTGAAGTCAAGTGAATTATTAGTGAATTCAAGGAAACAGCAAACAACTCAGCAACACTTCCAAGTAGGCCTTGACCCTGTGAAGCAGTTGCCAGGAATGAAGGTCCCTGCCTTTCACCCTTCCAAAGTCTCC
This sequence comes from Podarcis cretensis, assembly GCF_951804945.1. Classification (NCBI taxonomy): domain Eukaryota; kingdom Metazoa; phylum Chordata; class Lepidosauria; order Squamata; family Lacertidae; genus Podarcis; species Podarcis cretensis. The sequence goes on along the minus strand of NC_137181.1, from coordinate 16,401,840 downwards.
CTCTCTCCTAGATGTTTCCCAAGCAGTCTCAAACTGCACTTGTGCACCTGCTCTGCCCTCATTCTTCTGCATGTTCTTGGAGACCAGCGAAGAGGGAAGTTTGTCTCAGAAGGAGGGAGAGAATCATTTTATTCTGCAGCAGCCTCTTGAGCCCCCACCTCTGCTTCAGCATCGGAGTCTGAACTGCTCCCTGTCACGGGCTCTCCCTGCTCACTAAACCTGTTGCCCCTTCAGCACCCAGCCCCTCCTCTCAATCTTCTGCCTCTGCCCTCTCCTCAGTGTCCCATCACCAACCCCCCAGGCTCTGAACCTTCCTCCTCTGGGGGTTCCCTTGGGGGTTCCCCAGCTGGTGCCTCCTCCTCAATCAGCTGGTCCCTGACACATTGTTTGAAGATGCTTGATGCAGCAACCTCCTTGAAGCCAAGCAGCTCGGACTCTGCAAAGTGTGTGCAACTCCTTGGAGCCCTGCATACACCACCTTGAGCTCTACAGGGGAAAGGTAAAATACAAACACTAATGAATAAATGGTGGAGAGTGGTTGTGGAATTCCTTTGGCTTCTCTCCAGATCTTTCATCCTGGCAGATGCCCAAGGATGCTGAGTGCTGACGCCAGCCTCAACCATTGACTTGGCACATATACATGAAATACTGCTGGAGGCTGTCAGGGATGTGCTTTGCTTTCTCCAGGAACACAATGGTCTGGAAGTACAATGGACACACTTTTGTTCCTTCCCTTTTGCCCCGTTTCTGTGCCACAACACGACCCTGAGTTCAAGTACCTGCTGCCCTCTTCCCTCCATAAACACCTTGCTGAGCTCAGCTCCAATTGTCGCCCTCTTTGAAAGCCCAGAGGCTCTTTAATGTCGATGGATAGGCGCTAATGAATTTCCTTAAAAAGGAAAATTGTCTCGCCGAAGGGCCTGACCTTCCCGGTTCTCGGCTTAGAGCCCTGCGTTACAGCACCGCGCTTCATTTGTTACCTTTCCGCACATCACTGGGAAAGGTAATTACAGTTAAAATTAAACTCTGCCGACTGTGTCCTGCTGCCTTTTAACGGCGAGACGCAACTCGGAGACCAATCCGAAGGCATTCTCTTCTTGTTTAGAAGATTCATGTTTATCTAATGCGAAGTCAATATTATCGTCCTGTAAAGAGTTAGGGTGCCGCTAACAATCCATCAGGGAGTGCTTCTTTTATCGCAGCACGGCTATGCTCCGCCGGCTCAGAAACCATTTAACAGGGCTAATGCTTGGGCGCGCCTCTGCTGCGTCAGCATCCAGGCCGCCATTTATCTCGGCCCTGAAATGGTTCGCACGGAAATGTTTCCAGTGTGTTTCAATAGGGAGGCGTCCTGGAAATGGGAAAGAGAAAGAGGGAGAGAGAGAGAAAGCAGACGCAACACAAAAGGGTCGCCACACACAAAAGGGCTATGGAGAGCTACAGAAAGGAAACGGAAGTGCAGCTCTCTATTTCAATTCTGTGCCAGCTTTGTTGCTTATTCTGTGGCCATGAGAAGGGGATTTGCATAGGGCACACCTAGCAGTTCAAAAGCACGCCTGTGCTAGTAAATAAATAGGTACCGCTGTGGCTAGAAGGTAAACGGCATTTCTGTGCACTCTGGTTTCTGTCACGGTGTTCTGTTGCACCAGAAGCAGTTTAGTCATGCTGGCCACATGACCTGGAAAGCTGTCTGTGGACAAACACTGTCTCCCTTGGCCTGAAGCGAGAGGAGCGCCACATAGTAGCCTTTGACTGGGCTTAGTCGTCCAGGGGTCCTTTACCTTTACCTTAAGGCACAATGGCATCATCTGCAATAAGAACTCAGGGATTTGCCCTACACGAGGTTTGACAATTTGTTCCCCATGCCCAGTGTTGTCTACTCTGACAGGCAGCCCCTCTCCTGAGTCTGGGGCAGAGAAGGGTTTCCTGTCTCCTGAAACTTAACAGTTTAAACATCAAATTGGTGATGCCATGATAATAATAATAATAATAATAATAATAATAATAATAATAATAATTTATTTCCCCAGCCACTCTGGGCGGCTTCCAATATTAAATATTAAAAACACAACACAGCATTAAACATTAAAAAATTCCTTAAACAGGGCTGCCTTCAGATGTCTTTTAAAATTTTGATAGTTGCTTATTACCTTGACATCTGCTGGGAGGGTGTTCCACAGGGCAGGCGCCACTACCGAGAAGACCCTCTGCCTGGTTCCCTGTAACCTCACTTCTCGCAGGGAGCGAACCACCAGAAGGCCCTCAGTGCTGGACCTCAGTGTCTGGGCAGAACGATGGGGGTGGAGACGCTCCTTTAGGTATACAGGATCGAGGCCGTTTAGGGCTTTAAAGGTCAGCACCAACACTTTTCAATTGTGCTTGGAAATGTACTGGGAATGGAACTTTGGAACTTTGAATGGAACTTTGATTCCTTTTTTCTTTTTTTTAACCTTTCTTTGCTCTGCTTTGCATGAAACTGGACTTTGCGAAGATTACTCTTGCCTTGTCCTTGATAGGTTAGTTTGCTACATGCAAGGAGCTTTTGATATGGGGGATAATTCAGAAATATGATGTGTTAGGGCCATCATTAGCTGATACACCAGCCTGGAAGAATTGTGGGACTAGGTTCTGCTGTGTTTTACGTCAGGGTAAAACCATTTGGTCTCTTGGCCAGTGGACTATATTTAGGCAGCTAAGGCTTTGTATTTCTTTATTGGCTTTGGAGTTTCCCAAAATCTAATCACACCTCTTCCTTGTGCATAGATAGTGCTGTTTTGGCTACATAACAATTCATGCTCATCTCCAAACTTCAGAAATAAAGGGAATTGTTCCTCACTCTTTTTTATACCGCCCCCAAGCATATTAACCTCACCTTAATTACTTTTGTGTGTGTGACAATGTGACATTCAGGGAGAAGGTCATTTAACCCATGTTTATTGGGCAAACACATCAAGCTCTGAGATAGCACATAATGCAAACTATTTTCAAATTGGGTTCAAGAATTAGAGTGACAGAATGAATGAACTCCACAGCTGAAGAGCAAACATTTAATGTGGCATGTTCAGCTCTGGCCAGTTTGATTAGATGTAATGCCATATTTTCTCATGCAAGGGGTAAATATTGAAATATAGCTCTAGCCTGTTTGGTTGGCTGGAAGGATTTAACAAGGGTTAATAAGGATAACCTCTGTTATGCCTCCTACAACAAAATTTATCTCTCGGCTTTACCTATTACAAAATTAAAAATATATATACAATCCTATAGTATCAGCGGCAAACCTCGCTGAATTCAATGAGATTTACTCCCAGGTAAATGTGTATAGAACTGCAGCCAAAGCATGTATTGCTAAGGCACTGCAGACATTTTCCTCTAAAGATAATATCAAAAGTGATTTGTTTATTCCCTGCTCCAGCCTTTGTTTCATTAGATACTTTTATCACCACCACCATATTATTATATATTTGTTTATATCCCCCACCCTTTTCCCTGACAAGGATGAAAAGATGAAATGGGAACACCTAAAAACATAGGGGCACCAAATAATAATTTGAAAAAATTGAAAATTGAAATTGAATGTGTGTGTGTGTGTATCAGAGATCTATTTAAACATACTGATAATTCCAATAAAAGCAGCACAGCACCAGTCCTTTGATTAAAAGCAGTCTGTTCCCCAAAGCCGCTGGGAATAAGAAGGTCTTCACCTGCCAGCAGAAGGAAAAGGTATGAGAGGCAATATGATATGAAGCATAAATAACAATAAAATCAAGAATAAAAAATAAATTTAGGGGGAAAATCCATCCAATAAATATTTGATGATCACCAGGGCTAGCTGACTAAATTAGTCCCACTTGGGCCAGCGAGGAGACCAGGGGAGAACCAGCTTTGGGATCCCAGAGCGGACAATCTTCACAAAAAGGGGAGGGAAGGAAGGGGAACAAAAGATCAGGCTAGGTTCAAATTAAAAGCCAGGCGGAATAGTTCTGTCTTACAGGCCCTGTGGAAGGAAGTTAAATCCTGCAGGACCCTGGTCTCATGGGACAGAGCATTCCACCAGGTCGGAGCCATCACTGAGAAGGCCCTGGCCCTGATGGAGGATAATCTAACTTCCTTAGGGCCCGGGACCTCTAAACTATGATTTTTCATGTGTTCATTTTGTACCATTTAAAAAGCTGTTACAGAGGAATATGTCTTATACTGAAACTGGCCTTTGGTCCATCTAGCTCAGTACTGTCTACATTGACTGGCAGCGACTCTCCAGGGCTTCATAGAACCATAGAGTTGGAAGGGAACCAAGGGTCATCTAGTCCAGCCCCCCGCAATGCAGGAACAGAGTCTCTCCCAGCCCTACCAGGAGATGTCAGAGATTAAACAGATGATCAAGCACTGAGCTATGACTCTTCCTCATTTTATATGTTGTTTGTAAATTGTCATGTGCTGCTGCTGCTGATGATTTATTGAATTTATATACCGCCTTGTACCTGGGGGTCTCAGGGCGGTTCACAATATGTGAACTTATATTAAATAATGATAACTGATTGTGCACCCTTGCTATTTACTGCAGTAGGGTGTGTCATTTAACGGAGTAAAAACTTAATTTTTGGAAATTTTCTTCAGTGAGGGGTGTTAAAAATGTTTTTGGGTGTGAGGAATTAAATTCTGCTATTCAGCCTGGTACGTCTATGTTTGATGAAGAAGCACATCAACAGCTTTTGGAAAACCAAAGTATTTTTCCTTCTGAGAATGTCAGGTAATGCTAAATAATAATAATAATGTTAATAACAACAACAAGAAAAAGAAGTAATAAATAGTAATATGAATATGGAATATAACTGCAAGTCCTTGGCCATAATCTTTAACAATTTCTGTGCAATTTTACACACATTTTCCTTACCAAGCAAAACTAAATTATATTCATTTAACCAGCATGTACTTTGAATTCACAAGTCATCTTACAACTTTTTAGCACCCCTCTTTTTTGGAATTTTAAAGTTGAAAAATTCAGTGTGCCCTAATGCCACAGGGGGACCTATATCCCAGGACCAGGGTGATTCTGGTCCATCGTATTAGAGTATCTGTTTGAACTATCTGCTGTTCTCACCTCTGAGTAAGCCACCCACCTGGCGATGGGATTAGGGAGCTGATGCCCCTCTTGCCGTCTCTGGTTTGTGTCTTGCCCTGCTCTTTCTGATAATCCTCTTCCGAGGGAGCTGCCCTCATTACAGCATTATAGCAATAATTCTTCAGCCCCCCACGGTGCCTCTGCTTTCAAATCAGAGTTCTGTAATATGGGCCATGCTATATCACAAGGATGAAGCAGGAACACACCTGGAACTCAGGGGAGGCTTGGAATTCAAACTAAATTATAATTATAAGCCCGCCACGATCTTTGAAGACCCAGGGCTGCCTTATTAAGTAATCACTTAAATTTGCACCAGGCTAATCATGTATTTGCTCAGCTTGGTATTCACCACATAGGAAAGGTGGGGGAGGGGAGGATATGAAGGAAGGTGTCTTTATTTTAATTCATCTTTCAATTTCCACATACTGTAGGGAATCTCGTGCAGGTATGATGCCAAATAAATTGCTTCACCTGCTATTAACGGCGCCCTAGCAAGAAAGCTTATATCTGGAGGTTTCGTTAAAACTGGAGCCGTTATTAAGCACTGAACAAAATGAATTCCTCAAGTTCAGTTGGGGCAGGAAGCGGAGAAGGAAATTTGGGTCTGTGGATAGGTCACACCAGAAGCTCAAACTCTGATCAGGCATATCACTGACAGGATGCCCTTGGGCCAATCATGAATTTGCCACAGTTCCAAGAAGACCCACCAAAGTGATGGGAAAGGGCCGTAGCTGAGTGGTGGCACCTCTGCTTTTCATGCAGAAAGCTTGAAACATTGAGGTCCAGCTCCAAGGGCTTTCTGGCAGCTCCCTCATTGCGAGAAGTGAGGTTACAGAGAACCAGGGTTTCCCCCCCAGCAAGATCTTGCAGAAACTCAGTTTCAGCACCTCTCAGGTGGGCACCATTATAAGAGAACAAGGGAGGGGTTCATGGTGAATTCTGGCACTGCTTTTTCTAGGAAAAAAAGCACTGCAGACAACCAGGCACAGGGCCTTCTCGGTGGTGGCACCCGCCCTGTGGAACGCCCTCCCGTCAGATGTCAAGGAAATAAACAACTATCTTCTAGAAGACATCTGAAGGCAGCCATGTATAGGGAAGTTTTTAGTGTTTGATGATTTACTGTGTTTGTTGGAAGCTGCCCAGAGTGGCTGGAGTGACCCAGACAGATGGGCAACAAACAAACAAATGACAATCTTCCTATATTCCTGTGGTGCTTGTCTACCCACCTTCCCTACCATTGTCTAAATGTAGGAAATGGCCTTCTATGTGGGACAAGCCCCAAAATACACTACCTCCCCCATTTCCCACCTATCGTGCTTTCATTGTAAACAATCACCAAAGAGGTAGACATGTTAGTCCTTTGCAGCAAAAGTATCAAAAAGTCCTTTCATTGTAAATACGTCAGAGATCCTATCACAAATCTCCCATCTCAAGCCACTGTGGCAAGTGAATTGGGACCATGGCATTTACAGTGAGAGCTATCCCCTTTTCCTGAGCCAAAAGTCCCACAGCTATTTGTTTATTATTTTATTATTACATTTGTTCCCCACCTTTTCCAAGGAGCATAATGTCGTATACATGGTTCTTCCCTACTCCCAATTTTATCTTCACAACAACCCTGGAAGGTTGGTTGGGCTGAGAAATAATGACAGGCCCAATGACTGACTGGGGATTTGAAGCCTCATCTCTTAACCACTATCCCAAAATGTATTTACATTTTCCTGTATGCTTTCCTAACACCACCACCAGCTAGTCTGGGTGGAGGATTGGTCAACCAACATGACTGACAGCAGCAAACACTTCCGTCCCTCCCCCAAGTTGCTTTTCAGAGAAATTTGAAGAGACGGGGAAATCCACTCAGGAGCTCTGTGATGTCTCATCCTTCAGCCAATAAGGATGCATAGCATGTTGTCAGGTGACCAAATGAGGACCACCGAATCGCAAATGTGTTTTAAAGGGGCATCTGGTGCACAGAAAGGACCGCTTCTTTGTGTTTACTATCAGTGCTGCAAAGAAAAAGCAGATTGAAAAAAATGCCTGGAGGCTGCTTCGCTGCTCAGCTCTGTGGCTGAACAACAGATAAGGGAACTCGCAGCGGGAAAACAAATGAACATTGTGGCATGTAGGTATCGTTGGTAATTAATACTGCGGAGAGAAGATTGCAGGCATTAACTACCACTTTGGCATTCGTCGTCTTCTTCATTCCATGACGACTGTACGTGGAAAATGAATCATGGATGCCTCTGCAGCATTTGGACAGGGTAATGATACATTTGATGGCGATGCTACCCCCACTTCGCAAATTACCAACTGCTGGTTTGGATTAGCCACACAAACCATCATTATGAACTGCTGAAAAGGTAACATTTGCAAGGTCGAAGGGTATTCAGTTTTATTCTCTCCTCTGCACGTCGGGTCGCCCCTTTTGTTGTGGAGATGGGAGAGGACTTGTGGAATTATAACAGCTTTACAGCAGAATGTCGACAGAGCAGCGTTTGGGGGTGGATGACTCATCGGCCCTATTCAGGTCTGCACATAAAAGCATAAGAAGAGGCTGCTGGACCAGGCCAATGGCCTGTCTAGTCAAAGAATCATAGAGGTGGAAGGGACCCAAGGGTCATCTAGTCCAACCTCATGCAGTGCAGGAATCTCAGCTAAAGCATCCATGACAGATGACCATCTAACCTCTGCTTAAAAATCTCCAAGGATGGGGACATACCTGTAGCTGTCAACGTTTCCCTTTTCTTGCGAAGAATCCTATTTGGAATAAGCGAATTTCCCTTAAAAAAAAGGGAAACGTTGACAGCTATGGATGGGGAGCCCACAACCTCCTGTTCCACAGCTGAACAGCTCTTGCCGTCAGAAAGCTTTTTCCCTATGTTTAGTTAGAATCTCCTTTCTTGACACTCGAAGCCGTTGGTTTGAGTCCTACAATCCAGAGCAGGAGAAGACAAGCTTGCTCCATCTTCCATGTGACAGCCCTTAAGATACTTGAAGATGGCTTTCATAACTCCTCTCAGTCTCCTCTCTACAATTAAGGCACACATTTTTCCTGAAAGAATGCTGGGAACTGCAGCTTCCCTGTCAGGGAACTACAATTCCCAGCACCCTCAGCCAAGTTCCCAGGATCCTTTGAGGGAATCCATACACTTTAAAGGGGCTCCAAGTGTTTGGTATGGATGTGCCTCATGGTTCTGCTTTTCCTAAATCCTGCTCTATCCCTTAGGTCACGCACCCCCTAACTCGGCCCTTCAGATGTTTTGGGATGACAACTCCCACCATCCCTGACCACTGGTCCTAATAGCTAGGGATGATGGGAATTGTAGTCCCAAAGCATCTGGAGGGCCGAGTCTGGGGATGCCTGCCCTAGTCCCTGTCTACACTATACATTTAAAGCAGCATTGTGCCACTTTAAACAGTCATGGCTTCCCCCAGAGAATCCTGGGAAGTGTAGTTTGTTAAAGGTGGTGAGAATTGCTCGGAGACTCCTATTCCTCTCACAGAGCTACAAATTACAGAGCTACAAATTTAACAGTCAATCCCATCAATTCCTCTCCACAAGGAACTCTGGGAAGTGTAGCTCCGCAAGGAGAATAGGTGTTTCCTAACAATTCTCTATAATAAACTATACTTCCCAAGTTTCTTTGAGGGAAACCAAGACTCTTTAAAGTGGTATGATACCACTTGAAATGCATAGAGCAGATGGGGCCCGAATTTGCCTTTGCAGAGTGTTTTATGATGTAAGTTGCCTAATGTACTCCAGCATGAAATGCCACACAGAAATTGCATTCCCCCTAATGGGTCATCACTTCTGTGATCGAGCATTTGATGTTCTTTTATTATTTTCTCTCCTTCACCATATTCCAAACCTAATTCTTTCCCCCCTGAAATGAGCATTATTGATCTTCTTATTAAATGCTGTCTACCTAGTATGAATTTTTCACATAGGTAGTGACATTTTTTATTTTTATTTCAAAAAGAAAAAAGAAATAATGATTATTATTTATCTGCAGCCCGGTGCTCTAAAGACCAGCTTCATCAAGCAGTTTTTGAATGGATTTCCGCTAAATACCATGTGTACAAAAGGCTTGTACCTCCTTTGCAAAATGCCATACATTGACTACATCTCTTAGGAAAACGGTGCAATCGATACATGATTATCTTCCTCGAACATTCAGGCCATGGAAATCTTCTTTTGTGGTTGCTCTTCATTATCAGTTTAAAAGGACAGTCCATCCACTTCCATTTTTTAGATACTTTATTTATATATGTGGTTGGTTGGGTGGTTGGGTGGGTGTCAGTGTAAAGTTTCAGTTGTTTTATTTAGATTCATTGTCATAATTTATTTATAGGAGATATAATTAAAAAAATAATTGTTTGATTTGGAAGCACCGAGAACAGTGGTGGGTGAACTCTCCTCAGATTGATTTTGAATCAAGCTTAGCCTTCTCAAGCTTTCTCAATGAGAAGAGTTGGGCGGCAGGAAGAGGAAGCCCATTTGATCTTTCAACAGGATACTCAGACATGTGCTTTATCATAATGGCCCCTATGTCTGTTGGTAGATTTGGCACAGCTAGAAGAAAGTTCTTCATGCAGCACATAGTTAATCTATGGAACTGTTGGGATTTTGACTACATGCCATTCTGTGCAGCTTCACACAAAGCAATTAGACGTTGGCCAAAAGCCAAGGATGACTAAGCAGAGGAGTTATTCCGCCTGGAGGTATGGGACCTTGGATACCACTCTACCATTGGTTGAGGTCTCACACAGGCATGATGACTTATGACCTTACTGACTGGACAGTTTGTTGGTCAGTGTGGTGTTCTGAGAGAAGAGAGTCATTTGGAGTTTGTTAAGAGAGAGCTAGTTAAGATCCGTATCTGTTCTGTTCTTGTATATAGTAACTGCTGTAAATAATAAACACCTATAAGTAACCAAGCTACTGGTAGCATCGTTTTGTTCCTGCTTCGTCCATCCTGCCTGCAACTGATTGCTTTCTGGAACTCTGCGTATGCTCTGCTAAGGCCTGGCTAAGGTCCTGCAACAGGTCAAAGTTGTGAAACTCCAATAGGAACTCCCTGATGGGAACCAACTTGGGTGGCTTTAAAAGAGGATTGGACAAATTCATGGAGGATAATAATGGGTACTAGTCATGATGGCTATGTTCTGCTTCCACAAACAGAGGCAGTGGTGTTTTCTGACTAGCCCTTGCTGGAAACTGCAGAAGGAGAGAGTGCTCTTGTGTTCGGGTCCTGCTTTCCCACAGGCATCTGGTCGTCTACAGTGAGATGCTGGACTAGATGGGCCACTGGATTGATCCAGCAGGGCTATGCTAATGTTCTCAGTAGTTCTCAGCACCAGCTACAGCTGAGAGCTCCTTGGAGATGAAGAAGAAGAAGAAGAAGAAGAAGAAGAAGAAGAAGAAGAAGAAGAAGAAGAAGAGTAGTAGTAGTTTGGATTTGATATCCCGCCTTTCACTCCCTTTAAGGAGTCTCAAAGCGGCTAACATTCTCCTTTCCCTTCCTCCCCCAAAACAAACACTCTGTGAGGTGAGTGGGGCTGAGAGACTTCAGAGAAGTGTGACTAGCCCAAGGTCACCCAGCAGCTGCATGTGGAGGAGCGGAGACGCGAACCCGGTTCACCAGATTATGAGTCTACCGCTCTTAACCACTACACCACACTGGCACACCTTTTAGCTTGCACCAAGACAAAAAAGGTTTCTTCTGCATCTTTTACTGTAATCTATCTATTATATAGAGGGACGCAGGTGGCGCTGTGGGTTAAAGCCTCAGCGCCTAGGGCTTGCCGATTGAAAGGTCGGCGGTTCGAATCCCTGCGGCGGGGTGCGCTCCCGCTGCTCGGTCCCAGCGCCTACCAACCTAGCAGTTCGAAAGCACCTCCGGGTGCAAGTAGATAAATAGGGACCGCTTACCAGCGGGAAGGTAAACGGCGTTTCCGTGTGCGGCTCTGGCTCTGGCTCTGGCTCTGGCCAGAGCAGCGATGTCACGCTGGCCACGTGACCCGGAAGTGTCTCCGGACAGCGCTGGCCCCTGGCCTCTTAAGTGAGATGGGCGCACAACCCCAGAGTCTGTCAAGACTGGCCCGTACGGGCAGGGGTACCTTTACCTTTACCTATCTATTATATAACCATAGTATCCAAAATCCTGTCACTTTACAAGTGCCATTGTATTCCTGCCAATGATTTCAACTGTCTACAGTGGTCTCTCAAATACGTTAAAAAGTTATTCCAGTCTTTCAAAATAGCGTCTTCCTGGTTTCTGATCTTTCCTGTCAATCTTGACATTTCCACATGTTCCATCAGCTTGATCTACCACTGTTCTCTGGTCAGTACAGTAGTACCTCAGGTTACAGACACTTCAGGTTACAGACACTTCAGGTTACAGACGCTTCAGATTACAGACTCTGCTAACCCAGAAATAGTACCTCAGGTCAAGAACTTTGCTTCAGGATGCGAACAGAAATCGCGAGGTGGCAGCAGGAGGCCCCATTAGCCAAAGTGGTACCTCAGGTTAAGAACAGTTTCAGGTTAAGAATGGACCTCCAGAACGAATTAAGTTCTCAACACAAGGTACCACTGTACTTATTCTTCTTTCCACCTCTGGACTAAGAGCATCCTTGCTGCTGTCATTGCATACATAAACAGTTTTTTGTTTTCTTTTGGTATTTCCACACCTATAATTCCTATAAAAACGGGTGGCGCTGTGGGTTAAACCACAGAACCTAGAGCTTGCCGATTGGAAGTTCAGCGGTTTGAATCCTCGTGACGGGGTGAGCTCCTGTTGCTCGGTCCCAGCTCCTGCTGTTGGACTCCATCTCTCATCAGCCCAAACCAGCATAGCAAGTGATCAGGGATGCGTCAGTTTACATTTCTTGGTACAGAAAGTATTGATCTGATGTGTAGAAATCTTTTCTATTCTAATTAATTCAAGAAGGTTCTGGAAGCTTCCCAGTGTGAAAGAAACTGGTCCGAGCTGGGTTGTTTCTAGCTGACATGTACGTTTCTATTCTGCCTAGAAACAAGCAGAAGGTTCATGATGTTTGGGTTATTCCTTCAGAGAAGCTGAGTGCAGCTGGCTCAAACTGGTCCTGTTATCTCTTTCTGTCAAGATCATGCTGACTATAATAATAAGGCCAGAAGGGTGCTGGGTTTCACTTTCTAGCTCTCTTTCCTTCTGGTGTAGTGTTCTGTATATAGTATGCTTGGTGTTAAGGTTTTAGTCTTGTTCTAAGTTACTGTATTAGTTAAGTCTGCTGCAACTGGATTTCTTATGGACCATGCCATTCCTGAATGTATTGGATTTGTGACCATTATGCTCATTTGCCTTCAGTAGCAGTAAAGCTCTGCTGGATGAAATATTAATTGCCTTTGGTCTGTTTTGGGGGGAAATCCTGCAGCATGTTAAAGTTTTTACTCGGCTAACTGTATGTTGGAATCTGCTCTGGATCAATATTGAGAATGTCAGGATGATGGGAATTGTCGTTCTGGAGGATCCTCGTGTAAATAATACTAAACTAGATGGACACTAATAGGAATTCAGGTATTTTATGTCATACCCACACCCATAATATAATAACTGTTCTACCATGTGTAGAAAAACTACTTCCCTCAGTTATTTACTCACAATCGCTTGTGTAGATTTGAATTTTTACTCAACAAATACAGTGGTACCTCGGGTTACATACGCTTCAGGTTACAGACTCCGCTAACCCAGAAATAGTGCTTCAGGTTAAGAACTTTGCTTCAGGATGAGAACAGAAATTGCGTGGCAGCAACAGTGGGAGGCCTCATTAGCTAAAGTGGTGCTTCAGGTTAAGAACAGTTTTAGGTTATGTACGGACCTCCGGAACGAATTAAGTACTTAACCTGAGGTACCACTATACACAAGAGTGGAATGTAGCCCATGTCACTGCCATTCTTTAATCACCCTAATTGTAAGGATGGAAGTGTTTAAAGTTTGTTGCTCAGGGGATGACTGATCCGTGTTTTGATCTGCCTTTCCTATGAGGCCTTAGGCACAAATACCTGAGAATATGCCCCACTGAACGCAGCAGCGTTTATTTCTGAATAAACATGCCTAGAATTGCAGTGTGAGAATATGTAATATAATATATTTCATCATGGGGTTTTTTTATAAAATCAAATTATTTCCTTTTTTTTAGCTGGACTGGGCACACAAGTACAGAAGAGACATAATTAAGCTGCAGCATTATTATTTTTTATTTTTTAAAAAAAAAAAGGGAAGAGAGGAGAAAAGTAGCAACTTTAAACATGATCAGTTTCCCCCCCAGTAGACAAAGATGTCACTGAACACATAATATGCTATAATTAATCCTTTCATGGTTCCTTGTCTGCACAGTACGATATAACTATAGGTTGTCTGTTACCTAGTGATTTCTGCAGGTGAGCAATTATCATGATAATTAATAGTTAGAGAAATTACCAGGACAACCCCTTCATGTTCCACATGAAGAAAATGGGGCATTTATTGTGCAAGCTCCTGGTTCCTTCTCGCTTGTTGTCATCGGAAATACATTTTATTTTATTTTTGCATCTGCCTCTCCCGATCGCACCCGTCGACTCCGTTTTCTCATGCTTTTGCAAAGAGAATATCTTTTTATGCTAATCCTTGTCAAACAAACAAATATTAAATGTAAGCGATATTGGAAATACTGCAATGGGCTTTTTAAAAAGTTTGAAGTGGAAAATTTCTCATGCCACCAAAGAAAATCAGCTTGGCTTGGAACCGGGAGGTCTGTCGGGGAGCGTGTCATAATCGTGCCTCCAGGGTGTTCAGAGACACAAACAATTTATTTGTTTGGAATGCTGCATGGAGGTTTAATTGTCTAAGGAGGATAAACAACTGTTTCCACATCAGCATTTTTGGTTCAGAGGAACTCTTCAGATGAAACCAAAATGGCTGGCAAACCATTTGCAGACATAAGATGGAATGAGAGCTTTAAGGGTAGGGAGGGGCATTCTGTCATTTGAATATATAAATGCATTTATTTATTTATACCTTGCCCTTTTCAGACGGAATTTTAATCCTGCTTACTCTCTTACTCATTTATACTCTTTCTGTGATTTTGTGGATTTTAGTTTACTACACGCAGGGCTTCTTTTCTTAAAGCTTTTATTGTTTTATTCTTTCTGTAAACTGCCCTGTGATTGTGACTGAAGGGTGGTGAAAAAAATCCTTATATATAAAATAAACAACATCCAATGGAAAGCCAAAATAACTGTTCTCTTCCTATAGCCCATGTACTGGCGGTGGTAGTGGGAGAGAATCAGTGCACACTTTGGCCTACAGCGGCATCTGTGGGACTGTGAATTGGCCCATGCCACAAAAACTTTTCCAACCCCTTCTTTAGACTTTGACTTAGTTGAAACAGAGCTTCTGCAGTTGCTCTCCTGGCCACCTCAACCAGGATGCCTCGCTCTGAGGAAGGATACCTTTGGCTCTTTCTCAGAGCAAGGCAGGGAGGAAAGGGAGGTGGAGCAAGCAGTGCCACCCCCATTGTTCTGCCCGGACGCTGAGGTCCAGCGCTGAGGGCCTTCCGCGGTTCCCTCACTGCGAGAAGCAAAGCTACAGGGAACCAGGCAGAGGGCCTTCTCGGTAGTGGCACCCGCCGTGTGGAACGCCCTCCCATCAGATGTCAAAGAGATAAACAACTACCTGACATTTAGAAGACATTTAGAAGACATCTGATGAAGACACCAGGGAAGTTTTTAATGTGTGACATTTTAATGTATTTTTAATCTTTGTTGGAAGCCGCCCAGAGTGGCTGGGGAGACCCAGCCAGATGGGCGGGGTACAAATAATAAATTATTATTATTATTATTATTATTATTATTATTATTATTATTATGTGGCAAATGTAGGCGGGGCAGGGAGAGAGAGAGAGGAGAAAGAGGAAGAACATGAGCAGTAGCAACAGCCAGGGACAGAGAAGAGGAGGCCGTAGAGGGTACTACCCATCTTAAGCAGTGCAACCTCTCGTGCCACCCCGCTCTTGGCTGGCAGCAAATGAAATGATCTGGTCCCATGCTGGCATAGCCCAGGACAGAATGGCCTGGTGTTTTGAAAAAACCATTGCTAAAGAGGGAGAAGAGACAGTTTTGCAGAACCCTTTCAATGGCCTGTTTTCCTACCAAAGCAAAAACAGCAAAGTTCAAGATAGACAGTTTTATTAACCCATATATAGACGTCACATGTGCGGCTGACAGCCTTGAATGACAAGCACTTTATTTCGCATGCCTCTGGCTGATATGGAAAATTTCACACTTAGGAAAACAGCAGCGCCTTGAAGGTCAATGTCAGTAGAGCATCAGCTAAAGCCTTGGATAGGATTGGGCTGTACATATAATAAGGCGAAATATAGAAGATTTACAGCGCAGGGAGATAAGCTCTTTCCCCCTTTGCTTGCAATGTCTCAGGGATCTCCAGGCCCTGAAGGCAGGGAAGAAAGTTTGGTACCCATTAAAGTGGAATGTGGGTCAAAGCAAACAGGAGCAACTAGGCAGCCCAGATCTATGGTTATGCAGCCACTGTAATGGCTTAGGCGCAAGGGCTCCAATCCTCTCCTGCTGGCAGAACATCATGTGCAGCACTCCAAGCTAATTCAGAGGAAGAATATTTGTTTTGTAGGATGCAGCCACAGCTGCAGTAAATGGATCGTGGAAAACATTGCTAGAAAACTCCCAGTCTTTTTCCAGGGATTGAAACGGGAACCTTTTGCATGCGTAGCAAATGCTCTAGCAAATGCTCTAGCACTGAGCTATGGGCCTTCCGCATAGAGGTGCATTTTCTGCATATTGTGGAAGCTGCACAATGAAGGCACTAGATAGACACACAACTGTGGAAAGGGAATTTCACAATTTAGTGGCTGTCTCTCCCTGGCTGCTAATCTCTGCACTTCTGATATGCGCATTTGTTCAGTGAAAGCACAAAGGGCATTTCTGAATAGGGCTCTGTTTGACGTATATGGCATTTCTTGAGACAAGGAATACAAAACCGACGTGACGAATAATCAGAGGACCAGACTACTTTGCTGCTCCATTACCTCTCTGAAATGATTTTCCTTTCTTTGCAGTACTTTTATAAAACCAACAAACTCATTTATTGCAGTTAATATTATATGATAAACATCTAAATAATCAAGTCTGAAATAATGTGCCTTTACTTTAAACACACACACAAAAACAAAATATACTCTTGTTTCTCGGAAAAGCACTTTGGACGCATTAACACCTTGCTAGCAGTACTTTTTAAAGTTACACCATCAGTTCTCTCCCACCCCCACAAACGGTTTTTAATTGCGGAAATTATTTTTTTAACTGCAGCAGGAGTGAATGAAATAGTCACAGTTCTTCAGTGAAGTAACATATCTTACGGGTGAACGTGGAAGGATGAGATTTAAGGAGATGACATAAAAGAGGATTCTAAAGAATTTCCCACACTCTAAAAAATACTAATAACCAAGCACATATTCTTTTATTTTCTTCCCTTTTGGTCCCATAAGCATTGTATACTGTGCATGCCTTGCCCCCATTGGCCCTGTATTCCATCTTGGCTTCATCCTGCACCCAACCTGAGTTCTGCCCTACCTGGCTACTCTTCGCTCTGCCACTGAGTAGGGCATACAGGGACGCGGGTGGCGCTGTGGTCTAAACCACTGAGCCTAGGGCTTGCCGATTGGAAGGTTGGCGGTTCAAATCCCCGCAACAGGGTAAGCTCCCATTGCTTGGTCCGTGCTCCTGCCAACCTAGCAGTTTGAAAGCACATCAAAGTGCAAGTAGATAAATAGGTACCGCTCCAGTGTGAAGGTAAACGGCGTTTCCATGAACTGCTTTGGTTTTGACAGAAGCAGTTTAGTCCTGCTGGCCATATGACCTGGAAAAACTGTGTGCGGACAAACGTCAGCTCCCTCGGCCAGTAAAGCGAAATGATGGCTGCAATCTCAGAGTCGTTCGCAACTGGACTTAACTGTCAGGGGTCTTTTACCTTTTTTTTAAGGGCATATAGTAAGCCAGTGATGGCAAACCTTTTAGAGACTGAGTGCCCAAGGTAAAGGTAAAGGTACCCCTGCCCGTACGGGCCAGTCTTGACAGTCTCTGGGGTTGTGCGCCCATCTCACTTAAGAGGCCAGGGGCCAGCGCTGTCCGGAGACACTTCCAGGTCACGTGGCCAGCGTGACATCGCTGCTCTGGCGAGCCAGAGCCGCACACGGAAACGCCGTTTACCTTCCCACTGGTAAGCGGTCCCTATTTATCTACTTGCACCCGGAGGTGCTTTTGAACTGCTAGGTTGGCAGGCGCTGGGACCGAGCAGCGGGAGCGCACCCCGCCGCAGGGATTCGAACCGCCGACCTTTCGATCAGCAAGTCCTAGGCGCTGAGGCTTTAACCCACAGCGCCACCTGCGTCCCTAACTGAGTGCCCAAACTGCAACCCAAAACCCAGTTAATTTATCACAAAGTGCCAACACGGCAATTTAACCTGAATACTGAGGTTTTAGTTTAGAATAAACAACTCATACTGTCAGGGAACTGCCATCAGAGCCAGAGGGAGAGTGAGGGTTCCAGAGGGATTCCGGAGAGCGTACCAGGAGGGAGAGAAGCAGCCCATCTTCTGGGGAAGGAAATCAGCGTAACACTAGTGGAGAAGGGGGGCAGATGGGGGAATCGGCGAGGTGGCTCCATGACTCCTCACCGGAGACCAGCGGGGAGAGCACGGGTCCTCTGCTGCCCACACCCTCCCTGTGCAGAAGGCTTCCGCGCAGGGAGAGTAGGCGGAGACTAGGCGTCAAAGAGCTTCTTTGCTGGAAGAAGTTCAAGAAACGCCCACTGACGGATTCTGCCAGCGATTGAGACAGCCACAGGTGAGTGGCTGTCCGGACAGAAAGGTTTCACCCAGGGAACTCAGCCAAGCGTGGCGCCGATTTACGCACGAGCAACCCCTAGAACCATTACACATACATTAACATCTTTTGTCTTAAAAGAAAAACACAATAACAGGGCTTTCAATGATACAAACCACTTTTTATTGAAAGTTAAAAGCTTGCATTTGGCATGCTTTTGAACAATTAATATGATCTTTGCTGTTGTACGCATGCTGATAGTTTGTCGAACCTTGGCTCACACTTTGTAAGTTTGAGAGCAACGCATGCAGTAGCACTCAGGTCATCTGTTAGTCTGTTTTCTGGTGTCAGATTTGATATAATTCAAAGATGAAAACAGCTGCTCACAAGCATAAGATGATCCAAACAAAGTAATCCCAAGTGCTTTCATTGACTTAAAATTATTTGGCAGACAATTCCACACTTTAAGGGTTTCATTTTCAGAACTAACTGTGCTGTCCTTTGTCATCCCTCCTATCTTCTCAAGTGTTGCACACAGGTCATAGAATTTATTTTTTTTCCAGATAGAGGCTTCTTGAAATTCCAGTAGCTCCATTTCCAGATTTCCTAAATCTAACCTGTGTAAGCAGGAAAGATCAAGTTCGTCACAGTAGTCTTTATCTGGAGAAGTAAGAAAACACAGGGCTGTTTCCATCTTACGGAACTGTAAAAATCTGTTACTCTGGCAAACTCAGTGCTGGGGCGATGGTGCCCACAGAGAGGACTCTGAGTACCCCCTCTGGCACACATGCCATAGGTTCGCCACCACTACAGTAAGCAGTTGGGCACCTGGTTATTTTAAGGGACACCTTCTCTTAGCTGAGATCTCTGAATAAGGCTGTTCTGCTTAAGATCCACTGGGCCAGGGCCATGTCCACTGCGGTGCTCAGCCTGTCTATTCACCCAGGCATTGTTAACACTGAGCTGGGGTAGCAATTGACTGATCTGCTGCGGACTTCCCTTTCTCAGAAATCTTCCTCAAGGTCCACGTGGTCGCTTCTCGCTGCAGGAACACGGAAGGGAGGAAAAACCGCTCAGCTGCTGGGGCGAGAGGAAAAGAGGGTGGTCCCTGGGCGTGCCTGGCCTTAAGTAGCCCAGGCCGTGCCTCCCCTCGCCCGCTGATTGGCGAGCGGGGTTGCAGGCACGCCCAGGGATTCCCCAATTCTCGCGGGGGCAAGGGAAGCGCCCGCGAGTGTGGGAGGGTCCTGCCCGCAACACCCTCTCCTCTCCAGCCTCGGAAAGGGCTCTGCTGCGGATTGTGATGTATTTTATGGCCTTCTCCAATGTTTGTTTTCATTTGAATTGTATTGTGTTATTGCAAACTGCCCTGGTATTTCTGATGATGGGTGGTAAAAGAAATGCTTCAAATAAATAAATCTTGTGATAGTCATCTATCAAATATCAGCTTTGTACTTCTTCATATTTTGGAGCAATCTTGCTCCCCACAAAAGACTTATGGTGATGGACCCTATATTCTGGAACTGAGCTGCTAAGGGAACAGGATTCATTTCAGTGAGGCTGCTTAGCACCCATTGAATCCAATGGCATTCAAGTTGCAGTGGCCCATAAACTGTAACAAGTGTCAAACTATATGTGAATACATAGTGTGCAGCTACAACTCTTGCTTTTCTTAGGTACAGCAATGTCAGGGGACTGATTGGTACTGGATTGTGATTTATGTCTACAAGCCCACTCCCAAATATTAGCCCCTGGAAGTTCTATATCTGAGACAAAAGTATTCCCAAAAGTATTCCCATATGGGAAAGTTTCTTTAAAAACAACACCACAAGACTGCATACACATGACATTTTATTCTGAAATCAATTGAGTACAGTGGTACCTCAGGTTACAAATGCTTCAGGATACAGACTCCGCTAACTCAGAAATAGTACTTCGGGTTAAGAACTTTGCTTCAGGATGAGAACAGAAATCGTGTGCCGGTGGAGCAGCAGCAATAGGAGGCCCCATTAGCTAAAGTGGTACCTCAGGTTAAGAACAGTTTCAGGTTAAGAACGGACCTCCAGAACAAATTAAGTACTTAACCTGAGATACCACTGTACTTGTTTTCTTCTACATAGTCCACACACTTTCTAGATCTAGTGCATTTTTTTTTTTTTTGCCCCTGAAAAGTGCTTCTTGAGAAACTGGCTTTATTCCGAAAACAAAAGCTTGCTGCCTAATGGTTCTGCATTAAGGTAAGGGAAAGGGAAAGAACCCCTGGTCGATTAGGTCCCGTCAAATTCAACTATGGGGTGTGGGGTTCATCTCCGCCTTCAGGCTGAGGGAGCCGGAGTTTGTATGTTCTGTAATTTTGATTATTTTCGTTCGTTTGTCTGTACTTTTGAGTTTACATCAGTAAAAACTTTTTTTAAAAAATATTAGGCAAATTTATGGAAGAAAAAGCTTTCATTGGCCACTAACCTTGATTGCTGTGTTCTACCTCTACTGCTTCTGAATAGCAATTGATGGGAATTGCAAGAGGGGAGTTATGTACTGAAGTTCTCACCCTGGGCCAGCAGGGGGATACTGTAGATAGTTATGCAAATAAGGGATTGAAAGTGATGTTCAGTGATTGGATAGTTTTAGAAAATTGTTACAGTTACGCTGTACTGGAGCTCTATATAAGCAGGCTGACTGAACCTTTCAGTTCAGTTCTGTTCTGGCCTGTGAATAAACAAGAGCTGTTTGAAGAATTGCTGTGTCATCTGATATGTTCACCCACAACTTAACAGGGAGTGTGGTCTTGTGTTCAGGTCCTGCTTGTGGGTTTCTCACAGGCATCTGGTTGGCCAATGGGAGAACAGGATGCTGGACTAGATGGGTCACTGGCCTGATCTAGCAGGCTCTTCTTATATTCTTACATACTTCGACCCTAAATCACACTATTAAGCAGGAGGAGGTAAAATAGTCTGGACTTCATGGAGGAAAGGTAATCATTTTAAATATATATATATATATTTTACATCCCTGCTCTGATATCTCTCTTTTTTTTTTTATAAATATTTATTGGGGTTTTTTTAAATAAATACAAAATGCAAAAATGATAAACAATATAACATGGATCATGCCACATTTTTTCCAAACTTCTTTGGACTCCCTCACGTCTCCCGCTCCCACTTACATCATTATAACCTTTTTCCAGCAATTTATCTTCTTATTTACATTCTTAAATCTCGTTCAATTAATTTAATCTAATAGTTCTCCAGAAATTTTATTTTTTTCCTCAATCTCACTTATCTTCAAATTCAAATCTAGTTCGATGGTAGGCAGTTATTTATGATCTAGCATCCTTCTTAGTCTTCTGCCAAGTTACGGTAATCATTTTAAATAGAGGGAAAATGCCCTTACCAAAACCAAACAAAAGACAAATTAACTGTAAAGAAAAGAAAAAAGTTTAAAGGGCAATTTACTTACGTTCAGAGAAATTTTGTGACAATTAATATACAATCTGCTGGCTTTCCCCCCTCAAAAATAAAACTTTTAAGGCATTTAATGCCCACATATTAAATATCCTTGCTAATGACTTACCAGTTTTAAATACTTCACAGTAGTGATTTATATAATTTGAAGTGGTTATTTTCCATACTTCATTACTTTCCCCAAAATGATCATTGATTTGATAATTAGTTGATCTTTCAAAGCCTGAAGACATGATGTCCTTGAAAATATTTTAAATGTCTTGTTCAGGGCAAAACTAAATTATTATCTTCCGCATACTATTGACTGCTAATTTTAGAGATTTTTATCTAACATTGACTATGTGTCTCTTTATCATTTTTATGCAGTCGGGCAGAAGACTCAGAAATCAACACCACAGCAGTATTTGAACCAATAAAGTGCTGTGCGAGATCAGCCGTAATACACCTTTAACTAAAACCAGTCACCCTTGTGATATAAAAGGGCTACCAGCTTTCCTTGCCTCTGCCAGACTTTCACATACTGTATATTAGCATAGGAAACTGCCTTCTCCCAGCTCAAATGCCCCTCAACATTTCTCTGATTAAAATAGGGACATCCTATTCAATAATAAAAATAATAACAGTAATAATAATAATACTAATACCTCACCATCTGACAGGGTTGACCCAGCCACTGTGGGTGGCTTCCAACATACAGTGGTAACTTGGTTTACAACCATAATCCGTTCTGGAGGTCCGTTTGTAAACCAAAACAGGTTGTAACCCAAGGTGTGCTTTCGCCAGTGGGGCCTCCATTATTATTATTTTTTTTTGGTAATAAAAAAAAATAAAATATATGAGTTGTAATCTACAAAAGTTTGCAAACAGAGACACACACTTCCAGGTTTGACGTGTTTGTAATCCAAAATGTATGCAAACCAGACTGTTCGCAAACCAAGGTATCACTATATATAAAAACATAAGAAAACATTAAAACATTTAAAAAACCCTTCCCTATACAGGGCTACCTTCAGATGTTTTCTAAAGGTTGCATGTTTACTTATCTCCTTGCCTCGGGGGTCACATACCCTCCAACATTTCTCCGATGAAAATAGGGACGTTGTAAGGAAAAGCGGGACGTTCTGGGATCAAATCAGAAACTGAGATGGCTTCTGTAAATCTGAGACCTGGAAAATAGGGGCACTTGGAGGGTCTGAGCTCAGACTGTTTGCCCATCTGGTTCAGTATTGCCCACTTTGACTGCTAAGGGTCTCAGGTAGAGAAAGGTCTCTTCTACCACCTGGAATCTGATCTGCCAGCAATCAAACGAGAGTCCCATGTGCAGAGCAGGCACTGTGCTATGCTCCCAGAACTTGTTGTAAAGGGAATGTTTAGTTGTTCGGTTCTATGATAAGAGAGTGGGTTGAGACACTGCAGCTGGTGCCTAAGGTAAGAATGAGAAACCTGCCACTCTCCAGATGTTGTTACTCTCTTCAGCCCCAGCCAGCATGGTTAGTGTTCAGGGATTATGGGAGTTGTAGTCCGGCAGCATCACTCAGCCTGGCTGATAATGCCAAGGTTGCAGATTTGATCCCCACAAGGGACAGCTGAATATTCCTGCATAGCAGTTCTCAACCTGTGGGTCCCCAGATGTTGTTGGACTACAACTCCCATCATCCCTAGCTAGCAAAGCCACAGGTTGAGAACTGCTGCGGGGTCCCTTTCAACTCTACAATTCTATGGCTCTGTGGCTGTAACATCTGGAACGCACCAGGATTCCTGCCCTTGGCCCCAATACAGGAAGCCCAATATGTCAAAAGTTACATCATTCTCATCTTTTGAAATTCTATATTAATAACATTTAAAAATGTCAGTCATTTGCTACTTGCCAGTCATTTCAGTGGCTTTGTACTCACTGGACAGAATTCTGGAAAATGGGAATAGACGTACTTCTCATTGAGTTAGAATCTTGCCTGAACAATTTCCCTACTATTACCATGCGTAAAAGGGCAAGAGACATTTTAAAAAAGTGAAATTTTTAGAGAAGAGGCCTGTGGGTTCATTTTGATTATATATTTTGTGTTTTTATATTGTGATTTTATCCTGTGAACTGCCCTGAGGGCAGTATACAAATTTAATAAACAACAACGAGTCTTCCCGACCTAAATTAGTGGCTAAAGCAGTGTTTCCCAACCTTGTGCCTCCAGCTGTTTTGGGACTACAATTCCCATCATCCCTTGCCACTGGTCTTGCTAGTTAGGGATTCTGGGAGTTGTAGTTCAAAATCAGCTGGAGGCACAAGGTTGGGAAACACTGGGCTAAAGGCATAGCTGTACTCAGTTCTTGAATTATAGAAGGGCAGTGAATAGCTCTCATTTGACAACATTGTCAAAAACAAACCAACCAACTTGAGGTCATCCTTGTTTGTCACCCAGGGGCACTTTTACTCTCTCTGATAATATGTAAAGGTAAAGGAACCCCTGACCATTAGGTCCAGTCATGACCGACTCTGGGGTTGTGGCGCTCATCTCGCTTTATTGGCCGAGGGAGCCGGCATACAGCTTCCGGGTCATGTGGCCAGCATGACTAATCCACTTCTGGCGAACCAGAGCAGTGCACGGAAACGCCGTTTATCTTCCCACCGGAGTGGTACCTATTTATCTACTTGCACTTTTTGGGGTGCTTTCGAACTGCTAGGCTGGCAAGAGCAGGGACCAAGCAGTGGGAGCTCATCCCATCACGGGGATTCGAACCGCTGACCTTCTGATCGGCAAGTCCTAGGCTTTGTGGTTTAACCCACAGCACCACCATCCACAGCTTTCTGCACTGTAGGTGCCTTCCCGGGGCAATCTCCAGCTCCTGATCTTTGTGGAATGCAGTGGCCTGACTTGGGTTGGTTGCTCATTGAGGAAGGTGACTGTGGTTGGTGAGGAGGCCATGTGACCTGAGTGGTCAAAGTCTGGTTTAAACCTAAAGAATCAGTAGAAGGGAGAACAAGGACTTCATAATTGCCCATCAATAGTTATCTCCTGGAGAGCAGAAGGAGCAGGCACATGGATCACCTGCTTATGGTTGCCTATATATTGCAAGAGTTCTAGATTCCAGGTCCTTTGGAATCTCCCGTTTACCATGATTCCGCACTCCAATTTTCCCTGGTGTACCAATGGCTTAGGTTTTCAAGGACAGTGGTGGACAGGAATTGATTATCTTGATTCCGGAACCTGCAAAACTTTCATACATATATGATTTCCTGTCCCCTTTCCTTCTAGGTTGCATATGTAACGGTGCCATAGGGGGGATCTAATTATCTGAACAAGATCTAAAAAAAAACTGAGAAATGCCATCAGAATAAAACCATGTGCAACTGCAGAGACAAAGCAATATTTATTAGAATTTTGCCAGCTCAACTGGAACACTGGTCCAGGCAGTTATCTGGGCAATGATGCAGTTGGCATGTATATGTAGCATGCATGCACCTTTCCGCTCCTTAAATTGCATTTCTGCCTGGATAAGTGTATGAACAGGACCACTGCTTCCATCCTTTAGAGGCAGACAACCCTAAGTGTCTTTTCTTTCCATGGGGGAGGTCTTCCAGTGGCATAAAGTAGCACTACCTTTGATTAAGCCAGAATAAATAAAAAAACCAGGTCTTGATTTTGACTTTGATAGAGCTATGCCCGTTTGCTTCATTGACTTTACTGAGAGCAAGTCACGGCCTGTTTTATGGTTTCGTGCTGTTTTACTACCTGAGTGATTTCCTAAAAAATACAGTCAAGTTATCTGGCAGGTTTCACAGTAGCTTTTTTTTTTTTTTAAGGGGCATTTGATACATTCTTGACCTGTTTCAATATAGCCCCCATGGCATGATTGCAATAACCATGCAGCCAGCAACGTTGGATCAGAGTGATTGTGAAAAGGGTGAAAGGGATTCTTTGATCGCTGGTCCCTGCTGGCCAGTTTTCATGGTACAAAGCAGGGTTGCCCTATGGGAAGCGAAAGAGACATTCAGTCAAGTCAATAGATCTCAAGCTTGGTTTTCTCATTCGGGTTGACACACAACCAAGGATTAGATGGATGAACTCAGCAAGGAGGAAAATGGGGGTAATATAGTGTCATTGGCTCTGGTTCCAACATATTGTTGGCTTTTCTACTTTTCCCCCAACCAGTCCCAATGATCACCAGATTGGTGTTTTTCTCCCTTTTATGGCACCAACAGGCAACAGCATAGAAGTTTGATCAAACCTCTAGGAGGCCACCATAAGTGGGGCTAAATACGGCTGGTAGGGAGTGGGGAATGGCTAGCTGTGCAGGCATGATTTAGGATGGTGGCAATCACAGAGAAAGCTTTGCCCGCATTCTCGCCCCTCCGTAATAGATTTAACACTTTTTGACACAACATTTTCTTGAAATCATTTCCTCGGTGTATCTAGTAAACTCTGTTTGCTAGGACCTGTGAAGGACACTTCATGGTTAGCGATGGGCCCCCCGAACCCTTGAAGATCTGTGTGCTTAACCCTGAGTTTGGCAAACGTTTGAAATGAAAAGACATCAATCACCTGCATACTTGACAAGAATGAAAAATCAAGATCCTTTGTTCACAAAAGATAGTCTCCCGCAACCTAGATATGACCTACCATCTTAGGACTAATTTATCCCAGACAAGTTTTGATCTAGTGCTCATCTGTAATCATTAGCAACAGAGAGCAAAATAATATACTGCTGAGATAGCTTTTGCAATAAAGTGGAGAAAAATAATTTCTAGTCGATTTGGTTTTATTTTGTGTTCTTGGTAATAAAAGTTAAGCATGGAGTCCCTTCATTCCTCGGACCATTCATCCAAGGCACTGTGCAGACAGCATACCTGACCTCAGCGACAGCAATGAAACCTGTAGAAGCCCATATTTGGACAGGTGTTACAACAATGGTGCTTGTCTCACAGGAAACACTGCTGCTTCTCAGCGGTGGTGGTTGTTTCTTAAACTGAGTAAGGGGGTATAAATAAAAATTAATTAATTAAATAAAAACTACCATGACTGCTACTAGTGTCATGCCCTAGCATCCTCAGATTTTTGAATACTGAGCTACAGTAATTTGGTGGGTGATATGCCCATTCAAATGATGGGTATGTTTGAAATCTGCAGCATGGCCAGACCAACCATTCAGAGCCCAGTATTTTCAAACATGCAAATAGGTGAGAGGTTAGAGGGAAAGGATTGGTTTGCTGGCTTCTGATGTCACAGCAGTCCATAGCTGGACCCAGAGAGTTGCTTTTCCTTTCTGCTTTTCCTAGGAAGACTGGGCAAATGGAGGAGGAACTCAGGTGGGACATAACAGATTTGCTAAGCACAAGCCACTTACTCCTCTCCTCGGCTGCCTAATGGTATCTTTCCAGTCCATGTCAGTGAAGTGATTCAGATATTGGTGGTGACAATTGCACACACCTGTTGCCTCATTACAAGGACCCACTTCTATTATGTTTTGGCCCAGTGCAAAATGCTGTGTTTAACTTATGGACTTAGGTCTCATTGTAAGTCCTTCAGAGACCACTTTCAGTCTCATTATGACCTTTGTGAGCATGAGAACACACTTTTGACACTTGATAAAAATCCTTTCCTCAAGAGGACTGGTGGTAGAGCCAGAGCCTGAATTATCCCCTGGAGGCCCTGAAAGACTTCCCCACCAAACCTTTAGGAAGGTAGATCAAGAGGAAAAGGTGGTGCCTCAGAAGACACTGGACCTCTGAGGCACCTAAATCCTTTCTCCCCTCTGTCATGAGATATGGAGTGATCTCCTCACATCACTGGCTTTGCTTTTGCTCCAGTGCTGTCCCATCTTGGGGTGGGCGGTCTATAAGTGTTCTTGGTCTGAGAGGGGGGGGGTTGCTTTTAGGGGAAGAGAATGCTGGCTCTCTCCCTGACACTGCACACAACTCCCTTGGGCAGGTGTTTCAATAAGAACTTAAGAAGATCCCTGCTAGATCAGACCAAAGACTCATCAAAACCAACATCCTCTTCTTACAGTGGCTGTCCTGATGTCTTTTGGACTCAAAAGCAGGACCTTAGCGCAACAGCAGCACTTTCTCCCCTGGCCCTCAGAGGCATAGAGTCTCAGAATGGGCTAGCGTACGTGACTGTTCCTTTTCTTTGCTGTTCACCTCATTCCTGCAATATCCTTCAGAAATATTTCCAGGAGCTAGGGGGGTTTTTTGTTGGTTTTTTTTTTTTTTTTGCATCTCGGCCATTATTTTTACTCTGATTGATCGTGAGACAAATTAGCTACTGTGAAGCTACCTTGCAGGAAGCTAAAATATTTCATTACTGAAGAAATGCTATATAACCTTACTCAGTGCATTTCCCCTCTTTCAGTGGTTTTGCAGATCTTTTTTTTTCCCAAGAAAAAGAAACACAAAAATCAATTTCAATTGTATTTTATGTTATTAGATTGTAAGCAATGCACTAAAAATTGTAGCTGTAAGCTTAAACAGTACAATGAACACACGCACACACCCCAGAACTGCTTCTGACTTTACTGAACAGCCTGGATGTTTGCAATGTTGCTCTGGCAGAGTTCATTCCGGAGGTAAGGAAAGTGTTTGGATCAGCAGTTCACAGCTTATCTCTGGCATTCCAAAATGAAAATGCCCCCAATTCAATTTGAGTGGTTTTCGAAGGCAGGATGTCACCCCATCTTACACGATCCTTAGCTCATGTTTAATTTTCAGGAGATGCTGTCGCGGTGCAAGGTCCTGAAAGTGTGGGGGAGACTTATATAACCAATGTAGATGTGTTAAGAATATAAGAAGTGGCCTTATCCTGAGTCAGATCACTGGCCCATCTGGGTTAGTATTGTGCACACTGACTGGCAGCAGCCCGCCAGGGTTTCCAACAGGGTTCTGTCTCAGCCCTACCTGGAGATCCTGTGGATCAGACCTTCTCTGATGCTCTGTTCCAGAGCCATGGCCTTTCCCCAAATTATGGTGTCTGAGATACACCACTAGTCTTCCAACATCTCCTGGCTGCTCTGAATGGGAGAGGCGAACACTCATTCAAGAGGAAAGATGAAGGCCAGAGAGCCATGTCCACATTTGAAAGCACGTTGCCCACTAGCTATGGTTATGCTGATTCTGACTGTTGTGTTGTGTTGGTCATGGAGGATTTCATAGTAAAAAGAAGCCAGGAAGAGGAAAGGAGGAAAAGGGCAGGTGGCGGATAAACAACGGTACTTACCCATGTGCTCACACCAGAAGAATCCATGTCCTTGAAGAATTAGTCAAGTATATCTGGAGTAACTAATGTGGTGGCTCACAAAACAGTTGGGTTTTGAGTAGTCAAGCCCAAGGCTATAAGTGGTGCCTCCCCGCCAGTTATTTTGGAACACATGTGCCATCATCCCTAACCTTTGGCTACGCTGAGAAGAACTGTTGGGAGTTGGAATCCAATGTATCTGGAATATAGGAAGCTGCCTAAAATGGAGTCATTCCCATTGGTCAGTTTAGCTCATTACGGACTAGCCTGATTAGCAGCATCTTTCCAAGGTTTCAGACTGGGAATATTCCCAGCCCTACCTGGAGATGCTTGGAATTGAACCTGGGTCTTTCTGCATACTAGACAGATGCACTACTACTACTGACCTGCAGGCCTTCCTCAGGAGGGCAGCGCATTAAGGAAGGCTGATGTAAACACCCACCCCCTTTTTGGAATCAGCTGCTTCCTCCTTGGGAGCTGTCCAGAGTACTGAAGAACAGGTCTGTGCTTACAACAGGAGTGGTGGGTGGCACCAGTTGGGAACCCCGCAAGAGAAGAAAAGCCAGGGGATTGACTGTGGGATGATGATGAGTGGTCAGAGGGAGAAGAAGGAGTAGACTGCAGGGAGATGGTGTCAGAAGCAGAAGAGGTAACACAGCTTGGTGAGCAGGAAGAGGCTGTGGCAGAGGACAGTTCAGACTCCGAGGCAGAAGTGGAGGCTGGAGGGGAGTGGGGCCAGGAGACAGGCAGGCAGGCAGGCTGCCGAAGAAGCCAGGGAGTCCCCCCCTCCTGCTGCAACCGGCTCCCCCCCCTATGATTTTCTGGAAATGAAGAGGGCAGAGCAGAGGGTGGTTGTGCGCAGGGCACAGTTTGTGACTGCTTGGGAAAGTCCCAGGA
Source organism: Podarcis cretensis (assembly GCF_951804945.1). Taxonomy (NCBI): domain Eukaryota; kingdom Metazoa; phylum Chordata; class Lepidosauria; order Squamata; family Lacertidae; genus Podarcis; species Podarcis cretensis. The sequence goes on along the minus strand of NC_137181.1, from coordinate 16,372,266 downwards.
GAGGAGGAGCTTTAGGAAGTGGTGGGAAGGTGGGAACCTTCAGTCTTCACAACTGCTTTGTTGAAGAGCTGCTGGGATCACTAGGCTTGCACTGTTTTGGTTTCTTGAAAGAAGAGTTAACTTCACCGGCGCCATGTTTTTCTTGGATTGCTGACCTACGCTTGACTCCAGCTCCTGGCAGCAAAGTTCTCCTCACACAAGAATGTGAGGAGGCAGGCTGATATAGTGGGACTACACCCTGACAGCGGAAAATGACCCCTTAGTAAATGGTCATCTGCATTCACTCATCGTGAGTTTGCAGGAACCGCAACCATTCGACCTCTTTTTCGCTACGAGAAAGTCCAGTGGCGTTCTCTCTCTTCCCCCACTGAGAGTTCCTCTCCTGAAAACTGCGGGCAGCGAACAAGGGGACACTACAAGTTCAGCAGCCCCCGTTTTATGGGTGATTATAACTCTTTGTTAAAGCCAGGCCTAAGGATTTTACTGAAATTTCCTGGCATTCGTATGGTGTCAAGTGCCCAGTAAATGACAATATTTTATCGCTACACAGCGTTACATGCGCGGTGCCGCTGCATTGTGCCGAACTTGTAAATAAAAGGGGAAACTACCTCATGAGTACTTATGTTTTATGGCTCTGTTGAAGGCTGCTGATGGCCAAAATATTGGCTGGCTTGCCCTCTTTCAAGGCTTTCCCCCTAGTGCAGGTAATGAAATTAAAACGGGAGGCAATGAATCTACATGGCGTCCATCAATGTTTCAATGCCTGCACTGCAGTCACTCATATGAAGTGGGATGCTGAGAGAGCTCATTTGAGTGTAATAATCTGTGTTCTCTTTAAAGGATTATGAAGGGAGCCTGCAGCGACAATGAAAAGGGAGGGAGGTAAGAGTCTTGTTAGTAAAGGTGAATTATTTAACAGAAAATACTTACTCCTGGTGGTATAACAACATTTGCATGAAATCTTCATGAATCTGATGCATTGCACACTGAGGAATTTTCTTCAAGTGTGTGTGTGCATGTGTGTTTGTTTGAATGGAACAGCTGTGCTTACGTCTGGGAAGGAGAGCAATTTTTAGAATATATAAATATTTCATTTATATCCCACCTTTTCCTCCCAGATGCTCAAGGTGGCATACATGGTCCTTATTTCCCTCCTCATTTACTCTCTACAACAACCCTATGAGGTAGGTTAGTCTGAGAGGCAGGGACTGGCCCAAGGTCAGCTAGTGAGCTTCATGACCGACAGGAGATTTGAACACTGGTCTCCCAGATCCTAGTCTAACAGTCTGACCATTATACCACATTGTCTAGAAGGAGCCTAAAATGCAATTCAGTTTTTCCTGGGAACCTCAGTTTAACTGCTGCCCAGGACTGACCTGCTGGGACCCCAAAGGGCCGTGCCCTGCTTCTCTCTACCTCACTAGGGGCAGAGCCTGATAGGCTCCATAAAGGACTGCTGCTGCTGCTGCTGGGCAGAGAGGGCTCCATTTTGGTTTTTGTTTGAAAATTGCTTTTATTTTTTATCTATGTCATTTTAAATTGTGATTGCTATTAATTCTGTATTCTGAGTTTTAGATTTTATGATTTTTGTGGAAATTATTTTCCATTTGGTTGTGTACTTTTTGATGTGTTTTATTCATTTTTGTTATGTTGGTAATTATGTAAATCCTGTCATGTTGCAAGCCGCCTTGAGCATTGTTTTAACTATGGAAAGGCGGCATGCAAATAAAATGATGAGGATGATGATGATGACTGGCAAGAAGGCTATTGTGGTTACAACTGTATGCAATTAAGTCCAACTAAACTTAGCAGGGGGACGCGGGTGGTGCTGTGGTCTAAACCACAGAGCCTAGGGCTTGCCGATCAGAAGGTCGGCGGTTCAAATCCTTGTGACGGGGTGAGCTCCCGTTGCTCAGTCCCTGCTCCTGCCAACCTAGCAGTTTGAAAGCACCCCAAAAAGTGCAAGTAGATAAATAGGTACCACTCCGTCGGGAAGGTAAACGGCATTTCCGTGCACTGCTCTGGTTTGCCAGATGTCGCTTAGTCATGCTGACCACATGACCTGGAAGCTGTACGCTGGCTCCCTTGGCCAGTAAAGTGGGATGAGCGCCGCAACCCTAGAGTCATCCGTGACTGGACCTAACGGTCAGGGGTCTCTTTACCTTTTTAAACTTAGCAGGACTTACTTCTGAACAGACATCCTTAGGCTTCTATTGTCCTTTTGTTTTCGGGCACAGATGAACAGTCAACCCGCACACAATTCCTCCCTTATTCTCCTGATAACAGAAAACACATGAAGAAAAGTATGGCACAAACTAGCATATTAAAGGGGGAGGGAGGAATTGCACCCTAATTGTGCATCACGAGAAACTGAATTTTATAATCACGATGATGATTAATTATTTTAAATTATTTATTTAAGACTTGCCTTCCACATACATATCTTGGGAAAAATGCAGTATGAGAACAGCCAAGCACTATACATTTAAAGCCATAAGATGCTGCTTTAAATAGATATGGCTTCCCCCCCAAAGAATGCTGGGAACTAGAGTTTGCTAAGAGTGCTGAGGGATCTTAGGAGATCCCTGCTCCCCTCCAAGACCTACAATTTTGAGAGTCACGATCAATCCCTCTTCCCAGGGAACTCCATGCTGTCCAACTTTGTCTTATGTGAAACTGAGACATGGGTCTCTCCTGGGTGAGTCACATGACCTATGCCACGCTCTCACACTGAAGAAAATGTGAAACAAAACAAAAAAAATTCCTTCCAGTAGCACCTTAAAGACCAACTAAGTTAGTTCTTGGTATGAGCTTTCGTGTGCATGCACACTTCTTCAGATACACATCTGAAGAAGTGTGCATGTATCTGAAGAAGTGTGCATGCACACGAAAGCTCATACCAAGAACTAACTTAGTTGGTCTTTAAGGTGCTACTGGAAGGAATTTTTTTTGTTTTGTTTTGAATATGGCAGACCAACACGGCTACCTATCTGTAACTGAAGAAAATGTGGTGAGAGCATGAGATTATGACACCAGTGCTCTGGATTTGAGAGGTTACACCAAAGGCCTGGGTCTTTAGCTCTGTGGTGTGACCCTGCTGTTGAGCCCAGAGCGAGTCTTTGGTTCTGCACTCTGGCACGAGGGCTCAACCAAAAAACAGGACATCCGGTAATCAAACATGATTGGCTTCTGTGATTCCAGGATGTCCCGCTTAAAATGGGACTTTGGGAACTGTAGCTCTGTGACGGGGATAAGGGTCTCCCAACAGCTCTCAGCACTGTTAACAAACTACAGCTCCTCCAGCTGTTTTGGGACTACAACTCCCATCATCCCTAGCTAACAGGACCAGTGGTCAGGGATGATGGGAATTGTAGTCCCAAAACAGCTGGAGGGCCGAGTTTCAGGGTGCTTGCTTTAGTGACTGTGTAGAGCATGGGTAGGCAAACTAAGGCCCGGGGGCCGGATCCAGCCCAATTGCCTTCTAAATCCGGCCCGTGGACAGTCTGGGAATCAGCGTGTTTTTACATGACTAGAATGTGTCATTTTATTTAAAATGCATCTCTGGGTTATTTGTGGGGCATAGGAATTCGTTCATTTCCCCCCCTTCAAAATGTAGTCCGGCCCCCCACAAGGTCTGAGGGACAGTGGACCGGCCCCCTTCTGAAAAAGTTTGCTGAGCCCTGGTTTAGAGGGGCATCGTACTGCTATTAAATTTAAGGTGTGAATGTGGTGCTAGTGGCCTGGGTCAGAGGGCCTTCTCTTGGCCATTGCCCACTCATGCCAACCTGCATTGGTAGCTTGGGGAGGGCATTTCTTGGTTTGTAGCTCAGTCTCTTAACCCTGGAGAGGGCAACTGTTTCCTTCTCGGTTCTTCCAGAATACCCCTGGTGTTTTATTTCCATGCAAGCTCTCCCATGGAGTATATAACCTCAGCTGTGAAACGAGTCGACAACTCCAACATCTCGGGAGTTAATTGTTTCATTACTGCAACTGTGAAATTCTTTAGATCAGTCCTCAGTCACACATAAAAATGTTAATAATGCCAACTTTGTGCTGAAGACACAATGAAGACACACACACCAAAAGTGATGCGTTAGCATTAGCGATTTGGGCCTTGATTACTGGAACAGAAAATTCATTTTGAGCGGGGGAGAAAGTCATTTGTTTCTTTGTGTGTGTGTGTGTTTTGCTGTAAGGTACATATTTTGCTGAGAACAGAGGCATGGGCTCCTTTGCAATCTGCTGAAATCAGCAAACGTTTTAAAATTCTAATAATTTTACGAGCGTGATCATGGAAATTCACCCTCTACTGAAAATTAATGAACTGTCCTAAAATATAAAGTTGTATTCTTCGGAACATTTTAAAGAGATTGCATAACAGTAAAGCATAAATAGAGTAGGTTTAATACCATGAAAAAGAAAATCTAAGTTAAATATGGCATAAGTAAAATCTGCAAACACATGAATATAGCTTTGTTTATTATACTTGGATATTTTACGAGAGTGACTTGGCATGCCACCTCAATAACTTTTCTCACAAAATGGCAAGAGAGGTTTGATGTCATAGAGGTTTGACGCCTGCCAGTCAAGTAAGAAAAAAGTGGACCAGGGTGCCATACAATATATTTATATTTATTGAAATAATATTGAATTATGATTTTTCCAATTTTAGAGTGATTAGGCATATTTTTAAGGAGGAAGAGATAAAGATATAACCATCAGCATTTTTGCAGATTCTCCCTCGTTCCATGCCCATAGCCTATTGCAATGTATCCCATGTGGCCATCAGTCAGTCAGTAGGTCCTGTGAAGCACAAATTCTGACTTGAAATTGAGCCTCAAGCAACAGGGGCAGTCTATCTGAACAATTAGAATTTGGAATTTCAGCCATGACGTATCCAGGATTTCTACACACACACACACACACACACACCCTTAGCAGTAATAATGAAACCTGGAGCAACATTTGCTTTAGACAATTAGAACTCCCACCTCCTGAGATGAATTCAGCCAGACAGCTGAATTTCCTTTGGGGTTTGAGATGTAAGAAATTCCACAGGATCCCTGGGGAAGTAAACGATGTTGTGATCACCCCTTAAGAGAATTATCTGGTAGTTAGAATGATGGGGTAGTGATAGATAACCATTCTAGAGAGATTGTGGAGGTCGACTTTGCTACATTTTCTGCCTGATTTAAAAGTAAAACTCTCACACAATGAAGCTGCATGCAGTTTATCACTTAAATTATTTTGGTGTGTGTAATATGAATGTTCTAAAATCTGTATTAAAATGCAAATCATATTCAAATAAGACTTGATTGCATCTCTAGACCATCAGGAAGGGTTTGAGCTATTTTCCAGGCACTATTCAAGGAGATAATAACCCTTCAGAGCCTGGTACCTACATCACCACCATCAATTCATAGGTGCTCATGCCAAAACGGGCTTCTAAGTGGTTTACAAGTATAAAAATCAATTATGCAAACATTAAAATGGAAACATCCATAATCACAATACCCAATTAAAACACATAATAAAACAATCCCACTAAAACATAAACACCCACAATTGAAATATATGTACAAGAAAAGAATCCCATTAAAATAATGGAATAATGAAAGCAGAAGACTCAAGTTGAGAGATGAAGTGAATGTTTGTGTAAACAGGTATGTCTTCAAAAGCTGGAAGAACACCAATACAGATGGGACCTTTCATATTTCAGCAATGGCCTTGTCTCCCAAACCACCTCTCTCTATGAGGACATTGCCTTCACCTGGTGCCCAACGGATATGAATGTCTGATCCTGGTGGGCTGAGAGCATTCCATAAGTGAGGGTGCTGTTGAGCTCATCGGGCTGGGGCCCTAAAGCCCACGTGCATTTGCATGCACTGTCAGCATGCATGTTTAGTGAAATTAACAAAGCTGACATAAAGGTAAAGGTAAAGGTACCCCTGCCCGTATTGGCCAGTCTTGCCAGACTCTGGGGTTGTGCGCCCATCTCACTTAAGAGGCCAGGGGCCAGCACTGTCCGGAGACACTTCCGGGTCACGTGGCCAGCGTGACATCGCTGCTCTGGCCAGAGCCAGAGCCAGAGCCAGAGCCGCACACGGAAACACCGTTTACCTTCCCGCTGGTAAGTGGTCCCTATTTATCTACTTGCACCCGGAGGTGCTTTCGAACTGCTAGGTTGGCAGGCGCTGGGACCGAGCAGCGGGAGCGCACCCCGCCGCAGGGATTCGAACCGCCGACCTTTCGATCGGCAAGCCCTAGGCGCTGAGGCTTTAACCCACAGCGCCACCTGCGTCCCAATAAAGCTGACATAAACCATAGCAAAACCAACAAAGAGTTTTATGACACCTGAAAGGCAAATTGTCACTGTAACTAGTTTGCTTTTATGTCATCATCACCGTCTGTTTGCTCCTGATACCAGTCCTCATCATTCCCCCAACATCTATCTATCATCTCGCGCGAGGTTTTTCATATTTTGAAAAGAGAACAATTGGATCTGATTTGTCTACAAGAAACCCATGTGACAAGGGCACATAGAAGATTACTTATAAATAAAAGATTGGGACAAGAATTTATTTCATCAGATAAAGTTAAGAAAAGAGGAGTGGTGATCTATGCAAAAGAGAAACTGGCTCCAAAACTGATTTTTAAAGATGAACATGGAAGAATTTTGGCAATTGAGACACAGATTCAAGGAGAAAAATTTTTGATATTTGGGATTTATGCACCGAATGAAGGGAAGGCAGAATTTTATAAGAAACTGCATGAGACATTAATGGACTACTTGGACTATAAGGTGATCCTCTTAGGGGATATGAACGGCGTCGTCTCTACAAATATGGATAAAGCACAAAGACAGGTGATCTCTAAGGATGGGAGATTACCTAAGACTTTCTTTGAAATGACTGACAATTTGGACTTGATTGACATCTGGAGAACAAGAAACCCTCTCGAGAGGGAGGGAACATTCTTTTCGGAATCACAGATGACCTGGACAAGAATAGATCAAATATGGATTACTAGTGGAATGGCTCCAAAGATAAAAAAAGTGGAAATCTGCCCAAAGACATGCTCCGACCATAATGCGGTGAAGATGGAAATGAAAATAACAACAGCTGGCTCCTTTAGATGGAGAATGAATGACACCTTATTTAGAGATCCAGAGGTTTACCAAAAGGCCCAAAAGACTTTGAAGGATTACTTTGAGATAAATCTGAGGACAGAAGTGGAGAAAAGAGTGATCTGGGACGCAAGTAAGGCCGTGATGCGGGGTTTCCTGATACAACAGAATTCCTTAAAAAGGAGGAAACAGCACGAGAAGAAAGACAAGATTCTGGAAAAGATAAAAGACAGCGAAAAGAAATTGAGATCTAAACCAAAGTCACATGAGATCTTGAGAGAAATTAAACTGTATCAGAAGCAATATATGGAATTGATGAACCAGGAGATTGAATGGAAAATTAAGCAAATGAGACAAAAGACATTCGAATCGGCAGATAAATGTGGAAAACTCCTATCATGGCAATTGAAGAAGAGACAGAAACTGAACACAGTCACAAGTTTGGAGGTGGATGGAAAGAACATTTTTAAACCAAATGAGATCAGTAATTGCTTTCAGAGTTATTTCAGAAGATTATATGCACAAGGGCCGGAAAACGAAAGAGAAATGGAAGAATTCCTCAAGAAATATGGATTACAAAAAATTTCGCAACAAAGTACGCTGGTCTTAAATGAGAAAATAACTGAACAAGAAATAGAGGGTGCCATTCAAAATATGCAATTGGGGAAATCTCCAGGGCCAGATGGATTAACCTCCAGATACTACAAAGCTTTGAAGGACTGGTTAATACAGCCGCTTAAGGAGGTTTGCAACGAGATATTAGAGGTCCTGGAGGTTTTGTTAAATATGATTAGGGGGGACCAGCTGGTGAAAGGGATTCAGGTCGGAGCCAGACATTACAAATTGAAGGCCTTTGCAGATGACTTAGTATTGACTTTGCAAGAGCCAGACACTAGTACCAAAAGAGTTCTAGAATTAATTCAAGTATTTGGTCAGGTCGCAGGATTTAAGTTGAATAAACAAAAAACTAAGGTACTGGAAAAAAACTTAACAAATGTTGAAAGAGAGAGATTCCAAGAGGAAACTGGGTTAACGGTGGCAAAGAGTGTAAAATACCTGGGGATTAACATGACATCTAAGAACGTAAACTTATTTAAGGATAATTACGATAAGTGCTGGACAGAGATAAAGAAAGATTTAGAAATATGGTCGAACCTGAAGCTTTCCTTGTTAGGTCGAATTGCAGTAATTAAAATGAATGTATTGCCTAGAATGTTATTTTTGTTTCAGACATTACAAATTGTTGATAAACTGGACTGTTTCAAGAAGTGGCAGAAAGATATATCTAAATTTGTCTGGCAGGGCAAAAAGCCCAGAATAAAGTTTAAGATACTTACTGATTCCAAAGAAAGAGGGGGGTTTGCCCTGCCGGACTTAAGACTGTATTATGAATCGGCAGCTTTCTGCTGGCTAAAAGACTGGCTACTTCTTGAAAATGCAGACATTCTAGACTTGGAAGGATTTGATAACAGCTTCGGTTGGTATGACAAGGTTAAAGTGTATAAGGGTTTTAAAAATCATATTGTTAGGAAAGCACTATACAATGTTTGGATTCGGTATAAAGATTTACTGGAAAATAAAACTCCCAGGTGGCTTTCACCAATGGAGGCTAAGGAGGTAAAGAAACTTAATATGAGAACTAACTGGCCAAAATATTCTGAAATTTTAGAACAAGAAGGTGGTGAATTTAAACTACAAAGTTTTGAGAAAATAAAGTCCAAGGTACGGGATTGGCTCCATTATTTTCAAATAATGGAGGCCTACAAACAAGAAAATCGGTTTCCAGGTGGAGAAATCGAAATTAGAAACAGAACTGTTAGAACCCAATACTAAGAATTTATCAAGAATGTATAACTTGCTGTTGAAGTGGAATACAATAGATGAGACAGTGAAGCCAGCTATGATTAGATGGGCACAGGACATAGGTCATGACATTATGTTTGCTGACTGGGAGCAGTTATGGACCACAGGTATTAAATTCACGGCATGTAATGCCTTACGAGAAAACATTATGAAAATGATTTACAGGTGGTACATGACTCCAGTCAAGCTTGCGAAGATTTATCATTTGCCCAATAACAAATGTTGGAAATGTAAAGAGACTGAAGGTACCTTCTTCCACCTTTGGTGGATCTGCCCAAAGATTAAGGCCTTCTGGGAAATGATTTATAATGAGATTAAGAAAGTACTTAAATGCACCTTTCATAAGAAACCAGAGGCATTTCTCTTGGGTATGGTCGGCCAGCTGGTGCCGAGGAAGGATAAAAACTTCTTTTTGTACGCTACTACGGCAGCAAGGATTCTTCTAGCAAAGTATTGGAAGACACAAGAGCTACCCACGCTGGAGGAATGGCAGGCGAAAGTGATCGACTTTATGGGAATGGCAGAAATGACCGGCAGAATCCGCGACCAAGAGAAAGAGACTGTGGAAGAAGACTGGAAGAAGCTTAAAATATATCTTAAGAGCTACTATAAAATTGAGGAGTGCTAAAATGCTAAGGGAGAGGAAGACGTAGAATTACAGCGGTAAATTTTGTTTGATTTAGGGTGAAATTGAAAAGGAGAATGAATTTATATTTAATTGGCTAAAAGGGTTGTTGAATAATTGTTAAAAATAAAAGGATGCAAAAAGGGGAAGGTATGGGGAAGTCCGAGAAAAGAGGCTTATGGAAATAAGGTTAAGAAATTATGAATTTATGTGTTTGTTTGTATGTTGTTTTTGTTGTGTTTGTTAAAAATTGGAAAACCAATAAAAATTTATTTAAAAACAACAACATCTATCTATCATCTATCTATCATCCATTCTATCTATCTATCTATCTATCTATCTATCTATCTATCTATCTATCTATCTAGGTAAAGGGACCCCTGAACTTTAGGTCCAGTCATGGCCGACTCTGGGGTTGCAGCGCTCATCTCGCTTTATTGGCCAAGGGAGCCGGCGTACAGCTTCCAGGTCATGTGGCTAGCCAGAGCATCTATCTATCTATCACCTGCCAATTTAGGATAATTCCTCACACATGGATCACTCAGTTGCCTAGAGCATGATGCTGATGCCAAGGTTGCAGGTTTGGTCCCTCTATGGCAGAGGTTTTCAACCTTTTAGAGTCCACAGCTCCCTTGACCAACTAGATTTTTTCTGTGGCAATCCTGTGGTGCTCAGAAACCCAGTTATGTTGCCCCTTGCCTGCAGAGCTGGCACCTCCTCACCCTTTTTCAAACACCCTCCCTTGTGGAGTGTTCCCTCTGCCACCTCCTTGGGAGTCCTCCAGGCAGCCACTACAGCCACCCCAGTCTCTGAGCCACCCCAGCTCCTGGCAATCAGCACCCCCTGGCCAGCCCCAGAGGCACCAGTCACCTGGGGAGCCTGTAACCAGGGCTACTGCAACAAACAGCTGTGCAAGCCTTTGGGAGGCAGAGACGTGAGAGGGGATCAGAGGAGGGAGGGAAGGAAAGAGGGACAGAGGCCAGGGTTGCCTGTGGCATCCCTGACCGTAATTGAAGGCACTTCAGGGTGCCATGGCATATTGGTTGAAAACCACTGCTGTATGGGATAGCTGCAGACTCCTGTATTGCAGGGGCTTGGACTCGATAATTCTCAGGGTTCCTTCCAACTCTTCAAATCTGGGATTGTATCTGATGTAGTGAGGAATTTAGGATTCTACACCTGGTGATGTAAATCCTGGGAGATGTACCTGAAAGATTTTTATGTTCTGATTGGCATGTTAGTCCAAGAGATGCACAGCAGGTCAGCTGACATCAGAGCTGACAACAAACTAACTTCTCTAGCATCCCCTGTTGGGACCACACCAGGAGCAGCAGTCAGCATTCCTACTGTGGTGAGGAGTGGAAGCTCCAATCCATCACTCCAGCCGCCCTTGCAGGGCAACCTATCAGCATGGCTGGGCCTCATCCACAGCCTAGTGGAGACTATGGGACCACCTCTCCTGGTATGACAACACCTTGGAGGTCCCAAATTGCAAGGTGGTTAGATTGGTCTCAACTAGGGCCAGGGCCTTTTCAGTATTGGCCCCAACTTGGTGGAACACTCTGTCACAAGAGACTAGGGCCCTGCAGGACTTGACATCTTTCCACAGGACCTGCAAGACAGAGCCGTTCCGCCTGGCCTTTGGTTTGGACTCAGTCTGACCCTTATGTTCCCCTCCCCTTATGGTTTTCATCTATAGGCTACTTTTAAAATGAAGCTGCATTTTAAATTGCATTTTAACCTGTATTTTAAATTGGGGTTTTTTGTTTGTCCCCCCCCCCTTATGTTTCTATTGTAATTTTACTGGTGTTAGCCGCCCTGAGCCCGGCTCTGGCTGGGGAGGGCAAGTTATAAATAAAATTTATTTTTATTTTTATTATTTTTATTTTTTATTATTAACTGTGTGAATGGAGCATTGCCCCACCAACCTCAGTCTGTTCTCAGATAGCCACCACTTGCCTGTCTTCTTATTTACAAGCAGTTCAGGGAATAAAACAGATGTCCCTTTCCCCCTCCTTTCTCAGTGTTGCCTTCTCCACGCTCAGCGTGGAGGAGAAGGATGGGGACAAAACTAGAACGAGTTGGTTCTGCCCATCACTGGCTCTGGCACCACCTACCGTTGGCCTCCTTGCCTTTTGCCCTGCCAATCCCAATGGGCCCCAGACATCATTGCTGCAGCCCAAGACCATGAGATTGGGGACTTTCCTTGTGTCCTTAAATTTGGAAAGCTAGGTCAGACTTCTGGGTTTGGCTCCAAAAAGCCTTCACAGCTAGTCTAGCACAGGCATTTTCCTGGTGAATCAGCAATATAAGGTTAGGGACTTCCCCTCTGTAGCCCCTGGGTGATATACCAACATCCTAGAGGATATATATTTGAGGATAATCTCCCCAGCTGGTCTTGAAGGCAGGAAGTGTACACGATCCCAGAAGACACTTTGAATTACAGAATTAGAGTTTGAAGGGACCCACTGTGTCAGCTAGCATGACGCTGTGCAATTGCCCAACGACCAGCATGCATTTTGCTGATATGGTTGACAACTGGATTTTAAGGTAGTCTTCCTGGGGATTTCACCTTTTTTGGTTTGGGGTCCCCCCCAATTGATTGTATAACTTTAGATATATCAATTGGTATCCATTTGTTATAAACTGTTATGAGCATTTGGAAAGGCGGCGCTTAAATGCCTCACGGACAAAGAGTTTTCTCCTCAGCTCTTGGAAAGCCTGCCAGGTGTTAGAGGGACTGAGGGTCATCGCTTGATATAACTGTCAGGAATGTCACCTCGCTGTCTGAGCAAAGCTGCTGTTGCCTTGGAAACACTTAAAAGGAAAACAGCCAGCATACCACAGTGTGCACAATTCCAGCCTCTAGCAAAGCACATACTGCAGAACTTTAATAGCTACACATAATTACACTAATTGAAGAGACTGGGATTTTATCTGTGGGGTTTTTACAACTTGTTCAAAGGTTTGATAATTTCGCCTCACTTCTCTGGTCTGCAACTCTGTAAATAAAACATATGGGCACATTTTGCTCCATTGGCAGTACCGGCTGCCTCAGAAATGGCTCCTTAGTTTTCTGCCTGCTACGAACTTCAGTTGTTGTTGATTTTTCAGCTGTTGTCCTACCCACCTGTCAATGACTCTTGCATGGGACCAGCTGTGCCAGTCCTGTGCTTGCTGAATATAGTAGAATTGGTCAAGTTCCCTACGAGGAATTTGGTCACATTGGGTTCATTTTACGCCTCTTTTACAGAAACAAAAATCATGCTCAAATGATTTACAACAAGAAAAAGAGGGATGCATTTCAAAATCAAACAGTGAAAAGCAATTGCATAATAGCACAATAAAGGAGCAACATAACAGCAACTATAACTGCATATGATGCAACAGTATTTCAGTACTATAAATACATACCCTCCAACCATTTCTCAGATGATAACAGGGATGTCTGTTGTTGTTGTTGTTGTTGTTGTTGTTGTTGTTGTTGTTGTTGTTGTTGTTATTACCCTGACCATCTGATTAGGTTGCCCCCAGCCACTCTGGATGGCTTCCAACACACACACACACACACACACACACACACACACACACACACACAATATAACATTAAACATTTAAAATCTTCCCTATACAGGGCTTCCTTGGGTGTCAGATAACTCTATACCCTCCAACAGTTCTCCAATGAAAAGCGGGACATTGTGGGATCAAATCAGAAACCGGGAAGGCTTCTGTAAATCTGGGACTGTCCCTAGAAAACAGGGACACTCGGAGGGACTGTATATATAACAAGGTTACATTAACACCATTAAACAGAGAAAATAGCAAGGGAGCATGACAGTTTCACCCTTGGTCTTAGAAACACCCATAATGTTGTTTTCAGTCCCTCTCCTGAAGCAGGTTCTTAGAAGGCTTCCAAAGGCTGTGGTTGGGGTGGAAACACCGCTCCCATGATGTTGTGGGGCCGAACTCACCTCTCATCATCTGCTTTCTCCAGCGACTGGATTTACAAGTGAGTTTCCCAAAGGGAACTCTTGTCATGCAACCAATCCAGCAGGGTTTCATTCAGTACCCATCAGCTGATGGACAGTGACTTCTAGCCTACTTTTTGCTGGGATTGGCTGTGTGACCGAGTTCCTCACAGGAAACCAGTGTGGTGTAGTGGTTAGAATGTCAGACTAGGAGCTCAGAGTCCAAGGTTTAAATCCCTGCTCAGCCATGAAACTCACTGGGTGACCTTGGACCAGTCCCTGCCTAACCTACCATGCAGGGTTATTCCGGGGATTAAATAAGGAGGGGAAAACCAGGTACAGCATATTGAGCTCCTTGGAGGAAAAGGTGAGGTATAAATGCAATGAATAGAAAAATTCAGAGAGATAAACTTGGTTGTGTAAGTAATCCAGCTTAATCTCTACCTAAAAAGGTAAAGGTACCCCTGCCCGTACGGGCCAGTCGTGTCCGACTCTAGGGTTGCGTGCTCATCTCGCTCTAGAGGCCGTGAGCCGGCGCCATCCAAAGACACTTCCAGGTCACATGGCCAGCGTGACAAAGCTGCAGCTGGCGAGCCAGCACTAGCGCAGCACACGGAAACACCGTTTACCTTCCCGCTATAAAGTGGTCCCTATTTATCTACTTGCACTTAAGAGTGCTTTCGAACTGCTAGGTGGGCAGGAGCTGGGACCGAACGACGGGAGCTCACCCCGCTGTGGGGATTTGAACCGCTGACCATACGATCGGCAAGTCCTAGGCACTGAGGTTTTACCCACAGCACCACCCGTGTCCATCTCTACCTAAGCCATGCTTAATTTTATATATAAAATCAGGTGCGGGGCAGGTGAGTGTGCCACAGTCAGGGGGAAAAGAGAAAATTTTAAAAAATAAAAGACAGGAAGGTTCTAGCCCAGTTCACTGGTTTTCTCCTTGCAACGAGACATTAGTTTTTATGTATGGGAGTATTCAAAATGATGCTACTGTGAGACCAAGTGGACAAGGAAATGGCAGCAGCACCAACCGAACCAGAAAAGATTGTGAAGGAGGCCTTTGTTTACGGCTTTCCCCCCTGTGGGGTGAGAAGGCATCAAAACACCCTTCCTTCTCAGATGGATGATATCTGCTGTCATAAGTGGTCCTGAACTTCTAAAGTGAAACTTTGCATGATGCACTAGTGAAATACTTTTCCCTAGCAGGCTGACCCCCTTCTCCTGACTCATTTCACACTGGTTGACACAGCATGAAGCTTAGGTCTAAACAAGAAGCAAGGGGAGGAAAGGATTGGCTTGGCCAGAGTAATCCAGTTAGCTTTTGATTCTCTTTTACTGCCAGCTTTAAAAGATGTAGGGTCTCTCTAACAATCGGCGCAGGGGGAATGTATTGCAGTATTTATGTGACTGTTGGAAAAAACAGAACATCTACTTTGCACCTTAACTGCTGGAAACAAGAGCATTCTGATTAAAGATTCACTGGCTGGTGCAAAGAGCATCCCTTTATCATATTCTTCATGCAGGTGCATTTCTGGTCATGCTTTCCTCCCCATTATCCTTTATACCTTTCTAAGTTAAGTTTGACAGGGGGAAAGCACTCAGCGCTATAAAACATATTTGCTCCTGCACAGCCAGAGTTCATTTCTTTTGGTTTCCCTCCCTCCAAAAAAAAAAAAAAAATATATGCACACAGGTCATATCCACACATACATTCAAAGCTCATGGCTTCCCCCAAATAATCCTGGGAACTGTAGTTTACCCCTCAGAGAGCTACAGTCCCCAGCACCTTCAGCAAACTACATTCCCCAGGATTCTCTGGGGGAAGCCCTGTGTATTAAATGCATGATACAATAATTATGGCTCAATTCATTCAAGTCAGTAGGCTGACTTTGCATAGCACCATGAGTTGCCTTCTCAGGAATAAGGGTCACAATGTCAAGATGTTGGGACACAGGTGGCAGGTAGCATCCTGCCTCACTGTTGCTCAGGCAACGGTGGCACCGTTAGACTTAAGGCCTCGTGTCTGGGACCCTGCAGTCCACCACCCAACAATGCCAGAGAACCAATGGACGACAGTGGTGGTGAGCCACTGTCTGTTGGGAAGGGAAACCCTATGCCAGGAGCCAAGACTGCAGCCAGCTTCTTTGTTCATCGAAGCATTTTGCCACAGCAGCTATGTCAGCCAATCCAACATGGGGCACCCTAGCAACCTCTTTCGCCCTCCACCTGATAAGATGGTGTCTGATTGGCTGAGGTCTCTGTCGCTTTTCCCTTTAGGATGGCAAATAAGAATGCAGGAAGAGTCTCATGGATCAGGCCAATGGCCCATCTGGCCTGACATCCTGTTCTCACAGGTTGCCCTTGGGAAACCAGCAAGTGTGACCTGAGCATAAGAGCACTCTTCTCTTCTGTGGCTCCCAGAAACCACTCTTCAGAAGCATTTCTGCCTATAGCCATTGAGACCGGCAGCCATTGATAGACTTATAGACGCTCTAAGTGTCCTTATTTTCCAGGGACGTCTCTGATTTAGAGAAGCCATCCTGGTTTATGATTTGATCTTAGGATGTCCCTATTTTCACTGGAGAAATGTTGGAGGGTATGGAGTCATTTGATGCCTGAGCTGACTGAAGGCAATCATGTATAGGGAAGTTTTTTTTAAAATGTTTTATTTTGTTTTTATATATGCTGAAATCTGCCCAGAGTGGCTGGGGCAACCCAGTAAGACGTGTGATAATAAAATTATCGTTATGGAATGGGACGTCCCTATTTTCATCGGAGAAATGTTGGGGGGTATGGCCTCATCCTCCATGATGCAGTCTTCATTGCTAGCACAACCCTTTGCTTCTCAATGTAGCCAGTGCTGAGTAGACTGTGGCAAGTCCAAGCTATGGAGTCATGACTCTTGCTTCTCCACTTCCTGATTAATTCCAGCCTCAAGCAGCTCTAACCTCAAACATTTTCTGTAGCTTCGGCAGCGAACTGACATATGATGCCCACTTAAACCTAAGACTGCCTTGCTCACCAAAGATATCTGCAACATCTTGAATCCCCTTCTCTCAAAACGGGTCCTCTTTCCCATTCTTTTAAATGGAGAAACCACACATGCAATTTATGACCAGCAAATCCTGTGCCCTGTCTCTGAGCTGCAGTTTAGCAACTCTGGTTGGAAGTTCCCATAACCAAATCCAACAATGGGTATGATTCATATTAAATACGATGCTGATTATTTCTAGAATATTTTCCCTCCTTGCTCTTTGCTATATCATTAATGTACACAGAGGCCGTATATTAGTAATGCACCTGTGTGTGGGGGAAAAGGCTTCTCATTGCCCCCTTCAGCCCGACCTCTTGCCATGTCCCTGCCTACACAGTGACATTTCTATTGGCTCCCGTATCATTAGCAGAGGTGTCCATAATTATGTGCTAAATATTAGCTCATCACCACTCATGATGGGTGAATATGAACTCTGTATTATTCAGTGGTCTTTTCAAAAGGCTCTTATTGCCTGGAGGTTGCTGAATATGAAGATCAGCAGAGCTTATTATGGCCCTTTGTTTATATAGTTAGCATACAAAATAAACCCTGACCCAAGAAAATACAAAATCTCCTGCAGCTTTTAAAATGATGGCAGAATGTCTTCTCCTGTCTTACTTGTAGAACTGTATTAAATCTCTCTCCCTCTCTCTCCCCCCCCCCCTCTCTCTCTGTGTGTGTGTTTGTGTGTGCACTAAGCCTGAAACTTATGCACATTTAACTTGTGCACATTCAGCTTTTGTGTGGCAAAATTAAAAATTAAAAATTAAAAAGTGGGGTGGAAAGGGAGCAGGACTCCAGGAAAAATTACTTTGGCAATTCCACCCGCCATTGAACCCATTGGGTTCTGGCAATACACGAATTTGCCTTAGGAGGCTCCAGTGTAAAAAAATTAAAATGCTGATTTACAATTTATTGATAGATTCAATTCTATCAGCTGTGATTTGAATCATGATAAATATTTCCTGCTCCCCGCACTATTCATTTTTAAAAAACTGACAACACACACACCTCCCACTTTAAAGGGCAAATATCCATGGCAGTTTACAAAGATAAAGACATATACAACCAAAAAGATAATTAAAGCCAGACAATAGGTGCTAAATCGCTTAGCAACACTAGTGTGTTTATTTTATCCTCAAATCAATGTTAGGATGTTTTGTTTTGCCATCAGTTACCAAGAACGGTCACTGTGCTTCTTGCACTTTGCTTACGTTTAAGCACTGATGCGGTTGACTTCCATCTGACCTTGCCTATCTGCCCCAAACAACTACACGTAACCCTAGGATAACACTTCATGCGTCTGATGAAGGGGGCTCCAGCCCACGAGAGTCTCTGCTGTCATAAATGTGTTAGTCTTTAAGGTTGTTTAAGCTGTCTGAAGTACACTCTGACTTGTGAAAGTTCTGATTAAAAGTATATTTTAATTACCGCTCATTAGATGGCAGCGATATTTGCTTTGTATAATGAGGTCAGGTGGCTGAGTGAGTGAGTGAGTGAAGCAATCTTCTAGATGTGGGCTTGGAGCTGTCCGTGGTGTGTGATTGATCTTCAATTAGAATTAAAATAACTTTCAGGTGGGTGGGTGGATGATAGCTCAGCATTGCTGGTGAATCTAATTGGCTTGGAGGCCAGTGAGTCATCAGCTCCACATTCTTGGCTGAACAGAAGCCAGAGAAAACAAGGATTGAAATCCTTCTTTCTGAGAGTAGCCTGCGTCAGCACTGGAAGTATCAACAGCTAGTTCACAGAGCTGAAGTTGCCTCCAGATTCTCAGAATCTTGCAGGAGGGATTCAAGTGCATACAGGGATATGGAATCCAGTTTAATTGCATAAACTTGTTGCCCCATGTTCCAGCAAACAACTCAGAATGAAGACCGGATAGAATCTGATCTTCACGTAAGCTTTGTGCAAGCAAATCATGATGAATGCTCTGTAAAGTCCAGATATAATCTAACCTCTGTGTAAGAGTTGTGCAAGCAAGTAAGGGTGCACAATAAATAGGTCATCTGGAGAAGACTTCAAAAAGTGTGGTAGAAGAGTAAAACAATCTGATCCCTTCCTTTTCCTGTCTCAAGAGACAATGGAGTGCTCCTCCAGGGGTGAAGTCAAACCGCTGGATAGTCACAATGTCTGCTACTGCTGCAGAGACTAGTAACTCATCACTACTGCCTGCTGCCTTGTTTTTGCTGTGTTAGCAGCACCAAGGTCCTAGGCTGCCCAGACGACAAGACTGATGTGGTCCAAATGAAAGCAGAGCAACACATTTGGCACCAGCGTGGTTGCCGGAGTTGCCAGAAGGAGGTGTACAAGGTGCCATCCAACCCTCTTAGGGCCGCCACTTCAGATTTGTCCAGGGTTTATTCCTTAGCCTTTTATTCTCCCGAAGATTCTCTCTCATGTCTTTTTCAGCCATTCATGTGAAGAAGAGGCATGGTCGCAGTTCAAGTCAAGCACAGTCACTCAAGGAAGACCTAGCAGGAGTGGTGAGGGGTGTGGCCTGCTGAGTGGGTGTGGCTTTGGGAGCATTCTGATGGCCTGATAAGCCCAGAGGGGCCACATTCAGACCACAGGCCTGAGGTTGCCCACCACTAATGTAGATGTGAATCATTATTTCTGATTGTTGCTGTGAATACACCTTTGGATAATTCAACAACAAAAGACAGTTATACCTCGGGTTACAGGAGCTTCAGGTTGCGTTTTTTTGGGTTACGGATGCATCAAAACTCAGAAGTACCGGAACGGGTTACTTCCAGGTTTCTGCAGTCATGCATGTGCAGAAGCACTAAATCGCACTTTGCACATGTGCAGAAGCATTGAATCGCAACCCGCGCATGCGCAGATGCAGCACTGTGGGTTGTGAACGCTGCGGGTTGTGAATGTGCCACCCACATGGATCATGTACACAACCCGAGCGTCCACTGTAATGAGTTTCTTTAGACATCATGCCAGCCTACTTTCAAGGCACATTGTGACAAACCTGATCATGCCAGTTATCTTCAGTCTTGAAGGTCGTCCTTCATATATCCATAATGTTCCTTCTGTGCATATTTATTTCCTCTGGGTGATGACCTTGGCTTCTATTTAATACATCCCCCCTTCAAAGTGCCCCAGGGTTTACGTCACTTCCCTCCAGCCCCAGCTCTCTCACGACATTCACTTTAGTTCACACAATTTGCTGTTGGTACGTAGGGAATTATATGCTTTCCGTTTCATCATGACAGTTTGTCCTTTTACACTTTGCTGTTTGTTTTGACAAGAGCAGAGACAGAAGCAGCCCCTGTTAGAAAACTCTCTTCCAGGAACAAATTTGGAGGCAATGTCACTATTTGTATTCAGCTTTTCAAGGGAAACCTTTGACTTGCCAATCCGAATGCTGAGTTCTTAATACCCTCTGACAAGGAAGGTTCTAGCTATTTCCAAACTGACACAACCAAACTCATATTTTTCACAGACAAATTTAGAAGGGTTAGATGAGCGGACCGCTTAAAAACAGTCCTGCGGATTGCTGAGCCTCAAAAGTTGCTTTGTCAACTTGGAAACGTCAAGTCGATGTTGTCTCAAAAGTGGGCCTTTAAGGGGCAAAAGGTAAGGTGAGCATAGCTCAGCAGCAGAGTGTGTGCTTTGTATTCAGAGGGTCTCAGGAGAAATCCACAGCATTTCAAATTTAAGGTAGGATCAAAATAGGGGAGAGCCTTTTCTCTGCTTGAGAGCCACTGCCAGTCAAAGTAAACAATACTAAGCTAGATGGACAAATGATCTCATATGGAATAAGGCAGCTTCTTGTGTTTTTAAGGGCCAATTTGCATAATCAAAGCTAAACATCAGTAGTAAATTGGCAGGCCATGGAAGCAGGCACAAGGATCAGAAAGAGGATTCTCATCCTTGCCTCTTAATTCTTCTCTGGCTTCGATTTCAATCTGAGCCAGATAATAATCCCATTCCAACCTACCCTCCCACCTAGTCATTCTCTTTCCCTCTTCTCACTCATTGATTCCCCCAGTCACCATTGCCTTTTCTTTCACAATTATTTACCAGACACTCAGGGAGTGGGGCTATAGGTTAGTAGTAGAGCACATGTTTTGCACCCATAATTTCTCATATTTAATCCCTGGCAACTCTAGTGAAAAGACCTCTTGTGTGTTATTATTAACTTCTGCTTGAACTACATAGAGCTGCTGCCAATCAGAATCAGTATTCGTGGGCTAGATGGATGATCAGTGGTCTAACACAGTGTATATGTCAGCCTCATGCATTCCAAAATAAATAATGCCATTCCTGGCTTATTGCTGTCAGGGGTTAGGTGACACAACCTCGTAGAAAAATCATGTCCCTCAGCCCAGGAAAAGGGCAATAGTAAGGCACTGACTGAATTTGCAGGAACATTTTAAATTACTTCATCCACCCCAAAAAAGTCAAGCAACATGTCCTCATCATATCTGATCTGCACCCGAAAAACACATTCCTTGCATATTGAGAAATGGCTGCCGTTAACAGCCACATTTTATTGTGATGACATGCAATTGGGAACTCTGTCACATACAGGGCGGCTCTTTTGTAATTTGTAACCCAGTGTCTTGTCTTCAAGGAACTGGTGGCAGCACTACAAGAGCTTCTAGATTAGAGCGGCGGTTTTCAGAGACAAATATGCAAACCAGGTTTGCGGGTGGCGCTGTGTCATACAAAAAGGAAAAGAAATGAGCTTTGTATTTGAAACACATCTTGGCATCACTGGGGGTTAACCTTGTTGGGTAGCTGATTGTTTTCGGCAAAGGCCTTGTTAGTTTCTATTCCTTTCCTGCGCGCATTGTCAATTATTACCCCGCGACTGAGCGCTCCTTCCTGAGCTGGCTATGGTTAATGAGATGCTGATTGGGGATTCTAGAATACACTTGCTGATGATTATGTGTTATTTTAACAGGAGCATGACAATAATTTCCTGTAATGCCACTTGTTAAGGTAATTATTATGCCGTAATTGCCTTATCAAGGTGTCATACAGAAGAGGAGAGGAACTCAAAGATTTCGCAGCTGCTGTCATACTCCCGTGAAGTGTTATCTCAGAAATGGATTATCATTCTTCAAGCTGAACTTTTAGCACAATTCCAGAGCAGAAGCAACCTTTCCCAGGTGTGGCACAACATTACAGAAGGAAGAGGGCAGTGGCAAACTCCAGATGTGCTCTCTCCAAATCAAGTGGTCTGTGAAGCAGCATATTGTCATATTCAGGGTCCAGAGAGTGGCATTTGCTAGGGCCCCAAGAGCAGTAGAAAGTTTGCCACCCACAACACTAGCATGCCCAGTTTGCACAGAGTATTTAAGAAGATCGCATGCAGTCTTAAACAATCTTCCATTTGAACACCCTACTTCTTCCACGTTAGGGTCTACCAAAGGCCCCACCTCCAAACCTGGACATATTGATCTTTTAAAATTGAAATATATTTATATGGAAAGACCCAGAGGCTCATCGGTTCATTTGCTTGCAAGTGGATCAAAATGTGTTTGTGGACATGATCAAGGTATGTAAAATTATACATTCTATGGATAAACAGAAGCTTCTCTCCTTTTCTAACAAGACCACAAAATTTGAGTCTTCCCATGAAATTGATTGGCTGGAGATTAAAAGTTGATAGGAATACTGGAGGCCATGTAATATCTTTTCAGGGCCAAATCCCAATTGAGTCACTCACTGGGCACCACAGAGTGATGGATATTTATTATTTCCTGACTCCTGAAGTTTGGGTTACAGTGGTAATCAACATGGTGCCCTCCAGGTGTTGCTGGACCCCAGTCCCCACCATCTTTGACCATTGGCCATGCTGGCCGGGGTTGTTGGGAGTTGTAGTCCAACAATACTTGGATGGCACCATGTCGGCTACTCCTTTTGCAGTGTATATCAAGCCCTATTTGTCATCATTGCTGTTTTTCACCTTCTTGCTCCTTCGGGGTCTTTCGAGTGCTTTGAAAATGTCAAAGGTTTTAAGATGAGGAAATGAGGTGGATTATAAGGAGACAGCTGTGGAAATTTCATAACCAAAGGATGGAAGACCAAGAGCTGAAGTCAAGCTCCTTAGCTGGGAACACTTAAAAGGAATGTAGCCCTGGGGACAATTGTTGACTTACAGTGCACAGCAAGGCTAAAAATACCTGATATCCTGCTGAGGACGACTAACAAATACCGACAATTTGAGGCCTTGTCTGAAGGAACAAAAAACATATAGCGTTTCATTTCTGCAGGAAGGCTTTCTCGGCAATTTAACATTCCCTGAATGCTAACAAGCTTTAGCATCTCTTGCTTGTGTGGAGAAAATATTTAGGAAAATAGCAGATTTGTTCTACCTTCATAGCCAGTGTCTGAGGCGATATGAGTGTGACTTAAAGGGACCGCATTGGGGTCATATGACACCAGGGCTGTTTTTTCCAGCCAGAACTTGCCAGAACTCAGTTCTGGCACCTCTCAAGTGGGCACCATTGCCATTATAAGAGAACAAAGCATAGAGAAGTAGATGAACCAACTCAGTATAATGCAGCTCCCTATGTTCCCATTGTGGGGAGGATCTGTATCTCAGGAGTAAAGCCCCTGATTTGCATGGAGAAGGTGCCCGGTTTGATCCCTGACATCTCAAAATATGGCTGGGAACAGCACTAGATTTAGGGCAGTCCAGGTAGTTCCCCAACACATGGTACCGAGCTGAGAGGGTAAATAATAATAATAATAATAATAATAATAATAATACATGGTACCTTGGGTTAAATACTTAATTCATTCCAGAGGTCTGTACTTAACCTGAAACTGTTCTTAACCTGAAGCACCACTTTAACTAATGGGGGCCTCCTTCTGCCACTGCGCCGCCAGAGCACGATTTCTGTTCTCATCTTGAAGCAAAGTTCTTAACCTGAAGCACTATTTCTGGGTTAGCGGAGTCGGTAACCTGAAGCGTATGTAACCTGAAGCGCATGTAACCCGAGGTACCACTGTACCTAAATTTATGTGGGTACCTACTGAGACGATCCGTAAAAAGCGACTGTACCAAAATGAATTACTGGGGGGGGGGGAAGAAAGATTCTTTTTGTGGAGGGGACGCCAAATTTTGTTTTCGCTCAGGCTGCCATATTACCAGTCACTCCCTGTCTGAATCTTGGAGACCTGTTGCTAGTCAGTGTGGACAATATTGGGTTAGATGGACCAATGGCCTGAGTCAGTCCAGGCACCAGCCTATAGCTCCACCCTATATTCCACTGAACATGTGATCTTTGAAAGTTTCATCATTTGACCTCTCCAAGTATGACTTTAACAAACATGGAATCATGATGAATGCAAGTTAAGCACATCTGTTAAATTAAATGGCAATGCAAATACAAAGGGCGAATGGGCCCATAACTACCCATCTAGTGCCCTAGGCTCACCTCTTGACTCAGAAGCCATTTGCTCTCCTGCGGCCTCCCATTGCTCCGTTCTCTCTCAATCACTCCACCCCAGCTGCAAATAAAGGCAATAGCTTCAGGGGATGTTCTTTCTCATCCAAGCCTGTGATATTGTTTAAATCTATACGCTGAGAAATACAGATCCGAAGAAACATCTGGCCAAGATAATTTCAAGATGGAGAATTACAGGAGGTATTATGAAGTGTTTTAAGAACACTCTGGCAGAGGCGAACAAATTGACTCCCATTTCGTCAGGCACAGTGTCAGAGAGTTCTTAAAAACACATGCATTGAAAAGGGTTCTTGAACGGTAACTTTCTGAAAAAACAGAAATAAATTGAGGGTCATCTACTGAACGCTCACAGAACTACCTTACTTTGAATTCAGCTGTTGGTCCACCTAGCATACTATGGTCTAATCTGGCCTCAAAGTTCCTCTCCTAGGTCACTATACATATGCCTAACAATTTAGCAGTTATGGCATCTCCCAAATAATCTTGGGAACTGCAGTTTGTTAAGGGGGCTGAGAGTTGTTAGGAGACGCTTGCATCCCCCTCACAGTGCTATGGTTCCCCCAGTTGCGGTGCTCATCTCGCTTTACTGGCTGAGCCGGCGTATAGCTTCCTGGTCATGTGGCCAACATGACTAAGGCGCTTCTGGTGAACCAGAGCAGCACACGGAAACTCTGTTTACCTTCCCACCAGAGCGGTACCTATTTATCTACGTGCACTTTGACGTGATGCCTCACCCCGATCCAATACAAATTGCAAGTGTTCAATAAATACAAGGGGGGCCTGCAACAAAATATGGCAGCATGGTGTGTTGCTTTATGGGATTTTAGCCTTTCCTCCCACTAGAGCTGTTCCCATCTCCTCCTCAGCAGTGAGTCAGTATTCTGTTCCCAATGAGCAGGCACATTGGGGTGTTTGGGGGTCTCTCTGGTTGGTTTCCCTGTGTGTGTATACATATGACCAAACCTTGGTGTTCTAATAATAATAATAATAATAATAATAACAATAATAATAATAACAATAATAATAATAATAATTTATCATTTGTACCCCACCCATCTGGCTGGGTTTCTCCAGCCATTCTGGGCGGCTTCCAGCAAAGATTAAAAATACATTAAAATGTCACACATTAAAAACTTTCCTGAACAGGGCTGCCTTCAGATGTCTTCTAAATGTCAGGTAGTTGTTTATCTCTTTGACATCTGATAGGAGGGCGTTCCACAGGGCGGGCGCCACTACCGAGAAGGCCCTCTGCCTGGTTCCCTGTAGCTTTGCATCTCGCAATGAGGGAACTGCCAGAAGGCCCTCCATGCTGGACCTCAGCGTCTGGACAGAATGATGGGGGTGGAGACGCTCCTTCAGGTATACTGAGCCAAGGCCTGCCCCCATCTCATGCAGAGATTGTGACTTTTTGGCTACAAGAAAGACCAGTGCCCAGGGAATTGAGGTTTCTATTAGTATATATGATTGAAAGCATCTGTGTATTAAAATTAATTTAATATTACCTAAAACCTAGCTGCAATATTGTGATGATATTGCACAACTGAAGATGAAGGAAAACGCATTTGTCAAGAAAACAAACACATTTCATGTCATTCCCTACACTTAATGCCTGGCAGGGGGAAAAGAGAAGGCATATCATAGGAAAAGATCCCATGCATCCTTGCTAGGGAGATACAGTGCAGATCGCCTGCTTTTATTAAAGGCGCCCGTGCTTAGTAGTTATTCCTGCACACTATCCTGCTGAAAACAATAAGAACAGGCAATATCATATCCTACATCGCTTTTTGACCTTTGTGCCTTACACAGATTGAAGAACCTGCTTGATATTTAAACGAATGTCTTGACATAACCCGCATCATTATTTCCAACCAGTTAAGTTGGAAATACCAGTGCTGAGGGCTCAGCATCCCCACCTGCTCCATTCAATCATTTCGGCAGCAAGGTTCAGCTGGTTAGCACTGACCTCTGCTACTCTGTATGCTTGTCAGCCAGATCGCTGCAAATGAAAAACTCCTGATTAGCTCAGCTTAAAATTCCGGTCTTCCAAATTAACACCTGAACAGAAATCCATTCAGTCTGCGGGGAGCCGGCAGCCGATAAATAAACTGGGGTTTTTTGGCCCACTTTGCAAAGACTTGTTAAGCAATTATGTTCCTAGCTTGTTATTTACCCAGGGAAGGTTGTTCTCAAAGCAGGAGAATTGCGCTTTTGAATTTCCAAACAAAGGGGACGCACTTAAGGCCGTTTTCACAAGTGATGTTCCTGCTAGATTTTGCATAACAAAACGTGTAAAACCCAGCATTAGTGATCATGCACGTTTTGATTCATGATTGTCCAAATCCTGACGTTCAGTGAAATATTATCAGATATGCTCAGAATTAAGGGTTGTACTCAAAATAGACCCACTGAAATTAATAAATCTAAAATAGTAATGCCCATTCATTTCGATTGGTCTGTTCTGAGAATGACTAACATTGGATACAACCCCATGACTCTAACTTTCAGTGGGCTTAGCCTCACATAAGCATGTAAAGGATTTAGACATGTATGGGGTTGCATTGTTAGAGGAGGAAGGATCCATGTGATTTTTCTGGTCCATATCACTTTAACATGTGTTCACTCCAAAGTCCATTCAGTCTCATTTCTGTATTAATCTGTGATTCTTTTTTTAAAAATCTACACAAAATTTTGAGTGGAAATACGTATATATTGACATGTATTTTCTCTCAAAAGTGCACATTTTAAATGGCGCTTTCTAAGAATGTAAGAAAAGCCTGCTGGATCAGACCAATGGCCCATCTAGTCCAGCATCTTGTGGCCACCCAGATATCTCAAGGGGAATCCTCAAGCAGGTCCACCACCCAAGGGCCCTCTCCCCTCCTGTGTTTTCCAGCAACTGGCATTCAGAAGCATACCGGAAGCACACCACAGCCTTGGACTCCATTCATATGTCCAGTCCTCTTTTGCAGCCATTCAGGTTGGTGGTGTTAAGTTGTGGGTTGACATAGCAGACGACACAGCGATTTCTCCAAGTAGCTCTTTATTTTGTAAGCTGGAATAGAACTGACGTGGACCTGAGTGAGAACTATCTACAGACCTGAGTGAAAACTATATACAGTATCCCCCTGCTGGCCCAGGGTGAAACTTCACTACATAACACCCCTCCCCACCGAGATAAGGCGTTAGTTACAATCGTAATGGTTTCCTTATATACAGCACTACGCGTAATGGTTCAATTAGGCACAAAAGCATATCGGTTACATTTCCCATACTTAGACCAACAGTGATACATGTCCAACAACATAGTCCTTTAAATAAGTTGGGCGCTTGGAAACTCTGCCAGACCGCCGGGGACTGGTAGCCAAGTCCAGAGGGCCACACAGTTCTTGCTGAGGCTGTGGTGCAACCCTAGGTGGCGTTGGAACCAACTCCCCTGGATCCGCTGCTGTGGGTGGAGCCTCCGCAAGTGGAGTGGTCTGAGTCTGTGGTAAGTCTGGCAGACCCTCTGAAGCGGCTTGGTTTGGCTCCACGCTGGCAGTTTGCGAGGGAGGTGTAGGTGGGGCCTCGCCATCTGTACGTGTCTCTTCTTGAGCCGCAAGCGCAGTTGGGGGCACCACGGTAGTGTCCAAGTCCCCAACCCTGCGCCTAAGCTGGTCTATGTGCCGTCGCCACAAGCGTCCGTCTTCGAGTGCCACCTGGTACGAGCGAGGTCCAGTGACTCCCACTACTGTGGCTGGCACCCAAGGAATGTCCCCCACATAGTTCCGGGCAAAGACCTGGTTTCCTGGGACAAATGACCGTGGCGCGTTGGCACAGCCTGGGGGTTCAGCCACGGCAAAGTCCGGGTGCAGCCGGTCGAGCGGTGACCTGAGGCGGCGGCCCATAAGCAGTTCAGCAGGACTCCGCCCTGTGGCCGCATGAGGGGTGATGTGTTGCACGAACAAGTATTCGGCGACCCGCTCATGCCAGTCTCCCCGGTCCAGGCACGCCAGTGCCTCTTTTGCCGAGCACTCCATTCTTTCCGCTTGCCCGTTGCTGGATGGATGAAAAGGTGCCGTTAGGGCATGGCGGATGCCCAGTCCCAAAAGATACCGCTCAAACGTGCCTGACGTGAACTGCGGTCCGTTGTCAGAGACAAGGACATCAGGACACCCATGCGTTGCAAACAGGCCTCGCAGCACCCGGATGACGGCTTCGGCATTGGTGGAGGGCATCAGGGCGACCTCCAGCCATTTGGAATAGGCGTCCACCACTACCATAAAGGTCCGGCCGTGAAAGGGGCCAGCCAGATCGATGTGCATCCTCGACCAGGGTGTCTTTGGCGTCTCCCAGGTGTGTCCCTTAGCTGCCGGTGGTGCAGGCCTCGACTCTTGGCACGCTTGACAGGCGGACACCCAGGCAGTGATGGCATCGTCCATATTAGGCCACCAGACGTAACACCGAGCCAACGCCTTCATTTTGACAATTCCCGGGTGGCCAACGTGCAGAGCCTCCAGGACGCGCTGACGGAGTCCCTGGGGAATCACGATGCGGTCTCCCCACAGCAGATAGCCACGATGAGCTGAGAGTTCATGTTGTCTAGTTGCGAAGGGCTGGAACTCCGATGCAAAAGGCCCTTGTGGCCACCCCCTCCACACCCAGTTGAGCACCCGGCTGATGGTGCGATCCTGGGCAGACGCGGAGGCCACAGTGGCAGCCGATACAGGCGCTGCCGGAAGATCCTCAATCAGAAGGAGCGATGAAGCTGGAGCCGGGTCTTCCACAAATGCTGGAAGAGGGCAACGGCTGAGGGCGTCGGCATGGCCCATCGATTTCCCGGGGCGATGGATGAGCCGGTAGTGGTAGGCAGCCAGGAAAACAGTCCATCGCAGCATGCGTGGCAAGAGGACCGGTGGAGCTGGACGATCACCGGCGAGGAGGCCCAGGAGTGGCTTGTGGTCAGTGATGAGGTCAAAAGTCCTGCCATAGAGGTATTCATGGAACCTCTTCACTCCAGCCACAAGTGCCAGTGCCTCCTTGTCAAGCTGGCTGTAATTCCGTTCCGTCGGAGATAGCGTCCTGGAAAAGTAGGCGAGCGGTGCTTCTCTTCCGTCTGGAAAACGGTGACTAAGGACAGCACCGATGCCAAAAGGTGAGGCGTCACAGGCAAGGACCAGCGGCCTGGATTCACTGTACTGTACCAGCACACTGTCTGATGAAAGGAGAGCCTTGACCGCGTTGAAGGCCGCTGTCTCCCGATGACCCCAGGCCCAAGGCGTCTTTGTGCTAAGGAGTCGGTGAAGAGGCTCAGCCACTGTGGCTTTGTGGGGCAGGAACATGTTATAAAAGTTCAGCAGCCCCAGGAACACCTGCAACTCCGTCTTGTTCTTTGGGGTGGGGGCCTGCTGGATAGCGTGGATCTTGGATGTGGTCGGGTGAAGGCCGGAGGCATCGATAAGATAGCCCAGGAACTCTACCTGTGGGACGGCGATCTGGCACTTTTCCCTCTTTACCTTGAGCCCAGCCTCTTGGAACCTGGTCAGCACGGCACAGAGGCGCTCGAACAGCTGCTGGTGTGAGTCTGCAGACACCAAGACGTCATCAAAATATGGTACCACGCCCGGAAGCCCTTGCAGGAGACGCTCCATAAGGCTTTGGAAGATGCCAGGAGCCACACTCACCCCGAACTGCAACCGGCGGCAACGAAATGCCCCCCGGTGGGTGACGATCGTCTGGGCTTCAGCAGTGGCATCATTGACGGGCAGTTGTTGATAGGCTTGGGCAAGGTCCAGCTTAGCGAAGACCTTACCCTCACCCAGGGAATGCAGCAGGTGTTGGACAACAGGAACCGGATAAGCGTGCTGCTGAAGTGCCTTGTTGATCGTGCACTTGTAGTCAGCGCAGATTCTCACTGACCCATCTGGCTTGACAGGCGTGACAATGGGGGTTTCCCACTTGACGTGGTCAACCGGCTCCAAAACTCCTTGGGCGATCAGTTTGTCCAGTTGTTCGTCCACCTTAGCCTTGAGAGCAAAGGGAACCCGGCGTGGCTTTAGCTTGATGGGGGCGACTTGTGGATGAAGGCTAAAGGAGATGGGCGTACCTGTATATTGCCCCAAGGTGCCGTCGAAAACCTCGGCAAAGTCTTTGACCAGACCCTCAGTCTCTGCGTTAGAGATGCAGTTGATGCCGGTGACTTCCAGGCCGAGGGCATCAAACCAGTCTAGCCCTAGGAGGCTTGGCCACTGACCTTCGACCACCACCAACCGGAGCAGGCCCGAAAAATCCTTGAAGGCAATCCAGAACCGGCCAACGCCTACCACGGGAATGTCGTTTCCCTGGTAGTCTCTCAGGTGTACGCGGTGAGAGTCGAATTGCCTTTTGGACACTCTGGGTACCAGTCTTTTGATGGTGCTCCATGACACGATGGACAGGGCAGACCCGGTGTCGATCTCCATGTCACATGGAGCTCCTTCAATGAGCACCGTGACGTTCAGCTTGCGTCGCGTAGGCGAGTCGGTTTGGCCAATCGTGGTTCCAGACGGGCAGCGGCAGTTGGTGAGAGCGAAACAACTTTCCTTGGCAGACTGGAGTGAAGACTTGGACTTGCGAGTCGATGAAGGGGGGGTGTCAGACGGAGCCGATCGGCAGACCTTAGCGATGTGGCCCCTTCTGGAACACTTCCTACAGATGGCGTCTCTGAATCGACACTTGGCACGGGAATGGTTGCCTCCGCAGCCGGCACATTCCGGTTGGCCCTTGGACTTCTGTTGGAACTTCCTGCGCTCCCGCTTTGTCTGGTGCACGTCATCGTCTTCACTGGAGGATGCCTCATCACTGCTGGCCTCTTCATGATGCACCGGAACTGGCTCCCTAGCAAGACGCGGGCTGCTGGACTTGCGGATCTCCTGGGCGGAGCGTTCAGCAGCTTCTGAGGCCACAGCCTCCTCAATGGCTTTCTGTAGCGTGAGGTCTGGCTTGGCGAGGAGACGCCGTTGCAGATGGATGTCCCGGACCCCGCAGACGATTCGATCCATCAGGGCATCGTCTAAGTCTCGGAACTCACAGTGCATTGCAGCCTGTCGCAGGGCGGTGGTGTAGTTGTTGATTGACTCCCCCTCTGCCTGGTTCCGGTGGTAGAACGCATGGCGGGCAGCAATCTTGGACGGCTTTGGTGCGTAGTGGTTGCGGAGCTTCTCTTGGATCGTGTCCCATGGTGTTGCCTGGACTGCTTCAGGCGCAACCAATGCTCGGGCCGTCTCAAACACCTCAGGCCCACAGAGGCTGAGGAATAGGCCCCGCTTCCGATCCTTTGATACTGCTGTCAGCTCGTTGGCTTGGAGGTAGCAGTCGAACCGAGCGAGGTAGGAGTCCCATGATTCAGAGGCTGGCGCAAACGGCGGTAGAGGCACAAGTGAAGCCATGATTCCGATGCCGGCGTGAAGGGTGATGGATGGAACACAGTGCTCTTAGCCAGAACACAGTCAGCTCTGAATTGGTTCTGTCCAGTGATTTCGCTCAGTGATTTCGCTCTGTGATTCAGCTCAGTGATTCAGCTCAGTTCAGAGGCTGGCCGCATCTGGCTGTGCTCTGATGTCCATCGATCCCATCCTCGTCGCCAGTGTTAAGTTGTGGGTTGACATAGCAGATGACACAGCGATTTCTCCAAGTAGCTCTTTATTTTGTAAGCTGGAATAGAACTGACGTGGACCTGAGTGAGAACTATCTACAGACCTGAGTGAAAACTATATACAGTATCCCCCTGCTGGCCCAGGGTGAAACTTCACTACATAACAGATGGTCTTGCAAAAACTGTACTGCAAATTTCATTTGGATATGATTTTGAGTTTAGAATTGGATCGGAGCATTCGGGAGGCGTGGAAGCTTTCTTCCCATTAGTCCGGGAGGTGCAAATTCAGGTCAGCTCCTACCAGAATCCCCAGGGATAGAACTCCTCAAGCTTCCCTGCCTCAGAGTCTCAGGTGGAATGTCTGACAAGGTGCAAAGGGTACTTTGGGAGCTGTAGCTTGATAACAACAAAGCAGCAGCAACAACATTTATTTATATCCTGCCCTCCCTGGCCAGAGCCGGGCTCAGGGTGGCTAACACCAATAAAATCACAGTAAAAACATAATAGGGGAAAAAGAGGGGGGGGGAGAGAAAAGAAAAGAAAAACCAATTTAAAATACAAGTTAAAATGCAATTTAAAATGCAGCTTTATTTTAAAGTAGCTGATAAATCAAGACCATAAGGGGAGGGAAACATAAGGGTCAGACTGAGTCCAAACCAAAGGCCAGGTGGAACAGCTCTGTCTTGCAGGCCCTGCGGAAAGTTGTCAAGTCCCACAGGGCCCTGGTCTCTTGTGACAGAGCATTCCACCACGTCGGGGCTGAAAAGGCCCTGGCCCTAGTTGAAACCAATCTAACCTCCTTGAGGCTCGGGACCTCCAAAGTGTTGTTTTTTGTGGACCTTAAGGTCCTCCCCAGGGCATACCAGGAGAGGCGGTCCCGTAAAGGTACTAAGGATTGCTAACAGACCCCAGTTCCCCTCTCAGAGTTCCCTGGGAAAAGAGGTTGAAGGCAACCCTGTATAGGGAAGTTTTTAATGGTTGATGTTTTTCTGGTGTTTTTACAGTATATGTGCTGTAAGCCACCCAGAGTGGCTGGGGAAACCCAGTCAGATGGGCACGATATAATAATAATAATAATAATAATAATAATAATAATAATAATAATGGCACTCTGAGAATCGTGGCTCTATTTAAAGTGGCACGAAACTGCTTTTGTATAGTGAATATGGTGCCCTATACCTGGCTGTTCTTTTACTCTTCTTAAAATTATTCATAAAAACAATTATTTTTTAAACAAACCAATTGAATACTGTTTTTTTTTCCTTTCAAAAAGTCCCCCCCCCCCCCAGCTGGATGGAAAAGTCTCTGTCTTATGTGTTTATTTTGCATTTTAAAAATACTGTTTTAAAAACTATTTCAGTTGTTTTTATTGTGTTTTCGAAAATTGCCTTACGATTTGTGTGGGAGGCAAATCAGAAATGATGAAAATAAGATGCAAGAAAGCGAATAAAGTATATCTGATGGCTTTAAAAGAAAAGAACACAGAGGAGGAGGAAAAACCAGTACATAAATAGCTGCAAAACTATTTAGACAATTTTCTAGACATGTACGGAACCTGCGATATCTTTCTTTCATACATATTAGGTTATAGTTTTTATTTATAGTCTGCTTTGTCAAGGCAGCATGAAGCAAGGGATTTGAAGAAAAGGGATTAAGGAAAGGTAGCTGTGCTAAAAGTAACAGCTTAGATTTTGAAATATTTCTTTTATTCTTTGCAGCTGCAGAGCAAGACAGAGGCACCTCTGCTCCCCCCCGCCCCATTGCTCCCACCAGCAACATTTGTTAAAAGCTCTTTAACCATGTTTTTGGTTGTGATACTTCTGGCCTGTCATCTTTTTGCAATTCCGGATTAGGTGACAAAGTTCAGTTCCATGATGCAATCCGTGTCAGATATGTTCCAGAGGATCTCCATGGCAACACAATAATAATGGGTGTGAGAAAAATGTGGGCATTAAATAGAGACAAATTCCACAGACACTTTTTGAAGGGAAAGCAAGAGAGAGAGAGAGCATCCGGTGTTCAGGGAAAAAGGAGCATTACCCAGGATCTCTCCACTCTAATGCAATGCAGATGATCTGGCGAGGTGACCCCATGACCCGCAGCCTCATAATGAATCTTCGCTATATGACCCTCATTATAGCTATCTCCTTCTCTAGAGATGTTAACTCTAATTGCCACATCGCAGGTTCATCGCTATGCATGGCAATCCGTAGTGGGCTCATGAACCTCAAAATGGAGAATATTCATGTATGCACACCAGAACCGGCCTTCTCGAGATGAAGGAGAAGATGCCCCCAACTTTTATTTTATTTTATTAACATATCGAAGCCAACCAGACTGCTAAAGGTAAAGGTAAAGGGACCCCTGACCATTAGGTCCAGTCGCGGACAACTCTGGGGTTGCGGCGTTCATCTCGTTTTATTGGCCAAGGGAGCTGGCATACAGCTTCCGGGTCATGTGGCCAGCATGACTAAGCCGCTTCTGGCGAACCAGAGCAGTGCATGGAAACACCGTTTATCTTCCCACCAGAGCGGTACCTATTTATATACTTGCACTCTGACGTGCTTTCGAACTGCTAGGTTGGCAGGAGCAGGGACCGAGCAACTGGAGCTCACCCTATCGCAGGGATTCAAACTGCTGACCTTCTGATCGGCAAGCCCAAGAGGCTCAGTGGTTTAGACCACAGCGCCATCCCTATTTTCATCACAGAGATGTTTGAGGTAGGATGTCCCTATTTTCATTGGAGAAATGGTAGAGGGTATGGAGTTATGTGACACTGAGCCAAGGAGAGGAGTAACTATATGACGTTTGGAAGACACTGGTTTATAGGGAAGATTTTAAATGTTTAATGTTTTATTATGTTTGCATATATGTTGGAAGCTGCCCAGAGTGACTGGGGCAACCCAGTCAGATGGCTGGGGTATAAATAGTAAAATTATCATTATGGGATGGGATGTCCTTATTTGCATCAGAGGAATGTTGGAGGGTATGTGAGCTGGGAGAAGGCTAATATACAGTATGTGAAAGCGTGGCAGAGGCAAGGAAAGCTGGAAGGGTGACTAGTTAAAAGAGTATATATTCTGGACCAGAGGCAGTATACTTCTGGGGCACAAGAGCAGGAGAGGCTGTGGCTCTCATTTAGTGCTTGAGTTTGCTTTATTCCTCTCCCCCCCCCACCCGCCCGGTCCCTTTTCCACTTGTGTTGCATATCTTAGATCGAGGGCAGGGACTATCGTCATACTGATGCTTGTCTCGCCAGGGTGGTGCATGCTCTAGTGGACTATTGCAATGCGCTCTATGTGGGGCTACCTTTGAAAGTGACTTGGAAACTACAACTAATCCAGAATGTGGCAGCTAGACTGGTAACTGGGAGCAGCCCCAAGACCACATAACACCATTCTTGAAAGACCTATTTTGGCTCCCAGTACGTTTCTGAGCACAATTCAAAGTGTTGGTGCTGACCCTTAAAGCCCTAAACGGCCTCAGCCCAGTAGACCCGAAGGAGCATTTCCACCCCCATCATTCAACCGGACACTGAGGTCCAGCGTTGAGGGCCTTCTGGCAGTTCCCTCACTGCGAGAAGCAAAGTTACAGGGAACCAGGTAGAGTGCCTTCTCAATAGTGGTGCCCACCCTTTGGTATGCCCTCCCACCAGATGTCAAAGAGAAAAACAACTACCTAACTACCTGACATTCAGAAGACATCTTAAGGCAGCCCTGTTCAGGGAACAAGATGCAGGACAAGGTGAGCCTTTTGTCTGACCCAGTGAGTCTCTGCTAATGTTCTTGTGTTCACTAAAATCACGACAGGAAATGGAATGCAGGGCTGGGAGAGGCAAATGAATGGGTTAGGCTCTGCAGAAAAGTTTTCTTGGGTTCCTTCACTGATAGTTCTTACAAAGAGAGGGTTTCAGTGTCTCAGTGGTTCCCACAAGTCCCAGGTAACAGACTGCAGCCTGGGACGCTGTGGAATTGAATGCATGGCGGTAGATGCACACATTACACTCTGGGCTGTAGCAGCTGAAAGTCAGCTCAGGTTCCCTTTCCCATCTCTTGTGGCTGCCAGACACCGACGGCTATGCTTGCGAGAACAGAGACTTAGTCACATAAACGCTGCAGCAGCTCCCATTATATCTGTTTAACCACACAAGGACTGCCTCGCTGTGAGCCAAACATCAGCCCGGATCGCGTCTGTGTTACGATTCGTGATGCATCTGAAAGGTTGCGTGAAATGACCTGAAGCGACTGAGTCTGTTTGTTGTCATTTGCAAGGCTTCTTTAAACAATAAAAAAGCAAAAAGCAAAAAACACACACAAAGAAACCACAGTCAAGTTGTTTAAGGCAAAAGGTGCCGAGGGTGAAGGTTCGTGGGTGGGTGCGAGAAGGAGGTTGAGCAAGTTACGTTCCATCCTTTAAATATTGTAAATAGCTTTATTTCCTGTTAATGGGGTAATTTTTACAGTACCTACTATCTCCTTTGACAGCACTTTTTATCCACCCGCAAATGGGCTGCATTTACCGAATCAATTATGTGAGTTATGAAGAGGAGCACAAAGCCTCTTCGCCACTCCATTCTTCTCAATAACAAAGGAGAAAACACATTAAAAACTAGCATTGATGGGTTGTTGTGAGATCCAGTCAATGAGCACTCCCAGAGTTGAAATTAAAAGGCAGTTAGGAGAAAATTGTTTTCTCTGGTCATCAGTCACCACGTGAAAGGGCTTTTTCACAATGATTAATTAAAAGCTGGAGACGGGGGGGGGGGGTGTCAGTGGGTCGGTGATGGGGGGAAGAGAATGGAGCGTCAATAAAGTATCCATATAGGGGAGGGGAGGGGGAATCATGAGTTAATGGACAGTGGCTTGCCTTGACTAAGTGTTATAGCCCCAGTCCATAATTTCATCTTGAAAATGGGCAAGGGAGTGAATCTTCCTCTTAGTAATTGAGTATTGATTTGAAAATAAATGGCACTGAAACTCCCACTGAACTGTCAGGATATATTCCGGACAGCGGTGACAATAAATGGTTTCTGGTTGGTGTGAAAGTTATGTATCAGCTCGATACTTAAACACATACAGCTCATCTGCAATCTGTCTTCCGATTTATCAAGCTTCAGAGAGGTCAATACATGATGCCGCATAGGAAATAACATCTATGTGATTGAAGCCAAGATGGTCTTAGCGGCAGAGACTGGGGGCCCTTTCAGTACTTCCTTTCATTTGCAGAGTTATTTAGAAAACCGCAGCAGTGATAGAGTGATGCTTCCGATGTCTGTCCCCTGATTTCTTCTTCTGGCAACTTAGAAATGGTTCTTCAAGAGACAGGAACATGCAAAGCTGTCTGGCACCAGGTTAGACTATTGGACAACCTAACTCAGGGTTGTCTACTCTGAGATCACATCCGCAGCATACATTTAAAGAAATATTATACTGTCTGGCTTCCCCCAAAGAATCATGGGAACTGTAGTTTTTAAGGGTCCTGAAAGTTGTTAGGAGAACCCTTATTCATCTCACAGACCCACATTTTGTTTGTTTGTTTATTTATTTCTCACAGAGTGACCCAAAGCAACTTACATTAAAACTAATAACATCTTATTTTTTAAAAAAACAAACAAACAGATAAAACCCTACAAAAAGAGGCTACGACGCCACCCTTCAAATTAAGGGTTGAAAGCCCAGGTAAAAGGAAAAATATTTTCCTTTTTTTATATATAATAATATTTATTGAGTTTTACAGAAAAAAGGTTCACAAAAACAAAACAGAAATAAAAATACACATACACACACAAAGAAAAAGCAAAACCAAAACTTAAAAAGAAAATTTTTAAAAAAATAGAAACTCCCTTTTCCAAATATCCTACTTTTCATTAACTTATTTTCATGACTTCCTCACATCTCCCTCTTTTGTATCCCTTTTAGAAATTTGAATAGCAAATTCATTTCTTCTTAATTTTACCCTTAATTAGTTATCCTACGCATTTTAACTTCTGATCATATTGCTAGAACCCGTTCATTTCATTCCAACATCATTCGCATTCAAAAATTTTGCAATGTTTCTGTAAATACATCTTAAATTTCTTCCAGTCTTCTTCCACCGACTCTTCTCCCTGTTCTCGGATTCTGCCAGTCATTTCCGCCATCTCCATATACTCCATCAGTTGCATCTGCCAGTCTTCCAGCGTGGGTAGATCTTGTGTCTTCCAATGTTTTGCGATGAGGATTCTTGCTGCTGCTGTTGCGTACATAAAGAAAGTTCTATCCTTCTTTAACACCAGTTGGCCGACTATGCCCAGGAGAAAAGCCTCTGGTTTCTTAGGGAAGGTGTACTTGAGTACCTTTTTTAGTTCATTATATATCATCTCCCAGAAAGCCTTAATCCTTGGGCACGTCCACCAAAGGTGAAAAATGTACCTTCAATTTCTTTACATTTCCAGGAAAAATATTTTCCTGATGCCTAAAAATAGGTAAAGATGGCACCAGGAGTATTCCCCTGTGTATAGCATTCCCAGAGTTCCCTAAGTAGCGGGACTGACTGATAAACACACCCACCCCAATTTGCCTTCTCTGACTTTCAGACTTGAACTCCAATAGTCTGTATTAACAAATAATGTGTAGAACCTTCAAAAGAGATTGAAGAAGCATTTCCTGTCCCCACTTCATCACTTCCTGTTCCTCCTTTGGTGGGCCTAGTCATCAGCATCGTAGTCTTCTTGAAAACAAGACTGTTGTTTTCTTCCAAGCTGCCCAACGTATTTGCCCTGTTTTAAAAATAGCTCCTGTATGAACTTTGCAAGCCCACAAGGAAGATAACCATACAAAATATGGATAGGATAGCATATGGTCCATCCACTGGAACTCTTACATATCTAGTGAAGTGGGTGTTTTGTGCGTGCGTTTTTTGCATACTGTAAGCAAGACTTAATAAACAGTCTCACTTTGCACTGGGGAAAATGTATTTTGGGTATATATGCAATTCATTTAAACTTGGCTTGAGAAGGAAGGAATTTCAGGGATGTTGTTTAGAAGTGAAAATGCCTCTCAAAACTTTCACCTTCTCGATTCCTGTTCATTACCAGGCTGCCTACAGCTGAGAATGTTTTATTAATACAGGAGAAGGGCTGTTGAAAAGGAAAGCCCTTCTTAAAATGCAATCAGATTCTTGGCAAAACTACTTGGAGGAAGGAAAGTACCCAGCGGACCCAAGTCAATGTGGCAACAGCTTTTTCAGTTCTACTGTATCCCTTTTGGCATACAATGATCAGAACTTTCAGACCCTCCAAGTGTCCCTATTTTCTAAGGGCAGTCCTGGATTTACAGAAGGTACCCCAGTTTCTGATTTGATCCCAGAATGTCCTGCATTTCCTTAGGAGGTCCCTATTTTCATTGGAGAACTGTTGGAGGGTATGGAGTTGTGCAAGCTCCGAGCCAATGAGATAAGGAACTGTACAACCTTTAGAAGACATCTGAAAGCAGCCCTGTATAGGGAAGTTTTTAAATGGCTTGGGATCGCAAAACCTCAAGGACTGCCTCTTTCCATATGAACCTATCTGGACCCTGAGATCATCTTCTGAGGCCCTTTTTTGTGTGCCTTCTCCACAAGAGGTCCGGAGGGTGGCAACATGAGAACGGGCCTTTCCTTCAGTGGCTTCCTGTTTGTGGAATGCTCTCGCCAGGGAGATTTGCCTGGTGCCTTCATTACCTGTATATACCTTTAGGCACCAAGCAAAAACGTTCCTCTTTAACCACGTCTTTGGTTGATAACTTTTGATATGTGTTGGGGGGTTATTGGATTGGTTTTTGTTTTTAATTTGATTGCGTATTTTGTGATTTTATATTGTGATTTACTGCCCTGAGACCTGTGGGTATAGGGCAGTATATTATTATTATTATTATTATTATTATTATTATTATTATTATTACGGAAGCCACCCACAGTGGCTAGGGCAACCCCATCAGATGGGTGGGGAATAACAACAACAACAACAACAACAACATCCCTATTTTCATCGGAGAAGAGGGTATGAACTTTCTGTGGACACATCATAGATCTTAATAAAGGCATTGCAATACAGTGGTACCTCGGGTTAAATACTTACTTCATTCTGGAGGTTCATTCTTAACCTGAAACTGTTCTTAACCTGAAGCACTACTTTAGCTAATGGGGCCTCTGGCTGCCGCCGGAGCCTGATTTCTGTTCTCATCCTGAAGCAAAGTTCTTAACCTAAAGCACTATTTCTGGGTTAGCGGAGTGTGTAACCTGAAGCGTATGTAACCTGAAGCGTATGTAACCCGAGGTACCACTGTACTGGTTTAATTGTCAATTCCTTTTCTAATGATTCCCAACATGGACTTTCTCTCTCTGTCTCTTTACAGCTATCACATCCTGGACCAACATTTTCACTGAGCTGTCCACCACAATCCTAAGATCTATTTCTTAGTTATTCGCCACCAGTTCACCTCATCTGGGTATCTGCAAAGTTAGACTAGATAGATATATCACCACTTCCATTGAACCGCATCTGCCATTTTGCAGCCCATTAACCCGCTTGGGGGAGAGCCTTTCTGGAGCTCTTCATAGTCCCTTATTGCTTTTACTACTCCGGGCAATTTAGTGTCATCAGCAAACTTGCCTATCTTAGGACTCGTCCGGAATTCGAGATCTTTAATGAACAAGATAAAAAGCACAGGAAATGGAGGTGGGCATGGCCAAAAGTGGGCAGGATGTCTCCCCCTCCTCTTTGTCAATCCACCATGGATTCCATCTCTCTTTCACGCACAAAACTCCACAACCAGGCATCAGTTGATTCATGTCCCACCTCTGGGCTTGGGGAGAACACCCTAAATGTGTTGGAGGGCTTCATTTGGCCCTCTGGCTATGGATTGTACTGTATTCTAAATGATGACTCCTTTCCGCTCCATTAGGACCCTCGACTTAAATTCTCCAGGCAGGTGTTTTTCTACATTTCGCACGTGAAGTTTAAAGGAAGGTGACACCTCAAATTCTTCTGAGATTTGCAAACTTCTGTGACTTGGGAAAACACACATACACAGGGTGGTTTATTTCTTCAATACCCGTAGGTACCTTACCATAACGTGTCCCTTACACATTTCTAATAAGCAATGGATTTCTCAGTGTGTACTTCGCTGTAAATATGACTTTAAGTGGACAGCTTTCATCTCCTAGGAGCTGCTGAAGAACAATCAGCAAATTGAGATGTACTTTTTTTATATTTTTGACAAGCATTTGGCTAGTTGCTTGTGCCACCAATCGACTGCTGAAATGAAGAGCTGCCTTGTGCAGTTTTTGCAGGGGGAAATGAGAAAAGCAACGGATGATTATTAAGTGATGCTCGCCAGTTTAATAAGACCTCTCTGCAGCGCCGGAGAAATGACGAAGGGGCAGATTGCTATTGGGCACAGAGCTAACTTTGTATCTTTGTCTACAGGTTGCTGGTGCATGTCAGACTTGTGTGTGTATTGCAATGCATCAATGGAACGTGTGCATTTTTAAAATCTATTCAGCGTAACCCCTGCAAAGAAATCATTAACTGTGAGATGTTGATGCTGCACAGCTAAGTCAACCAGCTTGTACATGCACTTGTTGACTGACAGGTAGGGATGAAAGAATCTGTCAGTTTTGATTCTCAGAGAGTCTATTTTTTCAGCTTTAAATTTTGTTCTCTACAATTCCATAGCAATTTGCATTTTTTTTAAAAAAAAAACGAACAACAAACACTCATGAAAATTCACTAGCAATTTTTCTCTCCTGATGAACATATTTTTGTATGCAGTTTTTGACTAGTATACATTTTTTTGCAAGCTGTTTCCCTAAAAAAAAACAACAAACAAACCAGGGCCTTCTGAAGGAGTACATACAATATTTCCATTTCTGGTTGAGGAATAGCAAAATATGACCAGAAGCCAAAAGACACAAATCCTGGCACATAAACTTCACCTTTGCATTCCACATACCAGACCACATTACCAAGAAGTGTGGGTCCAGGTACTCCAAAAGGCTTTCATATTGATAAAGGTAAAGGTAAAGGTACCCCTGCCCATACGGGCCAGTCTTGACAGACTCTAGGGTTGTGCGTCCATCTCACTTAAGAGGCCGAGGGCCAGCGCTGTCCGGAGACACTTCCGGGTCACGTGGCCAGCGTGACAAAGCTGCATCTGGCGAGCCAGCGCAGCACACGGAAACGCCGTTTACCTTCCCGCCAGTAAGCGGTCCCTATTTATCTACTTGCACCCGGGGGTGCTTTCGAACTGCTAGGTGGGCAGGCGCTGGGACCGAGCAACGGGAGCGCACCCCGCCGCAGGGATTCGAACCGCCGACCTTTCGATCGGCAAGCCCTAGGCGCTGAGGCTTTTACCCACAGCACCACCTGCGTCCCTTCATATTGATAGAGCTGCTCATATGAAGCTGCTGGGGGTCTGGGTGAGAATCCAAACAGTATCTGAAAAACCCATTTCATTTTTGGAGGTAATAACCCCTTTAACCCTTCTAGTGTGATCCACTAGTTTTTCATACTAGTGCTGCGTCAATTTCTTCTCCCATGCATTTTTCAACCACTCTTTCTTAATTGATAAGAAAGCCTATTGCATTTAAAAACTATCAAAGGGGAGAGAAAAACTGAGTGAAATTCTCATAAGGAAATCCCAAAAGGCTCATTC
Organism: Podarcis cretensis; assembly: GCF_951804945.1. Lineage (NCBI taxonomy): Eukaryota > Metazoa > Chordata > Lepidosauria > Squamata > Lacertidae > Podarcis > Podarcis cretensis. The sequence goes on along the minus strand of NC_137181.1, from coordinate 16,329,923 downwards.
ACATGTTACACAGGCGCAAGCTGTCACTACACATGTACAAAGGTGCACTTGTCGATTTGCACAGCTGAAATATTCTGTTCACAGGTACATAGATTGTACATGTTTTGTGTATTACGTGTGACTAACACATGATTGTACACTTATTGAATGTAACATGTGAACATACCTTGTGTGAAACTGTGTATTTGTTGATTTGCATGGCTTAACCATTGGATACACAGATGCAAAAACTAAATGCTCATCAAATGTTACATGTGAAGAAGTATACAGCTCAACGATGTTTGTATGCTTTATGAATGCTTGCTATATGAAAATTCACAATGAGGAATTAGTAACCAAACCTTGCTATTCACACTGTGGATTCAGATAACTGAACAGAAAGCATTTTTTTACTTCCTCATTTGCCTTTTACTGGTTGGTTGAGGAACAGAGGGAGGGCGAGTGATTTGACAAAGCAGAGAGCATTTTTCCTGGATTGTTTTTGCTTTTTTGGAGTGGGGGGAGTTCAAAATTCTGTGGCCAGGAATGCATGATAAATTTTCCCATAGGAATAAATAGGAATTGTGAGAATGCTTGTCTAACAGAAGATTTCCAGGGAGCACATTGCAAAGTGGGATCTGAGTGTACACAGGTACACAGATTATACATTCACCGAATGCAACATTTGTACCCCCCAATGTGTGCTGCAAATAAGGCAGAAACTTTGCACAGAAACTTTCCAAGAAACTGAAAGGAGATTTCAGCACAGCACTCTTTCAAACGCAGGAGTAGCTTGTGGGCCAACTCAGATGCATGTAAGGCGGAGGATTGAGGCCTGAAGCATATATGTTTGTGTCAGAAGAGAAATCCTCAGACAATCCCCACCATAAAACCTGAGAAGAAACCTTTCATAGCATAGCCCATTGCTCCAAAAAGTAGATGAGGCATAAACGAGTGCAGAGAACAGCCATATTGTTTTATCAATATTCTTCCCGTTTGTTCATACTTTTAGGCTCTCCTTGAACGAGATAATCCTCTCTGCTAGAGGCAAATGTCAGGTTGCATCACATGAGGGGGAAAAAAACCAGCTGGAGTTGAGCACAAATTCTTCCTTAGTAGAGTTCAGTTGAGAACTTGAGATGGGAGAGAATTTAATTCTGTATTTATAAGCAAAGCAAACAATTTTGCACCTCCCAGTCTAACACTTGTGTTGGAATATAATTATGATTTAGATTTTTTGGTGCTCTGAATTTTGCAATATAATTCTCAGATCATGAGTTCAGATAAAAATACATAACAAATTGCGCTTTTTAAGATAAATGTATATTTAGAAATGCATATGTTGAGATATACTATGCACTTCTTTGCATAGTTCACAGATCAATGGAATCAATATATAAATGAACACAGATAGAACCCGAAATAAAATGGATCCATCCATCCATATGAATAATGGACACAAGGTACTGGGGTGCTGTGGCCCAGATGGGAGGGATCTACATTTGGCTGCATTCTTAAACTGGTTTATATAGCCGAGCCAAAATTACTCACTTTCTCAGCAACACTTTCAGGAAAACCTGCCTCTGACATTTTAGTTAGTTAATTTTTATAAAAAGATGTGTAGGCCGCTTAATAATAAAATCCCTGGCATACACAATAAAATCACTAATAAAATCCAAAAATAAGCAAGTACACATAACTATTAATAGGGAAAAAAGACACACTTCTTTACTCTGGTTTCTGACACCTTGACACCTGATCTACAGATAGATCAGAAGAATCTTTATTGCACCAGCCACCAGCCACTAGCCATAGCAATAAAATAAAATAAAATAAAATGTACCGAAGATATACAAAATATGTTTAGGAGGTTATATCAATAATCAAATGATAGCTCTTATTCTAATTGCCCCTGCTAAAAACCTTGCAGTTTTTGCTGTCACCTGATCATCTTGGATAAATAGATATATATATAAAGCCCACCTTATTTTGTTTTAACTGAGTTTAATATTGCATTTTTCTATTGTTGTAGCCCATCCTGGGACCTTATGGTGAAGGGCAGATAAGGAATCTCAATAACAATAGTAATAATAACAATTGCAAAACTTTTACAACGAACATAAATAACTAATTCATATGTCTGGGTTGGCTTGCTGAAATAAAAAAAGTTTTTAGAAAGGGTCTAAAATGATATAGTGAAGGCTTTGTCAACAGGTAGATAGTTCCAAAGGCTAGGTGCTACCACACCAAGCGATCAGCTCCTTGCAAATGAATGAGAGCACATTGAGTGACATGGCCTCTCCTAGCAAAGGCCCAGCTTCTCTCCTTTTAATATACAGACCCCTCTCCACCCACCCACCCTCCCTCGGCTAGTTTATACATGTAATGAGCATTTACCATGAATTCTGAGAACAGAGTGACAGTGGAACATATATTTCTGACAAGATAGCCTCCTGCTAGACTCAGCTAAAATATGCAGCAATATGATGTGCTGCCACAGAGGTGACTGAATGATGTTTCCCCACCAGGGAAAGCATCCGGCAAGGCAAACCTCTCTTGTGATGTGCTTTGACCTCTAGCTTGTCAAATCAAGAATTCTTGATCTTCTTTCCAGAATAGCTGGGAATCAATCTGTACTTGCTCAGATGAGAAAAAAGTGGGGGGAGAGATTCATATGCTACTTTGCTGATATGACAAGGCATAAGCATGCATAGCCACTGGGCTATGAGTGGCAAAAATAAGGAATTTGCCTTCCGATCTCTCGGCTGTACTCAGCTAAGAATTCGGCTCTGGTTGATTTAACGAGGAATCAAAATGAATGGGCCGATCTGCCATGGTTCATCCTGGCAAGGAAATCTGAATTTGTATGAATTTCTGTGTTCCACTATGCTATAATTATTATTGCTTATTATTGTTGATTTATTAATCATCTTCTAAACAGACATCTCAAGGGGAATTACAAAATAAGGTTATGAAAAACTGTTAAAACACCAAATACATTTAAAACAAGACGAAAACCTTAACAAAGTAGGCACCCATTTAGCCTATGGGAACAACAATGTCTTTGGTTGTTTCAGGAAAGTGCAGATAGTGGGTGCTTAGCATATCTGACCAGGAACGCAATGCCACAGGATGGGGCAGCCACACTAAACACCCTGCTCCGAAATACTGCAGAATGGGTTTCTGAGATTTTTGGAACTTGCCGGAGAAACTCTTTTGCAGACTGCAGAGAGAGATCTACTGGGTGTTTAAGGGATAAAGTGGTCTGTCGAGTAATCTGCTCCTGAGCTGTGGAGGGCTTTATATTGTTGTGAGTTTGGAGGGGAGGGGGGCGTGTTATGCTGTATGCCTGAGTCCCTTCTTATTCCTGGATCCAACAAGAATTCAATTGCTGGAATAGCCAGGCCAGCTTCTTAATAATGGCTCCCTAAGTACAGGTTAGGGAGTTCGAAAGCACCCCTAAGTGCAAGTAGATAAATAGGTACCGCTTTATAGCGGGAAGGTAAACGGTGTTTCCGTGTGCGGCCCTCATGCTGGCTCGCCAGCTGCAGCTTCGTCACGCTGGCCACGTGACCCGGAAGTGTCTTCGGATGGCGCCAGCTCCCGGCCTCTTGAGCAAGATGAGCGCGCAACCCTAGAGTCGGTCACGACTGGCCCAGACGGGCAGGGGTACCTTTACCTTTGCCTTTTAAGTACAGGTTGGGACGTGGGTGGCGCTGTGGGTTAAACCACAGAGCCTAGGACTTGCTGATCAGAAGGTCGGCAGTTCGAATCCCCGCAATGGGGTGAGCTCCCGTTGCTCAGTCCCTGCTTCTGCCAACCTAGCAGTTTGAAAGCACGTCAAAGTGCAAGTAGATAAATAGCTCCCACTCAGGCGGGAAGGTAAACGGTGTTTCCGTGCACTGCTCTGGTTCACCAGAAGTGGCTTAGGCATGCTGGCCACATGACCCAGAAGCTGTATGCCGGCTCCCTCGGCTAGTAAAGCGAGATGAGCGCCGCAACCCCAGAGTTGGTCACAACTGGACCTAATGGTCAGGGGTCCCTTTACCTTTAAGTACAGGTTGTTAAGTTAACAAAGGAAGGCTTTATGCCAGAGAGCATGGGCCCTTCCCCCAACTGTCTGGTAGTTAGAAGGACAAAAGCCAGAGTTGAGGTGTGAGCTAGAAGCAGGAAGCAGGCTGGTCAGCTAAGAGACAGAACCATGCATGGTCTCTGTTGGACAAACCTTTTTGGGGTGTCAATGCCATGATCCCCTCCATCATAGGCTCGGGTTATATCTGTGCAAACAAACCACGTATCCTAAGGACACCCTAGTCTCCACTGTCCCTTATTCTGAGGAAGCCAAATATTGGGCAAGTGCTTAGAACTCCTGGAATCTTGCACCACTGGGAGGTAGGGATGGCATGCAACAATATGTTAATACTTGAACTTGGCCCAGTCACAAATTGACAGCCAGTGCAAATCACAAAAGCGATGTGTTATATGCTGGTGGTGGTTTGCCCCCACAAGCCACCTAGCCATCATGTTCTTTACCACCTGCAGCCTCTGGACCAACCCTAGGGGTAAGTCCACATAGAGTGCCATGCTGTAATCCAACCATGAGGTCACCAATGCATGGGCAACTGTGGTCAAGCTATCCTGATCCCGGAACTGCCATAGGTGCCTTATGAAACAAAGTTGGCAAAAAGGCACTCCTAGCCACTGAGAACACCTGCGCCTCCAGGGACAGAATTGGATTGAGGAGCAACCCCAAAGGACGCACTAGGATATTCATTGCATCCATCAAACTCTCCCTTTGATCCTGATTTGTTTTTAACTACCAGAGGGGTGGGAAAACCCAGTTCACCAAGTGAACACATAATGGGAAATGGTGGTTCCAGACAACCTGTTTACTCATCCTGATTTATTTTCAGGGAGGTTTGTTTGTAAAGAGATGAGCACTCATTTTGTTCCCTTTGCTAGAAGGTCAGATAACATTGCAGAAAAGCAAATGTTGCCCCACACTCTACAGTGCAATTTCCACCACTTTCCCTCCTTGCAGAAGTCCAATCTTTTGAGGGATTCATTGCACAACTCCTCCCAATCAGCTCTAAATGTGCAAAGTTAATTTGTCGGTATGTGACTGAGTCCCACACTAGAATGGCGACAGTCGACAAAAAGAGGTCCTGGCTCTTTTTTCACTTCCCTTTAGCCATGCGTCTGATGTTAATGCAGATTTGGTCTGTGACTTCCAAGGATGGGTGATCTTATGCAGTGTTTCTCTTTCAGGCTGCTTACTATGACAGTGTTGAAAAAGGCAGAGTTCTCATGTCCTGTTCATCTGAGAGGGCCATCAGGAAGTCTCAACCTGTTTCCTTCTCTCATCAGTGTAGGCAGAGCCAACACCCATTCAACCATCCATTCATTCTGCACACTCACACGACTTACTAGAATATAATCTTCCAACAAAAGATTTAAAAATACATTAAAACATCAATCGTTAAAAACCTCCCTAAACAGGGCTGCCTTCAGTTGTCTTCTAAACATCAGAGAGTTGTTTATTTCTTTGACATCTGATGGGAGGGCATTCCGCAGGGTGGGCGCCACTACCGAGAAGGCCGTCAGCCTGGTTCCCTGAAACTTCACTTCTCGCAGTGAGGGAACTGTCAGAAGGCCCTTGGCGCTGGGCCTCAGTGTCCGGGCAGAACAATGGGGGTGGAGTATGTTGGTTTCTGTTTTCCTTCACTGTGCAGCGAAATGCTTATCACGGGACATTGTTTTGCATTCCATAGTCAGAGTACTGTTGGGTTCCCACGGGAATGGGAGACTGGATGTGACGTTCACTGGTTTCCTGTTTTTCACTGTTTCTCTCGGTGTTCTTTGTTTCCGAGAGGAGTTGTTTCTCTGCTCTAGCAGAGGCAAGATGCATGTTTGTATTCTCTCAGCATAGAAGTGTAAATAAAGTTAAGAATGTGGCACATACTGCTTATCTTCCGCAGTGTGTGACGACGCTCTGTTTAGGCTCAAGATAAGACGAGCCTGTATCAGCTTCAGCGTCAGGATGGGCCGAAGCTGGTCAAAACCTTACAGAGACACTCCTTCAGGTATAGTAGGTTGAGGCCTTTTAGGGCTTTAAAGGTCAGCACCAACACTTGGATTTTTGCTTGGAAATGTACTGGGAGCCAATGTAGATCTTACAATTCATTACTCCACATTGGAGAGTTAAAAAAATTAGGAATAACTGAAGGTACTTAAATGTAAGAGCAATAAGAAGCAAAAAGCACTTGAGGTAGGTTACAAGTATGCGGGCCAGTGTTCTTTAATGGTTAAGAGTGTTGGACCAGGACTTAGGAATTGCAGGTTTGGATCCTACCACAATAATATGTGGGGTGTTTTCATAATGATCAAAGGGTGCTTTCTGAAGTAAACCATTTCAAATCACATGCAAGATTTAAATAATAACAATAAGAAGTTTTTTTTCCCCCACTTAGGTATTTGGAATGGTTTACTCATCACGATGGAATCCTAGAAGTATTTCAACAGTGAAAAAGAGAGAGAAAGAGAGTGACTAGTCTTCATTATTAGTGTTAACTTTTGTTATTATCTAGTTTCTATTAGAAACTAGATCTGCCTGTAAGGGTATTTTAACCTTGTAATGTTTCCAATAATAGACTAATGGCTAAAAACCTAGAAACTCGGAGAGGTGTTACATGTTTAATTTACTGCTAGAGGCATGTAACTAATGAATTATATTACACAGCGATGTCCTTTACTTTGACCATAATCTTCATTTCAAGCAACTGCAGGAAAATCTCCTCCTCCCCCCCCCTCAATTGCTGAAGGCAATAGAGATTATTACACACATAGCAAAATTCCTTCTGAGAAGCAATTAGGAAACCCTGGTACCCAAAAAACAGTCACTAGAATGTGTATCGATTGATTCTGCTAACGACACCCCTCCAAAGCTGGGATAGGGTTCACAAATTCTTGTGAGAAACTGTGTACACTGAAAGAAACCAAATAACAGCACAGGGCTCATTATCAGGGCCCCCACTGGCACTATTGGGTCTGTTTTCAGTTCTTAGCTTTATTCTCATATCCACCTCCCCACTCAAAAAAACCCCAACAACACATCATTATCGTATCATCTAACTTTTTCTGTGGAATGTATTATAGATAACTGGACAGCTCTAAAGTGTATTGCGTATTTCCTTAGACTGTCAAGAAGTGCAGACAAATCTATACTTTGTTGTTGTTGTTATTGTTGTTTAGTCATTTAGGCGTGTCCCACGATTCATGACCCCATGGACCAGAGCACGCCAGGCACTCCTGTCTTCCACTGCCTCCCACAGTTTGGTTAAACTCATGCGGGTAGCTTCGAGAACACTGTCCAACCATCCTGTCCTCTGTCGTCCCCTTCTCCTTGTACCCTAAGTCTTTCCCAACATCAGGGTCTTTTCCAGGGAGTCTTCTCTTCTCATGAGGTGGCCAAAGTATTGGAACCTCAGCTTCAGAACCTATACTTAGGTGTCCTGTAAAGAACACTTTGATCGATGTCAGAGGAACACCAATCCTGGTCATGAAATCCATAAGATCTTCTAAGAGGTATGTGTGTCTTCTTATAATGTGTGTTTTCTTACAATGGTTTCATTAGAGCTGTTCAAGAAGTTGAAAACAACAAAATCTGGCTATTGAGGAGGGGGGTGTAGCTCAGTAGTAGAGTGTCAAGTACGGGCGTTCCCCTCACCCTTCCGGTGGCTCACCAATAAGAATTAACAAGCATTTGGTAGATTGATAGTCCTTTTATTACAGCATTCTGTTACAAGCAGAAACAGGCAACCCACCACAAGGATATCAGTTGCCTACTCTGACTCCTCCCCACTTCCACAGCAAGTCCCCCCCCCACTCTCGATTGATACATATCACTGCAAACTGATCATCCCACTGCTTGGAGCATCACTTTATATCTCTGTCTGAATATGTTGTTTAGACTTTAAAATTAAGCTCATTTTCATCGTGCATCATCAGAATAATCCTTGCAGATCATCTTCATTGCCACTAATAGTTACATTCATTTGACCTGTTTAGCCAGACTCACTCTATCACAATCTCTTCATTTGTCCTCTGTTTCATTCACTCCCACTCAGTCATAGCCAGGGTTAATGAGAAGTGGAGAATATTATTTGAAAAAGCTACAAAGGTTGTCATCACAGCAGGCTAGTCATAGTTCCTGATTCCACCCCACCATAAACTCTGTTGTTAAGTGCACTAAATTAGAATCCATCAAGAGCATGATCGTTAAGCTGTGCTGTATTCATTACCATTGAACAGCATTGTCTTGATGCCATGGGGAACTGAGAGTGAGGTTGGCCATCAGGGAGAGTAGACAGACATGTTAATGAAAGCTGAGATGGGAATGGATGCTTCTCCTAAGAGGAAGGGTTATCATGGAGCAATCTTAGATCAATGTTTCATGGAAGGTGTTATGGTTTATGCATACGCCACTAGTTGGCCAGAAGGTCCCCAAAGCAGGGAACAGCAAACTAATACAAAAGGAAGCTATCATAAAGGTGCAATAAATAAATCAAGGTGACCCACAACTAATACCTATGGGGAGTGCCCTGTCCTTCGTCATACCCCAAAGGATAGACTTTAAAGTCGAACATGTTTTTGGTTTTTACCCCTTCAGGACCACCTGAGAACATTAGATACTGTATGTCAGACGTTTGGTGAACATTTGATGAGCATTTATAATCAATTCTTAAGATATTTTTTTAAGGAGAAAGGTGAAAAATATTATAGATATTTTCTGGAACCCATAACTGGTAAATGAACCATTTCCCCCATTGTGCTCCATTGGAAAAAGGAAATAGACAATCTAGGATACGCAGTTAAGGAAGTGTTTACTGCAAAAAGTTTGATTGCAACTTAATGGGTCTTTCTCCCTCTTTAACTTTGGTTCTGGTTCTGGAATATTCACAAATATTTATACAGCTGTCTAAAGAAGATTTAGATCTGAATTGACTGATCATCGCTTTGAAGGCCACCAGGAACAATTATGGTAATCCGGTACAATTTTCTCTAGATGATAGGCTGTAGCATTTTGCCTAGTGGTTGTTTACATAGCATCCATAATACTGGCTGAGTTCATAGAATATTGTTTTGAAAAGTTGTGGCTCTTGACTTTAAGTTTTCATATGATTGAAAATCCATCTTAATGGAAACCTTTTGGGGAAACTTCTCTGGGTTATATTCAACAAATTTCTACTCTGAACAGATCCATTGACCCAAATTAGACATGTATATCAACTTCAATGGGCCTACTGTGGGTATTACTAACATTGGACAGAACCTCTGTATATCATAGACAAGACCAACTACTCATCCATTGACCGGTATTATCCTATTATTTTCTAAACAATACCTATACAGTACTGTTCTGTACCATCTCAATTCTCTATACTGGCCTCTTTTATTCTGAGATGGAGTTTAGATCAACAGAGGTCTCAAAGGCTGGGTCTTGGCACCAACCTTCTCTTGAAAGCTGGCAGTAACCTTGTGTCATTGCCCTCCGTGAGCCAGTAGACTCACTCTTCTATTAAACTCACCACTCACATTGATCATTAAAATGCTCATCTTGGGTACCCAACTCTCATTTAGACAAACAAGGAATAAGAAGCAGCTTCTTGCTTGTCCTGCGGTTCCGACTTACTCTTCAATCCTACCAATTGGCGTTTCTCCTGGATCCTGGTCCCTGGCTCAGACTGTGGTCCACAGCTTGGCCCTGACTTGCAATAATTTCCCAAACTCCAGTGGCTTGCAGATGCTACAGTGCTGGGTGATGAACATGTGTAGTTGTTCCAACAGTGAACTGATAGTTTGCTGGCTTATCATCAGACAACCAGTGTTGGGAGTAGCACTTGGAAAAAATTTTGCTCAAACTGGGAAGGGGGAGAAGCTTAGACAGAAAGGTACCCTATTCTTCCCTCACTGATTCCTTATTAAGTAACTACCTGTAGATTGTTTCCCACCCCCCTCAGGCTTAACTTTCTCCTCCTTGAGTAACTTAGTATTAGACCTATCTTGTGTTGAACTCATGATGACCCTATAGTACTCAGGATGGCTTTGTTTGCCTGGAGTAATAAACCTTAACTTGCTTTATTCTTCCAACACCACCAGACTGTTTCTTTCTGCACCTGGGTGCTATATATAACAAACTCACTTCAACTCTGTATGTTACAAATTACAAAATACAATTCCCTCAAATGGACTCTTGTTTCCTCATCTTAGCAGCTGTGTATAGATGCGTGAGAGAAGACCGACTGATCGACAAGACCAAGCCCCTTCAACAAGCTTTGGTGGCTGTGTCCTTCAAAACACTCAAGAGAGGACTCCGGTGGCAGGAGGCCACCTCTTGACAACTAGCTCCCATAAAGAGATGTCAGCCAACCACACAGGACTGTCCACCAGCACTCTACCTAACAAACAGAATAGACAACCAGCAGTCTCTAATGCCATGACCCTGAGGTAGCCAACATGGTGCCCATCTGATATTGTTAGATTCCAGCTCCCATTAGCCCCAGCCAACATGGCCAATGGTTGAGATGCTGGGAGTTGCAGTCCAACGACATCTGGAGGTCATCACGTTGGCTCTCTCTGCCGTAAAAGCTCTACTGGTGTCTTAGACTACAAACACATTTCTGTTTGTGTGATGGCCTTAGGCCACCTTGGAAGTGAAGATGCTCACGGCATTCATGTTTGTTGCAGCTCCTCAGAAATGCTCTCTAGTCGCGTTTAGCTCCTGGTCAAGAGAGTTTGGATCATATAGCTCACATACTTCACTCCTAGTCTTCCTGGTACATGCATTATTTACCACAAGGCAATTTAATTTGGGCTTAGTAATTACTGTTTTCCCATTTATTGTGATCAAATTACGCCTAGCATGTTTCCATTTTGCAAGGTAAATTACCTCCCAGTAACTCCAATCTACTCTATATGAAATCTGATTGAAATAGACAAGTAACTTTTGATTCATGCCCACAGCGCCTCAAAGCACCACAGCAGGTGGAGAGGGTGTTGAAACAAATCAAGAAGCAGCCCATAGAACTAGCTGACCTCTCGGTGGCCTTGATTTGTAAAGGCAGGTCTGGCTTTTGTGAATTTGTAACAGTGCGATGCTTACAAAGTGCAAATCTCCACCCCACCCCCCTAAGTTCCCTTAGCAGTTGGCATATATTACGTGTGTGCGCGCGCACACACACACACACACACACACACACACAGAGCAGGCTCCTGTCTGCCAGCACTCGGGTGATTTTTCTGTCTGCACCTCCTCTGTGCACAAAGGCAGAAATTTTGCAAGTTCTTGAAAAATGCTTCACAGTGGTTATTTTATTATTGCAGATGCAGAATGTATTGCAAAGGTCGCCAGAGGATGAGGGTTCCCTCCCCACACACACTTCTGTAAGCACAGCATAGAGGTCCTTCTAAACTACGTGTTGGGTATTTTGATTAGTTGGAGCTGCAAATGTATCTGCTATAATTACCTTAATTCCATGTTATTGTGGTGGGAAGCCAACTCCTGTAGTGTGGACGGGGGAATAATGATTCTATCAGTCTGTTTTTATGTATCCATCATTTTTATTTCCTATTGTTTCTCCAGCAAGCCTAGAGTGTGGCGCGCGCGCGCGCGCGCGGACACACACACACACACACACAGGACGGCAACATGAGAATGAAGTGGCTCCTCATTTGGGGATTGCTCTCTCCAGGGACATAGACCAGTCACCCATCTAGTTCAGTGGTACCTATAGTAACTGGCCCTGGGTGGTGCTGTGGTCTAAACCACTGAGCCTCTTGGGCTTGCCAATCAGAAGGTCGGCGGTTTGAATCCCCGCAATAGGGTGAGTTCCCGTTGCTTGGTCTGTGCTCCTGCCAACCTAGCAGTTCGAAAGCACGTCAAAGTGCAAGTAGATCAATAGGTATCGCTGCAGTGGGAAGGTAAACAGCATTTCCATGTGCTCTGGTTTCCGTCACGGTGTTGTGCCAGAAGCGGTTTAGTCATGCTGGGCACATGACCTGGAAAGCCGTCTGTGGACAAACGCCGGCTCCCTCGATCTGAAAGCGAGGGAGTCACCTTTGACTGGACTTAACCATCTAGGGGTCCTTTACCTTTACCTTTTACTAACTGGCAATGACTCTCCAGGATTTCAGAAAGGGGCCTTTCATAGTCCATAGGAACACAGGAAGCTGCCTTATGCTGAGTCAGACCTACTGGCCTATCTAGCTCAAAAGTGTTGACACTGACTGGCAGCACAGGGTGCCAGATAAGGAGCCTTTCTCTGGATTGAAATGGGACCCTACTGCATGCAAAGCAGACGCTCTCCCACTAGCTATTGTCTATTGTCTCTGTGTGACAAAGAACTGATCAATGGCTATAAATTGTACGCAGGCAGTGTCTCAGTCCATCGGTCTTTCCCTAATGGGCCTGGACTCCTCTCCCCTTCTGCCTTAGCAGCCAGACATGCCAGCAGTACTTACAGGCTGGCCAGTAAATAAATGTTAGCCAAAGAAACTAGTTAATAGAATTTTCCCTTTCCTTTTTCTTTTTTTGGCATAAAATGTCCAAATCTTTTGAGAATGATAAAACGGTCTGATTATTCTCAGTCATTCATCAGGCCCAAGCCAATTTTCCTTCTCATTTATAATCCCCACCCTTGGTGACTTTTTCTTGGCCTCCATTTTGCGATGGTAAATGATAACGCCGAACGTGATAGACAGTAAGATGCAGGCCTGGCCTTAATCCTTACATAAGCTCTTATCAGGCTTCTCAATCACTGGCCATTAAAAGTCCCAGGAAACTGGAGGGGAAACAACATTTAGAAAGCTGAAATTATCACTGGAATAATAGTAAAAACCATTCTTTCTTTTGTATGCTGGTGGTTTAGTTCATACCCTCCAACATTTCTCAGATGAAAATAGGGACGTCTTAAGGAAAAGTGGGACATTCTGAGATCAAATCAGAAACTGGGACATGGCATTGTTGCATATGGTGTCATAATATGAGGTTACAGGGAACCAGACAGATGGCCTTCTTGGAGTGGCGCCCTCCCTGTGGAACACCCTCCTATCAGATGTCAGGGAAATAAATAACTACCTGACTTACAGAAAAACATCTGAAGGCATCCCTGTTTAGGGAAGTTTTTAATGTTTGATGTCTTATCGTGTTTTTAATATTCTATTTTGAGCCACCCCGAGTGGCTGGGGAAACCCAGCCAGATGGGCAGGGTACAAATAATAAATTCTTATTCTTATTTTTATTTCACCTTTAATGTTTTTGTTGAACAGATCACTAAGGTATTTTCACCTATTTCAAGCAGCTCAGATGGGGGTGGGCATCTTGCAGGTCAAATGCGAAGGAAGGGAGGGAAGAAAGAAAGAAAGAAAGAAAGAAAGAAAGAAAGAAAGAAAGAAAGAAAGATCTAAATTTGTCGGCAACCTGGTCGTGGGAATTAGCAATAAGTCGTGGGACTTATTTCTGAGTAGACATGCATAGGATCATGCCACAAACCATCCAACATTTTTGAACAGCCCCATATATGTTTGCTGGGAGCAACAGATGCATCAATTTCTCCGTCTCAAAGGCTGATGGACTGCCAGGGAGAGATTACTGGGTGCCCCTCCCTCTCACTTCCCATTTAACCTTGCAGAAAAGTACATTTCTTTGCTGACACATTCTTCTTGATAGTTCTCCTTGTACTTGAGGCCACCACAGGCTGTCATTCTGTCTCTGTAGGAAAAGTTAACAGGGAATATACATATAAATACAAACTGCCTCAGGCCAAAATTATTAATAGAATGTGTTAACCGCTAGCAATGTGACCTGGATCAGCTTGTGGTCCTTCTGCAATGGATTCTACACAATAACCTCATGTTGCATAGAGGTGGTAAAGCGTCCAGAGTAATCTTCGTATATTTGAATCTGATTCACTCTTACTGCTTGAGTTGCAACTAATGATGGAAAAGCTGGTTCTAGGTTGGTATTAACATTCCAGAATTTCATTCTGCTTGCTGATAAATGTTTTGAAGGTCAAGTCCATGATTCTTATTACCCTTACAAGAGCGTAGGAATGGGGACAAATTTAATTCAGTTAGCATTTAAACTTGCCTAATCAGCCGTCCATGGAAATTTGTACTTCTCTGAATTTTGCAATGCATTTCAATAAATGTGCATGGAAATCAATATGTTAGGATAAAGTTTGGACAAAAAAATGTGCATGCTCATGAAAATAAAATGCATTAGATTAGGGAAATCTGCTTTGCAAAAATGTGTGCATTATAAAAAAAATATATACAAAAAAAAAGGGGATTCGGGTGGTGCTGTGGTCTAAACCACAGAGCCTAGGGCTTGCTGATCAGAAGGTTGGCGGTTCAAATCTCCGCGATGAGGTGAGCTCCCATTGCTCGGTCCCTGCTCCTGCCAACCTAGCAGTTCGAACGTACACCAGTGCAAAAACGTACTTCCAGCAGGAAGTTAAATGGCGTTGTAGTGCTTCTCTGGTTCACCAGAAGCATCTTAGTCATGCTGGCCACATGACCCGGAAGCTGTCTGCAGACAAACACTGGCTCCCTTGGCCAGTAAAGTGAGATGAGCGCCGCAACCCCAGAGTCATCTGCAACTGGAGTTAATGGTCAGGGGTCCCTTTACCTTTACCTTTATTTACAAAAATGTTTGCATTATGAGAAATTTGCACTAAAATGGTGGTGAATTTTCATGCGGACTTTATTTTGTAAAAATATGGGCAACTGATGTGGAATTGTGGAAAACTGAACTTAAAAAGTGAAAAATGAAAAACTGAATGAAATGGAAATTGACAGATTCAACAAAATGGGCCTTATACACAGTTACCTTTCTAGAATTTGCCATTAAAGGAACTTGCCCCCTTGTCTTGCAATGTCTTCCAAAGGCATATCAAGTTTGGTGGGCTGGCTTGGTATGGCAGTTCCACAATAATGAGGCCTCAGCTGAAAAGGCCATGCTCTCATCCCAAACTCCTCTTCCTGCTTCTAGATTTCAGAAGCATTGTAAGATCTCCCTCTGTTGTCTGGCTTTCGGAACTTAAGCTTACTGTAAAGGATAAATGATAAATGTGTCATTGTAATACTGCTTTTCAAAGAATTGAATGCTTCTGCTCTGCTTTCTTCACTATATGATTTCTGGAAAGAAAGAAAGAAAGAAAGAAAGAAAGAAAGAAAGAGGAAGGAAGGAAGGAAGGAAGGAAGGAAGGAAGGAAGGAAGGAGGAAGGAAGGAAGGAAGGAAGGAAGGAAGGAAGGAAGGAAGGAAGGAAGGAAGGAAGGAAAGAAGGAAATTGTGTTAATATGAAATGAATGTAATGCAATGCCTGAATAACAGGAAAGCATAAGATGGCAAGAAGAAACAGTCTTTCAAATGGTGTTTCCAGATGGAGACTCAAAACTGCAAATTGGTCATTGGGTTGTTGTCAACAGGCTTTTTCCCAGAAAGGGAAATTTTGGATTAAATGGCAAAGAAATACAGGCTGACATTCTGATGCCAATGACAGTATTTAGACTGCATGCATGAGGAGCACCCACCCCAAATCTACACACAGGCCAGGAAGCCTGCAAATTAACATGCAACCTAATTCAGCATTGCGCTTACTGATTGTCGATTCCAAAATATGTGACTGAACGCACTTCCAAACATAACAGGTATTGGAGGAAGGATGCCCTTTCTAATTTTAAGCCTTGTGGCTTTTGAGTTAGTTCGTTTTCTTAGGAAACCCTAACACTTTGAGGATTCTTTTCCCCTCTAGGGCTAAATCCTCAATCATGACATTGAGGATGACATTTTGGGTGAAGCCTGTAATTTCCCTTGATACCATCCCCGTTTCCTCAAAATGCTCCATCCAACGATGCCTGTGCATTTCCTTCTCCCATCAGGATTGTGATGTCTTCTGACCTTGAAATGGCAGAGTAAATAGCCTAGCCTCATTGTCTGAAGTGCGGCTGCACTGCTGGGCTTTGCTTTCTTCTTAGTGTATGACTCTCTCTCTCTCTCTCTCTCTCTCTCTCTCTCTCTCTCTCTCTCTCAGGAGAACAAGGGATTTATTAGAAGACCAATCCTCTCTGATTAGAGATGAGGAATAAGATTAGCTGAAGTCAATGGAGAACATTTCGCACCTTTATTTTGTATTGTTTATTTCATTTTGCTTTCCTCCTTCAGGCACAACTTTAAACAGATAGTACCAGGAGACTATCTGGTACTATTGGGATGCGGGTGGCACTGTGGGTTAAACCACAGGGCCTAGGATTTGCCGATCAGAAGCAACGGTTCGAATCCCCGTGATGGGGTGAGCTCCTGTTGCTTGGTCCCTGCTCCTGCCAACCTAACAGTTCGAAAGCACATCAAAGTGCAAGTAGATAAATAGGTACTGCTCCGATGGGAAGGTAAACGGTGTTTCCGTGCACTGCTCCGGTTCGCCAGAAGCGGCTTAGTCATGCTGGCCACATGACCCGGAAGCTGTACGCCGGCTCCCTCGGTCAGTAAAGCGAGATGAGCGCCGCAACCCCAGAGTCGGCCACGACTGGACCTAATGGTCAGGGGTCCCTTTACCTTTACCTTTACCTTTACCAGGAGACAGTGATGCAGTGCTAGTTATGAGTGTTAGGCAAGGACCTGGTAGATCAGGGTTCAAATCCCTGCTCAGCCCTGAAACTCACTAGGTGACCTTGGACCATTCACCATCTCTACCTCACAGGGTTGTTGCGAGAATAAAATGAGAGGAAGAGAAACATGTATGCCAACTTGAGCTCTTTGGGGCAATGATGGGATGTAAATGTAATAAATAATAGGATCTGAATATTGTGGAGCATGTAGGAAACTACCTCTTACCAAATAATAGAATCACAGAATTGCAGAGTTGGAGGGGATCCAAAGGCTCATCTAGTCCAATCCCCCACAATTCAGGATCATAGGAAAGTCAGACCATTGGTCCATACAGCTCAGTACTGTCTACACTGACTAACAGCAGATTTCTAGGGTTTCAGGTAAGGGTCTTTCCCAGCCTCACCTGAAGATGCTGGGGACCAAGTCTGGGACCTTTTAGTCTGTGCAAAGCAGATGCTTTTCCATTGCAGAGAAATGGTCTCATTGGTTACTGTTTCTAGGACCACAGGAAGCTGGCTAGATAAGCATCTACCTCTGAAATGACTGTCAGTGGTTCTTCAGGGTTTCAGGCAGAAGTTGACCCCAGACCTACCTGCAGGTGCCAAGAATAGAGCATAGAACTTTCTACATACGAAGTATGGGCACTCCCAGTGAGCTATATGGTAAATACAGAAAGCACAATCTAGTTTTAGAGAGCCACGGGCTCAGGCTCATAGATTTCCCATACACCTCCTTCACTTTTTCTACTGTAAGTCAAGCACTGCTTTTGCAGGAATGTGAATCGTCACTTGTGCCTACCAATGGAAAACAGGTTGCATCATTTGCCCATGAAAGATTCTGGACCTAGTAGTCTGAGTCTCATCCCTGGAAGGAAAGCGGGCTTCCACCAGACCTTGTTGACTGTGTGAAGCTACTACCACCACCTGCTATAGTTAAGGGTCCTTTGGTCAGGTGATGGAAGAGATGGTAGCAGTATAGGGATCTGTGTAGTGTCAACTCTGCGGGCTTCACATCTCTCGCTTTTGTGAGTCCTGCTATTCCAGTGGCTAGTGCTCATCGGGACTGGTAGGGTGGAAGTCAGGGAGCCCAACGCTAGGTGGAGCCAGAGCCAACGACAGGCAGAGAAAGTGAATTCTAGATTTGTTCCCATCCTCCTCCCTGATGCTCTCTACAATGGCATCACTTGGACCAAGGAAGAGGAAGGTGACAGGCAGTGGTACCCCCTGGACCAGTTGTATTTAAGGAAGCAGGGGTTTGAGGGCAGATAGAAATTGGTGGGGCAGTACCCTATTCCTCCTAACAGACCAGTCTCCATTACCCTATTTAAATCCTCATTACAATCCTAGTCCACAGTGAGGTTGCAAACTCCATGTTCCTTCTCTGTAGGAACTGGTGAGGGCCCCAAGAAAGGGCCTTTGATAAAAAGCATTTCCTTCTTAGATGAATATTTCACCTGTCAAAATCTCCAGTGATGACCTCAGCCTCAAAAAAATGGTCATTGCATATTGTGGCAGTAACAGTGTTTGTAAATGTCTCCAGGTGGACATAGTTTTTGGTAGAAGTTCATTTCTTACTATTAGTCTGAGCATGCTCAGAACGTAGATCTTACATCTTAATTACCTCAGACTAGCATGAAAGCTTATCATTAAAATGGTATTTTTGTTACCATATTAAATCCAGCTACTTCCTACAATTGCCTCTCTGCACTAAGGAAATATAGCCATTAATTTTGAGATAAGTAATTTCCCTGGGAATAAGATTCCAAAAGGGTATTTAGACTTATCAGTTATATAAAGGTTTTCATACATTTCAGCAGGA
This sequence comes from Podarcis cretensis, assembly GCF_951804945.1. NCBI lineage: Eukaryota > Metazoa > Chordata > Lepidosauria > Squamata > Lacertidae > Podarcis > Podarcis cretensis. The sequence goes on along the minus strand of NC_137181.1, from coordinate 16,311,459 downwards.
CTTTAATATTCTCACTGAGTGGAATTTAACAGTCTCCTTCTGTTCCTCTTCATTTGGTGCACATTTCAGTGAAGATGGTACACAGTAATGTCGTTTGCTGTTTTTTGGGGTGAAAATTAAGCAAAAATGTTATCTAAACACAATATGTCAAGCTTCAGTTAAGATTCTAGTGGGATCAGCCGCATTACGGCTGTGATGCTATAATATTGGGCGGAATTAAAGCAACTGACATCAGCAGAATTACACTCATATAACTAAAACACAGTAATCTAGATCTATGGTCCAGAGTTTTATTCCACTATGCAAAGTAAAAACTAGACAGTATTAGGTACAAAGGGACAGGGCTAGTCTAGAGCTGTATGCTGCAGTTCCTGAATTCAGACCTGAAGTTCTTATACTTCAGCTAGAAATGGGCAAATCATGTCAATTTCAGTTTCTCTCAGTTTCCTATTCCCGCCCCCCCTTAATTTCACATCTCCATGCTTCCTTATTATCTTTATTCCTTATTAAATTCATTAGCAGTCTAGTGCAGATTTCTCCTAATATTCACACTTTGAATAACTTGTTTTTAAAAATTGCATTTGCACCCTATTTCAGTTTACATTTCGCTGCATGGTTTGCACACATAGTGAACGTATAACGCATTTACACACTAGGAACTGTGGATTTGTAACTGTTCATACCCTATGAATTTTTCTTGTTTGTTTCAGCAGTCACGTGGATAATTCATTACCTAGTCTGCCAATTAATTAATTAATTAAACAATATGCAAACTGCCTTTCAGGGCAATTGCCTTTGCAAGGCAGTGTGCAAAGTAATTATGACTCCTTGAAAATGTGCAGCAAAACTTCACCAAGACACAAAAATGAATTAAAAACAAAACAAAAACACAACCCAGATTTGGGGACTCTCCAAGGTTGGCAAGTGAAGCAATTATCAAGGTCACCCTCCCTGAAATCTGAGCACTCAGAATTGAGTACCAGAAGTTCTTCTAGAAGTTCCACAGATCAAGGTGGTAGAACTCCGAAACTGAACACTTCAGACTGCTGTGGTGATATTGAGGCATCTAATCATAAGCCTGAATTTTTATTAAAGCTTATATGTTTAATCAGGGCTTGTATTTTAAAAATGAGCTTAAAGATCTTCAAATGTTTCATGCCAGGCAGAAGACCAGCTGCCTAAGAACCTTGGCAAAATGTTTTTCTCCTAGACAAGGGGGCCCCCTGATTTATAGCAGAAAACAATTCTCAAAGTCGTAAAAAAGGGAATTACAGGCTGAGAGCCAAGGTTACACTGACCCTACAAATTAAGGGTGGATAAATAGTAAAATGAGCCATATCTTCTTCCTAAGGTTAAAAAGGTCAAGAGCAGTGAAAAAGCAACTGGTCTGGCTGGCAGAAACAGAACATTTTTGGGAAGTCTTTTCTAAAGCTGTTTCTTTCTTAAACTAAGATCCTTTTAAGATTTCTTTTCCTTTTAAAAGGTTATTTATGTATTAAATATATTAGCTTAAATATAATTATGCAAAGGATTTAAGAAATGCTAGATTCTTATTTCATATAGTTGTAAGAGTTGTAACTATCCTGAAATTAAGTCAGCCACCAGCCAAGCCCCTTGCCAGACAGGAGACGCCATCGAGCACTCCTGATATATGGTTGTCAGGCCTTTTGTTTAGAAACCTTCAAATGAAGGAGATCTCTCAATGTTGATGTGAACTCAAAATCCTTGACATATGTTTAAGATAAAAATTCAAGATTAATCATCTGTTTTGGAAGGCAATAGGGCAAGGAGGGCAAGAGGTGAGCTGGTAATTAAGATTCCTTGTTGAGACACATGTAAGATATATTACTACTTATTTGTCATTTATAGATAGAAGAATATATAGCTTTTTGATTCCCATAAAAGGGCGAGAGGAAATGGGTGTATCTTTTGTGATTGGTTCTAGCAAATAGCCAATAGGAATTTCAACCAGGCTGATTGGACAGAGGCAGCCACAGGAGGAGCAAGGGGGCTGGATTAAGGAAATATAAGTGCTGGCCAGAATGGCAAGAGGCCAGGCCAGAGCTTGGTAACCATATACCACTGTGCCTCATATTTATTTGTCTGACAAATAAATTACTATTTTAATTTCTCTATTGCTGCGTTGAATATTTCATTCCAGCTAAGCGTTAACCACAAGCAGGGTGCTACAATATCATATTTTTGAATGTGCCTCTCAGCTTGCAATTAACTAGCACCTCAGTGGGAGACATGTGTTAAACCTTCATTTTCTCTTATATGCATGCTTTAAAAAAAAGAATGCAGGGAGCATTTTTTTTTTTTTTTTACAAATGCAGTTGGCCATCTACAGCCAGAAATTCTGCTACAGACCAAAATTCTGCTACTTTATTCCAGGTTAACTTGCAAAGACAGCCCATTGCTCAGCAATCTTCTACTCTGTAATCTCAGCAGCACTGCTTAATATGTGGCCTGAGTCCAGCAATGTGCCAAAAAACATCTTTTAAAGTGATTGTTTAGCACACTAATAACACTGGTGCTTATCACCTATATACATTCATGCCGCTGTGCAAACATTAACTAATCAGCAGAAGCAAAAGCAATCAAAACGTCAGGTGCTCCCTGGCTAATGTCCTGCCTTGCACATCCATAATAACAAAAGATAAACTGTGTCTCTGGATTGCCGTAAGGAAAGGCGAGCGTCGCCTTAACTGGCACACATTTCTATGAACTATTATGCACTCCTGGGATTTCTGCTGAAGGAAGGGGAAGAAGAATCTGATCCAAGACAGTACCCAGAGGTACAAGGGCTGATGGAAGGTTGCACTCCCTCCTGATCTGGAATGCCAACAAGGAGAATATCAACAAAGAAGAAGAAGAGGAGGAGGAGGAGGAGGAGGAGGAGGAGGAGGAGGAGGAGAAAGAGGAGGAGGAGGAAGAAGAAGAAGAGGAGGAAGAGGAAGAGGAAAAGGAAGAGGAAGAGGAAGAGGAAGAGGAAGAGGAGGAGGATGACGGCTGTAGCTCTGTGGTAGAACATCTTCCTTGCATGGATAAGGTCCCAGGCTAAATTCACCGCATCTCCAGCTAGGGCTGGGAATGTTCCCTGTCTGAACCCTGAAGAGATTCTGCCAATCACTGTTACTGAGTTAATGGGATAATGGTCTGGATCAGTATAAGGTAGATTCCTATATTCCTATAGAGAGGTAGAACCCAAGGTATATCAAACCTTCCAACATTTCTCCGATGAAAATAGGGACGTCCTATTTAACAACAACAACAACAACTTTATTATTTATACCGCACCCATCTGATTGGGGCTGGATCTACACTCACTCGTTAAACCTTATTCGAACGATATTCAAAATGTCATTCTAAAACATCAAGGCAGGAAGAGTCCTCTTTGGCTTCGCTTTTGCTTTGTTTCCAGGCTGCTTTACCTAGTTTCTGGTAGTGGGTTGCTCTGCAGCACCCTCTGTTGTCACATTTTAATAACACATTATGAACGTTAAAAAAGAACTTCGTATGGCTATATGGTTATCAGAATCATTCCTTAACTCTCTTTTTCTAGCTTTAGATATCATGAGTGTAGATATGTCCTTGGTTGCCCCAGCCACTTTGGGCAGCTTCCAACATATATAAAAACAGAATAAAGCATTAAGCAACTTCCCTATCCAGGGCTGCCTTCAGATGTCTTCTAACAGTTGTATAGTTACTTATCCCCTTGGCTTGGAGGTCGCATAACTCTACACCCTCCAACATTTCTCTGATGAAAATTGGGATGTCCTAAGGAAAAGCGAGACATTCCAGGATCAAATCAGAAACCAGGACGGCTTCTGTAAATCTGGGACAGTCCAAAGACAATAGAAGCACTTGGAGGGTATACAAATAGATGTGTGTACTGATTTGCCTCTTCTGCTGAAGTTGAATGGGAAGCTCGTATGCATCACCGTTCTCCCTGCTCATCCCCCCAACTCTATCCCTTATGAGTGTTTAACCTATGGAATTCTTTTTAAAGGAAGCACTTGAAAAATTATCCAGCGGCTTGTGTCTACAGCAGCCACGATCTTGGCAGTGGAACAGAGAAAACTGCAAACAGCATTTGCAGTTTGTTAAAGCCTTGTTGCTGAGCCAGCCTAGCGGCTACTGTGAGAACTATTCCTTGCTTTGTGTATTTCAAACCATCATCATTATCCCTTTTTAATTCCGTGCAACATCAAAGCATTTTGGGACTAGCAGCTTTTAGCAAAAGTTTTACATTTTCTTCCCCACTCCTTTTCTTTCTTTCTGAGAGATCACATGTGCTTGGGAACAAAACAGTGATTATAAAATAAACATAATTTCCACCCCTTTCCCGATGCTGCTAAACACCCATTTGGTAAGAAATAAAAATAAGAATTCATGGATGCCAACACAGTTTAAGATCTCGACAGTATAAACTCTCGCATTAATCCATTTGTTTTGAATTAATCTCCCGATAACAAGGAAGAAGGATGGAAGCAGGTAAACGGAAAGAAGCACTGTTAATTTCTATAAGCCTGTAAATTAGTTATGGAAAGTCAGGTTGCCAGAAGGAAATTGTTACCTCACACAACAGGAAATTAAATCTCCCTTTTACCAATAAAGCATCTGTAATGACAACAAAAAGAAAGGCAAGAATTGTTTCTGTCTTAAGCACCACCGAATGAAATGGAGACTTCCTTGATGTATGAAAGAAAGGAGATTTCAGAAATCATATTATCTCCATCTGAAAAAGAGAAAGCCTCCTCCCTATCTCATTGAAATGTAAGGAAATTTCAAGAAAGGAATAGTGAGATAGACTACAAAGAAGCCAAAGTAAGGTATATTTATGGATATAACTGTGAAGGATTATAATATAAAGAGACAGTTCAGAGCCACAGATCGGGAAATGTCTAAGAATGAAAGCTTCTGTGTCCCCCCCCCCTGTTGATTAAAGCTCAAGCAAGAAATACAAACCACAACTGAAAAAAGAATGGGGGTGGGAAAAAGTACGAGCTGCGGACAGGGGCAGAAAAAGACGGCAAACTATGGGAGACTGCCGTTAGTTCTTCTTCTTCTTCTTCTTCTTCTTCTTCTTCTTCTTCTTCTTCTTCCTGGGAAGACCTGCTTTGCTTTTTGTTTTATTTGTCTAGTATTATTATTTAAAAAAAAAAAGAAAATAAAGAAATTTATTTATTTATTTTAAAAAGAAATAAAGAGCAAACATTGTGTGAGCAGTACAGTTCAATCTATGCCCACTTGGTCCGTGTGCAATGTAGAAAAGCGCTGCCAGCCTAAACTGGCACCTTCACCAACCTACACATTTGTGCTGGCAAAACCTGGCATTTAGAATAATGCAACAAGGAAGCATTTGTGCTTGAGGATGAGATAGAGTGGCAAAGCAGCCACCCTAAATCGTGGTCTGCCGGCAGCTCAGCATTTCGTAGGTTCAAGTGTCAAAGGGATGCTCTGACCAGATTGTGATGCACTGAACCAGTACTCCTGATCCCCCAAACTGCATAGGGGTATAGGCAATTCTCTGCGATATTAAAAGACCTAGCCTGAAGTCTTCTAACGTCTGTCACATTTTGCTAGGGCACAAGTGTGGTTTATTTTGCTGGAGACTTATAGTGTATCACAATACAGTGGTACCTTGGTTCTCGAAAGTAATCCATTCCGGAAGTCTGTTCAGCTTCCGAAAAGTTTGAAAACCAAGGTGTGGCTTCTGATTGGCGCAGGTGCCCTGGAAACAATAGCTGACAGCTGCATCGACGTTCGGCTTCCGAAAAATGTTCAAAAACCAGAACACTTACTTCCGGGTTTTTAGTGTTCGGGAGCTAAAATATTTGACTACCAAGGCATTCAAGAACCAAGATTCCACTGTCCAGTGGTACCTTGGTTTATGAGCAATCCTGTTTATGAACTATTTGGCTTATGAACTCTGCAAAACTGGAAGCAGTGTTCTGGTTTACAAACTTTACCTCAGTCTACAAACGGAAGCCGAATGGTGGAAGGACATCAGTGGCAGGAGGCCTCATTAGGGAAAGTGTTCCTCGGTTTAAGAACAGATTTGGTTTAAGAACGGGCTTTGGGAATGGATTAAGTTCGTAAACTGAGCTTCCACTGTATTTGAGTTTCATTTCTAGATATACAGAATGAGCACAGGGAGAGAGGCAGACAGCTTAAACCTTAAGCACTCTGACAAACAGGATCACATAAATGGTTCATATGCCAATTATAAGAAGTAATACTTACAATAATTTAACAGGAAAAATAATTGTTCTGATTTGTGTGCTTGCTCAGCCATTTCAGGTACTGCTAACTGTGGATGGGCAACTGTGCTTCTGGTGGTTCTTTACATTGCAGCTGGACTTGGACCTTGGAATAGAGGATTGTCCTCTATAAAGTAGGACATATGGTCACCCTTGTAAAACAGATTAAGAGTGACACACAGAGAGGACTGATTTGAATTAATGGAACTCTAAACTAACAGCATCTGGGGGTGCAGGGATGCCTCTCTGCAGATCTGATGTGGGGCAATTTGCTATGCTTCTTTGTGCTCATTTTTTGGGGGGGAGGGGTGATGTACTACTCCATTGGCACCTTGGAGGTTCAGTTGCCACGGTGACAGGGCCTTGTCCACTGAGAAGCCTGGATATCTCAAGAGAGACTGAGCACTTGTCCCACAACCATGCTGCATGCAGTACCTTGTATGGCAGACATGGGAAGACAATGAACAGGAGTCCTGTCATTTTCCCCCTGCTGTTAAGAGCCAAGGAAGAGCAGGTGAAGGAAACATTTTAAACCCTGCATTCAAGGAACCCTGTGAGAGAGCTGCCACAAGCAGTGACTTCAGAGGAGCACAAGTCACTATGTCCTGGTGCATGTGAAGCAAAATGAGCTTGCATAATCCAGTGTGATGTCATCAAATTAGATCTTTGAGGAAGAAGTCCAGGGTCCCACTCAGTGGAACGAGCAGTGGGAGCTCCAAACACAGAAAGGCTGTCTTTCCACATTTTGAATCACACATCATATAATCTAATAAGGATGGCCACTGCAAGACCATTAAGTTCCAGTTTGCTATGACCTGCCTGTGGCACTGGTGGAATCCAGAAGCTATAGATAGAATGATGGTTTGCAGTTCAGAAATGAAGCTCCCCACTCCAGCGCAGAAACAGTGGTTTGTCCTTTTAATGATTTGAACCAAAGCCCCTTACATTTCCACTAGGGTTGTAACAACAACAACAACAACAACAACAACAACAACAACAACTTTATTATTTATATGCTGTCCATCTAACTGGGTGGCTCCCAACAAAATATTAAAGACACAATAAAACATCAACCATTAAAAACTTCCCTGGGCATGGCTGGACCATTCCAAGTTGCCTTCCATTTTCCCAACATTTATCTTCTAGCAAAAACAACATTATGCCCCAAAGCCTGACCAACAGCAAGTTCTAAGTTTAAAGTTCTTATACTGGGAATTGTGCATTGGCATGGTTTCTGAGTCATTATAAGGGCCTGGAACTACAAATCTGCTGGGGGTGGGGTGTGTGCTGGCAACAGCAGAAAATTATTTTCAAACAGCTGAAAGGCTGCAATAACCACAGAATAAAATACAGCAGAGGTGGCTATTTGGTGTCAATAGGATTCTTCTTTTGGGATACACAGCAGGAGATTTAGTTTAGGCTACAAAGAGAATCAGAATGACACAAATTGGATTTAGCTACCACTTTCATAGGAATTTATGGGAACAATAAAGCAGGTGGAGTCTTCTTTGATAGTTTTAGAGGATTGCAACAAGGGAGTTTCAAGGCAAAAGCCATATAAAACATACCCTTAGAAGCACAGAGTTCGCCAGAAAACAATGGAAATATGTGCACGTCCTGAAGGAAATTGCAGGCATTTTGGTGAGGCATTTTTCTTGAAGACATTTATAGAATTTTGTCAAAGCACCAGTCACTGTGGGGGGACACTTTGCATAGGCAAATTGTCTCCTGAATTCAGTCTCATTTCCCTCTCGTGCCCTAAGTTCAACAACTGCCATTCACAGATTAAAACACATTGTTTTACGATGTCAGTATAAAACCGAGAAGTCATTGTTAACCTGGCTAAAAGCGCAATCCTATAGATATCTACTCAGAAGCAAGTCTCCTGGTTTAGAGTGGTTCTTATCCTCAGGTAAGTGCATATAGGATCGAAACCCAAGTTGTGTTATTTCAGAGGAGGCATGCCCACCGGGGAGGAGTGCAATGAGAAGAAATGCCGTGATGTATCTGCAGCAGCACAACTGGATGCCTTCACCTGCCCCTGCTGCAACAAAACATGTTTCTCCCATATCACTCTCTGCAGCCACAGCAGGTGCTGTAACTCTCTAACGGTTTGACTTCATCCCCAAAGAGGCACTCCTCTATTGTCTCCTGAGACAGACAGATGTGAACAGGAACATGCATTGCTACGATGGGAAATGTTGGCCTCTAATGGTATGGGGCAGGGGGCTGGCCACATACCTGTCAGTACATACTCTTCACTTGTTCCAGCTGCAAACATGCAGTTTCATATGCAAAGAAAGATAGCTCCCATTAATAAATTCCACACCAGTTTGCATAAGAGTCTTTACAATTTTTGCAAAATGTATCTGAACAAAACAACAACTTTGCAAGGTTGGGAGATAATGGAATCTCGTTTCGTGGTGCCTCACTAAAAGCAGTTTTCATCTCCCAAGAGCTGTGCATTCAGTATTGTCGGTGTGAATCTGTGAAACTCTTTTCCAGCTGAGATTAGACGGGGCTGTCCCTGCCCAACTTCAGACACTTGATGAAACACTTTCTATTCAAGCAGGCGTTTTAAGTAAGCCATGTTAGGCCTATTTTATATTTTTACCCGTGACTTTTTCCCATATGAAACGCCATTGCTTTATTGATTGCCCTGTTTGCTGCTTTGATCTCATTCATGGTGAAATCCATATTGGAAATAAATAAATAATATTAATAAATGCTCTTCCACAATTGCGAGTCCCTTACCTTGTCTTCTATGGCACTGAAAAGTTTCAAAAGAAAAATACTGGAAAGAACATTTTGGGTTTTGGTAAAAAAAGAAAAAGGAAAAAAAAAAGAAATTTTCTCATTGGTGTGGACAAGCATGTAAAATTGTTTGAATGCCAGACCTTTTCCGTGAACTTTCCATAGCTGTAATGAATCATACAAACCGTGTTTCTTCTGAAGCACAGAACCTCGTGACATGTGAATCCTTAAAAAAAAAGGAAGAAAAAACATTCCAGTAGCCTAAGCTTTCATGGTTTAGTTTGACTGACTTCATACTTGGCTTCCTCGAAGTTAGTTTGCAGTGGAAATAAGTCCACAGCATTTGCAAAAGAGGACATTAGGGGGGGGGGCGGGAATGACAATGGCCTCGTTAGGAAGTAGGGTTTTTTTTTTTTAGATGAGCTTTGCCAGAGCAGAGTGTTAAATTGTAAGAGCTGCATAGTGCAGCGACCTCTTCAGGAAGCTGAGATCAAGCCAAATCGCCTCCCAGGGAAATGACTCACGCCAGTTCTGGCGAAATGGGAGTTGATCTCTCATGTTCCAGCAGGATGAACAGGCACAGCGTCAGAAGCACCTCTTTATACTGCTGCTTAGGGGGTGGGGAATGGAATGAGCATGCTATTTTCAAAACTTGCTCTGCAATGTTTCATCACTGGTCCTAATGGTGCTAGGAAACCAGGCCACACACCCCACACCTCACATTTCAAGTAATTGGCAGCAGCGCCAGTCTTGGTCCCTGCTGCATCAGAGAAGCCCACACCCCATCCCTCACCCTGCTAGCTGCTGATGTAAGCAATAGACAGGGATGGGTCAACTCACAGGAGCAGACCCTGCTAGTGTCCCTATTTTTCAGGGACAGTCCTGGATTTACGGAAGCCATCCTGGTTTCTCATTTGATCCCAGAATGTCCCGCTTTTCCTTAGGACACCCCTATTTTCATTGGAGTATGGGGGGGCTGAAGTGGTGACTCACCCCCTTGCGGAGGTGATTCCAGGGTCCCCCTCTTAAAGGGGTTATATATATGGGTGTCACTGGCCATACACTGAAAGGTAGTCAGTGAACTACCCTGCGTGTGGGAATATGGGCTTGGCTGCCTGCTATACACTTACGTCTCGCAGAGCACCCCCATATCCCATTTACCCTGATGATCCCCAGTTCCCCCCGGCTGGGGGTCTGGGAGGCATACACGCCCAAGGCCTAAGCCAAGGTTTTCCTACATTCAGAAGTTTAATAAAGTTGTGGCCTAATTTTAATTCCATAGAATGCTGTCTGAGTCTTTATTTATTTATAAATACAACCCAGGTGTTTAAGAAAGCCCAACAGAGACTCCATCTCCTCTGAGTATTGCGAAAGAATGATGTCAATCAACATTTGATGATCTCCTTCTGCTGGTCAACAATAGAAAGTGTCCTTTCATACTGCTTCATGGTGTGGTACACTGGTTTGACATCAACTGATAGGAAGTGCCTACAGAGGGTGGTGAATACAGCACAAGATATTATGGGCTGTCCCATGAATCCACTGGATGAAAAAGCAGAGAGTGAGGAAAATTCTCAGGGATGTTTCACACCCTGGCCGTCACTTTCTTGATCTCCTGCCCTCAGGCAGAAGATATAGAAGCACCAACAGGGTAAAGAACAGCTTCTATCCTTGGGCTGTTAGGCTGCTGAATGAAAAGATAACAACAGGGCAACTGACTTTCGGGTTTGGTGGGTGTGCGTCAGTAAACGAGGGGAATTAAGACTAAGAGAGCTGAGTGGGGGGTGCTTGTGTAATCTCACTGTATACAAGTTGTACAAGTGACAATAAAGTATTTCAATTTATTCCTTCCTTATGATCCCTGGGGGCTGGGGCTGTTGCCGCCTGGTTATGCAAAGCTACCAATGGTTTCTGTTCCTAATGGCTATCCTCTGCCTCCATTGTTGGAAGCAGTAATGCTTCTGAATACCAGTTTCTTGAAACCACAGGAAAAGAAGGTTCCCTTGTGCTCGGGTTCTGCTTATGCGTTTCCCACAAACAGTTGGTTGGCCACTGTGAGACCAGGACGCTGGACTAGATGGGACCCTAGCTTGATCCAACAGACTCTTATATACTTACAATGGTGAAGATCCTTCTTCCCGACTCACTATTTTCTCTTACTTCTTGATCTTCCATGTCATTTATCAACATCTTATTCTCTTCTTTCCTTGCTGAGTGCACGACATTATAACGAACGATTTCCATCTTTGCAAAATGTGTTACGGGACTAATGAAAACAGCTTCTGCGTCAACGCTGCTGAATTTCCCTTCTCTGCCTCACCGGTGGCAGCCCAAGATCAGTGCCTTGAAATTCCCACACCTCCCACTGCTCTTGGTGATATGTATTTTCAAAAATGGTTTGGGCAAATTGAGCTATTCGACTTGCCTCATGGGTTCCTACATACCCATGCAGATATCTGAGCATAATCATGTGTTAAATTTCTTCAGCTAATCACCCAAATGTCTAGTTCTGTTGGTGATGTGAGGATCTGAATAATCTTTTCTGATAGATTATTTTACAGGTGTGTGGTGATGGGCAGGGAGAGACGAAATGAGTGCATTGTCGGGTGTGTGGCATGCTGCTAGGAAAGGTCTTCTTTGCTTGCATTGGGAAGGCCCTCAGAATAGTGTTCAGTTATACCACTGCCTGGTCACTGAGGTCATCTGGACAGGCCCTCCTTGTGGTGCCACATCATCCTGATATCTGCTTCGGAGCATAGGTAGTTTGTGGGGGGGGGGAGGCAGTGTTAGAATTCCTGCATCATAATTGCAGTCATAGGATTGTTGTCTATCACATGACGGCATCTGTTTTGACTCCACAGAGTGGGAAGTGACGAAGACAGGATGTTTGTGTTACTGTGTTCCGTAAAGTGAGACTATTGTCCTTTGTTTTTTCTCTTTGTTGGCTGATGCTAGAGAGAGGGGGAGCCATGTTGCACTGCTCTGTGTGTGTTTATATGTAAATAAAGTAGATTAGCCAAAACGCTGAGTTGCTGAGGTCTGTCACGTGCATGATGTGCAGATTCTGCAGATCCCTAAGTGTGATGATGCACAAATTCTGTGGATCCCTAAGTGTGCCGGTGTCGGTTGACATCGGTCACTGTGATGTTTGGGCTGAAGAAAGCTTATGAAGCTCCCAAATGATTGACCAGGAGGGCGGGAACATGGCAGTCAGGCATGTGTTTCTGCCAGGGTCCTACTCAAGTGTAGGCTGAACTCCTGACAGGCACAGCTGCAATGCTAGCTTCCCAGGAGCAGATTCGCTGCCACCTGTTGGGACAGTAGCAAGGACAAGGCTGTGGGGGAGGTCACACCACTTGTAAGGTGGGTCTTCAAATTCTTTAAAAAAATTGTTATTAATTTACTCAATAAACAATCATGACATTGAAAAAGAAAAACACACACATAATTAAAAAAAAACCCTACCCATCAACAAAAAGTCTTTAGCTCTAATTGCTTCCTTATTTAAACATTCTCCATAACATTACTAGTCGTTTTTTTTTTTAAAAAAAATCCTGCTAATGTATTAACTTCCTTACTCTCCTTTTGTATATATGCAATAAACATTTCCCTTTCTTTTTTATATTTGTTGTTGTCTTGGTTTCTAAGTTTCCCACTTAATTTAGTCATTTCCGTGTATTCCGTTCATTTAATTTGCCAATCTTCTTTAGAAGGGACTTCTTCTCTGGGTCTCCAAATACTTAAGGAAGCTGAGAAACAATCAAAGACAGAAGACAAACTCCAGCTCCTGATATGTCTCAAATAACAACTTTTATTAAGAGAGGCAAACAGACAGACAGACAGACAGAAAATGCTTCTTAATACAAACTGCTTGGGACAAATTTCTGTGATGAAGCACCCAAATACCAACTTCTTTCCAATTCATCTTTTTGCATTGTCATGAATGCTTTCCAAGCTGTATCATGATTTTTCTCAAGCAAGCTGCTTGGGAATGGTCAAGGATGCTCAATGAACATCTCTTTATAGGAGCTATTTGTCAAGAGTAAGGATGGGGAACTTCAGGCTTGCGGGGTGAGTCTCAAATGCTGCCCTCCCACAGGACTCCCCCAGGTTGGAATATGTCCTTGAACCCTCACAATGTTTCTTCCTTGCCTGGATGGAGGATGGGTGGGTGGGTTTGTACATGCGGAAGCATGCATGTGTGTTTAGAAACTAGCCTAGAGTACAACGGTAAACATTCCATGTGGTGCTTCAGCTACTTCTGGCCCTGACCTCGCCCAGCAGCGACATGTCACTCACAGCATAGAATGCAACCTTTGGGCTGGAAAATGTGCCCCATCCCTGGTTAAGAAGATTGCTTGGATGGCTGTACCCCTTAGAAACCTAGGGAGGGAATTCACCCACACCCTCAGGTATGTTGGTTAGGGGTGGAGGTACATTTTTGGAACACAAACAAAGAAGAAATTTTGGGAAAGACGCTTAGGCCCAGTTGCTCCTTCCCTGCTCCCTCTTCCATGCAAAAGCCATTAATCACCAAAGACAGTAGGCCTCTGAAAAGCATAGGCTGGGAATCAAACCTTTGGCTTGCAGGCTTTCCCTGGGCATTTAGCTGGCCACATTCTCTGAGAACAGAATTCTGGGCGGGGATGGATGGATCTGTAAAATCTGGTCCACTCTCTTTCTCATTTTTCCCAATCTTTAAAACTCATCATGACAATTCATTAGCGTTTTCTCCAAATAAACACACTTATATATGCAGTTCTGAATAATGTACAGATTTTTGGAAGCAGCCGTCCCTAAAATAATGCATTTTTGTATGCTGATTTCACTAATATCTTCATTCGCTCTCCCTTTATATATGTGCATTTAGGAAACACCGGAGAGCTACGTTGCGAAATTTGGATAAGTGCAAATTTCAAAGGATACCTCTATTTCAGCTCATGTATTGTTTTGGAAAGTGTGGCTTTAGTAGATTTGGCTTTAAATGCATACAGTATCAAATTTCTCACCCCATCCCATCCCCAGTGCTGGCTTACATGGGCCCTTGGTCTGATCCAGAAGGCACATCTTCTCTTCTTAACGTACCAGCAGACCAAAGTTTGAAGTATCCAGAATTACTGGACTCTCCATCATCAAATATAAAGCATCCCTAGTCCCTGCAGAAAATATATATCCCTTATGATTTATACCACTTAGGAATTTGACCTCCAATTTTCACTCTCATAACTCTAGTAAATGTTATTAGTGCATTTTAAAATCTAGTCAGTTCATGATGCATTCTCTTCCAGCATGAACAGTAAATAACAATCCCAAGAATGCAAGAACTGAGCATTATTTATGCCTACAAGTTTACCAATTAATTTTACATTTAGTATAAATATCTGAAAAATACTTAGCAGCATGACTAAGTTAGCTACCAGAAATGATTTATGAACCCTGGAAGTCTTTATAAAAATCTATACAGCTTTCTGTTTATTTTATTAATAATGAAGTGACAAATAATTCTTTTAATTTGGTATTCGGCTTTGCTTATTAATTGCCTCCCGAAGTGATGTTTAAGTAGAAACCAAACTGCAAATCAGACAGTTTGTCTGAAACCATAAATTCAGCGTTGTTGGAGGGGTGGGGGGAGGAGAGGAGAAGATAAAACTGGGAGCTGGGAATCTTTCTGTCTGATCAGACAAAGCCTTCCCCCCAGTGGCATCTTATCACTGAAGTAATTCTGCCTCAAGGAGCCAAATAATAGTGAGATAGCAGCAATAGTGAGATATCTAATCTGCATGTAATGGGATGGTGCCCAGACATCCTTATTGCAAGAACTTGCTCTCTGTTTCTCAAGAGGGGAGAACAAGAGCCAATGGGTGGGAATTGCAGGGAAGCAGATTTTGTTGGAATATTGGGAGAAATTTCCTTACCACAACTGCATGCAGAGATTGAGGCAAACAGTTTATTGAACAAAGCTAGTTATGCTACAGTAGAGACTAAGGTTGTAGTTCTATAGTAGTTGCTTTCGAAGATGATAATCAGGCATCTACACAACATGACCAGTCCAACGAAGTTGATGTTGAAGAATCATTGCTTCAACACTGGTGATCTTTGCTTCTTCCAGTATACTGGTATTAGTTCACCTGTCTTCCCAAGGCTGTCTCAAGGCAAATCTAAAGAAATGTAGTATAAACACCAATTGGGAAACACTTGCCTGCGAGAGCTTCAGTTGGAGAACAGCCTTTACCAAAGGTGTCATGGGCTTTGAAGACACTCGAACTCAGGACGCAAGGGAGAAATGTGCTAAGAGGAAGGCACGCTTGGGAAATCCACACCGTGATCAACTCCCGCCCAGAAGCCAATGTCCCCACTGTGGAAGGACGTGTGGATCCAGAATTGGCCTCCACAGTCACTTACGGACTCATTGTTAAAACCGTGTTTATGGAAGACAATCTTACTCAGCTACAAGTGATTGCCAAATAAGAAGAGAATAAGTTCTATGTATGTATAGGCATTTGGAAGTAAGTCTTATTGTGGCTTACTTCTGAGAAAATCTGTATAGGATTACACAGCATGAGGGTTTTTTTAGCCTTCCCTTCTAAGGCATATTCACAAACAAATGCAAGTTGGAATGCTTATAATTTCTATATCCAATGACAACCATGATGACTGCTATTAAGAATCAGTTGTAAGTGCTCCCTGCTACACACACAAGTTCCCAGCTTCCCAATCAAGCTCCAGGATTCATTTTGTCGCTCCCGGGAGCAAATTCATCGAATCACAACTGTGCATCTGATTGCTCCTTATCTGAACATTCAAAGAGCACTAATGCCCTCTACATGCTATTGTTATAATATTCAGTGTCTGAGGAAGACATATTGAATGAGATGTGAATAGCTAAGTCAGAACATTTGTCTGTCTGTCTCAAAGATGGGGAACTGGTGTCCCTCCAGGCATGGTTCGAGAAGAACTCTCAACGTCTCTGACCAATGACCATGCTGGCTGGGGGTGATGGGAGTTGTAGTCCAAGGTAATTTGGAAGATACCAAGTTGGAGATGGGCAACCTATCTACAAAATACCCCCAGTGTGGTGTAGTGGTTAAGAGCAGTAGTCTCGTAATCTGGTGAACCAGGTTCGCGTTTTTGCTCCTCCACATGCAGCTGCTGGGTGACCTTGGGCTAGTCACACTTCTCTGAAGTCTCTCAGCCCCACTCACCTCACAGAGTGTTTGTTGTGAGGGAGGAAGGGAAAGGAGAATGTTAGTCGCTTTGAGACTCCTTCAGGTAGTGATAAGGTGGGATATCAAATCCAAACTCTTCTTCTCCTGAGGAATGGCCCCTTACTGTTCCCATTCCCTGCTTTCACACAAGAGCTAAGCTACACATTGTGTTGAACATACTGTTGTGAATTGTTTGAATAAGAATGGAAGGCTAGCCCTGTTAGAACAGAGCAAGAGCCCATCTAGACAAGCATCCTGGTTCTCACAATGGCCAACCACATGCCTTTTGGCAAGTCTACAAGCAGGACCCATGTACAAGAAAAACACTGCCCTCTTACCATTTCAAGCAACTAGTATTCGGAGGCAATACTGCCTCTCACTATGGAAGCAGAATATAGTGGTACCTTGGTTCTCAAACGCCTTGGTATTTAAACAACTTGGAACCCAAACACTGCAAACCCGGAAGTAAGTGTTCCAGTTTGCGAACTTTTTTTGGGAAGCTGGACATGCTCCGTTTTGGGTGTTACACTTCTGTTTCGAGTGCCACACTTCTGTTTTGAGTCTTATGACGAGGTCTGTCTGTTTTTGCTATTTATTTTGTGTTTTTGCGGCTCTTCTTGGTTTTGTTTTTGTGCCTGTGTGGAACCTAGTTCAGCCACTGACTTTTGATTGTATGGCTGCAGTACATTGCTTATTGCTTTCATTTTATGGATCAGTAGCCTCGTTAGATAGTAAAATTCATGTTAATTTGCTGTTTTAGGGGTTGTTTTTTCAAAGTCTAGAACGGATTAATCCATTTTGCATTCTTTTCTATGGGAAAGTGTGCCTTGATTTGGAACGCTTTGGTTTTGGAGCAGACTTCCGGAACGGATTAAGTTTGAGGACCAAGGTACCACTGTATAGCCATCATGGCGAGCAGGCATTGGTAGTCCTTACCTCCATTAATGTTTTGTCACAGCAAACAGCAGCTGTATGTGATCAAGACTGTAGGGCGAGTAACAGCTGTGTGTGATCAGAATTTCAGAATGGGAATATAAATGGTTTGGGAGGATTTTATTGCAACAGAAGCATGGAAGGAAAGAGTAAAAATCCCAACCTCATCCTGATCTGAGTTAGTCCCAGAATCCTGCATTTTATAAAAGTTGGGTTAAGGAAATGGCCAAAGTAAAGTTATTTAACAGAATAACTTTTATTTTTTTAAGAACCTGCACCAGATTTGTTTCTCCAGATCAACAGGCATTATTCACAGTACTCACAGGAAACCTGGAAGCATTTCTTACTTTGAAAAGATCTACAGGTGTTACAGATAGTCCCCACAATTGCAAATAAAGATTAAGCATTTGGGGGCAGAGGGAGACATGGAAGATTTATTACTGACTGCAAAATGAAATTGTCTGCTGGGCTCCTTTAGGGAAAAAAAGTTTCCGTAGACAAACAAAAAGTCTATGCATAATCTGATTAATCTTGTGATGCAGGTGAATAACAAAACCAATAATAAAAAGGTAAACAATCTGCATCCTCCTGTAACTGCAAATAATTTTGAGATGCTTACATTTCTCTTCCAAGCCCAATCAATGGGGGGGGGGCAGTGTTGCCCCCAGTCAGACTTGCCCCAAAAGTTAAAAAAAACAAAACAAAACAAAACACATCCTTCCAGTAGCACCTTAGAGACCAACTACGTTTGTTATTGGTATGAGCATTCGTATGCATGCACACTTCTTCAGATACACTGAAACAGAAGTCACCAGACCCTTATATATAGTGAGAGGGTGGGGAGGGGTATTAACCAGAAGGGTGGTGGGAATGGGTGATTGGCTGATAGGTGTGGTTAACCTGTTGACAACTGTTCATGTCTGCAATTGGTCTTACAGGAAAAAAGCAAGGGGTGAGATGGTGAAAAATAGCTTTATCATGTATAATGAGATAAGAATCCAATGTCTTTATTCAGACCAGGTCTCTCCATGGTTTTAATTTTGGTAATACTGGTAAGTTGCAATTCAGCAACTTCTCTTTCCAGTCTATTTCTGAAATTCTTTTGTAATAAGACAGCTACTTTGAGAATGTCCTAGGAGATTGAAATGTTCTCCTACTGGTTTCTCTGTCTTGTGATTCCTGATATCAGATTTATTTCCATTTATCCTTTGGTGTAGGGTTTGGCCTGTGTGTGCAATATAGAGAGCTGAAGGGCACTGTTGGCATTTGATGGCATACACCTACCTGTAACTTGCCCCAAAAGGAAAAGCATAGTTCTGTTTTCCCTCTCATCCATCAACGAATCCAAATGTAATTGCTTCCTTTCCCCTCGTTGGACTTTCCCCACGTTGGACTATCCCCAACACCCTTGTGGCAAGGAAAAGCACAGAGACTCTACATTCAGTGACAACATTGCAGTCTGCAAGTGACATTTACAGATAATGTCATCACATTCTGTAAAGAACCCAACACCTATCTTCTTAGGGATGGAAGTAATAATAATAATAATAATAATAATAATAATAATAATAATAATTTATTTATACCCCACCCATCTGGCTGGGTTTCCCCAGCCACTCTGGGCAGCTTCCAACAGAACACCAAAATACAATAACCTATTAAACATTAAAAGCTTCCCTAAAGTAAACGGTATAAGGAATACAGAAGCATTGTGCATCTGGCATCTGGTTCGCCACTGTGAGAAAAGGATGCTGGACTAGATAGGCCATTGGTCCGATTCATCAGGTGGGCTTGGGGGGGGGGATTTAAAAGTAGCGAAAGGACATGTGTCCTCAGAGTTAGTATGCTAAGTATGGGTGAAGTAAGGATTCCAATCTATTCAAAATCAGGTTTTGGCTTATGGAGATGTGGCCAAATGGTCATTCTTAAGAAGTGGGAATGTATTTTGTGACCTTCAATCCTAGGGTTTTTTAATCTTTAATTTGGAGATTTAAAAGATAATCTCAAAAAGAGAGGATATGATTAAAACAAACCTATTTCTGCTTAAAATATGTTTTCCCTTTTGCCTATATTGCATAATAAGACAACAACAACATGAAATTCAGAAGAGGCTCACATTTTTAAAAATAGACAAAAATAATGATGGGCCTGTTAACAAAACATTTGGTTTTGAATATGAAAAAAATAATCATTGGGGGAAATACAAGCTCTTAATCCATGTGCATTTTGAAATGGTACTTTTGAGATGACAATAAAAATGGATGCATTCTTTGTACAGAAGAAAAGAGAGTTTTATGTCATGTCAGTCATACTCAGGGTAGATCCACTGAAATTACTGAACAGGAATAATTTGGGTCCATAAATTTCAGTGGATCTATTCTGAGTACAAATACAGCCCCCTAACTCCAAAATGTGGAAAACTTCTAGATAATAATGAAATGTGTTATTAATTCAGATAGAAAATTTAAAGTCTCAAATGCTTATAATAAAAAGAAGAAGACCTACGCCTTGTACCATCAGCTGGAGAACCATAGTAGAACTGATCTCCAGAACTAATGATCACAAACTGAATGTTATTAGGGCTGGTCCCTCTGCCGCCCCCGCCCCCCATGAGTAATGTCAAAGCAAGAGAAAGACCATCCTGGTCCTGTCCATCACTCAGAGAAGGTGCAGCTGCTGGAAGCTCAACCTCCCAACTGAAACTGCACTCAGCTCTAATGAGGAGCTGCCCTGGGATGGTGGAAGTATCAGTAAAGGATGCACTCGGCCAAAAGCGTGAGAGCCATCAATTGCTATTCAAGCAAAAACGGCAGTGTGTGGAGGCAGCATCTGTGGTGTCATGGCTCTGTGAGTCTTTGCAGGAAGCTTCACCAGCAATGAACAAGGTCAGGTTGGAGGGCACGCCCCTTGTCTCAGCATATAGCAGAAATGCCCAAAACAGGATGTGGGCTTGATGAGGAGTTAGGAAGAGGAAAGCGAAGTGAAGGAGGAGATTAGAAAGAAGGAGAGGGATCATTGGGACACACTTCATACTGCTTGTGGAGCAAGCAGTTTCGGGAAACAGAGATAAGAACTTGATACTCTCTAAAGAAGCACCCAAAGAAAGGTGAGAGGAGAAAAGAGGTCTGGAAGGGGAAGCCCTCACGCTGAGAGCAAATTATAAGGGAACAAGAGACAGACGTTGTGTGTTTTTCTTTCTCTTTTAATACAGTGGTACCTCAGGTTAAGAACTTACCAGTAATTCATTCCAGAGGTCCGTTCTTAACATGAAACTGTTCTTAACCTGAGGTACCACTTTAGCTAATGGGGCCTCCTGCTGTCACGACGCTGTCGCTGCGTGATTTCTGTTCTCATCCTGAAGCAAAGTTCTTAACCTGAGGTACTCCTTCTGGGTTAGCGGAGTCTGTACAGTGGTACCTCTGGTTGCAAACGGGATCCATTCCAGAGGCCCGTTCACAACATGAAAAGACCACAACCCGCAGCAGCACTTCTGCACACACACAGGTTGCAATTCGGCACTTCCGTGCATGCATGTGACATCATTTTGTGCTTCTGTGCATGTGCGAGCGGTGAAACCCAGAAGTAACCCTTTCCGGTACTTCTGGGTCGCCGCAGGACGTAACCTGAAAGAACGCAACATGCAACAAACATAACATGAGGTATGACTGTAACCGGGAGCATCTGTAACCCGAAGTACCACTGTATCGTCTTTTACCTCTTCCCATTCTTTGCTAAACTTGACACTCAAATAAACAAATAAACTTGTCATCCAGTGGTTTTGCTCTACAACAGTGGTTAACCAGTAGGTAGCTGAATGGGGCTATGCCAACTCTATGATTCACTCATTTCTCAAATCTGATCTATGTCCCTGTAATTAAAATGGGGGTTCATGTCTGAATTCACACTGCATTACCTGCTGAGTTAAAATGGAGGCTACGAAAGAAACCTCAGAGCATGTGAAAGAGGCTGGAGTTTTTCCAAAGCGGAGCGCTGGAAGAAGACTGCAGCCTGTTTTATATGAACTGCATACGGTTTCTTTCTTAGTAAATGTAGTAATAAAGGTTCATTGATTAAAAGAAATTGGCTCTATTGCTCATAATAGCATCTCATTGATTGAAAAGCATTGCCTGTAATGGTTTCCTCCAAAGCAGCATCTGTTATGTATTAACCTTTCAGCCTTCAGAATCATGGGATATGAATTTCTTGCTCAAACTACTGGTCAGATGACCCATCCATGACATTTAATAAATTGCACCTCTTGCACATAG
The DNA here is from genome assembly GCF_951804945.1 of Podarcis cretensis. NCBI lineage: Eukaryota > Metazoa > Chordata > Lepidosauria > Squamata > Lacertidae > Podarcis > Podarcis cretensis. The sequence goes on along the minus strand of NC_137181.1, from coordinate 16,290,033 downwards.
ATTCAGGGTTTCATAAAAACAGGGAGAAAACACATTAGGAAAACAGCACATTTTTCACAATGTCTGATACAGCTGAATCCTTTATGTTAAAAAACAAAAATTGGCAAAGCCAGGGATAGCCATCATTTTCATTAAACCTCCCTAGCAAAAAATTCAGAGTGAAATTTCAAGTTAATAAAAGCATACCCCATAATAGTAAAGCGTAATGTAATGATTTGATTCAACTGAGAATGAGAAAAAAATCGACCATATCTACGATTTGGGCCTTGAAAGGTAATGATGGCAAAAGCTTCAGGCCTTATATCTGTACCTGTTTCAGCACAGTCATCATTCAGTCCATCATCACCTGAAGTTAGTTTATGAATTGACCGCAAGTCATTCATGCTCGAGTGGAGCCTTAGATCCAACCTGCTGCCATACAGCTGTTTTGGATGACAACTCTGAATAGCCCCAGCGACAGTTACCATTCTGCTAAGGCTATGCGAGTGGTTGTCCAAAATATCTTGAGGATATCAGGTTGGGAAAGGCTGTACCAGAGCATGAATTACGTGTCGGCAATTGAAAAACTCAGATTGGGTAAGGCTGCTTTAGTAACATCCACTTTAGAGCAATTTACCCAAAGAGTGCTTGGATGCTCCTATTCATCCAGAACATGGCAACAGAACTACCATGGCCTTCAGCTCTCTATATTGGACAAACAGCTCTCTATATTGGACAAACAGGCCAAACCCTACGCCAAAGGGTAAATGGACATAAATCTGACATCAGGAATCACAAGACAGAGAAGCCAGGAGGAGAACACTTCAATTTCCCAGGACATTCAGTAAAGGATCTCAAAGCAGCTGTCTTATTACAAAAGAATTTCAGAAATAGACTGGAAAGAGAAGTTGCTGAAAACTATTGAGAGACCTAGTCTGAATAGAGATATTGGATTTCTGTCTCATTACATATGTTAATCATCTGCATACTATTGCTTGCTTTTTCCTGTAGGACTAATTGCAGCTGTTAACAGTCATCAACAGATTTACCATACCCATTGACTCAATCACCCATCTTCTACTACCCTTTGGAGAAAAACCCTACTATATATAAGGGTCTGGTGACTTCTGTTTCAGTTTTTCTGAAGAAGTGTGCATGCACACGAAAGCTTATACCCAGAAAAAACTTACTTGGTCTCTAAGGTGCTACTGGACAATTTTTATTTTTTTTATTTCGACCAACATGGCTACCTACCTGAACCTACTAAAGGATTGCCATATTTCAAAAAGTAAAAACCAGGAAACCACCAAAACTGATGAGCTTTTAAAAAAATAAACTCCTTTAATAAACCGGGCGTATGGCAGTCCTAACCTACTAGCCAATCCCCATTTCTGCAATGTTCTCAGAGCAGCAGGAGATGTGCATGTGCATCCATGCGCAAACACCTGGAGAAACCCTATTATTATTTGTGGAATCCTATATTTTCTCTGATCGGTATACAAGGAGCAATCAAAACTTCACTGCTGGAGGGATTAGGATCAATTCCTGTCCATGGGGAGGCTGCTAGACCGTCTTTAGGCATGCCACCAATTTCCGAGGCCCCCCACAAGAGAGATGATGTTGTTACAGCTGCATGTGACCGTGCGGTCTTATTGCCATCTCTGGCATGTGCCTTGAATGAATATCTTCCTAGCATGAAGGTCCCATGGGGTCCAGGTGATCAGAGGGATGGGGAAAGCAGAAATGACTGTGGTAATACACCTTTTCCTTTCGAATAAGCAAGACTCGGCTGAAAGAGAGCACAGGCTGTGGTTTATTTCCCCGAGACAAGTGTTTATTATCAAGGGAAAGTCCTGAGAGAATTCTAGGTTATGAAAGTTTGTCCCTGGTTTATTAGTGTTTCCTGTTATAGTTGACTCCTTTATTACACCTCTCTTCCACAGTTCCCAGAATGGAATGTGAAGCTCACCATTTGGAGTACATGGCGAGCATCCCTTTGTGTTTATTATTTTCACCTGATTATTCTGAGACAGCCGCACTACCTAGAAGGATTAATCACATACTGCCATGTCCCAGAGCACTGTGAGCAACGCTCCTCCAAACAACGCGGCCCTGAAACAAAAACTCTTCAGAATGATCTGGCCTTTTCCATTTCGGTTTTCCTTCATCCTAAATTACTCTGCTGGGATTAAGATTTAAGCGTATGGAAAGTACAGGAATCATACAGGTGGGTGTCTCTCCCAGTCCACAGCATGTTACCAAGAAACCGCTATCGGTTAAGGGCTGTGTATATGTCATGCACTTAAACCGCATATAACCCCCCTCCCAAGAACCCCTGGAATTGTAATTTGTCAAGGGGGCTGGGAACTGTAGCTCTGCAATGGGTAAACTAGGATTCAGGGTTGTGTGTGCTTCAAATACATGGGGTATAGGTGAAGGAGGCTGCCCACCTACTCTGTGGTTTTATGCAGTTTGGGTGTAAACTGCTTTAATACTGTTTTATGAAATGGTGGTCAATAAATATCTTTATAAAATAAATATGCTGTATTTTTCCATCTGTAAGACTCCCCCATGTATAAAAGGTAAAGGTAAAGGACCCCTGACAGTTAAGTCCAGTCATGGATGACTCGGATTGCGGCGCTCATCTCACTTTACAGGCTGAGGGAGCCAGCGTTTGTCCGCAGTTTTCCTGGGTCATGTGGCGCAACAGAACACCGAAAACAGAGCAGAGCACGGAAACACCATTTACCTTCCTGCCGGAGCGATACCTATTTATCTACTTGCACTTTTTGGCGTGCTTTCGAAATGCTAGGTTGGCAGGAGCTGGGACTGAGCAACAGGAGCTCACCCTGTCGCAGGGATTCGAAGCACCGACCTTCCGATTGGCAAGCCCAAGAGGCTCAGTATTTTTGGGGATGCAGATTTAAGAAAATGGGGGGGGAGAGAGATATATAAGATGCCTCCCTAATTTTATACGTTATTTTTTAGGGGAGAAACCTAGTCTTATGTGTATATAAAGGATACCAGCTGACTTTATAAAAAATACACAGAAATTATTTTCATACTATGGATTGGGAACTATTCGAGCCAACTCCTAGGGCTAAGATTCCTTCACCCCCCATAAAAAAATTTGAGGGGGCCAGACCCCCCAAAGTTGATGGGCACTGGCTTTCAAATGGTGTGCATGTGCTGTGTCTTGCAATCAATTATCCAGGGCTGGACGTACTTGCCCTCCCCCATTTTATTCAAGTTGGCACCCCTGTGGGGAACCCATGGTTTTCAGATCTGGTCAGTCTCCCCCTTTCCACCAGCTCAGTCATCCTGTTCCCACAATCCCTTATTTAAATAACTAAATCTAACATATGAGACACAGTTTACACTCCTCCCAACATCCACTTGGTTTCTCCCCCCCCCCCAAAAAAAAACCTTTTTCTGATGCTGCCCCTGGCATTCCTTTCCTGCAATAGCATTCTCCCCTTAACCCGTTTCAAATAACTGCACACTCCCCTGGCCTCATTTAACTAAACCCCAAAGACCGTTTCTAGCTTTTTCGTCCAATGTTTTGGGTTCTTCTTTGCTTGTTTATCCATTTTGACATTTAAACACAGATTGGCATGAGAGTCTTGTGGCAATTTCAGACCGATTTCATTCTGTGCGTGAGACAGAAACATGTGATCAAAAGAAATGGAGATGTGCCAAGTCCAAAAGAGTTTGGATGCTCAAATCATACTAAAAACAGCTTGTCATTTGTATGGCTTTAAATTGCATGTTGGGAAACAGATGGTCAGGACTCGGGCAGCAATTTCAGCATTGGTAATCTTGGGGCGGGGGAGCGAGCAGTTTGTGCCTACAAACTTGTAAATGTTTTGTAGGAGTTTTAGAAATGATTCATAGATATTTCCAAGTTTGTCCTTGGAACATTATTTCACTAAAAACAAGCAGCAACTGAGGTGAAGGAACCACACAGGGACACCAAGCTTGCAATAGGGTAAAAGGTAAAAAAGGTAAAGGACCCCTGGACGGCTAAGTCCAGTCAAAGGCAACTATGGGGTTGTGGTGCTCATCTCGCTTCAGGCCGAGGGAGCCAGCGTTTGTCCACAGACAGCTTTCCGGGTCATGTGGCCAGCATGACTAAACTGCTTCTGGTGCAATGGGACACTGTGATGGAAACCAGAGTGCACGGAAACACCGTTTACCTTCCCGCCGCAGCGGTACCTATTTATCTACTTGCACTGGTGTGCTTTCGAACTGCTAGGTTGGCAGGAGCTGGGACAGAGCAATGGGAGCTCACTCCATTGTGGGGATTCGAACCGCCGACCTTCTGATTGGCAAGCCCAGAGGCTCAGTGATTTAGACCACAGTGCCACCCGTGTCCCTACTTGCAGTAGGAGGCAAATAGGAAATGACTAGATCTAGGAAAGTGCTGGGCTCTCCTTCTTTGGAGGTTTTTAGAGATTGGACAGCCATCTGCCAGAGATTCTTTACCTGTGATTCCTGCATTGTGGGGGTTTGGACTAGGTGACTCTAGGGGTCCATCCAATTCTACAATTCTTTGATTCTAGATTTCTGACCTAGGTTTCTCAAATAGGTTTCACACCAGCAAATAACACATCATCAATCATGTGCTAGGCTTGGAGGTAGAGAGCAAACATAGGCAGCTGCCAAATACGAAGTCAGAGCTGAAGTCCATCTAGCCCAGTATTGTCAACACCAACTGGCAGTAGCTCACCATTATCTCCAATAAGAGTCTTTCCCAGACCTAACTGGAGTAAGGATGTACGAAGACTTTCTTTAATGGTAGATCACTTTTTCCCTTGATTTAGCAGTTTCCGCACATTATATTTAATGAGAACACAAGTGGTGTACCTTTGTACGCAAAAGCTGAACTATACAATTAACCAGGTATTCACGTGCAATGTTCAACACATGTACCATCTGTGAACCTGCGCATAGAATGGGTGTGCTGTACCAAACAACAAGTGTACAATATTTCATACACACGCTTGTACACCTGTAGCGGCACTTGTGCTCAGCATAACGTGTGAACAAGACTCACCTACCATCCTGCTTGGAGAGTAAGGTCAGGGAGAACAAATTCTTAGATGGCACATTGTTGCCAAGATATTTAAGACTGCACACATAGTGTGTGGCATTGCTGCAAATGATGGTGAGTTGTTGTTGTTTTGTTTTTGAAGAGGAATTTTTAAAAAGGTTTAATGTAGGCTAAATTCAAATTCAGTGGTGACATCAGAGCCCACTGAAATAAAGGGAAGCCACACAAGAACACAAATATCAGAGTTCATATTTTTTCCCCACCAGCTGGAAGACACACATTTTTATATTTAGGTTCTGCACATCTCTATAGCTTAAACTGTGCTATTAATCTCACTTCCTAGAGCTATAGTTTTCAGCCAAATCATTAGATCTGAAAACGAAGGAAGAAAGCAGGCATTTGATCAGGCAAATTGGTACATATGGTGGATATGTTTCAGCATTACAGACATATTCTCTATATTCCAACTGCTAGCATGCAACAAAAATGTGTCTCTAAGCTTGATTGTTGATCACATTTAGGACTGGAGCCTACATCTGGTAAGCTACCAATGAAAAATTACCTGGCTCCTTAGTTACTTTTGAAAAATGAAAGTCATGTTTCTATGTTAGTTAGCTGCCTGCATTCCTCTTAAAAAAATAGAGAGCACTCCTATTCATTTCTGTGGTCTTGGCTCAAAAGCTGGACACAGGTGGACAAAGTTATGAACACCTGTGGGTCCTCTTCCAGACATTTATGCCTATATGCCGCTATCCTGCTATGTCCCCCCCCCCATTTCTCTTCTCTGCCCATCATTCTTGTTGCCTTTTAAATGTTCAAATCCTAGGGTTCTTCTTGACTCTCTTTTTATTATGCATTCATCTTAATTTGTTATTGGGTGGTTATATGCAATCACACTTTCAATACAATTTATCCCACCAAAACTTGGGGGCGCGTGGTTATACTGCTTCAGTATAATGTCCCATAGTTTCCTGCTAAAATCCCATAATTTTTTATACTACCAATATTCTGCTTCTATGTTTACTCCTGCTTAGGCAATTGTACCTGGCTTCTCTCTCACACTCCCACACACATCCTACTGATACCAGATAATAGCATTCCTGTAGGGTTTTGCAGCAAATGAGTGATAATTGAGCACAGCAATAAAAAAAAGTGTAAAGAAATTGAAGGTATGGGAGCATGGTGTCATAGTGCAATTTGCTTGCACTGGGAGAAGAAAGGAGGAACGGGGGATGATGGGAACATGGGGAATTAAATGGGTGGAGTTAAACTGGGGATGCAATACTGAGGGAACATTGGAGAACCATCACAGAACTGATAGAGCAGGATGGTGTCTCCAGTATAAAGCCTATTAATTCATCAATTACATATTGCTGCATATGCTCAGAATAAAAAAAAAAAGCCAGGATGGAACCATAGTCCAGAGGCAGTAATATATTCCCTTTCTTTCACCAAAACCTGGAGACTGAAATGGAAACAGCAGCTGCAACAATGGGGGATTTCCAGATATTTCCAGATATAGATGGTTCAATTAGCCAAAGGCCTGGGAGGAGAGGAATCAATACAGTGGTACCTCGGGTTACAGACGCTTCAGGTTACAGACTCCACTAACCCAGAAATAGTACCTCGGGTTAAGAACTTTCCTTCAGGATGAGAACAGAAATCGTGCTCCGGTGGCACGGCGGCAGCAGGAGGCCCCATTAGCTAAAGTGGTACCTCAGGTTAAGAACAGTTTCAGGTTCAGAACGGACCTCCAGAACGAATTAAGTTCTTAACCCGAGGTACCACCGTACTTATCATGGGGCAGCACCATTCCCTGCACCTGAGGGGAGCAAGCAAGCTGGCCTAGTACTGGTAATGCAAACACACTCTGTGCTCCATCTTGCTCCTGTTCTTCACTGATCTGCATCTTCTGCTTGAGGCAGCTGCCTCACTTTGCCCATTGGCAGGGCTGGCCCCATTACCAAGGATATAGTACATACCCTCCATTATGTTGAGTCCCAAAACCGGGGTGCCTGTCTTCCCGTCCACACTCCCACACAAGTCACGTGACCCGTGCAAGATCATGGAGCCCAAAATGTGCACTTTTGGGAAGGCTGTGCTCTCATGACACCCAAAAACGCACATTTTGGGACACTGTGCGAGATCACAACTCCAAGAAAGTGCACACAAATCATGACACCCCAAATGGCTGCCATGTTGTCGTTGGAAAAAAGGGAACGTCCCAGCTTTTTCGGGACACTTGCAGGGTATGATAGTAGTGCAAACACTATATGGAAAGAAACCAGTATTGCCGTCTAAACAGATGAACTTCACAATTACAAATACAAGTTGCAATATAGCAAAAGGGGGAAAAACTGATATGGAATGTAACTTGGATGACTTTTTTTCCTGCTGGAAGGATAGATTACTCTTGAATAGTCCTAGCTTTTGGTGAAATAGACATTTGTGGCCTGCATGTGAGTTATATTGAAATTTCCTGTGGCTGTTCTGGATAAGAAGGAATATATGAAATCATCAGTCATGCTTAAGACAGGAATGACAGGCAGGGAGAGAAATTGTCAGAAAAATAATCTGTGCTTGAGAGGTAGCGGGAAACTTCTCCAGAGTTCATCTTTTCAAAAAAGAAGATTAATGCAACCATCTCTTTGCAAAGTAATTTATCTGTATAAAACTTATTAGTATAATGAATTACTTCCCAAAAGAAACACTGCTGCTGGATCAAAAACCCGTACTACTGGTTAATGTGAGTTTTGCCATTCATCATAGTTGAAGGCCTGGGGATTTCTAGGGATTGTGATAGCAGTTTTCAGCAGTTTTCATGGAATTCCCAGAAGGAATACGCACAGGCCTGAACTGCCCACTGCTGTGATGAGGGTTGCCACATTGCAACCCAGAGGAAATGCAGTGCTAGAGAGGCAGGTGGGAAACTAACCCTAACTCTATGCCTCAACCAAGTCCACAGGTGTCCCCTGGGACACCAACTATCACAGCTTGGCTACTGGCCTGTGTGCTTTCCATCTTAGCCCTTGAGAGAATCCCAGTTGCTTCTAAGACAACAAATAACACCACAAACTTCAACTGGAACTGCAAGGGAGAAGTTGGAAAGGGTGGTGCTTATTATTTAAACCCTACCCATCCAATTGGATTGCCCCAGCCACTCTGGGCGGCTTCCAACATATATAAAAACATAATAAAACATTAAACTCTTTTTTAAAAAACCTTCCCTATACAGGGTTGCCTTCAGAAGTTCTATAGTTACTTACCTCCTTGGTTCGGAGGTTGCATAACCCCATACTGTCCAACGTTTCTCCATTGAAAATAGGGACATCCAAAGGAGAAGCAGGACATTCCAGAATCAAATCAGAAACTGGGACAGCTTCTGTAAATCCAAAATTGTCACTGTAGAAAATGGACACTTGGAGGGTCTGCAAGTAGGAATGGTGGGGTGTGTGGCCTCAGGAGAAGGCCACACAGAGGAGAAGCCCTGAGCTGCTTCTCTCTCAGTGCAGATACAGTCATACCTCATGTTACGTTTGCTTCATGTTACGTTCTTCCAGGTTACGTCCCGCGGCGACCCGGAAGTACCAGAAAGGGTTACTTCTGGGTTTCGCTGCTCGCGCATGCGCAGAAGCGCTAAATCATGCTTTGTGCATGTGCACAAGCGCCAAATCGTGCCACACACCTGCGCAGATACGCCGCTTCAGGTTGCGCTCTTTTCATGTTGTGAACGGGCCTCTGAAACGGATCCTGTTCGCAACCAGAGGTACCACTGTAATACCAAACTAGATGTACCATACTAAACTAGGGGGACCAATGGTCTGACTCAGTCTAAGGCAGCTTCCTATCTTTTGAAGTTCACATGAGGCAAGAACGTTTTTAAGAAAAAGCTCGTTCTTGTGTGCAAAAGCAATTCTCCGGAATCCCTACTAAGGTCTCTCATAGAAATGTCAACTGTTTCAATCATATTTCATATTTAGAAGTTGCAGGAAGGGAGAAAGATGGAACGGTGGCATAATTGGTATAAATGAAATGGGGAAAAAACACAGCTCAGGAATAAAGAAGTAGGTACACAACAAAGTTGTTTGCAACATGAAAAGAAAAAGTTTCTTGCCGAACAAAATGAAAGAGGGAAGAAAGATTTCTCATAAGAACACAAGGAGAGCCCTGCTGGATCAGGCCAAGGGCCCATCTAGTCCAGCATCCTGTTCTCACAGTGGCCAACCAGATGCCTATGGGAAGCCGACCTTAGCGCAACAGCAAATTTCCCTACCTGTGATTCCCGGCAACTAATATTCAGAGGCAAAATGCCTCCAACAGTGGAGGTAGGACATAGCCTCATCCCCCATGAATTTGTCCTAAGCAATTTTATAATCATCTTTTCTGCACCTTTTAAATACTTTGGGGGTAGTTGAATGTGACCACATGATCCACATTTCAGGAACATGGCATTGTGAGATATAAACACTGGTCCCCAGGACTTAGGTCCTGGACTCCTTTGAAATAATAAAGCCTGGGCAAAGTTGATGAAGCAGCAATATTTTATTGAAAACAAACACTTGCAAGTGGGTGACCTGAAAAGGCAGGCACATCCTTCCTTATAAAAAACATGAATATATAAACCCTTTCCCCGAGTGCAAGTCCCTCCTTTGCTGCCCACTAGAGAGGAGCGTTCAAAGTTCACACCTATCGCGTCCACCTATTGCAATGTAAAATCCAACCCCCACTCCCTCTTTCACCCCCAAAGCCCCTTATTTGGTTAATTTTCCCCATCCTCCAAAGCCCCTTATTTGGTCAAGCCTCTGTACCCTTATATATTATTTTAGCAATAAGGCTATGTTATTTTATTTCACCGAAGTATGTAACACCTGTTTTAGCTACCTGCTTTGCAAAAAAACCCTCACAGTTGCTAAAGATACTCTATTTCTTCAGAAATTTGCAACAACTTGTGTTTTTTCTTCTCAAAAAGTCCCCAGCCTCGCGATTTCTAAAGAAACAACAGCCTATAGAATGTTTGACCACAGCTAGTTTGAAATATGCCAGCAACAGCCAGCCACACCCTGGCTGCAATATTCCTATAGCCTTACACACCCCAGCTGCAATTTTCTTATAGCCCGATGATATTTTTATGATTTATAAAAGCATTTTCCCCTTCTGCAGGAGCAAACTGAAAAGACAACATACAGTATACGTTTCACACACCATGCCTCTTTTCTGTGGCTCCATTGAAATGAATGGAGCTTGCACATTGGCAACATCATTCCCCCACATGCTCCATTCGTTGTAATGGGGTCTATACAAGAGGCCAGTGGATTGTGGCCTTTTTGCCATGGGAAGTTATATGCCAGGAAAGCCCAGCCATCTGTGAGGAAGAATATGAAGGCAAAAGCCAGTATCAGAAAAGTATAAAACTTAATGAGACATGACTTTGGGAAGTTTAAGTTTTATTCTAAATCACAGGGGTGGGGGGAGAGAGACAGAGAGAAGCAAAAATAACATTAATGAGAATTGCTAAGAATAAAAATGGTGGCAGGGAAGAGGCTTGATGAAGCCTTTGTCTTAGTTTGCATCTACACTTAAAAAGGGAAAAAAGAGGAACTATAATTGCTTTGGAGGGGTGCAGCTATATTATGAGGAAAGATTAAAGAAGTGAAGCCTTTTGCACATTTACAAAGAGGAAACTTCATAGTGATACAGCTGAAGTTTTTAAACTGGGGTATGGGGAGTGAACTTTCACGAAAGAAAAGCAAGGCAAAGAATCTTAAGAGGATAAACTTGAGAAATGGGTGCCAAGAAGACGCAGAGAGTTGATCTCAATTTTCTCTCTCTCTCTCTCCAGGAGTGGCTAAGGCAACACCAGCTGATTCATGAAGACCCCTTTGCTGCTTGTCAGCCAGTGTGGCATAGTAGTTAGAGTGTCAGACTAGGACCTGGGAGGCCAGGGTTTGAATCCACTCTGAACAGTGCAGCTCAGCTGGGTGTGCTTGGGGCAGCCACTGCCTCTCAGCCTAACCTACCTCACAAGCTAGTTGTGAAGATGAATCTGGGAAGTGGGAGAACCAGGTGGGCCGCCTTGTGCTCCATGGAGATAAGGTAGGGTATTGTTGTTGTTTAGTCATCTTAGTCGTGTTCGACTCTCTGTGACCCCATGAACTGGAAACTCTCACTTTCTTCTCAAAGCTTCTCCTTTTTCACGTCCATGGAGTTTTCTTGGCAAAATACTGGAGTGGATTGACAGTTCCTTCTCCAGGTGGATCACATTTAGTCTAAACTCTTGGCTATGACCTGTCCGTCTTGGGTGGCCCTGCACGGCATAGCTCATAACTTCTCTGAGTTATTCAAGCCCCTTCGCCACGACAAGGCAGTGATCCATGAAGGGAAGGTGCAATCATTAAATAAATAACTACATAATCAGTCTGATGACAAGGAAGTGGGTAATTTGCATCTCCATCAGGGCACCCCAGCACCATATCTATATTATCATCATTATCATCACCATCATCTTTCTGGTTATTATTAATGCTACTACCATTGCCAACAAAATTGGCAAGGTCTGAGGGAGGGCAAAAAAATTGCTTATGTTGGAGTCAGCCATTCCTGCTATATATAACTGCCTGAGAGTAAGTCTCACTGAATTCAGTGTAACCTATGTCTGAGCAGACCTGCTTAGGTTGACACTGGAAGATATGCCTTTTGTGATGGTTTCTTCTACCTCCCATCCTTCTCTGACTTTTTTCTTTAAAAAAAGAATAAGCTCAAAGTATGTCCAGTTGAAATGAATCTGTGACAGATACTAAATGGATGCTTATGAAATTGATGCCTGAAAATAAGGTGCCTGATGACTGGAGATAAAAAAGAGAGTATATGAAACAGCTATGGATTATGAATGAGGCATTCAGCATCATGGAGAGAATATGATTACGGAAATCAAGGAACCAGCATACAGGGAAAGTGAACAAGCTGAGTGTGGCAGGATCTTTGATTGGGCAATGGAACTGATGAAGTGAGGCAGGCAGAGATTAATCAGTAGGAAATAAAAGTGTGGAATTAGAACATCAGAGTCAAGGAAGGTAAAAGTCAATCTTTGACGGTGTCAAGAACTGTGCGAAGTCACTCTGTCTCTCTCTCTCTCTCTCTTCCAGTGTCATCAAGGCAGCAGATGGCAAAGAGCTAATGAAGCTGGGAAACATCGCTAACTGCTTCAAAGGACACCTTGCAAATTACACAGAGCAGCAAAGGATAGTCTCCACATGGGATGTGTGCTCAGTGATGGACAAGGCCTCCATCAGCCCAAACTCAATCCCAGCTTCTCTTTCCTTGTCTCTTGTGCAGATCATTCTACCTCCTTCCGCACGCCCCTAAAGCACTGGGATACCACTTTAAACCAGTCATGGTTTTCCCCAAATAATTTCGGGAGCTGTAGTTTGTTAAGGGTGCTGAGAGTTGTTAGGGGACCCCTGCTTCCCTCCCACAGCTACCATTCCTAAAGTAGATTAACAACCAACCTGCCTTCCCAGGGAACTCTATGAATTGTAGTTTTCTGTGGGGAATAGCCCCCCCCCCAAAAAAAAAAAACAACAAATCAGTGTGAGTGTGGAGACCTTACTATTTTAAAGGACCAAGGGGACAGCCAACTATGTGGTGGGTGGACAAGCTAAAACTAACAGCAGGGCTTATGTGGATGCAGACAGCAAACCACAGAGAACATTGGAAATAACTTGAAGAGCTGTATATCCAAAGATGGATATGAGATGCAGAAGAAGAAGAGGAGGAGGAGATAATCAGCCTCATATAACCAACATGTTTAAGTCTAATTAATGCATGAAGGGGTTAATGCCAGAGAGTAAGCTGGCCTGCCAGGCTTAGCTAGGTCACTTTCGCTCACCTTAGGAGGAAGGAAATGAAGCCTATTTTTGTACCTTAGTCTACCTGAGAAGCTCAGTGCGTAAAGAGGCCTGAGCTGGTTGCTCCATGTTCAGCTGCATGGCTCTAATAAGCCTCTCTTGAGTCCCTATACCAATAATTTAGGGACTTCCACCACTGTAACTAAGCCAGGTATCACTGCCAGTACAACTTTTTTCTGAATGCTGTATGGAAAAGCACATGAATCTGACCTTTGGAGAGTTTGTAAGTAAACCATTTTTAACTTACCAAATGTGTAGTCTTTTTCTGTCTTAGGAGAAGCTGGAAACTTTGGAAGGAACTTGGAAGGGCATATCTCCACACTTTACTCTGCTGCATATTTTGTGATTTTAAATTGCTGCTGGGCTTCTCTCACCAAAGTGTACTTGCCCCAAACTTGGATCTTGGTATCTAGGAATTCTGCTTTCTATATATACCTATTGTTTTCTTGCCACCAGCATAAAATGGTATCATAGCACTTTAAATGTGTGATGTGAATGTGGCCTGTGTTACTTTGTCGATATTCTGAAGATTTATGGGGATTTATCCATGGCTTAAAAAATCTCACCCATACACTGTTCTCCCTATACAAAGGCAGGATTAATTATACCTATTTCAGCACAGGCAGCTGGTGTATGTATATAATTAAAATTTTATATTCTAAAACTTCCAGTGGTAATTGGTCTTATAACGTGTTCCACTTTCCTGCTATTCTGACAACAAGCACAATCCCCTACCCCCCCCTTACTGTTTAGCCTTAAATTACCTTTCTGCGGATTAAGCACCAGTGGTGTTCGGGCAAAAGGTGTAGGAGCTCATCATGATCCCCCAAGAACAGTCCAAAAAGGCAGCCAGCTGTGTTAATCCATTAAAATGCAAGGCCCATCCCTCCAAGGACAGCTCTGCACATAGAATAGAATCGAGTTTGTTAGGATCAGCACAACCACAACCCTTTGCATAATTACAAATTGGGAGTAAGCTCCATGGAGCTCAGTAGTACTTACTTCTGATTGCATAGGTTCAACTGGTAAAACACACTGAGTTGTACCCTGCTAAGCTAGAGTAGACCCATTGAAATTCATGGAACTACAATTAGTCGTGCCTATTGAGCTGAATGGGTCTGCTCTAAGTATGTGTCACACTGGTGGTTTAACAAAAGATCTTCTACTAGGGTTGCCATATTTTAAAAAGCAAAGAAGAGAATGCTACGACGACTCTCATTTTAAATACCTCTACTACATGTAGGCTATATAAGCTGTGCTATATTGCTGGGGGGGGGGGGCAGGAAAAGAGAAGATGAAAGCAAGTCTTCAACCATCAGTTATGTCTATGTCTCATCCAGGAAGTATAGCCAGAGACATTTTGGCAAATTTAAAAAATCCACCCGGACAGAAATTTTACCCCTGAAAAAGAGGACGTGTCCTGGAAAAAGAGGACACATGGCACCCCTACTTCAGCCAACTGAAAGGCTACCTTCAGTTTCAATTAGAAATACAAACAATCTTGCAAATAAATAAGTGTTTAGTCTCTACTTTAGGTGTGAGAAACCTTTGGCCTGCCAGATGTTGCTGGACTTCAACTCCCTTCAGCACCAGTCAGGATGGTCAGCAATCAGGGATGGGATATTCTTCTGTCTCCTGGATAAAGGCTCCTTATTAGGTTTTTATATATATATATATATATATATATATATATATATATAAGCTCAAAAGTACAATATGTTATGTGCTCTTAGCTTCATAAAGTGTCATGTGCATATGAGTTTCACCCTATTGCATTTCTTTGCAGACATATTTTGGAGTAAGCACCATGAAACACAGTGGGACTAGCTTTCAAGTAAAAATATGTACAGTTGTTCCAAGTCTCATAGCATCATGGGCTTCATAGTCTTAAGAATGCTACCCTTGTCTTGTTCACCATATAGATTCACCATACCTGGTTTCAGATGACTTTGTGATATTACAGGAGATGGTTGGGTTCCAAGGGGCACAATGCTTCAAGAAGGAATCCAGCTTGGTGCAAAGTATTAAAATACCACAAGGCTGCAAATATCACAAGAATACAAAATGGTGACCCATTTTGAATGGGTCAGTTCTCCCTGGTGAGTTTTAGAAAGATTTGCCCCTTTCCTCCATTCATTCCTTTGTAGCAAACGAGACCATATAAATGTCTGGTTTTTAAAAGCAGTTTTCATATTCCGCTATAAGTTATATATTTTTTGGGAGGAAAAAGAAATCATCTTTCACCTTTTCTTTTCAGTTCACAAACCAAGACCGAATGGACAATTTATCAAAGGAAACGTATATTAATGGCAAATTGGGCTGCTTTTGCTTAATGTGCAAAATTTCCCCCCAACAGTTCTGAAATGTACAGCCCTCCGAAGACCTTGCTTTCCTTTATTCTCTTGACCTTTCAGATCACTTCCAACCTTCTTTTTAATTTATAGCTCTCTTAAGTTACAAGTTATGTTTTACCAGCCTTTTGGCATTTCCATCCCCCAGAAGTGCACCCTGAAGATTTAATGGCTGGCCAGGTGTAGGCGAGAGCAGCATCTCTTCCTCCCCCTTGAGCCACGATTGTTTCTGTTCTTAGCTAATCGCTAAGATCTCTGGCATTGGAACTTGATCAGCTTGTGTGTCAAGTCAGCATATTTCTTGCAGAGCTAATATTGTGGGAGGCATTTCATTTTTATATCCAGCCTGTTGAAACATCTTTAGGAGCAGAGGTCAATGTAGCCTTTCCTTGTTCTAAGCCAGTGTTTCCTAAATGTTTGAAACTTGGGGCAGAGGAAGCTCCTCCCAACTCCCATTATAACAAGAAGCACATTTCAGTAGACCCTAAAGGCTCAGTGTGGATTAGGAACCCCTTGTGCCTTCTTTAATCTGCCCTGGTCCATGTGGTCTTCTTCTCCATCGACTGTTGTCCCAGATTTAGGAAGGAGAAAGTGTAGGACAGCTGTAGCTGCAGAGCAACACTGTTTCACGCTCCCTCTTTCAGCTCTATGTGCATTTGAAAGCTAGGGAGAATTCTTGTGGACCTGATTCCCCCAGAAAAAGGGGAGTGTGTGTGTGTGCGTGTGTGTGTACAGGCAATCCCCATTTACACATATTCAAGGCGTGTGCGACTGTGACAGTGCACATCGCTGCGAACCCCGAAACGGCATGAAAAGGAGCAAATACGGCCCTAAAAGAGTGTGAAAATGCATGAGTGGCCAGAGGGAGTGGTTCACTCAAAAATCCAAATTTCCCTACAGGCCTGAAAAAATTGGCTACCCCTAGATAATCAGCAGGGTTCCCCCCCCCAACTCTTAAGATCTTCCATCTCCTTTTTGCAAACAGATCTCTAATAGAAGGAGAAGAAGAAGAAGAAGAAGAAGAAGAAGAAGAAGAAGAAGAAGAAGAAGAAGAAGAAGAAGAAGATTTTGGATTTGATATCCCGCTTTATCACTACCCAAAGAAGTCTCATAGCAGCTAACATTCTCCTTTCCCTTCCTCCCCCACAACAAACACTCTGTGAGGTGAGTGGGGCTGAGAGACTTCAGAGAAGTTTGACTAGCCCAAGGTCACCCAGCAGCTGCACGTGGAGGAGCAGGGAAGCGAACCTGGTTTACCAGATTATGAGTCTACCGCTCTTAACCACTACACCACACTGGCTCCTCTGCAGCTTTGCACTAGGCACTCAAGACCATGTTGCCCTCATCCTGGCTCCCTAAGCCCACTCTTAATCTCTCTGTGGAGCAAAACTTAAAGCCTCCAACCTCTTGTTGCTTAGCATGCACACTTTGTCTCTAGTAACCCTTCCCCACTTCATGCATGGCCTTGACCTTGATCTCCTTTTCTCTCAGGTAGCCCCTCCTTTCAGGAAGCAAAGTCTTGGAAGTGCTTGTCTCCAAGGGACCATGTTGTTCATTTTTGCAGACTGGGACCCTTATGCAACTTTCAGCAATAGCTCCAAGATCACATCTCTGGTCCCCCTCCTCTCCCTGTGAGGTGGAGATTTGAGAACCCAGCACCCGTGCCAGAAACACAGTCATAGTCTTAAAAACAACAACAACAACCCACCACATTCTATATATTCACAAAAGTTACATGCAAATAGTATTGGTTCAGTAGCAGAAAGGTTGATAAGAAGCTCTCGCCAATTGTTTAGCCACATCACTGCCAAGATTTCCCCACAACTGTAATTCACACATTCTTCTTTTTCTAAAAAGAAGAAGTTTTGATTGGTAGCTTAATTTGTAACCAGCCGTAATGTTCCTTTGTAATCTTAAAATCCCCCCTTTTTATTTCCTCTGGGTGCCTTTGATAAGCACAGTTGAGGTTAGGACAATTTTATATGGTTGTTCTCAACGTAAAAGTCAATTTGAGCACAGTGGATGGAAAAATGAGGAAATGAGCGAAACAGCTGCAGAGAGCGAATTAGAATCTGAAGATTTTCTCTTTTCCCATTCCCTTTCTACAACAAGAAGGAGGGGGGGCAGCATTTCAGCCTGCTCCCCACCACCACCGCAACCATGACAGAAATACTTTTGCCAAAAACTATCTCAATACAAAAGCCTAGAGAGAGTCAAATATGTTGTCTTGTCTTATCACTTCTGAACAGACTCTGGAGTTTGAAAGGAGTTCAGAAATTTGCTTAACTTGCCATTCGGTAATATAATGAGGGAATCAGTGTGTCTTGCTTTCAGAAATGCTGGTGGCTTCAGAGCATTCAAGAGTCTGCAAGGATAAGCAGAAATGAGAATTCTCCCATCGCCTGGTTATCTGAGATGCTTTCCTGATTTTTTTTTTAAACTATGTGTGCATTAATGTAGTGTTGAGGAAAAGTCCTATATATTGAGAAAGATACTCCTAGCCTCAGCATTTATTAAAATAGACCTTTAAAAAGGTAAATGAAGGGACTACTTGACTCATAGTGTTTTCAGACATCTATTTATTTACTCTCAGGTTTACCAGGCAATGTCTGTTGTGGTTTGGGTTGTTTTTGTGACCCTGAGCCACGTTCTTTTATTGCAGTAGCAGCAGCAACAACAACAACTGTCTAACTCAGGGGTATGAGACCTATTGTTCTCCAGATGTTGTTGGAGTCCAGGTTCCACCAGCTGCAGCTAGTATAGCCAACGGTCAAAGTTGATGGGTATTGTACTCCAATAATATCTGGAAGGTCACAAATTAGCCACCCATGTTCTAAGCAGAGTCTATTCAAATACGCTGCTTACTGTTTCAACTGAACCTGTTGACAGTGAGGAAGGGTCTTCCCTCCCCTGTGTTTTTAAAGAATGATGCATAATTGGATAGGGATGAAGGAATTTAGGCTGTCAACAGATGGAGGCTGCATGCCACAAACAAGGAGTTCAGGTCCAGGGACCGTGCTCGGCTTTGTTATTTTTCCAGCAGCCGCCAGACCACTCAGGCCTCCATTGTCTGGAAACGCAGCATCTCCTGAGCAGGAGACCGAAAACAGCAAAGGTAAGGGAGGGGAGAGAAGGAGGGGGGCAAGCAGGCAGGTGAAGAAGGGGTCAGTGGCAGGGAGGGGGTGAGCGTTGGAGATGTGGGATGGGGCAGGTATTGCCCTGAATGTGCCCAAGTTTTTGCTCTATGGAATATGGCAACCCTCATATCTATGTGAAGAGCTCTGTGAAGGCACAGGTTCTTGATGAGAAAGAAAGAGTAATCTTAAGGCCAATTTATTTCCAATATTGCACACCTTTGTGAAATATTGCTGGCTTGAGGCGGCAGCCATTTTGTCTCCTATTAAAATCACTCAGTTCCACAGGAAGGAGAGAGTAGCATTGCCACCACTGGGGGGAACTCTTGTGCTAACCTAATAAAGGGCTTATTTAAATACAACTCCTTGTTGCATAGGTTTAAAAAAAAAATTAAAAAGACACAAAAACAAAAGGACCATCTGGAGTCATAACTGGAAGATATGACCTGACAAAAGGAGGAGTCCAGAGGCTAGTCCCAGATGGACATAGGAAGAAGAAACTGTGTTACACGAATGTAGTCATATTGCATATCTGAAATGGCTGAGAGTCTAACTACAAGGGAGGCTATAGTTCACATATAAAAGAACTGCACAAACTCTTTGAAAGAAATGGAAAACCTTGTATAATTTGGAGTTATTAATGCACTGGGTAAGAGGAGAAAAAAGAAGACTCAGGAAACTACCGGCTGGTGAGCTTGACATTGATACCGGGAAAGGTACTAAAAATAACTCATGCCAGGCTAATCTCTCTCTCTCTCTCTCTCTCTCTCTCTCTCTCTCAAGTTACATGCTTGGTGGATCAAGGGAATGCTGTAGATGTAGTGTATCTTGATTTTAGCAAGGCTTTTGATAAAGTCCCCATGATATTCTTGCAGGGAAGCTGGCAAAATGTGGACTGTATGAGATATCTGTTAGGTGGATTTGTAGCTGGTTGACTGACTGAACCCAAAGAGTGCTCACTAATGATCCCTGGTCATCCTGGAAAAAAAAGGGACAGGTTGGGTGCTGCAGGGTTCTGTCCTGGGCCCATTGTTGTTCAACATCTTTATAAATCACCTGGATGGAGGTATTGAGGTGGTGCTTATCCAGATGACTGGGAGGGGTGACCAATGCTGCAGAAGACAGAGTCAGGATTCGATATGATATAACAGATTGAAAAACTGGGCCCAAACTAACAAAATGAACTTCAATAGGGGTAAACGTAAGGTTCTACACTTAGGCAGGAAGAACCAGCTGCACAAATACAAGATGGGGAACACCTGACTTACCAGTAGTCCATGTGAAAAGGAGCTAGGGGGTCTTAGTATACACAAGCTTAACATGAGTCAACAGCATGATGCAGCAGCAGAAGAAAGCTAATGCTATTCTAAGCTGCATCAACAGAATCACAGTGTCCCGAACCAGGGAAGTAAAAGTCTCACCACACCTTGGTCAGACAACACCTTGAGTACTATGTCCAGTTCTGGGTGCCACAGTTTAAGAAGGGTGTTCACAAGATGGAACATGTGTAGAGGAGGGCAACCAAGAGGATTAGGGGTCTAGAAAGCAAGCCTTATGAGGAACGGTTGAGGGAATGGGGTATAGTTAGCCTTGAGAAGAGGGACTGGGAATAGATACGATAGCCATCTTCAAATAACTAAAGGGCTGGCACATGGAAGATGGAGCAAGCTTGTTTGCTCTTGTTCCAGAGGGTAGAACTCAAACTGATGCATTCAAGTCACAAGAAAGAAGATTCCAACTAAACATCAGGAAGAACTTTCTGACAGTAAGACCTGTTCACCAGTGAAACAGACTCCAGGGAGAGGTGGTGGATTCTCCTTCCTTGGAAGTTTACAAGCAGAGTTTAGATGGCCACCTGTGTGTGATTTAGTTGAGATTCCTGCATTGTATGAGGTTGGACTAGATGACCCATGGGGCCCCAGCTCTACAGTTTTATGATTCGATGATAGTTTAACTGTCTCCTATTATTTTTCATGTAAACAACCCTGGTGTCCTTGCAGGGTTAGCCCTACCATTAGGCAGAGTGAGATTATTGCATCATGTAGCAAATGCTGAGGAACAATAGCACTAACCTCTCCCTGAACCATCTCCCTCTGTTGGAGGTCGATGCTGTGTGTGTGTGTGTCATGTAATCTGTCCTACACCCCCTATGGTGTTGTGGCAGCTGGCCTATTAGGGCAAATGGGTTCCTGCTCCACCAGCTTCAGCCTGCCCTCAGCCTTCCCTCAGCCTGCCCTGCCCACCTGTCTGCTTCCTTGTAATTGGTCTGTGCAGTCATTAGCTCTAGCGCCACCTACTGTTAGTCTCCCTGCTTTCCACCCTATCTGTTCTGATGGGCACCAGCCCATGGCTCACAGGAGATATACTATCATTGGTATTGAGGTAAGATTCAACTACAAAATCTGCTAACTTAGAGGAAGCTCCACCTTGTCCTTTGCCTCAGGCAGCAAAATGTCCTGTGCTGGTCTCTGAGGTTGGCTCGCCAGGTTGTTTGCTCACCTTTCCTACACCTGGAGAGTCTGCAGTAAGGTGACGTTTGTCAGGAGTGCATGCAGGAGCCAGGCTCTGTGACCAGTAGGGCTTTGCAGGACTGGGGCCTGCCTAAATTTGTTCTGGAGAGGCAAGACACGGCCGCACAGGTGAGGCCGCTTGGTAACTTACTGCACCTGGTGGCAAGAGCCGGGAAGGGATATAAGGTCAGCATTTCACTTTGGCTCCTTGCCACAGCAACACATTTCCTGCCTTGCTGCATTTGGCTTCTTGCTTCCTGATCCTCGGACCCTCGGCTTCTCGACTCCTTGCTTCTCGACCCTCGGACCCTTGATTTCGTGACTCCTTGCTTCTCGACCCTCAGACCCCTGGCTTCTGGACTCTTGTTCCTGCTCCCACCCCGCCATCTTGCCCCTGGTCCTGACGTCCTCAGCCGGGACTTCGATCGCCCGTAGACCGGACCGTGATAACGTTGCACCGTTTTAATTTTGGCTTCAACTCACATCACCTCTAACAGTCCCCAGTGCTGACTGGCACTGATGGATTGGGGTTTGTACAATATAGGGAGTGGAACAGGTTAAAGCTTTGGATAACCACATGGCTCCCATCCTACTTTCCCTTCCATGTTGGCATCATACCTATAAATACATCCTAGGAATAAGGCTCTTTTTTGCACAACAAAAGTGTATCTAGGTGTCAGCTTGCCCCTTAGGCTGCGTACACACCCCACATGATAAGCATATGCCTTCCCTCAAAGAATCATGGGAACTGTAGTTTTAAAAGGGTGATGGGAATGGTAGCTTTGTTAGGTGTAAACTGCAGTTTCCACAATGCTTTGAGGGAAGTCATGTGCTTCTTATGTGTGGTGCGCATGCAGCTGCCACTTCTGCTCTGAAAGGGGAGGAGGCATGCCTTGATGCTCCCCAACACATAAAATACATCCCAAACCGACAGGACCAAAATGGTTTTATCCGTCTGTGTGGCAAAGGAATGCCAGATGTTCACCATCAGGAGCTTGGTGCGAGGCACATTCCCACAGCACAGCAACCTTTCCCCCCCTCCCCATGCAACCGAACTCCATCCAGAGTTGGTTTTTATTACCATTAAATCAGCCTTAACCTGCCTCAAGAGAAAGCCCTTTCTACCAAGAACGGCTCATTCCCTCAGTCTTTGGTAAAGTTGTTCAAGGGCAGACTTCTCTTTTTCAAAATTAATTTAATCCAAGTCATTAACTATGGAGCCTGGAGAAGTTTATAGACCTTAAAAATACAAATAACAGAGTGTTCTGTGTCTTTAATTAGTAACACTCCAGATCTGAAATGGTAACCTAAAGGTATAAGGCTCCATACTCCATTACCAATCCCTTGAGCCATTCCCTTCTGTCAGAGGGCCTTTTCCCCTTCAAGTAAGACAAAGGGAACCTGTAGTAATTTCACTCTTCTCATCCTTTTCTGCTCGCCAAACACTTTAAAACAGCTTTGCGGGGAGGAGGGGGGAAATCAATGTGTGTGAAATGCAAAGTGTGTTTAAAGGGAAGAGACGGCCACCTTCTGTCACGAGAAAGCTATTTTGCATGCCACAACTAGGATAAAGGAACACAATGGCATAACAAATATAATTTAAAAACTCCATACTCTTAGCACCATGTTTCTGCAATGAGGTTCGTGAATGCTTCATTCGTGCTGGAAATCTTTTTAAAAATGGCCCAGTAAGATGGCCTCGGTCCAGTATATTGGAAGGAGCGTCTCCACCCCCATCATTCTACCTGGACACTGAGGTCCAGCACTGAGGACCTTCTGGCTGTTCCCTCACTGTGAGAAGCCAAGTTACAGGGAACCAGGCAGAGGGCCTTCTCGGTAGTGGCGCCCTCCCTGTGGAACGTCCTTCCACCAGATGTCAAAGAGAACAACAACTACCAGACTTTTAGAAGACATCTGAAGGCAGCCCTGTTTAGGGAAGCTTTTAATGTTTGATGTATTATAGTATTTTAATATATATTTTTGGAAGCCACCCTATTATTATTATTATTATTATTATTATTATTATTATTATTATTATTAGACAAATTTCAAGTGCCACATTCTCACCATGATGCCACCATGATGAACAGTCATGCCTTCCCCCAAAGGATGCTGGGAGCTGTGGTTGTTTAAGACTGCTGACAGACAGTTGTTTGGAGACCTCCTAGTCCCTTCAGAAAGCTACGGCTCCCAGAGTTCTCTGCGAGGAGGGATTGATTGTTACACTATCTGGGAACTGTAGCTCTGTGAGGGGAATGGGGGGAGGCTCCTCACAACTCTCAGCAGCCTTAACAAATTACAGTGGTGCCCCGCAAGACGAACGCCTCGCAAGACGGAAAACCCGCTAGACGAAAGGGTTTTCCGTTTTGGAGGCACTTCGCAAAACAAATTTCCCTATGGGCTTGCTTCGCAAGATGAAAATGTCTTGCGAGTTCCTGCGGGTTTTTCCCCTCCCCCCCCTTTTCCTAAGCTGCTTATCAGCTGATCCGCTGATAAGCCGCTTAACAGCTGATCGCTAAAAGCCGCTAAACCGCTAATAGCGCAAATCCGCTAAGCTGTCAATGGGCTTGCTTCGCAAGGCGAAAAAACCGCTATACAAAGAGCCTCACGGAACGGATTAATTTCGTCTTGCGAGGCACCACTGTACAGTTCCCAGGATTTGTTGGGGGAAGCCATAGCTGTTCAAAGTGGTGTCACAGGGCTTTAAATGTATGGTGAGAATATGGCCAAAATGACAACCTAAAGATTGCCTAACTTTTTCAGCAGGGGGCCGGTCCACTGTCCCTCAGACCTTGTGGGGGGCCGGACTATATTTTGAAGAAAAATAATAATGAACGAATTCCCATGCCCCACAAATAACCCAGATATGCATTTTAAATAAAAGGACACATTCTACTCATGTAAAAACACACTGATTCCCGGACTGTCCGCAGGCCGGATTTAGAAGGTGATTGGGCCAAATCCAGCCCCTGGACCTTAGTTTGCCTACCCATGGCCTATACTATACAGCAGGTTTCCAATACTTCAGACAGGAGACATTCCCAATCCTACTTGGAGATGCTGGGAATTGAACCCGGAACCTTTTCCAGATAAAACATGTGCTCTGTCACTGAGCTACTTCAAGGACTCAGCCTATTCAATCATACCTGCTCCCCGCTTCTATGTGTGCTCATCATAACAAGTGAATAATTTTACTGATTCTTTCTTTTTTTATTTTATTCTGTTAAATTAGTTTTTATCCAAGTTTTTTGTGCTACTAAACAAACAGATTAAGGGGAAAGGTACACCTGTTGTCACCACTTTCAATTTGTAGTCTTTTCCACAGTTATTTTGCATTGACAGAAGAACTTAACACCTTCACAACAGGCGAACTTCGCAAAATCTGAAGCTATGTGCTTCAATGCACAACCCCGAAAGAACACCACAAAAATAAGACTCAGCTGCACCAGATCTTAGATATCTAGGAGTACAAATAACTAGAAACCACAACAAATTATTGCTTCTTTTTGATGAAATCTAATATTATTTATGCAATCCCTAGGAATATGCATAGGCAACTAGTTTTTATGGGGTCAGATCCAGTAGCAGCTGGTGGGGCCACAATCTACCCATAATAAAAATGGACTCAAAAGCATTCACAAACAAAGAAATGTCCAAATTTTCCAGGAAAACCCTTGCTGTGATTATAGAAGTGTTTCTGGAACAATATTTCTAAGTCCTGCTCCTGTATGTGTTTATTTTCAATCCTGGCAAAACTTTTCCAAAATATTTGTCATTAACTGCCAATTAAATTTTCCTTCTAAATTAACCTTGTGATCCTTTCCCTGCTTTGAAATCAATGTGACTTTAAACACTAGTCCATTTATTAAGGGTTTTTTTATTAGGTTTTTCATTATGCATGCTTGTAAAGATCTTAATAGAGATGTTAAATAACGAAATTTTGCAAGTTCCTAAAATCTCCATAAATCTCCATAAATTGTCTCTTTATGAGAAACCTGCTTTCATTGTGTCTGACTTTTCTTTATTCACATGCAACAAAAAATGTTAATATACTTTAATTACGCTAATATGATTTATCTCTTCACTCATTATACAAGTTAATTTTGTTCTAAAGGAGTTCTGTTTTCAAATTCTCTCCAGCAATGGAGAATTAAAGTAATTATGGTTTAGCACAGGAAATTAGTCATAAAGGTCTATGATTTCTAAAATAAATTGAAGTTTTCACAGGGCAGATTAGGCCATATGCCTTACAGAGACAAGGATTAGACCAAGGCAGTAGCTTAACTTTGCAGTCTTATATGTCCATTGGAACTCAATAGTTTTAGCAGGGAAATCTAAAGTAATGGCATACTTTGGCAAGGAGGCAAAACCACAAAGTGTTTGGGTCCAGTGTTGAATTCACACACTTACTTGGACTGAAATAACAGGCAGGTTTGAGTCCTGGGATATTTCACACATTTTATTTATTTAGAAACAAATATGTAAACCTCCCCTTAAATAAAATATCAATGTGAAATGCAAAAAGTACAATAAAACATAAAAAAGCCATCAAAACAAAATAATCATAAAAAACACTGAAAAGGTTTAAACAACTGTACAGGCCAGTCAGCATAAACAGGCATTCAAGAAAATAATAATAATTAACAACAACAACAACAACAACAACAACAACAACAACAACAACAACAGACCCTTACCCTAATATCCCAAGGTGGGTTGCAGCAATTAAAGCACAATTTATAAACAGTTTAAGACAACTTGCATTCACAGAAATAAGGTTGGTCCTAAAAACATACAGTTCAAGTTTCAAAAGCCATGCTAAAGGGGTGTCATTATTAGTGAGGATGTCTGCTGAATCTCATGTACATGTCCCAGTTGAATCTTCTGCACTTAATAAATATATATGTAGTACATGTGTTCCACACATCCCTGGAGTCCTAATCATGACAGCTAGTACATGGGGTGGAGGGCACAGATGGGGACCATACCTCCTGGTCCCAGCCCAGACATTATGTGATAGGCTGGCTCCACCCCTTTGAGCTCTGGGCACCTATCCACATGTAAACTCTTCCATGCAGTCTGATTGCCCAATCACACAATTCTCCTGATCTCAGGTACAGTTGGCTCCTCCTCCATGTCTTTGCCAAATATGCCGAGAAAACCCTTTCACAGGTTGTCACCAACTGCAACCCAATCTGTGCTATTTGTGGTGATAAAACATTATTGGAGGTATAGACTGTTAGGATTCCTGCTCCGTGTTTGCAGTCATGAGTTTGTTGTCTATCACATGACGGTGTATGTTTTCATTCCACAGTATGGGAAGTGACGGAGACCAGATGTTTTGGTATTACTGTGTTCCATGAAGTGGGACTATTGTCCTTTGTTCTTTCTCGCTTACCTCCTTTCTCTTTCTCATCAGACAGCAAAGTCAGAATGTTCCAAGTGTATTATATGTAAATAAAGTAGATTAGCCAAAATGCTGAGCTATTGAGTCTGTTATGCAAACTGCCAATACTCTGCCAATCCCTAAGTGTGCTGATGCTTCTTGGTATCAGTCGCTGTGATGTACGGGGCTGAAGAAAGTTTTTGAAGCTCCTGAAAGAATGACCAGGAGGGAGAGAACATGTCAGTCGGGGTCTCTTCCAGAGTCCTACACAAGAGTAGGACGATCCTAACAAAGACTACCAATAGCTGCTCGCTGTGATGGCTATACAGTGGTACCTTGGTTCTCAAACTTCCTTTCTGGAAGTCCATTCCAAAACCAAAGCGTTCCAAAACCAAGGTGTGCTTTCCCATAGAAAGTAATGCAAAACGGATTAATCCGTTCCAGACTTTTAAAAACAACCACTTGAACAACAATTTAACATGAATTTTACTCTCTGACGAGACCACTGATCCATAAAATGAAAGCAATAAACAATGTACAGTGGTGCCCCGCAAGACGAACGCCTCGCAAGACGGAAAACCCGCTAGACGAAAGGGTTTTCCGTTTTGGAGGCGCTTCGCAAAACGAATTTCCCTATGGGCTTGCTTCGCAAGACGAAAATGTCTTGCAAGTTCCTGCAGGGTTTTTTCCCTTCCCCCCCCTTTTCCTAAGCCGTTAAGCCGCTTATCAGCTGATCCGCTGATAAGCCGCTTAACAGCTGATCGCTAAAAGCCGCTAAACCGCTAATAGCGCAAATCCGCTAAGCTGTCAATGGGCTTGCTTTGCAAGACGAAAAAAACGCTATACGAAGAGCCTCACGGAACGGATTAATTTCGTCTTGCGAGGCACCACTGTACTGCCGTCACACAATCCATCAATCAGTCAGTCAGTCAGTCAGTAGCTGAACTGGGTTCCACACAGTCATAAAAACAAAACAAAAAAGCCACAAAAACACAAAATAAATAGCAAAAACAGACAGACCTCAGTGTAACACTCAAAACGGAAGCGTGGCACTCAAATCAGTAGCATGACACTCAAAACGGAGCACGTTTGGCTTCCGAAGAAAGGTTCACAAACAAGAACACTTATTTCCAGGTTTGCAGTGTTTGAGTTTCAAGTTGTTTCAATACCAAGGTGTTTGAAAACCAAGGTACCACCATACTTCTGAAGCCACCCTGATTTTTTCTTTCAAAGAATTTGCACTTTTTATCTCTCCGTCTCTGAAGGGGTGGAGGAGAAAGCAGCGTAAGCCTGCAATCCTAATCCTGCCTACCTGAATTCAATAAGACTAATTTCCAAGTAGACACGGTTCGGATTGAAGCCCAAATGATGCCTGCCAACCTTGAAACTATTTGTTTGTGTATATTACTGTTCTGTCATGTTTGCTTCCATTCGATGTCTTATTTCTCATTATGGGTAGAAAACAGGCAGGCGGTAACAATAACCTAGATTTCAGCACCCAAACATGCAGGCAAATATGTTGTCCATCAACAAGCAAGCCATTTGTAAAGGGGGGTGGAGGAATTAATATCCCCATAAGGCAATCAGCCAGTGGAATACACATCCCTGCAATCTTAAAATACCACCTGTGGTTAATGTGGTTTCCTTTAAATATAGGTATTTTCAAAGACAGCACATCCTATTTATTTATTTACAATCAATCAGGCTAGTTGCTTTTTTCCTTCCTAGGATCAAAGAAGATGCATAATCTGCAGACAAGAAAATACATGGTGGTGTCATTTTCATTCAGTGGGAGCAGAAAATACGGTGAATGTGCAAAAAATAATCTAATTGTGATATTAAAGAGTACCAGAAACAGGCATTGCTTTAACTGAGGCAGGATCCCAGTTTCATAACCTTCCTCTTCCTCAAGAATGAATGAAGAATGATTGTGGGAACACCGTTCCCCAAATAAAAGACGACCTCAGCTGAAATTCCAGCCAATTACAGCTTAGTGAGGATGAATGAAACTCAACATAGGCTTCTCTCATCCCCCCCCCCCAAATTTTCTTTAAGTTTATTTAATCCAATTACTGCACAGATGGTTCTGAGGATTCTTTGGAGGAAACCATGGCTGTTCAAACTGGCACAACACTGCTTTAGATATAGTGGTACCTCAGTTTTCGAACAGCTTAGATCACGAACAACTTGGAACCCAAACGCTTCAAAACCGGAAGTAGGTGATCGTGTTTTCGAACTGGAATGGATTAATCCACTTTGCATTACTTTCTATGGGGCAGCACACCTTGGTTTTGGAACACTATGGTTTTGGAAAGGACTTCCGGAATGGATTAAGTTTGAGAACCAAGGTACCACTGTAAGAAGAAGCCCTACCAAATGGACATGCAAGTGTCTTGCACATCTACTGCTAGCTTCTCCCTTGTACAAGAAGCAGAAAGAGCAATCGTCCACCTGCCTTTCCCATACCAGTGAATCTCAAAACCACTGCAGTCTGGAACAGAAGCAAGTAACCACTTTAATTTTAAAAGCACCGTGGCTATTTCTGATCTGCAGGTCCAGAGGCACTATTTTCCAAATGCCAGCAGCTGGGAGCAGGAGAGGACTGTTACTTTATGCCTTGCTCATGGGCTTCCCTTCAGCTGCCCTCAGATGTAGTGGGTCCAGGAGAGGGCCTTCTCTGTCACAGCCCCCAAGTTGTGGAAAATCCCTCCCTACAAAGGAGTGCCTGGCACTTTCACTGTTGGATCACCAACGTCCAGTCACAGCACCACTGCCCACTCATGAAAGGAGAGTTTCCAGCTACCCCACAGATGTGGTTGACACCCACAGATATATTCCACAATACTATTTCAGAAGAGGGCTTTTTCAGGGTGGGTGGGAGTGGAGTCTCTTGGCTTCTTAAATCCCTTCTTGTCTTATCTGCAAGATTGCTGACAGCAAGAACAGGCCGACATCTCTTGGCCGTGCTCAGTGCCATCCTGATTAAGTTTTATTGGGGAAGTTAAGAGACTGTGAGTAACATCATTGGAGGGGGGTTTCTAGGACTAACACAAAACTGTGAAGCTCCCTTATAATTTTTGCTGTTGCTTAAGTAGTATTGTTATATTTATAACACTAAAATGTGTATTTCTTTGTATGTTGTTATATTTGCTATTGTTTTGCTGTGTTATAAGAAAGCTGTTACTATGTTAAAATTGTTTTTGCAGTGTTCATTTAAAACGTATTTCTGCTTTTGCATTGTAAGCTGCTTTGAGCATGATTTTGTTTTCTCTGGAAAAGCAGTATACAAATAAAATGAATGAATGAATGAATGAATGAATGAACGTTCGTGTTCTGCAGCATGGTGACTATTTCACAGTGATCCCAGGGTGGAGATTATGAGGTTGTCCCATATTTTTCTTACAACAACGAGATTGGTTAAACTGAGAAAGAAAGTGACATGTCCTGAGGTAAAGGACCCCTGGATGGTTAAATCCAGTCAAAGGCAACTATGGGGTTGCGGCTCTCAGGCCAAGGGAGCCGATGTTTTCCCACAGACAGCTTTCCAGGTCATGTGGTCAGCATGACTAAACCACTTCTGGCACAACGGAACACTGTGACAGAAACCAGAGCGCATGGAAACACCATTTGCCTTCACAACGCAGTGGTACCTATTTATCTACTTGCACTGGTATGCTTTTGAACTGCTAGGTTGTCAGGGGCAGAGCAACGGGAGCTCACCCCGTCGCGGGGATTCGAACTGACAACCTGTGCTGGTCCTGGGGGGAGGTTACCATGGGGCGAGGTCCAGGACCTGAGTCGAGGGTCAGCAGACAGTCCTCCACGGGCGAAGCGGGATCCAAAGCGAGGAGCCGGGCAAGGACAGGAACTCTGGAGGAACAGGACTGGGTCCTGGCCGAAACAGCTCTTCAATGACGTTGCTCCCGCAACCTGGGACAGGGGTGACTGGCCTTTATCTTCTATGAGGCCAAGGGCGGCCCCGGCCCCCAGGAGACCCGCCTCTCCTGGCCTTAAGGCGAGCACTCCTCCTGGGAGAAACCAGTTCCCTCCGCCTCTCTGCCCTGAGCCTCTGCAGCTCAGGAGAGGCTGGAGGGTTACTGGACCCAGGGGGAGACTCACCTTCCCCTGACAGGGCTGGGAGAGGCGCACCTGTAGGCACTGTGTCCTCAACCACCTCCGGAGCCAGAGTGGATTCACCTGGTGCCTGCTCCTGAGGATCCAGCACAGGTGCAGGCGCTTCAGAATCAAGGCCCTGCCCCAGCTCAGCCGGCCCTGGAGGCGGGGACTCCTGTGCAGGCTGGGATTCCTCCGGTTCAGCCTCTGAATCGGATTCCCAGGCCATCACACAATCTTCTGATCAGCAAGCTCAAGAGGCTCAGTGGTTTAGACCACAGCGCCACCCACCTCCCTGTGAACTAAGGTATCCCAGGATCAAGCCCAAGTTGAACTGTCCAACACACAAGCTGTTACATCACAGTAGCTCTTCCCTGCATTATAAAAGAGCAACTGCTAAAAGGTGCTAACAAAATGCACATGCACCACTGGCTTATTGATTTATTTAATGTCTGGACTCTATGAGTTTCTTCTTTCCATGTTTCACTGCCCTAGGTGTTATGCCGAGTCACATGGCTTGGAAACACCATCTGGGAAGTGACAGATAATGAATGTTACACTGGCCAGTGCTTCCAAATAACAATGTTGTTAAAAGTTCACCATTGTGTTAGAAATGACAAAATGCAGGATTCATTTATTCCCCCCCTTTAAGCCTTTTTATGAGCCTTTAGTCAAAGCATTCCATATATTGTAGAGTATATTATCACAAATAAAATAGGTTGAAACACTGTCAGCTACTGGGAACTAAGAACACAGAGCTTTTTTCCTTCTCTCCCTCCAGGGCTGTGTTTTCATTTTAAAGTTAGGGATATCAGTTGGGATGTGGCAGCAGCAAGAGTGGAAAATCTGTGGCTCTCCAGATTGTGCTGTACTCCAACTCCTATTAGACCCAGCCAACATGGGGACTGGTCTGGGATAATGAGAGCCGTTCTCCCCAGCATCTGGAGAGTCACAGGTGCCCCATTAAAACAACAGTGTCCTGCTTCCTCAGCATGAGACCAGTGTCCACACCAGCACCAGCAACGAAAATAGGTGCTGATGCTGTTCTAAAGGATTAAGGCAACTGGGGCAGTAAAGCACTGTCAGCCTTGACATCAATAGTATTCTTGGTGTTCTACTTTAGAGGAAGCGTAGCTCAGTGGCTGAGCACATGCTTTGCTTGGAAAAGGTCTCAGGCTCAATCCTGATAGAATTCCTGATCCATGATTGCAGTCTTGGGATTGTTTTCTATCACATGACAGTATATGTTTTGACTCCACAGAGTGGGAAGTGATGGAGACAGGAGGTTTGTGTTACTGTGTTCCGTGAAGTGGGACTATTGTCATTTGTTCCTTTTCTCTTTGCTGTCTGATGCTAGAGAGAGAGGGAGCCATGTTGCAGTGCTCCATGTGTGTTTATATGTAAATAAAGTAGATTAGCCAAAATGCTGAGTTGCTGAGGTCTGTCACGTGAACTGCGCAGACTCTGTGGATCCCCAAGAGTGCCGATGTCTGTTGGCATCGGTCGCTGTGATGTTCGGGCTGAAGAAAGCTAATGAAGCTCCTGAACAATTGACCAAGAGAGAGAGAACATGCCAGTCGGGCATGTGTCTCTGCCAAGGTCATACTCGAGTGTAGGACAAGCTCCTGACAAATCCCTGGCATCTCCAGGTAAGGTTAAGAAAGACCCTGGAGAGCCGCTGGCAGTCTGTGTAGACCAGGGGTGGGATAAGTGCAGCCTTCCAGATGTTAGACTCCAAGTCCCATCAGAGAAAATCAGCAAAGCCAATGGTCGTGGATGACAGATGTTGGAGTTCAGGAACACGGGGAGGGTCACAGGTTCCCCATCCCTGGTGCTGATAATACTGAGCCATGTGGAAATGGTCTGACTTGGCACAAGGCAACTTCCTAGGTTCCATTTATTTCTCCCATACCTGAATAATTGCCATTCACTCTTACAAAAAAGGTAAAGCATTGCACTTAAGTATGGACATCCATGTGTCCATCTAAGACTGGCGCTCACTGACAGGGTGGTTCCACTTCTATCACTGGGCCCTGGCATATTTTTCCTGGCCCAAGCAGAACCTAGTCACTGGGTCCACTTGATATTTTTAATTCCCCAAAATGCTCCAGAGTAATGCTATGTTTAGGCCATTGATAAAAATGAAATTGTAGCTGATTTCAGTGCTACTCAGAACACTGGGCAGGATTAAAAAACAAACAAACCAATTACAGTAGATGTCAGCAGTGGATCCTACTGGAATACTGGCACCCTGGCAGCTGCCCAGAGATGCTAGGTGGTGATGCCAGCTTTGGTCATTGACATGGGGAGAAGTCAGTGTCTCTTTGTGCTGAGCAGACAAAGATGCTCAGAGGCTCTTTCAGTATAAAGCCATCCCTCCAAGATGCAGGGTGCCTGTCATAAAATGATGGGTCTCTTGCTAGTTTTCTGTATATATTCTCCAGTGAGTAAGGATTCCAGCTAACAAGCTTACTTTCCCCTTCTACTTAGACTATGATTTAGCACTATAGTCTATTTCTGATTATGAACAATAACATTTCAGATAATACACCAAGAATTAATGATGCATGGAAGACACAATGTAATGAGAAAAAGAAGAAGCTGTGCTTTGCTCATTTTTACATTTTGCAGTGGTGGTTTTTCTTCCATGCCTGCTTGCTTAAATCTAAATTATTTGCAACTGACTCTAAAACAGAGATAGCCCTGAACTTTGAATAAGCTTTTACTACAAATTAAGGACACAATTTATCCCCCCCCCCCATCATACACACTTCCCCCTCCCCCCTTTTTTTGCAAGCTCATCTTGTCTTTGCATGTTGCTCTCTGCTATTCGGTGGTACCATATGAAATCGTTTAATTTTAGCTGTATGTTGTCAGATGGGAATTCTGTGCAGGTGTAGTGGGCAAGGAAATGTCATCTAGATCCAAGCATTTCTCTGACATGAGCGGTGGTGGGGTTTATTACTTTCCTTTCCAGTTAGCTGTTTCCAGCACCTGCCTTTTGCACCATGGTGGGTTTGGGAGTCTGTGAACCATGGATGCAGTCTCCAAACCTAGACTCTGGTCTGCTATTGGTCCAGCCATCACACATAGGGAAACGAGCTGTATTTAACATTGGTAGCAATTGAAAATGTATCATAAATGTGAGGCACTTTACAGCAGTGTATAAAAGGTTTAAAAAGGTAAAGGACCCCTGGATGGTTAAGTCCAGTCAAAGGCGACTATGGGGTTGTGGCGCTCATCTGAGCACTCCAATATACGTATGGGTTTTTCAGATGAGTTGTGATTTTCCTCCCCATTCATCTCAGTGCATAGTAAGCAATGGTACATATGGTGTCTCTGTTCTCAGTTCAAAGTCCTTTTTATAGGTGTTTCATTCAGTGTGAGACACTGCTGTCATAGACACTGTGAGGTAGGGGAGGAGTGAATTGGGGAGAGAGGAGGAATAAGGGGGTAATGATTTTCCAATATTTTGCTTCAATATTAAGATTCAATACAGGAAACCTTGCAGAGGCACCATCTAGTTGTCTATTAGTTTTCTAAAATTATAAGATTCTAGCAGATGCTTTTGGGGTCAAGGCAAAGCATTTCCCCTTCTGCTTTTCAAGTCTCCCTGATTCTTTTCATGCATCTTTGTCATAAATGGTATTTCCAATCTACTTACATATCTTAATGCTTTTGTGCTTTGGACTGTTACTACTGGCACCATTTCTGTTTGCATCTAGCAAAGCAGGGCTGATTTGTTGTTTGAAACCACTGCATAGTACATGATCTATGGGTGTTTTGGATCCCCCCCCCCCCACAAAGCCTGATATTGTGTATGTGTGTGTGTGTGAATTAATAAGATGTTTTCCTTAATGCTGCACTTAGTGCTGAACAAGCTACCCACTGAAGACATATCCAATAGCATCTTCTCATGATCTAGATTAACCGCTGTTACATATCACTAGGTATCATCTCCCTTTTCCTCCTCCACCTCCTCACAGGATATCATTGGCAAATGTGGCAACCCAATTCTTTCTTGGACTATTCATCATCATCATCATCATCATCATCATTTATTTATACCCCGGGCATCTGGCTGGGTTTCCCCAGCCACTCTGGGCGGCTTCCAACAAAATATTAATATACAATAGTCTATTAAACATTAAAAGCTTCCCTAAACAGGGCTGCCTTCAGATGTCTTCTAAAAGTCTGGTAGTTGTTTTTCTCTTTGACCTCTGGTGGGAGGGCGTTCCACAGGGTGGGTGCCACTACCGAGAAGGCCCTCTGCCTGGTTCCCTGTAACTTGGCTTCTCACAGTGAGGGAACCGCCAGAAGGCTCTCAAAGCTGGACCTCAGTGTCCAGGCAGAATGATGAGGATGGAGATGCTCCTTCAGATATACTGGACTGAGGTCATTTAGGGCTTTAAAGGTCAGCACCAACACTTTGAATTGTGCTCAGAAATGTGCTGGGAGCCAATGTAGGTCTTTCAAGACCGGTGTTATGTGGTCTAGGTGGCCGCTCACAGTCACCAGTCTAGCTGCTGCATTCTGGCAGTTGTAGTTTCTGGGTCACCTTCAAAGGTAGCCCCACATAGAGCACATTGCAGTAATCCAAGCGAGAGATAACTAGAGCATGCACCACTCTGGCGAGACAGTCCACAGGCAGATAGGGTCTCAGCCTGAGTACCAGACGGAGCTGGTAGACAGCTGCCCTGGACACAGAATTGACCTGCACCTAACCCTAACCCTAAAAGTCACTGGCTTCTGTGGCTTTCCTTGCGTCAAGTGAATACAACTCCTTAGAAAAACAGCTCCAACACCATGCCTTCTTTATGCCATAGCCAGCATGGTCAATGGGCATGGATGATAGAAGCTGGACTCCAACCATACCCAGAGGGTACAGGCACACTTGGGCATATGCAACACTATCCCCCCCCCCTCCACAAAGCCTTATTTCTATCTGGCCCTTCCTTATTACAACTGGCCCTTCTCTCACAACACCTTCACCCCTCAAATATCCATGCTCTCCACTATTCTCCCAAACAATCCCATATTCCAACTCTTCCTCTTTCTTGCAGATTCACAGCCTGCTGATGTTCTATGGCTGAATTCTCTTCCTCTGAAATTTCAGAATCATTCTATGACTTTACAAAACCCCAACCAATATTCAATTTCCACCCTTGGGCCAGGGTGTGGGAGGGAGGCTCACAGACACATGCTGTTTGACAGATAATAGAATACCCCCTCTGATTCAAATGGAACATATGTCGTATTTTAGCCTCTGCTTCGGGAAGACTTTCATTTGAGCCATCCCAGGCTGAGTTTATTTCCTTTCCAATAGTTTTGATTAGTCAATAAAACAAGGGTCATAAAGCATAGCCACGAACTTCAGTTGCCCTTTATGAAGATTCCTCATTAATGGTTTTATTAAGTAGCAGCAACTGCTCAAGCTATCAATACCTTTGTTGAAATTACACGTAACATGTTGGATGTGGATGTGACATATTTTCATAATTGTAGCCATTAAGGAAAGTAGACTCACCTCCATCAGGGAACCTCCTTGGCTGCAAGAAAAGATAAGGCTGGCCATTAAACTAATGGCATCTCTCATCATCACAAATAGCATCCATACATATTGTACATAAGCACTCCCCACTTCACTGAGCAATGAAAAGTCCAAGGGTAATTCTCAGTTCTGTTGAGGCTCCTTTGAATAAGGTAGATTGTTTATGTATCTACATAAGTACTTCTAAGTGGGGGTTCCTATTATAAGCACAGTTCTGTCTCCATCCTCCTCCCTGCTGAGTTCTACCAAAGAAACATTGACATTAAGGAGGTGGAAGCTCACAGCCATTGCTACCCTCTGGACTGGGTGGTAGATGTGGGGCATGGAGTGATTGAGGTCAAACTGAGTTTGATGGGCCAATGTCCCCCATGCACTAATGGACCGGCCTCCACTGCCTCTACACAGGCTTTAGAGAGTCAGTAATATAATCATTTGGATGGCCAAGTATCCAAAACAAAGCTTAATTTCCTTTCAAGAAGAATCCCAAGTCATCTTGACATGATTAGGATGTTCAGAGGGGAAAGTAAAATAGGAAAATAGAAATGGCTGTTACCAGACTGGCCTCCCATCCCCAGATCAGATGGAGAGATAATCAGCTTCACATTTGCAGTGAACTTGCTAAACAGCTAAAAATACAAGATTTTGAGAAAAACCAAATAGATGTTGATTGTAAAAGGAAAAACGACAGAGCCCCAAATGGAAAGCATTCAGGCAGGGAGCTTAAAGCAATTACTGCAGTTGCAAAGTTCGTTGTTAAATGAGTCAGCATGGCTTCTAATATCAAATGTTTAGTACTATTAAAAAATACACCCAAGTCTTCTGTTTAAGCCTAAATGCATAATACTAACCTTTTTATTCTCCACCTTTGGCCTCTAAAATTTCACGTTGTACATTTCAGAAGTGTAATTATCCTGGCTACCTTCTGAAAAAGCACAGATGTGGTTGACACCCACAGATATATTCCACAATACTATTTCAGAAGAGGGCTTTTTCAAGGTGGGTGGGAGTGGAGTCTCTTGGCTTCTTAAATCCCTTCTTGTCTTATCTGCAAGATTGCTGACAGCAAGAACAGGCTGACATCTCTTGGCCGTGCTCACTGCCATCCTGATTAGGTTTTATTGGGGAAGTTAATGCTCCTAAACTGTGCTGTTAATAGAAGGACACAAGGAGAATCAGATAGCCTTGGCAATTGCTGGGGTTTCCTTAAGCAGGAGGAACAACTTATGCCTGCCCTGGGACAACATTTAAACAAAACAAAATGCACTGCGTGGCTGGGTCTGAGTGCTGCCATTTAATTTCTTACTACGTCTCTGATGTAGCATTGCTCCATAGCAGTGTTGGAAATGAAAATGACGGCCCAGCATGGGAATCTGAGAAGCATCCCTTAAATTTCTCACAGTTCCCTGGAACAAAGCTATACCAGGGGCATTTAGAGTCCCGCTGCCTTATACTGAGCCAGACCAATATTGTATTCATTGACTGGTAGTGGCTCTCTTAAGTTTTTAGGCGGGGATGTGTCCCAGGTGGACTTGAACCTTCTGCATGCAGAGCAGAACATCTACCACTCAGCCATGGTCCTTCTGCTAAGGAAGCCAAAGCAGAGGAGGAGTGAGGAACACCCTCCCATACCCTCCAACATTTCTCCGATGAAAATAGTGATGTCCTATTCCATAATAATTTTATTATTTATACCTCGCCCATCTGACTGGCTTGCACCAGCCACGCTAGGTGGCTTACAACAAATATAAAAACATAATAAAGCATTAATCAATACAGGGCTGCTTTCAGATGTCTTCTGAAGGTTGTATAGTTACTTATCTCCTTGGCTTGGGGGTCACATAACTCCATACCCTCCAACATTTCTCCAATGAAAATAGGGACATCCTAAGGAAAAGCAGGATATTCTGGGATCAAATCAGAAACCAGGAGGGCTTCTGTAAATCTGGGGTGGTCCCTGGAAAATAGGGACGCTTGGAGGGCCTGCTCTCCTAATGGCCCCCTCAAAATTGGAAATGGCCCTGGGGAAAATAATAATGCTCAGAGTCACATGCGCTTCTTCCAATCAGAGGCCTAAATTCTTACTGAGAGCATAAAACTGTGTCTGGTGTATATGAGAATTGAAAGGCATATGAAACTGTTCCATACCACACTATCGTCATCATAACCACATAGAAAACTAAATGGCAGGTGGGGAGGTCTTTAGTCTTGCCTTCTTTCTGACATGTTAGTTTTCTCTGTGCAAGGAGTTAATGGTAAAGAAGAACATGCAATCCTGGAAGGCAGTGCCTGCGTTTCACCAACTAGGCTTGAGTAAGAGATCAGGATCAGCAAGGAAGGGGAGGTTGTGCTAAAGACATAATCGAGCTGAGTCAGGGAGAAGGATCAGTGGGGAGTAGGAAGAACAGAAAAGCTTTGCCTAGAAAGGGGATTTGGAAAAAGAATTTGAAGATGGGGGAGAAGGTGACATCGTGTCACTGGATATAAATAGGAAGACTGTTTTAGGAATACTAAATAGCATGGTCAAAGAAGGGGGGGAGCAGAAGCTGAGTGTGTGTGTGTGTGTGTGTGTGTGTGTGTCCCCTCTCCCAAAATCATTGTACTGATGTAAAGTCACAATTTCTTCACACACAGGACACTTCCTCACCATATATTTAAAGCAATATTATACAACTTCAAATAGTCATGGCTTTCCCTAAAGAATTCTGGGAACTGCAGTTTGTTAAGGATGCTGTAAGCTTCAGTTCTCAGAGTGGTTTAACGATAAATCCCTTTTCTCGGGGAACTCTAGGAATTATAGCTCCATAAGGGGAGTATTGGGGTATTTCTCTCTGTGGAATCCACGCCGATTCGCAAAAGGACCTTTGAAAACACATGCGAGTTTCCAGCAAGTGACAATAAGCACCTCTAAAGTGCTACCCCCAAGGAGGCTTTTGAATATGCTTCCTTTCAGGTGACAACGTAGGTCAGTTATATCTTCATTCTGTGTAGGTAATGAGATGCCTTCAGAAATCTGGATCCAGGAAGCAGGGCATTCCCAGTATTCCAAAGGAGCCATCTCACTGCAGAATTGAAATGCAAATGGGAAGGGGACAACTTACGCCATACACCTACAAAGACAGTCCTATAGTGCAGTCAAACATGTATGCGTAGGAACTACAGAGGCATAGCACATTATGGACTAGGAAGACCTCAGTGGTTCACAGTTGAATCTGTGGATCTGGTATGCCACCCTATTTTGAGTGGGGCCAGAAATTCCATAGCCTGTTCCTCGCTCTCTAAAATGACTTCTGGACTCCAAGAGGCCACTAGAGTAGATTCTAAACCATTTTAAATGCTTCTCATTGTGCATGTTGTTCATTCCTACTTCATTTTGTCTGTCCTTCATTCACTCATCTCAAGGAAGTTGTGGCCCTATAGATGTTATTGGACTACAAATCCCATCATCTCAGGCTGTTGGTCATGCTGGCTGTGGCTGATGGGAGCTGCGGTTCAGCAACATCCGAAGAGTCAAAGGTTCCCATCCCTGAGCAAATAGCATTTGCCATGAGTGTCCTGTTTCCATATCTACTGGCTACCAGTCTCATTTCTTCATTATGATCAGAAGTCATATATGTAACCAGAATATGTAAACAAGCCTCCTTTGTGGGTGTATTTATGTGTACTTATTTGAGGTTCATCTGCTCTGCCAGCTCTTGAATTAGAGCAGTTTGAAATTTTCTGGTTGGTTGGTTGATGGCTCAAAGGGACAATTCTTCTTTCTTAGTTTCTCTCCAAATATTGCTAATGGACCTTTAGAAATAAATGTGCAGCTCTAAAGAGGATGGTTAAAAACCCTAGTGTTGGAAAACAGCTTTCTGTAATTCAACTATTAAGTAGAACAACTCCGCTATTGCCATTATTAGCAATGAAAAGTAAGGCACACAGTTACTTGGGATATAATCTGAGGTTGAACTAAAGTTCTTCTATTTTGATGTTAACAGATATGAATATCTGTACATACTTCAGTATGTCCAAAAACAAGCTGGGTTATCTGAGAGTCAGAGC
The DNA here is from genome assembly GCF_951804945.1 of Podarcis cretensis. Taxonomy (NCBI): domain Eukaryota; kingdom Metazoa; phylum Chordata; class Lepidosauria; order Squamata; family Lacertidae; genus Podarcis; species Podarcis cretensis. The sequence continues at coordinate 16,250,008 of NC_137181.1, read as the reverse complement.
ACAGTTTTGAAGGAAATGGGTAGAATGAAACAGTGCTTGGAATGAACTAGTTCGGTTTAACCAAAGTCACTGAATTAGTTCAAAAGTCTCTGAACTCCACCTGAAATAAGTTCTCATAATTCCCAATTGAACTGGGAGTGAATTAAATGTATTTGTGGGTAGATTTCTGAACAATTTTTAGTTCATCTTCAAATTAATTATTGTACTTTTTGTTTTGTTTTGTTTTGTTTTGTTTTGTTTTGTTTTGTTTTGTTTTGTTTTGTTTTAAAAAGCAATCATTAGACTCTTTGGGCCATTAAGATTAAAGATTGTAATGGTTGGAAAAATAGATTAAACAATTGGTATTCCTATATGTGTGTGTTTTCATGTTTTCTTAGTCTTCTTAAGGCTTCAGGACAGCAGCCTGTAACATTCTGAATGCTGGTTTTTTAATTTGGCTAAGGATCAATTGAATGAATTTGAATTGTCTGTGAACTGAACATTACCCAAACTAGTTCATTTTGTCAAGGGACAAATGTGAATTGGAATTAGTTCTTTATAAAAAAAAAAAAAAGTCAACTGCTTCCTTTTCACAATGATTATTTCCAAGTTTTGGAAGAGTAGAAGATGCCCATCAAGGAGATTAATAGAACTTGATTGCACTTTGGATGAAATGACCATCAACTCATTTTTGAACTCAGATTATATCCTAATCCATAACTTTATTTTAAATCATGTTGGGTTGTTTTTTAAAAATTTGACAGATGCTGATGAATAAAGTAATCTCCAAAATAATCACCACCAGAAGTCAAAGGAATCAATCACTAAGTCAGATATGGGTGATGATAAAAATATCATTGCCTTCTGGTTTTATTCAGATGTAAATCAGGGCCAGCTCTTGAGGGCAGAAAAATGGGAACATTGTCAGCTCTGCAGACAAGAAGATGCCCAGTGATGTGGTCTGAGAAAGCTGGGACAAGATATATAGGAAAGGTTCTAAGCTCAGGTAACAGATGCTAAACCTACAAAATAACATGGTATTTTGGTTTGCTTGTTTACATAAGTGACCTGAGCAGAGGATTTTGGGAAGCTCCCTCCATTTCCCATTTCCTGCCTTCTACCACTTGCTGGCTAAGATGTGAATTTTGTTGACTACCACTCAAATTCTGATTTTTTCACTGCTGTCCCTCATTCCTCTAATTTATCTGGAACAAACTTCCGCAAAGCTGTAGTAACTGCTTGAAGCTGTAGTAACTGCACAATAACCTCATCAAGGTCCTGCTCTTTATCGTATACCTCTTTGGAGTGTAAGTCAGATTCTGTATCTTTGCAACTCCCCTCTGTTATTACCAAACAAAGGTTGTGTGTACATGCCTCTCCAGGCCCACAGTCTGAGAGGAATGTTCTATCGACTGGTGGTTTTGAAATATTGTCAGCCCGTTTTGTTTCTTTGCATTGTGAGGAGAACTGTGTTTAATGTTATTATCTGACGTCATCACTGCATACATGCTTAGTGTTCTGCAGTTCTGTCTACACTTTATAAATTGGCTTCTAAATTCTCCAAAAATAAAGTCCTATTCAGGCATCAGTTTCCCTCACATGATTATAATTTTGTGGAGGAGAATGAGGCCAGTACATAGCTCTCCTCCTCCTTGAACATTTATTTGCAAATATAACAAAACCATAGAGACAAAAACATGGCCAGTAAACAATTAAAATATTCCAATTTAAATGTACAGATTACTAGAGGTGGGTTATATGTCCCAAAAGAGTATTTAAGGGAGACTAAGGATTATGGGTATACAGAGTGTTAAGGGAGGGGTGACTTGGTTGTTGGTACCTGGGCAAAAAGCGAGAGATGCACACTTACCCTGTCTTGTCTCACCTTGGAAATTCCTTCCACGACGAAGAACCATTTCCCACCCCCCCACCCCATCTAACTGCGAGACTTGCTGAAGGGAAATTGGGAGGAAAACCAAAACAAAATAACTGGTAAAAACCAAGAGTAGGTGTTCGTTTGTTTTTAAAAAATGGTACTGATGTGGAGAAGGTCTGGCTGAGCGCGTGTACATTAAGGGATTTTTAAAAGGCAGCACCCTAATGGCAAACTCCTGAATGCCTTCTTCAGACTACATTAACCTGAACATCTTTGAGCACACAGCAGATGTTTCAAAATCTCAAATACTGTTTGCAAATTACAGAAGACATTAGGGAACCATTTTGCTAAAGAAACCGAGAGCCCCATCTGCAGTGGAAACCAATCAGCCTCCGCCACCGCCCCTTGCGCCGGCCTCTCGGGGACCCCCCATCTCTGATTGGGAAGCGTAATGTGTGTCCACCTTTACACGGAGATGATGAGAGTGTTGTTGTCACCCTTAAGTGACTACCAGCTGGTGCTATCAGATCAAAAATAGTTGGAAAAATTGAGAGGGACACAGGAAAGTAATCCTTTCAAATTGCTGCAATATTTACTGGAAAGAGAGGCTTTCAGGGGAAATCAAGCATGTAATCCAGTAAGCCCTCTGCCCAGTCCTACCTTGAGCACACAGGGGGACTTATTGAAATATGGTAATCGTCGCTGTGCCGAAGCCCAGGGAAGGAATGGAAATGATGAACACCGTTTACAAAGCTGAGAGGGAGGCTAGCCTGCTTCCCTTTCTCACATTTGGCGATATTCAGAACGAAAGGCAGTCGGTGGCGACATTTGTTAGCCTTGCTGCGGCATTAACCGCTACTCCTCCCACTGAAGTACATTACCGGTGATTGGTTATGAGGCTCTGTCAGCATTTGTGGGGCTTTGCCGCAAACGGCAGTGGCAGGGTTCTGCCCCAAGGAGCTTGCAATTCAGTAGGGGAGAGGGGTAAATGGCAAGCACTGTTTGCAGGGCACACCACTCAGATTTCTTCATTTCCCCCTCATTTGTATAATTTTATTTTGATGGAATTATATAATAATAATAATACTAGTAATAGTAAATAATAATAATAATAATAATAATAATAATAATAATAATAATAATAATAATAATTATACCCCGCCCATCTGGCTGGGCTTCCCCAGCCACTCTGGGTGGCTTCCAACAAAATATTAAAATACAGTAATGCATCAAATATTAAAACCTTCCCTAAACATATTTCATATTTTGAAATGAAGTTAAATATGCAGGCAACAAAAAGAATAATACACATAGCAATGTGCATCGCAGGAGGTTGGACTAGATGGGCCTTGGGGTCCCTCCCATTTCTCTGATTCTACAATGAAATAAGAACAATAAAGCAGGGGTAGCTAATCTATGGCCCTCCAGACTGTTGGACCACAACCCTCACCATCCCAGTGGCCATGTTAGCAGGGGCTGGTGGAAGCTGAACTTCCCATTTCTTTGTAAATGGATTCAAGGCAGGGGAGTTTGAACCCCAGGGCATCACAGGGCAGATCGGGGGTGGCTGTAAAGAACCCTAATACAAAAATGCATAGATGCACATATTAGTGTAAATAACATACAAGAATGAGCTAGATTAGGGGAAATTGCATTCCAAAAAATCATGCACATTAGGGGAAATTGCAGTGAAACAAGTGTACATTAGGAGCAAATCACACAAGACGCTGATGATTTTTCATGAGCAAATGCAAACCGATATGGAAATGTGGATCACTGAAGATTTGCAGAATGAGGGAAACTGAAATTGGCAGCTTCATCCCATCCCCACTTGTCACTTAGGTAAAAGTGCAGGACTTTACATAGTCCTTTGATCCTCCACCAAATTCAGAGCAGTATGAATTCCACAGTATAGCTTCATTCTGTTTTGTGTATTGTTTCAGGAAGTGAGCATTAGGTAGACTTGCATTAAAAGGGGACAGAACAACATTTCTCTCCCCCCGCCCTTCCAATCTCAAGCACTGGGCTTTCAGTTTCTATTCTGTGCTGCAAGCAGCAGTCTCCACACATGGCTTTTTCCTCCATCAGACTTATGTATTAAAGCTCTTCTTTTCCCATCCTCTGTGTAGCTTCTTCATTATATTTTTCACAGCAAAACTCTGCAATGCCCTTATCAAATATTATTTTTTTAAAAAAATGTGGAGCCGGCAAGCCTTGTGTGTGCTGTCTTCTTTCAGATTGTTCCCATAACTGGGCAAACAATTGCTAAGGTACCAAAAATATAATGCTATTTTTTTCACTTTGACTTAGAGGGGTTGTCAGGGAACTGCCATCGGAAAGACAGGAGGTGGAGGGGCTCTCAGAAGTCAGGAGAGACTCAGCAGCGGAGGAAGGCACCAGCAGGGGGAGAATGGGAGATCAGAGAGAGAGGGAAGCGAAGGGATGGCTCAGGGAATCTTCTAGCGATAACAGCGGAGAAGTCTCAGGACCTCCCATAGGTACACCCACTCCTCGCCGGAAACTGTCGCGCCGTGAATCCAGACGACGCGTTTCCGTCAAGGAGCTTTTATGCTGGAGTAAATTCCGTAAACGCCCACTGTCGGACTCTGCCAGCGATTGACGGAGCCATGCTTAAAGGCTCCGCTAAAGACAGAGCTTATCTAAACTGAGCAAACTCTGAGGGACTAAGCTTTTACGCACAAGCAGCTCATCATCCCATCACAGGGGTGGATGCAATATTTTAGGACATGTTTATTTCCTTGTTAGCTGCTGCCAGATTTGTGGTAACACAACTGTAGAAGAGCAAGAGGAGACATACTATAGATCTCTGGTATACTAAATGTAGAGGGACACGGGTGGCGCTGTGGGTTAAACCACAGAGCCCAGGACTTGCTAATCAGAAGGTCGGCAGTTCGAATCCCTGCAACGGGGTCCCTGCTCCTGCCAACCTAGCAGTTCGAAAGCACGTCAAAGTGCAAGTAAATAAATAGGTACTACTCCGGCGGGAAGGTAAATGGCATTTCTGTGTGCTGCTCTGGTTCGCCAGAAGTGGCTTAGTCATTTTGGCCACATGACCCGGAAGCTGTACACCGGCTCCCTCGGTCAATAAAGTGAGATGAGTGCCGCAACCCCAGAGTCGGTCATGACTGGACCTAATGGTCAGGAGTCCCTTTACCTTTTTATACTAAATGTATTTATCAAATCAATGGAACAAAGAAAATGGTACACTCCCCCCCCCCATAGATTAGCTTTATTTTTCATATTAATATTACCGACAGTAGAAGGACACATCTAGTCCAAAATGTGGTTATTGGGGGGGGGGAATTAATGATTCAAGTGTTTGGGGAATGACCGCTCCCACATCAAATGGGGGTGCCTTTTGCGTGGTCACATGCAGCCCTCCGGATCCCAGTGCGACTCCTGGTAGTTTGGGCTGGCTTCATCCTTCTCAGGCTGGATACCTGGAGGTCTCCGCCTAGAATGTGTGGGGATTGCGCTGGTTCTGGAGAACATATGTTCAAGCAGAGAGCCTGCTCCCTGCTTCACCGCCATTGGAGGGGAGAGCAATGACAACCTCTCGGCGTATGGCTAATGCCTCCCCTCAAGACCCCTTTAACGGGTGTTATGTACTGAGTTGAATAGGATCCAAACTGCAGCAGTCTGATTAGTCCTAGAACAATAGGATCCAAATTGCAGCAGTCTGATTGGTCCTAGAACAATGCAGCAGTCTGATTGGCTGGCAGGAACCACCCAATCATGCTCCAGATATAAGTGAATCCACAACCTGATTGGCTTACAGTAGAGTTCCAGAATTAGCCAATCATGTGCAGCCCATTGTGTAAATAATGTATATAAAGCAGATACTTTGAGGGGACATTCATTCATTCCTCCTCACCACTATGAGATGAATAAAGAGCATGAAATCACTTTGCGACTCTGAATATATTTCAACGGGGAACCCTGGTATCACTGCCACAAGGGGGCGTGGGTCACCACTTATGCCCCACTCCTGGTAGTTCGGGCTGGCTTCATCCTCCCCAGGCTGGATACCTGGAGGTCTCCGCCTACCTCAGCCAATCACCCAATCCTGCCTGGGGAGGCATTGCCAGGGGATTGGCCAGGTAAGGGGAGGGACTGTCCTGCCTACCCAACAGAAGGTGAATCTTACCTGAAAAATGGCAGTTGGCTACAGTTTTTTTATTATCCCTTAAGTCCCTTGACAAACTTTACAGTGATGATTAAGGGTCTGGAAACCAAGCTTTATGAGGAACAGTTGAGGAAACTGGGTACGTTTAGCGTGGTAAAGTGGAGATTTAATAACCATCTTCAAATGCCTAAAGTGCTGGAAAATAGAGCAAGCTTGTTTGTTTTTTCTGGACGATTGGACCTGGACCAATGGCTTCAAGTTACAAGAAAGGATTCTGACTAAACAACAGAAGGAACTTTCTGATGGTAAGAGCAGTTCAACAGTGTGATGGACTCCCTTGGGAGGTTGTGGGCTCTCCTCCATTTGAGGTTTTTAAGCAGAGGTTGGGTGGCCATCTGTCATGGATGCTTTAGCTGAGATTTGTGCATTGCAAGGAGTCGGACTAGATGACCTTCAGTGTACCTTTCGAGTCTACAATTCTATGGGGAGGCTGTTGTCTTTTCCCCCCTGACTGGGTTCCTGCACTTTTAAAAGTTTCATGGCAAAGACAAATATGGGAAGCAAAGCATTTCCAAGTACAGTGGTACCTCAGGTTACAGACGCTTCAGGTCACAGACTCCGCTAACCCAGAAATAATACCTCGGGTTAAGAACTTTGCTTCAGGATGAAAACAGAAATCGCATGGCGATGGTGCAGCAGCAGCAGGAGGCCCCATTAGCTAAAGAGGTACCTCAGGTTAAGAACAGTTTCAGGTTAAGAATGGACCTCCAGAACGAATTAAGTTCTTAACCTGAGGTACCACTGTATGCAGACGCAATCACAGGCGTACCTTTTGTATCCTAGATTTCTGTTTTTCCTGCCCCTTTCAAGGACACAGGAGACTAGCTGGAAAATTCTGGAAACCATGATGGCAACACTGCATTCCTTCCAAGTGGTTCTTGTGACCTGCATATCTTCAGGTGTTAGCTTTTAGGCAGCTCAGTTCACAAGTCTATTCTTCTGGACTACATAGATTTTAAGCCAGTATGGAGGGAGCAAGCCATAATAACGAAGATCGATGCAAGTTCTTTCCCTCATTGATTTCCATGTGCCTTTGATTTCCAAATGCCATTTGAGTTCCATCCATGAAGTCACAATAGCACACACTTGCTCCTAACTTGCTTCGGTGTGTTTGGATTCTGGACTATTGATCTGAGAATCTCAACAGAATTATCTGCAACCAAGTATCTGTAGTTGCATTTGCCCACATCCAAGCCTCACCACCCTTGTCTAGTTACCCCTCTCACTTTCGTCTTTGTCACTGCCTATTTCAGATTGGGCAGTCCTTGGATCGGGAACCCGATGCCTTGCTTCATTGCTTACAAAACTGCAAAGCATCCCAAATACCATTCAATATTTTTTTTCCAATGGAAACTAGAGTTCACCAGCAATTTTGTAACTAGTCAACTAGTAGTTTGTATTTCCATTCCCTAAAAATAACAGCTGAGGCCAGTCAGGAACTCTATTGCCCAGCACTGCAGAGAAGGAGAGTGTGTCACTTAGAATTTCCAGTGGCATCACAGAAATGTCAGCTTCGTGCTGAAAACGTACAGTGAGACACATTCCACCTGACCCAAACTCTTCACATCAGTTTGAGTTCATGAGAATGTCACTTCTGGCTTGCTTCCTCCCCTCCATTCCTTAACCAATTTCCATCCTGAAAGGATATTTTCCTCCTGTTCAGCGGCCAGTGTAGATCTGCTCTCTGAAATCAAAGTCCGAAAGGATTATTGGATTTCTCTAAGTGACACTCCAGCATCACCCTCACAGTCTACCATACCTTAATGGATAGGACAAGATTTTGGCTCATAAGCCAGCCTTTTCTTCACACACCCACAAAAACGCGGATATCTGCATTTCATAAAAGGAATACGCAAGTCACATTGCTGCAATCCCGCCCTACAGACATAAATAGCAAAACTCATACTTGATTAAGATGATGCAGGATTGCTATCTAAACCTTTTGGGTCTTTTTAAAGCCGAGTTTCTGAATTGTTGGTTGCCTTTTTAGCAACCGATCAGCAAAACAATCTTTAATAGAGACGTATCATTGCATTAAAGTATTTGATACATAATATCCATTTCTAATGTTATCTGATCACATTATAATTAGCCAGTGACTCTTCCTAGTGAGCTTTTAATGCAGCTGATCTACTATTATTTCTGTGCTGTTTCATTTACTCTGAAACCAAACTGTAAGGGAAGGGGGGAAACCTAATTAAGTCATGTAAAATCTATCCTCACTTTGGTTGAAGCAGCATAAGACGGAGGTGACCTATATGGTGCTATAACTCAGTAGAGTGACCCACCCAGCCTCATCATCAGAATAATATTGGAGAACATGGGGACATGAGAAGAGCCTGTTGAATCAGGCCAATGGTCCATCTGGACCAGCATTGTATTCTCACGGTGGCCCACCAGATTTCTGTCGGAAACCCACAAGCAGGATTTGACCACCAGGAACTGGTATTCAGAAGCATTGCTACCTCCAAGGGAGAGCCCAGCCATCATATGGATAACTTGGATAACTCTCTCCTCCATGAATTTGTCTGATCCTGTTTTGAGGCCATCTAGGTAGGTCACCACCATTGCCTTCTGTGGGAGCAAGTTCAATAGTTTAACCATGCACTGTGTGAAGAACCCCTTTCTTTTATTTACCCTGAATCTTTGAACATTCAGCTTCACTGGATGTGCACAAATTCTAGTGATACAAGAGAGAGAGAAAATCTCCCCCAGCCACCTTCTCTGTGCCACTTCCACACCTTACATTTAAAGCACTATTACAACGCTTTAACAGTAACCAATTTCCACAACGAATCCTGAAAAATGTAATGAAGGATGCTAGGAGACCCCCCATCCCACTCACAGAACTACATTTTACAGACTTGTTCAACAAACAGTCCATCTTCCCAGGGAGCTCTAGGAATTGGAGCTCCGTGAAAGGAATAACTCTCAGCACCCTTAACAAACTACAGCTCCCAGGATTCTCTGGGGGAAGCCATGCCTTATTAAATAGGGTTGCCATACATCCAGAAAATTCCAGATATCATCGAGATTTTGATTCTGAAAATGGCATCTGGGTGAAATTTTCAATGTCCACTTTAAATGTCTGGGGAAACCCATGTTGTAAGTGGTTTTTTTTGCCGATTTTCTTAAAAATGGCTGAAAAAAGGGTCAACAATTTTTTTGACTCGATTTTCACTTTCTGAAATATGGCAACCCTATTTTAAAGTTGTATGATACTGCTTTGAATGTATAGTGCAGATGTGAGCTAAGGGATGATATATATCCATCTCTACGTTCATTATTCAGAAAATTGTTTTTCCATCATTGTTTTACATCTGAGCAGCAATTCTTCTGATATTAAGTTTCTGGTAGTGTTTTTTTCTTCACATATTTCCATCTCATTACCACAGTGAATCTTGTGTGTATTTTTATTTTATCTCTTTTGTACACTAACGCATGCACACAGTGCAAAATTCATCCTGCCGTTCCAAATGACATACAGTTTATCTGTGCTGTCATGGCTGTGCTCAGCGCCAAGCAAACATGTTAGGTCACTGACATTTTGATAGCTGCTGGCCAGGAGTAGCATAATCTAAGCTGATGTCTTCTTTTATTTATTTACAGATGGGCTGGTAGGAACTGGTCACATCTTATCGCCACAAGCACCCTGGGAAAGGAAGATGAGGAATGCTCCTGTTTTCATATTTACATGAACAGATCAGTCCGCCATAAGAGTCACCAGCCTAACTTTTCAAATCATGACAGGTCCTGTCAGAAAGAAACTAAGACACAGTTTGTCTCCTTGGTGGTGATGTGGGAGAAGAGATCTTTATGTGAACCTGACATTGAATGACATTGCATTCCTTTTCGGAAGGCTTGGATGAAATATGCTGACTGACATATAAGTGATTCTTCCTTGATGCATCTAATAGGAAAAGAGGTTCACTATACCACATAGATAGTTTCTGCAGTAGTGATCAGTAACTGAAGTCCTCAAGGCCAAATCCAGGCCACTGAGCTGTGCCTCCATATCAGTTGCCAACGTGGAGATAGAGGTTGTAGTGGCTTTGACATCAGGCTTTGTGGGCATTCTCTTTTAGGGTCAATTGATGGGATCCTGGCATTGCAATTATAGCATCCATTGTTTATCAGCAGTGAAGATATCTGGAATGTGGGAACTCATGACTCCTGAAAAGATTGAAGTTTGTATCAATGAGGATGGTCCTATCACAGGTCTTTCAGGAAGCTCTGAAGACACACCTGTTTATCTTGGCCTTTTCTTGAGGTATGCTTCTTGGATGGGTAGTTTTAGTCATATTCTTATTACAGTGGTACCTCAGGTTAAGAACTTAATTTGTTCTGGAGGTTCGTTCTTAACCTGAAACTGTTCTTAACCTGAAGCACCACTTTAGTTAATGGGGCCTCCTGCTGCCGCTGCACCACAGCTGCACAATTTCTGTTCTCATCCTTTTTTAACCCGAGGTACTATTTCTGGGTTAGCGGAGTCTGTAACCTGAAGCATCTGTAACGTGAAGCATCTGTAACCCGAGGTACCACTGTATTGGACATCTATTTCCACGACTATTTCCATGACCAGACCATGTCATTACCGAGGAGGCAGGTTTAGTCGTTGTTTGAGGACTATCCCTGCCTCCAGGTCTGGTCCTGACCGGAAGGATACAGTAATCAGCAAGGGAAACCCACATGACCTGAAAGTGTTGCTGTGCAATGCCAGGTCAATGATGAATAAAACCACTGCCATCCACGACCTGATTGTGGATGGAGGATTTGACCTGGCATGTGTGACAGAGACCTGGTTGGATGAGGCAGATGGGCCTGTCCTTGCCGCTGCTTGCCCACCAGGTTTCTCTTACGCACAGCAACCCAGGTCATGTGGGCGGGGAGGGGGGGTTGCAGCGATTTTTAGGAAGTCATTAGTCTGCACCAGGCGTCCTATTGGGAAGACCCAGTTTTCTGAGTGCATGTTCTGGAAGTTGGGCAATAGGGGCAGTACAGGATTCCTACTGGTGTACCGACCTCCCCGCTGCACCAAGGATTCCCTGCCCGAGCTGCTTCAGGTCGTGGCGGATATACTCCTGGAGACACCTAGCTTGGTTGTCCTGGGGGATTTTAACATCCATGCCGACACGACCTTACAAGGGGCAGCTCGGGACTTCGTGGAAAGCATGGCCTCCATGGGGCTGTCCCTGAATAAGTCTGGCCCAACTCATAGCCACGGACATGCCTTAGACTTGGTGTTTACCTCTACGGATGTTGGTGATCTGACATTAACTAAAAGCGAAACAAAAGAAGTGCCATGGTCAGATCACTTCCTGGTGCAACTGGACTTCTCCGCAACCCTTCCCCTCCGCAGGGAGGTGGGACCGATTCGGATGGTCCGCCCCCGCCACTTAATGGATCCAATTGGCTTCCAGAGAGTGGTAGGGGATGCTTTATCCCAAGTTGATGGCCTTTCAGCTGATTCCCTGGTGGCACGCTGGAATGCGGAGTTAACCAGGGCTATTGACTGTCTGGCTCCGAAGCGCCCTCTCCGATTGCATGGAGCCCGGACAGCCCCGTGGTTCTCCCCGGAGCTGAGGGTGATGAAACAATCGTTGAGACGGCTAGAGCGCCGGTGGCGGAAAACTCATTCTGAATCAGACCGGACACGGGTTAGAGCTCAACGTCGAGCCTACCAAGTGGCAATGGCGACGGCGAAGAGGGCCTTCTTCGCCGCCTCCATTGCATCTGCAGAAAACAGCAGCAGGAGACTTTTTCAGGTGGTTCGCAGTTTATCGGAACCACCTGTACCACCGGGGCCTGGTAGGGACCCCAAGATCTCCTGCAATGCTTTTGCAAAGTTTTTTGCAGATAAAATCGCTCAGATTCAGAAGGAAGTAGACTCCACAGTGGGAGCAGGGCCAGGGCGGGAGAGTGCTAGAGTTCTGTCTGGTCCTGTTATATGGGATCAATTCCAATCTGTTACCTCCGAGGATGTGGACAGGCTGCTTGGACGAGTGAAACCGACCACCTGTCTTCTTGATCCTTGCCCATCCTGGCTGATAAAAGCGAGCCGGGAAGGGCTGGACGATGGGCTTTGCGGGGTGGTGAATGCTTCCCTCTGTGAGGGAGCCTTCCCAGACCCGCTGAAAGAGGCGGTCATTAAACCGCTTCTTAAAAAAACATCTTTAGACCCGGCCAATTTGGCCAACTATCGCCCAGTCTCAAATCTTCCATTCTTGGGCAAGGTGATTGAGCGGGTGGTTGCTGAACAACTCCAAGCACGCCTGGAGGAAACGGACCATTTGGATCCCTTCCAATCGGGATTCAGGCCTCACCATGGGACTGAAACTGCCTTGGTCGCGCTGGTTGATGATCTCCGGCGGGCTAGGGACAAAGGTGAGAGCTGTTTCCTAGTTCTGCTGGATCTCTCAGCGGCCTTTGACACCATCGACCATAACATCCTTCTGGACCGCCTAGAGGGGCTGGGAGCTGGGGGCACTGTTATACAGTGGTTCCGCTCCTTCCTCCTGGGCCGTGTTCAGAAAGTGGTGGTGGGGGATGAGTGTTCAGACCCTTGGGCCCTCACTTGTGGGGTACCTCAGGGTTCCGTCCTCTCCCCCATGCTTTTTAACATCTATATGAAGCCGCTGGGAGAGATCATCAGGGGGTTTGGACTGGGTGTTCATCAGTATGCAGATGACACCCAGCTCTACCTCTCCTTTAAATCAGAACCAGTGAAGGCGGTGAAGGTCCTGTGTGAGTGCCTGGAGGCGGTTGGAGGTTGGATGGCGGCTAACAGATTGAGGTTGAATCCTGACAAGACAGAAGTACTGTTTTTGGGGGACAGGAGGCGGGCAGGTGTGGAGGATTCCCTGGTCCTGAATGGGGTAACTGTGCCCCTGAAGGACCAGGTGCGCAGCCTGGGAGTCATTTTGGACTCACAGCTGTCCATGGAGGTGCAGGTTAACTCTGTGTCCAGGGCAGCTGTCTACCAGCTCCACCTGGTACGCAGGCTAAGACCCTACCTTCCCGCGGACTGTCTCGCCAGAGTGGTGCATGCTCTGGTTATCTCACGCTTGGACTACTGCAACGCGCTCTACGTGGGGCTACCTTTGAAGGTGACCCGGAAACTGCAATTAATCCAGAATGCGGCAGCTAGACTGGTGACTGGGAGTGGCCGCCGGGACCACATAACACCGGTTCTGAGAGATCTGCACTGGCTCCCAGTACGTTTCCGAGCACGATTCAAAGTGTTGGTGCTGACCTTTAAAGCCCTAAACGGCCTCGGTCCTGTATACCTGAAGGAGCATCTCCACCCCCATCGTTCAGCCCGGACACTGAGATCCAGCGCCGAGGGCCTTCTGGCGGTTCCCTCATTGCGAGAAGTGAGGCTACAGGGAACCAGGCAGAGGGCCTTCTCGGTAGTGGCGCCCGACCTGTGGAACGCCCTCCCATCAGATGTCAAAGAGATAAAGAATTACCTGTCATTCAGAAGACATCTTAAGGCAGCCCTGTTCAGGGAAGTTTTTAATATGTAATGCTGTATTGTTTTTAACACTGATTGGGAGCCGCCCAGAGTGGCTGGGGAAACTCAGCCAGATGGGCGGGGTATAAATAATAAATTATTATTATTATTATTATTATTATTATTATTATTATTATTATATTATGCATGGCATTCCGCACTATGTACATGACATATTTCTCACTGGCCTATATGTGCCTATCCCCTGCACCACACCTCCTTCTTCTGGGTATGTGTGCCAACAAAGGCTAAAATAGGAGTGAGATACTGCTGGATGCCCATCATCCCTTATCACTGGCCATGCTGGCTGGGGCTGATGGGAGCTGGGAGTCTAATAACTGGAGACAGATGCAGGTTCCTCATCTCTTTGCTAGTGTGATGGCCTGGGAATCCAATTCAGAGGCTGAACCGGAGGAATCCCAGCCTGCACAGGAGTCCCCGCCTCCAGGGCCGGCTGAGCTGGGGCAGGGCCTTGCATCTGAAGCGCCTGCACCTGTGCCGGATCCTCAGGAGCAGGCACCAGGTGAATCCACTCTGGCTCCGGAGGTGGTTGAGGACACAGTGCCTACAGGTGCGCCTCTCCCAGCCCTGTCAGGGGAAGGTGAGTCTCCCCCTGGGTCCAGTAACCCTCCAGCCTCTCCTGAGCTGCAGAGGCTCAGGGCAGAGAGGCGGAGGGAACTGGTTTCTCCCAGGAGGAGTGCTCGCCTTAAGGCCAGAAGAGGCGGGTCTCCTGGGGGCCGGGGCCGCCCTTGGCCTCATAGAAGATAAAGGCCAGTCAGCCCGGTCCCAGGTTGCGGGAGCAACGTCGCTGGAAACCTGCTACTGCCAGCACCTGGTCCTGTTCTTCCAGAGTTCCCGACCATGCCCGGCTTCTTGCTTCGGATCCCGCTTCACCCTGTGTGGACTGTCTTTATTTTATTATTATTATTATTATTATTATTATTATTATTATTATTATTATGTAAAATATCATTTATTAACATTTTAAAGACTACAAAAGAAAGAAAAAGAGTTAAACAAAACAATACAATACAATACAAATACAAAAACACCACATAACACCAACACCATAATATTAAATTAACAAAACAAAATAAACACAATTTAAAACACATGGACTGTCTTTAGACCCGTGACCCAGGACCGGACTCTGACCACGCCTCACGGTAACCTCCCCCCGGGACCAGCATAGCTAGACATTCTCAGGGTGTGGGGGGGGGAGGAGACTGAAAAAAGATTATGGCACAAAACAATGCATTGTGTCTTTTGCAAGTTTTCTATGATGGAAAGCACCCTTGCTGCAAATGCCTCTCAGCGTACCCTTCCATCTCGTGCATGTCTGACCCATGAAAAATGCAATCTAGTGACCACCCCAGTGGTTTTTAAAACTATCAGCAGATAGTAGTAAAGCATGAATAACATACAGTTTAATAATGCACCCTTCTCTACTTAGCTCCTCTATTTTTCCTGGTTGCCACCTCTTCTGTTTCGGAGGATTGCGTGTGAGTGGGGGGGGGGGGAATACTTCCTAGTCTCAGGCAACTGCTGAAGCGTCAGATTAAAAACACGCCATCTAAGAGTAGTCATAAATTTGCCCAGCTCTGTTTGAAAACTAATCATGTCCTTTGCCCTACATTGACTGTTCTTAGGAGACTACTGCAGAACTTCTCCCCTGTGATGGATAATATCCTTCATTAAATTCCATCCCAAAGCTGAAATAAGAGCTATCAGAGAATGAAGTTCTCGTCCTTTTCTTTTATGTTCCACACGGACCAAAATTCCAGCCTCGATCACAAGGTTTCAATGGAGAGAAGTTTTATTGAGATTTGAACGTGGCCCGATATAGCTCAGTCCTCAAAAGCGTCACACACTGCACCATTTTATTGGCATCCAAGAGCACAGTCTGCTAAATATTTCTTAACTCAGGCCCAGAGTGCATTATAAGAATGGCTCGCTAGCTGCTTTCTCACACAGTGCATAGCACACGATGCATCCAATCTGTCATTTCCATTGCTGAAAAATATTTAGGGTCCTGCAAGGGGGGCGGGGGAGGTAACAGCACAATAGAAATAAAATGCATTATATAGACAATGGACAACTAAAACAATAATATGCAAATAAAGAGACTAATTGCCAGTGCATACTCACAAAAGCATGGGTTTTTTTTGTTTTTTGTTTTTAAAAATAGTCCTTTAGATGCTTTCTGAAACACCCCAGTGTTGGGGCTATGCAAGATCAGGAGGCAGAGGGTTCCACAGTCTGGAGTCTCATGTCCTCTGGTTCCTTGAACCACCAACAAGTCCTTTCCTGCTCATCTTAAATCCTGGACTGTTCTGTAAAAAAATGAAACAATGTTTCTGGTACTTGGGACCTAAGTCATTTAGGGATTTATATTTCAGACGAACCATTAACTTGAACCCAGAAATGAAAAGGCAAAGGTGTGCAGGCATATAAGCCTGTCTTGTACCAAGCCAGACTAATGGGTCAGCTAGCTTACTATTATTCACGCTAACTAGCAGTGGTATTTCCCACACCTGCTGCCTGAGATCATTTTTAGCAGAGAGCCTTGGGAGTTTCTTCTTACGAGACATGTGTTCCACAACTGGGAACTGCATCCTTTTTAGAAGGACGAGTCAAAATCAGGGATGAGAACATTTGCACTTCCAGATGTTGTTGGGCTACAACTTCCAGTATCTATGATCATTGGCTATGCTGGCTGAGGATGATGCAAGTTTAAGTCTAGGAACATCTGGAGAGCCACAGGGTCCCCATCCCTGGAAGGCCCATGCATGAACATAATAGCATCATTTTACCAAAACACAAGTCTTCTCACGGGGAAACAATTACATGTTAAAGCATCATGGTGTGACCATTGCACATGGTTTGCTCGGTGACTGCGATATCTAATAGCAATCCCTTTTTAAAATCCTTGCATAAAGAACCCTAGGACGGAATAAGTTTGAATGCACTATTACTTTCCCAGATGGTACTTAAAAGGGGCCACCTAAGGATTTTTGTAGCACCTAAGGGGTGGCAAAAGCAAACCACCCCAAGCAAAAATGAAGGAACTCTGGTACTCTGTATTTTATGGTGATTTATTTGTTTTTCATATTTAAAAAATGTAAACCAACTTGGGTGCAGTAAATATTTTTTTAAAAAAATGAATAAATACTGCTGTTTCATCTTGTTCTGGGATATTCTCTCTCTTTTTTTTTCATTTTAATACATCACATACAAAAAAGAAATATAAAAATAAACAAATATCCTTTCTTGGATATTCTCAAACCAGTGAAAAGTGTAAGGTGTATTTCAAAACAAACAAACTCTATAAAATAAACTTCCAGTTTCTTTTGAAACTTGCCCAAATAAAAAGGTTCTACTTACATAACTTTTGAAAGATACAAACTTAGGCTGTGATGGAACTTTGGACCACTGGAATTCTAATGCCAGGGACTAGCCAATGAGTAGGGTCCCTTTTCTCTACCCTGCCCTTTAAACTGCTTCATGACAGCCAACCACAAAGACCTGTCAATTGGTATATTATACTGTCCAGGTCTCTTGAAAAATGCAGCCTTAATCCTGTATTCTTATTTTCTTTTTTGCTGGCATTGTGGAAAAAAAATCTACCAACTTAAAAACAACAACAACCCAACACAAGCAGATTAAGCATCACACTTTTCACCCCCTATTGAAGCAAGGTAGGCTGGCGTTGGGAAAAGATGGAGGAAACATAACTACTAGTCACAGATAAACTATGGAATACACTCCCACAAGATGTAAAGCTGAACATGAATTTGGATGCCTTAAAAGGAGTTTGGACCACTTATTCATGAAGGATAAGTGCTGACACTCTCAGGTATTGCTTGTGGGCCTTCCATAGGCATCTAGTTGGCATTTATGAGAACAGGAAGCTGGACTGAATGGGATTTCAGTCAGATCCAACAGGACCCTTCTTACAATCTTTACCAGGAGTCAAATTTAAGTGAACTTCAGCAACCTGTATGAACACAAGTACTCTGAACAGAAACAATATCAGTTCTGGTACTGTTAAGGGTATCCAGCTCTTCAAGAGGCAATATTTAAAAGCTCTGAGCCCCTTTGCAACAGCGAGAAGGAAGCCAAAATGTAAAGTTTCTGCAAGAAGATTTTTATTTTTCTGAGGTTCAAAGGAACCCACAGTCTGTAGCAGAAAAGCTTTCCGCACACATCAAGGAATCCGGGAACCGGCTAACTGTGAATCAACCCATTTCCATTTCCTTCCTGACTTCTGATCTTGTCCGCCCATTTCCAAATTCAAGCCTTCAGCCACTATCAATGTAACAGTGCCTATTAGAAGAGGAAGAGAACCAAAGGCCACTCTGCTAGCCTCCTGGAAGGAAACCTCTTGTTTGCAGTGTTGTGTGCATCACTGTCTTGATTTACAAGTATTGATGAAATTCTGCTATGGCTGCCTGCCTTGCAGTTACTCCACTCATTGCCTCCTGCCAGTTCTCCTGGAGCTGCTGTGCCTTGCAGGTCAGTCTTCCATTTTTCTGAGCGCACTGCCAGATTGGCAGTGAGCTTTCAGATTAGCAGGATGCTCAGAGGAACTGTGAACTGTAAGGGGGGGGGGCAATTCAGATTTGTTGTTCAAGTCTTTTAAAAGAACACTGATCTTCCTTCCACCTTCCTTCCAGTACCACTGAAAATATTTGCCCCCTGTGGAGGAATTTTAACCTCTTATGGTCTTTCTGCAGTGCATTATCCAGTGAGAGAGCCAGTGTGGTGTAGTGGTTAAGAGCGGTGGCCTCGTAATCTGGTGAACTGGGTTCGTTTCCCCGCTCCTCCACCTGCAGCTGCTGGGTGACCTTGGGCCAGTCACACTTCTCTGAAGTCTCTCAGCCTCACTCACCTCACAGAAGTGGGAGAGGAAGGGAAAGGAGAATGTTAGCCACTTTGAGACTCCTTAGGGTAGTGATAAAGCGGTATATCAAATCCAAACTCTTCTTTCTAATTATGCCATTTATTTATTTATTTATTTATTTATTTATGTATGTATGTATGTATGTATGTGTGTGTGTTCTTTAGTTGAAAAGCACTTAGGGTAATAGCGTGTGCAATTTCCTTTTTTTTTTTTTCTGTGTGCAATTTCCATCCTGGTTGCAGTGCAGATGGAAGGAAGGGAAAGTGTGTTTCTCCTCTGACTTGGAGTCATTTTGGTGAGAAACAGAGAAGGGCTATCAGAGAGAGCAAGAAGGGACACATTAGTTGTCATGAGGTCAGCTTCTCTCTCCAGTTAGGCTACAAATTAGACTCGGAAAAACTGATAACCTTCCTCCAAAACACAGGAAAGAGCTCAGATTACCTTGAAACCAATGGCAAGCTCAATCAGATCCTGTTGTACCCAACGGAGGTCAAAATGGGGCACACAACTCAATTCCTTTC
Organism: Podarcis cretensis; assembly: GCF_951804945.1. NCBI lineage: Eukaryota > Metazoa > Chordata > Lepidosauria > Squamata > Lacertidae > Podarcis > Podarcis cretensis. The sequence continues at coordinate 16,231,009 of NC_137181.1, read as the reverse complement.
TCAACCACCCATGACTCTCCAAGTCTCTCCATCTCACCTAAATGTGAGTCTCTACAACCCCTTTCCACATGGGCACTTGAGGAGGGACAGATAGGTTTCTGGTTAATAGGTCAATGAGTCTTAGCAGAGGGTGGGAAGGGTATACAAGTGGGAGGGGGTTCACATTTTAAAGCCAGGAAATGTGAGTTTGGGCTACATCAGCACAGCACATTGTTGTTGTTGTTTAGTCATTTAGTCGTGTCCGACTCTTTGTGACCCCATGGACCAGAGCACGCCAGGCACTCCTGTCTTCCACTGCCTCCTGCAGTTTGGTCAAGCTCATGCTGGTAGCTTCGAGAACACTATCCAACCATCTCGTCCTCTGTCGTCCCCTTCTCCTTGTGCCCTCCATCTTTCCCAACATGAGGGTCTTTTCCAGGGAATCTTCTCTTCTCATGAGGTGGCCAAAGTAGCCTCAGCTTCAGGATCTGTCCTTCCAGTGAGCACTCAGGGCTGATTTCCTTAAGAATGGATAGGTTTGATCTTCTTGCAGTCCATGGGACTCTCAAGAGTCTCCTCCAGCACCATAATTCAAAAGCATCAATTCTTCGGCGATCAGCCTTCTTTATGGTCCAGCTCTCACTTCCATACATCACTACTGGGAAAACCATAGCTTTTACTATACGGACCTTTGTTGGCAAGGTGATGTCTCTGCTTTTTAAGATGCTGTCTAGGTTTGTCATCGCTTTTCTCCCAAGAAGCAGGCGTCTTTTAATTTCATGGCTGCTGTCACCATCTGCAGTGATCATGGAGCCCAAGAAATAAAGCAGAGCACTTTACAACACAGAAATGCAGCCTGACCCTCTGCATAGGATGGGCTCACCCACTGATATTAATGCATAGGAAAGTCCATGCAAGAGAAGGTGTTCTTGCAGGTATTTGGTCTTGGGGGGCTTTAAATAGCAAAGAACTCCAAGTAGCTTCCATGCTGCACTTTGAGTTAAAAGGGCTTCTTGGGTCTATGGATAAGCTGAGGTCTGTGGACTTGAATATTTTCCAGCCAATTGCTCCTAACCACCATTCATTAGCTGGATGTCTCAAGATCAAAATGCAAGGCATCTGGGTACTGACATGGCTCACAAAGCTTCAAAGCTGATAGACTAAGGCCAAGTGACATAAAAGCAAGAGGTAAACCGCTGTCCTCTGGGGTTGTTGAATTATTCATTTCGGTCAGAAGTATCAAAACTGGCACTTCTTACTCTCTGCACTTAGCACACTGACCCTTCCTTCCTTGCTTGCAAAGGTAGGATACTTTATTTTCCAAACATCCATCCAATAAAATAGAACCCTCCGTATTGGCTATGCCTTCGCTCACCATTGGCTATGCTTTCACTCACTATTGGCTAAAGACCTTCCAACTCCTTCACTTTGAGTAGGGTTCCCCCCCATCCCCGTGTAGGAAAATGAACATATTATAATACCATCAAAAGTCATTCAGGAATTTATGCAGTATAAAAATTAATGTCCATTTCAAGTACTTTAGCAGCAGGAAGCTCAATCAAGCAACTCAACAAGCAAAACCCGATGGCTCTCATCACCAAGTGCCTGACACTATAATGGTTACATCTTTACTTGGATATGTCTGCTAATTGTGTCCCTCTGGACATACAGGGCCCTACTGGAATAAGTTCAAATTGTCCTACATTGCATGTGCCTGGAGCTACTCCAAATGAATCTCATCCAAAGTAAATTGGAAGAACCTTAACTCAAACTACAGCACTCTGTTAATATAAAACAACATTTCCAACCAGCCCACTGCTCATTTTCTATATTTTAGCATTATCACTTTTTTTCTATTAGCCAATCAGATGAACCTAAAACTTATGACTATGTGCCATGTCTCCAGTGGCTCAATTATAAATATTCGCTGCCAAATTAAAGGAGATAAAGAGTGTTGGAACAAGCACTGTCTCTTCCCATTTTGGGCCCAGGACTGCTGACACAGCACCTTACAAAAGAGTAACTGTGTGAGCAGCCGTATAGATGCAAACTTTGGATTATATAAATATATTTGGTCAATCTATTCAGAAAACTTCATCCTGGAAAAAAGTAAGTACTGGCCACTTACTGCAAACATATGTATCCTATACTGTTACAAAAGAACACCAGTCACATTTTTAAGTTACACATTTGTTTTATGGGGCACAAAATGAATAATTACAAGCAACTGTCTTTTGATCCATAGGTCATTAAGTATATGATAGCACCAGTTTACCTGCAGCAATTTAGCTACATTTTGTGTAGACCACACCTCAAAACTCCTAGGTTCTGACATCCTAGACCCCTGCCAGTGTGGTGTAGTGGTTAAGAGTGGTAGTCTCGTAATCTGGGTAACCGGGTTCACGTCTCCGCTCCTCCACATGCAGCTGCTGGGTGACCTTGGGCCAGTCACACTTCTCTGAAGTCTCTCAGCCCCACTCACCTCACAGAGTGTTTGTTGTGGGGGAGGAAGGTAAAGGAGATTGTTAGCCACTTTGAGACTCCTGAAGGGGAGTGAAAGGCGGGATATCAAATCCAAACTACTACTACTACTACTACTACTACTATTCTTCTTCTTCTTCTTCTTCTTCTTCTTCTTCTTCTTCTTCTTCTTCTTCTTCTTCTGCCAAACAGCTGGTTTTCACTGATCTGAAGATCACTTTGAGTTATCTTGAAGTAAGGTCATGTCAGCAACGTGAAAAAGTTATAGTCTCACACTAGAGTTCCCAATACAATGCTCATAGGCGCATAGAATAGCATTATGCTATGCATAGCATTGTCCAAGCCTTGGAGAGTTGTGTTAGATCAGAGGTCAGCAAACTTTTTTAGCAGGGGGCCAGTCCACTGTCCCTCAGACCTTGTGGGGTGCTGGACTATATTTGGGGGGGAAATAATAAAAATGAACAAACTCCTATGCCCCACAAATAACTCAGAGATGCATTTTAAATGAAAGCATACATTCTACTCATGTAAAAACATGCTGATTCCCAGACCGTCCACAAGCCGGATTTAGAAGGCAATCTGGCTCCCAGACCTTAGTTTGCCTGCCATGTGTTAGATGGGCCAGTGGTCTAAATAAGACAGGTTTGTATGTTCAGACAGTAAACACTTCTCCAGGAATTGGACTTCCCCCCATCTTCCGTACTTGAAATCTTTTTTTCTTTTGTTTTCTGGAGATACCAGGGATAAGCTGGTATGGTTTTTTTTGCCAGCATTGAAACCAGCTGGTGTTGTTACCAGATGCATTTCAAGCAGGAGTGCATTCTACAGCAGAGGAGTCACCACTGAGAAGACCCTTTTGTGAGCTGTACAAACATCTCACAAAGATTGACTTAACAAGCAGGACATCTCCAGCAGACCTTAATTTTGGGGGGAGCATAGTACAGGGATGTGCTCTATCCTTAGCTATGGCCCCTCCTCAAGTTACCTTCTCTGGTTTGTTATTCCCAGTTTAGAAGATATCTGCAAGTTTTCTATCCTGCACAGTCAAAACTCTCAAGGTGATTTAGCGCCATCAATATAAATCTTTCACAATTAATTTTATTTGCTGGTGGTTCTTTTCCTCACAGGATTCCACCACCCCTATTAAAGACAATGGCAAGTGATTGTGTTGTTATGTTGCTCAGAGAAGATGTAAGGCATACCTGAAAGCATCACTGGGCTGCAATGTGTATTAGATTCACCATTCAGCAAGTTCTGCTCCTTCAAAACAGAATGCTACTAACTCTCCTTTTATCAGAGAACAGCAGCCTGCCAGGCCTCTCTCATTTTCCAGGGGCACCAGCAGAAATCGGAAGAAACACCAGGAGGTCAGCATACATTAAAACACGAGAGAACCTTAGATGGATCGCACCCAGAGGCTCCCTTTAATAGTCTTCTTCAGGCAAATGTTCTTGAATAAATTTCACTACATGAATGCCTGCGAGCAGGTTTGTGGAGTTTAAAAGAAGCACGGGGAGAGATGCATAATAAAGACAAATAACAGAGGGGGGGTTGGGGGGGGAATGACCCAGAAATAGAGACTTCACATGGAAGTCCCATGACGAGAAGCCAGCAGGAGACATGTACACAAATATGAACAAAATCAATATTGGCAAATAATAGAATTGAGCCAATTCACACATGCAAAGAGCATCAAGTTGTTTGACTTCTTACATGCAACGACAACCAGCGATTCCTGCAGTTATGGGAACTGCATTCCCTTTTCAACAGAATGACTGCATGTGCTGTATCTGTTCCCTGCCTTGGAGAAGAAAGATCTGGTCACCATCATTCATGTCCCCTCAAAGTGCTGAGGACCATATTGCCTCAGAGGTAGTCTGTCAGGTATAAGCGGAGGATAAATATGCATCAATACGCTGGTGGGATCCAATCAATACCTTGTGGTGGGATATTTATCTACTCATTGGCAGAGGAACCCTCTCTGGCACCCGGGGCGGGCAGCTGAGGGGCAGGGCAAACTGCCCAGTGGCGCACTTGCAACATCCGTACGGACTGCGCACGTGTGGCAGCCCATACAGTCGCCATGCGAGAGGCAGCCTGTACAGATGCCCGTATGGACGGTGCACAAAAGCAGCACCCATACTGACTGCACGCCTGCCCTTGGCTGCTCTACAGCTGGGGGAAGCCAGCGGGCCATCTTGTCACACACACCCCAGAGTGGTACGCGGGGCAGCCCTCCCCCTTCTTACAACCCTGTATCTACCCTCCCTCTTGCTGGGGCACTGCTGTTTTCCAGGACAGAGGGCAGGAGGAAGGGAGATCATCACAGGGCATATGTACTTGGGGAGCCAATCCAGTGCTCCTGCCAACGTGTTTTCACCGTGCCAGCCCTGCTGCCACCATGCAGCCCCGCCATAGTGTCTGCTGCTGTGAGAAACATATCATCATGGCTAGCGGCCAATGACCATGGTTCAGCCTCTGTGTGACACCGATGTCCCAAGCGCAATCTGCAGCCCATGCTGAGAAAATGACCCACAGTCATGTGACTTGTCCTTCAAGAAAGGGAATTGTCAAATCAATGTAGTTTTGCAATTCTAGAGCTTTTGTGGTGTACACACACGAAATTAAAAGACGCCTGCTCCTTGGGAGAAAGGCGATGGCAAACCTAGACAGCATCTTAAAAAGCAGAGACATCAACTTGCCAACAAAGGTCCGTATACTTAAAGCCATAGTTTTCCCAGTAGTGATGTATGGAAGTGAGAGCTGGACCATAAAGAAGGCTGATCACCGAAGAATTGATGCTTTTGAATTATGGTGCTGGAGGAGACTCTTGAGAGTCCCATGGACTGCAAGAAGACCAAACGCATCCATTCTGGAGGAAATCAGCCCTGAGTGCTCACTGGAAGGACAGATCGTGAAGCTGAGGCTCCAATTCTTTGGTCACCTCATGAGAAGAGAAGACTCCCTAGAAAAGACCCTGATGTTGGGAAAGATTGAGGGCACAAGGAGAAGGGAACGACAGAGGACGAGATGGTTGGACAGTGTTCTTGAAGCTACAAATATGAGTCTGACCAGACTGCGGGAGGCAGTGGAAGACAGGAGTGCGTGGTGTGCTCTGGTCCATGGGGTCACGAAGAGTCAGACACGACTAAACGACTAAACAACAACAACAGCAACAGCACACACACACACACACACACACACACAACCTTCCCTTCTTGATTTCCAGCCTCCTTACAACTACAATAATTGTATGATTCAATCATCTCTCTGACATTATTTCAGTGTCTTATTGATGAGAATTGTACCTGCTATTCTCCTTTTTATAATGGCTCTGATTTTTGTTCAGATTCTTGCTCAGCAGCAGAAGCAATGGCGGAACAATGCAATTAACATTTGCCATCCCTTTGTTCCCTCTCATCTCCAATGTCCTCTTGGTATGCACAACTCTCTCAAAACTAAGCATCTCTAGCAAATGGAGGTGCAACAGATTTCTGAAGCAAAGGTGAACTTTGTTTCTGGCACGTCCAGAAAATAAGTAAATGTAAAGTCATTGAGGACAATGTGCCTGGCCTTATAGCCCTATGATCTAGTAACCTGGGGGTAATGCGGTCTGTAGAATCAAGATTGAATTGGTGGGGGGGGGGAGAGATATTATTGTACATTTCCTGCTTGCTATAACTGCATTGTTGTGTATTCCAGGATGTATACTACAGCCACCCATGATCAATGTAAGTGGGTAAGCTGCTTGCAATGGAGCATCCTGTACCTTGCAGGATCAAATCCTTTGCTTAACACATCCCCACATGTTTTGAGTGGAGGCATCAGTCGTGTGGGGTACTGCTTCAGGGGGCAGAGCATCAGGCAGGCAGGAGAGTCAGGGGGTGTCTGAAGGGGGATATGAGATACTAGCTGAGAAAGGAACATGCCACATCCAAAAGCATCCACCACCCCAAGCATCTTCCAGAAAGAGGCAACAAATTGGGTAGATCCCTCCTACTTTTTGTGACCTTTTCTTCTCACAGGAGGGGAGAGTGTTCTTATGTTCAGATGCTGCTTGTGGGCTTCCACAGGCTTCTGGTTGGCCCTTGTGAGAACAAGTTGTTGGACTAGATGTTGGGCTATTGGCCTGACCCAGCTGGGCTCCTCCTATGTTCTCATCATCATCATCATCATCATCATTTATTCGCCACCTATCCAACTGGGTTTCCCCAGCCACTCTGGGTGGTTCCCAACAGAATACAGTCATACCTTGGGTTAGATGTGCTTCGGGTTCAGTGTTTTCAAGTTACACTCCATGGCGATCCATAAGTAACGGAGTGCGTTACTTCCGGGTTTTGCCGCTCGCGCATGCGCACTCTCAAAATGACATCACGTGCATGAGCAGAAGCAGCAAAATGGGACCCGCACACACGCAGATGTGCTGCTGCGTCTTACATTTTACTCAGGATGTGAACGGGGCTCCGGAACAGATCCCGTTCGCATCCAGAGGTACCACTGTATTAAAAACAGGATAAAGCATCAAACATTAAAAACTTCCCTAAACAGGGTTGCCTTCAGATGTCTTATAAAAGTCGGATAGTTGTTTATTTCTTTTGACATCTGATGGGAGGGCGTTCCACACGGCGAGCACTACTGCTGAGAAGGCCCTCTGCCTGGTTCCCTGTAACTTCGCTTCTCGCAGGGAGGGAAGCACCAGAAGGCCCTCGGCGCTGGACCTGTGTCCAGGCAGAACAATGGGAGTGGAGACACTCCTTCAGGTATACAAGACTGAGGCCATTTAGGGCTTTAAAGGTCAGCATCAGCCCTTTGAATTGTGCTCGGAAACATACTGGGAGCCAATGTAGGATTGGCTCCCTACATGAAGACCTACATGAAGGACCTACATGAAGAATATTTCAGATTGCTGAATACTTCAGTAAGAATATTTCAGATTGCTGAATATTTCAGTAAGAATATTTCAGATTGCTGAATATTTCAGTAAGAATATTTCAGATTGCTGAATATTTCAGTAAGAATATTTCAGATTACAGCCCTCGAGAAGCCAGTTTCCAGTAAATAAAGCAAAAGATATATCTAACAAAGTGCTCAAATCTACCAGTCACTTCTTCCCATGATCTGATTTCTCTAGTACATTTCTATTCATTTTGCTACGAAGGACCTGTTTTATCAGTTCTTGGTGAAAGAGGAAAAATCAATTCATTTACTGCACTTTTCCTATATTAATTATTGCCTGTACTTTAAATGCATTTCACCAGGACCCTAAGCACATTATCTTGGGAGTCCCTGTGGAAACGTATGTCTCATTTCAGCAAAACCTATCAACCATTAGTGGTAGCCATTGATAGCCTTACCTTGCATGACTAAAACTATCAATAGCTACTAATCATGATTATTTACTGCATCTATTTATTAATGATGGCTATATTACCCAGGCTATACAACCTGGGAAGATAGCCCATCTAGGAGAAGGAAAACTCTGATCACAGGAGCAAATTTCTAGGGGCCAATAAAATATTTGAGAGGTCCGGGACTCCCAGAGTTGATGGGCATTAGCATTCAAATGTTGTGCTTTCACCATTTCATTTTATCGAGTATGCAGGGTGAGGCTTACCTGCCCCCCCCCCCGATATTTTATTCAGGTTGATTCTGATCCTAAATCTTTGATGTCTTGTAGGATATCTTTGGGAGAAGAAAAGACAACAACCTAAGATGGTTGAATGGTGGCTTGTATATCTCCTTCCAGCAACTCCTGCAGCCAAGCTGGTGCCTAACATATTGCTCTGCTTCCCTTTGGGTCACATCAGTGAGACCGAGAGGGGGGTCTTGTTGCCTAGGCAGCCCCCCAGGGAGGTCGCTTCAGTGCTGCAATGCAGCGGTTTGACTTCACCCCTGGAGGCACACTCCATTGTCTTTCAAGACAGACAGATGCCAACAAGTACCCTCAGGGTCAGAGGCATCTTGTCTCTGAATACCAACTGGTGGAGAACAACATCAGGAGACAGCTATTATGCTCCTATTTTCTTTTGGGGGTTTCCAGGAGGCATCTGCTTGGTTAGTGTGGGAACCAGATGTTGAACTAGATAGGCCTTTGATCTTATCCAATAGGTCTCTTCTTATTGTCTTAAGTAACAACTATTTTCTCAGTTGTTCTCTTGTTTTTCACACAGGTACCACTAAATCTCTTCTTTCCTTTGGGGAATATACCAATACTGGGGCTCAACCCTTTCCTGATAACCAGTTTCATGTACCTTCCAAAAGAAGTTGCGTTGATGAATTAAACATACACACACACCATTCAGGGCTAATGAACTGTGAGTATACCCCCCCCATTAATCTATAGGAAATCTCTCTCTCTCTCTCTCTCTCTCTCTCTCTCTGTGTGTGTGTGTGTGTGTGTGTGTGTGTCTGTGTGTGTAAGCTCTCTGTGGCAAGGGTGCCACCCTCCACCTAATGTTGTCATACAAATGCCACTCTCTGGCTCCCAGTTACTGAACCAATTCGAGCATAAATACATCTGTAATTTATGTTGTTCAACATTTTGCGAGAAAATTGCCTATTGTGCTCAGTTTGTACTTTTTCATTAGTGGCATGTAACTCTGCTTCCTCCAAGATTAAAATCAAAGATGAATAACTTTGAGCACATCTAAATCACTCTGCTTGCTAATTCATCTGAGATCAATAATGATTAAATGAATAATTTAATGAACCTCAATGCACACATTCAAAACAGCTTAAGTTTGCACTGCAGAGAAGTCGTGTTATTTGCATCCAGAAGAATCAGGAAAAGGAAGGCATTATTAGTAGTAGTAGTAGCAGCAGCAGCAGTAGTAGTTTATTAATCACCTTCTACACAATTGTCTCAGTGAGATATACAATAAAAACAACAAATGATAGGTAAAAACACAGAGAACAGCACATACATTTTAAACCAAACAAACAATACAATACAGAAACTCCAAAGACCCACCTAACCAGCAGGGAAAGTTTTTTTTTGGGGGGGTGTCTAATTGTTTCCAGAAAGTGTAGATAATAGGCCCCTGTCCTATGTTTTTAAAATTATTTTTATTAAACAATTTCAGCATAACAAATTATCAGTCCAAATAATCAATTACATTAATTTCCCCCCTTCCCCCACCCCTCCCTCTCCTCCCCCACCAAGGAGCTTCTCTCAGCTCCCCTCTCTGATTTCTTTGCACATACTGTTCTCTGCATGTTATAAAATTGTACATATCCTTATCTGTCATGTGTTCAACTAATAAATTTGTGGATGTTTATTCAAAACTTGCCATGGAGTCCAGATCATTTTGTTGTCTTTTTAGGTAATATGTAAAAAGTTCCCATTCTTCCTTGAAGTCACAATTGTCCTTATCATGCAGTTTGTATGTCAATTTGGCCAATTCCGCATAGCTCATCAATTTTTCTTGCCACTGTTCTTTAGTTGGGATTTCCTCATTCTTCAATCCTTCTGTGAGCAAGACTCTTGCCGCTGTTGTAGCATACATAAATAAGTTATTTTTCTTGGCAGGTCTTGTCCTACAATCCCTAACAAAAATGCTTCTGTTGGTTTTTTTTACAAATGCCCCTGTCCTATTTTGACAGGAATGCCATTCCACAGGCAGAGGAAGCCACACTAAAAGCCCTGCTCCAAGTTGCTGTGAAGTGGGCTTCTGAAATCTTTGGAAATTGCAAGATAAACTTTCCCAAAGACCATCTGGATATCCTGGAGCATTTAAGGGATATGGTGGTCTCTCAAGTATCCTTATCCTGAGCTTGGTCCAGTAGCAGATTGGCAGCCAATGCAAATCCCACAAGCGGCGCATTATATAGAGGCAGTAATTTGTCCCCCACAAACACAATCTATTACTATACACTCATCTAGATGTGGGTGAACCTGTCATTTTCTCTCATTTCCTCTTTTCCCCAGTTTTAAGTTCAGTCTTCCATATTTTGACCTCACTTTGCATTTTTTTAAATCACCGGCATTTTTGAGCAAATTTCTCCTAGCATGCACATTTGTGTATGCAATTTCACTTAATATGCACATTTTTGCAAAGCAATTCCCCCTCATATAATGCATTGCTGTATGTGAGTTTTTGGATGAAGGGGGCTGCAGACAGTTTTATTTGGGAATCAGATAAAATGGAAAGGAGTGCTGAACATGAACTACATCCCATTAGTTTTCCAGAAATGGCTTTTGCATCATGTGAAATATAATGCAGAAATGAAGAGTTATGGAAATGTCAGGGAAACAGAATAAACTGTTGTGTGAATGCAGCCTAAGCTAACCAGAATGAACCTGTTAGCTAGAAAAGGGACATTTCTACACATAATAGTAATGATTCAGAACATTAATCTTACCTGCTATAACAAACTCTATTTTAAAACACTATTAATTTAGTGTACAATATTCAGTTCTCTTAGTCATATGCTTAAATGTATGGCTTGTTTCTCCTTGCAGAAAAGATTTCTGTGTTCTCTTTGTTATAAAATATCCATGCACACCTAAAAGCTTAGAAATGTTATATCTATTAGGGTAAGGCAATTATCTTTGGTTTCTGAGAATATTTGTAAAAGAAGAAGCAGCCACAATGGATATTCTAAGTACCTATTTTTTCCTCTGTTGTAGGCAATGACAAGAAATGTAAGGTGTTTGTGTGTATACACACTATAAGAAAGATTTACCAATCTTAGGAGTGGGGGGAGAGGAAGGTGTTCCAGAAAGGCGGTAGCTTTTCATAAATCAAATTCCTTAAAAATGCTGAGTTCGTTTCAAAATCATTTTCTGCACTTAGCTATTTGAGTCTCTTCTTGCAGAGCTAGAAATTGTCTAGTGAGTTCTGTATGAAGTGTGGAAATGGATTTGTGGTCTAAAAAAACACCAAAAACCTCAATCAAAACCACAATGGGGTGGTTGTTCCAGACAGAAGAAGGCATGAAGAACAGAAAATTAGCCTTAATGCAACACACTTACTGTTGGAGGAGAGAGAGAAAAACAAAAATTTGGTAAATATTATTAAGCATCAAAACTATACCTTCTTCACATTTTATTGTAAGAGAAGTTCTTTTAGTGAGAAGCTCCACATTGTGGCTGGATCTACACTGATCTGGAAAATGCTGTATAGAAAAAACGTAGTATAGCTCTCTCTTTTTTTTATATAATAATTTTTATTAGTTTTCCAATTTTAAAACAAGACAACAGCAACATATAAACATCAACAAATACAAACAAACACACAAATATAGTTTCTTAACCTCATTTTCATAAACCTCCTTTCTCGGACTTCCCCATACCTCACCCTTTTTGCATCCTTATTTTACAGTTTTTCAGCAACCCTTTTTGCCAATTAAATTTAAACTTATTATCTTTCTCAATTTCACCTTAAATCATCAAACAATTTCAGCTGTAATTCTACGTCTTCCTTCCCCTTGACATTTTAAAGGTAAAGGTACCCCTGCCCGTACGGGCCAGTCTTGACAGACTCTGGGGTTGTGCGCCCATCTCACTTAAGAGGCCAGGGGCCAGCGTTGTCTGGAGACACTTCCGGGTCACGTGGCCAGCGTGACATCGCTGCTCTGGCGAGCCAGAGCTGCACACGGAAACGCCGTTTACCTTCCCGCTGGTAAGCGGTCCCTATTTATCTACTTGCACCCGGAGGTGCTTTCGAACTGCTAGGTTGGCAGGCGCTGGGACCGAGCAGCGGGAGCGCACCCCGCCGCAGGGATTCGAACCGCCGACCTTTCGATCGGCAAGTCCTAGGCGCTGAGGCTTTAACCCACAGCGCCACCTGCATCCCCCTTGACATTTTAGCACTCCTCAATTTTGTAACAGTTCTTAAGATATACTTTAAACTTCTTCCAATCTTCCTCCACCGTCTCTTTCTCTTGGTCACGGATTCTGCCAGTCATTTCTGCCAATCCCATAAAGTCAATCACTTTCGTCTGCCATTCTTCCAGTGTGGGTAGTTCTTGTGTCTTCCAATACTTTGCTAGAAGAATCCTTGCTGCTGTGGTGGCGTACATAAAAAAAATCTTATCCCTCCTTGACACCAATTGGCCGACCATGCCCAAGAGAAATGCCTCTGGTTTCTTATGAAAAGTACATTTAAGTACCTTCTTAATTTCATTATAAATCAATTCCCAAAAGGCCTTAATCTTTGGGCAGGTCCACCAAAGGTGAAAGAAGGTACCTTCAGTCTCATTACATTTCCAACATTTGTTATTGGGCAGATGATAGATCTTCGCAAGCTTGACTGGGGTCATGTACCACCTATAAATCATTTTCATAATATTTTCTCTTAGGGCATTACATGCCGTAAATTTAATACCGGTGGTCCATAACTGTTCCCAGTCAGCAAACATAATGTCATGGCCTAGGTCTTGTGCCCATTTAATCATAGCAGACTTGACTGTCTCATCTATTGTATTCCACCTCAGCAACAGATTATACATTCTTGATAAGTTCTTAGTATTGGGTTCTAACAATTCTGTTTCTAATTTCGATTTCTCCACCTGGAAGCCAATTTTCCTGTCTTGTTTAAAGGTCTCCATTATTTGGTAATAATGGAGCCAGTCTCGTACCTTTGACTTTATTTTCTCAAAACTCTGTAATTTAAGTTCGCCACTTTCTTGTTCTAAAATTTCAGAATATTTTGGCCATTTAGATTCCATGTTAAGTTTCTTCACCTCCTTAGCCTCCATTGGTGATAACCACCTAGGAGTTTTATTTTCCAGCAAATCCTTATATCGAATCCAGACATTGTATAATGCTTTCCTAACGATATGATTTTTGAAGCCCTTGTGGACTTTAACCTTGTCATACCATATATATGCATGCCAACCAAACCTATTGTCAAATCCTTCCAAATCAAGAATGTCTGCATTCTCAAGAAGTAGCCAATCTTTCAACCAGCAGAAAGCTGCTGATTCATAATACAATCTTAAGTCTGGCAGGGCAAACCCCCCTCTTTCTTTTGCATCAGTAAGTATCTTAAATTTTATTCTGGGCTTTTTGCCCTGCCAGACAAATTTAGATATATCTTTCTGCCACTTCTTGAAACAATCTAGTTTATCCACAATTTGCAATGTCTGAAACAAAAATAACATTCTAGGCAATACATTCATTTTGATCACAGCGATTCGGCCTAACAAGGAAAGCTTCAAATTCGACCATATTTCTAGGTCTTTCTTTACCTCTGTCCAACATTTGTCATAATTATCCTTAAATAAATTCACATTTTTAGATGTCATATTAATCCCCAAATATTTTACTTTCTTTGCCACCATCAGCCCAGTTTCATTTTGAAAATTCTCTCTTTCCGCATTTGTTAAGTTTTTTTCCAAAACTTTAGTTTTTTGTTTGTTCAACTTAAATCCTGCCACTTGACCAAAAACTTGGATTAACTCTAAAACTCTTTTTGTACTAGTGTCTGGCTCTTGTAAAGTCAATACTAAATCATCTGCAAATGCCTTCAATTTATAATGTTTGGCTCCGACCTGAACCCCTTTTACCAGCTGGTCCCCCCTAATCATATTCAGCAAAACCTCCAGGACTGATATAAAAAGTAATGGGGATATTGGGCACCCCTGCCGTGTCCCTTTTTGTATAGAAAGTTCATCAGTAACCACATTATTTACAATTAACTTTGCTTTCTGTTCAGAGTATATTGCACCTATACCATTTTCAAATCTTTGGCCTACCCCCATCCCATGGAGATTCTTCTTCATGAAGTTCCAAGAAATATTATCAAAGGCTTTCTCCGCGTCCACAAAAATTAAAACTGCCTTTGTGTTAATATTTACAGTTAGCAGTTCCTTAATATCAATTATATTCCTTACATTATCTGATAAGTGTCTTCCTGGGAGAAAGCCTGCCTGGTCCTTATGAATCTCCTCGACTAACACCCTCTTCAGTCTTTTTGCTAAAATGTCAGCAAATATTTTGTAATCCACATTAAGTAGTGATATAGGGCGGTAGTTCTTAATCTGGTCTTTTTCAGTTTCAGTCTTTGGTAGAAGTGTGATAAAAGCTTCTTTCCACGATTCAGGTGCCTTTTTCCCCTCTAATATTTCATTACAAACCTCCTTAAGCGGCTGTATTAACCATTCCTTCAATGCTTTATAGTATCTGGAGGTTAGTCCATCTGGTCCTGGAGATTTCCCTAATTTCATATTTTGAATGGCACCCTCTATTTCCTGATCTGTTATTTTCTCATTTAAATCCAACATACTTTGTTGCGAAATTTTCTGTAATCCATATTTCTTAAGAAAATCTTCTATATCTCCTTCGTTTTCCGGCCCTTGTGCATACAATCTTCTGAAATAACTCTGAAAACAGTTGCTGATCTCATTTGGTTTAAAAATGTTCTTTCCATCCACTTCCAAACTTGTGACTGTGTTTAATTTCTGTCTCTTCTTCAATTGCCATGATAGAAGTTTCCCACATTTGTCAGCTGATTCAAATGTCCTCTGTCTCATTTGCTTGATTTTCCATTCTATCTGCTGGTTCATCAATTCCATATACTGCATCTGGTAAAACTTAATTTCTCTCAAAATCTCATGAGACTTTGGTTTAGACCTCAGTTTCTTTTCTCCTTCTTTTATTTTTTCCAGAATCTTATCCTTCTTTTCATTTTGTTTCTTTCTCTTTAAAGAGTTCTGTTGTATCAGAAAACCTCGCATCACGGCCTTGCTTGCGTCCCAAATCACTCTTTTCTCAACATTTGTCCTCAGATTTATCTCAAAGTAGTCCTTCAAGGTTTTTTGGGCCTTTTTGTAAATCTCCACATCTCTGAATAGGGTGTCATTCATTCTCCATCTGAAGGAACCAGCTGTTGTCAGTTTCATTTCCATCTTCACTGCGTTATGGTCGGAGCATGTTTTTGGGCAGATTTCCACTTTTTTTTATCCTTGTAGCCATTCCACTAGTAGTCCATATTTGATCTATTCTTGTCCATGTCATCTGTGCCTTTGAAAAGAATGTTCCCTCTCTCTCAAGAGGGTTTCTTGTTCTCCAGATGTCAATCAAGTCCATATTTTCAGTCATTTCAAAAAAGGTCTTAGGTACTCTCCCCTCTTTAGAGACCACCTGTCTTTGTGCTTTGTCCATATTAGTAGAGACGACGTGATTCATATCTCCTAACAAGATCACCTTGTAATCCAGATAGTCCATTAATGTCTCATGCAATTTCTTGTAAAATTCTGCCTTCCCTTCGTTTGGTGCATAAATACCAACTGTCAAAAAATTTTCTCCTTGGATTTGTATCTCAATTGCCAAAATTCTTCCACGTTCATCTATAAAAATCAATTTTGGAGCCAATTTCTCCTTTGCGTAAATCACCACTCCTCTTTTTTTAACTTTGTCCGACGAAATAAATTCCTGTCCTAATCTTTTGTTTATAAGCAATCTTCTGTGTGCCCTTATCACGTGGGTTTCTTATAAGCATATCAAATCCAATTGTTCTTTTTTCAAAATATGAAAAACCTCACGCCTTTTTCTGGGAAGGTTCAGTCCATTACAGTTCCAAGTTAAAAATTGCAGAGACATTGTTATTTAGTTACCTCCAGCCGCTCCCTGCGGCTGATCTTCTTCCGTTGGTGACTTGAGTCCAAAAGTCAAATTTCCAAGATCTGTTTCAGACGTTGATTCTAACACTCCTTTCAAAAGGTCCTCCTCGTTTCTGTCCAGGAATTAAAGTATGTTCTTACCTCCAGAATGTATTTTGGGATGTCCTTGTAAATCTGCACAGATGCATTTTGAATCTGAAGAGTTCTCTGGTAATGCAAGTTTAGTATTTTATCTCTTTCCTCTTTAGATCTCAAAGTTATCAGGCAATCCCTTGGGATCTTCCTACCTTGCCTTCTGCCCAATCTGAAGGCCGTTGTTATCTTAAATTCTTCTTCCTCTAAGTTTACCTGCGAAAAATCTGAAAGTTCTTTTGTGAGAAAGTCCACTAGGTTGTCACCTTCATTTTCAGGGACCAGCCTAAATCTTAAATTCTTCTCTTTCCGTTGCATCTCCCACAAAGACAAGGCCGCCTCATGCTGGTCAAGCTTCTTACACACTGGTATTAAACTTTCCTGTGTAGTTTCTGCAGTTATTTTAGCTTCTTCCGCAATTTTTCGAATTGTAACGTTTTCTTGCACCAATTTGTTTATGGTCTCTGTATTAGATGTAATGCTCTTAGTATTCAAGTCCAATTTTGTTGTAAGTTCTGTCAGTTGTTTAGTATTCTCTGTGCTCTGCTTTGTCAGATTTTCTAAAGATTCATTTATTTTAAGCAGTGCTTGTGTCACTGAATCCATAAATGCGTTTATTCCCTTCTCCTGTCCAGCTGCGCCTGTTGACAGTAAGCCTGTTATTGAGGCCCTTTTCTTTTGTGTTTTAACCTTAGATCTTGTTACTATCTCTTCTGCAGGGCCGCTCATGTCCCAAGGTCTTTCCCACAGGAACAGCTTAAGTGGAAAAATCCAGTGACTTGTTTTTTAACAATCTATGTTACAACTGTTACCTTTCAGCCCTCTAGAGGGAGCATCATTGTATCCAATAAACAGGCGAAACAGGCAAAACCCAAAACCCTCAGAGGGGAAAAGTTTTTAACAACAGTCTTTCAATCTTTTAATTGCAGCAATGTTATTTCTGTAGGATCCAAGAAAACTGTATCCAATAAAGTCGCCGCTTTGCAGCAGTTCTTGTCTGACAGCCCCCTGTCAAAGTGCTTTCCCCAGGCAGTCCGTTCCCAAAGTCAGAGACAGCAGGAATTTTCACTTAATTTTTTCTCTCATGCAGGTTAAAATTAATTCCCTTTTCATCCCCCCCTTGCTCCTGCTTGCTGGGGGGGGGGGTAGTTCAAATTCAATGTCAGGGTTAAACAGTTCAAACAGTTCAAAGTTACTTTTCCTTCAAATGCAGCTTTCTAATTCCGTTGCTTTAAAAGTTCATGCAGTCCGGGGGAGGCAGACTTCCTTTATTTACCATCCCCACTTTCAGCCAAATTTCGAATATTTTAAAGTCCCAATAAGTTTTCCAATCCTACTTACGGGTATTCAATTTCAGTCCAAATTTCAGGAAGAAATCGGCGCTCTCCGCTAATGGCGATGCGGCTTCACTCCACGGGCTGGGTAGCGACTCTCAGCACCGCACGATCCCCTGATGCTCCTCCGGAGCCTTTAAAAAGGCTCTTTTGCAGTAAAGGGGGGCGCAAATGGTGCCCGCCAAGTCTCCTTGTTCACAGGCTTCCGCGCCTGTGATTTTAGGGGTCCCCGCTTCGCCATAGCGGTAAGACCCGAACTCGTGAAGCAGCCCTCTCTCCGGAGATCGGGGAGAGAACCGCCATTAAGCGCTGGTGCCGACTGGAAGCCGCCGTAGTTTAGCTCTCAATGCAATTTTACATTGATGATGGATAGCTGCTCTACAGCACCCTCTGGTGTCACATTCATATTAAGCATTTTTAACATTTTAACTGACCAATGTAGAATCAGTCCTGTATTCTAGTTTTGCCAAACTGTTCTTTGTAGCCTTACATCTTTGGATGATAAGGTTCTTTTTTATTTTGCTCTCACCAGCAACTTGCAACTTGGCTCAGTTTCTTGAGTCACCTGGAGTGGAGAGACATGCTTAACAAACACTCCCACACAGCATACTGTGGTCATCAGAATATTAAAGGCTACCTTACACCAGGCCTTCTATTTGTCCATTAAACCCATTGTTATCTACTCTAGCAGTGACTCCCCATCATCCCAGGCAGTAAGTATTTCACATCATCTGCTATCTGAGATCCTTATAATTGGGTCGAACCTGGCACCTTCTGCATGCAAAGCATTGCTCTGTCATGGAGCCACAGTTCCCCAATTGCAAAAGTTAGGAAGGTCTGAGTCATACAGTGGTACCTTGGTTCTCAAACTTAATACATTCCGGAAGTCCGTTCCAAAACCAAAGTGTTCCAAAACCAAGGCGCTTTCCCATAGAAAGCAATGCAAAATGGATTAATCCGTTCCAGACTTTTAAAAACAACCCCTAAAACAGCAATTTAACATGAATTTTATAAAACAGCAATTTAACATGAATGATACCATCAATCCATAAAATGAAAGCAATAATCAATGTTTTGTACTATAAAATAAATAAGATAGTATTGTAGATAATAAAAAATAAAAATTTCTTACCTGTGCTGATGATAGTCATTGTTTGGATGGGGGCTTTTATCCATTTCTTTAGTCACACAATCAGTAGCTGAACTGGGTTCCACAGTCAACAAAAACCAATTAACCGAAAAAGCCACAAAAATGCAAAATAAATTGCAAAAATAAAAGCACCAAACTTAATCTGTTCCGGAAGTCCATTGGACTTCTGAAGTGTTCAAAAATCAAGGTGCAGCTTCTGATTGGTGCAGGTGCCCCCAAAACAATAGCCAACAGCCACATCAGACGTTCAGCTGCCGAAAAATGTTACAAAACCGGAACATTTCTAAACCCCCCTTTAAATCCAAATCAACGAAAAGAAAAGTACTCACTCTGAAACTCACCTACAGATGATACCTAACACCAAGAAAACTAGCGCTAATACGCCCAGGAACCTCACCAAAATGCTGGAGAGGGAGCACCTCCACAGGCACATACCACCACATGTGGTGAGAGTGCCCCAAAATCCATCGCCTTCACCCTGGTCTGGCTCCCCTTTATCACATACACAGCCCAACAAGACAATGACAAAAATTCACCAACAGCATACAAATCAGTATGGCTAACCTGATCCAAAACACCCACCTACCCCACTCACACATGAAAACAAAGACCACCACAGCCAATCACAAACAAACAACCACACCCTAGGCCAACCACAACCTCTCTCACCACCAAAGGAACACAAGTGAAGAGCAGAGAACCTGCACAAGCGACACTGACACAAAACCCCACATATATTCAGTAAAATAGAAACATCACCACCCGACCCCACCCCCACCCCCACTCCACCTCTTTCTCCCTTTTCTTCCTAATGTCTCAACAAATGAAACTGATCTGTAAAAAAATGTTACTTGGAAAAAAAGAGAGAGAGAGACATTGCACGTACTTTTGTAAACCAAGAAAATCTTTAAGAAAAATATATTTAAGAAAAAGAAAAGAAAACTGGAACACTTACTTCCGAGTTTTCGAAGTTTGGGAACCAAGGTGCTTGAGAACCAAGGTATCACTGTATTACGATTTCTGGAGAGACTACTTTATCTGCTATATATGGCATTCTTCTGCCACTGGAGGAGGCAGAAGGAGTCTGTCCTCCACGGATCTAAAAGCAAAGTATCTTTTTGTTCTTTTGGCTGAAGATATCAACCCCCTTCAGATGTTCACACACTTAGAAACGCAGGCAGGGAACAATGGACACATATATGCCCATTGGCCTGCCTCCTCCATCACAGTCCCTTCACTCGACTGTGCAGCCTTGCTTGTGTTGAAGGCTGAGCTTCTGCAGCCCTCCCTGTGTGATCTAGAACCCTGGAAGATTCCGCGTCATGTGTGAACAAGCCGAGAGCTAAACTCACTTGAAAGCAGCAGGACACAATTTGGCGTGGCATCGCAGCCTAAATTAACGAACGTAGGGCAGTGCATTAGAAACAGCCAGTGAATTATTGCCCATCATCTCTCTAATTTGGCCTTCTTCCTGTTATAGTGTTATCCTGAAATGGTTATTTTGAATTTTGAAAAAAAAAATAAAAATCTTATTAAGCAGCACATTTATATTGCCAGAAGGCCTCCTATCTTATGCTCCTAACCAGCTTCATTACAGTGTTAACTTGTGCTTTGACAGTGTTTTCTGCCGTGAGCAGTTCATATGACTAATTAAAATGTGATTCTCCATTCTATTTGTTATTACTTCCATTATCTTGCTCACAGCACACAGGCCTAGCAACATGTTTATGGGGTTCTGCAAGCTCATCTAATTTAATATTTCTTTCGGAAATGAAATATCCTCATTGGGCGGCGGCTGCCCTTGGAACTGTAGGCTCACTTTCAGCTCATCTGTTAGGGTTTAACCAATTTTAAACCATGCTTTCCTTCTTCCAGTGCAGAAAGATTCATTCTACTGGGGAGAGAGGGATACAGAAAGAGAGAAGGAGAGAGAGGGGGGTGGGGAGAGAGAGAACAAACTATAATATTAATCTTCATCCACATACCCTCCAACATGCCCTATAGGAAAACTGGCAGGGTTTTTTTTGAGCAGGAACTCGGGGAAACTGAGTTCTCTTTGTCAGCATCGCCCTTGAGCCAGTGCCACAAACTGGACTCATCCACTTCAGCCCCGACTGGGCTAGGCGAGCTGGGTAGCACTTCCAGAGACCACCTTCTGCACAGGAACAGGTCAAAGTGCTGTGGACTCACAGCTTAGAGTTGTGAGCACCGGATTCACTTCCACAAGAAGACAGTCGTCGCACAACAGAGTATAGCAGAGTACAGCAGAGCATAAACGACTCAGAGAGCAGCTCTGTAGAATATCTTCTTTATTCTATCTACAACTATAATACAACTATATACAGAGCTAAATGAGGTCTAAGCATAAATGAATGCTGAACTGCACTGAGTGTCTGCAGCTGCTCTTAGCAGCAACCTTATCTATACACACAATCTCTAACACTCAGTCTCTCTCTCTCCAACACTGACTGACTCTTTGACGTTAGGCTGGAGCGGAATAAGTAAAGAGCAGAACACAGCCCCCTCCTCTCTGGAAAATCACCAGACTCATCAGGAGATTCTTGGATATGGGAGGGGTGAAATCTCCTCACTCTTACCCTTTGAAATTAAATAAATTTGGGGAGCAGGGGGCTGGAACGGATATATACTCAATGCCCGAGCCAAATTCCCACCTATATCTGTAATAAATAAATTTGTGGCTATTTCTTATACTGATCATTATCTACTTTAATTTATTAATCACATCTTACATTTAGCCACTGTCCGGGGGGGGGGGCACTATGATTGGACCTGCAACAAACAAATAAACTTTGTGGTGAGTTCCCCCACCTTTTTCTCTCCCAGAAAAAAAGCACTGAAAACTGGGGTGTGCATATTTCGAAGCCACAATCTGGCGGGAGCTGAAATCTTATGGAAAAACATGTCTCTTTTTCTTAGCTTTCTAAAATGAGGGAAAGCACGCTTTGTTTCTCTTTTTCTTTTCAAGGAGAGGAATATAAACCTACTGTTTGGTCACCTTTTAGTCAGGTAGCTATGGTGCTTTTCACAGTGGCTGCCAGCTAGTGGCCATCATTTTATTTCCCAGAATGCCCTCTGAACAATGCTACATCATTACTTAGCAGTACTCCTAGGGGGTCCTGGGAAATTAGTACTACTACTGTTATTACTATTATTCCTTTTACAGGTTGCTTACTATCAGAAAGTCTCAAAATAAAATCTGCAAGCCTCTATTAATGCCCCTTATTTATTTCCCAGAACTAGCTCCCCTCAGAACAATTCTATGGCATGACATCATTCCAAGGGAGTTCTGGGAAATAAGCATGAGAGCCTCTATTACTCAGATGGGCATAGCTGTCAACTTTTCCCTTTTCTTGCAATGAATCCTATTCGGAATAAGGGAATTTCCCTTAAAAAAGGGGGAAACATTGACAGCTATGCAGATGGGGGCATGGAAAATAAAAATGGTGGCCTCTAGTGGAGATGGGGTTGAATTCAATTTTGTTCGCATTTAAAGTCAAACCTACTTAACTTGCACATTCCAAAACAAAACGAGGTCTGGGATACAGCAAAAGTTTGACATTCAAATGCAGTTCTCCAACTGACCAATATATACAAATGCACACACTTGGTCCATGTAATGCATATATTAGAGAAAACAACATAAAAATGCACTAGTATCTGGTTAGGGTGGAAATTGCTTTGCAAAAAATGTGTATATGAAGCAAAAATACATAGAAACGTTAGTATATTAGGAGAAATTCACACTAAGACTGATTAATTTTTCACAAGGACCTTTTTTAAAAAAAGCAGACTGATGTGGAAATGAAGGGAACTGAACTAAAGATGGGGGGAGGAGGGGGAAGAAACCAAAACTTGCAGATTCACCCATCCCTACAGGAGGGTTACTGCCATGCCAGGACATATTCTTTTTTGTATACTAAAGGGGGTGGAGATTGTTGAAACATCCCAGCATCAGTATAATGTTTAGAACAGCAACAAGGAAGGAACAAAAAGCTAACTGGGTTTATTATTTATTATTGAAAATAATTTCCTGTGTCAGAGAGTTCCACAAGCCAACTGTCCACTGCAGGAATGCTAACCTGCTGATTTTACCTTGACTCAACAATCTGACTCAGCCCTTTTGTGATAGCCATGGTCAATAGTCTGTTAACCCAGTGTTTCCCAACCGGTGTTCCGCGGCACACTAGTGTGCGGCGAGACGTTGCCTGGTGTGCCGTGGGAGGGAGGCGGGCGAGTCGGGCGGCGAGAGGCCTTAGGCGCCCTGCAGAAAGGCGTCCTCTTTGTGGGTGGGTTCTCCCCCCTCCCTTAGCGCATCGTATTTAGTTGGGGATTCTGGAGAGGGGGGCGGGGGCGCGCTGGCCCCGAGCGGAACAGACGCGCCGTCGTCCCCACCTCCCTCTCCTCAGTAGCTCCAAGCCGACTGACTGAGGGTGGGACGCGGCCAGCGGCGTCCTCTCTCTCTCTCTCTCCGCCTCCCAGCACCGCTTTTCCCGAGGCGGGCGCGCGCCTAAGGCTCAATGGGAGCAGCCTGGAGGCTTGGCGGCCTCTCAGCGGCTCATGACGGGCGTCCCCGAGGCGGGAGGTGCTGAGCAGGGGCTCTGCGAGAGGGCGCGAGGGATGCGTGGTGGTGCCTGCGCGCGCGTGACTTAAGAGGGCGACCTGCTGCCTCTCCTCTCTCTCCCCTCCCTCCCCTCATGGGCACGGAGTCCCCGGCACAGCTTGGCGCTACTACAGCTACAGCTGCTGCTGCTGCTCCTGCTTGGATGAAGGCGGCTGCTTCTTCCTAACGCCCAGCCTCTGACGGACCGCAGTCTCCCGCCCTCTTTTTTTTTTTTTTTTTGGCGGGATGCTGAGGTAAAGGATCCCCTCGCGCGCGGGCGGACATCTCTTTGGGCAGGGCACGTGTGGAGGCTTAAGGTGGGGAGTGTGGAGGGGTTGCCGCTTGCGAGGGGAGGGTTCATATTGTATTGGGCTGCGGTGTGGGCGACACGGCTCTCCAATGGCCAGCCCGCGGAGGAACATTGAGTTGGAGCATTTCGAGGAGAGGGACAAAAGGCGCACTGAATAAAGTATTTTATAATTTTTCATATTTCTGTTTACTTACTATTTCATAATAAAGTAATTATAAAATACTTTCTTTGTGTTTATTTGATTCCTATTAAAGAGAGTTACTTTATATATAGTCAATATAGGCACAGAGTTAATTTTTTAAACATTTTCTAATGGTGGTGTGCCTCGAGATTTTTTTCATGAAACAAGTGTGCCTTTGCCCAAAAAAGGTTGGGAAACACTGTGTTAACCTAGCAAGAATATTCCTCCATCTTCCCCAGATAAGTCCTAGAGGCCCATGCTGGAATTTGTGTTCTGAAGTTAGTAATCCTTTAGTAATCTGCAGCAAAATGGTTAATGACATCTGCAGGCCCTGATATGCAGTTAATTACTGTAATGTAGAACATCTTGAAGAAGAACGTTGCATGTACATATTACCAATTAACCCACAAATCTGGGAAGCAAAAGACAGCAATTAATAGAACACTCTCCTGTCATTGTAATTACAAGCTCCGTGTGAGAGTCCAATGTAAGAAGGATGTGAAATCCAATAATTAGTAAAGATTTCAAAAGCATAGAGAAAGCAGAATGTTCTAGGTCACATAACAGGGAGGAATATTATGGTATTGGGAGCAGGAGAGAGAGTGGTGGTGAATAGAAGGTTGCAACACATTTTGGAAAGGCTCTTTGCACCTTTGCTTATGGTCCAACCACGTGTAAATCTGTTCTTAGACTCTGGAACAAGGGCCAAGTCTAATTCTGCCTTAGTACATTCTGAAAATCCCTCATCTTTTGGTAGAGCAAGATCTTGCGGTCACTTGATGAAGATGTAGACCTGGAGCTGGTTCACACCAGAGCTTATTCAACACAAAATCAACAGCCTTGGACTTCCTCCCAAGAATCCTGGGAACTGTAGTTTCTGAAGGATGCTGGGAATTGCAGCTGTGTGGGGTGGAAACTACAGTTCCCAGGATTCTTTGCAGGCAGTCATGTGCTTTAAATGTGTGTTAGGTGCGCTTTAAGTAGGTCTGCCCCTAGCGTGCAGCTGCTGTGAAAAACATGGATTCCACATTAGGGATCATTAGGAAATGGACTGAAAATAAAAATGTTGGTATAATAATGTTATTATACAAATCTATGTTCCAATAATACTGGGTGCAGTTCAAGTCACCTTGGAAAGGATATTGTAGAAATGGGAAAAGTTTCCAAAAGGGGGCAGTCAAGAGGCTGAGAAACTCCCCTATGAGGAAAGGTTGTAATATTGGGCCGCTTTAGTTTAGAGAAAAGATAATTAATGGGAGACATGACAGAGGTGTCTAATTCCTGGATTCAACTGCCCAATTATACACCTCTAATCATTCCATTAGTTAAAGCTATGGTTTTCACAGTAGTGATGTATGGAAGTGAGAGCTGGACCATAAAGAAGGCTGATCGCCGAAGAATGGATGCTTTTGAATTATGGTGTTGGAGGAGACTCTTGAGAGTCCCATGGACTGCAAGAAGATCAAATGTATCCATTCTTAAGGAAATCAGCCCTGAGTGCTCACTGGAAGGACAGATCCTGAAGCTGAGGCTCCAATACTTTGGCCACCTCACGAGAAGAGAAGACTCCCTGGGAAAGACCCTGATGTTGGGAAAGATTGAGGGCACAAGGAGAAGGGGACAACAGAGGATGAGATGGTTGGACAGTGTTCTCGAAGCTACCAGCGTGAGTTTGACCAAACTGTGGGAGGCAGTGGAAGACAGGAGTGTCTGGCGTGTTCTGGTCCATGGGGGTCATGAAGATTCAGACACGACTAAACAACTAAACAACAACAATCATTCCATTGGCCATGCTGAAGGGAGATGGAGTCAAGCAATCTCTAGAGAGCACTTTTTTGGCTACCCTGTGCTAATATTAATTCATTAATTCAGATTTCTCAAGCCAGGAAAGAAAGCCTTCATTATAAGCATACCCTGTAAAAAGTTTAACCCTGCTACAAAAAGTCTTTCATAATAACAAGGTCTTGCAACACTTTCTTTTGGAGGGGAGTAGCGAAGTGCTCAGATCTGGGCTTTGGAGACTCTCCAGGGAAACAAAGTTTCACAGCTGCTTATTTTGAGAGATGGTAAAACATTCTTCCTGTGACGACTTTATCATCTCATTTTCACATGGGGAGATGTTTGTTTGAAATAGATGGCACATTTTAAAAAGTTACTATACCAAAAGGAATGCCAGTTAACAAGAGTAAGTTCAATGGAGGTGCTATCTGCAGCAAAGGCTATAATGACCAGGGGTCAGCAAACTTTTTCAGCAGGGGGCCGGTCCACTGTCCCTCAGACCTTGTGGGGGGCCGGACTATATTTTGAAGGGGGGGAAATGAACAAATTCCTATACCCCACAAATAACCCAGAGATGCATTTTAAATAAAAGGACACATTCTACTCATGTAAAAATACACTGATTCCTGGACCGTCTGCAGGCCGGATTTAGAAGGTGATTGGGCCGGATCCGGCCCCTGGTCCTTAGTTTGCCTACCCATGCTAATGACCATACCATGGCCTGCAGACATACATCTTATTGGGGGGTGCGGTATATTGGGAGTGGGGTATGAGGTTTGTCACATCGTGATGCCTGCTTTTTGGCACAATCTGCCCATGGATCTAACAACTGAAAACACACCCCATTCACCTGGGTCTTGCCCTGACCACTAATATTGGTTCCTGGTGTTCCTGGTTCCTGCCCTTGATATTTAAACTTTGCTTCACTCAGCTGCATTTTACTGCAATATTTTGTCGAAATGCTAGGGCCTCCTTGCAGGGGTCCTGGGACGTGCCATCAAATCCCAGATGCCCAGCAAGATGGGAGGAGGCTATACTCCCATGTCCTAGGACACCTCCTCACCTTCTCATTGTCCATGTTAAGGTCTTGAACTTGGGGGAAGAGAAAGATATGAGGTGGTGCTGGGCACTGTGGGAATCAAAACAAAACAGAGACAGTGTGGAGGGCAAGCTGTGCCTGCTTTGATTATATTCTCCAAATACGACAAACTTAGTTTTGGCATAGTTACTGTAACTCTTAGATGTTTTTATTTGCACAGTTGGCCAAATTTGACCAGCATCCTTCTGAGTCCAGTTTTGTTCAGCAAGAGAAAGGGATAAATGGACCAGGAGGAGAAAAAGGGAGAGAGGGAGAGAGGGAGAGAGGGAGAGAGAGAGAAGGAAGGGGATTATAGTCTCAAGAACACTTGCATACTCTTCACAATCTATTTGCACTTCCACCCTTAGCAACCAAAGGCCAGGGATTTTCTGAATGACAGCCATGTCTTCTGTCAGCTATGCCAGTTGCAAGCTTTGGAGAGCCCTTGGGTAGGCTTACTTGCTCCTTGCTAGCATCACATTCACTCGCCACTTCTCTGTCTGTGGGACCCCTGAATTGGTGTGGACCTTTGCAGGGGCCCAACGGTGTTGATCCTTGATGCTGTCCTTGACAACCATAGCTCATCCAAACTTCCTTTTGTGCCGCATCTGTAGGCACAGGTCTGGGCTATCTGTGTCAGTGTTCAAGTGCTGCATTTTCTTGGTGGTTTTCTCTGGGAAAACCTGCATTTTGCCACTGAATCAGAGCAAAAATCAACTGGCTTTTCGTTCCAATTCAGTGGTAAAACATGGGTTTTCCCCAAGGACAGGGCGTAACAAGCATAAAAAGATCACACCGCTTGGACCTCGATCTGGGAAGCCTGGACCTGTGCCTGGAAAGTGTGGAGCAAAGGATGGATGAGCCCTCTGTTGTAAAATATTAGAAGCCCCATTCTCTCTTCTTGGAGGTCTCCACTAATTCTCCCTCCACTGTCAGAAGTAGCAGGCTGTCAGAGCTGGTTCAGCTGCAGGTCATTGCAGAGATGAGCAGTAAAGTTGACTCTACATTCAAGGAAGCAGAATACAGGCTGGCTCCCAGCAAAGCATTTGCCAGAACTGACCACCTGGGATTCCCACTTCCCTCAAAGTCTCCTCCCTGTCTGACTGTTTCCCCTGCAATTTTAAACTCTGTCAGGAGTCCCCCACCCCATGCTCTTTGTTCTGCTACATGCAAAAGCCTTTGAGCCTTAGGAGACAAGGCTGAATACAAAAGGACTGGTAGTCTCCTGTGAATCTGTTACAGCCTCAGCCCTCAACTTCTCCCCCTCAGCTGTCTGTCCTACATCTGCAGTGCTTTCTGCCTCTTCCTCTCTCTCACTGAAGCCTGCTGCTTGTTCAGCATTCAGCCACTTTTCCCCTTTCATCCTTTGCCCTGTCTTCAGTCTCCCATCACCCTAGCTCTGATCCTTCCTCTTCTGAAGCTTCCCTAGGCAGTTCTCCAGCTGGGCCTCCCACCACTCTTCCTTGTCCAGCCAGTCCCTGACATCTTCCTTTGAATGCCAATTGCTGGAAACTGCAGGTGCAGAGAGGGCTGTCTTACTTAGGTCTTGCTTGTGGGCTTCCCATAGCTTGTCCACTGGAAGAACAGGGTGCTAGACTCAATAGGTCTCCCCATGGACTCCAACAGGGCTCCTCATAGGCTCTCATGCCTCCAGATTGCTCCCCAGTTCCCCGGGCTAGCAGGAACCCACCCACCCACATTGATAATGGAAATGGAGAGATTTGTCTCCCTTTGTAGAAAACGGCGCATTAAAATGCTCTTAATATGTGATGAGAGAGGCAGAACTCAGTGCTGGAATATTCATGCAGCATCTGGAATGACTGGCGGTAAAGCATCTGTCTCTTCCCCTGCCCCTCCAAAACGGCGGAAAACACCACTCAGTCTGAAGATGCGGCATCCTGTCCCCATTTCCCATCTGACTCCCTCTATGCCTTGGCTCAGCTGCATCCCAATGTTCCCTTTCCCATAACCTGCATGCTTTGGCAATGATGATGAGGCTTTTCAAAGCAGAATCACTCTTGTAGTGCCACAGGCCAATTTGTTTAGCCTGCAGCACACTTGTAATGTTTGGGTTGATTACCGCTTCTAACAAAACAGTCCCTTGCGGTTTTTCGCTGCGTTTGAATATATTCCAGTCGTGTGTGCAGGAGAGGAAGACTGCGTATGTGTGTGCTTTTGAAAATAAGTGGGAAACGAGTCTGACACAAATGATGTTTTAATTAGCCTAGAAAAAGAAGGAAGCGTTGGGGACAAATGTGCTCGACTGAGGGACACTTACCTCCAGGAGAAAGGTCTGGGAAGAAGGAACTCTTTGAGTATTTGCCCCGCAGAGATAAAGCAGCTTGGATGAAAAGGTGAATTGCAATGCATTGGTATTGACTAACCTGTGTTGCACTATGACATAACACAAAGGAAGCAAATCTTCATTGCAGATTTGCAATTAGGGTCAGGAGCGGTGTTATGGCGAAGAAAAAGAGCCCCACCCTTCTGTGTGCAGAAATCATCTGGGCTGGCAGTCAGGTCAAATTTCAACACCAGCATTGACCCATGGAGGCAGCCATCCAGCCATTCCAGTAATGTCCCTGGGAATTATTGCAAGCCACTTCTTGAATTGGTAATTTAGTGTGGTGGTGGTGGTATAAGTTAGATAAAGAACCCCTCAGTCACCTTGCTGAAATTCAGCCCCACCTGAAAGTGCTACCCAGTGCTTTTTTCTGGGGGGGGGGGGACGCATACCCCTAAACATTTTGTGAATCGTTGTACTTTTGTCCATTTACTGTATTTATTTTCCCCGGTTTGAACAATAAAATGGTGGTCTTCTTGAGTCAAAATGAGAGTACCCCTAAACATTTTTTTTTGGGGGGGGAGCAGTGGTGCTACCACTTTTCTGCAGTTCCCAAAGTCATTGATACTGACCCTCCTAAATTTCTTGGGGTGGTGGGAATCAATGGTCCCACGAGACTTCCAGAATTATTATTAAACAGCTGTTGTTCTAATGACATCATGCTTAGGCTGGATCTGTAAAAATGCTGTAAAATAATAATAATATAGCTCTCAGTGCAATTTCAATGCAATTTCCCATTGCTGACTGAACGCCGCTCTACAGCGCCCTCTGTGCCACATTTTCATACATTTTCAACATTATAACCCACCAGTGTAGATTGGTCATTAGGTTTTTGATTGTGGTTCTATTGTTATCAGATATATTGTGCATTATCGCTTTGATGTCAGCTATCTTGGAAGACCTATCCTTTAAATGATGGATGGATGGTTGGATGGATATAATAGTGGGGAAATTGCCACTTTCCCTCTGACATCCACAGTGGGAAGCTTATACTCAAGTTGACCCAAATGCAAGCAAGGCGAACCCTCCATGCAGTTGGAGACTCCCATAAAGCAGAGTTCCCAACACAGGGGATTCTGCTTACATTCAAGTGAGCATTACTACAAGACGCCTGCAGACCTGCTCCACTCAACATGGGGAAGGCTGGGGCTGAGGGAGCAGAGTCAAGGGGCAGTGCATCCTGATTTGCCACTTGAGGTGAAACGGAAAGTGCCGCCTTGCCCTGCTGCCACTGCCGCTGCCACACCCACCACCACCTACCTGCTCCTGCTGCTGCCACCGGCTCTGATGCTGCCTTTGCATGCTCTGCTATACCCACTGCTGGCAGAGAAGTGCTAATACCATTGGCATGGATTTCAAGGGAGATCATGCTGATTTGGGGTGAGATTTCGCCCCAAATGGATGCTATCTTGCCCACAATTGGCACCGATGTTGGTGCCACCTGGGGAGCTTCTGCCCCCTGAGGCAGTGGTCTCACCCTGTCTACTTGGCTGGGCCAGCTCTGGCATAGCCTCATGCCTAGGGATGTTAGTGGCAGGGCTTGTGTGCACACCCCACCCCCTCCATGGATTTGCCTTCACGTTTTAATGAAAGATGTGCTCAAAGCCTTTGCTGCTGTTCATAGGTGTCTCTCTCTCTGTGTTGAATAATCCTTTGCCTTGTCTTCAGATGCGCATTATTAAACAAGGGGGAAGGGCTTGAGTTAAGGAACCAATCTGGCAACAGACTGGACCTACAAGAGGCCAATGGCCTCCCCTTCCTTCATTCCCTTCATTCTTTGCTTCCTGGAATGTGGGTTCCCCAGCTGCAGGATTTGTCCACACTGTTCCAACATGTTTTGTCCAGCTGAGTATTACCTGACTGCAGTTCTAACATGTTAAGACTGCTTTGAACTCTTTTTGCAGGCATGATGACAGGCTGAACAGTCCTTGACCCTCCTTCACCTAGAGAGCTCTGCAAGTCCTCATTTACCAACCAACCTAAATCAGGCAATGCAGTCTGTGTTCAGGGATTTCAATAACTTTTAGCATCTGTTTAAGCACCTTTAGCAAAGCCCGCCATGGAGGTTCGCTCTTACACTGTATGAGCCTCCCTCCCTCTCTCTTTAATTGAAGCTGTTTGCATGGACTGTGCTTCCTCCTGCTTACTTATAGCAGCAATCTGTGTTTGCCCAGCGATCTGACTTCCTCCACGATACAGCGAAACAATGAGAAACATGTCAAGGGCGTGTCAGATGGAGGATTAAGGCAGGGTGCTTTGACACAGAGTTGGGGGCAGGCCAAGGAAGCAAACTGAGCATGGCCAGCGTTAGAACGTGACAAAGAAGTTGCACCCAAAGCCAACTCGTTTTGCATTCACACTTGTAATTAAAAGCGGTCCTGGCAGCAGCACAGAGCAGAAGATTTCAAGAGGGAGCCAATGTCAATAGAACAGGCTCTCCTTTAGCAACATGCCCCTCTCCCAGGAAAGGATGGCAGGTAGCAGCAATGCAAGGTTGTGTGGCCCCCAGTATCCCTCCCCATGTTCTATGAGCGAATGCCCCAAAAGATCTTTGGAACTTCCCGTCTATTGACATCAAGTACAGTGGCACCTCGGGTTAAGAACTTCATTCGTTCTGGAGGTCCGTTCTTAACCTGAAACCGTTCTGAACTTGAGGTATCACTTTAGCTAATGGGGCCTCCCGCCGCATTATTCTGTTCTCATCCTGAAGCAAAGTTCTTAACCCGAGGTACTATTTCTGGGTTAGCTGAGTCTGTAACCTGAAACATCTGTAACCTGAGGCATCTGTAACCCGAGGAACTTTCCTTGTACTTCACATAAAATGAATTATCTGAAGGCACCATTCCAGCCAGGTAAAAACCCTCAAGGAGAGTGCAAAGCAGGGCTGGTGAGGGGGGCATAGCTGTCAACGTTTCCCTTTTTTAAAAAATGGAAATTCCCTTATTCCGAATAGGATTCCTCACAAGAAAAGAAAAAAAGTTGACAGCTATGGAGGGGGGTGTCCTGGGGTGGGGGGGGCAGATATTATTATTATTATTATTATTATTATTATTATTATTATTATTATGGCAAAAGCTATGTGCTTATGGCCATCCCAGTGACCTTCTCTCTCTACAAAAATGAATGTGCAAATTACAGCAAAGGAGATGATCTAGCCAGACAGGTAGTGGTCATTGGGAATGCACCACTTACCTGGAGGCCTCCTGGCAGTGATGTTGCTGCCATCTGTTGGGAAAGAGAGGGAGAGCAGTGAGGTCATTGATCTCCCACATTTCCTAGTTGGCAGCCTGAACTTTTTTTTTTACAGCGGATTGCAAGTTCTGCTGTTAACATCATTGAAGGGGGTAGTAATTGGGTTTTAATACAGCTCATTTTTTTTTTAAAGGCCTGCTTTAGCATGCCAGAGCCTGTCCCGCTGCCATAAAGCTGTCTCTTCCTTACAAATTATGCACTAGTTTTTAAGTATTTAGGTCAAACACTCCTTTTAAGAGTTGACAAGGAGAGGAGATGAATGCATGCTATAAATATACTTGGAGTCTTGCATTTCCGTTCATCATAACAAGGGGCGGTGGCGGAAGCTCTGCTATATCTTTTATCTCTCCCAATGCCCTAGGCTAACCAAATGAAATGCTTGCTTTAAAGTGTAAAGCAAAATCTTAATTCATGTACTTCCTTGTTTCCAGCATCATTATGAGTCAGTATGATCAGGCTTCCGAAGCTGCCTTAAGAAACAAAAGTCTCTGTGGCAGATCAAGGCTCAACAGAATAAAAATAAAGCTAAATCCAATTAGGATAAAGTAACTGTCAACATGATGGGGGGGGGGGGCAGGGAGGTGGTTGCAGTTTCATATTTATAGACCAGTTCCCATCCCTAGCAAAACTGGGCATTTCCTGTGCGCAATAATAAATGGAAGTGGTAGTTCTTTGATGGAGTAGACTTCCCTCTTGCAGTCTATTTGACTTTTGCTACTGAGAGCAGTTGTACACCTCTGTAAGAGAGTAAGTGAATGCCTGCTGCTTCTGAAAACAACAACTGTGCAACAAGTTCCCTGCCTCTGACTCTTCATCTCATCTCATGACATCATGGCATTCCACATTCCCCTGCCCTCTGATATCTTAAGATCTCAAGCAGAGGCAGAGAAATAAACATGGGAAACTGCAGCAATAAGGTGCAGGGCCTTTAAAAAAAAAACATCCCTACCCTCTATCTTCTTTTCTTTGGCGATCACTCGTAGCTGAGTAAGATTCCCTTCCATGAAAACGGTCTTAATGGTGAATCTGTAAGTGACCATGGAGGCCAATTCTGGATCCACACATCCTTCCACAGTGGGGACCTAGGTTTCTGAGCGGGAGTTGATCATGGTGAGGGTTTGCCAAATGTGCCTTCCACTAATAATAATAATAATAATAATAATAATAATAATAATAATAATAATAATAATTTGTTATTTATACCCCGCCCATCTGGCTGGGTTTCCCCAACCACTCTGGGCGGCTTCCAGCAAAACACTAAAATACAATAACCTATTAAACATTAAAATCTTCCCTAAACAGGGCTGCTTTTAGATGTCTTCTAAAAGTTTGGTAGTTATTTTTCTCTTTGACATCTGGTGGGAGGGCGTTCCACAGGGTGGGTGCCACTACCGAGAAGGCTCTCTGCCTGGTTCCATGTAACTTGGCTTCTCGCAGCGAGGGAACCGCCAGAAGGCCCTCAGTGCTGGACCTCAGTGTCCGGGCTGAACGATGGAGGTGGAGACACTCCTTCAGGTATACTGGACCGAGGCTGTTAGTTCGATTCTCCTTTTTGCCCTGAGTTTGTGCTTCTTCAAAGTCCACGACACCTTTGGTAAAGGCTGTTTTCCAACTGGAGCACTCACAGGCCACTGTATTAGCCAACAGAAATCACAGAAGGAAGCAGAAAGCTTTTGCTATTTGCTCTGCTTCCATTCAATTCCAAAAGAGCTCATTCCTGACTCCTGGCTGTATTTCCTGCCCCAACCCAGGAATCAGAGGTTTTATTTCTTCAGATAAAAAACGGACAACTCTGTTTTTTTGTTCCCAACCTTTGGATCTTCCTTGAGCTTGCCCTTGTAGAGAAGCCTGGTGATGCCACATCTTGAGAGCAACGCTTTGGGACACTGCTGCACAGCTCCCTGTTAACAATGCATTGTGTCCTGTGTTTCCACCTGATTCCACATGGACTCATTCCTGACTCCTGGCTATACTACTTGAGCCATGCTGCACATAGTTAAACTATGGAACTCACTCCCCCAGAAGACAGTGATGACCGGCAACTTGGATGACTTTAACAGATGATTGGGCAAATTACAGTGGTACCTCGGGTTACAGATGCTTCAGGTTACAGACTCCGCTAACCCAGAAATAGTACCTCAGGTTAAGAACTTTGCTTTAGAATGTGAACAGAAATCGTGCGTCGGCAGCGGGAGGTCCCATTAGCTAAAGTGGTACCTCAGGTTAAGAACAGTTTCAGGTTAAGAACGGACCTCCAGAATGAATAAAGTTCTTAACCCGAGGTACCACTGTAATGGAAGACAAGGCTATTAATGATTAGTAGCCACAATGGCTATGTTCTTTCACCATTATCACCATGCCTCTGAATAAGAGATGCTGGAAATTGCCAGTGGGCAGAATGCTTTTGCACTCGTGTCCAGCTTGCAAGCTTTCCACAGCCATCTGGTTGACTACTCTGAGAACAGGATTCTGGACTAGATGGGCCATTGGCCTAATCCAGCAGGCTTATCTTGTGTTTCCTATGTTCTAGCATTGCAGGGGTTGAAGGAGATGACCATTGAGGTCCCTTCCAATTCTAAAAGCCAATGATTCCATAAACTTAAATAGAAATACCTATATAGTTGAGGGGGTTTCCCCCCCCTTGACAATATATTTTACTGTAGATCATGGCCACTGGTCCCATCACCTCCTGGCAAATAGAAGGGGAAGAAATGGAGTCAGTGAGAGATTTTACTTTCTTGGGCTCCATGATCACTGCACATGGTGACAGCAGTCACGAAATTAAAAGACGCCTGCTCCTTGGGAGAAAGGCGATGGCAAACCTAGACAGCATCTTAAAAAGCAGAGACATCACCTTGCCAACAAAGGTCTGTATAGTTAAAGCTATGGTTTTCCCAGCAGTGATGTATGGAAGTGAGAGCTGGACCATAAAGAAGGCTGATCGCCGAAGAATTGATGCTTTTGAATTATGGTGCTGGAGGAGACTCTTGAGAGTCCCATGGACTGCAAGAAGATCAAACCTCTCCATTCTGAAGGAAATCAGCCCTGAGTGCTCACTGGAAGGACAGATCCTGAAGCTGAGGCTCCAATTCTCTGGCCACCTCATGAGAAGAGAAGACTCCCTGGAAAAGAACTGATGTTGGGAAAGATGGAGGGCACAAGGAGAAGGGGACAGCAGAGGACGAGATGGTTGGACAGTGTTCTCGGAACTACCAGCATGAGTTTGACCAAATTGCGGGAGGCAGTGGAAGACAGGAGTGCCTGGCGTGCTCTGGTCCATGGGGTCACGAAGAGTCGGACACGACTAAATGACTAAACAACAACAAAAGAGGTTTTTAAGATCTAGTTTAGTCCCTTGGCTGGAGACCCCAGATCTAATTTCACATTTTGATTTGGAATCACAGAATTGTAGAGTTGGAAGGGCCCCTAAGGATCATCTAGTCCAGCCTTTCTCAACCTGTGGGTCCCCAGATGTTGTCAAACTACAACTCCCATCACCCCTAGCTAGCAAGGCCAGAGCTCAGGTATGATGGGAGTTGTAGTCCAACAACATCTGGGGACCCACAGGTTGAGAACCACTGATCTAGTCCAACTCCCTGCAATGCAAGAGTGTGCAGCTGTCCCATAAGGAGATCGAACCTGCAACCTTGGCATTACCAGCACCATGCTTTATGAGTATTTTTTGTAACCGTCTCAAAGCAATTCTCCTGGATCAAACAGGCGCATGTCATCAGGGAGCCATCGTTCAGTCACATGGTGTCAGGCTTTGGGGAATCAACTTCCTCCTCCGTGGCAGTAACTAAGAAGAGATAAAACAAAAGGAACATCTTACCAGTTAGATTCTTTAACAATCACAGCAAGAGACAAAAGAACCCAAATACCTAGAATGGTGGTGCTCCCGATTAAGACACACACACCCTCCATCCCTATTAATCTACGTCACTCCTACATCTTGTAATCTGAGCTGGTACCCTCTGCGCTTTCTGTTCTGAGACTTTCTGAGCTCCTCTTGACCTTGGGGAGGGCGCTGGAGGAATGCTGTCAAAAAATTATGAGTCTGTTAACCGTCTCTCTCCCAGTGTTTCTTTTCCTAGCTGCTCCCCGTCCAGTATTTCCCAGCTTCTGCCATCTGGACTATGCCCCTCTGCAAACCACTGTTTCAAATCTATATTGCCCTCCTGCTCCTGGGAAGATTCAGGGTCAGGGGGAGGGGGTGGCTCCCACCATTCTTCCTCAGTGCAGCCCTTCTCAGCACGGTCCCTGACATATGGTCAGCATTGCAAAATCCACGGTTCAGTTCCAGGCATCTCCAGGTAAAAGGAATGCTAGGATGCTGACAAAGGCATCTGAGGTGTCTGAGAACTTGGGAAAGCTGTTGCCATTCAGAGTTGGTAGTCCTGGGCCAGCCGACTCGGTGTAAGACAGGTTAATGCGTCAAAATCCAAATCCATAAAAGCACAACTCGACCTTGATGAAACGCAGGCCATGCCGAGGGCTGACTTATTAGGCTGGAAAAGGCTGGGAGCTAGAACCAAACAGGATGACAAAATACAGCCCTTTCCTTGCTAGCAACAAATCTTGCTGTCCTTGTGGCCGGAGAAGTAATTGCAGAGGTTGAAGTGCATCAAATCTCCCGTGCTGCATTCATATATTGCGAGACTTGTCAAGGGCAAGTAAGAACCCAGGGAAGTGTCCATCCTTCGTGCTCTCCCCATATTGATGCATCCTCCCTCTCCTCCTCCCAGGAACATAATGGAAACCAGCCCGTCTAACCAATAGCAGAGCAGCTCGAAAGCCAGGCAGAAGGATGATCGCAAACTGAGCTCCTGTCACAGCATAATGGGGTGTGATGCATCATTGCAGTGATGTGTCAAGGCTGGAAAATTTCAAAGTGGCCTGGTAAAACTGTCCTAAAATATTGAACCAGAGAGAGGAAAGAAAGAAAGAAAGAAAGAAAGAAAGAAAGAAAGAAAGAAGAAAAGGGTGTTTTTTTAAAGCATCTATTTTCATAAATTATTCTTGCACTCTATGAATTTTCTTAGTGCAGCACAATTCTGCCCCCCCCCCCCGTTTTGTGAACACTGTCAAACGTCCATGCCTCAAGGGAATGAATACCTGTGTCTCTGGTTTATGAGGCTTTTGTGGCATCAGTTTTGGTATTCTTCAGCAAAATAATAATGATGAGGATGATGGTATTTTGTGTCTCATTTTTTAAGTTTGCATTTTTTCAAAGTAGAGTTTAGTTCTTAATTTCAGAAACTGTGTTTAGTTAAGTATCAATATCTTTAGGTTGAATATCTATTGCGTATCTATTCAGTAAATGAGTATCTATTCAATAAATGGGTGAGCACCATAATGAAAAATGCCTGGCACACCTATGTTTGCCTGCACAAAACTTATGTGGAAGTTAGACAATCATGTCTTTATGGAGCATTCATTCTGATTTGTTTCTGCAGAGGTTTTAAGACAATGTTCGCGCATCCAGATTTGCTTATGTGCTGCATATCCCTGTTAACCCTTTGTTCACCCCCATTTTTGAGTGCATTTCCACATTACTTCCCTAACCTCTAACAGTTCATTACTTCCGATAAAGAATGCAGGGGTTTGCATGGCTCACACGTGCATTTGAAAAAGGACAATCAAGAGTGCTACCCCACAGCAGTGCACTGTACTGAGGGAGAGTGAGATAAAAGTCCATGCACCTTTTTAAAATGCTGCAAAAATAGTCAATTTTTGAGGCAGGCAAATGGAGACACCCGTTTTCAGATAATTATTTATTGAGCTCTTCTGCTTTTTGATGCTGAAATAAAAATATGGAATCTAATTGTGGGGATAAGGGTGAACAGGAGGAGCATGAACTTTTGTAAAGAGGGGAGCATTAACACACCACTTAATTGGGTAAACTGTTGTTTGATTCCAACCCCCTTTCTCTCACACACACTCTTTCTCATTTTGTAAATCCAGGTGCAGGAAGGGAAAAAAAACCACAGCAATTAATATTAACCTGAATGTGATTATTTGGCTCTTCAGCATTTCATTGGATTATGTTGACTTTATAATTTGATTGCTGTGCAGATGTGAACTCGGCTGATTGCATTAAAATATGCAACAGGAAATTGTGGTGTTGGTGAAAGGAGGGGAGGTGGGGAGAAATCTGATGGAGGAGGTGCGCGGCGCAAGTTTGTCTTCCCCACTGAGTTTATTTCCTTTCGGAGAAAGCCAAGCAGAAGGTCAGATTGATCACACCGTAATTCTAATCATTTGGAAGGTGGCTGCTAATTAGGTGGCAACATTTTGAGCTGAATTTAAATAAAGAATATAGCAGTTTTTACGGGTGGAAGTTCATCAGGGGTTTATTGACACTCTGGGAAGTTTCAAGTGTTCCCCAAAAGTGCACCTGTTGCCCCCCAAACCAGAATTGCCAAAGTGGTCACCCCAGTCACCTATTGTTGGGTTAAATGGTGGTCTACTACAAGGACAACCCTGAGACTTAGGAGGTGGAAGCTGTCAGGCACTGCCACCCCCCTGGACTGGCTGGAAGTAACCAGACAGATAGGAAGGGGGTTGGCTGAAGGCAGATTAATATTGGTAGGGCCCCATTTGTCCTAATGGAGCAGCCTCCATTCATCCAATCCCAATCTAATGGAGAGGTCAAGAGCTGGACCAAATCTTGACCTCCCCATTGGATTGGGAATGGGTGAGTTCTAAGCAATTTTGAGTGTATGGACATGGATCATTGGAAGAGGAGGAAGAGGAGGAGGAAAGCATCAGGGCCACAATGAACATAATGACATTTCCAAGGAAAATGAAAAACTGAAAAGCTCTGAATCTAAATATGCCCTTCATGACATCCTTAAAAAAAGAAGAAGAAGCTGTTAATCAGATGTGTACAGAGAGTTTCTAATTGTCTCTACATGCTTCTCTGGCATCTAATATTGTATTAAACTTCACTGGTAGGATTTTGGTTACTTATGCAAAAAATCACATCTGCAATTGATAGAAATATTTATCAGGGTGTTCACTAAACTGAAAAACCAGTGAAGCAAGTAATAACATTTAAAACAAATAGGAAAGCACAAATGAAAATGAAGCAACTGAATAATTACACAATATGCAGAATAAATGATATCAAAATTCCAGTTCTGTTTCAAATCAATAAAAGTGAAATGCGACAGCTAGTTGATGATGTCGTGGGATGAATAAAAAAAGAAGCAGCATTAAAAAAATTAATCCAGTCAAAATATCTTTGTAAAATGATTCGAGACAATTGAATCTTTGCCATTGTTCCTTAATGGAAAACAATTGGTTCCTGAAAAACGATTTGCTTCTTCTATTGCTAACAATCCAAGAAATTATAAAACCAGGCGGGTGTCCTGCTACTCAATTCGTTGTTTCAATTTGTTTGATAACAAGAAGTAATATGCCTTTGTGTGGTTTAGTACTGGCTATTTGGAATGATATTAAGAACCGACTGAGACATGGAAGTCAACATGAATTTCAACTATGGTCCCAATATATCCAGAACCTCAAATGTGCTCTGATACACACATGGAGCTTCATCTGGCAACACAGGCTAGGATCCACCTTCACCATAACTGCTGAGGGCAAGATTAATGGTTCTGCCCAATTCCAGAATATTGAATCATTGGTCCTTGATGATGACCTTGTACTTGGATTGCTTTAGGAACTGGTGAAATATTGGAAGGAGTGGCTATCTGCTACCTCCACTGCCAGAGGCTAAGCCAATCAGTCTCTTGAGCTTAAGCCAAGAAATAGTATTCTTTATGAAACTGAATATCAATATATGTATCAAGGCTTTGAGATTAGACCACTGAAGAAGCCTGGAAAACTACCTTGGGAGTGTGCTACCTGCAAGCCGCAGTAAAAGGGCCCCATCGGGGGCGAACAGCGGCCTTACTTGGACTGCCAGGGCGAAACAGGCACAAAACGCCAACACCCTGTCTACAACTTCACTAACATCCATTTACAACTTATCTCAGTATTGTGAACAACACCGAACTTACCCTTTGTTGGTATCTTCACGAACTTACCTAAAAATATAAATAAAACAAAAGACTAAGCATTTGAAAAATCCATTGAAACCAGACATTATAAGTTCATCTTAGGTTGGGTAGTTCATAAGTCTCTGTGGCTTTGCACAAGGTTTTGTATTTTTCTCAGAAGATTGATAAAGAATGCATAATTATTTTAGAGAACCACAGGTGGGCAGAGGGTGGTTGTGCTCAGATCCAGCTTGCAGGGTTCCAAGAGGTATCTGACTGGCCAACAGGTATCTGAAGAGGATGCAGATGGAGATATGCCACTGGGCCTGACATAGCAGGCTGTTCTTCAGTTC
Source organism: Podarcis cretensis (assembly GCF_951804945.1). NCBI lineage: Eukaryota > Metazoa > Chordata > Lepidosauria > Squamata > Lacertidae > Podarcis > Podarcis cretensis. The sequence continues at coordinate 16,190,446 of NC_137181.1, read as the reverse complement.
TTACGAATATAAAGGATGCCCTTTTATGTTCAATAACCATGCATCCCTTTGCATATATAGGAAGGTGCTCTGACACATCAACATACATACTGGAAGGATCAGTCTGCCAGTGCAGAGTCTACAGTTTGGAACTACTGGCCTGCTTTGGTTCAGTGTCTAAGCCAGATGAATTCAGAATTCTAATTATTTTCCAGCTCACCTGCTGCCCTGCAAGATACTCCTCCTCCACTACTCTGAAAAAAATGAAAATATAAACCTGAACATGCTACTAGGGGCACAATTCAAATTTTTTTTTGGGGGGGGCAGGGAAGGATGATTCTAACCATGGCTCTGAAGCCTTCTGTTGGATTACACTCTAAAAAAGAGAGGAAATTTTAAAATCACTCTTTATATCTCATAATAACCAGAAATATGGGTGCTTATGAGGAATAACCAGTGCTCTGAAACCTAGGGAGGGTCCTCCCCATATTCCCCAAACAGAAGATCCAGAATTAGCATACAATGTCTGAGGTTCCAGTGTCCCATCACCAAGACCCACTCTCTACTGGTGCCTGCTTTATGCCAGGTAATCTGGAGCCTCCATTTTAACTGGACACAGTGTCTGTTCTGAACATTGCAAGGAATTTGTACGGTGGCTCCAAGTTGTCCAGCATTCATTGCAGCAACTTTGCCACTGGTGTCTACTGAGATAGAATAGTGGTTCCCTCAAACCTGAAGCCAGCCCTCCTTATAAGATGGGGTGTGGAGGCTTTTTAAGCCAGGAGGCAGCATTCTCATGTGGGCAACCTTCCAGGGGCCACATACTAGGGTGGGCAGGGCCAGATGCAAAAGTGGGTGGAGCGATTGATGTGTAGGTCTACATTCCAGCCACACTTAAGACAGAGGTTTCTATACACAAACACCCACTCACAGAAAGAGGATCATTGTATCCTGGCAAGCAAAGACACATTATCAGAATTCAAAGACACATTCCAGTCAGGCAAAAGCAAGTAAAGAGGAGGGGCAGGGCAGGGCCAATGAAAAGCACAGCCTGGGGAGAATCCCAAGAACCAGATGGAAGGTTCTAGAGGACTGGTTTGGCCTCCGGGCCTGAGGTTTCTCAGTTGTGAGATTTTCCTTTCAATTAAATGTCTACTGACCATCTCACCCTAGGCATGTTCTCACAGAACTAAGACCCGTGGGAATCAGTGGGCCTTAATCCCTACTAAATGTGAACAAATTGCAGTCTTAATTGATATTGAATTGTGCCCCTACTGGTGATGCCTCCAATACTGATTGGTTAAGCATGTGTCAAATTACTGAATATCCATACACATTGCAATTGCTCGGGAAACAAAGCTAGGAACAGCCCGTGTTTCCAGGGCAATCTCTTTGAAAGAGGGATAGATTAACCCCTCGCACAGGGCCCCGTGGAAAAAGGATTTGTCTAGCTGAATGGGAAGAGGTCTCAGAATTTGAGAGCCTATGGAGCAGAGCAGTCACAGGTGGGGTACCTGAAATAAAGGGGCAAAATAAGCAATTGAGTGAGAATCGACAACCTGAGAGGAGGGCAGGGAGAAGGATTCCTCTAAGGTTCAGGGACTCTTGACTAGGGAGCCATGAGGAACATCAGATGTAAAAGTCTAGACTGCAAAAGAACTCCTTTTGCCCTTTCACCCAAAAGAGAATTCTGCCAGGTGCTAGGATGGCCAACAGCCAATCCTAGGGTTTGTAGGGTTGCCAGTGTCTGGGCAGAAATCACTGAAATGTCTGGGAAAATCTGGACATTTGGCAACCCATGTCTGAAGTGTAGATTTTGGTGAATTTCATAAAAAAATTGCTCAAGAATTACTCTTTTTCTTTAGATTTTTGGCCAACAAACAAACAAACACCTAATGTCGTGGGATGCTGAACTTCACATATCAGTTTCAACTAACCATACAATTCTTGGACCACACCCTTTTAGTCAGTTGCCAAATTTTCCGGGCATACTGCAGTCGCAAGCAGTGTCTGTGTGGAAATCAGCTAGATGTTCAGATGTATGGCAATGTCGGCTCAACAACTTTTCTGTCTGGATCTCCAGTATTTGAAATAAGGGAACCCTAAGTCAAACTAAGGGACACAGGTGGCGCTGTGGGTTAAACCACATAGCCTATGACTTATCAATCAGAAGGTCGGCGGTTCAAATCCCCACGACGTGGTGAGCTCCCATTGTTTGGTCCCTGCTCCTGCCAACCTAGCAGTTCGAAAGCATGTCAAAGTGCAAGTAGATAAGTAGGTACCGCTCTGGCAGGAAGGTAAACGGCATTTCCATGTGTTGCTCTGGTTTGCCAGAAGTGGCTTAGTCATGCTGGCCACATGACCCGGAAGCTGTCTGCGGACAAACGCCTGCTCCCTCGACCAATAAAGCGAGATGAGTGCCGCAACCCCAGAGTCTGTCACGACTGGACCTAATGGTCAGGGGTCCCTTTACCTTTTAAGTCAAACTAAATGATTCCCATAATCTAAAAAGTGCTATTTAATCTGGCCTCAAAGAAAATGTCCTGGCTTCTGGGTGGAAAGTGGTGAAATCCACAGGAGGTTCATACAAGCACCCTTAACAAACTACACTTCCCTGGGGGGAAATGGTGTGCTTTAAATGTATGGTGTGAAAGCAGCCCTGGTTGCAAAAGTGGCTCATAACCTCACAACTGGAACACACAAACATAAAAACACACATCCTCCCATGTCCTCCAAGGTTTCCAGATAAAGTAACTACTATCATTCATTTCAAGCCCTGATTGATCCCTTCCCTCTTCTTCTTCTTCTTTTTTTTAAAAAAGCTTGCTGAAGAAAACATCAGAGAGCAATGGAAAGGGAGGAGGCTGCTTAGACACCGTGAATCTTTATCTCTGAGGAAGCAGTAGCCAAACTTTAAAAGGGAGAAGGCAGTTAGGTTAGATGCTGAGATGCTAAGTTTAATTTAAGCGAGCATACTTGAAATGAACTTCCAGAGATAATTAGGAAATTGAGGTCTATGTAAGCCCCAGGATAAGTAGGATTTGAAGATACCAAACATCTCACAATGGTTGCAAATACATCCGCTGCGCTTTGGCAGCAGAATAATTGCAGAGTTGTGATTTGCACCTCTCTCTCTCTCTCTCTCTCTCTCTCTCTCTCCTCCCCCATCAACCTGGAAATCTATTGATAGTTTGTAATGAAATATCTGAAAGGGAGTGGAGAACATCCCCACCGACAACAGACCAGGTCTATATCTGCCCCGCCCAAAAGTGGACAGGTGGGCTGCCCTACTGTCTCTCACCTGATGTAACAGTGGCATCCCAGGTGATGAGCCTCTTTGAAGGCTTGTTTCAGCATCACAAAGGGATTAGCATTGAAACCTCTACTAAAACATCCAGGGCCACTGATCCCCTGGCTCTGAGCCTTCTTTCCTCGAGGTCCCTCAGCCCTCCAGGGCTGATTATGAGAGTGTGGATTGAGCTATAGAGAACAGGAGAGGGAAAGCTGTTGAACACATGGAAATTTGTGCACAGCGCGGGTGGTGCTGTGGTCTAAACCACTGAGCCTCTTGGGCTTGCCGATCAGAAAGTCGGCGGTTTGAATCCCCACAACAGGGTGAGCTCCCGTTGCTCTATCCCAGCTCCTGCCAACCTAGCAATTCGAAAGCACACCAGTGCACTGCAAGTATATAAATAGGTACCACTGTGGCAGGAAGACAAACAGCATTTCTGTGCACTCTTGTTTCCATCATGGTGTTCTGTTGCGCTAGAAGCAGTTTAGTCATGCTGGCCACATGACCCAGAAAGCTGTCTGTGGACAAATGCCAACTCCCTTGGCCCGAAAGCGAAATGAGCGCAGCAACCCCAGAGTCGCCTTTGACTGGACTTTACTGTCCAGGGGTCCTTTATCTTTACCTTTCCTATGTGTTGCCAGCAGAACCACAGCATTGGATTCAGCCCTGTGTATCCTGAGAGAAAGCCAGTTTCTCCATTTTGAACTGTTAATGCCTCAGCACTTTCCATTGTTTGTTGCTGTTGTTGTTGTTTAGTCGTTTAGTCATGTCTGACTCTTTGTGACCCCATGGACCAGAGCACGCCAGGCACTCTTGTCTTCCACTGCCTCCCGCAGCTTGGTCAAACTCATGTTTGTAGCTTCGAGAACACTGTCCAACCATCTCGTCCTCTGTCGTCCCCTTCTCCTTGTGCCCTCCATCTTTCCCAACATCAGGGTCTTTTCCAGGGAGTCTTCTCTTCTCATGAGGTGGCCAAAGTATTGGAATATTCCAATGTTTACACATTTGTAAATGTAAGAATAAATAGGACATATTCTATTCCATTATCATGCCCCCTGATACGCCGTTTGCCATGTCCCCTTGCAATTTTTGGTTGACAGATACCCTGGGGATCAAGTTCTCTCGTGGCCAAATGCAACGCTCTCTCCACTGTTCCACAACAACTCTTGCTATATTGCCATGGCTAGGTTCACACATACAGATATTCCATCATGCCATCACTTGTGGTCACACTTTGGAAGCGGAGACCACTGGCAAGCATCATCTTTGAGATTACGTCAGTCAGAGAGACTCTGAAACCTCATTCGCACACATACACGGAAATCTCCTGCTGTAACCATTAAGTGCGGACCATGCATGTGTGAATCCATCCCACATTCGGGTTGTCAAATGGGGAAATGTGACATCCATATATACACCCCTACCTTGAAGATGAAAGCAAAATACAGTAACCAAGTGGCAATATGGTGATTAATTATACTTTTCCATTTTGCCCTAATGAATTGTGAAGGGCATTTATTTAACAAGCCCCTTCTGAAGCTTTTGTACATGATTGCAAATGACACGTGTGACGTCCAGCAGTCCCTTCTTTTGCATAATGGTCACAGATTATCCTTAGGAGCAGCAACATGGAGGCAAAGTGACAGCTCCAGTCACTTAATGAGAAGTTTATTAAGAAACGAGGGCTGATTATCAGCTGCAAATTAACCATAATGTGTGTAATCAGCAGAGATGTCACACTGGAGGAAGAAAGATGATAAACAGCCTGAAATGCTCATTCCCCTGTTAATCAAAAAAGTACCTATCGCTCATGTAAAGATCTCTGTGAGAATCCATGGATGCCTAAGTTTGGAGCGGGCAAGAAGCATACTTTGGGGGTGAATGCCTCCCTGTAGAGGGTGGAGCACAAGGGGGAACTTCATTCATCGGCATAGAATTGACACAAAATAACTTGAATGCTGAGCGATATTTTGGAGACCCTACCCAGCCCTATGGAACCAGCTCTCTGTCTGACATGCTCTGTATGCTACGTATCGAGTGGTCTGTGTTTGCCTGAGCTTGAGTCTGGACTAAGGATTCTGAGCCCCTGTGTTCTGATTCGATGCATGATATCCAATCACAGAACATTTCAGGATTTGGGCCTCTGCCATTGGCCCTGAAGCTCTGAGTTATGGTTCACAGCTTTAGACAGCCAATCACGTTGGGAGTGGGAATAGCCTAGGCCTTCAGAAATGTATATAAGAAGTTGCTTTGCTCCTGTTGTCCAGTTCTGTTAGTTCAATGAAGGTTCTTGCTGTTATCACTGTGTCGTTGCTTGTGGGAACTCATCCACACTTCACTGTACTTAAAGCCAACCTCATGTGGACAGTTCCTAGATTATATTTGAAGACACAACTCTGTGGTTTGGGCCTCAACATGTAGGACATAGGCCTTGTTTGAATGGACAGTACCCATATGTATAGCAGTCTTTTCTAGCCCCACATATGGAGACAGTGCGCTAGGACCTTCTTGGGGTCAGAGCAAAGAATCACGTGTTACCACTCTGCTCCCTCCTGTGACAGATAATGCATGAGGGAGCACACAGACAGGACATATATATATATATCATTTAGAGGAGACCTCATTCCATTTGAAAGTAAAATGGCTGCCTTATGTATACATAAAAGATTATTAGATGTAGTGGCTTCTAAAATAGTTAAGGGTTTAAGGAAGAGGCCTAAACTCATTGCAGGTTTCCAAGTTTAATTCCTGGAAGAGGCCTAAACTCACTTGCAAGCTTCCAGGTTTAATTCTCAGCATCTCTAGTCAAAAAGTCTGCAGACAGCCACTGCAAGGACCAATTGTTGTTGTTTAGTTGTTTCGTCGTGTCCGCCTCTTCGTGACCCCATGGACCAGAGCACACCAGGCACTCCTATCTTCCACTGCCTCCCACAGTTTGGTCAAACTCATGCTGGTACCTTCAAGAACACTGTCCAACCATCTCGTCCTCTGTAGTCCCCTTCTCCTTGTGCCCTCCATCTTTCCCAACATCAGGGTCCTTTCCAGGGAGTCTTCTCTTCTCATGAGATGGCCGAAGTATTGGAGCCTCAGCTTCAGGATCTGTCCTTCCAGTGAGCACTCAGGGCTGATTTCCTTCAGAATGCATAGGTTTGATCTTCTTGCAGTCCATGGGACTCTCAAGAGTCTCCTCCAGCACCATAATTCAAAAGCATCAATTCTTCGGTGATCAGCCTTCTGGCGCCTTCATATGTTAAGGAATGTAATTTGATAATTCATGCACTCCTTCATCTAAGACCTCAGTGAAGTATTGGACATTGTGAGCCACAGTAAGGACCCAGAACATTTAATACTCTTTCAATGCATATTTCATTTGTGGGGGGGGGGGGGAGAGGGAGGGAGAGGGAGGGAGGGAGGGAGGGAGGGAGGGAGGGAGGGAGGGAGAGGACCATCCTTTACAGCAGGGGTCAGCAAACTTTTTCAGCAGGGGGCCGGTCCACTGTCCCTCAGGCCTTGTGGGGAGCCAGACTATATTTTGAAAAAAATGTATGAATGAATTCCTATGCCCCACAAATAACCCAGAGATGCATTTTAAATAAAAGGACACATTCTACTCATGTAAAAACACGCTGATTCCTGGACTGTCTGCGGGCCAGATTTAGAAGGTGATTGGGCCGGATCTGGCCCCTGGACCTTACTATGCCTACCCATGCTTTACAGCAACTTGCAGTGCCTGAAAAGTCGCATCTGACTTCTCCCTTTCGGAAAGATATATTGCAGTGCTGTCAAACAATTAGTGTTGTTGTTGTTCAGGCCAACAAGGGAGTGTTTCAGTGGTGTAGATAACATCCTTATTCTTAGTGGCAATAAAATATACTTTAGAACCCTAGAAGGGATAACAAGTCGAGGAATGTATTTTTTCAGCTTGACTAGCCTACTGCCAATAACTTTAAAAATGTTAAAACTTCCAAGCGCTGAAATATAACATGAAGTAACAGACTAAAGCTCTGCAAGGCTGAAAAAGGGCCTCGTTTGATTTCTATAGCATTTCTAAATGTCGCATGAGCATTGTGAACTGATACAGGGTGTGTGGGTATAAGCTTAGGATTATGACTTCTACAGATACAGCTGAGCTCCCCCATTACGTAGGAAAAATCTTCTTAGAATCTGAGAAATGTAGAGTTGGAAAGGGTTCCAAGGGTCATCTAGTCCAGCCCCCTGCAATGCCCCAAATGGGGCTCGAACCCATGACCTTGAGATTAAGAAACTGGAAAGTGTTGCCCACCACCCGTTTGTGAATATTCAAATGATTTGGTGGGGGAGTAGAATGCAATATATCCTGCAATCCACTCTGGGATGTGCCAAGAGACTTAGGATGGTGTATGTCCATTAATATTATTAATTAATTAATTAATTAATTAATTGTGAACCCTTCACCAAACCAAAGAGAACCCTAAAAAATAAAGTCTTCTTATTTACCATCTAAAAACGTGGTGCTGCTTCTGTGAGGAGCTCAGCCTACACTTGAGTAGGACCCTGGCAGAGACACATGCCCAACTGGCATGTTCTCTCCCTGCTGGTCATTCATTCGGGAGCTTCCAAAGCTTTCTTCTGCCTGAACATCACAGCGACCAATGCCAACCTACACCGGCACACTTAGGGATCCTCAGACCTCAGCATCTCAGCATTTTGGCTAATCTACTTTATTTACATATAAACACACACAGAGCACTGCAACATGGCTCCCTCTCTCTCTAGCTTCAGACAGCAAAGAGAAAAAGAACAAAGGACAATAGTCCCACTTCACGGAACACAGTAACACAAACATCCTGTCGCCGTCACTTCCCACTTTGTGGAGTCAAAACATACACTGTCATGTGATAGACAACAATCCCATGACTGCAATCATGGAGCAGGAATTCTAACAGCTTCCTCCCTATTCAGACCATTGGTCCTTCTCCTCAGCACTGCCTATTCTGATTGTCTGCAGCCCTCTGGGGTTTTTGGCAGAGGCATTTTGGAGATTGTGGAGACTGAACTTGAGACCTGCTAAGCACAGAGCAAAGACCTTTCCCAACAACAGAGCAAAGCTGTTTTAGGTTCGAAGTATGTCAGGGCTTTGGCGACACAGCTCATTTATTTCCTTCCCCCTGCATCACGCCTTATCTTAAATTAAAGCAGCCCATTAATTGTGCCTTCAGTGACACAGCTCTGTTCTGGACATAGCTGGGTGCCAGGTAATTTAAGTATTCAGCAAATCATAAATTACAGACTGATAATGCTGTGGTCAAATAGGCTTCTGCTTTCATTTGATGCAAGAAACTTTTTCTGTTAATTTGGGCAGCCCCTCCACCCCCCATCCAGAATGAAGCTTTTGTTTCCATTTGATTCCAAGCTGCTGCACTATTCATGACTCCTTGCCATTTTGCCAACAACGAAGTTACATTGTGGGTCCGTCCCCCAATACTATCTGCCTCAGCACCACCCAGGGAGATGTGCACATGGCAGCATACAGAGCCATAGGAGCACCCACAAAGTCAATGAAGAAAGCTGGCAGGGAGAGAAGCAGTTCAGACTTCCGGGTTGGCGCCTCCAGCAATGGCTGAATTCCTCTGATTGGGAGGAATTTGCTTCGTGGAAATTAGGGTCTGGCCGCCACGGCGAAGGCGGGGACCCACCAAAAATCACAGGTGGGAGAAGCCTATGAACGTGGGATTCAGCTGGCACCTTTTGCACCTCCCCTACTCGTGGGGAAACCCGGTTTCGGGGATCTGGAGCGACATGGGGTGAGCGGCGCGGTGCTTCGAATTGACTGCTTCTTTCACGGAGTGAAGCCACATAGCTGTTGTCGGAGAGCGCTGACTTTTTCCTGCGGACAATTTGATCTTAAAACAACTACCCGTGAGTAGAACGGAAAATTGGATTTTTAAACATTTTAATTTGGCGCCGAAACGGGGAGGTTTAAAACAGGAAGTCCGCCTTCCCCTTTTGTAAATAGACTGAAGCAAAGAGGCTGCAAGCTAAATTCTTGGAAAGTCTTCTGTAAAGGATTAAACCTCCATCGGTTAAAATCATTAACCCCCCCCCTTGGAAGCAGAAGAGGGGGGAAATTTTGGGTCGTGTAAGCCTGCAGGAGAGAGAGTGAAGAAAGATAAATTGCCATCGCTTCGAACCTGGAAAAGGGCTGCTAGTAAGACTGACGTTTTGGGAAAGTTCATTGACTGTGAATAAAATGTATGTGGACAGATAGCTAAATAAGAGAAATATATTGTTTCCATTGTTTCCTTCTGTGTTTAAAAAGGAGTAAAAGTAACTGAAAATTGAAACTAATTTTGTTGCTTGAACTGTGTTTAAAAGGATTGATACAAATAGAAATTGTTTCCCTCTAGAGGGAGCCTTTGAAACTGTTACAGGAGTGGAGCTGGGGGGGATTACCAGCTGCAGAGATAAAAAACTGTGAGAACCAGGGATTGACCTTGGATTGGTAAGAATGTCAACAGAAGAAGCCTTGGTGATTGCATTATGCAAGATAAGTGCCTCATTGGAACAGCTTCATAAGAAGACGGATGTGATGACTATCAAAATTGACAATTTGGGACAAAAAGTGACTGATTTGGGACAAAAAGTGAACATCTATACAGAAACTATTCAGGAATTGTTTCAGGAATCTACTTTGACATGGCAAATTGTTGAGAAGGCAAGGGAGAAAGTTGTTGTTGAACCTAAAGTAATACAAGTGGAGAGAGTCCCAGTCTTACAGAGGCAATTTGATGAATATAAGTTGTTGCCTTCTATGACTGAATTTAGAGAAAGTCAGATTTTGAGGATTGAAACCCTGCTTGGATTTGAGAAGGAAAGTTGGATAGATTACCTCTTGCAGGGATGTACTGACCTTTGGGATTTGGACTTGGGCCAGGAGGAGATTGGAGTTGTGGGGACTTTCAGTTTTGGAGGGATTTTGAAACACGTCCTGAAACATCTTTTGGACTTTAGTGCTAACCTCGGAGATTTGGCTGACCTGTCGAGAAAGAATAAAAATATTGCTAGGTTGGAGCCTCCCCGAGCTCTACTCCTCGGCATCAAAGGAAGGAAATTAAAAACAAGATCAACAGAAGACAAAGTAAAGTGCATGTATAAATATGAAGAAGATCTGCAGAAGGGACTTGGAAAAGAGTTAAGAGCCTCGGACAGAAGATCACCAGGTTGATGGACCATATGGAATAGACGGAAAGGACTGGCAGAATCCGAGACCAGGGAGAAGAGACGGTGGAAGAAGATTGGAAAAAGTTTAAAGTTTATTTATAGGAATATTGTAAAATTAATGAGTGTTAGAAAAATGTTGGAATGAAATTATATGGCTTTAGTAGAAATGTTATAAGGAGTTAAGTATAAATAAGTATTATGGTATTAATGGAAGATAAGGTTAAAATAAGTTAAGTTAATTATATGACAGAAAATAGAGAAAGAGGGAAAGGAATTGCTGAAATAATTAATAGAAGTGGAATACAAAAAGGGAGGTGAGAGGAGGTCGATGAAACGAGGGAATGAAAGATAGGGCATTGAAACAGTATGATATATGTTTTTTATTTTTTTATGTTTAGTTTAATGTGTTAATGTTGTGTTGTGCATTGTATATTGTATTGTATTGTATTGTATTTCTTTTGCCTTTTTTTCTTCTCTTTTTTCTTTTCTTCTTCTTTTCTTCCTTTTTTTTTTTGTACGATTTAAAAGTAATAAATATTATTTTTTTAAAAAGAGAGAGAAGCAGTTCAACTCTATCCTCTACAGCCAGCCAGCGAGGCATCCTTTTCCAGGGACTGGGGCTCAGAGGCAGAGGGAAAAAGTGACCCACTGGCTGTGTGACATCACACACAGTACGTGTAGGCATGTGCGTGTGATGTCACATGCCCATATTGGGTGGCAAGCACCCATAATCCCGAGGGCGAGATAGCGCCCCTGTACAGAGCACCCATGGCAGACAAAGACTGCTCACTGGAAGCCAAAAATGGGGGTGAAGAGGCTCCAGCAGCAATGTGACAAAAACTGGGTGGGAAATAGATTAATGCATCCACAGGATGTACAGATGGGAACAAGAGGAAAGTGGAATCAACTAAAAGATGAACAGAAATTAATTTTTATGAACTGCTAAAAGTTGGCATTGAGGGTTATGAATGATGGGGGGCATGAAAGCTTACATGCAGTCAGATAGTCAACAATAAACCCATTATTTAAAAGACACAATCATGCTCTAAAGTATACTATAGTTCAGGGGTTAGCAAGGTTTACCTAGCCTGGGCTGGTTCACTCCAGCGGAGATCCCTCTGTGGGCCAGATTTCACGTGCGCGGCTGCGATTTCTGTCACCTGAGCCTGCGCAAACATGATTTCTGGCGTCTGAGCATGCACAGACGCAATTTCCGGCAACGTGGAAGCGAGTCCCCACACTGCACTGTTCCGGTTTAGCACAGCTCGTGGGGACTTGCCGAGTGGGCGGCTCAGCTCGGGGGCTGGTTAAACGACCCCCATGGGCCACTTGTGCCTACCCCTGCTATAGTTGACCCATCTATGGAGACTATTTTTATTTTTATTTTTTTAAATAATATTTATTAAAGTTTCAAAAAAGTTACAAGAATAAAAAAAGAAAAGAAAAAGAAACAAAAAATACAAAATACAAAAAAGTAAAAACAATTAAAAACAAGTCAACCTTTCCATATCTTAACTTTCATTTACTTGTTTCCCTGACCTCCTCACACCTCCCTTTTTTGTATTCTAGTTCGATTAGTTATTTCAGCAAATCCTTTCCATTTGTGCTTTTATCTTAATAATTTATCTTAATATATTATAACTTTACATTCTCACCTGTTAATAATCCATCTTTAAATACTCCTTTATAACATTACTGCTAAAACCGCATAACTTCATTCCAACATCCTTCTAACATTCCTTAATTTTACAATATTTCTGTAGATAGTCTTTAAATTTCTTCCAATCTTCTTCTACCGACTCTTCTCCCTGGTCTCGGATTCTGCCAGTCATTTCCGCCAGGAGAATATTTTTAGAAAAGGGGTATACAATGGTACCTTGAGTTACAAACGCCTCAGGTTGCAAACACTTCAGGTTACAAACTCCGCTAACCTGGAAGAGTTACCTCGAGTTGAAAACTTTGCCCTAGGATGAGAACAGAAATCGTGTGCCAGCAGTGCAGCGGCAGAAAGAGGCCTCATTAGCGAAAGCATGCCTCTAGTTAAGAACAGTTTCAGGTTAAGAACGGACCTCCAGAACGAATTAACTTCGTAACTAGAGGTACCACTGTATATGGTTTCGAAAATGAATATGTAGAAAGTGGCAAGAGAAAGGTTTTCGCCTTCTCCCCTACTGCTAAGCAAACCTGAATGGACACCAAAGCAACTTTGCAGTAGAGCATAGTTAATGTGCCGAACATCAAAAGACACAAATTTATTTTTTAAGATTCCCTCGTTGATGTCTATGCAGATAGAAGTGCTGGTAAAAAAAAAAACATCCTTGGCATTAAAAGCAAAGGAATGAAGTCTCCTGTGAGGTCTGCAGCATTGGGGACTCTCTTTTTTTAGTTTAGAGAAAGGGTAAGGGAAAGGTAACATGTTAGAAATTTGTAAAATGAGGCATGGCATGGAGAGAGTGGAGAGAGAAAAAGTTTTCTCCCTCTCTCATCACACTAGAACTCATAGACATCCAATGAAACTGAACGTTGGAAGATTCCAGATAGATAAAAGCAAATACTTCTTCATACAGCACATGGTTAATCTATGGAACTCATTCCTACAGGAAGTAGTGTTGCCCTTTGACTTGGATGGCTTTAAAAGAGGATTGGACAAATCCACAGAGGTTAAGGCTATATATGATTACAGTGGTACCTCTGGTTATGAACTTAATTCATTCCAGAGGTCCGTTCTTAACCTGAAACTGTTCTTAATCTGAGGTACCACTTTAGCTAATGGGGCCTCCTGCTGCCGCAGCACCGCCGCCACACAATTTCTGATCTCATCCTGAGGTAAAGTTCTTAACCCGAGGTACTACTTCCGGGTTAGCAGAGTCTGTAACCCGAAGTGTTTGTAACCCGAGGTGTTTGTAACCCAAGGTACCACTGTACTAGCCACAATGGCTTTGCACTGCCTACACAGTTGGAGGCTGCAGTGTGTCTGTATGACAATTGCTGGAAACTACAAGCGGCAACAGTGAGTGCTCTGGGGTTTGGGTCCTGCTTGAGGGCTGATCCAGCCAACTCTTCTTACGTTCTGCCCATTTGGAAACCTCCTCCTCCTATGAGCCAAGTCCAACATCCCCTCTGGATTTCACTTTGGCTCATAATACTCATTACACCACACCACAAACTGCCAGTGGAAAAGAGGACGCTGCTCTCTTCAATGACCTCCAGGGAGTGACAAATCAAGAAGAAGAAGAGTTTGGATTTGATATACTGCCTTTCACTGCCTTTAAGGAGTCTCAAAGCGGCTAACATTCTCCTTTCCCTTTCTCCCCCACAACAAACACTCTGTGAGGTGAGTGGGGCTGAGAGACTTCAGAGAAGTGTGACTAGCCCAAGGTCACCCAGCAGCTGCATGTGGAGGAGCGGAGACGAGAACCCGGTTCCTCAGATTACAAGTCTACCGCTCTTAACCACTACACCACACAATGCTGTTTAGTCCCAGGCAGCCCAATGGAGAGTGGACTGCATTTCCTGCCTCTCATTCTGTGGAATGGCTACAGAAGGACTTGGAAAGGAGGACACAAAAGGCCATTGATCACAGCTGTGAGATGGGAGATGCTCCTCTCTCTTGGCCCTTCCTCTAGTCATTCTATCTGAGATGTATCTTGCCTCCTCCTGTTTGGCTTCCTTCTGCAGCTTCATGCCTTCTCTTCAGTCTTCCTTGCATCCATCTCTCTTTTTTTTTGGGGGGGGGTGTTGATGAGTCGGTTGGGCTACCTCATAATAGTTGTGACAGGTAATTAATTTGTCGAAGCACAATTAAGTGAATTAATTAAATCACAGAGAATAGAACAGTCCTGTATCCAATAAGCAAAGGGAAATATCCAAATAGCAAAGGCCCAATCCTCTGTTTGGGCTGGGTGAAGTGAATTGTTCGGGGACTTGAATCTATTAGAATTCCTGCTCCATGATTGCAGTCATGGGATTGTTGTCTTTCACATGACAGTGTATGTTTTGACTCCACAAAGTGAGAAGTGATGGAGATAGGATGTTTGTGTTACTGTGTTCCATGAAGTGGGACTATTGTCCTTTGTCCTTTTTCTCTTTGCTGTCTGATGCTAGAGAGAGAGGGAGCCATGTTGCAGTGATCCATGTGCGTTTATATGTAAATAAAGTTGTTGTTGTTTAGTCGTTTAGTCGTGTCCGACTCTTCGTGACCCCATGGACCAGAGAACGCCAGGCACTCCTGTCCTCCACTGCCCCCCGCAGCTTGGTCAGACTCATGCTGGTAACCTCGAAAACACTATCCAACCATCTCATCCTCTGTCGCCCCCTTCTCCTTGTGCCCTCCATCTTTCCCAACATCAGGGTCTTCTCCAGGGAGTCTTCTCTTCTCATGAGGTGGCCAAAGTACTGGAGCCTCAGCTTCACAATCTGTCCTTCCAGTGAGCACTCAGGGCTGATTTCCTTCAGAATGGAGAGGTTTGATCTTCTTGCAGTCCATGGGACTCTCAAGAGTCTCCTCCAGCACCATAATTCAAAAGCATCAATTCTTCGGCGATCAGCCTTCTTTATGGTCCAGCTCTCACTTCCATACATCACTACTGGGAAAACCATAGCTTTAACTATACGGACCTTTGTTGGCAAGGTGATGTCTCTACTTCTCAAGATGCTGTCTAGGCCTGTCATTGCCCTTCTCCCAAGAAGCAGGCGTCTTTTAATTTCGTGGCTGCTGTCACCATCTGCAGTGATCATGGAGCCCAAGAAAGTAAAATCTCTCACTGCCTCCATTTCTTCCCCTTCTATTTGCCAGGAGGTGATGGGACCAGTAGCCATGATCTTCGTTTTTTTGATGTTGAGCTTCAGACCATATTTTGCACTCTCCTCTTTCACCCTCAATAAAAGGTTCTTTAATTCCTCCTCACTTTCTGCCATCAAGGTTGTGTCATCTGCATATCTGAGGTTGTTGATATTTCTTCCGGCAATCTTAATTCCGGCTAGGGATTCATCCAGCCCACCTTTCGCATGATGAATTCTGCATTTAAGTTAAATAAGCAGGGAGACAAAATGCAGCCTTGTCGTACTCCTTTCCCAATTTTGAACCAGTCAGTTGTTCCATATCCAGTTCTAACTGTAGCTTCTTGTCCCACATAGAGATTTCTCAGGAGATAGATGAGGTGATCAGGCACTCCCATTTCTTTAAGAACTTGCCATAGTTTGCCATGGTCGACACAGTCAAAGGCTTTTGCATAGTCAATGAGTAAATAAAGTAGGTTAGCCAAAATGCTGAGTTGCTGAGGTTTGTTACACAAACTGCAAACACTCTGCGGATCCCTAAGTGTGCCGGTGTCTGTTGGCATCGGCCACTGTGATGTTCGGGCAGAAGTAAGCTAATGAAGCTCCCTGGACAACGATTGACCAGGAGGGAGGGAACATGCTAGTTGGGCATGTGTCTCTGCCAGGGTCCTACTCAAGAGTAGGACGAGCTCCTAACAGAATCTTGGAGCCTGAGCCTCTTGTGGATGTCTAAAGAAACAACAAAGAAGGGGTGCTTAATGCTTCCTTCACCTTCTTCCAATTGTTTCTCTCCCACCTTCAGCAAATTGGGGGGCATAATAGCTGGAAAGGAATCCAGGGGAGAAGACATGTATGGGGAAGAGTTAAGCGCTCCCAACATTTTCCAAATTGAACCTTCCCCCGCCACCATCAGCTCTTGAAGAAACATTAAGGAATACTCTTAGGAAAAGATTACAAGGGAAGCCTAACATGGCAGGATAGCATTTCTGTTCAATCTCAACATACAAGTACCTGCCCCAATGGAAAAGGCAGGACTTGCTTTCTTCTGTCTCATATTGTTGATCTTTCTCTCCCCATGCCCCCAGAGGTTTTCCTGAAAAAACCCATCAAGAAGCAGTGTATAGGAAACACGGCACCCTTTCCCCCCACTTCCAAACACAAAGGATGTCTGACATCGTTAATTTTAGGTCTTCTCTGCAAACCTTGACAGTGTGCTCTTCAACAGAGGAACTCAGGGCAGAGGAGACACACAAAGGAACGCAGGAAACACCTATTCGTTTTGTGTATTGCTCTCACTTCTATGACATGTAAGCAACTGGGTATAAGAACCATTATGTATGAAATTACAGGGCTCAGCCTGAAAATGATACATGTTCATGATAAGGTCTTGTACGCAGGGATGGGTAGAATTCCGCCCCTACTGGGATCTGGACTGGAACAATGGCTTCCCGTAGGGATAGAAGACTTTGAGGTATCTTGTGGCTCTGTAGAAAAGTTAACTCAAGTGAGCTTCCATTTGCCTTCTTCAAAGTTTTGGACCTATCAGCTCCTCAGAGCTTCAAGCCCCCTCTAAAGCTTCTGCCAGCCTGGACTTCATTTCCCTTGCCCAGGAGTTCCCACAGAAACCAAGCAAAACCCTTCACAATATGTGAGAAGACTTAAGCCACATTCACGCCATACTGATGCATGCCACCCCAGTATCTGAGAGGTATGAGATTCTGGGGTTCCAGGGTTCATGTTTCCTGTGGAATGAGGGACAGCAGGAACTGGGTGTCTTCAGGATATATAGTTTATCTATACACATATACAGCCTGTAGCCTTGCTTCCAGTTTCCAGCTCACATAATCCAACTCTCAACTTTGGCCTTTGTATTTCTAACTACCAGTGAGTTGAGGGAGGGGGTCCCAGCCATTTGTCATCTAACACGGAGCCACTACCTTTGTCACCTTAATAGTCATTACTTAGAGGGCCGTTACCTCAGCAGAAAGCTGGCCTGGCTATTCCAGGAATTGAATCCATGCTGGATCCATGAATTTGGGGGCTCAGGCATATAGCCTGTTACCTCCCCCACAACACATAACACTACATTTAAAGCACTATGTTAACACTTTCAACTATCAATGCTTCCCCCAAAGAATTATGGGAGCTGTAGTTTGTTAAGAGGGCTGAGAATCTCAATTCCTAGAGTTCCCTGGGATTGTTAAACCACTCTGAGATTTTTAATTCTGGTAGGGCAGTAGAGGTCTCTTAGCAACTCTCAGCCCCCTTAACAAACTACAGCTCTCAGAATTTTTTTAGTGTTTAAAGTGCTGTGATAATCATGTAAATAGATGGCGTGAACGTGTCTTTAGAATAGGAGCACTCTTTCTGTGGGGAGTGGGAAGAAGGAAGGACAGTCCTTCTAAAGCTGACCAGCTCCACTTCAGATCCTCACTATGTATCTAGCAGCACTTTAGGCCAATTGCAGAGGCTCAGGAGGAGTGTTCATTGAGGTAAGTGGGACACAGGAGATGTTTCACATGACTACGAAAGGCATAATATGCATCTAGGCTACTACCAGAAGTACACAGTGACTTTGTTGTTGTTGTTGTTTAGTTGTTTAGTCGTGTCTGACTCTTCATGACCCCATGGACCAGAGCACGCCAGGCACTCCTGTCTTCCACGGCCTCCCGCAGTTTGGTCAAACTCATGCTGGTAGCTTCGAGAACACTGTCCAACCATCTCGTTCTCTGTCGTCCTCGTCTCCTTGTGCCCTCCCTCTTTCCCAACATCAGGGTCTTTTCCAGGGAGTCTTCTCTTCTCATGAGGTGGCCAAAGTATTGGAGCCTCAGCTTCACGATCTGTCCTTCCACAATCACACAGTGACTTTACAATAGACTAAACCAGTGGTGTTTTTCTAGAAAAATAGGTGCCAGATCTCACCACAAACACCTCCCTTGTTTTCTCATAATGGCAATGGCGCCCACCTGAGAGGTGTCACAACTGAGTTCGGGGGGGGGGGGAGCCCTGTGTGATATCTGGGAATCTGACATATGTCCATGTAGCTCCATATTTATCTATGCTGGCTAACAGTGATTCTTCAGAATCTCAGAAGTTGTTGTTTTCTTAGTCCTACCATGAGATACAGGGGGTTATACCTGGGACATTTTGCCTGCCAAACATGACCTCCACGTCTGAGCTATGACCCTTCCCTGAAAGTTTCCAATATGGCCAAATCAGAAGAGTAATCAGCTTTCCCTGTAGGCAGTTGTGCCCCAACAGGCTGAATTAACTGTTGAAATGTCTCGACTTACTTCACTAGGAGGTCTGAGGAACTGTAACTTACCCCAGTTTTCTTTAAACTCGCTGTTCCTCAGGAGATAATTCAGGGATATGCTGCTATTCAGATTCCAAAGGACTTATGACTTTGGGAGTTTTAATATAAATTGCTGACACAATTGCTCTTTAATCCTTTTAATGCATTTCAGTTTCATTAATCTGAGCGCCCTGATTTTATCAGGAGTCTGTTTATTACCGCTTCCTCAAAGCCGTCTCTTCTGTCGATGAGCCATTGGGATCCAGCTCCGCCTTTCGCCATGGGGCCAATTGTTCTCCCGCTTAAGCTGGCCAGCTTAATATCAGCAGGCAATCATTGTGCCAGAGGTGACAAAATACATTATTCCTTCTCGTTGTCCTGAACTTCCTGTCTTAATTACCAGACTCTTCCCCCCCTTCATATCCTACTTGCTCATTACTCATTCTCAATTATGATACAGATTTCCCTTAGACTTTAATTACTTCTTGCACTTTCTTTTTTTTTTTTTTAAAAAAAAAGATAAATTGATTTTCTTATTAACCCTCTGACATCTCATTAAGGTCACCAAGTAGGAAGAGGATGGCTCCTTTGAAGGGGAAGTGTGAAAGGGGATTCCCACTAGATTTTGCACTGGTGTGGGCATCTGCAGCCATTTTTCCAGTCATGTATCAATCAGGGATGAAGAGCTGTAGCTCCATGGTCGAACATCTACTTTGCACACAGAAGTTCCTGGGTTGGATGCCCAGCCTCACCAGATAATGTAAATCCTGCAGAACTTCTGTCAGTGAGTGCAGACAGCACCAAGTTAGATGGACACAATGGTCGGTCTCAGTATAAAGTGGAATTCACTAACATCAAAATCCTCATGCCACCTCTGAGAGGGTTCATGCAACACGGGCAGTCCTTTTTTCGGGGGGGGGCAGGGATATACATACCCCTAAACATTTTGTGACTCTAATGAGAGAAGAGACCAAAAAAATTACAAGTTTTAGTTTCTTCTCTAACGTGGTGAATTGTCAGTTCCATTGAATAGCACAGTGAATCGTCAGTTCCATAGCTACCCCAATGGCGGCCTCATTTCCTGTCACAGAGTTTCCTGAGTCTCAGACAGAAGCGGGCGTCTAATGTGAGAAGTAAGAGTTGGAATCTAGAAGTAAGAGTTGGAATCTAGTGATTGGTCAGTTTCGTTGTTAGCACCTCCAATGGCGGCTTCCTTTCCTTTCCCAGGAAGGAATCAGGAAGATGTTAGTGCACACAGCCTCAGGACAATGTAGAAGTTACTGTGCGCTGTCAGCTGTGTAATATGAGGTAATGCATGTTCTTTGTACTTTTATACATTCAATGTATTTATTTTCCACAATTTTAACTATAAAATGGTGATTTTCTTGACTCAAAATGAGAGTATCCCTAAACATTTTTTTAAAGAAAAAAAGGACTATACACAGGTAACAGAATTCCACAATGTCTGCAGATAGGTAAGTTTAATTCAGCAAACGTTCTTTCTAATGTTGTTCAATGGCTTGTTTTATTTGCTGTTTAAAGCATTTTCTCTCTGTTCTTCAGGCCCCAGATCAGCTTAGGCAAGATCAATTAATAAAACCAAAAAACAATAGCAAATCTTTAAAACAGTAAGAAGTATGTTTGGTCTTTAAAATATGTGTTGCCTGTTTAAAGAGGTGGTGGTTGCAGTGACTTGCCAGGTCCAGATGGCAAAATAATAATAATAATAATAATAATAATAATAATAATAATAATAATAATTTGTTATTTGTACCCCGCCCATCTGGCTGGGTTTCCCCAGCCACTCTGGGCGGCTTCCATAGAAACCAAAAATATACTAAAATATCACACATTAAAAACTTCCCTGAACATGGCTGCCTTAAGATGTCTTCTGAATGTCAGGTAGTTATTTTGACATCTGATGGGAGGGCGTTCCACAGGGCGGGCGCCACTACCGAGAAGGCCCTCTGCCTGGTTCCCTGTAGCTTTGCTTCTTGCAATGAGGGAACCGCCAGAAGGCCCTCGGTGCTGGACCTCAGCGTCCGGGCAGAACGATGGGGGTGGAGGGCTTTAAAGGGCAACACCAGCACTTTGAATTGTGCTCGGAAACGTACTGAGAGCCAATATAGGTCTTTCAAGACCGGTGTTATGTGGTCTCGGCGGCCATTTTCTTCATTGGCTGTTGTTTAAATTTGTGTACCGCCCTTCATTCAAGCATCACATGGCAGTCTGCAATATAAAAACACAGAAACACACACCATGGTAACAAACAAAAACCACAGCCCCACTCGCAGTTTAAAAGGCCATAGATTGTTTAACTGCGGAAAGGTTTCAAATTCATTAATTTTCACAGAAGTTCTTTGCATTTGGGTCCACGTTCTGCACCAGAATCGTCAGGTCTAATGCACATTGCTAAACACTCTGACATTGTAAAGCGATTAAGCCAAGCAGATGTAGATTTGTGGAGAAGCAAGGGAAGCAGGGACATGGGGATAGAAAGAAATGAATTATACATGGTGAAATTGATTTGCAGATTAAAGTTTTATTTTGCATGTGGTCCTCAAAAAAAAAAACACATAAAAAAAATCTGGCAGGAGACAATGAGATGGTGGTATGTCTGCAGCCTTCAGTTGAGAATGAATGTTGGCTACTCTTATCGTGCCTCGTGCACAGTATTCAATGAAACAAGCAGGCTTTCCTCCTCCATAAACTTTTAAACTGAAACTGGATTAGCTACAACCAAATTGGTGAGCTGTTCAGTGTTGCTTCAGATACTCTTGTTTGTTCATTTTTAATTGTCACCTTATCCTAGACCGCCTTAAGGCGTGTGCCATTTCATTTTGGAGTGTCTAGATGCCCGTCCGTGGCATGTCAATTTTAATCTGCGGAAACCAATTTTTGAGTGAAACTGGCATGAAATTGACATTTACCCGAAAGCAAATTGTTATTAATCACCTATCTAGTACAATTGGTGTGCAGGGGGGCATCACAGTCTTTCACCTGTTTGCCTTCGCAAGAACCTTCTGGAGGCAGTCACTATTGATAACCATTTAATTATAGCTATTACTCACATTTATATCCTGCCTTTCCACTTGATCCTTTCTTAAATGTTGTATTTAAATGTTATATATATATATATATATATATATATATATATATATATATAATGTCCTCTAAAGAACCCTGCAAGGTAGGCTAAGCTGAGAGTAACTAGGCCCCAGTCAACTACTGAGCTCCATGACTGCGAACAGCTTTGGAGTCTGATCTGCCTCTTATTGAATACAAAGAATTGAGTCCACAATTATTATTATTATTATTTTACAGTTACAGAACTGTGGCTGCTTGCTCAAAGTCACCTCATGCATTAATACCCTTTACCTGTTGTGGATAGTGTTTTGCCTTCCACAGGAGGAACATATTTTGTGAATGTTTTCAGCCCCTCTTTCAGTTGTTGTTGTTGCTTTGTGGGATGGGTTTGCATTTCCTTGCAAAAGCATGTAACTTTTTTTGCCAATGCACGCACTGGGTGGAAAGGGATACATTCCCCTTGCTAAATGAACAGGACTGATGCATTAGCCACAGATATCTGATAGAATGCACACCAGGATACAGGCATTGTCTATCTGCGCTGATTACTGCCAATTGAATTTGTTGCCAGGTATGCAGCTCCATCTGCATTCTTCCCCAGATGAAAGGGACGCGGGTGGCACTGTGGTCTAAACCACTGAGCCTCTTGGGCTTGCTGATCAGAAGGTTGGCGAGTCGAATCCCCGCCATGGGGTGAGCTCCCATTGCTGTGTCCCAGCTCCTGCCAACTTATCAGTTCAAAAGCACACCAGTGTGAGTAGATAAAGAGGTACTGCTGCTGCGGGAAGGTAAACAGCGTTTCCGTGCGCACTGGCACTTGCCATGGTGTTCTGTTGCACCAGAAGCGATTTAGTCATGCTGGCCACATGACCCAGAAAGCTGTCTGCGGACAAACGCCGGCTCCCTCGGCCTGAAAGCGAGATGAGCGCCTCAACCCCATAGTCATCTTTGACTGGACTTAACTGTCCAGGGGTCCTTCACCTTTACTTCCCCCCAAAGATATCAAGGCAAAAATCTTGCCACAACATGTTGTTGGTATAAAATGCCAGCATGTCATGGCAAAATATGGAATATCCACCCATGTACAAAAGGATTGCATTTCCCCTCTCCCATCTCACCATTCAGCACAAGGGAGATGTGAGACCTTCGTTTATCTTCAGCATCATCATCGTGTAGCCAGATCTGATTGGCTACATGATTCCATGACATCATTATGTTGACTGTTTGATCCCTAATGGGCTAGATTGAAAGAAGCCCTTTCAAATAGAACCTTAAAAGGTGGAGGGTGTCTAAGGCAGCAAATCATGGAAACATGACTGCAAACAAGTATGAGAGAAACTGCATTAAAATGTGGAAGGCAGATTCCCCCCCCTTTTTCTTAATAGAGCTTTTCGCTCTCCTGAGAAAGCACCTTTTTCACTGAAAACCGAACTTCACAAAAGTTCAGTGCAGCTGAACTACTATTGATCTCTAGCACCCATTGCATTGACCCCTCTTGAGCATCTGAAATGGGAGATGGATTCGGCTGTCTGTCCCAGTTCTGTATTTCAGCTTAATGCAAATGGTTGAGGATATGAGAATGTGGGAACCATCCTTTTCCCCTTCCTGGTGCAGACATTCAGGAACATTAATGTCAGAGAAAAGAAAGGAAAGAGAGAGAGAGAGAGAGAGAGAGTGGGGCTGTAAATGAAAAGTAGCTAGGCACACCTAAATGCACGAACTATTCCTTTCCTGAAAAATGGGCAAAGCAGCTGTAAATAAAAGGCCGGTATATAAACTTAGAAGTATAACAGTACTTACACTCCAAATGTGGCCTTCCTAAATTTATTGACTTCTGAAAATGAAAAGAAAGAAAGAAAGAAGCAGATGACAGCATGAAGCTGGCGAGAAGCCGATAATAGACTGTCTTCAAAGTGAATCCCTTTTATTCCACACACAGCAGTAGGTGATAAATGGCTCCAATGCCAGCACTTACTACTGCCTTCATTCTCCCCCCCCCCCTTCCTTGCGGCATATCTCAGATCAGAGACTAATAGCCCTCCAGGATAAGTTATCTTGACACAACCTTTTCCCATCAGTGATGGCTGCTGTTACCAAACATCTGTCAGTAAATAGGGGATGGAGGGAGAGATGCAGATATGCTCCAAACTGGGTGTAGTCACAGCGTCGCCACATCTCCCCACCCCTTGTTCTAAACTGGAAGGTGGCATGACTATGATTATTGTTGCTAATTATTATTATAACAATAAATTTATTAATCACCTTCTAAACCACTGTCTCAAGGTAAATATATATATATATATATATGTTGTTGTTGATGATGATGATACTACTATTTACCCACCTTTCACCCTGAGGTCCCTGGGCAGGTTATAACATTAAATCACAATATTAAGAACAGTTTAGAACAATCAAATAACATAATGAGTCCTAAAAATTCGCAGCTCAAGTGTCAAATGCCAGGACAAAGATGTGTGTCTTCAGCATTTGCTGGAAGCTTAACAACAACAACAACAGTTTTATTATTTATACCTCGCCCATCTGACTGGGTTGCCCCAGCCACTCTGGGTGGCTTCCAACATATATAAAAACATAACACTCAACATTTTAAAACATCCCTATTCAAGGTTGCCTTCCAATGTCTTCCAAAGGCTATATAGATATTTATCTACTTGGCTCAGGGGTCACAGAACTCCATACCCTCCAACATTTCTCCAATGAAAATAGGGATGTCCTAAGGAAAAGCGGGACATTCCAGGATAAAATAAAAAACTAGGATGGCTTCTATAAATCTGGCATTGTCCCTGGAAAATAGGGACAACTTGGAGGGTCTGGGGTGGGAGTTCCACAACTTACATACCTTTCAACATTTCTCCGATGAAAATAGGGATGTCCCAAGCCATAAAGATAATATTGCTATTATTCCCCACACATCTTATTGGGTTGCCCCAGCATTCTTGGCAGCTTCCAACATATATAAAAACATAATAAAATGTTAAACATTTAAACCCCCCTTCCCATTACAGTATTGCTTTCAGACGGCTTGGGGGTCAGACAACTCCATACCCTCCAACATTTCTCCAATGAAAATAGGGACATCCTAAGGAAAAGTGGGACATTCTGGGATCAAATCAGAAACCAGGATGGCTTCTCTAAATCAGGGACGTCCTTGGAAAATAGGGACACTTGGAGGGTCTGAACTTAGGAGCTGCCACAGAGAAGGTCCTCACTTGGACCACTCACTCCCCTGAGCTTTTGAGGGTGGAGGAATTACCAAGAAGGCCCCCTCTGCTGATCTTAGCACCCAAGAGAATCTGTAAGAAACGGGGTGGTGTTTCAGATATCTAGGGCCTGTGTCATTTAAGGTGTTAATGTGAGTGCCCCATGGACCAGAGCACGCCAGGCGCTCCTGTCTTCCACTGCCTCCCGCAGTTTGGTCAGACTCATGCTGGTAGTTCCGAGAACACTGTCCAACCATCTCGTCCTCTGTTGTGCCCTCCATCTTTCCCAACATCAGGTTCTTTTCCAGGGAGTCTTCTCTTCTCATGAGGTGGCCAGAGTATTGGAGCCTCAGCTTCAGGATCTGTCCTTCCAGTGAGCACTCAGGGCTGATTTCCTTCAGAATGGATAGGTTTGTTCTTCTTGCAGTCCATGGGACTCTCAAGAGTCTCCTCCAGCACCATAATTCAAAAGCATCAATTCTTCGGCAATCAGCCTTCTTTATGGTCCAGCTCTCACTTCCATACATCACTACTGGGAAAAGGGGCACCTGATCTAGTACCACACTAATACTATTCTACAGCAGAACAGGGGCAGACACACCATGGACACTTACCGATGGGTTGAATGCTTTTTAAGATTCCAGCTCAAAAATAAGATTTATGTGTTTGTTTACTGGGATGATGGAGCATTTTCCACTGGGCAAGGAGTGGGGTGGAACAAAGAAAGGTGTAACTGGACATGAAACCTGAAATGTTCCATTAGCAGAATCAGAGCTGATTGCCAGCGTTACGCCTTATCCTGACTCCAGAGATGCTTCTTCTTTCCCTGGTTCACAAAAGTGGGGGTTGTGGGGCTGCCACCAGGAAATACTTTTGCTTTCAGAAGAGCAGATCGAGCGGCACAGGTTCATAGGAAAAGTAGACACACTGTTTAAGGTTTCCTTTTTTGTGTGTGAATGAGGAGACAATCAGGTTGAGGTAGCCAATGCAATGCTTCCAGATAGCATTGGGCTCCAGCCCCCAACAGCCCCATCCAGCACCCAGGGATTCTGGGAGATGTAGTAGGAACACTTGAAGTATTTCCTTTTATCTGTCCTCCCAACATGCAGCTTTGTGAGGAAACGCCTGGTTCTAGTATCATGAAAAAGTTGGGGAAAGTTTCCCCTATTCACACCGTACAAAATATTACACACAATTGCATGTTGTGTCTATCCTTTTCTTTGCCTTTTTCTCTACAGTCATCAAGCAATGAACATGTATGTGTGAACTGGCCTATGCCCACAATGGGCTGGTTTTCGCCTCTGCCATTGTTTCTGCAGTGCATGAAGTACCATCGCAACCTGTGAATCTACTTCCTAGGATTTTTATGCCTTCTCCCCATTCTGTTAGCAGTGCTAGCTTCTTTTCACCTTTAAATGGGCAAAGCACATTGTGGATTACCTGTCCCTGCTGTGCTCGATAGGATGCAAGCCAAACCTTGACACTGCGTTGTTGCTGTCCACCCCACCCCCCACTCTGCCCACCTGCCTAGAGGAACTGGGGCCTCCTCTCCACATGAATCATGATGACCTCATTGCTTCAGCAGCTTACACTGTGGCAGAGTATATATATCAAATGCAATTTGTATGGCATGCATTGATATTTTCCTGGTGTAAAATCGAAGGCTCTATGAAACCCATGTAATAGAACGCATGCTTCTGGTCTTTTATACCAGCATTCTGGTTGGCTCTGGGGGTCAGAGGTCTTTTGGGTGAAGACTGTGCATAAACACTCTGTATTATATTAGAACATGCTGATAGTCCTGTGGGTAGGGCAGAGCCAGTATGGCCACATTCACACCATCCATTTAAAGTCCTACGATATCACTTTGAACAGTCATGGCTTCTGAGAGCTATAGTTTGTTAAGGTCACTGAGAATTCCCTCACAGATTCATAGTTATCAGAGTTCCCAGGGAAGAGGGATTGATTGTTAAACCACTCTGGAAATTGTAGCTCTGTAGCAGTTTCTGAGATCATCTGGGCCACTCCAACTTCTCCTCCTGAGCGAATACTTTTTAAAATCTGGCAATTAAACTTTTTAATATTAAGGTGTAATGGCTGAGCTTTCATTAACTTTCAAAAATGTTGGATGTCTTTTTTTAAAAAAAATAGTATTTATTCAAATTTTAAAGATTACAAAAAGGAACAATAAAAAATAAATAAATAAGACATAAGAAATACAAACAATCAATTAAAAAAAACCCAGATCAGACCTTTACATAGCTTTCTTTCCTTTACTTATTTCCTTGACCTCCTCACACCTCCCTTTTTTGTATTCTAGTTCAGTTAGATGTTTCAGCAAATCCTTTCCAGCTTTGTTTTTATCCTAATAATTTATCTTAATATACTGTAATTCTCGTCTTTCACCAATTAATAAATCAATTTTAACCTAATCCTTTATATCATTTCTGCTAAAACCACATTACTTCATTCCAGCAACCTTCTAACATTGCTTAATTTTGCAATGTTTCTGTAAATAAACTTTAAATTTTTCCCAATCTTCTTCCACCAACTCTTCACCTTGGTCTCGGATTCTGCCAGTCATTTCCGCCAGTTCCATATAGTCCACCACTTTCATCTGCCATTCTTCCCGGGTGGGTAAATCTTGTGTCTTCCAATACTTCGCGATGAGTATTCTTGCTGCTGTTGTTGCATACATAAAGAAAGTTCTGTCCTTCTTTGGCACCAATTGGCTGACCATGCCCAGGAGAAAGGCCTCTGGTTTCTTCTGAAAGGTATATTTAAATACCTTTTTCATTTCATTATAGATCATCTCCCAGAAAGTCTTAATCCTCTGGATTCCTAGCTTCTTTGGTCTGTGTTTTGTTTGGGTTTTTTTTTTGGGGGGGGCGGGCGTGTGCTATAGGTATTTTACCTGTTTGGGGAGGCAGCAGAGTTCTGAGCATCACCAATTTTCACTTATTTGAAATGGGTATTTTGTGATGCACGCAACAGTTTCGTAGATTTCCAAATGTGCTTCTGGACTCAAAAGGCTAGGGGCTTGGTAGTAAGGCTGCTTGAACCCAGTTTCAGCAAATCCTTTCCAGCTTTGTTTTTATCCTAATAATTTATCTTAATATACTGTAATTCTCGTCTTTCACCAATTAATAAATCAATTTTAACCTAATCCTTTATATCATTTCTGCTAAAACCACTTTACTTCATTCCAACAACCTTCTAACATTCCTTAATTTTGTAATGTTTCTGTAAATAAACTTTAATTTTTTTCCAATCTTCTTCCACCGACTCTTCTCCCTGGTCTCGGATTCTGCCAGTCATTTCCGCCAGGAGAATATTTTTAGAAAAGGGGTATACAATGGTACCTTGAGTTACAAACGCCTCAGATTTTTCAGATTCTGCCACTCATTTCCGCCAGTTCCATATAGTCCATCACTTTCATCTGCCATTCTTCCCGGGTGGGTAAATCTTGTGTCTTCCAATACTTCGCAATGAGTATTCTTGCTGCTGTTGTTGCATACATAAAGAAAGTTCTGTCCTTCTTTGGCACCAATTGGCCGACCATGCCCAGGAGAAAGGCCTCTGGTTTCTTCTGAAAGGTATATTTAAATACCCTTTTTATTTCATTGTAGATCATCTCCCAGAAAGTCTTAATCCTTGGGCATGTCCACCAAAGGTGAAAGAATGTACCTTTGGTCTCTTTACGTTTCCAACATTTATTATCGGGCAAATGATAGAATTTTGCAAGCTTGACTGGTGTCATGTACCACCTGTATACCATTTTCATTATATTCTCTCTTAAGGCATTACATGTCGTAAACTTCATACCTGTGGTACATAACTGTTCCCAGTCAGCCATCATGATATTATGTCCAACATCCTGTGCCCATTTAATCATTGCAGATTTAACCATTTCGTCCTGAGTATTCCATTTCAACAGCAAATTATACATTCTTGCAAATTCTTAGTTTTGGGTTCTAATAGTTCTATTTCCAATTTTGATTTTTCCACCTGAAAACCAATTTTCTTGTCCAAATTATAAGCCTCCATTATTTGATAATAATGAAGCCAATCTCGCACTTTGTTTTTTAGTTTTTCATAACTCTGCAGTTTTAATCTGTCTCCTTCTTGTTCCAAAATTTCCCAGTATTTCGGCCATTTGGCCTCCATGTTGAGCTTTTTCTGAGCCTTCGCTTCCATTGGTGACAACCACCTTGGAGTTTTATTTTCAAGCAAATCCTTATATCTTATTCAGACATTAAACAGTGCTTTCCTGACAATATGGTTTTTAAACGCTTTATGTGCTTTGACCTTATGTATGCATGCCAACCAAAAACATTATTGAAACCTTCCAAGTCCAAGATGTCTGTGTTTTCAAGAAGCAGCCATTCTTTCAGCCAGCAAAATGCAGCTGATTCATAATAAAGCCTAAGGTCTGGCAGGGCAAATCCACCTCTTTCTTTAGCATAAGTTAATATCTTAAATTTTATTCAAGGCTTCTTGCCCTGCCAGACAAATCTAGTGATATCTTTCTGCCACTTCTTGAAACAGTCCACTTTGTCCAAAATTTGCAATGTTTGAAACAAAAATAACATCCAGTTGTCTGGAGAGGTCACTTCCTGGTTCGCATGGAGAAGCCATTTTCAATGGAGCCCAGTGATGGAAGCGTGTAGCTGTATTGAGGCAGCACCAGGTGCTGAAATTGTGCACCCCCTGACAATTTTGTCCCAGGGGCAACTGCTATGCTATGCCACTGTTCCTATGCTTCCAACTTAGATGCTCAGTATTCACCATCCTTGCCAGCTCGTGAAATATGGATGACTTGGTTTACACTGGTGTGTCACCATTTCTTTTTCTTCTTTTTTTGTTCACTTTGCATATGGTAGGATGCAATACTCTGCAACTGCACTTTGGGGTTGTCAGTAATGTTTATAAAGGTGTGTGTGTGTGTGTGTGTGTGTGTGTGTGTTTTGAAAGTACTTATGCAAAAAAACCCAATCTTCTTCAATTGTGGCAGTCCAGATGCTTTGGACTACAACTTCCATCATTCCTGCCCAATAGCTAAACTGGTTGGAGATTATGGGAGTTGTAATCCCATAGCATTTGGGGACCCAAGATTGAAGAACATGGATCTAGACCCTATTAAAACTCCTTAAGTTTGTTTAGTTATTCTCAAGAAAAGCTTTATAATAATATAGGGATGCATGTTCTTTGAGCTGAGCCAAATCAGCATCTAGTGCCCATCACCAGAAATCCATAACTTGGAATTTATTATGTATTGAAGTATATATGTTAAACTTTTTGAAAATTCAATAAAAATATATTATTGCAAAAAATAATCCTTAACTTGGAAGGCTTTGTGTGCCAGATGATAGCCATATCCTTATTTTTCACCATGGATTGTTCTCACAAGGACTGGGATGCAGCAACTGCTTATGGCTCCTCCCTATAAATTTATCAAATTTTATGATTAACTAACATCTGCCATCCACTCAGGATAATATCAACTCACTTGCAACTTCTCATCACCCCATCTTTTTATAAAATGAGAGCTGCTGTTTTCCCTCTAAAGACCTGCCTCAGAGTGGAGGTGTTGCATTTCCAGATAATTTTTGTAGCTTTTCTCAGTGGCATTTGAAGTTAATTACAAGTTTCAAAAGCCACCCTTGTCCCTCAGCTAAAATTAATGCCTGTTTACACCCAGTTCAGATTTTTGAGTAGTACATTAACACAACAACAACAAAATTACTGCAGCGCCCAATTTAGGAGTAGCAGACACACTGCTACTCTGCCTAGGTGGGTGGATGAACATGCAGACAGGTGTCCCTGGAATTCATAACATCTCATGGATGCTCTTGAGGTATCACAATCGTAGGCGAGCAATTTAGTAGTTATGAGATGTGAAAAGTGATCAATCATAATACCACGTCTTTCATTTACAAATTGCTTCCAGACTCATGGTGGTGGGGAAATGGAAATCCAGTGCAGATTAAGCCACCTGGAAAAGATCTGGTATTGTGCCAGATCCATTATTGAATGTAATTTCTCTCTGTAATTATTCTGCGCAAAAAAACCCCCCCAACAACGTTGCATTTGCATCCAATTTACTGGCATCTCACATACTACTATGGATGCTGAAGTACCCTCCGTGCAAACTGGGGTTTATACACAGGAAAACTCCTTGCCAACTTCCGATTTCAAAAATACTAACCATCTGAGCGAGGCCAGGGATGAGGTCCAAACAGAATCTGGCAAGGTACTTCTGCCAAGTGACCCCCATTTTAGAGGTTGAATTGGAGTGGAGAGAAGAGGGAGCCCCAACAGTACCCTGCAGGGCTGATCTACGGAAGGCAAGAAATAATCAGTTCTCCATCTTAGGTGGCTTCTCTTGCAGGAATGAGCATTTGCCAAGTCCCAGAGCCATTTTATCATCTGGAGCTGTGTTGAACAAACTCTAGTTTTGATCACCTGCTTCAAAGGTAGAACAGAGCCAAATGCTCAGCCCACCTCCATTGTTTCAGTCCTGTAGAGTGCCCTCTTGTTTTCCAAGCTGTTGCTTTCAGAGCATCATTTTTTCTGTGGGGAGCATAGGGTGCCATCATATTACCAAGTCAGACCATTGATCCACCTTGCTCAGCATCATCTACAATGGCTGGAAGCAGCTCTCCAGTGTTTCAGAGCCTACCTGGAGATGCTGGGGGCCGAGTTTGGGACCACCCACCTGCAGGCAAAGAAGATGCTCTGCCAGTGAGCTGCAGCCCTTCCCTAGCATAGCAAACTGCCTTATAGTGAGTCAGATTATTGGTCCATCTAGCTCAGCATCTTAAAAAGTAGAGACATCACCTTGCCAACAAAGGTCTGTATAGTAAAAGCTGTGGTTTTTCCAGTAGTGATGTATGGAAGTGAGAGCTGGACCATAAAGAAGGCTGATCACCAAAGAATTGATGCTTTTGAATTTTGGTGCTGGAGGAGACTCTTGAGAGTCCCATGGACTGCAAGAAGATCAAACCTCTCCATTCTTAAGGAAATCAGCCCTGAGTGCTCACTGGAAGGACAGATCGTGAAGCTGAGGCTCCAATACTTTGGCCACCTCATGAGAAGAGAAGACTCCCTGGAGAAGACCCTGATGTTGGGAAAGATGGAGGGCACAAGGAGAAGGGGACAACAGAGGACGAGATGGTTGGATAGTGTTCTCGAAGCTACCAGCATGAGTTTGACCAAACTGTGGGAGGCAGTGGAAGACAGGAGTGCCTGGCGTGCTCTGGTCCATGGGGTCACGAAGAGTCGGACACAACTAAATGACTAAACAACAATGCATGTGCTGACAACATGCCCAATGATATCTGCTGTTGTGAGCCACAAGCCATGGTTCCATAAAGCAACAGGTAATTCAGGGTAAAAGGAACATGAGAAACTGGGACAGAAATCCTCGCATAGCAACCTGGAGAACTAATGCAATAATCCTCTGAAGGCACTCTAGATTTCACTAGGCCCTATTGCCAATCTTCCTTTGAAAAGCCAGTAACTAAGAGCAGCACTTGACCAACACAAAAGGCTTGAGGTGGCTCTGTTCTGGCAGACAATGAAATGTAGATGTGTCGAGTGCAGTCTGTTAATGAACGACCTTCCCTGGGACAGGCACATGCCTCCCTTTGAATGCAGCACACAGCTGTGTGATCAGCGTTGTAATTTGAAAGGATGTTAATGGAGAGGGGAAAGCACTGCTTAATTCCAAAGCGCTGCTGTCCAACGCTAATCTGATCTCACATACCGAACGTGATTATAGCCGATTGCAAACGAGAAGCTTTGACTCCAATCTATTTAACGCCGTTAACCTCCAGCAAACCTACTCAGTTTGCAAACTTAAACAAGGCCTTCATCTTCAACATACGGCATAGTGCCTCAAAAGCTCCCTGTCTTTCTGGCTGCTTTGGGGGGAGTTGGGAAAGGGAGACGTAAATGGACCCAGAACCAGCTCTAGAAGAAGTTGCATTTCTCAAACTGCACATTCTCTTTTCTAGGCTTCTTAGAGCCCTACACCCCAGAACACTTGAGCACACCAGCTAATTGGATGTATGAATGATATAAAGGGTAAAGGGACCCCTGACCATTAGGTCCAGTCGTGACTGACTCTGGGGTTGCGGCGCTCATCTCGCTATATTGGCCAAGGAAGTCGGCATACAGCTTCCGGGACATGTGGCCAGCGTGACTAAGCCACTTCTGGCAAACCAGAGCAGCACACGGAAACGCCGTTTACCTTCCCGCTGGAGCTGTACCTATTTATCTACTTGCACTTCGACGTGCTTTTGAACTGCTAGGTTGGCAGGAGCAGGGACAGAGCAACGGGAGGTCACCCTGTCGCGGGGATTCGAACCACCGACCTTCTGATCGGCAAGTCCTAGGCTCTGTGGTTTAACCCACAGTGCCACCCACGTCCCCTGAATGATATATGCAATTGCATTTTCACACAGACACCTTTGGCCAAGCACAGAGATGTTGGAAGAAGGGGTCAGTGTTTCCACCCCCATCATTCAGCCTGGACATGAGGTCCAGCTCTGAGGGCCGTCTGGCGGTTCCCTCCCTGCAAGAAGTGAGGTTACAGGAAACCAGGCAGAGGGCCTTCTTGGTAGTGGCTCCTGTGGAATGCCCTCTCATCAGATGTCAAGGAAATAAACAACTATCTGACTTTTAGAAGACATCTGAAGGCAGCCCTGTTTAGGGAAGTTTTTAATGTTTGATATTTTTTCATGTTTTTAATATTCTGTTGGGAGCTGCCCAGAGTGGCTGGGGAAACCCAGCCAGATGGGCAGGGTACAATTATCATCATCATCATCATCATCATTGGGGCTATCGATTTTTCAGGTGGGGTCACCAATCATAGTCCCGCTTCCCCTTCCATGAGTTCAATGAATACATGGGGGGAAATATATGAAGAGCCCTATTATTTTATTTATTATTATTATTTGAATTTCTACCCTGCCCTTCAACCCTCAAGGAAAAACAAAGCAAAAGCATTATAAAGGCAATTAAAACATGTAAAAGTTGATTCAGTTAAAAGTATTCTTCCATCCAATGATCATGAGGTTGCCAGGAACGGTATTATTCTGTCAGCAAATGCCTCTGTAAAGAGGAACGTTTTCAAGTTTCTCCTCCAAGGGAAGAATGGTAGAGGTAGGCACACCTCACTGCAGAGGGCATTCCAAAGTCACAGAATCACCACTAAAAAGGCTCTGTCATAGGTCAGCCTCCAGTGGCAAGACCATCAATAAGGGCCTCAACTGACTATTATAGGATCCACGATGGTTGATATTTCATTAATATATTATGTGATGGTCAGCAACTTTAGGAGTGGGGTTGTTGTTTCAAGGTCCTGATCGGGACAACTGTTGCGACACAACAAGTGTTGGCTCAAGAAACTCTCTTTTCCCCTAAAGATTTCTTTATCTGATGAGCTCCACTGTAGAAAGTTCTAGTTATGATGTCACTACTTTCCCTGTTTGTTCCACAACTTTCCTACTTCCCACCAACATCTCGGCTTCTTTGATCATTCGAGTGAACAGATGCTTGGAGCTTTGAAGTCTGTGCATCTCATCAGCAGGAAGAACCAAAAACAAAACCTTGACATGATTGTTAACAGTCCAAAGGGCAAAGAAGGGGGAGAAGAAAGTCAATGCATCTTTTTTCCCCCACTCGGATGTATTTTTGGAGATGTGAAAATGAATTCCTACTTATGCTTAGTCACACACTTAAACGTGTATGAAGAAGTGGTGAAGCCACTGTGACATATTCAGCTACAGAAAAGGCAAACCAAGAATCCAACTGGGTCCGGTGTAAAGGCAGATCTTTCCTGAGGGGTACGACATCTTGCAAACATTCCTCATGTAATTGTCTGAGCCTTTCATGGAGGGAAGGCTATCAGCATACATTTTTCCTCCCGTAGAGACTCACCTGCTCCTATCTGTTGGAAGCTAAGCATCTTCCATAGCTCAGTACCTCTCAGGTACATTAAATATCTGCTCCATTTCCAGGACCTGAAACCGGGACGCCAATATCTAGTGGTGCATCTGTTTAGAGGCAGATGAATCAATAATGCAGAGCCTCTTGGGCAGGAAACTAATCTGACCTGCTGGAAATGAAGGTCATCAAGAAGGATGCCTCTAAGGCACATTACTGTTCAATCAGCTCCTTCATCTGTTTCTGAAGCTGGTAACTAGGGAGACCTGGATTGACACAGACTAAAAGGAGGCAGGTAGCTGGACACTATCCAGCAGGACAAAGTTATTATCCAGGTCATTTCATTCCAGCATTCGCTCCCTCTGAAGTTCTGAATGGATGTCATAGCCACACAAAGAAAATCAGCTCAGATTATTCTGTTGGGTTAGTTATAACTCCACATTTATGGGGGGTGGGGAGGACTGACAAGTGCTGGCGTGAAAGGAGAAAGAGAATTTCAGCACTGAACTCACTAGCTTTTCATTTGTTTTGGCTGGGCGGGCGTGATGCAGCCGGTGGTTGGTGTGAGGGGAGCATCAATCCCCGACCCCAGAGCCAGATCTCCACAAGGGCCTGGATGCCCAGCCGCAATGCCGCCCACCATGAAAGGTGAGTGGTCTTTCCAACTCAATATGGGGGGGGGGAACAAATCTGGAAATCTGCACAAGAGATTGCTTGATATTCACCTTTAATCACTGAAGTATTCACTACATCAGGGGTTAGCAAACTTTTTCAGCAGGGGGCTGGTCCACTGTCCCTCAGACCATGTGGTGGGCCGGACTATAATATATATATAAATTTTTTTGGGGGGGAATGAACGAATTCCTATGCCCCACAAATAACCGAGAGATGCCTTTTACAGTGGTACCTCGGGTTACATAAGCTTCAGGTTACATACACTTCAGGTTACAGACTCCGCTAACCCAGAAATAGTACCTCGGGTTAAGAACTTTGCTTCAGGATGAGAACAGAAATTCTGCAGCTTTGGTGCAGTGGCAGCAGGAGGCCCCATTAACTAAAGTGGTGCTTCAGGTTAAGAACAGTTTCAGGTTAAGAACGAACCTCTGGAACGAATTAAGTACTTAACCCGAGATACCACTGTAAATAAAAGCACACATTCTACTCATGTAAAAACACCAGGCAGGCCCCACAAATAACCCAGAGATGTATTTTAAATAAAAGGACACATTCTACTCATATAGAATACGCTGGTTCCTGGACTGTCCATGGGCCGGATTATCATTGAACTTGTTGCTCTAAAACATTACAAAAAAAATCTTTTGTTAGCTTAAGTTTAGTTGCTATGGACCAAATTTTCTCAATCCCCTATAGTAGGAGATATACTTTCCTCCCAGTTTTTAGCTATTATCACCTTAGCAGCAGTCCTTCTTGATCAGAAGGAGAGGCTGAGAAACCTTTGTATGGCATTAGGGAGGAAGAGAAATCACAGGCTCTACCAAGAAGGTTTAAAAGGAAGTGGCAAAGAAGGAAAGGGAAGAGGAAAGATTGTGGTCTTAGGGAACTAGGGGAGGCAAGGCTACTTCCCCCATGTGACAGTTTCCCATAGGGAATGAATTTCCCACACAAATGTTTCCTCTCCCCACTTCTCAAATAGGCACAATGGGAAGGAGAAATGCTTGAGGTATGTCATGTGAGGAGGGAAAGGGGATGAAATTATTTGACAACACATTGAATGTAGATAACCTCCATCTCAACTTACCTCCCTCTGAGTTTCTTTGGGCAAAACATGAGGGGAAACCATGAGGGGGAACCTCAGTTTACAGGAGTGAAACAGGCAAAAGTAGAATTCCTAAGGGATTATTTATTGTTCTTGTTGCTGCTGAAGAACACCTAATAAGGAAGCAACAAACAACTGAACTTAAGAACAGAACACTTTGCATGGGGTCCTTTTTGACCTCCGCTACAAAAATCTTTGCACACAAGCTCGTGTGCCCGACTTCTGCATGACTGGATTAATGAATACAAGAATAATAGGCCTCTGAGGTGATTTACATGCATTGATTAAATGTCAGCACTGAAATGCAGTAGGTTCAATTACCACAGACATGCAGAACAAAGGCAGGGAGATTGTTGCCATTGTTCAAACAAGTTACTTATCAATTCTTTTTAGCATATGATTATGTTTCTGCCTTTAACCTAAAGGATACTCTAAATAATCATGAAATGGAGTAACCTTTTCAGGAGTTAATTTTTGTCTGCTCTGAATCTTACAACATTAAGCTTCACTGGATGTTCTATCATTATGAGAGAGGCAGAAAAACCTTTCTCTGTCCTGTTGACTCCTGCTTGCATTTTCTCTAAACTAAAAAGCCTCATAAGTTCAAACCTATTTCCATTGGAGAAATGCTCCATTCCGTTGATCATTTTAGTTCCCTTCTGAAAACACAATAGACCACAGGTTCCCAAAGTGGGTGTTACTGCCCCCTGGGGGTGGGGGTGGAATTACCTGGGGGCACTAAGAGGCAAAGAGGGTAGGGGGCACTGGAGGGGGCAAATTACTATCAGGCTTTGAAATCAGGCATCAGCGGATCAAGTTCATCATTTTTGTTGAACCAGTTAAACTAAATGATTTTAACTGGATTTTGAATGAATGTGCAATTAATTGTTGCTGTTTGGAACTTTATTGTGTTTACTGCTATTCTGAATGCCTTTTATGGGGTAGAGGGCACAGGGGATGAGTTTATGGTACCAAGGGGGTGGTGGGCTGAAAAGGTTTTGGAACCACTGCTGTAGACTAAAAAAAGAAATGTATGCATTTGGTACATTTGGTACAGGTACATTTGGGATAGCAGGTTATGAAATCATCAAATGGTTAATTTTCTCTTGTTTGTGAGGTGGGGAGGGGGCATGAAGAAGAGGGAGGGAGGGCTCTTTCAGGGCTTATGCTGCATCTTGGTATTTATTGAACTTTAAGCTGGAACCAAGAGGCTGGTTAATAACAATTCATGCAGCTGCCAATCTTTTTGACCAACGCTATCAATATTTCACACTGCCAAGTAACAACAATTAAGAGCCAGGATCAGAAGAAGCACTCAGGTCAAAAGTATTTCAAACGCCAGAATGAAATCAGCAGTACAAAACTAATGTGTTGGGATAAGGACTCCAAGAAGGTTTTTGTGCCTTTCCAAGAATGTTTCTATGCTACCTGCAATCCCTTTTAGAGCTGACAGAGATTGAATCTGGTAAAATGTGCTGGTGAAGAATGCCTTAACTCCACTGAGCCATGCGCATAAGAGGTGGCGCCCCACTGCCAAGCAGAACAGGCACGAATAATTGGTAAGAAGAAGCTGTGTTTGGGCTACATACAACATAGTTTATGTCCCCAAAGATTTTTGAAACCCTGCGAAAAATTACTCAGAGAAACCAGTCTTCGCTTGTTCACTATGCTGGTAGGTGTCTCCTGTAGCAAAGGATTCCAGAACACTGAGCAACATTGCTTGGATCTTTAAAATAATAAGAATAGTAAATAAAAATCCTAATTTCGTGATGCAATAAACTGAACTGGCTGCAGCATAAGGTCAGCAAAATATATGCTTTTTGTTTAGGGTTTAATGTCCAAAACAGCTGAAGATTCCCAAGGCACACACTGTGCTCTCCAACCATGCAATCTACTCCTACTCCCAGGTAATACCATGCACAGCAAAGCATATTTCTTATGAATGTAAAGAATCCAGCAGGCCAGAAGTTTTAAGGCAGGTTGCCAATTCATGCATGCGGCTTGACTTCAACAGAAATGACACTGATGGCAGTTTCCAGGGTGTACATCTAAAGCAAAGGGAATCCCTAATAAATTAACTTTGTGATGCAATAAAATGCTAGACACTAGGCACCATCATGGGAACATTTAAAAATATTCCTCACTCGCTATGCGTAACATATACAGTATGTTCATCTAAATAACCAAGTCTTTCAAGAAAATCAAAGCCTTGTTTCAGAAAATTACTGAGCAACGTTCAAAGGCAAAAAAAATCTATAAACGCTAACATTAATTAGCTAAGCTGAGTGAAACTCTACCCCTGAAACCACAGGATGAGTCTTGGTTTGTAATGAAACCCTGTTTGAAAACAGCAAGCGCTCCTTTGCAAAATTCCCGGGATCGGTGAGAACACCACTTTGATTTGGGCGTTACCTAAAGAAAAGAATGACTGGAAGACACAGAGGCAAAATGAGGCTTGATGAGATAAGTAGGGGCACACCGTTACTAGGAAAGAAGTCAAGGTGTGATACTGTTGTGAGACAGGAAAAATGAGTTACAGTGGTACCTCAAGTTACATATGCTACAGGTTACAAATTCCGCTAACCCAGAAATAGTGCTTCAGGTTAAGAACTTTGCTTCAGGATGAGAACAGAAATCGTGCTCTGGCGGTGCAGCGGCAGCAGGAGGCCCCATTAGCTAAAGTGGTGCTTCAGGGTAAGAACAGTTTCAGGTTAAGAACGGACCTCCGGAACGAATTAAGTACTTAACCCGAGGTACCACTGTATTTTGAGATGTAAAAGATTGTTTAATGATGGCTTTGGAAAAGGAACAGGGAACAGTTTTTACAAAGTGTCTCATCACGCTAAGGATGGGTGAATTCGTCAACTTTGGTCCTCTCATTTTTTTCCAATTTTAAATCCAATTTCCTACATTTCCTTGGAGTTCCCTGTGAAGAGGGATTGATTGTTAAAACACTCTGGCAATTGTAGCTCTGTGAGGGGAATGGGGGTCTCCTAACCAGCGGCATAGCTAGCCACTTGGGTGCCTGGTGCGGGGGGGGGGGTGTCCTGCAGCCGGGGGGGGGGGTCAATTCGCCCATGGGGTGGGGTGAGCTGCCCATGGGGCGCGGTGAGCCTCTCCGATGCTTGGAGCCTCTCCGCCGCCTCCCCCTCAGCTGTAGGGTGGCTGTGTTGGGATATTCCATTCCATCTTAAGAACGGATGTGTGGATTGTTGCATGTAACGTGCCTGTTTACACTCCAGCAGAGCTTGCTGGGAACTTCCGTTTGTGTATAGCTTTTGTTTACGCTATCTTGCTTTGGACACGGATGGGGAGAAGACATGTTTTTCTTTTTGTCTTGATGTATGCTGAATAAAGGGACGCAGGTGGCGCTGTGGGTTAAAGCCTCAGCGCCTAGGGCTTGCCGATCGAAAGGTCGGCGGTTCGAATCCCTGCGGCGGGGTGCGCTCCCGCTGCTCGGTCCCAGCGCCTGCCAACCTAGCAGTTCGAAAGCACCTCCGGGTGCAAGTAGATAAATAGGGACCGCTTACCAGCGGGAAGGTAAACGGCGTTTCCGTGTGCGGCTCTGGCTCGCCAGAGCAGCGATGTCACGCTGGCCACGTGACCCGGAAGTGTCTCCGGACAGCGCTGGCCCCTGGCCTCTTAAGTGAGATGGGCGCACAACCCCAGAGTCTGTCAAGACTGGCCCGTACGGGCAGGGGTACCTTTACCTTTACCTTTATGCTGAATAAAAACTGCTTGTGAGTATGCTCACATATGCCTCTCCTGCCACTTCTGTTGTGTGTTTACTCTGCTGAGTGTGCGTGCCCAGCTTCTGAAGCCTTCTGAAGATCGGGTCACAATTTCATGCTGATCCAAGGACTGGAGATCACCCGGCACACCAGCTGGTGGGCTGGAGCCAGCTGGGGGCCTGGCAATTGCCCCTGATTCCTTGGCTGCATCCCAACAGGCTGAGGGAGAGACAGTAGGCAGACACAAGTCCCATGCTACTGTTTCAGGCAACATGGAACCTGCAGGCACCTAAGCCACCACCTCACTCCTAAAAAGTTTCGTCACCCCCTTTCCTCTGCCACTGCTCCTAACAACTCTCAGCACCCTTAACAAACTACAGCTCCCTGAAAACTTTTGGGAAAGCCATGACTGTTTACATTGGTCTGATAGTGCTTTAAACATATGGTCTGAGTGTGACCTAAGTCTCCTTTGCATAGCTGTCAACTTTTCCCTTTTCTTGCGAGGAATCCTATTTGGAATAAGGGAATTTCCCTTAAAAAGGGGGGAAAGTTGACAGCTATGCTCCTTTGGAACCTTTGCTGATTTAACAGCTCATGCTTGAACTCAATTTCTGGCTCCCAAGCCAATTGCTGGTCAGGACAAATTGGAATGCAGAGCTCCCATAGCAAACCCAGCATCCTAAACATGAGGCAACTAGCAGCACATAATTCTATGTTTGTTTATCTAGAAGAAAGCCCCACTGGGTTCAAGCAGCCTTACTACCAAGCCCCTAGCCTTTTGAGTCCAGAAGCACATTTGGAAATCTAAGAAACTGTTGCGTGCATCACAAAATACCCATTTCAAATAAGTGAAAATTGGTGATGCTCAGAACTCTGCTGCCTCCCCAAACAGGTAAAATACCTATAGCACACGCCCCCCCCCAAAAAAAAACCCAAACAAAACACAGACCAAAGAAGCTAGGAATCCAGAGGATTAAGACTTTCTGGGAGATGATCTATAATGAAATGAAAAAGGTATTTAAATATACCTTTCAGAAGAAACCAGAGGCCTTTCTCCTGGGCATGGTCAG
This sequence comes from Podarcis cretensis, assembly GCF_951804945.1. Lineage (NCBI taxonomy): Eukaryota > Metazoa > Chordata > Lepidosauria > Squamata > Lacertidae > Podarcis > Podarcis cretensis. Next base: position 16,149,064 of record NC_137181.1, on the reverse strand, counting down.
CCAATTGGTGCCAAAGAAGGACAGAACTTTCTTTATGTATGCAACAACAGCAGCAAGAATACTCATCGCGAAGTATTGGAAGACACAAGATTTACCCACCCGGGAAGAATGGCAGATGAAAGTGGTGGACTATATGGAACTGGCGGAAATGACTGGCAGAATCCGAGACCAAGGTGAAGAGTTGGTGGAAGAAGATTGGGAAAAATTTAAAGTTTATTTACAGAAACATTGCAAAATTAAGCAATGTTAGAAGGTTGTTGGAATGAAGTAATGTGGTTTTAGCAGAAATGATATAAAGGATTAGGTTAAAATTGATTTATTAATTGGTGAAAGACGAGAATTACAGTATATTAAGATAAATTATTAGGATAAAAACAAAGCTGGAAAGGATTTGCTGAAACATCTAATTGAACTAGAATACAAAAAAGGGAGGTGTGAGGAGGTCAAGGAAATAAGTAAAGGAAAGAAATCTGTGTAAAGGTCTGATCTGTTTTTTTTAATTGTTTGTTTGTATTTCTTATGTCTTTTGTTTTATTTTTATTTTTTATTGTTCCTTTTTGTAATTTTCAAAATTTGAATAAATATTATATATATATAAAAAGGAAGTACCATCCAGAACTTTATTACTGAAGCCTGATCTTCCACAGCAGTAAACTATTTTGGACCTTAAGCTGCCTCTGTGTGGTGACTGGCCCTGGGAGCAACTTCTCTGTGTTGGTATTTTACCTCACATTCCTAACAATGTTCAGGTAGCCTTGGCCATAGCCCTGTTGGAAACCCTGGAGAGCTGCTGTCTGTCAGACCAAGATCCCCCAGCCCAGTGTTTTGGACTACAATACCCATCAGCCCCAACCACTCAGGTTTGATGGGAAATGTAGTCCAAAATGTCTGGAGGACACAAAAAAAAAAGCCTCAGACAACTGCTTCATCAAACAACAACAAGAATTGGGAGGGCCAGAGGGCTCTGGGGGCCATGTTGGAGACTTCAGATATATATAGAATTATAGTCACTACACTTTTCGCCTTGCAGTCCGCCATTTTGATAGGTAAAAGTCTTACTGCTTGCTTAGAAATCTGTTTCCTCTCTGCCTGTCTTCCAGTACGCTGCAAGCTCTCTTTCTTCCCCAGCCAATGCCTCAAAGAAAGCCAAGTGCCTCTTCTCTTAGGAGGAAAATTAACATTATAAACCAATTCTGGTTAATTTATACTTATACAAAGGCATCTCCTCTGGATGACCCTTTGGCTGCTGAATATGGTAGTTAAGTTGGTACATGCTGTTAAAAATATTGGTCTATTTTTGCCATTAGCAATCGTGCAGCAACATATTGCTCAGCATGAAAACGAAATGATAAAGATAAGGCAGTTAATAATTGGAAGATATGCTACTGTATCACATATTATTAAAATGAGCACCAGGCAATGATTCTGAATACATATTCCTAATTATTTCATTTTATTTTTTGCTGGACCAACAATGAAATCGAGAACCTATGCCAGAAATTATACTGAAGGCACATTTTATTTGACATTTCTATTCTGCAGAGTCAAAGGAGTTACTCTTCCATATAACTCCTTTCACTTCCCATAATTCCCACAGATCCCTTAGCTGGAAATGTGGCATTTCTTTGTGATTCATACAGGAAATGCTAAAAGCTGATTTCTGTCCCTCCCCTATTCAACTAATAGAAAACAACTGGGAACCACTGTTTGTGGAGCAATTTGACTGACAAGACCTGGAGTGGCGTAGAGCTTCAGATTTAACAGTCGCACCTGAATAACCCATTGAATCAGAAAGACAAAGAGTATATCCACAGCAGATGTGAACACAACAGATGGAAGGCAAATATTGTGGCCAGGGCACACCTCTAATCTGATTCAGTATGTCTGCTTTAGGTGTTCATTAAGCAAGAACCATTGCTATGAACATAACCAAAGGCTGATCTTGGTTTGGAAGGAAGATAAATGTAAATGCCTGAAATATACTCAGAGTGCAGCCATCAGTTTCATAGAGTTTATTTGTAGTAAAAACTACAAATGGAGTGGAGCCATCGGTTTCATGGAGTTTATTTGTAGTAAAAACAGTCAGTCATCTGGTGTCTCCTGCTGACCCCTCCCAGACCCCAGGCTATATATCCTTTATTTATACCCTAGGTCACACCTGATAGGCTGGTTCAAACTTCCCTTCTGGAGCCAGATTGGACAGCTCCAATGACCAATCAGATACTACCTTCTAAAATCTTCCCTGCCTATTATTCTAGGATCCAGGCTCCAGGCATAACAATGCCTTTCTGCAGGCAGTGGCTAATCTCCAATTCAAGAACCTGATCCAACACAATTTTTGGCCCCTCCCACAACACTTTTAGTAGCTTTTTAGTAGAAAATGCAGGTGCCATGTTGGAGTGGGCAGATGCAAATCATCACTTCTCTGGTCATAAGATGGATCATTGGATGAGTGGAGAGGCAGATGATAACCCCTCTTCCTTAGCTTATCTTCATGAATCAGCTGAGGAAGGGTCCTGCATGCCTTTCTTCCCATGAGGGAGCGGCCCATTTTAATCCACTGATCTGTAGCCCCTAGAGGGGTTGGACAGAGGTGAACTCATACCTTGCAACTGTCCTGGAAAAACTGGGACACCCCCTTTTTTTCCCTGTGAGAGCACAGTGGCCATTTTGGGTGCCTTGCTCTCTCACAATTTTGGGATGTGATCTAATCACGTGACTCATGTGGGAGTGTGGCCCCAGAAGATTGCATCCTGCCCCCCATTTTTTTAAAAAAATGATCTTTATTATACATCAATTAACATAAAACTTAACAAATACATTACAATACATCACAAAACAATACATTAGGTACATAATATATACCCAACTCACCTACATATCCTACACATGCGCTAGAGTTCCAACTCTTCTCTTTATGCTTTATTACCAATCCTAACTCTATACGTATTTCTTATTGATTATTCTGCTATCTCTTATAATTAATTGATCCAATTTTTCTATACCTTCCTTCACAATCAAGATTTAATCTGTGTCTGCTAAGAGATTTGTGCTATTCATGTAATTTTTAAGGTATTCTCTAAAGGTTGACCATTCTTTGCTAATTTTTTGGTGGTATTTCCTCTTATTCTCCCTGTTAGTTTTGTTAGATGATGGCATTCAATCATTTTTGCTAACCAGTCCATTTTGGTGAGGTTGTTGTTACTTTTCCATGTCCCACCCCACCCCCAATGTTGTGTTGGAGGATATGTGACTGTGAGCCTCAGGTGAAAAGATGGTAGCCACTCCTGTGTTAGACCTACCTTCCTTACAATTACCAGAGCCAGATTTCAAAGAGGAGTCCTTGCTGAGGACATTCTTGTTTCATATCCCTAAAGAAGAAAATCCCCTCCATTAAAACTTCCAGGAGCTACTGGCTTCCCACAGCCATCCACTGGTAACTTTCAGTGCCGTCCATTATCTCATCATAGAGCTCTCAACAGAATGGGCTACGGCTTAATTATATGATCAAATTTTCATAGCTAATTTCTTTAGCTTGCAACAATATGTTACAGGATTAAATTTATTTCTTTTCTTTCGGCTTGGAGGAAGAGCCTCTAGCAGATGTCAAACTGTTCCACCCAAGAAGGACAAGCCCTGTGCCATTTCGCTACATAATGTTTCAGATTCTGTTACTGAGCCAGAAAGGGTGCCACTCTGTCAACCGTTTGGGCAATGCGTGACATTGTTTAGGCCCTATTACAGTGACAGACACAGGCAACAAAGAACTGCACGCAGTTAGTGCCATGGAGGCAAAAAAGATGTCAGAAGGGCAACTGTCAATTTCAATGTGCTTCTTGGAACCAACCAGAAACTGAGCCTTTCAGGGAAGAAACAGACACTGGGAGGAAGAAGTGCTCTAATTCCTGGTAGTTGCAGTCCAGCAATTTGTGTGTTCAGACGTTTAAACCTCCCCCTTAAATAAATTCAGACAAGACTCAAATTTTGGTTTGGTTTTTGGCAGAATTTAGGCCACAACTTTATTGATTACAACAAGTGAGTGGTTGCATGGGCTCTGGTTTGACCAGCTCCCTGCACCCTTGCAGGCAGCGCTGACCCAGGGCACCAGCATAGGTCAGCCTAGGATGAACACCCAGATAGGTGGAAAGCTGGGAACAGGCTATGTCCACCACCCAGATGTCCCCCTGGTCTCAGGCATCGGCACAACCCTCTCACAGGGTTGAGGACAAAGACCACACACCCCGGATTCCTTTAACGGAATACCCTTGAATTAGGAGGGGTAGGTGATGGCCCCTACCTCACCTCCCCTTCCACCTAATACTCCAATGCCTAACCGCCAAACCTTACAAAGTTGTGACGATTTGCTACGAGGCAGGCGAAAAACCAAATGGCCGGTGCCAATTTGCCAAGTGGGGAAAAATTCCTACCAGGCCCCTTGGACAACCAAGGTGACCAACCGAGGTCCATAGCAAGGTCAAGAAATAAAGAGCCTAACCTAAGGGCGGGAGGGCGGGAAAACTGACCAAGAAGGGAGAAAACAGGGGTGAGTCCTTGGCCACGGGCAGTTTAAATAGCCTGCACCATGCCCCCGGACTGTCCGGATTGGACGGCTTAAGGATGACGTGGCCAAGGACCATCTAATGGCGCAGTGGCTATCCCACCCTGTGCGCATGGGGAGGGCTTGCTCCCAGCCCGCAACGTCATCTCCCCGGGAACGGGAAATGGCTTTGCCAACAATACTTTTCCTATCCTATTCAATCTCTTTCAGGGATGTTGACACTGCAGCGAGTATAGTAACCATATCCCTTTCTCCTTTTCCACATGTTTTATTTTTGATGGTTTTCTTATTGTTCCACATTTTCTTAATAGCGTTTGCAAAGTATGTCTTGTTTGCCATGTCTTATTAACCCATGCTTTACCTGCTCCCAAACATTGTTCAAAAAGGGGGGGGGTGCTTTTAAGAAGGCATGAGTATATATGTGAAAATCTGCTCCCTGATGTGGCTCTAGATGTGGTTAGAATCTCAGCTTGTAGCACAACAAAGAATGAAGCAGTGGCGTAGCGTGGGGGGTGCAGGGGGGCCGGCCGCACCGGGTGCAACATCTGGGGGTTAGGGAAATCCACGGGTTAGGGGGCGCAAATCCACGGGTTAGGGGGCGCAAATCCATGGGTTAGGGGGCGCAAATTACTTGCCTTGCCCGGGGTGCTGACAACCCACGCTACGCCACTGGAATGAAGCAAGAGCCAATGACGCTCCCTGCGCATTTGGGCAGCCGTATAGATAGTGGGGGCTTTCACAGCTCAATAACAAAGAATTACAACTCCTTTAATGCAGTCTGATAATATACAGCACATTCTTATTCAGCCTCATTTTAAAGCCGTTGCGCAAATACATGAGGGTGGTTGTTGTTTTTTTGACAGGGGCGGGGGGTTGGCAGATGAGTAGGTTAATTAGTTTTGTGATCAACATTGTATAACTGCCAGCTAAGGTTCTTGCACAGAGCAAAAACATATTCATTATAATGAACAGATGTTATTTTAAAAGTAACTCTCCATCACTGCAAGCGGTTGTGTGTGCTCTGCAGTTGCTTCGGGTGGTGTCAGCATTTCCTCTGTGCAAAATCCATGTTTGCAGAGCACATCCCATGCAGAACAAGAGCCCTCGCCACCTGCTGGTTGGGACTGAGTTATCTCTAGGAAAATTGGGGATGGAGGAGAAGCTATTTTCAGCAGGACATTAATAAGAGGCTGGATTGGTCTTTTCATAAGAGAATGGCAATGCTTTGTGGGACTTGGGGAGAGTGAAAACAGGGTTCTAATTAAACAATCAACTTCAATGATGGTTCAAGTAGGACCTTCATACCCATAGCTGGCTGGAGAACGGACTGTCCAAGAGGAGAGAAAAATTCACTCATGGAGGTACTGTCTCTTGGGCAGAACTTTTATAACGTTATTCAAGTATTCCATGCTAATGTGAATCAAATATTTTTAGCATATTTCCATGTTTTCCAATTGCACTATATCCACCTATCACTTTCTATACTGCACTTGCAATCAGGAAGTCCCCCTTCCATAGCTGGGCTGCTCATGTGTCACAGTGACCACCCCACCTTCCCTTACCTGGAATCACTGGTGTGGGTATGTGGTGTGTTGTCTTCACTCAATGCAAAACCCAGTTCCCAGACTCCCTTCATTCAGCGTCTTCCTTTGGCTTTGGTGAAATTCTGCTGTTTTCCTTTTTCTTTTAGCCAAGAACAGTGGCAGAATATTCAGGAAGTGCGAAATTTCATATATATCTGCATTCTGACTCGCAAATTAATCCAGGTCAGCTAATGTCAGAATGTGAAATAATCCCAACTGCTCAAAAACCCCTACGCTACAGCCATATTGGATGCACCATATTGGCTCTGGATGAAGCCTTAATTAATTCTTCTGTCTTACATTCCTAAGCAGATCTGCAGATGAAAGACAAACACTTGTGGATTCCCATCTCCCCCCCCCCCCCATGAGTAGGTTTTTATTATAAGAATTATTTTTTCCCCATAGGTTGATTTGCATGTCGTGTTTCTGTCTAATTTTCAAGTGCTCTCTCCACAGATTCCCTAATGGTTATAAATTGCTGATGATTTCCAGAGTGGATTGGGGGAAGTTAGATAAAAGCGATAACATATTGCACTGTCGCCTTCTATTGCAACAGCAAGATATCAGACACTTCACTCAGCTTTCACAAATCTGTATTTACCTTCTGTTGAGTTTTTGCATTTACATATGTGTGTGTGTAAATTCCTAATTGGAAAAGTTGGAGATCTCTTTCAATTTAACTAGGATAATTGGAATGACTAAAGAGTTGAGATTTCTCTTAATTTAAGTAACACTTAGTAAGATTGCCTGGAATATCACATCATTGTTGATGGAGTTTCCTAGGTAACCTTAAGCATGTTGACTGTCATCTTACAGATGACACAAGATGGTATGTGTAAAATGCTTCTACGGAAGTCAGCCAGTCAAAACAGATTTTATAGCTTTTGATTTTTGCTGCAATTATTTGTTATGATTATTTTTTTTCTCATTTACCATACTTAAGCTATACTAGTGGCCAATCAACCACACACACACACACACACACACACTTCATCCAAACAGCTCAGAGCAGTATAGATGCTAGTTTCCCTCCCAATTTTCTGGATATCTGTATCTGCATAATTTTGGAGAGAAAAAACAGAGCAGACCATCTCTTCTTCAGAAAATATAAAACTTTGGATCTTTCCCCACATAACACAACATGAAAACCATCCCAGGAAATGTTGTTGTTGTTGTTGCTGCTGCTATTATTCTCTATTAAATTTGTATACCTTCCTTTCTCTGAAGTTCTGAGGGTGGTTCACAGCATAAAAATACAAGATAAAACCACAAAACACATAATAAAACAAAAACAATACAAATACACCTCCCCTGCAAAAAAACCCCAAACCCCACCACATTTAAAAGAATATAGGATGCTAATCAGCCAAAGGCCTGGTTGAAGAGGAACATTTTCATCTGGTGCCTAATGGTGTATAATGAAGGCTCCAGGCAAGCTTCCTTGAGGAGAGCATTCCACAAAGGGGGAGCCACTAGAGAAAAGGCCCGTTCTGGTGTTGCCAGCCTCCAAACTTCTCTTGGAAGAGGAACACAAAGAAGGACCTCAGATGATGATAGCAGGGTCTGGGTTAGTTCATATGGGGAGAGGCGGTCCTTGAGGTATTGTGGTCCTGAGCCATTTAAGGTTTTATAGGTCAAAACCAGCACTTTGAATTGGGCCCGGAAACTAATGAGCAGCCAGAGCAGTTGGGCCAGGATTGCTCAAACAATTGTACCCGGTGAGCAACCTAGCCACCAAATTCTGCACCAGCTGGTTTCCAAACAATATTCAGAGGCAGCCCAACAAATAATGTGTTGCAGTAGTCTAACCTAGATATTTGTTGTTGTTTAGTCGTTTAGTTGTGTCTGACTCTTCGTGACCCCATGGACTAGAGCACGCCAGGCACTCCTGTCTTCCACTGCCTCCCGCAGTTTGGTCAAACTCATGCTGGTAGCTTCAAGAACCTAGATATACCCTCAATAAAAAACCTGAAACAACTACAGTCACTCCTGGGTTTTTGACAGGTGTACTGGTGTGATGTATGAGGACAGGCCTGCACCTAATGAGGTAAGCACATTGTATATAGCCATAAGGTGAACTTCAGGCTCTATTTGCAGGGCATAAGTTGTCCTGACAGGGAGATGTTCTATGGCAGGGGTACTCAATATGGTGTTCCCCATATGTTGTCAGACTACAGCTCCCATGACCTTTGGCCACAGACCACACTGATCAGGGCTGATTCAAGTTGGAGTCCAGCAAACATCTCAGGGGCATCATGTTGGCTTCCCCTAGCCTGTGGGGACATTTGCAAGGGAGAATCTGTGGGACACAGATTAAGGGTTAAGCAGCAGCCACCTTCAGATTTCCCCCTAAAAATGTAGGGAGTTGTCCAACTAAAGTCTCAAGAGACTGAGATGCTGCATCTTGGAGAGCTAGGCACCACACTTCTGGAGCTTTCAAGATGACTCTGCTCCCTGCCATAGTCTTAAAGCTTCTTGATAACTAGTGACAGTAATAGGACCCTCCTTTCATTCTGGTACAGGAAGTTAATGCTGCATAACACCTACACCCCTGTCATGGGAACATGTTTTGGCATGCTAACCTGTAGCTCCACTGCCATTTACACATTTATATTTTTAGGCCCACCCAGAAAACAAACCCACCATCTTGCACAAATCTGATCTTAGTTGCGTTGAGCAGGGTAAATAAACCACACATTGTGGAGTAGCCTAGAATCGAAATGGAAGGAATTGGATTTGCTGTCTCTCCAGCCAACTTATTACCTCCAGTAAGAAGAGACTGTATTTGAAAGTAACTAAATTCTTCTCACTTCAAATGACACTTAAGGCCGACTCTTTTCCTCACTGTGGATGCTAGAATGGGAGCTAGGAAGGCTTCTTATCACTTTGCTTGCACTCTGTGTCAGAAACGCACAGCTTGCATACATTTTGACTGAAACCAAAAAAACCGATATCCTATCCCCACTCAAAGAACATTTGAACTTGCTTCTTTTCTGGCTTGTCTTCATGGTGTCTTGAGCAATTTGTAAACTAAAGCACATACCAACAAAACAAAATTCTGCTGCCATGTTTTCATATGGAGCATTTGAGGGAAATGTAACCCTTCAGCGAAGAAGAAGAAGAAGAAGAAGAAGAAGAAGAAGAAGAAGAAGAAGAAGAAGAAGAAGAATTTTTATTTGCATCAACCACTACTAGCCATAGCAATAAAATAAAACGTACTGAAGATAGAGGTAAAAACCTAACTATACAAAATACATTTTGGAGGTTTACATCAATAATCAAATAATAGATCTTATTCTAAAAATCTTGCAGTTTTTGCTATCACCTGATCATCTTGATCTGCTAAAAGAAAGGACACAGTAGCAATGGTTGGCCATTCAGCAAAGCACAACTGAAATGAAGCATAAGTGATCTAAGAGTGAAGTGGAGATCTAAAATTTATTTCCTGTTCTGAAAGATTAATTTTTTGATAGTTGGCACCAGTATTTACTATCCAAGAGTATTTGAAAACTAAGCTGCATTGGCAGGGATGATTATGTGTCATTCCTCTTTATAGTATCTGACAACATTTGAGTCTTCATTTTTTTTATACAGTATATACCTGCCACAATAAAAAAAATGATACCTAAAAGATTCACAATTAATAATAATAATAATAATAATAATAATAATGTAAAATTATGCATTCACAAGTCGGATTCAAAGTGCACATTTTGTATTTCATGCTGATTTTTTAATATTTATTTATCTATATATCTATATCTAAACACTGTTTTAGGTGACAGCTCATGGGTTGTCCTCTGTGATCATTTCTTTTTTTACTTAAATTTATTTTCTATTCAGGATTGTAAAGCGGGATGAACATTAGATCCACAGCAGATACAAAATCCTATGTCCTTCATTCAAAAGTGACCCCACGATTGACTGATCTTTAGACAGCGCCAAACTTTGTTAATAAGGGACCAAAACAACAATAGGAACACATTGATTTTGCAGTCATGATTTTTTCCCTCCATCTCAAAAGGACTTGATTTCTTGGTTCCTTGACAGCACTCTTGATGAGTGCTGTGCAGCTGCCAAAAAAGATATGGGAGACCTTTCTTTTAAATGCAGACTTCCACCTAAGCGTTGTATGCAAGGGAAATTATATATCGAAACATGCACAGAGCTGTCTTCAAAACAAATGACCTTCCACAAAGAGACCGCTGTAAGGCAGAGAAATATGCCTTGTGCCAACCTGCCTTTCACAATGTCACTTCCTCTATAACCTCTTTTCTCTAGGCCTCATACAGAATAACAAGAAGCGAGGCATTGTGTCCTCAGAATTGCTTGCGACTGCCGCTGTCTCCAAGGAATCCTCGCTGTGTGCCTCGCTCACCTTAGAGGTTCATCGTAACACAGTGCACTGCTGTATCCACTCTTGTCCTACCCTATTAAATAACTCTCGACAGGAAATGGATTTTCCACCTAGCAGCAGACTGGGGGAAAAGGCCTTCTCTTCAGCATTTTTCAACCTGCAGGCACCAAAATGTAGACCTGATCCTGATTCCACGAATATCAACTGAATAGACCAAGGAACTATTTTAATAGCGTATGTTAGATCAGGCATAGGCAAACACGGCCCTCCAGATGTTTTGGGACTACAACACCCATCATCCCTAGCTAACAGGACCAGTGGTCAAGGATGATGGGAATTGTAGTCCCAAAACATCTGGAGGGCTGAGTTTGCCTATGCCTGTGTTAGATTGCTGGGGTGCAAGACCTCTATTCCAAATTATCGTGGATGAATCGAGCCCTTACAAGATCTGACTTTCAGATTTAGTTTTTCACATTTATACGCTTGGAGAAATGTCCTAGACGACTGTCTTCGTGCTTACCAGCTTCATTGAATGTCTTGAAGCTAGCTATCAACGCTCAAGGAGGCATAAGATGAACTGCTGCTGTAATGTTGGATGTGACCAATACAAATAATCTGCATAGGTGTTGCACATGTTGGGCAATATCAGGGGGCAGTTATATCAGATCAAAAATCCCTTGTTCTCATAATATACTATTGACTTGTGCTTCGTTTATGCAGAGAGTTGGATTTGCATTATTGGAGCACAGTTTTACAAGTACAGTCGTACCTTGGGTTACAGATGCTTCAGGTTACAGATGCTACAGGTTACAGACTCCACTAACCCAGAAATAGTACCTTGGGTTAAGAACTTTGCTTCAGGATGAGAACAGAAATTGTGCAGCAGCAGGAGGCTCCATTAGCTAAAGTGGTACTTCAGGTTAAGAACAGTTTCAGGTTAAGAACAGACCTCCAGAACAAATTAAGTTCATAACCCGAGCTACCGCTATGTAATTTGAAAGCTTTAAACCTCCCCACCCAGCCTAGTGCTGTGTTTTCTTTAATTTGTGTGTTTGTTTGTTTTTTGCCACTGCCGCCAAAATTTATGAGGTCTTGAAGGCGGCTGGGGAAATTTGCTTGCTGGGCAGATCAGAACCCCTCACAGAGCTATAGTCACCAAAGTTCCCTGGGAAACAGATTTTATTGTTGAACGACTCTGGAAATTGTAGCTCTGGGAGGGGAATAATTCCCAGCAGCCTTAGCAGTTCCGAGGATCCACGGAGGGAGCCCATGGCTGCTTAAAGAGGTATCATAGTGCTTTAAGTGTATGATGTGAATGTGGCTATAGTCTCCTGAAAAGCCCTAAACGTTACAGCTGTTACTTATAGCACCAGGCCACTTTGTTCCTTAGGGATATGTGAGTGTGCTTACATTCTGACTGCTTCATAGAATCACAAAACTGTAGAGTGGGAAGGGATCCCAAGGGTGATCTAGTCCAACTCTGCAATGAGAATGGAGAATGTCTTTTGCTTGCATTAAATGTGGGATGGGATGGAATGGCCATGTACAATATCTGTCAATTCAGTGGCATGGTTAGACAAGTTACAGCTAGATTTATTTCATTTTATTTAACAAACTATATAGCTGGATTGGGGCAGTGAACCCTTCTAAGTAGTTTACAAATAATAACCAAAATAAAGCATTGCAATTCTCCATTTTTAAAAACAAACAAACAGAAAATGGGTAGAATCAATAATAGCGATTGTCCACAGGGGTTGCAATTGCAATCAGAATTTGAGATGTAGTAGTTAATTAAAAATAATAAATTGTGGTGTTCTGTTGTGGAACAACCCCATTGAGGAAGAAAACAGTGGCTACCCGGACCTCATTGTTGGTTGCAAGGGGGGACATAGCAGTTCGAGCTTCAGGGCTGCCAAAATGTAGCTCTGCCACTGCATATCTGGGTAGGAATGTTCTGGGTGGCAGGAGAGGAAATATTGTTTATTAATATCCTTCCTGACTTGTGCTAGCAAGTTTCTTATGTAGCACAGTTTACGTTCCCCTTCTCATGCACAGCAGAAAGTTGGTTGCAGGCTCGTGAGAACCACTTACTATTATGCAATTCAATCTGCCTCAGATTGAATTGCATGTTCCTGGTAAGAACATTCCCTCCTAAAAGAATAAAAACACCACAATCCTATTCATAGTCAACAAAAAGTAAGTTTACTCACGTTCAGGAAGTACACAGTATCAATCCTGACGGGAGGCTTAAAGACTTAAAGTTACAAATAGCAACATGTGGATTTACCCCATATGGGGGACAATTCCTGTGCTGCTATTGGCTGAAAGCCAACAGAGCAGTCCTAGCTGGAAGCAGACAAAAGGAGAAAGGGAAGAAAGGGAGGGGTGCTGTGTGACTTGTCCTTTTGTTACCTGGACAGGTAAGGTCACGCCCATGCAAGAGGAAGGATGCTCCAGGCCAGGAGGAACAGGAAGTTTTGACTGGCTGGACCAAACATTCCCTTGCATGTCCACTCTAGCAAAACAAGGAATGTTGTTCTTGTCTGCTACCCATGGATCACATCCCACACTGAGAGCCACAGGTTCTCCACCCATGTTGCAAACTCGCAAAAGCACATGCAGCAGCAGAGAGATCTTCCTTCCACCCTATATTTGCCTCCGCATCCTTATTGGGAATTCTCTCGGTGTCCTCTGACAAATACGACTGCTGGGGAAGATCGTTTCCTGCAATCAATCATAGCCCCTTTCATGAACCCCCCTTTGCCATATATTAAGTGCTAAACAAATGGTCTATGGCAGGTAAATGCCTGTTTAAGGAGCCAGTACAAGTCATTCAAAGCCTGATAACAAATTAGTGGCGTGTCCTCCTATTTTGTGTACACTGGAAACAGGATAATAACTTTGCTCTGGGAAGAAGCAGGTTAGCGAAGGAGATGCGGCAAAGGCCAAAGGGGTAAATGCATCAGAATGCGCACTAAACACAATCCTAATGACAGCCAAGCCAGGCTTTTTCATTTGTCTTTAAGGCGATTTATAGGACACGGCACTCTTTTTCTGAGTGCCTATTGCCACTGATGGAGCTTTTCTAAAGATTAAAAGGAAAATTAAATTAAAGACTGACATTTTGGGGGAAGACATTTAATTATTTCCACATTATTGTGCCTCCGGGGATCGATTTTTAGCTGTTCCTCTCTTTGCATGATGCTTTCAGATGAGGCTCTCCATTGTTACAAACTTCATCTTTGCTTTGTTCCTGGAACCCAATATGCCGACAGAGAGGGGTGATTTATTTCCACCAGTATGTTAGACAGTTAAATTCCACATCCCTATCTCTGGCAGAATACAGTTCATTATAGAGCACTACTGCATTGCAAATTAACTATAGCATCCTGGTGTGGCATTTCACTCAGCAAAATGTTACCCATGTTCTTGGTTGGGCATATCCAATCTCCTAAGTTATTCTTTGCCTGGAAAAGATGGAAGTAAAAATGACAGTCAAGTGACCATCCTGAAGCTGTCTGGTTACATGTGTGGTTGTATCTTCAAAAACATCATCAACGTCGTCATCAACAGTAGCAGTACTGACATTTATACCTGCCCTTCATCAATTGATCTGTGTTGGATAATAGCAAGCATTCTTCAAACAATTGAAATAAAGAATTAAAGCAACAACCCAAGCAAAATCAATGCAAGTCATAATATAAATTAAATATAGGGTTTTATTTTTATTTTATTTTTTTTTAGAAAAATCCAAAATACCAGCTTTAACAGTGGTCTAACATCCCATATATGTCTGCATGAATAGACAGGTTTGAAGAATGACCATTGAGAAGGCACTATCATGACCCACCCAATGAACTTCCCATGGTGGTAGAACAACAAGAAGGGCTTCTGCCCAAGGTCTAAGGACCGAAGCAGGCTGATACCTGGACCACAACTGGTTTAGGGCTTTATCAGTATCTAAAATTCAACGTAATGGGCAGCCAATGAAGATTTATTTTTTATGATCCATCTTACATGATCCGTGATTGTTTCCCTATAGAGAACATTCTTGCCACAACATTCTGTATAGCTAGTACTGGAACATCTTTAAGGGCAACCTCATGTAGAGTAAATTAATCCAAAGGATTAATTCAGTGGCACAATGCAAATGGCACTTCAAGTTACCCAAGCTACCTGGACCTCTGGTGTCAAGGCTGGATCAATGATTACCCCCTATCCAAGACTATATACCTGTTCATTCTGGGTGAGTGCAGTCTCAACCAGGACAGGTATCTGTCCTATCAGGATTCAGCCTCAGTTTATTGGTCATCTTCTAGTCCGCCACAGCCTTCAAACACTGGTTCAACACCTTGGTGACCTCTCCTGACTCTGACGGCTTGATAATTAGCACAGAGCTCCAAATACCACAAAGATGAGGCTTCTTCAGGGGTCAAAGCAAAAGAAATATTTGATTTTGATTTTTAAAAATGTGATTTATTTATTTATTCTCCACAACCCTGGATATTTTGCAACAGTGATCCTAGCTCTCTGTCTGAAAGACTAGGCATATCTCATCAAGTGCCTCATTACCACAACTAATGAGGCTGCATGTTTTAGTGGTTAATTTAATTCCAAAAGTTAACATAATTTATTTGTCAGTTGTGGTGTGCTCAAGTTCTGCACTCAGTTTGTAAATTTTCTCACTCCCAGCCTCTAAGTAGTCTATAAACAAAGACTCTAAGATGATGCCATGATAATAACCTCATCTAATTTGCCGCAAATCCACCAAGTCCTGCATGTCAACTGCTCTCCAGATGATTCACAGCTTGTTTCCTACATGCAAAAGACCTCCAGGCTTACTGTAGCTAATAAATAAGGTTCTGGATATCTGATGTTAAGCATAGTTTGCAAGTGCATAAAGTATGAAATGAATGGAGCTTGCTTTTTCCAAAGTTTGAGTGGGGACCTGTGAAAATGATGTAACTTCTACTTTTGACATTTCTTCCACACAACGGGACTACATCCTATCCACTCTTGGAGACAGGGGGGCATTTCTACTCTAAGTGGGGGCAAGGTGTTCTCTGCTTCTTCTACTTCTTTAACATTCAATTATACTGTTAGGATCTTTCATGAAGTTCACTGCTGGTGGGACATTGCAGAGAGAGCCTCATGGTGGTGTGTGAAGTGTGGGACTTTAAAGCAGGGGGGAGGGCATCCTGACCAATGTCCAGCAGCCTCATAAGTTAGAGAGAGGTGTGTAGCAACACCCCCCAGCTCCAAAGCCCTAAACGGCCTCGGTCCAGTATATCTGAAGGAGCATCTCCACCCCCATCGTTCTACTTGGACACTGAGGTCCAGTGCCGAGGGCCTTCTGGCGGTTCCTTCACTGTGAGAAGCCAAGTTACAGGGAACCAGGCAGAGGGCCTTCTTGGTAGTGGCATCTGCCCTGTGGAACGCCCTCCCACCAGATGTCAAAGAGAACAACAACTACCAGACTTTTAGAAGACATCTGAAGGCAGCCCTGTTTAGGGAAGCCTTTAATGTTTGATGCATTACTGTATTTTAATATTTTGTTGGAAGCCACCCAGAATGGCTAAAAATAATAAATTACACTACTACTACTACTACTACTAAGAAATAAGGAGAAAAATGCAGGAGGGCTGAAGATATCCAGGAAACTTGAGGGAAGGCCCACAGAATGTCTGGTGACTCTGTTCACTGTGGAAATGTGGGCCTAATGTGGGCCCCTAAAGGGGGCTCGGCTGTTACGAACTTCATCACATCAGGCTGATAAGTGCAGGGTGCAAGACATAAGTCTTCTTCCACCCTTCTAGTGTGCATATTTCATGACCTGTGGGTTTAATCCTCCCTCCTATTCAGGATGTGCATGGGACTGAGGCTGAGGGCAGGGAGAGAGTGAGGGCTCCAGGGAAGGATAGATAAAGAAAAACTCAATTTCTCTACACTGGAACCCTTGGTCCAAGCAGCTGTTGCCCTCACTGCAGTCTGAGGCAGGAGGTGCAAAATCAGAAACCTTAGACTGCCCCTGATTATCCACTTGGCTTATTCCTTGCAGCTCCATAGCCCCAACCATTCATTGGTCAAATTTAGGGTACAGGCTGCCTCTACAAATGTACAGTTGTTGACATGTTACGTTTAATGAGTGTGGAATCTATGTGCCTGTATGCGTTGAGCTGTACAATGGTACAATTATTCACATGTTACTTTCAACTAGTGTACAGCCTGTGTACACAAACACTTGTACATGTGCAGAAACAGCTTGTGCCTGTTTTCAGTGAAATGTCTGAAAATGCCTGTGTGAGTGTATACTTGTTGATTTGTACAACTTGGTTATTGTGCTCACAGTTACACTGACTGTACACTGATTGAACATTGCTTCTGAATAACCGTACAAGTGTACAGCTCTGCTATTTGCACACAACACATATTGTGCATTCATTGATTGTAACAATATGAACAGCCCTACTGAGTGTGAGCAAGAAACACAGAAGGCTTCAGCACACATTACACTAAAAACAGGTACAAGCTGTACTTATATAAGTGTTTTGGTACAAGAGTGTACATCGGCTGATTTGTATGACTCAGCTTGTATACAGTTATTGAATGCTGAATGTGGATACCCATACAAATATACAGCTCATCTACTATGTACACAACTACACAGACTGTACACTCATTAAATATAAAGTGTGAACACCGCTTGTGTTTGTAAATATGGTGCCTTTCAAAAAATTCCTTCACACATTAGTGTGACCCAGAAAGCGTATTCAGCCAGAGAATGACTTGATGGAACAAATATGGGTTTTTTAAAATGCAAAAATTGGGTAGGAGAGATGGATTAGGTGGGAGACCTTTGTGCACTTCATAAAACACAATCAAATCCACAGGGTTCAGATTTCCTAAGGATGCAAGTTAATAGAAGTGGAGATCAAAAGGAACCAGGACCAGGTTAGTGATAAGGGAAAAATTCTTAGACAAAGGTGGGGTACTTTGCCTATTATCATGCTGCCTAAGGTGAACATTAATAAGAATCAGCCCAATGCAGTCTGTCATAGTTGCTCAAAAGTAACTCTTGTTCATTTCACTCTCATCTCTCCCACCCACCTCGCCGTTGCAGGAAGATTTTGAATCAGACCTTTTTAATCATTTTTGTCTGATTTGCTGGTGGGCTTTTAAGGCAAGCCTGCAGAGCCTGGATACTCAAAGCCTCCTTGAGAAATCTGTTGATTAAAGAGCAGTTGTTTGCAGTCTGTTGATTTCAGAACCTGATTTCTCATCTAGACAGGAAACTTTAGGAAGCGTGAACACAGGATGTTGATTATCAGGCGGCAACTTCAACATTGCTATTAAGAAATGGCGTCCCAATATTTGTTAATCACTTCTGGACAACTTTTGGGGTGAGCATTTTGGGGTCTCTGGATTCATGTAGAACTATGAAGTGCACCCACAAAAGGGTGGCACAATTACTAAGGCATGCATTCATAGTATTGTAATGCGCCACCCCAATCGCTGTGTGGTGAGAGAATCCGGGGGGGTCTGTGCCAACCCAGAGCTCAGTTTCCTTGCAATGGAGACTGTGATGTCTTTGGGATATATATTTAGAATACAGTCATACTTTGGAAGTCGAACGACTTCCAAAATGTTTGAAAACAAAAGTGATGCTTCCGATTGGTTTCAGGAAGCTCCTGCAGCCAATAGGAAGCTGCAGAAGCCCTGTTGGAAGTTCAGCTTCCAAAAGAACGTTCAAAAACCAGAACACTCACTTCTAGGTTTTGATTGTTTGGGAATCAATTTGTTCAGGAGCCAAGGCGTTTCAGATCCAAGGTACGACTGTATATTGTTTTATTTACACAAATATACAATCTGGAAGAGGGATGCGGGTGGCGCTGTGAGTTAAACCAGAGCCTAGGGCTTGCCGATCAGAAGGTCGGTGGTTCGAATCCCCGCGACGGGGTGAGCTCCCGTTGCTCGGTCCTTGCTCCTGCCAACCTAGCGGTTCAAAAGCACATCAAAGTGCAAGTAGATAAATAGGTACCGCTCCAGCAGGAAGGTAAATGGCGTTTCCGTGCGCTGCTCTGGTTCGCCAGAAGCGGCTTAGTCATGCTGGCCACATGACCCGGAAGCTGTACGCCGGCTCCCTTTACCTTTACCTTTACGGGTCCCTTTACCTTTACCTTTACAACCTGGAAGAGCTCACAGCATTAGCGCCACAACAGATGTTGCTTCCCCTTTAGATTTCCAGGGGAGACCCACAGTCCAGCACAGAGCAAGACCCGTCTCTGTGTCCCGCAGCTTCCAGCTCTCACACACCACCACTCTGGCTATTGTTCTCCTACCTTCTTGCCAGCAGAGGGGCATTTTCCCAATCCACTCCTTTGCTGGATAGCACTATCACTTAAATGTAGTTGTAATTGTAGGCATCTGGTTGGCTAGATGCTGGATTAGATGGAGCACTGGCCTGATCCTGTGGACTCTGATGAGGGAACCTAAAGTGGTCGGCTTTAATAAAGAATGGGGGAAATTTATTATTTCTCTTAAGGACCATTGCTAACAGTTAAAATCGTTAGCAGGATGAGAATATCACTTGTAGTTTAATGGTGAATTTTGTTGGTTTCTGCTTTCTTCACTGTGCAGCGAAGTGCTTGTCATGAGGCAATGTTTACATTCCACAGTCAGAGTTGCTGTTGGGTTTTCCCACGGGAAAGGGAGACTGGATGTGACGTACACTGGTTTCCTGTTTTTCTCAGTTCTCTCGGAGTTTCTGAGGAGAGAGGAGGTTGCTTCTATGCTCTTGCAGAAGCAAGATGCTTGTTTGTAATCTCTCAGCATTGAAGTGTAAATAAAGTAAAGTAAAGTATGTGGCACGTACTGCTAATCATTCCACTGCGTAAAAGACTCTGCAAAAACAACATTTCTGGTTCCGGGCCCAGAAAAACGCAGTCATCTTGAGAATGGAATTCAGAAGTCGAATCGGAGTGCCGGCAAAGGATTGGAATGCAGAGGGACGGATCGGACGTTATCTGCTCTGCGCGTCAGGATGATTTATGAGAGGTATGTGTTCATGCTCCGGGCAGCCTGCCAGCTTCTAGTTAATGGCTTTAAGGCTGGACTTTGAACTTTTAAGGCCATTTGCCGTGGCACAGGCTCCCAGGCAGAGGCTTGGAAAAAAAGTACTTTTGAAATTGCTTTTGGAATGAGGTTTGAAGCAGCTGCAGTTAAACACAGACGCAGCTTGATTTAAAGCAGCAGAGATGACGCAGAAGGCTAATGCCAGAGTCATGATGGCTAGCTGCAGAAGGCTGGCTGATGCAAGTGGGGAGTCTGTTGCCACTCAGATTGCTGTTCAGCCTACTGCTCAGCTCACAGTAGACTATGTTACTGCCGTGATTCTGAATGAAGCAGACCGCCAGGGTGCTAGCTGCATGGGTAAGGGGGAGTTTTCACAGACGTCATCCCATAGTGCAGTGGAACCACCAGATGGCGCCAAAGCTTTGAAGGCAGTGAAATGCTACTCGTGTGGACGTCTAGGCCATATGGAGAGGGAATGCAGGTATCCCAGGGCCAAGACAGAGCAGCGCAGCGAAAGCTCATCGCGTGGAAAAGGCCGAGGCAAAGGCAAAGGTCCGGTGTCCAGGACAACGCAGCACAAGGCGATGGTCTCACGCTTCACTCCAAAGGTTGCAAAGGTCCAGAAGACGTCTAGATCTTTCTTCGTGGTGGATTCGGCTGCAACGCACCACATGTGCAACGATAAGCAACTGTTCGTGTCTTTTACACCGCAGGAAGGTGCGATTCACCAGGTGGATGACCACACAACCCCCAGTAAAGGCTACAGAACTGTTGTTCTTCACAGTTTGGACTTACCGATACAGGATGTACTTTACGTTCCAGATGCCAAACACAATCTACTCAGTGTTGCGCAGCAGAATGAACGGAACATTGACGTTTCCTTCAAGAACAAGAAATGCACCATCACAAAGAAAAACAATTATGTATTGCATGCTGAATATGTTGATCGTTTGTTTGTTTTGTATTTTGATGATGTTGTGCAGGATGAAACTTGTTGCATTGCAAGTTCTAACAAAAGTTTGCATGCAGAATGTATTCATGATTTTCACAGGAAATTTGGTCATTTGCATTTTGAGGCAGTATCTAAAATGCCTGCCTTGGTTGAAGGTATGACTATTAAACCCTGCAGGTACCACATGAAGTGCAAGGCATGCGCAGCAAACAAGGTGAAAATGGCTGCGAAAGGTAAGGTGTCTAGTAGGCAAGCTACAGAACCATACCAGGTTGTTCATGCTGATTTGGTTGGGCCACTAGCGCCCTCTTTGGGTGGAAATAGGTACTTCATGGTTCTCATTGATGCATTTTCCAGGTATATTTATGTGTACAATCTCAAGCAGAAATCAGAGGCTTTTCCAAGGTTCAAGGAATTCTGTGCTTGGTTGGAAAATGTGCATGGTAAGAAGAAAAAGACCTTTTTCACTGATCGCGGGGGGGAATTCACTTCTCAGCAGTTTGAAGCTTTTCTGACTGAGAAAGGAATTCAACACGATTTGTCTAGTCCTCGCTCGCCATGGCAGAATGGACTTTGCGAGAGGGCAAACCAGACATTGCTTCAAGGGTTAAAAACCTTGCTGCATGATGCAAATCTTCCAGAGAGTTACTGGGCCGAAGCTCTCCCGTGTTTTACTTACAGTTATAATCGCAGGTTGTCTTCAGCGATTGGTTGTACCCCCTATGAGAAGATGTTTGGCAAGAAGCCATACATCAAACACATGAAAATTTTTGGTTCTGACATGTGGGTTCACACACCACAAAGCTCCAAGTTAGGCAAGCGTGGATTGCATGGTATCTTTCTAGGTTATCAGAAAGGTTCTTACAGAATAATGATGACTGACTCTAAGACAATTAAGCTCACAAGAAGTGTTGAATACAATGCCAAGTGGGGGGAGAATGTGGGAATTTTCCAATGTTATCCTGATGACAGTGATGAGACTGAGGATGAACAAAAGCAGCCGCAACAACCCACACCCACTGATGAAGGTTCTGATTCTGAGTCTGAAACTGAGTCGGGTGATTCAGAGGATTTCAAGAGCGTGAAAGCCTCTATGCGACCCTCTGAAAGCTTTGATCAAGAATTGGAAGAACCATTGTTCACAATAGGTCACTTTTCTCCTAAGAAGGAAGAGGAGAGTGTTGAAGACTTAAGGCTAATTCGCAGATCACAAAGAGCCACAAAAGGCAGACCTCCAAAGAGATTTGCTGATGAGTTTGCTAAGATAGCAGTAACAGCTGTCAAAAGCTCCAAGAAGGTATTTGAACCTTCAAGTTTCCAAGAAATCCAGTGTCAGGGACTCAGCGGGAGCGCAGGGAGGAGAGGAGATGGAAAGCGAGGGGGAGCAATCCGAGGGCAGCGTAGGAGAAGATGACAGCAGCCCGATAGATTCCATGAGCCTCTCCAGCGAATCGGAAGATTCACAGAAGGGGGCGCCGATGGGCAGGGCAAGGGGGGACCCAAGGGGGACACCCCAGAAGCAAGGGGCCAGCGGGGACTCCCAGAGCAGCAGTTGCAAATCAGGACCAGCTTCCCCACCAGAGCGTAGTGGGGGGGAGGAGTCCCAGGTGTCAGAGCCCACATATGCACCACCAGCGAGAGAAGATGAGTCAGGGTTGGCCACGCCTCCATTGGAGAGCGACGGAACGGTCAAGAGGAAAGTTGCAGGCTGGGCGCGCGCGCCAAGTTCAAATGTACAGGCTAGCGGCACAGAAGGTAGCCCGGATAGGGAACCAGGTCCTAAAGCCCGCCGGAAGGAGGGGGAAGAATCATCAGGGTCAGCGTCAGAGGAGTCCAGAAAGGATGAAACCCTAGTGGGCAGGAGGGCCCAGAGGAGAAAGGAACTTAGGAAGAGGTGGAGCAAGGCGAGAGTCTTAAACTGGTGTGGAAGGGGCGGAGACTCAGACGGGACTTCGCCGGTCTAAGGTCGAGACGTAGAGCTGCGCGCTGCGGCTTTAAAATGGAAACTGAACCTCAGTAAAGACTTTTGTACATAACTACAGCCTAGCGTTGGTCCTCTGTGAGCTGGGACCTGGAGGCAGCTCTGACATCCAGGATTTGGATTCAAAGGAAGCTGAGCCATGGTTAAACGCCATGAAGGCTGAGCTTGATTCCTTAGAAAGGAACAAAACATGGGAGCTTGTTCCAGTAGTTCCAGGAATGAAACTACTTGGAAGCAAATGGGTCTTCAAAGCGAAGACTGATCAAAATGGCAAGATAATCAGACACAAAGCCAGATTGGTAGCCAGAGGTTTTGCACAGGTACCAGGTGAAGACTATCATGAGACCTACTCACCCACAGTGAGGTATGAGAGCATTAGGCTTATGCTCAAGCTAGCTGCAGAAGAGAATCTACACGTTAGTCACCACGATGTGAATACAGCTTTTCTGTACGGATCTCTAGGTGAATCTCTTTATATGCTTCCACCTGATGGCGTACAGGTAAAACAGGGATTTGTTTGTGCTCTGAAGAAGTCCCTTTATGGTCTCAAACAAAGTGCACGGTGTTGGCACACAAAACTCACTGAAGTATTGTTTTCTCTAGGTTTTCAGCAAGGGAAAGCTGATCCATGTGTATTTGTCAAAGAGGAGGGGCAAAAGAAGCTGTATTGCTTGTTTTATGTTGATGATATTTTATTATTTTGGAAAGATGTCACAATGTACAATAATGCCCTAGCTCAACTGAAAGAGCACTTTGACATGAAAGATCTTGGTGAGGTAAACAACTACCTATCTCTGGAAATAGAGAGAGATCAAGATGGTAACATTCTAGTACACCAGTCACGGAAAATTGCTGATGTGTTAAGCAAACTAAACCTGATGGATGCTAACCCTGTAGACACACCGATGATAACAGGTTATCAGGTAGATGACACTGAAGAAGCATTTTCTGACACTACACTGTACAGAAGTGTGCTAGGCAAGCTAAACTTCATTGCCAGATGTTCAAGACCTGACATTGCTGTTAGCTGTAATTTGCTAAGCAGACAAGTCAACAATCCTACTGTTAAGGATTGGAAAGCTCTGAAACGCATAGCACAGTATTTGAAAGGCACTATGCATTACAGACTGAGATTTAACAATCAGAAGTCTGGTGGTCTTGAGATATTTGCAGATGCAAGTTTTGGAAGTAACACTACAGACAGGAAAAGTACGTCTGGAGTTTGCTACATGTACAATCAGGGTCTATTTGATTGGTCATGCAAGAAGCAAACAACAGTTAGCTTAAGTACTTGTGAAGCTGAACTGAATGCACTGTATTATTCACTTAAAGATTGTGAATGGTTGTTACAATTGTGCAAAGACATGAAAATTCCTGTCAAATGTCCAATCCAGGTTTACCAGGACAACAAAGCATGTTTGGCTTTGCTGAATTCTAAAGGTTGTAGGTTGTAAGCAAAGCACGAAGCACTTGCAATTGAAGTTGCAACATGCTAGGGAACGTATTCAGAAGGGACTCGTAACGGTGTCCTATATGCCAGGTAATGAAATTCCTGCTGATGTATTGTCCAAGATTGTATCAAGGGATCAACACTGTACCTATGTGCAGAAGTTGGGTTTGTACTGATATTGTACGAACACGCTGCCCAGTGATGTTCACAGAAAGGGGGAGGATGTTGGTTTCTGCTTTCTTCACTGTGCAGCAAAGTGCTTGTCACGAGGCAATGTTTACATTCCACAGTCAGAGTTGCTGTTGGGTTTTCCCACGGGAAAGGGAGACTGGATGTGACGTACACTGGTTTCCTGTTTTTCTCAGTTCTCTCGGAGTTTCTGAGGAGAGAGGAGGTTGCTTCTATTCTCTCGCAGAAGCAAGATGCTTGTTTGTAATCTCTCAGCATTGAAGTGTAAATAAAGTAAAGTAAAGTATGTGGCACGTACTGCTAATCATTCCACTGCGTAAAAGACTCTGCAAAAACAACAAATTTTGGGTATAATGGAGATGTAAAAGATTTGGATCATCATAAAAGATGCAGGAGGAAATGATTAATAATAGGACCCACAAAGGGGAGGAGGGAAGTCCAGGAGATTCCTTGGAATCTTGTTTTTATGATCTGTGTTCGATATATGACTGTAAAATTTTAATCTGAAAAACCAAATAAATTAATTAAAAATAATAATAGTAAAGTGGTCGGCTTAAGCCATCACCTTGATAAAGAAAATGGTTTGGCAAACTTCCCCTTATGCATTCTACTCTCACAGATACAGGATCACAGGTTTGGAAGACTATTCAGAGTTCCATTCAGAATCATAACAGTATTATCTTTCGTAATGTGAGCAAGGCTAGCTTCGGCATCCAGAACCCCTAAGCCACTTCCATGATTTTATTGCTCTAGCCAGTGTATTTTGCAACACTGCCTTGACCCCACTGGAACTGATACCTGGATTAATCTAGGTCAGTGTTTCCCAAACTCCAGCCTCTAGCTGCTTTTGGACTACAACTCCCATCATCCCTAGCTGGAAATACCAGTGGTTAGGGATGATGGGAATTGTAGTAAAAAAAAAAAAGCTGGAGACCAAAGTTGGGGAAACCCTGATCTAGATTCAGCAGCTGGGTTGGGAAAAGCACCAACCACCCTCAAAATTTACCACAATGCATTGAATGCCTAACATAGCATTGCTCCAGGGCATCATGGGAAATTTAAATGGCAAGAAATGAAGGATGGGTGAATCTGTCAATTTCAGTTTCTCATTATCCAGCTTTTTTTAGTTCTCCACACAAACATCAATTTGCATTGTTTTTAAAAGTCCTCATGAAAACTCATTAGCATTGTTGCACATTTCTCCCAATACACACTTTTATATTCAATTTTGCCCTATATACACATTTTTGTCTTGCAGTTTTCCTCAAATGCAATGCTTTTTGGTATGCCATTTTCCATGAATATATGCATTTCTATTTAAATTTTACCACAATGTGTGTGTGCATGTGCGCACATTTTTCACAATACTTGACTGGAGAACTGCATTAACAAATTTGCCGAAGTGTGAATTTCAAAGGACTGATGTGCTTTGGTTCGTATACTGTCTCAAGAAGGAAGGTTTGCCTTCAAATGTGAACTGAATTGAATTAATTCTCCATTCCCTACAGGAGGCTTCCCAGACCAGCCGTCGCTGGGAAAGTGGGCAGCGACCAGTGCCTGCCATCCAAATCTGGAACTGGCCTCAGATGTGGGCCTTGAAACCAGGACAATTGTACTATGTGGATAGAGTTAACTGATCCCATATACACCTTCATTACACAAATAGAAGGATGCCCTTTATTCCCATTTTAGGAAGTTTAGTTGTGTTGCATTGGGGCAAGGACAATCAGCTGTAAGGTTTGTTCCAGTGTCTCCGAAACCAGTCAAAATGGCCACAGAAGTGGGAATATTTGCCACACACCCACACCCCGCCAAATCCCTATGCCCCATTATGTTTATTCTCTGTGTGTAAGAAGTTGTGCGTACACTCAGATGTGCATCGGCCAAGGCAACACAACACGTGATACACAGGTGGATATGCTTACGCATATGAATACCAAACTCACCTATGTTTCTCCTTTTAAAAAAAAAATGAAAAAAGGTGAAGAACAAACAGAGGAAAAACTGTTATCATTAACTGCTGCTTGTGCTATAAGAGGGCTCTTTTCTGAAGAGCTCTCTTCTCCACACAAGACCTAGAGCTGAATAGCAAGGCTGTACCTTTCAGTTGACTTCTGCAAGTTGAAGTATTATTGAGGTAATGATTGCTTAGTAACCCGTGATATCTGAACAGACAGTGTATGGATTATAGCTCTTTGTCTGTTTCAATTTGGGGAGGCCAGGAGCAGAATTCCCACCCCCCGCTCCCCACACACCAAGAAATGTGAATGTTCAGTGGGTGTTTTTGTTCCTATCTACAGATATTGTTTCAACTGCCTACTGGGATTTCTGTACCATCAGTCATCCTCGCCGTCTCCATCCTAGACTATGTCTTGGAATAGTAAGAACCCTGCTGGATTAAGGCACATTCACACCATCCATTTAAAGCAGTCGTGGCTTCCCACAAAGAATTCTGCAAGCTGTGGTTTGTTAAGGGTGCTGAGAGTTGTTCAAAAAGGTAAAGGGACCCCTGACCATTAGGTCCAGTCATGGCCGACTCTGGGGTTGCGGCGCTCATCTTGCTTTATTGGCCGAGGGAGCCGGCGTACAGCTTCCGGGTCATGTGGCCAGCATTACTAAGCCACTTCTGGCGAACCAGAGCAGCACACAGAAATGCCGTTTACCTTCCTGCTAGAGCGGTACCTATTTATCTACTTGCACTTTGACATGCTTTCGAACTGCTAGGTTGGCAGGAGCAGGGACCAAACAATGGGAGCTCACCACGTCGTGGGGATTTGAACCGCCGACCTTCTGAATGGGAAGTCCTAGACTATGTGGTTTAACCCACAGCGCCACCCACATCTGGAGACTCCTATATTCCCCTCATAGAGTTTCAATTTCTGAAGAGGTTTAATAATCAACCCAGACATAGGCAAACTCGGCCCTCCAGATGTTTTGGGACTACAACTCCCATCATCCCTAGCTAACAGGACCAGTGGTCAGGGATGATGGGAGTTGTAGTCCCAACACATCTGGAGCACCGAGTTTGCCTATGCCTGGATCAACCCCTCTTCCCAGTACTTTGTGAGGGAAGTAGGAGGCCTCCTAAGAACTCCCACCTCCCAGGATTCTTTGGGGGGAAGCTATGACTGTTTAAAAAGACATCATAGTGCTTTAAATGTATTCCAGGAATGTGGCCTCCAATCCACCACCCTGTTTCACACAGTGTCAATCAGAAGCAACAACCTTCCATCGCTGTTGCTCCCACTATGTCTTTCAGAGCACCCCATGGGGCATGGAGAAAGGAACCTCAGCCCTGTTAACTGGATTCTTCGATTCAAGTCAAGGGTACCTTACAGTGTGTTCCACCCAATGCAACCACTATCAACAGATGAGCCATCTTAGAATTTTAAAAGTGCTCGTTTTTCTTAGATTATGAGATATCTGCTATAAGTAATGAAGCTACTAAGTAGCTCCCCGTCTATTGAATTAATTAAACTTTATGTTCATTTCTTAAGCTCTTTAGTTGCCCTCAGTTAGTGCAGATTTAATCCTCTTTCAACCTTTCTATATTTAGTTTTTTCTGAAGATTGGTGAAACCCAATCATCAGGGCTGTTAATAATAAGATTATTTTTCACTTCACTATTCCATCCATTTTGCAGGCCTTTGGACTTCCTCAATTGTCAAGAAGTCATTCTACCTCTTGGACAATTAAAAAATAATAATTCCGTGTTTATGGGATAGCTGGCAACATCATGTTAAGTTGACCTTAGTTTCAATTTCATTTTATTTCATTATAGCGAATTAATTTATATGCTGCATTTTCCACGACTGAATCTGTACTCAAAGTGATTCACACAAAAAATCAAAGTCTAATTGCAATAATGCAATAAGACACAATAAGACATAATAGCACTGCAAGGTAGCACTAAAAATTAATAGTTAATTTCTCTTTTTTTGGTTTTTATTAAAGATTTTTTTGCGTCACATAAGTACATGCATGACAGGGACGCGGGTGCGCTGTGGGTTAAACCACAGAGCCTAGGACTTGCTGATCAGAAGGTCGGCAGTTCGAATCCCCACAATGGGGTGAGCTCCCGTTCCTCGGTCCCAGCTCCTGCCAACCTAGCAGTTCGAAAGCACGTCAAAGTGCAGGTAGATAAATAGGTACCGCTCTGGCGGGAAGGTAAACCGTGTTTCCGTGTGCTGCTCTGGTTCCCCAGAAGCGGCTTAGTCATGCTGGCCACATGACCCGGAAGCTGTCTGCAGACAAACGCCGGCTCCCATGGCCTATAGAGCGAGATGAGCGCCGCAACCCCAGAGTCGGTCACAACTGGACCTAATGGTCAGGGGTCCCTTTACCTTTATCTTTTTAAGTACATGCATAGTCTCTATTTTCAGATCATTTCTACAGATCAGTTATATTTGATGTGAGACTTCAAAGTTGTATGCAGAATAAACATAAAACATAGAAGTAAACATGCAGCTTACGAATTGATCAAGTCAAAATACTCCATTAAGCATTCCCTTATGAACACACCTAAGAATGGAGAGTGGGAAAAGACACCCCCTGATGACCAACACAAAGTCTGTTGCCCATTTTGAAGCAAGGATGGGCAACCTCTGGTCCACAGGCCACATAATGCACCCTGGGCCTCTGTATTTGACCTTAGAGACTCTTCCCAGATTTAAGGGAGAGCGACTGGTTCTCCCACTCTGGGTGCCAAGTCAAGAGGGAGCTGCAGGGGTGCGGCAACAGTGACATAGAATAGAAGGGGGGAGGCGGGGGGAGGCACTGAATTTTGGCATTTCACAGAGTGCATTGTAGCACACTTTAAGAATCTGGTATAGATTACTATGAGAGCAAAATTAAAATAGCAACTTCCCCTCTTCCGTTAATGGATGGGGAGATGAACAGATTTCCTCCCCCCAAAGCCAAATGTTCCTCATGTTTTCATTTCCTTTATTAGTTTTCAAGCACTAAAAGCAAGCCTTTTTGGTCAAGTCTTCTGTGGAAGGTGATGATGTCAATGATGAGAGGTCAGGGTATTAATATAATAAAATCATTGTGAATTTGTACTTCTGAAAGGGCTTTGACCTTTCAATCTCTCATAATGTCTTGTGGTTGATGTTGACAGCTCTTCAGCATATTCCCAGCAGATGGAGAGGGATTTCTCTCCTATTAAGTGAAGTGATGGGTAGATGCCAATTGGCAGCAGTTCAGATCTAAACCTTGACTGCCTGTAGTTGACCCATCTATACGATCAACATTTTCTTCCTTCCTTCCCTTCAGCCCTTCTAAAGTCTATGGCAATTTAAAATGAGAATGGAAGGAAACTATGCAAAAATGAATAGAAACCCAAGCAACCTTGCAGCAGAGCATATTTAATGTGCAGAACATCAAAAGGAACACATTATTTTTTTAAAAAAAAATTCCCTTGTTGACTTTTATGCAGATAGAAGTGCTGGAAAAAGCATCCTTGGCATTAAAAGCAAAGGAATGGAGGCACTCTCCTGTGAGGTCTACAGCGTTTGGGATTTTTTTTTTATTTTAGCGAAAAGGTAAGGGAAAAGTAACATGGTAAAAATTTATAAAATGATGCATGGCATGGAGAGAGTGAAGAGAGAAATATTTCTCCCACTCTTATAATACTAGAAGTCTTGGACATCCAATGTTGCTGTATGTTGGGAGATTAAGGACAGATAAAAGGAAGCATTTCTTCATGCAGTGCATACTTAAACTATCAAACTCATTCCCACAGGAGGCAGTGATGGCTTTAAAAGAGGACTGGGCAAATCCACAGAGGGTAAGACTATATATGATTACTAGCCATGATGGCTATGCACTGCCACCACAGTTGGAGGCAGTGTCAGGGGCTGGACTGAGGAGGAATGGTGGGGACCGCCCCCCCCTCTTCCTGAATCTTCCCGAGACGAGGAGGACAGTATAGATTTATAACAGTGGTTTGCAGGTTTTCCCAGTAGTGATGTATGAAAGTGAGAGCTTTTCCCAGTAGTGATGTATGAAAGTGAGAAGGCTGATCACCAAAAAATTGATCCTTTTGAATTATGGTGCTGGAGGAGACTCTTGAGAGTCCCATGGACTGCAAGAAGATCAAACCTATCCATTCTGAAAGAAATCAGCCCTGAGTGCTCACTGGAAGGACAGATCCTGAAACTGAGGCTTCAGTACTTTGGCCACCTCATGAGAAAAAAAGACTCCTTGGAAAAGACCCTGATGTTGGGAAAGATTGAGGGCACAAGGAGAAGGGGACGACAGAGGACGAGATGGTTGGACGGTGTTCTCGAAGCTACCAGCATGAGTTTGACTAAACTGCAGGAGGCAGTGGAAGACAGGAGTGCCTGGCGTGCTCTGGTCCATGGGGTCACGAAGAGTAGGACACGACTAAACAACAACAACAACAGCAACATAGTTCAGAGGCTGCAGAGGGGAGAAGCTGGAAAATATTGGGAGAGGAGCAGCAGGAAGAAGAAGCACCAGGGGAGAGACAGCTGACAGACTCAGTGTCTTTGGAAAGCATTCCTGACCCTCCTCTCCCAGGACCAGACAGGCATTGAGAACAGAAAGCTCAGAGGCAGAAAGCACAGATCAGCCGACGCAGGGATAATGTATAATAGGAGAGATGGAGGGGGTAGGACTTTACTCAGAGCAATGCCGACATCTAGGGAAGACTGCATTCCTTTGTGTCTCTCTCTGTAAATTTTGAATAAATCACTCAGTAAGAATTCTTGTTTATCGGCTTGTTGGCTGCCACCGTGGGAGCGATCAGATTCTCTGACAGGCAGTAATGTTTCTGCATAACAGTTGTTGGAAATGAAAGGAGGGAGCAGTGCTCTGGGGCCTAGGGCCTGTTTGCAGGTTTCCTGCAGGCATCTCGTTGGCCACTGTGAGGACAAGATGCTGGACTAGGTGGGCCACTGGCTTCATCTGGCAGACTCATCTTATGTTCTTATTGTTAAGTTGTGGGTGAACATATCAGACGACACAGCGATTCTTCAGTCAGCTCTTGTTTATTCACAGGCCAGAACAGAACAGGACTGAAGGGTTCAGCCAATCTGCTTATATAGAGCTCAACTACATGGCAACAGTAACAACTTTCTGTAACTATCCAATCACTGAACATCACTTTCAATTCCTTATTTGCATATGCGGACCTGAGTGAAAACTATCTACAGTATCCCCCTGCTGGCCCAGGGTGAGAACTTTAGTACATAACACTTACGAATGGAAATGATGGATCAGATGCCTCTCCTCCATTCCTCCTGCCCAAACTCAGACATCTTCCTGGTCTACCATGGACATCTTTGAGGTCAGATACTTTCCTCCTGCAACTAAATCCTGAAAATCACAAGTGCACTCTTACGTCTTCTCTGCACCCACCAACAAAAAATCTCTCCATATCTCTGTATGTCAGAATAGCGAACGTGGTGCCCTTCAGATGTTGCCAAACTACAATGCCCATCTGCCCAAGCCAACATGGCCAATGGCCAGGGATGATGGGAGCTGCAGCCCATCAACATCAGAAGAGTTCCCCATCCCTGGACTAAATTAAAACTGCACACACCAGACACCATTTACACTTATGCTTTTTTTAACCAGTCGTGTATGAAGAAACATCCTTCCATGCATATATGTTCCCTGACCTGATCAGGAATAAATGTGTACAGTGGTACCTCAGGTTAAGTACTTAATTCGTTCCGGAGGTCTGTTCTTAACCTGAAACTGTTCTTAACCTGAAGCACCACTTTAGCTAATGGGGCCTCCTGCTGCTGCTGCGCCACCGGAGCCCGATTTCTGTTCTTATCCTGAAGCAAAGTTCTTAACCTGAAGCACTATTTCTGGGTTAGCGGAGTGTGTAACCTGAAGCGTATGTAACCTGAGGTACCACTGTATATTTATTTTCCTTAATGTCCGTAAGCGACGAATGCATTCAATAATCTTTTCAAGCAGTAATTTTGGTTTAAATGCTTACATTTTGTTCCTAGCCTATGAGCCGAAAAAGAACAGTGTTTCAGGCCTCAGTTTCTGGAGGGGTGGTTTCCCCCCACCCACCAAGTCTCCACATATTTTATGCAACATATTCTTCAGTACATTCAAAACTAGGCTATCAAAATATAATACCAATTTAAACTACAACCATCATTTATATTAGTAGTGAGGGATGGGGGTGGTAGAAAATGTGGTGGTAAATTAATCTTTGTGCGCCAAAAGAGCTCCTTAAAATAGGTTTTCAGCATGCATAGTAATGAACTATTGCTATCTCTCCTGAACAGACATCTTTAAATAACTATGTCCAAAGTTGTTTAAAATCCTTTCCCTCAAATTTCACTCTCAGCAATGAAGGCAAAGTGGTCCTCACTTGTAGCAGGGATCAACAAACTCCTCCCTCTTTTGCCTTATCCTCTTCTTAATATATGGAACTCATGAATCAGCTATGACTTTTACA
Organism: Podarcis cretensis; assembly: GCF_951804945.1. NCBI lineage: Eukaryota > Metazoa > Chordata > Lepidosauria > Squamata > Lacertidae > Podarcis > Podarcis cretensis. The sequence goes on along the minus strand of NC_137181.1, from coordinate 16,116,474 downwards.
TGCTTTCCCTTTGACCTTCCAGAAGATAATCATAATAGCACCAGGCTGCCGAAAATCAATCAGTTTTCATAAAGGCGCCAGCCTTCAGATTAATCTCTTCTTATTAATTCAGTGAGTCAAAAATATACAAGCAGGAGAACAAAATGGCTCTTCCCCCAACACCCTCCTTCGCCACGTTGCCCGCTGCCCACAGCCTCCCCTGAAAATATTTCCAGAGGACAATAAACAAACAAGCATTTTCCAATCCGGGAAAGCTGTAAATTTGCAGCTTTCATTGAAATTAATTTAAGCGGATGTGACAGTGAGGTTGGGATTGTAAAGATTACAGAGAGTCCTGTACTTATAATTGCCTCTTCAATTCATCCACTGCTCTGTCACTCAAGAGAGCCACAGCTGCATTAACAACTTCAATCATAATCTAATCTCAGATCAAATCCCCATCTTCAATATATCCTTTAATAAAGCTTCCATTCCCCATCTTTTATCCTTAATTATTGCATCCTGTTCCTGTCTCCCCTGACAACCAAATTAAAAGGTACACACTGCAGCTAAATACTAATGAATATATATATATATATATATATATATATATATATATATATATATATCCAAATGCACACACATTTTCTCAGATACAACTAGGTGCTTTGCAAAACCCACACTAACCTTGCAAAAGTTGGTTAGATGGCTTCAGGTAACTCTGTTTTTTCCTTCCTACTGATAGCATAGGCACTGGAAGATAAGAAATACATTTTTTAAAAAAGAAAGCATATATTGATTGTTCTCTTCTTTCTTCCACACCCTGTCATTGCCAGTTAATACTGAAAAATAAAGAAATGACTTAGTTCAGAGAGAATCCTATACAAGTAAGCCTGGTAGATTGCAGTACAGTCGTACCTTGGAAGTTGAACAGAATATGTTCCGGAAGTCCGTTTGACTTCCAAAACATTCAGAAACCAAAGCGCGGCTTCTGATTGGCTGCAGGAAGCTTTTGATTGTTGCTGTTGGTTGCTGTTGTTGTTTTAAAAAGGATTGTTTTGTGGAAGAACAGAAGCCCTTTTCAGACTATTTAAGGAAATGTTATAGTCTGGCAAACTAGCAAGCAGGAATCGCATTATGAGCAACAGAAGGCATTAGAGAATACAGCATTGTTATAAGAAAGAGAATGCAATGTGCAGCAGAAGGGCAGAAATTAAAACATTATCGAAAATGGGGTGGGAAGTCAAGAAAAGACAAATTTGTTACGTATTAAAGTATATATGTTAAATTTTTGAAAATTCAACAATTATTATAAAAGAATGGGAACAGTTTACAAAAGGTAAAACAGTAAAATCAAGAGAAATTCACAAAATGCAAAAGTTAATATGCTAAACCATATTAAAATTACCTCAACTTTCTAAGCATCTGGACAGGCTTTTCTAAACAATAATATTTTTCGCAGGTGCGGGAAAGTGTACAGTGAAGGCACCTCTCAGATCTCAATAGGCAGGGAGTTGCAAAGTTCAGGGGCTGCTGCACTAAACAGCTGAGTTCTTACAGGTGCAGAACAGGTATTATGTTCCACTAACCAAAGTGATTGAGTGGGTACATGTGGGGTAAGGTGGTTTTGTTATGGAGTCATGCCGTGGGCAGGAGGAGTCAGCAACCCTAGTTTTATTTACCTTGCTGTAAACATTTATGTCTTGCCCATCTACTAAAAAAGGCCCATGAGGCAGCTTAAGGAGAATAAAAGCAATCTACCATAAAGTATCATAAAGGCAAGAACAAAAAAGAAACCAGGTAACAGCAGCAATAAAACAACTTCGGAGTACTTATTCTAGTTGGCCAAGGAGACCTGTTTTGCTTTGCTGTCCGAAAGTCTGAAAAAAAGGGTGTCATCCAATGGCTTTAGGGGCCCAGAATCAGGGCACCACCACTGAAGAGGCCATGGCCCCGATTTGCCACCCACCCGATGGTTCAGGCATCGAGACAAGGCCTCTGGTGAAGCTCTTAACAATGGCAATACCGCAAGGACATAAATTGCTGTAGCATTAAAACAACAGCTGCGAGATCCCATATGAAACAAGCAAATAAAAATAAATGTGTCATTCAATTCCCCCTTCCCCAAGAGCTGCAAGGTCCTTTCCCCTTCTTTTATTGACACATTTGTTTTTCTCATCTCCAGCATGAAGGCATTTTCATTAGTTATCTGTGCTTGTAGAATCCAAAACCTCGGGCACTTACAATATTGATTAGTTTACCAAGTGGCTGGTATTATGGATAGGACTGGCTCGGTAGACAAAGCAGCGAGGGGAAAAATGCAACTCTTATCAATCTGTAACCCCCAGCTTCCTGACGCCTCTTACTTTTAGATATTAGAGGCTCCTTGTATTCCAGGAGGAGAAGGGAGCATTCGAACCAATTCATTGCCACACACGTTTAATGGACGCCGCAGAATGGTTTCATCGGTGTTTTCAATCACCTTAGAATGGCACTCCCTTGTAACCTTCTGCCGCGAGGAAGCCTCCATCTGCAGAATGAGAGGGGGGGCATTTTGGGCAGTTGCTACTCCTCTCGCCTCTCCCCTACTGTGACGGTTGACATGATGAAGTCCTGCGCTGCAAAATTAACCACTACGGCTTGTTGCTTCTCCCAAGGTCCATGCACCCTTCCTTGCAGAAGACAGCCATCTTTTCAAAGAATTGGCAGGTGGCAGTCCACAGGACCATTAGGCAAGATGGCAGGAGCCTTGAAGTCCACAGTCATCACCTGAACACCTGAGTAGCCACAGAGCAGATCACTTGCTCTCTATATTTTTTATTTTTTTAGATACCTCTGTTTCAATGGGTGGAATTGTTTAAAAATTCACATCTATGCATAAAAACGAGAATCTGCTAATTTATACCCCCTTTTTGGTGAGCTGCAGGCCACCCTACGGCTGGTGCATTCTTGGGTGAGGATATGTTTGCTGTGTGAAAATTGGGAATGCCAAATATGGAAGAGGCACCAGTGTTGGAAATGAGGAGAAGGCAGCTGGGGTTTGCTGTGAGGGCCCTATAAACCCTCTCAGCATCTGTTCGTAGGAGCTGATCTCTGACAGTTGCTTCCACCACCCTCCCTGGTGTCTCTCTTGGCATCCTACCTAGAATGTTTTGGGAATGGCTGGTGGCAGTTATGGCCATGCCAGTAGGTCTAGTCTGCCCTGGAGTCTAGTGTCAAACTTTTCCCAGCGCCAAATAGGTGACTGGTGCTTGCTTTTCTCAAAGGCAAGAATGATAATGAGACGTTTTGGCATCGCTGCTCAGGTGCCACGCCAAAGCCAAATGCTGGGGGTGGAGACAGTTCATTTACATCTCTGCAGAGTGCTCTTCCTTTTTTCTGCTGCTTTATGCAATCATGGTAATGATGCAAAGTAGTAGGACATTTTGTAAGTTGCTTAAAATTCTGTGAATTACAATCTCTCAACTCTCACCCCCACCCCCTGCTCTGCCCCCGCCCTTTTCAGTTCCTGGATATATCTCAGCAGGATCAAACACAAATTATGCTTTTCCTTTCATTCATATTTGCACAGCTCGGGGAATTGATTTTTCATGCTTTCCATCTGAAAGCCAAGTTAAAGTGAATATATTAAAGTTTACAAATATCTGTAAAATTATGCAGGCGCCATTTATGGTAATGCCGCATAGTTAATTCCAAACTTAAAGAGCTCTACAGCGGGCTCTGAATTGCATTTGCCACTGAAGGGAAGAGAGTGAGAGAGAGCGAAAGAGCAGAGAACATGCTGAAGATTTGCTGTCATTTCAGATTGTGGTCCGTAAAAAAAGAAAAGGAACAGAAAAATGCTAATTAAAGCAACGGGTCATATCTTGCAATGTCAAAAAATGATGTGACGCTTCCTTCCCTCAGAAACAATAATGCGGCTGCTTGCTACATAAGGACAGACCTCGTGGCTGGCAAGAAATGAAAGAGGAAACTGCAGAACATAAGAGACCTGCTGGAACAGGTCAGAGGCCAATGTAGTTCAGCATCCCATTCTCATGGTGGCCATCTAGATGTCTATGAGAAGCCAGGAAGCAGGACCTGAGCACAACAGCTCTCCTCTCTCTCTCTCTCTCTCTCTCTCTCTCTCTCTCTCTCTCTCCCTCTCTCTCTCTCTTTCTCTCTCTCTCTCCCCACTGGCATAAAGTGATGCTCTGTCACTGAACTGAGCAATGGTTCCTCTCCCAAAGAGAAGGACAGCACTGATAAATGTGTGCTTTCAAAACAAGAGCATGTAGCATTCCCCACCCTGAATGAGGTTCTTGCTTAGTGAAGACATTGCCTACACTCGTGTAGGACTCTGGCAGAGACACATGCCCGACTGGCATGTTCTCTCCCTCCTGGTCGATCAAAGCTTTCTTCAGCCGAACATCACAGCGACCGATGCCAACCGACACCAGCACACTTAGGGAACCACAGAGTTTGCGCATCATGCATGTGACAGACCTCAGCAACTCAGCGTTTTGGCTAATCTACTTTATTTACATATAAACACACACGGAGCACTGCAACATGGCTCCCTCTCTCTCTAGCATCAGACTGCAAAGAGTGACAAAACAAAGGACAATAGTCCCATTTCATGGAACACAGTAACACAAACATCCTGTCTCCGTCACTTCCCACTCTGTGGAGTCAAAACATATACCATCATGTGATTGACAACAATCCCATGACTGCAATCATAGATCAGGAATTCTAACAGACATATGGTGGGGTGTCCAAGAGTTCCCCTGTCTTTCATTGCTTACCTGGAACTGCCTGGGGAAGCGTAAAGGGTTATCAAGTATCTCATAGGCTACAGTCAGTGGAGGTAGAAGCCTGGGGGTGGTTCAGCATCCTAGGGTCATGGGTTTGGGCCCCACATTGGGCAAAAGTTTCCTGCATTGCAGGGGCTTGGACTAGATGAACTCTATGAAGGACCAGCCAAATGAGATAACATGAACTGCATTGTTTTCATCCACCATTTGTTCAAAACAATTAGCAGACATGGGGAGTGGAATCAGGCTAACCAATGGGAAAGGGTTAACCTGTTTTCCCCATTCTGCAACCCTGATAGAAACTGGCTCCACCCAATATTGATATTTACTGCAAGTGGGAATACTGGCACTGTCTCCTATACGAGTCAACATCTGCAGGAAAACATTTGCTGAGGTCATCCCAATTAGCCTTTGCTAACTTCTTGTCCTCCAGATGTTTTGGTGCCTGCTGCTCATCCATTTCTATCAGTGGAATACAAGGCTGCTTGGGAATCCTATGCTTTGAGTTCCACAGAAGAAATCTGGAATATTAAATGAGTAAATAAACCACAGGTTTTGCATACACTTACAAATTACCCACATGTGAGTTGAATCGATAATTTGCAGACTTGTATTTTGGGGCTTTTACTAAATATTAGCCACAAGCACACTACTACATGTTCAGGACATCTTAAAGGAGAAATGTGGCAGTTCTGAAAATTTGCAAGGTTGGTCTTGTCCATAGAGCCTTAAAGAACCAGTAAAGGACTTGACTTGGTTGCAGAGACCTGGGTTCAAAACCTCAGTCTCCCAAGAAGCTCACTCTGTGACCATGGGGCAATCATTTGCTTTTGTTCTAACCCACCTCATAGGGTTGTTCTGAAGATAAAGGGGTGTGGGTGTGTGAACCTCGTATTCTCTTTTTCTCCTTGGAGACAGAGTGGGCTTCAAATGTATGGCTTTCAAAGTAGGCAGGGTAACTGGCATCCTAAGTATATGAAATTGTATGTAAAGCACAGGAAACAAACTTTTAAGAGAACATTAATCCAGATTGTTATGAACAACCAAATTCATAGTACATTTCGTTGCCCGTGTAGTATCATGTCAATCAAATGCTATGTAAACAGGATGTCTCTTCAACCAAACCTCTCATTATTGCAGCGTTTTGGATGGTTCCCCAAGTCATTCAGAGAGATAAAGCTGTCCTGTTTCATTGTGAAAAGGAACAATATTCCTCCATGCTCAGTAATTATTGCTATAAATAGCACAACATGTTATTAAAGCACCATTTCCCTCCCCCCTTTCCCCATGGTACATACCCTGAGCAAATTCAGAAATAAAGCCTTGGAATTATCCCCGGGAATAATTATTATGATTATGAACAAGTTCATATATACATGTGTGCACACGCATGAGTGTTATAGTTGTAGTTGTAACATTACAAAGATGAATTTGAGCCATCTTGTGTGCTTGTTTTCTTTCAGACATGTTCCACTATGTAGAACATCATCATTAACGTTGAAAGACATGGCTAATCAAAGTCTTTCCTTGCTCATATGATACAGGAGACACCGTGGAGTGATTTCCCATTTGGTGCTGGAGTTTCTGCCATTGAGCCATGGGTGGGTGGGTGTGAGTGGGCTGGAATTGGGAAAGATATACCCTCTTGAATGCATAGCTGTCAACTTACAGATTTGAAAATAAGGGACCAGCAGCCTCGAAAATAAGGGATCAGCAGCCAAAATAAGGGATCAACAATACATATTTTGTTGCGTGCAAATGGCTTTAGGTACCTATTAGGTCCATAAATTACCATATAGCATATATTCAACACAAAAAACAGCAATAATTTGTTGTTGACAAAGGACAGCTGGACATAGAAAGGGCCCCATTACCTTCAGTAGCTTATTTAAGGGGCATCATCAATAAGGGACAGCAGCGGGACGTGGCGCTGGGATAAGGGACTGTCCCGCCAAATAAGGGACGCTTGACAGCTATGCTTGAATGTTTACTGAAAATGATAGAAAGAGGAGTACCAAGAATGATGCAACTGGTGAAATATAGTTTACTTGGCAACTGTGATGTTGCTCCAGAGATTGCCTGGCCTGGCCTCTGCACTCAGCAAATGAAGCCTCAATGGCAGTGTGAGACTTTTATTGTGTTGTTAGTGGTAACAGGGCCTTTTGGGTGGTTGCCCTGGGATTATGGGAAACTGTTGCCCTTGCAGTTCAGATGAGCTCCTGCTGGTCTGTCCTTTGGATGCCTCTTGAAAACCCCTCAAGCCTTCCCCAGCTGAATTCTTTTTCGTATTGGGGAGTTTTTAATGTTTGATGTTTTGTTATGCTTTTATATTTATTGGAAGCTGCCCAGAGTAGCTGGGGCAACCCAGTCAGGTGTGCGGGGTACAAATAATAAAATTATTATTATTATTATTTTAGCTTGTTGCTAATATGCTCTAGGGTGAAGGATTTTTAAAATTATGATTATTCATTAAACTTGCATGCTGCCCTTTGTCAATAAATCACAGGGTGGTTTACAATGTAAAAATATAAAATCAGAACACAAAATACATAATAAAAGTGACTCCATAGAAGGCAGTGTCCTGTGTTTCTGAACCTAGAAATCTTTTTGAATTATCTAGTAACATAATTGAAACAAGGAAAATGCCAACACTTCAGTACCTAGAATAATAGCACTTGATGTAATCTCAAAGATTTCTGCCTGTTCTTAAAGTATTATAAAATGTGTGGTCTAAGCATATTTACAGTTATGTTAACTTCTCACAAATGGACCTCATTGTCCGAGATGCCTGTGCCAATGGTGATGAAAGAGCAAAAATTTGGGCACCAGTATCTGGCATATTGGTAGACAGTACAGCTGCACTATAGCTATCCAGAACCTTTCCTGGTAGCAGAACTTTAGCTGACAAAAATAAAAGGGGCTGAGATTTCACTGGGAAGGAGGTCACCAAATGCTTGCAGCAGTAATCTTACAAGGTCAGATGAAGGTAGACTCTTCACAGCAGTGCTGGGTGATGGCTGGGTGGATAGCATTATATGCCAGGGATGGGGAAATCTGTGGTCCCTTCAGATGTTGTATTCCAACTCCCATCAGCCTCAGCTAGCATAGCCAGTGGTGAGGAATGCTGGGAGTTGTAGTCCAACATTTGGAAGGACTACAGAGCCCCCTGTTCCCAGACTGCAACACAAGATTGTTGATAGGAGCTAGCTGAGGGACTGGGTTGGAATAACGGACAGGAGTTAAGCAGCTCTCCTCCATGATGGTCCAGGCAGCGTCAAAGTTGTAATTTTCAAAGTTAAATGACCTGTAATTATGTTGTCCCTCTCTTTTACCATCCACAACAGTTTTCTGGGTCAAGTCTGTAAAATCCCAGTTGACTGGCACAGCCCTGAGATGGAAAGATCATCAGAGCATCGTGGTATCCGAGGATGCAGTTCAGTACAAGGCTCCTTACATCCTTTAATCCAGCACCAATTTCAGGCATTTAATAAATATGCCATATATATTATTTATTTATTTATTTATCGAATTAATATACCACCCTATACCCAGATGTCTCAGGGCAGTTCACAAAACAAGAACAACATATAAAACCACAATATATATAATCAAAATAAAAACAGCAACCAAATAACACCCCCCCCCAAAAAAAGGAACCACATTTTAAAAGGGCATAGGATGTTTTAAAAATAGCCATTTTCTGTCACGGTCATTGAGAGTCTGTGGTCACTCTAACTAATTATGTACAGAAAAGTGCACACCCCATATCCCAACTCTTCTTACCCTCTTTCCCATTTTTTACTTATTTGTATATTTTTATTTATTTATTTGTATATATATGTATGCACACACAGACACACACACACACACACAAATAAAAACAGATTGCTTCAAGTCTTACTTTACTCAATTTTGTAATTATTACACGGCGTTTGGAATTTGTCTTCTGACAGCAAGCAGCTCCCTTTACAAATTATGCGAGAACAGATGAAAGAGAAGTGTAATGGTTTTGATCTCATTAGGACATTTGCCATTAGTTGGGAGAGCAATTAAAAAAGTAATTCCGGCACCCTGAATCCACTTGCCTTGCAGTCGGAAGGGGGTCATTCCCAATACCCATCAGGCGCCGTCTTTAGTGTCATCATCACTCATATTCCACTGTGTGCCATGTGTTAGACTTTGTTGTCCTTCAGGGCATCTAACAGGCCTCCAAGTTCGTAAATGGGAAGAGGGAGGGGTGGAAGGAAGAAGAAAGGGGGGGGAGGTCCATTCTAGACTGGTTGCTATGCAGGCAACAGATTTTTCAAAACAATGTAAATCAGAATTGTCCTTGGGCTATTTACCAGCAATTTATGCATTTGCTTATTTATGGCATTTCTTTCCCATGCTCCCTCCCAGAGTGGTAAACACTAAAGTAGAGAAACAATACTATTTTAAAAACAGACAAGCAAACAAACAAACAATTTGAAACATCTAAATACAGGTAACATAGTGACATAACTTCGGAGTTATAATAATTTCAAGGTTGTGAGGAACAGTATCTTTCAGCCAGCAGATGACTAGCTGGAATGTTTTTAAGCTCTACTGAAAGTTTGTAGAGGGAGACAGAAACATCTAAGTAGGGAGGGCATGCAACATATGGGGAACCACCACTGAAAAGGCCCTGTCATGAGCCAGTGTCAGCTAGCCAGCCCTCTGAGGCATTACCAGTACAGGGAAGTGAGCATTAGCAATATTAAGATGGGCTTCCAAGAGCCAAGCTCCTTGCATATCATCTCAGAAAGTGTGAATTTGATCAATTTGGATTTGGATACTGAATCAAATTTCTCCTCCATCCCTACTCAGCACCCTTAACAAACTACAGTTCATATGATTCTTTGGGGGGAAGACATGACTTTTTAAAGTGCTGTCTTACTCCTTTCAATAAATAGCGCACGTGTGGCCCTAACCACACCCCCAGCACCATTATAAAGAGGGAGAGGATTTATTTATATATCAATTTATTAAATTTGTATACCACCCTCCACCCACTGAGCTCAGGACGGTTCACAGCATAAAAGTACAAGGAAAAAACAAAACAAAATACACAATAAAAACAAAAACAAACGAATGCCCCTTCTCTTTCTGATAAGACTAGAGGAAGCAGGTGAGACAGGAGGAAGTAAGGGGAGAGACAGGATCTGAAGAGAGGAGGAACCTTCAAGGCCACAGGTTTCCCTTGTGGAGAAAACTGAAGTGGAAATATTGGTTTGACCTAATCAGCCAAATCTTTAGCTATAGAAACTGCGGATTCTTTTATTGCAGTTATGCCTTTTTTAGCAGGATAATTCTCAGCCGCTTGGCAAGATTTCCTGATAAAAGGTAAAATAAAGACAATTTCTTGGCAGCCTCTCAACCTCTGAACAAAAGCTCAGGCTTTGGTCGATTCAGCCCTTCCACAGGACAAATTCAGCATTCTTATTGAAACCTGTGATTGATATTTTTTCAATTAGTAGCAGCGGGTGAATGTCAAAGGTGTAGATTCTTGTCGGATTAGCTCCCGAAAGATGCCTACCCAAATTCAGGCAAGTCCTCCGAGCCATGTCCTATCCTCCTCCTCCTTAGTCCAATGGCATTTTTTCTCCTTTTTTTGACAGTTTGGAAGTAAACTTTGTACCTCTTACAACATGCTGAGCTATCATTATCCACTCTGACCCCTGCAATCAGTACTCTGCTACATTCATAGCCTAGAGTATGCAGCCTACATGAGGGATGCTGAGATTTTTGAAGAGAGCCACACTTTGCTGTTAGCCAGCTTCTGAAGGAGTGGGTGGGGCCAAAGTGAAAGGGGTGGGGCCAAAGTGGGTGGGACCAACGGTCCCCTCCCCCAATATATACAGACTACATACACAAAGGTCACATCGGCACCAGACATTTAAAGCACTATTTTACTATTTTATCAGCCATGGTTTTCCCCCAAATAACCCAAGTAACTGTAGTTTGTTGAAGATACAAAGAGTTGTATGGACACCCAGAACTTTCTGAAAGCCTGGAATAAATATATGTTATACTTGAAAGACAACTGTCAACAACTTAGATTGTTAGTAGGGTTACAAGAAGTTTTGTAAGGATAAAATTCTCATTTATTATTAAGAGATTTATAATTTATTCATAAAAGGATTTGATTTAACAGTAACGAAAACAATTAATTGCATGATTAGAGAATAAATATGAAAATCAATATTCAGGAGGAAGGAAGTCTCAGGCTTATATAGCCAAATATTTTTATTTTTTATTTTTTATCATATTACAGTGTTGTATGTTATGATTGAAAAAATTGTTAAAACTAATAAAAATTATTATATATATAAAAAAAGAGTTGTATGGATACAGAGCTACAAAGCTGCAGATGTGGCCAGACATGCATCTCACACACAATCACACATCTCACCAGGGATGGGCAAATTCTTGTTTCTCTCAGTTTCTAGTTTTCTTCTTATCTTAAACTCACCAAAACTTTCCTTTGCAGTCCTTTGGCTTGAACTTTCAATGACTTGATGTCATACAACATCATGTGATTGACAAATGTCAACGTGGGGTTGACCGCTACTGGATCTTGCACCCGTTGCAGGAGTACACCAAACATGTCTACTCAGGAGTAAGCTCCATTGTGTCCAAAGGGGTTTGCTTCCAGGTTAGTGAATAGTGGAATATAGCCTGATAGGTGAAAATACAGAAAATAGACATTAGCCACCTCTGATCTACACAATAGCTTTCAGAAGAGACTTGATTCTCCGTCCCCACACTCATTATTCCTGTTTGCCTTCATTGAGATGCAATGTAATGTATCCACATAAACCCTTTTAGTAACAATCTAGACCGGATGTTACACCTGATAAACATATACTAATGTAATGGGGGCCTCGGGGCTGCAACTTATGTTTAGATTGCAGACACCAATGTTATCAAATGTAATAGCTGCTAAACAGACCAAAAAAAAAGCTAACATTTGCTTTTGCTACTTGTCTGCTGAGCAATGCTACAGATCTGATTGTGGCATTGTTTGCCCAGCATACAATGCAAACAGAAATATCTTCCAGCAATGTCTAGCAAGTTGCCGGGAACTTTTCTCAGCTAAGGGAATTGCTTGGGAAAACTAGAGGAAAGGTTTTGAATTAAATAAAACAGCTGCAGGACTTGTCTGGACTGCGTCTTCCCCGCTGTTAGAAGCAGTGGGATGGGGAATGCAACAAACCGCCTACTTACAGAAAGTTGGAAGGTAGATTTTTGTCTCCAGCCTATGAGCGAGGTCAGTTTCTCCTGCAGGGAGCGTCTATGTAGGGAAGGGATTATAGCGGGTGTGGAGAGCTGGGAAGAAGAGAAAGCTGAGTGATATATTCACTGATTTTCTTTTTTAATTAAATCTTTGCTACCGTGGGTTGCTTTTGTATAGATAATAATATGAAATAAGGCATTTCTACAATGGCCCCAGGCCAGCTGGAGGCCAGTCTGACCTCTTGCTTCACAAACCAACTTACTATTAACAGTTATTTTGAACAAACTTCCACTGTCTTTCAAAGTTAGGAGTTAAGAATAACTTGCTGGATCAGGCCCATGGCACATCTAATCTAGCATCCAGTTTTCACAAGTGGAGTGCAGGGAGTCTCTCTATCTGGAAGATACAGAGTCCCTCCGGTTCACCTGCCTTTACTCTGATTTGATTGTGGGGCGGCTATATGACAATGAGTGTTCATTCTGCATTCATCCTGATCTGCTTATGGGGTGTTTATATGTTCTCTCTTTAGTAATTCATTCATCCCAGACCTACAGAAAAATCAGGTTCTTCTTCTTCTTCTAAAAAATGGATTTATCGCACTAGAGCCCTTTAACTGCTCAAATCTGGAACATTGTGTCCAGTTCTGGGCACCACAGTTTAAGAAAGATAATGAGAATTTGGAATGTGTGCAGGGAGAGGGCAGGCAAGAAGACCAAGGGTCTGGAAACCAAGCCTTATGAACAATGATTGAGGGAGCTGGGTATGTTTAGTTTGGAGAAGAGAAGACTGGGAGGAGGTTTGATAGATATCTAAAGGGCCATAGGAGCCAACTATAAGGGGGCATGGGTGCTTGGGCACCCACAATAATATAAATTTGGGGGCTAGGCACCCACAAAGTCAATGAGAAAAGCTGGAGAGAGGCAGGCAGACAGACAGCCTCTGTGGTGCCGCCTCAGAGAGAGAAGCAGTTCAGCCTTGCCCTCTGCAGCCAGCCAGCGAGGCACCCTTTTCCGTGTATGTGTGTGTGTGTGTGCTCAGATGCAGAAGCAGAATCTCAGGGAAGTGCTGGGTGAGATCCCATGGACAGTAATACTAAAAGGAAAGGGAGTTCATGATGGCTGGGAGTTTGTTAAGAGGGAGATAGTAAAAGCACAACTTCAGGCAATACCATTGAGACGGAAACATGGAAGGTGCCTAAAGAAGCCAGGGTGGCTATCTAAAGAACTTTTAACTGAGTTAAGATTAAAAAAGGATGTGTACAAAAAATGGAAAAGGGGGGGAACCACCAAAGAGGAATTCAAACAAATAGCCAGCACATGTAGACACAAAGTCAGAAAAGCTAAAGCACAGAATGAACTCAGGCTTGCTAGAGAGGTTAAAAGCAGCAAAAAAGGCTTTTATGGGTATGTCCGTAGCAAAAGGAAGAACAAAGAAACAGTGGGGTCACTCAGAGGAGAAGATGGTGAAATGCAAACAGGGGACACAGAAAGGGCTGAACTCCTCAATGCCTTCTTTGCCTCAGTCTTCTCCGATAAAGAAAACAATGCCCGACCTGAAGAATTTGGAGCAAATGATTCAGCAGAGGAAACACAGCCCAGAATAACTAAGGAGACAGTACAAGAATACTTGGCTAGTTTAGATGTATTCAAGTCTCCAGGGCCAGATGAACTGCATCCAAGTGTATTAAAAGAACTGGCAGAGATGATCTCAGAACCACTGGCAGTCATCTTTGAGAATTCCTGGAGAACAGGCGAAGTCCCGGCAGACTGGAGGAGGGCAAATGTTGTCCCTATTTTCAAAAAGGGGAAAATAGAGGACCCAAATAATTATCGCTCAGTCAGTCTGACATCAATACCAGGGAAGATTCTGGAGCAGATCATTAAGCAAACAGTCTGTGAGCACCTAGAAAGGAATACTGTGATCACCAATAGTCAGCATGGATTTCTGAAAAATAAGTCATGTCAGACTAACCTGATCTCCTTTTTTGACAGAATTACAAGCCTGGTAGATGAAGGGAACACAGTGGATGTAGCCTACCTTGATTTCAGCAAGGCATTTGACAAGGTGCCCCATGATATTCTTGTAAAGAAGCTGGTAAAATGCTGTCTTAACTATGCTACCACTCAGTGGATTTGTAACTGGCTGACTGACCGAACCCAAAGGGTGCTCATCAATGGTTCCTCTTCATCCTGGAGAAGAGTGACTAGTGGGGTGCCACAGGGTTCTGTCTTGGGCCCGGTCTTATTCAACATCTTTATCAACGACTTGGATGATGGACTCAAGGGCATCCTGATCAAATTTGCAGATGACACTAAACTGGGAGGGGTGGCTAACACCCCAGAGGACAGGATCACACTTCAAAACGACCTTGACAGATTAGAGAACTGGGCCAAAACAAACAAGATGAACTTTAACAGGGAGAAATGTAAAGTATTGCACTTGGGCAAAAAAAATATGAGAGGCACAAATACAAGATGGGTGGCACCTGGCTTGAGAGCAGTACATGTGAAAAGGATCTAGGAGTCTTGGTTGACCACAAACTTGACATGAGCCAACAGTGTGATACGGCAGCTAAAAAAGCCAATGCAATTCTGGGCTGCATCAATAGGAGTATTGCATCTAGATCAAGGGAAGTAATAGTGCCACTGTATTCTGCTCTGGTCAGACCTCACCTGGAGTACTGTGTCCAGTTCTGGGCACCACAGTTCAAGAAGGACACTGACAAACTGGAACGTGTCCAGAGGAGGGCAACCAAAATTGTCAAAGGCCTGGAAACGATGCCTTATGAAGAACGGCTAAGGGAGCTGGGCATGTTTAGCCTGGAGAAGAGGAGGTTAAGGGGTGATATGATAGCCATGTTCAAATATATAAAAGGATGTCACATAGAGGAGGGAGAAAGGTTGTTTTCTGCTGCTCCAGAGAAGCGGACATGGAGCAATGGTTCCAAACTACAAGAAAGAAGATTCCACCTAAACATTAGGAAGAACTTCCTGACAGTAAGAGCTGTTCGACAGTGGAATTTGCTGCCAAGGAGTGTGGTGGAGTCTCCTTCTTTGGAGGTCTTTAAGCAGAGGCTTGAAAACCATATGTCAGGAGTGCTCTGATGGTGTTTCCTGCTTGGCAGGGGGTTGGACTCGATGGCCCTTGTGGTCTCTTCCAACTCTATGATTCTATGATTCTATGATTCTAATCTCTCAGCCCCCAAGTCCGAGCCCCTCCCCACAGAAAAGGGTGCCTTGCTGGCTGCGGAGAGGAGGAGGAAGAGAAGCTCCTCTTTCAGAAATGCAGTGTGACGTTGCGCGTAATGCATGTGACATCTCATGCACTCTGTGCAGGCGCGTGCATGTGATGTCAC
The DNA here is from genome assembly GCF_951804945.1 of Podarcis cretensis. Taxonomy (NCBI): domain Eukaryota; kingdom Metazoa; phylum Chordata; class Lepidosauria; order Squamata; family Lacertidae; genus Podarcis; species Podarcis cretensis. The sequence goes on along the minus strand of NC_137181.1, from coordinate 16,101,089 downwards.
ATGTCCACATTATGGTGGTGGGCACCCACAATCCTGAGGGCATGGTGGCACCCCTGTAAAGGGTTGCCACATGGAAGGTGGAGCAAGTTTGTTCTCTGCTGCTGCAGAAGGTAGAACTTGAACCATTTCCCATTCCTTCCTGTACATCTTGGTCTCCTTCCATAGTTCTTGATCCCCTTCGCCTCACAAGTATCTTCTTCTCTTTTTTCAGCATTCACTACCCCTTTCTTTGAACTGGCTAGATTAGGCTCAGTAAGTGCTCCCCCCCAAAAAAATAAATGTTTTAAAAAGGTAAAGGGACCCCTGACCATTAGGTCCAGCCGTGGCCGACTCTGGGGTTGTGGCGCTCATCTTGCTTTATTGTCCGAGGGAGCCGGCATACAGCTTCCAGGTCATGTGGCCAGCAGGACTGAGCCGCTTCTGGCGAACCACAGCAGCGCACGTAAACGCCATTTATCTTCCCGCCAGAGCGGTACCTATTTATCTACTTGCACTTTGACGTGCTTTCAAACTGCTAGTCTGGCAGGAGCAGGGACCGAGCAATGGGAGCTCACCCCGTCGCAGGGATTCAAACCGCTCTGTGGTTTAAACCACAGCACCACCCACATCCCTAAAATGTTTAGGGGTACTCTAATTTTCCAACTCATATTGAAATATTACCCCTCAATGAGGCTAAACTTAGATTCACAAAATGTTTAGGGGTATGCGTACCCCTGCGTCCCACCAGGAAAAAGCACTGGGCTCATCCAGACTTCCAAGTGGGTTTCTCCACACACACATACAGCACCTTCTCCAGGAAAACTCATGTTTTACCACTGAATCAGTGCAAACACCAAATGGCAGAAACCTCCATTGCTATTTGCTCCAATTCAATGGTAAATTCAATTCAATTCTCCTGGGGAAAGTGCTGGTACTAAAAAAGAAAGAAAGAAAAGCATTCAGACATGGAATTTTAAAGCCTGGATCTGTAACTAGAAATGCTGAACGAAAGGAAGTCTGGATGAGCCCTAGAGTAGAGTCGGAATATAAAGTTATGCTACACCAGTCCCACCAAGCAGCCTCCTGATTGCATATTATATTAAATGATAATACCTACAGTATTAGGTATAACTGACCGAATGACAACAATGGTGTTCCAACAGGACCAGCATTGTTTGGTTGCGCATATTCTGGATCTTTCCTACCCCTCCATCACCAATGCAGGGGAAAAGGGAAGGTGAGAGATTTCTAGAAATACACCAATTAGCACCTACATTATGAGTGCGAGATTTTGTGTTCCCATAAATTAGCATGTGAAAGGCCCTGTAGACTCAGAGAACCTGATTAGAGATTGAGATGAAATCTACTGGGTGAACTGAGAAGTTTTTCTGTGTTTCAGCAACGGGCAAAACTTTTCCTTTACAAACTTTATTGAGGATATTCTGCTCTTCCATCCTCCCCAACCAAAAAAAGATGGATGGTTCTGAAATTCTCCTTACTAGTTTTTTGTGATCTAAATTACCTGATCTTATTTCCACTGAGGAAGAGGTTTGCTAAGACTTCTCTGTTGTCCTGATTTCTATTTACTTCTGAATTAGGACAAGGAAACTTCCATTTCAGCTAATAAAAGCTAGAGCTATTTTATTTCCTGAATACATAGTCCCTCAATTCTAGACCTTGAATGTCACTGCTAATACACTGGGAGACAGGGAAGGCTGGCCCATTCAGACTAATGGAACATTGCTATTAGCTGCTACATGGCCACTAGGTCATGATGACTATGCTCTGCCTTCAGGGACGCGGGTGGCGCTGTGGTCTAAACCACTGAGCCTCTTGGGCTTGCTGATCGGAAGGTCGGCAGTTTGAATCCGCACGATGGGGTGAGTTCCCGTTGCTCTGTCCCAGCTCCTGCCAACCTAGCAGTTCGAAAGCATGCCAGTGCAAGTTGATAAATAGATACCACTGTGGCAGGAAGGTAAACAGCATTTCCATGCGCTCTGGTTTCCTTCACTGTGCCCTGTTGCACCAGAAGCAGTTTAGTCATGCTGACCACATGACCCAGAAAGCTGCCTGTGGGCAAATGTCGGCTTCCTTGGCCTGAAAGGGAGATGAGCGCCGCAACCCCATAACCATCCATAACTTGCTCTACATCCATAGTGAGTGGTAGTAATGCTTCTGAATATCAGTTGCTGGAAACTGCAGGAGGGTTTTTTTTGTTTTTTTTTGTTTTTGTTTTTTTTAAAACAAATCTAATTATATAAATCTAATAAACCTAGGCACAAAAATATGGGATTGATAGGTTTCTAGTTTGGATTACCTGATTTTATTCCTCATTCCTCATTATTCTGATTTTCTGTTGTACACACACACACACAGTGATTTATTTATTTATTTTTTAAAAGCAGAATTACAACACTTGCCTACCATTTTTTTAAAAGTGGGGGACGGGGACAAATGACAGTTTCTGAAATATATGCAGATGTTTATTCAGTGAAATGGTAAAAGCTTCATTTTCCTTCCAGTCCCTCCAGGCAGTGAAGTTGTGCCATAAAACAAAAGGCAGCAGATATTCACCACACACACACACACACACACACACACACACACACGAAGTTGTTTCCATTCATCATGCCTCCTCCCACCACAAAGTCATAGCCATTCTGCTCTTCATCACAGGTTTCCAATTTTGCTTTTCCCCTCAAACAACAGCATGATTTTAAACTCAGCCTGAGCAAAAAAAAAGGGGGGGGGCTCCCAACATTCTCTACTTTATTTATTGGTAATAAAATTGCGAGAGTGCTTTTGGGTGGGGGGCTCAACATTCTCTGGCTGTGGTGGAATTCCCCCAGCAGTCCAGGAGGGGGGGGGATCTTAGAAAATTTTCTTTTGACAGTGTTTAGTCCAGTTAATACTGAATGATACACAGTTCTTGGCCCATCTTGTTGGATGAAGGACGCCAGAAATGGATGGCAGGAGGGGGCAAGGCCAAAGTCATTGTTTATTTCAGCAATATGAAAGTAATGTTAGATGTCATTAATCAAAACTGGATCTATGGTGGTGCCCAAAATTCATGGATGGTCAAATATTCTCCAGAGGATAAGCCTAGACAAATTTGCCAATTTTGGTTTCTCTCAGTTTCTTGTTTTTTCAGTCTTATATTCAAGTCACATCACACACACACCCCCAAAATGTGTATGTACTGATCAAATAAACAAAAAAAAATCTTTGGTGGAATAGCTCAAACCCTTCAGAGGTCCTTATCAACTTGATTTCCAATGGGTGAAGCACAAGGTCTCCTGAGATAACTAACAACCAAGAGATTTACAGAGGAGAAGGCCTTCTCCAAAGAATCTATAAAAGAGAATGGCACCACCTCTTCAGTGTCTGGAAATGTTTTGAGCATGAAGCTTTATTTGTGCACCAGAGTCACTGGTTTGAGGTGTTCGCCTTGGATTGTTTCAGACACATCCACCATTGCCAGCTAGCAATTTCAAGTATGAACGTCTTCCTTTTTTGCTGTTCAGTTCAGGCAAACAGCCTTCCAGAATGGGTATTTTCGATTGCACCTGGTAATGGTTACCACGAATGCCTTCTAAATCCCCACTTTTGATTTGCAATAGCCTTCCGAGGCCTCTGAAACACCATTTATTGAATCAATTAGCAGTGGTGAAACAAAGTAGCCTCTAAATAATTCAAAATACCAAATGCATAGTGAATAATTCCCCTCATAAACAAGTGAGATTGATTTTGCCTTTGATTATCCTTGCCGCACAGCAATACTTTTGCCAATTAAGGTTAAAAAGTTAATGTTACAGAAACAACAACGACAAAATATCACATTAATCAGGAACTTAAAAAGCCATTGGAATTCTGCCTGTTTCATACTGATCAAGCCACATCCCAAATGCCAGTCGCAGAGAGAAGGCAGAGAGGCATGTTCTGGAGTGCTGATTACCTTTCTGAAATGGTTACATTTGATTGTCCTCCTGATGATATATACTACTCATGAGATTCATCAGCATGAGTAGAGAGATGGGAGGGAGTGGAAATTACAAGAAGGCTGGAATGGAAATCACACTTTCCGCAGCCATATATGCACACACTAGGTATGGATGAATCTGCCCATTTTCAACTTCACTCAGTTTCTCATTTTTCTGATATTATGTTCCATTTCCCACATTTCCTCATCAGTTTCCTTAAATGGCAATGACTGTGTCTACCATTTTGCTGTTCTGTTTTTGTATACCCTAGTGGAAGCTGCCCAGAGTGGCTGGGACAACCCAGTCAGATGGGCATGGTAGAAAATAATAATAAGTATAGTAGTATTAGTAGTAGTAGTTTGTTTTGGGTTTTGATGGTTGTTCTCCTCACAGAACCACAATTCAATGCCAGATTTAGAGTGGTGCAGGCAGGCCTCCCTCACAGAGTGCTGAGCTGAGCTGAGGGGGCACAAAACTGAAAGATCCATAATTGAGAAGATCTGTTTGAGGGCACTTTCTTTTGGCTGTTCACAGGGCACCATACTATCAAAGTCTGCCCCTGCACAATTTCCAGAGCTGTTTAACAACCAGTCACTCTTCTCAGGGAAATCTGGGAACTGGTAGCTCTGTGAGGGAACAGCTCTCAGCACCAGCACCCCAGAGTTTCCCGCAAACCTTTGGGAAAACCATGACTATTTAAAATGGTATCATAGTGTGGCCTGGGTGTGGGCCTACCCAGTTGGCCAATCTTTTTATACCAATTTCTGGGAGTCACAAGTGGGTGAATGCCATTGTTCTCATGTTCTGCTTGTGAACTCTCCAAAGGTAACAAGGTTTCTCGACTAGGCAGGCCTTTTGACAGGGTTTTGATGCGCTTACATTTTTTGGAATGCTGGGCAAATAATCAAAATGATATCCCCCCCCCCTTTTTACTGATGAAAGTTTTTCTGGGAAAACGTTCACCCTTTCAGTTTGGCATGAGCCCTGCCTTTAGATCAGGCTTCCTCAACCTCGGCCCTCCAGATGTTTTAAGACTACAGTTCCCATAATCCCTGACCACTGGTCCTGCTAGCCAGGGATCATGGCAGTTGTAGGCCAAAAACATCTGGAGGGCCGAGGTTGAGGAAGCCTGGTTTAGAGAGTTCCCAACATTCATACAAACACAGCTCAATGACAAAGCCTCCACTTTGTTGGAAGGCAATAACATAACCCCTGGAAGTTTTCCCAGCTCCTGGTTTCCAGTTTGTAAATTGTGGAGATATATGCATTGGAGTGGGGAGGGGAATTGTCTGTTTTCCAGCTTAGCAGCACCGAAAACAAACTGAGCAGGGTATGGGGAGTGAGCTATGAACAATAGCAGGAGCAATTATGCCTGCCAGTAACCCCTCAACCACTGCTACACCTGCTTTCCATCTATCCTTATTAACAAGTCTAATGCTCCAGATTAAAAACCAGGGATGCTTGGAATCCAAATTCTCATTACCAGCTGGTACACACAGATGTCAAATTAGAGATTTCAGGTGGGTTACCTGAACCGGAAACAGACTGCAAATAATAATAATATATATTTTAAAAAACCAGGTCAGGGAGTGCAGATACTACATTTAAAAAAAAAATCACAGGAGGACCTGATCCAGCCAGGCTCTAGCAAAGTGTTATCAGCATGCAGAGCCAAGCCAGAGGGAGGAAAAGCATCCTTGGTCAATAGGAAGGAAGGCCCAGCACAATGCAGATGCGCTTGGTATGCATGCAACCTCCCTCCCTCTTGTGTTCAGCAAGGCAATTATTCCACTGCCATCCATGCCACGTCTGCTCAATGCAAACAGGTGTCAAATTTGGTATTTGACAGCTCTGGCAATGACATGCATTGTCTTCGCAGCTGTAGGAACTGGCACCCATTGTTGTCCTAAGAATCTCTGGCAAGGGGAAGAATTGTTTGAATATTATTGTTTTTCATCATTGCTCGGGAATTAATATGCAGGGTTGTGATCACTGATGGTCGTGGCTGTGGGAAGAAGCTGTTGTTGCTTTTGTCCCAGCTGCAGAGATGGCTTTCCTTCTTCTGTCTTGGAGTATGTCCACTTAGAGGGGCCATTACATGTAAATGCTGAGCTTTGTAAACAGGATTTGTCCTGATAATTAGACTCACATCCTGGAAGGGGGCAAGTTGGGGACATTTTGCCCCAGTGAAAGAGTCCCTAGAAGCAGGGCAAGTGTCCATGTTACGAGGGAGAGAAAGGTAGAGACTCGACAGACAGAGGCAACAGTCAACAGGCAGTTCCTAGTTAATAGAGGATACCATTAGGTCATTAGCAGAGCAGAAGAAACCAGGTTCAATCCCTGACTTCTCCATCTTTAAGAACACATCTTTAAGATGTGTTTCCTGTTTCATAGAGGACAGTCCTCTATCCAAAGGGCTGTGGTGGAGTCAGCCATCTGAAGGGCTGCCTAGTCTGATTCTAGTTTAAAGATTAAATGGAAGGAGAGAAGAGTTTGGATTTGATATCCTGCTTTATCACTACCCAAAGGAGTCTCAAAGCAGCTCACAAACTCCTTTCCCTTTCTCCCCCACAACAAACACTCTGTGAGGTGAATGAGGCTGAGAGACTTCAGAGAAGTGTGACTAGCCCAAGGTCACCCAGCAGCTGCATGTGGAGGAGCGGGGAAGCGAACCCGGTTCACCAGATTACGAGTCTACCGCTCCTAACCACTACATTGGCTCCCAGTATGTATCTGAGCACAATTCAGAGTGTCAGTACTGACCTTTAAAGCCCTAAACGGCCTCGGCCCAGTGTACCTGAAGGAGCGTCTCTACCCCCATCATTCAGTCCAGACACTGAGGTCCAGCGCCGAAGGCCTTCTGGCAGTTCCCTCACTGCGATAAGTGAGGTTGCAGGGAACCAGGCAGAGGGTCTTCTCAGTAGTGGTGCCCGCCCTGTGGAACACCCTTCCATCAGATGTCAAAGAAATAAACAACTATCGGACTTTTAGAAGACATATGAAGGCAGCCCTGTTTAGGGAAGCTTTTAATGTCTGATGTTTTATTGCTTTATTATTATCATTAATTCTGTTGGGAACCACCCAGAGTGGCTGGGGAAACCCAGCCAGATGGTTGGGATATAAATCATTATTATTATTATTATTATTATTATTATTATTATTATTATATGGTCCTTCCCCTTAATTATTGCTTAATCATTGCTCCAGGAAGCTCCTGTTCCCTGGCCTCTCTTTGCAAACTTGTTGAAATGGGCAGTAAATTTCTCATGGCTTGTTGTGAAATTAACGATTTAAAAAGCATTTCAAATACCAGCTATAATTTATTTATTTATTTAAAAGAGGCCTCTAAAAGGGAAATGTGTAAATCAAACTGTTTGTACAACTTTGTGCGCAAATATAAATTCTAATAACCAGTGTGTTTCCTTGGTGCGTTTACCAATCAATAATTCCACAAAATATTTATATATTTAAGAATAAATACACCACCCCATATCCATAAATATTATGTTTGGATTGATTTATTTTAGTATTTATATGCAGTAAGTTCTTCAAGCTTCCGGGCTTTTAATTAATCTGGATTTGGGGCATAAATTCTTTATGCCTTGATTAATATCAAGCAGGTTTTATTTAATTAAAGAGACAGACTGGTGAGAGACATTTTAATCAAAAATTTCATATGCATACAGTACATCTGTATTTTTTTTTAATGCAGGCTCAGTGCACATTAAAAAAAGATTTATTCGTTCTCAGCTGTTTTGCTATTTGACTGATGGCACCTTGGTAGTTTACATGAGGAGTTACCTTCTTGTGCACTCTCTCTCTCTCTCTCTCTATATATATATATACATTGTGCCCCCTGCTCACATAGAAGCTAGGAAGCAAAATGTAGTGACAAAGAGAAAAAGGAACTCAGGTATATTTGTTGATTGTTGTCATTTTAATGAAAACCTGGTGGTAATGAAGACCCCATAAGAGAGCCTATTATGAATCCTCATCCCTCAATGATGATGCAAACAAGTACAGTGGTACCTCGGGTTACATACGCTTCAGGTTACATACGCTTCAGGTTACGGACTCTGGTAACCCAGAAATAGTGCTTCAGGTTAAGAACTTTGCTTTAGGATGAGAACAGAAATCATGCTCCAGCGATGCAGCAGCAGCAGCAGGAGGCCCCATTAGCTAAAGTGGTGCTTCAGGTTAAGAACAGTTTCAGGTTAAGTACAGACCTCCGGAACGAATTAAGTACTTAACCCAAGGGACCATTGTGGAAATATTTAGAAGGTTAATTTTACTTTCACTGCAACAAAGCTATGGAATGTTCATAAACATTCTGACCATCATTACATAGCTTAGAACGCCAGGCAGAAACATTTCTTTTCACCCAGCCTTCTTTGGCTCTTAACTATCTGTGGTCTCCTTGAGTGGGGGGAAATGCTTTCATCCTGCCTTCAGCAACAACAAAATAAAGGCTTGGGGTCTGGTTCTTAGTTCCAGAGTTCTTACCATGACCAACTGGCATGGATGTCTATGAAGAGGAGGGCCCAAATGTTGACCGTTTTTCAGCAAAGCTCAGGTAGAAAGGCCCTCCTCCAACGGACCCAGACACAAGAGATGAGTTCTCACCTGCCAATGCTGAAGACAAAACTCCCAACTCAGGTTTCTTGCCCAGCTGATGACAGGCAAATGGTCCCATATTCCCAATTCGCCATACAGTTCCAGAGCATGCAAGGACTGAGTGCTCCATTTGAATCAACTTCCAGGGCAACCCTAAGAAAGTGAAAAGTTTTTGAGATGATCATTTGGCTAAAAATGAAATGGGGGAGGGGTGGTCAGAAGATGGAACTTTGCAGAATTGTATTAGCTCCTACACACACACACACACACCCCTACATAATTTGATTATTATATGTTTCCCCCTGAAAGCTGAAACAGGCCAACAATAATTTTAGGCCTATTAATAACCATGTGTTGCTGCTTAAAAAACAGCAGCAACCAATTCAGGTGTTTATTTCCTTCAGGTGCAAGTTTCCTGGGACAAAGGATAGACTGCAGACCTGATTGTACACAATCCTCCTGGGCCCTCTTCTGATTCCGTCTCTAAGTACTCTGGCAGTAAACATAGTTATTGATTATGATGATAAAACACCAGCAGAAACTGCTACCATTTTTCCAAATCAAGAAAATGATGGTATAGAGAAGCCCCAAGGAATCGTCTCTGAAGGATCATGTATAGCAAACTGTGATGAGCCTTGAGGGGGAATCTTAACACTGATTTAATAACAAGTAATGATCATTGGATAAATGCACCTAAAACACCTATACACCCCAAATCTAAATCAAACACAGAGGTTGGGGGAAATCACACACACACACACAGAGGTAACCAAATGAACAAACAAGAAAAGAAAAAGAAACAAGTCTTTTTTTAAAAAAAAAAGATCTTGGTTAGAGTGTCATGCTGGTGACCCAAATACACACAGTGGAAGAAATGTGGGTGTTTGGTGGAATGGTGTTTAAATAATAGGGGGCTGCTTGGTGGAAGTGATTTTCATAGGGGAAGCCAGGCTGCCCTATACATTTAAAGCAGTATCATACCACTTTAAACCGCCATGGCTCCACGCAAAGAATCCTGGGAGCTGTAGTTTCTTAAGGGTGCTGAGAGTTCCCCTTAGGGAGCAGCAGTTCCCAGAGTTAGGGAAGAGGAATTGGCTGCTAAACCACTCAGGGAATTGGCGAGGTTTCCTAATACAGGCCTGCTGATGACTCTAAGCAACTGTAGCAAACGACTTTCATTAGGGGAACTGCAACTGTTTAAAGTGGTATGATAGTTCTTTAAATGTATCCTTCCGGAGCAAGGAAGCTGTTGCTCATCCCGTGAAGGGTTCAAGAGAAGAGGACCATAGTTACTTTAATTATTGAGAGTGGGCTCTGTATTTCAGTTTTCCAATGAATCTGCGTGAGGCAAAAAGAGCACTGGCACCTCCACGAATGCTTTCTGGGGTGCAGATTAAACCTCTGCATTGGAAACGTGGCATGTTGTGAGTGGGCCTATAAATTTGAAGCAAAGGATGCAATATTGGATTTTGTTAATTACTTTATTGCCGCTAATTGTTTGAAGAAACAGGTGGGTTTGGGGAAGTTAATTAATAGTTCATTATTACACTACAAATTAACTTGGCAGTAGCGTGTGTCATATATTTGCTGAATAATGAGCACTAAAAGGAAGCCAACGCAGCAAAGGTAAAAAGGACTCCTTCCCATCTATTTCCTTCTCCGTACGAAATCATAAATCCTCCCTAAAACTGCACAACTAAAATCGAGTGGGAGGCATGGTAATGAGTAGTTAGCATGAAATCGTATTTTTCTCCCTCCCGTGTTGCTGCCTGAGAATGAGGGCAGCTTCACATGTTTTGACAAATGCTGAGGACAGAACAGGAGCAGGGAACCTTCCTCAGCCCAAGGGCCACATCCCTTTCTTGGAAACCTTCTGAGGGCCGCATGTCAGAACTGGGTTGAACACTGTTTCTACACACAGCCTTCTCTGTCCTCCCTCCAGGCAAGAAGCATTATCAGATTTCAAAGGCACATTCCAGCCAGGTAAAAACACTTGAGGTGCAAAGCAGAGTGAGTAGAGCAGCTTGGGGAGATTTCTGTGGGTCAGATATAGAGGTGTGGAGGGCTGCACTACACACACACACACACACACCTGAGCTTTATAGACACATTCCCTTTTGTGAGTTGCTAATCAACCACATTAATGGGGAGAAAGTTATTATTTTTATGTAAATAAGAGCGTGGTTGCATCAAAGTCCTGCTCCCGGGCCTCTCACAGGAGGCCACTGTGAAAACAGGATGCTGAATTACAGTGGTACCTCGGGTTACATACCATATTTTTTGCTCCATAAGACTCACTTTTTCCCTCCTAAAAGGTAAGGGGAAATGTGTGTGCGTCTTATGGAGCGAATACAGCCTGCACAGCTATCCCAGAAGCCAGAAAAGCAAAAGGGATTTCTGCTTTCACTGCGTAGCGATCCCTCTTGCTGTTCTGGCTTCTGAGATTCAGAATATTTTTTTTCTTGTTTTCCTCCTCCAAAAACTAGGTGCATCTTGTGGTCTGGTGCACCTTATAGAGCGAAAAATACGGTACGCTTCAGGTTACAGACTCTGCTAGCCCAGAAATAGTGCTTCAGGTTAAGAACTTTGCTTCAGGATGAGAACAGAAATCGTGCTCTGGTGGCACGGCAGCAGCAGGAGGCCCCATTAGCTAAAGTGGTGCTTCAGGTTAAGAACAGTTTCAGGTTAAGAATGGACCTCTGGAACAAATTAAGTACCTTAATCCGAGGTACCACTGTAGATGGGCCATTGGCCCCATCCAGCCAGTTCATCTTGTGGTTTTTATCTGTTCCCTAATGGTCAGGACCTTGCAGAGCCAGGCAGAGGCCCGGAGCCAGGTAGATAATGTGGCCCCCCTTTTTTTTACCCTGGGGATAACTGGGTTAAAATGTATTATACAATTTTTAATAGTTCAATAATGTATTTAAAAATCTATTTTTAAGTAGACAAATTTGACTATTAACTATAATTAAATTATAATTATAATTGAAACTTCTCTGTCTTCTTATTCAATTGTGAATATGCTGACCGAGGCCCCCTTTGGAATTGGAGGCCTGGGCCAAGTGGCCCATATGGACCCCTCCCTCTGTCTGGGCCTGCTAATGGTAGAGCTACAGTGGCATGTTGTAAGTGGAGTAGAGCTGCTTTCCCAAAGCCCAGGAAACTTCTGATCAGCTTAGGGAGGGAAGCACAATGCTTACCGGCATGACAACGTGATGATACATGTGCGACTACCCCCCCCATTGCCCTTGCAAGTTGGTGCCTCTGGCCCTAAGTGTTCCCCCGTGAAAAATTTCATCACACACCACTGTTGAGCTATATGCTCCTATACTTATTCATATGTAACGTTCAATGAGCATACAATCTGTGTACCTGTGTGCACAACAGGTGAGCTGAACAAATCAACACGTGTACGCACTTTCACACAAACACTTGTACACGTTTTCACTGTACAGCTTGCACCTGTTTTCACTGTAATATGTGAACAAGCCTGAAGTTGTGTGTGGCTGTGCTACTGGCTTCTCATCCGGAGTGCTGAGTTTTATCGTCAGCCTGCCAAGTTGTTAGACTCTGTGTGTGTGAGAGAGAAAACATTTATTTTATTTCATTGGCTCCTTCTGTAAACGCACACTTCTGTTCAAAAATTCCAATCTCGTACATTTAGATAGCATTAGATTATACAGGTGAGGTCTGGTGTTAGAAAGATTAAGAGGTACCAAATGTCAGTCTTAAAACAGCCCATGGAATTCAGCAAAAGCAGTCAAATTATCTGAGCATTCTGAAGACAGGGATTTGTGCAGACCTGATTTTTATCGGCTAAGAGACTTCACAGCACTTTCACCTCTCAAAGGGAAGACAGTTAGCTTGACGTCATTCTAATATAGACTTTCCATCCGCGTGTCTAAAATTATGTAGCAGCTACATGGCCTGGCTCCTGCATCCCATCACAATTCTCAATTATAAGGAATGTGCTGCTTAGGGAATGTGACACTTCATAAGCAGAGAAACTCAATATAATATGTACATCTGGGTCATACACTGCAGCAGATAAGTACTGAGGGATCTAGTCTTTCTTTATTATTAGCTGTGCACTGGCTTGAGAAAACAGATCTTCAGTCTTCATGTCTATAAAACCATAAATGGCCCAGACCAGGGATGTGGAACCTGAGGCCTTAGAGGTTATTAGAGTCCAATTCTCATCAGCCCCAGCCAGCAAAGCCAATGGTCAGGGATGATGAAAGCTGTAGTCCAACAACATCTGGAGGAACACAGTCTCTGCCCTCATTCCTGGCTCATACCAAGCAGAATTGGGCATAGCCATAAGGATAGCAAAAGCTCATTTGCACCACTTCTAGGGCATGTCCACTTCTGGGGCACCCCGAGGGCCAGATTCCATTATTCCAAGCATCCAGGGGCCTTATGTCAGTGTTGCCAGATATAAAAGTGGGCCACGCAGTAAAGGTGGCTTTTAACTTTGTACAGGAGGGTACATTCCAGAAGTCAGAGGTTTCCAGACACACATCTCCATCCTCCATCCGGGCAAACAACAGACATTATCATAGTCCAAGGACACTTGCCAGACAGGACAAAGCACAACGGGGGAGCAGACTTAGCAATGGGTGGGGCTTAGAGAAAGCCCTGAGGGTCAGACAGAGATGTCTCAAGGGCCATATTGGACCCCATCCCATGCATGAAGTTCCTCACTCCTGATGGACAGTCTCCAGGAGAGAGAGAAATATTCCTCATCTGAACACATTTCTGTGTTCCCTTGGGAACTGGATTTTGCATGTCAGTTGGTTTCCTCCACCGCAAAATCTGACCCATTGTCCCATGCATTTTTAAGCATTGTTCCACTTGTCTCCGCACAATGAACAATTTACTCAAAGTTAAGAGCCTTCCTAGTGAAGTGGTGAAGTATGAAGCTCTTGGGTTAAGAACATAAGAAAAGCCCTGCTGGATCAGCCCATCTGGTCCAGCACTGTGTTCTCACATGGGCCAACCAGATGCCTATGGGAAACCCTCGAGAACGACCTGTGTGCAACAGAGCTCCCCATCTGCTGTTCCCAGATACTGGTACTCAGAAGCATATTGCCTCCAAAAGTGGAGGCAGAACATTGCCATAGTAGCTCATAGTCATTGATAGACTCTCTATTTGTGCCATCTTAGAAAGGCTTTAAGAATATGAAATGAACTGAGAACCTGAGTAGATCATTGTGTTTCTGATGCCTCTTGGATAACTTTTCTAGGGGTGGAGCACAGGGGTAGCTTTTGGTGGCTGGGGATAAAGAAGACAAGGTGCAAACAACTAGCAAACTGCTACACTCCATCCCATCCCAAGGACTTGAAGCAGGTAAGTCCAAAACAATCCATCAATCAGTATATGACAATAGGAGCAACAATCAATCAATCAATTCATCAGTCAATAGGAGCAGCTTGGGTTCATGGTCCACTGAGCTGGGCTTGTGATTTATATATATTATGCCATGCATAAATACCACAAAGACTGCCCTTGAATGAAGAAAAAAGTACATGTCAACTTGCCAACGACCATTCTTAGACACCATGTGCTTAATCCAGTGACTGGAAGGTTCAAGATGCTTCCTTTTGGCCTGTTTTTGCTACCACTGAAGCAATATGAGCTGACCTCTGTGCAGAAATAATCCCACTCACCATCTTTCTGATCAAAAAACTAAGCAGGGTTTTGGCTGAAGAACATTAAGGCTTTTGATTTGTAAAGACACGGTATCTTCCCTCTGGGATGGATTAGAGGCAGTCTTTAATTTGGATCGTACAGATAAAGCCAATCTCTTCAGACTAATCCCGCCTATTGTTTACAGCTATCCACAGAAGAGGCTGTTTGCATGGTTTACAAGGCATGTTCTCGGAGAACAAGGCAGCTTTCTATAGAAGACTAATTTTAAAGATTAGACTTTCGCTTAAGGCTTTGTTTTTGATGCTTCGGACAGAACTCCCTAAGAAGACTTTACACATTTATTCCACCTCTTTCCCCAGTGGCAAAGACACAAGTGTTTCCCTGCTTGAAACACAAGCAGAACTCTGGCAAAATGTTCCTGCAAATGTTCACCAAAAAATGTGTTCACCAGTTGTGGCCACATCTGTTTTGTAAGTTCACTCAGTTGTAGCTACATAATGGGAATAGGATGCATTTTCATTGCAGAAGTATGTAGCTCCATGATAACAGTTCTGGATGGCAGAGATAGGAAACTGCCATAAATGAAGACAGACCACTGGCTCATCCAACTCACAACTAACTAGTCTTTAGCTTGGTGTACTGCATATGTTCTAGGCTGCAACTTCCTTCATTCCTGATCATTTCCCAAGCTGGCCAGGACTGATGGAAGTTGTGCTTTGAAACATCTGGAGGGAACCAGGGCATGGAAGGCTGATCTATATTAATTTGGAGTGGTTCCCCAGGAATTCACACAGGGGTCATTCCTGGCCTTCCTTGGAGATGTCAGGTATAGAAATAGGACGTACAGGAGTCTAAACCTGTGCTACGGTCTCTCCCCATTTGTACATTCATAAGTGACCCCAATCATACAAGACAAAGTGCATAGGCATTGACTTTTTACTCTGGCTCAAAATCGAATTTAACAGGAGTCCCTGGCAAATTCCTGAGATCATAGAGATGCCCACGTTATCATACACTTTACAAAATATGAAATCTTCCTTACCACTTGATGAATAAAATCCAGGTGACTGATCTACCTCAGCAGGATGGTACTAGTAGGAGGGTTCATTTGGATGTATGGTCAGGTAGGTTCTCAAACAAAGGCTAAGCTGTATGGACTTGCAGGTTCTGTAAGGAAAGTTAAGCTTAGCTGTATAGACGAACAGGTTCTGAAAGGAAGGCTAAGCCATACTCTTGTGCAAATGTCATTGGGCAAACTGTGCTACCCTTCTAGCAGGGAGGCTTTAAGACATCGAAGTTATTTATGAAATTTCAAGCACTCTTTCCAGGTTTCACAAATCTTTCCATTATATTTTTCCTCCAGGTAAGCAAATTTCAAAGTGCATCCTCCAAAACCATAATGAAGACCAGCCTTGGCAGAGAAATGGAAGCTGCTAATTTGAAAAACGCCTGGAAGTACATGGCAATACATAGTACATATTTGTCTACTGACACATTATCCTTTCCCCTCTAGAGTGCTTTAAGAAGATAAATCTCCGTTGAATCGGACTTCTTTCCACTTATGTTTGCAAAGGTTCTTTGCTGCCTTGACAGGGTAGTTACACAGTCCACAGATTTTATGGGCCACTCCTAATATATTTTAAGATACACTAGATATCTGTCGGCCAACTGCACATCACAGCACTTAAGTACACTGAACCTACCTGATAGGAAGAAGCGAGTGAGTGCCTGAATACAGATCACATTTGTCATGCGATAACTTACCATCATGGTATTGATTCATATACTGAGTTTGACTATTGGTCCATCTAGCCCAGTATTATGTACTCTGACTGATAGTGACTCTTAAGGCCTTCATCTTTCCTAGCCCTGCTACTCACAATAATTTAACTGGATGCACTCAAGATTCATCTGGGATGATCTGAATGCAAAGCATACATTCACACTTTTTAATTTACTATGGTTAATATTATTTATTAAATTTCTATACCCCGCTTCTTTCAATGATCACAGCGCAGTTTGCACAATCTGAGGATTACAGGGCAGTTCACAAAATATAAAAACACAAGCAGGGAGCCACCACAGAAAAGACCCAATTCTCATGTTGTCACCCTCCAGATCTCACACGGAGGAGGCACACGAAAAAGGGCCTCAGATGAAGATTGCAGGGTTTTGAGTTAGTTCATAGTGGAAGAGGCAGTCCTTGAGGTATTGTAACCCTGATCCATTTTGTGCACCCAAAATACCTTGCAACACCCAAAGGAGTGCATATTTTGACAGAGAACAGCATTCTGATAAACGAGGAAGTTTGGGAGTGCTGGATCAGGTTGGTCCACTGCACAAAGTGGGTCAAATAATATCCTTCCTATTCAGTGGGTGCCTGGTGCCCATGGGATTGGTAGGGTGGAAGGAAAGGAGGGAGAGTGGCAGGAGGTGGCAGCAGAGCCAATGGCAGAGTCTGCTAATTCTGTGGCTGCTGATACTCTCCTTTCTGCTGAGTTCTACAAGGGCAGCAAAGCCGAAAGGAAGGAAGAGGGTGCTCCGATCACCCACTGGGTCGGTTACAAGTAAGGAGGCAGGCAGGTGAGGACTGGCTGAGGTTGGACCAGCTGCTAGTGTCCCCTCTCCTAGTTACCAAGTGGCTACACCCACAAAAGGTAAGTTACATATTAGTCTTGGCTGCATTTCCGTCTAGGGAGAGATAAATCATTTTTGAGGATGTTGTGTCCTGCATAAAGCATGTACTCCTGTACCAAAGATGGCAAGTTTAGTCTCTAGCATCCTTGAATAGGGGAAAAGGCAGAAGATCTGGGGGGCAGTGCCTGAGATATTGTAGAACTTCTGCCAATCACAGTAATCGAAGATGGGCTAGGGACTATAACTCTCCAATCCACTGGGAAGAATCATAGCTCAGCCTTGCATGCAGAAGGTTCCACTTCTGGCATCTTCATGTAGGTTTAGAAAGAGGCTTGCTTGATACTCTGGAGAGCTGCTGCCGGACTGTGTAGACAATACTGACCTAGGTGGACCAGCAGTCTGACTCAGTATAAGGCAGCTTCTAAGGTTCCTATCCTTGGAAGCAAAACACTGCTGCTCTGGCTGCATAGGAAAAAAGCAAGGAAACTATTAGGTATGTTGAGTATAGAGTGGAATCCATCCAAATACAAGTGATTTGAATCAATGTAGCATTCCCAACCACCCAGTCCCATGTATTCACTCTTCTTCATACCATAATGGTTATGGTATAAAATAATGATAAGGTGATGGTTTTCCTAAACTTAACTGTAAAGTCATTTTTTCAGATTTAAATATTTATGCGGAGCTAAAACTATTCCATTATTTCTCAATAAGGGTGCTATTTTTATTAGTTCAATAATACGTCTCTAGTCATGTGGAAAAGCTCTGCTACTGCACACTTTCAGAAATTAATTTTATTTTTTGCTTTGTTATCCAGATATCTTTCCGTCGTATCTTTAAATGTAATCCCCCCCAATTCCATTTTGATAGCTCTTTCTCAACGCCACGGCTTCTTTGTTTCAGCGGGCGGCAAGTTATTAGGAGGCTTAAATTTAATAAAAGTTTTATGATTGCTTGCATTGCAGTCACCTGTCAAATAAATTCTGCTCTCTTCTTCTTCCTTGTCACAGGGAAAGTAGCTAAGAACGCTACCTCACTTTCCATCTTAAATGAAATTCGAGTAAATTGTGTTCCAGGTGGGCCAAACAAGTTTGTTCAAGGTTTGCTGCAAAAGCACAAAATTTGGAAAACTTTATTCATTTCCCCTAAAACTACAAGAATAATACCCAGGGATGATGCATTCCTTCAGTAATGGAGGTGGTTGTCAGCAGCGCAGTTTGCCTGGACTAGATGTGATGCGAAATATGTGTCTCCCATTGAAAGCAGCAACCTCACAAATCATATCTCGACCCTCCACTTCTTGTAGTTCCTGACAAAGTCACTTAAATAACACAGAGAGAAAGTCCAGGGAGGAAAAAAACCTGACAACACTTTACTGGAGAAGCTGAACAATTTGTATATGAGCTGAGAAGAAGGGAACAAAGAAGCTTTGGGCTCATCCACACCTCATCTTGTTCCATACCTAGAAAGCCGAAGTCCAAGCAGTTTTCCTCCAGCCCTGCTCCTCTCCCAGGCAAAACCCGTTTAGTGCTGAATTGGAGATTGTGTCCTCCCTTAAAGAGGGCAAGTGTTATGGTGAGACCTGGAAACCGAACCCCTGTGTTGTGCATGGGTAAGATTGGTCAGCCACAACACCCAATTGGTAGGTCCCTCGATGCTGGGTTCAATCTGGCCAATGGGGCGCAGTCCAAATGGATCGAGGGACCTTTATATACCCATGCAAGTGACCCAGAGCTTCCTCTTTCGGCGCGTGCATTCGGAACACCCGCCCACCTTTCCCTACTTTTAGGGCTTTTGCGCTTGACCTTGCTATGCTGTCGTGTGTCGTTGGGACAGGAGCACAGCAGGAATTCCCCCACTTGGCTGATTGGCTGTTGCCATTTGGGTTTTGCCTGTCGCGTAGCAAATCATTACAACTTGTAAGATTGCGGATAGGCTCTGGTTTAGGCGAAAGGGATGGAAGAACGCTCTTGCCATCCCTATGTGAAGGGTATTCCGTTAAAGGAATCCAGGGACTCAAATGGTTTGGTCAATCCTTGAGAGGGGGTTATGCCAGTGCCTGAGTCCAGGGGGGACATTTGGGTGGCAGAGATAGCCCGTTCCCGGCTTTCCACTTATCCAGGTGTTCACCCTTGGCTGACGTATGCTGGAACCCTGGGTCAGTGCTACCTGCATGGCAGGGAGCTAGTCGAACCAGAGCCTATGCAACCACTCACTTTCTGTAATCAATAAAGTTGTGGCCTAAATTCTGCCAAAAACCAAACTAAAATTTGAGTCAAGTGTGAATTTATTTAGGCGGGAGGTTTCTGGGTCTGAACAAGCAAGAAACATAAATACAGAGAAAACCCGAACTGCTGTTTGTTTCAACTGAGTGCCAAAGAGCGGTTTTCCCTGGGAGAAAGCAGTGGGACAAGAGGAAGTTTGGGACGAGCCCCTTGTCTTTCTTGTTTCAGGGCTTATACAAAGCAGGAAGGCATATATCCAAACATTCATTGCATAAGGCTCGCATTTTTTTTGTGTGCTGGTCAGCTGATCAGCAGCACCGCCGATGCTCTGTGCTCAGCACTGATCTTCAAGACTTGCAAAGTGTGAAGCAGAACACTATGGAAAAGGAGGTCATCTATCAAAGTTGGCATGTGAAGGGGGGGGGGGACCAGATCAAGTTCCCCACTCTGGATCTAATGCAAGAAAGGAGCAGCCATGAGCAGAGAACAGCAGGCAGAGGGGGGAGCGGAGTACCAGAGGGGACATGTGGTCCTGAGGGACCCCCTCAAACCTAGCAGTGCCCTAGGCTACTTTTTATGTAGTTAAGTGTTAGAATTCCTGCTCCACAATTGCAGTCATGGGATTGTTGTCTTTCACATGATGTTATATGTTTTGACTCCACAGAGGGGGAAGTGATGGAGACAGGATGTTTGTGTTACTGTGTTCCATGAAGTGGGACTATTGTCCTTTGTTCTTTTTCTCTTTGCTGTCTGATGTTAGAAAGAGAGGGAGCCATGTTGCAGTGCTCCATGTGTGTTTATATATAAATAATGTAGATTAGCCAAAATGCTGAGTTGCTGAGGTCTGTCATGCATGATGCGCAAACTCCGCAGATCCCTAAGTGTGCCAGTGTCAGTTGGCATCAGTTGCTGTGATGTTCAGGCTGAAGAAAGCTTATGAAGCTCCCGAACGATCGACCAGGAGGGAGAGAACATGCCAGTCGGGCATGTGTCTCTACCAGGGTCCTACTCGAGTGTAGGCTGAGCTCCTGACAGTAAGATCCTCCTACTGCCCGTTATCAATATCTCCCATATTTTAACCATGCAATGACAGAGTTGCTCCTTTTCAAAAGCCTATAATTTTTTTTGCTGCTAACAGTGGAAATGCCAGAATGAAAACAAAAAATTCAAACCACTGAGTTTCTGATCCCCACTCCACACAAAAAAAGTGTGGAAACACAAGCAGAGTTGCTTTTATACTTAAGCCATTTATTTTCTAGGATGGAAAGCTCGTCTCTGGTAAGGCTGCAACCTAGCACAAAACCACATCTCTCTTCTTTCCCATTTCTTAAAAAAAGTGGTTTTTTTAAGTGTTTGCTCAAGGTCACACTGCATCATTTCACCCACTGGAGAAAACAGCTGATAAGCACATTTGGTAAATCTGAAGTGAAGGGCTCTTTACTCCATTAGGCTCTTGCACATTAAATATCTCTCTTGGTTGACAATACATCTGAAGAATAATTAAGCATCTAATGCTGACAGCAGAATTTAGAACATTTAAAGCCCATTTATAATAACAATACTTAGCATTATAAAGCCTATTTTGAAGTGTCCGATGCGCTTCTCATAAATTATCACAGGACTGCCCAGTTTTCTTATCAGCAGCTTATTATAGATGCTGATGGGGAGGTGGATTGCTGAGAGGAGAGGGTTTTGACCGATGTTGTCATGCACAGTGTGGAGCGGGCCTCTTCTTTGTCATTCCAGAGAACCAGCGGATGGAAACTGCAAGGGAGCAGATTGCATTGGCAGAAACTTCTGGTTTTTTTTTGTTTTTGTTTTTTAATAATTTTTATTCATTTTTCAGATAGATAACAAAAACAATACAAAACAGTATAATTTCAATCTCATCATTTCATACCCTTCTTTCTTTTGACTTCCCCATACCTCCCCATCCCTGCATCCTTGTTTAGTAGTTCTTTAGCAACCCTTAGGTCCATTATCTTAATTCCCTTTCATAAAGATTCCTTTAATTTTTTTGATTACTGCTGCAATTCTTTACCTCTTACCCCCTGACATCTTAACATTCCTCAATTTTACAATTATTTTTGAGATATATTTTAAATTTCTTCCAGTCCTCTTCCACTGTCTCTTTCCCCTGGTCACGGATTCTGCCCGTCATCTCGGCCAGTCCCATAAAGTCAATCACCTTTGTTTGCCATTCTTCCAGAGTAGGTAGTTCTTGCGTCTTCCAATACTTTGCCAGTAGAATTCTTGCTGCTGTAGTGGCATACATAAAAAAATTCCTGTCCTTCCTTAACACCACTTGGCCAACCATGCCCAAGAGGAAAGCCTCTGGTTTCTTAGGAAAAGTCCACTGAAGGACCTTCTTAATTTCATTATAGATCATTTCCCAGAAAGCTTTAACCTTTGGGCAGGTCCACCAAAGGTGGTAGAAAGTGCCTTCAGTCTCATTACATTTCCAACACTTATTGTTAGGCAAGTGGTAAATTTTTGCAAGCTTGACTGGGGTCATGTACCACCGATAGATCATTTTCATAATATTTTCTTTTAAAGCATTACATGCAGTAAATTTGATACCGGTGGTCCATAACTGTTCCCAGTCAGCAAACATAATATCATGACCAATATCTTGTGCCCATTTGATCATTGCTGATTTCACCGTTTCATCCTGTGTATTCCATTTCAACAGCAAGTTATACATTTTTGATAAGTTCTTAGTATTGGTTTCCAACAGTTCTGTTTCTAGTTTTGACTTCTCTTTCTGAAATCCTATTTTTCTGTCCTGTTTAAATGTCTCATTTATCTGATGGTAATGCAACCAATCTCGAACCTTAGGCTTTAGTTTCTCATAACTCTGAAGTTTCACCCTTTCACCATCATATTCTAAAATTTCATGATATTTTGGCCATTTAGAGTCCATATTAAGCTTTTTTACTTCCCTAGCTTCCATTGGTGACACCCACCTAGGGGTTTTACTTTCCAGCAGATCTTTATATCTAATCCAAACATTATACAATGCTTTCCTCACAATATGGTTTTTAAAACTTTTGTATACCTTTACCTTGTCATACCATAAGTATGCATGCCAACCAAAGCTATTGTCGTACCCTTCCAGGTCCAAAATGTCAGTGTTCTCAAGAAGTAGCCAGTGTTTCAACCAGCAGAAAGCTGCCGATTCATAATAAAGTCTTAAGTCCGGCAGGGCAAACCCCCCTCTATCCTTTGCATCAGTTAAAATCTTAAATTTAATTCTGGGCTTTTTGCCCTGCCAGACAAATTTTGATATGTCTTTCTGCCACTTCTTGAAACAATCCATCTTGTCCAAAATCTGCAACGTCTGGAATAAAAACAGCATTCTAGGCAATACATTCATCTTAATAGTAGCAATTCGGCCTAACAAGGAAAGTTTCAACCTTGACCATATTTCCAGATCCTTCTTTACCTCTGCCCAACTTTTTTCATAATTATCCTTAAATAAATTCACATTCTTGGATGTTAAGTTTAACCCCAGGTATTTTACCCTTTTTGTTATTTCCAGGCCTGTTTCATTCTGAAAACTCTCTCTTTCTTCCATTGTTAAGTTTTTTTCCAACACTTTCGTTTTTTGTTTGTTCAATTTGAAACCTGCTACTCGACCAAATATTTCAATCAGTTCTAATACTCTTTTAGTACTAGTGTCTGGCTGTTGCAAGGTCAATACTAGGTCATCTGCAAATGCTCTTAACTTGTAATGTCTAACTCCGACCTGAACTCCTTTAACCAACTGGTCCTTTCTAATCATGTTTAACAAAACCTCCAGGACTGATATAAAAAGCAAAGGCAGAAACTTCTGGACACCCAGAGCTGTTCAACAGCAGAGAATCCTGTTGGAGAATGCTGCTCACTGAAGGCACTTTAGCAAGGTGTTCAGCCATCTGTTGAGGTTGCTGTAATTGCAAGATTGAATGAGGAATTGGACTAGATTGAACCAGGCAGAGGGCCTTCTCAGTAGTGGCACCCGCCCTGTGGAACACCCTCCTATCAGATGTCAAGGAAATAAACAACTATCTGACTTTTAGAAGACATCTGAAGGCAGCCCAGTTTAGGGAATGTTTGATGCTTTATTGTATTTTTTATATTCTGTTTGGGGCCAGATGGGTGGGGTATAAATAATATATTACTACTACTACTACTACTACTACTACTACTACTATTATTATTACTACTACTACTACTACTACTACTATTACTACTACTACTATTATATGATCCTTTCCTTTAATTATTGCTTAATCGTTGCTCTCGGAAGCTCTTGTTCCCAAACCTCTCTTAGCTAACTTGTTGAAACAGGCAGTAAATTTCTTGTGGCTTTTTGTGAAATTAATGATGTAAAAAGCAGTTCGAATACCAGCTATAATTTATTTATTTAAAAGAGGCCTCTAAAAGGGAAATGTTGTTGTTGTTGTTGTTGTTTACCCTAAAGGTCTCTTTCAACTCTAAAATTCTATTAGTATGGTTCTCTGCCATCTACTGGGTTTGTGTTCATAAGGGGAAAAGTACACAATGCAAATGGCTGTGAGTCTTTTCAGATTCAAAAAAAAACTACTGCCATGCTTATGGGGACTGCTTCTCCTTCAGCCCATGATGGTTCCTCCACCCAGAAGCCATTTTCTCAACCACTCTGAGGTTCTCAGACTCAGAATCTCAGGATCTGAGGCTAAGATCTTGCTTAACGGACTGCCATAGGTGTGCTCAGAACTCAGACCCCTGTTCTGGTGCTGAATAGAATGGGATGTGAAATATTGACTCCTTTGATGGGCTTTCGTATTTTGCTTGGTAAATCGAGAAACATGTTCTGCATGTTCCGCTTTCAGTTCCAGCCTAAGCCACTGAGCCCAGACATCTGGCAGCACTGGAGAACATATAGATCCAGGTCTGCATTCAGATGACCACAGTCCTGGATGGGGCCACAATGTGTAACCACACTGGACGCAACAAAAAATGCAAATCAGGCTTCAGGAGTCCTTTATTGAAAGTAGGAATAGATAAGTGTTCTGATTCATACCCCTTTCATGTGTGTTCACTGTAAACCTAAGCGACATGGGTGGCGCTGTGGTCTAAACCACTGAGCCCCTTGGGCTTGCCGATTAGAAGGTTGGCGGTTCAAATCCCTGCAACGGGGTGAGCTCCCATTGCTCTGTCCCAGCTCCTGCCAACCTAGCAGTTCGAAAGCACACCAGTGCAAGTAGATAAATAGGTACCGCTGTGGCAGGAAGGTAAATGGCATTTCCGTGTGCTCTGGCTTCCATCACGGTGTTCCGTTGTGCCAGAAGCAGTTAAGTCACACTGGCCACATGACTGTGGACAAACGCCGGCTCCCTCGGCCTGAAGCATGATGAGCGCCACACCCCATGGTCACCTTTGACTGGACTTAACCATCCAGGGGTCCTTTACCTTTACCTTTATTTTACCTCACTGCAAACTCATTCCGTTCCATTTCAACTTTAATCTATATATTTTTTAAAAAATCTGCTTGAAAACCTGCATTCACATATTCATTTCAAATGGTTCCACATTTGCATTTGAGAGAGTGTGTGTGTGCTGGTCCCGTGGGTAACTGTGAAGCGAGGCCCGAGTCCAGTCCAAGGTCAAGGGTGCAGTAGGGAGGCAGTCCTTCAAAGCTGAAGCTGGGTGCAGGGCAGGGAGTTGGGTGAGGTCAGGAGCTCCAGCAGGACAGAGTGCAGACAGGAACTGGCTATCAACAATGTTGCTCCCGCAACATGGGACTGGGGCTGGCTGGCTTTAATCTGCCCTGAGGCATAGGACGGCCCCAGTCCACAGGTGACTCGCCTCTCCTGGCCTGGAGGCGAGCACTCCTCCTGCAGGAACTTAGTTCCCTCCGCCTCTCTGCCCTGAGCCTCTGCAGCTCAGGAGAGGCGTGAGGGTTAGCGGACCCAGAGGCAACCTCAGCTTCCCCTGACGGGGCTGAGAGTGGAGCACCTGCAGGCAATGGGTCCTCCATCCCCTCAGGAGCCAGAGCAGACTCAGCTGGTGCCTGCACCTGAGGATCCAGCACAGGTGAGGACCCTTCAGGCTCATGCCCTAGCCCCGGCTCAGCTGGATCTGGAGGCAAGGAATGCTGTGCAGGCTGGGATTCCTCAGGTTCAGCATCTGAGTCCAGGCCATCACACACACACACACACACAGAGAGAGAGAAAGAGAGAGAGAGAGAGAGAGAGAGAGAGAGAGAGAGAGAGAGAGAGAGAGAGAGATTGCTGAGAACTGTATCAGAGCACTCAGGAAGTCTGGAAGCTGGTAAATAACCAGGTTCCAATTCACATGCTAGTGTAGGAGGTAAAGATCAGGTTGGTTCACATTGGAATTTGCAAAGATAAAATTTCTCAAGCATCGCTAATTAAAATAGGTTGGGGAAGGGCAAATGCTCAGTGGTGGAGCATCTGTTTCGAATGCAGAAGATCCCAGGTTGAATCTCCAGCAACTGCACGTTGGGCTAGAAGAGACCCATGTCTGAAATCCTGGAGAGCTGCTGCCAGTCAATGTAGACAGTACTGAGCAAGATAGACCAAGGGTGTGATGGTCTGGGATTCGGACTCGGAGGCTGAACCTGAGGAATCCCAGCCTGCACAAGATTCGCCACCTCCAGAACCAGCTGAGCCATGGTTGGGGCTTGAGCCTGAAGGGTCCTCACCTGTGCTGGATCCTCAGGTGCAGGCACCAGCTGAGTCTGCTCTGGCTTCTGAGGTGATGGAGGACCCATTGCCTGCAGGTGCTCCACTCTCAGCCCCATAAGGGGAAGCTGAGGTTGCCTCTGGGTCCGCTAACCCTCCAGCCTCTCCTGAGCTGCAGAGGCTCAGGGCAGAAGGGCGGAGGGAACTTAGTTGCCGCAGGAGGAGTGCTCGCCTCCAGGCCAGGAGAGGCGAGTCATCTGTGGACCGGGGCCGCCCTATGCCTCGGGGCAGATAAAAGCCAGCCAGCCCCAGTCCCAAGTTGCAGGAGCAACGTTGTTGGTAGCCAGTTCTTGCCTGCACCCTGTCCTGCCGGATCTCCTGACCTCGCCCGCCTCCCTGTCTTGGACCCAGCTTCAGCTTCGATGGACGGCCTCAATACTGCACCCTCGACCTCGGACTGGACTCGGACCACGCCTCAAGGAAACCCACGGGACCAGCACAAAGGGTCTGATTCCATATAAGGCGGATTCCTATGCCCCTGTGATAATTATTCAAGAGGGGGAAGACCAAAGGTTTCTTGGGGTGTTTCAGAGTCCCACTTTGCTCCTAGCTCTATTCTTGCCACCATGCCTAGTCCTGAGTGTTGAGGGAAAGGTTGTTAAAAGTTCGGGACAACTTTGATCAAAATTGCTTTTGTCTCATTAACATTTATTCTGCCAATGTTAGGCTGCTAAACGAGGATTATTTTATTTTATTTTTTTGGTGAATCACTGTGAGGGATGTTTTATCGAATTGACTGCGTGAAAATGTGCTGATTTTGGGGGGAGATTTTAACTACGCTATCCATTACAGCCTAGACAGGATCCATTTAGTCTCATCCTCCATCTGTAAAAAAAGAATTTTCCTCTATTATCCATTTATGGTTTAACTGATGTGTGGAGGAATTCTAATCCATAAAATAGGCAATATACATAGCTCTGTATGAATGCTAACCTCCTTTCTAGCAAGGAAATATAAGTTTTATACGTAGCCAAATCATTTACATCTTTTAAAAAATGAGCTACATTCTTATAAATGGTCTCTTTCCCCCCTCTTGATCATAGTTTGGTTGTTCTTAACTCTGTTTCACCTTCTTTGTAGACATTAATACACAACATTTATAAGGTTTATATTGCATATATTTCAAAAACCTATATTGCATATTCTTCATGCTAAAGCTGAAGGCATAATCAAGTTGCAGGAGTGTTGATCTCAAACATCCAGTTCTTAATGCAGTGCGTTTCAAACTTATTTTAACCTTTGGGGAAATGCAGCAACTTTACACTAGGGTTGAGGGAAGGATCCTGAACATTTGCCATGACTAGAGCACCTGCTTTACACACTGCAGAGGATTCTGGGATACATTCTAGAGAAGGATGCTGTTGGACCACAACTCCCATCATGCTGCAGGCAGCATAGCCAGTGGTCAGGGATGATGGGAGTTGTAGTCCAACAGCATCCAGAGTCCTCCACCCCCATCCTAGGTATCTCCACCCTCAGTTCACATGAGTCTGAGATTGCTAATCTTCAGTCCCATCCTCATGTGAACCAACACAAACTCAATCCTTCCTTTCACCCATGGATAGGCAAACTAAGGCCCGGGGGTGAGATCCGGCCCAATCGCCTTCTAAATCTGGCCCATGGACTGTCAGGGAATCAGCATGTTTTTACATGAGTAGAATGTGTGCTTTTATTTAAAATGCATCTCTGGGTTATCTGTGGGGCATAGGAATTCGTTCATTATTATTTTTTTCAAAATATAGTCTGGCCCCCCACAAGGTCTGAGGGACAGTGGACTGGCCCCGTGCTGAAAAAGTTTGTTGACCCCTGCTTCCACCTGTACATTATTGGAGAACAATAATAATAATTTTTACTATTATTATTATTATTATTATTATTATTATTTATTACTTATACCCCGCCCATCTGGCCAGGACTCCCAAGCCACTCTGTGTGGCTTCCAACAAAATATTAAAATACAGTAATGCATCAAACATTAAAAGCTTCCCTAAACAAGGCTGCCTTCAGATGTCTTCTGAAAGTCTGGTAATTGTTGTTCTCTTTGACATGTTGTTCTCTTTGAATATTGATAGTGGTTTATGGGCATAGTGGCCTGGTGTTTACTGAGGTGGCTCTTGCTCCAATTGGCTGTATGGTTCTGAGGGAGTTTTGCTCTCTTTTTGGTTTGATGTCTCCCTGCTGTGAACAAAGCCTGAAGTAAGAAGGACAAACCCCCTCTGTTTCATGGGGTGGAGGGTGGGAAATAGTGGTTTCCCAACAATTATCAGCACCCTCAACAAACTACAGTTCCCAAGAGTCTGGGGGAAGCCATGAAGTGCTTTAAATGCATGGTGTCGATGAGGTCTGAGACTAAGGAGAAAGTTGATAACCAGCACAACTCCCTGGACAGCTTATAAGAAAGAAGATGGGCAGGCGGGAGCTAGCTGTGGGCAAACTGAGATTGGTGGGGAAGTCTCTCATTCAACCAAATGCACTCGCTTTCAGTGCAGAAATGCATCATTGGAAGCAAAACTTGGGTTTCCTTTAACTGAAAAATAAGAGCTACCAGTTCTGGAGAAGCTAAACTTGGAGGGCTTCCAGAATTTGACCTTAGCAAATTCTGATATAAACTGACTTGACGGTAGCATAGCTATTAGGGAGGTTTTGTGCTACCCTGAATGTTGTGACAGTTTTCAGTGGGGAGGGGAATTAAACCCATTTAAAAAGTGCATATTTTGAGATAAATGTGCATATTGAAAGAACATACTGCTAGAAATGTGACACAGCTCTTAAACAACATACATTTGTTTTGTTTTTTTTAATAAAATGTCTTTTCAAATGTGCATGTTGAGAGAAAATGCACTTTGGAAATCTGTATTTTTGAGAGAAAGCATATTTAGAGCTGTGAACTTTCAGAGTAAATAGGCTAAAAAAAATGTGGATTTAAATGCTTATTTCAATGCAAACCTTTGTGAGTATTCCACCCACACCCACAAATAAGTGCAGAAATGGGAAAGGAAATGTTTATGAGGGAGTCCTTGTGCAAGTGACATGGGAATAGGCTGATTCAACCATTTCTAAGCATTGACAAATTGTTTGGTACTGAAGAGTTTTCACTGAAGATTCCCAGGGAATTTCCTGAGCCCACTGTTTTTACTTCCTGGAAGTCCATTCTGTATTGTTTTTAAACTAATCTTCTGCTATTTTTTGTACCTTTTTAAAAGCTGTTTTTACAATATTTCCTTGAGACATATATGGAAATAATAATTAATTTTTTGCAGTCCTGAAATATTTCCTGGAGAGGATAGATGCACCTGACATTTGAAGCCTTGCTTACAAAACAACCAACTAGAGTAGAAGACAGGTATTCATTTATTCTTGTTAATTACATCTATTCCCCATCTTTCTCTCATCGTAGAACTCAAGGTAATATGCCTTGGAATCACAGACAATCTCTAGGCATTGACCAGGCCCAGCCCTATTGAGATTCAACAAGGTTTCTGAATTGCGGATCTTCAGAACACATTGTAGAATTATAAAGGCAGACAGCAGGGCGTTGTTTTCCCCCCACCCTGCTTGCTCCGAGACTACTGGGATTGAAAACTTCTTTAAAATAAGACGGCAAAAGGTGTGAGTGTCAAATGAAACACTTCGCACACTCCTCCCAAACAGATGTGCCTTTCAGATAACATCTTTTTAATCAAGATTCTAGCCATTTTCAAAACATTTCAATAAAATATAAGGCTTGATTCCTTCAATCAAGAGAAGGCTTTTGAAATTTATATTTTATTTATTTTAAAGCATCACTATGGCGCTTTAGTGTGTGGGGGTCTTTGAATCGTCTCTGACCTCCTCTTCTGTTATAAGTTAACATCTCCTAAAGCATTATAGCTTCCTAGGCCATTGTAAGGCATGCTTTAGAATAACGTTTTGTTCAAGGTAATTATTGGCCAGAGTTAACTCAAGGAAATGTGTCCTGTCTCAGTGTTCCAGATGTGCACTAGCATGGATAGGAAACCCATAGCCCTCCAGATATGGCTGGACTACAACTCCCATCATCCATCACTATTGGCTATGCTGGCCAGGGCTGATGGGAGCTGGAGTCTAAGAACATCCAGAGAGACACAAGTTCCACACCTCAGTTGTAAAGTAAAAACCAATTTTAGCAACACAATAAGGAGCTGAGCATTTCAGGAGCAATATGAATAACACAAGGAAATGAGTTTCCCTACTAGAATGTCCATCTAAACTCTAACAACACCCCTGGTGTGTCTGGATGGGAGACAGAAAGCAACATGTGAAAAACATGTTTAAAACTGGCCTGCTATATGAATTATTATATGAACTGGCCTACTATATGAACTATTTTGAATTATGGTGCTGGAGGAGACTCTTGGGAGTCCCATGGACTGCAAGAAGATCAAACCTATTCATTCTGAAGGATATCAGCCCTGAGTCCTCACTGGAAGGACAGATCCTGAAGCTGAGGCTCCAATTCTTTGGCCGCCTCATGAGAAGAGGAGACTCCCTGAAAAAGACCTTGATGTTGGGAAAGATGGAGGGCACAAGGAGAAGGGGACGACAGAGGACGAGATGGTTGGACAGTGTTCTCGAAGCTACCAGCATGAGTTTGACCAAACTGCGGGAGGCAGTGGGAGACAGGAGTGCCTGGTGTGCTCTGGTCCATGGGGTCACAAAGAGTCGAACACAACTAAATGACTAAACAACAACAATATGAAGTAGGGTTACCAGGATACTCCTGAAAGCTGTTGAGCTCTTTTTTAAAAAAACACCAAAAGATTGACTTGCCTAAGATCCATGACAAAGTGCCACCTTTCAGAAATCCACCCCCCTGCTCCCTGACATCAATTCTGCCTTTGAAATCCCAGTATTCTCTGGAAAAATCCGGATGTATGGCAGACCTAATATGAAGCATCTGTTTTGCCTCTGGCCCCACCCCCCACTGACATGTGGCCCTTTAAAGGTTGCCTTGAAGAGAATGCAACCTTCATTAACCAAACAGTATTTTCCCTCCCAGAATTAACAGGGATGTCACCCTCACCATTTTTAGTTGTCACCATTTTTAGTTGTGTTGCTGTTGTTGTTTAGTCGTTTAGTCGTGTCCAACTCTTTGTGACCCCATGGACCAGAGCACGCCAGGCACTCCTGCCTTCCACTGCCTCCCGCAGTTTGGTCAGATTAGTTGTGTTAAGAAACATTTTATAAAGATGTTTCCTATTTAATTGAAAAGCAGCTTTGTTTTTGTTTGTTTAAAAAACATCCATACATCTGACCAATTAATCAGGTGAACCTTGCAGCTCTCATACAACAAATCCCATGTCTATATCACTGGGTGAACTTGGCTGAGTCACTATCTTCCAGCCTAACCTACCTCACAGGGCTGCTGTGAGGATAAAATGACGAGAGAGAAGTGGGTGCGCCACCTTGAGGTCCTTGGAGGAAAAGGTGGGCTATAAATGTAATAATAAGCTGAAATTTAAAAATATTAAAACTCCTTCCTAAATTGGGATATCACCAGACAGAACCTTGAGTGTGTGTTTGGGTATGGGGGGGATTAGTTCATGCTACTTGTAAGCAATCTTTTCAATTTTTCAAAAATAAATAAATTATTTGGTGCATGTGTGTTTTTCCTTTCTTTTTATCTCTCACTCTCTCATTCAAACTTCAGGTAATGCCACCTCTGCAGCCGAAGAATAATTGTGTTGACAAAGTGATTCGTGAAGGCATTTGAAAATGGATTAAAACTGCCTTGAAATGGCACCTGCTTGAATGCCTTTTCGCTTTGGCTGTTTCCAGACATACACACTTTGTTTTGTTCCTTGGGGGTGGGGGGAAGAAGAAGGAAGTGGGGGGAGCTCGAGAGAGAGAGACAAAGTCATTCTTCTGTGTTTAGCATGTAATTTATAAACAAGCTAAATTGCTTGCGTTTTGTCTCCCTCTTTCATAATTCTTTGGTGTTTGCATTCGGAGACAACTCATCAATGTCTTTCTCCAGGTAAGGGTTCTGCTTTTAATATTCGTAGCAGGGAGGGGAATGCAAATCCTGCGTGGAAAATGACAATAAACACTGCACGTATGTTCAAACAGCGGTACGAGGAAACCATTTGTTAATAATATTAAAATAAGAGCGATCAAACTTGCTGATGACTGAAAATGGCCTGGAGCAGCATTCAAATATTGATTCAGCAGGAATGTGATGTGCGCTTCATTATGAGACTCTGCAGTGGCAGCCCAGGCTTAGACGGCTGGGAGAGCAGGGAAGGGTTGGGAGATGTCAGAAAGTGCATCGCTCATTATCTTAAATGAGGGGTATTTCTGTCCCTTGTTTGAAATGCTGACTTGGCAATCCGGCATTCGAGAGGAGGTTCCTCGGCAAAGCTACTGAAGCCCAAAGCAAAATTCAAACCATAAGTGTGTGAGTTTCCTCTCTCCCTCGCAGTAGCATTAATTCCTGAGAAGGAGAATGTTTTAGGATGCTGGTGGCTTATTACTGGACTTGTGTCTCCCCTCTCCTCCAAGATTATGGGGCAGGCTCAATGTCACCCACCACAACATGCTCCAACATGCTGGCAGTGTTTTGAAAAGCACCTATGCAATACCCAGGGCTTTGCAGAGCCATGCAAAGGCCCGGGCCAAGTAGATAATGTGCCCCCCCCCTTTTTTTACCCTGGGGATAACTGAAGTCTTATAAATAAGTAAGTATATAATTTTCACAAAAGTTATGCTAACAAATAATTTTATTTCAAGGCTTGAACCGTATCTGCATATAAAGACAAAATGGATCATATAGATATACAATAGTGCTTCTAAAAATATATATAGGGAAAAGGATTATTTTAAGCATAATGCCCCCGCCCCATCCCCACCCCCACCTTTGTGCCTCTATGTTCACCCCAGTGCATCCCCTGCGATTGTGGATATGCTGACTGAGGCCCCCTTTGGAATCGGAGGGCCCGGGCCAAGTGGCCCATATGCCCCACCCCCCGGGCCTGGCAATACCTTCCATAACACAACAACAACGGCAATTCTAGCACTTCACCCAGTACAGCAACCATTTAACTACCCACAAGTCCGCCAACATAACATTGCCGTTTTATTTGCCCACAGTTCCTCAGAGGAATTCTAATCTATTGTCAGGCTTTGGGAAATAGGCTTCCTCCCCTCCTGGCAGTAAATAAGTAGATCAAACGAAAAGAAAGTCTTATCAGTTAGATTTTTTAAATAATCACAGTGAGAGACTAAAGAACACGCCTCCTTAGAATGGCGGTGCTCCCAATTAAGGCTACCCCCCTCCATCCCTATTAACCTACATCACTCCTACGTCTTGTAATCTGAGCTTGTACCCTCTGCGCTTTCTGTTCTGAGACTTTCTGAGCTCTTCTTGGTGGAGGAATACTGACCAATGACTGTGAATCTGTTAACCCTCTCTCTTCCAGTGTTTCTTCTTCTTCTAGCTGTTCCCCATTTAGTATTTGTTAGTTTCTGTTTGCCACTGAGCAGCTGATTTGGAGTCACTAGACTCTGTTTACATTCCACACATTCCATACTGTTGGAAGTCTCACGGGAGACGAGGAGACGGATGTGACGTTACTGGTTTCCTGTTTCCTTTGTTCCTTTGTTTTTCAGTTGCTCTCTGCTTTCATAGAGAGAGGATGTTTCTTTTCTGTTTGCGTAGTGAGAAATAAAACCCTTTAGCCATGTAGCCATAAATCTCATCACTTCCCTGTGCTGGAAACTCTGCTGAATGTGCCTGAGGCCTCATCAAAGGCTCAGGTCGCTAATCACGTAGGAGGGCGATTCCGAAAGATGAACTTTATCAGCTTGGCCGAACGGAGATGCCGACAGTATTTCCCAGCTTCTGCCTTCTGAACTATGCCCCTCTGCAAACCACTGTTCCAAATCTACACTTTCTTCCTGTGCCTGGGAAGATTCAGGATGGGGGGGGTGCCCACCCGCCCTCCTCAGCACAGTCCCTGGCATCTATAGGCACTAGAGAAAATTCAAAGGGGCAATTTGCAACAATTAGAATAGTACTGTCACTATTTCTCTCCCATTGTGGAGATCCATTGGCCTAGGAGGGGGCAACTACCAGAAGGCAGAGCTAGTCCTTGGGATTGTATGCAGTTCTGTGTTAGCCCCCATTGGGGAAGCCACTGCATAAGAACATAAAAATAGCCTCCTGGATCAGGCCAATAGCTCATTTAAGCCAGCATCCTGTTCTCACAGTGTCATCCCAGATGCCTATGAGAAGACTACAAGCAGGAACTGTGCACAAGAGTGTTTCTCCCTCCTGTGGTTTCCTTCCTCTTCCTGCAGCAGCAACTTGCATTTAACCATCACCCACTCACCATGTTATTTGTCTCTAAGGATGCCAATCTCAGCCTTCTTGGATGCAGAGTGTGTGGATGTATTGTCCCACCCTTCCCATACAAGTGGGTGGTAACAATAGGCCTAGTAATCTTAAGAGGCTATCCTAAACACAGCACAATGATAGGCCAACCATGACCCAAGCAAGGCATGCGGCAAGAGAGAACCATCCACAGATCAAATTTTGTATTCTTGATCACGGCGTGCCTCAATTAGGAAGCAAATGTGTTGCAAGAGGAGCCTGCTGAACCTGAGATGACTCTCAGAACTGACCAAGCCACATGTTGCAAGGATGAGCTGTTAATTCATAAGGACAACCAGGCTCAATCTTCTCAGAAGTGGGGCAGATGTTCTCAGTGGCTTTAGGCCAACTCTTGGACGTTGTAAATACTCTGAAGAGTAACCTTGAAATGAATACAGTTGCATAAGAGGTCTCATGTTCCCCAACATACTGCTTAACAGAGACTAAGCCTTGGGCAGAAAAAGAACATGACATCTACCGGTAACTCTGCCATTGAACCTTGTACCTCCCTCCTGGCTGCACCTTTCTTCCTGCCCGCATCAATGCCTCCACCTACTTAAAGCACACAGTTCTCCTGTAATTGTTTGAGCTGAGAAGGAGAACTGTGCATGTCACAAGTTGGGCAGGCACTAGTCCTGCCCTTGAGTGGTTTGGAAGGTTTCTAAGGGAGCAAGACCTAGGACTAGAGTTGTGTACTCCAGCATCTCTGAGAGGCCTCTAAAGAAGGCCTTCTTTAGAGGCCTCTCAGAGATGCCAATCTATAAACAACACATCATCCATGGATGCTGGCCCATCAAATGCGCTTGGTCCCAGGTTGGGGAGGGAATTGAGAATGAATGGGGAATAATAATAATAATAATAATAATAATAATAATAATAATAATAGGGACACAGGTGGCGCTGTGGTCTAGACCACAGAGCGTAGGGCTTGCCAATCAGAAGGTTGGCGGTTCGAATCTCTGTGACGGGGTGAGCTCCCGTTGCTCGGTCCCTGCTCCTGCCAACCTAGCAGTTCGAAAGCACGTCCAAGTGCAAGTAGATAAATAGGTACCTCTCCGGCGGGAAGGTAAACGGTGTTTCCGTGCGCTGCTCTGGTTCTCCAGAAGCGGCTTAGTCATGCTGGCCACATGACCTGGAAGCTGTATGCCAGCTCCCTCGGCCAATAAAGTGAGATGAGTGCCGCAACCCCAGAGTCAGCCACGACCGGTCAGGGGTCCCTTTACCTTTAATAATAATAATTTATTGCTATTTATTATTTATACCCCACCCATCTGGCTGGGTTTCCCCAGCCACTCTGGGCAACTTCCAACAAAATATTAAAATACAGTCGTCCATCAAACATTAAAAGCTTCCCTAAACAGGGAACTAATGGCCCTAATGTTGTGGGACTCTAAAACCCATCAACCGCTGCCAGCCAACAGTGAAGAATAATGGGAGCTGTAGTCCCACAACATTTGAAGGGCCACAGATTACCCATCCTTGGTGAGACCTGAGTATAAAAACTGGAGGGCTACATTTGGCTTAGTTTTGCAGTCTCATATAATAAAGTAGGGAGAGATCAGATTTCTTCTTCGAAGAGAAACAACCCATCTGCATTTCCCCTCGGTCCTGTAAAAGGAAAATCCAATAAGTCATTTCTTTGAGGAAGTGACTGGAGACAGAAACATGACGCAGAGACATTGACGGACTGTGTTAAACATTTTAGCACATTTTAATGTATTTCCTCCGCTCGATTAAAAAGTTGTCATCATTTGTCTGCAAGGTGTAGCATGCCCAGTATTCTAGCTAGGCAAGATAAGTGAACTACAGAGCAACAGATTTATTTTCAACCACACACGTCCAGAGAAACACATTCACTCGCATCCTTCACTTGTTTAAAGTCCAATTCTCCCAAAGGTTGAGGGCAATGAACTGTCATTTAGCATATTTCCAGATTATCAGATGATGACTAAAATGTGTTTGTTTGTTTGTTTTACAGCAAAACAGAAGGTTTAATTTAAACACACACAAAGCAAGATATTTTTACTCTCTGCTGCGGAGATAAAAAAATGACACGGCTTCCACTAGGAACTGACGGAAGGCTCAAAGAAATACAGATGGCAGCAGAAGCTGGATTTAAAATGTATGTTAAATACTAATTTGTGTCAAGGATACTTTATCTCTTCCTCGCCATAATCTTTTTTTTTTTTCCACAGTATGCTCAAGCAACAGAAGATAATAATTATGCTGAAAGGCATTGTCTTTGCCTGCTGAGAGTTAGGCAGTTTTGAAATAAGACTGCAAAATAGCCAGAGCTTCATAAGCTCTGGGTCCCCTTTGCCCCCCACCTCACCCAAGTCACCCCTTCTAATAACAAACTCATCTGCGGAGGGGCCATCACAACTGTGGCTGAAATTGAGCCACTGAGAAACAAGGAGGAGGCATCAGAGTGGTTTAAGCATCAATCCATTTTCACAGGGAGCTCTGTGAGGGGAAGAGGGGGTCTCTTAACAACTCTCAGCATCCTAAACCAACTGCAGCTCGCAGAATTCTTTTGGGGAAACCACAGCTACGTAAAGTGGTATCACAAAGCTTTGCATGAATGGTGGGAATATGGTCTCATTGGAACCCAAAACTGAATATTCTGTCTGAGCGGGAAGGAAGATGCACAGTAACGATTTGTTGCATGGCCCAGTCATATTGAAAAGAATGTGAAATGGCAGCTACCTCCTGGAAGCGACTTTACAGGGTTTATTTTTTAATTAGTTCCTATTGCCCAATCATCAGAATGAAAGGGCAGTCTGCCACCTGGGTTAAGGCTGATCCATACTGCAATTTGACAGCTGAGGGGAAAGAGGGAGCCTTGTTTATATCCAGATCTCCTGAGTCATTACTGCATTCAAGTCAAATTCTCATTTTCAATACTCAATTCAGTTCATTGATTACCTGCAGACAGGGCAAAGACAATGGCTGCTTTTGACTCAAAGGGTGTGACTGAAAGAGTGGACTACTCTTTCAAAGGACCTGGCTCTACATTGGCCTGAGCAGGAGAAATACCTCGCCAGTGTCCCAAACTGTGTGAATAAGCAACAAAATGGTGAAGGATGTTCACTGTAAAAGTATGAAGACATATATGTATATGTGGGGTATACATGGGCATCCAATATTCACTATGTATGTATCTGAAGAAGTGTGCATGCACATGAAAGCTCATGCCAATAACAAACTTAGTTCGTCTCTAAGGTGCTACTGGAAGGAATTTTTAAATTTTGTTTCCAATTTGTATCTCTCTGTGTGTGTGTTTTAAAAAACTCCTAGCCTGTATACACCATATGTTTTGGAATATATGCCTGAGCTGGCGTCAGGCACAGGTCAGCAACAAAACAATAACTCAACTTAGGCCAGTGAAGTTAATTCTTTATTCACGGAAACAAACCACAACTCTGGCCTAGCAACTCTTTCTATAGATCCTGCCCCAAAGAAGCAGTTGCGAGGACTGAAAGTCCCCTCCTTCCCAGGGCCCACTAGGACTCCTCCTCTCCAGGGTCTTTCCCACACAGTCTCAGGCTGCGTCTGCACACTGTCAGGTGTGTGTGTGCAGGAGCCAGGCCCTGTGACCAGGACTGCGGCCTTCCTAAGTTTGTTCTGAAGAGGCAAGGCACGTCCTCACATGTGAGGCCGATTGGTAACTCACAGCACCTGGTGGCAAGAGCTGGGAAGGGATATAAGGTCAGCATTTCCCTTCAGCTCTTTGCCACAGCAACACATTCCCTGCCTTGCTGTGTTTGGCTCCTTGACTCCTTGCTCCTTGGACCCTTGACTTCCTGACTCCTTGCTTCCTGACCCTCAGACCCTTGGTTTCTTGACTCCCAGCCCTCTGACCCTCAGACTCTTGGCTTCCCGACTCCTGGCTTCTGGACTCCCGTTCCTGCTCCCACCCCACCATCTTGCCCCCGGTCTTGACGTCCCCAGCCGGGACTTCGATCGCCTGTGATCTGGACCGTGACACACACTCTGCTCTGCTTGCTTCATTTCTCTGCATGTTCTAGGAGACCAGGGGAGGGGAGCTGGTTGCACCCATGGCTTCTACTTCTGTCTGAACTGTGCTCTGCTGCAGCCTCTTCCTGTTCACTAAGCTTCCATTTCTGACACCTCCTCCTCCCGGTCTACTGCTTCTCCCTCTGACCACTCTTTGTCATCCCACCACCGGTTCCCTGGCTGTCGGCCTTCTTCCCCTGGGGGTTCCCTAAGGGGTTCCTCAGCTGGTGCCTCCCACCACTCCTGACACTATGGCTATGTAAACTAATCCTGGCTCCAGGTGGGGAGCGATGAGATGGGCAACACTTACCTTCCTTCATTTTATGATGTGGCTGAAGAGCTCCCTCTTATTACCTCAACCGCTTCTAGTGGGATGAGACGAGGTTGCAGTTGCTGGGGGCTGACCCAGAATGCACCTGGGATACCCAGCATTCATTGTGACATAGCATGGTCCCCAGGGGCATCTTTGAAATCACAGAGGGAGCATTTTGAAAGATCTGATAGTAGTAGTAGCAGTAATAATAATAATAATAATAATAATAATAATAATAATAATACAGTGGTACCTTGGGTTACAGATGTTTAAGGTTACAGACTCTGATAACCCAGAAATAGTACCTCAGGTTAAGAACATTGCTTCAGGATGAGAACAGAAATTGGGCAGCGGCAGTGGGAGGCCCCATTAGCTAAAGTGGTGCTTCAGGTTAAGAACAGTTTCAGGTTAAGAACGGACCTCCAGAATGAATTAAGTTCTTAACCCGAGGTACCACTGTAATTTCATTTATATCCCACCCTCCCTGGCCAAACCGGGCTCAGGATGGCTAATATCAAAGTATATAATACATTAAAACATAAAATCAAGCGATCAACTGAAATACAGCTTAAAATCAGAATAAATCAGATGGCACTGGCTGAGAGGCACCTGATGTAGACTTTCAAAGGACACTACCTGTTTCCAAAAACTTTGGGGGAAATTTCAAGAAAATGTGAAATCACCCTGAAAGTGATTTTAAAAGAAATCCACATGTATATTTTTTGTCTGAGAAAATGGGGGAAGGTCAACATTAATGAAATCAGCCTTCGCCAGCCTGGTGAACTCTCACAAGCCAAGGTTAGTGAAGGCTGATGCTTACAATCAGAAAATGTTAATTTTTAACATGCTGGCATGTTTGCTGGGAACCCTTTACCTGGAGTTTACCTGGAAAGTTCAAGCATTCTCAGGAGATCTTCCCAGAAATCATGGCACAGAAGCTAGAACAGTAACAGAATAGTTGACTGGCAACTCAGATAGCATCTCTCTGCAGCTCACCTAAGCACCGTGCAGCAATGCCCTTGGAAGATGTCCGTCATCAGCAAATGGCAAATCAGATACGCTCTCAAAATAAATCTGTTGCAGATTAACTTAATTACCCCAAAGCTCTTAGGAGCTTCGAGGGATTTTACAGCATGGCGCTCATCCTGAAAAGCAAAACAACCAGCTGCAACGACAACACATACCTTCTCATTACAGCGGAAATCAAATTTAGCAAGATGAAACCCATGCCTGTTTCAATATTCAACTGTGGATTGAGGGAATTAATTCACAATGAATTGCAAACTGGTTTCACGCACCATCCCCAAAAAGAATCGCTTCGGGTCTGTTTTCTCGAGCTTTCTCAAATGGTAAAGCTGCCACCGCCATTTGATTTCAGAAGCTAGCCAATTCTCCCGTAGGAAAATGGCCGAAGTCGCCACATGAGGAGAAAAGATGGGATGGCAGTTTCAGATAAATGGTTCCTCGCAAGGAAATGAAATGCAAAAATCACCTCAGGAGAATATTCCAAATATTTCCACTTATTTTTATCTTTGTACTACAGTGGTACCTCTGGTTACGTACTTAATTCATTCTGGAGGTCCGTTCTTAACCTGAAACTGTTCTTAACCTGAAGCACCACTTTAGCTAATGGGGCCTCCCACTGCTGCTGCGTGATTTCTGTTCTCATCCTGAAGCAAAGTTCTTAACCTGAGGTACTATTTCTGGGTTAGCAGAGTCTGTAACCTGAAGCATATGTAACCCGAGGTACTACTGTATAACAAAAGCTCTAAGTTAACACAAGAAGAGTCTGCTGATCAGGCCAATATCCCACCTAGTCCAGCATCCTCTTCTCACAGTGGCCAACCAGAAGCCTCTGGGAAACCTGCAAGCAACACCCATGCACAAGAACACTCTGCTCAGCTATGGTTTCCAGCAACTTCAGAAGCATTACTGCTTTCATTTTTTTTTAATGCAAATTTATTAAAAAAAAATTAAGAACAAATGCATAAATATTAAACAACATTACTTATATCATAACATAATTTTGTCACATCTTTGGACTTCCTCGCATCTCCCGCTCCCACTTACATCATTACAAAAAAAGAGAAATTTTTCAAGCAAATTACCCACTTGTTTACAATCTTATCTCCACTCATTTAAATAAAATCTAGCAATTCTCCAAAAAGTTTATATTTTC
The DNA here is from genome assembly GCF_951804945.1 of Podarcis cretensis. NCBI lineage: Eukaryota > Metazoa > Chordata > Lepidosauria > Squamata > Lacertidae > Podarcis > Podarcis cretensis. Next base: position 16,060,372 of record NC_137181.1, on the reverse strand, counting down.
CTTAATCTCACTTATCATCGGAATCAGATCTAATTCAGTGGTAGGCAATTATTTATGATCTAGCATCCTTCTTAGCATTCAACCAAATTACAATATTTTTGTAAATAAATCTTAAATTTCCTCCAGTCCTCCTCGACCCTCTCTTCTCCCAGGTCACGGATTCTGCCAGTCATCTCGGCCAGTTGCATATAGTCCATCAGCTGCATCTGCCACTCTTCCAGTGTGGGTAGATCTTGCGTTTTCCAATTCTTAGCGATAAGTATCCTTGCTGCCGTTGTTGCATACATAAAAAATGTTCGGTCCTTCTTTAACACCTTCTGGTCGACAATACCCAGAAGGAAGGCCTCTGGTTTCTTAGTAAAGGTATACTTAAATACCTTCTTCAACTCATTATATATCATTTCCCAAAAGGCCTTCACTTTAGGGCAAGTCCACCAGAGATGAAAGAATGTTCCTTCATGTTCTTTACATTTCCAACATTTACAGAAGCATTACTGCTTTCAGCCATGGAGACAGAGCACAGCCATCATGGCTAGCAGCCATCGACAGCCTTCTCCTCCATGAATTTGTCTAATTCTCTTTTAAAGCCATCTAAGTTTGTAACCATCACTGCCTCTTGTAGGAGCGAGTTTTACAGTTTAACTATGCAGGTTTTAGGGTTGTTGGGAATGTTGCTTCAACCACCAAACATCTAGTTCTGTCACAAAACAGGGCTGGCTGAGCAGTGGTGTAACATCTGCTGCCCGGGGCACACGCAGAGTGGGGGGATGTCTGGCAGCCGCACCAGCCCTCACCACTGCATCTGAAGGGTGCACTAATGCCACCCTGGCAGTCCTGCGTGGCTTTGCCCAGCAAAGGAGAGGCGATGATGTTGCCACCATGTCTCTTCCTCTCTGCCGCTTCTGCCCCTGGGTCAGGCTTGACCCAGGAGTGGGACTGCGGCCAGCTGGTGCTCTTGTACCATTGTGTGAGGAAGCTGCCTCAGTGAGGGAGCCTGCCATGGGGATGCCTGGTTGCGCCTCCTCAGAAAATTGCACCCAGGGCCACAGCCCCCCAGCTCCCCATTCTATGCCACTGTGGCTGAGGTGACACCTCCTTGTCCACTGTGGGAAACAGCAGTCTGGATTAGAGAGACTTTTGGTCTGAGTGAACAGGACTCTTATTGTATTGTTATTGTTAGAATATTCCGTTCCACCTTAAGGGACAGGCATGAGACTGTTGTGTGTCACATGTCTGTTTACACTCCAGCACAGCTTGCTGGGAACTTCCGTTTGTGTATAGCTTTTGCTTTTAGCTGCTTGCTTTGGACACGAAAGGGATCAGACATGTTTTCCTTTTGTCCTGATGTACAGTGGTGCCCCGCAATACGAATGCCTCGCAAGACAAAAAACCCGCTAGACGAAAGGGTTTTCCATTTTTCGAGGCGCTTCGCAAGACGAATTTCTCTATGGGCTTGCTTCGCAAGACGAAAACGTATTGCGAGTCTTGCGATTTTTTTCGCTCCCCCCCCTTTTTCTAAGCTGCTAAACCGCTAATAGCTGCTTAGCCGCTTTGCCTCTTTGCCGCTAAGCCGCTAATAGCGCTAATCCGCTAAGCCGCTAATAGGGTTGCTTCGCAAGACGAAAAAATCACAAGACGAAGAGACTCGCGGAACAGATTCTTTTCATCTTGTGAGGCACCACTGTATGCTGAATAAACTGCTTGTAAATATGCTTGCACAACCTCTCCTGCCACTTCTGTTTGTGCGTTATCTCTAATGAGTTGTGTGTCCTGGCTTTTGAAGCTGTGGGTCGCAAATGCTGCAACAAGGACTAGAGATTGCACAGCACACTGGCCAGTGGGCTGGAGCCAGCTGGGGGGCTGCCAATTGCCCCCACTTCCTTGGTTGTATGCCAACAGTTATATCCTTAGTCTAACCTGAAAGAAAGTAAGCCATTGATTACTCTGATGAGATCAGATGTTATGGTGAAGGGCTGAGAGTGGCACATTAACCAATGGTAAAAAAGCACCCTGAGCCATCCAGACTGAAAAGCACTTAAATTGCCTCAATCAAAGGCTTGTAGAACAGTTCTTTCATCCAGCATGTTCCATTTCCCCCCAGTTTGAATGGAACAGAACATCTCAGCCACAGAGCACCGATCTAGGAGTTCTGTTGACTTTCTAGGATCTGATGTGCAGAGCTGAGTGTCATCAGCGTGCAGGAGGATCCTCAACCCGAATCAGTGGCTTCATGCAGATGTTGAATAGCATGGCCAGCGAGACTGAACCCTGTGGAACCTCAAAGACCACAGGCCAAGGAGAAGAAGAGCCTTCCAGAAATGAGCAGAGCCGTTTCAACTTAAGGTAGCCCAGAAAGATGCCATGGTCAACTCCCCCACCTGATACCACTCCCAGCACACAAGATTACAAGCCACTGCCATCAGAACATAAGATTCGTGACCCTACTAAAGGTTTTCCTTCATGAAAGCATTTCCCTGTTTTTTCCTGGCCAGACCAGTCTTAAGCACAATCACCATGCACTGGCAAAAATGAGGACTCATGAGTTAGCTGCAGCAAAGTTGATATTGTCACCCACTACTCTTCTGAAGGGCTAGTTAAATCTCTTTCTCTTAGTCACATCTTTGTGTCCCAGTAATGTTTCCTTCTATGCCTCCATTGTGGGCATTTGTGTCGCTATTGCCCTCTTCATTTGGGAAGCATCTATTAAAACACTTCCTACTAATAGAGTGCTGTCCATCTAGCAAATCTTGTGAAAGATAATTATGCCTCGTGCATTACTGAAGAATAATAATGATACTAAATATATATTTTTCTCCTAAGCCATTTATAGCATGGAGTCAGACACAGCTGCCTCCAGCTGTGAGAAATTACTTAAAAAAACACAGTTTGGTTTTTATTTTATTTTTATTTACCCATCCCTCTCCCTTCTTTACATCCCTCCCCCTTTCTCAGTTATCTTGCTGCTCATACAATAACTGAAAAACGATGCAAAGGCAGAGAATGACTTATCTTACATGTGACATATACAACCCATCATTCAAAAAGAATAAAACCTTTCTGGAGAGAGGGGGAATATTCTTTGATCACAACTTTAGGTTGCATTCCTAATCAGACTAATCTGATTTTCTTTCCATAAATTGTTCCTCCTGCCCCATTCCAATGAAATGTACTGTGTTTAGTGCTTATAAGTTTGCTAGTTTATTGCACCCACAGTCAGTACACATTGGACCATTTGAGGAAGAATAAAAGGCTAACGTGTGGAAATTAGGATGGCACCAAGATTTTGCTGACCACAACTATTTGTTGGCTCCTTTATTTAAAAGACAAGAAGGTCAGAAGAACCTGGATGGATAAAGCCAATGGCCCATCTTGTCCTGCATCGTGTTCTCACAGTGGCCAACCAGATGCCTGTAGGAATAATGGAGGACGGCAGGAGGTTGGGTGCAAGTGAGCTGTGCTGACAAGCATGCTCCAAGACAAGCTGCCAGCTAGCTCTGTAGAGGCTCATTTTATTAGCACAATATGCATAACCAGTCAGATACATTTTGGACTGTGACCTTTACAGATCTTCCAATCCCGAGATCGAGGGGTGGTGCAAAGTTATTTTGGCACCTGTTTCCACCGCATCATTTCCCCCTTGAACAATGTGTGATGAAGGAGACAAAGGTCACAGACAGGGCACGGCAGACCACTAAGAGAGCAAAGGTTAGATAGAGGGCATGATGTTCAGACGGCTGTGGCTTTGTCTGTTGGTGGGAGTGTGCTCCACACCCAGCGATCATTCCTTCAGATGCCTGGGAAACCCACAAGCAGAACTCAAACACAAGAGCGCTCTGTGGTTTGCAACAACTGGTCTTTAGAAGCATTACTGTCTCTGACTTTGCAGACAGAGCAGAGTCATCATGGCAAGTAGCTATTTATAGCCTTCTCTGCCATGAATTTATCCAGTCCTCTTTTAAAGCCATCCAAGTTGGTTGCTATCACTTCCTCTTGTGATAGCAACTCAGTACTATAGTTTAACTTTGGTTTCTCTCGTTTTCTCATTTTTCCAATCCCACTTCAGCTTAATAATAATAATAATAAATTTTATTTATATCCCGCCCTCCCCAGCCGAAGCCGGGCTCAGGGCGGCTAACAACACTAAAACAGTACAACATTATAAAAACATTATAAAAATTAATTAAAATCAAAATTGATGGCAACCATAAACTAAAGTTTTGTAAAGATTGCCAAAGGAGGGAGTCAGGCTGTGCCCTGACCAAAGGCCAGGTGGAACAGCTCTGTCTTGCAGGCCCTGCGGAAAGATGTCAAGTCCTGCAGGGCCCTTGTCTCTTGTGACAGAGCGTTCCACCAGGTTGGAGCCGCAGCTGAAAAAGCCCTGGCTCTAGTTGAGGCCAGCCTAACCTCTCTGTGGCCTGGGACCTTCAAGGTGTTTTTATTTGAAGACCGTAAGTTCCTCTGTGGGGCATACCAGGAGAGGCGGTCCCGTAGGTACGAGGGCCCTAGGCCGTATAGGGCTTTGAAGGTTAAAACCAGCACCTTAAACTTGATCCTGTACTCCACCGGGAGCCAGTGCAGCTGGTATAGCAAGGGATGAATGTGATCTCTAAGCGAAGACCCCGTAAGGAGTCTCGCTGCGGCATTCTGCACCCGCTGGAGTTTCTGGGTCAGTCTCAAGGGCAGCCCCACGTAGAGCAAGTTACAATAATCCAGTCTGGAGGTGACCGTCGCGTGGATCACAGTGGCTAGGTCAGGGCGAGAGAGGTAAGGAGCCAACTGCTTAGCTTGGCGGAGATGAAAAATGCCGCCTTTGTTATAGCTGCAATCTGCACCTCCATAGAGAGGGAGGTATCGAAGATTACACCCAAACTCTTAACAGACGGTGCTGGCACTAATTGCACCCCCGCAAGAGATGGGAGTTGCCACATTTCTGCCTCAGATTGCAGTTTTTTCCACCTACCCCCGAAAGGCCTAATTCACCAGCATTTCTCCTAATGCACTTTTTTTTTTGCATGCCATTATTTCCACTAATATTTGCATTTTTATGCACACCTGCCCCCAATACATGCATTTCTCCCCCTTACACATTTCTGGCTGGAAAACTGTGCTGTAAAATTCAGAGAAGTACAGATTCTGAAGCATAGCTGCGCTTTGCTTTGTTTATTGTGTTAGTAAGATCAAATTAGGCAGGTCCACATTAAAATGAGAAGCAAACCAAGCTTCACTCCCATCCGTACTTGCATTCTGCTGTCCATAGCAGTCAAAAACTGAAAATAACAAAATAATCAATGAGAGAATTGAGATCACGCCAAACAAAAAATCACAATTAAATGATGCAAGAAGCAAAAAGTTACAGCATAGTATGGAATAGTGTTAGCCAGTCTAGGTCTCACTCAGAATTTTCAAAGGATCTCCAATTCAGTGGTTCTTTAACAACTGGAAGAAGGAAGCCCAGATCTCTCTAGGAAGAGAATTCCAGTGCACTTGGAATTACAGACGTACATCAGAAGTTGAACGGAATCTGTTCTGGAAGTCCGTTCAACTTCCAAAAAATTCAGAAACCAAGGCACGGCTTCCAATTGGTCCCCATTTGCGTAGGCACACACCCCAAAATAGAGGAAGCCACGCCAGACATCCAACTTCCAAAAACAAAGTTCGGAAACCAGAACACTCACTTCCGATTTTCAGTTGTTTGAGAGCTGGAACGTTTGACTCCCAAGGCATTCGGGAGACGAGGTACAGCTGTACCAAGAAAACCCTGCCCTCAGTGAGAGGAAGTCTAAACTCTACATTCTCACGTTTTGCCTCTGGTGGATACATTTTTGTCAGTGAAGCAGAATATACATCATGGTGAACTTGGGCTTCCTTTTCAAAAACAATATAAAAAGCACTGTGAAATCAAACATTTTAAACAATTTTTAAAAAAATATTGTGTGTGTTTTGTACAAAAAGTTTCATTCCCATTCCAAATCAAGAGCCTTGACCTTAGCACTGCATGACTCAAACATGGCAGGACTAAATTTCCTTCTTTGATCCTCATTTTCTGTGGACAAGTTTTAGAATTAATAGCTCTGGTCTCATTTCCCAAAATCCTTATTCTCATCTTCATTTATTTTAGTATCGTTGGCAATAATGCTTCCAGTAGGATTTGTGTGTATATGGCTAACTAACTATTCCTCTCCCTAACTAAAGCATTGTTTTCTCCTCTAATCCTATTAGTGAAATATAGGCCACAAACATCTCAAGATCAAAAGGTCTCCCAGAGTGCTAATCTGAATGAGGTAATTTAGGAAAAACAAGACGTATGGGAGGATACATTCCCTGAGATAAACATGGCCCAGGAGGAGGAGAAAGATGAATGGCAATGATGATGATTTTAATATTCATTGGGAGAAGGAACTTGGTTGTCTGAGTCCACTTTCAGAGAGGAATAAAGCTTCTCTATACATATACTGGGATAACATTTTGATAGGGTGCTTAGCCCCTCTCATGAGTGCTAATTCTCTCCTGGAAAAGATTCCCAAGCCTTGTTTTACTGAGCAAATATTAACTCCCAGTTTCAGAGCCGAGGGGAAAATATGACACCATGGAAGGGAAGACCTTTGCAAGGGAGAATTGCTGGGTATAGGAAGGGTAAAGAACTCTATGTTTTCTTCTTTCAACTGTTGTTTTAAGCATGAAGTAAGAACTCTTGCTACCTTGAGTGTACAAAGAAACAAATTTAACAACATAGTCAGCTAGTTGGTTTGTGCCCACTGTCTAATATGAATCATGCTATGCATTGATGGGAGGGACAAGGGTGGCGCTGTGGGTTAAACCACTGTGCTGCTTGGGCTTGCTGATCAAAAGGTCGGTGGTTCGAATCCCCACAACAGGGTGGGCTCCCGTTGCTCGGTCCCAGCTCCTGCCAACCTAGCAGTTCCAAAGTACACAGTGCAAGTAAATAAATAGGTAGCGCTCCGGTGGGAAGGTAAATGGCGTTTCCGTGCGCTGCTCTGGTTTTGCCAGAAGCAGCTTAGTCATGCTAGCCACATGACCTGGAAAAACTGTCTGCAGAAGCGGACAAATGTCAGCTCCCTCGGCCTTTAAAGCGAGATGAGCGCCACAACACCAGAGTCATTCGTGACTGACTTCATTGTCGGGGTCCCTTTACTTTTACCTTTTTATGCATTGATGTAAATATAAATATTTGGCATCAGAAAGTTCCATGACAAAGGCCACATTCATATATTTGAGTCATCATGATACCATTTTAAACTGTCATGGCTTTCCCCAAAGGATTCTGGGAGCTATGGTTTGTTAAGGTTGCTGAGGGTTGTTAAGAAAGCCATACTCCCTTCACAGAGCTGCAATTCTGGGAGTGTTTTAGCAGTCAGTCCCTCTTCTTCAGTGGGTTCTAGTATTGTGGAAGTGAGACTTACTCACAGGTAAGTATGCATAGATTCTTTCACCACCCTGGTGCCCTCCAGTCATGCAATATGTCAGGGAAGACTGATGCATAGAATTACAGCCTTATTCTTTCCTCTCTCTTTTTCTTTCTTGCTAAGGAGACACAATTCTGAATCCTCTGGATAAAACAAAGCAAAAAAAGGATGTTGAATTAAAAGCGCACAGTGAATGTTTCCTTTTCAAAACATTGTGAATTCAATGCAAACTGGCCAACTTTGTTTGTTTATTGCTAATTGATCTGTAGTTTCCATAAGCTCTGGTGCCCTCTTCTTACCCTTCTCCCACCCAACTCCAAATAGACCCAAATCACTAGACTTTGCTCCATGTTTAGATATTAGATATGGGAGGCTGATCTTCAAATTGACTGATAGGGATCATCCAGGCTTAGTTCAGGGATGCTAGTCAGCTGTCAAAGTCAAATGTAGTCTCTCATTCACTCAACTCTGCCCCTTAGAGAACAGTAATTATTTTGCTCTAGAGAGACTGGGAAGCTGAGTTACAGCGTACCTCGCTACATCTACCTCATCTCTTAATAAATTCAGTTTTTCCGATCATAAGTCACAATAGCGAGTTTGAGTATTGTGAAGGACGAACCAAGGGTGTTAGCTACTGGTGGAAAGTTCAGGCTAATATTTTTTAAAAAAATAAAATAAAATAGGCAAGTACCAGAAAGACCATTTAAAACCATTTGCCACCCTCATGTACGGACCTGTGAGATCAGTTAGATCATTGGGAGAAATTCTACTCATGGCACCGCACACTACAGAATATACAAGGATATTGGAGCCAGTGTGGAGTGGTGGTTAGAGTGTTGGACTAGGACCTGGGAGACCAGGGTTCAAATCCCCACTCAAGCAATGAAACTCGTTGGGTAACCTTGGGCTAGTCACAGTCTCTCAGCCTAACCTACTCATGCCAGGAACTGTGTGATGCAGGAAGGGAGCTGTAGGCAGATGTTTTATTATGTTTGTGCAATTGCTTTGTCCTAAAGGGGCAGGGTCAAAATATAGTAAATAACTTATTGCTGATCTTTGTGCTACAGTTATATTTCATCTCTTTCCCTGCAAACTGCTTTGAGCATTCTATGAGAAGGAAATATAGAAATAATATTGACATTGGTGTTACCATTAGCACCTTCCTTCTAGGAGCATGGATGTTGTATGACATCCCTTGCTGTTTCCCTATGGACATCCTCACTAAGGGAAACAGATGTGAATCCAGTCAAGAGTGGATTAGCAATTATGCTAAATACTCGATAGAGTAGGCCCCCTGCTTGTGGTTTAATTATTTGGCATTTCCCGGTGCGAAATGTGTTCTTGTCTGGTTCCCTATACCAGCCTTCTTGAAAATTCCCCTCAAGTTCAGAAAATCGTGGTTGTTCCCTCCATCTGAAGGAATGAATCAAGGCCATGTTATGAATGTGAGATAAATTTACAGTAGTAGTGATGGTCTGGTCATCAAAAGGTAGAAAATTCTGTGACGATGGTAAAAACAGGGTGGGATGAAATACACACTTAACCTTGGACTAAGAAGAACTGAACTTTGTGGGATGTACTTTTGAATAGATATGCATAGAATTGCACCATAAATGGTGCAGGCTTTTACAGGAAGCTGATGGGTTAAAGTAGAGAGGATCTTCTTACACCACAGATGAACCATCTTTGGTGGATTCCAACTCCCATCACCCCCAGCCATCGCAGCCAAAGATCAGGAAATATGGATTATGGAGTCCAACAACATCTAGAGAACCAAAGATTCTTCATCCCTGAGCTCCACACACATCCCATTCATCAAGTTTGTACTTTTTACTGATCTTATCTGTGTTTTTATTGATAAATATTGTACTTATATTTTTCCCAAAAGAGTTGTGTTGGCATTAACTGTGTCTTAAATTTATTATGTACACTGTTTAGAGAACTTTGTGACTTACAGTCCAATCCCAACCGTGTCTCCACAGATGTCCTACTGAATTCAGTGGTGCTTACTCTGAATTATGTAGGGTTTGTGGTTTGGACTGCACTCTTAGCACTCTATAAATCATTCTAAATATTTTTTAAAAAATCAAATTAATCATGATGAGTGACATTTCACTAGTTTAAAATAAAGTGAACTTTGTGATCTCCTGCCTCCCCTGCTCATCTGCTCCCTTCCTCATCTCTGTTCGTTAAAAGTGTAATCATTTATTTACAGAAAGCAGTTGGCATTTAGTCATTGTCTCTTACAGATAATTTTGTGGCTTTATCAGGCTTACTGGGAGACAGAAAATCCAGCCAGACATCATACGTCTTGCACTATCCAGCAGCAAGGAAATGCCATTTTTCTTATCTTTATCTCCAATGTTGTTTTCAATGATGAGCTGACTAAACCTATTTGCATATGCCTGCAAATGTCCATCAATCTCCATAAAGCAAAAAGCCTTTCTAAACCTTGCAACTTTCCTTTTTGTCCAGCATAATTTCCCCTGTCTCTCTGTCTTTGACTTGCTCTCTCCCCATCTCCCTCTCCCATTGTTCCTGAAGCAGCAGCAAGAAATCTAAATATAATACAACGGAGACTATCCTCCTTACTGTAAAGAACCTTGGTAGTTACTGCTTCCTGTTATTAAAGATAGAGAGAAGATCACAATGTGGGTTTGGAAAGAGTTGAGCCCTTCTCCCCTGCAGATGGTTTCTAAAGGCTGCTTTGCTTAATATGGTAAATGAAATGAGCACAAATAGTAAGAGCACAAATAGGACTCCCTGGTCCTGAATGGGGTAACTGTGCCCCTGAAGGACCAGGTGCACAGCCTGGGAGTCATTTTGGACTCACAGCTGTCCATGGAGGCATAGGTTAATTCTGTGTCCAGGGCAGCTGTCTACCAGCTCCTTCTGGTACGCAGGCTGAGACCCTACCTGCTCGTGGACTGTCTCACCAGAATGTTGCATGCTCCAGTTATCTCCTGCTTGGACTACTGCAATGCGCTCTATGTGGGGCTACGTTTGAAGGTGACCCAGAAACTGCAATTAATCCAGAATGTGGCAGCTAGACTGGTGACTGGAAATGGCTGCCAGGACCATATAACACCAGTCCTGAGAGATCTGCATTGGCTCCCAGTACATTTTCGAGCGCAATTCAAAGTGTTGGTGCTGACCTTTAAAGCCCTAAATGGCCTCAGTCCTGTATACCTGAAGGAGCATCTCCACCCCCATCATTCTGCCCGGACACTGAGGTCCAGCGCCGAGGGCCTTCTGGCGGTTCCCTCATTGTGAGAAGTGAGGTTAAAGGGAACCAGACAAAGTGCCTTCTTGGTAGTGGCACCCACCCTGTGGAACGCGCTCCCATCAGATGTCAAAAAATAAGCAGCTATCCTATTTTTAAAAGACTTCTGAAGGCAACCTTGTTTAGGGAAGTTTTTAATATTTAATGCTGTATTGTTTTTAACACTCGATTGGAAGCCACCCAGAGTGGCTGGGGAAACTCAGCCAGATGGGCGGGGTATAAATAATAAATTATTATTATTATTATTATTATTATTATTATTATTATTATTATTATTGGTGTTCTGAAAAATTGCATTGTGTTTTATTTATTTTTTAAATTTATGCCCCGCTGTTCCTACCAAGAGAGCCCAGGGTGGCAAACGAGAAATGATAAAATGTTTTTTTTTAGAAACTTAAAAACACTCTTAAAACAATTCCAATAGAGATGCAGACTTCAAAAGACCTTAACTTGAAAGAGGAAGGTCATCAGTAGGCCCTGGAAACTATGGAGATTGCTCCTGTCTCATTTTCAAGAGGAGGAACGTCCATCCAACACTAGAGGCTCGAGTCCTACATTATGTTGAATGGACCCCCCAATAAGATCGTATCTGTAGGAGGCCCTCACCTAAAGAGCAGCGATCAATTCAGTATACAAGGGGTGAGACAATCTATTGGATATGGACATGTGGCTCATGGAGATACCAAATGAACACAAAATGATGATACACCACAAATGAGAAATATATGTGACGCACTCCTGTGTTGTATCAGAATTGTGCTGCTCAAATGCTTCTTATTCTGAAGGAAATCCCATGTTACCTTTCATATTATCAGGAGAAAGCCGCACTTGCAGAGCTGAATTTTGGCATCAATGTCGACCCTTGTGGAAAGATAACTGCCCAGATAGGAGAAGTGATTGACATTTTCCAACATTACACCACTGGGTTGGATTTGTGGGACTGCAGAGGGGTTATTTTTTACTTGTTGGTGCAGCTCTTTGGTCTTTTGGATGTTGGACAAGTGTTTCATAAGCTTCTGCTTTAGGATGGTTTGGAGGTGATCCGGAAATTTTTACACATCACTTGGGAAGACAGGCAAACTAATACCAGTGTACTGGAAGAAGCAAAGATCACCATTGTTGAAGCAATGATTCTTCAACATCAACTTAGTTGAACTGGTCATGTGTGGATGCTTGATTATCGTCTTCCAAAGCAACTACTCTATTCCGAACTTAAAAATGGAAAGCGTAATGCTGGTGGTCAACAAAAGTGGTTCAAAGACTGTCTAAAGGCAAATTTTAAAAAATGTAGTATAAACACCAACAACTGGAAAACACTTGCCTGCAAGCACTCCAGTTGGAGAACAGCCTTTACCAAAGGTGTCATGGGCTTTGAAGACACTCGAACTCAGGACGCAAGGGAGAAATGTGCTAAGAGGAAGGCACGCTTGGCAAATCCACAGTGTGATCAACTCCCGCCCGAAACCAATGTCCCCACTGTGGAAGGACATGTGGATCCAGAATTGGCCTCCACAGTCACTTACAGACTCATTGTTAAAACTGTGTTTATGTGTGATGGCCTGGGAATCTGATTCAGAGGCTGAACCGGAGGAATCCCAGCCTGCACAGGAGTCCCCACCTCCAGGGCCGGCTGAACTGGGGCAGGGCCTCAATTCTGAAGCCCCTGCACCTGTGCCGGATCCTCAGGAGCAGGCACCAGGTGAATCCACTCTGGCTCCGGAGGTGGTTGAGGACTCAGTGCCTACAGTCTCCCCCTGGGTCCAGTAACCCTTCAGCCTCTCCTGAACTGCAGAGGCTCAGGGCAGAGAGGCGAAGGGAACTGGTTTCTCCCAGGAGGAGTGCTCACCTTAAGGCCAGGAGAGGCGGGTCTCCTGGGGGCCGGGACCGCCCCTGGCCTCAGAGAAGATAAAGGCCAGTCAGCCCGGTCCCAGGTTGTGGGAGCAACATCGTTGAAGAGCTGTTTCGGCCAGCATCCAGTCCTGTCCCCCCAGAGTTCCTGTCCTTGCCTGGCTTCTTGCTGTGGACCCTGCTTTGCCCGAGGAGGACTGTCTGCTGACCCTCAACTTAGGTCCTGGACCTCGCCCCACGGTAACCTCCCCCCTGGACCAGCACTTTATGGAAGACAATCTTACTTGGCTATGAGTGATCGAAGAAGAAGAAGAAGAAGAAGAAGAAGAAGAAGTAGTAGTCATGTAACCTCTTTGCTAGCTTCACGAAATGACTTTTTTCTCAAGTCAGGTTGGAACATAAGGACGTTGTCTTATACCAGACCATTTCCCCATTTTAGCCTAGTATCTGTTCATTGGACCCAGCATTGTCTCAGTAGGAACAACCCTCTAGAATCCTAGGCATATGTCCCATTAAATGTTACCTAATTACTTTAAAAAAACAACTAAAAACAAACAAACCTGGAGACAGCAAACATTGGACCTTCTTCATGTGCTGAATGAGGGGTGGAGAACCTCCAGACCCCCCTGATGTTGCTTGACTGCAACACTCATCCTCCCTAACCATTGACCATACCAGCTGCAGCTGGTTGGACTTAAAGTCTAACAACATCTGGAGGGCCACAGTTACCTGCTCCCCAATTGATGACTATTCATAAGTTGATTGCTTGCTTCCTGGGGAATAAGATATGGGTCTCATGTGCACTATATTTTAAATGCACTACCATACCACTTTAAACAGTAATGGCTTTCCAGTCTTTCCCCCAAAGAATCCTGGGAAATGTAGTTTGTTAACATTGCTGAGAGTTGTTAGAAGACCCCTTTTCTCCTCAGAGAACTAGGACTCTCAGAGGTTCCCTAGGATGAACTATTCCTCTCAGAGGTAAGTTTGGCCTTTGACTTTTGCTGAGGGATGACATCCATTTGGCAGCTGGTTGCCTAAACTTGAAGTCAATGGTCTATTACTGTTTCCACAGCATGGTCCCTGTCTCCAGTGTCCTTGAACCACCCACTCAGATTTTTAACTTCTGTGTGCTCCAAAGCTATGCCTTTATGAGCATTGAAAACACAAGGGGCTTCAGTTTCAAGAGAGCAGTGTGTAAATTCTGTTATGCACAATGAAACTTCACAGAATATATAAGCTAAGTTGCTATTGTAGAAGGAAGATATTGGAATACTCCAAGTCATTTGCCCATTTATGTGCACAAAAAATGGTAAAATAATAACTGGGAGGCAACACTTACTAAATTGATCCTTGCAATGTATCCCTAATGAATACTATTGTATAGTTATAAGGTTATTGTATAATCTTAGAAGGGACATGGCTGTGACCCTGCACTTCTGAATTTGCCACTACTCTGGGATAGGCTGGAGAAATGACAGTCGGCTGAGTCTCAGTCATAAGCAAAATCTCATTGGTGAGTTGGCACATTGAAAAAAGTTGTCCAGCCAACATTTGCATTCTAAGTACCTGAAATTGCTCTTGTGAGTCTCTGCTAAACAATTAGACTCCAATGATTATCATCTACTAAGAACATTAAAGCACAAGGTTAGAGACCCTTCTTCCCAAAGCAAACAACGGAAAAGTGACTCTGCAAATGAAAGTTGGATATTATCCAATTAAAAGCGGAACACAATCACTCGAAAATACTTACTCATAGAAATGATTATAGGTTTCTCAAGTCAACGCATTGACCGTCCCCAGTTCATGGCACTGGCATATTAGCCAAAGTGCATTTATTATAGCTTTGTATCCAACCTTTGCAACTTTGATTTAAAGTCATGCATTCTAATCTGTTTTGACAAGTAAATTGCTTGCCTTTTTTCTTTGATAGCCAACCATATAAATAATGCATGCATGGTAATAGTGCGAGCAATAATGTAAAAGTCAAGTAATGTGGCCCACACAGAATGTTAACGACAAAGGTGCCCTATCTGTTTCTAAGTGGGAGACGGACTGAAAAAATGAGGGATGGCTCAGCCCAAGCCACCTGGAATGGGCATTCACAACTGCTGCAATGCACTGGCACTGCCAGTGAAATAAATTATCTGGCAGCATCCAAGAACCGCCCCCCTTTTACGTTTGCACCTTTAGCCTAAAACAGTTGACCTGGTGGATGTTTCAAAATCTGCATATTGTTCTTTTAAAGTTTCCAGGATTTAAACATTTGTGATCAGGAAATCAGCTCACTAAACAAAATAACAGGTCTTGCAAGGTGAACAAGGTGGGCAAAGCCATGGGGAGTTTCCTTCCCCTGTCTGTAAGCATGGGGAGGGGGAGTAGCGGAAGCAGGCAGAGTCTCAGTTAGTACTATGGAAATGTGAAGTTCTTTGACTGATTAGTTATGTCCAAGGAATCATCAGAAGCCCGTGTGACCTCTTCTTCTCAGAGCACCACCTGGTGGAGAACTTACTCAAATAGTTTTGTTGCCCCCTACAGGTCTCCACTCTGTTTTGTTTTATACACAGTGTTTTCTCTCCTGTCTTGTAGTGTACAGTACAGTATCTTTTCCTGCCTCTTTTTCAGGCCTTTGCCTCCTTACCCCTTCCCATTCTACTGGCTCACAACTAGGAATGGCAACCATAGACCCTTCTGCCTTCTTAATCTTCTTCTTCCCCCTCCTCATTGCCCTTGCTGAGGCAGCTCAAATTCCTTTCATACTTCCCTTCTTTCCCATCCACTTCCTCCTTCCCTCAACTTCTTTCCGGTGGAGAAAAGGTATGTCTTCTCCAACTTGATATCTTCCCAAACTCAGCCCTCCAGATGTTTTTGGACTACAACTCCCATCATCCCTAGCTAACAGGACCAGTGGGCAGGAATGATGGGAATTGTAGTCCCAAAAAAACATCTGGAGGGCCAAGTTTGGGGATGCCTGCTCCAGATCATCTAGACTACAACTGTCACCATCCTTGGCCCTTGGCTATGCTGGCAAGGGATGGTGGGCATAGTGGTCCAAACATCTTCAGGGCACCAAGATTGGGGAAGGCTGATCTAAAGCTTCAGTCAGTTTCAGAACAGTGGTGCAACAACAAATCCAGCCCTCTCTTGCCACATACCCTCATAAGCAACCATGTGAAGGCTGCATGCCACTGCTGGGCAGGACCAGAGGCAAAAGTGGATGGAGAGGTGGACACAGCTCTTACTTTTGCACAATAGGCTACATTTCAGGGACGCCAAAGCCAGACATTTCTAGATACACAATGTCTCTGTTCTCCATCCAGGTAGGCAAGTACCACACATTGCAGCCAGACAAAAGCACTCAAGAGGCATGTGGAGCAGAAGTGATGATGGGGAGTGCCCAAGGAAATGTCCTGAGGGCTGGAGAGAGGGATCTGTAGAGTCACATTTGGCCCCTGGGCACAGGTACTTCCCTCTGGCCTAACAGCATTCAACCTAACCCTGAATATTGCTCCACAAGGAGCTCTCCACGGTATTGATCTGATTGCACCTGTCTGTACTTTTTCTGAGCACATCTATGGGTTTCGGAATGAAACAGGAGAGAAAGTTGAAGGCTATTTCTCTATAACATTTCTATCCTCCCCCATGAAACAGAAATAAACTAGTTCTGTCAATTTCTAATTCTGTAAATTAAACATTCTTTTGTTTGCAATGGGAGACTCATGATTAATACTAATACATGTTCTGGAGCACAACTCTGCATACAATCTATTTTAATAAAAAAGAAAATAGAGCAAAGTGGTTTAAAATGTAATTATTAGTTCAATAAATGCTGCAGATGTGAACCAGAGCATCTTCCCTTTGTTTCTCATTTTTAGCGCAATATCAGAACTGCCAGCATTTCTTTCTGATCAGTTTATCACCATATAATTTGAATGCTCATATCTTCCCAGCGAAACTGTATGATTAGCCACTTAAATACCCCCATTTTATTCTTTTAAACAATTGTGGTAAAGAGCATCACTCTTCTGTATCAGTGATGATTTTGAATGAGAATTAGACAGCATGTGGACTGCAATTCTAAATAATCAGACTGAACAGAGAGGAATTTTAAATATATATAATTTTATTGAAATGATGTCGAGACGCAGCCATGGGGATTTTTTTATTTTTAAAAAAGATCCCCACGTATTATATGTAAATGAGATTTTTCAGGAGATCAGATTCAATGCAAAGATAAGGGAACATGACAAGAACCAGATCCAAAGATTCACACAGCCAATACTACATATCTTTGGACATGTATGCTGTGAAGAGCAGGCATCAATGCCGATAGAAAACCATTTTGGAAACTGATGGGTGGGTTGCAAAGAGAGTGTGGTAAATCATGGGAATTTGTTAAAAGAAAAGCATTTGTAAAAGTTTTAAGCGCTGGGAATGTATGAACCCAGGTGAGCGGAGAGACTCCATCGGGCAAGGCCTTCTTCCACCTGCCTTGCCCCACCCTCCAGTCTCTGTTTCTCAATTTGTATTGTATTACTTTATGCACTGTGGCTTGCCGTTGTTTTATTGATTGTAGTTTTGAAATTATTTATTGTAATTGTTAAGAGTGGGTTTCTGTTTAATTTTTATATGCTGATATTATTCTATACTATTCTTATGATTGTTGAATGTTACTTTATTTGATGTAGATTGCTTATTTTAAAGCCATTTTATTATCACATTTTTGTATTGCTTTAGATTGTTATTCTTTGTTTTTTCAGCTTTTAAACCGCCTTGAGTATTATAAGATAGAAAGGCGATATACAAATTAAAAGTGATGGTGATGGTGATGATATGTACCTAAAATAGCTCTTCACACCTCGTCAAAGGTAAGGGCTGGTTCACACATGCATGCATGACAGTTGTTGCTGTGTATGTGTGTGTGTGTGTGTTTCAATCAAGCAGTGTATAAATTTTATGAAACAAAATAAATAAATTTGCTTACCATGCAGTAAATGCTTGGCGTGTGAATGTGCAAGCCAGTTTCCTTGAAATATATAGGGGAGGCTAGATGCTAGGCTAGATGGGAGGCCTGATCCAGGAGGGCTTTTCTTATGTTCTTAAGGAGGCATTCTGTGGTGCAAGTATTCAGGCAGAAATGTTTCTCTTTCTCAATTGAATTACACCCAATGCCCGCACACCACCAGAATGCCATTTGGAGCTCCACATATCTGTACGCATGCCAAAGTCACCCCCTACATGATGGTATGCTAGAGACAAGTCAAGTCCCTTGTGTTTAATTTAAGGCTTTGTTTGTTTGTGCAGGTAGCAGAGCCTGCATTGACATCTCTTTCATTCTTGACATCTTAATGTAGTCCTCATAGACATGCTTTGACAGTGCTTACTTGTGTTTTGACAGTTCAAGTGTCTACCCCCTTAAGACTTGTCTGCAGCCTGCCATTGCATTTTTGTGCAGATGAAACGCTGCCACTGTTAGTTAAGGGTTAAGGCTGAATCTCCTCCAGCCAGTGGCGTAGCGTGGGGGGTGCAGGGGGGCTGGCCTCACCGGGCGCAACATCTGGGGGTTAGGGTTAGGGGGCGCAAATCCATGGGTTAGGGGGCGCAATTACTTGCCTTGCCCCGGGTGCTGACAACCCACGCTACGCCGCTGCCTCCAGCAATTCCTCTGGATCCACTTAAATCTTTCCTTAGTTCTTGAATGGCTAAGAGAATCCTTTTTGGGGGGAGGGGGAAGCAAAGGACAGGGCCACCCATCCTAGGAAGAAGGAACTGTAAAAAGAGCATTTATATTTCTATCACCATTGCTTAGTTCAAGGTTGTTTTCCTGACTGAAGGAAGCATCCAATTGCAACTTGGACGCCGCTTTTCAAAACCAAAAGCACTCCATGAGAAGCTCATCATGGGGCTTCCAGATTTCCACAGAACTCTGTCTGTTGCAGCAGGGTTCAATGGAGGATTCAAGAACAGGCATTCATTGAATCAGGTCATTGTCCAGATTATGGGCTGTACCCATTGCCATATCTGAGCTGAGAATACCCTAGGACCCTTAACCATAATTCCTTTGTGTTTACTCATTGCAAGGAATATCAGTAATGGCATATATCTACCATGTTTTCTTTGAGGGAAGTCCCCCACCATTGGTTTCATTGAGGAACCTTTGATAAGTTTCCAAAGAAATCCAGGCTTCCTCAGAACTAAACAAATTTTGAAGAGCAAAAATGTTAGGTGACTCCGCCACCAAAAGCCGACCTTTCATTGAGCTATTTCCTGCTCTTTATGTGTACAGAGAGAGAGAGAGACTTTGTTTTCCTGCTCACCAAATAATTCCCCATAGCTGAGGGGTATATTGTAAGTATGGTGTTGCTATGGTACCGTTTTCAGCCTGAGGGCCACATTGCATTCTGGGCAAGCTTCTGGGGGCCACAGGCCAGTGATGAGTGGGGACGGAGGCAAAAGTAGTCAAAGCAATTAATATAAAACTGACTTTTCTGCAGTAGGCTAGTTTCTGCACACATTTTTCACACACTCCTCCATGCAGGCAAGCAAATAGCAGTGTTGTAGTTGAAGGACACATTTCAGCCAATCAAACAAACAACAGCAATAGTTATTGAGTAGAGATATCAAGCTCCAATACTTTGGCCACCTCATGAAAAGAGAAGACTCCCTGGAAAAGACCCTGATGTTGGGAAAGATGGAGAGCACAAGGAGAAGGGGACGACAGAGGACGAGACGGTTGGATGGTGTTCTCGAAACTACCAGCATGAGTTTGACCAAACTGCAGGAGGCAGTGGAAGACAGGAGTGCCTGGTGTGCTCTGGTCCATGGGGTCACGAAGAGTCGGACACGACTAAATGACTAAACAACAACAAAGAGTTATCAAGAGACATCAATTTCCATTCCATCCTGGGCTCATCATAATCGTCACCACTTCCCTTCCCAGTTTGGTTGCTGCTAAACTCTATCCTCTCACTATTCACTACATCAGAACCTTATGTAGCTAATTACATAACAAAATTTCAATGGAAGGGAAACATTAAAAATAAACAGTGGAGAAAATAACATAATTATTTATGTAATATTTGGGGAGTTTAAAAAACACACACCCAATACTGAATACATCTCATATTTATGTTTGTGATTTCCATTCCTGACCTTGGAAAAACATGAAAACTGCAGTATTCCCACTCCTATTTCTCTTTCTATTTTAATTCTACATCAATACTACTAAGAGATCTGGGTCCTGCTGCCCTTCCTCCAAGGAGCACTGTACAGACTAGGTAGGAACAATTCCATTTTACTTCCCAACAACTTTGCCATCCAGTGAATCTCCATTGCCCCTCATGTCCTCCACTCTACCCACTACGCTGAACTTCCTCTTATGTTTTGGTTCTCTGCCACTGTGCTGTAATCACATTGTTTGCGGCTATAGGCTGTTTCTCCCTCTTTCGCCACCTCATCTTCCGCAAGTCTTGTGTTATTTCCTTGAAAATAAAATAAAAATAGTAAAGCCGAAAAGTAAAATCACCTCTAAGATTATTCAGAAATGACAGTGCAATTATCTTGGGAGAAAAATCCAACCAGAGTCCATTATTATCACCAATTTCTTTTTGAAACACTTAGGGGACTTTGACAGATGAAAGGAACGGCAAGGACTGAGGTGCTAATTCTTCAACATTATGCATTTTGGTGCTGCCTTTCACCTGACAACAATTGCTTCTCAAACGGGAAGGCATCGTCGCCGTGTAATTAGAAGATGTATAGGCGAGCAAAGGCTGTTTGCCCCCCCCCCCAAATTGTATCAGATCAGAATCCTTTCAGACCAACAAGTCCTGCTTCCTGAATATGTTTTGTATAAATCAAAATCTATTAGGCTCGTCCACAATTAGAATCGCAACAACAACGGGATCGGCAAGGAGCGTTGTAGAAAAGCTAATAAGCTAGTAGCTTCCCATGGAGATTGAAATCCAGACAAGTCTCTCTTTCTTCTTCTGCTTTGCTGCTGCAAAATGACATGAGCATCCCCAAAGTCAGTGGAGGGAATCAAATCACTGCAGAGACTGCACACTGAAAAATTAGGAACAGACAGGACTCTGCCGCCAGACATCTTCTAGCATTTGTTAACTGCTCGCCACCCCTTTTATTTCATGCCCACCCTATAGAATAGGGTCTAACATTTCGTGAATGTGATCTGCTGGATTGTGATACAAAAGACGCACAGAACAGGTGGAGCCCAAAGCACCATTTTGCAGTGTGGAGTGCTCCTGTTTGGGGTTCCCTTCCCCAGCATATTCCATTCCTTTCCCTAACAAATAATGAAGATTCTATGATCGTTGAACATACTCAGTCCTTATAGGAAACCTGTGGTCCTCCAGATGTTGTTGAATTCCAACTCACGTCAAGCCCAGCCAGTATGGCCAATAGTTGGGGGTGATGGGCGTTGCAGTTCAAGAGTGTGATGATGATGGTTCTTGGTAAGTTTATATGCTGGTTATTTATATGTATGGAGGATAAAACTATCATTGGCTACTGACTACAAGGCAGTTGCAGGTGGGGAGAGTGCTGTTGCATTCATATCCGAAACATCTGCTGGATTTGAAAGGCCTTTGGCCTGATCCTGCAGGGCTGCTGAAAACACACACACACACACACATATTCTGGCGTGAGAAGCAGGATAGAGAGGATCTTTCAAGGTGGGAGATTGGGGAAAGAAGGCGAGGCTCCCAGGTGAGAGCTTGGAGGGTCCACCGTCCTTGGCATGGAATAAAGTTTAAGATATATTGTTGACACAGGGCTTTTTTATGTTTTTCCCTTCTTCTTTTCTTCTCTCTTCCATCTGCTCTTTAATTCTTTCCTTCTCTTTTAGATTAGTTTGACTTTTATTGTCTTTCATGCTGAAAACGTCTAATAAAAAATGATTTGGGGAAAAAATGTTATTTTTATTATATATAGTCAGTGGCCTACAAATTGATTAAGTGAAATAAACGAAAATCAATCACATGCACAGGAGTTCTCTGTGCAATGAAAAGTTCTGCATGCTGACGACGACAACCGCCCTACAGTCAAGTAGGCTTGGGTGTCACTGCCAATGTGAATGCAGAAGCAACATCTCTCTCCAGCACGCATATAGCTGTAGCTCAGAGGCCAGGCTCATCATCTCGACTCATTTCACTTGGTTAGTGGACGAGCGAAAACAGAAAGAGGCTTTTAAGAAAACCCCGACCTATTCCTTTACTTTACATGCAGAAAGCCCTTCTCACTACAGTAGTAATGGTATGCAAATTGCACCTCAGGCACTGCATAATTACCTGCGCATAATCACCTGAATGCAAAGGGGGAATTCGACTTCTTAATTGCATTAAAATTTATTCAGGTAATTAAAGCCAAGGCATTGTAACTAAGAACTCGAAAACAAAATAACTATTAGACAAATGAGGACGGAAGCAGGGCAAAGGGATCCTCTCACACTCTTTGGAATGTTGGATAAAATAATGAATAATTTCTTGTGAAATATGGTTGGATCCAGACTTCTTCATGTTTGGAGTAGTCCCATTGAATTTAACAGGACTTAAGTTACTCTGGGCATGAACGAGGGCTCATCCACACTTACGTTTGCTCCACACTTTCCAGACACAAGTCCAGGCTTTCCAGGCCTGTGTCTAAGCAGGTATTTTATTTTATTTTATTATTTGTCCTGGCGCTTTCCTCTGGAAAACCTGCATTTTACTACTGAATTGGAGCTGAGAGTTCTTAGGACGCCCCTACTCCCATCACAGAGCTATAATTCCCAGAGTTCTCTGGGAAGAGGGATTGGTTGTTAAACCACTCTGAGGACTGAAGCTCTTTGAGGAGAATGGCACCCTTAACAAACTGCCCTTCCCAGAATTCTTTGGGGACACCTTGACTTTTTGAAGCGGTATCATATGTATGCTGTGAATGCGGCCAATGACTAAGCTGTTGATCTAGAATAAAAAGAGGGGAGGGGAAAGAAGACTTTGAAATGACGCTGCACACCAGCAAACTCATTGCTTTCAATTCACTTGCTGAGCCTTTTGACAATCCTTGAAATGGCCCCTGTACTTTAGAGGTGTTTCATGTGGGACGGCAGGGATTTAGCAAAGAATGCTTGGGAAGTATGAAAAGAAGGAAAGAAAGGCCATGTGACCTGCACTTTCCCAGAGGTAAGAGCCAGACATTGTTTTCCCCAATTAATAGAGCCTTTAGTCCAGATGATGTAAATAAATTGATGCTTTCTGTGCCCTGACCAACATCACTGATTTTATTCTCAGTGTTAGCAAGATTTTGTCATTCCTGACTAATTAGTCCCCCCCTTCCTGGTTTTCATCCCCTCAAGCTTTTTCAAAAATACATTAGTTTGGTCTTTGTTTCTGATCATCCTGACCTTGATATCCCAAACAAGTGTTCAGAACGTCGGAGCATCAGAAAGATATTATTCTACAAGGGAACTGGTTTGACATAACATGTTTATCCCCAATACGAATGCAATATAAATTTAACACAGTCATGTATTCCTTCCCTCCAACAGTCTAGCCTGGTTCAGCTAATCTAGACATGGTCATGATTTCATTCCAAAGCCAAGCTCTTATCCAATGGTGGATTCCTATCCATCTTCTATTTATGTGCTGTTTTTCTTCTGTCAATCCACTTCCTCCATTCCACACACATACTTCTTCCATTATGTTATTTCTTTCTTGCCTTTTCTCTAAGCCAAGTAGCCCCAAATGTTGCAAATGAGGTTACAGCAAATGAGGTTACAGGGAACCAGGCAGAGGGCCTTCTCAGTAGTGGCGCCCGCCCTGTGGAAAGCCCTCCCATCAGATGTCAAGGAAATAAACAACTATCTGGCTAGTATAAGACATCTGAAAGCATCTTTTATCATGTTTTTAATATTCTGTTGGGAGCCACCCAGATGGGAGGGGTATAAATAAATTATTATTATTGTCATCATTATCGTCGTCATTGGGGAGTTGTTTCATCTCCTTGACCATTTTGGTGCTCCTTGTCCTACACAAAGTCAAGTTAGCGTGAAACAAACTGATCACAGCACCTGTGCTCCCTCCTATGATGTAGGGCAGACTGTTCAACCTTCAGTCCCACAGTGTGCCCTCCTGTCTTCACCTTTGCCTTTCACCCCAGGCTCCTAGACTTTTACTCCAGATGTATATTTACACTAAGCTTGAAGGGGAAGTTTGGTAGAAGCTGCCCATCACATTTGATCAAGATGGTGTGGACACCAGGCCAGACCCTCCCATTGTCCCTCTTTTCCAGGGACATCCCTGATTTAGAGAAGCCATCCCAGTTTCTGATTTGATCCTGAAATGTCCCACAATGTCCCTATTTTCATTGGAGAAATGCTGGAGGGTATGGAGTTATCTGACCCCTGAGCTGTCTGAAGGCAATCCTGTATAGGGAAGCTTTTTTAAATGTTTTATTATATTTTTTATATACAGTCATACCTTGGATCTTGAACACCTTGCAAGTTGAACGTTTTGGCTCCTGAACACCACAAACCCAGAAGTGAGTGTTCCGGTTTGCAAACATTCTTTGGAACCTGAACATCCGACGGGTCTTCTGTGACTTCCAATTGACTGCAGGAGCTTCCTGCAGCCAATCAGAAGCTGCACTTTGGTTTCTGAACATTTTTGAAGTTGAACGGACTTCTGGAATGGATTCTGTTTGGCTTCCAAGGTATGACTGTATGTTGGAAGCTGCCTAGAGTGGCTGGAGAAACCCAGTAAGATGGTTGGGGTATAAATAGTAAAATTATCGTTATGGAATGGGATGTCCCTATTTTCATTGGAGAATTGTTGGAGGGTATGGCTTGCCGATCGAAAGGTCGGCGGTTCGAATCCCTGCGGCGGGGTGCGCTCCCGCTGCTCGGTCCCAGCGCCTGCCAACCTAGCAGTTCGAAAGCACCTCCGGGTGCAAGTAGATAAATAGGGACCGCTTACCAGCGGGAAGGTAAACGGCGTTTCCGTGTGCGGCTCTGGCTCGCCAGAGCAGCGATGTCACGCTGGCCACGTGACCCGGAAGTGTCTCCGGACAGCGCTGGCCCTTGGCCTCTTAAGTGAGATGGGCGCACAACCCCAGAGTCTGTCAAGACTGGCCCGTACGGGCAGGGGTACCTTTACCTTTACCTATGCCAGGCCGTGAGGTAAGTGCTGTCATCATTCTCCGACATGGACCTCACCTGTGTGCCACTTTTCAATAGTTTGTGTAGGTGTTAAAGTGTTGGATCTTGGAGATCAGGGTTCAAATCCCTGCTCCGCCATGAAGCACTTTGGGGGACTCTTTGGGTGCCCAACAAGTGCTGCCCCTCGAATTTCTCACTGCTGATGGAACTGGAAAGCATCCCATCATTTCATCCCACATATATATTTTGAAGACATAAACTCCCCCCACATGATTCTGTTCAGAATGACTGTTAGCTCAGAATTTCTGAGTATGAGAGCCAGCAAGACAAAGCCCATCATATCTCATATTAAGAAACTCTGAGTTAAAAATAATGATATGTTCTGAATTTGGCTAGCTAGTCGCTGTTGTTTTGTCCATTATAATCTCAATTCAATGAGTGGGTTGTTCTTGTTTTTTTATAATCTGTGCTAGTTTTAACCTCCTGAAACATTGCCTCTGGGGATGCTCAACCATATCATGGATTGCTTCCGGTTAGCCAGATAAAAAGCTATTTGAAAGCTGCTGAAATCATTTCTGTTCCATGCCTCAGAGGCCAAGCATGGTAGAGAAGGGGAGGCAGGGAGAGAAAAACCTACTGCAGAATTAGCGGCTCAGTAAGATTCCCTTCAAGACGTGGGAAGGGGAAGACATTGATTGAGACACGTCAGTGTTTCATTAGCATTGTTTGTCTTTGAGAAAGTTCTTGTCGGGCTGACAGATGAAGAGATGCTGCGGAATGAAGAGAAAATGAAGATAACTATGGCAAAAAATAGAAAAAAATAATGAAGGGCCATACTGCTAAGGACTAATTACATTAAGATTGATATCACTTAGCAGAAGAGCGTCGCTTCATCTTCCCCCCAAAAATGCTTGATTATTTAGACAGCATGTCAAGAGGTTTCAGAGTTTCAGAGGCATCATTAAATATCTCACAATTATAACATTAGCCTGATCCGTGAGGGTTTTGTGCGCTCAAAATAGACTGTGTGTTTAGCATTTGGAGAGGTGGGTCTTGTTATCTGCCATCAACAGCAATCCCAAAACAACACCCAGCGCAGAATACAAATCATGGGTGTGTAAGAATATGTACAGAGCGAATGCAATGAAGTCACTGCGTGAAAGGAACAACTTCTGTTCCTGCAATGGGACTTCCCCTCCCTGTGTGTCAACCACACACCTCAAATCTACTCTTGAGGGCTGTGGGAGGGGAACCCAGAGCCGACTGAGGAGGAGGTACAGGTGGAAAATAGAAACAGGAAGTTTCATTGCATGAGCACAAGTCATTCAGTTTGTGCAATTGCTTTATTGGGTACTAGCTATGTGGGGGGAATTAAATCTTGTGGATCCTAAATGGGTGACTTTAAAAAATGGTTTGTATTTTCAAGAGAATAATAATTGTGATATTCTCCTGTTGCTAATCCAGACTTATATAGGATAGTTAAAGTTTCTTTGTCTTTTAAAAAAAAATACTTGCGAAAAGCAGACCTGGTATTTTGAAACCCAGGGGTGCATCTGTGTCGTGGTGCACGCTATGATGACATCATTCAGGGTGCCTTCAAGTAGAGATGCTTGAAGAATTAGATTCCTGCAAATTCAAACACGAACTACCCTGGCTTGCACTTCCCAGCTAAATCTGCAGCTCATAATATAATTATTCTTCAGATTTTCACACACCTCTGGATTTTGCAGTAGAACTCTCAGCTTGAAATGTGGCAAGGTGTGTTGAGACTGAACATCTTAGGATAAAATATCTCTAGAATTATTTTGTGTTGAAATATAGATTTAGATTTTCCCCTTCTGATCTTTACTTGAGTTTTATTTAAAAACAGATTAATGTTGGAATAGAGTTGAACACAGACCTTTGAATGAACACATGTGAAATTGTTACTGGGTGGGGAAAAACAGAGCTGGCCATCTTTAGCATCCACCGAGCACCAGTATTGTTGGAATGTGTCCAGGGCTGCAGAGAGCTATCTCCTTGCTATAATTGTGTGGCTTGGAAAACAAAATAAGATAAAGTTGGCAGGACAAGGGGAGGAAGGGAAGGAAAAGATGGAGATGAGAGGACCAGCTATTGTGTTCTGCTACTCAATAAGGATACAGTGGTACCTCGGGTTAAGAACTTAATTTGTTCCGGAGGTCTGTTCTTAACCTGAACCTGTTCTTAACCTGAAGCGCCACTTTAGCTAATGGGACCTCCCACTGCCACTGCGCGATTTCTGTTCTCATCCTGAAGCAAAGTTCTTAACCCTAGGTACTATTTCTGGGTTAGCGGAATCTGTAACTTGAAGCGTCTGTAACCTGAAGCGCATGTAACCTGAGGTACCACTCTATCAGAAATCAAGTGTGCTACTATCTATTAAAGCATGTTGCGTTTCAGAAATATGTCTTTCCTTCCTCAGGGGCAATCTTAAAGCAATAATGCAAGTGCCTGTAAACAGTAAGGTGGAGATTTGAATCTGGATTTTATTTCCCTTCTCTGCCATCTTTAGATGCTATCCCCCCCCCACACACACACACACTTCACTTAGTTTAAAATCTAGTAAGTCACCCCCACTCATTTTGCTGAGTGGTACCCCATATGCCCACAAATCCTGCACCAATTGAACCAATAAAATGTATTTATCTTGCAGCTACATAAAAAGGTTCTGTTGGATCAGCCCTAGGACCCAATTAGACCAGCATCAGAAGCAACAATCCCAGTTTCTTTATGAAATGCGTCAGCAGCCTTGATATTTGCACACCATATCTGGTCTACAGAGGTATAATTCTTAAACATTACTTGATCTTGAGCATGTGTCCTTAGATCTGCCTGACATCTTGGCTCCAAATGCCACAGGGCTTGGAAGTGTCATTCCGGAAACACAAAGTTAGGCTGCAAATTTGCATCCACTGAAATCGGTGGAAGCTCTGCCATCTCTTTCAATGGGGGAAAGCGCTCTGCTCCCATTACTGCCTAATTTATGTGCCTGGCTTTCTGCTCTTCGTAGGATATCTCTCTGAGATGCACACGCAGTTTCAAAAGGCCTTGGGATACATAGCTTGAAAGGCACTCCAGAAGAACAGTTGTTGTTCTTATTAGAACACACCGCAACAAGGCAGATTAAACATTCAATTAAACAGGAAATTTGCCCATGTAAAAAGCTCACAGGAAGAGGCTTAACAATATTCATGTTTATGAGCTGTTAAAGCTTTTCAAATTAATCACTCTAAAAAAAAAAAAAGCAGCACCTCTTTCTGCTTGCAGGTGAAAGACTCATCTGCTTCTACTGTAGTGAAATTTCAAAGTCTTATGGAAGAAACAACAACCAAGATACCTGCCTGTTGAGGGTTCTGTGAATAAAGTTACATACTCTAAAGCAGTTGTTCCCAATTGGTGGTCCAGAGATCCCAGGGGGTCCACATAACCTACGCAGGGGGTCTGCAGCACCATTCACATAGCAAAAATTACCATAGAGATATCAAAATATTCAAAAGTAGAGGGTGCATGGCTTGGCTTTTGAAAAATGGGGGGGCGTGTTCCGCCGTACAGTGGTACCTTGGGTTAAGTACTTAATTCGTTCCGGAGGTCCGTACTTAACCTGAAACTGTTCTTAACCTGAAGCACCACTTTAGCTAATGGGGCCTCCTGCTGCTGCCGCGCCACCAGAGCCCGATTTCTGTTCTCATCCTGAAGCAAAGTTCTTAACCTGAAGCACTATTTCTGGGTTAGCAGAGTCTGTAACCTGAAGCGTATGTAACCTGAGGTATCACTGTACTTAGTTAATTGGGAACCAGTGCTCTAAAACACATGTAGGATTCACTCAAAGACTGGTTTTATATAGATTAACAAAAAAAAAAACAAAAAAAACCATTAACATTAATTTTAAAAATATTAAAAACATAGTTAATCAATATTATGCAAAGAAAATCTAGAGCAGGCTCAATGTTTCTATGAGAGTAGCTGGCCCATGCACAGCGATGTCGCACATAAAATGCAGAAGGAATATATTTCAGAATTTCTACTTCATTTGAAAGCCACAGTATGACAGTGGGACGCGTAGCATTCAGCCTTCATAATTAGACCATTTCAGGCTGTCCGTATTCTGACATGTGGAGAACTATTTGAGAATCATCATTTCTAATCCGCCTTCTGAATTTTCTGAAGCCTAACAATATGATCTAATGGCATTACACACGGCACATCTAATGGCATTCCGTATGAGATTTGTACATGTCTGTGTGATTGAGAAGAGTTAGAAACTGGACTGTGGAAGTGAATATTATGTGATTTTTATAAAGACGAAAAATGAGACTTGTTTGCTCTTTGATTGCTCTCTTCCTAAGAAGATCTTCAGAGTGGCTTACACAGCCTTTCTGATCATGGATACACAATATCATGAATAACTGAATAATTTGCATGCTATAAAGCAGTCTCCCCAGACCTACTACCCTCCAGATGTTGTTGGGCTACAAATCTTGGACTATTGGCCATTGGCTGGCTGGGGCTCATGGGAGCTGGAGTCCATGCCAAATGGAGCACACCAGGTTGGGAAAAGCTGCTGAAAGATTCATAAGTAACCAGTGGGTACTTTGACTCTCATGCAAAGCACCCCGCCATCCAGGCCCATTGGGTGAAGGGGTGGGTGGCAGGCCAAGCCAGTGAGCTCTAGCGACCTTGGCCATTGCCAAATCTGGCCAATCACTGAGGCCAGGCTTGATTCTAAGGAATCCGAAGACGCCTGGAGCACAAGTCAAAAGGTTTATTCTGTGTTATCTGAACCAGTCACTATTAAATTCAGAGGTTGGCAACTGAAATTGCTTGCAGTGATGACCGGCATAGAAATCACACACACACACACACACACACACACACACACACACACACACGATAGATAGATGATAGATAGATAGATAGATAGATAGATAGATAGATAGATAGATGATAGATAGATAGATAGATAGATAGATAGATAGATAGATAGATAGATGATAGATAGATAGATAGATGATAGATAGATAGATGATAGATAGATGATAGATGATAGTGTGTGTGTGTGTGTGTGTGTGTGAGAGAGAGAGAGAGAGAGAGAGAGAGAGAGAGAGAGAGAGAGAGATTTCTATGCCGGTTATCACTGCAAGCAATTTCAGTTACCAACTTCTGAATTGTATGTGTGTGTATGTGTGTGTGTGTGAGAGAGAGAGAGAGAGAGAGAGAGAGAGAGAGAGAGAGAGAGAGAGATAGATTCCCCTTCATGGATCACTGCCTTGTCATGGCGAAGGGGCTTGAATAACTCTAGGAAGCTCTGAGCTATGCCGTGCAGGGCTACCCAGGACAGACAGGTCATAGCCGAGAGTTTAGACTAAATGTGATCCACCTGGAGAAGGAACTGGCAAACCACTCACTCCAGTATTTTGCCAAGAAAACTCCATGGACATAAAAAAGGAGAAGCTTTGAGAAGAAAGTGAGAGTTTCCAAGGCATGCTCTGGTTCATGGGGTCACGGAGAGTCCAACACGACTAAGACGACTAAACAACAACAACATATCTCAGATTAATTATATGCTTTTCACTTGCTGGGCTTCTGAGGGATGAGAGTGGACAGTTAATTCACTGTGATTGGATACAGTATGTTGATGGCAATAAGACTAACCTTTCACCGACAGACTTTTATTCAGTAGAACAAAAATGAAGGCATGTTTTCCACTTAAGTGTGAAAGTTAACTACAGTGTTGCAGCAACCGAATGGTAATTACCCAGAAAGAAAATAAGTTTAAATTGCAAGAGCTACTGAAAACAATGTATGCATCCTCTCTCTCTCTCTCTCTCTCTCTCTCTCAGCTGTAAGAAATTTAGAATACAGCAACACTTGTAGAGAATTCATGGCTTCTTTTATATTCTACAGTCTACCTCTTTCGCCCTCAAGTAATGCATTAACAAGTCTCTTCAAAATGTTTCCCATTCTTATCTCAATTCGTAATTGTCACTTTGTGCCTCATAATCCCTCCGGTAATCGATGGCCAAACATAACTTTAATGCTAAGAAAATCTGGAGGTTTACTGAAAGGTAAATAAAAAGGTGCCCAGACAACAAAACATGGACAGTGTTTCTCCCTTGTTAGATACCTAGGATTGAGCGCCGTGTGAAATGCATTACACATTGCTTAGCAACTTCCTGCTATGTAATTACAGATAAATATTCTTTCTAGGGCATTTGATGAACCGGGTGGCATATGAAACAGTTCTGCCCTTAAGGGCAGAGAAGATCCAGGACAGAATTATCTTATTTTACAGAGAAGAGGAGAATCTCAATGTTACAAATGCAACTTTGCATGATGGGTGTCCTTTGCATACTCAAAATAATTCTGAATTGGAAAGTTACCCTGCATCATTCACTTGGCATTCCTCATCTAGGGAGGCAGTGTGGTGTACTGGTTAGAGGTGGTGTACTCAGGTTCAAATCCCCATTCAGGCTTACAGAGTGACCTTGAGCTAGTCACTTTTATTTCAGCCAAATGGGGTTGTTGTGATGATAAAATGGAAGCGGGAGGGAGAAAGTATGTAGTCTATGAGCACCTTGGAGGCCCTGCAGGATATAAATGCAGTAAATAAATAATTAAGAAATCAAATACTTTACTAAATAAAAAATAAACCCTTCCAGCTTGCCCTCCCTGATTTATTTATATCAGTGGTAGAGACCATATTTCAGTCCATTTCCTGCTGGGCCACCTTCTGAGGTCCACATGCCAGTGGTGGCTGGGGCTAGAGCAACAAATGGAAGTTTCCCATTCGTACAGTAGACTAGTTTCTACACACATTTGCACACCCCTGAGTACAAGGACACATCCCAGCCAGACCCAGCACTCAGGTAGGGTGTGAAGCAATGCCAGTAAGCAGCGAGGTCTGGGGAGAGGAGGTGTGGCTGGTGAGTGTGTGTGGTCTGCTGAGAGTCCTGAGATCCAGAAGGAGAGGTTTGGAGAGTTGCATTGGGCCACAAGGCCTGAGATTCCCCACCGATGATTTAAATTATCAATTTCTGAGTCATTTCCCCACCTTATGGTTGGCCCATCTTTGGTTAATGTTGGCCAACTTTCCCCATGCCTTATATTTCCCCCCCAAATATGGATGTTAATGGCTGGGCAAGTGCCTGTAAACAGTAAGGTGGGGATTTGAATCTGGGTCTCATTTGGCTAATGTTTTCCAGCAGAAGGGGGAAAGAGAAGCACACCTGATTATGGTGCTGAATGAAGAATTACCATCAGATTACAGGCAAATGACTATTATAATTCACCTACCCTGATACTTTTCCTTCCTTCCTTCCTTTGGTCAAAAACTCATGATGTTTTCTTAACTGCACATTTTAACCTGAAATATGAATTGAGTGTAGTCTGATGCAGTCCCATCACGCTTTTTGGTGAGCCTCAGAACTATTAGGAAACTGTTGCCTGCAGATCA
This sequence comes from Podarcis cretensis, assembly GCF_951804945.1. Classification (NCBI taxonomy): domain Eukaryota; kingdom Metazoa; phylum Chordata; class Lepidosauria; order Squamata; family Lacertidae; genus Podarcis; species Podarcis cretensis. The sequence continues at coordinate 16,028,192 of NC_137181.1, read as the reverse complement.
ATATATGCACTGGATGGGAAACTTGAAGCTATGAGATAATGCTGTGATGTAAATAGGCACAGCACTGTCTTGGCTATAGACTCAACTCCATGTTTATCTCACCCTGAGTCACAAAGGTGTATTAGGTAAAGCCCATGGAGAAAAATAAAGAACCTCCTTCTTTGAGGGGTTTTCATGTTCAGCACTTCAAACGCCAGATTTACCATCACTGTTATCATACCGACGCTTGAGTAAAATACTATCTTTTGTCTGCAGGCTTCAGATTTTCAGAAATGTCATTTTCTCCACAGCGACCAATGCATGGTAGTCTAATAAAAAAGGGGGGGAAGTTAACTTGTTTCTAAGTCCACTACTTGCTAGTGAGATTTGCAATTTTAATTTATTTTTATCAGGATCACTTTCAGTTTATCTTTCTTAAATCCCCCAGGCAGGTGTTTTCTTTGGTGTTATGGATAGAGAAGGGCTAGGGAGGCCGAATTTCAAATCCCCACTCAGTCGTGTCAGTCTGACCTACCACACAGGGTTGTTGTGAGAATGAAGGGGGGCAAATGATCATGTGCCAAGCCCTGGCAGGAAAAGTGGGGTATAAATGCAATAGATAATGCATTTAAATGTCCAGTTAAATGCTGTCTAAGTTTGTCATTGCTTTTCTCCCAAGAAGCAGGCATCTTTTAATTTTGTGACTGTTGTCGCCATCTGCAGTGATCATGGAACCCAAGAAAGTAAACTCTCTCATTGCCTCCATTTCTTCCCCTTCTATTTGCCAGGAGGTGATGGGACCAGTGGCCCTTATCTTAGGTTTTTCTTTGATGTTGAGCTTCAGACCATATTTTGCGCTTTCCTCTCTCACTCTCATTAAAAGGTTCTTTGATTCCTCCTCACTTTCTGCCATCAAGGTTGTGTCATCTGCATACCTGAGGTTGTTGATTTTTCTTCTGGCAATCTTTTGTCCGGCTTGGGATTCATCCAGTCCAGTCTTTCACATGATGAATTCAGCATATAAGTTAAATAAGCAGGGCCTAAGAGGCCTTGTGCCTTTCTGCTCAGTTTATACCCAGTTTTTGTTCAGGTTTGCCCATTAAAGTGTTACCAGGATTTATTTTCTCCCTGGACTCCATCTGTGTCATTTAAGTGACTTAGTCATCGGAATCTACTGTGTACAATGCCAGATTATTCATCTATCTAGTATTGCCAACAATAAGTGGCAGGAGCTGTCCAAGGTTTCTGTCAGGAATCTTTTCGAGTCCTCTTTGAAAATGCTGGCGCCTTCTGCATGAAAAGCATGCATTCTCCTTCCCTTGTGATATTATTATCACCTCCACCACCCATCTGTTTATTTCTATGTCATTTTCCCAGAAAAGTGTGCCTAAAGTGGCTTACAGCTTATCAGATGAACAGTAAGTGTGTGTGTGTGAGAGAGAGTGAGAGAGAGAGAGAATGAATGAATGAATGAATGAATGAATGAATGAAACAAATAATGTCAATATCAGGCTACAGTCTGTATCATACCACATACCGGCAAGAAAACAAATCCTGTGAAATCAGTGGGAGGTTTTTTTGTGTGTGTTTTGTTGTTTTTTGCAAATGCATTTATGCTTGGGATCCAGAGGTTCTCCTCCACTGAATTTAATACATTTTGCTTTCCTTAAATGGCAAGAACTCTCTGATTCATAACACAATGCAAAAGTATGTAGCCTGCCTGCCTTTGCTTGTGTCTTTTTTTTAAAAAAAAAGGAAGAGGAGGAAAAGGAGGAAAAATCTCAACTGGATGGACCTGATTTCCTTCCTTCCTTCCTTCCTTCCTTCCTTCCTTCCTTCCTTCCTTCCTTCTTTTTTATCTTGTACGGTCTTTGATGACATGGAAAACTTGAAGAATCAAGCCATACTTTGGGAGATAATAAAGGCTGATGCCATGCACCCCTTCAGAAAAGAACAAAGGAAACTTTTGAGCATCAGAGTCTTCTCTAGAACACAGAGTTAGAAAAGATTCCATTCATTCCATAGAAGGAAGACAAAACAATAGATTCGCAGGTTATGTGTGGATTGCAGTTGGTGTTATTAATCTAAAAGGTTGGGGAGGGGGAAGGTTCAAGCATGAGATTTGCTAGGCCAATGAATCCATGGGGTGAAATGGGGACATGTTCTGTATATACTCTTCTACCAGCCTATAGCTTTAAAAAGTAGAATTTGCAAATCTCTGGCGGGGTGGGGGGAGGAAATGTAGTCAAATATTCTGGTCCCCCCCCCACTCTTGGATGACAACCTGCATTGGATCCAAATGGTAGATATTTTTAGCAAGCTGAAAATTCTTGAGAGCAAGCTATGACCAAAAGCCGAAGAAGTGCAAAAAGGTAAAACAACATCAGTATGTAAAAACCATGTTAGGAATATTTTCCAAGGTTCTCCTTGATGTATGAGAGCATCTCCTGAGTCAAACTGGGCATCTTCTCATTTAGTAAATATGCACTCACTGTTTTCAGTGCAGAGGGTTGTATGCAGTGCTAGTTCTAAGTGACCAGCACAGAACCCCCAGTCAAAAGTCTGACTGTTAAATCCAGTGCTTTTTTCTAAAAATAAAAATAAAAAAATGTTCAGGGGCACTCTCATTTTCCTACTCATATTGAAATACTGCCCCTCAATGAGGCCAAACTTAGATTCACAAAATGTTTAGGGGTATGCATCCCCCCTGCGTCCCCCCCAGGAAAAAAGCACTGGTTAAATCTCTTTGGGAACTGTAACTCTCTGAAGGGGAAGCCATGACAACTCTCAGCACCCTTGGCAAACTACAGCTCCCAGAATTCTTCAGTGTGAATGTGGTAACTAGGCCATGACATTGTTAACAGTGGTGATGTAGGAGGACAAGTTAACTGCCCTGAGTGGTGAACGACCCTGTAAGAAGGGCCAGGGGTCATTGTCAGCCCAGCCTGAAATGACTGCAAGGCAGTGATGGTTTTTTTCTAATTTATCTTTAATATAGTCAGTGTTAACACCTCCTTGGCTTTTAAATCAGAGCAGGACAAGCTACTGCAAAATGAATGAGTGCAGCCTACCACGTGGGTACAGAGGGGTATTGCCAGCTTGTTCCTCTTTTCATCTTTTAAACGTTGGAGGGTATATATGGTTGTGGTGCGAGAACATATTTTATACTAAATACTGTCAGTTAAAATGCAAAGGCCCTGCATTCTGTTACATGAACGCTTCATGGTCAAACACATTAAACATGACGGGAGCTACTGCCTTATCATTCTCAAGTCATTTGTAATGGCCTTGCAGGGAGTGAATGCCAATGATATATATTTCAGGCAGGCTGGGGCTTTGTATCTTTGTGAAACAGGCACACACTGAATCTGAAATAAATGGGATGCTCGCCAGGGTACCAGGGAAGCAGGGAGAGTTCATGAACTAAATGCCACATGCAGAAATAAAGGCCTGAAGCAGAAAAATAGACCTAAATGCCATATTGTGCTCAGTGGGTGGGTTCACACATGCCGGTTAATCAGTTGATTCATTCAGTATCAAGGGGCAATTTGCATGTGTGAATGAGCCATCACAGTTCAAACATCAGAAGGGGAACGTTGACATTGTATCGCTTCCTGTCACCATAAGCTTACTAGTTATTTCAGGGCCCAGTGTTGATTTTGACCTATGGTGTGAAGCCCTACATGGCTTAGGATGTCAGCACCTAAAGCAGAGATGGGGAACCTGTGTTCCTCCATAGGATGCTGAACTATGAGTCCAATCACCCTGACCATTGACCGAGGAAAGGGATACGGCTCATTGGCAGAGCATCTGCCTTGCACGCAGTTCAATTCCTGGAATCTCCAGGTAGGACTGAGAGAGGCTGTTTGTCTGAAACCCTAGAGTGGCAATGCTAGTCAGTGTGGATAATACTGTGCTAGATGGATGAATGGTCTGAGTCAGCAAAATGCAGTTTTGTCTGTTCCGATGACTATGGTGTCTGAAGCTGATGAGAGTTTAGAGTACCTGTAGTTCAGGGGGTTTTCTGGGTCTTCCATTCTGTGGGATGGAGAGAGAATGCCAGCGTGGTGTAGTTTAAGAGTGGTGGACTCGTAATCTGGTGAACTGGGTTCGCTTCCCTGCTCCTCCACATGCAGCTGCTGGGTGACCTTGGGCTAGTCACACTTTTCTGAAGTCTCTCAGCCCCACTCACCTCACAGAGTGTTTGTTGTGGGGGAGGAAGGGAAAAGGAGATTGTTAGCCGCTCTGAGACTCCTTAAGGGGAGTGAAAGGCAGGATATCAAGTCCAAACTCCTCTTCTTCTTCTTCTTCTTCTTCTTCTTCTTCTTCTTCTTCTTCTTCAGACAGGGAGTTCTGAGTATAGAAGCCTCCCTGAAACAGCAGTGGAAGGTCCACTTCTGCTGCTTCTCCACCAGTGGTGGTCTGACAATGCAGATGGCAAAAGGGGGGATTCCAGGGAGATGTTGGAGGTAGACTGGGAGAGACTTTGACTCCAAAGTCCTCCCATTCTCCTCACACCTCCAGAACGAGGAGGAAATTATATGGCTATTATTGTATTAGTGGTGGTGGCAGTAGCAAAAGGATTTAAATTCCGTGTTTTGATGGTGCGTGAAATAGATAGTTCACACACACATAGCTGAAACATTTTGCAGCACAGGAGAAATCTCTGTTTAATCACAGTATCATTGCCCACAGAATCCCAACAGAAGATAGACTGCCCTTGGGGGTGGAGTGCATAATTTTTTCTCTCACATTAGGACCAAAGGGAACAGAAATCCCTCCCCCCACAAAAAATGGACTGGAAAGGGGGGGTGTAAAAAGAAGATTGGCACTTCCCCTTCTCCTCTCTTAGCCTGAGCTTGGAGGGTTTGGATCTTATCGTATCATATCGTATCGTATTGTATCGTATTGTGTGGTTTGTCTGCTGTGTAAGAGCTGAAGTCCTTCTTACCCAGTCTGGCCAAAAGGAGCCCATGTTGAAATGAAAAGTAAGTCTGTCTGGACTCCAAGCAAACCAATGTCAAAAGAAACTAATGAAAAACTAGTGGGTTTCCTCATATCCATATTCAGCCCTGTCAACAAACCCAAGTGTCAATGCATATTTTAGCATCTAGTCATTCTTAGCTGTAAGAAGTAAGAAAATATTTCCCTTCTTCACATTTACCTTCCTACAATTAACACCTTCCTGAAATACACCTTGGGTTTTTTTTTTTTTTAAAAAAAAAAAAAAAAAAAACACAGGTAAGTTCATTGTAGGTTTCTAAAAGTCAAGTGTAATGTAAAATTAACTTAGAACTATGCAATGGATAGATAGATATTGTTTCTTAATAATGAAAGATGTTGATAGTACACAGTCATATTTGGCATATCATTACCACCCTTGAATGAACTTGATTTAAAACAACAACAACCCTTTAGCTGTTTACTTGTCAGTTTTTTTCATACCCTACCCTTCCTCCTATTCAGAGTCAGGGGCGGGGGTTGGATTCACATAATAAATCATTAAAGCAGCCATCTTTAAAAAACACAACCTTAAAATCACAGTATTACACTAAACAGCTAGTAGAACAGCAACAATAAATATCTAAAAGGGGGGAGCACCCTTCTAACATAAATCACAAAACAAAAGTTTATCCGAGGGTTCCGGTCGGCGCCAGCGCTTTATGGCGGCTCTCTCCCCGAGCTCCGGAGAGAGGGCTGCTTCACGAGTTCGGGTCTGACCGCTACGGCGAAGCGGGGACCCCTAAAATCACAGGCGCGGAAGCCTGTGAACAAGGAGACTCGGCGGGCACCATTTGCGCCCCCCTTTACTGCAAAAGAGCCTTTTTAAAGGCTCCGGAGGAGCATCGGGGGATCGCACGGTGCTGAGAGTCGCTACCCAGCCCGTGGAGTGAAGCCGTGTTGCCATCAGCGGAGAGCGCCGATTCCTTCCTGAAATTTGGACTGAAATTGAACACCCGTAAGTAGGATTGGAAAACTTATCGGGACTCTAAAATAATTGAAATTTGGCTGAAAGTGGGGATGGTAACTAAAGGAAGTCTGCCTCCCCCGGACTGCATGAACTTTTAAAGCAACGGCATGAGAAGCTGCAATTGAAGGAAAAGTAACTCTGAACTGTTTGAACTGTTTAACCTAGACATTGAATTTGAACTACCCCCCCAGCAAGCAGGAGCAGGGGGGGACGAAAAGGGAACTAATTTTAACCTGCATGAGAGGAAAAATTAAGTGAAAATTCCTGCTGTCTCTGACTCTGGGAACGGACTGCCTGGGTGAAGTACTTTGACAGGGGACTGTCAGACTGTCAGACAAGAACTGCTGCAAAGCGGTGACTTTATTGGATACAGTTTTCTTGGACTTTATAGAAATAACACTGTTGCAACTTAAAGATTGAAAGACTGTTGTTAAAAACTTCTCCCCTCTGAGGGCTTTGAGTTTCTTTGTTGCGTTTGCTTATTGGATACAATGATGCTCCCTCTAGAGGGCTGAAAGGTAACAGCTGTAACATAGACTGTTAAAAAACAAGTCACTGGATTTTTCCACTTAAGCTGTTCCTGTGGGAACGACCTTGGGATATGAGTGGCCCTGCAGAAGAGATAGTAACAAGATCTAAGGTTAAAACACAAAAGAAAAGGGCCTCAATAACAGGCTTACTGTCAACAGGCGCAGCTGGACAGGAGAAGGGAATAAACGCATTTATGGATTCAGTGACACAAGCATTGCTTAAAATAAATGAATCTTTAGAAAATTTGACAAAGCAGAGCACAGAGAATACTAAACAACTGACAGAACTTTCAACAAAATTGGACTTGAACACTAAGAGCATTACATCTAATACAGAGACTATAAACAAATTGGTCCAAGAAAACGCTACAATTCGAAAAATAGCGGAAGATGCTAAACTAACTGCAGAAACCACACAGGAAAGTCTAATACCAGTGTGTAAGAAGCTTGACCAGCATGAGGCGGCCTTATCTTTATGGGAGATGCAACGGAAAGAGAAGAATTTAAGATTTAGGTTGGTCCCTGAAAGTGAAGGGGACAACCTAGTGGATTTTCTCACAAAAGAACTTTCAGATTTTTGGCAGGTAAACTTAGAGGAAGAAGAATTCAAGATAACAACTGCCTTCAGATTGGGCAGAAGGCAAGGTAGGAAGATCCCAAGGGATTGCCTGATAACTTTGAGATCTAAAGAGGAAAGAGATAAAATACTAAATTTGCATTACCAGAGAACTCTTCAGATTCAAAATGTCTCTGTGCAGATTTACAAGGACATCCCTAAATATATTTTGGAGGTAAGAACATACTTTAAGAATCTGGTTGACCTGCTGAAGAGGAACAATATACCTTTTAGGTGGGAATTTCCACAAGGTTTGTCTTTCAACTTCAAAGGAAAGAAAGTTAAAATAAGAACAGTGCAAGATAAAGAACAATTCCTGGACAGAAACGAGGAGGACCTTATGAAAGGAGTGTTAGAATCAACGTCTGAAACAGATCTTGGAAACTTGACTTTTGGACTCAAGTCACCAACGGAAGAAGATCAGCCGCAGGGAGCGGCTGGAGGTAACTAAACAATAATGTCTCTGCAATTTCTAACTTGGAACTGTAATGGACTGAACCTTCCCAGAAAAAGGCGTGAGGTATTTCATATTTTGAAAAGAGAACAATTGGATTTGATATGCTTACAAGAAACCCACGTGACAAGGGTACACAGAAGATTGCTTATAAACAAAAGACTAGGACAGGAATTTATTTCGTCGGATAAAGTTAAGAAAAGAGGAGTGGTGATTTATGCAAAGGAGAAATTGGCCCCAAAATTGATCTTTAAAGATGAACATGGAAGAATTTTGGCAATTGAGATACAAATCCAAGGAGAAAAATTTTTGACAGTTGGCATTTATGCTCCAAACGAAGGGAAGGCAGAATTCTACAAGAAATTGCATGAGACATTAATGGACTATTTGGATTACAAGGTGATCTTGTTAGGAGATATGAATGGCGTTGTCTCTACCAACATGGATAAAGCACAAAGACAGGTGGTTTCTAAAGATGGGAGACTACCTAAGACCTTCTTTGAAATGACTGAAAATATGGACTTGATTGATATCTGGAGAACAAGAAACCCTCTTGAGAGAGAGGGAACATTCTTTTCAGAGGCACAGATGACATGGACAAGAATAGATCAAATATGGATTACTAGTGGAATGGCTCCAAGGATAAAAAAAGTGGAAATCTGCCCAAAAACATGCTCCGACCATAACGCAGTGAAGATGGAAATGAAACTGACAACAGCTGGTTCCTTCAGATGGAGAATGAATGACACCCTATTTAAAGATGTTGAGATTTACAAAAAGGCCCAAAAAACTTTGAAGGACTATTTTGAGATAAATCTGAGGACAGAGGTTGAGAAAAGAGTGATTTGGGACGCAAGCAAGGCCGTGATGCGAGGTTTCCTTATACAACAGAATTCTTTAAAGAGAAAGAAACAAAATGAGAAGAAAGATAAGATTTTGGAAAAAATAAAAGAAGGAGAAAAGAAATTGAGGTCTAAACCAAAGTCTCATGAGATTCTGAGAGAAATCAAGTTTTATCAGATGCAATATATGGAATTGATGAATCAGGAGATAGAATGGAAAATTAAGCAAATGAGACAGAAGTCATTTGAATCAGCGGACAAATGTGGGAAACTTCTAGCATGGCAATTGAAGAAGAGACAGAAATTAAATACAGTCACAAGTTTGGAGGTGGATGGAAAGAACATTTTTAAACCAAATGAGATCAGCAATTGTTTTCAGAGTTATTTCAGAAGATTATATGCACAAGGGCCAGAAAATGAAGGAGATATAGAAGATTTTCTTAAGAAGTATGGATTACAAAAAAATTCGCAACAAAGTATGTTGATCTTAAACGAGAAAATAACAGATAAAGAAATAGAGGGTGCCATTCAAAATATGCAACTAGGGAAATCTCCAGGGCCAGATGGACTAACCTCCAGATACTATAAAACATTGAAGGAATGGCTAATACAGCCGCTCAAGGAGGTTTGTAATGAAATATTAGAGGGGGAAAAGGCACCTGAATCGTGGAAAGAAGCTTTTATTACACTTATACCAAAGACTGAAACTGAAAAAAATCAGATTAAGAACTACCACCCTATATCATTACTTAATGTGGATTATAAAATATTTGCTGATATTTTGGCAAAAAGATTGAAGAGGGTTTTAGTGGAGGAGATTCACAAAGACCAGGCAGGCTTTCTCCCAGGAAGACATTTATCAGAGAATGTAAGGAATATAATTGACATTATGGAGCTGTTAACTGTAAATATTAATACAAAAGCAGTGTTGATTTTTGTGGATGCGGAGAAAGCCTTTGACAATATTTCTTGGAACTTTATGAAAAAGAATCTCCATGGGATGGGGGTAGGTCAAAGTTTTGAAAATGGTATAGGTGCAATATATTCTGAACAAAAGGCAAAGTTAATTGTAAACAATGTGGTTACTGATGAACTTTCTATAGAAAAAGGGACACGGCAAGGGTGCCCAATATCCCCATTACTTTTTATATCAGTCCTGGAGGTTCTGTTGAACATGATTAGGGGGGACCAGCTGGTAAAAGGAGTTCAGGTCGGCGCCAGACAGTACAAATTGAAGGCATTTGCAGATGACTTAGTATTGACTTTACAAGAGCCGGACACTAGTACAAAAAGAGTTTTAGAGTTGATCCAAATCTTTGGTCAGGTGGCAGGATTTAAGCTGAATAAACAAAAAACTAAAGTTTTGGAAAAGAATTTAACAAATGTTGAAAGAGAGAAATTTCAAAATGAAACTGGGCTAATGGTGGCAAAGAAAGTAAAATATTTGGGGATTAACATGACATCTAAAAATGTGAATTTATTTAAAGATAATTATGATAAATGTTGGATAGAGGTTAAGAAAGATCTAGAGATATGGTCGAATTTGAAGCTTTCCTTGTTAGGCCGAATTGCAGTGATCAAAATGAATGTATTGCCTAGAATGTTATTTTTGTTTCAGACATTACAAATTGTGGATAATCATAGAATCATAGAATCATAGAATCATAGAGTTGGAAGAGACCACAAGGGCCATCGAGTCCAACCCCCTGCCAAGCAGGATAAACTAGATTGCTTCAAGAAGTGGCAGAAAGATATATCTAAATTTGTCTGGCAGGGCAAAAAGCCCAGAATAAAATTTAAGATACTTACTGATGCAAAAGAAAGAGGGGGGGGGGTTGCCCTGCCGGACCTAAGATTGTATTATGAATCAGCAGCTTTTTGCTGGCTGAAAGATTGGCTACTTCTTGAGAATGCAGACATTCTGGATTTGGAAGGATTTGATAATAGGTTTGGTTGGCATGCATATTTATGGTACGACAAGGTTAAAATTCATAAGGGATTCAAAAACCATATTGTTAGGAAAGCATTATACAATGTTTGGATTCGATATAAGGATTTGCTGGAAAATAAAACCCCTAGGTGGTTATCACCTATGGAAGCCAAGGAGGTGAAGAAATTCAACATGGAATCTAAATGGCCAAAATACTTTGAAATTTTAGAACAAGAAAGTGGTAAATTTAAACTACAGAGCTATGAGAAAATAAAATCTAAAGTACGAGACTGGCTCCATTATTATCAAATAATGGAGACTTTTAAACAAGACAGGAAAATTGGATTCCAGGTGGAGAAATCGAAACTAGAAACAGAATTGTTAGAACCCAATACTAAGAATTTATCAAGAATGTATAACCTGTTGCTGAAGTGGAATACAATAGATGAAACTGTTAAGCCAGCTATGATTAAATGGGCACAGGACATAGGCCATGACATTATGTTTGCTGACTGGGAACAGTTATGGACCACCGGTATTAAATTTACGGCATGTAATGCCTTAAAAGAAAATATTATGAAAATGATTTATAGGTGGTACATGACCCCAGTCAAGCTTGCGAAGATTTATCACCTGCCCAATAATAAATGTTGGAAATGTAATGAAGCTGAAGGTACCTTCTTTCACCTTTGGTGGACCTGCCCAAGGATTAAGGCCTTCTGGGAAATGATTTATAATGAAATTAAGAAGGTACTTAAATGTACTTTTCACAAGAAACCGGAGGCATTTCTCCTGGGCATGGTCGGCCAATTGGTGTTAAGGAGGGATAAGACTTTTTTTATGTACGCCACTACAGCAGCAAGGATCCTTTTAGCAAAGTATTGGAAGACACAAGAACTACCCACACTGGAAGAATGGAAGACGAAAGTGATTGACTTTATGGGACTGGCAGAAATGACCGGCAGAATCCGCGACCAAGAGAAAGAGACAGTGGAGGAAGATTGGAAGAAGTTTAAAGTATACCTTAAGAACTGTTGTAAAATAGAGGAGTGATAAAATGTCAAGGGGAAGGAAGATGCAGAATTGCAGCTAAAACTGTTTGATGATTCAAGGTAAAATTGAGAATGACAATGAGCTTAAACTTAATTGGCAAAAAGGGTTGTTGGAAAACTGTAAAACAAGGATGCAAAAAGGGTGAGGTATGGGGAAATCCGAGAAAGGAGGCTTATGAAAATGAGGTTAAGAAATGATATCTTTGTATGTGTTTGTATTTGTTGATGTTTGTGTGTTGTTGTTGTTTTGTGTTAAAAATTGGAAAATTAATAAAAATTATTATATATAAAAAAAAAAGTTTATCCAAAGGCTTAGCTGGGCAAAAAAAATTTCAGCTGGCGTTTAAATGCGTCAACTTGCTATGAGCTTAGCAGAATGTTTGCAGGGAGGTAGGGATGGGATGTCAGAGAATTCTGATAGAAACATAAAGGGGAGCAGGAATTTCTCATATAATAAAATAATTTATTATTTATACCCCACCTATCTGGCTGGGTTTCCCCAGCCACTCTGGGCGGCTTCCAACTGAATATTAAAAACAATACAGCACCAGACATTAAAAACTTCCCTAAACAGGGCTGCCTTCATTTGTATTTTAAAAGTAAAATAGTTGTTTATTGCCTTGACATCTGCTGGGAGGGCGTTCCACAGGGCGGGCGCCACTACTGAGAAGGCCCTCTGCCTGGTTCCCTGTAACCTCACTTCTTGCAGTGAGGGAACCGCCAGAACGCCCTTGGCACTGGACCTCAGTGATGGGGGTGGAGATGCTCCTTCAGGTATACAGGACCGAGGTCTTATTCATCATCATTGTTTGCACAACTACAGAGGAAAAACAGCAATATAATAAAAGGACATTTCATTTAAATGTAACTTAATATAATAACAAATGTTGTGCTAGCACCATAGCATACATCAGCCAACTGTAGAGCACCCCTGAACCCAAATGCCTGTTATCAAAACTCCACTAGTATTGGTTCTGAGGGGGGTGAGCATCCCAGAGCCACGGTGCCAATATCCATCCATCCATCCATTTAATGTATTTATTTATTGTATTTATAGCTCCATTCACACTGCCCAGGCTTGCGCCCCTGGGAGGTCACCTCGGTGCAGTTTGGCTTCACCTCCGGAGGTGCACTCCATTGACAGACAGATGCCAACAACAGTATAGCCCACCTTTTTTCCGGCAAGGTGCTCAGGGCAGCACATGGTTCATCCTCTCCTCAATTAATCCACACAACAACCATATAAGGTAAGTTAGGCTGAGAAGCCCAAGGTCACCCAGTGAGCTTCATGAGGAGGAGGAGGAGGAGTTTGGATTTGATATCCCGCCTTTCACTCCCCTTCAGGAGTCTCAAAGCGGCTAACAATCTCCTTTCCCTACCTCCCCCACAACAAACACTCTGTGAGGTGAGTGGGGCTGAGAGACTTCAGAGAAGTGTGACTAGCCCAAGGTCACCCAGCAGCTGCATGTGGAGGAGCGGAGACGCGAACCCGGATCCCCAGATTACATGACTACCGCTCTTAACCACTACACCACACTGGCTCCACACTGACTGAGTGGCAATTCAAGCTCTGGCCTCCCAGGTTCTAGTCCAACACTCTAACCCATGGGTAGGCAAACTAAGGCCCAACCGCCTTCTAAATCCGGCCCACAGACGGTCCAGGAATCAGCGTGTTTTTACATGAGTACAATGTATGCTTTCATTTAAAATGCATCTCTGTTTTATTTGCGGAGCATAGGAATTCCCCCCCAAAAAAATATATATATATAGTCCAGCCCCCCACAAAGTCTGAGGGACAGTGGACCGGCCCCCTGTTGAAAAAGTTTGCTGACCCCTGCTCTAACCACTACTCCATGCTGAGAATTGAGAATTCCCTCTGATGAGTTGCTACAGACTTCATCTCAAAGCACTGAGTTCTCTGTGAAGAGGGAGTGAGTGCTAAGCCACTCTGGGAATTGTAGCTCTGTGAGAGGAATAAGGGTCTCCTAACAACCCTCAGCATCCTTAACAAACTACTGTTTCAAGGATTCAGGGTGAGGGAAACCATTCCTTTTTAATGTGGTATAATACTGCTTTAAACATGTAGTGCAGATGAGGGCTTATATCTTGAATTCAGTGGGGGGAAACATTTGCCTCTGGCCCGTCTCCTTTTATTTCATCACGGTATTACTGATGCATTATGTTAATTGCATTTTCTCTCTTCACTTCCTAGACCCAAGCTAGGCAGATGAGCCTGCAGTGGATTGGTGAAGAATGTGCAAGAAAGGAAAGGAACTGGTGACGTTCACAAATTGGATGGCACTTCACATTTTGTTAATTTCACTTAAACACATTCTGCTCTGATGGGTGGAGGAATGGTGGGGAAAGTCCAGACCTGTATATGCAGTTCTCTGATGTGAGCAGAAATTGCTCTTCCTGGCTCTGGACAAGAAAGAAAGCAAAATGCCATTATCTGTCTCATCAGCAGAGATATAGCAGAGTCCCCACTCTCATCCTCAAGAATAATAGGTGCATTAAAACTAACTGCAGTGATTAAATAGCAGGAAAGAGTTATACATGTTAGAAATAGTTGAAATTTGGTTACCCAATGTGTTTTAAAAACAATTAGAAATCTCTGGGAAAGGATAGCAATGTAGATCTTCTCCTTTGAATCACAATCTGATTGCATTTAGTGTTCAATAATGTTTAATATTCAGTATTTGTCACTAATTCAGACCGAAGAGGACTTTAGCTGAAAATAGATTGAATGCATTTATATATTTATATAGATTTGTATTATGTGTTCTTCTATTTTGTTCCTTGAATGCTTTTCTCTTATAATCACTGATAAATAATATTGTATAATAGATTGATCTGGAAAGAAAAAGGGGGCAGAATAGATATTTCAAAATCTAGTAGAATGAAAAGCTACTGATGTTTAAATAGCTTTAGACATGTCAGCTTCAGCTGGTAGCTTATGAACACAACCACGTCAGCAGGAATATTTATATATATTTTAAATTTTCTTTAGCATATTTTTCATGCCAACTAGGATCATCAAATGCATAGATCCAGGTTCAGGACCCGCCTGAGGGTAGTGTGTCTCTCCTGAAGCATCCTGTTAACATCTCCATCAATATGATCAATTTATAGAAGAGTTATGGATTTATGGAAATTAACAAAATTGTCATCACGGAAGCTGGTTTCCATGTGCCAGTCACTCTTACTTGATTGGGGCAGAAATCGTGAAAATAGCATCAGGTTATCAAAACATTTTGATTTCCTTGCAATTAGTTGAAATGATTGACTCAGTATTTTGATAGTAATTAATACCTAAATGTATCACTCGCACATCACCAAAAGAAAGTTGAAGTTTAGTCTGGAGCACCTATTTGACATATGATAAGCCGTGATGGCCTGCAAAACTCTACATTTGTTGGAACCACCAAGTGCCACTTTGAGGAGATCAAGGTGTGAACAAAATTATTATCCTTACCATAACTTCTTGAGAGGCAGTAAGCACATGTGTGGACTGGGTAGCCACACCACTGAGATCAGACGTCCATACCTGCAGAGTGAATGACTTGCCAATCAGGAATCATATGTTTGCATGTGTCAGGTACTGCTAACTACTGCCCCATGTGGTGAAGCGCATAACTGCAGCCTCTTAGCAAAACCCAGACTCTTGGTTAGCCATCCCTGCCAAGGTGTCCTCCTGACCAGGAATAAGTACAAGAGGGTTTGGTGTCTCACTGCTGGTTAGCTTGAGCAATGAAGTCTACCTGAGCTCTGCTTGTTTTTCTAGACATGCCCTTCAGAACTGTTTTCTGGTTTCTCTAGTCCTGGCTCACTCCCTTCAATCCAGCATGGGGCTGGGGTGACCTGATAAGGGATGGGGGTAGAAATAGGATTGAGTTCACATGTAAAGAAGAAGAAGAAGAAGAAGAAGAAGAAGAAGAAGAAGAAGAAGAAGAGGAGGAGTAGTTTGGATTTGATATCCCGCCTTTCACTTCGTTTAAGGAGTTTCAAAGCGGCTAACATTCTCCTTTCCCTTCCTCCCCCACAACAAACACTCTGTGAGGTGAGTGGGGCTGAGAGACTTCAGAGAAGTGTGACTGGCCCAAGGTCACCCAGCAGCTGCATGTGGAGGAGTGGAGACGCGAACCCGGTTCCCCAGATTACGAGACTACCGCTCTTAACCACTACACCACACTGGCTCTACACCACACTGGCACAAAGGCAAACCTATGCAATTCACACTTTCTGAAAAACATACAAACTGAAGAACGGCTGCCCTTTGAAATAGACATTTCTCTGAATTTTTCATTACAGTTCTCCAGCCAAGTAATGTGTCAAAGAATGCATAAAGTAGAGTAAAATGTGCATTAAAATGACTATATCAGTGTGCTATATCAGAAAACCCACTTAAGTCAGAAAACCCAATTGAGTCAATAGGTGGAGGGGACAAGGTGATATAGGAATGTGGACAACTGCACTGTGAGAGTCTACTGTTCCAGATCTGGGAAGCAGGATGGGGGTGGATTTGTATGACAGCTTTGGAGAATAACCCCAACTTCCAGGTTCTAGTTATGACAGGTTTAATTAATGCTTTTTTGTATTTTTCTGCAAAGTTAATTGGTGTTTCTAACATACACCCAGTATGACTTACTTTATGGCTTTTCTGTTTCATATTGTTTTGATTCATTTGTTGCATGTATTATGTCTCTACTGTACATTTCTTTTGCACTAAGAAGTGTTGCTCTTACACATTAATTCTTTATTATCATGAGTGGCTTTGAGCTCAGCTTCATCACAGGGGAAGCGGCATACAAATATTAAGTAAACTGTTAAAAAGACAAATTTATGATTGAAACCTTTGGGGAAACTTGGAGAAAATGAAAATGACATATTTATCTCTATCATTGACGCTCTCGTTATATCCAATTGGATCATGGTTTCCCCCTCAATTGCCTTGCATTGATGACCTGCAGTTCCTGCAGTTTTCTTCAGTGGAAGAGGGGGAATGATTTAGTTCCTCGGCCCCACCAAATGCTGTCAAGGGCTACTGAACAGTACGATTATGTTCCACCTCCACTGCCAGAGATGTGAAGCTTCTGTATACCAGTCACTAGGAATCGCAGGTGGGCAAAACACTGTTGTGCTCATGTCCGGCTTGCAGGCTTCCCATGGACACCTGTTTGGCCATTGTGAGGAGAGGATGCTGGACTAGATGAGCCATTGACCTGATCCAGCATGCTCATCATGTGTTCTTATGCTTCCAAAGCTGATCTGGCTTACCATTGTCTGACAATGTGCATGGCATAATAAAGGAGCGCAAACCACTCTGTAGATGCTACACTAGATAAAATGTTGTTGGAATAACATGTCCAACAGGTCAGTCATGATCTACTGGTTGATTGTGAAGGTGTTGTAGGTCAATCGCTGGATGTTTTCAGTTGATCCCAAAAAAAAGCTCAATAACTGTTGCCAATGAAAATGGGTAGATCACTGCCAGTTTTTTTATACTGGGAGTAGATCGTAGTCTACTGATGTCGGGAAAGATGAAGGGCACAAGGAGAAGGGGATGACAGAGGACGAGATGGTTGGGCAGTGTTCTCGAAGGTACCAGCATGAGTTTGACCAAACTGCAGGAGGCAGTGGAAGACAGGCATGCCTGGCGTGCTCTGGTCCATGGGGTCACAAGAGTCGGACACGACTAAATGACAAAACAGCAAGATCTCTTGGAAATTGGCTGTGCCTGACATATACCAACAATTTTGTTTTCAGAATCCCTCACCAGACTCCACTGATAGCATCTGCCTACATTCTGATCTTCTTCTTTCTTCTTCATAGATCACTTATACCCAAGTAAGATTGTCTTCCATGAACATGGTCTTAACAGTGAGTCCGTAGGTGATTGTGGAGGCCAATTCTGGATCCACACGTTCTCCCACAGCAGGGACTTTGGAAAGGCTGCTCTGCAGTTGGAGTGCTCACAGGCCAGTGTTTCCTAATTGTCAGTGTTTATATTACATTTTAAAAGATTTGCCTTGAGATAGTCTTTAAACATAAGATGCCTAAGTCTTCCCTGCTCAATATGTTGTAACTGTGCGGCAGAAGAATCATGCTTTCTGGATGCTTCCCAAAATCATACCAGTGTGAACCTAAGTAGCCCAGATCTGCCAGCTTGCCTCTGCCCATTCCACCTGAAGTACCCATTCTCCCATCACTGTGCTGTTCAAATACTTTGTTTGTAAAACGTGCCTGTTCTTAACTGAGTCTAGCCATCCATGCAACACAACCAGCTAAGGAGCTCTTCCAATTAGGAAAGGCTCAGTCACCACGAGGCACTTTTACAACATTGTGCCTACTCACAGGACCAGAGTCTATGAAGTCAAAAAGAAACATTTAGAGAACGGATTACTCTGATTCCGTCTGAAAGAACACATAATAAACCAAAACAAAAATATAATCTAAGAAGGGTCTTAGCCCCTTTCTACACAAATATGTAACAATCAGGCACCACATTTACTTATGAAGATCTAGAGAGGAAAAGTATCCACCCATTATCTTTTGCAGAGATTTCCTCTGTTACATTGCATGTGTAACATAATTAATGGCACAATCCGACATGTTTCAATAGGACCTATTTTCTCCCAGAAATGAATAAAGGAATGATTGGAGGGCAAATGGAGTGGCTTTTTGCAGTGAGTGCTAACAATAAGAGACACACACAATTCTTATTATCTGCTATTAGCTTGGGCTTTCAGGTGGGAGAAAAACACCTCCTTGGCTCATTCATTGTACCATCTTAGCAACACCCCCCCTCTGAAATATGACAGGTGGTGGGGAGGCAGAGAAGGTGATTATTATTCTTAATTTCATGTTGCATTATAGTTTTTTTTAGAAACTAACCTTTCAAAGGGTTACTTATGAAACCTTTGTTCTTTTAAAAACAAACTCTTAGATGCATCTCAGAGGCTTAATTATATATGCCCCCCCCCAATGTGGATATATGTGAAAGAAATGTATAGCCATGCACAGGAAAGGGGAAGAAATTTGATACAGTTCACATTTAAAGGTGAATCTACTGAAATCACACTTTCTAAAACAATGTATTATCTGAAACATAGCTGTCCTTTGAAATTCGCACTTCTCTGAATTGTGCAATGGAGTTCCCTAGCTAAGTAATGCGCCCCAAAATCCCTATATTAGTGAAAACAGCATACAAAATGTCAGGGGAAACTGCAAAAGTGAGTATATAAGGCAAAATGACATACTAAAATTTTGAATATTATAGAGAACCATAGTAAAATGCTGATGAATTTTCATGAGGACCCTTGTTGTTGTTCCATTCTCAGATTGGCTGAGCAGAATGGGATTTATTCCTTTGCTTTGTTCCATGGGTCACAGGAGAAGCTAGTATGGCCATCTGAACTTAGAAAGGTTGGCGGGGATGTAGTCAGTTTGGCAGGAATGTGCAGGAAAGGGAACAGGAAGGAAGACCACTTTTCCGGGTGAACAGCAATTCCAGAGACTTGCATTTGGGGCTAGTGAACCCATGGACAGGACATGGGTCACTTTTGAGAGCAACCTTGTCTCACACATTATTTAGCCTTTGAAGAAATCATCTGAGTGTGAGAACAAGTGCAGTCATGTAGAACTGGATTGAAACCTGGGATTGCTGGGTTCATATTTCACCTCTGCCATAGTGCCCATTAGGCAAGTTGCTCTTTGCCTCAGTGCTCCACCTGGGAATTGAGAGCAACAGGGGTCCATTCCACAGCACCATAAAAGGCTGTAGCACAATTCCAACATAAAATGTGCTATGCTGATGATAAACAGTAGAGTCCATAGGTCAATGTCCTTATGATGATAATAGCTAATCTACTTGGGTTTTTCCTTTACTCTGATGCACAGTAGGTTCATATAAGTCTGGCTTTGTCTTTCCAGCTACAGACATTCCTACCTTTCACGCTGCAAGTCTCTAACCTGACAGCCATTTCTTTGCCACTACATCTGCACCTGAGCCAGCAATCAATCTGGTAGTATTTTATCCTCATTTCCACAAGATGACACCAGCCGTGGCCTTTTTTTCCAGTCTTCTTATAATGCTTCGGCACACACACTTCTGTGGTGGTAACCGAGGGCAGCACTTTGGCACCGAGCCCAGAACAAGTTGACCCTGCTGTTGTACTGACTATGCAGATTATATTAACATATATCAAGCACCAGCACAGCACCCATACAGTGAACCTTGTTAAAAATGATGTTGACCAACTTCCTTATGGTAAGTAAATTATCCTATTCTCTCTCTCTCTCTCTCTCTCTCTCTCTCTCTCTCTCTCCCTCTCCCTCTCCCTCTCCCTCTTTATCTATGAACAAATTGCAACTTACAAATGTGTTTTGATGTTTGCCACAAAATAGTTTATGCACATAAATAGATGTGAATTTCACAACCTTGTGCCAATACTCATATCAGCAAGCTTATGAACTTTACATTTATTTTTATTCTATATTCCTAGTAATCTGGATGGGGAGGGACCAAAACAGACCATTAAACTGTAAGCTGTCATTACTAAGAGCTGAACCTTGCTATGACTTTCACAGCTTTCCATTCCCAGTGCAAAACACACTCCTTTCACTTTTTAAAAATTAAAAAAAACCAGTCTCGCTGTGACTCATGTGTTTTCTAGAGATCTGTATATTACGCAATATGAAGGAAAGGCCATTCAGATGCATTCAAATGGCCAACCATTGCATTAACTGTAGTAAGCTGTAATGTGTGAACAGGGCTTCATTGTCAGGCCCATGTCTAAATTCCAATAGCAGTTCTCCTGGCAGCTGACCAGCAGAAGTAACCAACACAACATCCTGCAGATGCTGTTGTGCTCCAGTTCCCGTTGGCCATGCTAGCTGAGGCTGAGAGTTGGAGTCCAACAACTTCAGGAGGGCCACAGGTTGTCCAACACTGGCTTATGACTATTTGGCCATGGTGGCACTCCAGCAGTGAGTTTAGTTAAGAAAATGACCTTCATCTTCAACGCCATACATGAACAAACAGCCAGTTGCCCTGCCTTATTTAAGCTCCCTGTTTTTGCTTGCAGATCTTGTGATCAGCACAGTAGAGCATTGCTTTAGAATCACCACTCTACCTTGTATTCCCTCTTGCCGGGATAACTTTCCCCAAACCCGCCTCATATTGCTTCACCCAAAACAATGACTTGGGAGCTCACTATTAGCACAATTTCAGGAGTGCTTCAAATTCAGCTAATGCCCACCTGAGGCATTAGGAAGAATGTAGAGAAACTGCTAAGTGATGGCCCCAAGGAAAGTGCTGCTCTGTTAAGCACAATGCCATTCAGCACATTAGTAGATGAAATTTGGGCTATCTTTTTTCAGGCTTGCACCACAGAAAAAATCCCCTAAAGTTCTTTTGGAGCTGAGCTAGAGAAAATCAACAGCTTGCCTCCTACTTTGGAGCTGTCCCTGGTGCTGAGAGTCCCTGCTTCCTACCCTGATACTGTCATCATTGGCTAAGAGTTATCTGAGCCATCTGTCCTGGTCATTGGTACAGCCATTGACTGTCCCCTTGTTCCTGGTCATACAGTTGAGGGTTGCAACTAGTGCTCTGTAGGTTTTGCACCCCACCAGCTCAGGACATTTCTGAATCTTGGATTATCTTCCTTCCTTCAAGATCTTGGCCCTGGAGGTGGTCTCCACCCACCTCCCTGCCTTAAGCAGTCTGATGCATACCCATGGGCATGATCCACCAAGAAAGTGGCACTCAAGCCAGCAAGACCTTTACTCATAGGAGAGCTTGCTAACATCCTTTGCTGATTATACCTTGAGCTCATTAGCAAGCGAGTATAATAATCAGTGAAGGCCAACAAACATGGCATTATAAACTGAATTGCTCCCGAGCCTCAGATTCATTAGGCTACAGATAACTTCCAATCATCATCCCCTTAGCAACGTTCCAGCATCTACAGAAATGGTGCAACTTGACTTGCACCAGTGCTGAGCCAAATTAGCATCAATTAGCATCTAAATTGCATTCTGAAACGAGTGCATTAATATAGGCACACCATTTATAGTCCCCTCCCTGGCGATTTGTCTCGTGCTACGGATTTCGCAGACAACGGCCATCCATCCGACTTGCAAGGACTGCTAGCCCCCATCGGCGTAGGTGGCATGCGCTGATTAAAGGAAAATTCATGCTGGTTTTGTTTAAATTTACGGCAGAGCTTGGCATGTATTTTATAACAGATATCCGGCTTTGCGGCTGTAGTCCAAGGGCCAAATCACAACCTGATTTACAACCAGCTCTCCATGATTGGTTCCTTTGGATGTGTTTGCCAGGAGCATGTTTGGCCCCATATATCACTATGAATGTGTTACACTCATAACTCTCCGTGGCATGACATGTCTTGATTGATTTCATTGATATTCAGTGCCCAAAATCCTCCATTAAGTGCAAAGGGAAATTGTAAGGTCAGACCAGTTTCACAACCCCCAAACAAGTTTAAAAACAAACTTTATGTTTCATCTGCTGCTCTCTGGCCACCTTAACCCTCTCTATAGTAAAAGGTGGGATATGAATATTATAGACACATAAAACCAAAGTTGGAAAGAGCAGCAGAGCATTCTCAAAGGAGCCCGCCCTTGTACACAGCCTCCCTCTGCTGGCAATACTTCTCAGTCTGTGCCTGTAAAATGCTGCATTTACTTTGATTACTGGCAGTTCAGGGATGTTGGTGGACTGGAAAACCAAAGGCAAACTGTTTCAAAGTTTTGTAAAATCTCCGGTACAGAAAGTACCAAGTTAACTGGCTGGACCTCACCACAAAACAGATGGAAATCTTAATAGCTGGATGCTATCATTCCTTTTCACAAGGCAGGTTTTGAACATCAGGCACGCAACCTTTTCTTTTTAATTCAATAATTTGATGCACTCCTGCAATTGCAACGATAGCTAGGAACTACTACGATATACACAAACAACACCAAGCAAACAATTAGCACCATTAACACTGACATTGTTCATAGGAAGAAGGTCCCCTTCTCAAAGATGATCAGAGCTGATGAAGATCTTCTCATATGTTTCTTTCTCTTCCATTATGATTTATGAATACAGCCTTGTTTGGTGACCTTTTGGATGTTGAAGAATGATCAGCTATGACCCTGAGCTGTGCCTTTTCAGTGGTAGCACCTAAGTTGTGAAGCCGTTCAAAATGAAAAACTGTCTTAGGACAGAATTGCCCTTTGAGTGTGGCACAGGGCTGCCACTAGAAATGGCAGACTTGTGTTGACTTCTCTTTTCCCCCATAAGATTTAGACTCATGTATCTCATGATGTGATCCCATCATGAGGAAAAACCATAGCTCAGTGGTAGAGCATCTGCTTTGTGGGTATAAAGTCCCAGGTTCAATCCCCGGTTATCTCCAGGTAGGGCTGGGAGAGAACCCTGCCTGAACCCCTGGAAATTTGCTGCCAATGTAGACAATGCTGACTTATATTGTTCAGTGGTTTCCCCTCAGTATAAGGCACCTTCCTATGTTTCTGTCACATTGTATATTATTGTTTCCCCTCTCCCTGCATTGCTTTGCATGTAATTCTATTGAAAAGCAACAAAGAAAATACAAATAAGTAAATGCATTTTGGTTCAGCCATTACAAATGCTCTGCTTTCCACACTCTGGCCTCTCAATGCAGTACTTGTGGGATTGCTGCAGAGAGGTCTCCTTCGCCCTGGTGGTGCCAAGCTCAGAATCCAGCCACCCCCACAAAGCCCAACTCCACCTATATCAAGGAAAGCTCATATGGATATGCGGTTCGTTGGCAGTGCATGGAAAGGCTTAAAAGAGGCACTTAGACATATCTAGAAAGGCTCTCATGCTGCAGTCATAACTATTTAAAATTGCTCATGATACACAGGCTAATGAAACAAAAGCAGCAGCAGGATGAAAAGGCGTAATTAAACTTCACAGAGCCACAAACAAATTAGAGTTGCAAAAAGGACAGAGCATGGCAAACTATCAGTGTCCTTAGAGAAGGCTTCCAAGGAACAGCTGGGTGAAAATGAAGCACTCTTGGTTGTAGTTTACTAATTGGCACGGGGTGGGGGTTCAAAATTACAGCAGCACATGAAAGTGAGAAAGATCCAAACAGAATTCAGATTCACCCGCTGAACATCGGGGATGTTCGGCTTCTTTTCTGAGCACATGTAAAGGTCTCAGGCTCCAAAATTGTTCCAGATAGGTTCAAAAGACTTATCGGTCCTGGCATGCTCCTGATGATCAACTACAATACCCATGAGGATCAGATGCCTTGCACATCCTAGATGGGCACAGGAGACTTCCCTGCAGGCTACTGGTTTCCTCATTCTCAGTGTCAATGGTAGGAATCCTCAGGCTCAGGTTTCCTACAATGGTAGGAATCCTCCAAGCCTCTCTATCTGGCCCTTGAAGTGGCCACACCATGCATTTGACCTTGAACTCTAATGCCTCTCTTTGGATGGAGACCAGAGAGGGGTGTATGAGTGTGTGCAGAAATTAGCCTACAGTACAAAGGTAATTTTTA
Organism: Podarcis cretensis; assembly: GCF_951804945.1. Classification (NCBI taxonomy): domain Eukaryota; kingdom Metazoa; phylum Chordata; class Lepidosauria; order Squamata; family Lacertidae; genus Podarcis; species Podarcis cretensis. The sequence goes on along the minus strand of NC_137181.1, from coordinate 16,004,258 downwards.
TTTTCACCACCCCATCTAATTTTGCTTCTGGCCCTTCCAGCCTCTCGCAGGAGACCCTCAGAAGGTGGCCCAGAAGAGAATGGAGTCCTTGTACCAAAAATAATCGCCCCTGAAGCAGGTTATAAATGGGACGGGACGGGATGGTCAACTCTATCTTGGTTAAGTGCTGAGTATAGGGAGATTTCATGGTTGGTATCATACTCCCCAAGATGCCCATCAATGCAATATTGCTGGAAGCTTCTAGTAATGGATGTGGTGGTAGGAATGGCCCTAACTAGGTTAAAATTGCCTAGAATCATTCTCAGATTTCTATGAAATTACATCAGGGGTTGAATAGGGACTAGAGGCTTTCCTCTGAAGTAATTCATCGAAAAACATGTTAATTTCAGATAGCTAATAGATGCCTTCTTAAATAATGTGTTATTCAAATAGATTCAGTTTGAATTGGATATGAACCTAGGACTAGTGGTTATGTCTGGGGCAGGGTGGGGCGGTAACACAAGAGTGCTCTTGACATGTAAACATGCTGCACACCAGTTTTCATAAACATATGAGAAACAACACCTCCAGACTATTAATTGTTGCATCTAAAACTTAAAACTGCAATGCTTTAAAAGAACTAACAGCCCTACTGAGATGTTTATGGCAGAATGTAAAGAGCAATAACAGCATGATAAAAATGATGTAGGGTTACGAAACAATACTCCACATTTGGTATTCTAGGGAGAAGTAATCAGCTTTTTTTTTTATTAGCAGGAAATATACAGCCCAATTTCTCAAGAATTATGAAGAATACATGCTGTTTCTAAAGACGCCAACAGCATTAAACCTCTTGCCTCTACCTTGTAAGTGGGAGGAAAAATGATTTTCATCTGAATCTGGTCAGTTTTGGGAAATCTCCATTTTACACAGAAACACTTTAAACCATCTCCCATCAGCACCAGCCCCCAATAGTGAGGGATGATGGGAGTTGGAGTCCATCAACTCCTATTCCACACCAGCTTGTGAAGTTCAGTGATAGAGTATCTGCTATGAAAGCAGAGGGCCCCAGGTTAAACCTCTGGTATCTCTACGTAGGACTTTAAAAGATTCCTGCCTGGAGAGCTGCTGCCAGTCAGTGTCAATGATATTGAGCTAGATCAGTGTGCCCCAATCCAGTGCCCTCCAGATTTTTGGACTCCAAATCCTTTCAGCCCAAGCCAGCATGACCAGTAGTCAAGGAAGATGGACACTGTAACCCAAAACATCAGGTTGTGGAAAGTTTACTGGGTGGAACAATGGTTTGACTTAGTATATGATAGTGTAGCCTTTCAGACCTTTCCCATGGTTGGATGTGCGTTGCTCCCAGGAGGGAGGAAGGAGTGAATGGACACCGAGGGTTGGTTCAGAGAAAGAGTTTATTTCTGCTTCCTAGGATAGGAGAAAGGCACCGTGTGATCAATCACTGCGAGCACACCTAAAGAGCAGTTACATACAGCTTATATCCCCTTCAGGAATATACAGCTTATATTCCCCCTCCCCAGGAATCCAGCCTCATGAGTTTGTACATGTAAATTTGCATCCTTGAGCATGAGTAAAAATTCCTGTTTCTGTACTCTTATCTTGGGGTAAAGGTCACCCAACTATAGGGGTACTCCTGGTGCCATCTTTGGGCGCGGGGGCTGACAGGCTTGTCTTTCAAGGTCTGTGCGTCAGCATGGTCAGGATATTTACAACCGATAAGACCCAGATCCGCCATCCTGTCTCTACTCAGAACTGACAAGGCCATCCATTAAGCCTTCATGGACTGATAAAGGAGAAGGCCATCCTGTCATCCTTGCTCTGGTTTGTGTTATGCAGCTCACGCTAATGTATTTTAGCTAATGGATCCTTGAGGAAAGAATTTGGGAAATTTTGGGGCCCAGTTCGGGTGACTGCACAGTCAGGTTTGGGTAACCTGTTCCTTCAATAGCTTATATGAGTATCATAGAGCACTCTTGGGAGTGTTGTAAGATAGTCACTCATTTCATTCAGGCCAAGATTGTTTGGCTTCTCATGAACTGGGAGTCCATCCTAAAACACACCTAATACTCACCAGTGGTTGCACACTGCAGGGGAAGACTGTGTATTTCAGGGAATCATGTCTGCCATTACCAATCTCATTGAAGAAACCTTGAGAAGCTTCCAAGGAACTTTCAAGATGTCACTGGAATGCATTTTAGAAACCACCGCTTTAGGGGCAGAAGTTAAACTTCGAAGCACACATGTCTGGATGGAACTCCTCATCCTTTCTGCACAGAAGCTTCACAAATTTTAAGGAGCGCTGTCAAATGATGGAAGCGCTTCCTGTTGATCACTGCCTCTAAGCCAATGAATGTGCTGATGAAATTCAGATACATTAGCACGTTACCAAAACAGGTTTCCTGTCTGAGGTACTCGTGGAAGGGGGCTAGGAAGCTTTTGTTTATTAAATTGCAACTTACCGTTCGGTTTTAGAAGAAAAAGGTCACCTTTTGTTGTTTCCATTCCCTTAATTACACTAACATGCCCACGCCAAAAATAACCTTCAAAAATAAACAAATGTGCACTTAATTCTCAGTCTCACTGATAAGCATTTGTCTTAGTTGATTAAAATTGAACCCTTCCCCCTGAATTAATCAATTAGGGGAAAGATCTAGTCCATCTGTGATGTGTGGCTGCGCATGTCCAGCCTTGATGTGCGAGCAGGGTGTTGGTAGGTGAATACCATTTACAGAGCACTGCACATTCCAGAAGAAGTAAGGATGGGTGTTGTGGGGGATATGCAAGCCCATGAGACCTTGCAAGGACATGATGGAGATATGTGAGCCCCAGTCCCAGTGCTACTGGGCAAAGTTGCCCTGCAGGCAGATTGTGCCTGGAACGCAGATTCTCCCCCCAAATCCCTCATCTATGATTTTACCACTCACACATTCTGACCCTTTATCAGATTTTCTTTGCCTTGCTGATTATAGCTCTGCATTATCAATGATAATTCTCATGACCTTTTGCTCAATTCTTATCTGGTAACTAATCACATTCACTAGGGAGAAAATTCAGTTTATCTCTCTCAGAAGGGATGCTTGGCCCTCATTTTAAATCTTACATCGTGGGATTCATCTATGAAAACTGAAAGGATGTTAAACCCAGTTGTACTCTATTCACTGCCCCAATGTAAAAGCTATTCTTTGAAACTTTCTATTGTTGATAAAAGGAATCGTAAGATGATCTCATCAACAATTGGGTAGAGAAGCATTTTGGCTTTATAGATAGGAACAATGATTTAACGTTCTCTAATTGTAACCTAAGAATAATCGAGGTTCCTTCTCATCATCTTGACTGTCAACACCAAATACTGGAAAAGATTATTCTTCTTTTAAAAAACATTTTGTTGGTTTTGGTTACTGGGCTGCTGGTGAGACTGCAAGGTGCACCCAGAGATAAGCATTCCAAATTTTTGAAGAGCTTGATAAGACTTAAAAAAAAAAAAATCTTCCTGAAAGTACTTGTTCCAGAAAGGTTTTCTTGGAGATTTTCTAGCTGTGCTTGTTTGTTTATCTGTTTCTCTATTTATTTATTTATTTATTTATCTATCTATCCATCCATCCATCCATTTGCTGTAGTCAGTGAAAATAACAGCACCTAGCATTGACAACTGGAGTGGAATTAGGCATTGCACATGGAGTGGAAAAAGAGCCTCATTATAAACCAGTGATTAAAGAAACTAACTATGGTGCCAAAGTTTGTCATTACCTGGCTTGTAAGGTGAGCTCAGGCAGCTCAGCACTCTGCAGAAATAGGAACTGAGCATCATTTCCCCCAGAAAAGATCTTCTCCAATTCAGAATAATTACCTTGCAATCCTGTACATAGCTACCCAGAAGTAAGCCCCAGAGAGTTCAATGGGACTCATTCCCAGGTAATAGGATTGCAAGATATATGTGCTTTTGCAGAGTATACTGTCCACAGCCATTTTTAAACATATTCACTTATAATTCTTCCTCTTCTTCACATGTGTAACGTCACAAATGGTGCATTTAAAATAAATATACAGTGGTACCTTGGGTTAAGAACTTAATTCGTTCTGGAGGTCCGTTTTTAACCTGAAACTGTTCTTAACCTGAGGTACCAATTAAGCTAATGGGGCCTCCTGCTGCTGCTGCGACGTCACCACACGATTTCTGTTCTCATCCTGAAGCAAAGTTCTTAACCAGAGGTACTATTTCTGAGTTAGCAGAGTCTGTAACCTGAAGTGTCTGTAACCTGAAGCATCTGTAACCTGAGGTACCACTGTATAAAATAAGCTATATAGAATATATGAGCTGGGTCTGTGTAACAGGTTTTCTCCATTGTGTGTGTGTGCGTGTTAAGATGCAGATTATACCTGCCTCATTCTTTTCAATTCCTCCACCATCTGCAGCCCTTCCTTGATGCATGACTTTCCTGAGGAGAACTTAGAAGCTGAACTGGGGAAGAAGGACTGGGAAATTCCTTCTGTACGAATGTCCTTCCATAAGCATTGCTTTGGGTCCTGGTTCCTAAGTAAGGCAAACAAACCACTGCATCTCTCTTAAAATAAGCATACTTGCTAAATAAGGCCCAGTGTTAAATATAGATTCTGTACATAAACAGAAAATGATTCATATCAATAAGAAAAGGAGGGGGGAGACACTGAACCTGTTAAACTAGAATAACAGAATTGTAGATTTGGAAGCGACTCATCTAGTCCAAACTCCTGCAATGCAGGAATCTCAACTAAAGCATCCTGACAGATGTCCGTCCAACCTCAGATTAAAAATTTCCAAGGAAGGAGAGCCCATCACCTTCCAAAGGAGACAGTTCCACTGTCAAACAACTTTTACTGTCAGAAAGTTCTTCCTAATATTTAGTTGGACTCTCCTTTTCTTGTAACATGAAGCCATTGGTTCGGGTCCTATTCTCCAAAGCAGGCTAAAACAAGTTTGCTCCATCTTCCATGTGATAGCCTTTGAGATATTTGAAGATGGCTATCATATCTCCTCTCAGTCTCCTCTTTTCCAAGCCAAACATACACAACTCCCTCAGCCATTTCTCATAAGGCTTGGTTTCCAGATCCTTGACCGTCTTGGTTGCCCACCTCTGCACATGTTTCAGCATGTCAATATCCTTTTTGAATTGTGGTTCCCAGAACTGGACACAGTACTGCAGATGTGGTCTGACCATGGCAGAATGGAGTGGTGCTATTGATCAGGGCACTGTACTTTTGTTGCTGTAGCCTGCAATAGCTTTCTCTTTTTGGCTGCTGGATCACACTGTTGACTCGTGTTAGGCTTGTGGGCTACTAAGACTCCTAGATCTTTTCCACATGTACTACTGGAAAGCCAGATGTTCCCCATCTTAAATTTGTGCAGTTGGTTCTTCCTGCCTAAGTGTAGAACTGTACGTTTGTCCCTACTGAAATTCATTTTGTTTTGGCTCAGTTCTCCAGTCCATTAAGGTCATCTTGCATTCCAATTCTGTCATCTGTGGCATTAGTTACCCCTCCCAGTTTGGTGTCACCTGCAAATTGGATGAGCATCCTCTTGATTCCTTCATTCAAGTCATTTATAAGGATGTTGAACAACAACAGGCCCAGGATGACACAATTAGATACAACTGAGAGATTTGCAAGTAGTTTCTGAATTGCAGCTGTGTGCAGGAGTAGACAGAAGGACCATTTTGCTCCCAATGTCTTTGTGGTGACCCTGTAATTTCAAACTGTCTGATTTCATTACTGCTACTAAGGAAATTCAATTAGTTCATGAGACTCCACTCAAAGCTCACACCTTTCGTTTATGTCTAGTGTAACTGGGGAGAGCAGTCTCATGTGCATACAATACTGTGCTTAGAGAACATGCATCATTTTAAGAAAATATATCTTTTTGCTAATTGTATTTTCAATGAATGTGTGAAGCATTCACACCTTTGTCTTTGGAATCTGGGAAGGGGCTTCTGAATGTAACGGAAGACACCACTCGCTGAAACGAAAACAGAAGCAGACATTGTTGCTGTTTAATATTCAGACGAAAAGCATTGTGGATGTCATTTCAAAATTTCCATGTGCTGGAAAATCTTAATTGGCATTGTCATTATAACTGGTCAAAACAGCACTTGCTATATGAATGAAAAATTAAAAATAAGTTTCACAGTTTTTGAATGAAATGGAAATGACATTTCTCTTGAACGAAAATTGGAGTTTACGATGCTCTAATGTTGGGAAATGTCAAAACAGTTGTGACGTCTTTGAGGCAAAAATTAAGAATTGCAAAATGGTAGTGACATTTCATGAAATTCCACATCTTTCTCAATGACAGCGTCTTTCAAAAGCCATTGTCATACAGAGCTAAAACCAGAGCGCCCTCTTATTCAACTGCACATTGCATATTTATGGCATCTCTTCTGAAACTTCAGAGGGCTTTGCAACTTATTCAAAGCCAGGCTGAGTGCTTGCAGGATTGGAAGCTAACATATCCACTTTGCACCAGAAGGTCATTGGCTCACAGTTCAAAATTTATTGAAGGAAAAGGGAAATGACCAAGAAAATCATGCTCCGCTTGATATCAAAGCGGTCAGATAGAGTGTATGTTTGTACAATTTTCAAATTCAGAGGAAACAGGCTCAAAAAGACTTGTGACATGGAATGGAACTAGGCTGATCCATCCATCACTCTGGAAAATGGGAGGAATTCAAAATCTTGCTTGGATGTTTATATTTTGTTTATCGCTTTCCCACTTGTGTCTTGCCTCTTTCCCTGTGATTGACATGGCAAGATTCATCCAACAAGAGCGTCATAAGGACAATCTTAGACTGCTCTCAGATTCACAATGAAAATACAACTTCTTATCTAAATAACATGGCAATGTAAAAAAGCAACTGTTGCCTCAGATTAAATAGCATGTTGATCTGCCTGCCAGTCCCTCACGTGCCAAACAATTTGCTTTAATTAATTTTCCCGATGCAGTAACAATGCTATTAGAAATCATCCCGAGAAAGGCAAACAGCCTGATTGCTTAGTGCAGTGAGGTCGTTTCACTTAAACAAACACTTCCGTTAATGTTCCTTCCCAAAGAATCTGCATCCCGACGCACAGCATAAAAGCTCGGTCCCCTGGCACTCACTCACCTGAAACTCTTATGCCACTAATATTTAAAATGGCTGGAATGAGACTTAATAACACAGATTGCAATGGAACACACACATGGATATTTGAAAACCCACCGAGAACACTTACCAAGGTGGAAATTTAAATGCACGTATAATTATGGCACAATGCGATAAAGAGAGGCTGTGTGCGAGAAGCCTGATCAGAAGCTCGGAAACGCGATACATGCTGGGCTCACAATGTGCACTGAGCAAATTGTAGGGGTTTTTAATATATAAAGTTCTCTGGTTTCAGACTAACATTAGAGAAATGCAGCACTTAAGACCAGAAGCCACAAATGGAGGAATCAACAGCCATGATGGCATAAATCCTGCAGAAGACACCCAAATCAGTCCAGTGGTGGTATGTGTGATGGGTGGGGGGAGGGACAGTTGCCAGCAAAGCAGCTACAGTCTGGTGCCAATGGCCACATTCATACCAATCATTTAAAGCACTATGATGCAACCTTAAACTGTCGTGGCTTCCCCCAAAGAATTCTGGGAGTTGTTTCATTAGAGTGCTGAGAGTTGTTAGGAGGGCCCTATTCTCCTCCCAGAGCTACAGTTCCCAGAATGCCCTGTGAAGAAGGACTGGTTTTTAAACCATTCTGGGAACTGTAGCTCTGTGAGCAGAAGAGGGTCCTCCTAACAACTCTCAGCACTCTTAACAAACCGCAGTTCCCAGAATCCTTTGGGGAAGCCATGATGGTTTAAAATACAACCATAGTGCTTTAAATGGACGGCTTGAATGGGTCCTAAATATCTATTGGCTGGGAGGAAGAAGCAGAGAAAGGAACAGTAGAAAATATTCACTGAATGGTTCACAGCGGACAAAAAGTCCATAGCATTGGTGCACCCTTGAGCAGGGCTACATGCTATAGAACTCTTGAGGCAATTGGAAGAGATTTGAGTTAGACATGGAAGAACGGGAGCTGCCACAATATGTGGCATTGTGGGTTGCTCCTGTTCAGCGTTCAAGCCAGAAGTGGCTCGCCAGGTGGGGTGAAGCCACTACATTAGAACATAGAACAGACCAATGGCCCATCTGGTTCAGTATTCATGTTCTCACAGTAGCCACCCAAATGCCTGTGTGAAGCCCACAAGCAGCGCCCAAGCACATGATCACTTTCTCCTCCTGTGGTTTCCAGTAACTGGTAACTGTGGAGGCAGAGCATAGCCCTTGTGGCTGGTAGCCACTGATAGACAGATAGCCTCAATGAATTTGTCCAATCCACTTTTAAAGCCATTCCTGCCCCCTGTGGGAGCAAGTTTCATAGTTTAACTATGGGCCGCATGGAGAAATACTTTCATTTATCTGCCCTGAATGTCCCAACACTCTGTTTCACTGGATACCCATGAGTTCTACTGTTAGCAGGTGGGTCACTGTAATTATTATTATTATTATTATTATTATTATTATTATTATTATTATTATTATTACCCCACCCATCTGGCTGGGTTTCCCCAGCCACTCTGGGTGGCTCCCAACAGATTAAAAACACAATAAAACATCAAACATTAACAGCTCCCTAAACAGGGCTGCCTTCAGATGCCTTCTAAAAGTCAGATAGTTGTTTATTTCCTTGACATCTGATGGGAGAGCTTTCCACAGGGCGGGCGTCACTACCAAGAAGGCCCTGTGCCTGGTTCTCTGTAGCTTTGCTTCTCACAGTGAGGGAACTGCCAGAAGGCGCTCAAAGCTGGACCTCAGTGTCCGGGCTGGATGATGGAGGTGGAGATGCTCCTTCAGCTATTCAGGGCCAAGGCCGTTTTGGGGCTTTAAAGGTCAACACCAACACTTTGAATTGTGCTCGGAAACGTACTGTTGCTTACAGAGTTTGTGGGTGGGGGGTAGTCAGGTCGTCTCCCTCCCAGTCAGCAACAACAAGCCATCTGCCACTTCCGGTGCCAACCAGCCATATTCTTTCCCAGAATTCTTCATTCCATTTCACTGGTTTTTGTCTCCTGCCCCCAGCATCCTCATTGTGCCCTTTAGGGTAATTTTTTTGTACTTACACAAGTTTTTGAGTTATCTTCAAGCACGCAACCCTTTTCTTTTCTCGGTGGCCCACTCAGCAGCTGAGTTCACAATTGGAAGGAAGAACAGGTTACACAGATGATTTTATGCATTTATTTTAGGCCTTTGTATTTTAAGCATTTACAGGCTGCCCTTCAACAAGTTCCCAAGGTGACTTATATAAACAGAATAGTAAAAAACAAGGAAAGAAGAAAATGTGGTTTTTAAAAAATACAACATAGAATAAAAGCAACAGCAGGGATTTTGTGTTCCATATGAGGGCTGCATGTGTATTTATTATTGCTGGTTAACATCGGAACCTAAGAGCATCACCTGCTGGGTCAGATGAATGGCCCATGTAGTCCAGCATCCTGTTTCTCCCAGTGAACAACCAGATGCCTATGGCAAACCCAGAAGAAGGACCTGTCTTGGTGCAAGAGCACTCTCTCTCCACACACACACACACACACACACACACACACACACACAGTGATTCCCAGCACTTCAGCAGTGGAGGTAGAACATAACGAGGATGTCTAGTAACCACTGATATAGTTTTGCCTTCCATGAATTTGCCTAATGCTCTTTTAATGTTGTATTAATGTTGTGGTTTTATGGAAGGTTTTGCATTGTACTCTGTTTCAGCTCAGTCAATGGAGCATGAGATTCTTAATCTCAGGGTTGCGGGTTCGAGCCCCACGTTGGGGAAAAGATTCCTGCATTGCAGGAGGTTGGACTAGATTACCCTTGTGGTCCCTTCCAACTCTACAGTTTGATGATTATTGTCCGAATTACATCTATAATTGTGTAAACCACCTGGGGGGTACTACTCATAAAGGCAGCCTATAATATTTAGATAGATAGATAGGTAGGTAGGTAGGTAGATAGATAGATGATAGATAGATAGATGATAGATAGATAGATAGAGATAGATAGATGATAGACAGATAGATAGATGATAGATAGATAGATAGATAGATGATAGATAGATAGATAGATATAGATAGATAGAGATAGATAGAGATAGATAGAGATAGATAGATAGAGATAGAGATAGAGATAGAAGATAGATAGATGATAGATAGATAGATGATAGATGATAGATAGATAGATGATAGATAGATAGATAGATAGATAGATAGATAGATAGATAGATAGATGATAGATAGATAGATATAGATCGATAGATGATAGATATACGGTAGATAGATGATAGATATACGGTAGATAGATGATAGATAGATAGACAGACAGATATAGATAGATAGATGATAGATAGATAGATGATAGATAGATAGATAGATAGATAGATAGATGATAGATGATAGATAGATAGATGATAGATAGATAGAGGGGGAGAGAGAGAGAGAGATTAAAAAGCAGCAGAAAATAATTGGGAAAGGCTCAGTTCCTGGATTTTTTTAAAAAAAGATCTCTGCCTGTCATTAAAAGGTAAGCAGCAAGCCAGCCTTTCTAGGAGAGTACAGTGGTACCTCAGGTTACATACACTTCAGGTTACAGACGCTTCAGGTTACAGACTCCACTAACCCAGAAATAGTACCTCGGGTTAAGAACTTTGCTTCAGGATGGGAACAGAAATCGTGCTCCAGCAGGGCGGTGGCAGCAGGAGGCCCCATTAGCTAAAGTGGTGCTTCAGGTTATGAACAGTTTCAGGTTAAGAATGGACCTCCGGAACAAATTAAGTACTTAACCCGAGGTACCACTGTATTCCATAAATAGGGCTCCACCAATGAAAATACACCATCCTCAGTGACCACCTGGTGGGTGTACTCAGAGAATGACTTCAGATGGAGTTCATAAAGTCCAGATAGGCAGTACACAAACAGAAGACTTCAGATAGGTTCTCCATGTAGGGGGAGGTTTTGACATTTGCGGATAGGCCATAGCTCAGTGGCAGAGCATTTGTTTTGCATGCAGAAGGTCCCGGGGTCAACATCTCAAGGCACAGCTGGTCATATCCCTGTTGCATTCAGAGGGGAACTGATCTGACTTGAACTTACAGTCCTTGGCCTGAAATCCTGGAGAGCCACAATACTGAGCTAGTTGGACCAGTGCGCTGACTCAGGATAATGGAGCTTCCTCTGGTGCTTTCAAATGAACAAATGCCGGGTGCATTCTGAGATGGTACAGCCATGCGAAAGGCCTCTGCCACAAGAGGGCCTGCACCCCTGAATTAAAATAAGGTGGGTCAACCTTCTCAGAGGAGAAAAAGTCTCTTCACATCTCTGCTCTTACCTATGAAGACAGGGACAGATGGTGTCTCTAGGGTGAGGAGAATCCAAATGGCAATACAGTGGTACCTCTGGTTACGTACTTAATTCGTTCCGGAGGTCCGCTCTTAACCTGAAACTGTTCTTAACCTGAACTGTTCTTAACTTTAGCTAATGGGGCCTCCCACTGCTGCTGTGCCGCCGCCGCACAATTTCTGTTCTCATCCTGAAGCCAAGTTCTTAAACCGAGGTAGTATTTCTGGGTTAGCAGAGTCTGTAACCTGAAGCGTATGTAACCTGAGGTACCACTGTAGTAACTATCTCAAATTCCTATCTATAACACACACACACACACACACACACACACACACAGGGAGAGATTGAGAAAGAAAGAGACTCTGGATACACATTTTAATTTCATGAAAGAGTAATGGCCGTAGGAATGATGCTGCTGCTGCGGTCATCATTTCAGTCTTAATGTGCAGTTAAGCACTTTACCTTCCCACAGATGGAAGAAAAAGCAGAAAGGTATAAAAGGCCTAGGAACAGTGAAAGAAAGAAAGAAAGAAAGAAAGAAAGAAAGAAAGAAAGAAAGAAAGAGTGCATTTGTTTTCCCAGACAAAGTGCCTTTTCTAACCTGTGAGGGTTTAGTGGTGCTTGCAAGGCGTATCAGCTCTCTCCAATTCATTTCGAAAATGCATGCCACACTCGCAAGCTTAGAGGGAGCTTAATTACAATCAATGGAATAATTAAATGGAGGGGAATGTGCAATAGAGAACAGAAATGAATAGGAAGCATATGCGTAAGTACACCTTTGGGCAAATGCATTAGAAGCACAAGACTGTCATTACCCCTCTCAAATCATATCTCTATTTGCTTACGTGTCTGGGAAAGGGCAGGCATACAAATAAAGCTCATGAATGCAAATGCTGAATTATGTTGAAGCAGGGGTGTGTGTTTTCCCCCCAATGAAGGCTATTCCTCCCCCCCCCCCAAAAGGGCTTATTTTCATTTTCCAAGTACAGTGGTGCCCCGCAAGACGAATGCCTCGCAAGACGGAAAACTCGCTAGACGAAAGAGTTTTCCGTTTTGGAGGTGCTTCGCAAAACGAATTTCCTATGGGCTTGCTTCGCAAGACGAAAATGCCTTGCGAGTTCCTGCGGGTTTTTTCCCTTCACCCCCCCCCCTTTTTCTAAGCCGCTAAGCCGCTCATCCGCTAAGCCACTAAGCCGCTAAAAGCCACTAAAAGCCGCTAAAAGCCGTTAAGCCGCTAATAGCGCTAATCCGCTAAGCCGTCAATGGGCTTGCTTCGCAAGACGAAGAAACCGCTAGACGAAGAGACTCGCGGAACGGATTCTTTTCGTCTTGCGAGGCACCACTGTATATGAAAAAGAAGTATTGCTCTCAGTTTGCTCCAGGTATGTTGTCAATACTGAAATTAGGGGTGCCCTGACTGTTAAAAAATTATGGGAGGCATTCAAGCACATACCAGTATTTGTGGTTTGCCCCGTAAAAGTGGGTTAAAAGGGCTCTGTCACCCTAGCAGAACAAACTTTGGAGGCATTGAAAACTGTGGGTTGAACAGATGACAAATAGGAAGACGTTGTGGGGTGCCCCAAACAACTCAGGATGAATGTGGGATGAGCGTCCTTTGTTATATAACCTCTCCGCAGACAAATCAAGGGAAGTAATAGACAGATCAAGGGAAGTAATAGTGCCACTGTATTCTGCTCTGGTCAGACCTCACCTGGAGTACTGTGTCCAGTTCTGGGCACCACAGTTCAAGAAGGACACTGACAAACTGGAATGTGTCCAGACGAGGGCAACCAAAATGGTCAACTGCCCAAAGATTAAGGCCTTCTGGGAAATGATTTATAATGAGATTAAGAAAGCACTTAAATGCACCTTTCATAAGAAACCAGAGGCATTTCTCTTGGGTATGGTCGGCCAGCTGGTGCCGAAGAAGGATAAAAATTTCTTTTTGTACGCTACTACGGCAGCAAGGATTCTTCTAGCAAAGTATTGGAAGACACAAGAGCTACCCACGCTGGAGGAATGGCAGGCGAAAGTGATCGACTTTATGGGACTGGCAGAAATGACCGGCAGAATCCGCGACCAAGAGAAAGAGACTGTGGAAGAAGATTGGAAGAAGTTTAAAATATATCTTAAGAGCTACTATAAAATTGAGGAGTGCTAAAATGCTAAGGAAGAGGAAGACGTAGAACTACAGCGGTAAATTTTGCTTAGTTTAGGGTGAAATTGAAAAGGAGAATGAATTTATATTTAATTGGCTAAAAGGGTGGTTGAACAATTGTTAAAAAAAAGGATGCAAAAAGGGGAAGGTATGGGGAAGTCCGAGAAAAGAGGCTTATGGAAATAAGGTTAAGAAATTATGATTTTTTGTGTTTGTTTTCATGTTGTTTTTGTTGTGTTTGTTAAAAATTGGAAAATTAATAAAAATTTTATTTAAAAAAAACAAAAAAAACCAAAATGGTCAAAGGCCTGGAAACAATGCCTTATGAGGAACGGCTAAGGGAGCTGGGCATGTTTAGCCTGGAGAAGAGGAGGTTAAGGGGTGATATGATAGCCATGTTCAAATATATAAAAGGGTGTCACATAGAGGAGGGAGAAAGGTTGTTTTCTGCTGCTCCAGAGAAGCGGACACGGAGCAATGGTTCCAAACTACAAGAAAGAAGATTCCACCTAAACATTAGGAAGAGCTTCCTGACAGTAAGAGCTGTTCGACAGTGGAATTTGCTGCCAAGGAGTGTGGTGGAGTCTCCTTCTTTGGAGGTCTTTAAGCAGAGGCTTGACAACCATATGTCAGGAGTGCTCTGATGGTGTTTCCTGCTTGGCAGGGGGTTGTACTCGATGGCCCTTGTGGTCTCTTCCAACTCTATGATTCTATGATTCTATTCTATGATTCTATGAAATCAGAACAAATACCCAGTAAAGACCAGACGAAGTCTAGCCTCCACGTAAGCTATGTGCAAACAAATCAGGATGCATCCTCAGTAAACAGGTCATCCGGATGGACCTTAGTAGGCTTGCCTTGAAATTTAAGCAATATCCTCTTCTTACTCCTCCTCCTCCTTCCTCTCCCTTCCTCCTCCCCTGTTTAGGTGTAGAACATGCACAGGAGCCAAGTTGGGCATACTCAGCTCCATAACCATCTCCATCGTTCTCCAAATTGTGGATGGCAAAGGTGGTCTGAAGCAGAGAGCCTCCCTACTCATAGGAATTACCCACCCAGTTTAGAACCCTTCAGAAACAGGGTTCCAAATCAGGTGGGTGCTCCTTTCTGAGTAAAGGAAGCTCCTCACTTTGGACCTTTACCTCTGTAGGTGTGATGGCCTGGGACTCGGGATCCGACTCGGAACCGGAGGAGTCTCAGTCCACACCGGATCCTTTGCCTCAGGCGGCATCTGGGCCAAGTCTGGGGCCTGATTCTGAAGAGCCCCAGTCTGCACATGTTCCCCTGCAACAAGCACCAGCTGGGCCGAGTCAGGGGCCTGAGCCTGCCCTGGCTCCAGATGTGGGGATTACCTTGTTGCCTTCAGCTGGGCCATCACTTACAGCTGCTCCACTACCAGTTTGGTCAGGAGAGACTGAGGCAGCCTCTGGGTCTAGTAACCCACCGACATCTCCCGAGCTGCAGAGACTAAGGTCCGAGAGAAGGGGAGACCTGAGTACTCGCAGGAGGAGTGCTTGCCTTCGGGTGAAACAGGGAGGTGAGTCACCAGGGGATCAGGACTGGCCGTTACCCCATCAGAGATAAAAGGCTGTCGGACCCCACCCCAGGTTGTGGGAGCAACATTGCTGTTTGCCAGAACCTGCCTGAGAGCCTGTGCCTGGCCTTGCCTAGTATTCTGCCTCGTGTCCTGCTTTGGCCCTGTTGGACTGACTCCTTGCAGAACCCTTGGATTTGGGACTGGACCTGGACTGTGTTACTCGGGATACCCCTGGGCCCAGCACAGTAAGTTGGAGGGCAATTGTGGGAGGAGCCAATCACATTCATACCCACTTTACTTGCTTGTGTATAGGTTTTGCACATGAGCTAAATGTCCATGTGAGGCTTCTTTATCCCTGGTAGCATGTCACGTATCTCAGGAGATGGACTTATGGAGGGAAGGGACGGAAGATCATGCCCACTCCCTTACAATACTCATGTGTCGATCCATGAATGCAAAGCATGCTATGGCATTTCAAGTCAACATAACCTCATAGCAGGTTTCCCTCCCTCCCCAGGTTAGCAAAGGATTAGATTCAGCATCTCATAGAAGCTGTCAGGCACTTAAATAACTATTTCAGGTTCCTTTCCCTGCCAGTCCCCGCCCCCCAATTTTATAGGAATAATTGGCATAAACTGAGCATTAAAAAGTGTTGGTGCTGACCTTTAAAGCCCTAAATGGCCTTGGCTCAGTATACTTGAAGGAGCGTCTCCACCCCCATCATTCAGCCCGGACACTGAGGTCCAGCGCCAATGGCCTTCTGGCGGTTACCTCCCTGTGAGAAATGAGGTCACAGGGAACCAGGCAGAGGGTCTTCTCAGTAGTGGTGCCCGCCCTGTGCAACACCCTACCATCAGATGTCAAGGAAATAAACAACTATCTGACTTCTGGAAGACATCTGAAGGCTGCCCTGTTTAGGAAAGTTTTTAATGTTTGGTGTTTTAAATATTCTGTTGGGAGCCGCCCAGAGTAGCTGTGGAGGCCCCACCAGATGGGTGGGGTATAAGTAATAAATAATTATTATTATCATCATCATCGAGCAATACTTCAAATTATATTGCAGAGAGGAGAAAAGAGAAGTGTTGAAGACCAGGCGGTGGCTGTAGGAGACCCTGGGCAGGAACAGGCCCTGGGTTTGGTGGGTGGGAGGGAAAGATATAGCTGGTGGGGTATAGGCAGGCCTGTCAGGAGCTGGAGTTTGAGGGTTTTCTGGGGGCGAGGAGGTTATGAGGGTGGCAGGTGGATGCTGGAGCTAGTTGGGCTTTGCAGGGATTTCCTGTATCATGGAAAACTTTGGTGGCGGCAGTGATATTGATGTAGCACATGTTGGATGGATGGTATCTGAGCAATGTTGGATGGTATGGGGTATCTTTCCAGGTAAAAAGACCATGCCTACCAGGGGTGAGGAGCCTGTGATCCTTTTGATGTTGTTGGAATGCAACTCCCATTATTGATGATCACCAGCCATTCTGGTTGGGGCTGATGAGAGTTGAGTCCCAAAGCAACTGGCATACACCCATCCTTACAGCACCTTTCTCGCCTCATACTATCCTTTCACCATTTCATCACTAAGAAAGGCATACCAGGAAGGTAATGAATGCAGAAGAATTGAAACTGAGGCCCAACTCTATCCACTGAACAAGTTTATCCTGTTGAACAGCAAAAGTACACTTTGTTAACATTTCAGCAGAATAATCTGTTTGCTTAACCGGTGGAGTTAAAAGGAAAATAATGCTGGGATATACATTTTAATTCATCTTTGTAATATTGACAACCGTGCATGTTCCCTGAGGAAACGTCCTGCTATGCTATCCATTTCACACTGGTTACCATAAGCCCTGAGGGCCCGGCTGTTGAATCGGATTGATGAGCTTTGTTATGGTTATATAAGAGCCCAATAAATTAAGTGCCTCTTTTTTTAAAAAAAAAAAAAAAAGAAGACGATAGGAAACATTATGTGCAGGATTTTTGAAGGGGAAAAAGTCCCCTCTGTCAAGAAAGTGACTCAGGCCTGTCTGAGGCCTTGAATTTGTCCACTGAAATGTCCACCATTTTATGTCTTTGAGCAACAGACTTTGGCCCTATCACACCGCAAAGTGCTTATGGAGGAGAAAAAATCCATCCTGATCAAGGAGGAAAGGACTATCAGTGGCAGTAATGTGCTCAAATCCTGCTTGTGAGTTTCTCACAGGCATCTTGGTAGCAACTCTGAGAACAAGATGCTGGACTAGATGGGGGCATTGGCCTCATCCAGCAGGCTCTTCATATGTTCTGATAATGCTATGATTTTGTGATGCTATTGTTGATGGTGGTTTCATGCATTTCAGTAAAAACAGTTTATCCTGGTTGAAAGCATTTAACTTGGGCAGTGTGGTGTAGTGGTTAAGAGCAGTAGTCTCATAATCTGGTGAACCAGGTTCGATTCCCTGCTCCTCCACATGCAGCTGCTGGGTGACCTTGGGCTAGTCACACTTCTCTGAAGTCTCTCAGCCCCACTCACCTCACAGAGTGTTTGTTGTGGGGGAGGAAGGGAAAGGAGATTGTCAGCCGCTTTGAGACTCCTTCGGGTAGTGATAAAGCGGGATATCAAATCCAA
Source organism: Podarcis cretensis (assembly GCF_951804945.1). Lineage (NCBI taxonomy): Eukaryota > Metazoa > Chordata > Lepidosauria > Squamata > Lacertidae > Podarcis > Podarcis cretensis. Next base: position 15,986,529 of record NC_137181.1, on the reverse strand, counting down.
ACTACTACTACTACTACTACTACTACTACTACTACTCCTCTTCTTCTTCTTCTTCTTCTTCTTCTTCTTCTTCTTCATGCATTTCAGGAAAAACAGTTTATCCTGGTTGAAAGCATTTAATTTGGACAGATTTAGACATACCGTCTGCCAACCCTCCCCCTGTCTTCCCTGCTGCCTCTCCCTTCTCCCTTCTGATAAGCTACCATGACCCACCTGTCAGGAAGCTGAGGGAGCAGCTCTGCTCCAGCTGGAGATCCATTTCTGATAACTAGTCTGTCTTCTTTCCCTCCTAGAAGTCAACAGGGAATGGTGCTACTTAAATATACCACTAGTGTGTGCTTTGCCAATCTGTGATGTTAATGTTTGGCTGTTTATATTTTCTCTTTGCCAATGTTGACTTTTACACCAAACTCTGTGGTCATCATCTGAGAGTCTCCACCACCTGACAGGAGAAAGGAAACAGGTATTTTTGGTTTGTTTGTGCCCCTTCTGTGGAATACCCTCCATAGAAAGGCTCTCCTGGTGCCAACTTCTGTGCCATTCCAGTAGCAGGCAAACATCTGTTTTCCCCATCTGCCTGGCCATTTCTGGATGTCATATAAGTTAGTTGTGGTTATGATTTGATACTGATTATGTTGGATTTGGAGGGGGGTTGCCTTAATTTGGCAGCTTTGATAACAATGATTAGGACTCTTCTGCTGGGTTGCTGGGATAGGGGGTGGGGTCCATTCACTGCATTGCACATTTTTTAAAAGCAACGCTTGGCACATAAACTCTCGAAATAAATAGTGTGAAAGAACTGTAGGTAGAGAAAAGCTCAGGGGCGGCGTATCATGGGCAAGCGCAGAGCTCAGGTGTGATATTTGGAATGCTACAAAGTGCTCCTGTTTTCATCAGTGACGTTGCAGAGGAGATCCTTTTGGCCTTTTGTTCCAGTCTTTTGGTGCAGATCTGAACATTAGCAATGCTTTGAAATGAAAGGAGTCTTAAAACTGAAAGCTTTTAGGAAAGGGACATCTGACCTTCCTGGCTATCTCTGAGAGGAGGAAAAAAATGCTTTTGGGCTAGCTAATCAAAGTTGCCCAATTCCCCCTCCCCCCAAAAAAAGAAGGTAGAAACTCTCATGAAGAAGTTTTTGAGGTGACTTTTCCAGTTTTGGGCACCTCCGTTCTGTTGTTTGGCTTTGATCTGAGAAGAAAGCCCGGCGAGGGAGGCCCACCATTTTAATTTCTCCTGCCGTCGGCAGTTAGGCAGCAAATCTTTCCATGAGCTTTATTGATATTGTTCAGTCAAAACCCATTGTAGGCCTGCTGCTGTCGGAGTGTAATAGCACTAGGTAGTGATTTATTCTCTTAATGCAAGAGGAAAACAGGCTATCTGGAAGCATATGCAGGGTGTTAATATTTCACCTACTGATAATAATGAATCACTGCAGGGACTTTAAACAAAAAATAAGCATACATGGAGTTCAATTTGCATGTATTATTTGATGCAGTCCCTTTTGTTCTTGCTTCCCTTTCTTGGTTCAGAAGAATAGCCATTCACTTCTGTCAACTCAAGTGCTAGCGGCTCGACCAACTTCTTAGTCTTGCATCCCACGTTGGGTGAAGTTAGCTCTTGTCTATGACAGCTCATATGTCTCTAGGGTGCCGCAGCACTTTTTTGTCTTTCGAAAAGATGACAATTGCCTCACTGAAGCAGGCTCAAGGTCCATCTAGGCCAGTGCTCTGGTCTCCTGCAGCAGTAGGGCAGATCCACATGGGAAATGGACATTTATTTTATTTTTGAATGTATCTCCTGCCATTCAACATACCACAAAACCTGCAGACTATCTGGGTGGAGTTCCCCACTCCTGTAGAAACTGTGAGGGAACTGAAAAGAATTTCAGCAAGATCAATGGAACTCATCAAGGAATTTCTAAACTTTGTGGATGAGTTTATCCCTTCTTGGTCCTAGTCACTTTCATGTGATTTTACCCAGAATTCCATTCTATCTGAACTACAATTGGCAATTGTTTTTTTAAAAATTCTTTTCAATTTAAACGCATATTGCATATTTTATCTCAAAATAAGCAGCAGAATGTGTGTTTCACCCAAAACTGCTGAGAAGCACTTTGGAAAATTTGGAAAAGTACTATGCCAGTTGGATGCTGAGTAGTTCAAGAGGTGTACATTAGGCCATATCAAATATGATTCTGGAAAGAATGAATTCCTCAGAATGTCTGGCTTCAGGAATCAATATCCCACCCACATTGCATCTCTGGCTCACCACTGGATCATGATGAAGGTGAAGAGAATTTGTGGGGTATCAAGAGGAAATTCCTCCTCAGGCAAAACATATGTATATCTTATGAGAAAAACTAAAAGAGTCTAGGAAATCTGAAAGTAGATGTTGCAGAAGATGCATGGCAGTCACGGCAACAGCAGCTCTGTGTCTCATTCTGCCCCTAAGATCTAAGGTCAAAAAGCCTATCTAAAATGTATAAAATATTGAGTGGGAAATGAAAGAAGAACTAGTGAAACCATCCATGATCAGTTGGGCACAAGATGTGAATCACAATATTGATTTAAATCTAAGGGAGCAACTGTGGAAAATAAATTTTACTTTGTTATTCACTAAAAGAGAACTATTTAAAAATGATCCACAAGTGGTATCTGACACCAAGCAGATTAGCCAAGATGTTCAAATCTAAAAGTGACAAATGTTGGAAATGTAAAGAAACAGTTGGTACATTCTATCATTTATGGTGGTCATGTAGAATAAAAAAAGAATTCTAGGATATGGTGTATAATGAACTTGAGAAAATGTTTTAAAGAACATTCCCCAAAAATCCAGAAGCTTTTCTTCTGGGAATAGTAATGACAGAAATCCCCCCCAAAAAACCCCACCAAATTAAATTATGGATGGATGTGACAACAGCCGCTTGAATTCTGTTTGCACAAAAATGGAGAACAGATACAGTACCATCAAGAGAAAAATGGCATCTCAAAATATTAGATTACATAGAACTAGTCAGTATGACAGATAGATTAAGAAATAAAGATGATATGAGACTGAAGGAGGATTGGATGTTATATACAGATTATATGGAAAAATATTATAACAAGAAAATAATCATATCAGGCTGAAAAAAAATACTCAACAGTAGATGTTATAACATGAGATTATGTAAGGTAATGCAAATAATTTAGAGCATGGGTAGGCAAACTAAGGCTGTAGCACCCTGCTTGTGGTTAACGCTTAGCTGGAATGAAATATTCAACGCAGCAATAGAGAAATTAAAATAGTAATTTATTTGTCAGACAAATAAATATGAGGCACAGTGGTATATGGTTACCAAGCTCTGGCCTGGCCTCTTGCCATTCTGGCCAGCACTTATATTTCCTTAATCCAGCCCCCTTGCTCCTCCTGTGGCTGCCTCTGTCCAATCAGCCTGGTTGAAATTCCTATTGGCTGTTTGCTAGAGCCAATCACAAAAGATACACCCATTTCCTTCTTGCCCTTTTATGGAAAATAAAAAGCTATATATTCTTCTATCTATAAATGACAAATAAGTAGTAATATATCTTACATGTGTCTCAACAAGGAATCTTAATTACCAGCTCACCTCTTGCCCTCCTTGCCCTATTGCCTTCCAAAACAGATAATTAATCTTGAATTTTTATCTTATGCATATGTCAAAGATTGAGTTCACATCAACATTGAGAGATCTCCTTCATTTGAAGGTTTCTAAACAAAAGGCCTGACAACCATATATCAGGAGCGCTCGATTGGCGTCTTCTGTCTGGCAAGGGGCTTGGCTGGTGCCTGACTTAATTTCAGGATAGTTACAACTCTTACAACTATATGAAATAAGAATCTAGCATTTCTTAAATCCTTTGCATAATTATATTTAAACTAATATATTTAATACATAAACAACCTTTTAAAAGGAAAAGAAATCTTAAAAGGATCTTAGTTTAAGAAAGAAACAGCTTTAGAAAAAGTCTTCCCAGAAAATGTTCTCTTTCTGCCAGCTAGATGCTTTTTCACTGCTCTTGACCTTTTTTAACCTTAGGAAGAAGATATGGCTCATTTTACTATTTATCCACTCTTAATTTGTAGGGTCAGTGTAACCTTGGCTGTCAGCCTGTAATTCCCTTTTTACGACTTTGAGAATTGTTTTCTGCTATAAATCAGGGGGGCCCCTTGTCTAGGAGTAAAAATATCTTGCCAAGGTTTTTAGGCAACTGGTCTTCTGCCTGGCATAAAATATTTGAAAATCATTAAGTTTTTCTTAAAATACAAGCCCTGATTAAACATATAAGCTTTAATAAAAATGCAGGCTTATGATTAGATGCCTCAAGGCCTGAGGGCCGGATCTGGCCCAATCGCCTTCTAAATCTGGCCCGCAGACAGTCTGAGAATCTACATGTTTTTACATGAGTAGAATATGTGCTTTTATTTAAAATGCGTCTCTGGGTAATTTGTGGGGCATAGGAATTCATTTGTTGTTGTTTTTTCAAAATATAGTCTGGCCCCCAACAAGGTCTGAGGGATAGTGGACCGGCCCCCTGCTGAAAAAGTTTGCTGACCCCTGATTTAGAGAAGAAGAAAACACAATTAAAAGGATAGTAGAGAGGAAACTCTGGAAATAGTAGAAGTATAATTTAAGACATAGAGGATTTAAAGAATCATGGAAGAATTTAGATACATTATTACTACTATCATACGTATGTTTTCTACCTATGCTATCTTTTTAAAATATATGACAGTAGCATAGCATGTGTTGATGACGAATCATAACAGAAAAGCAAATAAAAATATATTTAAAAAACAGGGAAGGCCCTAACAGCTACAGATGAGAAAAATATTTTACCACTTCTGTTTGTTTTGCAGCATACAGTACCGGTTGCAGCAGCTTCATAACACTCACAAACTTCTCCCTCTTTCTGGAATGCTTTAGAGAGGATCTGGCTTGGCTGGATTCCATACAGTGCTCTCAGGAAATTGCTGTCTGCTTCCTTAAATCCCCTCTGCCATCTCCCCCACTTTGGTCCAGGATTCTTTGCTCCCCATCTCATCTGCTCTGTGCCGCTGAAACACCTCGCCATGCCCAATGTCCATTTTCCAATTTGGAAATCAATTTGTAAGGACCTTTGAGACGGGCTGGGCTACACAACTGTGTGCTCAGCATCACATTGAAAATTTCTGATATTAAGGTCAACTGGCCATGCACATCCCTGGGGTAACTCTGCAAAGTGGATGGTGTTAGCCCCAAGATGAACTGGATGCCCTGGGTTATTTCATTCTGGCCTGCAAAACAGAAAATGGGAAACTGAATGCTTGGGGGTGAGATTTACTATTTCTTTCTGAACGAACAACACTGATTACCTGCAGGCCTTTCTACACAGGGCTGAAATAGCTACCACATTGCCAGCAGCAGCCAGTGGGATGGGGTGGAGCCACCGAGCCTCTCATCACTGTCTCGCCAGAGTGGTGCATGCTCTAGTTATCTTGTTATAGTTATCGCTTGGACTACTACAATGAGCTCTATGTGGGGCTACCTTTGAAGGTGACCCAGAAACTACAACTAATCCATAATGCAGCAGCTAGACTGGTGACTGGGAGTGGTCACCGAGACCATATAACACCAGTCCTGAAAGACCAACATTGGCTCCCAATATGTTTCCAAGCACAATTCAAAGTGTTGGTGCTGACCTTTAAAGCCCTAAACGGCCTCGGTCCAGTATATCTGAAGGAGCGTCTCCACCCCTGAGATCCAGCGCCGAGGGCCTTCTGGCAGTTCCCTCACTGCGAGAAGTGAAATTACAGGGAACCAGGCCGAGGGCCTTCTCAGTAGTGGCGCCCGCGCTGTGGAACGCCTACCATCAGATGTGAAGGAAATAAACAACTATCTGATTTTTAGAAGACATCTGAAGGCAGCCTTGTTTAGGGAAGTTTTTAATGTTTGATGTTTTAGCGTGTCTTTAATATTCTGTTGGGAGCTGCCCAGAATGGCTGGAGAGATCCAGCTGGATGGGCGGGGTACAAATAAATTATTATTATTATTAAACATCATCACCACTAGCACAGCTGCAGCTCGCCTGGAGCAGGGCAAGGTATCAGCGAGGTCAGAGTTGCATGGTGCACAGAGGGGAGTGTCACATTAGCTCCACCACTGCATGCACACAGCCGCAAACACGCTGCCTAGACAGAGTTATTTGTGTTTTTAAGGATCAGCTGATCAGAAGCGCCATTATAGTTGTACAGTGGTACCTCGGGTTACATACGCTTCAGGTTACAGACGCTTCAGGTTACAGACTCCGCTAACCCAGAAATAGTGCTTCGGGTTAAGAACTTTGCTTTAGGATGAGAACAGAAATCGTGCTCCAGCAGCGCGGCGGCAGCAGGAGGCCCCATTAGCTAAAGTGGTGCTTCAGGTTATGAACAGTTTCAGGTTAAGAACGGACCCCCAAAGCAAATTAAGTTCTTAGCCTGAGGTACTGCTGTATACACAGCCTCTCTAGGTTGCTGGTAGGGACCTAGGGATGCTTGAGGAATTCAGTATTTGCAGATTTCAGTACAAGCTCACCTGATCTGCACCTCCTGGACAAAGTTGTGGTTCAGAACTTCATTATCCAACAGTATTTGCATTTCCTGAATGCAGTTCTCAGCTCTGATATTCTCAGCCCTGCAGTTCTCAACTTCCAAACTGGTTCTTAGCTCACAAAATGTATCAGAAATGTTTATAAGTGCATGTTTTTGAGATCAAATACATTTAGAAATGTGTATTTGTAGATACAGTATGCTTGAAAATACATATTTAAATACAGTATGAATTTATATGAGGATATTTAAAAGGAGATGGAGCGGACTTCTGGGTGAATGCAGAAAAAATATGACGGAGACCAGAGAGGGATGCAAAGAAGAAAAGAATGTGAGGAGCACATCACTAAAGACTTTAAGGACAAGATTTTTTTTTAAAAAAAAAAAATACATTAAAAGTAGAGAACTGTATAGGGAGGCATCTGGTCCTTTGGACAACAAGCTTTTTCTCAGCTAAAGGGGGAGGGACAGATTGCAGAGAGCAGTATAAATTGTCTCCAGTGGCAAAGCTGTAGGGCAAATCCCTGTTCCTGAATTGACTTTCTTGGGAAGAGAGTCTGAGGAACTGAGATAAAAAGTGGTGACAACAGATGAATTTCTGGGGCCTACTGACAGATTTAAAATAAGCAAATCACTGGGTCCAGATCACATCCACACGAGAGTTCTTAGCAATTGTGTAATTGCTGTTCATCTAACAAAAACATGTAACAACCCTAAGATCACCCTCCATACCTCACGAATGGAAAGTGGACAATTATAACTCCAGTGGATATTCTAGAATGTGGGTAGGCAAACTAAAGCCCAGGGGCCGGATCCGGCCCAATCTCCTTCTAAATCCAGCCTACAGATGGTCCAGGAATCAGCATGTTTTTACATGAGTAGACTGTGTCCTTTTATTTAAAATGCATCTCTGGGTTATTTGTAGGGCCTGCCTGGTGTTTCTACATGAGTAGAATGTGTGCTTTTATTTAAAATGCATCTCTGTTTTATTTGTGGGGCATAGGAATTCTTTTTTTTTTCTTTCAAAATATAGCCCTGCCCACCACAAAGTCTGAGGGACAGTAGACTGGCCCCCTGTTGAAAAAGTTTGCTGACCCCTGTTCTAGAAATTACAGGCCAGTTTAATATTTGTTCTGGGGGGAAATGTTGTTGTTGTTGTTGTTGTTGTTGTTGTTGTTGTTGTTATACCACCCTATATCCGTAGGTTTCAGGGCGGTTCGCAGAACAAAATCAAAATATAAAACCACAAAATACATAAAAACAACCCAATAACCCCCAATATCTTTTCGATTTAAAGAAAAGGAAAGCAAGAGGAGACATCATAGAAGATTATATATTTAAAAAATTGTTTGGCATGAAAAAAGCAGACAGAGAAAGGTTTTCCTCCTTGTCTCACTAGAACTCATGGGCGTTCAGTGAAACAAAATGTTGGGAGAATCAAGGCAGACAAAAGAGTACAGTGGTACCTCGGGTTAAGTACTTAATGCGTTCTGGAGGTCCGTACTTAACCTGAAACTGTTCTTAACCTGAAGCACCACTTTAGCTAATGGGGCCTCCTGCTGCCGCTGCACCTCTGGAGCCTGATTTCTGTTCTCATCCTGAAGCAAAGTTCTTAACCTGAAGCACTATTTCTGGGTTAGCGGAGTCTGTAACCTGAAGCATATGTAACCTGAGGTACCACTGTACTTCTTCACACATAGCATTGTTAAACTATGGGATTTGCTCATAGTTTTAAAGCCAACCTGGATGGCTTTAAAAATAGGTTTTCACACATTTATTGAGAATAAGACTACCAGTGGCTTCTAGCCATGGTAGTTTTGGTCTTGTCTCCACAGATGGAGGGAATATTGCTTCTGAATACCAGTTGCTGGAAACTGCAGGAGGGGAAAGAGCTTTTGTGCTCAGGTGCTTGGAGATTTCCTACAAGCATCTGATTTGCCATTATAAGACCATGATGTCGGACTGGGTGTGCCTTTCGCCTCTCTGGCAAGGCTCTTCTTATGTTCTTAACTGATTATTAGTCTTGATTCTAGTGGAATGTTTGTTTGTTTTTGCATTTTTTAAAATGCCTTATTTATACTGCTGCAAAAAAAAAATAGCGAAAAGCATTTTCATTTATATAAAGGTGTGAACTAAAAATATGACATATATTAAGCAGACCTAATGTTCTTTTCGTTGCTCATAAATTACAACATTCCGTGGGGTTTTAAAATAAGCCATTTATTTAAAACAACATGGGACAAGGTGCAAAAAAAAAAAAACCTGCTCAAAATACATGCTCTGATCACCTATTATGCATCAAAAATAGAAATTTGGCAGCTTCTCTTTGAAGGTTACCTATTCTCCCACAACTTTGCTGTAAAAAGATGCCAGATGGAAGGTTAAAACTGAATGTGTGGATGAATTTTGTTTCTTTGCATCAGGGACAAAGATGTGGCGTTCCATATGCTGTTGTACCCCAACTCCCATCATAGCCAATGGTCAGGAATCATGGGAACTGTAGTCCAGCGGAATCTAGAGGGCCACAGCTTGCCTATAGGGATGGCAAAGGGAGCTTTTTTTCAGTGAGGAATAAACTGTGATACATTAAACCAAGAACTGCTACTCTGCAGCCCTCCAGATGCTGCTGAACTAACTCCCATTGGCCCTAACCAACATGGCCAATGATGAGGGAGGATGGGAATTGTAGTTCAGCAGCCTCTGAAGAGCTACAGTTTCAGATTTCACCATAGAAAACATTCTGGGACCAGACATATTCCAGACAAGGAGACAAAGGCTCCAGTCCAACAATGCACACAAGCCACAACTGTGGATGAGTAACTCCAGTCAGGCATTCAACACATTCAGTCTCCCTTCCCAAGGAACCAAGCAGTGGTATTACCAATTAGGCCCCATCTGCGCTATGCATTTAAAGCGGTATCATCCCATTTTAAACCGTCATGGCTTCTACCAAAGAATTCTGGGAGCTGTGGTTTGTTGAGGGTGTTGAGAGTTGTTAGGAGAGCCCTATTCCCCTTACAAAGCTACAATTTTCAGAGTGGTTAAGCTAGCAGACCTCCTTCCCAGGGAACTCTAGGAATTGTAGCTGGGGACAAAGTACAGTCTCCAGGATACTTTGGAGTAAGCTATGGTGGTTTAAAGTGGTACGATACTGCTTAGAATAGTGCAGATGGGGCCTTAGTTGATGAGGACTACATTTCTGTCCAGCACTGGTGGCAGAATTTGATTAAGAATGGTCCCTATTTCCACGTTATCTATGTCCCTAGGGAGGTCAGCTTGAAATTGTTGACAAGCAATTTGTGATAAAATCTAAGCCTACTTACTCATGAGAGGAACAGCCTGATCTGATTTGCTCAGTGGGACTTGCTGTCAAGTATGCAGACATGCCTGTTATCCATGGAGAGTTGGACCATAAAGAAGGTTGATCGCCGATGCTTTTGAATGGAGGAGACTCATGAGAGTCCCATGGACTGCAAGAAGATCAAACCTATCCATTCTTAAGGAAAGCAGCTCTGAGTGCTCACTGGAAGGACAGATCCTGAAGCTGAGGCTCCAGTACTTTGGCCACCTCATGAGAAGAGAAGACTCCCTGGGAAAGACCCTGATGTTGGGAAAGATGGAGGGCACAAGGAGAAGGGGACGACAGAGGACGAGATGGTTGGACAGTGTTCTCGAAGCTGCAAACATGAGTCTGACCAAACTGCAGGAGGCAGTGGAAGACAGGAGTGCCTGGTGTGCTCTGGTCCGTGGGGTCACAAAACGATTAAACAACAACAACATGCAGACATAGAATTGTAATCACTGTAACCAACACATAGGCACATAGGCAGCTGCCTTACACCGAGTCAGACCATTGGTCCATGAAAATCAGTATTGTCCGCCCTGACTGGCAGCTGCTCTCTGGGGATTCACACAGGGATCTCTCTCCCAGCACAAACTGGAGACACCAAGATTTGAACCTGGCACCTTCTGCATGCAAAGCAGAAGCTTTCCCTACTGCTGTAACAGGCATGAGAAGAGAGATGGCTGGACATGATGAACTCTCATAGAAGGACACAAGAGGGGCTGGAAGCCCAGCTGGTGTTGCTGGACAGCTCAGTTAGTAAAGCATGAGACTTAATCTCGGAGGAGTAGGTTCAAGCCTCACATTGGGCAAAAAGATTGTAGTGGGCTGGACTGGTCTCCTCCAACTCTATGATTCTATGCTAAAGCAAAGTTTCTTATGTAGGTTTGATCTAACCAGAGTCATAGTTTTGTTTTGTTTTATTTCAGGTTTTTGCTCTTGCTGTCTTTGGGTCCCTTTAATAATGTAAATTTGCACAGAGCTGATAATGGCAAATTGGACTCAGGAAAAAATAATGCTCTGATGATCAGGACCAGGTAGTATTATTATTATTATTATTATTATTATTTTAAAAAAGGAACATGACTCTGGAAAACAAAGTAGCAGCTTCAGAGTACAGCTTCTAACTGGTTATGGGGGCGTACCAGCTGTTCCTGAACTCTGACACCCTTCGCTTTCGGCTGTGCAGAGCTTACTTTATTACCGCCGTATAAAAAAAAGTTCTGCAATGACCTGAGTAGGCTAGGTTACCTTAACTTATGAAGAGCTGCATAAGCAAACCACGGCAAGGAGAAAACTTTCCCAAGTTGAGGAAGTTGAGGAACACAGCAAAGTGAGGCAGAAACTTAGCCAAGTACCAGGCAATGACTAACATACCAATAATAATAATAATAATAACGTCAGTCTTGAGTGAATGTGACTTAAGACTTAAGAGGAAGAAATTTTAATGACCTATTTTCAGGGCTGGGAGATCCAATCAATTCATCAGTTGGAATAACTGATTAAAATTGCCTCATTAATTAAAATAATTAAAATAATTAGCAGCATAGAGATATAAATAGTTGGTTATATAAAATACTTATTTTATTTATTACATTTGTACCTCACCTTCTCTTGAAAGAGTTGAAAGTGGCATCCATGGTTCCCCGCTCCCCATTTTATCCTCACAACAACCCTGTGAAGTAGGGTTAGGCTGAGAGATTTGGCTGAGTTGGGATTCGAACTCTGGTCACCCAGGTTCTAGCCCACTTCGCCATGCTGGCTATGACCAGCCTTGTTCAGCACTGGATGAATGCCTCTCTTAAGATGGTATCAGCCATGGTGCATGTGTACATCATTTAAAAATAAACTATGCTTCTTGATTCGGAAATACTATTTTATGCAAATTCATGTAAATTTAATCAGAAAAATAGTAGTCAGAAGCTCATATAATTAACTGAATTGGGTTGTGGCACTACCTGTTTCTCGTGAGTAGTTCTACTGCAAAATCGTGGGAAGTAGAAAGTTTGCCTGGATATTTCTCCCCCATTGGCTATTCCACTTGGAATAGTGGAATACAGATGGTTTTGAAAGTTGGAGGGTCACAGTTAAATTAGATGCATAAGGGGCCAGGATGGAGGCCAAAGAAAGACATCAGTACTGTCTGTGAAAGACATAAGAAGCCCCTTGGCTATAGTGGTGAGGTGAATTTGGAATTAGGGGAGTTCAAAATATGAAGTCCTCCAGTTTTGAAAGCCTCGCCCCCACTATAAGCTCAATCATGGCAGAGGCAGTTTTAAGGTAATGTGAGCTGCACGGTCACACGGGGTGGCATGCTAAAGGGAGCACCAACACTGTAGAACAGAGCGAGAGAGGTGGCATCACATAGGGCACCACTGATATTTGAGAAGCCAAAATCTGCCACTGATCCTGCCTTATGAAAGGGTTTGGGCTTGTCAGTGTTGGGATGCATCCAGGGAGACGGGGGCATTTTGCAGGCCCCCAGCTGGCTCCAGCCACCGGCTGGCAGCCAGGCAAACTCCGGTTCCCGGAACAGCATCAATCAGCGACTCGTGTCTCAGAAGCCTTCAGAGGACTTGAGCACGCTCTTATCTGCAGAGTGAATAACCTCTCACAATGGAAGAGGCAGACAGAGACATGTGTAAGCATTATTTACAAGCGTTTATTCAGCATCAGGAACAAAGGAAAAACATGTCTGCTTCCCTTTGTCTCTAAGCAAACAGCAATATAGCAAAAGCAATATACAAACGGAAGTTCCCAGCAGACTGTGCTGGAGAGTAAACAGGCATGTGACACACAACAGTCATGCCTGTTCCTTTTAAGGTGGAACGGAACTATATCCTAACAGTCAATAGTATTTTCCCCAGCCAGTCTCTCTACCCCTCACCAAGCAAAGCCAAAAACCAAAGCCCTGCCAGCCTCCTCTTTCTTGCTTCCAGAAGGGGGTCTGGCTGTCATTTTCCTCCTCCTTAGTCTGAGTTTTGCCTAGTAGAGATCAGCAGGTATCAGAATGGGAACAAAACTCAAATTAGTTTTGCTTATCGTTAGCTCCAGCTCCACCCACTGTTGGTCTGCCAGACTTCTGCCCTACCAGCTCCCAGTGAGCACCAGTCACCCTGATGTACAGGACCTAACTGTAAGCATAACTGGATTGGGCCCTTGCTCTGATTTGTTAACGTCTCTGCTGCCATTATGATGGCACTGGCAGCAGGGAATGGTCCTTAGTCTGCCTTGCACACTTGAAGAATAAATGGAGCACAATGTAAACAGTGCCTGGTTCCATCACTTTCTTAAGAGCCAAAGAATAGCACAATCAAAACTATCATCGCTTTCCTGTAATCATTTTGTCCATCAGAATGCAAGTTCTTTTAGTCTCTATTGCATGCTTTCTGTTTACTGCTCTGTGCATGCCCAGTAATTGCCATCCAGTCAACACCTCAAAAATGAGCATTTTATTTCCCATAATATCCTCGTTTTTCAAACCTCTACTTAAAATGAATAAAATGAGTTTGCACAATTTTAAATCCAAATGCATTAACTCAAATTGGTGCCTTGGAAATGAGAGATACCGTTTGGTAGACACTTCACATCCACAAACTAGAACAAACAAACAGCCAATCTATGCTTGTGAAATGCGTATATTCCATTTCAGCTCTTGTTCTTTCTGTGTGTGTGTGTGTGTGTGTGTGTGTGTGTGTATGGTTTGCAGGAGTCTGGGAAGGAGCCTTAATTATATTAGGATGGATCAGCACATTGCCTTCTGTGGGTCAAAAGACTCCTTCAATCCACTGAAGGCCTTTGAGTTCATATTTAAATGTGAACCTATAATTCACACTTTTCCCCCATTTTGATTACAATAACAATGAAACAAAACTAACATCCCTGTTCCCCGCCCTGACTCTCAGATAAAAAATTCAAGAGTTACCTAAGATCATTTTGCCAAAAGCTATTGTAAACAATGCAATAAATGCATACTAAATCTCAATAAAATCATTATTGTGACTATTGTGTTTTAATTGTTGTAACCTGCCTCTCCAACCCCCCTCTGTTTAAAGCCCATACTTGTTTGGTAAGTTTCTCCATGTTATAGTTTTCACTCAGGTCCACATATGCAAATAAGGGATTGAAAGTGACGTTCAGTGATTGGATTTTTACAGAAAGTTGTTACAGTTGCATTGTACTGGAGTTCTATATAAGCAGGCTGGCTGAACCCTTCAGTTCAGTTCTGGCCTGTGAATAAACAAGAGCTGTTTGAAGAATCGCTGTGTTGTCTGATATGTTCACCCACAACTTAACACTCTGCAAGAGCAGCTGAGCAAATTTGTTGATGCCAACAGTCTTTCAATAAATTATCCAGGCTCTTCCAGTTGCGTACCACTAGGCTACCTTGCTGCCACCAATGGAAATGTAATAAAAGCTTTATGTAGTAAGTCTCTGTTCTCCCCATCCAAAACCATCAACAGAGGTTATTGTGGGGGACAAAGAACTGACTGCTGGGTAATTGTGCTAATCTCCTGGATGATTGTCTTCTAAAATCTCCACACAACTGCCACAGGTGGTAGAAGGTTCTAATCTGCTCATATTTCTCCAACAGAGGAACATGGTAGGAGGTGCTGCTAGAGGACCCAGAGTGAGGGGAACTGGCAAATGTTGTATCCTACCTTCCACTGGCAAAAGTGATGCATATGTGGAATAGTGGTGGAAGTAGCAGTAGACAGTAGGCAAAGCAGGCCTCCTCACAGCCTGTTCGTGGTAGTTTGGAGTATGGGCTCCTGCTCACCTTGACCCTTCTCACAAGGAGTCAAGCATGGCTGGTAGCCTTTGCAAGCACCCAAGTTTGATACCTTGTGGTATCCTTAATATAGAGCCTCCATATAGGGGAACAACAAAGAGAGGGGGCTGTTGTCTCCAAGCCCTGGTTGTGGGTTCCCTGCAAGCATCTTGTGGGTTTCCTGGCTACTGCAGAAAGGACTTATTAGTGGGTTCCCTGTTGCAAAGGATTACCCTTTACCCCCAGATAGTGCTATGCTGAAATCTGTCTCCCAATTTGTCTGCAAAAGAGTTTTCCATTTTTCTGCCTTGTTCTCAGAACACTTGAGGATTTACTTAGAATTTCTTTTAGAGTTTCACTGGGAACAGGTTTTGAGCTTATTTTGCTGCTGCAAAATGGATGAGAGTGGTGTGTGTGCATGTTCCCTTTCCATTACCTGTTTCTCCAGCATTCTGCAGCCTCTTCGGCTGCCCTCACTGCCTGATCGGGGGGGGGGTGGAACCCACAGGAGGAGGTGCCTCATGATGTCTTTCCATAGGCTTTGATTTAAGCTTTGGCACCCAGGAAGGCTGCAGAGTGTGGACCATTGGAGATACTCTTTTTAGAAATGAAGGAAAGGGGTGTCATAAATGCCCCTCAGCAATCTAAGAAGTAAGATAAGATTGCCATATTTTGAGAATGGTCAGAAGATTGCAGGAGATATTCTGGCACATAAAAGGGAATTAACTGTGATCCAGTAGACTGAGGTTCCTGGAATCATCTGCTGAAAAATCTCAGCAGTGCATGTCCCATTTTACAAAAAGCAAAAAAACCAGTGCCTTAAAACATGAGCTTTCTGCTGGTTGTTTTTTTTTTTTTTAAGAGTATTTATTTAATATCACAGGTTGCTTTTCTGCTTCTTCAGTGCTGCAGTCAACTGCCTTTCATTATTCAAATTAAAAATTCTTGGGAGATCTTGCCATTGTCAACAGCCTTTGACTAGTTCCCTGTTCGAGGATCTCAGGCTTTCGCGAATCACTGTGGGTGGAAAAGTCAAGTTGGGGAATAAAGTTAAAAAATGCAAAACAAATCCCAGTTTTTGCCATGGCAACTATAAAGGCTGACCATCTTCAGTCATGAACAACTTGCTTCAGTGTGCTGAGATGTCCCCCCCCCCTTCCCAGAGAAAGCCCCCATCAAACTAGAATTAGAATGTGACATCTTAAATATCAGTTATATTTAGCATGGGCTGTTAGTTGTGCTCTCTATTAAATGGGAACTAATTCTCTTGAGGTCTGCAAGCCCCTCATATACCTCACAGTCACCATTATAAGCAAGGCACACACAGAAAGCTGCTTGCCTGGATTTATATCCAGAACATGTCCTTCCCAAGCTCCAGTCAATAAGCAGGAAAGAAAATGTTGTTGAGTTCTTGCAGAATTGGCAAAGGCTGGATGTTTTGCCTGGATTTGAAGGTTCTTTCACTTGCAGATGCATTTTGAACCACACTCCCATGTGTCTAAGCATAAGAGCCCCTTAGTGGTACATCTAGGTCAGCATCCTGTTCTCACAGTGGCCAACCAGATGCCTGTGAGAAGCCTGCAAGGTGGACATGATTGCTACAGCTCTCTGCTCACCTGTAATTCCCAGCAGCATGTATTCAGAGGCATGATTCTGGCTTCAGATGTGGTCTATAAGATATTTGGGGAGAGGCCTTTGGGCACCATTTTGGCTCTCTTCTCATCTCTAGTGTGTGCCAAGGCTCCTTATAGGGTTTTATGAAAGTAGCATTTCTGCTTATTGAAAGATCTGATTCTTGAAGTACTCTGCATGCTTCTCCAGATGTGCTAACTCGGGGGTCCATAGATACCTCATTGTCCTCAGACACACACACATGTTGGTGCCTCACAAGGCCCTCTGCCTCTCCTATTTTTTATTTTTTTAAATGAATTTTGTTGGGTTGTTCAAATTTGGATGTGCCTGTATTGGGGGGCATGTCTATGATTTTGAGATTTGGGTTTTGGGGGGAGCAGTAAAAAACAGTGGGTTTTTTCTTATCTGAAATGGGCATTTTGTTCAACATCATCTTAGATTTTCAAATATGCCCCCATGCAAAATAAAAATGAAGACCCCTGTGCTAGTGGAATAAGTTAGGGTGTATTCCTATACACCCCTGCGAGCAAATCCCGTTAAAAGTAATAGAACTTTCTTTTGGGTAGAAATGCATAAGATTGTGCTGTTAAGCCGCTGTCTTCCAGGACGACAGCATTCCTTACTTTATTTTATTTTGGCCTGGAGTCAATGGGAACTGTGCAATTTCCTTCCCTTCAAAACACCAGCAGTTGTGATTCTGTTGTTCTGCTGGCCCATTGATCAGGACAGTTGCAGCTCTGAAGCTGGCTGTATACCAGGCAGTCAAGATCTCTTTGATTAATCCCCTCCTGGTTAGTTTAAGTGAGAGAAAGCCCCCCTGAGGACTCAGGTTTGCTCTCCTCCTTTGCAGAGATCAGAGACAAATAGTTTCTTCCTGTGTTATTCTTGTCTTGTGTAAAGAGGATTTGTACAAGTAAGTCCCTGGTGTAAAGAGTATTGAAAAAAATGTTCTAAAGGATTAAAGCTTCTCTAATGATCTGACCCAGAGTGTGTGTGCCTTCGAACAGACTGTGCGGATGGAGTGAGGTTTCGGCTTCGAGTAATGAGGCACTGACTAGCAATAAGAGCCAGAGAGGATGTGGCAAAGGGGGGGGCAGGAACACTGAATCCATCTGTGTTTTATTTATTAAACTGAAGCCTGAAGATTATGAAGAAACACGGAGCAGAGGCTCAAAGGGGTGGAGGGAGGCAGCTAGACATTGCCTGAGCATTGCCTTACAAGTCTTAGCTATATGTCGGAAGTGCAGCAAGAAGGATACCTGTATAATTTCAGTTGGGAGTTCCACAGGATTGGGCCCACTACACTGAATGCACATCTTCTAGTGATTATAAGCTGTGCACCTGAGCCATGGGGAGGGGGGGGAGGGACATCAGTTTGTGATTTCTCTTTTTCAGAAAAAGAAACACGGTTTTCATGAAAATTCAACAGCAGTGTGAATTTCTCCAAATATACATGTTCCCCTAATATATACATTTTACAAAAGCAATTTTCCCCAATATAATGCATTTTTGTTTATTAGTTTCACTAATGCATGCATTTGTAGGCACACTTTGGCCCCGTACTGAATTATTATTATTTTTTGTACATATTACTTCGCTGGAGAACTGCATTGCAAAATTCAGAGAAGTGTAAATTCTGAAAGATGATTCTGTTTTGGTTTGTGTCTAGTTTCAAAAAGTTTGAATTATGTGGTTTCTGCTTTAAATGTGAACTGAACTGAGTTTCTCCCCCTGTGTGATTGGGTCATACTGGAAAGCTTCCCTGGGGTGCTTCTCTTAGCTATCACACTTTTATTTATTGTATTGTATTTTAAGACATATATCTTGGCTAATATATTATTATGAATAATATTAATAATGGCTAATATTGCCAATATTCTGGCATTAAGCAGCATGTTTGCTATTATTCTCGTTGTTAAAAAATAATTCTCATCGTCATCATGATGCTGCCGAAATTTGCTTCTAAGTGGTTTACAGAAAATAAAAACTGTTAAAATACAGAATTATCAAAATATACAATGATTCTAAAATGCACAATAAGACACTCCCTTCAAAACAACCTGGGTTTAAAGCAGGTGACTCAAGTTGAGAGTTCAAGGGAATGTCTGTGGAAGCAGGTATATCTTTTAAAGCTGGTGGCATGCCAATATAGATGGGACATCTCCTATTTCAGCAGAGAATGCATAATGCCCATCTCTCAGAGGTGGGCTTCACCACAAGCCAATAATAATAATAATAATAATAATAATAATAATAATTTTTATTTATACCCCGCCCTCCCCAGCCAAGGCCGGGCTCAGAGCGGCTTACAAGCAATAATAAAAACAAGTTGAATGATTACAACTTAAAAACAAAATTAAAATACAACATTAAAATATTAAAATGTAGCCTCATCGCAGGAGGAGAAGGAAAGGAAAAAAGAAAGAGAGGGAGGGAATCAAATTGGCTCCAAGCCAAAGGCCAGGCGGAACAACTCTGTCTTACAGGCCCTGCGGTGTGATGGCCTGGGAATCCGATTCAGAGGCTGAACCGGAGGAATCCCAGCCTGCACAGGAGTCCCCGCCTCCAGGGCCGGCTGAACTGGGGCAGGGCCTTGATGCTGAAGCGCCTGCACCTGTGCCGGATCCTCAGGAGCAGGCACCAGGTGAATCCACTCTGGCTCCGGAGGTGGTTGAGGACTCAGTGCCTACAGGTGAGTCTCCCCCTGGGTCCGGTAACCCTCCAGCCTCTCCTGAACTGCAGAGGCTCAGGGCAGAGAGGCGAAGGGAACTGGTTTCTCCCAGGAGGAGTACTCGCCTTAAGGCCAGGAGAGGCGGGTCTCCTGGGGGCCGGGACCGCCCCTGGCCTCAGAGAAGATAAAGGCCAGCCAGCCCGGTCCCAGGTTGCGGGAGCAATGTCGTTGAAGAGCTGTTTCAGCCAGCATCCAGTCCTGTTCCCCCAGAGTTCCTGTCCTTGCCCGGCTCCTTGCTGTGGACCCCGCTTCGCCCGAGGAGGACTGTCTGCTGACCCTCAACTCAGTTCCTGGACCTCGCCCCATGGTAACCTCCCCCCTGGACCAGCACGTGCGGAAAGAAATCAGATCCTGCAGGGCCCTGGTCTCATGAGGCAGAGCATTCCACCAGGCCAGAGCCAGAGTTGAAAAGGCCCTGTCTCTGGTTGAAGCCAATCTAACTTCCTTAGGGCCTGGGACCACTAGGGTGTTGCTATTTATGGACCTTGAGGCTCTCCGTGGGGCATACCGGGTGAGGCGGTCCCGTAGGTACGAGGGTCCTAGGCCGTGAAGGGCTTTAAAGGTCAAAAGCAGCACCTTAAATCTGACCCTGTACTCTACTGGGAGCCAGAGCAGTTTGAAAAGCACTGGGTGAATATGCTCTCATGGCAGAGACCCCGTGAGGAGCCTCCCTGCAGCATTCTGCACCCTCTGGAGTTTCTGGGTCAGCTTCAAGGGCAATAAATCAGGCTTCCTCAAACTCGTCCCTCCAGATGTTTTGAGACTACAATTCCCATCATCCCTGACCACTGGTCCTGCTAGCTAGGGATCATGGGAGTTGTAGGCTAAAAACATCTGGAGGGGTGAGTTTGAGGAAGCCTACCATAAATCATCAGGTAAGACTAACCAGGTTTCATTTGTTCTTCTTAATGTCTTTACGGGATTCATGAGATTAGGGATTCAAGTCCTTCACATGAGCGAGGGAGAGTGGGAACAAGCACATGAGCTCTTCCATTGCCAGCCCCATCACTCTCCACAAGTTGGAGGGATTAATGTCTGCAGCAGTGGCCCTCTTCTCATGTAGGCTCCTGGCACAATATATGGCCTTGGAATATGGGAATTCTAAGCCACACAGCAAGCTTCCATGTGCAGCAAAGTTTATCTGCTGCAGAAGTTTGCTATCCAAAAAAGGGAAGATGATGATGCTGCCTACAGCAGTGCAGTGGAGAAGGTGGGGGTCAATGGGTTTGCCTATGCTCTTCCCCTCATGCAATGTAATCATGTGTAGTGAACATCCAAGATATGTTGAATCTCAGACTGCTTTGGGGGAAGTTCCTCAGATATTGGATATACGAATGCTGAGAGTCACCTGAATGAGAGTGTTGACATTTTGCTTGTTTGTGAAGTGTGTGTGTGTGTGTGTGTGTGTGTGCGCACACACACACACACACACACACACACACTTCCTCACAGAAATCATATTGGATTGTCAACATTCACAGGTGAATGTCAACATTCATTCAACTTCAGGAGCTTCGCTTGTGAATTGTGCTGTATTACAAAACCTGTTCTTTTCCCTCCAAGACAAATGCAAAAGGAGAGAGAGAGAGAAGAAATCAGAGTATGGTTGCAATGAAAATGCAGCAGCACCCGGGGGAAAGAAAAGGAAATTGTCACTATACTGTCACTTTAAGGCTTAAGGCAACATTTCTTGTTTTTAACATCACAGCGTCATCCAATGTCACTTCTGATTCAGTAAACAGGACATTTTTGTATGGCTGTCAAAATAATCACTACAGCTCGGTGAGCCCTCAACAGCACAATTCAAACGGGATATGTTTATTTCCTATTTAGCTGGGCCTAGTTAAGGGAAGCTTTTAAATGTTGTGTCGTAAGAAGAACTTGAATGAAAAGTTTGCACTGAATGCCCATTAAAAGTCTCAGGTCAGGAACTTGTTCATGCAGCCATTCTCTGAAGAAAGCTGGCTTGGAGTCATCGACTGTCAACTGACAGGCAATAACTTCAAGCTTCACTTGATTTGGATTTTCTTTTGTAGTGCAGCTGGCCACCTAACACCAGAGTGATGTCAAGTGATTGACAGTGGGTGGGGCCCCATCCACCTATCAAACTGGTCCACCATGGTTGGGGAAGCCAGGATCACCTGAACCACCTGGATTCCGTTTGCACCTCGGTCTAGAGCAGTGTTTCCCAAACTTGGGTCTCCGATTTTGGACTACAATTCCCATCAACCCTGACCACAGGTCTTCCTGTGATGGGAGTTGTAGTCCAAAAACAGCTAGTGACCCAAGTTTGGGAAACGCTATAGAGGTATCCAAGTGCTGGTGGAGTACAATTCTTACTTTATCAGCTTTGCATTCTGTGCCTTTAGCACAGGGGTGATGAACCTATGACCTGCACGCCAAATCAGGCCCACCAAGCCTACTAGCCCCCAGGTTGTATTTACCACTAGCAACAGAAGCAAGAGCATTGAACAAGGCACCTCTTCTCCCTCTTGAATGCTGCCGCTGCAAGCAGTTCTGAGTGCTCCAAAAACAGGAAGGGAGAAATAGTGACTGGTCCATCCTATTCAAAGAAAGTGAAGCTGGAAACTTTGCCCTAATATTTGGGTGTTCACTTTACACGGCTCTTCTTTAATCCATTGGACTGTTTTTATTTATTTAGCACTTATGAAACATCTAAAGAGTAAAATGTTCAGAAGTAGCAAGGAAGTGACAGAACATGCCTTCTGTTGAATTAATGGCCTCTGAGAAATGCCCTAAAACTGAACTAAGCCACACAGCTAATACTCTATATGTGCATCCTGTGTTTTGTACAACAGCTGTTCCTCAAGCTAACGCTCTCTGAGATGTGACAGAATAAGGACTCGCTGCCAGTGCCAGTCACCCAGCTGCTGCCAGTTTTGAAGTGCCCACTCCAGAATTAGTGCCCACTTAAAGTAGCCTCTCCAAACCCTAGAAATGAAATTGCTTCAATGCAAAAATTACAGTGGAGGTGATCAAATGCATGGCAAACAAAGGATGTCCTCAAGGAAACAAACACCAAAGTGAAAATACAGAATATGAAATGATTCCTTACAAACTCTCTAGTTCTAGCAAAAATGTATTGACACTTCCAAAGGGTCAAGCAACTGTGGTGGCCTTGGGAAGAAACATACTCAAATGCTTACAGTCAGTTGTTGAAGCTGGGGAGGACAGCATCTGTTGCCCCATCAGAGGCAGATTTAGGGCAGCATGACCGGTTCCCCCACACTTGGTGTCTTACACCAGGCATAGGCAAACTCAGCCTATGCCTAGTGTAAGCACTGGTCCTGCTAGCTAGGGATCATGGGAGTTGTAGGCCAAAAACATCTGGAGGGCCGAGTTTGCCTATGCCTGTTTTACACAGACCACTGCTGAAACTCAAAAGACCAAAGGTTGCCACTGGTCCGGCAGGCTTAGTATATTTATACCAGGACAGCATGAGGCTTGGGGATCAAGCCTGTTTGGGATTATGTATTCTCAAGCTTTAGTGTCCTCTTCAGTAAATCAGGTCCTCCCTTAAAGAGGGCACGTGTTGCTGTGAGACCTGGCAACCAAACCCTGTGTTGTGGGTGGGTAAGATTGGATAGCCACAACACCCAATTGGTAGGTCCCTTGATGCAGGGTTTAATCAGGCCAATGGGACGCAAGCTAAACAGATCAAGGGACCTATTTATACCCATGCACGTGACCCAGAGCTTCCTCTTTTGGTGTGTGCATCAGAACACCCACCCACCTCTCCCTATATTTAGGGCTTTGCGCTTGACCTTGCTATGCCATTGTGTGTCGTCTGTCATTGGGACAGGGGCACGGCAGGAATTTCCCCCACTTGGCTGATTGGCTGGTGCCATTTGGGTTTCGCCTGCCGCATGGCAAATCGTCACAACTTGTAAGGTTGTGGATAGGCTCTGGTTCAGGTGATAGGGATGGGAGAATGCTCTCGCCATCCCTATGAGAAGGGTATCCAGGGACTCAATGGTTTGGTCAACCCTTGAGAGTGGGTTGTGCCCGTGCCTGAGGCATTTGGGTGGTGGAGATAGCCTGTTCCCAGCTTTCTGATTATCCAGGTGTTCACCCTAGGCTGATCTATGCTGGTGCCCTGGGTCAGCGCTACCTGCATGGCAGGGAGCTAGTCGAACCAGAGCCTATGCAACCACTCACTTGCTATAATCAATAAAGTTGTCTAAATTCTGCCAAAAACCAAACCAAAATTTGAGTCTTGTCTGAATGTATTTAAGGGGGAGGTTTAAAGGTCTGAACATGTAAAAAGGAACTGAAGTGTGCAATGTTGGTCCTTTCAACTGCTAGACAAGCCTGTGGACTGGTGAGGCCTGGTAAAAACCAATCCAGAGACTTGCTAGGTAATTGTTAGATCTGACATTGATCATTTCTACTTCTTCTTGTTGAAGAGAACTCTGGTGCTTGAGCACACGCAATATAAAATAGGTTGTGAAACAGAGATCTCTGTATTACTCTGTGGTTCTCAGTGCCAATCAGCTGAGGAAGAAGATGCAGATGATCCCATCATATTTCTTCCCTCTCCCTGCTGCCCAGCACCTGATTGGTGCTGGAAATATCTAAGGAGTAGCAGGGACATGGGTCTATGCAGTCAGTTGTTTCAAGCACCATTTAGCTGGCCATCACAGAACGGGTGATAGGATCTCAGCATCTTGGGGTGGGAGGTGAAAGAGTTTGAATTTCCCCAGTTCTGCAGTGACTTTCCAGGGTTTGAGTCAGAGGTGTTTCCCATCCCTTCCTAGGAGCCTTGGTAGGCTTAGCTTGTGTTGTACAGTCGTACCTCTACTTACATATCCCTCTGGATACTGAATCTTCAGGTTATGGCCACAGCAAACCCAGAAGTGTATACTTCTGGGTTTGCCGCGATCATATGCGCAGAAGCGCACCTCTAATTACGTAATTTTTGAGGTGCGAAGGGACCCCCAGAACCAATTAAATTCGTATCCAGAGGGTCCACTGCAATATGGACAGGATGCACCAAAGAGTTGTGTGCAACTCATTTGTGGTCCATCTTATCTCACAGATGGTGGCCAATTGCTTTCGCACATAGAAAAATGTGAACATGTGATGCTTGGAGCAGCCCCAAGAGTATGGTATGAGTTCATACTTATAGTTACATAATACCTGCCATCTTGAGATATTTGCAAGTTTGCTCAGGAGCATTTTTCATCTAGTTTAATAGGCTAAATTTGAGGCAGTTTGATGGTAATTGAAACAATGGCTATTGAATAATCAATGGACGTGGTGTCTGACTTGCACTAAATGAGTTGGCGAGTCCCTTTCAGAGTGATGAGTTGTTCACGTTGCAAAGCCAGTAGCACAAATGAATATGTTTTTTTGGAAAGCTCAGCAGAAACAGGATGAACATTGATGTGGACTTTGAGCTTGTTGCATCCCCAGGGCTGCTGATCAGGTAACAGTGCTTCATGCTCAGCATTTATATTCTAAAAAAATAACCCAAACAGCATGCTTAAAGGAAGAGAGGTCCACATAAACCTCAGCAGGTGGCAATGGAGATGGCAGGGGAAATTCATTGGTTGAATGAGTTGAATGAGAATCTACCAAATGCACATTTCCCAAAGCAATATGCAAACTGAAACATAGCTATCCTTTGAAATTCACACCTCTCTAAATTTTGTGATGCTGTTCCCAAAAGTGTATATTGGAGTGGAAAGTCTGCACAAAAATGCATATATGGGGTTTTTTTTGGGGGGGGGGGTGTTTAGAAAAAATGCATTACGTGAGGGAAAATTTCTTGCCAAAACGCATATATTGGGCAACATGCAGACAAAAATGGATGAAGGTTTTTATTTCTTACACTAAAGAGGTATATAAATTTTATGAAATATATTAAAATACGCATGACAATGTGTATGGATATTTGTGTGGATTTGTTTAAAAAAATGATACAAAAATTGAGTGAACTGTATTTAAGGTTGGAAAAAGGTGAAACTGGAACCAACACATGGATACATCCTCAGCGTTGCTCTTCTTAGAATGGTGAAGAATCTCCTAAGAAATTTTGTTAGTCTTCTCTGTGTTCTCTTTGCTTCCTCTGAAATTCCTCAAATACTTTATTGCAGTCAAGCAAATTCTCCCTTGAAATATTTTCACATCGAATGTTATTACATATATGTGTTTTAAAGCTACTAGTTTTATTTACATCTTGATAAATTTTATGAACATAAATCCTATGTTCATTCATCTTCCGATCAGTATTTTAAATGACTCTTTGATATGGTCTTATGTAAACTGCTTAGAGGTTTCTGTTGATTAAGTGGTAGATAAATCTTTTTAAATAAATAAAAATTGAACATTACTAGGCAGGATACAATGCAAGAAAAGCAGACTTCCAAATGCTCTCTGGCCATGCTCAGAAATACTGAGCTGATTATACTGAGTTTGCACACCATAAAAAAAACATAAGAAAAGCCTTGCTGGATCCAGCCTAAAAGCCCGTCTACTCAGCATCCTCCTCTCATAGTGGCCAACCAGTTTCCCATGGGAAGCTTGCAAGCAAGGACTGAGTGTAACAGCACTCTCCCCACCTGGGATTGCCAACATCTGGCATTCAAGGGTATCCAGCCTCCAAGAGTGGAGGTAGGAAATAGCCAGAGTTGTTAGTAGCCACTGATATCCTTATGGCTCCATAACATTCTCTAATTTCATCCTAAAGCCATCCAAGTTGGTGGCCCCTTGTTACTTCTTGTGGAGCATATTCCACAATGCTGTGTGTGGAAAAAGTACTTCCATTTGTTGATCCTGAACCTTCCAATATTGGGCTTCATTGGATGACCCTGGGTTCTAGTACAGTATTATCTATTTTCTTTTTACCAGTATTATCTATTTTCTTTTTATCTTATATACTTCTGTTGTATTTCCCCTTTACTTGTACCTTTTCTAAACCAAAAGAGAGAGCCCCAAACATTGTAATCTTTCTTCATACAGAAGTTTCTCCAGGTCCTTGATCATTTTGGTTGCCCTTTCTGAACCATTTCCAGCTCTCCGCTACTCTTTTTGATGTGATGTTACAAGAACTGTTGATAGTATTCTACGTGTGGTCGCACCAGAGATTTGTTTGATGGAATTAAGGTATTGGCTGCTTTATTTTCAATCCCTTTCCTAATGATCCCTAGCACGGTATTCACCTTTTTCACAGATGCCACATGCTTAGGCTGGCATCTTCATCAAGCTACCCACTATGACCCCAATATCTCTTTCCTCGTCACTCACCACCAGTTCTGACTTCATAAGCATGTGTGTGAAGTTAGGATATTGCGCCTCAATGTACCGTATTTTTTGCCCTATAGGACGCACCGTCCCATAAGGCGCACCAAGTTTTTTTGGGGGGAAATAAAGGGGAAAAGATTTATTTTCCCCGACACCAGCCCCCAGAACAGGCAACTCTCCACAAGCAGCGGGAGCCCAGCGCAGGGCTCCTGCGTCTTGCGGAGAGGTGCGCAAAGTCTGGGCACGCTGGGCTCAGCGCGCCCAGCCTTCGGCGTGCAGGCAACTCTCTGCAAGCAGCGGGAGCCCGGCGTGGGCTCCCATGGCTTGCGGAGATCTGCGGGAAGCCTGGAGAGCGAGAGGGGTCAGTGCACACCGACGCCTCTCGCTCTCCAGGCTTCAGCGAAAGCCTGCATTCGCCCCATAGGACGCACACACATTTCCCCATCATTTTTGGAGGGGAAAAAGTGCGTCCTATGGGGCGAAAAATACGGTATATCATTTTACTCTTGTGTCACCATCATGACTTGTATTTCATATTTAAGCTTGCTGATTTAAGTATTAGTTGTATCAACACAATAGGATATTTGCCTGAAACGTGAAATGTAATTGTTTCTAAAGTTCCAGTGAATATTTACACTTCTTCTGTCCCTAACATCTGTCCTGCCTCTTGGGGCTAGAATACAATGTACCAAAGAGATCTATGCGTCACACTCAAAACATGTGTCTCACTCACAGTTACCAACTTGACATCTTTAGAACATGCCCCACCGGTGAGGCCCACCTTTCAACATCTCTCTTCTCCAGCAGCAGATGTGTTGCATTGGAAAGAGAATTTTTTTCCCCACCAGCTAGCTGTAAATGCTAAACAGATCCCTGAGCTATGAAAAAGAACGCCCATCTGCTATGGATCTCTGCCACCCCAACAATAGACAGATGCTCAAACAGAATCAGGAGGAGTGTAAAAACTGCCTATAGGAAAATGCAAATCCATGTTTTGCTATGAACATCAATAATTGGACCAGGGAAAGATTTCATCAAGCTTGGCTGATTGTGCAACACACACACACACACACACACACACACACACACACGGTTCTAGCAAAGAATCTCTGTTGAACTCCTGCTCCCCCGGTCCATCTGTAGCCTGCCAGCCCTGTATGGAGGGTGCTTGGAATCTTCCCCACGCCCTGTGTTTATAGCCTTCCTTTCTGAGGCTATTTCACCAGCTATGAGCCACTTACAGTTTTGCATTTTACCCAGATTTAATGACTTGGTCTTCCTGTCAATTAGGAAGGCATCTCGCCTCATTACCAAGAGGCATCCTGGACTGCTGGAAGATGCTCTGCAGAGTGGATTTGGACCAAGATTTTCCTAGCCGTTATCGGGTACATATTTGGGTGTTTTTATTCATTTCCTTCAGATACCTCACTCTTGCCTTTCTGTTAAGACACCCAACATGGTTTGCAACTAGTTCTGACATCACGCAATAAAACCCACCATAAAACAATATTTAAAACCTGCAGTAGTCTAAAAG
This sequence comes from Podarcis cretensis, assembly GCF_951804945.1. Lineage (NCBI taxonomy): Eukaryota > Metazoa > Chordata > Lepidosauria > Squamata > Lacertidae > Podarcis > Podarcis cretensis. The sequence continues at coordinate 15,958,664 of NC_137181.1, read as the reverse complement.
CATGCTTATTTTTTAATGAAAGCCATTATAGAAGCAACCATCCATTAAAAACAGCCTGGAGGAATAAAAGGTCTTCACTTGCTGCCTCAACGGTAGGCAAAGATTCTGAGGGCCAAAACTTCCAGAGATGAGCATTCTATAATGAAGACATTACCAGCGGAAAGGCTCTGTCCCCAGTCACTCCCATTCTATGCCCATGTTGCTAAGAGCACAAATTCAAAGGAAAGGACAATGGTGGGGAAAGAGACTACGGCAAGATTTTCCTTTAGGGTGTGGGAAATTTAATAGCAGCCACTTGACTTGATTTCCATTATTATGAGGGGGAAACCCCATAATCCCAGATGTCTAGTCAATTCTAATGAAATCAAGCAGAGTTGTCAGCTTTTCAAAAATGTTTCTTGTTGCATTTATATCCCACCCTTCCTCAAGGGGGATGTGTGTGGTTTCTCCCTTCCTCATTTAAACTCACAAGCCAGGCTGAAGGCTTTGACTGGCCCAAGGTCACCCAGTGGACATCATGGCTGAGTGAGGGTTGAACCTGGGTCTTCCAGGGGCCCCCCACCCGGCTCTCTGACCACTGCACCACACATGGTTCCATGTAAATGGAGATCTGAAAGCAATTGGGTTTGCTACATTGCCCAGCACACAAGGTTGAGAATCCTTCTATCAGAGACACACACACACACATACAGAGGTGACTGTCGCATTTATGGAGTGTTATAGCATACTGGTCACAGAAACAAAACCATCTACTCCTCTGGCCAGCCTTTGTACAATCATGGCTCAGCTCTGAGAAAACATCAGCATCAAGCACCGGAATAGCTGGGAAATCCATTAGAATGAAACATGCCCCCCTTTTTGTGTTCTCTCAAGCGCATAGTGGTATACATTCTGGAGATGAAATATACCTCCGAGAGACCTGCTACCAAGTTCATAATGTCAATCTTGATTTGAAATAGGTGAAAGCTCTGGAATGGATGAGTTTGAATTGCTGGCAGCGAGCGAGGATGGGAAGCAGCCAGGAGTCATTATGAAATGACTGGGGTAGCTCAGAGATGGCCACAAGGTTCTGTATTATCAGTAGCTTACTCTGTCTTCCAGACAATATCCCAGGGGTAGGGAAATGTCATATATCCCAGCCTGCCTGCCTGCCATGTTGATGGTCTTTAACAGTCAGTGCAATAAGGAGATGGATAATACATATCTTAGACAGTCCATTGTTAGACCATGGAACTCGCTCCCACAGGAGACAGTGATGGTGATCAACTTGGATGATTAGTAAGAAGTCGTGGAGGACAGAAATGGGATGAGGCCAGGATGGCTGGATCTGCAAGCTGCACACCATTCTAGTTCCCCACTATGCCATTCAGCAATGCAATGCTGGGGTCATAATAATTAATATGGTGTATGGATCACAGGCACCCACAGCAGGTTAAGAAAAGGGCTGCAGCTCTGTGGCATGCAGATGGTCACAGGTTCAACCCCTGGTGTCACCAGGCAGAGTAGAAATGCCCCTTGTCTGAATTCCTGGAGAGCTGTTACCAGTTACTGTAGACAATATTGAAGTTGATGGACCAATAAGGCATCTTCTTTTGTTCTTCTGTTCATTGTCAGCAGGTAAGCTCATCAGATGTAGGTGAGAACCCAGCAGAGGGGGCTCTCATACCTGAGGGTGAACATGAGACCCATTGCAGGTAGAAGCACTGAGAACTTTAGAAAAAGCCAGTGTGGTGTAGTGGTTAAGAGCGGTAGTCTCGTAATCTGGTGAACCGGGTTCGCGTCTCCGCTCCTCCACATGCAGCTGCTGGGTGACCTTGGGCCAGTCACACTTCTGTGAAGTATCTCAGCCACAGAGTGTTTGTTGTGGGGGAGGAAGGGAAAGGAGAATGTTGACCGCTTTGAGACTCCTTCGGGTAGTGATAAAGTGGAATATCAAATCCAAACTTTTCTTCTTCTTCTTCTAAATAGATTCAAGAGTGGTGACCAGATAAAGAAATATATGAATGCTACTGAACCCAGGCCAGGCATGTTTCAAAGGTGTTAGTGAAGCAGCTAGCAGGACTCTGATATTTTGTCAAGGTGACCTTAATCACTGGAGCTCTTTCAAAAGAAGGCACTTCAGGGCTCTCTGGCATCCGGCGCCACAGTCAAAACAGGTTACCACTATAGAATTCGAACAGAGCTGCATTTAGAGCTCTTAGCATAAGGGTAAAAGGAAGAATGGGGTTGTTAATTGTGTAATTGCATTTTTATAAAATGGTATTTATAGTTGGGGAAATTTATAATTTATATTACTGTAAGTTGTAATGGATTAATATACACTTATCAGCCTACGAACAGGCCCATTTCCATTATGCTGAAGCTTGCTAAAATGTGGAATAATCATGCTAATAGAATAAATGTACTGTTTGTCAAGCCATCATCTTTTTATGAGAAGGAATATTGGAGACATAAGCAGGGATAGACAAAGTGCATGGTGGCCAGGATGGGGGGGGGGAGGCAGGAGAGAGATTTGTCCAGAAATATGCTAATAACGTTATTCAGACTGATTCACTGCTTATGCTTATGGTGATAGTCAAACCCTTTCAACACACATTGAAAACGAATATACTCACCCTGAGTACTCCAACTGGCAAAGTCAGTCCATGAACGGGAACTGGTTCCGTTTCTCGATCTCTTCTTAGCCACTCTGGGGAAAGGCTAGAACTCAGCAGTAAAGTGCATTCTTTGAAAGCACAAGGTTCCAGGTTCAAGCCACATTTAGATTAGGGGGAAATCCTGCCTGGAGATCACTGCATACAATACTGAGCTAGATAACAGAGTAAGTAAATTTAGTTTAGGTCCTAGCTCATTTGTGGCCGAGGACTAACGAGCAAAGGTGAAGGCTTTCCGAAAGAGGTTCTGGGAGGTGAAAAGCAGCCTTGTTTGGGCGTATAGGTGGAGTCATGGAAAGGGGCCTAGTTTAGCAGTGAAGCATATGCTTAACATGCAGAAGATCTCAGCTTCAAGGTCCCCAGCATCTCCAGGTAGGTCTGGGAAAGACTCCCTGTCTGAAACCCTGGACCGCCACTTGCTAGTCCATGTAGACAATATTGAGCTAGCTGGACCAATAGTTTGACTCAATATAAGGCAGATTCCCACGTTCCCCCACTGAAGGGATGTACCTTGGTTCTCAAACGCCTTGGTTCTCAGACAACTTGGAACCCAAGCACTGCAAACCCGGAAGTAAGTGTTCCAGTTTGCAAACTTTTTTTGGAAGTCAAACATGCTCCATTTTGAGAGTTACACTTCCAATTTGAGTGCCACACTTTCATTTGGAGTGTCACACTGAGGTCTGTCTGTTTTTGTTATTTATTTTGTATTTTTGTGGCTCTTTTTTGTGTGTTTGACTGTGTGGAACACAGTTCAGCTACTGGTTGCTTGTGTGACTGCAGTACATTGTTTATTGCTTTCATTTTATAGATCAATGGTCTCATTAGATAGTAAAATTTATGTTAAATTGCTGTTTTGGGGATTGTTATTAAAAGTCTGGAATGAATTGATCCATTTTGCATTACTTTCTATGGGAAAGCGTGCCTTGGTTTTGGAATGCTTTGGTTTTGGAACAGACTTCCAGAACAGATTAAGTTTGAGAACCAAGTTACCACTGTATTCAGATTGCTGAAGATCTTAGCTATGGAAAACTAAATATCATTAGTAGGGACACATACAGGGGTGGGATGTTTGGTCTCAGCAAATCCAGTTTGGGACCTCTGTCAACATACTGCTTAATACTGCCCTGAGAACTGTTTGGAAATAACTGGGGGACACTAGTTAATCCCGAACTCCCATGTGTGGGGGGAACTAGAAAGAAAAGTGGCTGACTGCTGAATTTAAAAACAAACTAAAGTGTTTAAAGTCTGGGGGCCACTAGGTGGCGCATCGGAAGATGGCTGACAATAACATCTCTCCGACCCACATGAGGTAATTTGGAGGCTATGATGGGGGTAATTAGCCTCCTTAACCCCACCAGGATTGTGGTGGGGACGGCCCTTGCCTGCTGTGCCCTATACCACCCCCGAATTTGTGGGGGTGGGGGCACTAGGCACAAAGCCCTCCTGTGGGATTTTCGGCACTCCTTGAAGCCATCCCTGATTCGCGCCGCTGGTTGCAATGATCTTTAAAAGAAACAATTTGGACGAGATTAATTGCACATACATCAAGGAAAAAGGGGAGTCAAGACTGCTGACAGAAGAGATCTCTGATAACAAGACAACAATAAAATACGAGAAGATACATCAAGAAACGGTATGATAAATGACAGGGGGGAGGGGAGAAAAACCTGCTTTTCCCTTTTCTATGTGATTTAACAAGAATCCCCCTCCCCTAATGAGTCAGAAATTAAGGACTTAAGCTGTGGATTTAAGGCTGTGTGGAGATAAACTTTCGATCCAAAGCAATGTCTCAAGAGGAAGTTGGAAAGCTAAGAGTTTTGGAGTGACGCAATCAGGAAAAAATGCCGTTCGCCATTTTGTGAGGCATTGTGGAAGCTCTTGGGTCTGGGAGGAGTAAGAGAGAAATAGAGTTGTTTACATATCGTGAATCAACTTCTCGGTGGGACTTAAGAGCGACAAATGCCAAAATTCACGATGGAAAGAGTGACGTTATCTACGAAGGAGATATATGGAAACCATCTGGACTTAGTGGAGGAACGGGAAATCCACACAGGAATATAACACTTGCTATCGGCTTAAGGAGACTAACAGAAGAGATCGTAAAGGAAAAAGAGAAATTATACGAACAAGATATGATGTGGCAACACCAAGATAAGACTGGATAGAATTATGAACTTTGTTTGGACTGATTGGGACTGATTTGGACATTAACGCAGTAATAAGAAGATGATCTAAATCCCCCTTTGGATCTTGAAGTATGGGTTCCCCCAACAAAATTTAAAAATTTGGCTTTGTAATTTGGAATTTATATGATGTGATTTAATTTGATGTGATTGGCCAGTTAATAAAAATTATTTAAAAAAATAAAATAAAGTCTGCTCCTGGAAAAGTTTAAACAGATCTATGCAGCATTTTCAAAGTGTGGGAAATATATGTTGTTGGACCTTTAAATGCCGCAGTATTAAGCTCTCACCGTTCTTTCCTGCTTCTACCCCTCTCAGAGTGAATAGACTACAAACTTTGGTAAGTTTAAATGCTTTACTTAGAGTAATCACAGATCTCACTCATGCATCATTCAACACTACAGCAGAAACAATACAGGCAAGGTATTCTTGTTTGCAAAATACAGAAGAGGGAAAGAGAGAGGAACAGAAAACAAACAATGCTTCCTCCCTCTCCAAAGGTGAGGGAGTGTGACCTAGCCATGACTTCTCTAGAAATTTACAGCTCTGTGGTCCTTAACTCCTTCCTTACTAGTAATTATGCAAAGTTTGTTTGGCTGCATAAAATCTCTCACAAAACCATTTTAAAGAGCAAGGTATTAATGCCCTAAATAAATAAATAGACTGGGAGTTAAGTTTCCATCTAATGAACTTGCTTATTTTAAAAAATCAGAGATGTTTAGAATAAAACATCCACTTTCTTTTTTTTGTGGGGGGGGGGAATTAAGTTATGGGAATATTTGATTGTTTTGTTCTTCTCTTTCAAAATAGCTGTTAAGGCCATTTTGCCTTCCCACAGATTTCTTTCATGAAAGTAAATGCTACTTATTTGCTTTTCAAAGCTGAGGTGAAATTCATCCCCCGCAGGTGCAGCAATAATAGCAACACCCATGGTGGAAAATGCGTATTGTGCCTCTAATAATTATGCAGGAAACAGACTGCATTTAATATTAAAGAATTGGTATTTAAATATATTAACAAAAACATCCAATCAAGAAACAAAAATCCTTTCAGAAATGCACAGAATATTTAATGAAATATTCTAAAAAATGAAAATTACATACCATAGTTATTCACAAATAGCATGTCAACACTAAACTTGTTGTGCAGTACATGTCTACTCAGACGTAATGCATGTTGAGTCCAATGGGACTTGCTCCGAGGTAAGGGGCTAATTCTGGTGGCTGACTCTGTCTTTTCCACCTATAATACATTATGTGTCTGAGTGTTTGTTTTCATTATTTATTTCATTTCTATTTATTTAGAGAGTTTCTCACCCACGCTACATTGAAAACAAGCCCACAATGAGGCAGAATGTACAAAACAAATACACATATTTTGCGAAAGCAATATTACGTCAAAACTTGCCCTCCCATCAGATGACAAGGAAATAAACAACTATCTGACTTTTAGAAGACATCTGAAGGCATGCCCTGTTTAAGGAAGTTTTTAATGTTTGATGCTTTATTGTGTTTTTAATATTCTTTTGGGAGCTGCCCAGAGTGGCTGGGGAAACCAAGGCAGATGGGCGGGGTAAAAATAAATTATTTTTATCATCATCATCACATGCAATGAATTAACAAGATAGCAGTGGTGAGACACCTCCACTGAAAAGGCCCTCTCTCCTGAAACCACCTACTGCCCCTTCACCTGAGGACATTCAAAAACATGTTAGAATTCCTGCTCCATGATTGCAGTCATGGGATTTTTGTCTATCATATGACAGTGTTATGTTTTGACTCCACAGAGTGGGAAGTGATGGAGACAGGATGTTTGTGTTACTGTGTTTTGTTAAGTGGGACTATTGTCCTTTGTTTTTTCTCTTTTGTTGTCTGATGCTAGAGAGAGAGGGAGCCATTTTGCAGTGCTTCGTGTGTGTTTATATGTAAAGAAAGTAGATTAGCCAAAATGCTGAGTTCTGTTACGCAAGCTGCGCAGACTCTGCGGATCCCTAAGTGTGCCGATGTCTGTTGGCATCGGTCGCTGTGATGTTCGGGCAGAAGAAAGCTTTTGAAGCTCCCAAACAATCAACCAGGAGGGAGAGAACATGCTAGTCGGGCATGTGTCTCTGCCAGGGTCCTACTTGAGAGTAGGACAAGCTCCTGACAAAAAGATCTTGGGAATATGTAGAGAGGAGCAGTCCTTTGGGTGCTCCAGTCCCAATCAGTGGCGTAGCGTGGGGGGTGCAGGGGGGCCGGCCGCACCGGGCGCAACATCTGGGGTTAGGGCAAATCCACGGGTTAGGGGGCGCAAATCCACGGGTTAGGGGGCGCAAATTTCTTGCCTTGCCCCGGGTGCTGACAACCCACGCTACGCCACTGGTCCCAATCCAACATTTTTTTTAAAAAATAGCACATTGATTGGACCCAGAAAAAGAGAAGGAGCTATTCTGGGTGGTCAAGCACTGATGTGATGTGCTCATGTTACTCTGTCCCCCATTAGCAGCCTTGCTGACATATACTGAACTAACTGAAGTTACTAATCTTTAACTTTACGGGGGTGGGGCGTGAAATAGCATACTTTCACTGTTTCTTGTTTCACGTGGATCTCAAACAGCCTGGTCCAAAGAATCATACTTGGGAACGTGGGATCAATTTGAAATGATAATAAAAAGAGAAAGGAAGTTCCAGGTATGCAAGGTGTTTCTCACCCCTCATCTTTCCGTTTGGTGTCAAAAATGGATGCTACAGAAGGAAGCTGCCCCACTTCCAGTACCCACAAATAAATAGGCTTGTTTGAGTAACATAGGAGGTGAAGAGTCTGTTTATAACAGAAAGGAGTTTTCCAGCTATTTAGTGTTATCAATTCAGGGTGTGAGTGCGTGTAATGTGGGACGATTGCTAAGAACTCATTGTTTCTTCTAAATAAAAGGGCATGCTTCTGAATTTCTAACAAGTATAGAAAAATGCCTAATGAAAAATTATGCCATCAATAATGTAAAATGGGGAGAGAGAAGTGGAACGAGGGAGGCCTGCAGCATTATATTTATGTAAAAGAGCTGTTCCTACCCCTGCCCCTATAAAGAAGAAAAATTGTCTTAAACTGCAATAATTTCCCCCCGCAAACTATTGCTGAGCATCTAACTGCTGCAACGGCTATTTGGCACTTAGCAAAGGAGACATTTCTGCATAAGTTTAGACTTTGGGCCTTTCTGGGCGATTAAAAAGCATCTGATTTCCCCCTTCTGTGCAATACTAAAGCAATGCTCAATCAAGCACCACATAAGCAGTCCGGAATTTTGTCCCCTTGTATTAGGTGATGAATACTTAGCTGAGAAGGGATAATTTCGCCTTGTAGGAGGAAAGGAGCCCTGCTGCAACCTGCAAGTGCTCATGATAACTTTCACTTTCTAAAGGCCTACATGTCTTTAGTATCCAAGCTTAAAGACAAAGTGCAATCTCAGGCAGGTCTACTCAAATGCAAGTCTGGTTGAGTCCAATGGACTCACTTCAATGTAAGTGTATATGTAATTATAGCCTTATATGTTCACATAATGACAGTGCTTTTTCTCTGGGGGGACGCAGGTGTACACATACCCCTAAACCAGGGGTCAGCAAACTTTTTCAGCACTGTCCCTCAGACCTTGTGGGGGGCCAGACTATATTTTTTTTTTGGGGGGGGGAATTCCTATGCCCCACAAATAACCCAGAGATGCATTTTAAGTAAAAGGACACATTCTACTCATGTAAAAACACACTGATTCCCGGACTGTCTGCGGGCCGGATTTAGAAGGAGATTGGGCCGGATCCAGCCCACGTGCCTTAGTTTGCCTACCCATGCCCTAAACATTTTGTGAATCTTAGTCTGGCCTCATTGAGGGGAAAATGAGAGTACCCCTAAACATTTTTAACACTGCATAATGGTATGTGTGGATGTTTGGTGACCAGTACTGGTGAGAGACATTTCAGTGGCTAACTAGTTTTTTGTTTCTTTTCATGAATTTCAGGGATTCCTATAGCCTGGTCTCCAAATAATTCACTCATCAGTTACAGTTCTGTCTTGGCGCTCATTAGCTGAAGCACTGAAAGGTAAGGGGAGCTAGGCTGGCTTATCTCACAGAAAGTGCTTAGAAGGATGCCTCCACATTTTGCTTTATAACTTTCCTTCTAGCAGGACTAGAGTTTTCCAAGGAAGGCAAGCAGGCAGGCAAGGCCCTGGTGCATTTGCACCATTAAAATCTAGCCTTGAGGTCTAGATGCTAGATACTCTGAAGATGTCAATCAGCTATTCAGGACAGAGGGTTAAGGGGTTTTGCCCCTCCTTCTCTTTATTTATTATCCTTTTATTTCTTTTCTTCTCTCTCCTCTGCTAAACAGCTGATCGGCACTATTCAGAGTATCTGACCAAGACTAGGGGTGGATAAGAAATTTCCCTACATCATGCACCAAGTGAACTGAAATATAGCTAGCTGTCAAAATTCGCACTTCTCGGAATTTTGTGTTCCAGTTTTCCAACCAAAAGTGTGCACCAAAATGCATATATTAACAAAAATCATGTGGAGAACTATGACATATAAGATGACACTGCTCGCAAAAATGTATCTATTAGGCAACAACGAATACAAAATGTATGTTTTAGGAGACATGTGAATGAAACTGTATGCAATTTTTGGTGAGGTCTTTTTAAATTAAAAAAAAAAATCATGAATTGATGCTAAAATGTAGTGAGCTGAAGGTTGAAAAACGAGAAACTGAAACAGGTACATCAAGCCATTCATAGGTATATGTACCATCCGGCTACTTTGCATACATAAAGCTAGATCAGGGTCATGGTCCGTAAAAGGGCTTTTGGGTTTATTCGTTTACCTGTGCTGATCTATATTTATTAAATATGAAAGAAGAAACAAATAATGAGAGCATACCTTAATTATTGTTCCCCTGCTGTCATTGTAAAAAGGGGATGAGGTTTGATATAATCCTGCTATCTCATTTTGTGCAAAAAGAATCTTACAGCGTTCCTTGTGCAAAACTTCCATGAGATCCCCAAGAGGTACCAGTTAGCTGTTTGGCAGCTTTTGGCCTGCACCATTTTCTGCTGCAGCATCCAATTATTCACTGCATAATCTGCTTAGGCAATTCACCTGCTTTCAATTTGTGAAATGGAGCTAGCAGATGAGGAGACAAGGCCTCTGAGGTTCACTTTTATCCTCAGAGTTGACTAAGGAAGGATCCATGCCCATTTTGGACCACAGAAGATATAGCTGCCAGAAGAAAGCTGTGTGTGTGTGTGTGTGTGTGTGTGTGTGTGTGTGTGCATGCACGTGCGCGCACACACACACACACAAATAGAACAAAGAGATTTCCCTAGAAAGTGAAGGAATGTTTTATGAGCATAAGATTCAAAAGTAGAAATGACTACTTTCACATCTTCAGTCAATTCCTAAGATTATTTCACCGCAGAGCATATTGTTGTGCAAATAAAGTTCAGGCCAAACTTATACTGGAATCCATAAAGAACGAATTCCTCAACTACACTGGTACCTTGGTTTAAGCACAGTCTAGTTTAAGAACGATTCAGTTTATGAACTCCACAAAACCGGAAGTAGTGTCCCGGTTTGCAAACCTTACCTCAGTCTAAGAAAGGAAGCCGAATGGTGGAAGGGCATTGGCGGCGGGAGACCTCATTAGGGAAAGCATGCCTCAGTTTCAAAATGGTTTCAGTTTAAGAACAGACTTCCGGAACGGATTCAGTTCGTAAACTGAGGTACCACTGTACTCCTGAGTTATTGCTGTGGAGGGTAAGTTATGGTTTGGGATTTGATTGCAAAAGTGGTACTTCCTACTTTTTAAGCATGAGATACTCACCATCAGAGTACCACCTCATTAGAAACTGGCCTTAGCCCATCTGCAGCACATTTAAAGCTGGTTACTAGGCATCCCAGAAAGACGGGCTTCTTGCCGGCAGAATCAAAGTGGAAGGGATTCAGATCAGGAAGATGAAAATGAAAACATCCCATCCCATCTCCCCATCACATTATTCCGGGATTGGTCATGTTAATGTACAAATTCAGAAGATGGAAAGTGGGATAATAAAACTAGGACTTAAGAAGCCAGAATGATGAAAACAAACCCCTGAAATGGAAATGAAGAATGGATCATCAGAAAAGCTGACACTTTCAGTGAAAATGAGTTAAAGAAAGGTCAGATTAACTTTGGGATTTAGAAATACTAATGTGAAAGGAGGGGGAGATAAAAAGGAGTGAGGTTATTAAAGTGCTTATATACAAATGGAAGAAGCTTAGTAGCAAAGCTAGGAGAGCTGACAGCACACAAACATTTGGAATGGGTGATGATATTGCAGGACTAGCCAGACCTTTCCTAGGGAACGAGAAAGAGGAAGAGAGAAATACGGAGAGGATTATTGTGAAAGGAGATCGAGTTTTGAGGAGACAAGCAGAGATGAAAAAGAGGTTGGTGAGCTTCTCTTTCTGAAGTGAAGGGTTTGGCAGCTATGGAAAGCAGAATCCAGAAACCTTTCAAGTGAATGTTATTACCACTGACATACTGCATTTGATTCTAATTGGAAAGGGGGGGAAGGCTTTTTTATAAAGGTGCAATGTATTTCTTTAATTTTGATAACACCATTCCTTCCCTAGGAGCCCAGGGCAGTGGACAAGATAGAAAACACAATCCATATAATATTTTAAAATATCTAAAACCAAAACAAATGCATCCCTCTCCCTCCCACACACAAAACTCCCAGCTGCTGAAATTTCAGCTACCTGGCTTTGCCAGCTCAAAACCATATGTCTCTACCCTGCTGAAAAATCCACAATAATGCAGGAACAATAGCAATTCTTACCACTCAGCAAGATGATACATATTAGACATATTTACCAAATGGTTATTTGTACATTGTGGTAAGTTACCCACTTGGTAGCTGATCCATTGAGATTCACCCATAGATGCTGGTTTCCTTGTTACAGTGCATCTCTGTGCAAAACAGGGGCAATGCCTTCCAATCTCAAGGAAAACAGAGGAGCTGCAGACAGCCATACAAGATGGAATAGATCTTTAGGGAAACAAATATCAACACAAAAGCAGGAGAAGGCCTTTGATAATATTTCTTGGAAATTTATGAAGGAAAATTTGGAAGGGATGGGAGTGGGACGGGGTTTTGGAAATGGGATAGATGCAATTTATTCAGAACAAAAGGCTAAACTGATAGTAAACAATGTGATTACAGAAGAGTTCAAAATTGAAAAAGGAACACGACAAGGCTGCCCTATTTCCCCATTGTTATTTATTTCGGTCCTGGAGGTGCTCTTGAACATGATTAGAGGGGACCGGTTGGTTAAAGGGATTGAGGTCGGAGAGAAACAATATAAACTTAAAGCGTTTGCAGATGACCTAGTTTTGACTCTACAGGAGCCAGAATCTAGTACGAAAAAAGTACTACAATTGATTCAAGAGTTTGGTCGGGTAGCGGGATTCAAATTAAACAAGCAGAAAACTAAGGTGTTGGGAAAAAAATTGACAGTTACAGAGTCAGAACGGTTTCAGAAAGAGACAGAGTTAAATGTGGTTAAAAAAGTAAAATACCTAGGGGTGAACATAACAGCAAAAAATCTGAGTCTATTTAAAGATAATTATGAGAAATGTTGGGTTGAAATTAAGAGAGACTTAGAAACTTGGACAAGATTGAAACTTTCCTTGTTAGGCCGAATTGCTGCTGTAAAGATGAATGTATTGCCAAAAATGCTGTTTTTATTTCAAACATTGCAGATTGTGGACAAAACAGAGTGTTTCCGGAAGTGGCAGAGAGATATTTCTAAATTTGTCTGGCAGGGCAAAAAGCCCAGAATTAAGTTTAAGATATTAACTGATGTGAAAGAAAGAGGGGGCTTTGCCCTGCCAGACTTAAGGCTGTATTATGAATCAGCAGCTTTCTGCTGGTTAAAAGATTGGCTGCTTCTTGAGAATACTGATGTATTGGATTTGGAAGGTTTTGATAATGTGTTTGGTTGGCATGCATATTTATGGTATGACAAGGTTAAGATTAATAGGAATTTCAAGAACCATATCGTCAGAAAAGCATTGTTTAATGTCTGGACAAAATACAAAGACTTATTGGAAAACTAAACTCCAAGGTGGCTTTCACCATTGGAAGCTAAGGCCCGAAAAAGACTCAATATGGAGGCCAAATGGCCGAAATATTGGGAAATATTAGAAAAAGATGGAGACAACTGGAAATTGCAGAGTCAGGAGAAAATGAAAGACAAAGTGCGAGATTGGTTACATTATGCTCAGATTAAAGAAATTTTTAAGCTTGATAAAAAGCTAGGATTCCAGGTGGAAAAATCGAAGTTAGAAACGGAACTGTTAGAGCCTAAGACTAAGGTACTTTCAAGAATGTATAACTTGCTGTTAAAATGGAACACACAAGATGAAATTGTTAAATCGGCTATGATAAAGTGGGCACAGGACATTGGGTACAATATTATGTTTGAGGACTGGGCAAAATTGTGGACTACTGGGCTGAATTTCACTGCATGTAATGCTTTGAAAGAAAATGTAATGAAAATGATATACAGATGGTACATGACCCCAGTCAAACTTGCAAAAATATACCACTTGTCTGATAATAAGTGTTGGAAATGTAAGGAAAATGAAGGAACGTTCTTTCACCTTTGGTGGACTTGCCCTAGAGTGAAGGCTTTCTGGGAAATGATATATAATGAGCTGAAAAAGGTATTTAAGTATACCTTCCTTAAGAAACCAGAGGCCTTCCTTTTGGGTATTGTTGGCCAAGGGGTACTAAAGAAGGATCGAACATTTTTTATGTATGCAACAACAACAGCAAGGATACTCGTTGCCAAGTATTGGAAAACTCAAGATCTACCCACACTGGAAGAATGGCAGATGCAACTGATGGACTATATGGAACTGGCCGAGATGACGGGCAGAATCCGAGACCTGGGAGAGGAGACGGTGGAAGAAGATTGGAGAAAATTTAAGATTTATTTGCAAAAGTATTGTAAATTGTATGAATGTTAAGCAGGATGTTTGATCATAAACAATTGGGCACCATGGAAACAAATGAAGTGAATTATGAAGATAAGTTAAATTTATGAAAAAACTAAATTTTTAGATAATTATTGGGTTAATCTTAATGCACTGAAGATGAAATAAACATATCTAAAATTTAAGATATAACATTGTAAAAAGGGATTTTAAGGTGGGGATAAGGTGAGAAATTGCTGGTTTAATTTTTATAAATTTGGAACGTAGGAGCGGGAGATGTGCGGAAGTCCAAGGAGGATCAGAAAATATGTTATGACACATGACATTTCTGTATGTTTTATTTTGTTTGTTGTATTTAAAAAATCTTTAATAAAAATTATTTTTTAAAAAAAGGGAGTTTATTAAGTGCTGCCCAGGAGCCTCCTTCACTCTCCTACGACGCGGATATGCTCAGTAAAATTGGTAATTACATTACACAGACCCTAACTGCATCTAAGGGTTTTATAGCCTCCATATTATTTTTCACATCCTTTCTCTGAACCCGTTTTATAGTGTCAGCATAGGAAAGATTGGGCAGGGGGTTCTATCTTAAACAATGTTTGGCATTTCTTCAGATCATTTTTTTAAAGAAAATGGCGTGGATCTGACTGAAACTATAATTTGAGCAAAAGAAAATTTGAGCAGCAGCAGCAAATGAAAAGGGTGGGATAATCCACTTGAAGAAATCATGCATCCCTTTGTCAGGGAATATAAGAATGTCAGAAGAGCCTGCAGGATCAGACCAGCTAGTTAATAGTGCTGTGAGTCATTCCAGACCTTAACTGGAAGCATCTTCTTTATAAAGAAGGTGTGTTTGCATCAGCCCCATCCATGAATATAGCCCAGGAGTAGCCAACATGGCTCCCTTCAGAAATTGTTGGACTACAACCCCCATAGTCCCTGAGTATTGGCCATTCCAGCTGAGGTTGATGGGAAATGTAATTCAGCCACATCTGGAGGGCTCCATGTTGGTGGCTTTTTGGTTTAGAATAAAAACAAATGGGGGGGGGAGGATGAACCAGTTTAAAGAAATCCTTTATACACAGTTTTTTAAAAAGGTAAAGGACCCCTGACAGCTAAGTCCAGTCGCAGACGACTCTGGGGTTGCGGCTCTCATCTCGCTTTACAGGCCGAGGGAGCCGACATTTGTCTGCAGACAGTTTTTCCGGCTGCTTCCAGTGAAACCAGAGCAGCGCACAGAAACGCCGTTTACCTTCTTGCCAGAGCGGTACCTATTAATCTACTTGCACTTTGGGGCATGCTTTCAAACTGCTAGGTTGGCAGGAGCTGGGACAGAGCAACGGGAGCTCATCCTGTTGCAGGGATTCAAACCGCCAACCTTCTGATCAGCCCAGAGGCTCAGTGGTTTAGACCACAGTGCCACTGTTAGTGGTGAGTAAACCCCACTGAACTTAATGAGAATAACTTCCAAATAAATATGTGCAAGATTGCAATATAAGACGACGACAACAACAACAACTATATTCCTGGAGAGCTCCCAGAATTCTTTGAAGGAAGCAATGACTTTTTAAAGTAACATCATAGTGCTTTAAATATATGGTGTGGATGTGGCTGTTGGTTTCTGCTCTCTTCACTGTGCAGCGAAAGGCTTGTCACAAGACAATGTTTACATTCCACAGACAGCATTGCTGTTGTGTTTCTCACGGGAAAGGGAGACTGGATGTGACGTACACTGGTTTCCTGTTTTTCACTGTTCTCTCAGTGTGATTCTCTCCGTGCTTCAGAGGAGAGAGGATGCATTTTCTGCTCCAGCAGAGGCAAGATGTTTTTCTGTAAACTACCAGCTTTGAAATGTAAATAAAGCAATATAGAGCATGTTGCACGTATTCCTCATCATTCCGCTGTGCACAGGACACTATAAATCAACAGTGGCCTCAGTTTGGCACAACCTAACACTACAAAAGCACAACTAGGTTTGGGTGGTATTTAAGCAGGTTTTCCTCAGAGTAGACCTAGTGAACATAATAGGCCTCAGTTTGTCATGTCCATTAATTCCCATGGGTCTGAGTAAAAATTGGTTGAATTCCACCTTTTAGTTGGATGTGAGCCCCCACCTTTAAGATGCCATTACTCTTTTTACACATTTATGTTGGGTGAGCCTATCATCTGTGGTCACAACAACATCAGAGGGGAATAATCTTCTTGCTGGATGTTATATATAGTATTATATATTCTACTGAATCTGTGAGTACCTGAACACATTTGGCCACAGGGCACATTATTATTCTTCAAGTTGTTGCTTGACAACTTAATCCTTAGGGTAGTTCTAATGAAGATGAGAATTTTTCCCCAAGGGCGCCACTCAGGCATTAAAAAAAAGGAAGCAGAGAAGTAGAATATAAACTAGGAAAACAACTAAAAATAGGTGTCTTCCACCAGCTAATATGAAGCATGTTTCCTTGTATTCTTTGCATATGTTACCGGAAAAGGTGTGACAGACTTTTCTCATTTCTTTGAAAATCACTCCATCTCAGCAAACACACGCTCTCGCTCTCTTGTCAAACTAAGAACCTTTATGACTCTTAGAAAGTGAAAATCATAAGGAAGAGTTGTTCCCTCACACACACCCTAAAGCATAGCTGTCAACGTTCCCCTTTTTTTAAGGGAAATTCCCTTATTCCGAATAGGATTCCTCGCAAGTAAAGGGAAAAGTTGACAGCTATGCCCTAAAGAAATTTATCCATATCAGCAGCACTAGCTGGAAAAACACAGGGATGTAGCGAGTCAGACCAATGCTGCTACTTGCCGAAGATCCAGGACATACCGCCGCCTTCCGGAAATTCCCCCTGGGCATCACTTCTGCCTTTGAAATCCTGGTAATGTCCAGAAAAATCCGGACGTATGGCAGCCCTAATGCCAGGGACAGGCTGGATGAGGAGTACTTAGTAGTGGGAACCGCCAGCCCAAGAGCCCCCCTGGGAGGGGCTTGGACTGGCTAGATGAAAAAGACTAGTGGGAGCCTGCCTCTCAAGAGCGCCCCCCGGGAGAGCTCCGAAGATGGCACCTTAGAGCCTGGAGCCTGGTGGTGGGACACTGAGGAGTAGTCAGCAGAAGGGCCAAGCTGGGAGACATGAGCAATCAAGGGAGGTCAGGAGAAGGAGGGCCCTCCAGGACAGGATTAGAAGCTGAGAGTCACAGTGTGCACACACAGTCCCAGTCCTGCTGAATCTCCTCCCTCTCTAAGTTTCTGAATTTTTCTGAATTTTCTTTCAAGCTTTTTTTCTCTCAATACAAGTTGCTGGCAAGCAACTTTGGAGAGAGTAGTGTTGTGTAGCCCTCTGAAAACTTATAATATATTCCTTTCGTTGTAAACTGTTTTTAAAATAGTGGTGATACTTGCATACTTAAAATTACTTACTTACTTACTTACTTACTTAAAGGTTAAGGTACCCCTGACCATTAGGTCCAGTCGTGACTGACTCTGGGGTTGCGGCGCTCATCTCACTTTATTGGCCGAGGGAGCCGGCGTACAGCTTCCGGGTGTGGCCAGCATGACTAAGCTGCTTTTGGCGAACCAGAGCAGCGCACGGAAACGCTGCTTACCCTCCCGCCGGAGTGGTACCTATTTATCTACTTGCACTTTGACGTGCTTTCGAACTGCTAGGTTGGCAGGAGCAGGGACCGAGCAACAGGAGCTCACCCTGTCGCGGGGATTCGAACAGCCGACCTTCTGATGGGCAAGCCCAAGGCTCAGTGGTTTATACCACAGCGCCACCCGTGTCCCTTAATTACTTACTTATTTACTTACAAAGGTTACCTCAGACTCAGTTCAAAAATGGCACCAGTTATTTCCCTCTCACACATTTTGTACACTGAGCCTTAAAGTGGAGATCTTTATCCCAGTCTGCATCTAACTATCTTCATATGTGGAATTGGTTTTAAATGTTTGTATTGTTTTCATATATGGAACTGTCTTTGCTTGTTTTCACATTTGTATTGTTTTGCGGTTGCAACTGTTTTATAGTTGTATGCATCATTGCCGTAACCCACCAAGGGCCCTTGCAGAAAGGACAAGTAATAAATCTAAGTAAACATGCAAATATTTAAAGAATTCCTTTCTTGGTTTTGTCTCATGGTAACATGAAACCCAGCACACCTGGAGAGGTGGTTTTAAGCAAGAGTTATTTTTAAGCAAGCCATCACCTTGGAGCAAATAAATAATCAGAGGGGTGCATCAATGTGACCTGGATTTGGTGTTTTTATACGGAGATGAAGTACAGTGGTACCTCAGGTTAAGTACTTAATTCGTTCCAGAGGTCTGTACTTAACCTGAAACTGTTCTTAACCTGAAGCACCACTTTAGCTAATGGGGCCTCCTGCTGCTGCCGCCCCGCCGGAGCACGATTTCTGTTCTCATCCTGAAGCAAAGTTCTTAACCTGAAGCACTATTTCTGGATTAGTGGAGTTTGTAACCTGAAGCGTATGTAACCTGAAGCGTATGTAACCCGAGGTACCACTGTAATGGTTTTGAGCTGGGATATCCCCTGTTCAAATTTTACCTCCACCACAAACTCAGTAGGTAGCCTTATTCAACTCTTTTTCAGTTCCTCTTTTCCCGCCTCAAGTCACCATTTGCAATATGGGGGTAATAATAATGATCTACCTGACAGGTGGCATGTAAGTATCGCCAGGATAATGTATGCAAATTTCCTGGTGCGTTCCATGGCACTATATAAATACTAAGGATTAGGTATTCTTATAGGTGGCTATGTTGGATAAAGACAGGCAAAATTCAGCACAATGCATGCAGCTCTCAAATGGTTTAACAAATCTCTTTCCCAGTTGTATGGCACTTATTTCCACCCCATCACTCCCCCCCCCCTCTGTCTGTCTCCCCTGACATTTCACCCTCCGTACATTGCAGTTCTCAGCTCAGGATTTAAATCCAAAGCCGGGTTTTGTGTGAGGGGTTTTTATTTTTTTATTTTGGTGGCGCCACAGCCTTGAATCCAAATTGAAAGATGCAGTTCAGCTGTTCTTCTATAAATAGGCAGCAATTATAAAGAAATAAGGGTCAGAATGAAATGCCAGAGAGCCTTTATAATAACCTGCATTTGCTGTATTCATCGGGGGACATGAAAAAATACTTCATTCTCAGGAAAGTATCACAAACGAGGAATTTGCAAAGGCATAAAGTGAAAAAGTGTGTGTGTGTGCATGCGTAGATATAGATATAAATAGAGACATAGATATAGCCATGATGCCTTTTTAAATAAAAGAGAGAGAGAGAGAGAGAGAGAGAGAGATTTCTGCATTGATTTACAGGTGTCCTAACCTGAACTTTTTTTTCTGTTTCTGGTTCATGCTATAAATATGAAGCAATTTACAAGTTTATTCCAGTTTTCTTGGAGAAGCAGAATGCACTGCACTGAGCTAAACTTATTTTTTTTAAAAAAAAGAAAAAGAAAAATGTGCTAGAATGAAAGTTTACAGTGGTACCTCGGGTTGCATACGCTTCAGGTTACAGACTTGCTAACCCAGAAATAGTACCTCAAGTTAAGAACTTTGCTTCAGGGTGAGAACAGAAATCGTGCAGTGGCGGCAGCAGGAGGCCCCATTAGCTATAGTGGTGCTTCAGGTTAAGAACAGTTTCAGGTTAAGTTCTTAACCTGAGGTTCCACTGTATTTGGAAAGGAACAGTCTCTGAAATACATTCCCCACCCCTTCACCATGGATATGCAAGTCTTTGTAGCTAGTAGGTTCAGATGAATCTGACAATTTCAGTTTCTTCCAGTTTCTTCTTCTTACCGACCACTACTGGGTTTAGGGTAGATTGCTTCAGAATTTGCAAAGACAGAAGTCCATGCATTCCTATTACTCTACTGATTAAGCAAATAGTCCATTTGCAAAGAAAAAAACTCATGGTAGGAAAATGTGTTCAGCAGAAGATCTGAAGGGAACCTTTTTTATGCAGCAGCTTGGAGGGTCACAGGTTCCCCATCCCTACTCTGCACAAATACACATCTGAAAAAGGCTCAGGTTTCTTATGCTGATACCAGACAAGGCAATGCAGAGGCTTCATACTGCCCACCAAGAACAGGAGTCGATGTTGTCCCTTTACCCTTTATCTAACTTTAAGACAAGCTCAAGTGCCATACTGCCTTATACTAAGTCAGACCATTAGTTCACCTACCTTAGCGCTGTCTCCTGACTGGCAGTAGTTCTTCGGGGTTCTTTAACCCTATGTAGAGATGCCACAGATTGATCATAAGGCATTCTGCATGCAAAGCATGTGCTCTGCCACTGAGCTACAGACCCTCTCCAGAAAAGGAATCCACTTTGGAATAAAAACTATGGTTTTCCCAGTAGTGATGTATGGAAGTGAGAGCTGGACCATAAAGAAGGCTGATTGCCAAAGAATTGATGCTTTTGAATTATGGTGCTGGAGGAGACTCTTGAGAGTCCCATGGACTGCAAGAAGATCAAACCTCTCCATTCTTAAGGAAATCAGCCCTGAGTGCTCACTGGAAGGACAGATCCTGAAGCTGAGGCTCCAATACTTTGGCCACCTCATGAGAAGAGAAGACTCCCTGGGAAAGACCCTGATGTTGGGAAAGATGGAGGGCACAAGGAGAAGGGGATGACAGAGGATGAAATGGTTGGACAGTGTTTTCTAAGCTTCTAACATGAGTTTGTCAAAACTGCGGGAGACAGTGGAAGACAGGAGTGCCTGGCGTGCTCTGGTCCATGGGGTCATGAAGAGTCGGACATGACTAAATGACTAAACAACAAGCAGGATTTTTGAAAGAAAGAAAAAACGGAATTCAGATAAGGAGAATTTTGCAGGAATCCCTAATTTCCAGAAGGCATCTTGAAAGGCACTTCAATACATAAGGACTGTAGCTCAGAGCATCTGCTTTGCATGCAGAAGGTCCCAGGTTCAAAGCTTGGCATATCCAGGTAAGGCTGGCAGAGATCTCTGTTTGAAACCCAGAGAGCCAATGCTAATCAGGGTAGACAGCTCTGGGCTAGATGGACTGATTCACCTTCCTGTTTGTGTATTTCACAAAAGGCAAAAATGGGGTCAAAATCAGGACAGTGGTTTGCTGGAAAGAGGTGCCTACAGGGGCTATTTTTGGCAAGTAGCCCATGCAACTTGGCTACCAGGGAATCAGTTGCAGATCATGAGGGTCACCCAGTTCAGGTCCCTGTAACATTATTTCCCAGTAATGCCTCTGCTCAGCCAACTGTCAATATTTGTCTTCAGCGAGCAAGAAGGCAATAATTCTGAGCACAGCATCTCAAGGGAAGCTCTTTTAGACCGCTGCTCTTCATCACAGGTTGTAATTTGCGTGGTCCTGTTTTCGGCACACTTGATTTGGGAATCCCACTTAAAACTCCCTCCTGGGATTGCCTCTTCATGCCGCCAAGCAATCTTTCATTAGAAAAGCCACTTCCAAACTAAAACTCCATTTCTTGCTTGATTTAACACTCTCTCTTAATCTGGTGTTTGGGATTAGCAAAATTGCATGGGTAGCAGGATTCCGTGCGCCCTAAGAGCCTGGTGGAAAGTTTTGGCCATGAAATGCGGAAAATGAAATGACCTTTCTGGAGTGTGGGGGTGGGGGAGAAAGAAGTGTCTTTCGAGACCTTTTGTCAAAATCAAGCTTCTGTTCAGGACAAGGGCTGGCTTCAAAAGGAGCAAGAACACTCAAAAAAGGCTTTGCGCTTAATTGTTTCGACTGCAGGAAGGATACGTCTCATACACCTTGGGAAGAACGGTGGTGCATTACTCCTCTGGGTTGTTAGAGGGAGCTGATGTACCTTATGAAACTTTTGTTTTAGTCCATGCAAAGAGGAATCTGGATTTAACCCCTAGGATGTTTCATCTTCAATTCTTGGGAGGTCATGGTTTCCCTATCCCCTGCAAGAGAGAGAGAGAGAGAGAGAGAGAGAGAGAGAGAGAGAGAGAGGGATTACTACAGCAGTTTGGATTGGTGCTGAAATAGAAAACCTTCCAGCTTTCACAAAACTCTTCTTTAAATAAGATGTAGACATTAAACCTACATGTCTCTACAAGGACATCAAAAGAGCCTTGCTTTATCAGGCCAATGGTCCATCTAGTCCAGTCCTCTATTTTCACAGTAGCCAACCAGATGCCCATGGTAAACTCACAAGAAGAACCTTAGTGCAACAATACCTCCCAGCAACTAGTATTCCAAGGCATATTGCCTCTGACTGTGAAGCTAGAACATAGCCATTGTTTTAGTAGCCACGGATAGCCTTATCCCCCATGAATTTGTATCCTTCAAAGCCATTCATACAACACTATCCATTCATTTCAGCTTCCTGGTTCCAAGGTTGTTCCTTTGCCTACAACACCACTGTCCCAGAGGCTGCTTCTGAAATTTCCCCTAAGTTGCCTTGGAAAGAGATGCTCTGATAGCCCAACCTAGACTTTAACCCCCTTCCCCAATTTCTTAGCCCCTATGCTGCTTTCATTCAAAGCAGGCACATTGATATGTGCTTCAAAGAGTATCCTATCACCCAAAATATCTATACTAACTGTGAGTTAACGTGCAAAGCCAAATCACTAAACATGAGCTGATCAATTCATGCGACGGAATGTTTGCAGAGAGTAGATACATTTCCATAATAGTATGTCAGCCAATAATGCAGATAAGGTTCTTTCAATTCTCTGAATAATTTCAATACATATATCCTATACACAAATTCATGCCATGTTCCGGGAACATATATACTGAAATGAGCTTGCTCCCAATCAGGATTCTCACCACCAC
Organism: Podarcis cretensis; assembly: GCF_951804945.1. NCBI lineage: Eukaryota > Metazoa > Chordata > Lepidosauria > Squamata > Lacertidae > Podarcis > Podarcis cretensis. Next base: position 15,936,024 of record NC_137181.1, on the reverse strand, counting down.
CAGTGAAATTGAAGCAAGATTTAATATTGTTTGCACCCTGCTATATTTCGAACATGGTAGCTCTTTAAAATGAGAAGTGTCATAATCTCTATCACCAAAATTTTCATGTTCAATATTTTTTCCTACATAAAAAAGTCCTACTGATAGGCCTATGAATCCATGGAAATAAGAGAGCAAAGGTTTACTATTGAATATAAAGTATTCTTACTGTATATCTACCTTACATATTTAGGGCAATGCATTTGACAACTGGCCTAATATGCCTCACGTTTGAAGCCTATTTATTGTTTTCTGTGTTTTCTTGGCTTTAAGGATTCTGGGCTGATTTATGCCCTGTTTTTATCTGATGATGTTTAGATTATTGAGTGCTGAATCTGTTTACATACTTGACTATGAAAAACTGTCATGGGAAGTCTGTGGAATTAAATCAGTGTTAATCCTTGCACTTCACACTAAGTGTCTGTTTTCACAATTCCCCTGGATTGATTTCTCTGGCCTGTACTAAAGGTACAGCTCTCATCTTTGGAGACAGATAAAGTCATGTGAGGAGCAGTGGAACATTGAACTTTAGCATACAATTGGCTGAAATCAGGCACTTGGAAATAAATGCTCAGAGTTTTACACAAGCTGTCCCATGTCCCACAATTACAACCTCCACTTGTAGCAGCATTTTTAAGGTACCGTGAATCTCCTGTCTGGTGAGACACTGAAATTCAGGTTGCAGCATCTGCCTTGTTTGGTATTCCCAGTTGTTTGACTGACCAGGCTATGAATCAAACCTTTCTGGACTGGAAGGACTATGATAGGGATTATCATCCCAGTTAAAACTTGCTTGAGCAGCATAGTTTTGCAGAGCTCAGCGTGTCTCTATATCCTTTGCTCCTGTCTGCTAGCTTGTATTCCAGTTTGTATGTACTGTAAGTAGTACCCACAAGGCATGATAGCAACCAGGCAGCCAAGCAGAACAGCAGGATGGTGGTTGCAGCACTGTGGACAGTTCCTAGTAAACTACTTGTTGCATCAAAAGCTGAAGGTGAACTGAGTGCTTATGTGCCTCTGCTTCCAGCTTCACCCTCTTGCTTAAAGAATGTATTCTTAAAGGGCCAAGCCCCTGACTTGAAGATGGTCCTGACTCCAGATTCGTGGTCTACATTTCTTATTATTTAATTATTATTCTTTATTTAATTTATATCCTGTTATCCAATCCAAAATTTCCCAGGGCAGTACAATGGGCCCACCACTTATGCAAGGGTTCACTTCTGGGGGTCCATGTGCAAAGGTAAAATTGTCCATGAGGTGAAGGGCTGCTTACCAGGGTCTGGGAAGGTTGCAGGACCTTGACCTTCCCAAATCCCAGTAAGGAGACAGTGCCCTCATGCCTCCTTCCCCAAACCCTCACTTACCCGGCTTTGGGAATACATCACAAGGGCTCTGGGATGCTGTCAGAGACCTTGCCCTGGTTCTTGAGGCTCCTGACCACACACTCCAGTCTCAGCTGGCTCCTGATCATCAGACTACCATCAGTGATAGGAGCCTGGTTCAGTTTCACAGCCAGCAGCATAGCAGTCTCAGACTTGGCCCACTAATCCCCCAACTCTGAGCTCAAAGTCTGGGCCATGACAGCTTGCTCCTCGGTCCTATCACCCAGCTTTTGCTTTGGTCCTGGTTTGCTTTTCAATCCTGTCCTTCAGCCATGACATGCTCTTTGGCCCTGACTCCTCACTTGCTTCTCAATCCTGTGTCCTGGTTTGAACTTTGATTCCACTGCTGCCTTTGTCTCATAGCTCCTTGTTTCCAGCTCAACACACACTCTTAACCCCTTCCAGAGCAGAGGCCTACCAGGATTTTGTATGGCTGCCTCACTAGATCTAGCTTGTAAGATATAGGAAAGAGGCGGGGGAAGAGACATTGAATTCTAAATTATACCTGGGTTGGATATAACTGCTCCAGTTTCTACAGAGTACTACAGAGTACTACAGTACTACAAAGTACTACAGCCACAGGGAAAGAACAGAAATGGAGCAGATCTCTAAACTATAGGTGTGCTTTTTCTCCTGACTTCCTTAGATTTTGGGGGATTATTCCCCTACTAGACCACTGAGATGCTGAAGTTAAGAATTCTCTGATCTAATACTGGATCCTTGATTTCCCTTCAACATTTAATTGAGGCTCATTTGTGACATGCTTGGCTTTGTCTCATAATGTAAAATTCTCTGACTGGATGATATATCAAGGAGAATTCAGCTAACTGTGCTATCTGTAGCTTACAAAAAAAAAAATTAACTACACTCTTTGCTGCATATCCATGCCTAATAACAATAATGATGATGATGACCGAAGTATTCCAGGGGGAGAAACTCTCCCTGGGATAGTTTGGCTGTCTGCATACCACCCCCCGTTTCTATAAATGAACCTTAACTGGAAGCAAAGAACTATTTGGAATGCCAAAGTCCACATTTTCCACAATGCAGCATGGCCAATCACTGTGGGACTCCTTCATTAAATGAGACAGTTAGAAACCACAGCCTTTCCCTTCTATATTGCCTGCAATAAACTATATTCAAAGCACTTCATATTTCATTAAAATTATCAGCAGAACAATTTTCATCTAATGTTATTTCTGCTTTTAATAAAAATGGGGGTCTTGAAAAAAGAATCTCCCAAAATGTATTTCTCCTTCTCCTTCTCTTCTTTACAATTATGGCCCTGAATATTCCCACAAACGAGGAAATGACCCATAAATTGAGTTATGAAGGTCATAGTCTATGAAGTACAGATATTTTCCATATTTCTACCACCAAAAAAAGAGAGGTATTGTCAGCTCTCCTTGACAGAAACGACTTTTGTTCATGCTGAATTTAAAGCCTATGTATCAGGTTTGGGGGGATAAAGATGGTTTTCAGAAGTCTGTATAGACTTTGAAGTGAAGGCTTTTAAAAACCCTCTATGTACTTGATTCTTTTCTTATTCCCCCCCCCCCCCCTTATTTTTAAGCATCCTAAGCCACCAACAATAGCCCTCCTTAAATCGCCAAGTAAAAAAGTAGTTTTGAAAGCTTTCTTTTACGCGATGCTACAGCTGTGACAATTAGATTATTTCTCTGTGATGCTGTCTATTGTTTGCTGATTAGAAGCTTTGAAACCAGGGAAATGATTAGATCAAAAATAGATGCTTTTTGGGGGGTGGGGAGGAATAACATACTGAAGAAAGATTAATGTTATTTATTATGATATCTCAGCTTTATTGTGCACATTGGTAAATATAAGCTTTGCTCCAGGTATCTCAGATGGGTGTCAAGTACTCTGGGGACACTAGACATGAGACTGCCTTATGCTGAGACTGGCCACTCCTCCATCTATTCCAGTCTTCTTTCTTTGCCAACCTGGTGCCCTCCAACAGTTTTGGACTACTAGGGGCTGTGCCCCTACTTGCATTGCTTGCCAACCCCACCCACCTGCCACACCTGCACCTCCTGGCAGCTCCTTCAACTCCCATCCCCGCTGTCCATCGGTAAGAGGTTATGGGTGACTCTGTCAATTTTGCTCCTCACAGCTCCTCATTTTTCCAATCTTAAATTCAGTTCTCCACATTTTTGCAGCAATTTGGGATTTCCTTCCATCGTCCTGAAAATTCATCAGCGTTCAGTGCGAATTTCTCCAAATAGAAACACATTTCTGCTTGCTATTTTGCCCAATAGAGACATCATTGCAAAACAATTTCCTCAGATGTAATGCGTTTCTGTATGTTGTTGTTGCTAAATACGTGCATTTTTATGCATATTACTCGGCTGTAGAACTACAATGCAAAATTCAGAGATGTACAAATTTTGAAGGATGGCTGTGTCTCAGAAAATGCAGTTTTGGTAGGTTCATATTGAAAAGCTACCTTAATCACACCCCCACCCCCAATCCCTACCTCTTTGTGTGATGACCCAGGTGAGGTGAGTATTCTATTCGGGGGGGGGGGAGCATAACTTCATGGCAGAGCAATTGCTTTGCATACATGTGAATGTAAAAAGCTAGCTTATACTGAGTCCATCTAGCTCTACCACAGGGCAAAATGTCCTGGATTTGATCCTCAGAATCTCCAGTTAAAAGAGGTGGGAAAGAGTCCTTGCCTAGGTTGCAGGCAGACTAGTCCAAGGGCCACCAATCTTTTTGGGATTGTGGGATGTGACGTTTGCCCGTTTGTTTGAAAATGTCTGTACAGAGGGAGAGAAAGGGTTAATAGGTAGACCAATAGGAAAGCCAGAGGTGGCACCTACCTGTTTATAAAAGGGCTTAGCCTGAGGTTTGAATTAGGTTTTGGGTAGTTGGTTGGTTGGGAAAGGCAGTCGGGAAAGCAGTTGGCAGACAGTTGGAAATAGAGAGACAGTTAGTGCAGTTGGTTCTTTGTAGCATAATGGCTGCCACATCTAAAAGAGCAGGAAAGAAGGTACGAAATAGTCCAGGCATGCCAGCCCCAACAAGGTGTGAGGAGGCGATCACCACACTCACTTCCAGAGAGAGGTTTTTGTGCTCTGCGCTTTTCAGAAGAGGTGAGAGTGGAGCATCCAAACCTGGCATCCAATGAAATGTGGGCATATTTAAGGGAAGACGTTCAAGACAGGAGAAGTTGATGTGGGTTTTTTAAAGGGGTATTTTCTGAGACCTTTCACAGGAACTATAAAAGGTGCTAGCAAGCACACTGGCACCCATGGGTGCTATGCTGAGGACCCCTGTTTTCTGCTTGATGCACTAATAGTCAGACTCAGCTGCCTGTAAAATCCCAACACACATTCCTATTACAATCCAGCAATTTTCTCTGGATGCATTTTACTAACCGTAATTTTTCAAAATCAGTGATAATAAGTCAGTATTAAGGTACTGAGATCATTGTCAGCTGTCCCCTGGAGCAGGCAATAGATGATCATTAATATATGGAGCGCTACGTTCACATTTAGATTGTCCCTGTCTACTTTTTACTTTATTTTTCTTTCACAGTCTAAGTGCGCTCTTTGTTTTAAACTTTGGAATTAGACAGGGACGCAGAAGATAAAGGAGATATTTAATTTGGGTCAAGAAGTTAAAAGGGGGCGAGGGAGGGGGAAATCGCTGATTACACAGCACTGTAATTTGCAAATGTATAATCACATTATATTTCCCTCTGTCTGGAAAAGCTCTAGAATTGAAGAGTGTGAAATCTAAATGGCACAGGAGGGGTTCCTGCTGGGGGATGAAATGCCACCAGAGTGTGGAACTTTTGCCAACTACATCGTTCCCCCTCAAGTAAAGGTTAAGCCATGGATGATCCTTTAGAAGGGGGAGAGGGGGAAGTAATCCTGCGTTTGGGTGAAGGTTAAGTGGAAATGGAGAAAATATTCTTCAGTGTTCTTCAGAGCTGTCGCTTAGATGCCTCAGTCCCCCACCTTGCCTCTCTTTAAATGCTGTTTATCAGAATTCTTTACAAACCACTTTAATTGCTTTCTCCAGTATCTGCCTGCTTAGTTACAGCACCTCTCGTTCTGCAGGTGTCCCATTGGAGATACCAAGGTTTTGGCCTCATCAGTCCCCTGCTGAGTCCTTTATCAGTTGCAGGCAGTGAGACTTCTGATTGGATTAGAGATTGATTATATAGTAATCATGCCATCTTGACAGGCAGACAGGCAGCTTGTGGTCAATGGGATCTTGTAATCAGCACTGGGATAATGAGATGCATACAGCTGGGCTCGTCGAACAGCAGGTTTCGACACACAAACCACCACTATATTTGGAAAGAGCCCATTTATATATCGGAGGGATGGCAGGGGAGAAACAGATAGGAGGCTTGCCAGGCAGAGACACTATGTTTTAGGTATTCCCCAGAGAGTTAAGGCTGCAGTTCAAAATCCAATCTGCAAAAGGCTCACCAGGAAGGACTCTGGGAGAGACTGGTGCTTGGTGTAGGAGATCCATCTTCTCACAAAAGCTGGGCCTGAATACATAGCCATGGTCCAAGAGAGAACATTGCCTCCTTGTGGATACTAATTCATCTTACTGCCATAGTATTAGGAAATGATCAGGGCCATAACGAATGTTGCAAGGTTTCTTTATTTTATTTTATATATTGCATTTATATTCCACAGCTTCACCCCAAGGAGCTAGCTCAAGGTCGTGCAAATGGTTCTCCCTTTCCTGATTTAATCCTCACTACCACCTTGTGATGGGACGCAGGTGGCGCTGTGGGTTAAAGCCTCAGCGCCTAGGACTTGCCGATCGAAAGGTCGGCGGTTCGAATCCCTGTGGCGGGGTGCGCTCCCGCTGCTCGGTCCCAGCGCCTGCCAACCTAGCAGTTCGAAAGCACCTTCGGGTGCAAGTAGATAAATAGGGACCGCTTACCAGCGGGAAGGTAAACAGCGTTTCTGTGTGCGGCTCTGGCTCGCCAGAGCAGCGATGTCACGCTGGCCACGTGACCCGGAAGTGTCTCCGGACAGCGCTGGCCCCTGGCCTCTTAAGTGAGATGGGCGCACAACCCCAGAGTCTGTCAAGACTGGCCCGTACGGGCAGGGGTACCTTTACCTTTACCTTACCACCTTGTGAGGTTGGTTATGCTGAGAGACAATGAGTGGCCCACAGTCACCCAGTGAGTTTCATAGCCAGGTAGGGATTTGAACTCTGGTCTCTCAGGTACTCATCTGACTTTCTAACTACTTCACTACATTGGCTGTCACACTGGTTGCGACTCAAATATTTCAATATAATATTCAATCTTGGGTGGGGAACCTCAAGCTCCAGGGACCAGGTGTGGCCCTCCAGCCCTTTTAACCTGGCCCTCAAGACTCTCCCAAGGCCACACCGTTCACCCTGCACTACTTTGCACCCTCATTCAGTGTTTTAGCTGGGCCAGAATGTGCCCTCAAACTCTTGTGTTGCCATTTCTTGGTCTAGATGTAGAATAGAGAGGGATATGAGAATTTGCGCAAAACTATATGGGATGCAGGTGGCGCTGTGGGTTAAACCACAGAGCCTAGGACTTGCTGATGGGAATGTTGGCGGTTCGAATCCCCACAACGGGGTGAGCTCCTATTGCTTGGTCCCTGCTCCTGCCCACCTAGCAGTTCAGAAGCATGTCAAAGTGCAAGTAGATAAATAGGTACCGCTCCGGCGGGAAGGTAAACGGCGTTTCCGTGCGCTGCTCTGGTTCACCAGAAGCGGCTTAGTCATGCTGGACACATGACCCAGAAGCTGTACGCCGGCTCCCTCGGCCAATAAAGCGAGATGAGCGCTGCAACCCCAGAGTTGGTCACGACTGGACCTAATGGTCAGGGGTCCCTTTACCTTTACCTAACCTACAGTATAAAGCTACAATTTGGATTCATTACTCCACCCACTTTTGCCTCTGGCCACACTCACTACTATGGGGCCCCTGGGAAGCAGATGTGGCCCTTGGTCTGTGATTTCCCACCCCTGTCTCAAACAAGCCAAATGCAGCAAAGCCAAATGCACTGATGCATCTCTCTTCCTGTTCATTTCTTGCTTCCGTTGCCCTCCTTCCAACTTCCTGTCAAAACAAATGAGATTAGTTCATTTCCCCGCACTGAGGGTAGTGGGAGAAGGGCTAGTGACAGGTTCCAGGCAGGAGGGACCTTCTCCTGCTGCTGTTAAATGGAAATGGAAGTTCTGTAGGCAGCAGATACTGCAATCCTAAATGTAAACCTGTGAGTTTTTACACTATCACTCCAGATTCACAGCAGTCACAAGAGATAGTGTGGAGACTCATATAGAGTTAGGAAGCTGCCATAGAATGACCATTGCTGCATTGCCCAGACTGAGTGGCATTGGTCCTTTGAGATTTCAGGCAAGAAACATGCCCAGCCATACCTGGTGATGCTGGTTGTTGTTGTTGTTTATTGAATTTATATACCGCCCTAAACCCAGGGAGCTCAGGGCTGTTCGCTGAATAAACTCAAGATATAAAACCCCAAAATACATAATAAAAATTAAAAACAATAACCCAATATCTCCCCCCCCCAAAAAAGCATATTTTAAAAGGGCATAGGAAGTCAATCAGATCAACCAAAGGCCTGGTTAAAAGGGAACGTTTTTGCCTGGTGCCCAAAGGTGTATAATGAAGGCGCCAGGCGAACTTCCCTGGGGAGAGCATTCCACAGACAGGGAGCCACTGCAGAGAAGGCCTGTTCTCATGTTGCCACCCTCTGGACCTCTTGAGTAGGAGCCACACAAAGAAGGGCCTCAGAATATGATCTCAGGGACACAGGGTAGGTTCATATGGGAAGAGGCAGTCCTTGAGGTATTGTGTTCCTGAGCCGCTTAAGGCTTTATAGGTCAAAACCAGCACTTTGAATTGGGCCCGGAAACTAATTGGTGGCTAGTTGAATCTGGGACCTTCTGCGTGCAAAGCAGATACCACAGAGCTATCACCTTTCACTATTATTAAGGAGGTTAAGACAATGCATGCTTTGCAGATCTTACCAGGCTCACCACATGGGTATCAGCTGGCAACTCATCTTAACTTCTTCCAAAGCCACAGAATCTCCATGAGGCAGAAAGCAGAGTTGATCTATGCAGTTCTTGGTCTCAGTGGCCCAGGCTCGTAGGGCAATGAGGAAGAAGGTTGCTTGATAAGTGGAGTTCAAATCTAGCAGGGCCTGGCATTGTACTGCACAGCTAAACACTGTTTCTTAAGTATATAGTACATTTTGAAAGGCGCTTTACTATCTCCTGAGAAAGAGAGCCATATTTCACCATTTCTCTCAGCTTGTAAACATTTGCAGGTAGTCATTATCGCATGCCCTCAGCTTGCAGGCTATAATTACCAAGCCTACTATTGCAGTGAATAGAACCCTAATCATGAAAGAAGGCTATTAACCTCGAGAAATTTAAGCAATATTATATATATTTTTCCCCATAAGGGTACATAACTACTAAATCTCGAATATATATGTCACACACACACTTTTTGTTAAATTTGGTTTAAGTTTTTTGTTTGTTTATTTTTTAAAACTTCTTTGGGGGATTAGGATGAAAAAAAGTGCTTTAGTTCCCCCAAACTCTGTACAGTTTTAAATGTCAGTTCTCGGAACATCTGAGTTCCTGAGTGGCTGGAATTAACAGGTTAAATTGCTTCATGAATTAGGAAGGGAAAGCCTTTCTTCCTGATTAGAACCTAAAAGTGACCTATCTTTCCAATGGATTGAACTGGCCCTCTCCATTCCTACAAACCTATCTTTTATGTGAAAGGGTTCATCTGAATCTGCCTATGGCTCCACAATTCCCTTAGCATCTTTGTTTGCAGCCCAGGACAGCCAAATTTACATCCCTGTGCATGCTTAAAGGTAAAGGGACCCCTGACCATTAGGTCCAGTCATGGCCGACTCTGGGGTTGTGGCGCTCATCTCGCTTTATTGGCCGAGGGAGCAGGCGTGCAGCTTCTGGGTCATGTGGCCAGCTTCTGGCGAACCAGAGCAGCGCACGGAAACACCGTTTACTTTTCCACCGGAGAGGTACCTATTTATCTACTTGCACTTTGACATGCTTTCGAACTGCTAGGTTGGCAGGAGCAGGGACCGAGCAATGGGAGCTCACCACGTTACGGAGATTCGAACCACCGACCTTCTGATCAGCAAGTCCTAGGCTCTGTGGTTTAACGCACAGCATCACCCATGTCCCATCATGCTTACTTAGGAGCAAATTCCAACAGACAGTTAGATTTCCTTCTGAAATCACATACTTTGTTCATTTCCTGATCCATGATTCCCATTCCCCCCCCTCCAAGTGCAACTCAGGTTCACAAGCCAAAAGATTGGAATGCAATGTGAAAAATGTGCCGCTGAAAAAGCCAAACCCCTGATCTTGGCAGTGATCGCCACTTCCTAATAGCAACATTGAAGATTAAGTTGAAGGTTGTCAAAAAAGCCCCTCGTCACATCATGTTCTGCTGATGAACTGACAGAGGACAATTTCGAATGGGTTTGTGAAATTGGTGCAGAGCATTCGACAAGGCTATGGAAGGAGTTGCTAAAAAGCACCGAGTGGCAGATTCACAGCCAGAGGAAGAGCAGTGGCAGAGGGCTACCAGCTCGTCAGCCAATAGGAGCGAGTCAGAGTGTAAGTATGAACAAACAACCTGTGAGAAACAAAAATTGGAGTTAACAAGGCAGTATGCTAGCAAGTGCCGAGAAATCATGTGAAATGCTTGAAGGGGTAACAGAACCTGAAGAGCGGGAGCAGAGGAGGCATCAACGAACTCTTTTACAATTTCTGCTTTAAAGCACTCAGTAGGCTTATAAGAAAGAATGTAGTGCATTTAAGAAAGGCAAAAACTGCAAAGTAAATGATGAATATTCTTAAGCCTTTGGCTGGAAATCAATAAGCTCAAGACATTCTCAACAGAAATTCTCCACACTCCGCTCAATTTGAGAGATGCTCATCATAACCAGTGGCATTGTATTATGAAGGCAAATGGCATCATCTGCAGGGGAAAATACAGCAGAAGACCAAGGTAAATGAATTTGGCCACAGAGGGACATGCCCCAGCCTGAAACTGCTTTGTTAGGAAGGGTTAAGGAGTAGATCTGTGATAGAGAGCCTCTGGTCCATGGGCCAATCTTGGCTTCCAGGGGATCCAATTTAGCCTGCAAGGCCATTGCCCCAAACTATGCCCACCCAGCCACCATCTGACACCACTGGCAATCTCAGCTGCTGGGCAGGACCTTCTCCCTTAAGCCTTGGAAAGCTTTCCCCCACCCTTTGATCCTTTCAACCTCCAAATCTGAGATTGAAAGAATCATCACAATCAAGGATTTGCAAATGCAGGGGATTTTGACAGGTGGGTGGGGCAATCCACCTGAGTAAAATGTGATGTTGTAGTGGTGCAATGTGATTGGCAGGTAGAGAGCCCCGCCCACCTTTCAAAGTGGGCCCCTGGAGTGGGAAAGGGAAGGTGAGCCAGGCAGGCTGGGAGTACCTCTGACAGAGGCAGGGTCAGAGCTAGGAAGAGATCTACCCCATCAACAGTTCTATCCTCAGCTTCTCCAGACTACGTCGGGAGAAAACCCTGTCTGAAATTCTGGAGAGCCACTGCCATTGAGTGCAAACAGTGCAGAGCTAAATCAACTAATGGTCTGACTTGGTATAAGGCTGCTTCCTATCTTCCCTGAAAACAGCCCAGCTCCAGATGAACTCTAGCCAATGGGCCAAAGGAAGGCAAGGTCCAATGCCTGTTCATTGCAGGATCTTTAATGTAGGTACAATAGCCTTGATAGATGGTGATAGATGATAGACAGTGCTGCTCCCTTCTGGGAAGAGACATAGATGTACTGCTATAGATGGGGAAAGGTCTTGTCAGGAGTGCATGCAGAAGCCAGGCCCTGTGACCAGTAGGGCTTTGCAGGACTGGGGCCTTCCTAAGTTTGTTCTGGAGAGGCAAGGCGCAGCCGCACAGGTGAGGCTGCTTGGTAACTTGCTGCACCTGGTGGCAAGAGCCAGGAAGGGATATAAGGTCAGCATTTCCCTTCGGCTCTTTGCCACAGCAACACATTTCCTGCCTTGCTGCATTTGGCTTCTTGCTTCCTGATCCTCAGACCTCGGCTTCTTGACTCGTTGCTTCTCGACCCTCAGACCCTTGACTTTGTGACTCCCTGCTTCCTGACCTTGGACCCCTGGCTTCTGGACTCTTGTTCCTGCTCCCACCCTGCCATCTTGCCCTCTGTCCCAATGTCCTCAGCCAGGACTTCGATCACCCGTAGACCGGACCATGACAGGTCTTCCAAAGCAGGACCTGTAAAGCTGGAGCTGGTGTTCCAGCTGCACACAGTGTGTTGCTCTTGTACCATCTTCAATATGTTCCACCAATAGTGTGTTGTCTATGCAGAGACTTAGGCTAAGCAAGCACAGGCAAACTAAGGGAAATAAACTATCATTCCCATCTCCCAAAAAGGTTTCATGATGGTTTTGCATTTGCTTTAATTTGTGTAGATCTGTCACACAGAATATTTGCAAAAAATATTCTGCTATGTCTTAGTCCCCCAGCCTCATGCTGCTTGGAGAGTCTCATAATGAGACATTGCCAGACAACAGGCAAAGCTGTCTCTATCACAGCAAGGTTTAAGTCCCATGGTTGTCAGTGGAACTTACTAGAATGTTTAGGTGCTCTTCACAAAGCCCTAAGAGACTCCTCCTTTGAATTTTCCACCCCTTCAAACCAGAATGTTCTCCCATGAAAGCAGATGTCCTAAGATATATGATGTATTAAGAACATCCCTACCTAGCTAGTGAATCATTTATAACTTGATGAGTTAAAAAAATACCACACCAGACTGCTTATTAGGCCAGAAAAAGGTCTGTTGAGGATTCCTGGTGGGACAGAGACACTACTTCTGAAGCAAATTCTCTTGGCTTCAATGGGAATTGTCGCAAGAGTGGTGGACATGAAAGTGAATTTTAAGTTATTGTAGGGCTATGAAGCTGGAGTGTGGCAATGGCTGCTACCATCTAGAATCAAACAATAACTTAGGGGTGTTACATAGAATCATTTGAAGGAGACTTATAATCTGCTATCAAGAGTCAGCTGCAGCCAGTAGCATTTCTTGTTCTGGGTGCCACATTTAAGAATGACGTTGACAAACTGGAGCACGTTCAGAGGAGAGTAGCCATCATAATGAGGGGTCTGGGACCCCAAACCTACCATGAGTGATGAAAACTCTTTGGGAACACTCAGAAATTATAATTTCATTATTCTTCAGATGTAATACCAACATCAGCCAACTTCTCATAACTTGCTACTACAGCTAATCTCAGTTTGAACTTCCAATATCTGTAGTTAAGTACAGTGTATTAGAATACACTGTAGAAAATACACTCTCTTTCTAAATCCAGGGACATCATGCATAAAAGCTCCAGCAAATGCCAGCACTATATTTTCTGCCTTCACTTACAATGTTTTAAAATGAGGTTCTTAAGATTCTTCATTTCTTCTTCCGATTTATTTTAAGGAAAGTGATACCATCGCGTTGGGGTATTGCTGCGGCCTCCATTACTTTGCTTTACATTGTCAGTTTTGAAGAAAAGATGCCATTTATCAGAAATGTGGCTACAGGTACAAATGTAACGGCTCTCAATGTGTCACTTGAAAAACATTATTCTGCAGCGCGGCTATAATGAAACCCAACCTCCATCTTCAGTTTAGAAACCATGGATTACGTATATACATTTTCATTGATCAGATATAATACAATAAACGTCAAGACACTCCTGGGAACTCAGATGGCTTCCAAACAGAGATGCTAGGGAAATGTTTTCACAGAAAGGGCCCTTATTGAAGAAAGGATGAGTGGATAGATAAGAATGCCAGCAGCACTCTTTCTTATGGGGAGAAAGAAATGTCTGCATAAGGAGGTTGAAGGTGAGGGTGAAAACCTAGCTTTGATTTAATTTCCTTAATGGTGATAATGTATGTATTTAAGGAAATGTGATGACTTATATGGGTATCCATTTGTCTATCGATCTATCTCTGTGATGGAGAACCCTTTCAGACCCAGAGTGCCATTTCTCCATGCACAAGTTTCCAGGTGCTACAATTCCAGGATCTGAAGTGGGTGTGTTCAGAGCCCCAAAGTGAGCAGAGCCAGGGAAATAGGTGGGTCTAGCAATGGATTTGACCTTAGCACCATAAGCTACTTCCCAGTCATGCAAAATCCAGAGGTTTCTATGCACACTCATCCATCTCTCCATCCTCTACCCAGGCAGGCAAGAAGAGGTATCATCACAGTCCACGTTCCAGCCAGGCAGAAACCCACAAGGGCTCCGAGCATGGAGACTGAAGTATGGCCTGGAGAGAGGCCCAAGGGCCACAGAGAGAAATCTAGAGGACCATCATTCAGCTCAAGGGCCTGAGATTTTCCATACCAAGCCTATTGGTACACGGCAGATAAAAACTCACAAGCAGGAAATGAATAAATAAAAGAACATCCACCAAAAAAAAAAGAAAAGAAAAGAAAAGAAAAGAAAAGAAAAGAAAAGAAATCAGAGAATATTGAAAATATTGTTATGAATTTAGCAGATCCACGTTGAGCACTTCCTTGGGAGTCCTGCCATCTTCCATTCTGTGGACATGACAAAGACAACATAGATGTCGCTGAGACAGGAGTGTGAACATGCTGGGAATGTGGGCTTAGAAGAGCACATCTTTGTTTGAGACTCTGTCCTTCCATGTGATGCCCAAAATCTTCATGATGGAAGGTGTTGTGGAGGGTCTTGAGTCATCGTTCCTTGCAGTTGTAGGACCACAGAGAGAAGAAACGCCATGGTGCATCTGCAACAGCAAAACGGGGCATTTGCATCTGCCCAAGCAGCAACAAAACATGTCTCTCTCCCTTATCAGTATCTACAGCCACAGCAGGCACTGTAACTCTCCAGTGGTTTGACTTCCCATCCAAAGACACACTCCTCTTTTGTCTCCCGAGACAGATGGATGCCACCAGCAAGAGTGAAAAGAGCATGCAAAAATGCGTTGTGGTAGGGACTATTGCGTTACAACAATGTGTCTATTAAGGCAAAATTGCATACCAAAAAAAAATTGTAGAAATTTGCAGTAAAATACAGGTGAATTTTTATGTGGACCTTTAAAAAAAAAAAATCACCAGCTAATGTAGAGAACCGAACTGAGCAAGGAGAAATGAGAAACTAACAGAAATGGAAAGAGAAACAGATCTTTCCCCATGCTCCACTTGTTAGGATCAACCCTGGCTGAATGACAGGAGCCACTGCAGTACTGATAAAAGTTTATTGATAACGCCCTCCTTTTAACTCAGATTTACACCATTGCAAAGTAGTCAGAGAGCACCATCCAGTGACAAGGCTCCTCCTGTAGCTTTTCAGAATCTGCACACAGGAATCCCACTCCAAGTGATACAACGTTGGGCACCCTCTTGACTCCACGATGGGCAGCATACATGCTGACTTCTCGGCATTTGGGAGACAGAGACACCTCAACCAGCCTCGTAAGTCGAATACAACTCAGATCGGCAGCCTAATCATGAATATGCACCATATCCGCCTTGATTCGTGGGGGCCTTGCAGCTCTCCCCAGCTAATTAACATGCCTCTTCTGAACAGGGACATAAAAGGGAAGGGAGAATATATTGCAGCTATGACAGATTGAGATTTCTCCCCACTAAATTAAATCTAGCTGAAGATATAATGCGCTACAGAGTGGACGGCCACGATAATAGGGGCTGCGGCGTCTCCCACACGCCGACGTATAAATTAATTCACTTCCCTCGCTACTTGGACTATTCTTTAAAAAGTCTTCTGTGCCAGGATCCGCAGATGCTCCTCTAACCACGGCTGCAACTTCCTCTGCTCCTGACAGTCAAAGGAGATGCGCCGTGTCACAATGCATTGCCTGCACTTTGCCAGCGCTCGCATTGCACTACATGTCGCATCCCGTCAAATATAGGTTGTGTCGTTTCCCCTCCGCACTCGGGTGATTCCACCCAACAAGACGCCTCTGGCGGACATGTCTCGCTGTGACATATTTCCCTTTCAATCAGACCTTTATCCGGTTAGGCCACCTATTTGCCAAAAGACATTTCCCATCCCTGCAGGACATGAAAGTACCTGCGATATCCATAGGGTGGGCGGGTGTTTCTTTCCCCCTCTTGCCCAATTGTTTGTGAATGACACAAAAGACACCCTGCTGGTTATTATCCCTTTTGTTGTTTTATAGAGCTCCCTCTCTCCCTTTTTAAATATATATATGTATTCTGGCAACCTAGGGCCATCGGTACTGAAACAAATTCTGTACTGACACTTCTGCTTTTATAGCTAAATTGATTTTTTCCCCTTTTCTAATTCCTGTATTTACTTCCATTACAAAACACCACCAGGGCTCCCACCTGAGTAATGCATCAGACAGCTGTGTAAAGAAGCAGTGCATCTGCGGGGCCTTGCAAAACATGGCCTCAATATAAAAAACAGCAGGGAGGTGGAACCGAAAAAGATGGAAGGGAATGGAGGAGTGGGAAAGGATGTTTTTGTTTTATCTATGTTTCTGGTGTACATATAAAAAAGGAGAAATCGTGATTAGGAAATTATATTATAGGTGCTTTCTTGGAACGAGACTTCCAGAACTACTTTTCATAAGTGTCATTGTTTTATTATCATGGAACAAGCGACATGCATGCCATCACATGTTACATCTTAGCACATGGAAGCATATGGCTTTTACCTCTGGGAAAATATAACTCAGGTGGAGAACCTGTGACCCTCCAGATGTTGTTCAACCACAACTACCATCATCCTTCTTGACCATTGGCCATGCTGGCTTGGGCAGGTAGGATTTGGAGTCCAACAACTTCTGAAGAGCTACAGATTCCACATCCCTGGGAAGAATGGATGTAACAGTGGCTATGGCTATTTTGTGTGAATTGGGTATGCACCTCAATAAAAAGAACAATGCACTGTGCCTTAAAATAACTGTAAACACTAATTGCATTGTTGTTGTTGTTAGACTCATCCACAAGTTTCATTTTCTAGTCACATCAGATCATTCCTGCCAGCAAGTGCCTCATCTACCAAATCCTAGTGCCCTAGGAAGACTGGCAGAATGGGACTGTACCCTTAATCCAGGGGCCATGGGCACTTTTGGACTTTTGAGCAAGTGCTATGCTTGCCAGCTCCTCTGGTCCCTTGTCTTCTCCCTTCCCCAAATCAGAGAAAGAGAGAGAAGGCGCATGGGAAAGCAATGAATGTCAGATCCATTAAAATCCAAGTCCTGGAAAGCTGAGAGATTGTGTCTCTCTTCCAACTTCCTCTATCAGCTCTGTGTACTTTTGAAGGGCGGGGGGGAGGTAGCCACCCAAATCACCTCATGGTCAAGACAGGTGCAAGTTTAGAGGATTTGCACACACCAGGGAAAACCTGTCCTCATTCCGTTCCAAGACTAAACAAAAGTATTTTTGCACTAGGTTTTTTACGCTGCTTTTAAATGTTTCGGTCCTGGTGGGTTGTATCATTTTATGGTGTTTTTAATTAGGCAATTTACATAATTTATGAGAATTATTCTAATACTTTTTTGTTTATTATGTATTGTGTGTTTATATTATCTTATGAAGGGTTTTTTGTGGGGGGTTGTTTTGTTGTTGTTTTTTTTTGTAAATCACCCTGTGACCATTTACAATGAAGTGCACTACAGAAATCTCTTAATAAATAAATAAGATTAATCTGTTTTATTGTGTGTCTTAATTTGCTTTTATCCTTGTTGCAAGCCACCCCTGGGAAGCCAGGTAGCATATAGTACCTAACGCAAACCGAGTATGCAAAAATGCTAGCTTTACAAGAGGCACTACATTAATGCATGTTGTGTGGAAAGGATGCAGAATGCATATGTCTGCAAATTTTGTGCAAGAAGAGCTGCACCAGCCAGCCTAGAAGGCAGGATGCAAAGTCTATTTTTATTATTATTATTTTTTAAAAGGAATGTATCCTATGATAATGTTGGGAATCATTATCTGGGGGCGTGGATCATTTCAAATATTTCAGGCAATGTCTAGTTTCAGAGGTTACATATATATATATGGAAGCAGTTTTTTCCAGAACACTTGTGGAGAATGTGAGTGCTTAAAACTAATTAAACGTGACAGATTTTAGTCTTTTCAATGAATTCACAGTGAATTGCAGTGATTAGAGAGTGCACTGGGTGCGAGCGGCTTCTCTTTCAAGGTTGTTTTATTTATCGCCTTGTTTCTAGTCACTGTTTCTACTTAAAAATGTAAAGAACGTGAGGTTTATGGTGTAGACACTGGATTGAAATCAGGGCTGACCTTGCATTAAGGTTGTGTGAGTGTCAACGTGGTGGGGTGGAGTGGCAGGGTATTTCCCTAAGTCAAATTCAATTCAAATCGAACCAAGGTAAATGTATACACTCAATCAGCATTCCCGAGTTTTCATATTTGGAGAGGAACCTTAGTATCTTCTGCAATGTCACAGCAAACAGGCAGTCATGGCTGGTGCTCATTGGGACTGGTAGGGTGGCACTGGCAAAGGAAGGTGGGTGCGGGGGAGCGCAGTGCTCCATGGGTCATCCCTGAGTGGGGGTGACATTCGGTGCGCCGCCCACCTGCAACTCGGACTCCCACGCCTACCGCGAGCCATCGGGGGAAGGGAGGAGCTGCTGCACCGCTTTGCTGGTTCCTTCCTCTCCCCTTCCCACTCACCTGCCTCCTTCCCGTCCTCTCCCCTGTGTAGGAATAACGGAGGGCGACGGGAGGTTGGATGCAGGTGAGTTGTGCAGAAGCATGCTGGCAAGCGTGCTCCAAAATAAGCTGCCGGCTAGCTCTGTAGAGGCTCCTTTTATTAGCAGAAGTCAACGATTGGAAACAGTACTGAAACCACCCTGAACATGACATATTTCCAGTAAGGCACATTTCCAACATTAGCAAAGACACGTGTCAGCAGGTGTTTCCCTAAAATGTTTTCCCCGATACTTTATTACATCTGCGTCCCCGGTCATGCTCCAGCCAAGCATTATGTTTAGTAACCAAATAGTCAGGGGGGAAACACTGTTTTCTAGCCAAGAAGGCAAACGTTCAGGGAGTGTGGGCGCAACGCTCCTTGACACATCGTTGAACGTCTGGTGCGAGGTTTGCCTTCGCAAACCGGAGCGTTACTTCCACACCCCTGCCTTCCTGCCTGCCTCCTCCAGCTGGGAGCATGGTGCAGCAGTTCCCCCCCTTCCCCTGACTGCTGGCGGTAGGTGAGGGAGTTGCTGGTGGGTGGTGTGCCGTTGCCCCGTGCTCCCGGCTGGAGGAGGCATGCAGGCAGGGGAGAGGACGGGAAGGAGGCAGGCAAGCGGGAAGGGGAGAGGAAGGAAGTGGGATCGGTGGGTGCATGTGCAGCTATCCCGCACCTGGGAGGGCACCGTCCGTGCCCCTCGGGAATGTGCCCACCCTTGTCAGCGTGGGCATATGCTCCACCCCTGTAGGTTGGAACACAGGGAGGTCAACAGTAGGGGGCACCAATGCCAATATCAGATGGAGCCATCTCATCCTCCTTCTTGGTGAGTTCTACAAACACAACACTGAGACAAAGGAGGATGAAGCTGGCAGCCATTGCACTGTTAGAATTCCTGCTCCATGATTGCAGTCATGGGATTGTTGTCTATCACATGACAGTATATGTTTTGACTCCACAGAGTGGGAAGTGATAGAGACAGGATGTTTGTGTTACTGTGTTTTGTGAAGTGGGACTGTTGTCCTTTGTTCTTGCTCTCTTTACTGTCTGATGCTTGAGAGAGAGGGAGCCATGTTGCTACGTGTGTGATTATATGTAAATGAAGTAGATTAGCCAAAATGCTGAGTTGCTGAGTTCAGTTATGCAAACTGTGCAGACTCTGCGTATCCCTAAGTGTGCCAGTGTCTGTTGGCATCGGTCGCTGTGATGTTCGGGCAGAAGAAAGCTTTTGAAGCTCCCGAACGATTGACCAGGAGGGAGAGAACATACCAGTCGGGTATGTGTCTCTACCAGGGTCCTACTCGAGTGTAGGCTGAGCTCCTGACATGGATGGAAGGCAGACATGTGGGGACTAGCTGAAGGCAAGCTGAGGTTGGTGGGGCAGCACCCCTTTTGCCCTAATGGACCAGCAGGCAGGCTAAGCACACCCCCCCCCCCCAGTTACTAGAGCCACTGACCGCTGCTATTACGGAAAAGGTCCATTCTTTCGTAGCCACCTTCTGGCCTGCTGCCTGAGGCGGCATGTACAGAAGCGCACGTAGAGCATGGCAGGAGGATAAGCTGAACAGTTAAATGCAATCATGGATTGGGGTGTTCTTTGTTGGGTTGGGTTTTTTAATTAAAAAAACTGGCTTAACACCTTTGATGCAGTGGAGACAAGCTGAACATATTTCAGGAACATTACACTTCGCCGACAGGCTGGAAAAAGCATCGCCTAATTTTTAAACAGTTAGCTCTCCTTTTTTGTCATTTTGAAGACATGAACATCTGCAAATCGGAACTTTTGCGCGGCAAGCAAAGTTAACCTCTCTGTGCACCTTCAAAGTAGGAGAACAGATGTTGCCATACCATTACCACGCTCCAGCGTTTGGAACACGTTATTGGCAGCCGCCGCTCCCTCTCGATTGAAAAATACAAGGAAGGGAAGCTAATGCAGAATGACAGAGAGCGAAAAATGCCATATGAACAAAACTGTTGGGGTGTAAAGCTTGCATATTAATGGGAGGGATTATTTATTTATTTATTTAGACGCATCTTGCCGAATATATGTTGATGAAAAGAGATATTCAATTGTTAATTTGGGCAGAATTGGATTTTAAAATAAACAAATACCTTGTCTGTAGCAGCAGAAGCACAAAAAGAAAAATAGCTTTCTTGAAGGGTTTAAAGCTAGACATAGGTAAACCACTGATATTATATTGGAGCCAATAATGATTTTCTTTTTTGAGATTGGATTTTTA
This sequence comes from Podarcis cretensis, assembly GCF_951804945.1. Lineage (NCBI taxonomy): Eukaryota > Metazoa > Chordata > Lepidosauria > Squamata > Lacertidae > Podarcis > Podarcis cretensis. The sequence continues at coordinate 15,915,575 of NC_137181.1, read as the reverse complement.
GAGAATCCTAAATTGACTCATAAGGTTTCGGTGCATGTGCGCCTATACACTGCCACCAGGGATTCATAGGGTGAGGGCAAGCCATGAATAAGACCACATATATTGAACAGGCTATTAGAATGTAGAAGAGGAGAAAGGCCTTAACAGTTCAGTGGTGAATGTGGGTATTGGCCACAGCCTTGCCTGCTTGGCACCCCCCCCCCCAAGAACAGCTTCCTGGTCACATGACATGTGCCCTCCAACCAACCACAGTCTTCCTTCCTATCTTACAGTGGAGGATGGTGCTTGTAAGTACCCAAGCAGAAGTGGAAATTCTGGAGTCAAGCGGTAGGACATCATGACTGGGACTGGAAGCACCACCACTGAATAGGAAGCTGTCTTCTGCCATGATCACTAGCTCAGTCTCTAGGGCATGAGACTCTGAATCCCAGGGTTGTGGGTTCGATTCCCACATTGGGTGATAAATTCCTGCATCACAGAGGGTTGGACTAAATGACCCTCATGGCCCCTTCCAAGTCTACAATTCTATGTCAGAGCATTGGTCCCTCTCCCTCAGTATTTCCATCATTGTCTGGCAGTGGCTTTCCAGGGTTTTAGGACAGGAATCTTTCCTCAGCCCTACTTGGAGACACCAGGGACTGGATCAGGGAACTTAAAGCAACTGCTCTGCCACTGTGCTGTTGCATCCCTTCTACAGTAATGGGGATAGTACCATACATTTAAAGAACATGGCTTCCCCCCAAAAAAATTCTTAGAACTGCACTTTGTTTGGAGGGCTGGTAATTGTAGCTCTGTTGGGGGTAAACTAACATGCAACAACAGTCTTTAGTAAAGAATGACTTTCCTTAACTACCCCCAGCCACCCTATAATGAATTCCAAGCTTTGCTTTCTATCCCTTCTCTCTTGAGAATTTTCCCTTTAATATTTTCCTAATTTTGCTACCATCTGGTATTTGAATGCAGGTTGGTCAAGATGTATTTTTGTAACTCTGTGTCTGATATCAGGTGCATGGAGGGCTACAGAGGGTGGTATTCAACCAACTTTTACTCAAAGTAGACCCATTGGAACTAATGGCCTAGTCATGTTCATTCATTTCAATGGATCTATTCTGAGTAAAAACTGATTGAATACAACCCTAAGGCCTGGTGGCAGGTATACAGAAAGAAAGTCCTACAATTCCTTGGCGTATCAACATTTCAGAAACCTTACATTTCCCCTCCGTTCAGAGGTTGGGTCCTTGAGAACTGTCTCGTCACATTGGATCAGTCTTGGTTGCCTTTCAAAACTGAATCTGGACAGTCTTCAACTCTTGGCAATTCAAGATGTCTTTTTCTCTTATGCTGACAGACACACACTGCCAGTCTAGTTGTGAAATAAATTCCATGGCTGTCTTCCATCGGCTTTATTTTTAAAATCTTCCCAAAATAGCTTTTGTTCTTTTTAATGAGGCATCCTTATTAATATCAGTCTTCTTTCCCCCTCTCCTTCAGAGAAAGACGGTTGGATCCAGTGCTAATCCTGTGCCAAGCCGGCCCATTCAAGTTAATAGACATGATGAACTTAGGTTCATTAATTTCACTGGACCTATTTGGAGTAAAAAAAAAAAAAACCAGCACTGGATACAACCCATGGCTTTTTTCATGTTCAATTTGTGATGGAGGACTATCCCCACTCATTGTAAAGTTGAACATTCTCTTGCAGGTTCAATGAATACCCGCCTCACCCAGTGTTTTGGTGTGTCCATATCAGGTACCCATTCAACCAAGTTAGACTGCTGGTTGATGATGCCAGCTAAAACCAGAACTGAGGCCTTATAATTTTCTGCCTTCAGTCCACCTTTCCGGAGTTTCACCACCTTGATTTGAAGACTGCATCTTAAAGGGCCAGCTGCATGGCTTGAAGGCAACTGCTTCTTCTCTTTGTGTGCCCACATGAAGTGGAAGTTGGGCAAATTGGGCAACGTCTGTCTGTCCTCAGCCAGCCCCCACCTGTGTGCCTTCTTAGTTCAGTGTCTGGCAGTGTCTGTCAACTCCCTCCTCCTTCTAAAACTTTGTGTTGTGCTTGTGTTGCCTGGCAGGGAGGAAGTTGGGAACAAAACTAGAATTAATTGGCTCTGCCTAACATTGGCTCTGGCATCAGCTTCACTTCCTGCTTTTCAGCCCAATTAATGGGCACCAGCCTCCACTGGCTCCTTGCACCATTGGGCAGGTATCATAGTGCAGGAAGCACTAGGCTTCTCTGGTGGACCAGCCTTAGGTGATCTAGGGGATCATCTGTGAAGATCCCAGCTCAGGCTTTGCAGACTCTGGACCACCGGCCTTAGGTTTGGTGGAATCCAAACTACCAACATCAAGAGCCTGGTCTAATTCTTTGCTGATGCCACAGGAGCTCCAAGCGGTGGTGGCTTGTGCCCATTGGAATCAGTAGGGGAGTTTGCAAGGAGGCCAACAGTAGGGGGAAGTCAGAACCAATGACTGACAGAGCCACAACCAATCATAGGCAGCGTTGACTAATTCTAGTTTTGTCCATGTCAGGACAACCATTCACATCTCTTGGGTGTTAAGAGCAGCAGAGGGAGCCTTCTTAGTAGTTCCACCACCCAGAGAAGTTCAGTGGTGGTGTTCCAGGAGCGGACATTCTCTGGGCAGGCCAAAGATTTATAGAATTGTTTTTTAATATTGTTTTAATTATACTATACCTTAATATCTCTTTAACTATTATCTTTTGTATGTTTTTGTTTGGAAAATGGCCAGGATCTCCAAGGATATGCTACCAGGGAGCTGGCTTTAGGTACCAGGCCCACTGGCAGACCAACTGCAAACATGACATGAAGGCTGACAACATCAACCCTAGTGTGTGGGAATCCCTTGCAGAGGACCACAGTGTCTGGAGACAGACCAGAGGAGGAATGACCACAGAGAGGAGCACAGAGACAAGAAATGCCATGGTGCATCTGCAGCAGCACAACCAGATGCCTTCATCTGCCCCAGCTGCAACAAAACATGTCTCTCCCATAACAATCTCTACAGTCACAGCAGGCGCTGCAGCCTTCTATGAGTTTGACTCCACTCCCAAAGGTTCAGACCTCCATTGTTTCCTGAGACATACAGATACCAACAATATCCATCTGTGTTTTATCCTCCTTTTTAAAATTATTGTGCGCCACCTTAAGTCCCAGTTCTGGGGGAAAGGTAGGATATAAATAAACATAATAATGATAATAAATAAGTTGTGGAACTGCCTCCACACAGAGGTATGTCCGGCACCTTCATGATACAGCTTTCAGAGAATGCTGAAGACACACCTCTTTGACAGCTAAGATATAGGTTTTCAGAGCCCACCTTATTCCTACAATTGTAATTTGCTTTAAATGGTTTTATGAGACTGAATTTTAAATTGTTGTAGACCGCCCTTCACAATGAGTAAGAAATCAAATAAATCACAATATAGTAACCCATTCCAGTTGTTTCTGTGTGAGGAAGGGTGTGCTTCTCCCCACATATGTGAGTTAATATGTCTTAAAATCTTTATCAAATAAAGTGACTGGAGGATTAGACATATTTGATAACCTTGCCTAGGACTACCCAATGACCTCTCCTTTGGGTTGCATCCAGTCCATGGCATGTGAGGGCATAGAAGCCCTAATTGCTTCACAACTCAAACCCACATCCCATCATATTTCCACAAAAGCGGCAGATAGGGAGTTCATCAAGGCTCTCCATCTTAGATAACAATGTGGTTATTCTTTAATGCTGAGGAAAGGAAATTACACTTCCCCAGTGTGTTACAGTTATAATGCGGTTCCAAAATGGTATTTCAGCCCCAATAAGTCCAGGCCAGCCTGTGTCACTTGATTGTCAAGCAGAACAGCTCATTCGACAGAGAATTCAGCCAGCCAAGTGCTCCAAATTGCCCCTAAAATCAAAATACAGGATTAAATCTCACACAGTTTTCTTGCGGGCACAATGGTAATGGCTTGTCAAACTATAGCAGCTATTAAAGAGGTGAATAAAGCATAAGGTGAGATTTATAATAAGCAAGTTACCATTCCCTTCTCCTTTAATTGTCATATACAGTGGTACCTCTGCTTACAAACGGGATCCGTTTCGGGGTGCCGTTCGCACCCCAAAAAGTCTGTAAGAAGAGCATCACTACTGTGCATGCGTGAAGCGTGCAGATCACTCCTGCGCATGCACCTTGGGAGCTCTGGGGAAGGGAGTTCCTCAGGATTCCTTCTCTAAAGCAGTGGTCCCCAAACATTTTCCCCCACGGTCACTTGAAAATTGCTGAGGATCTTGATGGACCACTTAATGGTTTTTCTGCCTGTACAACTGTACAAGGGCTATACAAGATGCTGTATGATTTTTTAAAAATTGCATTCACAAAAGCAAAATTCTGGAGGGACTTGCCTCCAGTCACTGCTTTATTTCTCTGAGGAAGGCAGAGCCTTCTTCATCACTTCTGGTCCATCCCACTCATCTTGCAGGTAGACTGCTGCATTCAACCATAAGGACTACCTGAAGGAAGCTCATGGACCACTGACGATCCGCAGACCACACTCCTGACATGCCCCACTCCACCGTATATAAGCCATTCCTTTGTGAAATCAAGATAATAACTTTGGACATCAATGCATGAAACATCCTTACAATGACGCCATCTTTGAAAACATGGCAAACATTGCCAACAAATACAGAGAACTGAGTGCTCATCTTTCAGGTTGGATGGCTTCTTCTTCCAGCCAGCTCTTCTTCTCTAGCCCCACCTACCTGAAAGCCACTCAAAACTCACCTGCAGCCCTTATATATTTCTTTATTAGATTTCCATACCACCCTTCATCTGAGAATCACAGGGAGATTTACTAAACAGGCAACCCTCATTTTGCATCGGGGTTACATTCCAGACACCCACATGTGTTGGCAGGACCCACATAAAAAGTTCTGCCCTGCTCTGCCCTGCCCCTGTCCCACCCTTTTAGTGACATTTTCGGGTCACTTCTGGCTTCAGCATCATGCACATGCTGTTAGAATTCCTGCTTCGTGATTGCAGTCATGGGATTGTTATCTATCACATGACGGTATATATTTTGACTCCCTCCACAAAGTGGGAAGTGACGGAGACCGGATGTTTGTGTTACTGTGTTCCGTGAAGTGGGATTATTTTCCTTTGTTTTTTCTCTTTGCTGTCTGATGCTAGAGAGAGAGGGAGCCATGTTGCAGTGCTCTGTCTGTGTTTATATGTAAATAAAGTAGACTAGCCAAAATGCTGAGTTGCTGAGGTCTGTTATGCAAGCTGTGAAGACTCTGCGGATCCCTAAGTCTGTTGGCATCGGTCACTGTGATGTTTGCGCTGAAGAAAGCTTTTGAAGCTCCCAAATGAATGACCAGGAGGGAGAGAACATGCCAGTCGGGCATGTGTCTCTGCCAGGATCCTACTCAAGAGTAGGACGAGCTCCTGACACGTGCCAGAAATTGCATGTCACTTGGATTTGTATTGATCGGGAGTTGCCTGTATAAAAATTCAAAAAGTCTGGGTTTCAGTCTACTAATTCACCCTGGTTCTTCATTGGTTATTTCAAAAGGTCTGATCTGTTTCTTTTCCATGATATGCTATTCCTTTCCTTAACAATTGCCTTGTTCTCTTTTGGTTTGTTCTGCCAAACTATAGGCTCGTAGCTTTGAGTACTGAAGTTGCAATTATCAAGTGATCAGAAAGTAAGCAAACTAGTAAGGAATGATTCAGGTCATTTGTGACTCTCGTGTTCGGCACAGCGATAACTAAGACTGATCAAAACTGTCAGAGCTGCCTCTAGGTCCCAGCTCACAGAGGACCAACGCTAGGCTGTAGTAATGTACAAAAGTCTTTATTGAAGTTCAGTTTCCATTTCAAAGCCACAGCGTGCAGCCCTATGTCTTAAACCCTAGATCGGCGAAGTCCCGTCTGAGTCTCCTCCCCTATGACACCAGTTTAAGATCCTAGCCCTGCTCCACCTTTTACGCTGCTCTCTCCTCTTCTGGGTCCTCCTGCCCGCTGGGGCATTGCCCTTTCTGGACTCTTCCGACGCTGAGTCGCTTAGCTCCTCCCCCTCCCTCCGGCGGGCTTTAGGATCTGGTTCCCAATCCTCATTCTCTGCTGTCCCGCGCTCCTGTACATCTGAACTTGCCTCTCGCGCCAGCCCAGTGACCTTTCTCCTAACCGTTACACTACTTCGGTCACTGCTTCCCTCTTCTGGGACACTGGCCGGATCTGACCTCTCCTCCGTTGTCCGACTTTCTGATGGAGGCGTGGTCAGCCCTGCCTTATCTTCTCTCCCTGGTGGGGAATGCACTGGCCCCGATCCTTGGGACTCTTCCCCCCCCCACTCTGCTCTGGTGGGGAAGCTGGTCCTGATTTCCAGCTACTGCTCTGGGAGTCCCTGCTGCCCCCTTGCTCCTGGTGTGTTCCCCTTGGGAACCCCCTACCCCTGGCCACTGGCGCCCCCTTCTGTGAATCTTCTGATTCGCTGGATAGGCTCATGGAATCCCTCGGTCCACTGTCCTCTTCTCCTACGCTCCCCTCGGATTCTTCCCCTTCGCTCTCCATCTCCTCTCTTCCCTGTGCCTCTGCTCCTGAGCCCCTGACAAAAGCGTTAGCTTAACATGCCTCTTTTAAATGGCTCCCCAGCTGTAATGCACTAGCAATTTATTTTCTATACTAAAGCTTTTTTGAAAAGAAAAGAAAAAAGCTTTTTAAAAAATCCAGTGCTGTACATACAGTAAATAATGATTACATAAAATAGTTGATGAGCATTTATTTGGAAGGAGTCTGCAGCAACCAGATTAATTTGGCTTACAGTGTATAGAAAGATTTGAAACCATAGGTTAAATTTGACTTGGGGTCCCAAGAGACACTCTTCTCAGTAGGCATGCTACTCTCATCAGATGTGCTTTCATTTATTCCACTGTCCTTCATGGTAAATTAATAATCACTAATACTGAAGAAAAAGCTAATTATTTCCAACATGTATGCCAGATTTTATTTTATTTTATTTCACATTTGGGGGGGGGGGGGTGTCAAAGAAACAAGAAAGTATCAAGGGAGTAGCTGAGAAAAGAAATGTTGCTAGCGTTCAATAAATATTAGACCAAGATTGGGGCCCTTCCTTGCTGAACTTCCAGCACCTAATGGAGACTTTTAAAAATGATTATTCCAGCAGTATTTTTAATTGAATTTCTACGCATTGGTTAGAGATTATTGTAATCAAGCGGTATATATATTGTCAAAATAAAATCTACAGTATTTTGTGTGTGTGTGTGAAGTGAGTCCCAATTTTTACTGAGTCATCTTATGGTACTAGTAACATTATTCCTTGAGATGGTATAAGTGTTCTGAGGTAAAACTGAATTTAGCTGTAAACTACCACATTACAGCATAACAATGAATGGCAGGGTGCGGCTGCCAGCTACCTCTCAGCAACCTTTCACTTAATATTCCTCACATTCTGCCCTGAAACAATAGCACTGCTTTTACGAGTAAGACAAAAGAAACGAGAGGGTGTCAGTTTAAATTCCTGTGAACTTATTTCCCTGCTTTGTGTGCTGAAACCTCACCTACCAGAGAATGTATTTGTTTAAGATGGTGATTATATCTGATTATAAGCTTATATTTAAGAAGCTAATATATACTTTGCCAAGTGTTGCTTTATCACACTTTAGTGCTTAAATATTATAATCCTACTCTGTGTAAATGGATAAAATACCAGCCAGAGCAGCTCCCAGCGGGGTAGCCTCGTGTCTCATTGGAGGACGGCTGCTTCCAAATGGTTCTTTTTTAAAGTGGTATCTGTGCAAAACAGGAAAGGAGCGTATCAGCTTTCCCCAAGTGGGTGCCCTTGAGATATCTGAGGCTACAGCTCAGATGGGAGAGTTGTTTACTTGAACTCCCAGCACTGCCTCCCTGTGGCATACCAGGAGGGGTGGAGTGCCAGGGAGGTCGACGTGGCGCAAATGCACCAGCAGAACTTCAGGATTGGCTCTGCTGCTTTCTTTGCACCACACCCACCTCACCCAAACCCATGCCTGGTACACCACAGTGATGGCAGTGATGGAAGTTCAGGTCACCAGTGCCACCGCACCAACCACTACCAGCTAGAGGTGCATTCAGACAACTAAAGGTAAAGGTAAAAGACCCCTGACAGTTAAGTCCAGTCGCAGACGACTCTGGGGTTGCGGCGCTCATCTCGCTTTACAGGCCAAGGAAGCCAGCGTTTGTCTGCAGACAGTTTTTCCAGGTCATGTGGCCAGCATGACTAAGCTGCTTCTGGCGCAATGGAACACCGAAGCCAGAGCAGAACATGGAAACACCGTTTACTTTCCTGCCAGAACGGTACCTATTTATCTACTTGCACTTTGGGACGTGCTTTCGAACTGCTAGGTTGGCAGGAGCAGGGACCGAGCAACAGGAGCTCATGCCGTCATGGGGATTTGAACAGTTGACCTTCTGATTGGCAAGCCCAAGAGGCTCAGTGGTTTGGACAACAGCGCCACCCGCGTCCCTTTCAGACAACTAGAGGTGCATTATTTTTCCTGATGATAATGCTAGAGCTTCCATCATGTTTTCTACTGTTCCTGTCACACTGCAGTGCATTCTTGCATTCTGGACCTGTGGCTGTTTGACTGGTACACTGGCATGTCACACGAAATGGCATTCACAGCAGTGGGCATGACAGGGCACAACAGCAAACAATCATTGGACATTGTTGCTATTCCTCCAACCTTTCCGCCCATGTGTGCTTCTCTTCCTCCATTATTCTCCCATGAAGACAACAGGAAAGAACTGTATGCCAGTATACGGCCCCATTTTGTCACTTCACTTCTTAATCCTTCTTAATGAATTTAATCCATTTGACTCCCAAAACAGTTCAAAAACCAATGCCACGGAAGCCGCGTTGGATGTGAAGCTTCGAAAAATGTTTGCAAACCAGAACACTCACTTCTGGGTTTGCGGTGTTTGGGAGCCAAAACGTCCGAGTACCAAGGCATTCGACAACCAAGGTACGACTGCATGGAAATTAATGATTAGGGAAACAGAGTAAATACAACCTGGGGGTGATGGAAATTCTAGCCTAATTTATCAGGAGGGCACAAATTTGAGGAAGTCTGGTGCATATAGAGGACTGCCATTTTAGCTCTTTCGTATGCAAAAGACATCTGATAAATCTTGCATCTGATGAAGCAGGCTCTGCCATACTAAAACTGCTAGTTTTTCAGGAGCTCTAAATCTGTTTGGTTTTTTGTTGCTGTTGCAACATACCAGCAGGACTGCTTCTCTGGGACTTGGAAAATAGGTGTCTCTTGAATAGCAAAGTTCAACAATAGATTTCCAGCCGTGAAATTTGCAGTAAATGGGAAATGGAGTGAGACCTCTGAATTGATTCTCCTTGGCTAAACTTAGGTATATTGTTTAATATCTGGTGCATTTTTAAGTGGGATAGCAATGATCACCAATACTAAAAAAAAACCCACTCCAGCCTCCCCAATAAACCACAAAGTGCTTCCAAAGTTTGGGAAATGTTCTGATCTCATTTGCCCATTTCCAACCTTCTTGACATCTCACAAAATGAATTTCACCATACACAGATTATTTCATGCTCTTTTCAGCTAGAAGGCCTGAGGACATCTGCAGAATATTCATCATCAAAATGCTCAAAGGGGGGGGGGAATGGGAAGGCAAATTCATGTGTTCTCAAACACAATTCTCATCAAGGTGAGCTTAATTCGCTTCTGTTTGTTTGCAGGTTGGGGGTACCACTTAATGTGCAAATTCAAGAGAATCCATTTTAATTCTACTGGATCCAACTTTTACCCAGATGTCGTGGAAAAGCAAAAATATATATATCTGTGTGTATGTGTGCAGTGGTGGACCTTGGCATCCCAAATTTCAGTGGTGCCCTATGTGACATCAAAATCTGAGTGCCCCTGCCTCTCACCTTCCATTGGACTTCATAGTTGTGGTGCCTACTGCAACACTCCAGAAACTACCCGCCCAATGCAACTGAACCATTCACACTCCCCTAAATCCATCTTTGGTGTGTGCTTTCTATCCGTTGGTGATGGGGGGAGAATGGACCAGAAGGGGTGGTGCTCACAGCACCCTCTCAACATTCCAAATGTACCCCTAGGCACCCTGCAAAGGAGCACGTCACAGGATTGGCCCCTCTGGTCTCAGTAGGGAGTGCAATGTCTCCTTTCCCCTCCCCTTCCTGACATAGGTTTAATTATGTTTATTTTTAAAATTCTGATTAGTCCTGCCCTTGAACTCATCAGGAACCAGATCCAGGGCAGGGTAGGTGGTCCCCAGATTAACTAAGAGTAGGTCAACCTGATTTGAGACCCCAGATGTAGACCATGAGGCATGTGGGGGGCTGTGTACAGCCCTAATAAATGCACACACACACACACAAAATAATGTCTAATTTTGGCATTAAGCAGTACAGTCGTACCTTGGAAGTCAAACAGCTTAGTTCCCAAACGTTTTGGCTCCCAAATGTTGCAAACCCAGAAGTGACTGTTCCGATTTGCGAACTATTTTTGGAAGCCAAACATCTGACGGGGTTTCCGGGGCTTCTGGTTGGCTGTAGGTGCTTCCTGCAGCCAATCAGAAGCCTCACTTTGGTTTTTGAATGCTTTGGCAGTCAAACGGACTTCCCGAATGGATTCCGTTCGACTTCCAAGGTACGACTGTATATAAATTTAATAATAATAGCAGTATATTATATAGCAGGAAATATTATTAGTCATGCCAGCTTAGTATTTTAAAATTGGGAGGCACTTTGTACAAGAAGGAAATTAGTACTAACAAGAAACAGCTATTAGTAACAAGTACTAATAAGAACAGTATTCTGTTGCCTTCACTGCTTCCAAATGTCTATATGCAAATAATAACTCTAGTCACTAAAGAATTTTGACATGTAGCTGCAGTGATGTCCAGCTATGGCACCAAAGCTTCATTATTATTCCCCCACCTCATGAACTACCTCAGGATCTGATGAAGGCAACTAAGAAGGAGCCAGTCACTGACTTGTAGCAAATGATCCATAACAGTGGTTTCAACAAGGTGGCACATTTTTGAGGCATTTGGGGGGAAAGGAGCCCAAGGAGAAATAACAAAAGAGGAGGAGACTCCTGTTTTGAGCTGGCTAGCTAGCCTTTGAACAATATTTTTTTCTCTTTCACTGGCTAGCACCCATCTTTTCCTTTCCCTTTTAATTGCTGCTGAAACAGAATTCTTCCATAGACTTGTTAATAATATTATCTTTGTTTTATGACTTCCATTTCTTTTTTACAAAGAGCTGTGGATTTTTCTCTCTCCTGACTTCTTCTGATAAGCCCATGCGCTAGAAGGAACACAATGAGACTATTGGTGCAAATTACTGAACAGATAATGTTGCCTGACATTAAGGTCAATGGTGTTGTTTGCTGTGGGAAAGGTAGTTAAATTTAAATAAAAGATTGCTCAAATTAGGGGGACCCAATGTCATTGGCTAGACACGGGTAAAATTATAAAAATGCTAATAGGTTCTTCTATCATAATAAATTTATTTGGTTGCTAATAAAGTGAAGGGGAAATCCAATCATGGTTAAATATATAGTTGGCAGTTTTCACATCATTATCTAAAGACTGGACTTTAATTTTTGTACTCATACAATGGGCTACAATGAGAAGTTCACACAATTTGGATGCTTTTCTCATTATGAGTTTCTCAAAACTTTCTTTCTGTATTACTTCATTTCTTTGCGGACTTACAGGACCAAATTTTACAAATTATGTTTCTGCTCTGTCCACAGTCCCTGTCAAATCTCAACCTTGGCTGGATAGCACAGGACTCACATTGGCAAAGTCTGTGAATAAGGTTAGCAAACGATTTTCATGAAGCACAAAAAATCAACCCAAAAGGATAGTGAATATATATATATTTAACATGGATGACAACTGTTTTACTTTTCATTGTTTTTAGAAAAGTAAACAGTGGGACCAAAAGGCCACAATATGCAAGAGATGTAATCTTTGTCATTCTTGTGGAAAGACTAAATGTGTACGAGACCAGCACTGGGACCATTTGCAACATCAGGAATTGACACTAGAACAAGGGGACACTCCCAATTTGTCGCCTTTTGATCCCACTGTTTACAGTTTGACTGAACCACCCTACAATCTTTCTATCTTCACCATGCAAATTTAACACCTAAATCCTAGGAGAGAAAGCCTTGATCTGCATTAAATCCCACTCAAACAGAATCAAACTTACAAATAAATTCTGCTTCAGCTGTTTCAAAGGCAAGTCTCCCTGTGAAGTTCTTTTGTTGGACCATTCTGACATGCATTTCAGAGCAAGCTATTTGACCAAACTCATGCCTGCCACCTTAAGAAACACCTTTATGGATCTCAAATTCCAGGTGCTGCCAGGGATGATGGGAGTTGTAGTCCCAAAACATCTGGAGGGCCGAGTTTGCCTATGCTTGCAATAGACTATGATGAATGTTAGTGACTTCAGGTTCCCCATTTAATTAAAAAAATACCAACAACCCTGTTTGTGAGAGGAATTCCAGTTACTACTTTTCTTCAACAGCTATGCAGTGTCTCTCAGGCTGGTGCTTCCTGATTTGTTTGAAAAGTTCTGTCATGTTTTTCTCTTTAAAAACAAGCATTTATTTTGGAAAATGTATTCACTTCTACTGACTCAGTTACAGCCTGGACGTTGTATGGCTCAATTCTGTCTCAAAGTCTTCCCTTCAGTTTGTTGTCTTGCCAGCTCAATTCTCTACGCATTCATTCAGAAGTTCAATAGGGCTTACTGTCAGGTAAGTGGGTATAAGATTGCTGCCTACATGTTTTAACAACTCATTTACTCTGAGTTATGACAGTGGAAGAAAAGTGAAAATACAGCACACACAGAGGTAACCAAAGTTGTTGGTTGTGACTTGCCTGGACAACAGCAGTGGGACCATAGCTCAGGAACAGACCCTGTGTACTGCATTCAGAAGGTCTTGGGTTCAGTTCATGACTTCTGCAGTTATCAGGATCTTAGGAATTAGGGCTTGGAAGGGTGTCTTTTTGAGGCACTCAAAAAATGATGCCAGTCACAACAACCAACATGTTGTTGTTGTTGTTTAGTCGTTTAGTCATGTCTGACACTTCGTGACCCCATGGACCAGAGCACGCCAGGCACTCCTGTCTTCCACTGCCTCCTGCAGTTTGGTCAAACTCATGCTGGTAGCTTCGAGAACACTGTCCAACCATCTCGTCCTCTGATGTCCCCGTCTCCTTGTGCCCTCCATCTTTCCCAACATCAGGGTCTTTTCCAGGGAATCTTCTCTTCTCATGAGGTGGCCAAAGTATTGGAGCCTCAGCCTCACGATCTGTCCTTCCAGTGAGCACTCAGGACTGATTTCCTTAAGAATGGAGAGGTTTGATCTTCTTGCAGTCCATGGGACTCTCAAGAGTCTCCTCCAGCACCATAATTCAAAAGCATCAACCAACCAACATGGTGCCCTCCAAAGGCTGTTAGACTCCAACTTAGCTGAATACCAACCACAGTTTATTTGTCTAAAGATTGTATAAGAGTTGTCTAAAGATTGTATAAGAGTTTGCGGCTTTCTTTTTCCTTCATATGTGAGTTGGATGGACTAAAATTCACATTGTTACATTACAGTATTAATGCAGTCTACTTTCCCCCCTCTAATTCAGTTTGTACAGGCAAACTGAACAATGCTGCAAAATACATTAACACCAGGTCATCTGCTTTGCATTTCCAACAATAGGACCACATTTTCATAAAGGGTAATGTTAAGCCACAGTGTATGTTTTCCAAGACGTCGCATGTCTTTATCTTAAAATTCAAATTAAGTCGACAATAGGAGATGGCTAAGAACTGGACCATAATTATCCTTTCCTCCATGATGTGTGACACACAAAATAACCTTTTCTTAAAGAGGTCAGGACATTTGAAAAGGAAAGAGGATGAAGACAGCAGGGTTTTCTCCCCCCCCCCCTTTTTATTTACGACTATTATACTAACATTGCTGGATGACTGCTGCACTAGAACAGAGTTTCAGAAGGAGTTTTGAAGAAATTTATGATGGCACAAGCTTTCATGTTTCCACTCCTACAAGATGCTAGGAGGGGGATGACATGGAGCAGAACATTTTCCCAAGTTTGGAACCCCATCCTGAAGGAAATACAGTCCACTCCCAAACTTTTTCTTTTTCTATTTTGCTGGCCATTTCCTCAAGGAGTTGCTGTTTTTTTTAGCCTTCTGTTTTACTGCTTTCCTGCCCAGTTGTTTGCTCTGTGGCTTATGGAATTTTATGGGTAATTTTACGGTGGTTTTTACTTGTATTTTGTAAATATTTATGTAAATTATATCAATTGTTTATTATTTATTTACTTTCCTTTATTCATAAAAATATTCACACGCTGCCAATTCACATAAGAAGATATCAAGTCATAGACAATATTAGAAGTGCAATGAAGCACCATAAAAGCAATGCAAGGCCTTTTTGGTGGCTGCTCTCAGACTTAGGAACACCCTTCCTAGAAAGGTTAGACTGGCTCCCTCCTTGCTGTCCTTTCATTGGCAAATTAATTCCCGCAGGCTTTGGGGGAAATGACTGCTTTTAAGGAAAGGGCTTTTAAGAGTGCTGCACTGTTTTCACTATCTGCATTTTGTTTTCATATCATTTTAATTCCATTATAGTTTAATTACTTTTTAACTATTGTCTTCTCTATGTTTTTAGCTTTCCATGTTTTATTCATGTATGTTTTGTGAGCCAGTTCTGGGAGAAAGGCAGGATATGAATTTTAAAAATGATAATACAGTCGTACCTCTGCTTACTTATGCCTCTGGATACGTAAAATTCAGGATGCAAACATGGCAAACCCCGAAGTATTTTTCTGGGTTTCACTGTGTGCACATGCACAGAAGTGCTCTACGCACCACACACATGCACAGGAGCACTAAACCATGCCACGCACATGCGCAGAAGCGGTCCTCCAGTTGTGAACTCCTCAAGATGTGACCGGACCTCTGGAACGGATCCTGTTCACAACCGGAGGTACCATTGTACAAAGCAATCCTTAAAATGAAAGGCCAATAAAGATTGAATAACAAAATAAAAAATAAAAAGCAGGTAGTGCAATAGATTCAACACTTTGGCTCGCATGCCCTTGGGCCTTCTCATACTACAATAATGAATACCATGCAGCCTTTTGAGATCACCAGGTGTGGTTGACAAGAGCTTCCCCCCTTATGGAAAAACACAAGAAGCATCTCATGCATGTTTAAATGGAAATAAATATCAGTACGTACTGATGGTCACTTCCTCACAGAAAATCTTGCTCACAGGAAAGCATGGGTAGGATAGCAGCCCTACATTGCAATTGTATAAATTCCTACTCAGAATTAAGCCCTACTCAGTTCAGAGGGCCGTGTTAGAACAGCAGCAATTGCATCCATCAGCTGTTGGGGGAGAGGGTCTGAATTTAATCCCATCTCCTTCCTAAGTGCATTTGCCGCCGCTGCTTTTTTAAAAGAGGGCTGCCCATGCACAATGGCGTAACTGTGCTAGGTGTCTCGACTGGACTTAATCGTCCAGGGCTCCTTTACCTTTTTTACCTTTATAGGAATTGTGCAGAATTTATAGTATCCCTCCACAGGCGGATTCTCAGTCAATTCTGCCTCTCTTTCTCTATTAAGAGAGGTTTTCAGTAAAATCTCCTCTTTCAGTGTGAAGGTTGTCAGGCAGGGAAACATCCCTCCCTGGACACTAAAATGGCTCTGTGTAGCCATGTGTTTCCAGCTGCCGCCTAATCGCTCAGAAAGACGTCCTTCGTGTTTATAGCTTGCATCACAGTCAGAAGCCCAAAGGCAGATGATGATTTTTAAAGGCTGCAATCCTATGCAGAATCAGACACACCTAAGCCCACTGATTCCAGCTGACCTAGACCTGCTTAACGCAGCATAGGAGCCAACTGGAAATGGGCTAAAAGTGATTATCATCAGCATTATTATTATTATTATTGCAAATTTTAAAACCCAAAGAAAAGGTCTTATCCTTCTATTTTTAAACCCTGTGTAATTCTGTGATGCTTTTCCATTTAATTAATGTGCCAGTATAATAAAATAACACACAAAATCATTATTTCATGACATTAATGAAGTCTACTTTTCCAGTGCAATTTGAATAGGCAATTGAACAACAGTGCTCTAAAACACATTAAAACCAGGTCATCTGCTTTGCATTCCTAACAATATGCCCACACTTCCATGAAGGGTAATCTTAAACTACTTTTTTTTTCCAGAGCAGACATTACATCTTTATCTTAAAATTCCAAATGTTTCAACAATGGATGATTGTAAAGAACTAGACAATTATTTTTCAGCACCCATTGATTAATGACTTAGTCTATGACACAGAGAGAAAGTGTAGAACAAAGGAGTCTATTATAATAATGCATAGGCATTAAACCATCTTCATTAATGGGGCTTTTTTGGCTTCTGCTTAGCATAAAACAAAATGCACCATAAAGAAAGTGAAGACGTATTAACTTGAGATGTCTTTTTAAATGCAATTGACAAAAGGCATGCATGGAAGTGGTATCCCTGGTACTCATTTTAGAAATATTTGTGCATTTTCTATTTGCAGTTCCCTGAAGGAGAGCTTATCTGAACAGGGGTTGAGGTTTTCAGAGATGACATCCCATTTGAGAGGCCCAATCCTAGCAGAACCTGCAAGAACAAAACAAAACAAAAAATCAAAGGCAAATGTTCCCGTACTCTTACTTACTTTACAATGGAACGAATTTAGTCAGGCACCTCATACCATCCTCTGAAAACCTCCTTTCTGTGCAATTATTAAGAACTCAAGAGACCTGCTTTCCTTTGCATCTGGTCACTGTGCCTTAGCCACCACCTCTAGCATCACAAACACATCCAGCATATTTTGCCTTCAAGCGCCATTGGTCAGTCAGTAGACACATCAGTTACCATGGCTAGGCTATAGGGTAACAGGGAATTTAGTGCAGAGAAGATGGGATCACCCAATGGACCACTGGCTTTCCTGGCAAGTAGCTGTACATGGGCAGCAGAGATTAGACTTTTCTAAAAGTCACAGCTTACCAGGACTTAAGTTCTCATAAAAAGAGCTAACTGACACGGATGGACCAATTTGTGTATTTTGGTTTCTCATCTTTCCAGTCTTAAGTTCAGCTCTTTACATTCCGAGATCAGTTTGTGGTTTGGTTTGGGGTTTTTTTAAGTGCTCATGGAAATATCTGCCTTGAAGTGTGGATTTCTCCTAATTTTTGCAAAGCAGGTTTGCAGAATATGGTGCATTGTTGTTTGTTATTCTCACTAATATATACATTTGTATGCATGCTTTATCCTTTTTGTAAGCATTCCTTTGCAAGATTTGAAGATGTGTGAATACTGAAGTAATATGTGTTTCAGTTCACATGTTTCAGAAACTGAATGAGGAAGTTTCTCCTTTAAATGCAAACTTGATCAAATTTGTCCCCCACTCCTACCAACTGAGCATACCCAGAGTATTGTAATATTATTGCATCAATAGATGCTACTTTTCCTAAATCTTCAAAGTGCTTTATACATATTTATGCAGCAATCTTTATAAACTCCATTTACATATACCAGCATATTATCATTCCTATATGATGGACTGAGATGACAGGATAGAGATGAGGGAGAAAGTCAGTTCACTATTAATGTGAACCAACCTAAACTGTACTTCCCAAAATAATACATGAATCAAAACTATCTTTCAAAACTTGCACTTCTCTGAATGTTGTGATGTAGTTATGCAACCAAAAAAAGTGTGCGGAAATGTGTATTTTTAAACAAATGTACATTAAATGGATATATTACAGACAACAATATACAAAAAAAATGCATTACATTAAGGTAAATTGCTTGCAAACATTTGTATATTAGGGGAAATTGGCACAAAAATGCTGATAAATTCTCTTGCAGACTTTAAACAAAATGAATCACACACTGGTGCAGAAAAATGGCAAAGCGAAATTAAGGCTGGAAGAATGAGAAACCGAGAGAAACTGAAATTGACAGATGCATCCATCCATAACTGAAAAGCCAAAATGAGCTCATGGCTTAGGCGAGATTTAAAGCAGTGATTGGTTCCACCAGCGCATTTGCTTAATAATTGCTTACCCTATGCTGCCTCTCCAATTCAGAACCTAAACTCTCCAAGCATCAGGCTTAAGGCTGCAGCATTTCTGGGTCCAAGGGCACAGCATCCAGGTAGGACTAAGCTCTGGTGGGACAGCTAGGTAATTTTAGACTTTGAACTTCATGGTGTCACGGCTGTGTCCCCTCCCCTTTCTTCAGATGGCGGCATGTGGTACTTTGCTTACTTCAAAATGTAGTAAGTCAATCCTACTGCATTTGAGGGCACTTCTTCTCATTCTGCTGGTGGGGGCCCTTCCAGCCCAAAATATGTGCCTGGCTAGGGATGAGGGGAAAGTATGATTTAGTTGGCATCTAAAGGCATACCTACCTAATCTGAACTAATTGAAACGACACATGAACGAAAGCACAGCCACCCTCTGAAATTTGCACTTCTCCGTATTTTGCAATGCACTTCTCCACCCAAGTAATGTGAGCAAAAATGCATATATTAGGGTAAAGTGTGCATAAAAATGCATTTACTAGTGAAAATAGCACACAAAAAATGTTATGGGAAATTGCTTTGCAAAAATGTGTATATTAGGCAAAATTTCATAAGAATAGGTGTATATTAGGAGAAATTCACACCAAAGTGCTATTTTTTATATAAATTGCAAAACAATGTGGAAAGGTTGAGAACTGACTTTCAGACTGGAAAAATGACAGAAGGGGAGAAACCGAAACTGACAGATTGTCCTGACAAGTCAACCGCCAAGCTCCAGTTCTGCCTACATTTTTGAAGATGAATCAATTCCACATAAAGGAATCCCCATGATCACCTATGCTGTTTGAGCAACCCTGTTCAAGACAGTTCTGCTCAGACTTTGGGATGGATATTCCACATAATGGACCCATACAACTGTGACTCCTTGTCTGTAATTACAATACAGGTTACATGTTTGAGAATGTTAGTCTTGTTCTCTGTGTTTGGATCTATCATCTGGCAAACAATTGTGTGAATGGCCCTGAATTTTTATGCCATCATAGCATTTATAAATCCATAATCAGCTGAATGGGAAAGAGAGTGAAATATGACCAAGTCAGAGTCCAGACTTCGAGAGGAAGAGTCAGGCTGAGTATTCAGGAGATTAGTGAAACGTATGAATAAATCACAGTGAATGATTTGACGAAGTTAACCTCTCTTTCTGCTGGTAGAATATCAATGAATAGATCTCACTACCACTTGCTTCATACATTGTCTGTATTCATTCATTTTCAAGGAAGGCCTTTGAATGATTTTGTTGTTGATGATGTTATGGGTTCTAGGATGCTCTTCAGTATTAGATCAGGGTTGCTGGGCTGTAAGTGGGGCAGTTCATTCATTTGAATGTGAAGCCCACTGTAACACAACAGCTCAAATGAATTAAAAATAAATTTACAAAACTATCCCATTAAAATCCAATGAAAAGGGCATAAAAACCTAACAGAGGCAAAATTGCACAACCTAAAGCCATTGTGTTAACCCCTTCCCAAGTCAAGAAATAAAGGTCTTGCAACATTCTTGTGTTAAACTAAAATTGTTGTTGTTTAGTCGTTTAGTCGTGTCCTACTCTTCGTGACCCCATGGACCAGAGCACGCCAGGCCCTCCTGTCTTCCACTGCCTCCCACAGTTTGGTCAAAATCTAGCTATTCTCATCAAAGGGACTGTCAGAAATAGATATGTGGTGGTTTGCTAAAAGTTGCCTCTTCTTCACAGCAAGAAACTGCAGAGGAATGTTTTTCAGTGTGAATAAGCCCTCTTCATAACTGCATGAGAAGTACCCTTCTAGATCAAGCCAGCATCCTGTTCTCACAATGGCCAGATACCATGGGAAGTCCTCAAGCAGAACATTGGCTCATCCGCACTCTCCACGTTTGTGATTCCCAGCAACTGGCATTCAGAGGCAGACTGTCTCCTACACTTGAGGTAGCACAAAGGCATCCTGGTTACTGACCACAGATAGCCTTCTCCATGAATTTCTCTAATTTCAGGCAAATGAATTTCAGGCATTTTAGGTTGAAGTTATGCAACTGCCCAGAGGGGGCAGTGTAGACAATTGCACTAGCTCTGCCCTGTCACCATTCCTGCCACCCTCTGTAATCTGGAGGATGGCTGTCTACAGCCAGGAACCTACTCTACTCATGTAGGCTCTATATGTATATTTTAGAATCCTGATTTTTCAGGGTTCTAAATTGTTCAGGATGCCTCCTCTGAACAATAGGAGGTACCCTTCTTCAGACATTCACCCTCTAATACATGGTGGGCGACTGGAATGGTGAGGCATTGGAGGTAGTATACTTGCTTCTGGTGCTGCCTCTCATGCATTTACACGGGTGGCGCTGTGATCTAAACCACTGAGCCTCTTGGGCTTGCCGATCGGAAGGTTGGCGGTTCAAATCCGCATGATAAGGTGAGTTCCTGTTGCTCTGTCCCAGCTCCTGCCTACCTAGCAGTTCGAAAGCATGCCAGTGCAAATAGATAAATAGGTACTGCTGTGGCAGGAAGGTAAACGGTGTTTCCGTGTGCTCTGGTTTCTGTCATGGTGTTCTGTTGTGCCAGAAGCGGTTTAGTCATGCTGGCCACATGACCTGGAAAGCTGTCTGCGGACAAACGCCAGCTCCCTTGACCTGAAAGTGAGATGAGTGCCGCAACTCCATAGTTGCCTTTGACTGGACTTAACCGTCCAGGGGCCCTTTACCTTTACTTAGCTGTATTACAGAATATCTAAAGACGACTCTAGATACTTTTGAAACAACCACCCTGGGGCTGTTTGTTTCTGTGATCTGGTCTAACATGGAACAGCCCTTCCTGGTCTTTACCACTCCGGCTATAGGTTAAGGATCAGATGTTTGAACATTCTTCCATGTGGAAATCTCTTTACAAGTTGAAACTGGTCTGTCAGGAAGGTTATATAAGTGAAGGGGGGGAATCTTCCTTTCATGCAATTTTTCCATAAGTATTGAAGTAGTTATGTGGGGAGGCATTCAAATATTTGGCACCCCCCTCCACCTACGGACTGAAGTGGTATAGTCCAGGAAGCACTGCACCACATTATATTCCTGAACATGGCGCTCAGTCTTCTCACTTCAGAGCATAAACTAGCCAGAAACATTCTGTATTGTATCTGTATTCTATAGCATTGTTTTGTAGCTGAAAAGAAAGAGACTCTCTGTTTGAAATTCAGTTTAAGGAACAAATGCTACAGTATTCATTACAGTTTTAATTACCAAAGCTGATATTTTCGTTCTCACCTGAGTGACAAACCGTGGAGCCATCTGATTTTTTTTTCTGATGCCAGTTCCACTTGGGGTAATGTCATATACCACACAGCGTATCTTAAAACAATAATTGCTGTTAGTTTTGTTTTGCAGCCAGATGTAACAGTGTGTTGATTAAGTATTTTTTTAAACTTTAATTGCACAAGCTTAAATGTGTGTGTCTGATAAAATATTTACTGACAGCTTAGCTGGCAAGGACATGCATGGTTCAATAATCGTGAGTGGTGGCGCAGTTTGTACATATTTTATAACTTTAATTTGCTGGTCAATGTTTATGACTTAACACCACTGCATCTCATCTTGTATTCTGTGGCGTTTATTGATAAACAATCATGGTATGTATTTTAAAAAACTTTTTTTAAAAAAAGCTCTCGCCTTCTTTATGATCTCACTACCGACGCAGAACAAAAATTAGCATTAATTAAAACGCGTTTATCGCACAGCGGCCCATTATTTTAGACATGGGCACATGAGAGAACACATTGCATTACAAAAGATTTGTATTTTTCTGTGTTATACTTCCCCTCCCAAAGTAGTAATTAAGTTGCTTTAAAAATAGCAGAGGGCCTCATTGTGATAAGTGATTCTGCTCTCGTCTATCAGCTAGTTTGGAGGCTATTGTTCTTACCAGATGTCTTTTATTATCTATTTTTATGCCTTCCTCCCCCACTTCCTTTTATATCATATCTCGACGAGGTCCTTCACGGGATCATGCAACTAGTAGCACCTCAAAACTCCAGGAGTTCTTCCCACAGCTTCATGGCCTGATCCTTAACTCACCTAACAGGGGAGAGTCTGCAGCACAGCAGCAGACCACAGGCAGATGTAGATAGATGTAGATCCCACTTGGTCATTTCCAGGTGGGGCTGGGAATACCCACTGCCTGAAGACTGAAGAGCTTCTGCCAACCCATGTAGGCAGTACTGAGCTAGATGGACCAATGATCTGAGCTCTGCAGAAGGCAGAGCTCTATGTTTCGCTAAGGGACCTGGTTGGATCATTTTTTGGATTTTCAGATTAAAATTTTGCAGTCGCATATCCAACGTACAACAAAAAAACAAGGTTCCAAAGGATCTCTTGGACTTCCCTCCTCCCCTTTGTGGGTCCTGTTGTTAATCATTTCCTCCTGCATCTTTTATAAGAATCCAAATCTTTTATGGGACGCAGGTGGCGCTGTGGGTTAAAGCCTCAGCGCCTAGGACTTGCTGATCGAAAGGTCGGCGGTTCGAATCCCTGCGGCGGGGTGCGCTCCCGCTGCTCGGTCCCAGCGCCTGCCAACCTAGCAGTTCGAAAGCACCTCCGGGTGCAAGTAGATAAATAGGGACCGCTTACCAGCGGGAAGGTAAACGGCGTTTCCGTGTGCGACTCTGGCTCTGGCTCTGGTTCTGGCCAGAGCAGCGATGTCACGCTGGCCACGTGACCCGGAAGTGTCTCCGGACAGCGCTGGCCCCTGGCCTCTTAAGTGAGATGGGCGCACAAACCCAGAGTCTGTCAAGACTGGCCCGTACGGGCAGGGGTACCTTTACCTTTACCTTTAAATCTTTTATCTCTCTATTGTATACAAAATTCACCATTAAACTACAAGTGATATTCCAGTCCTGCTAACGATTTTAATTGTTTACAATGGCCTTTAAGATAATTAAAAAAAAAAAAAATCCCCATTCCTTTTTAAAATTTGGGTCTTCCTGATTTCTGACTCTTCCGGTCATTTTAGCCATTTCGGCATAGTCCATCAACTTGATCTGCCATTCTTCTCTGGCAGGGACTTTATCTTCTGGTTTGAGCTTCGTAGTTGGAGGGTGGGATGCAGTCCAGCAGGACAATCGGCTGATCATTGGGACATCAAAGCATCAAAGTGTGGTGCTCTCTGCAAGGGGCTTCCAAAGAACCCTGTTCTTGGAACTCAGCAACCAAAGGACTGTTGGGGCTTCATTGCATCACCTGACATAACTGTGAGCATAATTGTCCCACCAGCCAAATCCAGTCCCCCACCTGTCATAAAGGAATTCAAACCCCTGTGTACAGGAATGCCTGGGGTCTGATTCTGACTGGGGCACAGTACCTCCTGCTTGGCTTTGACCAACTTTGACCACTGGAATCACTATGCAATCCTTCCCTTACAAACTGCCCCCTTGTAGTTGGGAACATTTAGGGCATATTGGCCACATCCACCCATTTCCATTTGATTGGAGTGAGACCCATTGTCAGAGAGCAATGGCTGTGGGACTTTTACCAAGCCTGCTTAAGGCATGCTTTGTGATTCATCTGGCTACGAAGGCTGAGGTAGACAACCTTATATAAGAAGGTAGGAGTGTAGGGAGCTGTTTTACAGTGACTCAGACCACAGACCTATCTAGCTCAGTATTGTGTATGCTGACTGACAGAGGCCCTCCTGTAGAAAGGGGGAGGAATATCATTCCAATTTGCACTTCTTGATCCAATGAGCAAACTGCAACAGAGCTCTCATTCAAAATTTGCACTTCTCTGAATTTTGTGATATGGTTCTCCAATTCAGAAATGTGCAAAAATGTATATATAGTAATGAAAATAATGTGCCAAGCTTCTTCATATTAGGGGGAATTACTTGCAAAAATGTGTACGTTGGGCAAAATTGTGCTGTATCGGGAAGTTTTTGATATTTGAAGTTTTATAGTTTTTATATTTTGCTGGAAGCCACCCAGAGTGGCTGGGGAAACCCAGCCGGATGGGTAGGGTATAGCAGCAGCAACAACAACTACAACAACACATATTTACCCTGGCTTTTGACACCTGAGATATGTGTGTTCAAGACTCTTGTGAATTTAATATTTTAACTGTTTTAATTCTGCATTTTAGAATTTCTGCAATCCTCCCTCCACCAAAATCTCCTGTGGAAGACTGGGTGGGAAGAGGAGGAGGAGGAGGAGAAAAAAATTGTATAGACTTTTTTAAAAGAAAAAAAGAATCACAAATTGATGCTGAAATGGGGTGAACTGAAATTAAGGTTGGAAAAACGAGATGCCAAAAGCCAGCAGTACTTATTATGGACACGGCAGGGGCAGTCATAATACAGAAGAAATTTCAAACAGTCCCTGCATGATGCATGCGTCTTGGGGGAGCCTGCTATTAAAAGTACTTGAGAACATTGTTTGGCAACACAGCCTCACAATTTGTTCTATGTATCAATAATTTTTTAAAAAAAGAAATTAAAAGTCAACCAAACCAATCCGTTTCCCAAATCCATGCCATTTTCAGTCCTAGCCTAGCACATCAACTACATTATTTGACCTTAGCAACTCTGCACACAGTACAGGCAAACAAGCTTTGAGTTATTGCTGTGCTACAACATAACAATTCCATTGCTATGACCCCTGGTGTCTGGCAAAATACAGTAGAACAATAATTGTCAATCCTTCCTGTACAATGTGTAACGTTTGACAGAGGTCAGCATTAGCTACATGACCTTTGGCTGGTACTCAAAGAGGTAATATCTCTTCTCCAGTTCAGTTGATAAAATGTTAAATAGAATCAATGTTGGCCACGCTTTTGTGGCGCTGGAGACAAAACCAATTTTTTACACTAAAGCGTGCTTTTTAACAGACAGAAAATAGCTTCGGTGACAGCCTTTCTCCAACTACCTTGGTAAATATATTATTTCAAATGTCAAAAATTTAATTTTCTCAAGAAAAGTGGCATAATTCTTATTTCCAATCTGTGGAATGGCATGATTAATATCACAAGGCTATGTGCGTTACATGGAATGGAATGGGTTTTGCAAGAGGTCTTTAAGCAGGAGAGGAGGAAGGGTGAACTGATTCAAAACTTGCACGTATGATCAGCTTCCAGCAGTAAATTCCTTTGTTATCCCACGGACGTTACCAGTTCTAGAGGCACAACCATAATGCCAGTGTGCAATTGACTAGGCAGCAGCAAAGTCATTAGGAGTTAATCATTTTCTCCATGGTTTTAAAGATGAGTGCAGAGCTGCTGAAAGTAACATGCAAGAGACAAGGGTGTCCATGCACAAAGGAGGTCAGGGATCTCAGAATAGGGAATCTTAGCAGAGGGTGCTTTGCCCAACACTATTTCCTCTTCTGTACAATTATTAAATCTCCTTTGCACCAGGCCTGACTGCCCTGTCACAGAGCATGGCTAAAACTGCATTCAGCACAGTCCTAAGGCCTGTTCGGATGACAATTGTGTACACAGTGTGGTTTCAGCAAGGAGCAGGGGTGGACTTTGGACTCTCAAATTGTAGTGGCACCCTGTGTGACACTGAAATTTGGTGCCCTCCGCCTCTCACACTCTGTTCTACAGCATTGTTGTGGCAACCCTTACTGTGCAGCCGAACCAGTTGTGCTAATGTTAGGCTCGTCCTACTCACGTGTAGGACTCTGGCAGAGACACATGCCTGACTGGCATGTTCTCTCCCTCCTGGTCAGTCAAGAGCTTCAAAATCTTCCTCCAGCCCGAACATCACAGCAACTGATACCAAGAAGCATCAGCACACTTACGGAACCTACAGAGTATTAGCGGTTCACATAACAAACTCAGTAGCACAGCAGTTTGGCTAATCTACATTTATTTACATATAATACACCCGGAGCATTCTGCCTTAGTTTCTTCCTCTTTCTCATCAGACAGCAAAGAGAGAAAGAACAAAGGACAATAGCCCTACATCACGGAACACAGTAATACCAAAACATCCTGTCTCTGTCACTTCCCACACTGTGGAATGAAAACATACACCGCTATGTGATAAACAACAATCCCATGACTGCAAGCACAGAGCAAGAATCCTAACAGTGTTACCCTGAAACCATCTCTGCAAGGGAAGGGATTGCAGCTGCAAGCCATACCTCCCCAGGCTATATGCACTCTCACTGTTCTTGTACCCATACCTCAATGGTAGAGCATCTGCAGGAAGTCCCATGTTCACAGAATTGTAACGTTGGAAGCAACCACGAGGGTCATCTAGTCCAACCCTCTTCAATACAGGAACCTTTTGCCCAACATGGGGCTCGAACCCACAACCCTGAGATTACAAGGCTCATGCTCTACCGACTGAGCTATCCACATTCAAGGACCATTTGATTCCTCATGTTTCACCTTGATCACCGAGATCCTCACCACCTCTAGTGGTTCCCCCACACCCCTGAGTGTTGGTTGACCCTCACTAGGGACCAAGTCTTGAATACAGCAGATCCTGGCCTGTGGAACTCTCTGCCAGTAAGGGTTCAGCTCTGAGTGCAGCGAGACTTATTCTCTAGTTAGCATCTTTAGGGCTGCAGGCATTGGTGTGAACAGTACTAGGGAACTCAAACTACGGACTCCAGCAATAGACAATAACAGCTCATATTGCTTAGAGTAGTCATGCAGAGCTCTGTCTCTCATCCCGTCTTCCTTGCTTTGGGACAATCGGCCTGACCTTGACCTTCGTCCTCCCTGCCAACTTTAAATGCTGAGTTTGGTCCAATCTAGACTCCATACTCACCTCTGTCCCTTCCAACCAGCTGCTTGTAGGCTGTATCTTGTAGGGCACAGGTAGGCAACATGCCATTCAGATGTTGTTAGACCACAGCACCCATCATCCCTGACCTTTGGCCATGCTGGGTGGGCCTCATGGGAGTTGGAGTCCAACCACATCCAGAGTGCATGATGTTGACTACCCCTGCTGTAGAGAACTTCCATGAGAAATAGAGTACAAGTAAACAAGAAAGATTTTCTTATATTTTGTACTTTTATAAGATGCTCGGAGCCTTGATCTCTCAATTAATAACTTATATTTTAATAGTAAGACAGGGTTGTATCTGTCCTGTCTTAGCACCAGGTCCTTACAAGAAGCACCAGAAAAGGAAATCTGGTGCTGCTGAGTGACTGGCTGATGGCGCTTTGATCGTCTGTTTGCTTTTGTGATCGAGCCTTGCATTACCTCTCATTGTTTTGTCCCAGTAATGGAGATCATCAGGAACAGCTGAGAAAGGCGGCCTTGGGGATTCGTCCTTAATGAATTCTGGAAATGACTCCCCTTACAGTTTAACAGGGCAGAACCACACATTATGAGGAAATCACAGGGGTTCCGAGCCTGCATTTTTGCTCATTAGGAAAATGCCGGGTCAGGGGGACAGGGATGGGCATTTGTGGCAGAGAACTGGCAAGGAGAAAGAGGTGTTTAAACCTTCACCCACCCACCCAATCTTTCAAGCAAATGTCCTCCCTCCCTCCACCATATTAGTCTCTGAACCTGGAAATAAGCCCAGCTGAGAAGAAAATGACTTGACTCAGGGGGAGTATTTATAGGGGAGAATTGGCAAGCAAGAGAACAGTCAAGCAACTCCCTTTCCTTTTTCACTGATTCAGTCTTTCAGAATGCTCCCTTCACACTCTCTGTTTGTGTTGCATCGGCAAAAAAAGGGGGGGGGGTTGCTTGACAAATTGTATTTGTTGAGGTAATGTGTGGTTCCACATTAGTTCCTATTGCAGTCTGAAGTACTTGCAGACACCATTGTTTGCTGTGTCAGATGTAATGACCAACAATGGTTTGCCCAAAATCAGGAAGCTGTTAATCAAAGGGAGTTTGAAAGGAGTGAGAACAGGGTACAGAACACATTGATGTCACACCAGGGCATACCTTGGTGCCATATCTGAATTGATGCCCCCAGACTACTACTACTACTACTACCATGATGATGATTTACCTGCCCTCCACCCTAAGGTGCCAGAGTGGATTACAACAATTAAAACACAATATTTTATTTTATTTTCATAAAAAACAGTTTAAAACAACTTACTATCACAGAAATAAAGTGAGTCCTAAAAATGCACACACGCAGCGCCAAAAGTCAGGTGCATCTCAAGGGCCAAATTTGGTTGAATCCTGCTCCATTTGACTTCATTCACATATTCCCTGCCCACACAGCTGTCATAGGCTTTAACCCCGCCTTCCTGTTCATCATGAGTGACATCAGCTGATAAGTGGGCAGGTATGATTTGGGGGGAAATGGCCTTGTGGTCTCCCAAGATTGGCCTGCAGGCTAGAAGTTCCCTGCTCCTGACCTAGAGAATACAATTGTGTCAGAAAATAGACTGTACTTATTTCCAATTACCCTCTTCACCATTTATAATATTGCTGTTTTGTGCTATAACTGTGGCACAACTGGATGCTTTCACCTGCCCCAGCTGCAAAAAAACCATGTCTTTCCCACATTGGTCTCTACAGCCACAGCAGATACTGC
The DNA here is from genome assembly GCF_951804945.1 of Podarcis cretensis. Lineage (NCBI taxonomy): Eukaryota > Metazoa > Chordata > Lepidosauria > Squamata > Lacertidae > Podarcis > Podarcis cretensis. The sequence continues at coordinate 15,886,866 of NC_137181.1, read as the reverse complement.
AACCTTCCAACAGCTTGACTTCACTCCTCCATTGCCTCCCAGGACTGACAGATGCCAACAATGCAATGATGTGAAAACCAGTCTTGAAGCACTGAATGGGTTTTTAGTCATTTAGTTTAGAAATTGATTGAGAAATGGCCTTTTGAGCAAGTGTTTTAAATGGACGGGACATGCCCCACATATCATCGTTAAGATGGGCAGAGAAAACCATAAATAAAACTAGCTTGACATTTGAAGGAAGGGGAAATAAACTCATAAATGGCAGGCAGCATTGATCAGTGATAATGAAATATCAGCTAAGTACACAGAGTGCCTTAAGTTTTCCTCCTCTGTTTTGATCAGGGTCAAATGTTAAACTTAATCCGTAAACCTATAAATGGGAATCAGGCCAGAAAAGCTTGGGGAGCTGAGATTTTCAGAACAGAACTGCTGATGCTCAACTCAAATGTCAGGCCCCAAATAAAGAAAGGATTCTCACAGGGCTGTATTCCGAAATAATATTAAGAATCAATAGGTATGTTCAGGTACTTTCCACTTAATGAATTTTAAAGGGGCAAATAAGAAAACAACAACAATCTGTTGGCTGCAAGGCAGCCAAAGCCTAGGCAGCATGTAAACAATATACCTTGCTTTTCTGACCATAGAAAATCACCCTCAAATCTAGACCTAATTTGGTTTCGTTATATATTTTAATTCCTATGCATTTGTTTAGGAACATAGTACTCTGCTTTATGCTGAGTCAGACTGGTATTGTCTACACCAGGGTTCCCAAAACATGGGTCTCCAGCTGGTTTTGGACTACAAATCCCATCATCCATAGCAAGCAGTACCAGTGGGATCAGGGATGATGGGAACTGTAGTCCAAAAACAGCTGGAGACCCACTTTTTGGAAACCCTGGTCTACACTATCTGGTAGTGGCTCTCCAGGGCTTCAGACAGGAGTCTCTGACAGCCTTACCTGGAGATGGCAAGAATGGAACCTGGGACCTTCTGCATGCAAGGCAGCTGCTCTAGCACGGAGCTACGACCCTCTCCCTTCTTTCCAAGCTATTTCTAGGGCCTTCCTATTCACCCCCCACATATAGGATTTCATGCCGCAAACACACTTCTATAAGAAGTGGCGCCCTTTTTAAACAGTAGTACGTCCTGTTTTAAGGGATGCGGGTGGCGCTATGGGTTAAACCACAGAGCCTAGGACTTGCTGATCAGAAGGTCGGCAGTTCGAATCCCCGTGATGGGGTGAGCTCCCGTTGCTCGGTCCCTGCTCCTGCCAACCTAGCAGTTTGAAAGCACGTCAAAGCGCAAGTAGATAAATAAGTACCACTCCAGCGGGAAGGTAAATGGCATTTCCGTGTGCTGCTCTGGTTCGCCAGAAACGGCTTAGTCATTCTGGCCACATGACCCGGAAGCTGTACGCCGGCTCCCTCGGCCAATAAAGCGAGATGAGAGCCGCAACCCCAGAGTCAGTCACGACTAGACCTAATGGTCAGGGGTCCCTTTACCTTTACCTTTAACTCCTGTTTATCAGATTCTAAGGAACCCTTATGCACCATTCACTCTCTCCAAAAAGACATCCCTACTGAAGTTCTGATTATATGGACATTTGCATTGAATCCATTTAATTAAATGACTAGTCCATTAAAAAAGGAGGCTTTTAATCAGCTCAAAAGTCCACCGTCAATGGACAGTCCTAAGCAACACTGTGAGATGCTGCAAATAGGCACCCAATAACATTCCATAGAACCTTTGGGGTCTTTTCTTTAAAGCACAAATCATGAATTTAATGAACATATGCACCAGCAGAGCTATTAATCTTATTAAAATTCCTGGTTAGGGGTGTGTCTGACCCCTTGCAGGAGGCAGGTGAGCAAGTGCCAAAAAGGAGCCATTTGTGAAGGGGGGGGAGGATCTGCTTTCTTGGTGCAGAAATTGCACACAATGGAATAATTTGCCCGATTTCCGGCCTCCAACGGGTGGGGGTGGGGATTCTTGATTTAAATGAGATTCGGTGTCTTGCCCACTTGGGAGGTGGTCCCTCACATGCCGGATGAGCGGTTAACAGCGTGAATTGCATTGTAATGCAGAATAAATGAGGGCTGACCACCTGCCCCCCGCCATCGTATTCAGCCGGGCCCTGCTGCCACTTGCAATTACAAAGGACACGAGCGAAAGACACTTCGGTACTAGGGGAAGCATGACCTGTGTGGCACCGCTCATTTTGCACTGCACTTATTCAATACACCACTGCCCTATAATTTGCGATAGCATTGTTATCTGTTAGCCGCTTACACAGTCGCACCTTCATTATGTCCCTGGATGCCAGCGTCGGGCTGCCTGTCACATCTATTGATTGCACTCAAACGGCAATTTACATGGATCACTTGTGACCGTCCTCTGGAAGGGGGGAGGGGAGTGCGGCCAAACACAATGGATATCCCTTCAGAGGAGTCGTCAGCTTTCTCCTGGGGACCTCAGAGGCACAGCAAACTGTCTCTTGGAAACCAATGTGACTCTAAGCACCACCATCAGCAAATATGCCACAGTTCATCAAACTCCGAGCTGGTTCTTGCTTTGCCCAAAATGTCAAGGTGCCACTCTCTTCCCTGCTGTTTGCTAAATTATTTGTGAAGTTGCTTAAGGCAAGCGAAGGTCAAGGAGGTTATCAGACGGGTGGTCTTTGGCTTTCCTTCCTGCCATCAGCAATATCGGAAACCGCTCGTTCAAAAGAGGGGTTTGTTGTTGTTTTTTGCTCCATCTGAGCTTCAGCTGTAGAGGTAATAACTGTTTGTTACTGGGAATTACCAGTTCAGTTCAGGATCAAAGCAGGATTTCTTGCTTTGGTGCTCCATGTAATGAAGCTGATAAACAGAGAAGGGCTTCTGATGAAGATGGCAAGGACCTCAGCTGGAATGCCTTCAAAGCCAGCAATGCCTTTGCCCAGCTTGGGTTGGTGCACCAAGAGCATCTGTTCCTGGGGAAGTCAGACCAGCCCTTAGTTATACCTGGACTGGGTTACTGCAATGCCTTCTACATGGGACTACCTTTAAAGTGTACAAAGAAAGAATTAGTAAAAAGAATGCAGTGGGGGTGGACATCAGTGGTTGGACATGTATCATGCATATTTCACCTGTCCTGAAAGGGCTGAATTGGTTGCCAATTTGTTTCTGGGCCCAGCTCAAAATGCTGGTGCTGATCTTTAAAGCTCTAAGTGGTTTCCTTCCAGGCTACCTGTCAGGGATTGGTTGGACACTGATGCTGGTTGGATACTGATGAGTAGGCTACGGGTGAAAGGGGGCCAGAGACTGACTTGCAAGAAGGGATCAGTGAACTGGGGAGCCTGTAGCAGCCAGGAGGTGAGAGTCAGAGGCAGGAGAAGCTGCAGGATTGGAGAGGGAAGAACAGGCACAGGAGGACAGAGAGAAAGGTAAGGTCCCCACCTCTCCTGCTCCACTGTCTCCCAGGACCAGGTGAGGATTGGAGAAGGAGGAGCAGAATCAGATTACACACAGGCAGAGTCATCACCTGCTTGTGTGCCACTCAGGTTGGGGAGATATATAAGCTGAGATTGAGGGTGTGGCCTCTCTGTTGTGGCAACTGCCTCATAAGGTGCACACCTAGGAGTAGTTGAGAGACGTAGGACTGATGGACATGCCTTTCCCTAACCTGTAAATGTTCTTGTGACAATAAAGAGTTAATTCCTCACTCTGGACATTCCTTGCCCGATAGAGCTGTGGCAATACCTTAGAAACAGCCCTCTTCCATATTAGCTTGTCTGGACTTCATCATCAGACAGAGAGGCAGTTCTCTGTGTCTCATCTATATGTGAGGCTCAGCTAATGGGAATCAGAGAAAGGGCCTTCTCTGTGGCTGCACCTAAACTGTGGCACTCTGTACCCCAGGAAACTCAGTTGGCTCAGTCAGTTATGGTGTGTCAATGGAGGTGAAAACTGTTTAAGCAGGTAATTTATCAAATGAGTTTTTATTATGAAATGAGCTGCCTGTTTTTATTATATTGCCATTTTTAAAAAAATCATGTTGTATTACATTCTTGGGTTTAATTGTTGTCAGTCACCCTTAGTGTTATGTGGGCATCAGAAGGACAGGATATGATTTTTAAACATAAATAAATAGTCATAGTCAATTATTTATATACCACATTTTCTGCAAATACACCCGTGCTCAAAGCAGCTCACATTAAAAAAGAAAAAATAGTCTAGATATAGTAGAGCAATAACAATATGTAACAGAAAGTATTACTGCAAAATAACACTAATGGGTGAATATCAACAATTTAGCAGTTCATTTAGCTTATCAAAATTTAAGTGAGCATAAAGGTCAAGTGCAAACAGCCAACAACTTTGCATCAAAAGTAGCCCCAAAGCTCATAACATGCAGATGCTCTCCTAGGCTGGATCTCAGCCCTGGTGTGCCACACGAAAGGCAGAGATGGAGGGCAAATTAAACGGACTATGGGGGAAACCAGTGGGAATCTGCCGCCACCTTATTCTCCTGAGTAAGCAGCTCACAGAGAATCTCCAAGCTGCAGCCCTGGTCACTCTGATCCTTAAGGGTAGCCCAGTCCTCAAGGGCAGTAGAGAGACGTTTCCAAATCCCATGTCATTTCTCGTCAAATCCACTGAAACACCCATCACATGTCTTTCCAGGGAGTGCTTCATGTGCACGAATCACTTAAAGCAAAAGGGGGGGGGGGAGCCAAGTTGTTGGTAAGTCAAAAGAAGGAGAGAAATGAGTGGCACCCAGGTGCGAAGTGCTCAAATGCATCGTTAAATGAAATGCATGCCTCTTCGAGCCTGTCTTTATTTAAACATCACAGGTAGGTTCTTGACACGTTTCCCGCAGCTCCGTTCCATTTATCACATTGATTAACATACCAAGCCATTAATTCTATCTGCCTTTTTAAAAATATATATATATATGCTATTCTTTTTGCTCTGGGCCCAAGACTCCAGGTTTCCGACCACAGTTGCTATGGGTAACTGGTCTCCCAAGGGAAGGCCTTCGCAGTCTGGTCCTAACCATGTTAACTTGGAAACCAGTCGCACTGCTGAACTCGGTGGTTATGAAGGGGTAATCTCATCAAACTCAGTGGGACTAACCATCAGACCTCTACAGCCAATGACAGGCTTGAGCAGAGTACAGCAGGGTGGAGGCGGCTGGGACGCCAGGGCAATGGGGCAGTGTACCTCCTCATGGCTGATGTGAGATGCAACTAGGGCTCAAGGTCATTTGTGAGTTGCCATTCCTGCTTCAAAGATCGCAAAGTATTATAGTTCAGTGGCAGAACATAGGTTTGATCCATTGCAACTCCAGACACAGCTGGAGAAAACTGTTGTTTGTTGTTGTTTAGTCGTTTAGTTATGTCCGACTCTTTGTGACCCCATGGACCAGAGCATGCCAGGCACTCCTGTCTTCCACTGCCTCCCGCAGTTTGGTCAAACTCATGCTGGTAGCTTCGAGAACACTATCCAACCATCTCATCCTCTGTCGTCCCCTTCTCCTTGTGCCCTCCATCTTTCCCAACATCAGGGTCTTTTCCAGGGAGTCTTGGCAGGGGGTTGGACTCGATGGCCCTTGTGGTCTCTTCCAACTCTATGATTCTATGATTCCCTTCTCATGAGGTAGCCAAAGTATTGGAGTCTCAGCTTCACGAGCTTCACAATCTGTCCTTCCAGTGAGCACTCAGGGCTGATTTCCTTAAGAATTCATAGGTTTGATCTTCTTGCAGTCCATGGGACTCTCAAGAGTCTCCTCCAGCACCATAATTCAAAAGCATCAATTCTTCGGCGATCAGCCTTCTTTATGGTCCAGCTCTAACTGTAGGACATGTCATTTTAGGGTGAGAAAACTGTAGGACGTGTCATTTTAGGGGGTGAAACCTAATTTTCGCAAATCTTCAGTAAAAGGTCTTAGGGTGTGAGGATAAAGCTCAGGGCAACTGCTTTGCATGCAACAAGTTTCGGGTTGCATGCAACAAGTTTCGGGTTCAGTCCATGGCATCTCTAGGTAGGGCTGAGAGAGACCCCTGGCTGAAACCCTGGAGAGCTGCTGCCAGCCAGAGTAGACAATACTGCCCTAGATGGAGCAGTGCTCCAGTTCTAGATAAGGCAGCTTCCTTTGCTTGTATCCCCCTGAGTGCATGTACAGTTTTGTTTTCTTGAGATTTCTGTTTGTTTTCTCAAAAGTTGTGAGTCATTTAAACTCGAGAACAATTGAGGAAGATAAAAGAGAAGAGAAGCTTTCTCTTGGTATTTCGGTGTTGGCTGAAACCAATAATTCAGTGTCATGGGAGATGATCTAGTGAGTCAGCAAACATGAAATATCTACAGAGGACCCTTTGTTCAGCTCTTTTTCCCCCACCCAGTGCCTCAGGTTGTCAACAGGAAGGCATAAAATAAATTTTAGATTCTAAATAAGGCATCTTTATATAAGATATCAATACATCTCTGGGATGAAAAATGGATGGAATCTGAGCCAGGCACTGATGTAGAATTTCGTTTTCCTGAAAGTGCTTTAGCCTGTAACCCTGAGGAATGATGCTAATGAAGTTGATTTAGTACCGGCGTGGGGGGTAGGGTGGGAGGGAATGATTAAAACCATGTTGAACTATAACATCTTTGGTTGGCAGAGTTTGGGGAATCATTTTCTCCTGACTTGACCCTGACTTGAGTCTGTCCAGTTTGTCTTTTTATTTAAGAGTCTTCTTCATACATTATCTGCTTCAAGCACACGACTGAGGCTTTATTTTTAAGTGTGCCCAAGAGTGAGTGTGGCACATTCTTAAGCTGTAAGCAGGACAAGCTGAATACTTTGAAAGCAAAGCATTCCCCAAGTTACAAACTCTCTTGCACCCTGGCAGGGTCTTTGTGAAGAGAAAGGGGGACAACAGCAGATATGTTTGTTTATTATTATTATTATTACAGCTAAGCAGCCAGCATAGCAAAACCAGAATTTCTGCAAAAAAAATTTTTCCTTCCAGTAGCACCTTAAAGACCAACTAAGTTAGTTCTTGGTATGAGCTTTCGTGTGCATGCACACTTCTTCAGATACTTCAGATTCTTCAGATTCTTCAGAATTTCTGCATAATTTTTACATAAACATTAAAATGGTCCAAGTGGAATTTAACAATCAATATACTAATTAAATAGATTTAAAATATGTGTCCAAGGAAATATATACTCCATTAAAAGTTTTGTTTTTAAAAAAACAGGAGAATTTGACTGTGAGCTGTTTGTGGAGCTATATAATCTTTTGCTTTCTTGGCTATTGCACAAAACCTAGCTACATTTTTGGTGACAGCAGATATATTGTCAGGAACATCATGGAGGTAGTAAGCCAGAATTCTCTTTTTAGCAAGCCTGTCTGCCATGTGAATGCAGCCTTGGAGTTCTCCAGAACACGAAGGTTTTCTGACTCCCCATCTTCCCACCAGTTCAACCAGGTAAAACTCCCAAGACAGATTAGACTTGTGTGACTGGAACCACAGCTGCAGCCATGCTTGGATAATAAGTGCCCCTGTGTAATCCTGTTGACCTGTCAGCTGCCTCTGATATTGTGGGCCACGGCATTTTGCTGACCCGCTTCCTGTAGACACCGGCTGGGCTGAGCAGGCAAAACTCTCTTGCATTCCTGTGATATACTCAGTCCCCAGGGAGTGCAACTGATGAGCTGCACCCACTGACCCGAGAGTTATTTCTCTTGCTTGCATGTGCTCAGCTGAAGAGAAAAGCCTTTATCGAATGCTTTGTTCAGCTTGTAGCTAAATATGACTAGATGTGTCTTTAAGGATCGCTGGTGTTGGGAGGCTCCTAGTTACACCCCACCTGATTGGGTCTTCTCCACCAAAGCAGGGGTGGGGGCATCTTAGCCCTGGGGGGCCAAATGTTGCCCTCCAAGCCCCTCTATGTGACTTGGGATCAGGGCTGGATTTAGCTTTGATGAGGCCCTAAGCTACTGAAGGTAATGGGGCCCTTTATATGTCCAGCTGTCCTTTGTTAACAACAAATTGTCACTGTTTTTTTGTGTTGAATATATGCTATATGGTAATTTATGGATCTAATAGGTATCTAAAGCCATTTGCACATGCAGAATGAGCAAACCAGTGATATTTTAGGGAGCAGGCTAGCAGGCGGGGCCCATTACTTACATTATAGGAGCCTACACAACACAAAACACTTACTGTATGTAGGTTTTATTTTATTTCTTTTTTATATTATATTTTGGAAATGTACATCCAGTTTTTTTTCCTTTAAATGTTTTTTGGGGCCCCAAGAGAGTGGGGGCCTAAGCTTGTTTAGCTTATACATAAATTCAGCACTGCTCAGGATGCTTCCCAGGCTGCACCCCATCATTGGTCCTGCTTCACACCCTCATTGAGTGGTTCTGCCGGGTTGTAGGACACAGAAGGGCATGTGAGTGTGTGCAGAAAGGCCAGCCAACTGCTCAAAGGTAACATTTATATTGTACTCATTCCTCCACCCACTTTGGCCTGTGCTTCCCGGAAGGCTGCCCTGAAAGAATAGACTAAGAAATAGAAAAAAGAAAAAGGTTTCCCCTTCTTACCTACAGCTTCCTATCACTTGGGAAGCAATGACAAAGTTGCCATTTCACTGCAGCTTTTCATTTTCCTCTGCTTCTGCCTTCCTCTAATATTGTGTCCGCCAGCGAAGTTCATTCTGTTAGTTTGAAATTATAAGGGCCTCCCAGCGAGAAGTGCATCACTCTGTCTGCATGCTCCGTACTTTGAGCTTACTTAACTTCTCTTGTACTGTCCCCTTTTTTTTTATTTCATACAAAAATGCCAAAGAAAGTGAAAAAGCTTTCATTCAGGGAAAGGGGCAAGTGACTGTGGAGTTTAAACCTGGCCTGTTGTTGCAGCCCTGGCAGCTACTATTCCAGAACGTTCCTTCCCCCCTTTCCGTTCTTTGAATTTTGCTTGCAGGTTAATGAGAGTTCACAAGGTCTTTATCAAAGCCTCAAACCCTGCAAATTGCAATTGCTGCAAAAAGAGAGTGGGGGGAACCTAACAATGCACTTGATGTACAGAATCAGATCAACTTCAAAGAGAGAAAGGCTTGCTTGGCTTGCTTGGCGCTGAGTAATTTCTCCCCTTCTTCCAGATGACAAATGTTAACCAGTGGGTATGGATCCGCTCCCTTCTTTCTTTTCTGAAACCCCTGGATGCTTGGCCTCTCGAGCTATAGGCGCTCTCTCTGCAAATAGTCACACCGTCAGCAGCTCTTTGGGAGAAAGTAGGGCAAGAGTGGATTAATGCAGGAATTTTGTAGCAGGAAGCTCTGGTGTCTCACCTGTATGAGCTCAGGACTGCATTTCGGCCCTGCTTCAGTGCTCTTTGGCATCCTTTATCTCGTAAAGTCTAGAGACCTCAGCTTCTTTCCCCTTGCGCCACCCCACCTCCCACCCGGTGAGGCAACAGAATGAACTGCCAGGCAAAACTGAAGGCACAGAGTCATCCTAAACCCTTTTAAAATGTGGCTCTTTTCTGGTGTGTGTGTGTGTGTGTGTGTGTGTGTGTGTGTGTGTGTGTGTGTGTTACTGGGTTGCTGTTTTTATTCTGATTATATATGTTGTGATCATTTCTGTGAACTGCCCTGAGACCTCCGTGTATAGGACGGTATATGAACTCAATCAATCAATAATAACCAGCCTAATTTCTGCGCTTTGGCATTTTGCTTCATCCCACCCACCCTACACTGTTTTTCTTCCAGGTTGATGAAAAGTACTAGAGAGCTCAAAAGCCTATTGTATTTCTATCCCATTCATGGTTCTCCCCCTCCTCCTTTGTAGACTCACTTGCAGTGCCCCACTCCCATAGGGGGGAAACCCAGGTAAACAATTTAAAATTGGCCGCAACATTTATTGATTACAGATGCAGGCAGGCTTTGGCTCAGGCACTGGGTGCATAATCATTATCAGCCTCCAGATGGAGGGCTGACGCTTAAGCAGGGACATGCCTGAGGTGCCATGCTTGGACGCAGTTGGCCTTCGTTCCCAGGTGGCGGACCTGAGTGAAGACTTCTCCACTCTGGCCTGCCAACCAGGCTCCACTGCTCTGATAGGGCAATTTCAAACTCCAGGATGGCAGCCGGCCATGGAGGCATCCCAACAGCCAGATGCCATGGTGAAGTCATTTTGTCCCCTGGGTGTGTGAGGGGCCACTGGGTGGCAAATGCCGCCCACCTCTGGACCAGGTAAGAGGCCATTAATCCTCACAACCACCCTGTAAAATAGGTTAGGCTGAGAGGGAGCGACTGTCCTGAGGTCACTCAGTGAGCTTCATGGCTCAGTGGGGACTTGAACCCTGGTCTCCCAGGTCCTAGTCCAACACTCCAACCACTATGCCACAGCAGCTCACATTTGATAAGTTTTGTCTTGTATCAACCCACCTGTGGATTTTGGAATGTGTGCTTCCCTCCCTCCCTCCTACCACCCCTTATGTACAAAACACAGGTACCTTTGCTTTTCATGTTGCCTTGGAGACTACCAAATCTAGTCATTCAGGGCAGATCCATGATCAAAGGGAAATTGTTTTCTAACTCCAGAAGAGGGAAATTGCATGTTGAACATTACATCCCCACCAGCCACTAGACAAGGCTATGCAATTTGGCTTCAGTTAACTCTTTTACTGAAACATTGCCCCAAATTAACCTCCAGTCTTACCAAAATAAGGACTTCCATGTTTCTTTTTACAGCTGGTTTTTGCCTCACCAGCAATACGTGCCCTGTTTAGGGAAGCTTTTAATGTTTAATGCATTATGGTGTTTTAATATTTTGTTGGAAGCCGCCCAGAGTGGCTGGGGAAGCCCAGCCAGATGGGCAGAGTATAAATAATATAGTATTATTATTATTATTATTATTATTATTAGTGCACTCCACATGAAAGAGATCCAGGTAACATCAGAGCATTTCCAAAAATGGGGATCAAACTTTGCTTTTCTGAAAAACATCATGAAAAGGTGGCCACAAGGAGAATGAGTAAGAACAACTCTTTTAATATAACACCATTTGTGGAGAGAGAGAAACCACACAGCATGTTAATGCACATAATGCAGAACTGAAGAGACCCCTAAATTCCCCTCTCAGAGCTTCAACTCTCCGTGTTCCCTGTGAAGAGGGGTTGATTCTTAAACCATTCTGAAAACTGTAGCTCTGGGATGACAATAGAGGTATCCTAACAACTCTCAGCTCCCTTTCCAACCACAGCTCCCAGAATTCATAGGGGGAAGCCATTACTATTTAAAGTGGCGCTTTAAAGGTATGGTGTGGAAATAGCCACAAAGAAATCATGGGTCCACACACACAAGTTTCCTGGCTGGCCAGCTAGACATTCTCCACACACACACCCCAAAAGAAGATTTATCTCACCAGAATAAAAGAGGACATCAATTTGTGCATGTAGTAATTTATTTGTTTAGGCACACCTTTAGAAATAATTGCTATGATTTTTCAGTAGAAATGCAATGCCTCTTACCATAACTGAAAGACACCAGGTGTTTTATGTGTCTGCTCAGTCTGCTGACCAGATACTGCTAACTAACCATTGATGAGCACCTTCAAGGTCCCACTGTCATTTAAAGCTTTCTTGTGTTGAAATTAGATTTGGGACTGGGAGGCTCTTCAAATACAGGACAGGCCTCTGAAGTAGGACACAAGCTACATTTGACTTTTTTGTGTAAAATAAAATAAAAAAACCCGACGAGGCTCATTTCCTTTCCTCTGAAATCAATTGGACTTCTTCCTGAGCCAACACGGATAGGACCTGTGTTGTCTGCGCAGATGCAGAAGAGTAACAAAGTCCCCAGACTACGTGAGTACAATTTTACTTTCAAATGAAAGCTTGCACGAGGGGTGGAAGAACTCAGCGAAACTTCACGGGCATCGAGGACTTGAAATAACAAGTTTGTAATAACCGGAAAGTTACTGAGAGTAAACCATTTCACATCAGGGGAGATGACCTAGATTGAGACCAGAGAGTTTTGACTTTATTTATTTATTTTTTTAGGCTAAAGGGGGGGGGCAATGAACATGGCCTGGCTGTTCTCACAAGACTGAGTGCAGGCAGAGGAAAGATTAATCAGAATGTGAATAATTTAGCATAATTTTCCTTGCCTCCAAGTTCACAGATTTTGCTTCCAATATCGCTCTTTAAGGAGATGGATAAAGAAATACTTTGACAGGTGCTTCATGACATAGAATTGTAAGAGTTGAAAAGGACTCCAAGGGTCATCTAGACCAACCACCTCACATTGCAGGAATCTCAGCTGGTTCACACATAACAGATGACCATCCATGGTGCAGCTTATCAGGCCCTGGATAGTTGAATTCATTGCCACCTTATTACCACCTCTTTCCCTATATTGGGTTGCAGCTCCCTCCTTGCATTATTTATTCTGTTATCACCAGGTTGGGCCCTGCTTTCCCTTTGGGTGAAGACAGAGGCTAAGTATGTGTTGAGCATTTCCACCTTCTCTCTGTTTAGAATTGTGAAACTTAAAATGCAGTCTTCTGAATTTGGCTTCATGGGAACTGATGATTAAAACAGTACATATTGTATGGCTGTTTTGCAAGGATCTATTTATTTACCAGATAGTTGTGCCCATTAGACTGCACACCCTCATTTTCTCCTATAACAACAACAACAACAACAACAACAACAACAACAACAACCTAATTACTGACTCTTTAACTCAAATCAAGATGTGAAATTGCCTCAGTCTCCATTCTTCTCATTTCTATCTCCCAAAATAGGCTTCTCACTCACCTACTTTTTCCTCAAGTTCCTGTATTTCTGAAAGCTTTCTCCATTGACCCCCTTCCTCAGTTGTGGCCCTTGCCTTCTTTACCTGCTGGGATCACTTCTCAGTAATTAAACTGCTCCTCAGAACCACTCCTATCTCCAGATCCAATGTGATGTTTTTTATCTCAGCCAAACTGACAGCTTCCCTCACCTCATAGAACGGTTGCAAAACAGGTTCTAACAGCTTTTTCTCCACCAGGTTGGAATGGTTTTGAAAAACGCTGTGCCATCATCCCTCCAGTCCAGCTAATCAATGATACAAGCACAATACAATATAGGGCAGGGCAGGGGGTGGCTAACCCCTGGCTCAAGCAATGTTTCCTGCCCCCTCAAGACCCCACTGACCTTGGTGGCAGCAGCAACAAGAGAGAGAAAATCAGAAAGGTTTGCTGCATGGACAGGAAAGTATAATTCTTACCACTGTGCCCTGCTTGATAACCCCGCTGCTCAGTTGATCAACTATACGGTGCGGGGCATACTGCACAAGGTTGCACTGCACATGACCAGTCCAGCAGTGCAAGGAGGCTATGGAATGGAGAAGTGGTGGCCATCTTCAAGCCATAGGGATGCCCCTTTAAGGCTCTGAAAGGGAGCTTGGAAGAGGTGGTCTGGAGACAGTGGCTTAATCGCCCCAGTCTGCTCCCAATATTTGTTGGAACAAGTTTCTCATTTGCTGCTCTCCGTGGTCCAGTATCTTCTGAACAGCCTTGCGGTGGGATCTGGCACTAAACCAGAATTCAGTACCTCAAAGAGTTATGTGGAGGAAGGAATGCCAACAGGTCTAGCTTGATCCCTGTGCTCCCTGGTCTTTGATTGCTGAGTGTCCTTTTCTCTAACATGCTTAAATCCTGCAGGATCCCAATGGGGAAATTTCATAGGCAAGCGAATTTGAGCTGTGACTGTTTGCATGAGGATATTTCCACTTGGTTTGGTTCAGCCCTAGAATCCCAAAGGTGCCCCCTGGGAAAGAGCAGTGGTGTGGCAGACTGGTTAAAGGGGAAACCAGTTGTGTTGCCCTCTGTGCCTTTAAATCTGTTGCCTAACTTTTGTTTTGCCAGCGTTTATATTTCATGGTTTCTGAGTTTCTCAGTCGACAGCTGTTTTCCTGCTCTCTGTCCTTCTTTCTTGGCTTGCTTAAGCCTCTCCGTACCCATCAACTAATCACACGGTTTCCTAAACACAGCAGTTTAGAACCTCTTCATCTCCCTTTTTTTTCTCATCCGTTGCTCTGAACTAAGCAAAACCAAAAAAGATTTCCCTTATCAGCTCATCAGCCATGTTTGTATATAGCACTAAGCCACAAACTATGGTTTAGTAAGCCATACCATTCTGAATTTGTAAGAAAGCAATCCTTTTAGTGTGGCAGCATCCATACTTTGGAACTCCCTACCTATTGACAACAGGCAGCCATCTCCACATTGCAGTGGTACCTCGTGTTAAGAACTTAATTCATTCTGGAGGTCCATTCTTAACCTGAAACTGTTCTTAACCTGAGGTACCACTTTAGCTAATGGGGCCTTCCGCTGCTGCCGTGCCGCCACGGCGCAATTTCTGTTCTCATCCTGAAGCAAAGTTCTTAACCTGAGGTAATATTTCTGGGTTAGCAGAGTCTGCAACCTGAAGCATCTGTAACCCGAGGTACCACTGTACTCCTTTCAGCACCTGCTCAAAACATTTTTGTCCAAACAAGACAGGAAAATTGGCTTCCAGGTGGAGAAATCGAAATTGGAAACAGAATTGCTAGAACCCAATACTAAGAATGTATCAAGAATGTACAATTTGTTGCTGAAGTGGAATACAATAGATGAGACAGTTAAATCAGCTATGATTAAATGGGCACAGGACGTTGGACATGACATTATGTTTGCTGACTGGGAACAGTTATGGACCACCGGTATTAAATTCACGGCATGTAATGCCTTAAGAGAAAATATTATGAAAATGATTTATAGGTGGTACATGACCCCAGTTAAGCTTGCGAAGATTTATCATCTGCCCAATAATAAATGTTGGAAATGTAATGAAACTGAAGGTACCTTCTTTCACCTTTGGTGGACCTGCCCAAAGATTAAAGCCTTCTGGGAAATGATTTATAATGAAATTAAGAAGGTACTTAAATGTACTTTTCACAAGAAACCAGAGTCATTTCTCTTGGGCATGGTTGGCCAATTGGTGTTAAGGAAGGATAGGACTTTTTTATGTACGCCACTACAGCAGCAAGGATCCTTCTAGCAAAGTATTGGAAGACACAAGAACTCCCCACACTGGAAGAATGGCAGACGAAAGTGATTGACTTTATGGGATTGGCAGAAATGACTGGCAGAATCCGTGACCAAGAGAAAGAGATGGTGGAGGAAGACTGGAAGAAGTTTAAAGCTTACCTGAAGAACTGTTACAATATTGATCAGTGTTAAAATGTCAAGGGGAAGGAAGATGCAGAATTACAGCTGAAAATGTTTGATGACTTAAGGTGAAATTGAGAAATTTAATAAATTTAAATTTAATTGGCTAAAAGGGTTGCTGAAAAACTATAAAATAAGGATGCAAAAAGGGTGAGGTATGGGGAAGTCCGAGAAAGGAGGCTTATGAAAAGGAGGTTAAGAATCTATATTTGTGTGTTTGTTGGTATTGGTTGATGCTTTTATGTTGTTGTTGTTGCTTTGTTTTAAAATTGGAAAATTAATAAAAATTATTATAAAAAAAAAAAAAAATTGTCCAGGCAAGCCTACCCAGACATGTAAAAGTTGACATGGTTTTTCATCTAGTTTTAGCTTATTATTGCTTTTAACTATTTTCTAATGTTTTAAATACTTGCTTTTAACTGATTCCCCTGCTAACTGTATTTTATTATTTTCCTAAACCATTTTGAGGTTTTATTACAGCCTAGTGGTATATAAATGCTTCTATTATTATTATTATTATTATTATTATTATTATTATTATTATTATTTTACAATGGGTGCTGCTTTCTTCACCCCAGCAAGATATGAGCCAACAGTGTGACGCGGCAGCTAAAAAAGCCAATGCAATTCTGGGCTGCATCAATAGGAGTATAGCATCTAGATCAAGGGAAGTAATAGTGCCACTGTATTCTGCTCTGGTCAGACCTCACCTGAAGTACTGTGTCCAGTTCTGGGCACCACAGTTCAAGAAGGACACTGACAAACTAGAACGTGTCCAGAGAAGGGCAACCAAAATGGTCAAAGGCCTGGAAACGATGCCTTATGAGGAACGGCTAAGGGAGCTGGGCATGTTTAGCCTGGAGAAGAGGAGGTTAAGGGGTGATATGATAGCCATGTTCAAATATATAAAAGGATGTCACATAGAGGAGGGAGAAAGGTTGTTTTCTGCTGCTCCAGAGAAGCGGACACAGAGCAATGGTTCCAAACTACAAGAAAAAAGATTCCACCTAAACATTAGGAAGAACTTCCTGACAGTAAGAGCTGTTCGACAGTGGAATTTGCTGCCAAGGAGTGTGGTGGAGTCTCCTTCTTTGGAGGTCTTTAAGCAGAGGCTTGACAACCATATGTCAGGAGTGCTCTGATGGTGTTTCCTGCTTGGCAGGGGGTTGGACTCGATGGCCCTTGTGGTCTCTTCCAACTCTATGATTCTATGATTCTCCTTTAATCAGTCCCGGATTACCAAAGAGGCAGAGTTCAGCACCGGCCTATGGGCCCCACGCTAATTAGAGGCCCCACAACAACGGATCAGAATAATTTTGATTTGATCTTGAAAGAAAATTACAATCAAGCTTTCTTAGTTTTAGGTGATAATTTGCAAAGGGGCCCCCAAGACTTTTGACTGCCTAGGGGCCTCCACAGGGTTTAATCCAGCTCTGCCTTCATTGGATGTTCTGAAACAGAATGGATGCCCCCTTATTGGGGATTATTTAGCTGCAGTTCCTGCATTGTGTGGGGCTGGACTAGATGACCCCTTGGATCCCTTCCAAGCCCATAAATCTAAGATTCTATTCTTCCTATGCTGCCATATTCTCCCCGCATGCATCCCATCCATCTAATCCAGATTTACCCTTCCCCAGGAAAATTACGTGTGTATATATTCAGACATGCTGTGTGAAGGATTATGTGTGTGTTTTTATTTTGGTACAGTATCATTTATTAAGTATTTTATACGTTTACCTGAGAGTGAATCCCAGTGAACATAGTGGGGTCTACTTCTCAGTAAACAAGCCTAGGAACAAAACTGCGTAGGAAGGCGTTTTGGTTTGGGGTTTGTTTGGTGACTGAGCGAAAGATTGCACTTTCTGGTACTGCGGTTTGTAAAGCCACCAGCTTAGGCACTTTACCGAATTCCTTTGAACACAGTGGAACTTATGCGTAAAAATAAATAAATTGCAAGAGGGGAGTAAAAAAAAAAAAGAGTTTGCAGTAAACTAAGCACTGAAAGAAAGGGATGTTGCTGGGGATTTTTGGCCATTTTTGTGTGTACTGTCCTTTTCATAGCTACATTCTTGCACCCGGGTAAGTTTCGTAGAACGCAGTGGGACTTAAGACGTGCGAAGAACGGCACCATCAGACTGAAAATCTCTTTGCGCGATTACTCGGGAGTAAGGCGCACGCGCACAAAAACCATCAACTCCGCGGGACGCACTTCTTTCCCAAAAGGGGCAGCGGTGCGTTCCGGGGGAGGATGCGTCGGATCGGACTGTATAAGAAACTCTTCCGCCGGCTTGTTGTAGTACACCGGCCGACAGGCTGCCGGCGGGGCTTTTGTGTTTTCTTTTTATTCCCTTTACAACAACTCCCCTCCGGGCCCGTTCTGCCTTCTTTCCCTATCAGGTCCCGGACACATCCATCAGCCCCAATGGGAGCTGAGTGTGCAAGCTGACAAGGGATGGATGGATGGAGACCGGGGGGGGGGGCTGGTGTTAGGGATGAAGGGGGGGGGGTGCGCGCTTCTGCTGGTGGTGCTGCTGATGTCAGAGCCAGGAGACAGTTGTGATTGGATCTAATTAGACTTTGCAGCAGCAAATAGACGCGCTCCCTGCATGATCGCCTTCAAAGTGGCTGCTGGGGCCAAACAACTAGGAGAGAGGTGCAAAAAAAAAAAAGGAGAGGGGGGAAAAAGAACGAGAGAAAGAAACAGAAAGAAAGAAGAGAGAGAGAAAAAAAAAGGGGAAAAAAAGTGGGCGCCGTGCATTTCCTGTCCCTGATAAAGCAAAGGCGCCCTGCGAGTGAGGGAAAGCTGCTGAGGAGGAAGAAGAGGGAGGGAATCACAGGTGAGCCTCCCGGTCGTCGCCTTTAATTCATTTATTTGGAAACTCTACCTGCGCCCGGCGCGCTCTCCGTCCCTGGCTTGGGAAGCGTCGCAGCGCAGGCACTTGAGCACAGCTGGCCAAAAGCAAAAAAAAAATTAAAAAGAGGCGCACGATCCGCGCGCAGCTGCTCTGGGTTTGCTGGTTCATAAAAGTCCCACCCGGCTTCGTAGACCTCGCAAGCGGCGGCGGCGGCGGCAGAAGCAGCACCACCACGGGCGATCGGGAGCAGGGAGGGGGCGTCGCAGGCAGGCAGCCGACTTTTCTCGCTCTCGCTGCGCGGTCCCCGAGCCAGGCGAGCGCGGAGCCAACGCGCTGCTGCTGCTTCTCCTTGTTGCCTCAACTACCGGCGATGACCTCCGTCCTGGGCACCGGCCGAGCACCGGGAGGGCCGGGGAGCCAACTGAAATGCAAGTCCAAGAGGAGGCGGAGGAGGCGGTCGAAGAGGAAAGGTAAGCGCTGCCTCTTTATCACTCCCCCCCCCCTTCCCCAAATTTCCCTTTTGCCTTCGCCTTCTGCATCTGTTTGGTTCCTGGTTTGATTTTGGAGAGGTTGGCGGGGCGGGGGACATCCTGCTTGTGCCGACTTACTGCGGGGACGGGGACGAAGGGATGGCTTTTTGGTACTCTTGTTCCGATGTGGCATCCCCCGAGCATCTTCTGGGCGCCTGGTTTCGGGGATGGGCTGTCTCAGTTTTTTCACTCCACCTGCGTTTACCTCCGAAATCCTCCCCGCACCACCACCCAAACAGGCAGGTAAATGTCTGGCAGGCGGAGTGTGCTTGTAAAGGGGGGGATTACAGTATATATTTTACGTGGGGGATTATTTGCGGAGGGCTAAAGCCAAGAGTGATGGGAAGAGAAAGAGCTTTTTTCTCCCTCCTTCCCATGTGCTGGCATCAACACAGTCAGATTCCGCAGCGCAACTCAAAACATCTCTAGCAGGTGATTCCTTTGACCCTGTCAGAGGTAAAAAAAATTATCACATGATTCGTAAAATGGGTGAAAGTGGAGGGGGGGACTGGACTAGTCTGAGACTCTGAAAGGTTTCCAGATTGCAGGTTTTTCATTTGTCTCCTTTTTAAAAAATAAAATAAAATGATAACTATAATCTCCGTCCCAGTTGATTGTGACAGGGTAAGTATGTAGTCTTGCTGCAAGCTGGTCGTTTGTTTGCTTTTTAAAAAGGTGTGAGGATAATGGCATCTCATCTGATCACGTTTCACCTCACTGGGTTGTATTTTTTTAAGCGAAGAAGCAGGGTTTGTGCAGTTGGCGGGGGGAGCAATAAAAAAAGGCCCCCAATCTGGGGACGGGCTGCACCTGGCAGCTACCAGTTGTCTCGCCCTTGCTGTGAATGGGCTTTTCTTGCCAAGGTTTGTTGTGTTTTTTGAAAGTTAGGGAGTGTGCTGATGCTGCTCTGATTCTCTAAGGGAACCAGCGTTCTATAAATGGCAGAGGAATAATTATCCTAATCCAAAAAAGAAAGGAGAGAAGCTGCCGGATGTCATAAAAAGCTAAAGTCTGCCTGAGATTAAAGGTTTTCCCAAAGCTGTCCTGTTTCCTCGTAAAGGAAGGATGAGACGGTGCCGGCATATTGCTAATGCTGTCTCCACAGTTACCATTAAAGATATTGTGAAATCATAGTGGAAAGTCAAGTGACAGGCGCAAAGTAAGGCAGAATCTCACTCAGGGACGTATGTTCTGCTGCAAAGATGTTCAGGGCAAAGTCTCTTATCAGAGCAGCAAAATCCACCTAGTCTAGAGTTGTCTGAGATAAGTTTATGTCGGCTCACTCAATCACCTCAAGACTCTTTTTGCAGTTGGGATGGAAATGTTTCTTCCCTCTCTGAGAATTAAGCAGTCAGTCTGTCAGAGGCCTAAGATATAGAGGGCACAAGTTTGTGTTTTAATTGTTGCCTCATGTATCATCAAGGCCACGGTATGTATATGGTGGTTAGACAAGTTTTGGGAGATGCTTAGAATGAACACATCCATTCTTATTTAATTCGGCTGTTTCTATGCTATATCTTCTATCAGTTAAAACTTTCCACAGCAGGCAGCCATGGACAAATTAAACTGTCAGATGTGTCTGTAGGAAGGTCAGTGAATGAAAAGTTTTGTGTATGCCCTCTTAATCTCCTCTTTGGGTTTTAAGTAAAAATCTTATTTGTAACTTTGGTTACACAAGGAACTTCTGGAAGTGTCCTGAGTTTCAGAAATAGTATTTGAAGCATCAAGGGGGGGGGGGGATTGTCGAAAAAATTATTTATAAAACTATAAAACTTCTTTCAGTTGTTAAATCTCCAGTGTTGCATACTTGTACGCCAGCATTCTGCCTGAGATTTCACATTCTACCTGTAAGGTATCTATTGTAAAAAGGTATCTATTGTACAAAGTGCATGTCAGTTAAGCACTGTCTGCTTTCTAGGAATTTTAAACTTAGTGACATTCTAAATTTGTCTCTTGAACGGAATCAATAATTCATTTCAGCCAATATCTCTGTGTTAAGATAGCTTCCTGTGCAAATTTCACAAGGCCGCTCTATTTCTAAGCCAATACATTTGAATAAGAAAAAACCTGTAATGAAGATTCCCTCATTTCTTACACTTTCCTCTTAATCTCTCTTAGTGTTACTGAGTAACAAAGGATTACTAACGAAAAGAACAAGTTTGACACATGTTGGCTACTTTGAAGATAGTTAACAGGAGTATGGTATTAGGAGTTCAAAGTCTTAATAACAATGTTAGGGCATTATTCGATCATTTAAGAGAGCTGTGTTCTGGGACCGTTTTATAGTTTGTGTTACCTTTTCGGATAAAAGGTAGCAAAGGGTTCATTTGACAAATAGATCTCTACTTGAAGACCCACAGTTTATAAAACAAGGTGGATATGGATGTATCCCAACACTGAAAATTACATTAAAAAAACCAACTGGGTTTATTTAAAAAAATGCATTTTTTAAAACCCAGTTTATATTCCACCTGTTGAATTTGATAGTTTGATAATAGTTTTGTAAATTGGTGTTTAGTCTGCCGTAGAAGCAATATGATGCTAAGCAATCCCAAGTAGGGTATAGAAGTGGTTCATTTAGCAATAATTGTATAAACGGCAGATAAGAGCAGATCTCTGTAAACAACGTGAAGGAATATTTGTTGCTGCTTTTCAAGAAAAAAATGCATCAACATGGTATAGTGGGGAAAAGTGCTTTTATGTCACATACATACCATTTTCTCTTGGAAAATGGTGAAATATTTCTAATGATATGCACATTTAATGATGTTCCAAAGCATACTTTACTGCATACTCTTCTACTTTTAGAGTGCTAAAAGCAACAACCTATGTCTGCAAAAATGTTTACATCCACTTCATCATTTAGATGCTTGGTGATACCTTGATACATTTCAGCTTTGCTTTGAACAGCGAAAGAAAATAAAAGGCTCATATACACTCGCTGTTCAGCTGACAAATGTGCATTGATTATATTTGGAAAACTGAGAATTCTACTGAAAATGTCTGTGTGATGGATTGACATTTAATGCTGCAAAGGTGTGCTGTTTATTTAACCACCCGTGTGAAGCTAAAATGGCTGATCTTCATTTGATAATACTGTTTCCTCATTTTCCCCCATATACTTTCTAGGATTCCCAAACACTGCAAAGGTGTAAAGTTAGTTTTGTAATTTACAACCTCCAAGTATCTGCTTCTTCTTAGAAGCACTTTGCTATTGTGAATTTTCTCAGGAGGAGAGAAACCTTGATTCTACATTGGATGGAAGAATTTTAAAAAATCAGTATATATTTAGAACTAAAAGATCTGCCTGAGCAGCTTCTCAACTTCTGCGACTGATTCTGAGGTAAATCTGTCGCATGACTTGCAAACGTCGAAGTAATATTGCTTTGTTCTTGGGGCCCGATCCAGCCAAAGTTCCTTTAAGTCACACTGATTTCAGTGGGATACAGAAGGATACATGTAACTTTTCCTGCTCTAATCAATTAAAATTAGAGGTGCTTAGCTTGGGCTATAGTATGTTCTTGCTGTGTGCTTGTTCTGTTATCTTTATAAAAGTGTATCATTCAGAAGATTTTAAAATTCAATCATTACCAAATGCCCTTTCCACAGATGCATAACGTGAAAGTTTTTCTGCTTGCCTCTTGAAGTCTGAAACCATAATCTGAAAGCAAACCTTATGGATTTCAATAGAACTTGCTCGGAATAATGTTTAGAAACAAGGTACCACTTACTGACAGCCAATTGGCACATGATTGTAAGCATGCAATATATTTGCTCCATCGTTTGGAAGGAGGGGTGGGAAGCTTGGATATAGGGAAATATGTTATCCTTTTTCATAATCCGTCTAAAGTAAATGAGTGCCGAAATTTATAGAATTATATTTCTCTCTCTCTCTCTCTCCAGCAATTTATTGCACTGTCAATCTGTGGTCTGAGTTGACACTGGAAAACGGGTCCAGCACTTTGGAAGAATTTGCCGTTGTTTAGATTTAAAGCTCAGATTTTGGGAGAGTTTTGGGGGTGATGAGTTTTTAAATGCAGTAGATTTTGATAAGCATGCTGAGAAATTGTGGAGTATGTACTGTACAAAACTGGGTATCAGCCATGTAAGGGTTTCTAAAAATAGCTTGTTTAGGGACACGAAGCCCTTGGAGATGGCAAAGGTGTATATAAGCATGTATGCCAAAAACACCACCAACAAAAAAAAAAAACTTTCAGACACCACTTAGTAGTAAAACACACACACACACACACACACACACACACACACATTAGTTAGGGGGTTGAATTTTTTCCTTGTTTGCTTGTTCCCCAGCAGCAATTAAGCTGACTCATTGTTTGCATGTGGGCTCCCGGGGGTTAGACTAAATCTGAGGCATTTGGAGGGAGAGAAGTAAACATACAAAGTTAAATGCTACTATCTGGAAGGAGAGGCAAGGTTAACGCTGGCAGAGCAAGCACAAAGGGTTGGCAGCAAGAGAGCCAGATATGTGCAGCCAAGTAGAGAGGGTGTGTGTGTGTGTGTGTGTGTGTGTGTGTGTGTGTGTAAAAAAGAGATTGTGGTGCAATGAAATTTCTGTGAAAATTAATGAAATTAAGGAAAAGGCTACTGAGTCCATGCGGATTGCCATTGTGCATTATCCCTGTTACATCAAGGTAATAAATGTGTGTACTCCATCTTCAGCTAGATTCGGGGACAAATGTCTCCCCTCACAATAGGCTGGGTGTCAGGCTTCAGGGTGTGCACCTTACCTTACCTTACCTTACACGTCCACGACCCCGACAGCTTGTGAGCAAGGATTGGGATTTGGAGATTAAAATTAAATTGATTAAAACTTAATACCCATCTTATTTTGGGTTTTCCCTTCCCTCTCTCCCACCCCGGCTTTCACCTTTGATTTCTAGTGATCTGTTAGGTAGCAATTTGCAATGCCTGAACTTAACGTTTAGAATGAGGGGGAAATTGTGGAATTCACAATTCCATATCTGCGCAGTGGCGGAGCATTGCATCAGTAGTAGAGCTGCCTCTTTCTAGCAAATAATAATAATAATAAAATGAATGGGGAAAGGCTGGAAAGAGCAATAAAATGAAGTATTCTGGCAGCAACAATAAAAAAGGTAAATGGGGTCCAGGTGAAAATGTGCAATGAAGGAAATTAATCACTTATTTGAGTACTTGGGCTGTTTTACCTTCCAGTATGTATTTAAAAATAAATAAATAAATAAATAAAAGAGGGGGGAAAGAAATTTGGTCTTGTTTCTTAAGGGTTTTTGTTTTTGTTTCTCCACCTCATAATTGCACAAGTACTTCATGCTTCATGTATCCAAACTCAGGAAATGATTGTTCAAATGAGTGAGACCTCTTGGATCAGCTGAAATCTCACCCTCCACCCGTATTCCAGCTACTCTAGCGGAGTTTGCGTATTAATTGAGATGAATAGAGTATTTACAAGATTTGGTGACGGGAGTGCCTGCGTTGATACTGACATGTGTGAAATGCCTGGATATATATATATATTTTTTTAAGAAGTAAAGGCTGTGCACAAATGTTTAATGAAAGATCAAAATGCTATAAAGAGAAATCTCTATGGGGTTCCTTATGCCTCTTCCTTCTACTTTACAATAGGATAGACAGAACTGCAGTACCCAGGAAGAAAATTACTGAACGTAGAATCTGCATTCCGCTTGAATATTTCCCTCCATCAAAACAACCCTCTTTTATTTCCCGCCTTAAAGTTATACTCCACCCCATTGCTCTTGCTGCACTTCACTGAAGCCCACATTAGACCTTTATAGAAAAGAAACATTGCTAAGTAACAGTGAATAATTAAATTCAGGAGGAGGAAAGGAAGGTGCTTTCATATGGGTCAAGTACCCTCTACAGAATTACCCGGGCGATGTGAATAATAGTGAACTTGAATTTCTTCCCAGCTTTATAACCCAACTGTCTCTCTCATCTTGCCAACTGTTTACAAATTTAGTACTTGTGTGTGTGCGTAAATGATGAGTTATCTGAGAAGAGGGGAAGTTTGATAGGCAATACAAGATCCATCATTCTCCAAGGGCCTGGAACGGTCTTGTCACATTCCTATGTAAAACCTCTCTGACTCTTGCAAAAGTTGTATAATTTCTGATAGTGGGGAATAAAAGCACACACGCGCCTCCTTTATCTGATCTTTTCCTGTCTGTTTGCATTGTCCAGGAACACCAGCAACGTAGCAGATTTTTTCAGAAAAGCAAGTTGCGGCGACTGATGAAGTGCAACAATTTGCTAGTTTTTCAAAGGTGGCTCACGACTGTCAAATAATATGCCTTTAGTATGAATGCATCAAATAATTTGGCAGCTTATATTGCTTGGCCTTTATAACATCACTAATTTATTAATAGCCTGTTGGAGGCTTTGCTTGCAGTATATGAAAGTGCTATTAATTTCGGCTTCAAAAATGTAATTGGTTGGTATGAAGAACAGAGGCTCATCAGTCAGCTTGATAGATCTCTTAAGGCAAGTTGCCTGCCTCGAACAAAAAAAAGCTTCCAAAATGTTAGGCTATAGTAAGACTTCAATGAAAAATAATATGGAAATGAGAGAGGTGGGGGTGTTATGCCCTTGGCTATATCACATTACTTTTGGTCAAATTGTTTTATAAAAGGTGATGATAAAAATTATTACAAAACGTGGAAGCAGCTTGTTTTCCTGGAAAACCTGAAACGGCAGCAACGCTGATGAAATGATGCGTAGTTGTGGAGGAAGTAAATTGGGAGGGGATTCTCCTGTCTGAAGAAAGGAGAACAAAGAGAGTCACTGAAAAAAAACACAATAGCTCCACGGCAGGAGGGGCTGCCTTGTTCAGTGTGGGGGAATTCAACAGCCATGGAGGGAAAGAGGCCTATGCGTTTATTGGAATCCATGTTAGGTGTATCAAAGCCACTGCTTTGGGACGAACAGTAGGAAACTAGGCAAAGTGAACTCTTACCAATTTGCCATTAACTTTTAATTCAGGCTTCACGGTGAACTGGTACTAACATGTAGTAGATAAAATGGCCAACAGGAATAATAAGAAACTGGCATGTGGGTAACATTAAACTCAGAAGGTAACATTAAATTTAGAAAATGTGTGAGATTTTCTTTTTCCCACACCCTCCTGAAAAATACCACTTTGTATCATCCCTCCCCATAATCTTCATTATTATAATTGGTGGTGGTGGGCATTATTTTCCTCTCTGCCTGCCCTGCTACCACCTGAGAAGAACACGAGGTCCTGAGAAAGGGGCAGGTGTAAACTGGAGGCTGTGTGGCCAACAGTGGTGCTATCACTTGCAGTAGCAAAAAGAGAGAGGATTTTCGGGGGGGGGGGATAAATAAACTGCACTAATGATGGGCCCCATCCCAGAGAAGCCTCCAGATTTCTCCTTCCTCCCAGGAGAAATTTGATGAAATGATCCTCACCATTTTTCTCCTCACACGTAGGGTAGAAAACTTCAAGATGCCATGTGTGCACAGTTCTAGATAACACTAATCATAATGATTTTATAATTTATATAATAATGATTATATAATGACTATTTGTATAATTTATATAGTTGCTCATTGACACGAGTGGCAAAAGGTGCCATTAATAATTTTGTCACTCGTGTCATGAGGCTGATAAATTTTGAGGATGCTGCCGCCATCTTTGCGAGCGGAAGATCACGACGGGGGCACTGTGCCTTGAGCTCGCCTAGGCCCAAAGCACAGGGTTGCGACACCTTCACCTGCAATGCGCAATGGCATGGCGGTTTATGCACAAGCATGATGCATGGCAATGGGTTGAAGAGGAAGGGGCAGAACTGGGATGGTAATATGCATGGCATCCCCAAAGCATTGTGGTCAGCATGGCACGGCGCGTTAAGCACCAGAGCAAAAGTAGGGAAGGCTTTCCTGGGAAATTGCAGTTTGGGCGTTCTAGCCGGGAGTGGGGCTTGCTTTTCAACTTGGCTTGGACATGCCAAGGCTACAGTTCTGCTGTCCTGTTTCAGCTTTGTAGATCTATAGGATCAGAGTACTACTTGCTTAGTACTAGTGCCTAGTAAACTTAGGGTATACGCTCACAAAGAAGCTTCCTGTGTATAAGCAGATTAGCATCATTGTCTTCCATTATGTTCTTCTGCTTTCCCGTCAAATGGCCACAGCTGAGTAGATAGGGACACACAGCGCAATGCTGTATTCTCACAGCTGAGGAAGCTAGCGACACTTCCAATTTCCGAGGAAGTGACCGCAGCTAGTTTCCCAGGAACCATGCAATTAATTCGGTACATCCAAGTCATCTCTGAACTTCAAGAAACATAGAGACACCCCTCCACCCTCCTGCATTGCAGGACGATACCACTTTTACATTTGCGGGGGGAGTCTCCATTGTAGAATGTGACACTGGTGCTGAAAGGGAAAGCATCCCACTGGGAACTCACGTGACCTGATGCCTAATGCAGCTTTTTATCTGCTAGCCTGCATTTCCTCCAGATACCTTATTCCAAGATCTGCATCACCTTTGGATGCTTCTCAGCCTGCTTCCATGGGAATCGCCTTCTCCCACGAGCCAAAGTCATCCAGTAAATCTAGATTCACAATTTCCTGATCCGCAAGTTATATTCTTCTGACGCCTCACATGTTAAGGGAGCTGTTGAGAAGCTTGGATCTGTGAACTAGCGCTGCACAAACTGTGCTGCTTCTGTATGTCAGTCGCTTCAGAGATTTGGGAGTAATAGTCCGGCATGTAAAATGGCTAGCACCCTTCTTTTCTGTAAGAGTATCCGATCCCTGCTCTACATCTGGGAGCTCAATTAAGACTGCAAGCATAAGCCAGTCAGATCAAGAGTTGCAGGCTGGAAGTGGGTGGGGTGTTCAAGCTGTGCAAAGATCAGTTCCAACCTGCAGGCTGCAGGTATGCATGGATTTGTATCTTCAGGAGAAAGTTGTTGTCATTATCAGCCGCATCCTTGGCTCTTCGAGTCCATATGAAATATTCCCCATGGACAGCCAAGGCCACCTGAAGTTGCTGGGCAGTGCAAAGGGCAGGATAGGGGAAGTTGAATTAGACAGACTACATATCCAGCTGCTTAGAAGTTGCAAAAGGTTGGTTTGGTATTTAAACTGTGGAGATCTCACCCCTCTTGTGTTTTAGGCATGAGCCTGAGGGATGGCAGTCCCGGCATGACGCTTTAAAGCTGAATGGTGGATTACAGTAAATAGCAGCCTCCCTGATAGAAGCAGGCAGGCTCGCTGAGATTATTTTCTGGGCAAGGCGATGTTCATTGTGAGAGACAGTGACCCAGTTGTGACCAATGTCAACACAATGTGATTGTGCAGTCATGAACGTGGTTCCGTTTAGCCTTATTGAATCCATACAGATTGCAAACCTCCTAATCAAATTAAGCAGAACAGGAGGGGGGAGCTATCCTTTATCCATATGTATTTTCAGAGAATTTCATAATATGTAGCTTGTAGATGCCATAACCAATATGGGGCACAATGTCTGATACTGGTCCCACCTGAGGGACTGGGAATTGGGGGAAGCTGAAACAAAATCTCTGCTTTCAGTGAGTTTTTTTGCCAGAGAATTCTAGCTTTCTGTGTGTACTAAATATGTGCTAGTCTAAAACAGTGGGTGCAAAGTACAGTTAAGGAATCTAGACTATTAAAATTTAGAAATTGCATATGAAAAACTGTAAAATGGAGTAAATGAATGTCACCACCTAATTATGTCGTATTCACTGATACGGGTGCCATTACCGGTCTCCTCCCCCTCTGCCAGTCATTACCAGCTCTTTGCATGCTTCAGTTTATATGAATGGTAACCTGGAAGCCGCAGAGGCAGTGGGAAAACATTAGAGGTCTCTATTGTTAAGCAGAGCAGACAGTAATTAGATTGCACCTTAGTGCTTGCTGTTTACATCTTAAGTTTAAAGGGGAAAGTGGGAATAAATGTTCCCTAATGTCATTGACGGGAGATTTTCCTGCAGCTACAAACCACTGCACCAGACATATTGATTAATCTGTGGTGTACCATTTATTTATGCTAAACATCTGATGTTTGCTTCTGCAATCTGGTCTTTCAAAGTCACGATAATATTCAAAACGTTGGCATCACCCACGTGGTTTTAAAGCCACAAGCCAGCCAGGCTACTTAGTTTATCTTGCTCTCTGCAGTTTGCACAGCCAACATGGCATGCACCATTTGTGGTATGAGCACGGATTCTTGACTTTAAAAAAAGAAACCCACACCAACTCATCCCCAAACTGGGGGGGGGGGGGTGAGTGAATATGCAAACATGGTGCTTGATTGCATTGGTGGATTTTACATGTTACAGGAAAAGATTGTGGGTCTTTCTGCATTTTCACAGTGTGTTGACCACACGGGAGTATGTATAATCTGGGGAATTTACATTGGGAGTCTCGATTATCCAAGGGTCCCTATGTGTCTTTTGTATATTTACACATACATGCACTGCCCTCCTTACATCTGTGAACTGTTCTGGTTTGGAGAGCAGGATAAAAATGTATCAAATAAATAAATAAGCATTAATCAAAAGATGTAGGTGATGCGCAAATGCAAAAACAGGGATACGCTCTGAAGAAATTTGAAGCTATTTGTTGCCTTTTCTAAATTGGGAAGCATTTGTTTTCAGCACAGAAACATGTGTGTGCAAACTGCTTCCACCTCACTGAAAGTCTTGATGTATGTACCTGGGGGATAGGAATGCATAGATTAGGACTAGGTGACCCCCCCACATTCATCCAAAGCTGTGACAGAGCCCTTGAATGTTACACATGCATATCTCTTGGGATATTATGTATGTGCTCTGCTCCCAGTCCTGTTTAGATGGGGTATTGCTGGATGGTTGGTCCAAGCAGTTTGGCACCTCTGCCTCGCCACTGCCTATTGCTGACCTGTGCCATTCACTGAGGCTCGCTCAGATGACGGCCCTCCAAAGTATTGCCCAGATGCAATACATTTGCAGTGGAGGGGGTCTTCTTTGGGATATGGGACCTCTGTGCACTTACACACTGTCCTTTTATCTCCACTAGATGATTCAGTGCACCTGACACCCACAGGTTTTACTGGCTCTAAGACTTGGGTGTTTATAGAATGGTGACTTATGGCATGAATTACTCTGATTTTTCTGTGTATTTTCCCTTAAGAGGTGTGTGAGTGTGGGTGTGAATGATGCAGTGGAGACAGAGACTGGGCTAGCTAAAAGTCAAAAGTCTACCATGGCGGTGCTTAAAAGTTGTTCTTGGCATTTAAATATTTGAAGGCAAAGTAGAAAGAAATTGGTACGTTGGCCCCAAGAAGAATGATGAGTGAATTGCACAGACTTGACTAGTTGAACTGTAAATGGTTGAAGGAGGATAATGCAAGCCTTTGAGTTTCACTTTTGGCCTTCTTTGTAGGACAGAATGGAAAGGCAGTAGAATCCCAGGCGTGTGTGTCTACCCCTGTAGAACAGGGCTACGAAACCTGTGGTCCTCCAGACACTGATGGACTAGGGGTTCAACCAGTGTGACCAATGGTTGAGGATGATGGGAGTTGTAGTCCAACTACATCCGCAGGTTCCTCATCCCTGCTAAAGAGAGTGTAAGCCAGCTTCCAATTCAGAAGCTTCAGTCACTTGTCATGTCTCTTCCTCCCAGTGTAGCCCTTCTGCTCTAACTAATGAAATATCCCACAAATCTGGAAAGACAGACGATATCATTTTGCTGACTGTGTGGAGTAAATGAAAATGCAAAGAGGGCGCGACCCTCAGCTTAGTGTAAATTTGGCTTAGATAAATAGTGTACTTGTAGAAGAGCCTGGTTTAATCACATTCAGTTCAGCCAATCTTGTAAAAATGTGAAATAGCCAGAAGCACAAGACTGGAGATCTTGTGCTTCCTCTTAACCTGTCCCCACATCATCTAGGTTAGAGGAATGCAAAATATCCATTTTGGCCACAATTGTGCAGGAGGCTGTCCTCTGCAATTGGCTGCCTTACAATTCTTGGACAAGGGGACCGGGAGAACATATTGGTAATCAGTGCTAATTTTCTAGATAAAGAACTGCCAGAACTCCCCATGAATACCACCCTCGTTCTCTTAAAATGGCACGCCCTTGCGAGAGGTGCCGGAACTGAGTTCTGATGAGTTCCAGCTGGAGGAAAGGCCCTGGACCTAACCAGCACTTTTGTCCCTCTACTCACATGTTGCACTGGTATAGCACCTGAATAGAGCTATTGTTTTGGTCAAATCAATTCCTTTAATAATAATAATAATAATAATAATAATAATAATAATTAATAATAAATTATTTATACCCCGCCCTCCCTAGCCAAGACCGGGCTCAGGGCGGCTAACAACCAATAATAAAAACAAGTTGATTAAAATACAATTTAAAAGATTTAAAAGATTTAAAAGATTTAAAAGATTAAAAGATTAAGATACAATATTAAAACAATTAGGGAGCAATCTCATCATAGGAGGAGAAAGAAAAAAGAAAAAGGGGGAGGGAATCAAACTGAAGTTTGAAGTTTTTAATATGTGATATTTTAGTGTATTTTTCATCTCTGTTGGAAGCCGCCCAGAGTGGCTGGGGAAACCCAGCCAGATGGGCGGGGTACAAATAATAAATTATTATTATTATTATTATTATGATTCTGAGCCAAAGGCCAGGTGGAACAACTCTGCCTTACAGGCCCTGCAGAAAGAGATCAGATCCCACAGGGCCCTGGTCTCAAGAGACAGAGCGTTCCACCAGGCTGGAGCCAGTGTTGAGAAGGCCCTGGCTCTGGTTGAGGCTAATCTAACTTCCTTAGGGCCCGGGACCTCTAGGGTGTTGCTATATATGGACCTTAAGGTCCTCAGTGGGGCACACCAGGAGAGGCGATCCCGTAGGTACTTTAGTACTCAGAAAATAGGTAGCTGACCTAAATATTCATCACATTTGTTCCTGCTTCTTTAAAGGACACTTTGTACTGTTCTCTCTTAAGAGTCTCTTATCTCCTCACAAGAACTGGTTGCATTAGTGGCCAAGAACAAGTTGCAAATTATTTAAAGTAGCGCCTTGAGGACAGGTCACTTTGCTGAATCTTAAAGGAAAAGGTGGGATGGTTCTGGAGTTGGGATGGCTAATCGCGAAACTTCTTTCTGATTGTGCAAATAAGGGGAAAGTGAGAAGAAGAATCTAAGTTAGGACACTGCATGGGGGGGAGCTTCGTTTTATAATAACAAATAAGCACCCTGCAGAAGACAAATTATTTTGCCTCATTTGTTTAGACACACAGCCTCCTAAGGCTTTGCAGAATGCTAACCTAAGGTCTATGTGGAAAGCACACAGCAGAAACTGCCTGAATCTATTGCAGCTTGGTCACCACCAGATATATGCCTAAAATATAAAAGTGCCGAGGAAGCTGCTGTCTTCACAGTGGGTACTTATTAAAACAAAGTCCTGCAAATCCTACCCCCCATGCAAACAACCCCAAACCCATGTATAATTCACGTAGTATAATTGTCTTTGCCTTCAACTACCCTCCATCAAAACTGTTCTTCTGTAGTCTTCCATTGCTGGAATCCTTTTGCTTAAAGCCCAGTTTAAATACTCCGCAGGAGAATTTTGCAAAGAAGGCACAGAGATGAAGAACAGGTTGTATTTCATTTGCTCTCCCTATTTGCTCTTAAGATGTGTGTACAAAGTAGGGGTAGGTAAATCTGTTGATTTCTGTTTCCCAGTTTTCCAATCTTAAAATTGGCTGCCCACCTTTCTGCACCAGTTTTTTGGGTTGTTGTTTTTTCCCAAGTTCTCACAAAAATTCAGGAGTACATTAGTGCCCATGCATCCAAATATACCGTTTCTGGGTGGTAAACATCTCATGTGCCCCATCAGCGCAATGATTTCTGCTTGCACAACGGGACTTTCCACCTCTTCTTCTGCACCCTCCCCAAATCTCCAGATGGTTGAGGGAACCCCTAGAACTGATTTAGGGCCTGTGCTGGGAAGAAGAGTGGCGGGGGGCGGGAGTCCTGTTGTGTAAGCAGAAATCCTTGCCCTGATGGAACGTATTATTCACCACTGTGTTAGATGCAACCCAAGCTATGCAATTTTCCTTAATAGGTGCAGAATGCCCTCCTTGGTGAGGTGGGTCTGTCTCCCTCTTCATGAACTTTCAGGAACAACTTTAAAACATTCCTGTTTACCCAGCAATTTGATTGCTGAAAGATACTGTTCCTGGCCACCCTGAAATTATTAGCTGTGAGGGTATGTTGTTGTATTTACACACACTTTTATCTTTATTCTATTTTTAGCATTGATGTTTTGTCACATTGATGTCCCTTTTAAAGGAAGGGTGGTGTAGATCTTTAAATAACACAAACATATTTGCATGCGATTTTCTTTAACTTAATGCAATTTCATATGCTGTCTTCACTACTATATGCATCAAATGCACAACCTCCCCCCCCCCCCATTTTTTGTACACATTACTTAGCTGGGGCACCACATTGCAAAATTGGGAGAAGTGTGAATTTTGTGATTTGGCTCGTGTCTCATTTCAGGAATTAGGCAGCCTGAGATAAGAATGCAAAGCAACTTTAATTTCTGCTCCATCACTTGCACAAATGCCTAAAAAGTGCAGAGGCCTGCAAACAACTCTGGACTAGTGGAAGTGCACAGAAGAGTTGTGCATTTACCTCACAGGGAGAAGATGTAACTGTACTCACCACTTGAACTTTGGGTGTTTCATTCTGGCATGTGATTTTTTGGTTCAGACAATGTACCAGAAATGCAACAAAGCTGTGTGCATTCTGTATCCTGAGACAAGTGGCTGGGAAGTCTCCTTGAGACAGGTCCACCAAGCATAGAGCTCAGACAAATTCCTTCTTGGCTATTTAGGTAATGGGAAGCTGTCACTCTTAACTGTTTTCCAACCACTTGCCAATATGTGTTTGAACATGATTGGGGAAAGCACTTTGTGGATGACAGGTTACTTAAGCCAGATTTCAGGGTGTTTGCTGCTGTTCTGCTCTCTGTGTGCATGGGTGCTCTGCAGAGTGACACGAGCAAGAGGAACAGCAATAGAAAGGGCAGGTTGCGGTCTAAACTTACGACAGTAGAGGAGATGAGAGCGAGGGAAAGCAAGATATGGGGGATAATAAGGATTTTTACATTAGTATTATTTTCAGTTTCAGTAGATGGTGTTTGCCAAATAAATAAATAATAGATAGATAGATAGATAGATAGATAGATAGATAGATAGAATGGCTCACTTAATAGTGGACTGATTTTATGCGTTCTGCTTTTTTTACTGAAATCCTGAGACCCACCAACTGGATCTAGGTGCATGAGATATCTAGAATGAAATAATTCTCAGCCCAGCAATTTATTTTGACTGCCAAACATGAATTCAGCTCCCAGTCCTGCCACAGGAATATCCACTCCAGGTGCCGCTTTGTAGTTTTCTTCATTTCAGACACATAATTTGAGGGGGGGGTGTACATTTTGTTGTTGCCGTTGTTGGTCAGAGATCCTTGCTGACCTACTGCAAGTTGCTCAGAAATCTACCAATCAACCTTCTGTCAATAATAATAACAATTTCATTTATTACCCCCCCCCCATCTGGCTGGGTTTCCCCAGCCATTCTTGAGTACCTGTGATTCAAGTTGTTATTTACACAAGGACAAGTTTGGTTGTGAAAATATCTTTCCCTTTAGACTCACTGCAGAGGTGGGTATATCTCTTTCTCAAGTGTCTTTAGTTAGTTAGGATTGTATTCAGTGCCACAAGAGTCACATTTGGCTTGTGCGGTGGGACTTCCCTTTTCTTTTCCGGCAGGCCCTTGAAATCTGCTCCAGCAGGTCCACTGCTAACTACCTGGAGAAGATTTTGAAGGCCTGCTGGAACAGCCCAATGGCCCATCTAGTCTATCATCCTTTTCTCACAGTGATCACCCAGATGTTTTAGGTGTATATTAAACCATCCCTCTGCTCCAGACTGACTGCTCCATAATCTACTTTTGAGAATACAAGAATTGGCGGTTGGGCCTTTTTGAAATACGTATCCAGATGTAAAGCAAGTCTGGTGTCATAGTTAGAGTGTTGGACTAAGACCTGCCATTTAGCTCAAAGGGGGGAACTTGGGCTGTCTCTTGCCCTAACCTAACTCACAGGTTTGTTGTGAGGATATAGTGTGAAAGGGAAGAGCTATTTATGGCCCTTGGGATCCTTTGTTTGTTTCTTTTTACATTGATGTGCCATTTCTCCCTTATGTTAATGTCGGGTGCTCAGATTTTTGTATTGCAAGGACTGTAACGTTTAAAAGAAAAGGAAAGACCAGCCTAGCTTAGCTAATTGTGGCAATACTTTCTGTGACCAATCTCTTCTCAAAATAAGGAAACCTGGCTTAGATATATAAAGGTAAAGGTAAAGGTACCCCTGCCCGTACGGGCCAGTCTTGACAGACTCTGGGGTTGTGCGCCCATCTCACTTAAGAGGCCAGGGGCCAGCGCTGTCCGGAGACACTTCCGGGTCACGTGGCCAGCGTGACATCGCTGCTCTGGCGAGCCAGAGCCTCACACGGAAACGCCGTTTACCTTCCCGCTGGTAAGCGGTCCCTATTTATCTACTTGCACCCGGAGGTGCTTTCGAACTGCTAGGTTGGCAGGCGCTGGGACCGAGCAGCGGGAGCGCACCCCGCCGCAGGGATTCGAACCGCCGACCTTTCGATCGGCAAGCCCTAGGCGCTGAGGCTTTAACCCACAGCGCCACCTGCGTCCTTAGATATATAGTTTGAGACTAAGGGCTTATCCATACTTCTGCTTGTCCCCATTTTATTTATTTATTTATTTTTACATACATGCATGCATACATACCCCGCCCATCTGGCAGGGTTTCCCCAGTCACTCTGGGCAGCTTCCAGCAAAATATGAAAATACAATAATTTATCAAATATTAAAAGCTTCCCTAAACAGGGCCGGCTTCAGATGTCTTCTAAAAGTCAGATACAGTGCTACCTTGGTTTACAAACTTAATCCGTTCTGGAAGTCTGTTCTTAAACCAAAGCCATTCTTAAACCAAGGTACACTTTCCCTAATGAGGCCTCCCACCGCCGGTGCCCTTCCACCATTCAGCTTCTGTTCATAGACCAAGGCAAAGTTCACAAACTGGGACGCTATTTCTGGTTTTGCGGAGTTCATAAAACGAATCGTTCATAAACAAGACTGTTCTTAAACCGAGGTACTACTGTAGTTGTTTATTTCTTTGACACATGATGGGAGGGCGTTCCACAGGGTGGGCGCCACTACCGAGAACCTCTGCCTGGTTTCCTGTAACCTCACTTCTCACAGGTAGGGAACCACCAGAAGGCCTTCAGCCGAGAAACCCTAGAAAGCATGGGGCTGAGAGGTTTTCCGCTGTTTCCATGCTTTCTAGACACTGGTCTAAGAGGTTTTCCATTAGCTCTGCCACTTTCCCCCAGAAAACCTGCTCTCATCACTGAATCAGAGCAAACATTAAGCCTCAGAAAACCAAATTGATGTTGTCTCTGATTTAGCAGTAAAGAGTGGGTTTTCCCAGGGGGGATTGCATAAGCAGAAGTGTAGATGAGCTCTAAGGCACCAGCCCTAACTGTGGGCATAGCCAGGACAATGTTGGGGGGCGCAGAACCTCAGTTCAGTATTTTGTATTGATTTACTTGACTGGAGGCAGCTGCCCCCCTGCCCCCAGTCTATACCCATGGTCCTAACCAACCTTGAATTGGGTGGACTTTACTCTCAGCAGCAGTGGCGCATATGCCCAGCAGTGGAACATATGCCCAGGGCGTGCATGCTCCCGAGGGGAGCAGGGGGAAGAGGGTGCCGTGCAAGGCACAGGATAGCCACTCGGGTGCACAGATGGTGGGCATCTGGCGCACTGCCTGCGACTCCCAAGCCTCCCCCAGGTGTCAAAATGAAGAGGAATGCCGCTGGCAAAATGACACAGCTCCCCCCTTCCCCCTATGGCTCAGGGTAGGCTTGGGAGTCGTGGGCAGGTGGCATGCCAAATG
This sequence comes from Podarcis cretensis, assembly GCF_951804945.1. NCBI lineage: Eukaryota > Metazoa > Chordata > Lepidosauria > Squamata > Lacertidae > Podarcis > Podarcis cretensis. The sequence goes on along the minus strand of NC_137181.1, from coordinate 15,850,202 downwards.
TCACCCCCCTCAGCGAAGACACATGGGGCGTTCCACCCCCACCACACACCCCTTCCTCTGCCCCTGACTCCCAGGTAACTGAGCCAAGGACCACAGCCATAGCTCCTTGGCCTTCAAGGATTCCACTGTGCTCAAAAACTATGCAAAAGTTCCTGTATATTCCGCTCTCTCTGCAGTACATGAACAGCAAGACACAAAAACATGAGCTGAGTAAGGATGAGATTGTCGGCCTTGATGCGGCACCTTTAGCTTTTGTGAGTTCAGTTTTTAACATTTGACCTGCGTGGCTGAAAATATAAGCAGTATTAAAACAGTCATGCTCATGTTAATATATTTACAAACAACATATGTTGGATTTTCCTTTTCTCCTGGTATTCAGCAGCAAGTCAATGTTTTTTTTAGTGAAGGTTACACTGATTTGGAACAATGCACAAGGCTAAGAAAAAGAACCTGTTCAGCAATCTCCGAGTTTCTCTGAATGAACAACTGCTGTTGCTTTTGAAAATATGTTTGCCTGTTGATAGATATGCAGAATGATAAACCACCAATTTTGGGGGAGTAGCGGGGGGAGAATATACCTGTAACCCAAAATGGAATGCTATCTTAAGCTTTCTAGTTCAAATTTTAGGAGTGATCATTTATATCCCATAGCACTACTTTATTTGGAGCATCAAGAATACATAAAAATACTTTGGATACAATAATTAAAAATAGATGTAAAAATCTATTGTAATTCCTTGGTAAAGGAAGGTTTGGTTGTACACCGTTTGAGATTAATTTCACCCACCGTGGCATTCTTTTATCAACTTGCCCAAATAATGTAGATTAAAGTGTAAATTCCATTTTGGCTGTCTCAATGCATATTCATCAGATGAAAGCCCAGACAATTATTCTGATAGTTTCTCCGCCAGATGGAACCTGTTTTAGGATTTGACAAGCACTTGATTTGACAGAATAATCCCTAAGAAATTTTCTGGATTATTTTTTTTCCCCCTGGTTTGGGGAGAGGGGGAGTTGTGTCACAAAAAAAAGTGAGAATCTAAACAGACTTAGAAGTGATTTTGCTATCCCTTAAATGTTGGTTTGCTTCACTCTCTCTCTTTAAACATTTTAAAGTCTTAAAATATGCTCTTTTCCTTTTGGGCAAATAAAACTCTCCCACAATAAACAGCGAGCCACCAAAATAAACACTGCACAAACAACTGAAAACAAAAAAGCATTCGCAGGATAGAGTGGTTGTCGAAAGCGGCACAGTTGTCTCACTTCAATCCCTAAACAGCATGAGAAGCAGAAGAAATGTTAGTTTTCTCACCTGTTAATATAGTGATAATCTCTGATTAGGTATAGGGGAATAAGCATTGTTGTTGTTCCTAAAAATAAAAAGCAACAATTGGGATAACAAATGTTCAGTCCGGACAAACTTTCAAATGAAAAACCAAACACATCATTAGTACCTCCCCATTTTTAAGAAAATTACATCAAGAATGAGATCTGCCATCAGAAGGGTGTTTGCACTGCAGAGCAGACAAAAATGGCTTTGCTGTACTGTATTGTAGAAAGAAACAAAATACAAAGGGGGGGGGGCAAAGGCTAAAAACAGGCAAGATTGGGCATTTTTGTTCCACAAAGTCTATTACATATTCAAAAAGACCCATGTGCTTCAACTAGTAGCAGCATTCCTCAAGGACACAATATTAAATTTCCTCTATTAAGAAACATCTCCCATAAAGACTAGCCCTTTCGGTGGGTCTTTTGCTTCCTTTTGTCGTTCGATGTTGCCCTCTCCTTTATCCATTTTGCCAATTTGTACTAGGAAATGAGGGGGAGGCGGTGTTGAAATCTCCTGGAATTCCCAGTGTATGTTTTGAATGCCTCTGTTCTTCTTGGCTCAAAACTCACTCAGTGGCTCAAAAAAAGATTACAGTTAGTATGGTCAGTTTTGAACCTGGTAGACCATTTTTCTGATTAGGCGGGACAGCTGTAAAAGAGGTCAGGCCTCCAGCACCTTGAAAAGATATGTAGAAGAGGGAATTTCAGCAAATGTAGCTTGTCATAAAAGCTACAGCTGCTGAAATCAGCTCTTATTCATAATTGAGCCCAGTATCATTTTCTGTCTGCCCCATCCTATTTAAAATAGCTGAGCAAGGCACATAATTCTATTTTTTATTATTTTTAATTAAAACATTATATTGCCCATCCTTGAAATTTCCAGGATGTTTCTACAACCATTTTCATAAAAACAATACATTAAAACCAGAAAAAAGCCATAATACAAAAATGCAAACTTTAAAAGCTATGTAATAACAAGCAGATGCTTCAGTCAATGCAAAAGTATTCAACTGGTGCTTAAAACCAGTCAAGGCTGATGCTTGCCCGACATCTAAACTTTGGGTGCTACCACAAAGAAGGCCATTTCTCTGATTGCTGCACGTTCGCAACCCAACCCGCAGTGGCGCATCTGTGCACGTGCGGGTTGCGATTCGGCGCTTCTGCACTTGCACAAAGCGTGATTTACTTCCAGGTTTTGGCGGGTCCGTAATGCAAAAAAACGCAACTTGAAGTGCCTGTAACCCAAGGTATGACTGTATTTTTGCCATTTTGTCACACACACACCCCTCAGTGATGACATCTGGGGTGACCCACAGCCCCCTTCTTACGCAACTGCAGAGGGGACCTGGAACTCAGAAGTCACCAAGCCCCTGCTCCCCCTTGCTTATCTTCCCACCCATGCTACCAACTCTTGTCCGCAGGCTTGCAGAGCACACAGTGAAAGCATCCTTGTGGCACTGCCAAACAACAGGGGGCGGAGCCTAATGGCCCAGAATATTGGGTCAGGGCAGAATCTGTCCCGATTGCCCAATGCCAGGAACGCCATCAGCTATACCTGGAGAAAAATACATGCTCCCACATTAAACAACCGCATCGTGAAAATAATGGTAAGACTGGTGTAAATTATTAGAGTGAGGGAAGGTAAGCAGGTGGATAATTCTTTTGTTGAAAGATGAATCTCCTGATGCTACAAAAGTCAAGAGAATGTTGAGCCACAAATATTGTCGGGAATACTGTTATGTATCTCTATTTATTTTCTCCTTTTTGGTCCTTTCTCATTCTGCTTTCTTCAGACAACTTGTGCACTGTACATTTATTTATTTGCATATATTTTGAAAATAATTTATTTAAAATAAGGCCATGGTCACCTTAGATTGTAGCAGCATGAAGTGGTGGCAACTCAGTCAGGTAATATAAAATTATTATTATTAAAATTATTATAGTTCAGGAACAGTTATAATGGCTTCATCTTCTTTTTTCTTCTTTTTCGTGAGTGAACCAGACCAAAGTGATCATGATGATCTATGTGTGGGGAAAGGAAATTCGGCTTAATACTTTAAGAGATAGGAATGGGAATTGGAAGTCTCACCTCTTTTTCACATTACGTTAGGAGCTTTGAACAAAGAGGCTAGCTTTATACTGCAAATGCTTCTTATAATCTAGCCCACACCCAGCTTTGGCTGGGAAGTGTTCTCATTTTCTTGTACATCCACACTCCTTGAGCAGGTGCACGTTCTTGCTCAGGTTTTGGATTATTGGTTGTTGTTGATTTTTCACATTATTTATTTAGATATTTATAAACGGCATTTTCATGGAAAATAAAACAAGGTGATATTCAACGTAAAAAGACACAGTCCTACAATAATGGAAAGAATAAGTTACTTAAAAAATAAAAATAAAAATCACATTCCCACAGGTTTGTCCGAACAATAACAGGAATGCCTGAAAGAAAGCAGGGAGGAATTCTACCAAACTTCTACCAGCAAAGAGTTCCACAGGGCAGGGCCTACTAAAAGCTCAGTCCCTGGTAAAGGCTGGCTGAACCTCAGGAGCTTGGGGAAACCACCCAAAATGCACCATCTGAAGGTGTTAATTCAGTTTTGTATTTAACAACTTAACTGATCACCAGAGGTGACGAGGAACTCAATGCAGGTTAATGAGCAGGGTGTCAAAGATTTTTTTCAATGAATCCGGGGACACTTTTTTTTTTTGGAGCTGAGTAGCAACAGGGAGTCAGTAGTGGGGATGATGAGGCAAAAGACCCTGGGCCCAAGCACACATGCATATTGTATAAAGGTGCAAAGCCCTTCTTTCGCACCCTGTGAAACATAAATGTGCAGTTTTTAAAGAACTGGACAATGCACGCCACCCGCCCATGACTCCTGAGCCTCCCCTGAACTCCTGCCCCCTTCCCCCTGTTTTGACAGATCAGGGGAGGCTCGGGAATCACAGGCGGCCAGCCGTTGCCCAGGAGGCGCCAGCCTGATAGTGCAGTTGGCTCTGGCTGGCTTCAGGAACTGCTTTCTGCTGTGACGCAGGAAAAATGGCGGGTGCCATGGCAGCGAGCAGCTCCTAAAGCCAGACAGAGCCAACTGCGCTACCAGGTTGGCTCTGGGCTGCTGAGGCTGCTGCTGCCACGTTTCCCGGGGACAGATTTGCAAATCTGGGGACTGTCCCTGGGAACCGGGGACGTCTGGTAACCCTATGATAGATGTAGAGTAAGCAATGCCCCCTTGACCACCACAGCCAGCATGAAAATCTGAGCATCTGACAGTGAGAGGTGGGGTGATTGGCCCCTCCTCCATTAGCCTATTTGGTAGACTCTTAGACTTTTCTGTCTATAAGAAGCCTCTGTACAGAGCTATATGAAGGGGGGGGCAGGGCACCCCAGGTGCCATCATGGAGAGGGGTGACAAATTATCAAGGAACAATTACTGCCCTACTATGGCGGTTTATTAAAAACTTTTTTAAAAAAAATGCCTGCTCCAAAGGTCTTGTCTTAGTACACTAGGGATTATATAGCTATATATGAAATTTCATGCATATCAGTTAATATCTTGACCCTCCTCTACGAAAATAGCCGTTTAATTGGCTGTTTTCCTATGTAGTGAAGGCTGAAATTTCAATTCAGTGGAGCAGGCATTTTCAAAAAAAGTTCAATTTGCAGGTTTTTTAAAAATAACTTTTATTAAATAAATAAACAATAAGTATAAATAATATAACACAAGCCAAAAAACAATCCATCCTGTAGATTTAAGTAATGTCCATAATCGCCTACTTGTTATCAGAGGCCCAGAATCCACATTCCTTTGTAAGAAAATATGAAATAACATAAAACCATTTTTTTGCGAGGGAGGGGAATCAATGGGGGGGGTGACAAGAAATTTTCTGCACCGGGTACCACCTGACTTTCCTAAGCCTCTGCCCCTGTGTATAAGACTACCCCTATTTTGGGGGACTGAAATTTTTAAAAAATAGGGGGAGATGGCACAGAGTTGTTGAGCTTTTGGGGGAGGGATTACCCAGGGTGTCAACAAATGCTCACCCGCACATGTTGCAAAATCTGCCTCCCATCTGTCCCATCACAGGCAGAAGCCACCAATCGCCCACCCAACTGTTGGAGTATCAGCCAATCAACACCACCCATTGACACAGCAACCAATAACACACACAGTATCCGCTGACAGCTGTGGCAGCAACCAATCAAACACCCATGTATAAGACGATCCCCACTTTTTAGCATAATTTTTCAAGGGAAAAAACATAGTCTTATACATAGAAAAGTATGGTATGTTTCATTGGTTGCTAAAGTCTGCATGGGTCACATCGACACCATATATTTAAAGCACTCATGACAGTGCTATAAAAATCACGACCTCAATCCAAATAATGCTGGGAACTGTAGTTTAAGGGAGCTGCGAGTTGTTAGGGGAACCTTAACAGACTAAACTTCCCAGAATTCTTTGCAGGGAAGTCATGGCTTTTAAAAGTGATATGAGTGCTTTAGGTATGGTGTGGCCACAGGTTCTCAGCAGGCAAAAAATTGTGGGGCAGTAACTTTCTGTTACAGGGCCATGTTCATTTATTCTTAAAAGGATGAGAAGGGATGGGGGATACGGCTTGCATTTAAACTTCTGCTTCTCCTTTAGCTTTCCCATTTTTCTCCCACTGGAAAGTGAGCGTTCTGCAGCTTAAAAGCTTGTGGGCTCATCAACATAGCCAGGCAACAATCATAGACTGAATCCTTCAATACTTCATCTAATAATATCCCCATTAATGTAAGCATTCACAAGTATCCTTCTAGTGACGTGGCTGTTAGCCTACATAACGCATTCAGCGCCTGACATTACAGTACTCAAAGTTTCACCCTTGGCTTTGAAAGCAACCCAGCTCAGTGTGCCTCATGAAAACTAGGACCAATATTGGAGTGTAAACTTGGCTTGAGGTTGGCGGTTCTCCTGTTTTTTAATTACCTGCAATCGGGAACCGCAGGCGTCAAAATGCAGATGCACAATAACCTTTCCTTTTTCACATTACGGCTGCTTACACATCCTTCAGCCATTCCTCCATCCCACCTCTAGCCCTGTCTGTTTTATCTCCTGCTTTTGAATTCCTTTCTGCATATATAATCTTGCTTTTTATTCCATTATGTTATTATGTTAATAGATTAATTAGCAATTTGAGGTGCAGGCGTTGCCCCCCACCCCGCTTCAGCCATTTGTTACCTCAGCGGAAAAGCTGAGATGGAAATTCAGCCCTGTAATTAATCACCTCATATCTTTTGCATTCTTCATGAAGAGGGTTCCCTTCCCCTCACACACACACATTTTTTTATCCAGCCATTCATAAGGCCCATTCACAATAGCCATTATCCTAGTATTAGGCAGAAGGAGGAGGGTGTAGGATGTAAAGCTGGCCTCTCCCCCACAGATCACTCGGCCTTTTGAATGTTGTTCTTTTTTCCCCCCTTTTGCTTCCTAGCATGATTTCCAGGACGGAAGCCAGAATGAGCAGGCATCGCTCTTTTGCCAGCTTGACAAAGAACGGGTGTTGGCTTGCAGCGAGCCTGGCTGTGTTATACATGCAGTCGGTTCAGAATACAGTCCATGTAAAATGGGGCAAAGAGATCAGACCCTTTCAGAATCTCTTTGTGTGCCCTGAGCTGAGGTAATTGTTGGGAAGATCAATGGCTCAATTTAAAAAAAAAAATTGCTCATACCCTGAGATCACCTGCCAGCATCTCCTTCCAGGTGCTTCTGTTGTCCGCAGGTGAGGCGACGGGAGAAGAGGCATTTTTTGTCATGGCATCCCATCTGTGGGGACCTGGCCTAGCTCTGGCATCACTTACTTTCTGGAGCCAGGAAAGAACCTTTTACAGTGGTACCTCGGGTTACAAACACTTCAGGTTACAGACGCTTCAGGTTACAGACTCCACTAACCCAGAAATAGTACGTCAGGTTAAGAACTTTGCTTCAGGATGAGAACAGAAATCATGCTCCGACGGTGCGGCAGCAGTAGGAGGCCCCATTAGCTAAAGTGGTGCTTCAGGTTAAGAGCAGTTTCAGGTTAAGAACGGACCTCCGGAACAAATTAACCCGAGGTACCACTGTAACTCTCTTAGGCATTGTAAAAACATTTTAAGTTTTGAATTTTTCTAGTTCATTGGTTTTAGGTTGTTGCTGCTTAAATATTGTAGCTCTTAGCACTGTTCTGTTCTAATACAGCATGCTGGCCTTTGTCTGTCTGTTTATCTGGCTTTATAATCCTATAAACTGCCCCCAGATCTTCTGATGATGGGTGGTGTATACAACCTTAAAGAATAAAAAAAAATCTTGAGGTAAGATTTCCTAGCTGATGCTGCATTCATATCACACATTTGCAGCTCAATGCTTCCCAAAAGCATCAGGGGAACTGTAGCTTACCATGTAGAGAACTACAATGCCCAGCACACTTCCTTTGTGGAGCTACCATTCCCAACAACCTTAATGAACTAGGGTTCCCAGGATTCCTTGGGAGGAGGAAATGTGTTTTAAGTATCTAATGTGTCCACAGCCTCAGATGAACCTGCAAAGGGCTTTGCTTTGTCAGGTTGTTGTAACCTTACTTTAATCTGGGGTGGGGGGAACTTTTATCAGCCCAAGGGTCACAGTCCCTTCTGAACATCCTTGTGTCAAAAGGGGGTGGGGCCAGGGTGGAAGAGGGCAGAGCAGTGGGTGCAAATTTTACCATTGTACAATAAGCCAGTTTTTCTTTCTTCTATCTAAGCCCTCCAAGTGTCCCTATTTTCCGGGGCATCCCTGATTTTAGAGAAGCCACCCTGGTTTCTGATTTGATCCCAGAATGTCCCACTTTTCCTTAGGACATCCCTGTTTTCATTGGAGAAACGTTGGAGGGTGTGGTAGTGTGTCCCTATTTTCACTGGAGGGTATGGAGTTATACAACCACTGAGCCATCTGAAGGCTATCCTGTATAGGGAAGGTTTTTTTTTAAAATGTTTAACTCTTTATTATGTTTTTACATATGTCAGAAGCTGCCCAGAAAGGCTGGGGCAACCCAGTAAGATGTGTGGGGTATAAATAGTAAAATTATGGAATGGGATGTGCCTATTTTCATCAGAGAAATGTTAGAGGGTATGAAGTAAGAGGCATTATCTGTGCTGAGTAGCACATGCCAGCCAGTCAGAAACACTGAAGCTGGGTGTGCAGCAGGGCCAGTGAGGGGTGGGTGCTCCCACAGGGGCACAAAGAGAAGTCTGCGGGGCTGCAATTTGGCCCCCCAAGCCCTGCCTTCCCTACCCCAAGAGCTGGTGCATCTAGACAGGCAAACTAGGTGGCTTTTTGGCAAGGCACAGTTCGAGGGAAGCCTGCCTTGCTTCACATATGTTTGCACAGCATGGTAAACCATAGTTAATGGTTTAATCATGTGCACAGTGTGCTGTGCTGTCTGCTTCCTCTCTGCTCATACTGGGGGTGCCTGGGGAAGCCAAGATCTCTGACTTAGCATCCTGCATCCGCCATAGGGACTGTGATTTGATTCCTCCCAGCATGAGCCAGGAGGAGCGAGCAGAATGAAGCAGGCACAATTTAGCTTCTGCACAGTAAACCGTGATTTGTGGCTTGCTGTTGATGCACAAGCAAGGTCAATGGAAGAGTCCAGGCTCTTTCAGGGTGGGCCAGCATCACACATGAAAAGTGTGCCCGAGAATTCTCTAGTATCTTGCATAGGATTCCAAGGGTGCTCAGGAAACTCGTGGCAAGTTTAGGAGACGCAGATCTTGAGCTGGCCCCTGCCTACTCCTCTTTTACAACCTTTGTTTTCCCATTCTTATTATTGTGGGACACGGGTGGTGCTGTGGGTTAAACCACAGAGCCTAGGACTTGCCGATCAGAAGGTCGGCGGTTCGAATCCCTGCGACGGGGTGAGCTCCCGTTGCTCGGTCCCTGCTCCTGCCAACCTAGCAGTTTGAAAGCACAAAGTGCAAGTAGATAAATAGGTACTGCTCCAGCGGGAAAGTAAACGGCGTTTCTGTGTGCTGCTCTGGTTCGCCAGAAGTAGCTTAGTCATGCTGGCCACATGACCCGGAAACTGTCTGTGGACAAACGCCGGCTCCCTTGGCCAATAAAGCGAGATGAGCGCCGCAACCCCAGAGTCGGTCACGACTGGACCTAATGGTCAGGGGGTCCCTTTACCTTTACCTTATTATCGTACATGCCCAACCTCCCTTGCCTTGTGTGTTCGTCTAGCAGTGGATAAAGTTCCCAGCCCAATGCTGCCCAAACCACCATTTAGTTTTTATCTCCTAAAAGATAAGAGGGGGGAACACAGCATCTCTATGACCTCTCATCTGGCAGATTAACCTTGGGTCATAAAAAGGACCCCTGACTGTTAGGTCCAGTCGTGGCTGACTCTGGGGTTGCGGCGCTCATCTCGCTTTACTGGCTGAGGGAGCCAGTGTACAGCTTCCGGGCCATGTGGCCAGCATGACTAAGCTGCTTCTGACGAACCAGAGCAGCGCACGGAAACGCCATTTACCTTCCCGCCGGAGCGGTACCTATTTATCTACTTGCACTTTGACGTGCTTTGAACTGCTAGGTCGGCAGGAGCAGGGACCGAACAACGGGAGCTCACCCCGTCGTGGGGAATCAAACAGCCGACCTTCCGATCGGCAAGCCCTAGGCTCTGTGGTTTAACCCACAGCGCCACCCGCGTCCCACAGGGAAGAGCAAATTCCCAACCTTTTGAGAAGGCCCCTTTGCCATCTGTTCCTGTTGCTGAACAGGCCCTGTATTTGAAATGGCTTTGAAAGTGACTTGAAATTAACGCTGCGTACAAACCATACATTTAACACAAGAATCCAGGGAACTGTTGTTTGTTAAGGGTGCTAGGAACTGTAGCTCTGTGAGGGGTAAACTGCAGAGGCCAGAATACTTTGGGCTAAGTAAAATGCCTTATCCGTGCCCTCAGCTTCCAATTTGACCTCCCTGAAAGAACTTGGAAAGCTTCTTTTGTGTGTGGATAATGCTGAGGGGGTCTGTAGTTCTGCTCCATCAGAACGAAAATCCACACAAGCTTCCTTTGTTGATGGCCTCAGGTTCACATTTGTTGTGTAGCCATGCAGTGGGGTCAGGATGAACCCCTTTTGAACTTACTCTTTACAATGCAAGCACTAACAAGGGCACATAAATGTTGCCGTGAAGTCGTGCCAGCCCGAGAACACGCTAGAACGAATATGAATCTGATATTTATTTCCTTGTTCCTTTTTTATAGTACTTTAAGTCACTGTTTCCATCTCTGACTGGGTGCACCAATAAGATTTATCCATCTAGGAAGAACTAGTTCTCACCAAATGTCCCATAATTTATGTAGCAATTACTGTTTACTTGCTACCAAAGCAAAACCACTTATGGATATGTCAGAGCAAGGAATGAGGGCTTCTAATTCAACATGAAGCATTTCAAGTAGGGAATGCTCAGACAGTGGAACTTAAAAGGTTCACTTCACCAAGCACAAATGCTTTGTCTACAGCATTCATAGGATAATAAAATTGTAGAGTGAGAAGAGAAGTACCCGGGGGTGATAGAGTCCAAACCCCAGCAATGTAGGAATCATGTTGTGAAGTGTTGACCAAGAGGCCTTCTCCTCCAGCTTCCCCACCCCACCCACAGCACAGTTCCGTATTTCCTTCTCTGGGATCATCATCTTACAATATCTTGGCATTTTTCTTACCTGTTTTCTACCTGCTTGCATTCCATGATGATGCAAATTGGGAGCAGAGGGGTCAAACAAAGCAGATGCTGACTATTTATGCTTGTGCATCCTTTTGAACTTCACTATTTTGGAGCAAACTCTCCGGATTCATCAGTCAGAGGGTTGGGTGTTATTTTAAAAAGAAAGAAAGAAAAGAAGGTTACAGCGCAAAGATTGTGACATATGACTACAATATAAAAATTATAAAAGCTGAACATTAGAAATATCTACAGAATACTTGTGCTGTCTGATAAAAAATACACTAGACATATCTAAGTGTACTGTTATAACCATTTTCCATAGATTTAGCACTTGCTTTGGGTGTAATAATAAAGTTGTTAAAAGTATATATGGCAACAGAACAGCAAGCATCTAAAAGTTAAGCTTATCAACCTTTATGTAATTGCCAGAGAGTTTGTGGAACAGATAATATCAGGTAAGTGGGAATAAAGAATGAGGCTACGCATTATCTTGAACTTGTGTGTTTCAATGGTTTATGAAAAGGCTCCGCCTTTCAATAAATTTCTGAGGTGCTCATCCTTCTTTGTCTCTTCTATAATAAGTAAGTTTAGCTAAGAAAGTCAATTGATGCTGCATCATCACATCAAAATACCCCAGGGGTATTTTGTCCAGGCAGTGGTCAAGGGGCAACTTGAAGCAGTGACAAATTGCGCTTTTTTTTGCTGGTTTTAAAAAGGAAAGGAGGAAAGCTCTCAGCCACTCCAGATTAATTCATTCACCCACCCTGCAAAATGTATGGAAATTACTGGTCCTAATATTTCCAGGGCCATCTATCAGGGCTGACCCACCCATGAGGTGAACTCTCACAGGATTTTGCCAAAAGCTGCTGCAGCTATGTGACTCCAGGAACCAAGGCTTTTTGGTGGGGGGGCGGGGGAGGGGACAAGAGCAGTGACATCATCGTGTTTTTGCCTTAGGTGATGAAGTGGGATGGGCCACCACTGCCATCTATCATGATATCCTTCTGAATAGGCTATCTGGGTTAAAGGCTGGAGGTACTGGACTGCTCCCCTTGGTTGGCTGGTCCCAGAAGGCAGTGATGGGGAAATTTTGTTCTGCCCTGCATCAATGATGGCATAGATTTCCACAGATATGTATTTCCTGCTGTTTAACATCTTGTATGAAAACACTGGGATAATGTCATCTGGGGTATGAGTGGAGGTGTCTCCAATTAACAGTGACACCTGGCTGTACACCTCTCTTTTTTCGTCAGATTCAGGTGAGGCAGTAGCAGTTTTGAACCTATATTGGATGCTGTAATGGACTCGTTCCAAACAAGACAGTGATGTGGTTGGTTAAGTGGTTTTCAGCCCATTTTGGGCCTTCCCAATTAAAGGAGAAATTGTAATTTGATGGTGCTCTTAAGCCCTAGAATCAGGGCATAGCTGGCCTCAGTAGCCCAGAGAACCTTTCATCAGCTTTCACAATGATAGATTAGCTATGACCCTATATGAGCAGGGAAAGCCTTTGAAGAGTTATCCATGCTCTGGTAACCTCCTGGAAACTTGGAAGCATATCAAAATGGGGCAGTGAACTTATTAATGGAGGCTAGTAGAAGTGATCACAAATACTTAACCATCTCCACTGGCTTCCATTGTGTTTCTGGGCCCACTTCAAAGTGCTGCTGTTAACCTTTAAAAGCCCTAAACATCTCCTCCTCTACATCCCCATCCAGCCTATAAGATCAGAGAAGCGGACACGGAGCAATGGTTCCAAACTGCAAGAAAAAAGATTCCACCTAAACATTAGGAAGAACTTCCTGACAGTAAGAGCTGTTTGACAGTGGAATTTGCTGCCAAGGAGTGTGGTGGAGTCTCCTTCTTTGGAGGTCTTTAAGCAGAGGCTTGACAACCATATGTCAGGAGTGCTCTGATGGTGTTTCCTGCTTGGCAGGGGGTTGGACTCGATGGCCCTTGTGGTCTCTTCCAACTCTATGATTCTATGATTCTATTCTATGATTCTATGATTCTATCGAAGACCCTTCTCCAGGTTGTCCTGCCTTCTCGGGTGAGACAGGTGATGGTGCCCTGGTCATAGAATTTTCTCCACAGAAAGGCTTACCTGACACTGACATGACATGGTCATTTCAGCACCAGGCGAGGTCCTCCTTATTTTCCAAGGCCATTGAGGTTGTATGTTTTGAGTGTCTTTAGATATTTGACACTAATTGTTCCCCCCTTGCAATTTTTTAGACTGGTTTTATGCAGATCTTGTGCTCGCTCACTCTCTCTTTTTGCTTTGATGGGTGGTTTTATGTGGTTTTGATGGTGCATTGGTATTGCTTTTAAATCTATTTTTGATTGTACTTTTTATTTTATTGATTTATAGGTTTTATGAACTGCCCAGTGGGGATTGATGTGAGGTATAAAAAACGTCAAATAAATAAGCAGGTCTATAAATTCCCTCTGGGGATGGGGCTGAGCTCAGCAAGTTTAAACAACAGTTTTACTATACATTTTGGAACATAGTAAGCTGCCGGATAGTGACTCAGATCACTGGTCCATCTAGTTCTGTATTGTCTACATTGTCCTAAATGGGATCAGTGATGGCAAGCAAGGTTTCCTGAAGGTCTCCTTGTCTTACTGTCAATCTTCCACTGCTGTGCACAGACAAAGAAGAGGGTTGTGTGTGTTTCAGGATTCACTTTCCCTTCATGCAGCCAAACAACCATGGCCATCATCCTGCCCAATCAGAGCAAGCACCTTAGTGTTCCAAAGAAGGCTGTGCAGTGCACATATAAGCTGTGATATACCAAGTCAAACTATTGATCCATCTAGATTAGAGTTTCCCAGACTTGAGTCTTCAGCTGTTTTTGGACCACAGTTCCCATCATCCCTGATTACTGGTCCTGCTAGCTAGGGATGATGAGTATTGTAGTCCAAAAACAGCTAGAAACCCAAGTTTGAGAAACCCTGGTCTAGATTATCCTTGTCCAACAAGAAGCTGCCTGACACTGACTCAGACCATTCATAGGTCTAGCTAGCTCAGTATTTAGCTTGGCTTCCACTGCCAGACATGGTACACAGACCCACTGCTCAAGCAGAATGAAAAACTTCCTTCCAGAAGTCAGCACACAGGCTAAGCAGTAGCCCCATAGTACAGGCTGCACAATACATGAGTCTACGACAGAGCTCAAAGGTAGATGACCAAGGGCTCACCCACATTTACCTTTTGCCCCATGCTTTCTGGGCAGAGGTCTGTGCTTTAAAGTCCAACCCCACCTCTGATTAGGCCAGCCCTGCTGGTTCACCAACTGCCTCCTCCATTGCCATGGAAACCTCATTTTTGGTGGAGTGGAGATGGACTCAGATGGCTGTCCCTCTCTTCCTTTGCTGTCCAGCCACAATGCAACAGAGCCCTTCTCCAGGTCGGCTCCTCAGCCTTCCCCATGCCCAACCTCTGGTTTCTCCTCCTCCGAGGAGTTTGGGGGGCTGGTTGATCATTGACTATGATGACTGAAACACCTGGAGGAAACCACATTGGAGGATGTTGAGCTCTAGCTCAATATTGCCTTCCCTAACCACCAGCAGGGTTTCAGGCTGGAGTCTTTCCCAGAGCTATCTAGAGATGCCAGTGATTGAAATTTGGGACTCTGTGCATGCAAAGCAGATGCTCTACCACTGGGGTAAATCCCTTTCCCTAAGATTATTTGTTATTTATTAGATTTATAGATCACCCTTCATCACAAGATCTCAGGGTGGTTCACAGATCTGAGATCTTAACTCAGGCATAGGCAAACTCGGCTGATGTTTTGGGACTACAACACCCATCATCCCTAGCTAGCAGGACCAGTGGTCAGGGATGATGGGAGTTGTAGTCTCAAAACATTTGGAGGGCCAAGTTTGCCTATGCCTGTCTTAACTGGAGCTACAGCAACAAACCAAGTTTAGCATTAGCATGTCATGGAACAAGTCACAGAATTATAGAAGAAGAATTTATTATTTATACCCCGCCCATCTGGCTGGGTTTCCCCAGCCACTCTGGGTGACTCCCAACAGAATATTAAACATGTGATAAAACTTCCCTAAACAGGGCTGCCTTCAGATGTCTTCTAAACATCGGATAGTTGCTTATTTCCTTGACATCTGGTGGGAGGGCATTCCACAGGGCAGGTGCCACTACCAAGAAGGCCCTCTGCCTGGTTCCCTGTAGCTTCAATTCTTGCAGTGAGGCAACCGCCAGAAGGCCCTCGGAGCTGGACCTCAGTGTCCGGGCTGAGCAATGGGGGTGAAGATGCTCCTTCAGGTATACTGGGCCGAAGCTGTTTAGGGCTTTAAAGGCCAGCACCAACACTTTGAATTGTGAAGTTGGGACAAAAACTCCAAGGATCATCTAGTCTAACCCTCTGAAGTGCAGGGATCCTGCCCACAGCCATCTTTGAGGTGGACTTGAACCACCAACCTTTTGGTTAACAGCCAGGTGCACTGCTCCATTGTGCTCATTATCTTTGAGCTGCTTAAAATATATCCTCCAAGTTGTTTCCAGCTCAGGTCAGAAATATCCTTCCCCCCACCTCCCCTAACAGCTGTTGGAAAGCGTTGAAAGCATTCTGTATTCTGATCATTTCAAATGGAAACGGCTAACAAAACATGTATCAATATAAGGACGTAGAGGGCAGCAACGCTTCTGGTGCTGAGGAAAATTAATAAAGCGACTCATTAGCATGAGTTCAACTTGCTCCTCTTCTCTCTTCTCATTCATTGCCACAGATCCTGATTAACTGTAAAATATTCCCGGGTTTAGGACACACCGTCCTCCACCAGCAGCTTTAGCAGAGAAAGGTTATTAGCATTGAATGGGGACTGTTCTCTCAGGAGAGCTTTGCAGATAAAATGACCAGGGAAAGAAATAGCACAACTTCTCAAATTAGCATAATTAGTAATTATCTCTTAATAGCCCCACTTGGCTTTAGAGACTTGGCACTTGAAATTCCGCTTAAAGTTCAGTGAGGAAAAACAAATTTCACGCTGAAAATGTCTCAATAACACAGCTGAGCTGCTGAGGTAATCGTCTGGTGTAGGTGAAGGGATGAAGATGAGCATATGGATGGACGGGGCAATTTTCCCGTGTTTGTGTATGTGTCAAAAGTGCTAAACAAAGGTCTGGATGGTGCAAAGGCAGACCTTCATTTAGGTCAATTCCTTTTATTTCTCCCTCATGGAAAAAAAGAGAGACAGAGGAAAACACGGTCATTAACTAGCAGAAACCTGCAGTTCTTTGCTCTAGAATAGTGCAACTCAGCCCTCCCCTAAAAAGAAAAAAAAGACCTATCAAAGGGAGAGGGTGGGGGGGAATAACAGACAAGTTAATAAAGAAAACAGAAAGCTGTATTGCAGCTAGCCAGCGGCAGATTAAAACCTTTCTAATACAACTCCTGAATGTGAAGACTTCAGGCCAAAATCAAATAGGGAGAAATGATAGCCTTATTTCCTTGTCTTTCCTGGTTTTTGGTGGAAAAAAGCAACCCTTTCAAGATGTTGTTGGCATTTCTGAAAGTTATGGGTTGTTGTGTGTGGTTTTTCTGTGTGCATGGTTTTGTTTTGTCTTTTTGCATTTGTCGTACTCAAAAGCCACCAAGTCGTCTGCTACCACATCACAACAATCTGCTTAGCTGATTGTGAGTTACTCACCAGCGCGTCAAATTTGATTTATGCGTTGCATGGTTAGCTTAGCACAAATGTGGAATCTGAAGCCGCAGCTCTGGATTATAGACGTTGTCAGATCTTTATGTTTATTTGTAGACAAAGAAGCACCCCTCAATGTGCTTCATGCCCCATGTGCATGAAGCAAATGGAATCTCCTCTAGGAATGGCGATCAGGAGAACTTGTCATGCACTCAGTGGTAGAAAACAGAGGCATAGCTCTTGTAAATGTTGAGAGATCTTGATGTAGAAGAAGAATGGAAGAAGCTTTGGTTATCTGGACGTGCCCAAAGATTAAGGTTTTCTGGGAGATGATTTATAATGAAATGAAAAAGGTATTTAAGTATACCTTCTTGAAGAAACCAGAGCCCTTTCTCCTGGGCATGGTCGGCCAATTGGTGCCAAAAAAGGATAGAACTTTTTTATGTATGCAACAATGGCAGCAAGAATACTTATTGCAAAGTATTGGAAGACACAAGATCTAGCCACCCTGGAAGAGTGGCAGATGAAGGTGATGGACTATATGGAATTAGCGGAAATGACTGGCACAATCTGAGACCTGGGAGAAGAGTTGGTGGAAGAAGATTGGAAGAAATTTAAAGACTACCTGCAGAAACACTGTAAAATTAATGAATGTTAAAATGATGTTGGATTGAAAATAAGTGGCATTAGCAACAAAGTTAAAGAGCATGCAAAAATGAATTGATAATGGGCAAAAATATAGAGTTATAATATGTTAAGATATAAAGATGAAAGAGGGTAAGGATTTGCTGATTTGATTATATTAATGGGAATACAAAAAGGGGAGGTGTGAGGAAGTCAAAGAAACAAGCTAATGAGTTTAAAGTTATAAAAAATGGATTTGTTTTAACTTTCTTTTTTCTATTTTTCTATTTTTCTTGTTTTCTGTATCTTGTATTTTTGTTTGAGAGTTTTTTCCTTTTTTGTTTTACTATGTATTTTTGTATTTATGACTTTGTAAAACCTTAATAAATATTCTTTAAAAAAAAAGAAGAAGCAGCTTTGGTGTATCTGCCCGATGTTGCAATAGGACAGGATATGGGAGGATTTCTGTGCAGTCAGCTTGAGAAGGGAGGGATGCATTAATAGCAGAAGTTAGAGTTTGCCTGCTATGTGGGTATTTTGGATGTGCTGGTAGGTATTATGGTCTCTATACATTAGCTGTTTCCATGTTATATTGAATGTGTATGGGTGTTTTCAGACTGTCGCTATCTTTGGGTAGAATCACATAGCAGCAAATTGAGGTTGTGTGATTAAAGTTGCTTTGGCGCTCTTGTGCGAAGAACCTGTTTTCCCACCTGAAAATGGGCTGTTTGTGGTAAGGAAAGTGATGGGGAAATGCGCTAGAAAATTTCAGATAACATTTACTTGATATCCACAACCTCTCCACAAACGAATACTCATGAATAATCAACAATCAACATTGTCTGACTCCCCCCCCCCAAAAAAAAACTTTGTGCAAATAAATCAAGATGAGTGCTCAATAACCAGGTCACCTGGAAGCTACATTAATAACATATCCAATTGTTTTGTGTGCTGCCCCCCTCCATGGAATTTGTATTGATTTTTTTTTTTTGTATTTGACTTTATTTGCGATGTTTTTAGATTTTCTTTGAAATGTGAAGCCGTACATAAATAACCTAAATAAGCTTTCAAATCAGCAGTAGGAAGAGACTTTTAGAGGAAAAGGAGCTGATAAGCAGTTGAATGCAAGAGACGTGCTTTTTCTACTTTGACAGCCAAAGATCTGAGAAGGCCTTTTACAAGGAAATACATCAGGTGGCTGTTGGGTTTCCTGTCAAGTTCCTCTGAAGAAGCTTTATGGGGACCAGTTTCTGCCTTGTGTATTTTCAATTTAATGGGTTTTATTTTGTGTTGTAAGGCATGTAGACAACATACAGTAGCTGAAAGTGGGTTTTGGGGCTCCGTTAGTTGCAGAACTTCAGGACCAAGGACTTCAAGACCCCATAACCCCCACTTGGAGGAGGGTTGGGAGCAAATGAAGCCCAAGGTTCAGGCTGCTGCAACTGCTGATCTTGGATATTTAAGGTGCAAAAGGTGGTGGTGGAAGAACTTCAAAATTCCAGCCATGCAGCTTAAAGTGATGGTTGAGATCTCAGTAGTGGGAGTGGACTGGGAAGGCACCTGCCTGCCACCCATTCTGTAACTGACACTGACAGGAAGTAGGAAACGTCATTAACAACATAAGCATGGTTCCAATCCGACTTCCTGTCAGTGCCATTTACAAATGGCAGCAGGTCACCCAGTTTGAGTTTGGCATAGACCCCTCTCAGATCAATGGAGTTGCATAACCTAAGTCCATAGATTTCAGTAGGTCGTCTCCAAGTTTGAATTGGCTGGGTAACACCCTGTACAGTGGTACCTTGGTTTAGCAACTTAATCCGTTCCAGAAATCCGTTCTTAAGCCAAAGCGTTCCAAAACCAAGGTGTGCTTTCCCATAGCAGCAGGGGACTCAATTTACAAATGGAACACACTCAACAGGAAGCAAAACATGTTCTTATTCCAAGGTAAAGTTCACAAACCAAAACACCTACTTCCAGGTTTGCAGTGTTCTTAATCCAAGTTGTTCATAAACTAAGCTGTTATTAAACCAAGGTACCACCTTATTATCATTATCATCATTCCCACTACAACTAGGGACTGCCACCATCCATCATGCTGCTCACCATCCATGACAACTCCCCTGTCCTTACACCTCACCCAGCACCCCCAGCCCCTCATGATTCCTTCAACCCACCCATCCTCTCACAGTTCCTTAAGGGAGGTGCCATGGTTCCTTCGGGGCTCCTTTATCCCCTCATGCCCCGATATCCTCACAGCCTATTTGACCTCAAGTGGATTGTGGGCTCACAATACTGAATGCATGGTTCCATGTGGACATGAGCTATGGGGAAATCACTGACAGTGACTCACTCAAAGACCTCAGTGATCAGGCAAGGATCACACAATCCTTGAGGGACCCTGGACCCAAGTTAAGGAATCTTGAACCTGGCCCAGTAGCATATGCAGGTTTTTGAGCATTGGAGTTATCTTCTGGCAAAAGTCTGTCTCACTGCAGGATTTTGCATGAGCTGCAGCCTCAAAACCAGGACTAAGGGTGTATTGATAAGAATAAGAAGATAAGGTTTCCCAGCCACTCTGGGCAGCTCCCAACAGAATATTAAAAACACTATAAAACATCAAACATTAAAAACTTCCCTAAACAGGGCTGCCTTCAGGTGTCTTCTAAAAGTCAGGTAGATGTTTATTTCCTTGACATCTGAAGGGAGGGCATTACACAGGGCAGGAGCCACTACTGAGAGGGCCCTCTGCTCTTGTTCTTCCTGGGAGGCACCCCGGCTGGTGAGAGAGGCCATATGTGGTAGGAATATTCTGGCAAAAGGGGGCCAGTCGTTTGTCCCATGTTGCAAAATGAGGAGTGATGTGAAATTATGCCTCTTAAAATTAAGAGTTCCCTGGCAGCCCTAAGGTCAGTGGTCTCCTGGGCTGGGTAGGAAGAAGATCCCAAACCCAGGACAGTAGCTGCTATGTAGAACAAAGTTACTGTTAGGGAAAACAAAAGAGCTCTCCATTTTCCTCCTTAGAAACAAGCACTGCTTTGGTGTCAAAGGGCCCAGAGTGTTTTCCAACACAGACAAAATACGAAATATGAAGATAAACTGCTCAGAGCAAGTTGACAGCTATTATAAAACCAAGAGGCTGACACTCTTGTGACCAGACGAGGGGGAAAGGCCTTGGCTTGAAAACTCTAATTAAGGCTGGCCAAGGTCCATTAGCTCATCTCCACTTGTAGCGTCTTGATTCACACCCTATGGATCACCCTTATTATACCAGTTCTAGGTGAGAAATGTGATTAAGCAATCTGCTAAGGCTGTGTTTTTCAGCCGTCTCTCTCCGGCTCTGAAAGCTTTTCAAACAACCCTTTATCAACCCATAAAATCCAGCTCAAAATACAGAAAAGTGTAGGAAGGCAAGGAAAAGGAAGAGGATGCAAGGAAAGAAAAGAAATAGAAGTGGATCAAAAGAGATGAAATGACATGCTGAAAAAAAGCATATGGAAATGAGGACTGAATTAATGGCAAATGTGGTGTGTGTGTTTTTCAAAAACAAAAAAAAGATCTACAGCAAAGTCAGATGCAAATATTTACAACAAGCATGAGGAGCAGAGGAAAGGCAAGGGAGGACAGCCACACAGAAATCAAGCTAATTTCTTCTCACTCTCCGTCTCTCTTGTGCTGATCCAAACAAAGGCCTTATTCACGGCAGCACAGCAGTTGCTTCAGTTAAGCAATTCTGAAGGTCTGAGAAATCTCCGGTGTCAGCCAGAATCTGTCGGGAGCCATTGTGTAATATCTACAGTATATTTTGGAAAGTGGTTTTCTGTCTGTCTGTCTGTCTCTCTGTCCATTGCTTTGTTCTCTATATATTTGGATGCCTCTCAAGGTACTGCTGCCAACCTCTGCCCAAGGGTTCCCAATGTGGGGTGGGGATCTTCGTTGATCTCTGGACACCATTTTGAATCAACATGGCAGACTGAAATGTGATGTGGTGGGTTCAAACTCATACTCAAACTCAAACTGTTTAAAAAACACCATGGTTTTTTTGGTTTCTAAAAAATCTCAGGCAGTGCCAAACAATGCCCGCTGCTATGTATATTCTATGCTATGTGATGTGATGTGTGTGTGTATATATATTTTTATATATATATACACATACATATACACACACATATATATACATATATATACATATACATATAAGCTTCCCAATTTCGTTTGATCATATACCAGTGACTGATTATGTGCCTTCTGATCAGAGATGGAAAAAGCCAAAATTATCGTGTAACCACTGCATTTTATGAAATCATTGTGTATGATAATTTATTAAGATTTATGGATTTGCTGGGCACACCCTGCACACCATATATGGCCCCCACTGTTAAATCTCTTGGGCCTCATCCACTCCATTCATGTATATCGATTTTATGCCATTGTTTTCCCCAAAGCATCCTGGGAAATGTTGTTTGTGAAGGGTCTTGGCCATTGTTAGGAGACTGTAGACCAAAATTATAAAGTTTTATTAATGTTCCTTCCTGGCCACCTAGAGGAGATCTTTACGCCACCGGCAAAAGTGGCTGTTTACAAGTTTAGCTTAACGTATTGAGCTGGACCTGAGCGAGAAATGAAGAGACATCAATAATTTTTCCTCTTCACAGACATATTTGCTGTGCTGTAGGTGCCATGCTGAAACTATATTTTATGACCCCCAGGCATTTGACAGCGGATTCATTTGTTGTGTTGTGTTTCAATGTGGAAACCTACGGTACCTTGAGGACTAGGAAGTGGAAAGGGCCATAGTTCAAGGGTTGATCATTGACCTTGCATGGCCCCAGGTTCAGCTTCTGGCATCTCCAGGTAGGGCTGGGGGAGACCCTGGCCTGAAACCCTGGAGAGCTTCTGCCAGTCAGTGAAGGCAATATTGAACTAGATGGACCAGTGGCCTGATTCAGTATAAGGCAGTTTTCTATGGTCCTCATATGAAGTACTTGTTTGTGCGATTGTTACCAAATTAAAGGACCTGCTGCGTCATACCCTCCAAGGGTGTAAAATTCTGCCTGTGTTTGCATTTATGTCAAAGCATAGGATTATGTCAAAACATAGGATTCACTCAAGAATCACTTCCCATGACTTCCATGGCATACCCTCCAACATTTCTCCGATGGAAATAGAGACGTCCCAGGGTCAGCTTCTGTAAATCCAAGATTGTCCCTTGAAATTAAGGACACTTGGAGGGTCTGCTCTAGATATGAACACTATATCCAGATTAACTGGTTTGTTAATTTTAAATAATTATGTGAAATTAAAAATAGCAGCAAAAAAATGACTCACCTCTATTCCTTGCCTCCAAATACCTGCCCAAATGAAAGTGTCACTATTTTATTTTATTTATTTATTTTTAAAGAAATTATTGGTTTTACATAAAGGTTATACATAACAAACATAACAATTCCAAAAAAAAGAAAGAAAAAGAAATAAGGGTTCTCTTGAACCTTCAGACCTCCTTCCCTCCCTCCATGGGTTCCATTTCTAAATTTTATTCCTGCATTTTTTACTATAATCTATCTATTACATAGCCATAGTATCCAAAATTCATGTTATTTTACAAGTGTCATTGTATTCCTGCCAATGATTTCAGCTGTTTACAGTGGTCTCTCAGGTATATTACAAAATTATTCCAGTCTTTCAAAAAAAAAATAGTTGGTCTTCCTGGTTTCTGATCTCTCCCGTCAATCTTGCCATTTCTGCATATTCCATCGGCTTGGTCTGCCACTCTTCTCTGGTCAGTAGTTTTTCTTCTTTCCACCTCTGGGCTAAGAGCATCCTTGCTGCTGTCGTTGCATACATAAACAGTCTTTTATTTTCTTTTGGTAGTTCCGCACCGAAAGTGTTGCTATCTTCACTGCTTCCTCCTCCTTCACTCCCAGAATGCATTCAGACTAATTTGGCAGGTCTCCAGTGTAAGGAAGGGAGTTCAGTGAATTCTACTGAGAATACCAGCAGCTTCGTCTTGAAAGAGCCATGTGCCCTTAAACATAGTGTACAGATAGACAGGGCTGTCTTAAGCATATGCACCTCTGAGGTGCAAAGATCCACCCAGCACCCCCCAAAAAAAATTAGTTTAGCTCCCAAATTAACTTTTGTTATGCTTATGTCAGACACAACACTTATGCCTTATCTCTTGTTTACAAAAGAAGGGAGGAAAAAGAAACAAACTTTTTTATTTGCTCATTTATACACTTACCATTCGTTGTAAAATGAAGAAAAAATGCAGCTTGTGGAATTCACAGTGTGTGCTCTAGGCGCGTTTTTGCGGAAATGGAAAACTAAAATCGAGTACTGAAACACATGTGTAGTAGAGCCCTAACTACTAAGTAGTTAGTCAAAGAAAATGCCGACAATTAGCGAAAATAAACATGATTATTTTTAACCATTTCTCTAAACGAAATTGAACTGTAAGTGATGAATTTAAAACACAATTTGCAATGTTTCACTCGCGGCACCTTTGTCATGACTGATCTCGAGCCACCTGCCTGCCGCCGGCGCAAGATCAGGTGTGTCAAAGGTGCTGCTGACCCTGCTGCTGCACAGCAGCTCAATACAATACGTAACATAATCTGAGGCAGCTTCAGCAGCGGGCACCTGGTGCCCCCCAGAATTTGGCGCCTGGGTGCCCCACACCCCTTGCACCTCAGGGTAAAGACGGCCCTGCAGATAGATGTTGTTATCAGGATCCTGTTGGTGCTGTGGGGTCTTTGAGACATTGTAAAGGGAGCAATCTCCTGTTGGGATTGTGAATTGGGTTCTCAGTAAGGTGCCCATTTGTCCTCTTTTACCAAGAAGAGTTTGGATTTGATATCCCACTTTATCACTACCCATTCTCCTTTCCCTTCCTCCCCCACAACAAACACTCTGTGAGTGAGTGGGGCTGAGAGACTTCAAAGAAGTGTGACTGGCCCAAGGTCACCCAGCAGCTGCATGTGGAGGAGTGAACCAAGTTCCCCAGTTTACGAGTCTATCGCTTTTAACCACTACACCACACTGGCTCTCTGGACAGTCGTTTGTTTGAAGGTGTCTCCTGCTTAAAGGCCTCTCTGGTTCAAGTCTGGTTTCAAGAAAACTGGTAAGAAGGGAGATGCCGTGCAGGGAGTTTGCATCAGGTAACACCTCGGCAACAGACTGAGGGGGCAAGCAGCAGGTCACTTGGTCAGTCTTACTCAGCTATGGTGAGATGTATTTCTATTTGAATGGTAGCAATTAATTCCATACGTGCATCTATAAATTAGCATGTGGAATTCAGTGAGCTCTGTTGCCCTTTTCTTTTCCTCTTTTTGGGCAATGTGAAAGCCAGCTGCCCTACTTATTGCCTGTGGAATAATTGTGTGGAAAATGTAGTGTCTTGCTGGAGTTGTCATTAAGTGTGTGGCCATGATGTTCCTGGTTTCCTTATTCTGATTTCCTCCCCTGACCCCTCCTTGTGGCTACCAAAGCAAAACCAACAGCTTCAGCCAAGAGTCCGAGCATCTGAAGTACCACCAGAAGCTATACGGCGAACTCCATTTGCGACGCACTCAGAGTTAAGCACACGCTGTATTTTATGGACTTGCTAAGAAAAATATCAAGCATTTTAAAAGGGCAAGTAAATTAGAAAACCCAGCAGACCCAAGAAGGTCTGCTTGCTTTCATCTAAAGAAAGTAGGTCAATGTTTTATGCTGTTCTCATTAATGTCATTCATTCCTTGATTCTTACTAATAAAATCCAATGGCTAGTTAAGCATTAGAGATGGGCAGGAGTTCCCCAAAGAAATGTTCTTTTTAAAAAATAAATAAATAAGCAAATGAAACGTTACCAAGCTATATAGCATTTCTACTTTGCTTATCCGTGTATACCAGACGACTAAAAGATGCAAGTGGCAAAAAATAAGAAGTACATTATATTAAAGTAATATGGAACGGCCTCTTTTAGCATGATCTAGCATGGGCGTGCTTTGGTCAATGGGGTCACGAAGAGTCGGACACGACTAAGCGACTAAACAACAACAACAACAACAAAGTTATTTGATTTATAATTATTTGGTTTATTCTACCGAGGGGGGGGGTGTTGTTGGATTCATACTTCATGTTCTGTGCTGATGCTTATGTAAAATGAGACTTCCTTAATTCTTCTATGCTGTGTTGATTAACCACAATGGAGCTGTATACACATTGGTAGCTCTGCATTGTGTTTGTGGAAACCTGCGACTCTCCAAATGTTGTTGGACCCCTTCAGTCTGGTGGTCAAGTAGGATGGGACTTGTAGTCCGGCCAACAACATCTGAAGTTCCACAGGCAGGGACGGAGGAAGGGGGGAGTTGGTGGCGGGTCGCCCTGGGTGTCACCACTGAGGGGGGTGACAAAATGGCGGAAGGCACTCACCATGGGGCCTAGCCACGCATCTCTCCTGGGAGTTATGCAGTGGCTTGGACACCCGCAGGCTCCGCGCTGCCCCAAACGGTCCACCCGCTGCCCCCCCAGCAGGGAGACTCCTCAGAGGCCCTGCGGAGCATCTTGCCCCAGCTTACCCAGCCCCGCGGGCAGCTGGCCCCGCCTCCACGGGAGGCTGACCCTGCCCCTGGGCGCAGGGCACACGTGCTGCCCCAGGCACCGGACTGGCTTGCTCCACCGCTGCCCACAGGTTCCCAATTCTTCCTCCATATAAATTAATAAATAATAACACATTGGGGGGGGGGAGAAAAATCAATAGTTCTAACCTGGTGAGCTCTGCACATTCACATCCTACTCTCATCCAAACTCTTCTGCCCTTAGCAGCTTCCTCAAAATAAGCAGTACACGCTGGAAAAGTAATGCATGCACAGATGCAGAACTGTATTTTTGTATAAGGGACGAAACTCTCTTCTTTGGCCTTTCGTTTTATTTTACAGTGGTACCTCAGGTTACATACGCTTCAGGTTACAGACTCTGCTAAGCCAGAAATATTACCTCGGGTTAAGAACTTTGCTTCAGGATGAGAACAGAAATTGTGCAGCGGTGGCACAACAGCAGCAGGAGGCCCCATTAGCTAAAGTGGTGCTTCAGGTTAAGAACAGTTTCAGGTTAAGAACAGACCTCCAGAACGAATTAAGTTCTTAACCCGAGGTACCACTGTACTTACTTATTTTAGGACTACATTAATGAGTTCTGATCTGGCTCGAATGGTGGGCAACTAGTCAAACAGAGCAAACTGCTGGTCCCGGCAGGAGAAGTTGATCACCATGCCCATCAAAGGATGCAACTTTCCACTTCAATGGTTGCTACATGAAGGAGGGTGTACATTAGGCCACTTTCTATAATTTTCTCCAGATCAGAGTAATGTTGTTTGGAAAGCAGAGAGACAAGGACAGATCTGCTTTTGAAACAGAACTTTTGATAATTTTGAGCACCTACGATATGATAATAGGGCAACATCTCCCAGAACTTGTAAAATATCTCTTAACTCAGAGGCCTAGCTTTGGTTGCCTGTGTCAGACAAACAAACAAACAAAAGACTAGCATCTCTGCTTAGCCTTGGCAGCCACCACAGGGGGGAAAAAAACCTCCTCTCCTTATTTTCTTCCATAATCACAGAAATTCCACCTTGCCTGCTGAGCCAAGGACACCTACCAAGCAATTTAAGGTATTAGCAAGTAGAGGGGCCTTGTAATTAAGGGATAAATAGGACAAGTGCCCTATTTTACCAGGTAGTAATCTAGCTGGTGAGTGGATAAAACAACATGGCATGCTGTGTTTACTTCTCCCTATGTAACTGTCAAAGTTTACTGCAAGCCTTTGCGTCTACCTAAGTAACCTAGGTGCACTTTTGAACCATTTCATTCAGACTTGGTCAACACATAGTTGCACACTGAAACTGTCTGCCTTGACAGGTTTTTTTCATTTGTTGTTGTTTTGTATAGGCAAATTAGTGGTACCTTGGGTTACAGACGCTTCAGATTACAGATGCTTCAGTTTACAGACTCCGCTAACCCAGAAATAGTACCTTGGGTTAAGAACTTTGCTTCAGGATGAGAACAGAAACTGCACAGTGGCAGCGCGGCAGCAGCGAGAGGCCCCAGTAGCTAAAGTGGTACCTCAGGTTAAGAACAGTTTCAGGTTAAGAAGAGACCTCGAGAACGAATTAAGTTCTTAACCCGAGGTACCACTGTATTCTCATCATGAATGGAAACATGTCTGTGGGAAGGCAACTTTGAGAGGGTCCTAGATTTTGGAAAGGTAACGATCCTAGTGTTCTGAAAAAAGAATAACATTGCTGGGATACGGCTCTTTACCTGCGAACTGGGGCAATGTATTCATAGAAATAGACTTGATTCCTATTTGTCCATTCAGTTTCATGGGATGAGCAGCAGGTCTGTCTGTAAAGATGGACAAATCTGTCAGCTTCAGTTTCTCAATAATCTTACATTAAGTTTGTGGCTTTTTCTTTGTATGCTCTTCTTCCTAATACACTCATCGTCAGAAGCAATTTCCCCTAATCCCATGCGTTTTTCTATGTATACTTTCCCCTAATATATTTGCTTTCGTCCATATTGCTTGGCAGGAGAACTGCACTGCAAAATTCAGAGCCGTGTGAATTTCAAAGGGTCTCTGTGTTTTGGTTTGCATATTGCTTTGGAAAAGGTAAATTTAGTAGCGCTTCATAAGAATTGCAAATTCATGCCCTAATCCCTATCAGTTGTTGTTGTTTAGTTGTTTAGTTGTGTCCGACTCTTTGTGACCCCATGGACCAGAGCATGCCAGGCACTCCTGTCTTCCACTGCCTCCTGCAGTTTAGTCAAACTCATGCTGGTAGCTTCAAGAACACTGTCCAACCATCTCGT
This sequence comes from Podarcis cretensis, assembly GCF_951804945.1. Classification (NCBI taxonomy): domain Eukaryota; kingdom Metazoa; phylum Chordata; class Lepidosauria; order Squamata; family Lacertidae; genus Podarcis; species Podarcis cretensis. The sequence goes on along the minus strand of NC_137181.1, from coordinate 15,822,013 downwards.
CCTCTGTCGTCCCCTTCTCCTTGTACCCTCAATCTTTCCCAACATCAGGGTCTTTTCCAGGGAGTCTTCTCTTCTCATGAGGTGGCCAAAGTATTGGAGCCTCAGCTTCAGGATCTGTCCTTCCAGTGAGCACTCAGGGCTGATTTCCTTAAGAATGGATCGGTTTGATCATCTTGAAGTCCATGGGACTCTCAAGAGTCTCCTCCAGCACCATAATTCAAAAAGCATCAATTTTTCAGCGATCAACCTTCTTTATGGTCCAGCTCTCACTTCCTTACATCACTACTGGGAAAACCACAGCTTTAACTATACGGACATTTATTGGCAAGGTGATGTGTCTGCTTTTTAAGATGCACACAAAAAATACATGTACAGGTGTGGAAGGGACACAAAGAACCATCTAGACCCAACCCATAGCAATCCAGGAATCATAGCTAAGCTTCTCTGCTTTGCCTGACATCATTCTTGCTCCATCATCCCACTACCCCTAGGAACAGATTATGTATAGTAACCACAAATGGAAGCTTTTCCGTTTATAATGCTCCACTGGAATTGCCTCCCCAAGCAGGTTTGCCAGGCTGTGTTCATGCTTTCTTTTCAGGGCAAAACTGATCCAAGCACCCTTAACATTTAGTTGTTTTGATGTGCACACATTGGTTTTTCTGCTGGTTATTTTAGTCGCTGTGCTTTGATCAGTTTTATTGTTACCCTGTTAATACGTTTTTAGTTTCGAAGCTGCTCTGAGAGCTTTAGCTGAAGAGCAGCTATAACAATAACCCTAAATATGTCCTCCCCCCCAGAGAAAATGTTCAAAAATGTTTTTGGATGAGACAGGTGTGCACGGAGTAAGAAAGTGTGGCTCAGTTGTCATTCCTGTTCCTCCTCCCTCTGAAATTGTACGTAATGAATTTTGCCAAGATCAAAATTGAAAACACAGGTGAATTTTAGGAAGAACGAAGGTTCTGAAGTCCTGCCATCCCTTTCAGGTTCTCTCAGATGTGACCTTCTCAGATAAGAGATATTCCTTTAAGGTAGCAAAAGATGTCTGGCAATAATGGGCACAATACGCTGACCCAGCAGAACAATGGGTCCTTGGGAATCTCTTCCTGTAAACCGCCCACTGCCTTGTTAACTGCAAATATCCTATACAAGGCAAACATTACTTAAACATATTCCTGGTTTCATACAAATTGGCTGCTCGGCTGCTCTGTTGTTATTGTACAAAATGCACAACCTAAGAAGTGCTCAGACAAGGATCATTATAAACCCCTTTCGGCGTCTGCTTTCTGAGCCTGCCTTTAAGTCATTTTACTCAATAGATTAACTCCACATAGAGTACAGTATGTAATTTATTTATGTATGTCTATTTAAGGTATATATAAGGGGGGGGGTGTATACACACATACATACACCTTAAGTAGACATACATAAATAAATTACATACTGTACTCTACGTGGAGTACAGTATATGCACACACTGCCCTTTTTAACAGCTGTGCTGTGGAGGTTTGCAATGCAGATTAAGACCAAACAACAGCAGTACAGAATAGGCAATGGACACAGGACACAGATGGCGCTGTGGTCTAAACCACCGAGCCTCTTGGGCTTGCCTATCGGAAGGTCAGTGGTTCAAATCCCCGCAATGGAGTGATCTCCCATTGCTCTGTCCCAGCTCCTGCCAACCTAGCAGTTTGAAAGCATGCCAGTTCAAGCAGATAAATAGGTACCACTGTAGCAGGAAGGTAAATGACATTTCCCTGCGATTTGGTTTCCGTCATGGTGTTCCGTTGCACCAGAAGCGATTAGTCATGCTGGCCACATAAACCCGGAAAGCTGTCTGTGGACAAACGCCGGCTCCCTAGGCCAGAAAGCAAAATGAGCACCACACCCCATAGTCGCCTTTGACTGGACTTAACCATCCAGGGGTCCTTTACCTTTACCTTTTTTTACCTATATGCAATGAAACAATTAAAATGGCAAAGTGTGAGCTTCATTTCCTTTATATCCTTCCAATACTTTAATACATTTTAATTATCTGAGAGAATAAAACATGCCTCAACTTGACACCTTAAGGAACAACACTGGGCAGCAGGAAAACCACTTTCGGGAGTGGGGCTGGGGGAGGTCCACAGCCAGGGTCCAACAGATGGCAGCAGCCATTCGCATGATCTCTGAAGGGGGTGGCAACACTCCTAAGAAGGGCCTTAATGGAAGATTTTGATGTTCAGGGAGGTTGATATGGGCATGAAATGTGAGCTGAAGTGCCAGAAGATCCATGTGAGAAGGACCAGGGAGTCCATGTTTCCTCCTCCTAGCAATTGCTGTTGTAGGAGGATCTGGCATTTTAAGATTCCCAGTCCAGGGTCATGACACACACTTCCCTTGTTCTGTACAGCCATTCCTCAGCACTACCCTCATGTACTGACCATGAGGATAGAAGCAGAACCTCCATCACCACGCTCCCCATTCACACAGTAGATCTAACTCTTAAGTTTCTTCTAACTTTAATGAACACACCTAGGACTGTTCTAGTTTATATTATCATCACTAGTTCGAAAGAATCCTTGTGAGAGGAGTGTTAAATTATATAAACCCACTGGCATCAAATGGTGCTGAAAATCTGTTAATTCAACAGTCTCACACTTTTTATTGTTTATCCCTTCTGGCAGTATTTAAACTTTAAAATGAAACACCCCAAAATCTAAGATGGCAGCATTTTTAATCGATTAATCAGACTAATCAATTTAAACCTTTTTTAAAAAATAATAATACCCCAGTTAAATTGCTCCAGGTTTGCAAACATTCAATGAAGATCAGGCTATAAATACTGTAAATAAATAATAATTAATTCCAAGTTGGTGCCTCCTGGGTACCCATCCCCTCTTAAAAAAAAAATAGAACAAATAAACAATTATAATCTATATACAAAGTTCTATGTACATTAAGGCAGCAGTCCTATACACACTTTCCTTAGACTAATCCCACTGAGCTCCAGTGGGAACAGAAACACACGGCCCATCTGCACTATACATTTGAAGTAATACTGTACCCCTTTAAACCGACTTGGCTTCTCCCCAAGTAATCCTGGGAACTAAGGGTACTAAGAGTTATTAGGATGCCCCCTATTCTTCTCACAGAGCTAGTTTTCAGAATGGTTTAACAATCTCTCTTCACATAGGATTGGGCTCCATGATTTCTTAAGTCTGTTTGAACTGCTTTAAAATAACCAGCAAATAAAAATAATTCCTCTTGCTTCAGGACATAGGAAGCTGCCTTATCCTGAGTCAGATCATTCATTCATCTAGCTCAGTACTGCTATTTACTTACTTACATTTACACCCCACTTTATTCTGGAATTCAAGGAAGTATAAATAAGGTTCCCATCCAGACACTGGCCCCAGACATGCTTAGTTTCCTCAAGGTTACTGCAGCATGTGCCTTCATACTCGGGGACCTCAAACTAAGTTCTAGGACTCTTGTCTGGCCCCTCACATCCAGAAATCATCTTCTCAGCAGTCTTCTATATAGATCAATCTCACCATATTTTTTTCCATTTCACTTTTCAAGCAAAAAAAAAGTGTTGTTTTTTTTTTTTTTTTTTTTTTGAGGGAATGGGAATCTTCTCCCCAATCTTTGATCATTGACAATGCCCGCCATGTTGAACCTGCATGCTTCCATTATTCTCCCCTACCTGTTACTTATGTGCCATTTTTCGTGCCTTATAGAACGATGCTAGCTAATCAAGGATGGTTAGCTGATCAGACTTGGCTATCCATTGATATTGCCAAGAGCCCGTCAATTGAATTGGGAATTTATGTTTTTAAAAAACTTGTGGGATGGGCAAGGATGCCTTTCAGCGCAGATGAAAACATTTGCAAAATGTTCAGTTGGCAAAGCTATGTAGCTTGCTGAAAGTGTAGCGGCACTAGAGAGTTCTTTTATCTACTTCTCTCCATAAATCTTTGTAGCTATTCTTCCAGGCCATTATCCTTGTGTTTGTTACTGTACTTCACGCAGTGTTTTAAAAAAATACTTTGGTACTGAGGGTGATGTTTTGTGGATTCTTCTCGCCCATTTACCTGCCTCGAAATCTCCTTCCTCCTCTCTCCTGCTGGCTTATAAAAATAATTTCTTACAAAGTCGCTTACTCCTGCTCCGAACTTTTATTGCAATAGACACTGACCTTTGAAAGCACCAAGCCTACAGGGGTCTACATTATAGGCTTAGATCCCTGGGTGCCCCTTAGCTGTCATAATGAAGGAAGTTTACTGTGGGAAAGTGAATGGAGCAAGCATGTTTTGAAGCATATGGTAATTATCTGCTATCTGTGCAAAAGATATAAAGTGTTGTTTACCGGTTGTGAAAAGAGCATCTGAGAAGGGAATCCCTGGAGAAGTTGGGAAGGGAGATTTGGCACACTGTCTGCTCTTCAGATGGCTGGTAATAGACCCTATAAATTTGGAATATGCTGTTGTTAATCAGCAGAGATTGGAGACGGTTGGCTCATAATGTTTCAGTTTAAAGGGGCAGGTGATTGTCTGTGCCAAGCAGGGGTTTTTTTTTTCCATAACTGTAATTGAATTATGCAAATGGTAATTGCTGGGGGGGGGAGTGTAAATGTGGGAAAGGATGATGTTAACTCTTTGACGTCAGCCCAGTGCATTTAATAAAGAAGAAGGGAAATTCCCGCAGACAGAGCTGTAAAATTGGACTTGTAAAAAAATGAAAAGTATAACTAGCCCATTGAAGGGAACTTTCCAAAATGATGGGGCCCACTTATTTAATCTTTCTGAATGAGCGTAATTCAGGCGGAAGTGTTTTCCATTTGCTTGCGCCACTCATGCAATCTGCTTCTGACAACTTTTGCCTCCCAAAAAGGAGGAAGAATTGTGTCGCTCTCATAAGGGGGAGCCGCACAGCAATGTGAAAATTTCACAAACGTTTAATCCAGGGCATTAAATTATTCAAAAAAATTGCCAAGCCTCATTTGAACAAATCTCCTTTAAACCACTTTAGCATCTTAATACCAAGAAAATGAGTTGTGAAATTCTGGCGGCACCATTACCAGCAGCTACAGTTCAGGGGTTGTCTAGTTCTTCCCCCACCCCCCCAAAAAAATTCTCCTGTGCAGTATGCAAATGATTCAGCTCGTAGCTGTTGAAAATCCACTCAGTGGCAAAATACTTCTTCTTTAGGGCTCCCCCAAAGAGAAATTTAATTTATCCATATATATTTCTCTGCTGTGCATATTTTCATTTAGGTTGCTTTTTTAATGTGTGTGTGTGTGTGTGTGTTTTGGTTTCAGCAATGGGATGTACAACACCCTTTCCATTCAATGACAGGTAGTTAAAGAGGGAGTGGGTACCAACATCGTTACCACTCTTTTATATGTATGCCATTGGGTAGTCCAGTCTCCACACAGATTCTTCACACAGCGCATAGTTGAACTATGGAATTTGCTCCCACGAGAGGTGGTGTCAGGGAACTGCCATCTGATGGGCTCAAGGAGGTTAGGAGAGACTTAACAGCAGAGGAAGGAACCAGCAGGGGGAGAGAAGGAGCTCCGAGGGAAAGGGAGTCGGAAGAAGGGCTCTGAGACACTTCCAGCGAAAACAGTGAGGAGGTTTCAGGACCTCCTATAGGGACACCCACACCTCGCCGGAAACTGTCACGCCGAGAGTCCAGAAGACGCGTTTCCGTTAAGGAGCTTTTATGTTGGAAGAGATTCCGCAAACGCCCACTGTCGGATTCTGCCAGCGACTGAGGGAGCCATGCTTAAGGGCTCCGCTAAAGACAGAGTTTTGCTAAGCTGAGCAAATTCTGAGGGACTAAGCTTTTACGCACAAGCAGCTCATCATCCCATCACAGCAATCCGACAGTCTCTGAAAGCAGCTTGTGCAAGGAGAGGCATCATGAGCAACCCAGCCGGAGCCGGAGCAGCGGGAGGAGCTGGAGAGGGTCCAAGCCTGGAAGAAAGGTACAGGATGTTGGAGGTCCAGCTAGCTCTGCAAACGGCTAGGCTCGAGGAGAGGAGGGCTCAGGATGCAGAAAAGGGAAAAACCACCCCACTCACGAGGAAGGTGCCAGGATTGGTGCAGAAGTTTGGGGGGGATCCCAGGAACTATCAAGCCTTTAGAACAGAGATGCAATATGCCCTCAATCTGCAGTTTGATGACTTTCCTGATGAGGAATCGAGAGTTGCGTTTGTGATTGGGCACCTCGAGGGAGGGGCGAAAGACTGGGTGAGGCCCCTGATGGCAGTGAATAATGACGCCTTAAAGGACTCGAGAAAGTTTTTTCGCACCATGGATCTGATGTTTTCCAGTGAGATTGAGCAGGGAGTGGTGCGCAGACAATTAATGGCGTGTAAACAGGGGAGCCGATCTGTCCGTGAGTACTGGACTGAGTTCACCATGCTGATCCATAAATTGGGTTGGGATTTGTCGGCGGAACCGATACAAATGCTGTTCGAAGAAGAACTATCTTCGGCAGTGAAGGACGAACTTTCCCGGGCGCCCAGGGCGGAGTCTATGGACCAGCTGACTAAATCAGTGCTGGCCATAGGAGCACGCCAGGAGGCGAGAGCTTTGGAGAAGCGGGAAGGGAAGGGATTTTCGCATTCCAGAGATTCCTGAGCAGCATTCCCCGCCAGCAGAGCCGATGGAAATTGGAACAGCGCGCGCGCGCTCAGTTTCAAACCCCAGCGAAGGGCGGAAGAAGGAGGGAAAGAGCGCCAAGAAATGTTTTCTCTGCCAACAGCCAGGTCACTTTGCCAGAGTCTGCCCGCAAAGAAAGGAATGGCAAGGGATGGCGGGAGCTGTTGGAGGGGAAGAGGAGGGGGTTAAGGAGCAAGTAAAAGCCAACGCCTGGCTGCCACCATCGGGGCACAGCAGCCAGGCCAAAGAGCAGTGAATGTGCCCACGCCGGAACCCCCAAGACCAGCGCTTGTAATAGAGGTGTTGCTTGAGCTGCCAAATGGACACCCATTAAAGATAAAGGCGCTATTGGACTCAGGCAGCTCCTGCAATTTTATGAGTAAGGAGTTTGCAGCCGAACACCAGATACAGACTATCCCTTTGAGCAACCTGTTGCAGGTGACCACGATTGATGGGAGGGAGCTGTTGGGGGGAGAAGTTAACCAACAGACTGTCCCAATGATAATGAGGGTGGCAAGACACACCGAACTGATAGCGTTTAATGTGGCCACCTTGGGAGGAGCACCCATTATTTTGGAGATGAGCTGGCTGGCACTGCATGATCCGCTAGTGGGATGGCACCAGAGGGTAGTTTCCTTTGGGTCAGCGCATTGCATGGCACACTGCAAGGAAGGGGAAGCCCAGGCAGGAGCTCAGGCCACACTAGCAGGGATGGAAGTAACAGATAAAGGGAAGGTACCACGACAATACGCCGACCTGGTTAACGTCTTCAATGAAAGAGAAGCAGATAAACTGCCCCCGCACAGACCCTTTGACTGTCAAATTAACTTACTCCCAGGAGCACAACTACCAGTGGGCAAGCTGTATGCAATGTCAGACCGGGAGATGCAGGAGTTAAGGGAGTTCATTGACAAGAACCTCAAGCGAGGTTTCATCAGAGAGTCACGCGCGGTGGGGGGCAGCCCAGTGTTCTTTGTGGACAAAAAAAATACTGATAAACCCAGATTGGTCGTGGACTTCCGGGCCCTGAATGCAGTGTCAGAACCAGTGGCTTTCCCCATGCCCAGAATTGACGACATTTTGACCCGCGTGAGGAAAGGGAAAATCTTTACCAAGCTGGACCTAAGGGGGGCGTATAACCTGATACGTATGAGAAAGGGAGACGAGTGGAAAACCACTATGTTCACCCCCTTGGGGGCCCTTGAGTACCTCGTTATGCCTTTCGGTCTACAAGGGGGCTCGGCCTGTTTTCAATTGTTCATGAATCACGTCCTGGGACCATTGCTATACAAAAACTGTGTAGTGTTTTTAGATGACGTCCTGGTGTACTCAGAGAATGAGGAACAGCATGTGCGAGATGTAAGAGAGGTATTGAGCAGACTGCAAGAAAACCAGCTGTGGGTGAAACTAGAGAAGTGTGAGTTTCATACCAGAGAGGTGGAATTCCTGGGGTACCGGTTGTCAGACAAGGGATTGGCCATGGATCCCAGCAAGGTTCAAGCGGTACTGGAATGGAAGACACCGAAAACTAAGAAGGACGTGCAAAGGTTCTTGGGCTTCAGAAACTTCTATCGGAAGTTCATCAAGAACTTTGCCCACTTAACGGCGCCCATCACTGATTGTCTCAGCAGCAAGAAGAAATTTGTTTGGACGGAAGAGGCGCAGGGGGCGTTCGAAAGATTGAAGAAGGCGTTTGCGTCGGAAGAACAACTTTTGCACGTGGATCTACAGCAACCCATGAGAGTGGAGACTGACGCGTCAGACCGAGCGGTGGGGGCGGTGCTTCTACAGCCGGGAGAAGACACATCGGAGTGGAGACCGTGTGCCTTCTTCTCGCGGAAGCTGAACAAATCCGAGAGGAACTACACCGTGTACGACCGAGAACTACTCGCCATTCATGAAGCGTTCCGGAGATGGCGACACTTGCTGATTGGAGCGCAACACAAGGTCCAAGTGCGCACCGACCACAAAAATCTAGAATACTGGAGAACTGCCCGAGTACTGAACCAGAGACAAGTGAGATGGGCCCAGGAGTTCTCCAAATTCCATTTTGAAATTTGCTATGTGCCAGGGAAGGAGAATGTCAGAGCAGACGCTCTCTCTCGTAAACCAGAGTATTTAGAGGGAGAGGGGGAGCCAGAGGAGAGACATATCATCCCTGAGGACCACTGGGTGTGTGGGGCGGCATTGGTGGGGCAAAGAGAACTGGTAGAGGAAATCGAGAATGATGCATACGCCCAAGATAAAATCAGAGGACTACGGGGAGGTGGAGAGAATACAGGGGGGGTTGAAGAAAGGAACGGAGCGTTGTATTACAAGGGGGCACTGTACATACCGGAAGGTGAATTGAGGGGTTGGGTACTCAAACAATTGCACGACAGCCCCACCGCGGGGCACTTTGGGCAACACAAAACCATGTGGTTGGTTACCAGGGAGTTTTGGTGGCCCAAAGTGTGGGAAGACGTACGGGAATATGTTAGGGGGTGCGACCGGTGCCAGCGAGCAAAAGGGGAGAGGTTGGCACCAGCGGGGCTATTGGAACCCTTACCCACACCAGAAAGGCCATGGGAGGCAGTATCCGTAGATTTTATGATGGATCTGCCAAAGTCCAAAGGTAAAACAGCTGTCATGGTGGTTGTAGACCTGTTAACCAAGATGTGCCACTTTGTAGCATGCTCACATGCGGTCACGGCAGAAGAGACAGCCAAACTGTTTGTAGAACACATTTTTAGGTTGCATGGCGCCCCCTTGAGGGTGGTTTCCGACCGAGGGAAACAATTTACTTCCAGGTTCTGGAGGAAGCTCATGAGCTTGCTGCACGTAGAAGTCAATTTTTCGACTGCCCGACACCCAGAAACCAACGGGCAGGCGGAAAGAGCAAACGGTATCCTCCAACAATACTTGAGGTGTTATGTCAATGACAGAGAAAATGATTGGGTAGAAAAGTTGGCACTGGCGGAGTTTGCCTACAATAATGCGGAGAATGTGTCCACAGGGATGAGTCCCTTTTTAGCAAACTATGGGTGTCATCCCAGGGCTTTTCCAGGGGAAGGAGGTGAGAGGTGGAGCGTCCCAGCAGCAGAACATTTTGGAGAGGAGATGGAAGCGTTCCACCGTCAGCTCCAGCTCAACCTAGAAAGGGCCAAGGAAGAATACAAGAAGCAGGCAGACAGGAATAGAAGGGAAGGTGAAACCATAAGGGTGGGGGATCAGGTGTGGCTGTCGACCCAAGGGTTGCCGTTCAAAGGGGGTTGCAAGAAATTGAGACCCAAAAGATTGGGACTATTTGAAGTTATTCAACAGGTCAATCCGGTGGCGTTCAAACTCAGGTTACTTAACCACATGAAACTGCACCCAGTATTCCACAGGTCATTGTTGTCACCACACAGGGGGGGAAATGAAGGGTTGTTGACTCAGGGACCAGTCATAGAAGAAAGGGAGCACAGCAACCATGTGGCGGAAATCATTGACTCCAGGTGGAAGGGTAATCAGGTGGGGTATTTGGTAGCTTGGGAAGGAGAACCAGAGTCAGAAAACACCTGGTTAAGTGCAGAAGAAGTCAATGACAAGGTTTTGATAGAAACGTTTCATCAAAGGTTCCCAAGGAAACCTCAGTCTGTAACGAGGTTTCGGAGGGAATATTTTGGCACCACCGACGAGGAAGAGGAGTTTGAAGGGTTCCCGGAATCAGAGCGGGAAGAAGAAGTAGACTCTGATGAGGAGGAGTACTGGGGGGCCAGGGACAGCAACAGGTGGAGGGAAGTGTTCGAGACTTCAGAAGAGGAGGGAGGCTCTTTCAGGGGTTTTGCATCCTCACCGCCCATGGAGGAAGGGACGGGAGGGGGTGAAGGGGGCCCTGGAGGGGAGGTGGATGTCAGGGAACTGCCATCAGAGCAGGTGGTGGAAGGGCTCAAGGAGGTTAGGAGAGACTTAACAGCAGAGGAAGGAACCAGCAGGGGGAGAGAAGGAGCTCCGAGGGAAAGGGAGTCGGAAGAAGGGCTCTGGGACACTTCCAGCGAAAACAGTGAGGAGGTTTCAGGACCTCCTATAGGGACACCCACACCTCGCCGGAAACTGTCACGCCGAGAGTCCAGAAGACGCGTTTCCGTTAAGGAGCTTTTATGTTGGAAGAGATTCCGCAAACGCCCACTGTCGGATTCCGCCAGCAACTGAGGGAGCCATGCTTAAGGGCTCCGCTAAAGACAGAGTTTTGCTAAGCTGAGCAAACTCTGAGGGACTAAGCTTTTACGCACAAGCAGCTCATCATCCCATCACAGGTGGTAATGGCCACCGACCTGGAAGAACTTAAAATTGGTTTAGGCAAATTCATGAAGGATAAGGCTATGCTGTACCTCCACCGTCAGGGGGCTGTATGCCTCTGAATAGCAGCTGCTGTGAATCAAAACTGGGCAGAGCACTGTTGCAGTTGAGTCCAAGATGGCCTTTGACATGATCCGTTCAGAAGGACTGAATGCTAAACCATATCTTGCTTTTTACAAAGGAGTGTGGTCCTGGCTTTCTCTGCGTTTGGAGCCTAAATATTACTGGATATTTTGTGTACTGCTTTTAAATAACTTTAATAATGCTGTGAGAGAGAGTGACAGGCAAGCTTTCCAAAGCTTCCTTCGGATTATCTCAAAAATTACCCAAGGTGCTCCGAAATAATGAAATAATAATAAATCCCAAGTTGGTTTGAGGTCTCGGGGGGGGGGGATTCTCCCCTACACCCAGACACACCCACACAACCCTCAAAAGAAGCAGGAGCCTCTTTCTATCTGCCACAATACATGCTCAGTGCACTCCTCATTCTGCACTTCTGACACCATCTTGGGTCCACAAACTAACTAGAGGAATGAGGAATGTCTTAAGAACAATTTTGGGACCTATAAGACAAACTTGTGCATCAACTTCTAGGCCCTTGGAAGTTCTCAAATTACCAACTTCTTAATTCCAAGGGTACAGCCCATCATTACTGTAGGTTCAGCATCTACAAGGGGGGAATCATCTTACTATAGATCCAGATTTGTCCCCCATCTCTACCTAGAGGGGTAGTGAGGTATTGCCCACTGGAGGACTTCAAGCAAAAGCTGAATAGACATCTCTTAGGGATGCTCTAAGCTCCGTTTATTGAGCAGTGGGTTAAATGGGATGGTCTACAAAGCCCTGTCCATCTCTATGATTCGTAATATCCATTCTTCGCCACTACCACACAGTGATTCATTCTCCTTCCACCACCCTCCCACCTTCCTATCCATCCTTTCTATCCAGCCCTGGCAGAACTAATTCACCCACTGGTGTGTGTGTGTGTGTGTGTGTGTGTGTGTGTGTGTGTGTGTTAACAAAGGCAGAATTGATTTGCATGCTGAGAAAGTAGAGCACCCTTCAGCATGTGCTATTTCATCTCCAGCAAGCAGATCTGCCCACCTTTGCAAGGAGATGCCAGCTCATTTGCAGAGCAGAGCAAACAGTTTGATTTATGAGCTAAATGGGGGGTTTCCGATTTTGGATGGGGGAGCTAAGCAGCTAGATTAAGGCTGTTTGTTTGTTTTGCAGCATCCATAGTCTCAGCCTCCCACAGTTGCTCATTGTGACTCACAGTTGTTGTTAAAACGCGCATACAAAGATGGACACAGTAAAACGGATTTAAAACTCCAATTAAGTCATACAGAAACTGGCTTCAGGATTTCTCTCTCCACTTCCTTATGCCTATTGGCCCAACTCCACTAGCAAAAACCTTGTATATTAAATAGAAATGTGATCTAATGAAAGAAAAGTTTACTTAGATCAAGCAGGACCCAAAATATGGGCAGATCAGGCCAGGATCAGAGAGGGCTGCTTTCTGAACTCCAGTAGAATGAAGTCCAACTGACAGAAAGCTTCTCAAGAGGTCCAGGGTCGTCTTCCAGAATGCCATCTGTGCAGTGACAACAAAGCATTCTACAGTCTATAGCAGACCCTCCAAGTGTCCCTATTTTCCAGGGGCAGCTGCAGATTTACAGAAGCCGTCCTGGTTTCTGATTTGATCCCAGAATGTCCCACTTTTCCTTAGGACATCCCTATTTGCATCAGAGAAATGTTGGAGGGTATGGAGTTATGCAACACCACCACCCCACCCTACCCCCGAGCCAAGGAGATGACTACATAACCTTTAGAAGACATCTGAAGGCAGCCCTGTATAGGAAAGTTTTTAATGTTTGGTGTTTTAAATATTCTGTTGGAAGCCACTCAGAGTGGCTGGGGCAACCCAGTCCAATGGGTGGGGTGTAAATAATAAAATTGTTATTATGGAATAGGATGTCCCTATTTTCATCAGAGAAATATTGGAGGGTATGCTATAGTAGTGAGCAGGCTGAAAGACATTAATGGATTGGACAAGCAATCTGTTTTTTTTAGTTTTTTGGTTTTTGCTTGCTTGCTTGCTTGATTGATTTGTCACATTTATATTCTACCTTTCCTCCAAGGAGCTCAAGGTGTGGCATACATGGTTCTCTTCCTCCCCATTTTATCCTCAAAACAACCCTGTGAGGTAGGTTAGGCTGAGAGACGGTGACTGGACCAAGGTCACCCAATGAGTTTCATGGCTCAGCAAGGATTTGAACATGGCTTCCCAGGTCCTAATCCAGGCATAGGCAAACTCAGCCCTCCAGATGTTTTGGGACTACAACTCCCATCATCCCTAGCTAACAGAACCAGTGGTCAGGGATGATGGGAATTGTAGTCCCAAAACATCGGGAGGGCCGAGTTTGCCTATGCTTGTCCTAGTCCAATGTTGTAACCACTATAACACTGCTGACCCTCCCTTATTGCATGGCATCATGCCCTGTAAGAGGAAGAATGTAGACCTGTGATCCTCAGCCCTTGCCAATGCCTTCATTGTGTTCATGCTTTGCAAATGAAATGCACCTGAAATAATCTAGGGGACTAACAAGAGAAGCAATGGCCCATAATCCTCTATTTTACAGAAATCTGGTGGGAAAATGAAATACCTGGTAGAATGATGCATAACTAGGGATTCCTGCTTTTACAAGCATCAGTGACAATAAGCTAGACTTCAGGAGCACATTAGGACAAACACATTCCTTCTTTTCCCCAGACCAAAGAATTCCATACACTGTATAACACAAAGTGGTAAGTAGCTCAGGACGAGCTTTCTTAAATAAGGCTATTGAGCATGGCCAGAATATTAAGCTATCAAAATTCTCATAATGTATATTTTTTTAATGCCTTAGGACTGTCGGTCTTGCAACCACTTCCTCCAGATTAGGCTCATTTTACTTTGATGGTGTTACTTCAAAGTCTAGTTTTGACGACTGAAACCTTGGCCCATAAAAGTAAATGACTCACAAAGCAGAGATCATCAAATGAGCCCCTGGCCCAATGGGTAATAAGAGCATCACATTCTACCAGGTCAGTGATTCACTCACTTGGGAGTTTCTCTGTAGGCCTTTGAGGGGAGAAAAATTAACGTACTTCGTAAGGACAGTCTTGGGCAATAACTTGGAGGTTAACTGCTCTGTAACTATAAATTTATGCAAGTGGTGATCACTGTGCTTTAGGGGTACATGTGACATTATCATAAAGATGCAGGCTAGGGATGAAATCCTAACTGCCCTCACCCGTGCATAAACCCTATTCAGTGCAGTGAGACTTACTTCTGAGTAGACAGAGTTAGGCTTGTGCTGTTATTATATAGGAACCTAAAATTGACTGCTACCTGCTGCCTGGGATGACATTTTCAACCATTCATTGAGCTGCCGTGCTTTTTATATCTTCCGGTCACAAGACGACTAGACTCTGGGAATAATACCCTTTTCCACCAAACCGATCTGCCATTTCTGCTCATAGCAACTGCACTGTTGAGCAGTTGCCCATTTCACAGGTCAATTGTGGTTTTAGTGGCATAGGAATGAGCTGCAGCAAAGCCCCCTCTCATTGTCTCCTTCTCTGGCGTGGCCATAAAAAGACAAGGAAGCTTCTGCTTCCATTTTAGGTTACGGCAACTGCAGATTAGTGTTATGTATAAATCCTAGTTTATGTCTTGCTTACAGCTATGGTTAGTGAAATAAAAAGCTTCATAAACAGTGCTTTATTCCACTATAGTTAAGGTATACCACAGCTTGTCTGGTTTTGGACATCACAATGAGTCCAAAATGGAAGCGAAAGCTTCTGAATTGCTTCTTGCAAGCCTGCTGGGGGAGTAAAGGAAGCGCATGAGCCTGGGACTTATTGGGGTTTATCCTCATATGCTAGACCATGGTGTGAGCAAAGTCATTAACTAGCCCTTTCACTCAGCACATAGAATGCTTGTGAACATTCCCTGTCACAGCAGAAAATGAGCCAGTTTTGTTAGGGGTCTAACAACAGGGTTGTCACTTACTAGAGCAGGCATAGGCAAACTTGGCCCTCCAGATGTTTTGGGACTACAACTCCCATCATTCCTGACCACTGGTCTTGTTAGCTAGAGATGATGGAAGTTGTAGTCCCAAAACATCATGAGGGCCAAGTTGGCCTATGTCTGTGCTAGAGACTCTCTTATTTTAATACCTGCATGGTAGGTAAAAATTCAGTCAGTCCAGCTACATCCGTGCACCTCCATACTATCACATTTATGATTAGATCTATTCATGTAATACCAAGAAATACCAAGTCTCCCTTTCCCATCCATGCTCATTTCATCACCATCAACTAGTTTTGCTTCTAGCTGGATTATGCTCTACTAATGGGGTTACTTTGAAGATTAATCAAGTGCTGACCAGAGAAAGCTTTCTGCAGTCCCGTCTGCAAATTTAATCACACTTGGCTGGAAGTAAGTTTCATTGACTTCAAAGAGACTTACTTCTGAGTAAATGTGCCACGGGTAAGACTGCATCTTTAGGGAATGAACAGTAAATATATCTCTGGTGATGGTTAAAGAGAGCGTTGCTGGTGTTTACAGCTAGTTAAATCTGTTGGGTGGGAATAATATGATTTTGTTCTGCTACAGTCCATGTTTGGTATCTTTTTTAAAACAAACAAACAAACAAACAAACAAACAAACAAATAAATAAATAAATAAATAAATGTAGATTCATTGGCAAGGTTTGCACACAGATGTAGGACATTAACATAGTGGATAATTGGATATTGCAAATGAATTACCCAAATGCAAGTGACTAATGGGATAATATCCCCAGCTGATGGCGTCTACACTCCTCCATCTTTCAAAGGAGAATAAAAGTAGCTAGAAGTGCACAGCACTCTCTTGAATGGGGCTGCTCTTTTTTCTCAGTGGCTCTCTGTAGATTGTAATTAAATGCATGGTGTGGTGTGCATATTTATATATACACATCCCACACCTACACAGTTTACCTCCATTAAATTACACTGTATATAGCAAACTGACAGTTCGGTCCCAACACTAGTGAATCATATATGGGTATTATGGTGGTGTTCTCCTTTTTTTTTTTAATGGTGTTGCTGTTCAAAATTATACAGCGAATTAGGCTGGTAGACCTTTAACTTTATGCCTTCAGGGAACAATCTGTGCCTGATCTTGTCTGCCTTGATATACTGTCATGTTGCAAAGGATTTCTTGGATGTACAGTATACTCAGTTCACAACTGCCTATGGCTGTTGAGACACTGTCTTGTCCCGTGCGAACTGAGTACTCACTCAAATGCAACCAGCACTCCCACTCAGCACTACAGTGCAGGGGGAAGCAAAGAGTGGCTTGTATTGGAGGTCAGTGTCCTGCCAGATAGAGAACTCAAACTCAGGTTTTGGTTTCTGCTGGATTCTTGAATGCAGAAATCTGAGCAATGCATAGCCAAGGCAAGGACAAAAGGCACAACAGGCGACTTGTGTGGTTAAGTGCAAGCTGAGAGGTTGACTCAGCAAGATACCTGCCCCCTGCCTCTTCCTTTTGAAGAGTGGGATGGGCACTGTCCTATTTTCCCAAATGTGTGCCAACTATCTGCCTTGTAACAGGGAAGAACCACAGTCCACATTGAGATATTAGAACTTGGATGTGCAGTTCAGCAATATCTATTCAGCAGTTACGCCAGGGATAGCTCTCCTTGGGCTAGCTAAATGTTGTTGAGATCCAGCTACCAACATCCCTGACCATTGGTTATGTTGGCTCGGGCCGATGGGTAATGAAGTCTGCAGAGCTCAGCTCCTGACCCATGCAAACAGTACACACATGAATTGCACCCCCATTCTAGCTCTCTAGAAATCAGTCTGCAGACTGGGTATGCATTTTATATCCTCCAAGAATGTGCAACCGTCTCTCTTTTCTGATCCCAAGCCTGCAGCCTGCTTATCTATCTTTTCCTTATCACCGAAAAGTATGGAGATCTTATGAAGTGTGTATGGCTCGAGACATTAATTGATTACTTAATGTGGCTTAATCAGTTCATTAATCTCAGTTTTTAAAGGTTCAGACTTAGCCAGCAGCTGGGAAGCACTTTGCATTCTGGGAACTGAAATAGCAGAGCAGGGTGCCCAAGTTCTCAGGGTTTTTTTCCTGACCTGGGACCACAGCATGAAGCAGAAATAGACCTTCTACCCACCACCACACATCCAATGCAGAGTGAGTCTGTTTAAAATCAGGCCTGTGCAAAATAAGGGTGAGCCAGCTGCATCAGCAACCAAGGCAGCATTCTGGGCTCAAAAGGTTCGGCTTCAGCCTGCACCCACCAAGAAATCTCCCTAATCCACTTTCCTGAGATCCTTTGTCTTGCTTCCAAGCTGGAACTTATTGCAAAATTAGTGCTGCTCATGGCCTGTAAATTTTTCACAGCGACCACATGACACCCGCATCAAAATCCCATCCCATGTTATCTTCCCGTTTGATCCAGATTTCTTGTTTCCATGGAAAATCTGAATTAAATGATACCTGCAGAAATGATAAATCCTGATTAAGTGGGAAACGGGGTATGGGATACCATTTTTATGAGGATGAGCTCATGTGGACATTGTTAAAAAAAATTGAAAGGATCAACAGCACCAAATCCACACAAAAAAACTGCCATGCAGAAGTGCCCCAGTAGCACATCATGCGCACAATGCTCTATCCATGCTTGCTGTGGTGCCCAGTAGTGGTGGTTTTCAGGAACCTTGCCTGCTGCTCTTCTATCTTGGTAATTTTGAGGGAGGAAATTTGGTGGGGAAAGTGGCTACATAGCTGTGTGGTCCAAAACAGATGGATGCATTCCTGGCTATTGGAACCATTTAAGTGTAATGCTTGAAGTCCAGAAATCCACATTTTTAGATTCCACCCCATCACTAGACTACTGTATTTTGCCTTGTAAGCAGAACACCTTACTGAGGAGTCAGGCATCGTATAATGTTGGTGCCCTTTAGTAGTAGCAAATAATTCACAGTTATGGACTGTTGCCTCAGGGGTAGCATTTTATATACAAATGTGTGTTGGTTGTGTATATGTTGGGTGCAAAATTGGAAAGCCAATGTGGAGCACCTTTACTTCTTCAATCCTGAAAATAATTTGGTCACTGGGGAGGCGAGATCTGAGTGTCTACCATTTTGAGCAATCCTGTAGTACAGAATGGCAAGTTACTGTACAGAAGGAGGTCATGGGTGTAAATACAAATGAGCATAAGAGATCTGTAAATAAAACTTAGCCTGCAGATGAAATGATAGTTACCATCATTGCAGGCATAACATTTTGAATAAAGTCCCAGAAATAGTAAATGGGAGTTAGAAACTTGGCAGAATTATTACTATAGAAAGAGGAGTTGAGGTTTCCCCGTGAAAAGAATGTGGCCTTCCATTTGTTGAATACACTGATAGCAAACCTGCCTGGTTAGATTCATGAGAGGACGTTACAAACTGACATGTTTTAAACTGCCAGCGAGTCTCCAATTATTAATAAACATTCCACTGGGTATTTAGCTGCAGAAACTAAACTTACTTTTTAGCCCTGTTGAAAAATGCATAGTTTGCAGTACACTGCTTTCGAAATGTAGAATAACTTTTCTTGACACCTTATTATCAGTAGAATTAAGATGTTACCATTTATTTTCCTAAATGGCCTGATTTGTGATTGTGTGGGCTGTTGAAGGGAGCATCTGTGTCAGTGGAAAGCTTGGTTTGAGGCAAAGTTAGGTGTGTGTTTTTTAAAAGGGGGAAATGAGCAGTGTATTCTGGGATTTTATGACATCAATCAAATGGAACCATCGGTATGACTTCTCATCCCCATACAGGGTAGAAGTACTGCAGGAACTTTTCATATCCCATCCCTAAATATGCAACAGCAGCTATATGCACCAGGCTGTGTTGGGAGGCCAAGGAACTACAGTCAGAGATGAAGTATGAGGTGTGCAGATCTGGATTTGAAGGCCAAACATCTGGGTAGCAAGCAGCTTAGCCCAAGAAAGAATTACCCAGGCCAAAACTTTGTGGCATGAACTATACTATTACAGAGGCTGAACCCATAATTCTGACCAGAACTCTGTTTGTTTTTGGAGAGAGTTTATGCTTAATAATAATAATTCCACTTTTTTCAGAACCAGGGATTGAAGGATGTGTCTGTTTCTGTCAGCTACACTCAAGAGTTCAGATAAATGTGAATTTTGAAGATGGCTGTGTTTTAGTTCCAATATTGTTTTGGAAAGTGCGAATTTGATAAATTTGACTTTAGATGCAAACAGAATAAAATTTTCTCCCCGTATTATATCTGAGATTGACCTGCCTCATAGAGTTATTAGAAGGATCAAATGGAAGGTAGGAAGAAGTCACCTATGCTGCCTTGAGTTACTTGGGGGGGGGGAGGAGAAATGAAATAAATTCTCTCAACTTTTCTTTTCTTAAAAAAACGTAAACAAAAAACCTTCTTTCCCTTTTCCATTTGAGTAAAACTGATTGAAATTTGGTAGGGTTGCCAGCAGCCGGTGTCGGGAGCCAGACTTATGGAATGACCTGCCAGTTGGCCAACCCTGGCTCTCCTGGCATTCATTCACATCCACCTTTCTGGGGTGGTTTTTGATTCCTGAAAGTCTTGTTAGAATTTTTTGAAGACTTGTTCTGAAACATACAAACTTCCTCCTTGGTAGGAAAGTTATTTGATTGATTGATTGATTGATTGATTGATTGTTGAATTTATATCATTAGCAAAGCTGAGACGCTTTTGAAAAAAATAATTCCCAGAGTCACTTGCAAAGTCAGAGAGTCACTTGAATGTATTTTGTTAGGGGTAACTCTTTGAGTTTGTGAGCTCCTTCTGCTGGCTAGTGTGGATGTACCAGATGGACTTCCATGCTGCTACATTAATTTTAATGGGGTAGCCTTGAAAGACGGGCGGTTGCCTACGTCTGCCAAATTGTATGGGTTTCATATGCTTTAGAAGAAATATTAGGGCTTTAATTGAGGGCCAGGCAGGACGAGAGAGGAATAATCACTCTAGGGCATTGGGCAAGAGAAGGAGGAGGATGTGAAGTGGCAATGAAAGTGTCCACTAATATAAAACAGTTTTATATCTCCTTTTAACACAACACACATACAAAACTGCATTCTTTATGCTGACATCAGCTGCCTTGTGTTAGAAAGTACTAACCAGTTGCAGCTTTTAAAAAATGAAAAAGAGAAGGGGTTTTAATTTCTAAAGCAAACATGCCAAACAGAAGCGTTTTTTATTTTCTTTTTAAACTGCAAAAACAGTATAGTTGACCATACAGAGGTATATCTCACAAGGTTCCCCTAAGACATAACCAAAGAACCCAAAAGATTCTTTAGCAACGTGGACACTGATTGCGCCAATAAGCCATTCATAGCTCAATCTTAAATATATTTGCCCTATACTGTAGTAGGTTCAGGCTGTAGTTATAAATAAACATGCCTAGGATCGTGGTGGTAAGTCTTATGATGCGGAAGTACATATTGGCTGCAATTCAGTACATCCTTTAATTTTTGTAAGGCGTAGTGAAGATCTTAGAGCAGCTTCCTGGTGCATCGTGAGAGATGACCCTAGTATTTGGGGCTTTGACAAAAGTGCACCCATTAGTTCTTCCCAAGTCCTGAATACAAACAAGTAATTTCAGTTAAGGACTATGGTGTAACAGCTTTACACACAGGTTTTTTTTCTAGCTCCAGTGTGGACATAATTGATTGTGCTTCCAAATGCTACCTATACACACAGCAAAATAGACTCTTGTGCAGTGTTTTGGAGAAGATTCACCAAAAAGTTGAAATTCATTGTTAGAGACATTCAATATTAAACTACGCAAACAAAACCCAAAAACCTTGGTCTTTTGAGCTCATAGGTTTTACCAAGTTCATAATTCCCAGAGGACTAGATTTTTTTAAAAAATAACAACATATGGTCTAAAACTCAAGGGGAATCAACCCTGCGCTGGACCTTTAAAACTTCCCAGGTGATGATCATACGTGATGTTTGCTTAGTGGTGTCACTGAAGCTCATACCAGATTGTTTGGGTGACAAATTTGGCTACCTCCATAATGCTTGGATGTGTTCTGAACTGAATACCTATTCACAGGGAAGATATTCTCTGGTTCAGGATGCAAAATGTGATTCTGAGTACACGTGGTCACTACTTTAGAAGTTCAACACCAGTTGCTATACACATACACTTTCTAATCTTAACCCTGTACTCTCTGTGGATCTCTGTGAAGTGCATGAAAGGGCTATAGGATCAAGCATCCTTTGGTTCACTTCCCCGCTCCTCCACATGCAGCCGCTGGGTGACCTTGGGCTAATCACACTTCTCTGAAGTCTCTCAGCCTCACTCACCTCACAGAGTGTTTGTTGTTGGGGAGGAAGGGAAAAGGAGATTGTTAGCCGCTTTGAGACGCCTTGGGGTAGTGATAAAGCGCAATATCAAATCCAAACTCTTCTCTTCTTCTTCTCCAGAAATTGTTCAACTCTGAGCTCCCATCCTGCCTGACCATTGGCCATGATCTTCTATCTCTTCTCTCTTTGGGTCCATTCTCCCAGTTAGCATTTCACATTTGTTCCTTGTCTGGACCCCAAGCCCCTCTCTTGTTTCTCAGTGTGTTTGTTTTGGCATAGGTGGTAATTGAGTTTCCAAGTGGTGCAATAGGAAGATGTGTGTGTGTGTTGGATTATCGGTGTGGAAATATCAATATTACAAGCATTCAAATTATTTATGAAGAACAGACAATATTTGTCTGGAACACTTTCCAAGAAAGTTCATAATTACAAATTGATTCCAAATTGAGACAAGCTAAGTTTGGTGCATGTGTGAGATTGTTATAGAGAGAGAACTTTTTATGCTCTTGTGTTGTATGCATATTAAGTTGTGGCCTTTTGGTAAAGGGTGATATCTGAATTTCAGTATCTTTTTTATTTTATTTTCCTGCATGGAAGTTAAGAAGTTGTGAAATAAAATGTAACTACGAGCTTGAATATATCTTCCTTCTTTGTCGATGCTGGGACTTCTATTCTGCAGTCTATTACGGCCATATCATTAATATGTATTACATCAGTTCTGGACAGATCCTTCACCATTGCTTATCTCTTTAAGAAAAGACCTGTTGGCATATCCTTTTAAGTTCAGCAAAACCTACACCAGCCCATGGTCTTCTGCAAGCAATACAGATTTTAAGTCTGATTGGCAGGAGAAACCCTGGGGCTGCCCACTAAAGATGGTCATTATCCTTTTTATTAAACAGGTGTTGGAATGAATTGGTCTTTTTAATTGTAATGCAGATTTACAGTGCATTAGGCAATCCATTTTTCAATTTAGTGTACTGCCTCTGATAAATTAACAGATGTCGATTGATTCCCCCCCTCTTCCTCTCCCCCTCCCCTCCCCCGACTTTGGTCCCCGTGTTTACACCTGACAGCCAGTGCTTTATAGTTGAGCAGTTATTTGAAGTTATAAACATTATAATTAGCAATTTTTTAATTAGGCTGACAATTAACAGGAGATTTGCAAAGCTGCTAATTTGACATGTCATACTCTCCGCAGTGTTTGTTAACCACCACTTGAGTGAATTCAATTGAATAGAACCAGTGGGGAGAAAATATTTGATCTCAAGTCAACCCTTTTCTCCCACTTGTGGGCGATGGTGGTTGGGTTTTTGTTTTGATTTTTTTGGCATTCGGGGGTGGAGGTGGGAAGAAAACTTTAGTGGAATGTGATGAATTGACAAGGACCAACAACCCATCCTGCACTATCTTGAAAGTACAGTGAAGTGTGCCATAAGTAACATGCTTTAAAATATGTATGCCAGGAGAGTGTAAAACAACCCAGGGCTCCAGAGCTTCTCTTAGTGGTAGCTCTGAAAGGCAAAATTCAGCAGAGACAGATTTAGGGGGAGTGTGACCCGTTCAGGGGTGCTGGGTGCAGAGCCTTGGAAGATAGCCACAACTATTATGTAGAATGGAAGGCAAGAGGCAGGGGGCGTCAAATTTTGGTGTCACACAGGGCACCGCTGAAATTTGAGACCCTAGGATCTGTATTCAGAATTGTGCGACTCAAAGCTCCCTGCCCAAGTTCATTACAAACCGAGCCCTAACCCTACCCTAGTTCAGACCCAGTTCATTATTGCTATTAATTACCCACCCTTCACCCCCAGGTCCCAGGGCAGGTTACAACATTAAAACACAATACAGTGGTACCTCAGGTTAAGTACTTAATTTGTTCTGGAGGTCGATTCTTAACCTGAAACTGTTCTTAACCTGAAGCACCACTTTAGCTAATGGGGCCTCCTGCTGCCGCTGTGCCGCCGGAGCATGATTTCTGTTCTCATCCTGAAGCAAAGTTCTTAACCCGAGGTACTATTTCTGGGTTAGCAGAGTCTGTAACCTGAAGCGTATGTAACCCAAGGTACCACTGTATTAAAAACAGTTGAAACTAATTTGCAGTCATAAAAATAAGGGGGATCCTAAGAATATACACCTCAGGTGTCAAAAGCCAATGTAAACAGGGACATGTTCAACATCACCAAAAGCTACACAATTAAAGTACCAGACCACACCTCAGTGGGGGAGAAGGTCTGCAGCTTAGCGGCTCACCCCTCTCCTAGGCTGCCACCCCCCCCCCCAAGCTTCTGAGAGTGGGGGAGCTATCAAGAGGGCCCACTCTGCTGATTTCAGCACCTGAGACGGTCTGCCGGGAAGGAGCCGCACTCATGGGCCATCTTTGCCATTGTTGCTTTCTTTTCTTGCCTATATAAGGCACTGGCTGAAGCTCTAATGGGGAAGCTTGACTGGGTGGCATGGAGTCACTAAACTTGTCTTACTGGGACAGAGAGAGCAGTGGGGAGGTCAGTGTAGTGCAAACATAGTGGCAGGGTCCATTCCGCTGGTGCATGTTAACCAAACCAGCCACCTTGCCACCTGTCTCCTCCTCCTCCTTCCTTTTGTTCATTTTCATTGCATTTTTAACCCAAGGCATTGCAAATGTGCTCCTGTAGGTGCTTTAAAAAACCCAACCCTCTTTTTATTCTCCAAGGAAATGGGTTGGAGCTTGTGGTATGTGTTTTAATACGTAGATGATGTTCCAAAATCTGGAATTCCTATCGGACGACAAATGAAACTGAGCCAGAGGGATATCAAAATGCTGAAACCATAACAGAGCAGAAAGGGGAGGATCTGCTCATTTCCACACTTAATTCTGGAGTCACAATGCAGTTTGTTTAGTAACACAGACCAGCTACAACTTTGTTTTCCTTTCTATCATAATGAAGACACAAAGGCCCACTTAAGAGTAAATGTGGAATCGATAGCAAATGAGTTGTAATTCTGTGTGAGCATTAGCAAGTTGCTGTTTAAGGTTTTCAAGTCCAAAATAGGCCTAATTTGTTAGATGTTCCTGAGTTTTCACCCAGTGCATATTTGAAATCAAACCTCATTGGTCAGGGTTAGGATTTGAGCTTTTTTAAAAAATAAAAAGTTGATAGCCTGACAAATCGGAATCTGAGTTAGCAATCCTTGACTGCACCAAGGATCTTGCTCTGCATCGCTCAGCACAAATACGAAAATGATGTGGTGGTCCATTTTTTTTCTCTCTTTTTTCACTGAAAAATTAGTAGATCCATTCCAAAGTGGGATGTTTCTGCATCTCTCAAAAGTCAACTTCATTCTTGGAGGCCTCAATATAGTCTACAAATAACTTATCCAGAGCAATCCAATCCCCTCAAGTATAGTCAGGTTCCCCCCAAAAAAGTTGGTGCTGCGCTGGTGAAGCTTCAAGGTCTTCACGAGTATGGAGGACATGCAGCTGGGTGCGTGGGGGCCATGGATTTGGGTTGTGTGTCATCCTGGGGGGTGAATGTGCTTCTTGCAAAATCTGTGGTTGCTGTGGCCCTTTCCCTTTTCAGAATAATCATGAAATGGCAATGTAGTTAGATAGATAGATAGATAGATAGATAGATATAGATACAGATACACATACATACATACACACACACACACACACATACACACACAGTGGTACCTCAGGTTAGGAACTTAATTCGTTCTTGAGGTCTGTTCTTAACCTGAAACTGTTCTTAACCTGAAGCACCACTTTAGGTAATGGGGCCTCCTGCTGCTGCCGCGCCGCTGCTGCATAGTTTCTGTTCTCATCCTGAAGCAAAGTTCTTAACCCGACAGTGGCATAGCGTGGGGGTGCAGGGGGGGCCGGCCGCACCGGGCGCAACATCTGGGGGTTAGGGTTAGGGGGCGCAAATCCATGGGTTAGGGGGCGCAAATCCATGGGTTAGGGGGCGCAATTTACTTGCCTTGCCCCGGGTGTTGACAACCCACGCTACGCCACTGTAACCCGAGGTACTATTTCTGGGTTAGCGGAGTCTGTAACCGGAAGCGTATGTAACCTGAAGTGTATGTAACCCAAGGTACCACTGTATATAACACACAACATCATTGTTTCTTTACCTGGTATGGGAGGACTTCCAAAAGCTTGAGGTTGTGCATGTGAACATTTGAGATGGGGGGGGGGGGGGAACGACCACAACTATTGTTCTCCTAGTAACAACAAGATGCCTATGGGAACACTATAAGCAGGACTTTAGTGCACACCAGTGCTTTCCTGAGTTGTGCTGCTCAGCAACTGGGTTGTGTGTCATCCTGCCTCAGAAAACAAAGGAAGAACATCCAACTCTACAATTCTATTCTTCTTTGTGGCCTCCTGTGCTGAAGACCACCACCCGTAGCTAGCTGCATTCTGATCTCACATTACCTGTTGAATGGGTTCTGATGTTGTTGATTGCTATCCATGCCTTCTCACTGGGATTGGGAACATTATTTGTTGACACGTGTATCCCACCCTTCCTCTGAGAAGCTCAGGGTAGCATATGTTAAAGTGCCCCATTTTATTTCCTGATGAAATTAGGCTGAGAGAAGGAGTGTTGCCAGCTCAAGGTCAACTCAGCTTTGTGGCTGAGTGGGGATCTGAACCCAGCTCTCCCCAGTCCAAACCTAATACTGCACTGACTGTTACCCCTAAAATGCTGACCCCAGCATCATAAAGAGAGAGAGAGCAGTAGCAGCACTAACCAATAGCCCGGAAAGGCATGTAAGCCACACTTTAATTGAGGGGAAACTGTTTATTTTGAGCTGTTTGTTTTAAGCGCAGGAGGATTCCTAATGGAGCCATCAGACCTCGCTCATTGGCTAATAGTTTAATTAGGCCCATCTGGTGGAGGCTGTGGAGAGAACTGTCCCAGCTCTGATATTGGCAGAGAGGTAATTTGTCATTCCTTGGCCCCGGTGACTGGCACGCCAACGTCCTCAAAGCCAAACAGAAGCTGCGCAATCTGTCTCACATGAGAATAGCTGAGAGCGATTGTGGAGGCATTCTGAGCCGTTCACCTTGGCGCACCTGAGGAGAAACGGCACACTTCCCGTTTTGTACCCTTGAGATAACCTCTGCGCAGAAGTCAGTTGCGAGTTTGTGAAAGTCAGGTCAATCTTGCCTTCGTCAGCCAAACTGTAATAATGAAAATCTTTTTTTTCCAGAGAAGAATAAAAGAAGGGAGGGGGGTGGAGAAAGAAAACCATTTAAATGGTAATAATGTCCTCTATCAGTGTCTTGTAGAATATCCTGGCTTCTCACTTTAGGTACCAGAGAAGAGATCTGATGTAGCTCTGAGGAACCTTTCCTCAGTTTTTATGCTGTTGTTGACCAGTGAAGGCAAAATGGGTTGAGAATTTGTTGACACTGAGCAAGGTCATAGCATACATTTAAAGCACTCTTATACCACTTGACCAGTCATGGCTCTCTCCTGTCCCCACCATGAGTAGAATTTTATTCATAATTTTCTGTTCCTTTTTTTTTTTTTACATTCAATCAGTACACCCATACTTCCCTTCCCTCCCCCCCCATTGTTCATTTTACCATAATTATCAATTACTACTGCATATTATAATTACTTCCTATTTCCCCCCCTTTCTCATTATATCTTTACTTAATTTGGACGGCTGAATTTACTCTAACCCTGCTAATGTTTTAACCTGTTTACAATGGATCTTCAAATATTCTACAAGCATTTTCCAATCTTCCAACCTTCCAATCTTGAAGACTCTTTCTTCCTGTTCCCTTATTCGATTAGTTAGGTTTGCTAATTCTACATATTCCATCAATTTTGTCTGCCACTCCCCCACCATGAATAGAATAGTGTAGTGGCAAAATACAGAAATGAAGGGCCCTTTCATGATAGTCTCAGCCATGCCCCTCACAGCCACACCCCTTAGAAGATTAGTCAATAATCTTGTAATTAGGCAATAAAAATAACTGGGCAGCAATCACTGCAGATCTCCATGTATTGACTGTTTTCTACACATGCACATGGGCAGATTTGAGGTGCTCCAATATCTTCTTTCAGAGGGCGTTAAGTTACATTTTCCTTGAAGTTCCATTGTGCATATCAAAACTTACACATCATTCTCTTCAAACCAAAGCACCTTGTGTTTGGGGTGTGCTTCTCACACACCTTCTCCAGATTGACCCTAGGAGCCAATCCTCAATGGCTGACTCAACTCCTTTCACTCTGATTGGCTCCAATCAGCACAAAGGGTGGGAAGACTCAGTGACTAAAAGGCTCCCCTTTCATGCTGAGTGGGTGGCTTGAGGTCTCTGGGGACATAGACCCTGCCACAGAAATAGTGATAGGTCTTCTGCCCATGACCCTGGATCACTACATTTCTGTTCTCTCCCCTAAAGAATCCTGGGAACTGTATGCTCGGTATTGCAGCTCTGTGAGGAGTCTCCTAACAATTCTCAGCACTCTTAACAAGCTGCAGTTCCTAGGATTCTTTAGGAGAAGTGGTGTAAGTGTGCTTCATATGTATGGTGTAGATGTGACCCAAGTCTGTGGTTTGTTCAATGTCTGGAGAAGCGAGTGCCTGGAAATTCTGTGTATGCTGATTTGGCGTCTATGATGAAAGACAAGTGGCATATAAATGTAATAACAGAAACACCTGTATCTTCATGACAACAGAGAGCTGCTTATGTTCAGCCTTCATTTTTCTGAAATCGCAATGGTTGCCTTCAGAATATTCCTGTGAACCTACTTTTGGGAGGCTTAGTTAAGCATTTTGATAGCTAGGCTTCGGGAATCTTGCTTGACTGCATAAAACATTTTATGTCTGTTTATCCTGCAGTGTGTGTATGTGTGTGTATATATATATATATATATATATATATATATATATATATATATATGAGACACCATTTCTTCTTTGGTTCATGCTAATATGACCATCTCCCCCCCTTCCCCCCCCCTAAAAATGAAACTCCCTAAAGGAGCTAACTTGTCAAATATTTCATCAACTTTTTTTTAAGGCACATAATGTGGATGCTGACTATACTGAAAGCAAGCACAAATCCCAGCCAATGCAAACGTAGCGTTTTCCACTACAAATGACACTTAGTGAGTATGAGTGGCCCCAGGGGAAAGATCGCAAGCCTTAGAAGAAGAAAAAAACCCAGAAAGAAGGAAAGAGATAGTCAATAAATCATTGCCTTTTAGAGATGTCATCTACCTATCCTATAAAAGTAGGTAGAGTCATTGAATATTTGCAGGGATATATTGATGCACAGGGATATAGGAAGCTGGCTTACACCGAGTCAGAGCAATGGTCCATCTCAGCGGTGGCTGGTGCCCATCAGGGCTGATGGGGCAGAATTCAGGTAGCCCAAACAGTAGGCAGAGCCCAAGTCAGTGGAGCAAACTAATTCCAGTTTTGTCCCCATTTTCCGGCTGCTGAGTTCTGTAAGGGGCAACACATAGACTACAGAAGAGGAAGCTGAGAAGTAATGCTGTCCCTGGGGCTGGATGAGGGCAGACTGGAGTTAGTGGAGCAGTTCTCTATTTGCCCTAATGGACCAGCACAAATGTATGGTGAGTGAACCATACATTTAAAGCACATTCCCCACCACCATCACCAAAGAATCCCAGGAACCATAGCTTAAGGGTGCAGGGAATTGTAGCTCTGTGATGGGTAAACTACAGTTCCCAGGATTATTGGGAATGTATGGCATCTACTCGGACAAAGCACAGTCATACCTTGGTTTTCAAACAACTTAGTTCTCGGACATTTTGGCTCCCGAACGCCGCAAACCCAGAAGTGAGTGTTCCGGTTTGCAAACTATTTTTGGAAGCCAAACATCCAACAGGGCTTCCACAGCTTCTGATTGGCTGCAGGAGCTTCCTGCAGCCAATCAGAAGCTGCGCTTTGGTTTCTGAGCAGTTTGGAAGTTGAACAGACTTCCAGAACGGATTCCGTTCAACTTCTGAGGTACGACTGTAATGGCATTTCCTTCTAATTATGAGTGGTAGATTTGGCTGTTAGAGTTCAAATTATAAATATTACATTGCCACAAAAAGCGCTTATATGCAGGTAATCGTGCATAGATGAGTAAAAATAAGACTACCAGTATCAGAATGCCTTTATAGAAATCTAAAGTGCAGTCTGATTTTGAATAGTCTGTGATTTTTTTCACATCTCAAGAAAGGCATTGTAAGAGCTGGGAAAGGTGTGGAGAATGGCAACAAAAATTATCTGAATGTATTCAGAGCTCTTTAGTTTAGGACAAATGGTGGCTGGAGGCGTGAGAGGGGGCTTTTGAATATTATGGTGTCATCCAGTGCAGCTGACTCAACAGGTGATTCAACATAGAAAAAAACCATAATTAAGAACTAATTAAACATTGTTAGGAGTAAATATGCATATGGAATCTATTAAAACCATACAAATAATGACAAAATAAAAATCAGCACAGCACCAGTCCTATTAAAAGCAGCCAGTTCCCAAAAGCCTGTTGGAACAAGAAAGTCTTCACCTGCCAGCAGGAGGACAGCAAGGAGGGAGCCAGTCTAGTTTCTCTAGGGAGAGAGTTCCAAAGTCTGGGGGCAGCCACTAATAAGTCCCTCTCCTGCATCCCGCCTATGAGGGTGGCAGATTTATATGAGGGACTTGTGGGGAAAATCTGCAGCCAAAACGACAATTTATGTTTACTGTAGAAGTGTATAAATGGGTTAAGACTCAGAGAGCAGAATTCCTAGAGAAGACACCTCTGTGATGTCATTTCCCATAATTTATGTGGCAGGAAACTGAGAAAAGGATTTTAATCCTTAGCATTTCCTCTTTGCCCCAGATCACTCTCTCTTTTGTTTGTGTGCTGATGGAGATGGACTTGTCATTTACTCTCTCCTGAGAACAAATGCCATCTTAGTAATTTTAGTATGTAGAAAGTAACTTGTATTCTTCGCCGTACAGTGGTACCTCGGTTTACAAACTTAATCCATTCTGGAAGTCCGTTCTTAAACCGAAACCATTCTTAAACCGAGGTGTACTTTCCCTAATGAAGCCTCCCACTGCCAGTGCCCTTCCACCATTCGGATTCCATTCTTAGACCGAGGTAAAGTTTGCAAACCAGGACACTACTTCCGGTTTTGCAGAGTTCATAAACCGAATAGTTCGTAAACAGGGTTGTTCTTAAACCGAGGTACCACTGTAGTTTGCTGAATCCTGGCAAGACTTACAGGTGAGTAATTTTTATATTTTCTTAGGCTTACTACACAGTTTGTTTCCTGATTATTTTTGTAGGAGGGAAAGAGGATGGCCCCAGCCTGATGGGGCTGTCTGGATAAGTGTATTTAGGGCTAAGCAGCCTAGTCTCTAGTTTCCATTTTAATTCTGCAAAGCGGTTGTAATATTTTAACAAAGGCTAAAGTTCCAAATCTCACTCACATGAGACTGGGGAAATAAATTAAGTTTAATATATCATCCCCTACTTATCAAAATCCATCCAATAGGGATACAGTTTTCCAGATAGCATGGACCTAAGCCATGTGCTGCGTTCACTAGTTTTTACTCACAGTAGACCCACTGAAATTACTGGACCTATGCTAGCCATTCTTTGTGTTTAGAGGTGGCATGCCTCTGAATTTCAGCTGCTAGAGAGGGGTGGGAACAGTGACCTCCACTGCTTGCTTGTAGACTTCATAGAAGCATCTGTCTGCTTATTGTTGGTAATGGGATGCTGGCCTCAGTGGCGTAGCGTGGGAGGTGCAGGGGGGGCCAGCCGCACCGGGCACAACATTTGGGGGGGGCCGCGCTCACACTCGCAGCTCTCTGCCCCTACCTGGCTCACTCACTCACTCTCTCTCTCACTGCAGTGCTGGCTGTGCGAATCCGATCCGAGCTGCCGGGTCGCCACCCACTGTGGAGGGGGAGGGTGCCAGGCGTGCGTTGCGGAGCGGAGCGGAGAGAGAGCGAGGGAGGGACTATCTGGGGGAGGGACAGTGCAGCGGCCACCCAGCGCAGCGCTGAGCGTGGGAGAGAACCACATCCGACCAGCCCAGGCAGCAGCAAGAAGAAGCTGGCAGCGGCAGCAGGTTAGGGGCGCAAATTACTTGCCTTGCCCCGGGTTAGGGGGCACAAATTATTTGCCTTGCCCCGGGTGCTGACAACCCACGCTACGCCGCTGGCTGGCCTTAGGTGAACTTTGGGTCTGGTTTTCATTGGCTGAGAGGCAAATGTTCAACTAAAATTCTTTTAAGCTGCCAGAAATGTTTGGGGGTTTGAGAGGTAAGACGAGCACCCAAGAGCAGTGGCCATCAGTTTTAACATTTATTGTGTTTTGGCAGTTATCTCTGCTGGAAAATCCTCTAGTCGTGTGTGGATCAATTAATGGTACTCCTCCAAGGCTTTTCTGCTCATTTGGAATTTAATTATGCTACCAACACAACAAAGCCCTTATCCAACGATGACTGGACACAGTGCCGGTTCCTGTCCCCCGAAGAAGTGGGTTCTCCCACACACCCCTTAATACCTCAAACAACAACACACCAGGTAGAACTTGCCATGCCGATGAGTAGGAACGGTTCAATCTTTGTGGACGCCTCAGGATCCTTAGATGACATTCAGGTGGAGGATTGAAAGACAGATACAGCGAGGGGACACCATGCCAGGGAAACAAAACTCACTAAGCTAGTCCCTACCACAAATGATCTTAACAGCCCACTCCACCTCTACAAAAACATTCATTCCATTATCCTAAAGAACAAACGGAGGAGTCTACCGTTATTCCCCTCACTTCCACATCTTATCGTGGAATGTGGCGGGCTGGCTGTCTAAGCAGGGCGATGCTGATCTTCTGGATTTCCTCTCAAAATTCCAGATTATTTGTTTACAGGAGACCTGGTGCCTAGACTCTCATCTCCCTTACTTAGAGGGCTATGTGGCTTTTGCTACCCCTGCGAAAAAACTAAATAACCGTGGCCGACCTAGTGGCGGTCTGGTCACTTTTATTCCTATAGAGCAAGGGTACAAGGTGCGACAACTGCAGTGGATGAAGAGCAACAATTTTCAGATTTTACTTATCTCCAATAACACAGGAGGAGATTTTCTATGTTTCAACGTTTATATTCCCCCCGTGTGTACTTCCTCTCAGACAATACAAATCTGGGAAGATTTGGAGTCATGCTTGGAGAAGGCCAAAATAGAATTTCCTGACTGGAACATCCTGCTGGCAGGTGACTTTAATGCCAGGATAGGCAGCGACATCAACTCGTATGGCTCCAAAACCCAGTTTTTACCACAGGCAGACTGGTTTATCCCTTGGAGCTCTGATGAAAAGGTACTGAATAAGGCAGGTAAAATATTACTGGAGATTGCCTTTAAGCATAATTTGTACAACCTGCATGGTACTTACTTGGATAGAGCAGGAGGTTTCTTTTCTTTCATCGGCCCTCGTGGTGCAAGTGTGATTGACCATATCCTGGTCTCTCCAACAATTTTGGAGAGGGCACAGGGTCTCAGCACTTTCAACAGAACTGAGAGCGACCATCTCCCTAATGCAATCTCACTAACTCCCCTCGAATCTGGGGGATTACAGCATCTACATTGTGCAGACCCTCCTCAAGCACCGGCCCCACGCAGGCGTAAATGGAACAGCGAGCTGGAGCTTAAAATTAAACAACACCTGCACTCTCCAGATTTATTGGTTCTGAGAGACCAGTGTCTTTTACCTAACTTTGATCCTTTTTCACTATATCAGCGGATCTCAGAGTCTCTTTCCCCATTACTTATAAACACCAGGCCTCCCAAACAACATAACAAATTGGGGGTTTGGTTTGACAAAGACTGCCGGAAGCTAAGATCCCTGCTCAGGAAACAACAAAACAAGGTAAAACAGGAGAGGACTCTGTCATCTATGGTAAATTTCCACAGATGGTGCTCTTACTATAAAAACACCTTAAAACTCAAGAAATCCCTTTATAGGAAGGAACAATGGGAGGCACTTGATAAGGCGATTAAATTGCGAGACGATAGAAAATTTTGGGCAATAATAGCACAGGGAGTCTCATCCAAAGGAAAAATTGTAAACAACAGTATTTCATCTGATGTGTGGCTTCAACACTTTTCCCAGCTATACACACCTTCAAATACTGCTAATTCGAGTCCGTCCCTCCCATTGAAGAATGACCATCTAGCTAGTTGGGATCCTGTTACGGAATCAGAGTGCCTATAGCTAATTAAAACATTAAAAAATGGCAAAGCTCCTGGTGAGGATATGATCCCCCCTGAGGTATTTAAATCAAATGCCCAATGGTGGGCCATCTTTTTGGCCAAACTTTTTACGGCAATAAACAACACATGTAAAATTCCAGCAAATTGGAAACTAAGTGTGGTAGCCCCTATCTACAAGAAGGGAGATATTCAAGATCCAGCAAACTACCGCCCTGTAAGCCTTCTGGACATCGCATACAAACTTTATACCCGGTACTTATTAAACAAGTTGGTAGACTGGGCGGACCACACTAACCTGTTCAACCAGGAACAGGCAGGATTTAGAAAGGGCCACAATACGATAGGTCACTGTATGGTACTACAGACCCTGGTAGCTAAATATTCAAAAGTGTATAAGAGCAGACTCTTTGTGGCCTTTGTAGACTTGACATCTGCCTTTGACTCAATCTGTAGAGATAGACTATGGAAAAAATTATATGAAACAGACATTGATAGACGACTTTTAAAAATTCTCAGAGAGTTACACACAGATACTACAGTTAAAATCAGAACTGGGCCATCGGGAACTCTTACGGACCCACTGCCATTGGGGAAAGGGGTCAAACAGGGGTGCCTGCTAGCCCCATTTCTTTTTAACTTTTATATAAACGACATTGTCCAGTACATGGCAAAGTACAAGTCATCGGCTCCAGCCCTCGAAGGTAAACGTCTGAATATATTGTTATATGCCGATGACATGGCTTTAATGGCACTCACCCGAAGAGGCTTACGCAGCATGTTGGAGGGGATCGCAGCCTACTGTTCCCATAACTCACTAAAGATAAACTATGACAAAACAAAAATTGTGGTGTTCACTAGAGCTCGCCACACTTTTAGATGGTCTTTAGACGAACATGTGATTGAACAGTGCCCTTTTTTAAATATCTGGGTGTTACTTTCCAGGCTACATCTAGTTGGCTAGCCCACTTTAAGGCTGTAACCATCCTAACACGAAGAACAATTGGTGTCCTGCTTAGTTTCTTCCATACCCGGGGAGGACAATTGGTGATCCCGGCATTAAGAGCTTTTGTTGGGAAAGCTATTCCCCAGATGTTATATGGGGTAGAACTCTGGGGGTGGAACCAGAGGCTGTTGGAACGGCTTGAAATTTTGCAAAATTATTATCTCAAGAGGATTCTAGGCCTTCCTCAAGGAACCCCAGCAGCTTTCTTGAGGGTGGAGGTTGGATTACCCTCTGTGTCTGCCAGGGCCCACTTAAGATTCCTACGATTTTACATCAACCTTGCAAACACTTCAAACACCTTATTGGCCAAACAAGCCTTTGTATCTCTTCAAAAGAACACCACTTGGCGTCAAAACCTATCTGAGATCCTGGTTAGATACACCCTACCGGAGTTTAATACTCTCAAACTGTGGAGCCCGGACAAAGTTCGGGAATGGATCCTGGAGAGAGACGCCCTGTTAGACATCACAAAAATACAGAACCCAGGGTCCTCCCACTGGTTTCCGCGACTGAAAACAGTCAAAACCTGCGCCAATTACTTGGCGAATATCACCAATCCCACCCTTCGGAGAGCTTTCACCATGGCCCGTTTTCAAACCATTCCCACGGCCTATCTGTCAGGCAGATATGCAAAAATCCCAGTAGAGCAGCGTATATGTCCTTGTCATATGAGAACCAAAGAGGATCTCACACATTACATGTTGTATTGTCCCATCTATTCGACCTTCAGGGATGTGATGTTACAAACTATTCCCAAATCAATAGTCAACTCTGAGGACCAAGTAAAGTTTTTACTGGTGGACGCCGATCCACGGATTTCTCACGTGGTAGCGGTCTTTGTGGTGACGGCTATGAAAACTAGGGTATGGTTCCTGGATGAAATGGTGAGGTCCCTCCCATTGCTCTCCTAACCTGTTGCTGTATCTTCTTTCCTGAATGGTGGGGTTTTTTTGGGTAGTTTCCTTTGCTGGGATAGCATGGCATGAATTTTAGCTTATTTTATAATTTTATTGTTTATCTTTTTAATAATGTTTTATGGTATTTTGTGTAAAGGCATGGACCTCACAAATTCAATAAACTTGTTGTTGTTGAATTAATGGTACTAATGGGGGGCTCCAGTGCTGCGTTCAGTGTTTTCCTCCTGACACAAAGCCAAGTATTTGCCCGCCAGGATAGCCACTGAAGACAGATAACGGATGACCTTATTGTGTTTGTCATAAAACCAGTTGCTCCGGTGCAAGGGAGAGGGATCAAAATAATCTAGCTTCTTAGGGTGTGTGTCCCCTGCCCCACTTTCCTTATAAAAGGGATCTGAACGAAAAGCCAGAAATCTTCATTTTCCCACATAGGAAGGGGGAAATGCAATACATACAGAAAAAGCCTCAGACTATCCATTTATCTTTATGGGCAATGATATGGTTATTTATCTTTTTTAATTATACCTCAAAAGGATCAGGCAGAAGCAATAAATAAAACCGAGCAACAACAAAAAACGGAAATGACACACAGAGGGGAGAGGGGTTGGCTGCCCCCTCCATAGCCATTCCCACCCCACTGCAGGTTTTGGAAACAGATATGTGGCGCAGTAGGGCTTTTAGCACCCCCACTTTTTCTGCTTGATATATACAGAGCTGCTATATTTCTGGAATCAAGCAAAACACAGCTGCCGGCTGATTAAGGGTATACAGAAGATGGCAGGATAACATTAGTATGATGCATGGGCTGTTTCTCTGGGACCAGGCAGCTCCCATATTTAGTGCCAGACACACTCCGCACACAGTCACACCTGAGAACAGCAGAAATTATGGTGCCTTCTATGCTGAAGGGATGGTCCCTGTCTGGGAAGCTACAGTGTGGAAGGGAAGGGAAATAATTTTGTGTTATGTTTATTTTTACATCACAGAAACTGCAACTGCATACACACCGTGGCATGAAAAGCATGCTTCCCCGTCTAGAGAATCCTGGGAATTGTAGTTTAAGGGTGCTGCAACCTATAGCTAGGTGAGGGGTAAACCACAGTTCCCAAGATTCTTTGTAAGGGAGAATTATGCTTTAAATATACTGCATCTTTGATTGGAATTTTGCAGAAGAGAAACAATTTCTAGGGCAGTAATTTGAAATTCTTTTCATACATGTCTGTTTATCCGGCTCACACCCTGATAAAGCATGCATCTGAAATGTTAACAACAACAAAAACAACAACAACAACCTGTTGATTTAAATCTGACAAGTGGGGGTTGAAACATCCTGGCTCCTGGAAGATTAGACAATTGTGTGTCTGTGTGGCACATTTACATGTGATTCTCCACCCCACTTCCAGCATGAGTATGAATCTCTGCATCAGAAGCTGTCAAGCTGAAGCAGACCCCAGACACTCAGCAAAAGGGGAAGGAGAGTTGTGATCTGGGGGGATTATTATTATAATTATTCATTTATTAATGGCTTCTTCTTCGGTGTTTTGCTCCCTTGCAAGAAGCTCACAAAGCGACTTACAGCAAGATATTTAAAATCTCGTGTTTAAAAAAAATCAACCCAAATAAAAGCCACCTATAAAACATGAGCAATAAAACATGAAAATGCATTAGAGTCAGGATCAAGACAGAACACAGTGGGGTAAAGTTTTGATCTGGATACAAGTGTGAAGGGAAACAGGAAACAACTGTGGAATTGGAGTGAGTGGGATGAGATTATGCTTCTTTAAGTCTTTTTATATTGCTGTTCAGTATTGTTTGTTTTTACTGTTCCCTCTCTTTTTCCAGCACCAAATATTGACTTTCTGCACTGACTATCCAGTGTGGCTGCTTAGGATAGGGACAGTGTGGTGCAGTGGTTAGATTCTCAGACCATGGTTCAAATCTCCACTCAGCCATCAAGCTCACTAAGTGAACTTGGGCCAGTCTCAGTCTTACAGGGTTGTTTTGAGGATTAAATGAGGACTACCTCCGCACATGTAGGGACGCGGGTGGTGCTGTGGGTTAAACCACAAAGCCTAGGACTTGCCGATCAGAAGGTCGGCGGTTCGAATCCCCGCGACAGGGTGAGCTTCCGTTGCTCGGTCCCTGCTCCTGCCAACCTAGCAGTTTGAAAGCACAAAGTGCAAGTAGATAAATAGGTACCACTCCAGCGAGAAGGTAAACGGCGTTTCCGTGCGCTGCTCTGGTTCGCCAGAAGCGGCTTAGTCATGCTGGCCACATGACCCGGGAGCTGTACGCCGGCTCCCTTGGCCAATAAAGCGAGATGAGCACCGCAACCCCAGAGTCGGCCACAACTGGACCTAATGGTCAGCGGTCCCTTTACCTTTACCTCCCCACACAAGCCTCATCCACATGCCTGGATTTAAGGTGGACACTACACAGTTACCCACTTGAGTGAATTTGGACTCCCATTGAGAGAGGCATTTATGGTGCTGCAGTTTAATTTTGGGAAAAGAAAATAAGGCACCAGGGAACTTGAACCAGGGAGTCAGGTGGCAGCGCACAGGGACCTTATTCTATGCAGTGCCAGAACAGCTCTCAAGAATTACCATCCAATCCCTGAGCTTTTCAGCTTGCCCAGGAACATGTGACTTATGGAACCAATAGAGACCTGGCTGGTCCTATACAACTCTTGCTCCAAACTATACTCCTTATTGTGACGATGGAGTAACATCTTTTATATATATATAATTTTTTATTGATTTTAACATATCATTTTCAACAATAATTAAACAAACTTTTACATCTTGTACAAGTTTTTGACTTCCATCAATATCATCTGAAAACTTTCCCATCTAATCACGTAGTATACATTTCTTATTTTCCCTATTACATTTAAGTCTTATAACTAATATATCTATTCTTTTTCTAATTTATAATGTTTCATATATTTCTCCTTACAAAACTTATTGTAGTCCTACTAGCATAATTTGTTGATTACAGTTGCTCTTCAAATAGTTCATATATTTCTTCCAATCTTCTCTAAATCACAGGTTTCGAATTCTTCCTGTCATTTTGTCCAATTCTGCGTAGTCCATTAATTTTGTCTTCCATTCTTCTTTTGTTGGAATTTCTTCTTGCTTCCATTTCTGGGCTAACAATACTCTTTCCGCTGTTGACGATGGAGTAACATCAAAGACTTCCCTCTCCCCTCTGACCTCTTTGCCCTCGTCTGCTCATTTGGCCCCAGCCCTGATAGCCAAACAATTCCATGTTTGTGCTGGCTAGAGAATGCCACTGAACAGAATCTCCAAGGGCGAGAGATGCTGCGTCTTGAATGAGGTGTGTTCGCAGTGCTGTGCCACATTCGGCACCCTGTCTCCAAAATATGTGACATAGTTGTCGCAAGCAAACATTGTGGAGAAAAGACAGTGTTGAATGGTGTCTCATCACTCCTAGCTACACATTATGGACAAGGGAGGTCTGACACCTTCAGCATCATGTCAAGATCTACCCTGAGTGTTCATGCTGGTATTTGGACCAGAGAAACTGAATCTTTTGGTGACAGTTTTTGGAAGGCCTGGTGCATTTCTGTGTTCTTCTTGACAATCTACAACACGTGTGTGTGTGTGTGTGTGTGTGTGTGTACTGTCCAAAAGAAGACACCTGTATTTCTTCCCTTCCCTCAGTCCCAAAGTCTTGTTAGGAACTTTCCATGATAGATGCAGGTGGCTAAAAACAGTGTGTGTTTATGTGTAACATACAAGCAAGTGCATAATTTTTTTGCTGTAAGCAAGATGCTAAGGGAGAGCAAAACCCTGATCGAAGCAGCCAGCTTAGTTACAGTGACAGAGTGCTGCTCACAGTACAGTAAATCAGGGGCAGAACAGCTTGGCAAACTTGCAAGCATGCTGCAGATTGAGCAAAGCCCTGGAGAAATACTTCCTGCATTTAAAAATTATGCCTTGGACATACCTGTTATATATGGGGAATTTGGTGATATATCCTTGCTGTCACCTGCAAAATGCATTGTGGCAAACACATTATTTTTATTAGATATTTTTTGTTTTCTGAGTCTCTGAATTCTTGATCTCTAATTATGCCTACATACCATAAACCTAAAATAGATTTTGTAATATTTCCAGTTGCGCACAGCAATTGTAAGACACTAATTCAGTAGGAATTGTGAGCTACCAAGCCTATTTCTTTTAAAACGTGTAATGTTAGAGGAATTGTATTTCAACTAATGAACAAACAAGTAGGAGTGCATATTGGAGTAATATGATTTTTTTTGTTTAGTTTTGCTTGCGCATTTGTATTTAAGCACACAACTAAATTTACTGATTGGCTCTGATTTTGTATCGAGAGAAATTCCCCTTTTCTCCATCACTGCCTAGTGACGTAACTATTACTTGTTTCTTGTCAACAAATCACCATCTGAAGCTATAATTTGTTGTTGGCTTATGGACCTTGGCATTGCTCCATCTAAGATGATCACCAAGCTGTGTACATGAAGCAAGTATAGCTGGGGGGAAACCCCAAACTTTGGAGGAACAAGTTACAGCTTGCTTAATTTTCTGTGAGACAAAAACATGGCTCTGTTAAACAAACCAGGGCTTGGTGCTATCTGCAAACCAAGCCACTGTGTCATTTCACTGTGTAGCTTGAAGATGCCCAGGAGCAGAAATTGGCATTGTACCCTTCCAGTGAGGGTGACTGAGGAATAATCTTGACCTTGGGCAAATGGAAACTGCCTGGTCATGTCTTGGGAGCCTGGAATATTGGCAGAAGGTTGGCTCTTGAAAAAAGTCCTTATATGCCAAGGTGGTATAAGGACTGCAATCAGTGAAGTGCTAAAAAAAGTGTTGTTAGCGTGTGTCAGAGCTGCCTCTAGGTCCCAGCTCACAGAGGACCAACGCTAGGCTGTCGTAATGTACAAAAGTCTTTATTGAAGTTCAATTTCCATTTCAAAGCCATTTCAATTTCCATTTCAAAGCGCGCAGCCCTACATCTTAAACCCTAGATCAGCGAAGTCCCGTCTGAGTCTCCTCCCCTCTGACACCAGTTTAAGATCCTAGCCCTGCTCCACCTTTTCCGCTGCTCTCTCCTCTTCTGGGTCCTCCTGCCCGCTGGGGCATTGCCCTTTCTGGACTCTTCCGACGCTGAGTCGCTTAGCTCCTCCCCCTGCCTCCTGCGGGCTTTAGGACCCGGTTCCCAATCCTCATTCTCTGCTGTCCCGCGCTCCTGTACATTTGAACTTGCCTCTCGCGCCAACCCAGTGACCTTTCTCCTAACCGTTACACTACTTCGGTCACTGCTTCCCTCTTCCGGGATACTGGCCGGATCTGACCTCCCCTCCGTTGTCCGACTTTCTAATGGAGGCGTGGTCAGCCCTGCCTCATCTTCTCTCCCTGGTGGGGAATGCACTGGCCCCGATCCTTGGGACTCTTCCCCCCCACTCTGCTCTGGTGGGAAAGCTGGTCCTGATTTCCAACTACTGCTCTGGGAGTCCCTGCTGCCCCCTTGCTCCTGGGGCGTTCCCCTTGGGAACCCCCTACCCCTGGCCACTGGCGCCCCCTTCTGTGAATCTTCCGATTCGCTGGAGAGGCTCATGGAATCCCTCGGTCCACTGTCCTCTTCTCCTACGCTCACCTCGGATTCTTCCCCTTCGCTCTCCATCTCCTCTCTTCCCTGTGCCTCTGCTCCTGAGCCCCTGACAGCGTGATAAAACCGAGTGCCCACATAATTGTTAATTACATGATTACATATGTGTGGCATTGAAGTACACCCACATATTTGTTTTCCTGGTTCAAGAAAGGATAGCAGAGATTGCTGTGTGTGTGTGTGTGTGTGTGTGTGTGTGTGTGTGTTTCTTAATCTTTTCCTGTAGTAAATGGTTAGCAGCTGATGCCCACACACTCATTCATTATGTAAATAGGACAAATATACCTCTTCTCCCTCCCTCCCCCTTTTTAAAGGCTCCGTTGTGAACAAAGACCCAGAGCATTTGCAAGCACTGGTATTAGATTGTTCACATCATTAGTTTAAATGAGATCGCAATTATGCCATCTGCATTCAATTGCGCTCCATTCAAACCTTGTCATCACCTTTGCCAAAGTTAACATCTTTTGGGGGGTGTTTCTCCGCATTTCCAGCCTATTTGAAGACACCAGAGTTGAATTTAGGTTTCATTACTTAAAGGTGACCGCATTGTTGGATTTCCCATTTTGTTTTAAAATAAAAGTGAATCTGTCTCTTTTTGGAATAATGAACCTGATTTCTCACTCTGGGCTTTTAATAAGATTCTCTTCCCCCACCCCCCACCCATTTACCTTAGCTAATTTTATTCATTCTACTTTGTTATGTCTGACAGTTCACAAAGTCGTTTAACATGAGCTCAATCCTTATAAGAATTCAGATGCCCCCTTCCAAGTTAACTGTATTCTTACAGATGTGGAAATGAGACTGGAAGCTGTAGTCTTCTCGGGCTAAGATTGTCTCTAGGAATTAAAATTGAAGCTTCCCATCTTGAATATGTCTGTAAAAACACAATTTTTGGATTAACAGTCCCTACTTTTGTGGGCTTATACTCTAAAAAGAGATGTCACACACAAGAATAAGGTATCTGCAATGGAAGGGTTAGAGGAATTATATCACATGACTCAAATATATAAGTCTTCAGAATCTGAAGCTTGGGTGGTCCTTGTAGACCAGGAGTGGGAATCCAATGGGAGCCTCCAGCCCCCTCTAGCCCAGGCCACACTCCTCACTAACCCTGCTTTGCACCCCAAGTTTTTTGATTCATTGAAACATGTCTGATAATTCTGATACAGCATGTGTGAGCATGTGCAGAAACTAGCCTATTGTACAAAGCTAAAATTTGCATCAATGCTCAGCAATGATATGTGGTCTTCTGAAGTTGCCCAGAAGGGAATGCAGCCCTTAGGTGTCTCCAGGTAAGGCTACTAGTCATTGTTGACAACGATACTGAAGTAGATGGACCAACTGTAGAGGTTGGTCCATTAGAGAAAATGGGGCCCTGCCCCATCAAAATCCGTCTCCCTTCAGCCAGCTTGTGACTGGCACTGCCTGTCATCTGCTTCTTCCTTAGTCCTTGAAGATCTCAGCATGGAGAAGAATGGGGACAGAACTAGAATTTGTTGGCCCTGACTGTCATTGACTCTTGCTCTGCCTACTGTTGGTCTCCCAGCCTTCCACCCTACCAGTCCCAATGAGCCCCAGCCTCCACCGTGGACCAATGATCTGACTTCTTATAAGGAAGCTTCCTATGCAACAGCAGGCATTTTGCCCTGCAAGTCAGCTTTCCCTCCTCTGACTATCTTCCCCTGTGCTACGCTGTTGCACGAGAATATCACATGGGGTTGTGATGGGAAGCTCAGGTAGATCAGAGTTTGGTCAGGCGGTGTAGCAGAATTCCTCCAGAGGGGAGTGTCTCACAGAGTGTTGGACTGGAGCCTCACTCTGATTGGCTGCAGGTACAGCTAGTCAGAGTGGGGTGGAGACAGCACTTTGTGTGTACAGTGGTACCTCGGGTTAAGAACTTAATTCGTTCCAGAAGTCGGTTCTTAACCTAAAAGTATTCTTAACCTCGGGGACCACTTTAGCTAATGGGGCCTCCTGCTGCCACTGAACCGCCGCCACCCGATTTCTGTTCTCATCCTGAAGCAAAGTTCTTAACCCGAGGTACTATTTCTGGGTTAGCGGAGTCTGTAACCTGAAGTGTCTGTAATCTGAAGCATCTGTAACCTGAGGTACCACTGTAATTCACCCTGAGAAAAAGATCTGCAGGCAGAG
The DNA here is from genome assembly GCF_951804945.1 of Podarcis cretensis. Taxonomy (NCBI): domain Eukaryota; kingdom Metazoa; phylum Chordata; class Lepidosauria; order Squamata; family Lacertidae; genus Podarcis; species Podarcis cretensis. The sequence continues at coordinate 15,778,663 of NC_137181.1, read as the reverse complement.
AAGTCAGTCTCTGAGCTGGGTGTTGGAGTAAAATACAGTGATTAGTGTCTTTTAAGTGTGTACAGACAAGTGAGAACTGGGAAGCTGAATTTGAGAAAGGGGAAGTGGAGTTGTGAGGAAACAGTCTACTTGGCTCTCAGTTCCATAAGAAGGGAAAAGATCTTCTGGAGAGAGAAGAACAATTCCAACCCAGTTAGAAGGGTGTGGGGATCCCCTGGTCTAAAAGAGGAACTTCAGTAGTGAGATTTATGGAAGGTTTGGAAACCAACAGAAAGTGTTTTTTAATATTCTGTTGCGAGCTGCTTAGAGGGGCTGGGGAAACCCAGCCAGATGGGCAGGTTATAAATAACAAATTGTTGGTGTTGTTAGAATCATGGAATCATAGAGTTGGAAGAGACCACAAGGGCCATCGAGTCCAACCCCCTGCCAAGCAGGAAACACCATCAGAGCACTCCTGACATATGGTTGTCAAGCCTCTGCTTAAAGACCTCCAAAGAAGGAGACTCCACCACACTCCTTGGCAGCAAATTCCACTGTCGAACAGCTCTTACTGTCAGGAAGTTCTTCCTAATGTTTAGGTGGAATCTTTTTTCTTGTAGTTTGGAACCATTGCTCCGTGTCCGCTTCTCTGGAGCAGCAGAAAACAACCTTTCTCCCTCCTCTATGTGACATCATTTTATATATTTGAACATGGCTATCATATCACCCCTTAACCTCCTCTTCTCCGGGCTAAACATGCCCAGCTCCCTTAGCCGTTCCTCATAAGGCATCGTTTCCAGGCCTTTGACCATTTTGGTTGCCCTCCTCTGGACACGTTCCAGTTTGTCAGTGTCCTTCTTGAACTGTGGTGTCCAGAACTGGACACAGTACTCCAGGTGAGGTCTGACCAGAGCAGAATACAGTGGCACTATTACTTCCCTTGATCTAGATGCTATACTCCTATTGATGCAGCCCAGAATTGCATTGGCTTTTTTAGCTGCCGCGTTACACTGTTGTCTCATGTCAAGTTTGTGGTCAACCAAGACTCCTAGATCCTTTTCACATGTACTGCTCTCAAGCCAGGTGTCACTCATCTTGTATTTGTGCCTCTCATTTTTTTTGCCCAAGTGCAATACTTTACATTTCTCCCTGTTAAAATTCATCTTGTTTGTTTTGGCCCAGTTCTCTAATCTGTCAAGGTTGTTTTGAAATGTGATCCTGTCCTCTGGGGTGTTAGCCACCCCTCCCAGTTTGGTGTCATCTGCAAATTTGATCAGGATGCCCTTGAGTCCATCATCCAAGTCGTTGATAAAGATGTTGAATAAGACCGGGCCCAAGACAGAACCCTGTGGTGTTATACCACCTTGTTTCAGAACCAAAGTATTAAGACCTAACCTGTAACACCTTTGCAATTAGTTTAAGAAACTGAAGTGAAAATAAGCTCTGTGTTTAGAAGCCTGTAACATCCACTGAATTTAATATGCAAGGTGATTCATTATGAAATATACAGTTAAATGGAAACTGTATACTTCATTATGAATCACCCTGTATATAAGTCTACTGTTTATTGAAAGAATTCTGTCTCCTGGAGCATCTTTTGTTTTACCAGTTTTGTTGAAAAATAAAATTTGTTCAGCTTCCCCATGTCTCCAAGTACCAGAGTTTTCCTTAAAAAAAGTACCAGCAGGAAGAGGAGGCACATCTAGTGGTCCACTCTCAGTTCTTATAGAGCCAACTTGGTGAATTCCAGATATTGTGGAACTCTAACTCCCGCCAGCATGAGAGATGATGGGAGTTGCAGCCCAACAACATTTGGAGGGGGCCACAGTGGCTACCCCAATACAGATTCATGGCAGGGCCTGATGGTCCCCTGGACACAGAAAGTTTTTCTTCCTCTATTTAATATGCTAATTTAGAGAGTTGTGGTTGTAGAATCTTGTTATCCTTTGGAGCTTCTGGCGGTTCATTTTGTGATGCCCCTAGATTCCCTATTTACCCCTGTGCTGTGCACATAAAGCAATGGAGAAGCAGCATGGTGTTCCATTTGATATCAGCCTGGAACAGCAGGCTGACTCCATGGCTTATTTATTTGACTAATGCTGCAACAATTGCTATTATTCATTGTTTGTACATCTCCAACCCATGTGTGGGGAGGGGAGACTCCGGCATCACATTAACAAAGTGTGCGTAGTTGTTTTGCATCTAAATTAACATTTGAAACTTATGGCTTTGAAAGGTAAAAGCAAAAAACACACAGAAACCACATGTCACCCTTTCCCCCAACCCATCAAGCCTTCTTTCTCATTCAAATGAATCCCATCTTTATCAATGATTAGAAGTCTGTTCCTTTCTCCACTTAGCATCTGATTTAACACTGTGCTTTGAGAATCATAATGCCATCTAACTAGAGCAGGGAAGAGAGTTTTCGCCGCTGCTGCTGCTGCTGCTGCTGCTGCTGCAAGGCGCCCCTACATCAAGGAAAAGAGAACCAAAGATTCCCTTCCCTGTTTATGACCTGACTCCAAATGATACACTCTGCTGGAGAGAAGGTAATTTAATACCCATTATTATCATGCAATCCCAAGTCTTCTTTTGAAGCTATCAGCTTCAAAAAAATCAGCTCCAGCCACCTAAGTTCAGTCAAAAACCTCAGCTGAGCTTTTATCCCAAAATGACACAAACCTGCTCTCCCCAACATATTTCTCCCCGCATCCCTAAATTAGCCCCCCCCCATGTTTTTCCCCTTTCCACTAAACAACAGAGAAAAACATATTTTGTGACTCAAACAGATACATCAGTGGCAGAGAAAGCCAGGGAAGGAGGGAGGGAGAAAGGACATGCTAATTAAATTACTTAGACCCTTAAAAAGCATTTGCTTCCCGCTCTGAGTGGTGTGCAACTTTGCCGGCATGTTAATTCAGTTGTAAAGTAAATTATTTAAACTAATTATTAATAAATCATTAACTGCACATTTTTGTGAAGTGCTCCTAAGCTAGTAAAACACGGGGATGTGGTGCAATCTGTATCAGTAGGGAGAAAAGGCTTACACACACAGGCGCACATTATTACACAGGCTGTTTAAGGAAGCTGACGTTTTTCATTTCATTCTCAGATAATTGTGCAGGCCTCTTTCTCTGCTATTCATTTCGGCGCACTTGCTGTTGATCCTGTGTCTTGGTCTCGAGCCTTACCAACAGAAAGGGGACTTGCCCATTGTTTGGCAGCAGATTTGGACTCCAAGGATAAGTCTCTTCCAGATTTGGACTCTGCCCATCGGTGGTGTTTGCTAGGCACAGGAAGCTACTTAATGCTGAGTGAAACCATTGGTCTGTCTAGCTCAGCATTGCCCACGCTGACTGGCACTGGCTCACCAGCTTTTCAGGCAAGGGTTTCTCCCAGACCTACCAAGATGTCAGAGACCAGGCCGAGGAGTACAGCTCCGATGAGGAATGGTGGGAGGCTCCCCCTCCCCCTGCTCCTGACCAGGATCCTGGAGCTGCCCAGGAGCAGTGGAGCAGTATAGATTTGGAACAGTGGTTTGCCAAGGGGCATAGTTCTGAAGACCAAAGTTGGGAAGGACTGGGGGGTGAACAGCAAGGTGAAGAAGAACTGGAAGAGAGAGAGCTAACAGACTCTATCTCGCTAGAAGGTGTCCAGCCTATCAGTCCAAAGCCACATGGAGCAGATAAGGTGGCTGCACAAAAAGCAAGGTGGTTGCGAGATCAGGTTGCAAGCAGAGGAAGTGACTAGGATGGAAGTGGGGGAAAACCTTAATTGGGACCACCTTTGGACTCTTTGGAGCTGTGATCATTAAAATCTCTTTAAATGGTAAGAGACTAATTTTGCTTTGTTCTGCTTATCCATGGCCAAGGGGAGGGAGGGAGCCGCTTTCCTGAAGCCTGACACCAGAGATGCTGGAGATTGACCATGGGACCTCCTGCAAGTGAGGCAGGTGTTCTACCACTGAGCTAAGGACTTTGGAGATGCATTTCAGATGGATGCTGTCTGGGAGACTCTCCTTGATGTGCCAAAGCCTGAGAGGATGGAGAGAGGGCATAGCCAGAGGCTACAGCAGTTAAGATGCTGGCTCCAGCCATAAGAGTACTACTGGCAGCAGTAAGGACATCTGCAGCCATTGCTGACACAACTGGTCCAGGAGACATGCAACAGTTTTGTGGCCAAGGTGGCAATAGGGATGGATGAATTTGTCAGTGTTGGTTTCCCTCAGTTTCTCATTTTTGCAAGTTTAAGTTCAGTTTTGATTCCAATATCTGAATCAATTTGAGAATCTACAGCCAAAAAGAACAACGTTTTGGCAATATGAGTTGTTGTTTCTCGCACACAAAATACCTCTTGCTTTGGAACCTGGCCAAACTTCCTGGGCTTGCAGGACAGTGGTCAAGATTGGTCTTACAGCAATGAAGAAAATGTGGTATATATTTTTCACCTTAGCCAGGACACTTAATTCGTTTAAAGGGTAATTGTCAACTTTGTTTCACTCATAGTAGACCCATTGAAATTAATGAGCATGACTGTTGGATCCATTAAGCAGGTCTGTTCTTAGTAGAAATGGTATACCACCCATAAGATTTACTGTATATCTTTGCCTTTCATCACAATGAGTGATCTCAAGCTGGGTTGCAAAAAGTTAAAATGCAATAATCCAAGAGAATACCATTAAAACCATCAAAGCAATCTGTCTAGTTGCACTTGCGAGAGGTTCTACTAGGACACTACATTGCTAAGAGCTATCAATTACTATTATTTTCTTGTGAAACAGAAGAGACTGCACAAGATTTCCTTAGAAAGTGGGCCAAAGGAGTGCCTCTTGGAGTCACTTCAGCAGCTTCTCAGAAGAGACACTTAAAAACTAGAGCTGTATGAAAAGGGAAATTTCATACCTTTTTACCTTAAGAAATTTCTGGTCTCTGAAGCCCATTCCTAAAAGTAAGAGATTTCTTTTGTTTTCGGAGTGGAATAAAAACTGAAACACCAGTGGGTGTTTGTTTGTTTGTTTAAGAAAATGTATGCCACTTGGAACCTGAAACATTCAAATAAAACACTGTGTGTGATGCCTTGCACCGGGCATTGCTATGAGTTCTCCTTTCAGGAAAGAGTATATGAGCTACGTCCTCCTTGGCATAGTGATGGGTGCATACAGAAGGACCCCTGTTCTATCCTGGTATCTCTGTTAGCTCAGCTGAGAAAAATCTTCTGCCCAAGACCTCAGAATGGAGGGTTACTCTGTCAGGTGACATAGATAGCAGGAGGCTAGATGGATCCAATTGATTTAAGCAAGTTTTCTTGAAAATTTGGATTTGAAAAAAAATCAAATTCTCCACTCCCACCCCCAGGTTTTATTACAACTTTTTAAATTTCTCAGCTGGCAAAATGCATCATCTTCTTAGATGACTGGGCAAAATTCAAATTGGAGACTTTTCCTTTAAAAGGATCCATGAAATTCAGGTTAGGAGAACTCCACTCAAAGCTCTGTTTTCCAACTTTATATTCTCTGCACATGTCAATTGCACAGGACTGAGGTGAGAAGAGAAGTTCCAAGCGTCCAAGTTCAAATATTGTTCAAATACTAGTCAAACATTTTAAAGGACTAATTTATTAGACCAGTAACAATGAGCAGAGAGAATTGTGCTTATATGGTTACATTAGTTGCATAAATTACAGTGTCCTGTCCTGTTTGGGAAGCTTGCCAAGCCAGATCGGAGGCCCTTATTTCTCTCATGGCTAATGCAGTGAAGCTAGTGGAAATACTGGTTCCTTGTCCTGGTTTGTGCCACTGTAGTAACCAGTAGGAAAAGCTGGTCCATTTGGTTTAACTGGTGTTGTTGCAAGGAGAAATGCACAGAAGCCCCCTGGAGACAGCCACAGGGTTCCTAAGTGAGGCATAAATGCACGTGTGACCTTGACCACTGAAGGCTGAGGAGCAAGAGGCCCTCACTGCTGCCGCCGCTGTTGAATGGTCCCATGGGGCACTGTAGATTGCCTCTTATATATGGGTCTTCTTGACTCCATACGAACATAAGAAGATCCCGCTGGATTAGGCCAATGGCCAGCCAACATTCCATTCTCACAGTGGCCAGCCAAAGAGTAGGAAACCCGCAAACAGGATCCAAGCACAACAGCACTCTCCCTTCCTGTGGTTTCCAGCAACCGATATACAGAAGGATTAATGCCTCCAGCAGTGGAGACAGAGCAGAGACATCATGGCTAGCAGCTGTTGAGAGCCATATCATCCCTAGGATATTTAACCAGGCCAGGACATGGCCAAATAATGAACCAGCCAATTAACAATACTTGGCAGGCATTCTGGCTCCATAGCCCTGTGAAACTCTGTTTTGGACATGGAGCAAAGGCCATCTCATGCTCTTCAGTGTTTGGTAATGTTCCACCTTCTGAGTAGGTTGAGTATTCCCAAGTCCTGAGAAGAATGGGGTGGCCTCTGTTCTTCCAAAGGACCCATGCACGCATGAGAATCCTAACATTGCGCTTGAGGGCTGCTGCATCAGGGGTGCATATAATTATATATATTGATGTGCTTCAAATGTAGTTTGAAACTATGCAAATGAGCCATGAAAGACCCCGAATTGGTTCAGTAGCAGCAACCTATTCCATTTCAGAAATGTATTAGTTTCAGTTAATATGCATTGGATCTCAGAGAAACACTGAGACTATCTTTCAAGGGCTTCAATAAAAATTGGCTTCTATAAATACCATCTGGTTTACTTCAATGCATCCAAGTGTAGCAAAAGAAGGGGGAAGGCAGCAAGCAGTTCAGAAAAATTAAAATGCATTTGTTTTGAGGTGTGTGCCTAGTGGTTTGGGTGGAAAGCTTTGTTGGGGATAGTGGGGGATTTATTTATTTATTGACAACGTGAGTATCTGTTGATTTATTTAGACTGCATTGTTTCCATATGCCAATGTTGGTTCCACTGCTAATGAAATGGATTCAGCCAAAGTGGGGGGGAGGGAATAAATGTAAACCAAGGAAACACATGATGCAAAAAATGAACAAAGCCACTAAAATTAGCACAGAATAAATAACTACAAACTGAATGATCAGTATATGCATATGTATATAGTAACGGTGTAACGTGGATCGCAACTGCATCACTGAATTGTGATGGCGTAGATGAGGCATTTGTTTGCTTTTGCAGACTGAGTGTCTTGAAAGAATCCTTTTCATGTTGACTTGTGGAACAGACAAGTCCCAAAGCATGCTGAAGCGCATCTTTCGGGTGACACCGTGCTTCCAGCATTCGCTACTGTGATATCAAAGCATCTTCTTTGATATCACAGAAAATGCTGAGTTGAGTTTCCCCAACGGTGTGTTGCATCCATCCTACCTACCTTGGGTGCACATGCAGGAAGATGGCAGAATATCTTGCTCCTTTTCTTTAAAGCAGTGGGAACTAACTTTTTTAAACCAAGGGGCTAACATTCCCCTTTCGCCAACCCTCTGGGGCCACCCAATGGGCATGGCCACCTCACATTCTTGCAGAGCTTTCATCCCACATTCTCTGCTAGTTCAAGGGCAAGTTTCAACATTGCCAGGCAGAAGAATCCCAGGCAACAGTTGCACTAGTGGAAACACATTGTGTAATCAATTGTTGAACAAAGTTGCATCCTCTTGTACAACAAGATTATGGTACATTGCTGCAAAGTGTTTTGCCTGCTGGAAAAGAATGACTTTACTGTACTTTGGCTCCTTGATCCAGGCTTTGATCACCTTCAGTTTAGCTTGGAAAGTAACATGCAGCCAGGGTACTAACGAAGCTCCATCATAATATGCTTCTCCTGATCTGTATTTGTCAAGAGGTGAGCCACCCCGATTCTTCACTAGCTTCCATTTCTAAAACATATTTGGGGGGCAACTTACACAGAGCAGATGGCAGTCATCTGTCTGTGCAGTTAGTCCACAAAATAGGTTCTGTTGGATGCTCTAAAAAAGATAAAGATAAAGGACCCCGACAGTTAAGTCCAGTCATGAACAACTCTGGGGTTGCGGCGCTCATCTCGCTTTACTGGCCGAGGGAGCCGACGTACAACTTCCGGGTCATGTGGCCAGCATGACTAAGCTGCTTCTGGCGAACCAGAGCAGCGCATGGAAATGCCGTTTACCTTCCTGCCGGAGTGGTACCTATTTATCTACTTGCACTGTGTGCTTTTGAACTACTAGGTTGGCAAAAACTGGGACCGAACAACGGGAGCTTACCCCATCGCGGTATTCAAACCACCGACCTTCCAATCGGCAAGCCCTAGGCTCAGTGGTTTAACTCATCTCCTTAACATCTGATGGGAGGGCATTCCACAGGGTGGGCACCACTACCAAGGAGGCCATCTGTAACCAGAAACTTAAAGTCATAATCTATCCCCTTGTAAATTGATGTTCATATACCCTTTGCAACATAAGATATAGCTCTGTAATAGGGACAGACACCTCTGGCCCTGCCAGATTGAGACCAAACTAGAACGCTGACAGTTAATACCATCTCAAAACAGCTTTTAAAGCTTGATAATCTGAGGTGCCGCTAAATTATTCTAAACTTCTTGGTTGCCTTTTTTTGTTAACTATCAGTTGCAGCTTGCTGCTTTGGCATGCCGGCTTCACAATGCCATTACAGTTGCGGAAAGTGAGACTGTTTTGAAAACATCCCTTCGAGCTAGACAACAATAATTAACAGCATCGCAAGTGTTGAGAGGCAACGGGCTGATAATGACTCAGCCTAATGTCGAAGGAATGCCATTAATCATGGATAATACCCATAGAGTTTAGGATTTATATGCGGTTATTTAAAAAGCACTGATGAGGCCCCCTTTGCAATCCTGGATGCAGTGTGTGTATGTGTGTGTGTGTTAAAATATCTCCTCTCCATATTCAAAAGAAAGCAGAAGAGAACTCTTGGAGGAGCGTATCACCTAATATGTTTATTATTGCTCCATTATGCAGTTATTCACTGATATTCTTGGAGGATGGCGGTATCAAGGACAAGCAGCAGCTCCGTCTTTCTAATCTATGCAGAAGACATGACAGTTACCAGTGTATATAGTGGGGAGGGCCATAGCTCAGTGGTAGAGATTCTGCCTTCCATGCAGAAGGTCCCGGGTTCAATCCCAGGCATCTTCAGGTAGGGCTGGGAGAGATCCTTCTCTGAAATCCTGGAGAACTGCTGCCGCTCAGGGTAGACCATGCTGACCTAGATGGACCATTGGTCTGACTCAGTATAAGGCAGCTTCCTATGACCTCCAGATCAGGTCTCTGAATATTGGGCAAAAAGTACTTAGCTCATCTGGGGATGCATTTTCAGGAGTGCTGGAAAAAATGCCTCCTGTTTTCAGCAGATGTTGGGACCTATTGCTAATGCAAATTTGTGTGTATTGGTGCTGACCTTCCTGGTGCCATTTTCTGGCTTTTCCTCTTTGTCCTCAACCTCCTTTTCCCACGCCACCTTTTAAATGTTATTCACTCTGGCAACCCTTGTGATTTTTGTTCAAGCACCTAGCCTCAATATAGTGGATGCTTGTTTACAAGGATTGCCACAGCCCATTGGATCAAACATTGTTGCGAGAAAATAAGGAACGTGAAGTGGAAGAAGAAAGGGGAAAGGTGCAAGGCCTTTATTTAGTTTAAATGAATTTCCACCAATAGGGCTTTCAATGATGCGTGTGTGTTTCCGTTTCTCATATATATATATATATATATATGAAAGAGCAGGTCTAAAAGCAGCAATCAGCAGCCAATAGATAACTGAAAATAGATTAAGGGACACCAGAAGCTCAGGTGGAAAGGGTATCCTAAGCCTGACATCCAGAAGCTAATAATGAAAGCACTAGGCAAACATGCCTATGAAGCAAGTTCATAATCAGTCTGCCATCAAAGGAAAGGAAGCAGCAGATGGTAACAAAGGGGTTCTAAACAGCATCACAGCAATGCAAATGTTCATCAAAGGCAATTTCCCCATCATGGACAGCCATGGGAATTTCCTGCTGCCACATCTCTTGGGTTAATCTGTTAGCATATTGCATTTGTCTGTGGGTGTGCTTGTCCAAGGATGGTCTGATCTGCTGAAATGGCTGTAAAGAGGAAGGGCTCTGTGAATTAACACCCGAGATGTTCTGCTCTTGAAGCAAAACCCAAATGTGGCCATGTCACTGTTGGAGATGCAAAATTAGTGGTGGCTGAATGGCACATGCTATTGTTCAGTTAAGCCAATAATTCAAATCAGATTTGATTCATATTCTCTTTATGACTTTGAATGGGAAAATGAAGCACATCTGCAGATATTATGTGTGGGTAAAACTGGTTTGGATCCACTGTGTCTTGAAGCAAGCCAAAGTAGAAATGGTCACCATAATAAATGGGCATTTTTACTCTTCTTGCCCTCCTCCTCCTCCTCCTGCCACCTTTCGTTGCCTAGTTTGAAAGTGGTTGATAAGTTATTACACTCTGTACAGGTGTCTTCATGATTCATTTTTTAAGAAAAGAAAATGTGCATATTCTTTTTCTTCCTTTTGTTGCACCTGCTATCATGTTCCACTTGATTGATCCACTCTAACTGCTATTTGGCAACTGACTTGAATCTTAACCTGCTGAGTCTGAAGCGAGTTGTAGCAAGTTGGGAAGCCATCATCCACTGAATCCCAGAATGCCCGGATGAGAGACAGAACATACATACGCACACATTGCAAGTCCAGTTTGTACTCAAGCATAGGTGTGGCAGGAGGCACCCTGCCTTAATGCTCATTGGAGGTGCTCTTTTGAGTAAGTCAGTTAGGGACACCTGCAGTGATCTTTCAGTCCATTCTTCACAAACAAATATACACACCCAAGTAGCATAGGAACCTGCCTGATTCCAAGTCAGATCATTAGCCCATCTATCTCAGTACGGCCTGCACTATCTGGCAGTGGCTCTCCAAGGATAAGTCTCTTCCAGCTACACCTGGAGACTTCCAGGATAAGTCTCTTCCAGCTACACCTGGAGATGCTAGAGACTGAACCTGTGACCTTTGGCAAATTAATAGATGGTTTGCCACTGAGCTATGTCCCTTCCGCAGCTGAAAAATCCAAATAGTTCCAGAAATAAATTTCGTAAATAATAAATCAGTAGCCTGGAAATATCCTGTAATATGCGGCTTATTAAAAACAACTGAACTCTCATGCCACACAAAAACCTCCTTTTGAAGATTTGTTTTTGTGCACTGAGGCTGTTCAAAAACACTGTTGGAAAGGAGTCCTCAGCGTGACAAAAAAAAAAAACAAACGCAAAAGCCCTCTATGAGCAAATCAGTAAAAGCCAATTGCAGCAAACCAATATTGCCAACCTCAGCTGTAGCAGTTTAGAGCCAATTCCAATTAAGTTTTCGAAGCCTTTCCTCCCCATCTCTGCTGAATTTTGTGTGTGCATGTCTACCAGTGTGCCAGTCTGGTCTGAATGTTGAGGTGGTGCCATATTTCACCATGGATCTTGCTCCCAATTTAGCATGTTGCCATGATGATATTTTTTGAAGAGTTTACACTTGTTTTCTGGATCCAATTTGGACCATGTTCTGTGCTGCTCCAACTAATATTGAAAGTCGCATATTCCTCCCAAACAGCTCCAAAGATCAGTCATGCCTATTGGTTCTTTCAGCTCTTTTAACAAGGGGAACATTTATAATTGAACCAAGCATCATGGTTGGTTAGTGGTTTATATCCCACCTTTTTCTCCAAGTAGCTCAAGAAAGTGTGTGTGGCTCTTCCGCTCCTCAGTTAATCCCCACAAGAAGCCTGTGAGGTAGGTTTGGCTAAGAGGCAGTGACTGGCCCTAGATCATCCAGGAGATTTGAACCCTGATCTCCCAGGATCTACTTTGACACTCTAACCACTACACCACACTTCCCAGGATTGCTACCTAAAACATCAGCCTTATAGCCAATGTTCCTTTCTCTCCCTGTAACACTTGGGAAATAAGTAGCATGACATCATTGTTATTTCTTGTAGGTCGCCATTTCCCCACCCCCCACAGTGCCCAAGATTGATGCTACATCTGAGGCTTTTGGGTGAGGGTGTAAATAATGGAAGCCACACCCTGCTCCAACATGTGCCATTTTTTGCTTTGCAGAAGCAAGAATTCAAATGGAAAAGCAATGCTTCAGCTCAGCCCTTCAAATAAATTGTCTGCTTTCTATTCCACCTTAAGGGAATCTGAGATTCTGTCTTTAAAAAATAAGTTTCTTACTATGTGGTTGTTTTTTAAAATTGCTTTACCCAAATGCTGATCCTCCTACATGTGAGAAGCACAAGCCCATCAATGTCAATTTACAAATAAGATGCAGAAAGGAAGTAGCCCCTTTCACCTGCAGCTATGACTCTGTGAAATATGCTGTACTTCCTTTCTATCTCTACCCCTTTCCCCCAAAAATGGAAACTGTGAATCAGTGTTTTCGCACTTCCAAAATACTTAACAACTCGCTAGTGCACTGCAATGAGCCCAAATTTAGACAGCAAGCATTCATGTGCATAGGAAACACTTGATAGAGGTGGAAATGAGCCTGTTGAGTATTTTAGATACACATTTCCTTGGGTTAATTTTACCAAAACTCCAATATGGAGATGATCTAGTGCTCTAGTGTTGCTGGAGCTTAGGCCTGCTTTCATGCCCATTTAAACTAGCCACAAGGGGGCCCATTCACATATTAAGGTAAAGGTAAAGGTACCCCTGCCCATACGGGCCAGTCTTGACAGACTCTGGGGTTGTGCGCCCATCTCACTTAAGAGGCCAGGGGCCAGCGCTGTCCGGAGACACTTCCGGGTCACGTGGCCAGCGTGACATCGCTGCTCTGGCGAGCCAGAGCCGCACACGGAAACGCCGTTTACCTTCCCGCTGGTAAGCGGTCCCTATTTATCTATTTGCACCCGGAGGTGCTTTCGAACTGCTAGGTTGGCAGGCGCTGGGACCGAGCAGCGGGAGCGCACCCCGCCGCAGGGATTCAAACCGCCGACCTTTCGATCGGCAAGTCCTAGGCGCTGAGGCTTTAACCCACAGCGCCACCTGCGTTCACATATTAGACAGATGCAAACCCAGGTTTGCCACTGAGCACACCATAAACAACAGTGCTGAAGTGGTAAATTTTGAAGTGCAGGAGCTCATAATGACAGCTGTTGTTGTTGTTGTTTAGTCGTTTAGTCGTGTCCGACTCTTGTGATCCCATGGACCAGAGCATGCCAGGCACTCCTGTCTTCCACTGCCTCCCGCAGCTTGGTCAAACTCATGTTGGTAGCTTCAAGAACACTGTCCAACCATCTCATCCTCCATCGTCCCCTTCTCCTTGTGCCCTCCATCTTTCCCAACATCAGGGTCTTTTCCAGGGAGTCTTCTCTTCTCATGAGGTGGCCATAGTATTGGAGCCTCAGCTTGAGGACCTGTCCTTCCAGTGAGCATTCAGGGCTGATTGCCTTCAGAATGGATAGGTTTGATCTTCTTGCAGTCCATGGGACTCTCAAGAGTCTCCTCCAGCACCATAATTCAAAAGCATCAATTCTTTGGCGATCAGCCTTCTTTATGGTCCAGCTCTCACTTCCATACATCACTACTGGGAAAACCACAGCTTTAACTATACGAACCTTTGTCAGCAAGGTGATGTCTCTGCTTTTTAAGATGCTGTCTAGGTTTGTCATTCCTTTTCTCCCAAGAAGCAGGCGTCTTTTAATTTCGTGACTGCTGTCACCATCTGTGGTGATCATGGAGCACAGGAAAGTAAAATCTCTCGCTGCCTCCATTTCTTCCCCTTCTATTTACCAGGAGGTGATGGGACCAGTGGCCATGATCTTAGTCAGCGGCGTAGCATGGGTTGTCAGCACCCGGGGCAAGGCAAGTAATTTGCGCCCCCTAACCCGGGGCAAGGCAAGTAATTTGCGCCCCTAACCCCTAACCTGCCGCCGCTGCCAGCTTCTTCTTGCTGCTGCCTGGGCTGGGGTATTTACGGTAAGGTAGCCACGGCGGCGGTGGCGGGTCCGTGTCAGGTGATCTGAGTCGAGTTGCCGCTGGCGCTGGCGCCCAAACGACACCGCTTGCCTGGAGGAGGGCAGAGAGGCGAGGAAAATGCAACATGGCCCAGCAGCTGCAGCAGCAGTGGCGGCGGCGGGGCTGTGAGGAGGGGCTGCCTGGTGCGCCCTCTGCGGCCCTGACACGCAGGGACCGCGGCGAGCGCTGAGAGATGCTGCCTGCCGGACGCCTTCAGCCCGGACACGCGCACAGCTCGTCGGTTCCGCGAGACATGGGGCTCTGCTACAGCCTGCGCCCGAGACTCTTCAGCGACTACGGAGGCGGCGAGCGCACGCCCCCCAGATGTTGCGCCCAGTGCGGCCGGCCCCCCTGCACCCCCACGCTATGCCACTGATCTTAGTTTTTTTGCTGTTGAGCTTCAGACCATATTTTGCGCTCCCCTCAAAGAGGCACAGTGCATAACACCCAATTTAGTAGGATCATCATACATGGTTTAAGTATGTTCAGCATGACTGCAATGCCATGGATATCTGTCTGAGAGTAAGCTCCATTGACCTTGGTAGTGATTATTTCTGGTTCAACTTGCAAAATACACTGAGCTTTAACAATAGATCATTAGCAACCTTTACCCTTTTGATTATAACTTGCAAAGAAGTGTTATCATTTAAATTGCTGGCATGAAGTAGGAACCCACTCAAATAAAAGAAGTATCCAGCCACCACTTGATTACAGTCCTACCTTGGAAGTCGAATGGAATCCGTTCCGGAAGTCTGTTTGACTTCCAAAACATTCAGAAACCAAAACGCAGCTTCTGATTGGCTTCAGGAAGCTCCTGCAGCCAATCGGGAGCCACGGAAGCTCCATCAGACGTCTGGCTTCCCAAAATAGTTCGCAAACTGGAGCAGTCACTTCCAGGTTTGTGGTGTTCGGGAGCCAAAACTTTTGAAAACTAAGCTGTTCGAAAATCAAGGTACGACTGTATTTCCCTCATTCTCTGACTTTCTCTATGCTAATATGTCACAAACAGCAGGAAAATCTGAAAACCTCTTATCACTTCATCCATTTACCACAGCAAGGGTCCATCTGCCATTCTATCAGATAATCTAATCAGTCCTGCTTGCGGGGGGGGGGGGGGGAGAGAGGATATGTCCAAGAACTGCTCTCCTTGGCATTCCATTTCCATTACACCACTGCTAAATGGGGATTGGAGCCAATCCTGGCCCTCTGCTTATGGATGCATTTCATCTATTCACACATTTTAAATGTTAGATGCACAAATGTCACAAGACCTTTCACTCTTCCCTCCAGATTTCTAGTTCAGCTGACACTCAACATTCCATAGCTGCTACTCACTGAGCTGTTTGGAGCAGGTTGGCCCCTTGGGTGTGGTTCTTTGGAGTTTTTTAAGTATATTTCTGAAAACCCAAAGGAGTCCAGGAATGTAGCAATCTGTACTTAAGATTTGGAAGTTGAGAGGCCAACATGAACAAATCCATCCATGCCAAGTAAGAAAACTTGGGTTTTTGTTAATTGCACAAGTGTTTCTGCACCATTTTGCCTCTGATGTTTCCTCACATAGCAGGGGTGAGGTGGGGGAATATGCCAAAGTCTGCATTGCTTTCTGTCAGAAAGGGGGGGGGGAATGTCGTTTCTCAACTACCTGGGCTCTTGCGACTCTGAATGAATGTCTCGATATGTGTCTTACACTCATGATGAACATTTAATCTTCCAGGTATAATATTCAGTCAAAAAAAGTCATTTTATTTCCAGCTGAATAGGCATTCTATTGTACTGAGCAAGTCAAACAAAGTTATTATTTGGCTCCTTGCCAAGATGTACAGTATAGAAAGGTCATATTTTTAATAGCTTTATACTCCATAGTAATCAAATTTGTAAGCCTGGAGAAATAAACTACTCAAATATATCAGTGTGCATGTTTAACCACTGCCGTGCTGAATTCAGAGTACAACGGAAAACCATGTTTTCCACTCTTATCTTTATTTGCTTTGTACACGAAGGCATAACATGCTAATCAAAAACTAACAGCATCCAGTTCAATAAGGTTTTTTATTATTATTAACATCTTTCATTGAAGGAAGTAGCAGATTTCTCCAATCAAAAGGTCTCTGACAGACATTCAGCATGCATCCAACACTGGAGAGAGGGGATGCTTCTACTTCAGTTTCAGATCATTTTCTCTTCTTAAAAAAGAAAAGAAAATCAGCAGTATGTACTGCAAGTTTGGTGCAAACCCCTCCCCTAAATTTTGTGCGTATAGAGGACCTTAGAGGAATTTTTAAGAGTTCAGGTAAAATATGTGAACATCGAAGCACAGAGCAGCAACAACTTGAAAAGCAAAACGCTAACCTTTCTCCCAACCTTTCAAACAAAGGAAAAAGGAAACTTTCTTTCAGCGTTCCAGCTGTAGGCCTTTTTAATTTTAGATTAGCTTCTATTTTTGCAATTTTGCGATAGCAGTTGTTATAAATTGGCTTAGATTTGGTGCGCAATCTGATTGGCTGGAAGAGTTATTAAGGAGTAGCACAATGGCTGAGAGTTGAGAGCCTGCCAAAGGGACTAATTAATGTCAATTGTATTGATGTTTTTCCCTGATACGGGCCCATGTCAGCCTTCAACAACAATGACAAGTTATCCTGCAAACAGCAGTACCTTTTAAGGTCCTTGGTCTCATTTGACCCAGACAATCAAGGACTTAGAAGGGAACGTGTGCCACTTCCACCATCCCCAAGTTTACTTTGCTTGAATTTTCGACTGTATCAAACCTTCCTGCTAGATTTCACTGACCCCTTGTTTGTAGATGGCTGTCATGAGGTGCAGTAGGTAGCTTGGGCAACATGCAGGCACACATTTCAGGCTTTAAAGAGAGTAAGGCAAAGGTGGCCTTTAGCTGACCCCTAGTCTGGGGGCCTTATCTGCACCACCACCCCATATAAAACCATTTTTTCCCTTAAACCTCTGATGGTTGGCTAAAGATTTCTTCTCCCGTTGATCGGTCCCTGCTCCTGCCAACCTAGCAGTTCGAAAGCACCCCAAAAAGTGCAAGTAGATAAATAGGTACCGCTCCAGCGGGAAGGTAAACGGCATTTCCGTGCGCTGCTCTGGTTCGCCAGAAGCAGCTTTGTCATGTTGGCCATATGACCCATAAGCTGTACGCCGGCTCCCTTGGCCAATAAAGCGAGATGAGCACCACAACCCCAGAGTCGTCCACGACTGGACCTAATGGTCAGGGGTCCCTTTACCTTTTCTTTTTATATACCACTTATTGTAAGAAAAACTCTAAGCAGTTTCCAAAACAAATATAATATGAAACATTAAAATTATCAACAAAAGCAGGTATTTAGAAACATTCAAAAGATAACTAAAATTGATAGTAAATCTCCTAGCTGTCAGTGGAATTTGTTTCTGAGTAAACATATCTGGAGAAGCATGAAGAGATTGAATCCTTTTTTTCTAGCTAGAACTGGCGCAAGAGTCTGCACTGCCTATGGTAGGGGATCCTGACATCCCGATGAATAGTTTAATTTCTTGGCGATGGCATTCCAGTCAAGGAGCTGCTGCTCCTCTAAAATGCTTCTGAGTTTTAGTTGACAGCTGAAGACTCCTTTCTTTCTGAAGGCATTTTCTGGATGTTAGTGCCTGTTTGTTGCTGCTTTTTGTTTTCTTTCTGGTAGCTGGGATGGACACATCACATTTAATTCTGCAGTTTTATTGTACAGTGGTACCTTGGGTTAAGAACTTAATTCATTCTGGAGGTCCGTTCTTAACCTGAAACTGTTCTTAACCTGAGGTAGCACTTTAGCTAATGGGGCCTCCCACTGCCACCACCTTATTTCTGTACTCATCCTGAAGCAAAGTTCTCAACCCAAGGTACTATTTCCGGGTTAGAGGAGTCTGTAACCTGAAGCGTCTGTAACCCGAGGTACCACTGTATATGTTTGTATGTTGACTTTTTGATGGAACCCTTTCTAGGATTGCTGTTGCATTGAAGAGCAGGTAGTAACTATTTTAACTAGATGAATGGTATGCCTGAGAAAATAGCATCACTCTTCCTTAGGAAACAGAGCATCTTGTGGCTCCCTCGTATGAAGTACTCACTCGTTTTGAACATGATTCACATATTTATGCGGTTGTGATGGTAAAGAGAAAGGTGAGCAGGTTTCATGAATTCGATGATATGCTGTGTTGTTGCAGGTTTGGTATTAACTGCAGTTTTGTTTCTTAAAAAATAAAATTAAGCCCCCAACTTCCTGCTGCAAACAGACCAGAAAGAGGAAGTTCAAATAAGCCCAATCAAATTAGTTAAAAACTGAACTGGGACCATAAGGTTTGTGAATTGCATCAGCGTAACCATTGGCTTTCTCCAGAATGTTTTTGAAGCTGAACAAGGGATGTGTCATTGGAAAGGCAGGTTGATTGTCTGTGAAAAAGTATTAGTTAAGCTTGGAAGAAGATACTCAATGAGCGTGAAATTCACAGCTACACACAAGTCCACAACTTGAATTTGTCAGAAATAGAAACTCAAGTTGATATATTGTTTTAATCCTCCGTGTACTTTCGCACATTTTTTTTTCAAAAAAAGTTAGGAATGGAAGTTGAAGCCAGAGTTGGAACTTAATTGCTCAATACTTTAGTCCTGAACACCTTAATACTTCACTCACAACACATAATTTTAATTTTCTGCGATGGATGCAGAAAGAATAAACTTGGTTCCCTCAGCTGTGAAAGGGAGGGGAAAGGCAGGCAGAAGCTACAGCTACATCCCATCTTTTGCCTGCAGCTCTCTCTGTCTGCCTCTTTCCTCACTTCTTCAGCAAGAAGCCCGCATTTTTTCTTCCTCCATCAGCCTCCATTGCCTCCCCACTTATTTCAGAGCCACTTCACTGGGAAGGCCGCTGCCACCGAAGCCAATGGTGTATAATTTAATTTGCACAAGTGAAATGTGTGAGCGTTGTGACTGCATCATATTTTCAAGGTGGATCTTTAACAACAGGCAAGAATGACAACTTTACCCCCCCCCATACTGTTATTTCTTAAAAGATACTGTTTGTGTCTTGTTCACTTGTGTCTTCATTCATTTGATAAACATTAGGACACCATGTTGGAAGATCAAATGAAGAACAAAATTGGGAGAAATGTTCAGATAAGTGATTGGATCCAGACCAAGTTAGTTGTGCTTTAGTCCCACTGAAATCAATGGCATTTAAGTTAGTCGTGGATAATTTGCCAGACTGATTTCAGTGGGATTAAAGTACAGTGGTAAAGGTAAAAGGTAAAGGTACCCCTGCCCGTACGGGCCAGTCTTGACAGACTCTGGGGTTGTGCGCCCATCTCACTTAAGAGGCCAGGGGCCAGCGCTGTCCGGAGACACTTCCGGGTCACGTGGCCAGCGTGACATCGCTGCTCTGGCGAGCCAGAGCCGCACACGGAAACGCCGCAGGGATTCGAACCGCCGACCTTTCGATCGGCAAGTCCTAGGCGCTGAGGCTTTAACCCACAGCGCCACCTGCGTCCCTAAGTACAGTGGTACCTTAGGGTAAGTACTTAATTCGTTCCGGAGGTCCGTACTTAACCTGAAACTGTTCTTAACCTGAAGCACCAGTTTAGCTAATGGGGCCTCCTGTTGCTCCCGCGCCGCCGGAGCCCGATTTCTGTTCTCATCCTGAAGCAAAGTTCTTAACCTGAAGCCCTATTTCTGGGTTAGATGCGTCTGTAACCTGAAGCGTATGTAGCCTGAGGTACCACTGTATTGCAAACGCCATGTACGCAGTATACTTTTAAAGCACATTTGAAGCACATTTCCTGCCCGCTCAAAGAATTCTGGGCTCTGTAGTTTAAGGGTCGCTAGGAATTGTAACTCTTGGAGGGATGATTATTTGAGTTATCCTCCCCCTCCCCTTTCATTATATTTTGCTCATAGTGGCAATTATGTTTGAAGGGACCACTTCAGGCATCTCTGGTGCGTTACCAAAGGCAGCGATCGGCTCTTTCTCCTAGCATGTGCCACCTCAGGCTGCCAGACAGAGCAGCCCCTAAAGAAAGCAGCCAGACGGCATTGCTAAAAGGGTCTCCCGAACAAAGCCCCCTCCAGAGTAATGAGAAGGGCAGAGTTTATGCCAGCAAGCCGAATTGCCTTTAATTGCCTGCCTTTAAGGAGACTGATAGATTGAAGGAATAATGCAAGTGATGTGTACTTAAACCAGACGTGAAATCACCTAGTGATTCCTTAATTGCATTCATTTGTATGACTATGCCACCAAAAAAAGGGGGGGGAGAAAAGTTGCTTTCTGCAGTAAATTGAAGGCAAGAGTCTTGAACCCAGTGTTTGGTTTGCACGTTTAACAAGGGCATGTGGTGGAATGGAGGAGGAGGAGGAGGAGGAGGAGGACAGGGAAGGTAGAAAGCAAGAGGAAGGACGAAGAATGAAAAATCCTCAAGCTCCACATGCAGTACGCAAAGTAAGGCCTGTACTTTGCAACAAAAACATTTTCAGAAGAAGCGATTGAAAATCTGTAGTGTATTCCCAGTCATCAAAACTGCAATTGTGCCGCACAGGCTTCGAATCCTTTTTTGGATCATGCAGGGATTCCAGGCAAAAGGGGGGTGTGTGTGTGTGTGTAACTGAAAAATGCTCTTTAATGCTTCCTGCAAAAATTCAGAACGACAAAACAGGCAGGTGAGACCAATGAACTGCTTGGCAGGAAAATAATGTCTGTGGCCTCTGTCATTTGACATGTCTTTCGCTCGCTCCCTCCTCTCCTCCTCCTCCTCCTCCTCCTCTCCCCCCCCCCCCCACCTCCTTTCATTTTCTCTCTCTCTTTTTTTCCAAATTATGTATTTATCTCCTAACCCAAGGACAGCAAATGGTTAAGAGCCAAAGACAAAACCCACTGTGACGGGCAGGTCTCTGTGCAATCATCAGTAGAACTAGCTATTATAGCCAATTTAATAGCTTGAAAATGAACTCATTAGTGCTCTTTTATCAGTGGAAAAAAAGTCTATTAAATCCGGATGTGTGAAGGAGCAGCACGGAGGCTCATTTCCATCCCGCTTGTGACCTGAACAAATCGGAGAAATGGTTTTCAAGGGACAGGGTCAGGCTTGACTGCAGTACGATATTTTCCCCTCTAACAGGAGCCAACCAGTTTCTTTCCTTCAGGTTTCTGGTGCAATTAATTTTCATTTGCAAACTGTTCGTCACCGCTCCCCCCCCCCACCGCTTTGTTGCCGTCGCCCATAAACATGCATCCTTTTTCCTTTCTTTCTTTTGCACTCGCCATGTTGGCTTGCACAAGAGAGTTGCCTTTCCGAAGTGTGCATGAAGAACGCATTGTCAGTAGGCGAAAGCCAATTCATACTTTTGTGTGGTATAAATGGGTGTTTACAGCTGTGGGTATATAAAGGGGAAGATGGCGTGTCTTCTGTTCTGAATAGGACGCACACGAGAATCCCACAGCTAATCACATCTCCTTAGAACATGTCCACAAGGATTTGATAGCATAGAACTCCCTTGCACATATTACATGTCTACTACATTGATCCCAGCACACCACAGTGCTGCATGAACTGTGAAGTGGGTTTTGTTTTTACTGTAACCGGCACTTAATGTGAGGCGTGTAATGCTCTTCACCATGAGAAATTCAGACGGCGTGTGGAGAAAGATGAGATGCCACTGTTTCGCCGTCTCTAGAATTCCCGCAGAAAGGTCTCTTTCTTTCTTTCTCCCTCCCCCTCTTTCTTTTTCTCCCTTTCTCTCTCTCCCTCTCCTGCACCAGGTGCTTTGGTCAACTGTTAGGTCCAATAATGGAATTAAATTACATTTCAGATTTAATCCCAGATATTTTATGCACATGTAGTTAAGCGTAAATTACCAATACAGTCTCAACCTGCTCCGAAACATAACCTTATTATCCCAGCCGTAGCTTTTCAGGAGAATATAAATTCCACATCATGGTAAAAATACCTCCACAGCATGCCATTTTTTTTCTCCCCAGTGAGTCTCAACAGTAACCTGAGACTAGGGAATTTGCTCGCTCCTGTCTTCCACACGCACAAAAATTGTGCAGGAGACACACACATACACAGCCTTGGAGGGAAAGGATGCTATGCCAAGGACTGTGGAACACCCCCTCCCCAACTGAGCTAGATTACATTCACCCCAATACTGCTTGAGAGCATTTCAGGAGGGAAATTTCCACACACAAAGCCCCTTGAATGCTTATGTCACCTCCAACACCTTATCAAAGGTGTTCAAACATATATAGAACATGGAGCAGTTTATCATACCCCCCCCCAACATTTCTCTGATGAAAATAGGGACTGTGGTCTAAACCACAGAGTCTAGGGCTTGCTGATCAGAAGGTCGGTGGTTCAAATCCCCGTGATGGGGTGAGCTCCCGTTGATCGGTCCCTGCTCCTGCCACCTAGCAGTTCGAAAGCACATCAAAGTGCAAGTAGATAAATAGGTACTGCTCTGGTGGGAAGGTAAACGGTGTTTCTATGTGCTGCTCTGGTTCACCAGAAGCGGCTTATTCATGCTGGCCACATGACCCGGAAGCTGTCTGTGGACAAACGGCAGTTCCCTATATAGCGAGATGAGCGCCGCAACCCCAGAGTCGTCTGCGACTGGACCTAACATTCAGGGGTACTTTTACCTTTAAAGAAGAAGGAGGAGGAGGAGGAGGAGCTTTTTTATTTAAAAATGTTTAGGGGTACTCTCATTTTGACTCAAGAAAATCATCATTTTATAGTTCAAATCAGGAAAAAGAAATACAGTAAACGGTCAAAAGTACAAAGATTTACAAAATGTTTAGGGTTACACGTACCCCTGAGTACCCCCAGAAAAAAGCACTGATGGTGATGATAAGTATACCCCATGAATCTGTCTGGGTTTCCCCAGCCACTCTCTGCTGCTTCCAACATATATGAAAATATAATAAAACATTAAACATTTTTAAAACTTCCCTATACAGGGCTGCTTTCAGGTGTCTTCTAACAGTTGCATAGCTACTTATTTCCTTGTCTCAGGGGTCGCATAACTCCATACCCTCCAACATTTCTCCGATGAAAATAGGGACGCCCTAAGGAAAAGCGGGACATTCCAGGATCAAATCAGAAACCAGGACGGCTTCTGTAAATCTTGGACGATCCCTGGAAAATAGGGGCACTTTGAGGCTCTGGGTTTATATGAATGTGAAACTGCCTGGTTGGGTGTGGGTACGATGTTAATATCAAGATCACGCCAGGCAAACTTGATTTGCAGCTGAAATGAAACTGCATGCTTTGTAAGTGTGCGGGAAACACTGTGGTGTGAATGAAGCTTGCCTGCTGTGGTAAATAAATGCTACTGCTCTGGCTTCGCTGTGTGGAAATAGGCAGTTGCAAGTTCTGAGCATGGAAGTGAAGGTGGAGAAGTGGGGACTGGTCTGTTAGGGCGAATGGGGCACTGCCCCACCAACCTCAGTCTGCTCTCAGCCGGCCTCTTAAGTCTCCCAGCCTGTTTTCCTGCTTAACAACCACTCCAGGGAACAGCCAGCTTCCTCCCCCTTATCTCAGTGTTGCCCCTGCAGAACTCAGCAGGGAAGAAGATGGAATGAGCTGGCCTGGGTTCCTCTTGTTGCCTCTGGCACCACCTGCTGCTTGGCTCCCTGCCTTCTGCCCCACCAGTCCCAAGGGGCACCAGCTACCATAGAGAGTTTCAAGATGGCAGAAGGGGCATATGGCTTAGCATGCTAGTGGCAGACATGGGGGCTTTGGGCAGGAAGGAGTACCATCCATTTCTCTGCTGCTCTGGCCAATGATACCATTGCTCCCACTCTTTAAGAAGTCCCACACTGCAGCCTCGTGCATCGCCTCTGCATTACACCATTGTTTCCACAGCTGGGAGCTGCAATGCTTCTGAATACCAGTGGCTGAAAACCACAGGAGGTCCTGTTGGCAGGTTTCCAGGTGTCTGGTTGGCCACTGTGAGAACAGGATGGTGGACTAGCTAACCCACTGGTCTGATCCAGCCAGCTCTTCTAATGTTTCAGAGTGTTTGGGACCCTATGAACACAACTGCCATGTTATAATCCTCCTTTACAAACAGCCCTGAAGGGAACAGCCTAGCATTGCCCTTTCCATATTGCAGACCCTCCATGTGTTCCTATATTCCAAGGGCAGCGCCAGACTAACATAAGCCATCCCAGTTACTGATTTGATCCTTTCCCATAGGACATCCCTATTTCCATCAAGCAAATATTGGAGGGTATGGTAGGATGTCCCTATTTTCATTGGATAAATGTTGGCCTGTATGGACCCTCAAGCCAAGGAGATAAGTATACAACCTTCAGAATAATAATAATAATAATATTTTTTTATTTATACCCCACCCTCCCCAGCCAAGGCTGGGCTCAGAGCGGCTTACAAACAATAATAAAAACAAGATGAATGATTACAAACTTAAAAACAAAAATAAAATACAACATTAAAATAATGGAACATTAAAATATTAAAATGTAGCCTCATCGCAGGAGGAGAAGGAAAAGAAAAGAAGACACCTGAAGGCAACCCTATACAGTGGTACCTCTAGTTGTGGACTTAATTCATTTTGGGGTGCTGTTTGCACCCCGAAAAGTCCGCAACTAGAGCACCTCTTCTGCGCATGTGCATGGCGCGATTGAGCGCTTCTGCGCATGCACGGGCAGCAAACCCGGAAGTAAACACTTCTGGGTTTGCCGCATTCGTAAGCTGAAAGTCTGTAACAAGAGCAGAACACAACACGAGGTATGACTGTATAGGGAAATGCTCAGTGTTTTATTATGCTTTTTAGCTATGTTGGAAGCTGCTCAGAGTGACCAGGACAACCCAGTCAGGTGGGTGGGGTATAAATAATAAAATTATTATTATGGAATAATAGGATGTCCCTATTTTCATGGGAGAAGTGTTGGAGGGTATGATATTGTAGGTTGGTCTGCTATACTATACCAGCTTTCTTTCTTGATTTGTTTATTTTTTAATCTGCAGGAAGCATAAGAATGTGCCAGATGCAGCGAGGGGGTTGCCTCAGAAAGAAACTTTGAATTTGCCTGCCTGCTCTCAGAGAGTCTCCACATTGCAGCCACATTACAATAGCACCGCCAGCTTATTATAGAACATTGTTACCTGTGTACAATCGCTGCAGAGGATCGCTTGAATACCTTTGCTCGGCTAGGCTTTTGAGTCTGGTGCATTATAAATGTGTATGTAAAATTTTAAGTATGGCCTCCCCCTTCTTCTTTTTTTTCCCCTTTCTCATTCACACTGCACATCTGCAGGCTAGTAACAGGTCTAAGCATATTTATTGCTGTGAACTTAATTTAGTGTTATCTGTAGTCCTATTTTTCTGTTTCAAAGGCTTTCTGCATACATCACTGGAATTGTTATGCTTTCACAAAGCAGAGGGGTTGGGGGGGAGGCCTTTAAATAACATGCACTTTGTTAACATGCTGCCTTTTATTCTCTTTTCCTCACACAGTATGTACTGTACAAGAAAAGAACATGGTCACCTATCTCCTTGCTAGAGGAACTGTCATTCTTAATTCATTTATACAGGGTACTTAAGAGGCCTAAAGCAAGGCAAGATAGCTTTAAAGGGAAATTAATGTAGTTTGACTGTAGCAAACTAGGGATTCCCCACCCCCACTGTATAAAATATTCTTCTTAAAGAATAGGTCACACAGATCTTTCCAAGTCAATTCGTAGCAGGGGGGAAACCATTATTGGAACATCAGGCCTACATTTTAGAGAAGCGAGAGAAGACAGCTTGCAGAAATGTAGCACATAGAAAAGGAAACTATTTTGAATTGCTTTGGAGCTCTTTCCTATACCATTCCTTGAGGGACTCTTTCCACTGGGTCTTCATACTGGTTGGAAGGGTTGCTTCAGAGGCTTCCAACCAAGATGAGTGCCTACAGATCAGAGGTAGTCAATGTCATCCCAGCCAGATGTTGTGGGTCATCCCCAGCCAACATAGCCAACGACTGAAGGATGTGATGGGAGTTTCAGTGCAGGAACATCTGGAGGGTACTGTGTTGGCTACCCTTGCTATGCATTTGTTTTTCTTTTTTTTAAATAATATTTATTACTTTTAAACCTTACAAAGAAGGAAAAGAAAAGAAAAAAAAGCAAAAGCAAAAGAAAGAAAAAACAATACATTACAATATATACAATGCAACATTAACACATTAAACTAAACAAAACAGAACAATGCATTTATTTTTCAAGTAGTTGCCAGTAGGGTTGGAGCCTTGCACTTGCCATGAAGGTTAGCTGGTGGTGACATCTCACGAATCAGCTCAAACGAAGAGATCCATCACAGCATCAGGAAATGTTCCTGGGCACATCCATTCCATCATTACTTCTTGTCCTTGTTATTCCTTCGAAGTATTCGTCCGCCACCCAATAGCAACAACCACCAAGCAAAATATTTTTGCCTTTCAGGCAACCTCATGTGCAACGCCTCAAAGTAGTCCGAAAAGGAGTTAGCCCGGCATTAGTCAAAGAAGTAGTGTATATGATAGGAATGGGGGACACATTCAGTCTGACTCAGAATTTATTGCGAAAGTACCGTATTTGCACTATGCAAGTTAAAACACTGTGCCGTCCTTTGAAATCTGCACTTCTCCGAATTTTGCAATGCATTTTCTCAACCTGAAATGTGTAGATCGGGGGGGAAATAAAATGCACATATTGGTGAAGCAGCACACAAAAATTTTACTGTATTATGGAAAACTGGAAAAATGTGTGTAGTGGGCAAAATCCCATAGGGAAAAAAAATGTGTATATTTCAAAAAATACACACTAAAATGCTGATGAATTTTTTTTTTAAAAAAAAAAACACAAGCAACCAGCAAACTGATGCAGAAATGTGATGAAATGAACTAGAGAATGAAAAAGGTAGGAAACTGAAACTGACATAATGATCTATACCGATAGATATGTTGCTGTTGAAATGTGGGTTAAGGCTTTCAGTCTCTGGGAGTTCAGATGAGGACATTTCTCTTCCTGCAGCTATCACTGCTTAGTGCTTCTATGGGAGCTATCCATTGCTTGATGGAGTATGGGCTCTTTTGACTACTTTCCCCCATTCCTATTGCCTGAGGGGTTTATGGGCCCTTCAAGAATCAAATCCCATTTCTGTCTACGTGGACAAGAAAAAACATAAAACTATCTCTGTTCTGTGGCAATATACATTAAAGCGATAGCAATAGGTAGAATGCCTCATATGGGAAAACATGATGATGCTATAACATTCTCGCTTGTGATTTATTGTTTCCACATCCCCCAAAATGGCAGAACTCCTTACAATAAGAGAATGGTAATTAAGCATTGTTTTGTATCGGCTTGAAAATGTCAATATGATGTTAATCAAAGGCATAACAACAAATGGCTAGTGGCTCGTGCATCATATCATTATTACTCTGCCAGCCTAATTATTTTAGGATTGTTGTGTAAATCTTTTGAAAGGTCACAGAATAGTGTCTAGTTTTTATTAGATGGGAAAGAAAGGGGCTGTCCAGGAAATATGTCACTTCTTTTCTTGTTAAAAGCCTTTTATTGCTTTGTTTTGTGACACAATGAACCACGGATAGTTCACTTCCCATGTCCATCATCCCTGCTCATTGGCCATGCTGGCTGGGGCTGATGAAGTCCACAACATCTGCAGGACTCTATAATGGCCATCCAAATAATAATAATTCTATTATCGTATAAGTCTTAGGCATCTGTATCAACTGTAGAAAGGCAATGGAAAGTGTCAAGGCTTACTCAATTGATTTGATAGTTTCTTCGTTCAAAAGGCAGCAAAGAAGTTCAAGAAGTCTATGTATTATTATCATTTTTTACTGGAGGTGGGCAGGTCCAAATGTGGCCCACAGCCAGATTTCTTACAGGCTGCTGGCTCCCCTCCCAGCTGTAAGTTGTTCAGCAGATAGCAGCTGACAGGGGATGTGGTGCAATTGCTGCTCCAGAGCTACCGCAGGAAGATCAAAACAGAGGGCGAGACACAAAATGTCTCAACAAACTTACTGTTCCTTGGAAATTGTGAAAGGTATGTGGGTGCCCTGATTCCCCTGGGTTTATGGGTGCCCTGCCTCCCCCTAGATTCCTGGGTGTTGGGGTTTAATCAGTGTTTAGAGAAACAAGGTGAGCTAACAGGTGGTTGGATTTAGCAGTGTAAAAAGGCAGACTAAGCTTATTTTCCAGACCAGGGCATTACCTGAGGGGGAGCCATTAAGGAGTACAAAGGTGATGATGACCAGTCATCAATACATCAAAGGGAGATTCTTGAGTTTGGGCAAAAGGAGGTGTTTTTCTGTTTGGCTGGAGGCAGTTCTGGCTTATGGAGAGGCGAGAGAGTCCAGTTCCCTCCATCATTCCTTGGACCATAGAAATGGCTGTGTTTTGTGTGTGCAGTTTTTATGTTGAGTGTGTATTAATTACAGCAAGTTAATTATGAATTGCGCCCTCCCCCCCCCCAAGGTACTCTCCCCAACATAATACAATGTGATCCTTTAGGCAAATTATTCCCTTTCTTCCACCTCCTTCCCTGTCAACGTTTTATTCCCTGTCAGCAGAAGAGCAGTGAGTAAAAGGCAATGTTATTTCACCAGCCTGCAAATTGCCCTAAGTATTCAGATGGCTACTTCCATCAAAAGAAAAAGAGAGAAAAGTTCTGCCTTGAATAAATTGCTATGATGCTAACAAGGCGACAGCAGCAGCTGATAATGATTTGCATTTCCCCAGCCCTCCCGGTGTCACCGTCTCCTTATTCCGAGAGATGAATTTCATAAAGCCACCACAACAGAAAGCACAGTAAATACTGCAGCTCTGCCTCTTGAGCTGCTGATTCCTAATGAAAGCAAGCTCTGAAGAAGGCAAGGCATGATTATGTTGATTTGCAAGAGGAGAGAGATCATATTTTTTCCTGTGAAGATTATCAGCTGTAGAAGGAAGTATTATTGGTTTGCTGTATTTAGGGAGCAGACAGGTCTTAAGGTTTCAGCACCGCAGTGTGGCTCCATATGTTCTCTCTCTCTGTGTGTGTGTAATTATTTTTATACAGTATATCTGTTTCTAGCCTCCTGCGCCCCAAGGCTGAGCAATGGGTTAAAATGACCATTTCACCAAAGGGAAATAGTGACCCAATGTGGTGTAAATGTTGGGATGTTGGACTAGGACCTCGGAGACCACGTTTGAGTCCTCACTCATCCATGTATCTCACTGTGTGACCTTCGGCCAGTCACTGTCTCTCGGCCTAATCTACCTCACAGGGTTGTTGTATGGATGGAAATGGGGAAGGCAGAACCATGTGCACCACCCTGAACTAATTGGAAGAAAAGGTGCTACATAAAAGTAAGAAATGAATAAACTATAAGTGAAATAACTCTGTTACAGATTCAGGTAGATAGCCGTGTTGGTCTGACGCAGTCGAAATAAATAAATAAAAATTTAAAAAATTGTCCAGTAGCATCTTAGAGACCAACTAAGTTTGTTCTGGGTATAAGCTTTCATGTGCACTTCTTCAGATACACTGAAACGGAAGTCACCAGACCCTTATATATAGTGGGAGGGTGGGGTGGGGTTTTTCTCAGAAGGGTAGTAGGAGATGGGTGATTGACTCAGTGACTGACCCCACCCCACCCTCCCACTATATATAAGGGTCTGGTGACTTTTGTTTCAGTGTATCTGAAGAAGTGCACATGAAAGCTTATACCCAGAACAAACTTAGTTGGTCTCTAAGGTACTACTGGACAATTTTTTAATTTTTAAAAATTTATTTCAACTCTGTTACAATTAACATTCACTTTGATAGATGTCTGGCAACTTTAAGCAGTTGAGTTTCTTTCAGAGTCTGCCTTGGGGTTTTAGAGGAGATCTGGTGAGGCTGTTATCCCTGCAGCTAATGTCAGCTTCTTCTCTTGTCAGGCCTTAACTTTCAAATAATGTAGTTTGGTCACTTCATTTAATTAATCTTTATGCACCCCCTAAGTTCATTCCACTCTCCCTCTACAGAGCTGTGGAGTTCTGCCACTCAAAATTCTTACCTTACTTCTCTCCCCTCAGAGTCCAGAATATTTTCCTCTTTTCCTTTGTGTTCCTCCTTCAGGGTAGTAAATGCTTCCAGTTGCTGGCATTGTAGGCTACAGAGCTTCTCAGTTATATGACTGCTTCTCCCTTCTTAGGGTTTATCTAAGGCCACATTCACACCATACACTTAAAGCACTGTGATGCCACAGCCATGGCTTCCCTCAAAGAATTTTGGGAGCTGTAGTTTGCTGAGGGTGCGGAGAATTCTTCGGCGACCACCATTCCTCTCATGGAGCTACAATTCCCAGAGTGGCTAAACAACCAATCCCCCTTTGCAGGGAACTCCAATAATTGTGGCTCTCAGAAGAAAATGGGGGCCTCGTGTGTGTGTGTGTGTGTGTGTGTGTGTGTGTGTGTGTGTGTGTAAACACTCAGCACCCGTAACAAACTACACCTCCCAGAATTCTCTGGGGGAAGTCATGACTCTTTAAAGTGGTAGCATGGCACTTCAATCACATGGCATGAATGTGGCTTAGGTCTTTATCTACTGATACAGGGGAGGGCAAGACTCCCATCCCTGCCCTGTCACCTTCCAGCTCAGGTATGTCTGCACTTGGCCATGATGAAGCCAGAGATGGCTGATGGGAGTTGTCTGGAGGGCACCTGGTTGAGGAAGACTGTTCTCACTTATATTTCTATAGTTATATATTTGGGGGGACCCCCTAAACCCTAGAAATTAATAAATGGTAGGATTTTGATTAATTGAGATATGCATGGAAGTACCAGCTGCAGAGCTGTGCCAGGCAGAGAATCCCTAGGATGGCTTATTGCAAATCAGCCTGGCTAGCCTAGTGAAGAACAAATCTGTTAACATGACAAAAGGTGTTGAAGGGCCCATCTGAGGAGAATGCTTTGGCCTGGGGAGACAGATGGTGCCAAGCTGATGGGGTGCATGTTTGAAGTGACTAGAAAAAAGATTTTTTAAAGCAAAGTGTTCTGGGAAGAAGAGGGGGGAAGAAAGACTGGGAACCATCTTGGGCAGGCTGGCTGAAGGCTGGTTGAGAGAGATGTCTTGGACTCTGGAGCTGCATTGCTGTAAGATTTGAACTCCCTCCATGCAGACTGAGGTATAAATAGGTGAATAAACCTATTCTCCTCTGTCTCTCAATCCTCCAAAGCCGAGTGCCTGAAACCCTCTGGAATCTTGCAGAGAGTGGGGGTGGCACCCAACATTTGTAAAATATATATATATTGATACTGCATCCACACCAAATATTGAGCACAGTTTACATGATCCTTAATTTCAGGCCACATTCGTTAATTCTCTCCCTCTCATGTGATACATATGTTGAGTGTAAAAAGAGGGTGGGGACACCTCTAAGCAGATCTCTTTCTGCCTAGAAAACTGGCTCCCACTCAAGGCTCCATTTGCCTTCTATTTTCAGGAATGTTAACATTGCATTCTTTAGCGCTGCTGGGTTGCCGCTTTTCTGGCTGTGTTAATTATGCACTTGGATTCACTACCCTGCCACCCTTCCCTCCAACTAACAAGTTAGCATTTTCAATGGGCTTTAAGGGGCCTGGGAACAGCCAGGGCTTAACAGGCTCAGGAACTGTAAGGGATTCTTACTTTTCCTATGGTTCTTTCGTGAGCCGTGTCGCCATGGCGACGGGCTAGCCTCTCTCTCTCTCCCCCGACAAGTAACAAAGGCGGCAGAGATGCCGTAGCCAAAATAGTTCAAGGGCTGGTACTGTGATATTTTTAAAAGATCCCTTTGCCATGACACTCGGTTTCCTTTTTCTGTACTTTTTCTTTTCTTTTCTTTTTTGCCTCATTCCCTCTTATAGCATCGTTGATCCAGCTGCAAGAGCTGGCTGGCAGGTCCCAATGGAGCCTTAGCCCAGTTTCTCCTCCATGAACTACTCGCTGACAGAGCTGGCATCTGCCTCCCTTCTCTGTGTCTCCATTTCCCACCCCCCTCTAGCCTACAGATACTAAAACATTTGCCTGCCTTCGCTAACAGTCACTTGGGGTTTCATCAGCTCTCATTGCCTAGTTCGATGTGCTGAGTTTGGGGAATTTTTTTTTCTTCACTGGGGTTCAGAAGCTTCCCTCCCTGTGGGGTTTTGTGATCTCTCTTGTGTCTCAGATAAAAGTATATCATCTGAGCATTTTTTGGCTCTGCCTTGCTGTTTTACGTTGTTAAAGCTGGGGGGAGAGAAGCACCAGTGGATCTGTTTTGACGGCATTAAAAAGGCTTTCTTCTTTGAATTATAGCATTTTTGCTTACTTAATTGCACTTCTATGGTGGGTGGGTGTGTAATGTAAACCACTCTACTCAAGATCTAGTAAGGGTGATTCACAAGTCTTTAACACATAGTACAATGTAGTAAAAAAAAAAGATGATCATGGCACAAAAAGCAGAGGAAAGATTTCAAAAGTCATTCGAAGAGGCAAAACTGTTTTGTTTTGTTTTTGCAAAATGCAATGTCCTGCTGAAATACTATTATTTTCAAAGCAGGCAACAAAATGGCCACCAAAGGAGGGCCACCAATGATAAGATCCCATCCCTCATTCCCACCTGGCACAAATCTCTTGGCACGGAAGCACAGAAAAGAGGAGGAGGAGGAGGAGGAATTTGGATTTGATATCCCGCTTTATGATCAGGGGTCCCTTTACCTTTACCTTTATCACTACCCGAAGGAGTCTCAAAGCGGCTAACATTCTCCTTTCCCTTCCTCCCCCACAACAAACACTCTGTGAGGTGAGTGGGGCTGAGAGACTTCAAGAAGTGTGACTAGCCCAAGGTCACCCAGCAGCTGCATGTGGAGGAGCGGGGAAGCGAACCTGGTTCACCAGATTACAAGTCTACAGCTCTTAACCACTACACCACACTGGAGAAGGGCCTCAGATTTGTTGATGGCATAATTGGATCAGTTGCAGAGCAAGTATACAGTACATCACCTTACGAAGGTAGAAGTTCTCCTGTATTGTCCCTTTGTGTCTTGGGGCTATGCATCTAACCAAGTTGTTGAAGGCAAGGGAAGAAAGAGCTGTAGTTTTGTGGTAGATCACATGCTCTAGAAACAGAAGGTCCAAGCCCTGACAAATCTAGGTAGGGCTGGGGTAAACATCTGCCCCAAACCCTGGAGAGCCATGACAGGTTGCATTTGGCCTGTGGGCCAGACATTCGCCATCTCTGCTCTAATGAATGGCAGACGGGAAGCTTCATTATGAATTCTGCAAATAGGGGAAGAGTTCCTCATTGGAAGCTAGAAAGAGGAGCTCTCCTCCCCCCCCCCCCCCAGTTCGTTTCACAGCTCAGTACCAACTTTTGAGCTTAAATATCATGTTATTTTGACCTTTCGTGTTTGCCATTCTTTTTTATGCCCATCACCATGTATAGCTGTTATGCACTCTTGAGTTTCGCCTGGATTTTTTGGGGGTTTTTTAAAAAAAATAAATAAATCACTTGCTATGTTGAAATAAAAATGCTATTGATGCTTCTCTCAGTTCCATTCTGTTTTATAAATGGAGGGAGAAACCCTCTTGATGCATGTGACTTTGATGTTAATCCACAAAGGTGGAAACGGAATTTTTGCACAGCTGTGGAGCACATAGCGAAGATTTTTCACATTGACATGATAAAGCCTTACAAATAAGTAGGGCTGAGCCAAAATGCAGGGGGTGGCGGTGGTTTTGCTGATTTATTTATTTTTTAAAAAAAAGCTTGCAGCAGCAAATGAACCCTCTTTGGTGATTATTGAAGGGCACTAAAAGGTGGATTTAGATCTGAGAAGAATGCCGCCCTGCTTTTGCAGTCCTATCTGCAGGCTGCAAATGCAGAACGGTGTTTTCGGTTATTTTCTTGCAGGGGTAGGAGACAGGAAAAGGTTAATGAGTTTGGGGGGACTTATGGGCAAAGGTGGGAGAAGCAATATTTTTATCACCCCCTTTCCTTTAGAAATTCCTTTCAAATTCCATTCCCTAACTCCTTCAATCCGTGCAGAGATGCTGCAGTTGGGAACCAAGCAAGCCACAGTGTTCCCCCACAACCCAACCAAGCCACTGTGGTTTGCTCTGCTCAGAGCCGTCTTTCCCATTGGTGTTACTGGTTCATTGCGCCAGGGTGCCAGTCTCTCAGGGGCACCCTAGCGAAGGAGGGAGCTTTGCTAGCAGCCTCCCCTTTCCTTGCACACCCTCCAGCTGTGCCCCACCAACTATATGGCTGGCTGGCAGGCATGCAGCTTCCTTCCCAAGCCTCCACAGGAGGAAAGCAATGCCCACAGAGGAAGCTGCGCCTCCTAAGCCTCTGCATCTGCTAAAGATGGCCCTGCTCCTGGTCGTTGTCCTCCTCCAGCTTCCTGTCGAAAGGCGGCGTGCAGCCTTCCCGGGTGCCCTGACTCTGCAGAGCTTGTCCGCCAGCATGTTTTCCTGCTTGATCACCACCACCACGCCAGGGATTGGGACAGTGGGGGAGGCAGAGGACATTTTCTACCGCCCCCTCCCTTGTTTTGGAGTTGCGAGGGGGGGCGTCAGAGGGATCTTTGCACCACAGCGCCGGATATGCTTAAGACGGCCCTGGCTCTGCTCTTGACTGCATCAGTTTCATACATCTTGAAGCAGCACGAAAGCCATCTCTAACTCCCTCCTGCCCCTTGGTTGGTGGCCATTGCTGGCCCTGTCTTCCATGAATTTGTGCAGTCCTCTTTCAAAACCTTCCAAGTTGGTGGCCATCCCTGCAGGAGTCAGTTCCATAGTTCACGTCTTCATGCAGCACATAGTTACTTTCTTTTATCTGCCCTGCATCTTCCAACATTCAGCTTCACTGGATGTTCACAATTTCTAGTCTTATCAGAGACGGAGTTGCTTCCAGCGCTGTTGCAAGTTCTTCCCTTCCCTGCCTTCTTCACAAGCAGGGCTATCATTAGGCAACTAGGCAGCTGCCTAGGGTGCAGATTTCAGAAGGGAGCAGTGCTAACCTTTGAGGGTCAAAGTTTCTGTTCTGTCTTATGAATTTCTGATACTATTTTATTTTTATATTTTGAATAATTTTATCATTTTTGAAGTGATTCATACATTGGAATTGGGGGTTTTATGTATATATGAAACAGATGGACTGTAGAGTTGATTGGGGGTTATGCTAATGCATTAAATTTTAAATCTTACAGTCACTTCCTAGTTTCTTCAATTTGGTTCATTCTATACTTATTTTTTAGCATTGACTCAGCATTGGCAAGTTCTAACTAGCCATGTATATCAGATTTAGGCATAAATGTTAAGCCATTGAGCAAAACAGGATGGCAGAGTTGGATCAATGCTTTGAAACCACCTGGAGACCATATTGGTTGTCTATATGATGCTTTAATGGAGATCTTTGATGACAAAAGCCTACAAGGTTTATCTGGAAATACTTGTCAAATTGAAGCTAACCCCTTGCTGATGAAATTTGTAAGTTTGCGGTATCCCTTGTTACATGGTACAACATCCTTGCTGAAGTCAGTCTTACAAGCAAGCTATTACAAAATATGGAAGCTGATTTAAATTCAGCTACAAGCCAATTGCAAGTGACCAAGAATTACCCCATGGGCTTCAAGTGATGAGTGTTTTCAACAAGTTTTAATAGATGCTACTGACATTGCAAAGGAGCTAGAAATACTAACAAACTTTGAACAGAACATACTAGAAAAAAAGCATAGGAGAAAGAAACAGCAGTTTGAATATGAGAAGGGGCATGGCAAGACCAAAGCAGAAATTCAAAGTAGGTTTTTACTATGCCGTCTGAGACATGGCCATACAATCTGCTGAAGAGAGGTTCTAACAGCTACAACAATATAATTCCCTATTTGGCTTCTTCTGTGATATATACAGTATCAACAGCAACAAAAAAAGTCTACTGGAGAGGTACTTAAGACCTGCAAGAATTTGGAGAAACCATTGGTGCACAATGAAAACAAAGATATTGATGCTGAAGATCTGTGCTATGAACTTACAGCAATAGCTTGAATACTTCCAAAGTCTATGCTTCCACAAGGAGTACTTCTCTTCTTACTACAACAAAAAGTCCTGGATAATGTGCCTAACATTTCTGTTGTTCTAAGGATCTTTCTCAAACTTCCAGTATCAGCGGAAGGTGGTGAATACAGTTTCTCAAAGCAAAAATGTATATATAAAAAAAACTCAACAATGTTGCAAAAGAGACTAGTTGGCTTGGCAACTATATCAATTTAATGTGCCCACGCATCAGTAAGTAACCTGGAGGAATTGCAAAGGAAAAGGCACACAAAATGAGATGTTGAAGTGCCTGAAACTGGAACTTTTAAGAAACTTAAATTTTAACATCACAATTCCCAAGATTCCACAATCCCACAATTCAAAATTATTTGTGTGCTAAAACATTATATTTTTTTTGTATTTGTGAAACATAGTCAAAGACTGTTGTATTTGTAGTCCTGCAATTTAAAATAAATCTAGCAGTTTCGAGTTTTGTGCTTTTCATTTTTTTTCTACAAAGACACCTGCTTTGGAAAACTGAAGTTAGCACTGCGTCAGACCAACACAGCCACCTACCTGAATCGGGAAATAGTGTGTTCGTTTTCTTGGAGAGCCAGTGTGGTGTAGTGGTTAAGAGCGGTAGTCTTGTAATCTGGGGAACCGGGTTCGCGTCTCCGCTCCTCCACATGCAGCTGCTGGGAGACCTTGGGCTAGTCACTTCTCTGAAGTCTCTCAGCCCCACTCACCTCACAGAGTGTTTGTTGTGGGGGAGGAAGGGAAAGGAGGTTGTTAGCCGCTTTGAGACTCCTTAAAGGGAGTGAAAGGCGGGATATCAAATCCAAACTCTTCTTCTTCTTCTTCTTGATTATTATCCTAGCACTTTCCCCCCATTTTCTAACGGTGTTCCTTTCACACTGCAGCGCTTGTTGTGTTATGGAAATGCGACTTTTTGACTGATATACCAGCAGGTCACACTAAATTTGATTCGTGCGAGGGGGCATGGGGTGGCCCAGCAACTAAATGTCACTGGACGACATTGCTGCTGCTCCACCCTTTCTGCACGTGCATGCGTCTGTCCTCTTATGATTCTCCCATGAAAACAGCAGGAAAGAACATTATGCTGGGAAACCCACCCAGATTTTGTGACTTTATTCCCATGATTTTCTTAATGGGTTAGTGGGGTTGCAAACACTTTTTTTTTTCTTTCTGGATGCAAATAACATGGAAATAAGCCTTCAACTTCCACTAGATTTCTAGTAAGTTGTTTCCTATATGCAAAGACCACAGCGGGGTTTGAAGTGTAAGAAAAGAGCAGACTATGTTAAGAAACAGGTTAAAGAGGATGAAATTAGGTAAAACGGAACCTTAAAATGCAATTGTATGTAATTTGGGTTACAAACATCGGTGTTGGGTGAGTGGGAAGTCACTAGTTTTGTTGAATTGGAATATAACTGTTGAGTAGCAAATGTAACTTTCAATATGGAAAAAGAATCTTATTTTTTAAAAATTAACAATTGAAACTTTGTATGAATTCCTTGAAGTTTCCCTGGGGATAAGAAACAGCTCTAAAAGTCACACCCCTGATTCCATCCTTATTGCATGTAATATGCCCGGCAGTGCACACACCTGGACGCTTAGAGCAGTGCAGAAATGTCTTTTGTTTTTCCTTTCATAAAGAATGTGCTCTGGAGGTACAATAGAGAAGCAAGAGGAGAGATCCAGATTTTTTTAAAAAAAAATTCTTAAGAGGTTTGAGATGCATAAAAATCTCTGAGTTTGGGGAAGTTCAAACTAATTTTATAAACCGTTCACCCAGCTCTCCTTTCCGTTTCCCATCTCATTTTCTCTTCTAGCTAAAAACAAATACAGCAAATACCAGCAGACCTTGAAAAACACATTAAAATTGTGCGCATGGTTCCTCCTTCTTTCAATATATCTCTGCTAAATTGAAACACTGCTATATTTCCAAAGTGACAGCTTTAAAAGAGAAAGATGACACTGGGCTTGAACTTTTAAAAAAGGAAAACATCCGAATTAGCTTGGTTTGTTTTCAAAACTTAGAGCAGGGAGGAGCCCTCTGACCTCTTGTGGAAAGAACACTTATTAGCCACATCTCCCAGATAGATGCTGTGTCACCAGTTCCACAGTGTTGCGTTGTGCCCTGACTTTCGGAAATGGATAATAATAAGAATCACAAACCATGCAGCTTGGAGCGGGGGGGCGGGGTGAGCTGTAATTTTGATTTCACATTCAAATACGTGTTTCTTTAAATTTGTTCTGGGATTGCCAGTTATGTTTGCTCACCTGAGCCTTAATCCTTTCTCTCACCTCATCATGTCAAAATTTACTTTGTCTTTTTATGCACGGACATCAGCAGGAAGCTTCGTGTGGAGACACCAGGGTGGAGTCTCTCTGCCTTGTTCCCTGACTCCTTTTTATGCATTAAAAAAGATAAGCAGTAATCTTGTGCACTCTGCCAACCAGACATGTGGGTTTTTTTGAAGTTGGCTGTCTGTACTTGAGTGCCACACATTGCATGAGAAACCTCACTTAACGCCAAGGGTGTGCAAAGCTAGTGCATAATCCTGCCATTCATTAGAACTCACAGCCATTGTGTATGCTACAATCCTGCAAAAGCATTGGAAAGGTGCAGAATGTGCAACTGGCCACAGGATTTGGCTTTCCCGTTTCCCCCTTATGGTAGCAAAGAAGCACTTGGAAGCATTGTGCAATGCCTGCTGAATTTCCTTAGCGCATAAGAGATAATGGCCCTGCTGGATCAGACCAAAGGCTGCCTAATCCTGCATTCCCTTGAAGGACAATCAGGTGGGAAGTCTGCAAGCAGAATATGAGGGCAACAGGCATCTCCCATTGGACTTGGTACAGTGGTAGCTCGGGTTAAGAACTTAATTTGTTCCGGAGGTCCGTTCTTAACCTGAAACTGTTCTTAACCTGAAGCACCACTTTAGCTAATGGGGCCTGCTGCTGCTGCCACACCACCAGAGCACAATTTCTGTTCTCATCCTGAAGCAAAGTTCTTAACCTGAAGCACTATTTCTGGGTTAGCGGAGTCTGTAACCTGAAGAGTCTGTAACCCAAGGTACCACTGTATGGGTAAAAGCCTCAGCACCTAGGGCTTGCCGATCGAAAAGTCAGCGGTTCGAATCCCCGCGGCGGGGTGCGCTCCCACTGCTCGGTCCCAGCGCCTGCCAACCTAGCAGTTCGAAAGCACCCCCGGGTGCAAGTAGATAAATAGGGACCGCTTACTGGCGGGAAGGTAAACGGCGTTTCCGTGTGCTGCGCTGGCTCACCAGATGCAGCTTTGTCACGCTGGCCATGTGACCCGGAAGTGTCTCCGGACAGCGCTGGCCCCCGGCCTCTTGAGTGAGATGAGCGCACAATCCCAGAGTCTGTCAAGACTGGCCCGTACGGGCAGGGGTACCTTTACCTTTACCTTTTACTAACCATCAAGACTACTAGCTCCCACTGCATGCCATTGGCTGCCAATGGCAAAGCAGAGAAATAAGCAACAGGGTGTACTCCTGATATGAGTGAGTGCACTTAAACAATACAGGGGGTGGATGTAGAACTTAAGATGTTGAGTAAGTAGAACACCCATCTTCACTAAATATCACTTGCTGGAGGAGGAGAAGGAGCACAAGCAGAAGAAGACTATTATGTAGCATCATGCCCTTCTTGTGAGCTTCCTGGAGGCATTTGACTGGACACTATACGAAACAGGATGTTGGGCTGGGTGAGCCTTCCCCAGCCTGGTACTCTCCAGTGTTGTTGGTTGACAGCTCCCATTGTTGGACATGCCGGCTGCATCTCATGGGAATTGGTCCAGCAACATCTGGAGGGAACCAGATTGGAGAGTGATGAGCTTGATATTATTATTATTATTTATACCTCGCCCATCTGGCTGGGTTTCCCCAGCCACTCTGGGCGGCTTCCAACAAAGTATCAAAATACAGTAGTCTGTTAAACATTAAAAGCTTCCCTAAAGAGGACTGCCTTCAGATGTCTTCTAAAAGTCTGGTAGTTGTTCTTCTCTTTGACATCTGGTGGGAGGGTGTTCCACAGGGCAGGTGCCACTACCGAGAAGGCCCTCTGCCTGGTTCCCTGTAACTTGGCTTCTCGCAGTGAGGGAACCGCCAGAAGGCCCTCAGCACTAGACCTCAGCGTCCGGGCAGAATGATGGGGGTGGAGATGCTCCTTCAGGTATACTGAACCGAAGCCGTTTAGGGCTTTAAAGGTCAGCACCAACACCTTGGGTTTGCTGGATGATAGTATGGGAGTCCCAATGAATTCTGTAGGGCTTTGCCCCTTGCCATGGGTAAAAAAGCTAAAAATTATAATGTAAAAGAAATGGAAGAGAGAGAGAGAGAGAGAGAGAGAGAGAGAGCGCATGTCATTCTGCTTGATTTGCAAAATTGATTCAGGTCTCAGAATTAAACTTCACCCATGGAGAATTTGGAGGGATCTCTTTTTAGCACAGAGTGCCTTGATAACAGTTCTACGAAAAGGAGGGACAGAGTTAAGGCAACATGTGCCTTTCAAAGGCAGGATTATCAATAGCATTTGAGTTCATGGTCACACAACCTGAAAACAGATTTCCCATTTTTCATCTTTAATAGCTCTCCTAGCTGGCTAGCAAAAGGTGTTTTCAGTCTCATTCATTTTTTGCAATACTGCCAAAACCGGTGTCCTTTTTTACAGAGTGTGGATACTTAAGAAAATTTATTGTTCCTACACATTGTTTTGAAGCTAGATAATGACTTTTGTCAAGAGCAACCATAATATTTTGCATAATTCCAATTTTAATGAAAAATAGTGGTTTATATACTGATTTCATTTGACTTGTTCCATTTCAGTTTTAGAACTCATTAAAATGTAAATGATAGCAATGGAGAAATCATTCAATTTACGTTTTCATGGGAGTATGAAAAAAAAAAAGACCCGCCCACCTCCCAAGCAAACATTTGGTGCTTGCATCAAATGCCTAGGGAGAGAGATAAAACAAGGCCAGTTGGTGCCTCTGGAAAGATAATGCACTGCAAACCCAGGCATAAGAACATAGCTGCCTTATATTGAATCCAACCATCGGCCTATCTGACTCAATATTGTCTACACTGACTGCTATTGGCTGTCCAGGTTTTCCAATGTGATATTCCCAGCCCAATCTGGAGAGGCCAGGGATTGAACCTGCGATATTCTGAATGCAAAGCAGACACTCTACCACTGAGCTGTGGCCCAGAGTTTCCTGGGAAGAGGGATCAATGGATAAGCCATTCTGGGAATTATAATTCTGTGCGGGAAATAAGGGTCTCCTAACAGCTCTCATCACCCTCAATAAATTACACTTCTCCTGTTTAAAGTGCTATGATTCTGCTTTAAATATATAGTACAGATGGGGTCAGAGATTCTGTCTTTCCGTCTTACAATACTAGAACTTTAACCACCCAAGGAAAATTGATGAACAGACAAAAGGAAGCACTTACTCCATAACCAACTTAAGGAATTCGCTGCTATGGGCTAAATTGGCTTTAGAAGTTGCTTAGGAGTTTATTGCATTTTTATTTCTTTGGAGAACGGGTACGTCCACATGTTCTGTATATTGAGCATTCACCCTGATTAGTCTGCAAGGAGATATATGGTGTTGACTAGCCAATGAGCATTTGTTCTGATTTGTTTGTGGTGCAGTTAGATGGTGTTGCATCAAAGCAAGTGTTCTGCCACACTTTCCCAGTTTATTTCCCTATCGCTGTCCTTCTCACAAAAATGTCGATCTTTAGGAGAAGCGTGTTTGTTGCGCAATCCCTTTCTTCCAATCAAGCATTATTGCGCAATCTGAATTTGCCACTATGTGATTGAATCCTGCCTTGGGTGTGTCAATGGCTATTAGCTGCAGCAAATAGGACCTGAAACAGAAAGTGGCAGTGTGGAGTGCTCCCTGCTCTGGATTCTATCTGCTCCAGTCCGTTTTGTCTCCCCACTTCCAGCTTCCATTTTTCACCCATTCAGCAAACATTCCATGGCTACTGAGTATACTCTGTTGCCATTTGGCTACTTTGGGGATTTACAGACTCCCCCCCCCCCATGCACTCACACTTTTAGGGTTCCCCCAGCAGATTTATTACAGTTTCACAAACCTTGATTACTGATATCTCTCTTTGTATATAAAGGTAAAGGGACCCCTGACCATTAGGTCCAGTGGCGGACAACTCTGGGGTTGCAGCGCTCATCTTGCTTTATTGGCCAAGGGAGCCGGCATACAGCTTCCGGGTCATGTGGCCAGCATGACTAAGCCACTTCTGGCAAACCAGAGCAGCGCATGGAAAAGCCGTTTACCTTCCCGCCGGAGTGGTACCTATTTATCTACTTGCACTGGTGTGCTTTCGAACTGCTAGGTTGGCAGGAGCAGGGACCGAGCAACGGGAGCTCACCCCGTCGCAGGGATTTGAACCTCTGACCTTTTGATCGGCAAGCCCAAGAGGCTCAGTGGTTTAACCCACAGCGCCACCTGCGTCCCTCTTTGTATATAGATGCTGCCATATATTTTTTTTCACATGAGGAGCGACACTCACAGCCTGAATATGTGACACAGAGGTAATGATGCCTAAATGAAACCTCAAATGGAGTATATCTGTGAATGCAAGATGCTGGGACAAGCAAAAGAGAAGAGCAGTTGCCTAATTGTGAGTTGCAGAGAGAGAGATTTTGCCCCCCCCCCCCCCCCCGCCGTTGGAAACAGGAAAAAAGGCTGCATGTACTCACAACCTGATCCTTCAGGGCTCTTTTTATATCATAACCGTGTGCAGTTGGCTGGTAAACAATAATAAATGATAACAGCTTACCACTGAGAGACTAAATTTTGTGGTT
Organism: Podarcis cretensis; assembly: GCF_951804945.1. Taxonomy (NCBI): domain Eukaryota; kingdom Metazoa; phylum Chordata; class Lepidosauria; order Squamata; family Lacertidae; genus Podarcis; species Podarcis cretensis. The sequence goes on along the minus strand of NC_137181.1, from coordinate 15,735,742 downwards.
TTTGAAAAAGGCCTAATTGTAGCTGAAATACCCACAATACAGCCTAGCGCAGTCACTTTCCTTCTCATCCCAAGGTGCTCATCCGCTATTTAATCCATCTCCCCACCCCATCCATCACGTAAATGAAATGTGGAACAGCCCCATGTTTCTTCAAGAGGCTATTAGCCTGCTAAAGCAAGTATTTGAGTCTTGATTAGATTAAGTAAGTAGACATGGACTTCACATTACAAATGTACTTTCCATTTAATTTATAGCTCAGATGTCAGAAAATCTGATGAACCATAATCAGCGATAAAGCGATACCTTGGTATCGCCAGTCCCAATATATTAAGGTCACTAGTACAGTGCAGTAAAGTTGCTTAAGTCAGTATTCCTATACGCTTTTTTATTTTCAGGAAGTCATAAATCTCAGATATCCCCCCAAAGCGGGGGTACTTCTGAGCTGAAACTGCCTCTGCAAAGGTTTGAACAAAAAAGTACAATCTGCTTTCAGAAAATACCATCTCTGTCTTCTCATATTCCTAGACCTGTGTGCAGTGTTGTCACACAACCCACATCAAGCCTGCTCAAAGGCAGCTTTAAGAGCTATTCTATATAACTGATGGGCACACATCACTTCCAGGAGTGTATCAGTGGAGACTGGTGACCCACCTAGGATGTTTTAAGGCTCTGGTTGCACAGGCCAGCATTGTTACATTTGGGGTGGTCTGCACAGCTAGCACAATTTGTGCATTCAGAGTCACACCTTTCTAAAGAAAAGGTCTGACATTTCCATGCAGATTGCATCGAAGGGCATCTCTGAACCCGAATCAAAGCTGAGGAAGCATTTGTGTAGTCTGAAAGTCCAGAATGCTGGCAAACTACAACTACTGTCACATCACAGATCAGATAGTAAGTGGAAGGCAGGAGCTAAGCACCAAATTACTGAAATGAAAAATCAAAACGTGAGACCCCAAACTGGGAACCTAGCGAAGAAATTATGGAAAGCACTACAGCATTGTCTGAAAGCACCACAAAAAATGACAATGAGAACTAAGATAGACTCAACCACTGCCCTGTTGCACACTTTGTATGTGCAGTTTCACAGTTTTTGTATCTGAACTAAGATAGACTCAACCACTGCCCTGTTGCACACTTTGTATGTGCAGTTTCACAGTTTTTGTATCTGAACTATCAGTGTAGCCTATCTCACAAGGCTGTTGTAAAGATAAAAGGGGGGGAGAGCTCCTGGGAGGAAAACCAGGATAAAAATATGCAACAGGTAGAAACAAATACTGTAATACTTTTAGCAAAAAGCAAACCAGTGATGACAGGCAGACAAGCAGTGGCTGAGTGGGGAAAATGGAAACTCAAGGAGAGTGGAGCATTGCAATATTGTGATTTTTTTTCTCAGTAGGAAGGAAGCCTCATTTATCCAAGGGAGTTACTTCTAAGTAAAGCGTACCAAAGCCAGCAATTGTATTTTATACTGTAAAGGCCGCATACTTGGGGAGTGAATGAAAGAATATGGACACAGAGGAAAGTCCTTAAGCAGACATACCTCACTACACAGACAGGCTCTCATCCCCTGTCCAGCATCACACTAACAGAAACAATGAGTTTCTTCTGCTTTTGTTTTTTCCTGCTGCTCTGGGTAACACCCTCCCTCTCCACCAGCATTCCTTACCTAGATTATTTAGCAACAGTGATTAAATTAATAAGCACCCTTAGCAGCAGCATCTTATCTTCCTAATAAGCATCTGAGCATTGCCTTCACAGTTTGCTTTCTAACTTTGTTCCTAGATGTCCAATCGGCTTATTACTATTACTATTACTATTGTTATTATTATTATTGAAAAGCTAAGAGTCTGGGGTCCTTGTTGGACTGGGGCCCAGAATATGTATACCCCCTATTGACCACCCTGACTCCAACCTAGTAAGTCATAGCCTGCACAAGCCCAGTTTTGACTGACATTGAGTGGGAAGGTTTGAAGGGGGGTTGCATTTCCTGCAACTGATCACAAGGGACAGTGTAACCACATTCAACTGAACAGGTTTACAAGTGGCATCTTCAGACCTTCCTGCTCCAGGTTGGAGAATCACAGTGGAGGGGGTGGTGTGCATTGAACTACAATTAATGAAACCTGATTGAGGCTAAAGTATTATTTGATTTGGCAGTAATTTCCAGAAAGAGAAGTATCAAAAGTGTGATTCTAAGCCTTCAGCTAATTCCATGCTCAGATGTTCTTTCCTTTCCTTTCTACTTTATCCATATGCTTCAGCGCTATGCTCCAGCATTCAAAACTGAGTCAGAGTACTTATTAGTATCTGGATGAATCATAACACCACCATCTTTTTCTTTCAAATGTCAAATTGGTGTAGCAGCAAAGCCAACCCTTAGCATTTGTGGAACCTACAGTTTAAAAAGTTAACTACATTGTCAGCCAAGTGCTGAAAGAAATTTACTCCATTAAACAAAAGCAGTCTTTTAATTCCCTTTGGTTCCAACCATTTGCTTATCATGATCTAGCAGTACCCTGCATCCCAAATCAAACCTGCCAGCTGCTTAGAGTCACAGTTGCATTTCATTTAGTTCCTAAAAGAATCACCCCAATGTCCTCTTCCAACCTCAGGCAGGTTACTTTAGAGCTTTGCTGAGTGGGTGATATTTTTTTCTCGCTGTCTCTCTTGACAAGAAAGGGCAGCCAATTAGAAGTCTACAGTCAAATTTAGTCCCTCAACTCACTGCTTCTTGGACTCGTTGCCTGGTTACAGTGTTGACACTGATGACTCTAGGTGGTTGTCCAATGCCCTCCCTTGCCTTCCTGCCTGCCAGTAGTTCATAGCCCTACATGTCCATTGGCCCTATGTGTAGTTCTGCCCCAGGTCTATATACTTATTGACTCCTCTTTTTTCCAACTTCCTGTTCCTGCTTTTCATGTCATTGTCTATTTTGCCCCACTTCCTTTCTCTTGAACAACCTCCCCTGTACTCTACTCTTCTCTCCTATGTAGCTTACAGTTTAACATCATCTTAAGTGAAATTTCTTCAGTCATCTCTCGGATGAGGCCCTGGTTACCTCAGTGACCTGACTCCTCTGCTTTTCTCCTCATATATTCTCATCTCCCACCTACTGTTCTTTCTTCACCTTTCTCAGGCCCATTTATACCTTCCTTCCTTCATCTCCCACACCTTCAGACTTTCTGTCCTTAGCTTCTCTAGCTCTCAGGACCTCTTCCCTGTCCTTGTTTTTCTTTGATACCAGACTAACTAGAACACCTTCCCTTTCCCTCACAGAAGCTGGACTGTGCAAATCCTATTGTTCCCCCAGACATCTGGGCCTGATGTGCCACCCTGCACAGCACTCAGCCAATGAGTGTCTGAGGCTTCAATTCTGCAAGTGCACCTTACACAACTGTGATTAAAAAAAACAACCCAAGACTGAAATGGGGGTATGAATTGGGGGTACTACACAGGGACATAAGGAAAGGTAAACTGGAACTCAACACATCTCCTGAGCTGATTTCTATAACAGTCTGATAAGAGCAATGTTTCTTTTGCCCAACAGCAGAGAATGCAGGGTGGGTTCACACCCTGATTCCTCGGATGTCTCAGCGCTTGCAGGAACGTTGTAACACTCAGCTCAGCTCGCGGCTGGAGGCGACAGACAACCGCCTCACCACGTGGCTGGAGCCGCCACACGGTAAGTTTTTTCAAGTGGGCATCACATGGCAAAATGTTAATTCTCTGAGTGCTTTATCAGTGTTTAATTTTCATTTGAAATGGAAAAAGAAAGAAAGAAACCAATCTTCTTTAAAAATGAAGAGGGGAAGGGGAATTTCGGCTTTGGGTGTGGAGTGATGTTTTGTTACTATGAGGATACAGTCTTAACTGGAAGCATCTCCTTGATTTGTTCAAATATTTATACCCCAACTGTCTTCAGCAAGTTTGGCAAGCTTCTGCCCTTGCAGATACACAACCCCAAGAACTGGAAGGGATTCAGGGTATCGCCCAGACTGACCACCCCTCTCAAAATAACACGCAAAATGCAATATATCATACAAAAAAAATGTTCTGCGGAAACATATATATTAGGCAAAATTGCATGTGAGTTTTATATCTCCTAATGTAAATTAGAAAAAACCCACACAAAAATACTGGTGAGTTGTCATGAGAGCTTTTTATGTGGGGGGTGGGGAAGAGAGAATCTCAAACTTCATGTAGGAATGTGGAAAACTTTATTTAAGACTAGGAAAAAATGAGAATCTGGGGTCCGGGAACAAAATTCCAAATCAGTTCTTTGCATCTCCTGTTGTGGGTGGATATCTTTTTTATTTCTTTCTTTTAAGAATCTGGCTGGTAATGGTGGGAAAGCCCTTTCATTCTCTGAAACCTTGCAGATCTGCTACCAGTCAGAGTAGACAACACTAGGTTAGGTGGACAAACAGTATGATCCGGAATAAGGCAGCCTACTAATCCTGGATGGTGCTAGTAGTGCTACTAGTAGTGCTAGCTCAGAATAAAGTTGGAAGTTGGTAGCTGAGCCTCAGGTTGAGACTTCAGGTATTCTGATGCTCAGTGCACACACATTTAGATATCCTGTGAGACTCTTTGGTGAAAGGTGGAGCTGGTAAGAGACCAGGACCAGTTCAAGATCTTTTGCTACCACAGGCAAAACAAAACAAAAAAGTACAAGAAGATTCCCTCTCTTTCCACATGTAGAATCAGCCAGTGTTTGGCTCATATTTTGGCAGTGGGGATGGGACAGCATCCTTCTCTAGACCTGGGAAACAGCAGCTAGTTTAGGGGATGCAGGGCAGTCTAGTTTAGGGAGAATCCTAAGAGACTACCCTCCTGTCCCCCAGCATCTGCCACCTGAGGCAGCTGCCTAACTGTGCCTAAAAGTAGAGCCGGCCCTGGGAGGGATAAGAAGGCGCCTTAGGTTGCGAGGTCTGTGCTTGGGGATTAGAAGCACCTGTTTTTCTCTATTACATGCTCTGGCTCCCTAGTTAGGTTTTAGGTGCCCTGCAAGACCTTGGGATAATGAGCTTTCTCCTGCATCAGGTTTGCCAAATTCAGTCTGTAGTTTTGATGTATGAGGATGGAAAACATTAAGGACATTATACACACAAGCACACCGTTTGGCATGGGCTGTTTCTTTCCCCACAATTGATTTGCTGCGGTGTCTTGTAATTTATTCATGCAAGGAAACAATGATGGATGGTGTAAATTATTCTTCTTTTTCCCTTTTGACTTAAATAATAATTGCCAATATCTCAGAACTGTATGGAAATATAGGGGGAAGTCAGTATCCACAAAGTGTTGTAAATTGTGGTGTTTGGTGGTAGCTTCCCCCACCTTCCTCCTTCAAAAGACATATTTTTTTAAAAAAAAGTTTTCACTACTAAGGTATTGCCCTCATTATGAATGACATTGCTCAAGTTGTTATTCTTATTTTGCAAAGAGGGGGTTCGTAGAGCATCTTAAGGCTGCATAAGGTGTGAGGAATCACATCTAGCAATAGAAGAAAATTAACAAAACACTTTAATTTAAACGCTAGGTTCTTCGAGTCTGTTCTTCTTGAAAGCTTAAGTTCCTTGTAAAGTTTTCAGTCATTTTTCCTTAAGGCAGTCTCTTCCGCAAAGGAAAAAGTTGGACACCCAGCTAGCAATATCCCCTAGGCAGTTTGTGCTAAAAAGTGAAAACCATAAAAGCAAACGATAATCTCTAAAAATCAAACAGAGTAAAACCAACCACTGATCAGAGCTAACTAACTAAAATTGACAATAAAAAGCATACAGTGGTACCTCGGGTTACAGACACTTCAGGTTACAGACAGACTCCGCTAACCCAGAAATATTACCTCGGGTTAAGAACTTTGCTTCAGGATGAGAACAGAAATCATGTGGCAGCAGCCCCATGAGGGAGGCCCCATTAGCTAAAGTGGTACCTCAGGTTAAGAACAGTTTCAGGTTAAGAACGGACATCCAAAACAAATTAAGTTCTTAACCTGAGGTACCATTCTATGGTCAGCTGGCTGCCTCCCCTGCCACAGCCCCAACCTGGCAGCTGCTTGCTCCCTTCCCTTGATTTCTTCATCTGTGCTGCCCTTCTAGCCGCCATGATGGTGGCGGCGTCAGTGGTGGCAGAGAGAGGCCAGCCAGATTGGCACATACATCGACCGCCTCTGCTCTGAGAGGCGCCTCTGCAGACCGCCTCTGAGAGGAAGTGTGGTGTAGTGGTTAAGAGCGGTAGATTCATAATCTGGGGAACCGGGTTCACGTCTCCGCTCCTCCACATGCAGCTGCTGGGTGACCTTGGGCCAGTCACACTTCTTTGAAGTCTCTTAGCCCCGCTCACCTCACAGAGTGTTTGTTGTGGGAGAGGAAGGGAAACGAGAATGTTAGCCGCTTTGAGACTCCTTCGGGTAGTGATAAAGTGGGATATCAAATCCAAACTCTTCTTCTTCTGCTCCGGCAGAGAACTACTTCCCCCACATACGAGGGTTCCGCTTTATGAGGGTTCATCTTTCTCCCTGAGCTCAGCGGCAGCACTGGAGGGATGTGTGTGGAAAGGACATTCTGGGATCAAGTAAGAAGCAGGGATGGCTTCTGTAATTCCAGGAATATCCTGGGGAAATAAGGACACTTGAAGGGTGTGCCAGTGTACCTTATAAAGTTTTACAAGTGTTGCTGCATTAACTTCTTTCTCTGACTCCACCCACTAGCAGCCCTCAGAAGGTTGCCACCAAGCGAATGTGGCCCTCAGCCTGGAAAAAGTTCCCCTCTCCTGCTTTAGCTGCAACAGCTGTTGTCCTTCCCTGTAGCAAATGGCTCAGCTTGAGCCGTTTTGGTCGACAAGCACCTTTGTCTTACCTTCCTCCTTTTCCGTTTTACTATTATTCTCGCCAAAGCATCTACGTGACCTTTCTGCTGGCACAATCGTCGTCCGGATTGCATTTCCTAATTGTGCCGCAGCTTGACAACTCCACAGTTTGGTCTTGGGCCAAGAGGGATATTGTGTCGCCGCTCCTTCTGGTAGTCATGAACCCTCACGTTCACCTCTTAAGGCCTCTTGCTGGGCAGCTGGACGCTTTTCAAGGATAGCTGTGTTGACTTTGAAGTCCAGCCAAGCTGATGTAGCACAACCTTCTGCTGCAACCCTCCGAGGAGCAAAGCAGCCTCCCCACAAAGTACTTTCATATGGCGGACTGAGCAATGTCTATTGAGGGTGAAGGGGAAATTAAAGTCCCTTGGTTTCCCCTCCTCCTGCCTGCCAGAAGTAATGGCCCATGTACACCAACGGCAGATCTACTATTATGTTTAGAGGAGGGACAGCCAGAAAATTAGCTCACTTCCCATGTGCACTGGGTATGTTTCTGCTGCTACAGCGAAAAGGAAGAGTGAGGGAATTCTCCTGCTTCAAAGCAGAGGGCTAGCTGCAGAAAAACAAAATAGTATCGCCACCAATGGCACCTCCAGGGTCACTTGAAGGTGGTGATATTGAATATTAGCCCAGTTGCCATCATTTCAAATTTGAAAATATTACCTTCTTTCCATCTGTCCTTCAACCCTGGCCTCACTATTAGAAATCATCATCATCTAATAGTAATAAGAACTAATCAGAAAGATTTATATACCACTTAATAAAATTTTCAAGCCGTTTTCAGAAAATAGTATAAAATATTCATAATGAAATTTCTGTTCATAAGAAAATAATGATAAAACCAACTCACTTTTTTTAAAAAAGTAGACATGATAAATTTTTAATATATATTTAGATAAAATGAACAACTTTAAAATTAAAAGTGCATTGTAAAATTACAAGGCCGGGTAGGCTTAATAATTATATAACTATGCAAAATGTATTGCATTAGGGGAACTTGCTTTGCAAAAATGCGTACCATAGGCAAAATTGTTTACAAAAAATGCACACACGAATTTTGCACTAAAATGCTGGTGAATTTTCATGAGGCCTTTTTTAAAAAATTGTGAATTGATGTAGAAATATGAGGGCCTGAATTTAAGACTGGGAAAATGAGAAACAGAGAGAAACTGAAATGGACAGATCTGCCCATCCCTCTCTCCCTCCCTCTCCGGTGGTCACGAGTTGTGCAGGCCTGATCTATACAGCAATGCTAAATGGGAGGGTTTTGCAAGATCTCTCTTACGCATCTATCATTGTGCTTCCATCGTCTCCCACAGCAGTGTTAATGCAAGTGGAATTCCCTTCCCCTCCCTTTCTGGCTGCACTGCTGGCTGTGCCACTCGGGTCTTGACTTTAAAGTATTGTGCTTTTTATCCCTTTGCTCCAGTCTGCTGCTGGTGTTAATGTTTAGTGACAGTTACTCAGTGCTAATGATCACCTTTGGGGATTTTTCAGAGTGCTTGCCTCTTGCTGGTCACTGGTGAAATGTAATCAATAAATCTGCCAACCCAGCTTTTCATGCTGCCTTTCCTCTTGGAATTGAATGAACACCACTATTACTGATTTGTGACAGAGTCCCCCCTTAGCAGCTAAGGGAGCCCCCATATGGTATTCGGCCAGTCCGACTGATCTGCAAAATAGTCTGGTAAATCTGAAATGAGTGGAAGGGAGAAGAAGGACTGTGGCTTGCCACATAGTTGTTCCGAGATATGTAAGTCCTGTTTCAAATAATACACAAAGGAAAATCAGGACAGAAGGGTAATTTATGGCCGTGTTCTGATTTGTTAAAAGTGTGCTTCTTCCACATGTGCCCATTAACATGCATTTTATAGCTACAGTGCTGGTGTTCACAACATGCTTTCTTTATGTATACAGGCAGCCCCCCATTTATGCGGGGGTTACATTCCGAGGCACCGTGCGTTTAAGTGAAATTGCATATATTCAAAACACAGTTGGAAAAGCCTGGAAACACATTCTAAACCTCTGGAAACCCTTGAAAAACTATTTTAAAAACCAGCAGCACTTACCAGACTGACTGCCAAACTGCACCAAACTCCACCACAATCACTCCCTCCAAACCTTCTTGCTCAAACTCTAACTCTCCACAGGCCTCAGCGGTCGACACAAGGGCTCCTGGGATTACTAGGGGCTGTTTTTGCACCTTTTCTGTCCTTTCTGGGCTCTTTTAAGGCCATTTTTGCCATTTTTAAAGTCACTTCCGGGTTCAGCACAATGGTCACGGTTACACATTTTGATTGGTCATTGCCTGTATATATGTATGGGCTAAAGGGACGCGGGTGGCACTGTGGCTTAAACCACAGAGCCTAGGACTTGCTGATCAGAAGGTTGGCGGTTCGAATCCCTGTGACAGGGTGAGCTCCCATTGCTCGGTCCCTGCTCCTGTCAACCTAGCAGTTTGAAAGGACGTCAAAGTGCAAGTAGATAAATAGGTACCACTCTGGCGGGAAGGTAAATGGTGTTTCCGTGCGCTGCTCTGGCTTGCCAGAAGCGGCTTAGTCATGCTGGTCACATGACCCAGAAGCTGTACACAAGCTCCCTCAGCCAATAAAGCGAGATGAGCGCCGCAACCCTACAGTCGGCCACGACTGGACGTAATGGTCAGGGGTCCCTTTACCTTTACCTTTATGTATGGGCTACAGTCATCATTCTCTGCCTGCTAGCACAATGGCTCTTACACTGGCAGGTGCATGTGTTTTTTATGTTGTCTTTAATGATAGGATGGTATCTGCAGAATACCCTCTCCTGCAGGACACAGTGGTCATTTGGGTATGTGGGGAAATGAGGAGGGGTTGGGTCTGTAGGAGGTGTGGTGATCTTTTAGGCGTTTTGTTGAGGACAGTGCTGTGTGAGCACTGTGATAAACCTACATTTGTGAGCAGTGACGAATCCACAGTATACTGCAATCTGGCAGTGCAGTAAGTTCATGCCTCAGTGGTATATGTGAACGTGTTTTGGGTGTCTAGCCTCTGACAATAAAGACCAGTAGCCACAGAAGGAATGAGCTCCTCTGCCAATACTGACAGCTCCTCAAGGGTGCTGGGTGCGAATGCTGGCCCAGATGTAACCCACCCTGTAAGTTAGCTCTGGTATCCACTGGATATGGTACTGCATGTTTTAAGGGGCACCAGCAGAGAACTTCATTCTTCCTTTGCTACCTTAATACCTGCTCAGTTTTCTCATTTGAAGAATGCACCCAAGAATAAATTGGCAGTCCCTTGAGATTACAGTGGTATCTTGGTTCTGAAACATAATCCGTTCCGGAAATCCATTCCAAAACCAAAGCGTTTCAAAACCAAGGTGTGCTTTCCAATAGAAAATAATGCAGAATGGATTAATCTGTGCCAAACTTTTAAAAACAACCCCTAAAACAGCAATTTAACATGAATTTTACTATCTAACGAGACCATTGATTCATAAAATGAAAGCAATAAACAATGTACTGCAGTCACACAATCAATCCATAGCTGAACCGGGTTCTTCACGGTCACACACAAAAAGAGCCACACACAAAAAACGCAAAATAAATAGCAGAGACAGACAGACCTCAGCATAACACTCGAAACAGAAGCGTGACACTCAAATCAGAAGCATAACACTCAAAACGGAGCACATTCGGCTTCCGAAAAATGTTCGTAAACTGGAACACTTACTTCCAGGTTTGCAGTGTTTGGGTTCCAAGTTGTTTGAGTACCAAGGCATTTGAGAACCTAGGTACCACTGTAGTGGGGTTTGTGGCATGTGAATAGTTTCTCCACCTCATGCAAGACGTACTAATTAAAAGGATGAGCAATGTTTTCTTGCCTTTTGAACGAAATACCTACGGACACTGTTGTCTGTTTATTACAGCAGATCACAGTGTAAGCTGACATTTATTTTTTAATCAATGACTGGCATTGCTATCCTTTCCAGCTGCTTTCTGTGGAGTAATAAACGACATTGGGATGGATGCCAAACCCTTTCCCAGAAATGCATCTAGCAACAGTGTTATTTGCTTTACAAGTTCCTGACATGGGTTGAATATCATCTGTAGTTTAATGGAGGGCCTTACTTACCATTAATATGTGTGTGTGTGTGTTTGTGTTTGTGTATATTCCGGGGTGGGTTGGTTGGTACTTAATTGAGATGGCTTCTGATCCAACAGAAACCTCAAACAATCTCTTCCTGCAGCTTTACAGAAACAAACCTGTTAGCAAATTGAGGTAGATGTTGATAAATTTAATGAAGGACTTTGAGGACACAGCAGGCAGCTAGGCAAGGACAGAGCAGGAACAGGAAAACCATATCTGCTCCCAGATGCAAATAAGTCTAATGCCATCTACTGACTAGATCATATAATGCTGCTATCCACATGTGTGTGTTTGTATTATACAGACATTTGTTTCTTATATATGGCCACATTTGCAGTGGGACCTATGTGTCTGGTCCCAAACGATCTGAGTTATATACATTGTGCTTTATGGTGCTGTGATTGTACAGTTTGAGCTCACATGTTAGGGCCAAATGCAGACACACACAATGATCAACCCGTGGAGTTTAGGCGCACCTACCAAATGTGACTAAATGTCTACAAAAATGCATATGGCAAAGTGTGCATAAAAATGCACATATTAGTGAAAATAACATATAAAATGCATTCTATGAGACCAAGTTGCTTGCATATTGTACATATTAGACAAAATTGCATAAAACATATTAGGGTAAATTTGCACTAAAATGCTGGTGGACTTTCATGAAGATTTAAAAACAAGTCACAAAAAATTGAAAATTGACATGAAAAGGTGGATAACTGAATTTAAGACTGGAAAAATAAGAAACTAACATTAACAAATACATTCATCTCTACCTGTAATTTGAGCAGGGCATATCAGCCTAAGTCCATCCCATTCCATTTTTCTTGACTCTCATAGTTGCCTGCCTTGATTTGGGGGGGGGGGTGAGGGAAGAGGAAAGAATTCATGAAAGTTCACATTTAAATTGTATGCATTGTTGCATACATTTTTGCATGCATTTCCCCTAAGAATGTTTTTTCTTTTTTTCCTGTAAATATGCATATTTTTTCCACATTGAAACTTCACTGCATAATCCAGAGAGATGCAAAATTCGATGGGGAAGGAAGTGTTGAGTTAGTAGGGTCATGACCATCAAATTGAGTCAGTCCGCTGTGAAAAGGAGACCAAATGAATTACTTATCCATTGATTATATGTATATGTATAAAATTTAAGTATATGGATATCGTTTATGTATTTTGTTATGTGAAGCAGTTGATATGCTTTTATTGTACTTCTTCTATGTATACATAACCTATTATAAACTGCTTTGAGATCTTTCAGATTGTAATTGGTTTATAAATCCAAATAATCCGTACCTCTAACTCATCTTCCTGTTCAAATACCCAAATTATCTTAGCGATGTCTTCTTCTGTCATTTGCTGAACAGGTCCACACACAGCAGCAGCTATTTTTATCACTGTATTCCAGTAGATTTCAGTACATGTGAGGTTTAAAAGATTGTTTACGACTGCCTTTCATCACTATAGTTAATTCTGCTACTTTTCTCAACTATGCTCTGCATAGATTTTTTTTTTTGGGGGGGGGTTATGGGATAGAGAAGAAATAAGGACTACACCCAGATTTAATGCAAACTGAATCAAATTCCTCCTCCATCCCTAATTACAGGTAAACACGATTTGACTTTCTTCTGTCAGTTATGATCCACAGCACTGGCCCTAATGAACTGACATTTTTTAAAAAATTATTGTTCTTCTAAGTGACTTTAAATATCCTATTTAATAGTTTCTGTGGGATCAGGGACTGAAGGAGACGAAAACAACCAATGGATTTCTCCACCGCAAGAGCCTTTTTTTATATAATGTTTCATTTATTTTCTTTCCCCCATTCCTTACCTGGCACAGCTGTCCTTTTTTTGTGAATTTATGGTGCATTTCTGGGCCTGTAGGTAGAAATGTCCTTGTGTTTCTCTTGGGAATAATTGGTATGAAGGTAAACATTAGCTGCTCTGCTTGGGGTGTTTCTGAGCAACACAGAATAAATGTTCAGGGCCTAAAGTGCAGGCATGTGATTGGCAGGTCTATTACAGCTGCCCTGTGCTCTTTCTTGTATTCCTTTTTATTAGTAATTACGATATAGGGACTCAGTCTTCGGAACACTGGGCAGGAGGCTTACCGACGTTAATGAGATGGTTGTCAATAATAATCACCAGAAGTCGGGGTTTAATTTGGGACCAAAACTTACCCGGGCCAGAACCAGAACCTAGAATCCATCCCTTGGACGCAATGTAAAATTTACTCTCTGAGCACTCTGAGTGTGAATGCCTCTGAGCACTGGAAAGACAAAGAGGTCCGGCCCTATCATAAAGTGATAGAACATTTATCTTTTGCTTTGTTCACTCGTGCGTCCTTTCCTGCTACACAGGGTGCCATTTGCATTTTTCTATTCAGGCACAACAATATTTTGGGCCACTTCTTTGCTCATCCATGAGTAACTGCAACCAACCCAACTCCCCAAATTGGCTGAAATGAAGGGGAAGGGCTTCTAGCTACAAGGGTGGGCATGAATCACAGCATAGATGAACTGTTGGCTTACCTGGGAACCCTTAACTACGGCGGCCTTCCAATGTTGTTGGACTACAATTCCCATCACCCCTGACCATTGACCCTGCTGGCTGAGGCTGAAGCGGTTGAAGTTCAACAATATCCTCTGACTCGCTGGGTGGCAATATGGCAGCATCATGTTGCAGGTGCATTGCGACCACGGGTTTCTTTTGCAAATGTGCTTTTGGGTGCAGCTCCCCTTTTGGGTACAATTCCCCTGAAGAAAGGGCAACTGATCCCAGGATCATGAAAGATCTGTGCTGTGAATTTTTAGCCGTCAACGGGTGGCGCTGTGGGTTAAACCACAGAGCCTAGGACATGCTGATCAGAAGGTCGGTGGTTCGAATCCCCACAACAGGGTGAGCTCCCGTTGCTCGGTCCCTGCTCCTGCCAACCTAGCAGTTCAAAAGCATGTCAAAGTACAAGTAGATAAATAGGTACCTCTCTGGTGGGAAGGTAAACGGCGTTTCCGTGTGCTGCTCTGGTTTGCCAGAAGCGGCTTAGTCATGCTGGCCACATGACCCGGAAGCTGTACGCCGGCTCCCTCAACCAATAAAGCGAGATGAGTGCTGCAACCCCAGAGTCGGTCAAGACTGGACCTAATGGTCAGGGTCCCTTTACCTTTTTTAAATACATATTTGTTTGCCTAGACCAGGGGTCGGCAACCTAAGGCCCATGGTCCCCCGCCGCCCGCTCGGTCGGCTCCTGTGTGCCGCACTAAACCGGCGCAGAGCAGAGCGGGGACTGCCTTCTGCAATGCTGGCCGGCTTCCCATTGGCTGCAGGAAGCTCCTGCAGCCAATGGGAAGCTGTGCACGCCTCCTCCACACTGGAAGGAGCACCGGAAATAGCGTTTGCGCATGCTTGTGTGCGTGCGAGCACTCTGGCCCACAGCAGTGTCTGTGGGACCATGAACTGGCCCAAGCCACGAAAACTTTGCCAACCCCTGGCCTAGACTTTGGGGACATAAATGTGGCATGGGATCTAGTAGTCCCTGGTATTGTGCTTCCTGTATTGTGCCATGATTTTAATTTTGTAGTTTCAGTTATTCTATATAATCATAATCATCATAGCATTGTCTCTCCAGAAGCTTGCCTAATTCACCCCACACCCAGGGTTGTACCTTGCTAAATGCTGCTCAGAGCAGACATACTGAAATCAGTGAAGCTAAGGTAGTCATGGCCACCAACTTCAGATCTACAGATACCATGATTATGCCATGAGTCTCTCGTGCATTTCCCTTAAAAGCATGTCCTCCATTTGCAGCTGCCTCTGGACCTTCCTTTTTCTGCTTGGGGGAAATGGTTAAAACACACACACACACACACACACACACACACACACACACGGTACATTTCAGATGCCTCAAATTACTAACACCAGCAACTCTATTAAGACTAACTTTTTTATGTCCGCAGTCCTGATTCCTGTTGTATGTTTGTCAGCGCCATCACAACTCAGTAAGATTCTTTCTTTCTTTCTTTCTTTCTTTCTTTCTTTCTTTCTTTCTTTCTTTCTTTCTTTTTTATGTTGTGATACATATATGAAATATTTACATAGTACTACATATACATTATATTTGTAAATTCACATTTTCACATTTCTTTATGTACCAACATTTAGTCCTTTCTTATTTTCTTCTTATTTCTTGCCCTATGTCTTCCCTCCACCCATGCGTGACTTTCTTGTTTTTATTTTATAACTTTATTATTGTGATTGTATTTTTGTATCTTAATAATTAAACATACATTCTTGTATATCTGTTTAACTTAACTTTGTGAAATCAGTCTATGCATATCAATACATTTTTGTCGGAGCATCTTTTGGTCATGTATTCTTCTACACACTTCCATTCCTGTTTGAGATTTTGGTTAGATTGCATTCTAATTGTTGCCGTCATTTTTGCTAATTCAATCATATCAAAAAAATTATGTTGCCAATCTGTCACTGATGGTACTTCTTCTGATTTCCAATTTTTAGCAACCAATAACCTTGCAGCGGCTGTTGCATATAAAAAAATTCTCTTCATGTCTTTGGGGGTGTCATTTGTTATGATTCCTAAAAGGAATGCTTCCAGCTTTTTACCAATTGTTGTTCTAAACATTTTTTTTCCAACTCAGTAAGATTTTATCACGCACAATGTATTAACTGGTTGCAAAATCGTAACCTCGGCATTTTGGCCATAAGCAGAAAATTCAGGGCAAAGTAAAAACCCCATACTTAACTCAATGCCATTGTGTTGGGAGATGTTGAACTCTGGAACATTTTCACAGCATGGGCATTTTCATCCCTGCAATCCAGAGGGCTGATGGAGCGAATTAAGAATGGTGAGGAAACGCCTTGCTTTTTGTGGACTTTGTCAGGAATTATTATCATTACCTGAAAAAGCAGTGCTAGCAGTTAGCATTCAATAATGGAGGGAACTTTGTGACAAATCAGTATCATTTTGTCACCAAAAGGGGAAAAATGTGGGAACTTAGTCATCTTCTAAGAGCCTGCTGGGTCCATTTAAGACCAGCGTCTGAACATCATCTGCCCACCAGTATAGTATGACGTATTAATCTTTTTTTACTGCTTTGCAGCTTGATTTGTGGCTCTCATTTCTCTACCCCGAAGGCTATGGTTTTCTAAAGTGACGGTTACACTCAGATCCTTACAGGGAGCAAAATTACATACATAATACATTTATGGATCCCTTTTAGTTACTCCGTAATGGATTCCGTATTATGGATTTCTCCCGACCCCGAAGAATTTTGTAAGAAAGGGAGCATTAGGATTTCACAGAGGTTATGACTCCAGGCGGGATGTTGCTAAGCTCTTGTTCCCATTTCCTGGCAACGAAATGAACACAGATGGAACATCGGTGCAACTTTATTAGGTATTTTACACCACTGCCATCCCCAGAGCTTTGCTTTCTTCCTGGTGTTCATAAGGCCCCTAAATATCAGTCGCAGATTTGGAAACGTACCCAGGACATGAAAAGGCAACATGATCAAAACAAAGTGGCGTTTTTATTGTATATTATTTTAAGTGTGCTTTACCGCCTTGACCTTGTTTTCCCTCGTAGCAACTATGCGGTACGCGGCACATGCAGTGCCATTTTTCAGAGGGAGAGCTGAGCGACTTGAAGGGCACCCAGTGAATCTGTAGCCTGGCGAACGCTTTGAAGCCTGGTCTCCCAGCTCCTGCCCTCTTATCTGCTGCAGCAGACTGGCTCCTCATAATAAGAACAACATTGGGCGGGAGTGGATAATACTCTGGTTTGATTGCTCCCTTGCGCATGATGCAGACCAAGAACATGCCTGTCCCACGTCTGATGCCCCCAGGAGTCTTGGCATGTGAACATCCTTTAGTGGCACCCAGTCTTTGCATTGCTCTTCCCACGCTATATGGGAGGCAACTGCAGTAGGAGGCTTCCCGAGAATGCTTTAAAAAAAATGGTTTATTCAGGCTATCCCCAGTTACCTTACTTAACATTTGAGTGTTGCATTATATTCTGCAAACTTGGGATTCTTGAATGTTTGTAATGATTTTAACAGTTACATAACTAACTAAATAGCATCCCGTGTGCACCCTAGAATGTGTACCGGGTTCTAAGAAGCAATGTCGAGAGGTTCCTAAGCAGAGGAATTGATGAGAAAAGAGTTCCCAAGGTTTCAAAAATGACTGCTTTAGCATAATGACCACTGCTAAATTTCAACTTCCATAGTTGTGGGGTGGGTGGGTGGGTGTTTTAAAAAGGAAAAGTTGAATGTAACTTCCCCCGCCCCTTGAAGGATATAGCCTATGCCTAGAGCCTGTCAGCAGGATAAGATGAAGCATAAAGAATGTGAATAATTTTAAAATAAGTGGCCAGTCATCATTAATTCATTTTGTGCTCATTACAGTGCCATTAATCATGATTTATGCATTGGGTACTAATACGGAGTTGCACTGAAACTCTGGTTTGCCTCTAATTTTATTTCAAGAAAAATAATTGGATTGCTTAAAATTTGACCTCTTCTGCCTTGTTTCTCAGTTTTTCAGAAGTGATGGCCATGGGGAAATTAATCATTTTGGTGATTGGCAAACGAGACCCACAATTTTTTTTCCTACCTCTGAACCTAAATCTAGGACAGGGCAAAGTAAAAATCTGGGAGAGGCGACATTAAATTGGGTGGTGGTATCATTCAAATCAAGCTGATACATGCATTGTACCAGTGACCGTAATGCTCCTTAGAATCAGATGCAATGATTTAGTTCCAAAACTACTTTTTCTACTACTCCTAACTAAAAGGCCCTGCTTGCCACGGCATACTTACCTTCACAATAGCACACACACAAAAATTCCCCATGGAAGAAAGGACAAGCGAATGGCATAAGTGTCAGGACTCTCTTCTGGGATCTTGGAGTATGGACTGGAAAATGGCTCTCTAACTATGGCTACTTGTGCTAGCTGTCAGATTCTAAAGCCACTACAAGCACAGGGAGGCTTCACTGACATGTGTGTTTCCTCATCTGAGGTGGGGTTTTTTATTCTAATGTCATCATCAAAATGGCTTTATTTGCCTCTTTACCATATGTGTACACCAATTTTCAACCGTAATGGTTCTCAAAGAGTCCAAAATGCTGATAAAACAGCAATGTTCAGTTCAAGGAGCAATTAAAACTGCTATGAGCAGGTAAAAGAGAAGAAGATAGAAAATGTCAGCGTCAGTGCTCCAAAATTTTCAGGTGAGGTCCAATCAGAGGCTCTTTACTCCCCTCCTGAACTATCAAGAGGAAGTACCAAGCACATTTCAAGAAAAAAGAAATTTTATTACGTGGGGCCGCTACTAAAAAGGCCCTGCTGCTTGTCACGGGCAATCTAAACTCTTGACGAGCAGGTCTTAAAGTCCAGTCAAGCAGGGAGGAATGTTCAGGAAGGTTCCTGGCTGCCACCAACTATTCCCGCTGCCTCTGTCACCTCTAGCAGATGAGGAATGTATTTTCAGATGGGGGGAGCTTAGAAACATTTTGAGTTAAAGCAGGCAGAGTTTATGGGAAACTCACCCATCTCTAATCAGTCTTGAATAGCCAATTCATAGGTTGCTTAACTATGCAAAGATGGGGAACGCATTGGAACTTTTGTTCACATGGAATAGTGAACTCCTCTGGCCTGAGGAGCTGCCACCAGGGGTTGTCTAGTTGACAGGGATCCATGACGAGGCCTTCTCAGTGCCATTTGCAGAGGCGCCGACTTGGGCCCCAGACTGCTGCCACTCTCTGCCATCTCTGTTGGGGTCCACTGTAGCCGTGCTTTCATGGTAGCGGTGGGGATGGGCAGTGGCAAGGTTGAGGCTGCACAGGTCCACCAGCAAGAGCACTGGATTGACTCCACCACTTTGCCAACGCTGACCACGCCGCTGCCCTTTCCAACCCTGCGCCATCTTGATAAATGCCAGTGACACCACAGTCGGGAGGTTGGCAACACAGCACCACCCTGTGTCAGGGAGCCAGCCAGCAATAAATCACACAGAGTACATGAAGTTAACTCTTTATTAGAAGAAGCAGGGCCTGCTCATGGGAGCTAGGCCTAATGAGCACAGCAACTCTTCTCAGTAGGTCTTGCCCCTATGATGTAGTTGCAGGGGTTCAAGGTCCCCGCTTTCCCAAAGCTGCCTAAATCTCTTCATCCCCCAAGTCGTTCCCAAGCAATCTGAGACTACACTGATGTGATTGTCTCTGCCTCTCCCTTTTCATCCCTCTTCTGGTCCTGGGAGACTGGAAGGGTGGGGAGCTTGTTGCAGCAGGAAGAGAAGACACCCTGGCTTCTTCACCAGCCTGATTCATCTCTGCCTCTTGGTCTCCCTCCTCTCCTATTTCTGCTTCTGGACTCCTCTCTGCCACAGACTCTCCCCTGCTCAGTAAGCCCTGTAACTGCTACCAATACCTCCTACCCCAGTCTTTTCCCTCTGACCACTCATTGTCATCCCACCACCAATCCCCGGGCTCTGAGCCTTCTTCCCTTGGGGTGGGGGTTCCCCAGCTGCTGCCTCCCATCCTTCCTCTGGGTCCAGTCAGTCCATAACATCTCACCATGCTGAGGGTGGGTCAGTGCTGCACAGGATAGTATATGAAGATGTCAGCATCCAACATGGCAGCTGAATCTTTGGCAGCATACTTGGACTTTTCAAATGCCACACTGAACCGGGGCCTTCAGCATGTGGGCTTTTGGGTGCCTCCTGTCCTAAATCTATTAGCTTTACTCCCATGGAAGATTGCATTCAGAAGATTTGGGGGCTCAGAGCGAGCTCTTCAGCGGCATTCATTTTTTGCTCCCCTTGCTGTGATGCTGATAATAAATAAGCAGCTGCCACAAGATATCAGAGGCAGCCGTCTTGAATGCTGCTGGTGTCATTATGGTTAAAACTGCTATATAGCAGAATGACGGAGGCTGTCTCCTTCCCAGGCTAAAATACAGGGATACATTTAATACTTGACACATTTACATCAACCACAGTTGCTAGATGTTTGAGGTTATGGTTCCTTCGCTTTCTGTTTTAACGAAACCTAAGCTGCCAAAGAGAATGTAGGAGAGAGAGAGAGAAATTTCCTCTGATAGCTGTTAAAATCCTTCAGCCTTTTCCACTTCCCACAGCTGTAGGCAATAAGCAGTCCTTTTGTTGGCCAGTTGGTATATGAGCTAAACTAACAGGCTACAGAACGTATCAAATCTGTGCCAATTTTGAGGAGGATATTTTTTTTTATTTTTTTTTTTGGTCTCCTAGGCTTGGCCAGGGAGGACTGGTGGAAGGAGTTATGCACGCCCATTTCACCCTGACATCATTATGTTTTCCACACCCTAGAAGAGAGAGAAAAACAGAGAGAGATAAAAAAAAGTGAATTTGTTAAGCACCCCAAGAGCAGAGCGGTAGTCAAGCATGCAAGCTAGCAATCATAGAAAGGAAGACAGAAAGATACATTCTCCTACAGAGCAATCCTACACATGCAGCTACTCATAAGTAAGGCCCATTGAGTCAAATGGGGTTGACTGCCAGATAAGTGTATACAGAATTGCAGCCCAAGTATGTAAATTAGTAATATATTGGAGTACTCCAATACTCTTTTGCAGGGGTGCCAACTTGAATAAAATGTTTGGGGGGACCAGGTAAGTCCTGCCCCATGTAACTGACCACATGACATGGCACACACACACACAGTTTGAATGGCAGTGCCCATCAATTTTGGTGGAGGGCCTCAAATATTTTATTGGGAGGGTGAAGGGACCTCAGCCCCTAGGACCTGGCTTCTAGGCTGTGTTGGAATACAGTGGTACCTCGGGTTACATATGCTTCAGGTTACATACACTTCAGGTTACAGACTCCGCTAACCCAGAAATAGTGCTTCAGGTTAAGAACTTTGCTCCAGGATGAGAACAGAAATTATGCTCTGGCGGCGCAGCAGCAGCAAGAGGCCCCATTAGCTAAAGTGGTGCTTCAGGTTAATAATAATAATAATATTTTTTTATTTATACTCCGCACTCCCCAGCCAAGGCCGGGCTCAGGGCGGCTTACAAGCAATAATAAAAACAAGATGAATGATTACAACTTAAAACAAAAATAAAATACAACATTAAAATAATGGAACATTAAAATATTAAAATGTAGCCTCATCGCAGGAGGAGAAGGAAAAGAAAAAAGAAAGAGAGGGAGGGAATCAAATTGGCTCCAAGCCAAAGGCCAGGCGGAACAACTGTCTTACAGGCCCTGTGGAAAGAAATCAGATCCTGCAGGGCCCTGGTCTCATGAGGCAGAGCATTCCACCAGGCCGGAGCCAGAGCTGAAAAGGCCCTGGCTCTGGTTGATGCTAATCTAACTTCCTTAGGGCCTGGGACCACTAGGGTGTTGCTATTTATGGACCTTGAGGCTCTCCATGGGGCATACCAGGAGAGGCGGTCCCGTAGGTACAAGGGTCCTAGGCCGTGAAGGGCTTTAAATGTCAAAAGCAGCACCTTAAATCTGACCCTGTACTCCACTGGGAGCCAGTGCAGCTTGAAAAGCACTGGGTGAATATGCTCCCATGGCAGAGACCCCATGAGGAGCCTCGCTGCAGCATTCTGCACCCGCTGGAGTTTCTGGGTCAGCTTCAAGGCAGCCCCGTGTAGAGCGAATTACAGTAGTCAAGCCTGGAGATGACCGTCACTTGGATCACTGTGGCCAGGTTGGGGCGGGAAAGGTAAGGGACCAACTGCTTGATGCGGCGAAGGTGGAAAAATGTCGCCTTGGCTGTTGCTGTAACTTGCGCCTCCGTGGAAAGGGAGGCGTCAAGGACCCAAACTCTTAACGGAAGGCAATGGCACTAATTGGGCCCCCGCAAGAGAAGGTAGTTGGTCCCTCATCCCCATGCCATCCCGACATAGCCATAGGACCTCTGTCTTCGAAGGATTTAGTTTCAATCGGCTCCCACGAAACCATCCAGCCACAGCTTCCAAGCAGTGTGTTCGGGGCCGAGTTAAGAACAGTTTCAGGTTAAGTACAGACCTCTGGAACGAATTAAGTACTTAACCCAAGGTACCACTGTACTCTACCAACAGTGATTCAGCAGGCACCTTCTGTTTCAAGTTTTAAACCCCTTCTGAAAACTTTTCTATTCTGTCAGGCTTATATGCAGGCAATGAAGAATATACCTTTCCATAATAGTTAAGTTGGTTTCTCATTCCCATTAATACGTTTTTCACTGCCTAGGGAGCCTCTATACCATCGGTGGCCAAACTTGGCCCTCCAGCTGTTTTGGGACTACAATTCCCACCATCCCTGACCACTGGTCCTGTTAGCTAGGGATGATGGGAGTTGTAGTCCCAAAACAGCTGGAGGGCCAAGTTTGGCCACCACTGCTTTATACCAAACCAAAAAAATGGAATATAAACAAACCACAACATAACAATGGTCAACTTGTAGGCAAATTCCTGAAGGAATACAATGTCAAAACTCACTTGAAGGGCATTTCATGGGGCTGGTTCCACTACCCAAAAAGCCCTGCTTCTAGTAGCTACCTGCCTTACTACTGCCTCTTAAGCCAGCTCAGAACCCTTATTTCAGGGCAAGTTTGTAGTTGTCTTTGCTGATGGGCTCAGTGTCCTGGGTGGGTCAAGGAGCAAGAAGTGTCATGCTGACTATGTGTCTCTCCAAAAACAGGGGGATGCAGGTGGGGTGTGCTGTTGTGTTCAATTCCTGCTTGCAAACTTCACATAGGCATCTGGTTGGCCACTGTAAGAACAGAGTGCTGAATTTAAGGGGCCTTTGAACTGATCCACCAAGGTTCTTCTAATGTGCCAGAGGCACCAGCAAACCAACAGTTTCTGCCATAGCCCCCAATTTCATTTACTTACTTCAGTTATTTATATACCACTTAATTTCAGCCTTCTCCAAGGCTGTACTTGTGTACTAGTGACTCAATACAGGGAGAATTTAAATTTAAAAAATCAGCTAAAACTAGGGATGGGACAGAAATTTGATTTAGTTTGTATTTAAAGGTGAACCTGCCCAACCCTCAGTCTCTGAAACAAGACAAGAAGTGAATCACAGCCGCCTTTCGAAATCTGAATTTTGCAATGCAGCTTCCTGGCCAAGTATTATGTACAAAAATGCATATAATGGGGTAAAGCATGCATTAAAAATGTATGTGGAAATAGCTAGCAAAGCATAATATTAAACTGCTTGACAAAAATGAGGCAACATATACAAAGGTGTCTCTTAGGAAAAATTCACACTAAAATGCTGAAGAATTTCCACAAGGGTTTATAAAAAAAACAACACTACCCTGATGTGGACATGTGGAGGATCAGAGAAACCCAAACTGACTGATTTGTCCATCCCTAGTTAAAACTCCAAAATCAGAATTCAACTAAAATGCCTGCTGGAATGAATGAATGAATGAATGACTGAATGTAGGCACCCATTGTAAGCCTTACCACATTGCTTAGAAATGCCAGTTCTTGCAATTCCACTTCAGTTTAGACCTGGTGTATCCGTAAAGAGGAACGAGTAGGCAGAACAAGTAGGTGGTAGTATGGATTGTATGATCCTGGCAGGAAATTACCTCAGAAAATTACTTTCCAATGCTGAGCGAGAGTCATTTTCAGCTTAGGCACTTGTCTGCCACTATCTTTGAGCGTTGCCTCTGTCGCCTCTTAGCCACTTGATTCTCTGATTTGTCTTCTAATTACAAAAAGAGGAGAAAGTTGAACTTTGTCCCAAGCTGCTTCTCATTGTTCTTTTCTCCATTGTTATACTGTGAGGCTTGTTGTGGCTGCTTTTATTTCTGCATTGTTTTGTTAGCTGGAGATCAGCAAAGGTCCTTTTCTTCTCGTGGGAGGAGAGAATATGAATTCACACAAATTTTCAAAAGCACAATTAAATATGAAAATAGCTTATATGGAAAAACCTATCCATGAATAAACTGCCAATTATTAAAATATGCAATCTGCAAAAACATTAATCCAAAGCATTCTTATCCTAGCATCACTTTTTTAAAAAATCCTATATTTTTATTGAGTTTATTTCTCGAATATCTGTCCTTAAAACAGTTTACAATAAAAATAAACAACGGTCAATCCACACTATAACAATTTGAACATCACTTGATAAAAAAATTACTAAAAGCAACTCCTTAACTATATCCGGCATCACAAAATGGACTCAAAAATCCTTCCTGTGTAGCAGATTTTTAAAAAGGAAATTTGAATCCTTGTTCATAAATGGGCACCAAACTAGGTTTCTGCTTGCTCTCCTTGTAGACTTTGGTTTTCTGTTAAATAGCTAAATATAAGGTGGGCCTTTAGCTGGGCCACCTGGGATCTGTCAGTGTAGCCCCTTGAATATGAAATTCCTTCCAGAGAGAAACTTGCCAGATTTGTAGCAGAAGCCTAACAAGTATCCTGGCAACTGTAGTTTGTCCTAAATGGCCTCAACTCTGTATACCTGAAGGAGCATCTCCACCTACATCATCAGGTCCAGCTCCAATAACCTTCATTGTGAGAAGTCATGTTACAGGGAACCAGAGGGCCTTCTTGGTAGTGGCACCTGCCCTGTGGAATGGCCTCCCATTAGATGTCAAGGAGATAAAAAAAAACTTTATGACTTTTAGAAGACACCTGAAGGCACCCCTGTATAGCGAAGGTTTTAATGTTTGCTGTCTCACTGTGTTTTTATCTTTTGTTGGAAGCCACCCAGAGTGGCTGGGGGAACCAAATCAGATGAGTAGAGTATTATTATTATTATTATTATTATTATTATTATTATTATTATTCTGAGCCACACACTGTTAAATTAAGGACCCATGCTACTTCTGGGCCTTAAATCTGTCTGGTTTGTTGGTTTCGTTGTTGCTTTAATTTTAAATGATATTTTTCTGTTTACAAGCATGTTGTCTGTTGCTCTGGGTCAGGGGAAAAAAAGTAGGTTCCAAACTGACTGACTGAATGAATAAAAACAGTTAAAAAGATTAAAAACAGAAACAGCTGGAGGAAGGCCTTTTCCTGGCGCTCCCCACAAATTCTCTCTGTGCTCTCGTCTCATCATCACATGCCCTTAGCGGGAAGACAAATGATGCCTTGACTTCTATTGACTGTGAAGAGACCACCCGGGTCAGAGGCAAGGAGATCTGGCGAGTCCAGCCATCCGAGAGAAGCCAGCCACACCTCATTAGTAAGCATGCAGGTAGTGAAGGTTTTAGATTTGTTTCAGGCCCCATTGCGAAAGGTGCCCTGACAGCTTGAGTTATGTTGACAGGTTCCCCTCACAGGAAAGGAGTGTGTCACGCAGGAGAGATGAAACATGTTTCACTGTCATCCTCCACACAGAATAAATGGATGGCCTAGAATCTTTCCATCGGCAACATTCCCATCTGGGGGCAGAAAGAGGGGGGGGGAGAGAAAGGAGACTTGAGTTTGATGTTATAAATCACCATAATTTGTTACAATTTCCAAAGACAAATATGACAGGGTAGAATTACTTTGCGATGCTGAGACAGTCATTTGCAGAAGCCATAAAGTGTCAGTATAAATCTAAGGACAAGATATATTTAATCTGAGGAAACGGAGCACAACATCCCCTTGGTATCTTCTGTTTACAAAGAACTTAGCTGCACTGATCGTCGCGTTATTGCGAGTCGCTTCTTCTGTTTTTATTCTTCCAAATGAAGCTGCCTCTCGTGGGAGCACTATAACAACTTCTAGAGGATTCTCACAATCATTACCGTTAGGAAGGGAGAAAGCTCAACCCAAATATTTATGATGTCAACAGAGGAGGGGAACAGATCGCGAAGCTCAAAGGCATACAGTTCTGTACATGTTGAGATTGATTTTGGTCGTGGAGTGGGGCCCAGAAGGTGGGTAGATATTCTCTTATGGAACAGTATGTATTTAATCCTCTATTTGTTTTATTTCTGAAGTTCCGTGCTGCCTTTCTGCCCTCACAATGGCCCCCCAAGGAAGCCCATAACAATACAATATAATTTGCAATTAGCCAGGAAGTAAAATTCTTGTCTTCTTGTGATTCCAGCTTCAAAACGTAGCAAAAATAACTTTGCGAGAAACAGAAACCCAGCTTGAAATTGAAAATTATAGGTCTTGGCTGCTTTAAGTACCCTGATAAAGTTCAGGATTCAGTTAAAACTTCTTATCCTTTGGAGGAAGTTATTGCTTAATTGTGTTTATGGCTTGCCAAGCCCAACAAGTCCCATGAGCCATTGATTGATTGAGATTGAGATTTGCTAACAAACACCTTTTTTTAACAGGCATAAAACAAAACTCAGAGCTTTAACAAACGTCCAGGTGGACTACCAAATGTAAAGGGGATAACTTGCCATACAGGCCACAAGTCATGCAGGCCCAATACAGATTTTTCTTGGCACTAATGTTGAATGACTATTCAGGGTCATATAGTCATATAGATTTACATAATCACATGCTGAACCATTATACCCGCATACTGCACACCCTCCAAGTGTCCCAGAATTACAAAAGCCATCCCAGCTTCTGATTTGATCCCAGAATGTCCCTATTTCCCCTGCCAGTGCCACCACTGCCGAGCTTGGGGAGGCTGATGAGCCTGCACTTGTCCTGAGCCATGGCAACGGCAACAGTGGTGGCTGTGAGAGAGCATCCCATGGCCTCTCCATGGCTGCTGCTGCTGCCAGCTCCTCCCTTGGGCAACTCATAGTGGCAGAGCAGGCAAGGAGGAGCAGAGGCTGCCACTGCCAAGGTCTAGCCTTGTGTCTAGCCACTGACTCTGAGAGGCAGGCAGAGGGCAGGGACACCCTGGGCGGGGAGAAAGGGGCAGCAGAGCAGAGTGCAAGGAGTCTTGATTTTTTATTATTATTTTAAAAATGCTTTGTGTGCCCATGTCTAATGTTTCCCCTTAAAAAAATTATTGGTGTGGGTTTTTCTTTTTTGTAAATCTTCTAAAGAATAGAATAGAATAGAATAGAATAGGGATTAAGGGGTTTTCTCAGGACGGTGGAGGGTGTGTATCAGTGCTGGATTTATGTATAAGCTAAACAAGCTATAGCTTAGGGCCCCACTCTCTTGGGGGCCCCCCAAAAAATTAAAGGGGAAAAAAACCTGGATGTACATTTCCAAAATATAAGATAAAAAACAAAGAAAATAGAACCTCCATACAGCAACAGTGTTTTGTGTTGTGTAGGCTTCTATGATGTACCATATTTTTTGCTCTATAAGACTCACTTTTTCCCCTCCTAAAAAGTAAGGGGAAATGTGTTTGCGTCTTATGGAGCGAATGCAGGCTGCGCAGCTATCCCAGAAGCCAGAACAGCAAGAGGGATTGCTGCTTTCACTGCGCAGCGATCCCTCTTGCTGTTCTGGCTTCTGAGACTCAGAATATTTTTTTTTCTTGTTTTCCTCCTCCAAAAACTAGGTGCGTCTTGTGGTCTGGTGCGTCTTATAGAGCGAAAAATACGGTAAGTCATGGGCCCCGCCTGCTAGTCTGCTCCCTGAAATATCACTGGTTTGCTCATTTCTATATATAGGATGCCTACATTCTGCATGTGCAAATGGCTTTAGACGCCTATTAGGTTCATAAATTACTGTATAGCATATATTCAACACAAAAAGCAGCGACAATTTGTTGTTGACAAAGGGCAGCTGGACATATAAAGGGCCCCATTACCTTCAGTAACTTAGGGCCTCAACAAACCTAAATCCGGCCCTGGTGTGTGTGCTGTGTCCCATTGGTGTAATTATGGTGGCTCTCGCCCTTCTTCTGATAGGAAATGCTCTGCGGGGGGGGGGGATGGGGAGTTGAGAAGGGTCAGTTAGGGGAGTAAGAAATGTCCCTATTTTCATCTGATGGATGCTGGAGGGTCTGGTACAAGTCCACTTCTTTCACTCTTCTTACATCTGGGAGCTCAGGTGTCAGGGAGGAGGGAGTTGTTGGGGTGGGAACCATTTGACCATTTTCCTGTTAAAAGGTCAACTCAGGGGGGGCTTGAGGGGGTTGGGAGAGAGACGCTGCTGCCCTTCTGCAGAGAAAGAAATCCCCTCGGTTGTGTGCACTTGGTATTTATCGCAAGAGAACACAGAACTCCACAGAACTATTCAAGGACTCTCTCCCCATTCCTGTGATTTCATGAAACGAAATCAGCCGTTCAGATGAAGTGAGAGCTTTGTTAACCAAACTGTTACATTATTGTTAATCAGTATTGCATCCCCACCCCCCTCAGAGAGAGCATCTTGCCCATTACCCAATAAAATTAGAGACGGAGAGGAAGATATGGATGTAAAGATCTAATTTGGCCCCTATGCCAACCTCATATCCAAGTCTTACGTTTTCCTGCTTCTCCTCTAAATCCTCATTTTAGTTTTTCTACCCCTCTAAATCCTCACTTCAGCATGTCAGGAAGTAGATTTGAGTATTGATAAGACAGGGATGAGACGTGCGGTGGAGTTTTATACTATGCTGAATAAATCAAACCCCAGAGGTGCTGTTACTTTTTTTTCTTTTTCTTTTTAATCCTTCAACATGCAAAAGTCAGACAGAAGTGATGAAACAGCCTCCCAGTCTCTTAGCTTGGAGATTGTGATGTGTTTATTCTGCTGCTGGGAAGAAACCAGGAGGCACATTTTAAACGTGACACTGCAACAGTACCTTCAGCAGATGCTAACAAGAGCAGTGCAGGATTCCCCTCGCCTCTCCATGCTCCTCTCTGTAGGGGGCACCTTGTTTCATTCTTCGGAAAGTTGCTATTCACAGAGCAGAGCATCAATGTCAAAGCAGCTGCCAGAAGTTAGCTCCGCAGTTGTCTTCTTTCCTTTCTGTTTCTTTTCACAACAAGAAGCCCTCCGTTTACCCAATTCTTGCTAAGACGAATGACGAGGGCTCTTCACAGCCCATAGAGGGAATGTGTGCTTTTCTCTCTTAAGAGAGATCTCAAACCTGCTTGAGATCCTAAAAAGGAATGGGGATTAGTGAAAAGCATCATTGACTTGGATGAGGCCTTGTCATCCATTTGGCCCAGCCCCCTGCTTGAGGTGGGCAATTCACAGCTACCCATAGCAGGTGGTCACCCATCCCCTGCTTGAAGACCTCCAGTGATGGAGAGCTTTCCAACCCCACCGAGGTCATTAGTCCCATTGTGGAGCTGCTTTTACCATTCTGGTAAGATTTAGCTGAAATCTGGCCACATAAGGTTCTAAACAAGGAGCCTGTGTCTGTAGAGCAGACTTCCCATTTCAGACCTTCTCCTCCAATGTGTGAAGCCCATCACTGGAGATCCAGCAGTGGTGGTTTGTTCAGCAAGTATGACTCCACTCTCCTGCTCCTGTGATTCTAACGATGGCAGACTTGAACACCTGAATATGTCTGAAATGTGCCAGCATCACCTCCCCCAAATATTAAAATAACACATTACTGTAAATCACAGGGACACCGAAACAGCAGCATAGGGCAGCCTTTCTAAAACTTGAGTCCCCAGATATTGTTGGACTACAGCTCCCTTGCTGGCTATGGGTGATGGGTGTTGTAGTCCAACAACATCTGGGAAACTAAAGTTTGGAAAGGCAAACATTGTAGGTTGCCTAATGCTAGATCAGTCCAAGAGCCCATCCAGCTCAGTATTGTCCACAATGACTGGGGGCAACTTTCCAGACAGCTAGTCTTTTTCAAAACTATCTGGGGGGATTCCAGGGATTGAACCTGGGACCTTTTGCATGCAATGCAGGTGCTCTACCATTGAGCTATGGCTTTTCCTCCATCAGAGTTGGTCAACAACTGTAGTTGTTACAGGTGCTAAGAGTTGTTAGGAGGTCCCCTGTTACCCTCACCGAGCTTCAATACTTAGGACTTCCTTTTGAAAAGGGATTGATGGTTAAACCACTTTGATCTCCTAACATCTCTGGGCACCCTTAACAAACTACAGCTCCCATACTTCATAGAATCACAGACTTGTAGAGTTGGAAGGGACTCCAAGGGTCATTAGGTCCAAAGCCCTGCACTGCAGGAATCTCAGCTAAAGCATCCATGACAGATGGCCATCCAAGGAAGGAGTCCACAACCTCCAGAAGGAGTCCATTCCGCTGTCTATCAGCTCTTACTGTCAGAAAGTTTTTCTTGATGTTTAGTTGGAGTCCCCTTTCTTCTAACTTGAAGCCATTGGCTCAAGTCCTACTCTCTAGAGTAGTGGGAAACAAGCTTGCTCTATCTTCCATGTGATAGCCCTTGAGATATTTCAAGGTGGCTATTATATCTCTACTTAGTCTCCTCCTTTCCAGGCGAAACATATCCAGCTCCTTCAACCGTTCCTCATAAGGCTTGGCTTCTAGACCCTTGATCATCTTAGTTGCCCTCCTCTGCACACCTTCCAGCTTGTCAACATCCTTCCTAAACTGTGGTGCCCAGAATTGGTGTGGTGTCCAGGTGTGGTCTGACCAAGGCAGAATATGGTGGTACTATTACTTCCCTTGATCTGGACACTATATTTCTGTTGAGGGAAGCTATGACTGGTAACATAGCAATGAAATGTATGATGTCCAGGACTAACAGCTGTATGTGTGCAACCCCAACCTTCTTTCCAAGTCATCTTGCCTAACTTAGTTTCTCCACATACGCTCACCTGCTAATTGTCCCTCCCCCACACAGCCACCCAGTGCTGAACCCTTGCCTTCCTTGCTTTGGCTTTCATCCCTCCAGGTTCGACACACCTTTTTCCTCGCAGGGACTGTGAGAAAAGCCATTTTTTCAACTCCATGGGAGGCAGCAGTAATCGCCAAGCAGGAGCCTCCCTGAGGTGAGGCACCGTTCTTAATGGAAGGCATTGAGAACAGCGGTGGCTTTATGTGGCACAAAATGCAACTCTTTCTAAGTGTCAGCTGGCCGGCCCACCGCTGTGCAAACCATTAACACTGCCATTCCCACTTCTCTACCCCTCAGGACTCAAACAACCTTTAGTTCGGTGTTTTCATTTTGGAAGGCGTCTTCAGGACTTCTAAACTATATATCTCTCTCTATATATATATAATATGGAGGGGGGAGGAGAGAGAGCTCGCACACTTCCCTTTCTATCACCTTTTGGAAGCTGTTACTAAACAGTATAAAGCTTCTACCACTGTGGAAATGGTTTGGGGGCAATGTCAACAAGAAGGAGAGGGAGCTGCGAGAGGAACCTGAGAAAAGTACAGGAAACGCTGCAAGCTTTTTTCAGTCAGTCAGATTGAGAAATCTTTCTCTTGGTTGCAGGTTGCAGGTTGATGTTTATTTGAAAGGGAAGGAGGGAGGAAAGAGGAAAAAAGCAGGGATCCAGCTCACTGGAGAATTATTTTAGCTGCCCAGCACGATAATCTTTTTGTGGTTTCAAATTCTTGCCATGCGTTGCACATGGGTTTTTGTTGCAAGTTAGTTAGTTAGTTAGTTAGTTAGTTAGTTAGTTAGTTAGTTAGATTATCTCTACACTGCCCTGCATCCAGACAGATCCAGGACAGTGTGCAGGAACAATAAAACATGATAAAAGCAAAATGTAATCCATCAAAAGACAATGGAAACTAAAACAAGAACAGCTGAAACTGAAACCAAAAAGTCAGATTATAGACAAATGTAACCCCTTTAATATATCCAGTTAAACATAGAATTGTAGAATTGGAAGGGACCCTGAGGCTCACCAAGTCCAACCCAATGCAAGAATATGCAGTTGTCCCATATGGGGATTGAACCTACAACCTTGGGGTTATCAGCACCACGCTCTAACCAACTGAGCTACCCAGGCTGCATAACCAGACACTGAACAGTGTGCAAAACCAACACCAGTCAAGTGTCTCCAGCGAAAACATTCCAGACCTCTTCCAATGTTCAAGCACATTGTGAAACTGTGTCAGCATGTCTCCTTTTCTTAGCTACATTTATTATTGTACATTTGTGGGTTGGGGTAGCCATTTCCTTTAATGATTGTTTGGTTTTTTTAGA
This sequence comes from Podarcis cretensis, assembly GCF_951804945.1. NCBI lineage: Eukaryota > Metazoa > Chordata > Lepidosauria > Squamata > Lacertidae > Podarcis > Podarcis cretensis. The sequence continues at coordinate 15,703,774 of NC_137181.1, read as the reverse complement.
AAAATAGTTCTACTTTTAAACGAGAGCAGGTGTCTGAATTCATGAGGCACAGTGGAGTGAATCTAGATGGTAAGACCTTCCATCCCTTGCAGCTGAAGAAGTGGTAGGTTTGGATTAGCTTCGTTCTCTAATTTGCATCACTTTGGGAGCTCAGAGGACCCATCTACACTACAAGCATATGCTGGTTTTATACCCAGCATGCAGCGTACAGCATACAGCAAACAAACATGGATACATACACACAGAGAGAGAATTATAGCTTGGTGAGGAGGTCAGTTGTCATGGACTTGATGGGCACAGAGGAATGGTGGGGTATAGATGGCTGTGGGGAGGCAAGGGATTTCGGTCTCAGCAACTGATCCATGGGGCAGGACTTACCAGGAATGCGCTGCTGTTCCTATTGTGCCTGACACTCCGCCAAGGCTCTGCTGATCTTTTTCTTGCTAGTAAAGACAAAATAAAAAAATTCCTTCCAGTAGCACCTTAAAGACCAACTAAGTTAGTTCTTGGTATGAGCTTTCGTGTGCATGCACACTTCTTCAGATACCTGAAGGCATGCACACGAAAGCTCATACCAAGAACTAACTTAGTTGGTCTTTAAGGTGCTACTGGAAGGAATTTTTTTATTTTGTTTTGACTATGGCAGACCAACACGGCTACCTATCTGTAATTGCTAGTAAAGAGTTATCTCCAACTTGCACAGTGTGATTTGCTGCCAGCTCACTCCTGACAGCAGTATAAGAAGGAACAGGCGTGCGCCCCTCCCCAGTTGATGCATACATCATTTCCCCCACCCCCAGTGGCAGCTCATACCCATTGGAACTGGTGGGGTTAAGCCCAATGATAACTGGAGTCAAAACCAATAAGCGGCAGAGCCAACTGATTCTAGTTTTGGCCTCATTCTCCACCGTGCTGAGTTCTTGAATCTTGAAGCATTGATTTGGAAGGGAACACAAGGATCATCCAGGCCACCCCTGTCAAATGCAGGAATCTTTCACCCAATGTGGGGCTCAAACCCACGGCCCTGGGATTAAGAGTCTCATTCTCTACCAGCTGAGCTAACCTACAATGACAATACTGAGACAAAGAAGGAGGAAGATGACCAGCCGCTCCATCACTGGACTGTAAGTAAATAGGAAGGCAGGCAGGTACGGTCTGGCTGAGGGCAGACTGAGGTCAGTGGGGCAGTGCCCCACTTGCTCTAAAGAACCAGCCTCCCCGACTATAACACTATGGCTTTTTGTTCTAGATCCCAAGAGGATGAAGTTTCCCTTGGGAGATTGCTAAACACTTTGCTAGATCTCCCCATTAGCAAACATTCATGATGTTCAGCACACTTTATCATGGATCATTACTTCTTCACTTTCAATGTGTGTGCCAAGACCCCCTTTTCTCGGCAACGAGATATGCATTCTGAAAATAATTCCCTTACTCCTCAAACCTTTGATGTGCCTTAATAAACAATAAATCTCAATTGCTTAGTATCTTAAGCAACAGAGTTGTTTGCATTATAACACTTTAGAGGTGTAATTTGCAGTGTATGAAATGGTGGCTGGTGCCGGGAGTGGGGGCGGGGAAGAGTCCATATTACATTCAATATAGTGCTATCCTTGAGAAGTGAATGCTGTAAAGGCACTGATATATAATGCGGGTGATAAAGATTGGGAGTTGATGTATTTGTGAGGGATGGCAGAGGTGTATATCAAAACTAGAGGGCCAAGCTTTGCCGTAAATAACAATGGCATGAATTTGTGAGGTGGGCCTGGGGGACAGGTGGAGTAATATACCACCAGGGGTGTTTAAAAAAAAAAGAAAAGAAGTGTTCTTGATAGGAATCAAATTGAATGCCCCTTTATATCTGCTGAGCAGCTACACCAGGAGCAGCTGGACTGCAGTGCTCTCTCCACATAGTGAGAAAATGAGTTGTATTAGCAAACCAATAAAAGCTCAACTGGCAAATGAGCCTGTCTCTTCAAGGCCAGACTAGCCTTCTGTTGCAGCCGCTCTGATGCTGCTTTCTGAAGCTTCTCATCCAGGAAGCTCACTTGGGGAAGCACTACTGAAAGGAACGGGGGTCTTACATAGCTACCTTTCTTTTCAATGGGATCCATGCAGAATAACTCCCTGGAGAAGTCTGGTTTGGAGTGGTTGTGGGGGTGGTGCTTATTATTTATTTACTTATTACAGTGGTACCTTGGGTTAAGGACTTAATTCATTCTGGAGGTTGGTTCTTAACCTGAAACCGTTCTTAACCTGAGGTACCACTTTAGCTAATGGGGCCTCCCGCTGCCGCCGCGCCGCCGCTGCATGATTTCTGTTCTTATCCTGAAGCAAAGTTCTTAACCCGAGGTACTATTTCTGGGTTAGCAGAGTCTGTAACCTGAAGCGTCTGTAACCTGAAGCATCTGTAACCCAAGGTACCACTGTACATTCATATCCCAGCTTTCTTCCAATGAGCTCAATATGGCATTTATGGCTCCCCATTTTTATTCTCAAAACTTAAGTAGGTTACACTGAGAGCTTTATGGCTGAGTGGGAACTTAAAACCTAGCCTCCCAGGTCTAAGGCCACATTCACACCATTCATGTAAAGCACTATGATAACACTGTGAACAGTAATGGCCTCCCCCAGAGAATTATGGGAACTGTTGTATGCTAAATGCCCTCCAACATTCCACTGATTAAAATCAGGACACACGTCCTTTGGTGCCAAGCTAGCTGACTTGCATGAGCACACGGCACCAAAAAACAGGACCTTTTGGCATCCAATCAGAAGCCAGGATGGCTTCTGTAATTCCAGGATGTCCTGGGAAAATAGGGACAGTTGAGGGGTATGTTGCTAAGGGTGCTGGAAGTTGTTAGGAGACCTGTATTTCCCTCACAGAGCAGCAATTTATGAAGAGGGGTTAATTCAGGGGTCAGCAAACTTTTTCAGCAGAGGGCTGGTCCACTGCTTTCCGGCAGACCTTATTGAGGGCCGGACTATATTTTGAAAAAAAATAATGAACGAATTCCTATGCCCCACAGATAACCCAGAGATGCATTTTAAATAAAAGCACACATTCTACTCACGTAAAAACACCAGGAAGGCCCCACAAATAACCCAGAGATGAATTTTAAATAAAAGGACACAGTCTACTCATGTAAAAACACACTGATTCCCGGACCATCCGCGGGCCGGATTTAGAAGGCAATTGGGCCGGATCCAACCCCCAGGCCTTAGTTTGCCTGCCCACGGATTAATTGTTAAACTGCTCTGGGAATTGTAGCTCTGTGAAGCCAATGGGGGTCTCCTAAGAACTCTCAGCAATCACCATTGAATATATTTTACACTATTCTTTTAAAAAAAATCTCCTTGCCTTTATGACTGTTTTTATGGTGTATTTTAGTTTGCTGTTTTGTTTGTTGTATTTGCAATTGTGTGGTGTTGTTATTTTAAAAAATATATATTAAAGGCACTGGCTTCTGAATCATCCCAGTTCTCATGTGGCTGGAGAGATTACAGCCATTGCAATGCAAACCATCAAAGGATATGGTTGAAATAATCACAGTCAGTCTTGCAGCTCTTTCATACAAATGGCTTTTCATGTGGACGTGAATGCTTTGGAAGCTGCCATCCAGGTGCTGCTTGTGTAAAGGAGAGAGGGGAAACCAGACTTTGTGTCAGCAATGGGATTTTTACCAGGGTCTTCTAACAACAAACCTATCTTTGTATCTGCTGAACTACACGGAATTTGGGGGGGGGGGGAGTGATGCCTCACACAATCAGTCCAGACCATAAAGTTGCTAGTTTGAATTAGGCATTTTTGGTGTTGCATTTTGTGTGGATGGTGGTAATGGGGTAGGGGGTAGCTAGGTGGCTTTCGAGGTCTCTATTCAACTCTATGTTGCTGTGTTTTCTGTAAAATATTAATATTTAGCTCAACCCTTCATGTCTACAAACTGCTTTTCAAATGCTAAACTCAGAAGACTCCTTTTCATTTACCCTAGGGGTGGTCATGTAACACAGCTGAGCGATACTAATTAGTAGGCAAATTAGATACCTTTATCTATATCTTTTCCTTATAGAAATGGCAGATATGATTTTGCAATTATCCCTCTAGGCCTCCAAAATGTCATTTTCATTAATTGTAGGCAGAGGAGGGAGCAGATTGAACATGAGTACAGATAGCTGCATGGGTGTATCGCGAAAGGCGATATCTATCAAGCAGCCTTTTACCCCTCCAGACAATCAAAACTTGTAGCTGACGTCGACCGGGGCCACAATATGAACACTTTATCTGCCTTGTGCTTCAGTGTTGTTGAGGAAGGGATGCAACGTTCAGAGATTTCTAATTTCCCACACCACCACCTGACAGCTTAACAATATCATATGCTTGGCGGTATACGGCTCCTTGCAGGAAATGTATTTTTGGAATGTTGGCGGTGTAAACAAAGGAGAGGCATTTCAATGTTCCACATCTCCATTAAAGCTACCTGTCAAACTGTGAGAATTAGAAGCTGCCGTGGACTAAACTAGAGGTGGGCACAGTGGCAGAGCGTGGCAGAGCAGGGTGGGGGGCATGGCATATTGTGTCAAGTGTGAAACAGGACACACCACCTCTGCTCCATACCCTTAAATGCATAGCTTCCCCCCCACTAAGACTCCCGGGAACGGTGGTTTGCTTGTTGTTGTTGTTTAGTTGTGTCTGACTCTTCGTGACCCCATGGACCAGAGCACGCCAGGCACTCCTGTCTTCCGCTGCCTCCCGCAGTTTGGTCAAACTCATGCTGGTAGCTTCAAGAACGCTGTCCAACCATGTCGTCTCCTTCTCCCTGTGCCCTCAGTCTTCCCCAACATCGGGGTCTTTTCCAGAGAGTCTTCTCTTCTCATGAGGTGCCCAAAGTATTGGAGCCTCAGATTCAGGATCTGTCCTTCCAGTGAGCACTCAGGGCTGATTTCCTTCAGAATGGAGAGGTTTGATCTTCCTGCAGTCCATGGGACTCTCAAGAGTCTCCTCCAGCACCATAAATCAAAAGCATCAATTCTTTGGCGATCAGCCTTCTTTATGGTCCAGCTCTCACTTCCATACATCACTACTGGGAAAACCATAGCTTTAACTATACAGACCTTTGTTGACAAGGTGATGTCTCTGCTTTTGGTTTGCTTAGGGTTCTGGGAATTGCAACTTTGTGAAGGCAGTCATGTGCTTTAACTGTGTGGTGCAAATGTCACCAATGTCTGTAGTGCTCAGGCCTCTTCTCTCTCCAAACTGTGACATTCGTGAAAACCACCTAGTGCTGATTTGAAGACGTTAGCATTTAGAATCAGCCTGGGCTCAAATGCCACCCTCCAGGCCTTTCTAACAGGCCGTAGGGACTCTGACCTGGCTTCCGCACTAGGTCACACTTGTCAGCACCACACTCTCCCTGGCTGCTGCTGCATGTTCTTAAACTGTGATGATGCCTCTTACTGGCCTGGATGGAGAGATGTGTGCATTCAAAACTCTGACTGATGGCAACCTACTGCACAAAAATCTGAATCACAACTGCTGCTTTGCCCAGTGTGGTGTAGTGGTTAAGAGCGGTAGACTCGTAATCTGGTGAATCGAGTTCGCGTCTCCGCTCCTCCACATGCAGCTTCTGGGTGACCTTGGGCTAGTCATGCTTCTTTGAAGTCTCTCAGCCTCACTCACCTCACAGAGTGTTTGTTGTGGAAGAGGAAGGGAAAGGAGAATATTAGCCGCTTTGAGACTCCTTCGGGTAGCGATAAAGCGGGATATCAAATCCAAACTCTTCTTCTTTCACCTATTGATAAGGGGAAAGAGGGTCAGGGGCTATATCCTTTGCCTCTGAATCGCTCCTGCATATTCTCTGTTTAATAAAGCAGCCGTCTCTTCTTCTCTTGAAGCCTGCTGTGGTGCATGGTTGACACATGACTAGGTGCACAAGGCACCCAGTTAAGAACATTGCATGGTGTCAGAGTTGGACCTGTTCTCCACTGGCAGCCCTGCAGAGTGGTTATGGCACAAACAGAGTCTCCAGCAAAGCTGGTGCTTCAGGGTAATGTAGCAAACAGCTGGAGAAAGGTGAAGCAGAGTTTGTAGCCCACAGTATTACTTGGGGTGCAGATATCAGGGATGGCAGGTGCCAAAGTTCCCTATTTCTGCATGTGTCTAGGGACATCTGAGGCTGATAAGCAAAATAGATCAGTTGTTACCAGCAAGTTTGAGGCCCTAGGGATTCCTATAGTCCAGGAAACCCATTTCTCAATCCCAGCTCTGACTTCACTCATTGGCTAAAATCACTGAAATGCAAGAGTAGCCAAGCTGTCCTTGTTTGCACATTTTGCTTCAAGAGGGTTTAAAAACTTACTTTTTTTGTAAATGAAATTTTATGGCCTGAGCCCACTGTTGGCATGGGCCATTGTTCCAATTGCATCTATTGTAGCATTGTTCCAATTGCACCATTATAAGCCAGTCACAGGCTTTGAAATATGGGCATTGGATTTTATGCAGGAATATGTCATATGGGCATGATAACATGATACTGTTAACATCAATAGGATTCCCCACTTGAGAACAGAGACACTGCCTGAAATTCATGAGCATTCTTTTTTTATATAAAAAAAAATATTAAAAGTTTTGTTAATACAGTAGAGAAAAGACAGAACAAACAAATAGAAAAAGAAACAAACATAAAATTTAACATCTTATAATAACCATCTTTTCTTCATCTTTTAGACTTCCTCACATCTCCCACTCTTGCTCTCCAAATTATAAAACCTTAACAAGCAACTTATCACCTTGTTTCCATTCTTATTGTGCACATTTCCAGTGTTTTGTCCCTAACTTTAAATGCTTTTATCTAGGTCTTACATACCCGATTTTAACACGATGTTCGTTCAAAACTTATTTTTCTCATAAAATTCACTCATTCTCATAATCTTCTCTACTAACTTTATGGGCCCTGTTATTTTCAAATCTCTCATCCTTCTTAGCACTCATATAGTTTACAACGTTTTTGTAGATAGTCCTTAAATTTCTTCCAATCCTCTTCCACAGCTTCCTCTCCCAGGTCTCGGATTCTGCCGGTCATTTCTGCGAGCTCCATGTAGTCCATCAGTTGCATCTGCCATTCTTCCAGGGTGGTCAAATCTTGAGTTTTCCAATACTTAGCAACGAGTATCCTTGCTGCTGTTGTTGCATACATAAATAAAGTTCGATCATTCTTTAGCACCTTCTGGCCGACGATACCCAAAAGGAAGGCCTCTGGTTTCTTGGGAAAGGTGTACTTGAATACCTTTTTCAGCTCATTATATATCATTTCCCAGAAGGCCTTAACCTTAGGGCAAGTCCACCAGAGGTGAAAGAACGTTCCTTCAGTTTCCTTACATTTCCAACACTTATTGTCTGACAAGTGATAAATTTTCGCTAGCTTGACTGGGGTCATGTACCACCTATATATCATTTTCATAATGTTTTCTTTCAAGGCATTACATGCCGTAAACTTCATACCGGTGGTCCATAACTTTTCCCAGTCAGCAAACATAATATTATACCCAATGTCCTGTGCCCACTTTATCATAGCTGATTTAACTGTTTTGTCCTGTGTATTCCACCTCAGAAGCAAGTTATACATTCTTGAAAGTAATTTAGTCTTAGGTTCTAACAATTCTGTTTCCAATTTCGATTTTTCCACCTGGAATCCTAGCTTTTTATCCAATTTGAAAGCCTCTTTAATCTGAGCATAATGTAACCAGTCTCGCACTTTGTCTTTTAGTTTCTCCATACTCTGCAATCTCCAGTTATCTCCATCTCTTTCTAATATTTCCCAATACTTTGGCCATTTGGCCTCCATATTGGGTCTTTTCACAGCTTTAGCTTCCATAGGTGATAGCAACCTCGGGGTCTTATTTTCTAGTAAGTCTTTATATTTTGTCCAGACATTAAACACTGCTTTCCTTACAATATGGTTCTTGAAATTCTTATGAATCTTAACCTTGTCATACCACAAATATGCATGCCATCCAAAAGCATTATTAAATCCTTCCAAATCTAAAACATCAGTGTTTTCAAGAAGCAGCCAATCTTTCAGCCAGCAAAAAGCTGCTGATTCATAGTACAGCCTTAAGTCTGGCAGGGCAAACCCCCCTCTTTCTTTAGCATCAGTTAGTATTTTAAACTTAATTCTGGGCTTTTTGCCCTGCCAGATAAATTTAGAGATATCTCTTTGCCACTTCTGGAAACACTCCGTTTTGTCCACAATCTGCAATGTCTGAAAAAGAAACAACATCTTTGGCAATACATTCATTTTTATAGCAGCAATTCGGTCCAACAAGGAAAGTTTCAATCTTGACCAGCTTTCTAAGTCCCTCTTAATTTCTGACCAGCACTTTTCATAATTGTCCTTAAATAGACTCAGATTCTTTGCTGTTATATTCACCCCTAGATATTTTACTTTTTTAACCGCATTTAACTCTGTTTCTTTCTGAAACCTCTCTGACTCTGGAGTTGTCAAGTTTTTTTCCAGCACCTTAGTTTTTTGTTTATTTAGTTTGAATCCCGCCACCCGACCAAAATCTTGAATCAATTGTAATACCCTTTTTGTACTAGATTCTGGCTCCTGTAAGGTCAAAACTAGGTCATCTGCAAATGCTTTAAGTTTGTACTGTTTCGCTCCGACCTGAATTCCTTCTACCAACCGGTCCCCTCTAATCATATTCAGGAGCACCTCCAGGACCGAGATAAATAACAGAGGGGAAATAGGGCAACCTTGTCGTGTTCCTTTTTCAATTTTAAACTCTTCTGTCACCACATTGTTAACTATCAATTTGGCCTTTTGCTCTGAATAGATTGCATCTATCCCATTTTCAAATCCCCGTCCCACTCCCATCCCTTCCAAGTTTTTCTTCATAAACTTCCAAGAAATGTTATCAAAGGCCTTCTCCGCGTCTATAAATATTAACACTGCTCTTGTATTAATATTTGTTTGCAGAAGTTCTAAAATATCAATAATATTCCTTGTGTTAGCAAACAAATGTCTTCCTGGGAGAAAGCCTGCCTGGTCTTTATGGATCACATCACTTAGAACCTTTTTAAATCTGTTTGCTAGAATGTCTGCAAAGATTTTGTAATCCACGTTAAGAAGGGAAATGGGGCGGTAGTTCTTAAGTTGTGTCTTTTCCAATTCTGATTTAGGTATCAATGTGATGAAAGCTTCTTTCCACGTTTCCGGTGCTTTCTTCCCCTCCATAATCTCATTGCAAACCTCCATTAGTGGGTGTATCAAATAATCTTTCAGCGCCTTATAATATTTGGAGGTAAGCCCGTCAGGCCCTGGAGATTTGCCCAGTTGCATGTTCTGAATGGCAACTTCAATCTCTTGTGTTGTTATTTTACAGTTCAGGATTGATCTGTTTTCTTGAGACAACCTTGGTAGTCCATTCTTTATCAAAAATTGTTCTATCTCCGCCTCATCTTGCGGCCCTTGAGTATATAATTGTTTAAAGTATCTCTGGAAGCAGTTCCTGATATCCACGGGGTTCTGAATATTTCTTCCTTCGATCTCTAAATTAGTAATCGTGTTTAATTTTTGTCTCTTTTTCAACTGCCATGCTAGCAGTTTTCCACATTTATTTGCCGAATCAAATGATCTTTGTTTCATCAACTTAACTTTCCACTCCACTTCCTGATTTATCAATTTGGAGTATTGTGCTTGGTGAAATTTAATTTCTTTCAAGATCTCCTTTGACTTCGGTTTCACTCTTAACTTCTTCTCACAATCTTTAATTTTCTCCAAAATCTTATCTTTTTTCTCATTTTGAGCTCTTTTCTTTACGGCGTTCTGTTGTATCAGAAACCCCCTCATGACCGCCTTACTTGCATCCCAGATGATTCTTTTTTCCACCGTAGTGTTCAAGTTTATCTCAAAATAGTCCTTCAAAGCTCTTTGGGCCTTTTTGGTAATCTCCTGATCTCTGAACAAGTTGTCATTCATCTTCCATCTAAAGGAGCCGGTTGGGATTAATCTCATGTCCATCTTTACAGCATTATGGTCGGAGCAGGTCTTTGGGCAGATTTCCACCTTTCTCGTCTTCGGTGCCAGACCTCTAGTTATCCATATTTGGTCGATTCTTGTCCATGTCAGTTGGGCTTCAGAAAAGAATGTTCCCTCTCTTCCCAGGGGGTTCTTTGTCCTCCAAATGTCAATCAAGTCCATATTGTCAGTCAGTTCAAAAAAGGTTTTAGGTAGTCTGCCATCTTTTGTCACATTAGAACTTTGAGACTTGTCCATGTTGGTTGATGCCACTCCGTTCATATCTCCCATCATAATAATGTTGTCATAGTCCAGATAGTCCAGCATTATCTCATGCAGCTTCTTATAAAATTCCTATTTCCCCTCATTTGGTGCATAAATTCCCAATATCAAAAACTTTTCTCCCTGATTCTGTATCTCAATAGCCAAAATTCTTCCTTGGTCATCTTTAAATAGAAATTTTGGTGACAGGCTCTCCTTTGCGTATATCACCACTCCTCTTTTCTTAACTCGGTCCGAAGAGATAAATTCTTGGCCTAGTCTTTTGTTTATTAACACTTTTCTATGGAGCCTAGTCACATGCGTTTCTTGCAAGCAAATAATATCCAATTGTTCTTTTCTCAATATGTGAAAAATTCTCCTCCTCTTTTCCGGGGAATTACAGCCGTTAATATTCCAACTCAGAAGTTGCAGAGACATCCTGAACAAATCTGTTATTCCTCTAGAGGTGGTATCTTTTCCGGTTCTTCAGATCCCGAAGGTGCAGGTGCAGGTGGTGGTCCAGACCCTGGAGGTACTTCAATCCCTTTCTGAAGGTCTTCTCCGTGGGCCCTAAATTCATGAGCATTCAATGCAAGCAATCCTTCTACATTTCTTGAGATTTGTTTTCTGACCCTTAACAGTTATTCCACATCTATGGTTTCAGTGCTTTCTGTATAGCTACAAAACGATTCATTGCAGGAATCCACCCCTTTTATTGTGCTGCCTTTAAAAAAAATATGATATCCCATGATTTTGAGCAAAATAAGAAGCTGGCAATACATCCACTTGCTGATTCCTTTTCTATTTGAGTGGGGAAACCATTTTATAAAGATAAATATGTATTTGAGGACTTTCCCAAGGAGAAATGGAAGGAAAGGTTTGCATCTGTCAAATATCTTCTCACAGATCAAAGTAGAGACAGATTAAACAAGAATCTGCTGCTAGCTTCAGCTGGATAATTATTAGTGCTGCTCTAAAAATTTTTACATCCGACCATTTTAGAAGAAAAAGTGGACTTTTGATGAGACAAAAATACTTTTTTTGGGGGGAAGGGAACTTAGGCTAGTGGTCTTACATATTTTTGTTCACATTGGTTTGCATCCCCAAGAAGCTGCTCTTCTCTGAGAACTCTTTGTTGTATGATCCCAGCCAATCAGGCATCATCACCATGATGTCATCATGCCACATGATGATGCCATAGCACCACAAAGCCAGTCATATTTGTCTGTGTGATTACATCAATGTGAACTAATGAAGACCTTGCATTGCTCTCACTCAAGGGCAGGGGAAATGCATCTTCTCCACTGCACAGATACCCAGGCTACTGCTGCCTGCGTTGCCTCACTTTCGCAAAGAGATGAGGTGAGAAAGTGGAAAGCATGAATTACTCCTGCTTCTTCCTTGTAATGATCTCAGGCAGGCAAGCAAGCGCCAATAAGAATGAATGAATCTCTGGCAGTTTTATAGTACGTTTGTTTACAATTAACACCCAGAGAGCAGTTCTGAGCCTGCCTCTCTTAGCTACGAGTTGGTCACTCTGAGTCTCCTCCCCTTTCGCAGCACGAAGGGCACCAAAGTCCAGTCCTTCCTCTCTTGTGCTTCCATTGCATTTTAACCCTTTCAGCTCTTCTGGTTTGGGGAGAAGGTGGGTGGACTCCGCCCCCCGTCTCAAACAAAAAGCCCTCTAAACGCTGCCTCCCTCCTGGTTGCATAGCAACCCCCTCAATGCCATCTATCTTTCCCCTCCCCCCCCCGCCTGTGAGCTTTCCGAGTCTGCTGCTCTATCTGAGTCTGGGAAGTCTTAATGAAGGGGCCCGAACTAACCCACCCCTGCATTCCCTCATCTCCAGAGTCTGAGTCTTGCTCCCTCTGTAATGGCATTCTTTCATCTCTATAGTCAGACTCTTCCCAGGCGTTCGATTCGGCCACATCTCTGACATTCCTCCTCTGCATGTCCATACACCAAAAGCCTGATTTATGCATCTTGATCTCTCAGTGACTGCAACCTAAAGTGAGAACTTGCACATGTGATACAACACATCAAGCCCCACAGAAAAGGACTTTGATATCATTGCTCCAGCTCAGTGCCTTTCAGTGGAGACTGTTTGCACATTCAGCTGTGAGCTGAAGAAGAGTAATAAGTCATTAACCAACAAGTGATGAACATGAATGCATGAGCAAGCGCTTAGTTTCCCTTCTGCACAACGCTTGGGATGTTGGCGACTTCCTGTCCCTTCCTTTTTGTTTACTGGATTTTCTTCCCCTGGTCCTGTCTTATTTGATTAGCGCAACAGATAGGACAGGGCCACTGAGAATGCATTGTACTGTCATATTCTCTGTGTGCAGTGGACAAAAGATTTTCCATTTCATACATCATTTACAGCCTTCTCTGGTGATTCCACAGAGCCAATGTATATCCCCTTAGTACACTGAGTGGGAGAAGGAGGCAACACACTTTTTCTTACTCTCTCTCTTTGACAGGCGCCCCGTAACCTTTGCCTTTTAGACAGGATGCCAAGGATCCCATCCATCAAGGAATGCAGCCAGGTAAACAATTATTTCCATGGAGATTGCACAAGTTCCTTTGCAAAGCTGCCCCAGTGAAAATGACTGTGGGTTGGGCACCAGCCAAGCCTGATGGATTGCTTGCAAAGAGTTACCTTCGCAGGCATATTTCATGAACGTTAAGGGCTAGATCACACAGAGGTAGGGATGGGGGAGGATTAAATCCAGTTCACATTTGAAAGCAAACCTATTTTTACACCTCCTTTTTTAAAATAATGATTCTTTGTTTCAGATTTATTTCAGAGAGCACAAGTCAATGATATACACATGAACCACATATAACGAAAACAGCACAACTATCCCGCATGTTCAAGAATAGAAAATTACCACAGAAATGGTTAAAAGCCAAAGCTGCAGATCCTGGGGAAAGTTCTCTCATAGCTTAGTCCTCAGACTTTAGACCAACAGATGTCTAGGCAAGAGGTCTAATCAAGATGATTTGAGGGGGTCTGGAGAGCAAAGAGTCTCTTCTTTGACCTGCCACATGCCATAAGAAGGGTTGCCACAAATTGGTCCATTTTTACTTATTTGCACTTTCTGAAACAATACGAGTACTGACAATAGAAATAGGTAGCATGGCCCATGAAGCTGTTGGCAAACAGAGGTTTGGGATCAGGGCCAGATTTAGGTTTGATGAGGCCCTAAGCTATTGAAGGTAATGGGGCCCTTTATATGTCCAGCTGTCCTTTGTCAACTACAAATCATCACTATTTTTTGTGTTGAATATATGCTATACAGTGGTACCTCTGGTTATGTACTTAATTCGTTCCGGAGGTCCATTCTTAACCTGAAACTGTTCTTAACTTGAAGCACCACTTTAGCTAATGGGGCCTCCCGCTGCTGCCGCGCCGCTAGAGCACGATTTCTGTTCTCATCCTAGAATCATAGAATCATAGAGTTGGAAGAGACCACAAGGGCCATCGAGTCCAACCCCCTGCCAAGCAGGAAACACCATCAGAGCACTCCTGACATATGGTTGTCAAGCCTCTGCTTAAAGACCTCCAAAGAAGGAGACTCCACCACACTCCTTGGCAGCAAATTCCACTGCCAAACAGCTCTTACTGTCAGGAAGTTCTTCCTAATGTTTAGGTGGAATCTTCTTTCTTGTAGTTTGGATCCATTGCTCCGTGTCCGCTTCTCTGGAGCAGCAGAAAACAACCTTTCTCCCTCCTCTATGTGACATCCTTTTATATATTTGAACATGGCTATCATATCAGCCCTTAACCTCCTCTTCTCCAGGCTAAACATGCCCAGCTCCCTGAAGCAAAGTTCTTAACCCGAGGTACTATTTCTGGGTAAGCGGAGTCTGTAACCTGAAGTGTATGTAACCTGAAGCATATGTAACCCGAGGTACCACTGTATAGTAATTTATGGACCTAATAGATCCATACACAACACAAAACACTGTTGCTGTATGTACAGTCATACCTAGGGTTACAGATGCTTCAGGTTGTGCATTTTCAGGTTGTGCACCATGCCGAACCCGGACGTACTGGAACGGATAACGTCCAGGTTTCAGCGCTCGCGCATGCGCAGAACTTAGGGAAGTTATCTCCCAATCACTCCTCTCCTGCAGGAGTCCCTCCTGCCCTATCCCACATTGACCAGAAAGGCTCCCCAATGCACAGGAAAAGCATTTTGGAGGGATCACAAGTGGTGGCTGCACAGGGGGAGGAGGGGGTGAGAAATAGTCCATTTATGAAGTTCCTTAACTTACCGTATCTTCAACCCATGGGGATTAGCAACTCGCTGGGAGAAAAACCATTAGCACATTTGCCTTGAGAAGCTGATTACAGAGAAATAATCTTTCTACTCTGCTATGGAAAGTACCAAAGCTATACATTAGAGCTACAAAATTGCAACCAAGGATTTTTCTAATTAGTTCAGACAAATTCCACATCCTCACTTGGTCCCTTGACCCATGGTCCTTTAATGTCCAAAGCTCCTTTTTCCAGGGTGTCCTCCTTACCACGATCACACGTCCTTTCTTTTCCCTAGACCAAAAAACTCACTTTCTCATGCTTTACTCAATTACTCAATTCTTTTTCTCCCCCACCTGTCCTTTCCTTATGGCTCTGTTTGCGTGTCGAGACCCCGCAGCCACCCCCTCGTTGGAAATAACTCACACAAGGACACGGATTTTAGGTTTATGTTATTGGGCAAATTTTGGCCACAACTTTATTGAAATTACAGAATGTGAGTGGTATTGACTTAGGCATTGATTGGGCCTGACTATATCTGACTCCTGCCCATTGTGCAGGAAGTCCAGTAAGGGTAAGCCACCGGTAGGGGGAGCCCTGTCGATGCAATCCAACTCAAACTCCCCCTGGTGTTCCCATCGGGGTCGTGTCAAGGCCCTAGCCCCACAACCAGGCTTCAGACTAGATCAACACCCCCGGATTCCTTTAATGGAATACCCGTAAGCATGGAGGGTCAGGCGATGGCCACACCTCCCCTCCCCCACACAAGGTCAAACAATGCCTAACCGCAACCCTAACAAAGTTGTGACAATTGCTACGAGGTAGGCGAAAACCCTGACCTTTGGACTTGACATACCAACTTGCTGCCAGGTAGGCCAGGGGTTCAGGACACTGGAGCCCAACAATGTATGAAAGGCCTCAGGTTCATCACTGTTCTAATGGCTTGCTTGACATTGAACCAAGGGAGTTTAAAATGGCACATTGTTCTTTTGCACTCTTCGTAGATGAGATCATTTCATTTCTAGAACAATTGCTATGTGTTGCATTTGCAGTTAGTCTCTTCTCTCTCTCTCTCTCTCTCTCTCTCTCTCTCCCTCTCCCTCTCCACTCCCCCCTTATCTCCCATACTTTCTGGCTCCAGCCATGAGTGACATAGTCCCTCATGCGCTTGGCATTGAGGACTCCTAACTCTGAATTTAAAATGGCAGATAGGAGATCTTTCTCAAATGGTGGCTTGACTGACTGGGCCCATGCCTGTACACCTCACTCGGAGCCAAGTGGGCAGCGAGATGAAAAGGGGAGGAGGGAGGAGTGTGTCTGTGGGTTTTAAGAGATGAGGTGGCTTGCTATTTCAAATTAATATTGACTGTCCAAATACTCTGCCACTGCAAACTCCAAGCCTGAACAAATGTCTTATAAAGGCATTTCCCGACACTACATTTAGGTTCCCTGTAATGGAATTTTAATATAAACGCTTGTGAATTTAATATAAGTCTTCCCCCTCCCTCCCCATCATGCACTTTATTGAAAATCGCACAGTGGAGTCTATATTTTTTGCATCCCCATCGGAGTAGTGTCTACAGAAGGGTACTTTTTTTGCTGCTGCATGCCAGATGTTTCTGATGCTGACACTTGATAGGGCCTGAAGCCATTAATATATATTCCCAAACCACTTCTGAATGTTTGAATTGCAAATCCATATAGTGCAGTCTTCCTTAGCCATCAATTTCATGAGCTTAATGGGGGGAACCCTGTATATACCGCACATGCTGATAAGCCGGATGGAAATCAATCCAATCCAATCAAAGCCAAATTCCTGTAGAATACCCAATGAGGTTTCACCTCGGCAAAGGTTATTTGTCCAGGCAAATTTCGACTCATATTGTGTTGAGTTTGGAGGCAGGCGTGAAAACGGTGTGAAAGTTTTCTCAAGTCAGTGATGAATTGATGGTGATGCTGAAAATATCCTTGCGACTTTCACAAAAAGAGCATGAGAATTTTCCCCCCAGACTGTTCCAGCAACAGTTCAGTGAGAACTGTTATTTCTAGAGTTGCTTGACCATTCATCCACCTTCTCTCCGTTAGCAGCATAGCCTCCCCTTTCTCCACAGAACATTTATGCAATCGCTCTACAGTTGTCAATACACAGAAGTACAGTGGTACCTCGGGTTACAGACGCTTCTGGTTACAGACTCCACTAACCCAGAAATAGTACCTCGGGTTAAGAACTTTGCTTCAGGATGAGAACTGAAATCGTGTGGCAGCAGCGGGAGGCCCCATTAGCTAAAGTGGTACCTCAGGTTAAGAACGGTTTCAGGTTAAGAACGGACCTCCAGAACAAATTAAGTTCTTAACCCGAGGTACCACTGTATTTTTAGTTATTCAGCCCATCTGCCTTTTAACTGGTTAACAGCACTGTCTGTCACATCTAGGGATGGAGGAGAAATTTGGTCATGTTTGCACTGAACTTGCATAATTTGTAGTTCTTGAAACAGTATGCAAACTGAAAAACAATCTCCAAATGTTGCATTCCCCAGTCAAAAAATGTGTACAAAAGTGACATATATTAGGTGAAGGTGTGCATTAAAATGCTTTTTTTAAAATAACATCTTTAAAAAAGCATTACATTTGGGGAAATTGCTTTTGAAAATGTGCCTATTAACAGAAATGTGCACTGAAATTATTTGCCGTGTTATACTAAAAACAAATGTTTCAAAGCAACTTAAAATGGTGATGGATTTACTGTGATCATAATTGTGGTTACCTTTCTGAGATAACTATAGTTTAATAAGCAAAAGCAACTCTCACTGTCAGAAAGAATTGCAAACTTTACATTAACATTAACACACCTGAATTATAATATTTGAAAGACCAACTTGCCCCATATGAAGACCCGCAATATGTAGGTTCTGCTTCCAGGGTCCTCCTCTGGGAGCCTCTACTAGGAATGTTTAGGTAGGGAGAAACCAAGAAATGGACCTTTTCCGTGGTGGTACCCTGAGACAGATTCAGAAGGTATAATTTAGGAATTCAGGTTAAGACCTTTTTATTCTGCAAGGCTTTTAATGGGTGACCAGTAGCTGCTGTGGTTATTGATCAATGTCTGATTTTGTCCAGTTGAAGCTTCCTTCACTCATTGGTGCTCTTGATTGACTGTTCTTATTGAGACGGTTTTTAAATTTTTATTTTAAGAAGCTGAAATATATGCACATTTTAAACAAATACATAAATAGCCTTTAAAATGAACCAGCATGTCCTTATACTCTAAGTCCCACTGATTAAAATTGTTCCTTACTAGCGTAAAGTCTCGTTGAGTAAACCAATTAAAGCCTATAGCCCTAATTTGTACACAAACAAGTAAAGAAATAAAAATTGCATCCCTTACCCAATTTAAATGTGTGCTTAAGGATGCAGAATATGGTTCTCAGAGCTAATCATCATGCTAATCCCTTAACAGGTCTGATATACTCTTCTTTCTTTGGCGATCACTCGTAGCGGTTTTAACAATGAGTCCGTAAGTGACTGTGGAGGCCAATTCTGGATCCACACGTCCTTCCACAGTTGGGACATTGGTTTCCAGGCAGGAGTTGATCACGGTGTGGATTTGCCAAGCATGCCTTGCCTGATATACTACAAGATGCTAAAGCACACCCTGTTACCTGAATAGGGTTTTTTTTTTTTAAATTGAACTTCATTTTTTCAATCATACATTGTTCTGGTTGTTTCCATTTTAAAAGAGATACACAAATAGTAAATAAGCATCCTGGGAACTGAAGTTCACCCCACATAGAACTACAATTCCCAGCATCCTTAAATTAAAGTTCCCAGGATTATTTCATGGAATCTGTCTGCTTTAAATGGATGGTGTGGGTGTGAGCAAATTGTGACACTGAACTCTTAGCTTTGTTTGCTGGAGTGAGGAAATGACATAACGTCACAAATTCTCTTTTACTTCACCTTAAGGCGGGGGGAGGAAGAACAGAACATAGGGGCTACTGTTTTCAGCAGTGGGCCGCAAGCTGTCTTTTGAATGTTTTATCTGATATTGTAATTCTTATGGGTTCTATCCAGCGCTAATGGACCAAAGTTAGTCATAGCCATTAATTTCAGTGGGTCTACTCTGAGTAGGACTTCATTGGCTAGCCCTCCAACCAACGAGATGATGTTCCACATCCTTGGTTCTTAGCTAATGTTCTGCATCTTGCCTTGTTGTTGAGAGCCAGTGTGGTGTAGTGGTTAAGAGCGGTAGTCTCGTAATCTGGGGAACCAGGTTCGAGTCTCCGCTCCTCCACATGCAGCTGCTGGGTGACCTTGGGCCAGTCACACTTCTCTGAAGTCTCTCAGCCCCACTCACCTCACAGAGTGTTTGTTGTGGGGGAGGAAGGGAAAGGAGAATGTTAGCCGCTTTGAGACTCCTTAAAGGGAGTGAAAGGCGGGATATCAAATCCAAACTCTTCTCTTCTTCTTCTTCTTCTTCTTCTTCTTCTAATCTTGGGGAACTTCCTGAAAAGTGCAGGTTCCTGCTGAAGACCTGTTCTGTTGTGGTAACTTACAAATCACTAATGAAGCTCAACCTTCTAAACAAATCTCAGTTTAAATCATCATTTTTATCCTAATAATAATAATAATAATAATAATAATAATTTATTATTTGTACCCCCGCCCATCTGGCTGGGTTTCCCCAGCCACTCTGGGCGGCTTCCAACAAAGATGAAAAATACACTAAAATGTCACATATTAAAAACTTCCCTGAACAGGGCTGCCTTCAGATGTCTTCTGAATGTCAGGTAGCTGTTTATCGCTTTGACATCTGATGGGAGGGCGTTCCACAGGGTTGGCGCCACTACCGAGAAGGCCCTCTGCCTGGTTCCCTGTAAGTTGGCCTCTTGCAGTGAGGGAACCGCCAGAAGGCCCTTGGCGCTGGACCTCAGTGTCCGGGCAGAGCGATGGGGGAGGAGACGCTCCTTCAGATATACTGGATATACTTCAGATATATAAAACTTTAAGAGGGAAATACAAATGCATGCATTAAAATACTGCGCGGGGGGGGGGGGGTGGAATCTATTTAGGAGTCCTTTGTTTTCACCAACACTCCCAAGTATTCAAAACCCAAAAGAAATATCAGAACAGCATTTGTTATTTAAAGGACTTGCAACTTCCATAAACAGGTTTGCACTTAACACTGAATTTTAGGCATGTGGTTCATTGTAGCAGATTGAATAACCCCCCCCCCCCCCCCCCGCAATTCTGTTCGGTCATTTGTTTCATTGGTCATTGTCATCCCTTCCGGTGTTTTGCGAATGTTAACCTTGCTACTGTTGATATATAAAGATCTGGTTCCTGAATATTTATAGAAGGTATATCTTTTGTGGCATTGAAGAGGGGGAGGAGGGGATCAGGCAGCAGCCACCAGTCTTTCATTTAACATGTTGCTCCATCTTCTAAAGCTATTTTTATATATCTGCATATTTTAGCCAGAGACGCAGCTTAGAAGTCTTAAAAGAAAGCCATCCATGAAAAGTAGGCTTAAATGGGATTCATGACTCAGTTCCTATTTCATCATTTTATACAATTCAGGTGCTTTGTTCCATTTTGCAGCGAAGGGGAAGGAAACCTACAACTTTAGAAATCTGAAATCCCCCAAGTCTGACTCTTGACAAAACAAGTTAATAAACAAGGTGGTATCAAGTGTCTTCCTTAGTTTCCTTTCAAGGTTTGGGGTTATGTTTTTTTAAAAAAGCGTATTTGAAAAGATATGTATGATTCCCAGAGGAAGAAAAGGAAGGCTACAGCAAAAAAAAAAAACACCCCAAACCAAACCTTTTTTGTATTTAAGTGCCATTTTCCTCCTATACAGTAGATCTAGTTGTTCTTTCTGCCACCCCCACCCCCCCCCACCCCCGTTTTTAATTTGAAGCCCTTCACTGCCCATAGAGAGTTAACGACTGGTTTTGTTCTCTGAGAAGTTTATAACCAAATACTTGCTACTGTAGGGCTTCAAAAAGAAACCCACCTTTTTCTCAGCAGTGTTGTATCAGCAGCAGTGAGACTGGTTTCCTTGCAAAGATTAAACTCCTGGCTGTGTTTGGATATGGCACTAAAATTGCCATCAGTGCAGGTAAATTCTTAGATGATCTAAGACAGTTTTCTAAGGCTGCAATCCCAACCTCATTTAATTCAACAGGAGTTTCTTCTGAGTAAATTTGGTTAGGCTTGCAATGAAATTCCCAAAGAGGGGAAGCAAAAGATTCATTGCACAAACTTGTATCCTGATGTTGCATGTTGGGATTAAAGATGGGTCTGACAAGACTGGAGACCACTAGCTTATATGAACTGAACTCAGTGCCACCATTTTCATAGGTTGTATCATGTCATGCCTGTTGTCTTTGTCCATGGAGACATCACCTTGCCAACAAAGGTCCGTATAGTTAAAGCTATGGTTTTCCCAGTAGTGATGGAACTGAGAGCTGGACCATAAAGATGGCTGATCGCCGAAGAATTGATGGTTTTGAATTATGGTGCTGGAGGAGACTCTTGAGAGTCCCATGGACTGCAAGAAGATCAAACCTATCCATTCTTAAGGAAATCAGCCCTGAGTGCTCACTAGAAGGACAGATCCTGAATCTGAGGCTTCAATACTTTGGCCACCTCAGGAGAAGAGAAGACTCCCTGGAAAAGACCCTGATGTTGTGAAAGATGGGGCACAAGGAGAAGGGGACGACAGAGGATGAGGTGGTTGGACAATGTTCTCGAAGCTACTAGCATGAGTTTGACCAAACTGCAGGAGGCAGTGGAAGACAGAAGTGCCTGGCGTGCTCTCGTCCATGGGGTCACGAAGAGTCAGACACAACTAAACAACTAAACAACAACAACAACAACAACAACATGTCATATTCCACCCTTAAAAAATTTTCTTGAATGGTTGCTGTGGTTGTTCCATTTATATTCCATCTTTCCTTCAATAAGTTCATGCTTTCCCTCCCCCACTACTTTATCCTCACAACTGCCCTGTGGGGCAGGTTAGCCTGAGGGGGGCGGGAATAACTGGTCCAAGGTCTCTCAGTGAGTTTCTTGGCCAAGTGTGGATTTGAACTTGGGTCTCCCAGTTGTTGTCCAGCAGTCTAACCCAGGCATACGCAAACTCAGCCCTCCACATGTTTCGGGACTACAACTCCCATCATCCCTAGCTAACAGAACCAGTGGTCAGGGATGATGGGAATTGTAGTCCCAAAATATCTGGAGGGCCGAGTTTGCCTATGCCTGGAACCACTACGCTACACTGGCTACCTGATAAACCTAATGAATAGATGTGATTCTTCCTTCCCCTCCCCATTGCCACGCACATAAAATAAGGTAACCTTCATGATGTGGTAGGTTTATTAAAAGCAAATAGTCATCTCAAGCTACAAATCCTGTGGACTACAGTGTTTTGAGTAAATGACATTTAGCAGCTACATAGCTCTAATGGTAAAGAAAACAGAAGGTGCTCAGTACTTAAACCTCCATCCCAAAGTGAATATCATTTTCAATATCCTGGGTGTGAGGGGAGGAATTCATCGAAGTGTTTGCGCCTTTGCAGATTTACTCAGAAATAGTTAACGGCAAGAAAACATTGGGCTAAATTTATTGGTTATTGTCTCTCACGATTGCATATACTTTATCAGGCTCCAGAATGGCATAATCTCTGACAGTGAGGAAATAAAAGCATATTAGTGACCCCCCTGATGAAACGTGTTTACAAGCAAAGTCAAGGAGATGGATCATTCTATCTGCAAAGTGACATTTCAGGCCTACATAGTGGCTGCCATGAGTCACAAAAGCATGTGGGCCACCTAATGTATGGGGAACGGCACGGGTCTGAAATGGGATCTGGTAATTAAGCACAAACCACTTTGGTGGGGGACACCAGTCTCCTCTCTGGTACATGTTGTACATTAAATTCAGATGGTTGGCACCAGAGAGTACCATTTAGCAATGGTCAAAACTTCCAGTTTTTGTAGCCCTCTCCTTCTCATTTTTAAGTTCCACACTCCACATTTCTCCCTCAGTTTGCAAGTTTACTTAAATTCTCATGGGGACTTTTTTTAAACCTGCATTTTAGGGTGCATTTCTCCTAATAACTGCATTTTTGCTTGCAATTTTACTAATGTATACATTGTTGCAGTGCCTCCTAATGGTCTCTTGCATGTTGCTTTCATAGTCATTTTCATGCACACTTTCTTCTAATATATGCATTATTTCATAGATACTGGTTTGTTGGAGAAGAGCCTTGCAAAATTCAGAAAAGCACAAACCTCTGAGGATAGCTGGACTACCTTTCATGTGTTGTTTCATGAAAATGCAAATTGAAGCAAATCCCATAAATAAATAAATAAATAAATAAATAAATGTACCCAGCCTATCTGACTAGGTTGCCCTAGCTACTCTGGGCGGCTTCCAACATATATAAAAACATAATAAAACATTAAGCATTAAAAAAACTTCCCTATACATGGCAGCCTTCAGGTGTCTTCTAAAGGTTACCTCCTTGGCATCTGATGGGAGGGCGTTCCACAGGGCGGGCGCCACAGCTGAGAAGGCCCTCTGCCTGGTTCCTAGTAGTATGTCCTTGGGTAGCTGGGGCCAAATGTAGAAAGCTGTCAGTATCTCCTGAAACTGTATCTGTGTTGGATAAGTGAAGATGTAGCCCAAAACACCTGGAAGGTACCAGGGTTGGGAAGGCTGCAGTACAGTATATACAATCAGTGGAGGCTGTTGCCCATGGGTAGGCAAACTAAGGCCCGGGGGCCAGATCCGGCCCAATCACCTTCTAAATCCAGCCCGCGGACGGTCCAGGAAGCAGCATGTTTTTACATGAGTATAATGTGTCCTTTCATTTAAAATGTATCTCTGGGTTACTTGTGGGGCATAGGAATTTGTTCATTTCCCCCGAAAAAATATAGTCCAGCCCCCCACAAGGTCTGAGGGACAGTGGACCGGCCCCCTGCTGAAAAAGTTTGCTGACCCTTGCAGTGTTGCCCATTAGGATTGGTGGAGCAGAAGGCCCACCCAACAGTAGGTGGAGCCAGAGCCACCGGTAGGTGGAGCCAACTAAGTCTCGTTTTGTCCCCTTCCTCCTCTCTGCCAAGTTCCAGAGCAGGAAGCTGGAAATAGGTAGCTGATAGGCAGTGCCACCCCCTGGGCTGGTTGTCTGGAAAAGGCAGAAAGGTGGAGGCAGACTGAGTTTGGTGAGACAGTGCCCTTTAGCCTTAATGGGGCAGCCTCCAGTGTATACAGTCCCCATGATACGAAGGAAAGAAGGAGAAGGGTGAAGTTGTATGGCTATGATAACGTAGCCAATGCACAAATACTAAAATGTGTGACAGACTCAGGGGTGCTGGGGATTACCAAAGACAATTTCCCACAGCCTGCTCAAAAGCTTCATTAAGTGTCTGGCTGGCTATTGGCCCCATTTTAATCAGTTGCTGGATATAATGCAGGTAACTACCTGAATGTCATTTCCAGCTTCTAATGCCAAGCGTCTCTTTGAAGCTTGCCTCTCTGTTTACGTGCATCTTACTGCCTGCAGAGATGCGCCGACATGAGTTATAATACATCGGAACGGATCCAAATGGGCACTGGGCACCACCTCTTACAATCTTTTTCCTTTTTCTCCTTTCCAGTTTAAACAAGAGTGGAGAGGCAGTTACTGGAACTAGAAAATAAACGTGTGATATAGTGGGAACTTGTCAGGGAGGGCGGGGGAATAAAACGCCAGCAAGGGACAGATAAGGGAAAATCAAGAGCTTTGTTTAAGAGCCCAACTCAACAAACCAAGCATAAAATCCTTCCTCTAACCTCCAGAGAAGATGGGCAGAAATTAGAGAGATCAGTGAAGCACCACCTTTGCCTTTTGATGCAGAGACTGTCTCAGAGCTGCTGGTTGAAAAGGTGGAATCCTAGAGAGGAAGAGGGGCTGTAATTCATGGTGAACCCCAAGTATAGCTGGACGTGCTTGTGGTATGACTCTTTAGCAGGGCAAACCACTTAATTTCCTTGAGCTTCAGAGGGTCCAGAACAGGTCAAAGTGGAATGAATAGAGATGGCTGGCTTGTGTGAATGGACATCCTGAGATAATTAAATAGCAGAATTCAGGAGGCAAGGGTGAACGAGTTCAGAAGGAAAATGGTTCGTCTTGGTGAAGAATACTTGGAATATTAAGATATTGTTCCACTTTAGCTTGGCTGCAGTGATTTCCCACTGCTTCTAATTTCAGATTGCATGAAGTGAAAGGTATTTGTAGTAGAAGCCAAGTGAGACAGTTCTTACATGGGAAAGTAGTCAAAGGAAACTCAGTGGCTTCTGATATACAGGAAAACTGACTGGATTAGTACTGTGGAGGCTTCTGGAAATATTGCAGAGCCTAAGTGAGCCTACCTCAAATGGCTTTATCGGTTCCTCAGACCTAGGAAAGGGTTGATGGATAAACCCTAATGGATTGCCTCTTTTGGTATGAACATGCTGAGACCCCATGGTCATCAGCTGAGGCCCTCTTCCCAGTGTATATGAAGGAGCATCTCCATCCCCATCGTTCAGCCCGAACACTGAGGTCCAGCTCCAAGGGCCTTCTGGCAGTTCCCTCACTGCAAGAAGTGAGGTTACAGAGAACCAGACAGAGGGTCTTCTCGGTAGTGGTGCCCGCCCTGTGCAACGCCTTCCCATCAGATGTCAAGGAAATAAACAATTATCTGACTTTTAGAAAACATCTGAAGGCAGTCCTGTTTAGGGAAGTTTTTAATGTTTTATTGTGTTTTTAATATTCTGTTGGGAGCTGCCCAGAGTGGCTGGGGAAACCGAGCCAGATGTGCAGGGTATAAATATATTATTATTATTATTATTATTATTATTAACCCCTCGGTGAGAGGTTTGTAGAGTGGTGATGTGGGAGAGGGCCTTTTTGGTTGTGGCTCCTTGTCCGTGGCATGCTCACTCCAGCAGGGCCCATCTGACACTCACAATAACATCTTTTCGGCACCAGGTTCAGACCGACTCTTCTCCCAGATATTTCATTATCTTGGCCCATATACTGTGAGGCTTATTTTTGTTGATGTTTTACATTATTTTGGTGGGTATTGTTGTGGGTACCTATTATTGACAGTTGCATTATTTTTTAAAAAAAAATGCATTTACTACATCTTCTGTGAGTTGCCTTAAAGACTGTGGTATATGAGGCAACAAATAAGTTATTGTTGCTACTAGTTGCTACTAGTATTTTAGATTTTGAAAAGTTCTGCCTTTCTATAAACTACCAAGGAGGGAGCACAATGAATCTTGAGGCATGGAGTTCCAAAGAGATGTTGCCACCAGTTCCCAGTCATCCCAAGTCTTAACACTGGCCAAAGAAGGGACCCAAATAACTTGGAAAATCCCATTTCATACCTTCCAAACACCTCTTTCAAAGGCTCCCAGAAAATCCCTAGAACCAGAACCATTGCCAAAACCAATTTGGTCCCCACATATGAGTACAGTGGTACCTCGGGTTAAGAACTTAATTCGTTCTGGAGATCCGTTCTTAACTTTAGCTAATGGGGCCTCCCGCTGCCGCCGCGTGATTTCTGTTCTCATCCTGAAGCAAAGTTCTTAACCTGAGGTATTATTTCTGGGTTAGTGGAGTCTGTAACCTGAAGCGTAACCTGAGGTACCACTGTACTGAAAGCTGCCTACATACTTTCAGAATATGATTTCATAAAACTGAAGGATAGAGACCCTGGTGGCTCAAGGGATTTGCCTTGGTTTTTTGGGATAGCATAGGACCTTCTGTTCAATGTTATGCCATGTCTATTCCCCTGCACAACTGCTGTTCAGACTTTGAAAGTGCTTACATTACGAAGCCCTGAAGCTGGTAATGAGTTAGATTCAGGCAGTCTGGTGGGTGCTGCCAAGCTGAAAAGAGATCTGAGCAGTCGGAAGTGTTGAGATGCCTGTGAAGAAAGATACTCTTGTT
Organism: Podarcis cretensis; assembly: GCF_951804945.1. Lineage (NCBI taxonomy): Eukaryota > Metazoa > Chordata > Lepidosauria > Squamata > Lacertidae > Podarcis > Podarcis cretensis. The sequence continues at coordinate 15,677,249 of NC_137181.1, read as the reverse complement.
ACTTTTTGCTTGAGAAGGAAGATAATGCAGGCTCCTTGCGAAGCTAAGCTGTATGCACTGCAGCTCCTTGATTTGATAGAAAATAATTGAATTGAATTGGCCCTGTATTTTGCTGGAGGTGGACATGGGATGGAGCGATGAGGACGGTGGACATAAGAAACACTACCTGCCCTGCATATTATGGTCCAAAGTAAACATGGCAATAGAGGCTCCTTGCTCAGATTCCCCCATGCCTTTTTTAAAAAATAATAATAATAGTGGTCACAAAGGAGAATGGGGGTCATGATTCGGACTGGAGCCATGGAACTGAAGGAGGGTTGCTTTCCCAATCCTAATTCCCTCACCCATCCACACAGCAGCTCTTTGCCTCATGGAGAAAACTTACAGGGCCTGTGTGGTGCTGGTAAGATTCTCTCATGGGACAAACAACAGCTCCAGTGAGGCAATTTGGATCAGGAAAACTCTCGTGGGCGAAAAGGGTCACACACCCCATGTCTCCTGTATTACGAACCTGATTCAGATCTGCAGCTGCCAGTAGCATTAAAAAATAATAAAAAATAATGAGATATCTGATCATGGATCTCCCAACCATATCAGGTCTGATTTGGTACTTTGAATATGAAGGGGCGCAGGTGGCGCTGTGGTTCTTGGGCTTGCCAGTCAGAAGGTCAGTGGTTCGAATCCCTGCGACGGGATGAGCTCCCATGTGTGTGTGTATGCAAATCCGCCTGGGGTGGTGGTACCAAACTGGGTCCTTGACCTGGGTGAAATAAAGCCTAGTTTTGTCCCTGCCCAAAGCATTGTTTTTGGTGTGCAGGCCTCAGATTTTCCGTTTCTGGTCTCAAACCAAGAAAGTGTGGCTCCTGGTTCAGACATACTTATTTGCAAGATTAATCAACCAAGGTTTTTAAAATCAGGCAACAGCCCTAAGAAAATATCCAATGATGTTGTGGGAAGCTGCTTTTATTTATTTATTTATTTATTTATTTATTTATTTATTTATTTATTTCAGTGGTGCCTCGCAAGACGAAATTAATCCGTTCCGTGAGGCTCTTCATATAGCGGTTTTTTCGTCTTGCGAAGCAAGCCCATTGACAGCTTAGCGGATTAGCACTATTAGCGGTTTAGCGGCTTTTAGCGGATCAGCTGATAAGCAGCTTAGCGGCTTAGGAAAAGGGGAAAACAGGGGGGAAACCCGCAGGAACTCGCAAGACATTTCGTCTTGCGAAGCAAGCCCATAGGGAAATTCGTTTTGCGAAGCGCCTCCAAAACGGAAAACCCTTTCGTCTAGCGGGTTTTCCGTCTTGCGAGGTGTTTGTCTTGTGGGGCACCACTGTAAATTGCCTGATTCCGAGAGCTTTAAAACCTGAATGTTTTGTGCCATTGTTTTAACAATCTTTTTTTGAACGGCGCCTGGTAAAAGGAATTTACCACAAGGCAGCCAGTAAGGAGTAAGTTTGTAGCAGAATGAGGAAAGAACTTGATCTCTTTAGGAACCTTTGCAAAAGGGAAAAGGAGTACTGTATCCTACACTTTCTGTCATTAATAGTTCACCAACGTTTTTTACTTATGAGCTGTCAGTAGAAACATCGTTAAAATAATGGTTTGAAATAATTCATTCATGTCTTAAAGCTCTCCGAGTCTCTGAGCTATTTGCTATTAAATGGTTGGAGATAGATCTTCTGCACTAGAAAAATAGTCTTTTAAAGGGAACAGTTTGATACCAAAAAAAAAAGTTTTATACCTGTTATGATTTGTGTGTGCTTCACTTTCTTAAAGGGAACAAGTTTTTTAAAAATAGGTCTCATGAATTCTATTAGGGAATGTGGACGTGTTGCTCTGATGTTGTATTCCCAGTGACTTCTGTGCCATGAGAATGCAAGTAATTATTCCTTGTTAATCTGTATATAGCTCTGCTTTGAGCCTCTCTATTCGAAAGCACATCAAAGTGCAAGTAGATAAATAGGTACTGCTCCGGCGGGAAGGTAAACGGCATTTCCGTGTGCTGCTCTGGTTCGCCAGAAGCGGCTTAGTCATGCTGGCCACATGACCCGGAAGCTGTATGCCGGCTCCCTCAGCCAATCAAGTGAGATGAGCGCCGCAACCCCAGAGTCAGTCACGACTGGACCTAATGGTTAGGGGTGCCTTTACCTTTACTTTATTTGACCCTCAGGACCCTCTCCAGGCCACACCCCTTTAGAGGCCACACCCACATTGGTTTTCTTAGCTTGGCCGGGAAGAATGCAGCCCTTGGGGTGAAAAAATGCCCCCGCCCCATTATAGATGTTGTAGCGGCCGCCATCTTAGAAGAGTAGGCCTCATCATATGAGAATTAGGGATGCTTCTTCAAGACTGCACACATTCCTGGGATCAAGGTGCATTGATCCCAGTAGGGATTGTTTCTGTGTAAGGATTGCACTGTTCAGGTAGAACCATAGAATTGTGGAGTTGGAAGAGATCCCATGGGTGATCGAGCCCAGTCCCTTGCAATGCAAGAATCTCAACGAGATCATACATGACGGATGGCCAACCCAACCTCTGCTTTTAAAACCCCATCTGTCATGCTTGAGAATTAAAAGCTTTTATTTACCAAGTGTAGTTATTCGCCTCCACTTTAAAAGTGTAATTTCCCATAAAGTCTCATCAAAGAGTAACCTTTATGCATTCAGCAAAATGTGCTGCCCAGGTAATCAACTAATATTTTAGTTGGTTCTTTAAAAAAAATAATTAATCATTTGGTTAGATTAATTGCTTAAATGTTGCTCCCATTTCTTGTGAATCTTCTTTCATTAGCATACAGTATTTGTCCTTCTCCTAAGGTTCCCCTCCTCTTGTGAGGTAGTTTGGACAGAAAGGGAGAAGGCTGCACGGCTGAATGAGAATTTGTATGGAAGCCTCCTTGGCTCAAATCCAGCAGCTTATCCTCCATGCTGCACTAAATTCCAGGTGAGACTTCAGAGTAAGAAAGCAGGGGAGGAAAAAATAAATCTGGCTGAAAGCATCTAAATACAAACACTGGAGTGGGGAGAGAAATGGATCAATAATATCAATCAATCCATCAGTCAATGCTTGCATTTTGAAACATCAAGCCTGTTTTATGCTTTATATTGGGCACAAACACTTCTTCAACACTTCTGTATATCCTGAATGGATAGATGTTGTGATCTGGTTTGAAGGCATTCGTTTTCTTGCTGTTATAGATGGTGTTAGGATCCCCAAAGCTGGTCAACAAATGCACTTGCATTATCAATGCTGCTCCAGTGGAGTCAACACTTTGCGACTTGTGGTCCAAATCTTTTCTTGACGTTGGCAAGAAGCTGTGTATTAAGGCTACTTTTCAAAGGTTATGTTCAACCAACATCACTTCTTCCTTTGTTGAGATTGCAAACAGGCACACAGCAAAAAACGGTGCCAGCCCAAACACTAAAAGTCACCTTGAGCATACTTGAAAAATGTTTGCAGATCTCAGAATGAAGGGTAGGAAAGAGGGTGAAGGGGTTACTTCACAAAGAACTAGCAGATGATTGGATTGAGGTGGGGAACATTGCTTTGTGGACAATCTTTCAGGGACCACATGGCACAGCAAGAGATGGGGTTGTTACCTTTGTACCATAGACAGCATTCCATCCACACAAAATTCAGAGGGATCCACACACACCTCTCTCTCTCCATCCAGGCAGGTAAAAGAGGCATTGTCACATTTCAAGGACAGTTTTCAGTCAAGTTGAAGCACTCAAGGAGAGCACAGAGCAGAGCCAGTAAAGCGGTGAGATTTGGAGAGAAAGGGTGTGGCCTGGATAAAGTTTCAAGAGCCAGATGAAGAGGGGTGAAGGGCCGCTTTTAGCCTCTGGGCCTGAAGTTCTCCACACCTGGATTACCTCAGGAAACAATCAACCTTGATACAGAACTGTGCAGAAATGACCTCTTGAAATCGTCCACCTTATTCATGGGCAAAGACTTTGGAGAGGTCATTTCTTCAGGAGAAGAACAGTAAGGGTGGATCGACACACAGGGGGCGGGGGGCGTGCAGAGAGTGACCTGCTAAATGGATTTTCCATATTCAGATCACCACATTCTGAGGACAAACACTGGGACAGAGCTACAGCCTTTATGCCCAGCAGATAAGTTTCCCAGAGGCTAGCAACTGTTGGAAACAATATGTTGTCCTGATCCAGCACAGCTCTTCATGCCCCTAAACAATTGTTATGCCATAAACCAGGGAAGGGGAATCTGTGGCCCTCCAAATGGACTACAATTCCCATCAGCCCCAGGCAGCATGGCCAATGGTCAGGAAGGATGGGAGCTGTAGTCCAGCAACATCTGGAGGATCACAAGTTCCCCACTCCTACAGCTGGCTCATTTCAGAATGGGTTGTGCCTGTTAGTAGTTATCTAAAAGAGGGAGGGAGAGTCAACTTTAGAAGGTCCAGCCCTGGGTGTTCCTCCACCTCTCAAAGCTAGGCTATGTCTTGGATCTACACATAAAAAATCCAAAAGCAAAGCAGCAGGGTGGTTACTGCTCTCAGTGTCATCTCAAGTGAGATTTGGGTGAGAGAACTTCTGGCTAAAGCTAAACAGTTATGAGGCCAACAAGGATTCAGATAATTGCTTTGGACTCCTATCACACCAGATGACTGTTAATCAGCTCATGAGCTGTCTCTCTCATTCCCAGATCACTTTTTTACCATCAAAGGGATTGAATAAGAAAGTGATCTGATTGCAAGGGTCACAGAGGTTGGGGAACAGGCGCAGACATGAAAACTAGTGTCAGACTCAGGCGCCTGCAATCTTTTCCCCCAATCTGAGATTCACATTCTCCCCTGGGGTCACATGGGTGGGGCCAGAGACAAAGGTGGGTGGGTCAACATACCTTAATTGTCCATGGAGTCTCTCCTCCTGTTTGTGGGTCTGGGGGTAAGTTTGAGCCAAGGAAAGGGAGGGTTGAGAACTGACACATATGCCGTCTCTGAAGCCCAAACACATATAACACCCAAAGTGGTACAAACAACATTGCAATCACACCAGTACAAATGAGTTTCTTTGCAATTGCCCTTCACTTCATAATTTAAACAATTCTGTTCGCCTGGCAACAACACATTTATTTATTTTTTAAAAAAGTGACATTGTGCCGGAAAACCCAAGGTATTGCATTTTTAATCACGTTGTCAAACGATTCTCGGTGCTATGAAAACCGTATTATTTGCTCCCACCACATGACTGGCTCAGGATAGTCAATGATCTGTGGCTGGGTTGCTCCAGTGTGATGTATTATAGTTCTTACAATTTGCTGCAGGCAGAAATCTTAATTAGGGCCTTTCCTGAAGAGTGACCTTCAGCAACAGCATCACTGAACTGGTGTAAAAATAGACAAAAGGCCTAATGCTGTTAAAGGAGCTCTGCTAAATACAATGGCCCCCATTGTTATTTGCTGTCGTTATCAAACGGATTTGCTGACCGTCTCCACCATTTACTGTGGTGCCAAGACTCACCCAGTTTCTGCAAGACACCTGACAGACATTTATAGCCCAAGATTTTCACTTGCCCATCGTGTTGCACTTGTGTGGATTCATGTTGCTGTGCAAAGAGAAATAGTAATTGAGCTTATGCCACAATAAATATGTTGGGATGGCTTTACTCCAAGTAGACCCATTGAAGTTCACGAACAGGACAAAGTTCAGTCATTTCAATAGGTCTACCCTGAGAAAGACTTAATTGACTACCAACCATCATCTTTAAGGTGCCACCTGCCCCTTTGTGAGTTTCATTATTGGTAGCTATTTTGGCTTCCTTTGCAGAAAGGCTCTTTAAAAAACATTTTCATCAACATGAACAAATAAATCAAGCACAGAGCTGCCCGAAAAGGTGTGGTGCCAAAGCTAAGGATGGAGGAAACTGTCAGTTTAGGTTTCTCTTCAATTCTCGTTTTTCCTGCTTTAAGGTCTTGTTTTTCCTACATTTCCACAACAGTTTGCAGTTTCAAAGAAAAAGCTTGTAAAAATTAACCATGATTTTCTTGTGCTTTCTCCTAACACACTTTCGTATGCAAGTTTGCTATCATCCACATGCTTCCCAACCAATTTTACCATTCATTTTTTGTATCTTATTTTCATAATATGCAATACCTGATTGACTTCCATTACGTGAGGCTAGCATATGGGGCATTGTCGTTTTAAATATTTTGTATTGTGGATGTTGAATTTGAAAACCCAGGCCTTATGAAAATGCAGGTGAAACAATCCTGGGGGGGGGGAGCATCTCTGAGCTGCATAAGCTACCTTGAGTCTTTTTTATTTTAAATTTATTATTTTTTTGGTTTTTCAACTTAACATTTTACAGAGATACTACCTTGATACTCTTCTCTGTCTATGGGGGGAAATCTATGCTGCAGAGTGGGGGCAGCTATGGGTAGTTGGAATGGGGGGAAGAAAACATAGGCAGAGGCCCTGTTTGAAGCTTCCACAAAGTTATTTTCAAAGTATTTTCCCCTTCTCATCTTCAAAATTGAAGTGGCTTATCAAACTCAGTGGTGTCTGAAATCGGATTTCCTTATCCTGAAGTGTATGTCACCCCTTGGCTTGTCACCAAAGAGCGCTCAGCTGAGAAGAATGAGATAGGAGTTTGGTTATGTGGTGTGTGTGTGTGTGTGTGTGTGTGTGTGTGTGTGTGTTGAAGGCAGCGGAAGTCTTAGGATGAGCAGGACCCACACTGTTGACTTGCAGTGCTTATTTCGGCAGTGCCAGAGACGAAATCCTCAAGGTGTCCGAACATCTTGCACTGAGCTTCTGTTTGTTTCAAAGGATCGGGCTACACAGGAGCAACTGTGCTTCCAGGATCTGCCAATCTCTTTGCCCACTGAAGCCACAGGCCTCCATTTAAGGCAGGGTTCGCCATGGCCTGGCCATGGAACTTGTCAGTGCCAGGCTCACACCTGGAAGATGTGAAAGAAGAACAGCAAACTATGTGCAGAGTGCCTTTTCCTCACTGCTTGTCCACACTGCCGTTTGTCCCGTGCCTAGAAAGCATGCGTCAAAGCGTGATCTCTAAAACTTTAAATGGCTCAGGTCCGCAATACCTGAAGAACTGCCGCTCCCCATATAAACCAACTGGGACTCTGTGTTCATTATCTGAGGCCCATCTGTTATGTACTGAGTTGAATAGGATCCAAAAGGCAGCAGTCTGATTGGTCCTAGAACAATAGGGTCCAGAATGCAGCAGTCTGATTGGTCCTAGAACAATGCAGCAGTATGATTGGTCCACAGGAGCCAACCATACCAGCTCCAGTTGGAAGTGAATCCGCAACCTGATTGGCCTACAGGAAAATCCCAGAATTAGCCAATCACGTGCGGCCCATTGTGTAAATAATGTATATAAAGCAGATATTTGGGGGGAACTTTCATTCCTCACTACTATGAGCTGAATAAAGAGCATGAAATCCACACTCGACTCCAAGTATACTTCACCATCTTTGTGTGCCTTCTCCACAAGAGGTCTGGGGAGTGACAACACAAGAACAGGCCTTTTCTGAAGTGGCAAACCAGGGAGGTTCGCCTGGCACCTTCCTTATATATCTGGAAGTCTTGCTTCATTGAAGCCTAAGAATGATAGTGATCATGGGGACAGGCTGTTGACCCCTAGCAGAACAGTGAGGAAGGTTCAGCATCAGTGGCAGACCTTGGGATCTCAAATTTCAACGGCATCAAAATTCAGGGGCCCTCTGCCACTCAAATTCCATTCTACATGATAATTGTGGAGCCTCCTGCAGTTCTCCCAAGGCTCCATGCCCAGTGTGACCAGTAGCACTCTCCCTTTGTTTAGCATAACCCTTCCTCTGGTGTGTAAGTTTTATTCTGAGGTGGTTTAAAAAGATGACGCACATTTACACCTGCAATAGAAACTGATCCAGGCCAAAATTCCCTGCCTATTGTCTCATTTGGCTCGATGTGTAGAATCCCTCTCAGATACAAGCTTGAAAGTAACATGTTATATATAGTAATTGCTATTTTTAAAAGTATTTATTATTTGCCACATTAAGCTCTGAAAGATGAAGGAGAGCAGGCTGATTTTGTCTGGCTTTTTATTTTTATCCCAACTCCTCCCTTTCCATCATTCTTCCACTATGAAAAGTGAAGCTGTTTCTCTAGCTCAACATGTTTTGGAATACAGCTCCCATCATCCTGGACTACTGGCTGTGCTGGCTGGGGTAGATGGGAATTGTAGTCCAGCATAGTAAGAGCTGGACCATAAAGAAGGCTGATCACCGAAGAATTGATGCTTTTGAATTATGGTGCTGGAGGAGACTCTTGAGAGTCCCATGGACTGCAAGAAGATCAAACCTATCCATTCTTAAGGAAATCAGCCCTGAGTGCTCACTGGAAGGACAGATTGTGAAGCTGAGGCTCCAATACTTTGGCCACCTCATGAGAAGAGAAGACTCCCTGGAAAAGACCCTGATGTTGGGAAAGATGGAGGGCACAAGGGGAAGGGGACGACAGAGGACGAGATGGTTGGACAGTGTTCTCGAAACTACCAGCATAAGTTTGACCAAACTGCGGGAGGCAGTGGAAGACAGGAGTGCCTGGCGTGCTCTGGTCCATGGGGTCATGAAGAGTCGGACACGACTAAATGACTAAACAACAAATGTTATATTGGTATGTAGAGAGAAAAGGTAGCTACTTTTTGGATAGTAATAAGGCAGTCGTAGTAGGTCAGCTCTTAGGAGGAAACACACATACACACTTTATTGCAGTCCAGAGACTAAACGACTAAACAACAACAACAATATTTTGAAAGGCACAACATTGACTGCCCCTGCTAAAGTTGAGCCTTGTCTCTGACAGCATTTCATCTGCATGCTAACCTTTGATGGAAACAACTTTCAAGTTCCTTACAGCCTGTTTGTTTTTAAGACAAACTGAACACACAGGTGTAAAAACCTATACGGCTGTGGGTCCCCCTCATTGCACATTTAAAGGGTACTGTTATTAGTGCACCTTCATTTGATTACCAATGGCAGAGTAATAATACCATCAGTGGCTGAAATGTAAGTGAAAATAACCCTTTGTTCTCATCCCCCTCCCCCCCGCCCCTCCCACAGACTCTTAACAGCACTCCCGGGGACAATAACCTATGAAATAGATTAAAAGCCTGTTAAATGCTATTTTCAGCTTGGCAGATCACCAAGCCCCATGTAGCCTTAAGCTCTGCTTCCTCGTAAATATGGCAAGTTTACTAGAGCCATGTGACAACAATAAGGTGCGGTATTGAGGGTGATTAAGGAACTGAACCAACGAAATGCTTTTAGGTCAGTAAACGAAACTGATACGCCTTTGGAAGACGAAAAATATGACAGATGGCTGAAAAGCCCAAGAGGATTTCTGGTTTGGATTGGTATTGGCACAGCACAGGTGGGATATGTAACAAAATTTTACAGTATGGAGTGCTCCTGTGCTGTCGACTATCTACGCTCCCCTCCATAATACTCAGCTCCATTCCCCCCAACAACAGCCAGCATTCAATGGCTACTGAGCATGCTCAGACTTCACTGTGCTCCCCCCCCCCATTATTTTTCTAAAGGTTTGTAAGAGTTCTTTGGTCTCTTATGTGCATTCTACAGTATTGATGCATCCACATTTCCCCTCCCCAGCCCACAGTGGTTTATTAAAATACCATAATAGGTGTAAAGAAAAGGAGCAGCATCCTGTATTCCAGTTGAGCTCTCCCTCTTAGTGGCTGTACAGGTAGGACATTGTGTGGATAATGCCATTATATATTTTAACCACTAGGTGGCACTGGGCTTAATGTCTGCATGGAGACAGGAGGAGTGCTGAGCTGTTCTTGGTTAAGAGGATCTAATAAAGTTCTTGCACTCAGCTACGTTAGTAAAAAAATAAAACATTATAGATGTGTTATAACACTGACACCAGATGGTGCTGTAGAGCTGAAATCGGAACTCTATGAAATTTTCCATTGTGAGCTTTAAAACGTTTTCCCCCACCCTAGAGTATTTCCAGAGCGTTTTTTTATAGCTGTGTAGATGCAGCCCTTGTCTAGTTTCTTGACTGACGTGTCCTCTGAGCTTCCCATGGCAGACAAAGAACAGGGGCTGTAGCCACCTAAGGGCATCTTGCCTGAAAACACCCCTTCTCAGCAAAATATATAAAAATGTAACAATCCTGGAGCAGGCACTGGAAAATGACAACCTTAGGAACTCCCACTAAAAAATGAAAAAGGCATTCAAAGGTAAAATAGGGACAGCAATTTATTAAGCAAACAAATAAGGGAGTCGCTTCAAAATAGGGGTCCTTTGTAATGTATGAGCATGAGGGAGGTGCAACTCTTTTTTAAAACAATGGGATCATTTCTGCTTTTCTTCTGAAAACTGTAAATCACTCTGCCGGCCCGCCCCACCCCTCTGCAAAATCACCGCTAAAGTCACTAAAGGAGAAGGAACAGGTATGTGTTTCTGATGGGAATGAAGTCAAATTGCAGCATTCCAAGGCCACAGCACTGCCTGTTACCTTAATCTCTAAAATCATGTGTGTCCAGCTGCTTGCACCATAAATTTCAGAGACACGCTCCTTTGAGCTGCCCAGTGTTTGCCCAAAAGTGGAGGGGGGAGAGAGAAAAATCCTGCCTCGTCTTTACAACGTTAACTAGTTCTTTTTTAAATCTAAAACCTGATTGTAAAGGGTTTTTTATTTTTAGGCCGAAGCATTTATCACCACTAGCTGACAGCACAGGAAAGAACAAGTTAGAGTTTTAACCTTGTAGGTCAAAAGCAGGCAGTTATCAATGGCAGCTTGCAACAGCTTCAGAAGCATTTAATATGGCCCTTTTATCCAGGGTGGCAGTAGATACAGCCTTGAATGTCCACGTGAGGAAAAACTATGGCAGGAGTTTAATACTCTATGACACGCAAATTGCCAAGGGGGAGAGCATCGTTTTCTGTCTGCCCCCATTGAGGGAACATTCTGTTGATAGGAGATGCTTGGTGAAAGACAACAGTGACATTTCAAAGCAATCAGGAGCCTACACACACACACACACACACACACAAAATGAGAGGAAAGATAACTGCCTTGAATATATATTATTGGTGTTCCCCTCCCTCCTTCCCCCAGCCCGGATTTGCTTATTACAGTGATAAATGCAGAATGAAAAAATAAGTCATCTCATACAGTTTACCTGTGGCTTTCTTCTTTTTTTGGCTTGTCACTTTTCAAACACGTCTTCAAGGATTCACCCCTTCCTTCGTCTCCCGCCCTGCTCTGCTCCCCAGCCGAATGTGAGGAAGATAGCCTGCATGTGTGAGATAATATTGTCCTGGGAAATATCTAGTGGATTAATGCATTTTGATGGAAACTCATGGGAAATGTTGCTTTGGGTCCCGTTTCGTGCAAAAAACACGTCGCCTGAGGAGCAATGTGTTAAGCACGATCTGTGTGGGTGTTGAGATACACACATGTATCCGTGAAGGCAAAGTGGGCCTGGTCACTCTGGTTCTCAAATGAGTTGGACGCTGGCTCTATTTGGATCGTCCTGCTGTATAGAACAGCCACACAGTGCTGCCTAATGAAGGAATGGGTTGTCGTCTTTCGGTTACTCCTATAAAACGCTTCCTGCGTTAATTTTTCTAGTCTTGTTTGCAAACCATTATTTTGATGGATTGGTTGTGTGGATACAAAGGCTCTGGTTTAGCTTACGGGGATAATTAAATCATGTGGTGGAGGTTTAAAGTTTGTGTGTGTGTGTGTGTGTGAGAGAGAGAGAGAGAGAGAGAGAGAGAGAGAGAGAGCGCATACACGGCTGCATTACCCAACAGGCAAACTGAACAAATGCTCAGGACGCCAATACAGCAGGGACACTGACAAAATAGAGAAAAAAAATTTAACAAAAGAATTTGACATTTGTTTTTTTTAAAAAAAATCATTGAAGTAGTCATCATGGAAGAATCATTAGATATCCTTACACGCCACACCCTTCCCTCACTAAGGTAAAGGTAAAGATACCCCTGCCCGTACGGGCCAGTCTTGACAGACTCTGGGGTTGTGCGCCCATCTCACTTAAGAGGCCAGGGGCCAGCGCTGTCCGGAGACACTTCCGGGTCACGTGGCCAGCGTGACATCGCTGCTCTGGCCAGAGCCAGAGCCAGAGCCAGAGCCGCACACGGAAACGCCGTTTACCTTCCCGCTGGTAAGCGGTCCCTATTTATCTACTTGCACCCGGAGGTGCTTTCGAACTGCTAGGTTGGCAGGCGCTGGGACCGAGCAGCGGGAGCGCACACCGCCGCAGGGATTCGAACCGCCGACCTTTCGATCGGCAAGTCCTAGGCGCTGAGGCTTTAACCCACAGCGCCACCTGCGTCCCTCACTAGTGCCCTACTAAAGGTAAAAAGGTAAAAAGTGTCCTACTAGTGTAGATCAAAATAATGGGAGGAAATCAGATTCTGTTATGTGCTGCAGTGAATCTGTTGTTGTTGTTGTTAAATTTTATTTTGCGGTTTAATATTGTTTTACTTTGAATTATATTATGGGGGGGCACCATAATATTTTCAATGATTTTTGTTATATATCTGGAGATGGTAGATAGATAGATAGATAGATAGATAGATAGATAGATAGATAGATAGCAATTTTGGCTGTTAGAAATGCAAAGCCAGGGAGTGAGCCCAGAGAGACAAGAGAAAAACCCAGACTCTAGGATATCATTGCTCAATAAATGGATGACCGCAATGAAGCGAAGCCAAGACTTACCCATGATGGTTCATCAATAATGGGTGGAAGTATATGATGTGTCCAGAGCCACTCACCAGTCTGTGTCACTTTTACAGCTGTGGCATTGATGGAGAAAGTGGGGCTCATTTGTCAGTTTTCATAGTGTCAGGTGAACATTCACACACTTGGTGCTGGAACGTGCTATTGAGAGGACAAAGTAGATTAGACCCACCTTTTTCCCCCTCTTCATCATATGGGCTTCCAGATAAAGAATATTGGCCAAGGTTTCATTTTAAGCATGCTTTACCTTAAACCACATCCTTGCAACCACCTGGTTAGGTAGGTCAGTAAAATAATGTCCTATATTGCCTATGTGAAGTTCAGAGGGGGTGGGGTGTGTCGAAACTCGCTTATTGGGCAATGGTAAATTTTACATTTGTTGCTGTGTTACGTTTGCCTCTGACCCTGCCTGTGTGTTCCATAGAGGGTTGTGCAGAAGGGCTCATGGCCCCCAGGTGAAAAAGATTCACCTGGATGAACCCGGATGGCCAAAGTCAAGAGCAGCATGCTAGGCTCTTTCCAAGCAAGACTCTTCTTCCATTCTTCAGACCCCATAACCTTCAACATTTCTCCAATGAAAACAGGGACATCCTATTCCATACCCTCCAATATCTCTGATGAAAATCGGGACGTCTTAAGGAAAAGTGGGACATTCCGGGATCAAATCAGAAACCGGGACAGCTTTTGTAAATTTGGGACTGTCCCTGGAGAATAGGGACACTTGGAGGGTCTGAAATCCCCAATAGCTGAGGGAGTAGCCTGCAGCCTGCTGTCCAGTGCTGAACCATCACTGCTTCTTTAAACTTTTAAGATTCCTTAGGATTTTCTGGCTACTTCTAGGAACCTTGTCCGTGGTGAATTATAGCCCTAAAGAAAGAATAATTTATCTTTTAGGAGAAGGGGCCGGGGGGGGGGAAGGTTACCTATTGTTCAGAGGTGCCGTCTACCAAGGATACATTTCCAATTACTCTGTTTTGTGAACTCAGAGGAAATATCCCCTCATGTCCTGTCCAGGTTCAGTGCATTACAAAGGTAGGAGTTAATTGAAAGAGCCGCAGACAACAATTGTACCCTAGAGCCTCTAAATGTCTGCTGGCTGACTGTGGGCAGTAGTAAACCGTGTGTGTTTCTCTTTAAAAATGATGGACTGCGTGGCGGCGTTGTCAGTCTGCCCTGGAGAGCCTTCTCGACTGACGTGTCAAGGATTCTTTCTGTAACTGCTTTGTAGTGGAGTCAATTTTCAAAACAAGAAAACTTGGCAAGAGAGGCTGGGGGTAAGGGCAGGAGAGCAGAACAGAAGGACTAAAACTTCATCTCTGGACTCAGCCAGAGCCAGGCTCGCAGTAACGGAGGGGAAATTGTGGGGAATTTCTGCAGAAAACGGTTTCAGGTGGAATTGCTTTGATCCAGCACACTAATTGCTTGGCAGCAAGGCCCGCTCAGAGCCAGGGTAGGCCCAGCTCAGTGCATGATGGGTAATCCTGCATCAAATTAGGCTGCTTCCCATTGTTGGTAATTGTGACCATTTATATCTCTGAAGGAGCGCAGGGCTCACAGCAGGGACGCAATATAGAGGGGAGGGAGGGAGGAATGGGGTTAAAGAGAGGATTTCAGCCCTTGGTTGCGATCCCTACTGAGCCAGAAAGGTCACTGAGTGGCCTTGAGCCTCACAAGATCACTCTGCTTAATCTGTCTGAATGAGTTGCTTGTAAGGATAAAGTGAGTATTCCCCGCCCCCATCTATATTCCCCTAAGCTCTTTGGGGGAAAGACAGAGTTCATATGTAATTAGGGGAAAGTCTGCCTGCCCAGCTGTTACTTATTTGTTTTCTTACACTTGTATCCCTTTTCTTACACTTGTATGCTTATATCACAAAACCCAAGATGGTATACATGGGAGAGCCATTGCGTAGTGGTTAGAATTCTAGACTAGGAGTTGAGAGACCAGGGTTCAAATCCCCACTCAGACATTGAAGTGAAGGACATGAGGTAGGAGTTGGTAATGCAGGTGAGCTGTGCATAAGCAAGCTGCCAGCTAGCTCTGACGAGGCTCTTTTTATTAGCACAATATGCAAAAACCAGTCAGATACATTTTGGACCGTGCCCTTTACACCTTCCAATCATGCGATCATGGGGTGGTACAAAGTTATTTTGGCACCTGCTTCCACCACATCACTTTCCCCTTGAACAATGTTTGACGAAGGAGACAAAAGTCACAGGCAGGGCATGGCAGATCACTGAGAAAGCCAAAGGTATAGAGGGCATGATGTTCAGAAAGCTGTGGCTTGTCTGCGGGTGGAAGTGTGCTCCACACCCGGCGGTCATTCCTTCAAGACATGAAGCCCACTGGGTGACTTTGGACTAGTTGCTGTCTCTCAGCCTAACCTACCTGTGAACCTAGCTGAGATCTTAAGATGGACGGTATACAAATTTAATGAATAAATAAATAATACTTCACACGGTTGATAATAATATTTACAGGAGATAACTCATCTAGGCACTGACCAGACCCAGATCTGCTTAGCTTCACAGCAAGGTGGTGGCCTCATGTGCCTTCAAACCACATCCTATATATTTATTCATGTGCTGCGTTTCCAGTCCCCCGTTCCTCCAGGCAAAGTGAAGGCAACTAGCCCATGGTCAGGAAGCTTCATGAATGACTGATAAATTGAACTCAGGCCTCCTGAGTCTGTAGCTCAGCCCCCTAACCATTACAGCACGCTGGCTCTCCTCTATATTTATAACAGTCTCCAGATCAATGAATTGTTCCTTTAATCCTCATGCTCCTGCTGAAATATAAATGGTAACAATCACCAAAGGTAGGAAAAAACTTAATTTGATGCCATAATACACACCATGCATCGCACTGGCATACGATCAACCTTTTAACTTCTGGAGTAGACATTTTTACCAGCCTTCAACAGCCTTACAAATCCAGCTGACTCACTGCAATTTTTTCCCCCCAGAATAACCCAAATGTCCCTGCAAATATAGTGTCACTCTGCCAAATTCAAACAGCAAGAGCACATCAAGATGCATTTTCTTTATTTCTGTACCCTAGGAAAAGAACCACAAATTTGGATTGTAATCTTACACCACACAATTTGGTTGTTTAAGCCCCATTGCAGTCAATAGGATTTAAGCACCCTAGCAGTGCAAAATTGCAACTTTGGTAAACAAACACACACCTCACAAAATCCTTTATTTTGCACCGACAATGCTATAAACATTTTTTTCCCTTAAGGAGCTTGGATTGCTGCCCATAGCCATGAAGCAACTGTGTAAATAGGATTATTACCAACAGCCAGGCCACACCAACATATTAAAAATCCATTGCTCAAGAAATGAGTGTTATAAATAGCCAGCATCGTAACTCAATACATTAGTGCACTAGACTTTTGATTCCTCTGTAATTATAGAATGAAAGCTTCAATCCCTGCAGTGAGTGAGCATTTAAAATTACAGCTGAGGTAGTAAATTACTGGTCCTCAAATCTCCTCATTGGACAGTTCATGAGAGGAAACTCAGACTCGTGTCAGAACTGGATTCCCCTGGTGAGCTTAATGTGTTCTATTTAAAAGTACTACAGGAAGTAAAGTAAGTGTTAGAATTATATTCACCAGGATCAAAGACCTATTATTTTTATTTCTAACTCAGGTTTGAAAATCTTCTTTTGAAGACATTTACCTGATTTCTATTGATTTTACAAGCCCTGTTTACAAATCCGTAGAACAAATTCTCCCTCTCTGGTTGTTTTGAATTTGTTGGTGCCTCTTCCTAGACCTAGAAGTCTGCTCCGCTTCCTTGTGGGGAGGAGAGATGGTGGACCACGCGGCCACCCACTCTCCCCAGGGGTGGGGGATGAAGTCCCGCGTTGCCCTGGGGATCCCAGCCATGTCAACACTCAGCCAGCCAATCCGCTGTCTGGTGGGGGCGTGACCGGGACCATTTAAGAGGAGGCACAAGCCAGAGGGCTTCCTCTTGGCTCGCTCCTTCAATCTCCCACCCTCCTTCCCTTTTTTGCAGGTTTTCATTGGCCTTGCTATGGACCTTGGTTGGTCGCCGTTGAGGGGCCTGGTAGGAATTTCTCCATTTGGCAAAACTGGCACGGGCCATTTGGTTTTTGCCTACCTCGTAGCAATCGTCACAACTTTGTAAGGTTTTGCGGTTAGGCATTGTTTGACCTTTTGATGGGGAGGGGAGGTGTGGCCATCACCTGCCCCTCCAAGCTTAAGGGTATTCCATTAAAGGAATCCGGGGGGGTGGATCTTGTCCGAAGCCCGGGGCGGGGCTAGGGCCATGACACGACCCCGTCGGGAACACCTAGGGGAGCTCGAGTTGGTCTGCATTGATGGGGCTCCCCCTTCTGGTGGTTTTCCCTTACTGGACTCCTTGCGCAGCGGGCAGGAGTCAGATATAGTCGGGTCCATTCAATGCCTAAGCTAATTACCATTCACATTCTGTAATCAATAAAGTTGTGGCCAAAATTTGTCCAATACCATGAACCTAATATCTGTGTCCTGGTGTGTTTTATTCCTCAACGAGGGGTGGTTGCGGGGTCTAGACACGCAACCTCCTGGACCAGAGCTTCTCCCTGCTAAATTGAACCACGTTGGTGTAGGACAACGCTGGGGAATCTTTACAACGCAAGGGTCACAATCTTCCATGGTGGGTGGAACCAGAAGTGAGTGGAGCAACAACTCCTCTTCTTCTTTTTTTCAGTAGGCTAGTTTTTCACATCCACTCACACCTCTTCATCCATCTGTTCAAGCAAACAAGAAGCACCAGAGTTCAAGGAACACACTGCCGCCAAGCAAAACCTGGAAGGTGGGTGTGAAGCAGAGCTGGTGAGGGGAGCCGACATTTGACCAGGGGACAGGGCTGAGGGCCATATAGAGGCCTGGGGGGCTACTTTTGGCCCCTGAGCCCAAGGTGGCACATCCCTGGTATAGGAAGAAGTAGTTTGATCTCCTGGGTTCAGATGTTGGCTCTCCTGGAGCAAATAAAGGAAAGTACTTCTTAACACAGTTAAACTATGGAAGTTCCTCCCTCAGGAAGTAGTGAGGGCCACAAAATTCAATAGCTTTAAAAGAGCATTAATTGAATTCATGAAGGATCATAGAGAGGATAATGCTATTTTTTTCTATAATTTTTGTTTTACATTTTAGAATATTCATTTAAACAACCTTAACATATCAATGACTTCCCTTCTTCTCTTTCCATGGTTCATTTTGCATAACATAAATCCCTGCGTATTTTACATAAACTAAACCATTCAGTATTCCGTTATCACATCCATCAAAACTTATTTACACTGTTGAATTTATCTTAATGCTGCCAACCTTTTAAAATGTACACAATTCTCCCCCCCCCATATATTCAATAAACATTATCCAATCTTCTTTAAACATAGGTTCTTCTTGTTCTCGTATTCTGTATGTTAGGTCTGCAAGCTGTGCATATTCCATCAGTTTAAGTTACCATTCTTCTTTAGTTGGGACCTCACTCATTTTCCATTTTGGGGGACAGGATAATGCCATTAATGGTTTGCAGGCTTCCCACTAGGGCGTTTGGTCAGCCACTGTGTGAACAGGAGGCAGGACTGCAAGGGCCATTGGACTCATCCAGTATGCCCTTCTTATGTTCTTAGGAACCTGGAAGCTTAGCCATGCAAAGTGCATGAATTATGCTCCTTCCTTACACAGAAATTTATTTTTATTTATAAAAATATAAAAACTGCTCGAATATTATTACTTTTTAATCACTAAGTGGCGGGTGCGAATTTTTGCAGCTCTAAGGCGGAGGAAGGAAGCTGCCTTTCTGAGGATGCTGAATTCTTTGCACAATGCAAAACCAAATTCTCAAAAACATAACCCTGTTCATGATCCTTCCGTAAAGCTAAGTCACTCCTCTCTCTCCCCATTAGTCTGTATCTGCCTCTCTTGTCCTGTCCTCCGTGGATTTCAGCCTTATTCATCTTTTGTTGAAGGTTGGATATCTCTTGCTCTTTCAGCCTTTCCACATATGGTCTGTTTGCATATTTACTTGATAGCTTGCTGCTACTACATTTATTCCAAGCTGGAAGTTATTGCTCGCTTAAGACATGCAGCTTTATTGCAAGCAATACTTGGGTTTTTTCTGCTGTAGATACACAGCACATACATTTGTTAGGGCACAACAGGAAATCTCACCAGACAGTGATGTGCATGTCAGTTAATGAAGTGTGTCTTTCAATCGTGCAGCCAGTTGAAGGTCTTTGACAGAGAAAGCTCAAAAACAGATTTTGAAATGCTAAAAAAGGAGTGCAAAGGAGCTGCATCTATTCCTGATGGCTCACCCCAAGACTAGTATTATGAGCTTTTTTAATAACCTCATTTTTCATTACTGGATCATCCCAGTTGCCTTTTCTGAGTGCTGCAAAGACTAGTCAAGAGAAAATATTTATTCAAATATATGTTACAATGTGTGTCCAAAAAACGTGATGAATGTTGATATTCAAAAGTGAATGCCAACAATCCCATCTGAATTTTGTGAATGTCAAATCATATTTTAAATATCCATTTTTTGGACAAACACCAACAAATGCTGACAGTCAATATCCACTGTGCATCACAGTATTTTTGCATTTTTGTTAAAAAAAATTGCCTGGGATTATCGGCATTAACACATGAACACCAACATGAACAATCTTCTGTATTTTGAATATTTGCTGTATTCGATTTCTAAATTGGTTAATGATATAAAGGGGATTTAAGGGAAGAATCTATGCATTATGGTGGGGAATCCTAATGAGTTGAAGTGGTGTGTGTCCAGAAAAGGGGGCTACCCCATTCACTTAAATAGGAGTGGTTCTATGTACAGTGGTACCTCAGGTTACAAAAGATTCAGGTTACAGACTCCGCTAACCCAGAAATAGTACCTTGGGTTAAGAACTTTGCTTCAGGATGAGAACAGAAACCGTGCGGCTTCGGCGCAGCAGCAGCGGGAGGCCCCATTAGTTAAAGTGGTACCTCAGGTTAAGAACTGTTTCAGGTTAAGAACGGACCTCCAGAACGAATTACATTCTTAACCCAAGGTACCACTGTATTTAACACAGAGCTGTCCCCTCTTCAAAGTTAGCAAATGGGCCTGAAAACGGAAGCACCTGCATCAGACCAGAGCATCCCAAATTGGACTTCCTGCACCTGCTGCAAATCAGTGTATCAGTGCCTTTTCCATTAAAGTTAATGGAGCAGCCCCTGGAGAGGGGGGCTTTGTATGAGAAGGGGGGGAGTGAAGCTCTTGCACCTGCAGTAAACCAGTGTATCAGTACCAGGGCCGGATTTAGCTTTGATGAGGCCCTAAGCTACTGAAGGTAATGGGGCCCTTTATATGTCCAGCTGTCCTTTGTCAACAACAAATTGTCGCTGGTTTTTTTTTGTGTTGAATATATGCTATATGGTAATTTATGGACCTAATAGGTATCTAAAGCCATTTGCCCATAACAAATATGTGCAACACAAAACACTGTTGCTGTATGTAGGTTTTATTTTGTTTCTTATCTTATATTTTGGAAATGTACATCCAGTTTTTTCCCCTTTAAATTTTTTTGGTGCCCTAAGCTACAGCTTGTTTAGCTTATATGTAAATCCGACACTGATTCAGTACCATGGTTTCCCAAACAGAAACAGAATTACAACCTCACACCTACAACAAGAGCAGCTCAATTTTTAATCTGTATGTAACCAAGCAGGAGTGGTTCTTCCTCCTCCTCCTTTATACTTCCAGAGTAGAAAGTACTCAGTACATTCTCAGAAATACTCTGTCCTTCATTCCGGTTTAATAAAAGAAATCAGACATTTGCCTTCCTCGAGAGGAAACACACTGTGCACTGAGCCTGTGGTGCCAAAGGTTTTTGAAAATGTAATTTTCCAACCTTCCTGCCAGACATCTGATAAGCTGAGATAGCTTGCGAAAAAAATTAGGGTGTTTACCAGGCACCTGTTATGCCCCAATACATGGCTGGCAGTCAGATTTCAGCCTGGGCTTGTGTGTCATGCCAGCCGACAAACCTCTCACCAGGCAGACTGTCAAAGGGAGTTTTTCTCCCTTTCCACATGAAAGAGATCAGAGTAGATTTTTTAAAAAAGGACAAACAAGCAAACCTTAAAAACTGACCTTTTCTACATTTCCTTCCCTCCTGTAATAAATACGTCATTCTCCCCGCGCATGCCCCCCCCTTCACATATTTTAGGGACAATTCCAAATGCCACGTTTCCACGGCAATAAAACTCAAAGTGTCGAAGTGGCTGCCAGCTGAGGAGGCCCAACTGGAGTAGAGGACCTTTAAACCTGTTGTGAGTTAAGAGCCTGGGGTTACCCAGAACTCCACATCCACCACTTGCTAAAACCAAGAGGGGAAAACACTCTCCAGAGCAACGTCACTCTTAAGCTGCTCCCGAGGGCACAGATGACATAGTAAGTTACTGAACGAGCACACAGACGCCGATGGGGTATCAGCTGGATAATGAGAGAGCAGGTCCCATAAAGAAGCCAAAAAAATACCCCCTTTGTCCCTCATTACTACAGGGCTGATAGTTCAGCTCATAAATTGCCAGGTCAATAAATTAAATTGAAACTCTTTGGTCTCTGTATTTTGAGGTTCACTCCTCTATTAATTATCCAACAAGTGTACATTAAGATAATCGTTTTGGTTTGAATTTATGCTGCCTAGGAACCCAGTCCTTTTTAAATTAATGAACTTTGTCCCTAAAAAAACACAGATAGGCTTTCCTTGCCATGTAAATTGCCTTGTACCATCAGGCATAACTTCAAAAGAAAATGAGAATGCTAGAATTCTTGCATGCTCTCCAACATTTCTCTGATGAAAATAGGGATGTCCTATTATTGCTATTGCTATTGCTATTGCTATTGCTATTGCTATTGCTATTGCTATTGCTATTGCTATTGCTATTATTATTCCCCCGCCCATCTGACCGGGCTGCCCCAGCCACTCTGGGTGGCTTCCAACATATATGAAAACATTGTGTGCTTTCAAACTGCTAGGTTGGGAGATAAATAGACAAATATGTACCACTGTGGCGGGAAGGTAAACAGCGTTTCCAAGCGCTCTGCCTTTCGTCACGGTGTCCCATTGCGCCAGAAGCCGTTTAGTCATTCTGGCCACATGAACCAGAAAGCTGTCTGTGGACCAACGCCAGCTCCTTTGATCTGAAGCGAAATGAGTGCCGTACCCCATAGTCACCTTTGACTGGACTTAACTGTCCAGGGGTCCTTTATCAGTTACCTATAGAAAACATAATAAAACATTAAACATTTAAAAAACTTCCCTATAAAGGGCTGCCTTCAGTTGTCTTCTAAAGGTTGTACAATTACTTATCTCCTTGGCTTGGGGGTTACATAACTCCATACCCTCCGACATTTCTCCAATGAAAATAGGGACGTTCTAAGGGAAAGCAGGACAATCTGGAATCAAATCAAAAACTGGGACGGCTTCTGTAAATCTGGAACTGATTCTGTTGCCTTCTGAATGCAGTTTGTGGATCTGTGCTCCATGGTGGGAGAACACTTGAAGGAGGGGGCAGGAAGGCCAGGGATGGTTGCAGCCTAGGTGTGTGTGGTTAAGGTAGAGTCCCAAGGGTCAGAAACAGGGCATATTTTTTCTCTGTGCCCCAAATCTCCTCTGATTGTACTTCTGGTTGCTTGGACACTTTACCCCACTTGTGTTGCCTCCTTCTGGCAAGTTATTTGTACAGCCTCTCGGACCAACTCAATCACAGGCTCTTTTCTGATCTCAGCCAGACAAGTGTTAACAAAACATTGGGTATTCATATTCAGGCCTTAGCTGTTATCCTCAGCTTTTCTCTCTGGCCTTTTCCTCATACCACCTCCCTTCTCTTCCAACTCCTCAGCTGTCTAAACTCATCTGTCTTCCCCTAACTGACAGTTAACCCCATATGGCAGAGGCCTTTTGGGCCACATTTGTCCCCCCTACCTGACCTGAGGTTCCCGACCCCTTCCCTAAATAGATTCTGCTTACATACATGTCACTGTGTCCTCTGTGTTCAACTCTAGGCAAACGCTTCATCATGTTCTCTATGCCTTAGGTAAAAACAGCAATGCCTTCACCACCCCAAATTCTTGGTGTTTAGTTCGGAATTATAACACTCCCATTGCCTTAATCTCTTAAACCCTGTTCATCGCATGCCATTTATATAGGCATAGGAGTATGTCAGGGAACTGCCATCGGAGCCAGAGGGAGAGGGAGGGCTCCAGAGGGATTCCGGAGAGCGTCCCGGGAGGGAGAGAAGCAGCCCATCTTCTGGGGAAGGAAATCAGCGTAGCACCAGTGGAGAAGGGGGGCAGATGGGGGAATCGGCGAGGTGGCTCCATGACTCCTCGCTGGAGACCAGGGAGAGCACGGGTCCTCCGCTGCCCACACGCTCCCTGCGCAGAAGGCTTCCGCACAGGGAGAGTAGGCGGAGACTAGGCGTCAAAGAGCTTCTTTGCTGGAAGAAGTTCAAGAAACACCCACTGACGGATTCTGCCAGCGATTGAGACAGCCACGGGTGAGCCACGGACAGAAAGGGTTCACTCAGGCAACCCAGCCAGGTGTGGTGCCGATTTTACGCACGAGCAACCCCTAGAACCATTACAGAGTATTTCAGATGTATTGTTGTTTTGCTTTTTTCCTCTTCACAATCTCTTCTAATACTAGTTGAGCTCTCTCTCTCTCGCTGTGTGTGTGTGTGTGTGTGTGTGTGTTGTGCGATGAACCTAATGAGCTTATACTGCAGCAGGAGATGGGGCTTTCCATATGTTGTTAGACTCCAAACATGCAACAGCCCCAGCCAGCCTGACCCATAGTCAGGAATGATGGGAACTGGAGCCCAAGAGCTCTAGATACCTAGATAATGACCACAACAGCAACAACCACTTCCTTGTCCCTCGTTCTTACAGGGCTGATGTTTCAGCTCATAAATTTCCAGATCAATAAATTAAATGGAAACTCTTTGGTTTCCTCATGTCCAGGTATTCAGAAGCATTACTGTAGAGGCCTGATGTTTTCTCTCTGCCCCCTTCCCTTCTGTCTGAAGAAGCGTTCTGGAGATCTCAGAAACTTGCCCGCTACTTTGTGACACTTTAGCTGATCCTATTGAAAGGTATTCCCCCTACTATGGCTTTTTTAAAAAGTGAATTCATATGGGCCTCCGCTTTTCCCCTTTTAATTCTTCAGTCTTTGCTTACCCACACCAATGCAATAAAAGAAGTGTGCATTTTGCTTTTTTTATATCACATCAAAGCAACGTCAGTTATTTAATTTGCTCGTATATGAAACGAGTCAGATATCAGAACTAACATGCAAAGTAGATCATTGCTGCTGTTTACTAAGCAATTACCATGCATAACCCCAATAAATTAAAATTCCAAATTCAGAAAGCATGAGGCCCTGCTATATTTTAAAGTGACATCAGATGATTAAATTCTTCCCAGGGGCTGCTTGCTATGCATCTGGCAAGAAGAACCAGGAAGCATCTGCTTCCTAACAAGTTGCCTTCTTTTCCCTAGGACATCCCACTAACAAGCATCTGTCGGCTGACTGTGCATATACGCAGGACTTGGATCGCACAGGTACAGAAGCTGGACCTGTGAAAGTCACATTGCAGGGAGCTAGCGCAGTGATTCTTGGCATACAGAGAGAGGAAAGGGGCAATCAATCATTATTGAGAAGAAACAGGGCCTTTGGTGTGCTTGCCCCAAGATTCAAGATTTAGATTAGAGGACAGACCAGGGGCCCAACAACATGGCATGCTTAAAATGTTTTTAACTAATGTGCTTAGAACTGATTGTGGCTACATAACGCACTATACCTTCAAAGCACATTTCCCTCCCTCAGAGAATTCTGGGCACTGTTGTTAAGGATTGCTGGCAATTGTAACTCTGTGAGGGGTAAAATTCAGTGCCAGAAATTCCTTGAGAAGGAAAATGTGCTTTAAAGGTTTGGTGTGTGTGCAGTGCCACTTAGAACAGCAGCAGTGGGAAGGTTCAGATCTGAATCAGGATTGCAGCACTGGGGAAGGTGTTTTACAGAGGCGGTTTTTGGGCAGTGCAACCTGTTTCCCTGCATAGGATGCCGAGCCAATAGACCCCCTTTCTGCCTCCTTCCTAAAGCCTAGTAATTACTTGCTTTGGGAAAGAGGCATGCGGGCTCTGGCAGGGTCCTAGAGCCTTCGCAGCTCCTCCCCAAAGTCCTGCAAGTGCATGCCCAGCTTTGGGAAGGAGCTGGGAGGGCTCTAGGACTCTGCCAGAGCCCTCGCACTTCCCTCCCAAAGGAGATGCAGTTACTTGACTTTGGGAAGGCGGAACAAGGATTGGAGGGCATCACATTTTGGCCTTACACAGGACACCATATGACCAAGGTCCACCCCTGCCATGTCTCCCCCTCACAAAAAAGCCTCTTTCATTTTCACTGTTTTTTTGCCACTGTCAGTACTATCAGCATTACATGAAATTTCTAGGCAACTGATCTTTTTTTAAGCTGCGGAAAGGGTTAAATGCCCACCCCTTGCTCCATGGCCCTGATAGGGATTGTTCTCCCCTACACCTTCTTTAGCTATACAGTTAAGATGGAGGAGAAGTATGGTGTAGTGGTTAGAGTGTTGGACTTGGACTTCTAAGCTTCTTACACTGCCAGAGGTGGTTCCCATGGTTTGAGGAGTGATGTGTCAGACAGGAGTGGAAGCTCAGAAGTGTTGTTGTTGTTGTTTATATAAATTGTATATAATATAAACCATAGATCTCAGGGCGGTTCACAACATAAAATTACAATATACTTGCAGAATCTCCATTGCCTTGAATCCTAGCCATGATTGTGTCCCAGAGGTTTTGCTCTAAGGATATAGCTTCATGATGGGCTGCTGGAGGAAGGAACTGCCAGTTCCTCTCCGCTGTGCTGCAGCACCACTACTGCAAGTGGTCAACAGGTGGTATTGCAGTTCCCCAACTCAGCCAGAATCAGGTGACCACTTGGTCCTATAAATATGGTTTCTCAATCTGAGTGGCATGTCTTTGAGGCACAAACTATTTGGACTTATCACTACAGTGGTACCTCAGGTTACATACGCTTCAGGTTACAGACTCCACTAACCCAGAAATAGTGCTTCAGGTTAAGAACTTTGCTTCAGGATGAGAACAGAAATCGTGCTCCGGCGGTGCAGCGGCAGCAGGAGGCCCCATTAGTTAAAGTGGTGCTTCAGGTTAAGAACAGTTTCAGGTTAAGTACGAACCTCTGGAACGAATTAAGTACTTAACCCGAGGTACCACTGTACTGCTTGACACCAGGAAAGCATTAGATTTAAATAAACAGGTCTGGGGACCAGTTCATGCAACACTTTGAGTCTCTCATAGTATGGGCTCGCTATGACTATTGAATCCATTGAGAAGACTGTTTCAGTGCCCAATTAGACGGGTGCTCAGTATATATGACAAAGTTTCCAAAAAAAATATTAGATGACTGACACAATGAACTGGATACGCAAAGAAAGAATGGCAGCCGCTTTAAGACAGATGCAACACTGAGCCCACACAAGCTTAAAAAAGTAATGTGAATCATGCTTCATGTCTTCAAGTTCCATCATTTGTTGACTAGTGATGACTTGCCTGTGCGAATGAGACATTACAGATTATCGGGGCAGATGAAACTTTTCCATTTTGATGGCAACTCAGAGAAAATACTTTTCAATTGACAGTTCACACATTCGACCAGGAATCATTGTGTCATGTGATCACGTTACAAGTCTATGCTTGCATGTGTGAACTAGCACACAGAAGGTCAACAAAAATATATGATGTTTGCTCCAATGACTTTAAGATGGGCCCATTCATGACAATGAAATCCAGCCAGTAGAAGTTGGCAGGTCAGGGTGGCTTCCTAACACCAGGTCACTGCCTGTTGCAGATGGAGGAGATGGCAGGGAGGTTGGTGCAGCAGCAGGACCCACCTGATGCTTCTAGTGCTGTGTCTGCACCATGCTGGCCTCCCCATTGCCTTGCCCCTTTTTCTTTAAGTAACTGGCAGCAACCACAGCATTGGAAAGCGAGGTAGGCTGTGCAGCCCTGCCCTGCCCCACTGACAGCTACTGAACCAAACCCAAATGATTCACAGGAGCAGAATTCATATGGAAGCACCCCGGTTTCTGCCTTAAAGTCGTAATCAGAATCTGTATGTGCATCAACAAGGCGCCAGGAACATTTTAGTAGGCTAAAATCAGTTACTCAGTATATTTTAGGGTCACAGAAGGTGAAAGATGATTACTGGGTGGCACTATTATGAGGATGTCAATAGAAGATGTTAGAGATGGTTCTGAACCATGACAGTAAGCAGCCTATTGACTGGCTGGTCTCTCTAACAATCTACGAGCATTGATTTAACATTTATTAAAAGCATCTCACAATCATTTCCATAAGAGAATTTTCATCTGCTGTGTATCCTCAAAAGGGGTGCTTCTCCCTCCCCCATCCTCAAGGAATCTGGACCATAGTCAGTGGGTGTACACTGGATTTTTGGTTTTGTTTTCCAATAACGTCCCCACAAGAAGCCATCACTGTTAATTAGGGACCACTGGAATATACGGGATCAAATCTCATCTGGCCATTTTATTGGTACTCTTCCATGCAGTGGAATCATCAGCTCAGCAACATTCTAACAACAATGCCAAAGGAATATTGAGAGGTCAAAAATCTGGCACAGGTTTTCCTTCCATTGCATAACGGAGAGTCTGTTTGTGCATGCAGATCTGACTGCAAGCCAGCAAAGGGCACAATGATAAATGTCTTTACACTAACAGAGACTAACTCACACAAAAAAACCACCCCACATCCGAAACTCCAGATCCTCATTATCCACCTAAGTTTCTTTTTCAAGATAAATGAGATGCCAGCGGAGAAGTAGCACACACTAACCCTTCAAGGTTAGTTTAACTAAACACATTATTTAAATGCAGCAGTAATATGTTTTGGGTTGGTTTTCTCTTTTTCTGCCATGTGCTCTCCAGGGCAGGTTGACCTTGCAACCTCTTCTTCAACGTCATGCTGCCGTTTCAGGGTCTTTCTCCTTTCCCATTCTAAATCCAAACTGTGAACTTTAATTGATGGGCTCCTTAAGAACCAATTAAGCTTTGCATATAATACCATTTAGGTGAAAAGGAGATGGAAGGGCAGCTTTACTTAAATTTATTATTTATAAATTTATTATTATTACTTGTAGAACCAAACTGAAAGCAGAATAGCTAAACCCAAGGTTATCGTTCCACACACAAAGAAGTGGCCAGGTGGAAGAACGGTGGTTAATTAAGGAAGATATGGATGCAAGATGGATGTGTCCCTCTTCATTTTTAATGGACAACCTTTTAATTCCCAAACAACATGAGATCATGGTATATCTAAAAGGCCATCTTCTTCCATTCAAGGCTTATCAAGCAGAAGCTGTACTGATCTTCTCAGAACGCCGGCTTCTCTTACCATCTACGTTCCGAACCCTCAGAACCATGGTTTCAGATTTCTTATTTTAAACCACACTCACTAATAGACAATAGCTCATTTGCCAAATTCAAAATACCTCCCAAATACTAGTGACATACCATATAGTGTCAATTGCCCCACTAAGCGTCTATAGCTTTTCAAGCTTCCTATATGCTTGTGCAGAACTTCTAACATCCCAATCTCCCTCCATAAGCAGTTTTTTGCGTTTGTTTCCTGTGCTTCTGCAACAGAGAGACATCTTAAGTGGAAAGAGCGTGCAAGACAGTGTTCATTATGTCCCATACTGTGGCCAGGGAACTGTCCAGAGTAGTGTTGCTGTTAAAGTATTCCATCGGTGCTGCTTCATGATTATTTACACATTTATAGCATGCTCTCGTGTGATCTCCAGGCCACAGTGAGGGGTTGCCTCACTCTTAAGTTCTGGGTTCAGAGATACAGGAGGGTGGTCCAGGGCTGCTCTGTTGCCCACCGCAGTTGAGCTCTACGAGATTTATCAAGCTCCTCATGGGCTGTGATGTGAGTCAAGATATTTGAGCAAGACAAAGGGATTCCAAAATGGATCTGCATTTTTGTTGGCACTGTCGTTAGAAAGTGTGGGTTGATCGTAGCCAATATTTGACATCTTGCATACACGCCTTGAATTCTATGTGGATTAATGGCAGCACTTTTCTTATGATGATGCTATATTAGCATACCTCTTCAGCTGTTGTATGGGACATTGTATCTATTTTTACGTCCTACTGTGTATGTGAGGGGGGAGCAGTTATTGCAGTGACACTTGCATGCTATTACCTGTAGCCATGAACTGTGCAGAGTGCACATAATTTCAGCAGCCATATGTCAACTACATAGGAGCGCTTTATACAGGTACCTTTTTAGGTACTGGGATATTTGTTCTGATTTCCATCCTTCTACTTTTCTTTGATATGATTAAAAAGACAGCATTCACTGCCTCCCTCAAAAGTGATCCAGAAAAAGAAAAGAGTTTACTACTTTCCTGGGCAGGGAAAATGACCAAAGGAGGTAGTTTGACAGACTACACTAGGAACAAGTTTCACAGTGAGGGCAGAAAACCAACCAGGAAACTTGGGAAAGCACAAATTGCACGTGGAGGGAAATGGGCGAGGAAACTCCAGGTGTAAGATTTTAAATTTATTCCAGGCCCAATTTGGAACAAGCCCTTCCTGGGGAATGCTTTTTGGCAGCGTTTGTGCCCTCTGCATCTCACCAGGTGCTCAATGAACCTTGCCCTTCATGAGAATTGCTGCTACAAAGGTGTCCCTGAGAAAAGATTTAATCCAGAAATGCATTGAGGATTGAATAAATGTCATTTCAAACACCTGGAGTTTTCTCCCCCTCTTCGCCTTCACAAGGAGGGTGCCACACCCCAGAAGGCCCTGCCATAGAATGTAGAGGCACTTACAATTCAACCAGAAAATGTGTCTGTATCTACAAAGACTGCCTTGATCTCAAACCAAAGCAAAATACTCCTAGCCATACTTTTTACCTAGAAGTAAACTCCTTGATTACCGTAGGAATTACTGTCACATCAGTTAATTGTTGGATCTCAGCCATCGCTGCTTCTTTTCAGATTTTTAGTTTTATCTGTGACAACCTTGCCTAAACTGTGCATTTCCTTCCCACATTATTCATTATTATTTATGAAATCATCATGGCATAATGTTGCTTCAAATAATATATCCCTATTTTGAGGTGTGTGTGTGTGTAGATACAGTTATAGATATATAATGTGCACACACATATCTCACAGGGTGGATTATTACCTCGGCAACATAAAACCCGCTCTGTTCTTTGATTAACTTGATTAATATTCCTGTCCTTATAATTCTCTGCCTACGAAGCTTTGGAATACAAGGGGAACTGAGCGCTAGAATATTTCTCAGCTCCTTATGTTCAGCAGGAGTTTTCCTCAAGGGAGTTCCCTTTACGCAGGATTGTCCTCTTTATGATTTATAGTCCACGAGGTCTCCTTTTTATGCCTCCAGTATTCAAGCAGATAATAAGGGAATCACTGCATGTAATTTCTGCTCCTCCAAATGAATCCATAGGCCCCTTTAAGATTTCTTTCCCCATGTATCTGAAGAAGTGTGCATGCACATGAAAGCTTATACCAAGAACAAACTTAGTTGGTCTCTAAGGTGCTACTGGACAATTTTTATATATATTTTGACTGCGTCAGACCAATACGGCTACCTACCTGAATCTCCCCACTGCGTATGTGTACAGCCTACCAATAAGCCTTATTATTATTATTATTATTATTATTATTATTATTATTATTATTATTATACCTGTCATGGCCTTGACAAGCCCCTTGTTCTTAGAAGATCCCAGCAAGTTGTAAAACAAGGGAGTTTAGTGAATCCTTCAAGGGCCATCATGTTCCTGGCAGGCTTGTGTTTGTCATGGTTTGGCAAAAGCTGCTCAGCCTTTTTCAATACCAGTTGCTTGCTGGGAATCACCAGCAAAGGTTGCTCTGCTGCAGTCAGGTCCTGTTGGTGGACTTCCCACAGGCATCTGCTTGGCCGATACGAGACCAGGATGCTTGGCTAGATGAGCTTTGGGCCTGATACGGCAAGGTTGTCTTGTGTTCTTTTGCCTGTCCAAACATGACCATGATTATTAATATGCCTCACAGTTTTAAGTGGGCAAGGCAGACCACAGTAAGGAAGTATAAATGAACCTTCCCATGTACTTTGATCTTCAGAGCAGACCCTTCTGCACCTCCCACCTCTATCTAAAATGCAGTTGTCAGGCACAAAGCACAGGGCCTTCTTTGTAGTGGCACCAACCCTATGGAATGTTTTGCCTTAGAAAATCAAATGGCCGAAGGACAACTTTATTACTTTGGTGTGGTTTCCTGTGATGGGTTTAACTACAGGATAAGGTGCATACCATCCAACTTTTTCAGATCCAAAACCGGGATGCACATCTTCTGGGACGTGCTCCCGGGCAAGTCACATGACCTGTGCCTCACTCTCACATTGAAAAAGCACTTTTGGGGGGGAAATCTCACGTGGCACCAAAAAAAACCCCAACCACGAGAGTGCAGTGTGAGAGCACAAGACAGCACGACACCCAAAATGGCTGCCATGATCTCACACAAAAAAACAGGATGTCCCGGGGGCGAGGGGCACTTGGCAGGTATGTATGATGTCTGCTTGCTGTCTTATCGATGGTGCTTTCATCTCTGATCTTCACATTGCCCATTACCTGTGCTCCACTGCAGAGGCAAAAGGCAGGAGATTATTCATTGATATGAATGGCATAGGATTCACATTTCCTGTTTTTGATATAGGCCCTGTGTTTGTTTTCTCTCAAGGGAGCCCATCTACCAGGGTCTTCTTCCCTGTACAAGGCCCACTGAAATGAACATGTTCTGCTGGACTGAGTCCCCTGTGTGCAAAGTTACCATTGTACTGGATCTCTATCTGAATGCTGACTCTTACATCCTAATTTTACTCATTTGGGTGGAGAGAGAGAGAAATTACAACCTGTCGTTTTTGGAAACGAGATATTACCCCTTTGCCAATGCAAGCTGAATTTGGAAATGTTACATATTCTTCTCTTTGAGCAGTGAGAGGTTATATGACAACAACAAAAATCATGACTGTTAAATATATATATAAAATGCTATCTGGGGGTGTTGGGGGGGCTGTTTCCCAAATGTTGCTGGCAGGGAGCTTGAGTATTTCATTCCATCTGCATTTCTAAGCTGGCCATTCCGTTTCACACTTCCCAGACAAATACTCAGATTGAAATGCAGTTAGCCATCAGTTTTTGCACTTCTCCAAATTATGCAACACTGCTTTTGGCACATTAAATCCACTTAAAAAAAGTATAGGAAAAAGTAGATAAACACCTAACTGGGTCGGTTAGATTATTTTAGGTCAGAATGCCTACAAAAATACATCTCTGAGGATAGAATGCCTAACTAAAATGTGTATTTTATGGGGTGGGATTTCTTTAAAAAATGCTAATTTTTTTAAAAAAACGCTGAATGATGGGGAAACAGGATGGAGCAGACTTATGAATGAACAAATGCAAAACTCACACAGCCCAGAAACAGCCTTTTTCAACCATTGCTGTTTAACTCTATATATATACAGTGGTACCTCGGGTTACACACGCTTCAGGTTACATATGTTTCAGGTTACAGACTCCTCTAACCCAGAAATAGTGCTTCAGGTTAAGAACTTTGCTTCAGGATAAGAACAGAAATCGTGCTTTGGCGGCGCGGCGGCAGCAGGAGGCCCCATTAGCTAAAGTGGTGCTTCAGGTTAAGAACAGTTTCAGGTTAAGTACGGACCTCCGGAACGAATTAAGTACTTAACCCAAGGTACCACTGTACTGTGCTATACATGATTTTCAAAATTTTATACCAATGGCTTTTTAAACACCAGGATGAATGGAGCTGTTGTGCCCCATATTTTCTGGCACGCATTACAAACTCAAAGATTCATATATCAATTATCTGTTCATGTAGTGGTCTCGTAATGACATGAGTTCTTTCTGTAGCTGTTGACAGCTATACAAGAGATCACAAGTACACACAGTTCCTTTTCATCCTCTTGTCACATTAATGGGTTATCCAAAAGGCAAAATCCACATTAAGCAATAAAGGGCTCTCGTTAGATCCCTGACAACCACCAAAGAAAGTAGAACAAAAAAAAAAAATATCTCTGATGGTAAGTAGTTGAAAGACCTAAAATAGAGCAATAGTTAAACAAACTTTGGAAAAAATATGAAAGCTTTGACATTAACCATTTTAGTGCTATCAAGGCAAGGAAGACAGTAGTGTTATAACTTCCCAAAAAGTTGTCTTGTTTCTTGGCAGAACTACAAGGCACCAAAGGTAGGGGGGTTAAAAACAGGTGGAATGAGGAGGCGCAAATGCAGGGGATAATTGGCAGGGAGGAAAGGGTTAAGCACCCCAATGCTGCTGCTCCCACTCCGTTCTTAACCTAAAACTGTTCTTAACCATTATTAACCAGAACAATGACTCCTGCAGAAACAGAGGGTTGCTTTTACACGCTGCATAGTCAAAGCCTTATCACTTGTAAGCATGCCTCCAATTTTTAAATTTTTCACAAAGTGTACTTTGACTTGCAGAAGTTTAATTAATATAGACTTCAACAGTACCAGCCCTTCCAATCCCTGGTGTTGCTGTTTTTAGGATGTCACCAATGGGAAGAATATATGGCTGCGATCCTCTGCATTCTTACTTGACAATAAGTCCTATTTAACTCAGTGGGACTTCTAAGCAGACTGGAACCATTAATTTATGGGATTCAGTTCCATAAGATGTGGTGATTGCCGCTAGCTTAAGTGGGTTTTAAAGGGAGATTTGACTTCCACAAGGCAGGGTAAGCAACATTATGTCCTCCAGATGTAGCTGGACTTCCCCAAACCATCTAGGTGGGAGAATGCTGCTACTAGGTAGGCCTTTGGGTCTGATCCAGCATGGGTCTTCTTTGCCTAGGGTTGCACTGTAAACCTCTTCTCTCCCACCAAAGGATTTGGAGTCACCAGGCCTTGAGGACTTGAGCAGACATTAGTTTAACTGCAGCTGAGATGAAGAGGCTTCTCGAAATCCAGAGACGTTCGGTGCATGAATTTACATGAGGATTTATTATCTCCAGCACTTTTTCTTGAAATAGGAATTTGTATAATAATAATGAATTACAGGCAACAGCCTCTCCCTCTAAAATTACTACATCGTATTTGCACAAAAAGCTCTCACTTAGTTTGCAGGGGATCCTTTCTTCAAGCAGTAAGAGGAAAGGGTGAGGGGGGAGAGGAATGCATGTAAATCGTTGCAGCCTGAAAGCCACAAAAGAATTAATTGTTTGCAAAGGAGATAACATAAGCAGCATGCTTGTTGGTTTTGACGAATGCTGGGATTCCCTTCTCTCTTGATTGACTCAGGTAAGTGGAGGCGAGGGATTAGTAGATGGCATTCAGATGATGACCTAGTCTGTGTATCTTTTAGACAAGACACTAAGACAATAACACTTTCAATATACAAATTGAAACAGCCTTTCCTTCATCCCCACTGCCTGATGCTCTTGGACTCAAACTCCCATCAGGCCCAGCCAGCACCAGCAATGGTCAGGGGATGATAGGAATTGTAGTCCAGCAAGTTCTGGAGGGCCTCAGATTTCCCGTTCTTGTCTAACCCCTTACCTGTGTGGCCTTTATGTTCTGCCTCCACCTTCCTCAATAGTAGGTGAGGAAAGAGGCAAACAAAGGGACTTTAGGCAGAACATGTGGAAAGAGTTGCATCTTTCTTTATTCCAGCTTCAGCTAGAGATGAAAAGATCCCTGGGTAACAGGAGCCAAACCTAAAGCAAGTTAACGATTGCAAAGGTTTGGGAGTGTGTCCGGTAACTCTTTGCTGATTTGTTAGCAAAGCAACCTGCATGAAATAAAAGATTTAGGGCACACAGATTCTCTCTTTCTCCCTATTAGAGTGGCCACTTGCACATTGCCCACTCTACTCCTGAAAACAGGGAAAGCGTCACAAAAAAAGAGAAGAGACAGGTATGCATAAAATTTGCATCAGCTAATGTATATATAGATTCACATTTTAAGCAGAAATACAATGCATCTCTATTGCCCACACTCGCAACCATATTTTAGCAGGCACAAGGCCTTCTCCCCCGAGAGTTCCAGAGGGTAGCAACATGAGAACGGGCCCTTTTTCAGTGATTCCCCGTTTGTGGAATGTTTGCCTGGGACCTTCATTATACAGATTTAGGTGCCTGGCAAAAATGTTCCGTCTTCAACAGGCTTTTGGCTGGCTAGCATCCTACAGCCTTTTAGATGTGTTTGTGGGTAGGGGAGGGGTGTTATTGGTTTGTTTTGTTCTTGTTTTCATTATGTATTTTGTATTTTTATCTTGTATTTTTATTCTGCGAACAGTGGCGGAGCTTCATGCTCCGGCACCGGGGGGGGGGTGGAAAGCAGGCGAGGGCATGGCTGGTGCACATCCTGGGGGCGTGGCGCGTGTCCTGGGGGCGTGGCACACCGTCTGGGGGGCGTGGCGCCCAGCATGGGCGGGGGCAGCCATGATGGCACCCCGCCGGGATCGCGCCGCCGGGGACAGTGCACTCCCCCCACACTCCTCTTCCTCTGCCAGTGGCTGTGAACAGCCCTGGGATCTTCAGATGAAGGGTGGTATACAAATTTGATAAATAAATAAAATAAATAAGACGAGGAACATGCTTTTGTTTTATTTTTATTTATTTTTTGAGAAAGGAAGCTGAATTTGGCAACCGGTGCTGCATTTTGGTCCCCCCCCCCCAGTGTATTAACGGAAATAAGGCATATATACAACTCTCAAGTAAAACTAGGATAGTCAAAAGACAAAGAAGGGTCAAGTTGTTCCAACAGCTTAGGCAGGGCACAGGAGACATTTAAAAATCCTCGCTATTTCCAATTTACTAGGAGATCAAGATAACATTTCCCTTAACATCCCTAATAGCACACAATAGCGTTGCTTATTCAGGAAGCATTCAGTCTTGAAAATGTGCATCCCTCCCCCCCAAAAAAACCCATAATCACCACATTTTCCGATTTTTCTTCCACCCAAATTGCATCTATACGGATAGGTTGAGATTAATACAAAGTGTCACAGAATTACAGAACTCAACAAGGAACGTCTTCTAAGAGAATCTTCTCCTTGACGGAGAACATAGTCAATAATAAATCAAAATGCTGGAGGGATACAAGAAGCAGCTGCATTTTCATCCGGGGAAAATCAGAGCTTTTTATTTAAATGGAATCGCTGATTTAAAGGCAGAATGTAAAACCTTAAATGACAGTTAAGGCATGCTACCCTCAGGGGAAATTTAGATGTACCGAGGTACATTATCAGTTTTAATATGAGCTTTTCCCCCCGACTTAAAGCTGTTCAATTTAAGGGTTCTTTGAAGGCTGGAATTAAGCATTACGCTCGGTTACTTACATTATACAGGGATCCTGCTGGTATGTTCCTGGTCAGAACACAATATTCAGCAAGAAGAGCCAAATTCTGCTAATTCAGAGGTGGGGAGCCTGAGCTTCCCTGACTGCCAGATGCTGTTGGACTCCAAGTCCCAGCAGCCTCAGTCATCACGGCCAGTAGGAGTGATGATGGGAGTTGTAGTCCAGCAACATCTCTAGGGCCACAGTTTCCCCACCCATCTCTTGATTCATTGTGAACCAGCTAACATATGCAAGCTGTTGTTATTTCATTACTTGTTCTATCAAATCGGTTGGATTTGGTTGTTTAATTAAATTTGGGCTTGAACTTCATGCAATATCAGGATGTCTCTAGTGTGTGAGCATAATGTTTGTGTGTGTGTGTGTGTGAAAATTACAGTAGATTAGAATAAATGATAAAGAAGAAAGGAGAGGGAAGAAAGAAGAAAAATGAGAATACATAGTATATCAACAATAATGAAATATCATTAAAATGTCATCAGAATTGCAAAAATATATAATGTATACATACATAGAAAGTCCTATTGTATCCTTCTTGTATCCTTCATGAGTCATTATGGTTTTGATAAATACTTTCCAAATATCAGTAAATTTGTCCATAGAGAATCTTTGTCTGAAAGTGATCCACTCATAGGTTGCGAGAGCTGTCATGCCATCTGTCCATTGGTCAAAGGTAGCCATTTTTTTCTTTTTCCAATATATCAGTATTAATCTTTTTGCAGATGTGAGGGCCCAGAGATGTGTCATGATAAGGAAAGAGCTGAGAAGAGTCAGCAAACCTTTCCAGTTGAAATCTCAGCCCAAGATATTGTGATTCCTGAAGCAGGGATCCTTTGAAGGGATCCTTTTGTGGAGGGTTAGGGTTAGGAGCAGAATCAGCACCCAACTTCCCTAGATAGCTGCAACAAGAACAGTCATGCAACCTCTGTTTGGCATTCTTCCCTGTTGTTGCAAGCAGTCAATCAATTAACGAGCAATTCGTGAATGAAAGTAGCTTCTGAGAAGCTGATCAGATTTCAGTAGAGACGTTCAACCTGGCCGTAAATAAATTTGGATAGCTGTAAAAGATTTATTGTCATTATAGTGGGGAGGTTACATCTAAAATTGCCATCCTGCCTTCCTTCTACTGAATAAATCATTCCAATCCCCTCCATCCTCATTTGTTTGGTTCATAAGCTATCTTCAGAACCCAAACCAAAATGGTAAACCAAGCAATAAAAATAGAGAATGACAGGCAGACCGTTTCTTGTTTGTATGTAACATTTTTGCCTGAGGATCTCCTCCATAGACCTAGACAGATTGGGACAATTCCCAGAGAAGCCTGTTGTGAAAAGCTTCCAGGTGACAGCGGCAGCTAGTAGTTATGACAGTTGCTACTCCCACCTGCTGAGAACCACCTTTCATCTCATGTTCAGCACAACAGCACAACTGCCACCCACCTTCCCTGCTGCCACCTTCCCTTCAATGGGCCTGGTTTTCTCTTGCATTCTGAGCAGCCAGGAGGAAGAAGGGAGTTAGGGGAAATGAGGGGAATCACATTGCATTATTGTGCTACGTAAAAACAGGAGGAAAGCATCTGAAATCCCGTCCTTCCAATAGACAAATTCCCACAGGAGTCTATGGAAGGAAACACCATGGTGACTGCAGCAGCTAGTACAGGGTTCCCAGCCCTTATTGTCCAAGAGCCACATCTAGAATTCTAAGAAACTTTTGGAGGCACTGCAAAATACCCGTTCTGTAGGGCAAGAAACCGTGTAATGCACAGAACTTTACCACCACCACGTAAAAACAGGTAAAACACACATCCAAACAAATAAAAAGCAGACCAAAAAACAGGCAACAAAACTCCAAAACAGGGCAGTCGTCCTCAACAAACAAGCAAAAATAAATACATTGTAAACATTGGTTGGGCACCAAGACAGGTGTCTTGACAACTCCAAGGGGCCCACAGGTGCCACACTGGGGACCGCAGAACTAGCAGTTCTGACAGCTAGCTGCAGTCAACTGCAGAGAAGCTCCTGCAGGGCATGGATGTTCTCATCTTTCTTCCACCCAGCTCCCACCACTTCAAAAACTGAAGAGGGGTGGAGCAGACATCCCATTTTGATGGCTGCAGAGTCCTCTTGTCCTGCAATGGTCTTCTTCTGCTATGGTGGGGAAGAGAGAGAGATACCTGGGGATAGCCTGCTCTGTGTGCTTCCTGGTTTCCTTCAGAGCCTTTCTGCATACCGTCTAAAAGTTGCTTATTCTATCAGCAACAGTATGACTCTTGCATCCTCTTTTGTGCCTTTGAACATTTCCTCCACCTTTTTCGTGGCTTCAGCCTTTGCTCAAGAATGACATTCTGGGTTTAATCCTCCCATAGGTCAGACTGCAAGTCTGCAATCGATTCAAGCTCATTGTTTACCTTCCATTTATCCCTCTCATCTTTGCCAGGTTGTGATGAATTAAGGGAGCAGAAAAGCCGGGAAGTCTGGAAAACTTCAGGTGTTAGTTTCCCCCACCCCACCCCCACCCCACCTTCCAGTTCAGCCTTCATTTCTCAGCATGTTTTTAAGGGAAATGTAGAAGCAATGGCAGAAGCAAACTCAACGCTTGTTTCCATAGAGAGTACATTGTCCTATTTTTGGTTCCAAGCAGAGTTATATATATATATAACACGTTGAGTCCCACCAGATATAAGACCCTTAAGGTAGAACAGACTTGCAAAAACCTGTCACATCCGGTTTGCACTGAGCGAAAACACAGTGGACAAGCGTTTTCCGAATAAGGTTTTATTTAGCTGTCTTAACAGAAGAGGGTGGAAATATGCATATGTTGTGTAATGTTTAAATAAATAAATAACAAGTTTACCTCTTTTCCTGTGTAATTAGATAGCACAGATTTAAGGGTGCCTAACTGTGCATAGTAGCAGAGCTATTCTTTTCTGTACTGTTAAAGATATATGAAAGCCGACCTCCTTCCCTACAAGACCCTCTTAGGTGTTAAGATCAGCAGAGGTGGGGCCACCTCCCTCAGAAATTAAGGGGATGGCAGGAGAGGGCATTCTCTGTGGCAGCCCCTAAGTTGTGGAATCTCTTCCCTACGGAGATTCACCATACAGCATTTGGTGAATGTTGACAATTATTTTGCCTGTTACAGAATGAATCTTCCATGCCTGTTTTCAGTGGGAGAGAGAGTATTGTGTGGACACCAGGAAAGGCCCCTTCAGATGCACCACACTGAAACTCTGGCATTAGAGATTCTTAGCAAGGGCTGGGATCAAGACTGGGGCATCTGTCAAGGGCTGGCACCCCGCATTGGGACCCACTGACAAGAGCCCCCTGGATGAACAGACTCCCTGAAAGTGAGGAGTCCGTGGAAGGGAGAGTCGAGCCCAGATCCTCTCCAAAACCTGCAGCCAATATTGTCACACACACACAGAGAGAGACAGAGAGATTAAACCTCCAAAACATTACAGTTGCCAAAGCTGGCTGTTAGATCTCTTTGAACCTATTACACAGATACATACAGTGCTAAAGGAGGCAAGAGGGTGTAATCACAGTTGAAGTTTCAGTCCTGTCTTTTGAACAGAAAGCTTACGCAAGTTAAAAGAAAGAGAGAACACGTTCACCAGATTATTATTATTATTATTATTATTATTATTATTATTATTATTTTCAAAATGCATTGATCTTGCATTCTTAAAGATTTTGTTTCCTTTGGGCTCATTACTGTGGGATGTAAAAATGTATTGCAGTCAAATACAACTTTCCTACAATGCAAATGCTGGGGAATGATTTGTCTCACTCAGGAGAAAACTTGCTATTTCCTCCTGAGATGGGACAGACTTCCTTTGCATGCGACTTAATGTGGGTGTGGCCTGTTCTTGGACAGAGGAGCGCATGGCCTCCACGTTCTGCTCTTCTTCTTGTTCTCCATTTTTGCTGAATTGCAGTCACTTGAGAATATATCCCTTATGGGATAGTTTAGGGAAGCTTTTAATGTTTGATGCGTTACTGTATTTTAATATTTTGTTGAAAGCCATCCAGAGTGGCTGGAGAAGCCCAGCCAGATGGGCGGGGTATAAATAAATTATTATTATTATTATTATTATTATTATTATTATTATTATTATTCACATAGTTTTATGTTGTTCTGTAAATTAAGTCTGCCTTCAGGGATCTTATTATGAACTGGATGATTGTAAGCAAACTAGTTTTATGTTAACTTTAATCAGATGATCGTGTTTATTCTTTTAGGCGGGATATAAAAAGGGATCTTACCAGGAATCCTAAATAGTGAGGCTCAGACGAGTCTGCAACTAGCTAACCACTGTGTAATTTAAAAGGGGGGGTGTTTAGCGACTCTGCTAAGTCATAGAACTCGCTGGTGCAAGTTAGGAAGGATATCAAAAAATAATATACCCTCTCCTGCCTCCCTAAACATCCCCACAATTACTTCCATCTAACAAACTCCTCTTGATATATTACTGTTTGTGTCAAATGTGATCAAACACACACAAATGCTTCGGATAAACATGCACACATACTCACATGCTTTCCCTTGTCCTTTGATTTCTAAATCTACAGTCTATCGTTTCAGAGAGCGAGCACCTGAATGCAGTGACAGCTGGGCACACACACACACACACACACAGACACAGGTGGGGAGGGCAGGGAGAAAGAGGATAAACAGAGTCTGTCTCTTATTCAAATGGTTTTGCTTCCTGCTAGCAAATGTGGTTGGCCTCCCTGAGATGCCTGCCTTGTACACTTGCATGCATATGCCTGCCCCACCACCTTCCCCATTTGATGGCATTTGGAACAGCTGGTGATTTCCACCGGTTAACTCCCCAGTGGCCAGCAGCCTCAATTTGTGACTAGCCTCGTCTTCAAACATCTCGGGGCAACCAAAATGCGACAGGATGACAGATAGCCCTCCCGATGGATACTGACAAACAAATTAGTGGCAAGATGCTTTGCAGAGCGTACCAGATGTGCTGGGTCCTATCATATGGAGCAAGCGCTGAAAAGCTGTCTGTGCCCCATCTGTGCTTTTCAAGCAGCCACGGTTTATGGAATAGGAAGCACTGTAAACATTTGGTCTGTGTTTTTAAACAGTCTTGGGTCTTGGCCTTATCATGCACTGAAAGCTTTTCCTACTTAAAATTCATTTTAATGAGAGAGAGAGAGAGAGAGAGAGAGAGAGAGAGAGAGAGAGAGAGAGTGTCTGGAAAATCTAGTGCCAAATTAAAGAATTATCTGAAAGTCGCAACAAGTTTTAAATGCTGTGGGTTTTCAGGAAAGGCCTGTAGAGATCAGGACTGCATTCAATGCTGTTCTGTCCCTTGACGGGACCTGAGTGTTTGCTTCTTATTTCCTTAATGCGAAGTGTGTTGTTTGCTAGGCATGGAAATGGGTTTGAGACAATGTTGGTGATTTGTTCCTTAAACACAGCAGTGCTGTCCCCACGTGACAAACAGGAACAGAAAGTGGTCCGATGAACAGACAGACAGCTGTAGAGGATCTTAGGGCATTATAATAAAATATTATGCACTTCTTTTAACATCTAAATTACCTTTCTACCACATGAGACCTTCTGATCACACTGCAAATATAAACTAAGGGAAATGTTTCATGCGGGTCACTGTATGAAACAATTTGAAATTCAGAATTATGAACAGTTAGAGCGGGGGTCGGCAAGGTTTACCTCACCTGGGCCGGTTCACTCCAGCGGAGATCGCTCTGTGGGCTGGATTGTGTGTGAGTGCGCATGCCTGCAATTTCCGGCGTCTGTGCAGACACGATTTCTGGTGCCGCAGAAGCGAGTCCCCAGCCGTGCCATGCCAATTTAGTGCAGCGCGCTGTGCCTCGACCAGCAGGCAGCTCGGTTCGGGGCAGCTCGTGGGCTGGTTAAACGACCCCCCTGGGCCACTTGTGGACCATGGGCCTTAGGTTGCTGACCCCTGAGTTAGAGCGAAGCATGGTCACAGGAATAGGGTGGGTCCTAAATACACGCAACTCAGGTGTCAGAGGTGTAAAGAGGTACGTCTTTAGCATTCTCCAAAAGGTGTATAGAAGAAAAGAAGAAGAGTTTGGATTTGATATCCCACTTTATCACTACCCTAGGGAGTCTCAAAGCGACTAACCTTCTCCTTTCCCTTCCTCCCCCACAACAAACACTCTGTGAGGTGAGTGAGGCTGAGAGACTTCAGAGAAATGTGACTAGCCGAAGGTCACCCAGCAGCTGCATGTGGAGGAGCAGGGAAGCGAACCCGGTTCACCAGATTACGAGTCCACTGCTCTTAACCACTACACCACACTGGCTATAGTGAAGATACCAAACACATCTCTGTGGGGAGGGAGTTCCACAACTTAGAGAGAGAGGCAGGTCCATACATCCATCCTGATCTACCTTCTGCCCTGCCCTTCTGTAGAAAAAAAGGGAACTATTAATCCATCTCTCATTTATGGAAGTAAAGACCTAAAAAACACATTGTTGGAAGCCTGGAGCAGATCAAAGCACCATCAAGCCCAGTGTTTGGCTCCAGCAATGCTGGCACCTGTGGGTAAACTGTAATGGACAAAAGCATCCCTTGTTATTTGTGTGAAGGTATTGTAAACCCAAAGTATATTGGCACATAATAGAAGAAAAACACATAGACCACAAGCTCCTTTTATTTACATCGTACAGATAATGCCAGTGCAACCAGGCTGTACAATTTCGCAATTCTGGTGCATTCTTGTGCCCTCCATCTTTCCCAACATCAGGGTCTTCTCCAGGGAGTCTTCTCTTCTCATGAGGTGGCCAAAGTACTGGAGCCTCAGCTTCACAATCTGAGTGCTCACTGGAAGGACAGATTGTGAAGCTGAGGCTCCAGTACTTTGGCCACCTCATGAGAAGAGAAGACTCCCTGGAGAAGACCCTGATGTTGGGAAAGATGGAGGGCACAAGGAGAAGGGGGCGACAGAGGACGAGATGGTTGGATAGTGTTTTCGAGATTACCAGCATGAGTCTGACCAAGCTGCGGGGGGCAGTGGAGGACAGGAGTGCCTGGCGTTCTCTGGTCCATGGGGTCACGAAGAGTCGGACACGACTAAACAACTAAACAACAACAACAACAAAACTCTGGTTTAGGCAGATCTTTTCTTGCAGACAGCCATACAGAAACTGGCCAGCAAGCTACAGCTTTACAGACTGAAGAATAAAACCCAGAATGATTTGTGACAAGTCACTGTGCAACCCCCGCCCTAAAAACAAGAATCAACATGAAAAGAAGAAAAAATTAAAATAGCACAGGGACTCCTCCTTCCTGACTTTGCCTATTTAATGCACCAGAATTGCGAAATTGTACAGCCTGGTTGCACTGGCATTATCTGTACGATGTAAATAAAAGGAGCTTGTGGACTATGTGTTTTTCTTCTATTATGTGCCAATATACTTTGGGTTTACAATACCTTCACACAAATAACAAGGGATGCTTTTGTCCATTACAGTTTACCCACAGGTGCCAGCATTTTTATAAAACCAGAGTTTTATAAACCTATTATGTCGAAATACCCTCTGTTGTAAATAATAATTAGATAAATACACCAGAGCACTTGCTACCCAAATAACCTAGGAACTAATTAGTGGCTGCAGGGAGGGTTGCGAAAAAGCCCCTTCCCCGAATGTCTTTGCTGTTCTGACACCGTTTGGCCTCAGTTAATAGATGGGAAGAGCTTCTGTTGGGAGCGGCTGCATATTAGGAGTTTTGAAAACCACTTTGGCAGAGAAAACACAGGGAAAAGATGCAATGTGTGCTAAAGGATAAATGGGAGCCTTTTCCACTAGTAGGTAAGGGGCTTTTAAATTCTCATTTGATCGTTTACAAAAAAGCCTCCAACTTGATTGTTAAATGTTTTCTCTTGTGCTTAAATTTCATGCCGGAGATTATTAAAAATTGACTTTACTGTATTTATTTTACTTATCTGCTCCAGCCAGGCTGTGCTGAACTCATAGATTGGGTGAATTATTAATTTTTTAAAAGCCATTTGTGTTGGGTTTTTACACTGGCAGTTTCTCTCCGTCTGCAGGGAGAAGCACCTCCAGTCCTGAAGTTGGAGATGAAATGCTTTGATTCATCTTTAATCTAAGATTTATTTTTTTTAATGTGCATGTGTTCAGAGTCATAAGACATAATGACAGTCTCCAGTGTAATGCTTAACTAACTGCTTGTTAGTGTTTAACATTTAGAAGCGTGTGATGAAAAAGGGGAAACAATATGGATTTCAATAGGTTACCCAAGCAGTAACGTTGAACAAAATAATTCATTCTGTCAGATAACAAGATCTATTTTGGAACATAATTAGAGCTAATAAAGGTTACTGTGCCTACAAACCAATATTAAACACCCGAATTAATAGGTCCCCATGCATCTTGAGTATGGACTCAAACTTTTAATTAAAATCCCCTAGA
Organism: Podarcis cretensis; assembly: GCF_951804945.1. Taxonomy (NCBI): domain Eukaryota; kingdom Metazoa; phylum Chordata; class Lepidosauria; order Squamata; family Lacertidae; genus Podarcis; species Podarcis cretensis. The sequence goes on along the minus strand of NC_137181.1, from coordinate 15,632,492 downwards.
AGCACAAAAAAGTATTTTAAAAGGACACACAGTTAAATAAAGAGGAATTTTGTGGCCACACTATCTTCAGTGTCCATCATCTGGTAATATCCAAGATTGACTGCTGCCATGCATTGCCCATGGGGTTGCCTTTGAAGACTGTGTAGAAGCTTCAGTTGGTTCAAAATACACTGACAAGGCTGCTGACTAGGACAAATTGTGAGAACATATCTCACAAGTATTGATGGGATTTCACTAGCTTCTATTCCATTTCAAAGCACAATCCAAAGTGCTGGTGCTTACCTTTAAAGTCCTAAAGAGCTTAGGACTCTGATACCTGAAAGTACACTTGATAACGACACCTGACAAGGTGTTCTTTCGTTTTAAAAGACTAAAACAAACAAGATGTCCAAAATGTAGAATAAGAGAGTTCCCTTAGGCTGAGTGATGGATTGTGTCAGGAGGTGACAAGAGTGTGGACCATAGCCTGGGTTTCCTTCTTTCAACATTCATTCAACGTCTGAAGGGTCACAGGTTCCCCTTCCTTAGAATATTTCAAACAAATAGATCATACAAACATATATATCAGTCTTGGTGCATTATACTGCCCTTCGGTGAATGTGTGTGAATGCAGTACCACTAAATAGGTCTTTTATTTTGGAAAGTATTGAGAGGGTCCTTAACTTTCATCCATTAAGCCTTGTTCGCAGTGTTCCGAATGGAGAGCTGTTAACTGGTGAGGCTCAAAGTTAATAATTGCAGATTAAATAATTGTTTGCACGGTAGGAAAATGACCGTAAACATCTGCCACACTTGCAAAAATGAAACTTCACAGGTCTAGTCAGTAAACACCATTTATCGGAAGCATGCTGGAAATTCATGTGTGAAAATCTGTCTGCATGAAAATATGGGGAGAGGGGGGAAGAGGGGGAAATCCAGATTCCCATGAAATATTTCATATTTCTCTGGGTTCCTAAGCATTATTATCATGGAGTAACTATCAGAAATATATACACTTTGCATTTGCTTATGCTCTAAGAAAGTAAAATAGTCATGACAGCTCCAGTTTCATATAGATGTTAAATAGCATAGGAGACAGCTCCCTTGTGGGACCCGCATAGTCCAAAAGTCATTGAACTCAATCAGGCTTACTCCTGAATGGCGATGCATAGGATTCTGCTGGCATGTGATTCTATTGCTCAAACACATTTGCCTGCATTTCATTCTGCCCAATCCACTGTTAGTTATCCTGTTAGTTATCCCATCTTCGTCCCAATTCAGTGGGAAGTGAGATCCGTCAACAGAATGTAATAAGTAGTAAATTATTGTTGCTGTTAAGAAAATCAATTAGCGAAAAGTAATACATGATCAGAGGCAGAAGAAGAATAATTTTTGGTATGATTCATCTTCTTCCATGCAGGCAGTAGTGTGAATGTCAGGAGACCCCTGCAGAGCTAAGCTGAGCTGTTGAGCTCCCACTTCTGGCGACACACGCACCACACCAGCCATTATTCAGAAGGAGAGGCCATGTGTCTCTCAGGTTGTCATCCAGTCATTTCACACCTTATATACAGGCTACTCATGTCTCGGTGGACCATGCCACAAGCACCACAGTGGAGGGACCAGCCTTTGTTGCTTACGTTACTCTCTTAAGTGCTGCATACATTCAGGGCTCAGCCTAAATAAAACAGCTGCATCAAATATTCACCTATTTTTATTTCTGTGCCAAAAATGTGGGGAACAAAATGTTTTCTAGAACCTCCATTCTTAATAATGGAGAGTGTTCGTCTAATTTCCTGCCCTTGGTTAGGACTTTCCGCACCCCACCTCACCCAATTTTTTTAGTATTTTTTATTGTGTGTGTGAATATATATATATAGATTGATTGATTGATTGATTGACTGATTGATTGATTGTAAGCCATTTAATTTTTTTCAATGATACTCCGGCATGCAAGTATTTTCTATAAATAAATATATGAAGGTAAAGGAAAAAGGTAAAGGACCCCTGGACAGTTTAGTCTGGTCAAAGGCAACTATGGGGTGCAGAGCTCATCTCGCTTCAGGCCGAGGGAGCTGACATTTGTCCACAGACAGCTTTCCAGGTCATGTGGCTAGCATGACCAAACCGCTTCTGGCACAACGGGACACTGTGATGAGTACCAGAGCACACAGAAACACCATTTTTCCTTCCCACTGCAGCAGTACCTATTTATCTACTTGCACTGACATGCTTTCAGACGGCAAGGTTGGCAGAAGCTTGGAGAGAGCAACGGGAGCTCACCCAGTCGTGGGGATTCGAACTGCCGACCTTCCGATTGGCAAGCTCGAGGCTTAGTGATTTAGACCACAGCACCACCCGTGTCCCTTATAAATATATAAGGACAATATAGTCAGCAGAGCAAGAGAGCAACCCAGAGTTGCAGCACCTTGGACAGCTCCAGTTCTAGATCCAACCTGCTCAACTGAGCTATGTATGTATTCCTGCTGGGTCTCACTAGGAGTGGAGAGACTTGAAAGGATAGGTAACCTCTGACAGGGGTAGACCGGAAGCTTTGTACAACAGCCTGTCTGCTTTGTATCAGCAACACTGCACCTGCTTTTGCCTTGTAGCATTCATAACAGAAGCGCAAGCAGACTCAGAGGACCTATTTATGCAGGACTGAGCTGCAACCCAGACTTTTGGTAACCCTGATCTGTATTGGGTGCTTTCTAACCAAAGCCATCTCTTAGCAGCCATCCCTTCTGTCGCCCTTTTATCAGCAGAGCCAGCCTGCCAGATCTCACAGACGACAATGGCATGCGTTGGAAGGACAAATCTACACAAAGGGTTATAGATTGTATCATTCAGATTAAACTATTGGAGGAAAGCTTCCGTCAACAAAGTCCCCTAAAGGGGAGTTTGTGAAATGACCTTCCTTCACTCTCAAAAAAAAGTGCTCGAATTTATCCTTTGCATTATAATCAATCCACCGTTTGGTGCAATTAACTGAGCACCTTATTTGAATTAGTTTTTTGGACAGGACCGTAGGGCACAACTCACTGTACAAGCCCCACTGAAATGAAAGGGGGAGCGTTTTCAAAAGTCTTAAGAGCAGTTCCACACATCGCATAGAATGAAGGGACTGGATTTTGGACGGCACACCTTCAGAACGCTGGTTTTTGAGTGGCTTATTAAATGCTCCCTACAAGTTTCCAGCATGTCGTGAATTAGCATATCAAGAACATAAGTACAAAGGGGAGCCTACGGGATCAGGCCAGTGTCTTGTCCAGTATCCTGTTCTCATAGAGGCCAACCAGATGCCGGTGGGAAGCCTGCAAGCTGGACATCAGTGCAACACATCACTCTGCCCACTGGCAATGCTCAGCAGCTGGTATTCAGAGACATAAGACCTCAGACTTTGCCATCGTGGCTAGTGGCCACAAATGTCTTTCCTACATTTCTCTAATCCTCTTTTAAGTGGGCCTCTCCATGGGAGCAGATTCATGCATGAGGCAGCAACCTTTTCGATAGCAGATTGAGACCTTCGTAATGGGTATTCTATGGGATGTGGGTGGTGCTGTGGTCTAAACCACTAAGCCTCTTGGGCTTGCCAATCAGAAGGTTGGCGGTTTAAACCCCCTGATGGGGTGAGCTCCTGTTGCTCAGTTCCAGCTCCTGACAGCCTAGCAGTTCAAAAGCACACCAGCACAAGTAGATAAATAGGTACCGCTGCGGTGGGAAGGTAAACGGCATTTCCGTGCACTCTGGTTTCCATCACGAAGCAGTATAGTCCTGCTGGCCACATGACCTGGAAAGCTGTCTGTGGACAAACGCTGGCTCCCTTGGCCTGAAAGTAAGATGAGCGCCGCACCCCATAGTTGCCTTTGACTGGACTTAACCGTCCATGGATCCTTTTCCTTTTTACCAATGAGTATTCTGTAGTTCTCCAGCTTTTTTCTGATTTACAGGGCAGAGAATAATTGTTCTGATCACTTTGACGGCTTTTGCTTTGTTGGTTTTACTTCTGTCCTTTTTATAGTTAATAAAGCAAAGGTAAAGGGACCCCTGACCATTAGGTCCATTCGTGACCGACTCTGGGGTTGCGGCGCTCATCTCACTTTATTGGCCGAGGGAGCCGGCGTACAGCTTCCAGGTCATGTGGCCAGCATGACTAAGCTGCTTCTGGCGAACCAGAGCAGCGCATGGAAACGCCGTTTACCTTCCCGTCAGAATGGTACCTATTTATCCACTTGCACTTTGATGTGCTTTCAAACTGCTAGGTTGGCAAGAGCTGGGACTGAGCAATGGGAGCTCACCCCGTCACGGGGATTCGAACAGCTGACCTTCTGATCGCCAAGTCCTAGGCTCTGTGGTTTAACCCACAGCACCACGTGCGTCCCTTTTATAGTTAATAGGATAACTTTTATTACAAGTCACTTTGGATATGCAACTATTTTAAATGAATGCAAAATAATCCAGTGCATTGCTTACACTACGTGAGTGTCTATGAGAGAGAATGCAGGTAGTTTTCCTGGTTTTGGCTAGAGCACCTGTTTTCTTTCATTCTGGCAGAAGACAAGCTTCTTGGCATTAATGCAGCCTCTAGCTTTTGCCATGTATAAGAATCTCACATATTTTAATCAATGTACTTGGAAGCTTAGCCATGCCTTAGTGAATAGGATCACTAACTGTATAATTACAATAATGATCAGTACTTAAGTGGATTAGCACCAGTCTGTTATTGGTAGCAGCATGGAAGACTGAAAACATCATTTGGAAGCAGTTGGGGTGTTGATTGTGCCAGAGGGATCTTTTTGCCTGTTGCCCCTTGGCAAAGAGGTGGGGAAGCAACCCATAAAGAAAAAGAAGTAGGTTAAACGGACGACACAATAGGTTTATTGCTTCTTTTGCATTCCCAGAAGCTTGTGGATAAGGAATGCATTGCAATGTTGTTGGTGTCGTTAATTAACACAGTTACAGCTATGGCGTTGAGCAGAAGCTCTCATCATTTATATGCCCGGAATTATCCATTAAGCATTTTGTGGACTATGATCATGAATGTTTATATATGAAGCAAAGTAAATATGGCACTGAGAGATGGACTGAACCAAAATTTAATGTTTCTAAATACATTCCTTTGTCCTGACCCTGACTTGCAGGTAGCGGCAGCTATGGTATAGCAAGAAAGGGAATATAGGGGAATATTGCTCCAGGTGGTGGTTGCTGTTTTTTAAGCAGGAGGTATGACATCATCTGCTTTATTGCTAAGGTATTTGACAGACCCTCCTTGCACTTGGGCAAGTGACTGAGGTGTTGTGTTTTCCAATAGTTTGAGATGAGCCCAAGGAAAGTCGGAGAATACGGCTAATAATCAAGCATAGACTGCATACTTTCCCCCCTTTTCTTTGATGAGGTTACTACATCATGCTAGCACTTTACATGGTAAGACTTCTTTACCAGATTTGCTTTTCTTCCTTTCTTCTTTTGTTGAAATATTTCTATTTACCGGTAATTACTGCAATAAGATACAGTGGTACCTCGGGTTACAGATGCTTCAGTTTACAGACGCTTCAGGTTACAGATTCCGCTAACCCAGAAATAATACCTCGGATTAAGAACTTTGCTTCAGGATGAGAACAGAAATTGCATGGTGATGGCGCAGCGGCAGCAGGAGGCCCCATTAACTAAAGTGGTGCTTCAGGTTAAGAACAGTTGCAGGTTAAGAACAGACCTCCAGAATGAATTAAGTTCTTAACCCGATGTACCACTGTATAACAGAATGGAAAAAAATATGGTTAATGTCCTTTGTATACACTTGGACAATAATTCACAAATTGCTAAATTAACATTCCTAAATTAATGGGAGTTAGAGTTTGCATTTCAGTTGACTGAAGATCTCTTGTGAAAGCTCAATGTGCTTTGCAAGTTGATTTTATTCTACTGTATAAACGTCTATTCTATGACTGCCAGCTGCTCTTGCTTTGATCCCAATGAACTGGGTATTATGCTGTGCACTGCCGCTTTAGCAGGGGGGGTGTATTTATAGAGCAACCCAACTGCCTGCATTTTTTGACTCTCCATGATGCGCTCCTGCACTGCATATGTGCCGTAACATCAGGGGTGGTGAACCGTATCTGACCAGCATACTTGATGCTCAGCTACCTCATCCCCTGCAGGTCATATGGGTGGGGCACAGCTTGAGCCACACCTGCAGAGGAAAGTCCTTTGCACCACCAGCATCAATTCAGTTGGTGCTTATGGGTAGCCCCACTTTGCTGCAAGTGAATATCCCAATGGGCTTCCTGTAAGGAAGTAGGGAACTCTGTAGAGTAGCCAATCCCAGTGGGTTTCCTGTAAATGCTGATTGGCTGTAGTAGTGAATATCTGAGAACTGAGCAAATATGGGTAGTCTGGCAGAGGCATAGGAAGTCAAGCCCAGTTCACCAAGTATAGGGGCCATCAGCAGAGAGAAAAGGCTATAGAAGAAGAGGAGTTTGGATTTGATATCCCGCTTTATCACTACCCGAAGGAGTCTCAAAGCGGCTAACATTCTCCTTTCCCTTCCTCCCCCACAACAAACACTCTGTGAGGTGAGTGAGGCTGAGAGACTTCAGAGAAGCGTGACTAGCCCAAGGTCACCCAGCAGCTGCATGTGGAGGAGCAGGGAAGCGAACCCGGTTCACCAGATTACAAGTCCACTGCTCTTAACCACTACACCACACTGGGAATGATAGCAAAACCCTGGATGGGGTGAATCCAGGGTGGGTATGTCCACCTCCCAAAATAATGAAAAGGGTACAAGAACCATCTTATGGTGGTTCCTGGAGCACTGTAGCTTGCAGTTACAACAATGAGGTCCTTGGATACACTGTGAGATGAAGCACTTGAAGAGACTGTGTTTGATTGATTCTCCATTCACTGAGGGCTGGTTTCTGGTTGTATGCACCCCCTGTTAGAAAGAAAATAGGCCGCTTAATCAGGAGGTCTCTTCTCGCCAGCTGCCGTTGCCGGCACCCTCCAAAGGGAGACGAGCAAAATCCAAAAGACAATACAAAGTAAGTGCTGTTTTCCTGCTAAGCTAATCAGTTCTGTCTGAGGATGAAGGGATGTGTGCCAGCTGAAAATCAATGCCCTAAATCAACTTGGTGCGCGTCAGAGCACCGCCAAAGTGTCAGCTGCTAACAAGGGAATAAAGGAAACTGTTATTGGATACTTAGGACTCTTTTGTAAGTGCATGTGTAAAATAACATATTTAATTTAATGCAAAGTTATAAAGCTAATTGGGCTTTATGGGCATTTCATCAGGGAAGCAAAGAGCAAGTTGCCTCCTCCCTCCCCTGCAACAACTGTTTAATCCTTCCTGGATTGCAGATCGTCCTTTTCAGGCATTTGTCTGTAACTTACAAGCACAATTTTCAGCGGCTTTTCCTTCTGTGACAGAGGCTTTGGGGAGGGGACGTTCCTCCCCTCTGCAGCCTGTGGCTTCATAGGAACACAGGAAGCTGTCTTGGTGGTCCATTTAGCTCACTACTGTCCACATGATGGGCAAAGGATCTCCAGGGTTTCAGGCAGGGGATCCCTGGGATTGAACCAGAGACCTTCTTTGTGCAAGGCAGATGCTCCACCACTGAGCTTACTGCCCCTAGCATGCCATTCTTCTCCCTGCCTGTCCAATTCCCCACATTTCCTTCTCCTCTCAGACAGGACTCCAACTGGTCTGTTCCACTTTACCTCTTTCCTCTCAACCTCTCAGGTCGCAACCTTCATTTCTTAAGCCCCACAATCCCCCCATGACATTTGCAGTCTCCTGTTCTACTTGGCTGTGTTCACACCATACACTTAAAGCACAGGTGGCACTGTGGTCTAAACCACTGAGCCCCTTGGGCTTGCTGATCAGAAGGTAGATGGTTCGAATCCCCGCAATGGGGTGAGTTCCCATTGCTCTGTCCCAGCTCCTGCCAACCTAGCAGTTCGAAATCACATCAAAGTGCAAGTAGATAAATAGGAAGGTAAACGGCGTTTCCGTGCACTCTGGCTTCCATCACAGTGTTCCATTGCACCAGAAGCAGTATAGTCATGCTAGCCACATGACCCAGAAAGCTGTCTGTGGACAAACACTGGCTCCCTCAGCCTGAAAGCCAGATGAGTGCCGCAAGCCCATAGTCGCCTTTGACTGGACTTAACCATCATGGGGTCCTTTACCTTTTACATTTTGAAACACACATGCACCTTGCAAGAGTTTTGGGGGCTGTAGTGCACCCCCTCACCAAACTGCAGTTCCCAAAACCCTTAACAAACTGCCGCTCTTGGGATTCTTTATGGGGGGAGCCATGTGTTTCAAATGTGCTTTAAATAGATAGTGTGTATGCAGAACTAGATGCTGTTTCTTCCATTTCCCCTCTCCCTTGGCCTGTCTGCCCAGCATGCACCGCTAGGATCTGAGCAGTTCAATGGGGTCAGAGCTCCCTCCCATTATATCAGAATTGGTTTTAGATGTTGTAATTGTTTTTATCTCTTGTGTGTTTGCAATCCTTGGCTCCTTTAGGAGAAGGAGGGGGTGGAATAGAAATTTAAATAATAATAGAAGTCAGGGTCATACAGTGATGCTGATTGGCAGGAGATTCCAAACAGACCAAAAAGAAAAGAAAAAAGGAGCATTTCTTCATGTAATTAATGCCTGCAATTCACACCCAAAATGTGGGGGTGGCCACTGACTGCTTTAAGGAGGATTAGTCTCTTTCCAGATGGGGGCTTAATATTACAAATGGGCCCTTCAGATTTCATAAACATTGTCAACAGCTTTGAAAACAAACAAACCCTCGCCTGGTTTTCTGTGGGAAGCAAAAATCCAGATTAAATTGAGGGTATGGGGATTTGGGCTGGCAGTTTAAGGCCAATGGTGCCAGAATAAACCCTTGTCTGGAAGCACCACCAACTGATAGAAAAGAAGTCAAGGTTTTCTAGGCATGACCACTCAGAGAGAGTCCTGCTTGCTTCCAGCTCAATTCTACGCAGAGTAGATCAAGTTAAGTTGTTGCAGTCACTCAGCAGTTTATTCAGTTTCCCTGATGTCTCCCTAATTGTTAATTTCCACATTATATTCAGACTTTCACACGCAGTAAAAGCCACTTCCATAAAGTTAACAGAATTATGTGTGTGTTTAGCACTCATTTCCATGTTATTTGATTTGAGGAAAAAATCAATTTGCAGCCTTCTTAACAGGGAAAATCATGGGAGCAAAGTGGCAAAATTTGAGGTAGCTTTCCCGCTGTTTCTGTGGAGAAATCATGGGGGAACATAAACAGGCGTGTGTGGAAAGGGTGAGGGACTAGCAGTGTTGTTCAATGATGTTCATTGTTGTGTCACACCATGTCCACTGGTGTTAACAAAATTTTGTGTGCTGTGCTGGCATATCAGTCCAAAAGCCATAGTTCCATGGCCAAAGGTACTGCAGTGAGAATGGAACTTTAGAAAACACAACAAAAGCGCTAACATTTTAACCAGGAAAACTAACACACAGTATTCCCCATGTCTTGATGCACTTTTAGTCATGTCCATTAATGTCAGTGAGTCTACTCTGCAATCCAGCTCTATGCTTTTGAGTTCTAGCTTCCTGGAGCCACAGCAGGAGAGGGCTATTGCCTTAAAGTCCTGCTTGTGGACATCCGATGGGCATTTGGTTGGCCAATGAGGGGAAGAGGATGGGATGGAGCTTTGTTTTGATCCAGCAGGGCTCTTCTTTGGTCCTTATCCATGGACAGCAGGAAGCACAGCAAAGCTGACTTGTCCTTCTCATGCAGATCATCTCTATGATCTTTGGACCACAGAGATTCCCGCAGCACTTGAGTTTCAGCAACAGGATAGCTCCTTTACATAGCAACATAATTTCTCCTTTTGTGTGCCTAACTTTTGCATCCTCCTTTTGTGTGTGTGTGTGTGTGTGTGTGTGTGTTTGTCCTTTCCAATGGAAAGATGGGGGGAATTAAAAAAGGAATCCCAAGCTCTCTCTGGTTGCAATAAGTCTACTTCAATCTATCACCAGAGGCTGCTAGCAGCATCAGATTAGCCTGATTTCCCCATCTTTCAAAAGCGTTGCTTTTTTATTATTATGTTTTACTGCATGGTGTGAGGTTTCTTTATAAAACTGCCCACAAGCAAGCCATACGGTTCTCGTTGCTTATTTACACCCATCCCAAATCACCCGCAAAGCGTTGCCAGCCTTGCAATGGCTAACTCTGACAGACAGTGTTTCAGAGAAGAGCTGTTAAAAAAAAAAAAAGTTTAGAAAGCAGCATAAGTGCCAACAGCTCAGAAAATAAGCTAAAACTCATCTCCAGAAAGTGATTGGACTGTGTTAACATTCAAGGGGGATGTTGACAGCACAATGGAAAAGGACCGAGATGCACAACCCCCATTATTATCACTGATGGGAGTCGCATGTCATGTGTTGTTCCTCCCCCTCAGCGCCAACCTTCTTCCCAGGGTGTGCTGAGTGCCACAAATCTTCAGCCATCTGAACGAATGAGAGAAAGAAAATACCTGCAACAGAGGACTAAGGCTAGGGCTTCCTCGGCAGGGGTTCAGAAGTTGAGGGCATGCCTCTCCTCCCCCCCGTCGCTGTCTTCACTTCCACCCTAACTAACCTTGGGTTGGGCATAGCAGTCTTGAGCCATGGACTGTAGCAGCTGGACCCATGTCCCTTAAAGGTCTGCCCTGCCCCTTTGGTGGCTTGGTGAAGGAGGATGGCTTGCTGCAGCACCACCAAGGTGGATGGCTAGATGGTGGCTACTACAGCACTCTAAGCAGGGTGTTGGGTCCCTGATCCTATAAAGAAAAAAGAGAAGTCTAAACAGTGGTCCCAGTGCAAGTAACTAGCTCATACAGAAGTCTTTCTATGCAGTTGTGGGCCATGGGGAAATGTTCACCTTTGGCTTCCATGCAGCTGAGAGATGCCTGGTTCCCTCCACAGCCACGTCTCCCTTCTAACAGCCCCAAGCCATGGTGATGGCCACTGTCTGTTCCTCCCCCTTCCCCAACAGCCCCAGCAGTGCAACCATCTCAGCTTTTCCCAAGAAGGCTGTCAAAGCAGTGTCAACAGAGGCACTCTCCAGGGTTGTCTCTCTGCATGGTGCCTCACACGGAGGAGGGATCCTACATCATGACGGTGGATCCTTCCTCAGAGTGAGGTGCTGGGGGCACAGATGGACTTGGAGAACCTCAGGTGATGGAGTGCCAAGGGTGCTTTGCTGCGGTAAACTGAACTTTTCTCACTCTCTTTGCTGCTCCACAGCCTCAGCTACCAGGCACACCCTTTTGCATAAGTAGGATGGGGTGGCTTAAACCAGGCATAGGCAAACTCCGGCCCTCCAGATGTTTGGGACTACAACTCCCATCATCCCTAGCTAACAGGACCAGTGGTCAGGGATGATGTGAATTGTAGTCCCAAACATCTGGAGGGCCGGAGTTTGCCTATGCCTGGCTTAAACAATGGCCCACCCATGAGGCAAGGTGAGGCAAGCACCTCAGGTGGCAGGATTCACAGGGTCAACAGATCTGCCCACTGTTGCTGACACTGCACCCCCCCCCTTCCCAGTTTAGATCTTTATTTCCCCCTTATTCCTGATGTAGGTCTTCACTCACCTCTTCTTCCCTGGCCAGGATGAGGAGCCATTTTGTGGTTCACCTCATAGGCCAAAACGTCTTGGGCCAGCCCTGGTTGATAGGGCAGTGGGCCTGTGGGTGGCAAGCAGCAGGTAACCGTGATCTGCCACTCTCCTGATATGCTCCTGAGAAGCTCACTCCAGCTCATGGTAGGGTAATCCTGCACTGAGATCAGCAAGCAAAACTTTGTGGATGTCCAGGAATATCACCTGACCTACTCTGGCTTATCAGTGCAAGGAGATGTGCTTGATTGACATAGCCAGTTCTTATGTAGTTTGACATGAGCTAAATTCCCACCTGGCACCCTTCAGATCCTGTGAACTGGCTATCCATACAGAAGCAAGATTGAATTCAGTACAAGGGTCTCCCGTTCCATATCACTCCTGCTCCTCGAGGGCCAGTTTCCCCACATGCCCATTTCTAGTATTAACAGCTAAAGTCAAGCCATTGTTAGCCTGCCCTAGTCCCTCTTAAATAGATTAGCATGCCACCACAATCACCTCCTTTTAAGAATGCACCAGCAAAGCCATTTAACATTTTGCCCTTTTAAGAGAATCCAGAAGCAGAATGAGCAGCAAAAGATCAACTCATGGCATAAAGCAGAGGCCAGGAGAGGATTAGGGTTAAATATGCATTATTGCAAAAGTACAAGAGAAGAAGGTCATACCTCCCCCAGTCTGTAGTAGATACAGGATTAAACAGAGAGCCTTTAATCACTAATCACTTACTGTACCTTTCAGAGGCAGTACATAAAAGACAAACAGCAATGAGTCAGCTCTTGCTGCACAGCCTACAAATCAGTGGGAAGCTCAACAACAGCCGCCAGAGACATGGAGCTTAGGATATCACTTTTGACTAGCCAAGACCATCAAAGCCCCTAGATTTCTGAGGCAGAGGCAGGTGAGGAGATTGTGACAAGGTCCAAAATGTTGTGGCAACAACTGCCGTCCCTGCCTCATGCATGAAATACATGCATACAATACAACCACAATCCCTGCCTCATACAATAAGAGCTCTGCTGTATATTACAGAGGATTTGATTGTCCATAAGCAAGGAGTGACTAACTCAATAGCCTGTAGGCCATCTGTTGCCTAGACCAATGGACTGGATGTCTCAAGCTATTCACTTGAGACTCATCCTGGTTTTAGGCAGCCAGTTCTAGGGAACCCCAACTATTGGCCATGTTGGCTGGGCCTGATGGGACTTGGGAGTCCAACAACATCTGGAGGGCCACAGGTTCTGCACCCTGTCTTCGGCTCAGATTTCACTTGATGTTTGCCATGGCATCAGCATCTGTATGGATAGTTTACAGCCAGGCCATAACATCCACCCTTCTGTCTGCTTCTGGATTCAACACAAGTAATAATAATAATATTAATAATAATAATAATAATATATTTTATTTATATCCCACCCTCCCCAACCAAAGCCGGGCTCAGGGTGGCTAACAACAATAAAATAATACAACATTCTAAAATCATTTCATTATAAAATTAATTCAAATCAAATTGATGGCAACCATTGGGCTAGAGTTCTATGAAGATTGCCAAAGGAGGGAGTCAGGCTGTGCCCTTTCAGGCCCTGCGGAAAGATGCCAAGTCCTGCAGGGCCCTAGTCTCTTGTGACAGAGCGTTCCACCAGATTGGAGCCACAGCCGAAAAAGCCCTAGCTCTAGTTGAGGCCAGCCTAACCTCTGTGGCCTGGGACCTTCAGGATGTTTTTATTTGAAGACCGTAAGTTCCTCTGTGGGACATACCAGGAGAGGCAGTCCCGTAGGTACGAGGGTCCTAGGCCGTATAGGGCTTTAAAGGTTAAAACCAGCACCTTAAACCTGATCCTGTACTCCACCAGGAGCCAGTGCAGCTGGTATAGCACCGGGTGAATGTGATCTCACAGCGAGGACTCCGTAAGGAGTCTCGCTGCGGCATTCTGCACCCGCTGGAGTTTCTGGGTCAGTCTCAAGGGCAGCCCCATGTAGAGCGAGTTACAGTAATTCAGTCTGGAGGTGACCGTCACATGGATCACAGTGGCTAGGTCAGGGCGAGAGAGGTAAGGAGCCAACTGCTTAGCTTGGCGGAGATTAAAAAATGCTGCCTTTGTTATAGCTGCAATCTGCGCCTCCATGGAAAGGGAGGTGTCGAAGATTACACCTTGCTTCCTCTGACCTTCAGAGCCCTCCATGGTGTTGTCCCCTGTTTCATTTCCAGTCTTCTGTCCCAAGACATCCCCACCCATGACCTTCACACCTCCTGCTTTCTTACACTCAGCCATTTGAAGGTCTCCTGTTTCCTCAAAAGGCTCTGCCTTTTACTCCCTTAGTGCCACCCCCCGCAAAAAAAAAGTCAAGCCAAACTTTCAGCATTTTGAAAAGTTTGTGTTTAAGGTCATTAAGGTGTGTGACATATTTTACTTGCACTGCTGTTTAAACTGTGATGGAAGTCACAGTGCACAGTGCACGAACACCAAAAAAAAATCAATATTACATTGTTAATCTGGTGTTTAGCTAGCCGTGCATGCTGCTTTCAGGACAAAGCCAATATAATACAGATTCTATTCATTAGAACACAAGTAGGCTTCTCTGGTAAGGTTCAAGTTATTATAAAGGCCCTCTGAGCCAGAGTTCAACCACCTCTGGAGGACTATAAGTTCCCTACCCTGATTTGAAAATACGATACTGCTTTATATCATGTGCAATGCTGAGCTCTCAGTGGCCCGCTGAATTTATACATAAAGTCTGTTTTAGCAGCAGTTTCCACAAATGAATGCAAATGGGTGTTTGACTAGACATCTCTTGCTAGCAGTCCTTCAGCATATCATAACAATCCACTCTAAACCATCTTAAAGACGTACAACCATTTACAAAATGAGGAATGTTTCATTGTGAAATATTCAGTTTTTATTACTTCCAGTAAATAGCAAAATAAGGGGTATGTGTATTATATATCTAAAACCCAAGCATGTGAGATGGATTTTCAGTAAGTGAGGCAGTATGTGTGTGTTGCTCTCCATTAGATTCCACAGAAATCAATCTGAAATCTGGTTTGGGCAACTAAAATTGGATCTAAAACTATTTAATTTGGTTTCAAGAGTGTTTTCCTCCCTTCTGCCGCTGAGCCGGAGGACACGAAGAGATAAAATACCTTGAGTTATTATCACTTTATGGGCACCTCCATCTCCGAGAGTGAGGATTACGCCATATGATGCGTTTCTCAGTGGTTTGGCTTGGACTGTATTGGCAGTCAACAAATAACATGTTTTCTCCCAAGTCTTTTAACGCACGGATCCTCCTTTTACTTTGGCACTTTCAAAAAATATACTTTGGGGGATGAGCCACGGCTTATAGACTTAATCGGTGCAGGAATTTGTGTAATAGAAATGTTAAAAGGGGAGAGGGCGGAGGCCCCACCATCAGCCAGCCTTTTTAATTAATGATTGTTGTCTTCTTTAAGAATCGGTCCTTAAGATTGGCTTTGGGTCCCTTGTACTACGTCCCACTGCTGACAGAGGCCTTGCAAGTGGGAATAAGAGACAAAGCCAGGGGCAGCCAAAGGGATAAACCTGGAACTGGGTTGTGTGGATGTGCTGACAAGAATGCTGAATAGGTTTTGCTCGTGCCTGTTTAGGGAAGTGCTTAATGTTTAACAGACCACTGTATTTGAATACTTAGTTGGAAGCCGCCCAGAGTGGCTGGGGAAACCCAGCCAGATGGGTGGGGTATAAATAAATTATTATTATTATTATTATTATTATTATTATTATTATTATTATTATTACATCATACCTCGGTTACAGATGCTTCGGGTTGCACGATTTCGGGTTGTGCACCATGCCAAACTTGGAAGTACCGGAATGGGTTACTTCTGGGTTTCGGCGCATGTGCAGAAGCACTAAATCGTGCTTTGCGCATGTGCAGAAGTGCTGAATCACAACCCGCATGTGCACAGATGCGGCACTGTGGGTTGTGAACTCTGTGGGTTGTGCATGTGCTTCCCGCACGGATCACGTTCTCAACCCGAGCATCCACTGTGTTGTTGTTGTTGCTGTTGTTGTTATCGTCATCCCTGGACCTCGCTGCTGCCCTGCATAACCCCAAGTAAACAGGAGTGATGCTACAGTTGGGAGGTTGAGACCACAGCCCCCCCCACCAGCTGTTTCTGGCAAAGCCTTTTCTGTTGTGCTACCAAAACTGCAATATCCTTCCTGGGGAGATTCTGGTAGGATCCTCCTATTCTTGCCTACAGATGAGTGCCCATCACCCATCTGTTGCAGCAGCATGTGACTGCTCTTGTCAAACTTTTAACGGTTCCACTGCTGCCATTGGTGAGTTTGCTATTCTGTAAGTCTATTGTGTATTGAACGACAGGTTTTTAAAGCAGGTTGTTAGCCACTTTGGATATGTAGAAAAGCAGGATGGCTGAGAGATAAGGCTCCTCATTCAGTAACCTGGAATCCTGCAAGATTTGCAAAATGGTAGGATGTCTCCCCTCCCCCCACCGATACCCTTGTTTAAAACAATCCCACTTTAAAAAAAAAAAATCACCAATGTGCAAAGTAGCTTAGAGGAATCAATTAGAATAGAATGATAATGGAAGCAATTCAGTAAAACATCATTAATGCTGATGTGGCAAGCGACCAGTGACCATCTGTCTAATCCTTGCTACATAGTCAGAAAACGTTTTAAAACACAATTATTAATAGTCCTCATTAACGTCCATGCAACAAAGAGCATGCCACATGAGGATTTATGAGGATTTGGGCAAGAAAATGATGAAATTTCCATTGATTTCCTCGAATCAGGGGTCAATTAACAATATTGCTAAGCTGCTGCCTTCCAGATGTTTTGGACTACAACTCCCATCATCCCTACGATCCTCCTCTCAAGTGCAGGAGCTCTGTGCATGAGCATTGCTATGTCCAGGCAGCCCTAATATGTGAGCCTTGGAGGCTGTCAAGATCTACCAGCAGCAGGGGCAAAGCTAGCCTGTGAGGCCTAACAACCAACCACATGTGATTTAGCTATGATTCATGCATTGCAACCGGTTGGGCTACATGGCCCTTGAAGTCCCATCAAAATCTCTGTTATTTCCAACACGTGGAGACATCATCTGTACTCCCTCTCCGCCACATGGGAAAATTAAATTAGTTACATGAGCCACAAAGGAAGAAGTCTAGGGGGGCAGAATTATAGGAAATACCAAACATGGCTGGAGGAGTAGATGAAAGGAGGAGCTTGGGCAGAATAGAGGAAATAGGGGGTAAACGAAGGAAATTATCCAGCAAGCAAGATAAACGTCACTGTCAGGAGCAGAAAGGTCAAGAGCTTGGCTCTTCTGCTGTTTCTGAGCATGGGAAGCTGTTTGCGACAGTAATGAAGCACAAAAAGGAGCATAAATATTGCAGAAAGGGCTGTTTAAGCTTCGTTGCGATGTACTTAAGAGAGTGGATTTTATTGCAAGCAAGAATGCCTGGAAACGGCCATCGTCAGGTTAAACTGCATGGTGTGTGAATGGAAATGGGTGCTTCTCCTTTGTGGCTCATGAACATGTTACTGTATGAAATGGATTAAGGGGCCTGACTTTTGATGAACACAGACACAGCAAATATATACACTCACTGAACCAAGATATATTTTTATTCTGGTCCTTATGAGGAATTGACAGATCTGTCCATTTTGGCTCTCATATTTTTCCAGCCTTGATCTTTCCTCCTCTCTCTCGTTGTTCTCCACAGAGCCCATAATTTGTCTGCACTGAGTCCACAGGGCAATTTTTCTTCCCTCAGATCCCTCGCTCAAGGGAACCCTCCCTCCACAAATCTTCAGCAAATATTTTCATTTGCCCACTTCTCCCAGATGCAGTGAATCTTCCATTTGTAAACCGTTGGGATCAAATACTAAACAATCACTTTTGTCGTCTTTTATTGACCTAGCCGCAGCCTTGCCTAAACTGGGAGTACATTTTTTACATGAGACAAAAATTAATCTTCTCGTTTCGATCTCACGGCTGTTTCAAAAGTAGCGGCGGAGGCGTTGCAAGCAGCAGGCTGTGAGGATTTAAGGGAGGTTGTGATGCCTCAGCACGTAATCTGATGGGGGCAAGGGGGAGGGGGAGGGTTGCACAGGTGCAAAGTTCTTCAACTTTGTTCAGTTTCACTGAATGTCTGATTCCATCGCAGTTAGCATTCTGACTGCGTTCTCCATTTTTAAAGACTGGGCACTGGGCACGGGGTTAGCTGCTTGGCTGTTAGGCGTGACCTTCCTTATCAGTCAATTTAGAGGACAGTCAAAGGAACAAGGTATAATTCCAAATGGAGCAAGATCACAAGGGGGGGATGGGGAAGGTTAGGAATAAGTGAATCTCTCACGTTTTCTCTGGTTCTCGTTTCACTTTTTAAGTTCAGTTTTCCACATTTCCACATCAATTTGTGGGGTTTTTTTTTAAAAAAAGTTCCTCACGAAAATTCAGAAGGATTTAGTGCAAATTTCTTCATATACATATTATGTGCATTTTTTTTGCTAATATATGCATCTCTGTACACAATTTACCACTGTAAGTGCATTTCTTGGCTGGAGAACTACACAGTGAAATTTAGAGCCATGCAAATTTCAATGTTTTACTGTGTTTTCACTATGCTTCACTTCATGTATGGTTTTGGGAAAGTGTGAATTGAATAGGTTTGCCTATGAACGCGAACTGAGTTGAATTTCTTCCCCATCCCTAGTCGAGGGCAATGTGGGGCAGAGAATGACCCACAAAAAGCAGGCCCAGGCAGATATTTCCTTGCCCAGGCATTAGGAGTGGGACCCCACTCACTAGCTCCCAACCCCAACCTATGCCAGTTTAGTAGAAGTTCTGAAAGGGACTTCTATACATACATAAGGTCAGGAACCCCAATCACATAGGGGGTCTGTTGCAAATGCAAAGGTGAGAGCTGGGCTAGCAGACATGGTCTAGCTCCCACTTCAGTGAATGTGGTCAGGGGGTGGGGGTGCCTTAAGGCTATAGAGTGTCCCCACTTATTTTGTTTCTTGAACTACCCTGATTCACAGTTCTGGTTTTCATGGAAAGCACAAACATTGTTTTACCACTTCAGTGTGATGACAAAACTATGGTTTTCCTCCAGCAAGTGTCAGGGCAGGGAAAGTAATTGTAGAACAGGCTCTCCGTGTTTTTGGCCTACAACTCCCATGATCCCTAGCTAGCAGGACCAGTGGTCAGGGATGATGGGAATTGTAGTCTCAAAACATCTGGAGGGCCAAAGTTGAGGAAGCCTGTTGTAGAGCATGAGCAGAGGACGGAATAATGTGTGAGCTTTAGGCTCCTTCCAGGCTGTATAGCACCAAACCATGGCCTACCATTACATCTAAACAGAGGCACAGAGGAAGTTTTTCTTTCTTTACAAATGATACTTGGCTGCAAACACGGGCTCTATTCAAGTGTTACAGCCGTCACATGGTGATAACTGCATATGGGGAGAGCAGGGAAATACTAGCTCAACCCCATGCAACTTGGAACCCTGGATAACCATGGTTTAAAACCATAAAGGGAGCCTGTTGCAGACTTTCAACCTCCAATGGCGATGCAACAGGGGGATCAGGACTCCATGATCCCAGCCACGCTCTCTCCACATTGCATGGCTTTTTCAACAGAGCTAAGAAAGGAAGGGATTTTGGTGCACATGGGGGAAGAAGGGAGTCAGACAAAAGCCTGAGGCTCCTTCCAGGCTTGTTCTCTTAGTGCCAAGCATGGCTTGGCATTACGACAGAACTGAGCTGCTGACTTTGTAAGGTGCATGGGCATAACGCCTTGCTGCATGCTAGGGAGACTTTCCTTCAGCTTTGTTCTCTCCATGGAAAAGGATTACTGCATTGCTTAAACTAATATATGAATGAAAATTCCTACAGTCTCAAGCAAGCACTTTCTATTGAAGTACAAATATGGGTAATTCTTAACATGCAGAGTATGCTGCACTAGGGTCTTGTGCTAATGGGATTATTAGCATCCACCCAGTGGAAGGAAGGAATTTTGGCATGTGGTGGAAGCAATCTATAAAGGGACACAAAGGTGAGCTGATTGATCCAACAGCAAATCCTAACAGATTTCATCTGGGGAGCTCTGCATATATAAAGGTCCTGTCTAAAACAGAGAAAAATCAAAAGAGAAGTTTACACTTGGAGAAATGCAGAAGTCCCACGGTGTTTAGCCATGGGCAGTTATTCTTTACAGTACCAATGGCACTTCAAATTATACATATAATAAAAATGTAAGATTGTTGTCATGCCGCAGTTTGCTTGTTCACAGTTGGCACTGTGAACTACAATGTGGTGGGTGGGTCTGTTGCTTGCAGAAGAACAGCTAGAACAGGCTGCAGCAGACCACCTGTTCAACTGGTTCCCCTCCCTGCCAGCCCCAGAGCCTTTGACCCTGGAATCCAGATCCTCAGGCCGATCAGCAACATTACCGTTCACCTTCCTCCTCCCTGGCCAGCTTGAAGATCTTCTGCTGCCACCATTGATTAGAATGATAAGTTGGCCCAGGAGGAGGAGGAGGAGCATGGGGTGGAGGAAAACAGCCAAAAAAATTAGCTAGCTAGCCTGCTGCTGCTGCAACCAATTAAGATGAAATGTCAACCTGGGTAAGGTGGCAGAAGATCCCTAAGCCACTGCTTTTGGCTCCCTTCTCACATTGCTCCTTCTGCTGGGCAGATTCTTCTTCCTACTTGGCTGCAATGACAGCATGAGGTAGCGAACGGGAAGGTCTAAGCTGGGAAGGTTAGAAAGTTCTATGGCAGTGGAGAGTGGCAAATGATGTTAGCGGGAGCCCAGCCCCCAGTTATACTTAAGCATAAAATGAAGGGTTCCTGGCCTCTTAAGAGCTTACCATCCAAACATAGCATTTGGTGAAGACAACAGTGGAAGTGACCTATGGTTTGGGAGGTCAAGGTAGAAAGGGGAAAGGGGAAAGGGGGGTGGACAAGAGCAGCAAGGGATCAGAGCATAGCATGTTGGAACTAGGTTGACACACATTTCATACGTATGTACTCTCCCCCTCCCCTCCTCTCGTTACAGAAAAAGTAAGCATTTTGTCAACTTTCATCGCGCCCTTCAAGTATTTAAGTCCTGGTGCAGCAAATATGGAAGACGAAGACAATTTAAGTAAGCAGTTTCTCTTCTTCATATTGAGGTGAATAGTAGAGCCAATAGGAAGTTCTGTATCATATGTGTATGTGGCTGAGTACAGATTTTTTAAAAACAAAACGCATTTTGGTAATGCGCGTCATCTAAGAGCCCATCCAAACTACCATTTCAGCCAAGGAGAAAATCAGGACAGAGAATATCAAAGTGACATTGTCCTGGTATTGTGTGGTCCTCATGTATTCCTGCTTGCATAGGGCACCCAATAACAAGGGAGTGTGGTTCTTCATCCTCTTTCCCTATTGGGTTCTGACCGATGGCATCCTGCCATGTTGTCTTTCGGATTCATCACATAGTGCTTGTTTACAGAAAACTTTGCAACTGGAATCTGACACCTTTCAGTAATAAGAATTGATAGCTCTATATCTGGCGATAGATAAAACCTAAAAGATTCTTCTTATGGTTATAATGAAACATTTTATGATAAGAAGCTATTCATGATAAAATTAGAAATTATTGAGGATGATGGGTATGCATAAATTTATACTCATGGGAGGTGTATATATTATATACAGTATTATGTTTGTTTTATAAATTGTATTATATTTATATTATATTTTGTGTATGCTTATCTCTCTCTGTGTGTAATGATTATTATTTAGAGCATTTGTACCCATGGTTTTTTTCCCCCTGCCATAAAGACTCCTGGAGTGGCTTACATGCAGTCAATTACAGTCCCAACCCGAAGGCTTACTATCTAAGAAAACATGGCACACAAGGGAAAGGGAGGGAAGAGGAAGAAATCCAAGCCAGGCACCCATTCTTAAACAGTTGTTCTTATAATGCCAGCTGGCAGAGTTCAGAGGTAGGAGGTCCCTGATGGAGCTGGTCTTCCAGGAAAGCTGATTGAATGAGCCCTGTTTCCCATCTCCCACTAATACGGTCTAATGGAACACATGGATGAGCGTGTATGGAGAGAGATAGAGAGAGAGAGAGAGAAGATAGGATACCTCCAGTTATTCAAATGACATTTTGGGCAACTGCACAGGCCTGTTGGCATAAAAGAAAAGTCTTCAAGAGATGACACCAAATACCCAACTCCTAGTGGAGGCCGGTTGGGCCTCTGTAACAAGAGAGACAACCAACAGAGAAAGAAAAGAGAATTGGCAATTGATTTATACACTGTACTTGTCCTGCCACATTCACTGGCACCAGCGGTATTGACACACAAGCCCATTCTGTTTGGAAGTCTGTGCACATTCTCTTGCTCAAGCCATTCCATTAGCAAAACAAGTGCACTGCTAAGGGGCTAACTTAGCGCTGCAGTGAATGCCTCCTATTAAGTTTCTCTCTTTTTTTTAAGAGGGTAAGAGGCAGGAGATCCAAGACCCAATGCAAAAGAACCAGGACCCCCTGAGCCACCTGCTAGTGATGCCCCCAGTGGAGAAGAGGATGCACAAAACAATTCCCTTCTGTTCTCCGGCACCTATTTTAATGCATCCAGAACATTGTCGTGCCCTCTGCCAGTGACTGCTGGAATATGAAGCTAAGATAAGTCACATTAGATAGAAAGAAAAACTGAATAATGAAGAGAAAGTGGAACCAGGTGGGGAGTGTGTGGCATATTATCATATTCACCAGCCCAGACATTAATTTGTAAGTGTCATCTTACCTTTTTGTTGTAACATGTTGGTGGATTTGGGGGAAGAGGGAGGACGTGCTCCGATCAAACGATGCACTTCTGTTTATTTCAGCATCAGCTGCCAGATGGCTCTTTTTACCAGCTGGAAACTATGAAGGGCTGTCCCCTTAGAAATTATGGGTGAATAAATTTGTCCCTGTGATGTTAGTAATCCCTTTTTCTATTCTGAAGCCTCACACACAAATCCAAGACTCTGTATGCCTAAGGCTGCAACTAACTACACCTTTCCTGGCGAACACTTCCTTCATTATGCAGAGCAGCAACAGGGCGCTCTGATGTGTGCAGGAGAGAGCTTTGTGACTTTCTCATTTGCCCCTCTCATTTCCCTCGGAAGCTCACCTGCTCTGCTATCCAGTCTCCTGGATCTGAAAAAGTGGCAGGTATGAAAGAACCTGCCCGCTATCTTATCACAAACAGAAGCTGGTAGCTGGGATGCTGGAGTTTGCCCCATTGTCCAGGGGAGCTGGAGGCTCTGGTCTTTCCTGGTTCTCAAGCAGGCTTCCTCTGCTTCCTCCTGGGACAGGTAGCCTCATGGGGGTAGCTCATCATTTCATGAGCAGCTCTGAAGTTTCCAGCTCCTTCCCACTTCTGCTTTTGTGGGGGTGATGAACAGGTTTTGGGATCTAGTCAAGAGCCCAGGCAACTGGCCTGCTGGATTCTGGTGCTGCAGTTGGCAAGCTGAAGGATCTTCAGGACCAGTAAATTTCTCAGGGTTGGTGGTGGTGGGGTCTCAGGTACTTTCACCATCTGATCAAAGCTGCTTGACTTTGGGTACAAAGTTCCCAACAAAAGCGTCCTGACGCCCAACCGCTTTTCTCCAAAGAGTTCCCAACCCATGTTTCATCAATTGCAGATGAACAGCTGGAACTGAATCTGAGAACATGTCTTTGCCACTTGTCATGGGTGGTGGTTTGCCAGGGGCTTGATAAACTTGATACCATTGTCTTGACTGGGCAATGGTGGGCAGGGGGGACGATGACAGGTGGATATTCCCATTGCCATAAATATGTTCATCTTTGTTATCACAAACTCATGTAGGTGGACAGATATATATGTTGCATCTTGCCTTGGATGATGCTTGTATGTGGGCATCTGTGTTCACAACTGCACATTATTCATCTTCAGTGTATGAGTACATATTTAGCGTCCTGGAAGCAGGACCTGAAATCTGCATTTATTCAACTGATCCCCAGCAAAAGCTTTAAAAATAAAATAAAAATAAAGAAGTCTCATCAGACCCAGCAGCATCTCTGGTAATATGATATAGCTGCTGGGTTGCAGCCCAGTCCTGTCATGATGATGAGCTTCCAAAGATTGCTTTCCCAGTGAAATTCGTTCTTTCCAACAGTATGTCAAAAAGTGATGGAGGTGAAACCTTTTCCCCTCTGTCCTCAACGTGATGCAGATGGGCAGCAAATAGCCTGCTCTGTGCGAGAAGGGCAAAGAGAAAGAGAGAGCTATTGGCAAGCTGGCAGCAGGAAATGAAGGGTCTCAAATTCGCCTTTCTGAATCCACAGGCAGCAATCTGACAAAGCCAGTCTGCATTATGAATGCAGTGAACCTAAATGATTACAGATACCTTCATGGGTGCCCTAAAAGAAGTGTCTGTGGCCCAGGTTTCAGCCTGATAATGATGCGTGAATAGCAGCTGTTTAAGCCAAACAGCCAACACCACAGCTCAGTGCTTCACTATAATACTTCTGAGAACAAAAGCTGTAGGGCAGGTACTGGCAAAAGAAACCCCACCCCCCAGCTCCCCAAATTGTCTTCTTTGGGACACAGGGAAATGTTGCAAGGAGATTTTCACAAGGGAAATACTAAAGATGTCTCTCTTTTTATGCCAGGCCTTCAGGATGTCACTTTGATTCATGCAACTTGCAAATATACCTTTGAGGTCTCCCTTCCGATCCATGCAGCTCCTTCCACTAGATTTCCAAATGCAGGAAATTCACATGCCACCCTTTAACATGAAAATGTCCTTTTTGGAGCATCCAGCATGCTGGGGTTTTGTCTCCTTTCATCATCTAAGACACGCATACAGATAATATGCCAGTGCTGACTGGTGGTCAGAAAGTAGGTGGAGTCAGAGCCAACAACCAGCAGAACCAACTCTGGTGGCAATACTGAGACTAAGGAGGAGGGAACTGACAGGCAGTGTCACCCCCTGGACTGGTTCCAAGTAAGTTGGCAGGCAGGTTGGGGTTGGCTGAGAGCAAAAGGAAGTTGGTGGGGCAGTACCTCATTCCCCTAATTGACTAGACCCACCTATTGTGCAGTTTCTTCAAGATTGATATTTCTTTTCCAGCAGGAATGGTTTTACAAAAGCCAGGGAGAGGCAGGAAAAACAGAGTGCAATTTTCACATCTTCATTTCTGACATTTTTTACTTCCTGGAATGTAAACAGGAAGTGGAAGGCACTTGTGCTTCCTGTCCACCTACCCACTCCATTCCAGCTTCCTGACATCCAAAAGCAGCTCCTGGAGGTGGAAGTGACTTTATGGAGCCTCTAAGAAACTAAAGCTAAAGAATCTTTGACCTTGCTTCTGAGACTTTTCCTTGTAAGGGTACAAGGGGTGATATCCCTTTGCCATCCTTGGACTTGGGAAGGAATGCACTCCCAAAGTCAAGTTTGCTAATGACTCTTTGGCTTTGCATCTGTTTTGTTTCTCTGTAAAAAAAAAAGCAAGCGAGCAAAGGGTACCAATTTCTGATTAGACTGCTAGTATGCAGAGTAACCTATGTTTAGCAAGAACATTCAGGTACAGCTCTCCATTTGCCAAGTGCTTGTGTGGGAGAAGTAGTTGTGTGGCAAGGAAGAGTCAGTGGTGGCTGGTGAGCATTGGAACTGGTAGGGCAAAAGGCAGAAAGACCAACGGAAGATAGAGCCAGAGCCCATGAAATATGGAGCCAGGACCAATGGCAGGCACAGCCAACTAAGACCCGTTTTGTCTCCATCATCCTCTCTGCTAGAAGGGCAACAATGAGGCTAAGGAGGAGGAAGCTGACTGACAGTGCAACTCCCTGGAGAAGGTTGACCAGTCAGAGCTACTAGATGGCCAATGTAGGCTGGTGGAGCCTTAATGAATGAGCCTCCCGTGGGAAGGGAGGTCACATGGCAGATATCTACTCAGGCATCCAGTTTCCTCACCCAGTTTTCAGTCCAATGAGGCTCTCCTGTATAACGATTCCGAGCTTTGTCCACACTTGCTTGAGATATGTGGAGCAGCGCACCTCATCTCAGATGAGACTGGGCACAGTTTGGTCTGCTAGCATAAGAATGGTTCTCCTTTGCAGGAAGGGATTGGACTAAGTAGCATTCTCATCCTTCTCGACTCTCTGATTCTAAGCCGCTTATTTCATTGCTTAATTCCGCTTATAGTTAGGAAGCTTTTCCTGATGTTAAATCTAAACCTAGGAAGGCTTGTAAATCACAGGACAATCGGGGGGCAAGCTGTGCCTGGGGGCTGATGCAGCATGTTTAAGCTGCCCCACTTGTGCAGGCCCCCATGTGCTGAGCCTTTGGGGCAGCCTGTCATGTGACAATGCACAATGACATCAGAAAGGGGCAATATTCAGAAATGAGTGGGGGGCAGGGAAGCACCAATCTCCCAGGATGTTTTGTTACTGAACTTAAAGTGGCCATTTTTGAACAAAGAAATTTCAGAAGGAGACACCGGCATGAGATGGCTAAATTGCTTTTTTTTTTCCAGGACATTATGTTCTGTCACCTGTGGCCTGAATCCACAGAATGGGTTTTTAAACCCAGTACAGTGGTACCACAGGTTAAGAACTTCATTTGTTCTGGAGGTCCGTTCTTAACCTGAAACTGTTCTTGACCTGAAGCACCACTTTAGCTAATGGGGCCTCCCGCTGCTGCCGCCGCACTGCTGCTTGCGCGATTTCTGTTCTCATCCTGAAGCAAAGTTCTTAAACCAAGGTACTATTTCTGGGTTAGCAGAGTCTGTAACCTGAAGCGTCTGTAACCTGAAGTACCACTGTACAGGTGTGGATTAGTTGACAAATGCCAAGATGTTTGTTTTATTGTCAGCCCCACAGTGATTCCGTACATTTAAGCTTCCATAAATTGTCACATCCTGTTGTATTTCATTTCCCTCTGACCTGAATGAGTACCACTCCCCCTCCCTACCATTTCTGGTATCAACACCTGACACACTAGGGCAGCTGCTGGGGCCTCAGAGTCCTAGCAGGGCATCCCAATGCTGGCACCAGCCCTGGGACCGTCACATCAAGCAGCTAGGTCTGCAAGCTTGCACTTCAATTTTCCCAGTGCCCTGGAGTGATACTGCATCAGGTTCTCTGAAGCATTGTGGGAAATAGCTTGGAGTGAAGCTGCCATTGTTAGGAAAGTCTGAGCGTTGCCCATTACATAAGAGGTAGCCACCAGAGGGCACTTGCTTAGGGCCAGGGGTGCCAACTTGAATAAAACATTGTGGGATCCCAGGTAAGCCCTGGCCCACATAATTGATCACATGACGCAATGCACACACACCATTTGAATGGGAATGCTCCTATGCCTGGGGCCCTGCTCAGACTGGAAACAGCTCCATTTCTATAATGCCTGCCAACTGAGGATAGTGTTTTGTGCATCTGGTGAAGTGCCCTGCGCATAGAAGCTTGTGCTACCATATATTTGTTCATCTTTAGGGCTTGCCGATCAGAAGGTCGGCAGTTCGAATCCCCGTGATGGGGTGGGCTCCCGTTGCTCAGTCCCTGCTCTTGCCAACCTAGCAGTTCGAAAGCAAGTAGTGCAAGTAGATAAATAGGTACTGCTCTGGCGGGAAGGTAAACGGCGTTTCCATGCGCTGCTCTGGTTTGCCAGAGGCGGCTTAGTCATGCTGGCCACATGACCCTGGAAGCTGTACGCCGGCTCCCTCGGCCAATAAAGCGAGATGAGCGCCACAACCCCAGAGTCAGCCATGACTGGACCTAATGGTCAGGGGTCCCTTTACCTTTACTT
Organism: Podarcis cretensis; assembly: GCF_951804945.1. Taxonomy (NCBI): domain Eukaryota; kingdom Metazoa; phylum Chordata; class Lepidosauria; order Squamata; family Lacertidae; genus Podarcis; species Podarcis cretensis. Next base: position 15,605,056 of record NC_137181.1, on the reverse strand, counting down.
AAGGCATCACAAAGCTCTGTTGTGGGGGCCACCAATATGGTGCCCATGTGGGTGCGCTTCTGCCCATACATGCCTTCTCTGCTGCCACCAGGATCCCTTCCTTCAGAAATTCCCCCCACCAGAAACGGGCTTGAGAGAAGCATTCTATTATAACCATTAGACTAGGTACGGTGGGTGGCTAAGTTTGTGGTGCACACTTGCAAAATGGAGAAGATTTGTAGCAACACACACACACACCTTCCTCTGTTGTTGTTTTGTAAAATGGGTACATGTTTCCGAAGGACTCCTTATCCTTTGCAAGGGAGGCTACCTGGAATGTGTTGCTTGCAGATATTTATAACGAAGCGATCACCACTCCTTTGTTTTCTTTTCCTCACCCAAAGTTCACGCTGTCTGGCAGCAGAATAACCTTTGAGAGGCACAATAATATCGCTTCAGATGTAGCATGGAGTGTCGGATGGCTGGTTCTTCTGAACCCTTGTGACCCAGAGACAAAGGCAATGTCATTGTTAGTGGCACATTATAAATAGTCCTCAATAGCACTTCATGATCCACGGGTTAACACCACCATGCATAATGACCAGAAACGGGAATTGAATGGGGAGGTGCATGAGTGAGAGAGAGGGGGAGAGAGAAAATAATAGAAAAAGAATAGAGACACCTAGGAGGAATATTCCTCAGTGACAGAAGAATAATACAAGAGAGCAATAACAGAGGCACCTAAGATGAAATTTCACAAATGCACAGCTAAATACATTTCACTGTTGGCTCAGTCTCCTGCTGCTAAATGAAATAAAACCAAGATGAAGGGACAAAACATTTCTGCAGTCGAACATGAAATGATAGACCTGGTCTATATATCTGGTAAAATGAGATCAAGTCCTGAGTGGTAAAACAAACTGTACCACTTCGGGGGGGGGGAGGTCTTTAAAAAAAAATGCTCTCCCACATTAAAATGTTCCCTGCCAGAAGAAACTGGTAAAATGGGGATAAAGAGACTATTACCTCAACTGGGCTTTTTTTCTGTTTACTCAGAGGAGTTTGCTTTGTTTTGTTACAATGTGGAGCAAGTTCAGAAAATGATGCTCCCTAACCATTATCTGAAATGGAATACAGTTGTACCTTGGGTTACATATGCTTCAGGTTACAGACTCTGCTAACCCAGAAATAGTGCTTCAGGTTAAGAACTTTGCTTCAGGATGAGAACAGAAATCGTGCTCCGGCGGCGCAGCAGCAGCGGGAGGTCCCATTAGCTAAAGTGGTGCTTCAGGTTAAGAACAGTTTCAGGTTAAGAACGGACCTCCGGAACGAATTAAGTACTTAACCCGAGGTACCACTGTAGTTTGTTCTACTACCTCATTTTGCTGAATGTGTGGATTCAGCCTTGGTTTTCTTCTGAGGTTGAGATTTAGGCATCCGGGTCCTTGTTGTGGAGGCTACAGTCACATTCTTCTGCTCAGCATCCAGATAGCAGCAGCACAGTCCAATCTCAGGCTCAGATCAATCAATCAAATCAAATTGATCACCCCATGTATATTCCTCCTTTCTAAAGAGACTACCCAAGGCAGCTAACAACCACAATAATAGTTTTGAAAAGGCAATAGCCAATAGCACCATTTTGTTTTTGGAAGTCGATAACAAATTAAAACAAATACCTCCTGAAAGTCAGTAATGAGGGTGACGCAAGCATCTCACGATGGCTATTTTCTACATCCACTGGCAGAGGCAGTTCGCCTCTGAAGGCCAGTTGCTGGGAATACCGCTTACCTTCCTGTAACATGAGGTTGCAGAAAAAGGGCCAGCCTGCCGCCATGGAAGTGTCAACATTTGGTCTTCCAGCTGGAGGGAGACGTAACAGCCCTCTCCCTCTGCTGGAAAAAGTTTGAATCAAGCCCGTCTGCCAGATTAACCAATGGCAGGCGGGCCTGGGGGGGTTGGGGTGAATCTGACTGGGCCCCCATGAGTACTTCATTCAGGTCCACTCCCTGGGGATAAAAGTGGGCTAGCCTCACGCATGGGCACCTGGTTGGCCACTGATGGACTAGATGGGCCATTGGCCTCGTCCAACAGATCCTTTTCATGTTCTCATAAGAGCATACCCCATTTTTTCACATGAGAGCATGCAATCTCGCCCAGGAAAATGAGCTTTCTTTGGGGCTGCAATCTCGCATAGGTCACGTGACTTGCAGGGGAGCATGGTCCTGGAAGACTCATGTCCCAGTTTTTCACTTCAACATGTTGGAGGGGATGTAAGAGGTGTTTGCACATTGGGACTGCATGCAGTTATTGCAGGAGGAATTGTGATGTGTTTGCTGCCTGCAACCCATGGCTTTTGCTTACACATGATAGTAAACAGCACATGGCTACACGTTATTGCACTATTCACAAGTCATTTTGCAAGGCCTGATTCTGTGGGCTGATTTAAACCCTACAAAATGGCTTATAAATAGTAAAGAGCAAGTTTGGGCAGATCTTTCTACAATCACAAGGGGATATTACTCTGCATAGATTTGAAGCAAGAACAGTGAGAAAACTTTCCAATCTCAAAGGGAATTATTTACTTTACATTATCAAAAGTGCTTACTCTGTGTGTTCATGAATGCATGTGGAGGCCTAAGAATACTTTTTTATGTTCGCAAAGCCATGCAACCAGCGTCATGAAAGTAAGTTGGGGGGGAACAGAGTCAGGAAAAGGCAATATGAATTATAAATACAAATAACCCCCTGTGTTTTCTTATTCAGTGGTGCAGAATCAATACAAATTATTTTCAAACCTGAACAGAGTGTGAAACAAGAGCTATCTTTCTCTCCATGCTTTCCAGCTTCAATATCATTATGTACGATAACTGAGTCTGTAAAAACCTATTAGATGAAGAGAGGGGAGAGATATGAATTTCAGGACCTGCCCTGCTTTCCTGTAGACAAATATGTCTGGGAACAAAATAGGTTGCATCCATATGTGCATGTGGTTGGTGGAAGACTGTGTGTTTAAAGTTAGTGTAGAAAGAAATACATCATCCCTGTGAAGGTACATTGGGTTGGTTGTTCTTCGTTTTTTAAGCAGTGCATTTTCCAAATCAGCCCCAAAGGCCAGGAGATTCAAAGTTAATAAATTCAGAGTTAGTGCGGTGTAGTAGGAAGAACTAGGAAAATCCAAGTTCCAATCACACTAAAGCAGCCTTCGCCAACCTGATGCCCTCCAGATATTTTGGACTCCATCTACCATCAATTGTGGTCATCACAGACCTAAACATCTAGAGGACACCACATTGGAGACTACTGCACTGAAGCATGGAGCTCATTAGGTGACCATGTGGAGTGATTTAAAATGGCCACAGTGTGAAGTCTGTAAGAACACAAGAGCCTGATGGATCAAAGCAAAGGCCTGCCCAGTCCAGAATCCTCCTTCCTGCAGTAGTCTATCAGATTCCTATAGGAAGCCCACAAGGTGTGAAAGCATCAGCCCTCGCCCACTGTTGTTTCCAAGCAACTGGTACTCAGAGGAGTCTTAGTAGCCTTATTTTCATAGCCACTTAATAGCCTTATCTTACCATGTGGTAGGGACGCAGGTGGCGCTGTGGGTTAAAGCCTCAGCGCCTAGGGCTTGCTGATCGAAAGGTCGGCGGTTCGAATCCCTGCGGCGGGGTGCGCTCCCGCTGCTCGGTCCCAGCGCCTGCCAACCTAGCAGTTCGAAAGCACCTCCGGGTGCAAGTAGATAAATAGGGACCGCTTACCAGCGGGAAGGTAAACGGCGTTTCCGTGTGCGGCTCTGGCTCGCCAGAGCAGCGATGTCACGCTGGCCACGTGACCCGGAAGTGTCTCCGCACAGCGCTGGCCCCTGGCCTCTTGAGTGAGATGGGCGCACAACCCCAGAGTCTGTCAAGACTGGCCCGTACGGGCAGGGGTACCTTTACCTTTACCTTACCATGTGGTAGTGACTTCCATAGCTTAACTATGGGAGCATAGTTCAGCTGGTAGAGCATGAGACTCCTAATCTCAGTGTCATGGGTTCAAGCCCCATGTTGGGCAAAGATTCTTGCATTGCAGTGGGCTGTACTAAATGATTCTCAGGGTCCCTTCCAACTCTATATGATTCTATGACAGGCATCCCCAAACTCGGCCCTCCAGATGTTTTGGGACTATAACTCCCACCATCCCTAACTAACAGGACTAGTGCTCAAGGATGATAGGAATTGTAGTCCCCAAACATCTGGAGGGCCAAGTTTGGGGGGTGCCTGTTCTATGACAATTATGTGCTATGTGAATGAGTCTTTTCCTTTGTCTGACCTGAATATCCCACAAGCTTCACTAGATGGCTCCAAGATTTCCCTCCCAAGAGAGGGAGGGAAAATATCTCTCTTCACTTTTCTCCACTCCACATAGTCAGATCATAAGCTATTCAACTGGGGTTTTGTCATGTTGATCATTTTTTTAAAAATGGGGAAGAGGAGTCGTAATCAAGTAGCTATAATAAAGATGGAAATCCTCACCAACTCCCCAAATGAGGTCTTCCCATATCGATTCATAAATATATTGGTGAAATCTGTTTTTCACGCTCTTATTCTTTGATTTCACAAAGACACCAATAATGTTGGCGGACTTTCTCTTTCCTTTTTCAAACAGGTACGAGCAGTGCAGAAGTAAAGGAGAATCGTAACATTGGCAACCTAGAAGATCATCCAATCACCTCTAACGATAGGTCAAGGGTGGGCGCTTCCAGTATCAAAAGGAAAAGGCCTCTAGAAGAGGGCAACAACGGACACTTCTGCAAACTCCAGCTCATATGGAAGAAAGTCTCGTGGTCAGTAACGCCAAAGAACGCCCTGGTTCAACTACATGAACTTAAGCCAGGTTTACAGTATAAAATGGTCTCCCAGACAGGCCCTGTCCATGCACCAGTATTTGCAGTTGCCGTGGAAGTAAATGGGCTGACATTTGAAGGCACTGGACCAACGAAAAAGAAGGCCAAAATGAGGGCTGCAGAACTTGCCCTCAAGTCTTTTGTTCAGTTCCCCAATGCATGTCAAGCTCACTTTGCCATGGGGAATTGTTTCAACCCTTCCACAGACTTTACGTCAGACCAGGCGGACTTTCCAGACACTCTGTTCAAGGAGTTTGAACCATCGACGCACAGTAAGGACTTCTCGGTCTACAACCCAGTTAATAATGAACTGCTTTCTACAGCCTACCGGCACGGGAGGTTGCTATACCACACCTTGGACTTAATGGGCCACACCAAACAAAACAAGCGCAAGATGGCGTCCGCCGCTGAGAGCGAAAAGAACCCAGTGGTGTTGCTCAATGAGTTGCGGTCAGGACTGAGGTACGTCTGCCTTTCGGAGACTGTGGAGAAGCAGCACATCAAGAGTTTTGTGATGGCTGTAAGAGTGGATGGGAGAACATTTGAAGGCTCGGGACGTAGCAAGAAGCTGGCTAAAGGTCAAGCAGCACAGGCTGCACTCCAGGCCCTCTTTAACATTCGGCTGCCCAGTCACATTCCCGGCAGGAGTAAATGTAATCATTTGCCACAGGTGAGAACTCTCAGGTAGCCACCGCCCAGCTGAAGGAGTTCTTTGAGATTAATGTGATTTGTTGTTCTAGCCCTATATGGTGACTTTATCAGAATGCTCTCCTCACCATGAAGTAAGTAAAACCCATCTTCTCACAGAAGCCGCACACAAAGACCTTTGCATATGCTTCCATTATTACCTCATTAAGAGCCATAATATGGCTTATTTTCTAAAGAGGCAGCAGAGAGTACAGAAATTTGAAGGACCGTCAATATTTCAAGCACAGATTGTAACACAATTGCATGTAATGAAGGCAGAGATCTGCTTCTTTTTCTTCTTCTTTTTTCGTTGTTGTCAGGGTGTAGTGTTTCTTAAGGGAATAACCAAAAGTAGCATTATGATATGGCGCCCTTGTTTCTTATTCTATCAAGTTGTGTTTAGAGATAAAGGGGACATCATTCTTAAAAATAACCCATGGTGCACAACATGCCTCTCCCCGCCACGATCTCATCCCCAGACAATTCTGCTTCTGGCAAAGCTTAAAGATCTTTGTGTGTGGTTGTCAAATGTCTGACTGAGAGAAAGGAAAATATCTCTACAGTGTCTTGCTGATTATATGTTTTATGTGGACCGACACATATAAAAAAAGCAAAAATATACAGCAGACGTTTATGACTGCTGAATCACAGATAACAAGCTGAACAGGCTTCTGTTCTCACATTTGGGAAATGCTGCTAGTTTCAAGGAGTCTCGTGTTTTCCAGATAGTAATGTGAAATATATATGTCTTGATTGGTTAGAAGGCTGTAGAAAGATTTAGTAGGCCTGAATGTCGTCGCCTCCCTTCTCTGTTCAATGTGACCCACAGTTCTCATTTCTGCCATGTCTTATTGTACTTTGGCCAGATTTTCCATACAAGTGGGATTTCCTTTGTTTTCCTTCACCTTTTGAAGAGAGCGGTTGGAGAAAGATAGGGCACTTGTATGTACTCTCCCTGACCTTCGTATGGGTTGTCTCTGAAGTCTTTCTCGTTTATTGCTGTTGGTTGTTCTTGCATATTTTCGGAACAGGATTGTAAGTTGGCACTTCAAGAGTTAAAAATGGGATTTGGAATCCATACCTTCACCCCCAAAAATCGTTTTCTTAGGAGAGAGCTATACAATCATATGTTTTGCTTGCTGCTGTGCATGATGAGATCAGTGTGCTGTGGAGAGGGGTTGTATGGTGAGCAGTTTTGCCTTGCAGATAGGAATGTAAAGAGGCAGCAATTTCCACCCCTTCATCTGTTCATCACAGTCAACACTGTTTCCGTTCTGCTACAATTCAGCTTCCACTAAAACTTGTTATTTGTCTTGCTGCCCATGATGGCAGAAACCATTGGTGGAAGGGAAACGTCAAAAACAATGCACAAAATTATGTAATTCTTTACATAAAATCTGTGGACTTAGAAAACCCCAAACAATAGCAAATACTGCTCATATTCACTTGTGTGGTTTCTGTTCCTGACCTCAGGTGAACTTGCAAATTTCTGTTCCCATTTGTGTTTACGGCAGAATTCTCTGACATCTCTAACTCCAGGTCAACTCTTCTTTGCCTGGTGTGCTGCTAATGTGTATTTTCTTTTATTTTTGCCTCACTCTCATGATGGTAAAGCAAATGGGCTGTCTTGAGAGTCCAGTCACCTTTGTACATTTGTTCTGCTTTTAAATATATTGAACAAACTGCGGACTCACACATGTGTGGGCTGTAGGCATGTCTGGTTTTGAACAAGGATGCTGGGTATTTTCTGTCCTGTTTCCCAGCACAGAGATCAAGGCTTATCAAATAACCATGTGGAGCTGAGTAGTCAAATAAAACAGTCCCCACACCTCAGTTTTTGAACTGGGGCTGGGGGAGAGTGAACAACGGCTAGGGCAAAGGCAGAAACATTCACATGAAGGGCTTTGGCTTAAGGCAATATGAGCAAAGTGCCGTCGGCAGACCTAAGACACATGCAAGCATTTTGAGATACAGCGAGGGCATACCTCAGTGGCTGTGCTTTTACACTGCTTAAGGTGAAGGTAAATAAGTTAGAGTGCACACAATCGGGACACAGGCCTAGACTGGGAATATTGTTTATGAATGAAACTTTCTTGTGGAGCTACTCTTGCTTCAGCAGGTGCAAAATGCTTGACTTTTGATGGGGGCAGATGACCACTAGCACATAACCCTGGTGCTTAAAAGCTTGCACTGGCTGCCCATAGATCACTGGGCCATGTTCAAGACTCTGGTATTAATTTACAAGGTTCTTATAGGACCTTGGGTCCAGGATAACCTAAGGACCACCTGGCCCCTTATATCCTGGCCCAATCACTGAGATCTGGAGGGGGGGAGCCTCTGTTAGTGTTTCCCCATGGCTCAGATGCATAGCTCATAACCTCTAAAAGCCAAACATTCAGTGCTGGTGGGCCCATGACTGTGGAACTCTCTCCCAAGCGTGATACCTGTTTACTTGAAGCATCTCCACCCCTGTCATTCGGACCAGACACTGAGGTCCACCTCCGAGGGCCTTCTGGCAGTTCCCTCACTGCGAAAAGTGAAGTTACAGGGAACCAGGCAGAGGGCCTTCTTGGTAGTGGTACCCGCTCTGTGGAACGCCCTCCCACCAGATGTCAAGGAAATAAACAACTACCTGACTTAAAGAAGACATCTGAAGGCAGCCCTGTTTAGGGAAGTTTTTAATGTCTGGTGCTTTGTTATGTTTTTATATGTATTGGGAGCCGCCCAGAGTGACTGGGGCAAGCCAGCCAGATGGGCGGTGTATAAATAGTAACATTTTCATTTATTAATTTATTTCATAAACTTGTACACTGCTTGGTTGTAAAGAATCAAATCGTTTTACAAAAGGGTAAACAATAAAATTTAGGGGGGAAATTACAGCCATACTTAAAAACCTGCCGAAACAGATTAAAATTACCTCAGCTTTCTAAGCATCTGGGTAGGCTAGTCTAAATAGGAATGTTTTCAGCAGGTGCTAAAAAGAGTCGAGTGAAGGCCCCTGTTTGATATCAATAGATAGGGAATTCCAAAGTGTAGGTGCTGCCGCCACACTTGTTTTATTGCTTCATTTTCTGTATAGTGTGTTGCTATATACAATGCATTCAGAAATGCTAATGATTAAGCAGTACATAAATGTCTTAGATAACAAATAAATAGACATGTAATAGGCTACCACAATACAAATACAGCAAATAGGTGTTCTGACATATTCAGCTGATGGACATACAAAAGAATACAAAAGAAAATTTGGGGGGTACTCCCTCCCCCAATGTAAATCACACACTACAGTTAAAAATACACTAAACCAGAATCACATCTCACCCGCTTACCTAAGATTTTTGGAACCTGGGTCATGTTTTCCTGGCTGCCAGAACAAATTTTGCTACTTGGATGGTAATGAATATGCCTTTGCCTGCAAGCACGGCATATATCTGGTCTAGGATGGGTCTGTTTGACAGAGACTGGAGGATACAAGTAAGATAATTGTGCCTAGGGTGCTCATATAAGGGGCAGCTTAACAGGCAATGGGAGACATCCTCCATCTCGCCGGACTCACAAATAACAGAGTCTTTGGCAAGCTGGAATGTCATTAAACCTCCCATCCAAGAAAGCAGAGGGCATATATTGGAGACGCAAGGCTGTAGATGGTTTTCTTCAAGAAGCAACAGTAAGGATTATAAAATAATTCTCCAGGCCAAATGTCATTCTGTATAATAGATACCGATAAGAATAAAACATTTGTGCAACTGAATACAAATCGCTTAAAATGGAGGTGAATTCTCTCCCTAAACATCTGCTTAGCTCTAGTAGAAGAAGAAAGTAAAGCTCCAGTGCTAATCCCATAAACGTGTAGGATACTTCTGACAATATTTACTCAAAACAATTGGGCTAAACTTTGCAGATGTACTTGAAAGCATTTTTTTTTTTTTTTTTGGCAGGCAGGAGTCATTCTTGAAAACAAGCTTCTGACAATAAGAGGCAAGTGTAACATGAGCGCAAGTTTCCATAAAGATTGGTCCAGTTTTTGCCCATAAAAGAGTCATAGCAAGAGCTGCCCAAGTGGCCATGGGATGCTCCCTCATAGCAGGAGCCACCTGGTACAAGTCTGGCTCATCCTCTTCCCTAAACTCAGTGCTGGCAGCACTGACAGGGGAAACAGGGACATTCCAGGATCAATTCAGAAGCCAGGGTGGTTTTTGTAATTCTGGGACTGTTCCTGGAAAACTGGGGCACTTGAAGTTGATGTAATTCTCATAAAGGAATTCTGCACCACTTCCAAAATACAGTGGTACCTCGGGTTAAGAACTTAATTCGTTCTGGAGGTCTGTTCTTATCCTGAAACTGTTCTTAACCTGAGGTACCACTTTAGCTAATGGGGCCTCCCGCTGCGGCCGTGCCGCCGCCACACGATTTCTCTTCTCATCCTGAAGCAAAGTTTTTAACCTGAGGTACTATTTCTGGGTTAGCGGAGTCTGTAACCTGAAGCGTCTGTAACCTGAAGTGTCTGTAACCCGGAGTACCACTGTAGATACACTGGTATACCCCCATGTCTCAGTGCCATACATACAACTTTCCTCAGAATTACCTTGGTTGTAGGCAGGGGCGGAGGAAGTGGGGTGTGGTAAGGGCGGGCCACCCCAGGTGTCACCACTGAGGGGAGGTGGCAAAATGCTGGGCAGCACTCACCGCAGGGCCTGCAGCACGCCCGAGCCACGCGTCTCTCCTGGGAGTGATGCAGTAACTTGGGCACCCGCAGGCACCACGCTGCCCCAAACGGTCCACCCACCACCTTCCCTTCAGCTGTAGGGTGGCTGAGTGGGAGGAGGCAGGCAGACTCCTTGGAGGCCCTGTGGAGCATCCTGCACCGGCTGGCCCCGCCCCTTTGCGCAGCGTAGGCGCCCAATCAGCTTGCTCCGCCACTGGTTGTAGGAGCAAAAGGGCACTCTCGCCTATAGTGGTTTCTAGCCACTGTCTCCAACAGCGCATGCAGAGCATAGTCATGATGGCTAGTAGCTATCAATAGTCTTCTCCTCAATGAATTTGCCTAATCCAGGAACCTCAGCTCACTGCTGCCACTGCAATCATCAGGAATGGCAAAACAACATTCAAAACAACTCCTTCTGGGGGTTTCACACATTCCTGGTAAATATTCCTGAGACTAAACAACTTGAGACAGAAGAGTGTAGCACTGCATATTTTAGGAGATGGGAAGAGAAAGGAGACTTTACATGTGTTCTGGGTGAGGCCACACATACACACTCACAATATGGGAATATCATGAAAAGGCCTTGAAACACAGTTCATCAGATCACCATTCATTCTATCCTGGCAGCAAAAATCGTGCAGAACCAATCGCTGATAAGTGCTAAAGTCAAAAATTGCTGTCCCTCCTCTCAGGTAAAAGAGACAAATATCATTAAAAATTAGTGGTTTTAATTAAAGCCTTTCATTCTCTCACAGCCTTACCCAATTTTGCAGCTCGTTAGCATGCATTTTAGCTATCTCACCAGCTTTAAAAGCCCATGCATCAGTGCTAGAGTGAGTGCTGGTTACTCAGTCCTTTTAAGCCTTAAGGAGACTGATTTCTTCATTTAATTTCTTCTATAGGATTGCCCTAAGTTATAGATTGGTGTATAGCAATTTTTAATTAAAACAAATATACAAGCTAGTTTTCATTACCCAGGGTATAAAATTAAGTCTAACAATCCCAGAGCTTTATAAACAAAACCATTGAAATCATTCTAAATGTGCTTCTGTCGTCAGTAATTAAACCTTATGCATTTCCTAAGAGTAAGGCTTAAAAGGCTGACACTGTAAAATAAGCCAGATTTTTCTTAAAGGCACAGACTTTTACAACCCAGCCTGCAATTTCTTGTGGATAAGAGAGTTCCAATGCATTTGTGAAGCTCCTCATCTAAAGTCACGCACCATTCATTTCAAGAGAGACAGCTGATCTGTGTGTGCATTGTTATAACAGGAGCTTCTTTAAAAAATCACTTGATCTAGCACTGGTTCACTGATATTCAAAGGTATAGTCAGCCTCCGATAGCCTTACCTTCCATGAATTTAACTTAACAGAAATGATCTGGCAAATGCTGGGAACTTAGTATTCCAGCAGGGGCCTCTGGGCCTGACATCATAGGCCAACTATGCCTCTGAATATCAGTTGTTGGATGTTAAAAGAGAGGAGAGGGCTGTTGCCCACAGGCTCTGCTTGTGGGTTTTCCCATAGACATCTGGTTGGCCTTTGAGATGCTGAACTAGATGGGCCTTAGTTTGCATAATAATACCCCTGCCAATGCCTAACCGCCCAAACCAAAGGTGTTGTGACCTCTTGCTACGAGGTAGGTGAAAAAACCAAGTGGCTTCCAAAATAATGCCAATTAGCCAAGTGGAAAAACTCCTACCAGGCCCCTTGCAGCAACCAACCAAAGTCCATAGCAAAGTCCAAATGAAAACCTAGAGGATGGGTGGGTGGGAAACTGCAGCTGACTGAAAGAAAGGGGAGAGCACGGGCTGCCCCGACCTTAAATGAACTCTACTAAGCCTGCCCCCGCCGCCAGCCAATTGGCTGGCGCGCTGAATGATGAATCCCGGGATTCCCAAGTCCCGCGGGGCTGTAGCCAGCCCCGCGAGGATGTAGGTGGGGCATGAGCCCGCAAACCCCCCCCCTCCTTATGTCGGGAGTGGCGTTATTCTTAATCCAACCACAATTAAGCACCATTTATTTTAATGTGAGATGTTTAGAATCCCCCTTTGAAAATTAATGGGACTCATGCATTTCTTACCCTGGCTGGATGATATGCATAGAAGTCACCACCAACTTCTGTTTTTTTGAAAAGGCAGGGAACATAGTTAGACAGATCAGCATTTTTTAAAAAAGCAGAATTGATTCCCTCCCTTTTAAAAAGTTTTTATTTGTTTGCCTGCCTGGGGCGGGCCACGTCTTCCGAAGAAGAGTTTTGTGTGACTTTAAAGCTTGCATCCATTGTTCCAAAGCACGGCTCAGCTCAAACAAGTCTTGCCTCACTTGAAGATAGCGAGTGCCATCTCACTTGAACATAGTGGGGCCCATTATGGCTCCTGCTAACTTTGACTTATTTCCTCATTTAGAGCAACCTCTCCTCTGCAGGGAGTTGATGGCAAGGATCTGTCCACCAATTGGGTAGTGAATTATTACTGCTCTGAGGCATTATTGTGAGAGGGGCTTGTTCGGAAACATTATTACATCTCGAGCCAAGGAGCAAGGCTATTTATTAGATGAAAGCTTGGAGTCTCAGTCCAGAGTCATCATCTCATAAAGATGTCTTTCAAAGCAGCCACTTTTACAACCATCAGAGACTCCTCGGGTCTTTTTTGTCCAGCTCTGCGAGAAGGTGAGAAGGGGCTGCGCTTCAGAATCCTGCCAGCCCTCATTAAAGCGGCTCTTCGGCTTGCACCCCCTCCCCCATATTTATAAAGGCTTCATTATGATCTACTTTACACCAGATAAGAGAGTGTGCCCTGTCCCCCCAGGCAGGGCCATGGGATATGAGTGTGCAGCCTGTATGAACGTCCATCTCTCTCTCTCTCTCTCTCTCTCTCTCTCTCTCTCTCTCTCTCTCTCGTTGGGTCCCGTGCAAAACTCCTCTGCCGGAGCTGGGCTGCTGCTGGCATCCGTTCCAAAATTGCATTCTTTATCTATTTATGGCTGGCATTCAGTGCACATCAAGGAAGCTTCAAATTTATTCTAACAGCTTTTCATTTCCAGAATGCAGAGCAGCAGGCAGATTTGAGCTACCACTGAGTTCTGACTCCCTCTTGTGGTGTTCCTGACGAACATGAACATGATGTTTTCATGTTCAGCTCGCTGGGAAAGACTGAAAGAGTAAGACACACACAAAAAATATCCCAACAATGGAGCACTCCAGAGTGTTCATGCAGCCGGTCAGGGAAATATTCTAGTGTCTCTTTGGTCCTGTGCAGCAGTCAATAAGAGACATTTTAACTACAGGACTACATCCAGTAATTCTGCAACACTTTCTCATGTTTCACATGCATGAGATGGGCTGAGTTTGCATGAGACTGACAGCGTCAAACTATCTATTGCTTTAAAAGTATGTTTGAATCTCATGCTTGAAATCCCCAAAAACTTTTCTTTCTTAACAAGCATCCGCATGACAACCAATCTATCCAGATCAGGTCTACAAGGCTTTAGCACAACCACAAAAGTCACTTGTTTCCTGCAAAACAGGAGCTTTGGTAAGAAATACCAGGTTCTGAAGTTGTTTATTTTCTGCAAAATAGGAGCTTGAATCAGGAACAAAGTTGGAGTTTGGTAAATATATTGCGGGGTGTGCAGAAAGAAATAGCAATACAGTACTGCTGTTTGAAAGGATGAAGAAAGCAAAAGGTATACTACTCATGGCAACAAAACTATTCTGAGTACAGGTTTCATGTGTTGCCAGTTTTGAGACACTAGCCTCAAATATTTTAGGGTGTGTGTGCAAAGAGACCTTGACCCGTAGGAATTGGCTCCTATGCTTGTGGCTCTCAAGGAACCCTGATATGCGGCTTAATCCTTCATGGGCCAAGATCCTGGAGACAAAGTACTTGGGGGAACAGGGCTGCCGAGATGGAGGCTTCAATCTTGTGCTCCTTTGTGACTTTCATTTGCACCCCCATCTCCTGACTTTAAACATTATTAGGCCAGATGTGCATTGAAAAGCAAGGGGCTGCTAATGACAAACATCATTTGAACTTCATAGCAGCAAGGCTTGGTGTAAAAAAAACCCACTTGTGCCACACATCTGACATAACATAATCAGCCATCATGAGAGTATGCTTGGGGCTTTTTAAACATTATCTTTTTTCTGTATGCAAAGATGTCTGCCGCCCTCACTGTAAGAGAGAAAGGGTTTTTTATATACATAAAAAGTGTGGGTTGCACTTACTGAGACGCAGGAAGCCAACAGAGTATTTATGGCATAGCTCAAACACTGTTGCTGTTCATTCGACACTTTATCCCTAACCGTTCTGAGGGAGCACAAAACCGTAACAAATAAATACACGATAGCAGAAATTGCGTAGCTAAACACTGATTATCTGCAAGTTACCTGTTGCCTGCAATCCTCTCTTTCCTATTCGTTGAACTGCTGTGATGTCACAGAACTCAGAGAGCAGCAAACACGCACACAGTCTCGCATCCAGGTCTTGATGAGGATCATACCTGCTTAGCTTCTAGGGACAAAATGTGGTTTCTCTGGGCATGTAGTTTCCTTTCTGTCAGTGTTGGGTTTTTTCCTGTAGCATTGGTGTCCTAGGTAGAGATCATTTCTCCTCCTAAGTAGCAGAATGGTAGATTTACAGAAGTTCCATAAATCAAAATCACAGTGTTCCTGTGTTGTCATAGAAACTCCAATCAGGAAAAAAAGAAGACGGGCTGATTTGGGGAATGTGTGCATTAATGATAATAACAGTCATGGGAAGGAGATGCCCCCTGTATTTACAGGGTAAAACCTCCGGCAACATACTTTACATGTAGCTGTGCTTTGATGGAAATTAACACAGAAAGATATAGATACTGCTATCATCATGTACTGTAGAGCAATGACGGGAGATAAATGAGTACCATTCCTCCAGCCTCCTTCCAAAAAGAAAAGCAGGGGAAAGCCTGACAGACCCAAGTGCATAAATTCACCTCTTTAAATTTTGCATTCATAAAAAAGAAAGTGGGAGAGCTCAGTAAAATGTCTGTCAGATTTACTAGGTGTCTTTGATGTTGCTGTTCTGAAATATTCTCTTCTGCAGACATGGAAGAGCAGGGGAAAGAATGTAAGTTTTTGTGCTCTGTTGTTTTTTTTAAGAATAAAAGACACAAGAACATTCTTGTTGATGCAGCTGCGGGTTGATAGTCCATGTACAGGCCAGAGCAAAATATTAAGTCCATCCGATCCCTTTCATATTTCAGAAAAGCTAGAAAACAAGGTAGGAGTTAAACCTTGAGTTCTGTAAACAGCACAGCAGCACCTTAGGGAGGATTGTTGTTGAAATAAAGTCAAAACGGAGCAGAAAATGAACATTGGGATGCTATGCTCACCTATCCAGGGTGACCTGTGTGAATACAAAGGATCAATTAAGTAAGCATGCAATAGCGACCGGTTCGCAAGATAAACACCAGTGGCACCAGACTGATCAGCGGGGAAGAGACGAAACGTCGCAGAGGCAAGCTGAAAAGAGGCTCCCTGTGTGCCTTTGACAGAAATTGATCCGAGTAAATTAAACACTTGTTCTGCAGTGCTTGAAGTTACTGGGGAGGGGGTGGGAATATAAGGCGTCACCGATATTGGAAGCTAGGCTCCTCTGTTGTTGTTTTAATCGGTTTCGGAAAAGGCGTGCAATAGTGAAGCTTGCAGACCTTAAGGCAAAGTTGGAAGTTTTTCTGGGGGATTTGAGATCCAGCCACTGGGTGGAATAGAAACAGCGCAGGAAGGATGGACAATTGGATAAAAAGGTAAAGGTAAAGGGACCCCTGACCATTAGGTCCAGTCGTGACCGACTCTGGGGTTGCGGTGCTCATCTCACTCTATTGGCCGAGGGAGGAGGCGTACAGCTTCCGGGTCATGTGGCCAGCATGACTAAGCCGCTTCTGGAGAACCAGAACAGCGCATGGAAACACCGTTTACCTTACCGCTGGAGTGGTACCTATTTATCTACTTGCACTTTGACGTGCTTTCGAACTGCTAGGTTGGCAGGAGCTGGGACCGAGCAACGGGAGCTCACCCCGTTGCGGGGATTTGAACCGCCGACCTTCTGATCAGCAAGTCCTAGGCTCTGTGGTTTAACCCACTGCGCCACCTGCGTCCCACAAGCCTCGTTGGTAGTATTACAGAAATCTGCTGCAGCTGTAATACTACCAACTAGGCTTAGATCAGTCTGTTTGTATCACTCGGATCTGTATCTCAGAGCTTCTATGTTAGATAGATGCGGATTACAGCCCCCGCTATACATCGAAATGAGTTCCACAACATTTGTGCTGATTACCTTAAGTTTTTATCTGTGTTCTTCAAGGTGCCAAATTGCTTGCTGTTTTACAGTTTCCTATCTGGCTTTGCACTCTGTTTACATGAGCCCCGTGTAGCTGCAAAAGTGGAATCAATAGGACAGAGATCTACAGCACCTGTATCGCAAAGGTTACTGCAGTTTGGAAAATAGCTGATGAAGGCTGGATGTAATGAGCTGGAACACCCTGAAAGTAATTCCTATCAGCGCTAAAGACAATCATATAACTTCCCCTGACATGGGTAATCCTCAATAGACTAAGGAAGTATATTTTTCTCCCCTCTGGAAGAGAGTTTTGCGGTTTGCCGAGAGAGTTGGCGTGAGATATGGGGAATAGCTTCCTAATAGCTCATGATTAATTTGTGGGGAAGGACTTCTATGAAGTCACAAAGGTCATCACTGGAAGTAATAACTACAGGGTATCTTGCTCACCATCTGCATATATACAGTTTGAACCTAACCATGCTTGCTTGGGTGCAAGTCCCAAATTCAGCAGGTCCCACCTGATTGCAGTGAAGAGTGGAAGACCTTGTTCATGAAGGTGCTCATCACTTAACTTCAAGTTATGGAGAGCTCAGCTGGTGGAGCATGAGATTCTTATTCTCAGGGCAAAAGAGTCCTGAATCACAGGGAATTGGGCTAGGTGAGCCTTGTGGTCCTTTCAGACTCTACGATTCTGTGTACATCAGAGTGTGTGCAGAGCTCTTTATAAAGGGCAGGGCCTTGGTCAACCCCTGGTATCTGTAGTCAGCTGGTAGGGCCCGCTGATGATGCCCACATGTCTCTCCACTTCTTTACAAAAATTGGCCTAATACTCCAAGCTCAAATGGGCAGCTGAGTCGTTTTCCCTGGAGCAGCACTGCATTAAAAGAGAAATTTAAAATGTGGCTGGACCCGACTCAGAGTGCTGTGACTGCTGCGGGTAGCGCTGTGGTCTAAACCACTGAGCCTCTTGGGCTTGCCAATAGGAAGGTTGGCAGTTCGAATCCCCATGACGAGGTGAGCTCCCATTGCTCTGTCCCAGCTCCTGCCAACCTAGCAGTTCGAAAGCATGCCAGTGCAAGTAGATAAATAGGTACCACTGCAGCAGGAAGGTAAACAGCATTTCCATGCACTCTGGTTTCTGTCATGGTGTTCCGTTGTGCCAGTAGCGGTTTAGTCATGCTGGCCACATGACCCGGAAAGCTGTCTGTGGACAAACACCGGCCTGAAAGCGAGATGAGCGCTGCAACCCCATCAATCGCTATTGACTGGACTTAACTGTCCTGGGGTCCTTTACCTTTACCTTACTGCTGCCTTCCACAGCTGCCACTAGATAAACCTCCCAGAGCCTACTGATGGAGGAGAGGGGAAGGGCCATAGCTTATGGTGAAGCACCTGCTGTGCATGCAGAAGGTCCCAGGTTCATATCCCTGGCATTTCCAGGTAGGGCTTGGAATGTTCACTTTCCTGAAACTCCACCGGCCCTGACCCCACAAGGCACCATGGCCAAGAGGGCTCATTTCTCCCTTGGCGCACTGGGCCCCAGCTCACCTTGCCCTCCAGGCGCTCGTGCATGCCTGCCCCAACTGCCTTTAGCTCATGCAATGCCCCTGGTGAGGATTACTGGGATAAGGGCTTTCAGAGAGCCCAAACTCTGGAATATGCTTCATCTTGTGTAGACAGGCCTTTTGGTATGTTGGCCTGCTTAAAGTTTCTTGCTCCTGGTTGGTGATTAAACAGTCATGGCTTCCCCAAAAGGAACTAGGAACATTGTAATTTTATCTTTCACTGCTGTTAGCCGCCGCTGACATGTAGTGGTGGGATAGAGAGGGAAAGTGGAATAGAGAAATGGAAATAATAGTTTTCTTTTTTGTGTGTGTTGGGGTTTTTTACAACTGTTGTAACCGTTGATTTGTTTTTCTTTTTGGTGATCTAATGTGAAAATTAATAAAAAGAATTAAAAAAAAAAGGAAAGGAAATAATGACTAAAATAAGGAAGAAATGATCCCACATACATCCCTCTGAGCTCCATGGAGGAAGGGCAGGTATTAATGTAATAAAAAGTGATCTCACATGCACACGTGGTAAAAAAGAAGGGAAAATAATAATTTGGGCTTACCTATATTTAAATTGGAAGTTTCTAACCACCAATCCCTTGTAATTCTCACCTGTTTTAATAATGTTCATATTAGTTCTGAAATAGCAGCAAGGAGCATTGTATTCTTGACAGGGAAATATGAATATGGTGACACAAATCATCGGCTTTCAAAGCGTTTCAGTACCATGTAGAGACTGCTGAAATACATATTCTGATACTCCTCCTATGAACTGTATTTCGCTTCCAATATAGTTTATTGCGCTACTTTGAGCGGGAGAATGGAGCATTCTGTCATATATTTTCCCCCCAGCCAAGTCTCTGGTGTCTGATTCCTTCTCCCCCTTTAAAGAATTGTTTTTATCATCTATCTTTTACTTTGTATCACAGCATTATCTTCCCCTGTTAGAGGTAGAAAATGAATGGACTTAAAGCATACAAGAGACTGACAGCAAATCATCCCTTTAGATGCTCCCTTCAGAATGTCAGCGATACCCTAGATGGAATAGTGACTAAATAACTCATGGTGAGAAACACTCTTTTCTGCAGACAGTTATTAAATTGGAGGCATTACGGGAAGGGGAATGTAAGGCTCATATTTGCCTCAGCGGTCATTTTTCTTTGGCTATGGATATCGGCCTTACTTCTGCCTCTGCTAAGAAGCAGCTATGAAGTGGGAAGAAGGCCAGGCCTTGACAAGAGGACAAGATCCACTGGGGATATTTCCTGGACAAGACAGTGAGAGCTACTGGGCCCACTCCATCCTCATTTGTCATACAAGCATAAAGGGGAAAATTGGCTCAATGAGCAAGAACAGAGGTGGCGGCCCTTCAGAGCTACCAGCCTCCCTCTTTGGTCGAACGCCAACATGACAAAGCAGACTTTGCATGAATCACCACAGCCTCATCACCCACCCCCATAAGGTCGCGATAATTTCCACTCATCTTGCCAGTTCAAGTGGGCTTTAATCTGGCTCCAGTTGCCAGCTCTGCCCCAAAGAACACACCCATTATATTTCAAGCTCTAGTATTATTTGCTGTGAGAATATAATCTATTGTACACAATGGTTTACATCGAGGCTCTGAAACCTGAAACCCTCGAGGTGTTTCTAGACTCTAGCTCCCAACAAGACCTAGCTAGCATGGATGATGTGAGTTCAAGGCCAGGTTTCCCAGCCTTGATATTAAGTAATATTTTTCTCTATCTAACAATGATTTTTGGGACGGTGGAAGCAGCATGTCTGACATCCAGCTACCTAAGAAAATAATAAAGCAGAAGCTGGGTACTTCTTTTCCATTTCTTTAGTGGTTTAACTATTGCTTGCCTTTAGAATCTGAAGTGATAACTCACATTTCAGATTGCTAGAGATATTTTTCCAATGTTCTGTTCTGTGCACTTAAGGAACTTGTCCATTAATTTAAATGGGTTTACACTGAGAGTGGGTGCATGCAGGGCCGGAGTTAGGTTTGATGAGGCCCTAAGCTACTGAAGGTAATGGGGCCCTTTATATGCGCAGCTGTCCTTTGTCAACAACAAATTGTCCCTGTTTTTTGTGTTGAATATATGCTATATGGTAATTTATGGACCTAATAGGTATCTAAAGCCATTTGCACATAACAAAATATGTAGTTTATCAAAGTAACTGATATAGAAATGAGCAAACCAGTGATATTTTAGGGAGCAGGCTAGCAGATGGGGCCCATTACTTATATCATAGGAACCTTGTTGTTGTTGTTTAGTCGTTTAGTCATGTCCGACTCTTCGTGACCCCATGGACCAGAGCACGCCAGGCACTCCTATCTTCCACTGCCTCCCGCAGTTTGGTCAGACTCATGTTTGTAGCTTCAAGAACGCTGTCCAACCATCTTGTCCTCTGTCGTCCCCTTCTTCTTGTGCCCTCAATCTTCCCCAACATCAGGGTCTTTTCCAGGGAGTCTTCTCTTCTCATGAGGTGGCCAAAGTATTGGCGCCTCAGCTTCACGATCTGTCCTTCCAGTGAGCACTCAGGGCTGATTTCCTTAAGAATGGATAGGTTTGATCTTCTTGCAGTCCACGGGACTCTCAAGAGTCTCCTCCAGCACCATAATTCAAAAGCATCAATTCTTCGGCGATCATAAGGAACCTACACAACACAAAATACTGTTGCTGTATGTAGGTTTTATTTTATTTGTTTTTTATCTTATATTTTAGAAATCATAGGAACCTACACAACACAAAACACTGTTGCTGTATGTAGGGTTTTTTTATTTTTTTTTTATCTTATATTTTAGAAATCCAGTTTTTTTCACTTTATTCTTTTTAGGAGCCCCAAGAGAGTGGGGCCCTAAGCTATAGCTTGTTTAGCTTATACGTAAATCCGGCACTAGGTGCATGTTTTTAGGGACTGCCACGATGAGTGCCCACACTTCAAATTTTACCCCAATGCCACTGGACAGAGTGATGGTTGCTTATCCTATTAGTCATCAGCGGATAGAATCCTGATCTATGGTGCAACTCATCAATGGAACCACCACACATTTGGAAGGGGTGTTTTAGAAAGAAAGAAAGAAAGAAAGAAAGAAAGAAAGAAAGAAAGAAAGAAAGAAAGAAAGAAAGAAACAGATGAGTGAACAGGAAAATAAATATAAGGAGAAAGATCTGAGGTTACCAAATTAACTGGTGGCAGGAAGCTCTGGATCTGAAAATGTTGAAGACAACTAGCTTATTATAAAGTTGAGCCGAAATGTCTCAGAAGACATTTTTCTAGGAAGATGTCGGGGGGGGGGGTGTCCTGGAATTTTTTCCCTCAGAACCAAAAAGCCTCCAGAAAAAAGGGGCTTTTACAGAATTTTCACCAAATATTCTTCACCATGTTTATCTTTTTGTGTTGCTGTCACTTCACACAGTGCCCCCCACTTTCCCCATACAGAAAGAGAAGCACCAGTTCCTGTAGCATTGCTGACCTGATTGCTTTTGCTGCCACACAGGAGAGGCAGCAAAAAAAATACCCAACAACCCTCAGGAAAAAATGAAGATGATAATGTTACTGCCATGCTAATGGTGAGCCTCCCCTCTGAGAAACTGTTGGAGAATTTTTGCTCCCCCTGAAGAAATTCAGCGAACTGCTCCCCTCAATTTCTCTGAACACTAATAGGATGGAGACTTTGTGGGGGGGATGTGCCCAGCTCTCGTTTATTCTTCCATTCAATTTGGTTTTCTTTTCATTAGGAGATATCAAGTTGCCACTGTCTTTTATAACAAGATATAAGCTGTACCAAGGTAGAAGTTTAGGTCCATAAGGCTGTGAAGATTCACTGTGCTATTAAAGGTAGTAAATAAAGAACAGCACTGGCAAAATTCATTCTGCAGCAAGCAAGAGGAGCAGAAAGGAACATAAAAGCTCTGCAAGAAGCAGCAAGCAAGTAAAATAAGAAACACTGTCCAGTTATCGATGGACACAACACTTTTATTGCCCTGCAGCCACACTCATGAAAAAATATTTCCTTATCTGCTCTTTTGCCCAGGAAGGGTGCAAATAGGCAGAATATTATGCTGTAGCCTTAAGAGAGAGAGATGTTTAAAATATATTGCACATCAAGAGTGCAGGAAGAGTTCAAAATGCTTCCTTCCATTAGCAGTGTTCTCAGCAGTCCATTTTCAGTTTTTACCCAAGCTGCCTTTTTATTTTATTTTTAAAAAAACTGTAATAGTAATAAGTGGTACAGTGGTACCTCGGGTTACAGACGCTTCAGGTTACAGACGCTTCAGGTTACAGACTCCACTAACCCAGAAATAGTACCTCGGGTTAAGAACTTTAGCTTCAGGATGAGAACGGAAATCGCGCAGTGGCGGCGGGAGGCCCCATTAGCTAAAGTGGTTCCTCAGGTTAAGAACAGTTTCAGGTTAAGAATGGACCTCCAGAATGAATTAAGTTCTTAACCCGAGGTACCACTGCAATAAAATGTTCTAATGTGGAGTAGAGGGAGCCAGCCAGCCACCCTGAGTTCCTGGATACTCCATTCCATTCCTACTCCCTAGTGCCTAGTGGTGTTCCAGCTCTCTACCTCCAGCCAAAAACGGACCCAAAACAGACCATCTGCATTGTGTCCACAGAATATGCTCAGTCATTACTGTTGGCGGTTTCCTCCCCTAGGATTTGAGGAGTACTTTTGAATACCTTAGCATTCATCTCAAGCTGATGCTGCCTCCCACTTACATGTGGATAGTGCCCTTTTTGGCCACGTAAGGATCCACAGACCTGGAAAGCCTGAGTTCCTCGTAAGTACACATGATACTGCTTAACATTTGTAGAGTGTTTTTGTTCAAAGCATTTCACTCGCAAGATCTAGTTGCAATCCTTACAACAACTGTGTACAGTAAATCTGTACTATTATCCTTTGTAGGAACTGAACTCCTTTTTCCTGACATTGCACCAGGTTTTTAGCTATCTTTTAGATTTTTTTTTAATTTCTATTTATTTTTATTTTGCTGCCAGAATTCACATTTGCATCGCCTTGGAACTGTTTCGCACAGAACAGATTCTGTAAATGGAAACCGCTCCATGCATATGAACTGTCACCTATACTCACATAGCCATGGGGTCAGGGGAGACTCATGCAGTTTCTACAATCATAGTGCCCCTTTCTCAGGCTGCTGCAATCACACGCAGCATGGCAGAGGTGTGTCCATGCTAGGGACGGAAGGATCTGTCCGTTCTCTCCATTTCTTATTTTTCAATCTTAAACTCCCTTCTCCACATTCTGCAGCAATTTGCAATTTTTTAAAAAATCCTCGTGAAAATCACCAGCAAATTTCTTCCAGTGAACACATTTTTGCAATTTGCAATTTTGCAAACAATTTCCCCAAATATA
Source organism: Podarcis cretensis (assembly GCF_951804945.1). Lineage (NCBI taxonomy): Eukaryota > Metazoa > Chordata > Lepidosauria > Squamata > Lacertidae > Podarcis > Podarcis cretensis. The sequence continues at coordinate 15,581,541 of NC_137181.1, read as the reverse complement.
GTGGTACCTCAGGTTACATACGCCTCAGGTTACATACGCTTCAGGTTACAAACTTAAGAACGGACCTCCAGAACGAATTAAGTACTTAACCCGAGGTACCACTGTACACTGCATTTTACACATTACTTTCACCAACATCTTCACTTTTATACACACTTTCCCCTGCTATATGCGGTTTTTCATCAACATTGGTTGGTCGGAGAAGCGCACTGCAAAATTCAGAGAAGTGTGGATTTTGAGGAGAGCTACATTTCTAATTTGCATATCATTCTGGAAAGTGTAGCTTTAAATGTTTACTGAAAAACGTTGTCTCCACCCCACCCACCCCTCATCCCCAGGCCATGCGCCATGTGAAGGCACCAGACCAGTTCACACATCTAACACCCCGACACAACCAGGTGCCATCACCACCATTGACCTGGCACCCTCCTAAGAGTGATGTAACTTCACCTTTCTCCACCTCATCAATTATCCCTATTATCTATCCTAAGTATCTGCTATAGTGCATTTCATACAGGAACAAAAAATGGCAGTGTGCTATAAAGAATATGTGGCTCTATGATATGCTCGGCACCACCCAGCTGTAAAAATATTTTCACTTTTAAGATGTAAGATGCAAATCATTTCTCCTTTTTTTAATGAATCCTGGCTGAAGCTGAAAATTAAAAGCTCTAAAGTAAAGTTCATTTATACTGTAAAATCCTTGGCATTAATTGCTCCTGAACATTTCTGTGTACTCAGAAATCCTGACATAAAAGTTTTAATTTCTATGCAAAGTAGATAGGATGATTGAGTTATAATTAAAATGGTAATTATACCCTTAATGCTCCATATTTGACTTTTGGGGGAGGAGGGGAATCGAATGCTACAGAGATGCTATTTAAAGATGGGGGGGGGGCTGAAAATGAATATAGTTGAGAAATTCTAAATCTTTTTACGATCCAGTTATTGATTCCTTGGATGCTTATGTAAGTCATCCAAAATTATTCCTCCATTTATTTTTATCAATGGCAACAATAAAAAGTAATTGTGATGTAAAAACCCTTCAAAGAATGAAGTATTTCCATAGTTTATACAGAGAGTTGTCAGCTCTTTAACTGCCTCTGCTCCTGTAAAGACACACAGTAAGTGAAGCCCTTCAGTGCACACAGATAAGTGATTGAGAAACATTTCACCTTCTTAATTTCTGGTAGTGCAGCTGCTGTTACAGGCATAGGAGCATGGACAGGAAAAAGTTGGCAACCAAGACGTTGAGCTGATTTGAGTGTTACTTTTAATTTTTGCACTTTCAGTTCCCACCATTCCTATTCTGCCTTTCTATGAAAATAGATTATAACAATGTTCAAGTCAATAAGCAATACTATTTTTTTAAAAAAGCAAGAAAAATAGAATTAAAAAAAAAGTAATCTACAACAGCACGATGCATGCTTTTCTAAGACTTGAGGAACAGACCTAGGTTTACCTCTAAGTAAGCATCCATAAGAACAAGAAATAAATACACGAAATGTTAGAGGGAGGGGAGTGAAAAAGGGTTACCAGAGTGCAAGCCACAGATTTCCCCTGTAGCAAGTGGTGGCATCCAAAAAAATAAAATCGGGGGCTGGGACAGAAGGAACAAAGTGTATTTCTAAGTGAGCAAGCCGTGTCCCACGTTAAGAACTCTGAAAGAAAAATAGCAGTCTGTGTTAATGGCAGGAATCCAGCAATAGAGGGTAAGTGGGGGGGGCAAGCTGCTTGTTTGGGGGGTGCCTACCTTACCTCCCCCCTTCCCACTCATGCCTATACCTTTCCATTTGTTGCTGATTGGAAGATTAGGCAGCCCAAGCATCTCCTGATCATTACCCCACTACCCACAGTACACGAAAGAGAGGCCCTACCATTAGATAAAGTGAGGATAAACTCAGGTGGCAGATGCTGTTGATCTTCCTCAGCTCAACTTCCCCACAGTGTATGCGTCATGCCTTCTCTTGGTCCCTCTAAACTAGCCTACTGCGTCTGGTCCAGGGAAGAATGCTGTCCTGTCATCAGTGTTGAAGTACAAGTTAGTTTTTGAGAATATGAAGGCTGGGGGAATTGGCAAGGCCCAGCCAACAGGGGAAAGGGGGATGTCGCTTAACCCTTCCCATGTCTGCCCATTCTCACCTCCAAATGCTCTGCTTTCCTCTCTGATGGACTAACTTGCAGTTCTGGAATTCAGCGATTTGGTAGCGGGGGATATAAAACTGCTGGGGAGTTCATTTGCAAAGTGCAATTGGCAGGTGGGAGAAGGGTTAAGCATCTCCACTTCCATCTGGTGCTGCATTCATCAGTTTTGAAGTTTCAAAAACAAGACTGTCAAAATTGTCACAGGCTGACATTCTGATCTCTTGGAGCACAGTGTTGTGCTCTTGAACTGCCTTTGTTAGCTTGGCAAGTGTCAGATTTGTGCTTTGCAGGCTGATGTTTCCTTTGATTCCTCATTGACTGTTTAGAGGTGTGATATATATATATATATATATATATATATATATATATATGGGAAATAATAATAACAAGGAGCACCTAAAGCAATACATCAAATGTCAGATGTGGCAGCCTTGTGGAACCATATCAATATAACATGATATATGGCTTGCTGGGAGGCTTTTGAAACATTGGCCATGCCAGAAATGACACCCGCTATGCTTTGCACTCACTCAGCCATGCTCTGTGCCCAGAGCTGCAGTAAATGAATGCAGGAGTCATCATTATGCATGCAGTGTGTGTGTGTGTTCGTAGCAGCCCAGCATGGAAAAGAAGAGGCTCCACTGAAATCACTGGGACATATGAGGAGGAGGAGGAGGAGATTTATTAAACCTCTATACTACCCTATACCTGCAGGTCTCAGGGTGGTTCACAAGATAAAAATACAACATAAACACAAAATACATAATCAAAATATAAACCGAAACAGTCAAACAATCCTCCAACACACACAAAAAGCATTTTAGTTTTTTTAAAAAAAGAATCAAAAAGCACAATTAAAAAGCAGTTTAAAAGAATGTAAACAGTACTCTCTGCTGGGCAGCAGATGTCCTTTTGTAGTTTGTCAGGCCCTACCCTAGGCCTGGTGAATAGAGGCAGGAGCAGGACCCTCAGACTCTCAGCAGGTGAGAGTTGTTGTTGTTGTTGTTGCAGTTGTTATGCACTGAGTTTGCCATGGCTACGAGCAAGTGTACCTGAAGGAGCATCTCCACCCCCATCGTTCTGCCCAGACACTGAGGTCCAGCACCGAGGGCCTTCTGACGCTTCCCTCACTGCGAGAAGCAAAGCTACAGGGAACTAGGCAGAGGGCCTTCTCAGTAGTGGCAGCCGCCCTGTGGAACACCCTTCCATCAGATGTCAAGAAAATAAGCAAGACATCTTGCTTAGAAATTAGAAGACATCTGAAGGCAGCCCTGTTCAGGGAAGTTTTTAATGTGTGACATTTGAATGTATTTTTGATCTTTGTTGGAAGCCGCCCAGAGTGGCTGGGGAAGCCCAGCCAGATGGGCGGGGTACAAATAAAGTATTATTATTATTATTATTATTATTATTATTATTATTTTGTTTTTGTTAGAGAGAGGCAGGCATTCAGAGTGTGGGGTGAGTGACGGGGTGAGCTCCCGTTGCTCAGTCCCTGCTCCTGCCAACCTAGCAGTTCGAAAGCACATCAAAGTGCAAGTAGATAAATAGGTACCACTCCGGCAGGAAGGTAAACAGCGTTTCGGTGCGCTGCTCTGGTTCGCCAGAAGCGGCTTAGTCATGCTGGCCACATGACCCAGAAGCTGTACGCCGGCTCCCTCAGCCAATTAAGCTAGATGAGCGCCGCAACCCCAGAGTCGGCCACGACTGGACCTAATGGTCAGGGGTCCCTTTACCTTTTTAAACAACTTTCAGCACCCTGAACAAAGAACAGCTCCTAGAATTTTGCGGGGGGAGCTATGAGCTGAAAGTGGTATCATAGTGCTTTAAAAATATGGTATGAATGTGACCTGTGTGAACGCCTACCCAACCATTGTTGACAGGCAGTGTGCCTTGTCCCCACCGTAATGACACATTTTACCCATAGGACAGGAAGGTGAAAGGGCACACCCAGAGATCTCACCAGAGTGAAGCTAAGCCTGTCATTTACCCCTGCCCTAGGACATGAGAAGGATGAGGCCTTAGGGTTCTGAAGTGGTAGAATTCTGAACTTCAGATTGTAGGTGGCAGAATTGCTTGTTTTAAAAAATGTCCCGCTAATATAGATAGGACCGACCCTATTGTCCTGACTATAATTTGTTTTAAACTGATTTCAATACTACATTTTTAGATTCCTTTAACCTGCCCTAAAACCTTATGGCGAAGGGCTGTTGTTGTTTTTTTGTTTTTTTTTTAAATGTGTTACTTATTTCCTACTTGCAGAGAGACACTTTTTGGCTAGGAGACCCTCCATATAAATGACATCTCCCACTAGTTGCTTGACTGGTCCAGCCCAGTCTGCAGTCACAGGAGTCTAACTGCATGTACAGCCAGCTTTTAGTCCCAAACGCCCCACCACCACCACGATTCTCAACTGGGCCCTAGATAGCAGCAGCACTTACTTTGCCTCACGGGCATTCAATTGGATTCGTTGAGAACTGAGCTATCCACAAACCCCCTCCCCTTAATCTGCATATTGCTCCATTGGCATCTTTGACGATGAGATGCATGAATAGCAAAAACATGGGCTTTTAAGAGAGTGGCAAAGAGATAAAACACTGAAAACCAGCTACCTCATGTTACTTTTGCTTCATGATACATTTTTTCAGGTTGTGTTCCGCAGCAACCCGGAAGTACCAGAAACGGTTACTTCCGGGTTTCGCCACTCGCACATGTGCAGAAGCGCCAGATCGCACCACGCACCTATGCAGATATGGCGCTTCAGGTTGCAGGCTTTTCATGTTGTGAACGGGCCTCCAGAACAGATCCAGTTCGCAACCAGAGGTACCACTGTATATGTATGAATGTGTGAATGTGTGTGTTTCTTTCCGTGTGTCTATGACAGAAGAGATTATATGCCTTTCTCCCAAAAGCATCCATTTAATCCATTTATTTTATGAGAAACCATTGCAATACTCTGGTGATCAGCAGCAGCAATAAACCTTAATGAATAGATGATGAAGATGCCATCAAAGCAAAAGGGAACAGTTGTTAAAATAAATAAAAGTCCATTTTTGTAGTGCCCTTTCTTTTTTTCAAATGCCTCACTTACGGCCTCTTGAGAAGCCTCTTGAGATCAGCAACTGAGGAACTGCAACTCATTTTACTCAGCCTTACAACTAATTAATTATTTTAATTCCTTCTGATCCCCCCAGTCACACCTTCTCTGCCGATCCTGAGTGGCAATGACAGGCGAGGCTGGAGATGATCTGCATGCAGTTGAAAAATACGGTGCACCACAGAACCCTACATTTAGGAGAAATATACATAGATATATATACTAATAGCCATATGGCAGCATGCAGAAATCCCACACTCTAGACCCCAGAAAATCTGTTCCAAGTAAGAGAATGAAATCCTGAAATGATCAGCATTCCGCATATAGGATTTGAAGTGGAACATGCCGGCCTCTGATTACAAATTTCACAAGGGAGCAGAAATCTCTCCAGTAATATCTCCGGTAGGGAATGCAGTGGTTGTCAAGAGGTAAGTTGCAAGACAGGAGCAACCACTGCAGATCCAACACCACAGATGGTGCTTTCATATGACCTTACCTCAAACAAACAATTGAAGCAGTTGGTGCTCTCTGCATATATATTTTTTTCAGTAAGCAAAACCCTTGAGATACCTTAATAATCCTTACAACAACTACCCTGGGGCTTGGCTTTTCCCATGAGCTCTGCAGCTAGGGGTCATCTCATTTGCTTCTTATCTATTCCCTCTTATCTTTCTTGACGCCTCTTCCAGATATACTCTTGCAGGCTCTGGTCCATAAGCTGGTATTGTTGCTAGGAAGCAAGGCACTAAAACTGAGAGAATGTGGGTGAGAGATAAAGCGAGGGATGCTTGCCAATAGTCATAAGGGTCATAGTGCTGAAGTCAGAGGGCCTGGTTTTCATGCAAAAGGTCTCTGATTCAATTGCCGGCATCTCCAGGGAGGGATGGGTGAAATCCTGGAGACCTAATGGACCAGTGGTGTCAGGTAGCTTCCTATGCCCACATATAGGCAGCTGGCTTCCAGCTTCCAGAACCCACCCTTTGCCTGCACACGTCATCAAATGACGTGAAACTCAGTGATGCAAAGGCATGTGTGATTTAGTCCTCTATATTTGGCTTTGGGAATTAATCATCAAAGCAGATTAGCTGGCGACTGTTAGGGTTGCCATATTACAAAAAGTAAAAACCAGGACGCCCCAAAAGTTGAGCTTTTTTTTAAGGAAAACCCACAACATTTAATGACTTGCCTAACATCCAGGACAAGGCAATGCCTTTCAAAATTCCTGCCAGATGTCAATTCTGCCTTTGAAATCCTGGACGTATTGCGGCCCTAGGGACTGTAGCAGTTTCTTTCTCTTGCAGCTTGTAGTGCAAACCCACTTCGTCAGGTGCAGGGACTGCAGGAACCATGTTTGCTCCTGTTATGTGGTGGGACATAGTCGTACCTGAAACTGGCCCTGGTGGGATGCGAGAAAGAGGCAGCAGCAATGTAGGTCAGATAATAATAATAATAATAATAATAATAATAATAATAATAATAATTTTATTTATATCCCGCCCTCCCCAGCCGAAGCCGGGCTCAGGGCGGCTAACAACAATAAAATAGTACAACATTCTAAAATGATTTCATTATAAAATTAATTCAACTCAAATTGATGGCAACCATTAGGCTAAAGTTCTGTGAAGATTGCCAAAGGAGGGAGTCAGGCTGTGCCCTGACCAAAGGCCTGGTGGAACAGCTCTGTCTTACAGGCCCTGCGGAAAGATGTCAAGTCCCGCAGGCCCCTAGTCTCTTGTGACAGAGTGTTCCACCAGATTGGAGCCACAGCCGAAAAAGCCCTGGCTCTGGTTGAGGCCAGCCTAACCTCTCTGTGGCCCGGGACCTTCAGGATGTTTTTGTTTGAAGACCGTAAGTTCCTCTGTGGGACATACCAGGAGAGGCGGTCCTGTAGGTACGAGGGTCCTAGGCCGTATAGGGCTTTAAAGGTTAAAACCAGCAGCTTAAACCTGATCCTGTACCCCACCGGGAGCCAGTGCAGCTGGTATAGCACCGGGTGAATGTGATCTCACAGCGAGGACCCCGTAAGATCTACAGGACTTGTGGCTCACCGAGTCAAATACATCTCATCAGCCATGTATGGCAACCCACCCAGGTCTTGACGACCCTCCTGTTCATGGGGACAGGCCATAGCTCAGTGGCAGCACATCTGCTTTGTGTGACGAAGGTCACAGGTTCAATCTCCAGGTGCAGCTTGGATTGTCCCCAGTCTGAAACCCTGGATAGTCTCTGCCAGTCAGTGCAGACAATACTGAGCTATATGGACCGATGTTCAAACTCAGTATAAGGGAGCCTTCACAATATATGACTAGTGGTGTCTGCTCCCTCAGCATCCTCTCTAGAGCTAGAAGCTGAGGGAAATGCCTCATCTGTTCAAAGTGTAAACTCATCCAGAGACTGCCATGGGAGAGACAGAACATGACAAGTCTTAGGAGGTGAAACGTGAATGGAAAGCACTGCTTTGAGATGCAGTTTCCATGATACACACAGGGAGGGGAGGGAAGGAAATGTAATGCAGTGAAAAAGTATGTTGATATTTCCTTAATGTGCACGTTATTGAAGAGTAAGATAAAGGAGTGTGGTGGAGTTTATTAAAACACCAAACTGTATTAAAATCACTGTGGACCTCCAAAAATGCAATGAGCATTTAAAGTTGTTGACTAGCACTGAAAAGCACTAAGAGGATAATTGAGAAGCCCGTTAGAAGGTAATTAGTCAACACAGAGGCACATGGGAAATGCATTCTGATAACTAGCAGTTCCCCCAAGAAGAAGAAGAAAAATTCAGATTAAATCTGTTTTGCTACTACAATAACAGCTTTCCTTGCTCAGATAACCGGCCAAACAATTTGGCAAAAACACATTTTGTTTGTTTGTTTACATTTGTTTACATTTAAATGCATATGCCACCTTTCTCCCAGAAACAACCCTCAGAGCAGCTGACAGCGACAACAAAAATGTCAAACCGATAAAAACAGGGAAGCAGCTTGCAAATGCATCAAACGCAGTTAAAAGCTAGAAAACCTAAACTATTAGCAGAGATGAAATGCAGCGCACTCAAAAAACCATAAAAGTCAAAGGAGAGACTTTGGGAGGTGGGTGACAATAAGAAAATTATAGAAATGAAACTGCAAAAGCAAGCCATAGGGAGAAGGGACGTTTTAAAAAGTCATACCTCTTCTCTCCTTGGGGCAAGGTGTCCCTTGAGAAGCTCCCTGGTGGCCACCTGGAAGGGAGGAGAGAAAGATGGTCCCCACTTTTTCCTGAGGTAATCTTGATGGTGGACCCTGACACACAGGCACACACACCTGGCGCTTTGAAAAGGAACACAAAACAGCCCAGCGCTGCAGGCCTCACCTGCAAAACACCCGCCTGATTAATTGCCTGACAGAGTCTAAGACGTGGCCTGTCACAATCTTACCAGACAGTAGTGAGCTGGTCAATAGCAGCAAGACATGAAGAGTTCAAAGGGGGCTTTTCTCAGGGGCTTCATCAGCCTTCTCGGCCTCCCCCCGCCACCGTACTTCCACAGGAAATTTCTCTAGACTTGTTGCCAACACTGCAGCCTAACAGCAATCGAGTGCACCAGGCCCTTAATATGAATTTTATTTATTCACTTAATTATGCTGAAAGTGCTAGATAGTTGTTATATGTGTTTTTATTTATACATTTCATTATGCCTAATGGAATGTATGCGGCGTTTTGCTGCCGCCACTGTTGTTACCAGATGTATCTCACAACAGCCATGTATACAGCAAGATAAGAAGAAGCCTCAACAGCAGGTCAGATTATTTGTAACTCAGAATTGTCTAGTTTGACTGGCAGCAGCTCTCTAGGGTCCCAAGCAAACATTATCTGCTCCCTATTACAGTGGTACCTCGGGTTACAGACGCTTCAGGTTACAGACTCCGCTAACCTAGAAATAGTACCTCGGGTTAAGAACTTTGCTTCAGAATGAGAACAGAAATCGTGCGGCGGGAGGCCCCATTAGCTAAAATGGTACCTCAGGTTAAGAACAGTTTCAGGTTAAGAACGGAACTCCAGAACAAAGTAAGTTCTTAACCCGAGGTACCACTGTATTTCAAGTGAAATGTTGGGGATTTGAACCTTCTGGGGACAAGCTGTGTGTTCTATCAGTGTTTTCGCCTAGCCCCTAAAGACATGTAATGATGGCACCAGGCAAGCCTCTCTGGGGAGAGCATTCCACAGATGGGGAGCCACCACAGAAACCTCTGAACATCTCGGGGAGGGGAGGACATAGAGAAGGGCCTCAGATGGCAAGCCCACAGGCAAACACCACCTACACACACACACTACTCTCTGCCGGTCTAAGTTCACAACACCTATGGCTTTTTCACCCTGGTATATGGTGGGGACAATAAAGTATATCAAATGCAGCTCAAACAGCTGAAATCACAATACCAAATCCCTCTTCTTTTCTGGCTGTCAAGTGTCACATTTTTCATGGCCATTTATTCTTGAGAAGAAAGGGGGAGAAAGCAGCTTGCTATATACCGGTACATTTTACTTGGTTGATACAGTCGTACCTTGGTTGTCAAACACCTTGGTACTCAGACGTTTTGGCTCACAAATGCCAAAAACCTGGAAATTAGTGTTCCTGTTTGCGGACGTTTTCTGGAAGCCGAACATCTGTTTCAGCTGTCAGCATTGTTTCTGGGGCCAATAAGCCAATCAGAAGCCGCGCCTTGGTTTGCGAACATTTTGGAAGTCGAACGGACTGTATTAACCCATAGGAAATGGTTCCTCGTGGAAATTTAACAGCATTTTTGTGTGATTCCCCCCCCCCCCATGTACGTATTTTTGCTATGCAATTTCTCGCACCGTAATGCATTTTTGCAAGTTATGTTCACCAATATATTTCTCTATATGCACACCTTACCCCCAGTTTGTGCATCTTTGTACGCATTACTTGGGCGACAAACTACGTTGCAAAATTCAGAGAAGTGCAAGTTTCGAAGGATGGATGTTTTGGTGCATGTCTTGTTCTAGAGAGTACAAATTAGGTGAAATCACCTTTACAGGCAAACTCAATCAAATTTCTCCCTAGTGCATGACCTCTTCTACACAACTCATAAAGATGCTTAAAGATGCTGGATCCCTGTCCTCTTTTGCCCCTGGCCACCCTAATAAAGAGAGAGGCCTCACCAAGGCCTCCACAGTCCCCGGGCCATCAATGGCTTTCAAAGGTCAACATCTCTCATTGGGTTACCTTTGTGTAGGATGTGGGTGATTTCTTACAGCATAGAGTACACATAAGCCCAAGAGGGAAGAGTACCTTTAAAGGGCTATTCTGGGGGAAATCAGTAAAAAGGTTAGCAGGTGAGTAACCCATCCCTACCATATCTTTCAGTGATGGTTTCCCCATCCCTGGGGGGAAAACCCCTATTCAGATGACATGTTTGTGGGCTGCCTTGCATTGAGCTGTCACCCATTATCACCTCTGAAATCTCCTTCAGATCCGTGGCCTGTACGTTCCTCCAGTTGACTGTCTGCAAAGAACAAAGTTTGCTTTGGGTTCTTGTTTCCTTGCTCTGTCTATTGCCTTTCTCTCTCTCTCTCTCTCTCTCTCTCCCCCCCCCCCCACATCCACCCCCAGCTGCCTTTTGTTGTGCATTTACAAGCCCTTGGAAGACAACACCCTGCTGACACTTTTAGAGAGGCATCAGCGAGTAGAAGTCTGTTGTACAGGCTGCAAAGCCATCTGGACTATGCTGTTGAAAAGGTTGGACATGGTTTTAGGCAAGATTTTATCACATTGGAAGCGATGGGTGGGGAGGGGGAAGTGAAGAGAGAAATCTCCAAGCAGTACATCTTCCAAGGTTGATGTCAGGGTTTTTTTGGTGGGTTCTGTTTTGTTTTGTTTTTTTGTTCAGTTGCAAAGCTAAATATATTGACAAACAGTTGAAAGACAGTAAGAAAGGAGATCTAAATCTCCAGAGGACGGTTTGTCAAAGGTAGTGGAGTATAAACAAAAATAAAGAAGTCTGGGCTTTTATCAGAAGCTTGCCAGGCTTCGATTTGTGTTGAGGGTTTGTCTTCAGTCCCAGAATCCTCTTAGGACATGGGTGAGAAAGCTCACCTGGAAAGCAAAAAAGTTGCTTCGCAAAAGATAATCAATAATCAGAAAGTGCTAATAAACAGACGGTTATGTGGAGCTGAGCTGATTTAGTGCCATTTATATCAGAGAAGGGAAAGTCTGGGAACTACAGTTCTGCCCCCTTCAAAACTACACTTCCCATAATTCTTTGGGGTAGGCCTGTGTAAAGTGGCATAATACAGCCTTCAGTGTTTAGTGCAGATGGACCCTCTGAATGTTATGGAGCTTAAACAAATGTGTGCTTTTTAAGCAACAAAAAAAGTGGGAGTGGGGTTGTGGTTTTGTAGTATGAAGAAAATGAAGAGCAAGTCAGTGTGACAGAAGTAATTCCTCACCGTGGAGTACTTTGGGCCAAATGGGATACAGCAAGTTAGTGGATGTACCGTATTTTTCGCTCTATAACACGCACCCGACCATAACACGCACGTAGTTTTTAGAGGAGGAAAATCCGTAGGCATGCCACCCGTAGGCATTCCCTCCATAACACGCACAGACATTTCCCCTTACTTTTTAGGAGGAAAAAAGTGAGTGTTATGGTGCAAAAAATACGGTAATTCATTTGAGTGCCCTTTGGGTTACATTCATCTTGGCAAGTGAGCTATGATCCCAAAATTGCCTTAAAAACACATTCTGAAGACACAAGTGATATATGAAAAGAGCCAGATGTTAAAACACTGCTTGCTTTTTATCTGAAGAGACAGAGGCTTTTTATTATTATTAAAAGAAATTAAAAAACCATATAGAAAATAAAAAACACTGCGTATACTGACACACTTGAACATTCTGAATTCTCACTAAGGATTATAGCAAGGGCCATGCATAGAAAAACAGAATACAACCCCACTGCCCAAATGAGGAATTTACAGCTTCCTGAGAATATTGGTTTTCATTATCATGAAAGAAAACTTTATAGTCCTTATAGCTGAGGAAAGAAGATTTGATTTTTGTTAGTAATACCTGGTAGAAATAAAATAAGTTGTGGGGGCTAACAAGGATTTCGAGAAACCAAAGAATCATGTTTCAGTGTCATGTACACCTTTATTCTGGAAACATAATGAATGATTAAAATCAGGCTAAAACAGGGCTTTTTTTTAAAGCCAGAACTCAGTTCTGGCACCTCTCAGGTGAGTGCCATTGTAAGAGAACAAGGGAGGCTTTTTTTTTCTTTAAAAAATAAAAGCACTGAGTAAATATATATAAATTTGCTATGTTTTCATATGTATAGAATTGTGCAGGGAGATTATAACCATGTCTATAGCCAAAGTCAGCAAAGCATATGTTCAGAACACACTGGTCAGCCACTCTATTGAATAACTGGTTGGTTGTGGATGAGCCACACTCTTGAAGCCTCTACCCTCCCACCTGTAGAATGGGAACAATAGTTTTGAAGCATTTTTAACACCTTCCATTGCACTTCCCCCCAATGCATGACACAGAAGACACAATGTTGTGAAATAGCAGAAACACCTTAGTAGTGATAACCCTAAGCCCACAAGTGTTTTGTGTTCATACTGGTGTTTGCGGGAAAATTCTGGGTCCAGATTTGCTTAGGAAAGGTATCCAAGTGACTTTGGACCTCGGCCTGTCACTGGTATTGTGACAGGAAGGCGCTACTACTGTACTTATTCATTGTGAGGAAGCCATTCATTTGGATGCAAGTGGTGAGATGGAGAAATAAAGAAACTGAGATGTTTCTCAGACCAGACGAAGCATTGATTTTTATTACCGAGATCGGGCTTGTAATATGAATTGAAAATCTAATTTTATATATATTTTTATAGCGCATAAAAGGCTTTTCCAAGAGTTAGCCATTCCCAGGTGCCGGTGGCTTTATAGAGCTTTTATCTAGTTAAAGAAAACCCAGCCGTGCTAATTTAATCTCTGTAGTAGTACAACAGCTTGGCACCTGAGGCCTGTCCTAACGCAGCCGTAACGCTGCAAATTGAAGAAGAAGAAAAGGCCTCCATTGTTTTGTTTTGAATTATTCAGTACTCGCAGCCAGCCTTGTGTTTTTTCCCCCTGTAGGGATAAGCTTTTGGGTTAAGGATCAGTAAAATGAAGGAGGGAAGAGGCAGGGACTCGCTGGCGGGTCCAGGATCATCTTCGGGGCGTGATTCTGCAAAATGGGCATTTACATTCTTCATTACCTAAGCAACCACGTGCAAAACTGGAGTCAGAATTGGCAAAAAGAAAAGAGGAGAGAAATCAGCAACCTATCCCAATGATCCACGATTCCTTGAGGGAACAACTGCTATTTCAGTCGAAATGCTTGTTTGCTCTCGATTCATTGAAATGGGGCTTGTTTGTTTGCATCTTTTTAAAACCGAGAAGACAGTACAAACAGCAATGAATCAACCTCAAATGGAAGGGCTCGTCTGTTAACATCCTCACATTAACACATTAATGTGAAGTTAAAGTTTCTAATTAAACCCAGGCACAACATAAAGGCAAGGAAACAAAGTGTGAGTCTTTAGAAAAGCTGGGGCGTTTGGGGTGTGTTTTCTTCCTCATCATCATCAGCCCCTTTGTGCTGACTTATTTCCTTTATTCAATTAAAAGTGCTTGTCCCAAGCGGCAGTGGTGGCTGCAAGGGAGCCTCTAGGGAGCAAGATGGCTGCCCATTGCCTCTCCATGGCTGACGTTGCCGGCCTCCTCTCTTGGGCTCCTTGTAGCAGTTGCTGGAGAGCAGGTGAAGAGGCAGAGAGACTGCGGCCGCTGAGGGACAGACAGAGCTGTCCTTGAAAGAGAAAGTGGAGCGGAGTCTTGGTTTAAGAAAAAAAGACTTTGCGCACCTACATCTAATCTCGTCCCTTTCCAAGATGTATTTATTGGTGCATGTTTTTCTTCTTGTAAATCTACTAAAGAATAAAGGTAAAGGGACCCCTGACCTTTAGGTCCAGTCGTGGCCGACTCTGGGGTTGCGGCGCTCATCTCGATTTATTAGCCAAGGGAGCCGGCGTACAGCTTCTGGGTCATGTGGCCAGCATGACTAAGCCGCTTAGGGCGAACCAGCGCAGCGCACGGAAACGCTGTTTACCTTCCCCCCGGAGCGGTACCTATTTATCTACTTGCACTTCGTGCTTTCAAACTCCTAGGTTGGCAGGAGCAGGGACCGAACAACGGGAGCTCACCCTGTCACGGGGATTCGAAACGCCAACCTTCTGATCAGCAAGTCCTAGGCTCTGTGGTTTAACCCACAGCACCACCCGCGTCCTTAAAGAATAGAACACAATAAAATAAAATCGGGATTAAAGGGTTTTCTCAGGACAGTGGAGGGTGTGCGTGCTGTGTCCCGTTGGTGTGTTGGTAGTGGAAATGGTCTGCAGCAGGCATCCCCAAACTCAGCCCTCCAGATGTTTTGGGACTACAGTTCCCATCAACCCTGACCACTGGTCCTGTTAGCTAGGGATGATGGGAGTTGTAGTCCCAAAACATCTGGAGGGCCGACTTTGGGGATGCCTGGTCTGCAGGGACATAAATGGGAATTTGAGGAGGATCAATTGGGCGGAGTGAGAAATGTCCCTATTTTCACCTGAGGAATGTTGGAAGGTGTGTCATCTGCTACTCACTTGTTGGCACTGTTTGAGTAGGTCAAGCTGCAGGGCCCTAGATTTTGGCTTCAAAGTCCAGCCTTAACAGGGCCACCGAAACAACACAGCATAGAAGAATGGGAGCAAGAACTTCAGTCCACACTAGAAGCTGTAAAAGTGGACTAAAAGGGTCTTAAGAGAGAGGAGGCTGACTGAGTATCTCTATAAAGAGAATCCCATAACTTTCCAGGCAATCCTATACATGTCTGCTTAGAATGACCTGCTATACATTTCTAAACTCGTAGGTAAGTAGGCATAGCAGGGTTGTGGGCCCTGTGGCCCTCCAGATGTTGTTGGACTCCAAATCCCATCAGCCCCAGCCAACATGGCCAATGGTCAATGCTGGTGGGAGCTGTAGTCTAGCAAAAAGAAAAAAATCTGAAGGGCCACAGGTTCCACACATGACTGCAACCTTAGTGAACCAAACCAAGATATGCACAGTCTCTGCCGTCCTTTGGTAATTTACTCTTTAAAGACCAGGACTTTAAATGGGCACATCTGAAATTGCTCCTAGTTACTCTTTCCTGAAGTATTCTGTCATTGTTGTGTGCACTCTTTAGCCTATAAAAGCAGAAAAGCTAGCAATGGGGTTTTCCCCCCCCTACTGAAGTACAGCACATGTCTACCATCCAGTAACTCTTTTTCTGAACTCCAAAGCTACATTATTCATCTCACTGCCCACTGTGGCTAATTACGTATCTTGCGTTGTCGTTATGGTGTTCTACCAGCATTCATTTCGGTGCAAAATAAACACAATGCAAATGGGGAGAATTGTATTTCTTGGACTGATTTCCATTCTGTTTGCACACCTGTAAACAGGCGAACCGTGGCAATTTCAGCTCCAATTTCTGTTTTCGTTGGAATTCTCCAACATCTGTAATCCTCGTGAGGATTTTAGCAACTAGTAACATCCAGTGTATTCCGTTTAAAGGGAGGGATTGAACAATTGTGTTTAGATCTTGTTGGGATTTTTCAAAATTAAGTAGAACAACAGCACTGCCTGGTAGCACTTAAAAACATTCAGAGCAGTGCATTTTAACGCATGCTGGTACTACAGATTGCTATTCAAGTAACATGAACACGTTCTGAATGATGCACGGACTGCTTTAAATAGCTTTTCCTCCTTCTAAAGATCTCGGAGGCAAAAATAGCAACAGTTTGGAAGGCAGATAAAGAGACCTTAATGGCCCCTGCTCTGAGGGTGGATTCACAGCCTGGGTACAAAAAGCATTAAAATAACGAGAGTGGATGAGTTGTGTGCATCATCTTCTGGGGTGAAGTCTGAAGAGGGAAGACATACGTCTCCACTGTAAGAAGATGTGTTGACACCTGATATGCAGCCAACTTGTGTGTCCCTCCATGAGGGACGTCTATGACCCTCTCCTCTTTATAGGTAACCATGGAAATGTCGACCGAGGAAGTCTGACTCACTTTCGCTTCCAGTTTTGGGGCTTACATAACACTCAACTATGTGCTCACTGAGAGAACCAAGAACAGCCAAAAAAAATCTTTTCCTGAGGTGAACATTAGGTGGACTTAATGTCCCACTTTACTTCAGTGGGAGGAAAATGCTTGACCTGTTTTGCATGTTATTTGTGTGCTTAATTCTCCAGTAAACAACATGAGGGTTTTGGGTTTTTTAAATCTCTGAGAGTAAATAATACAGATGATTGTTTACCACAGTTGTGCAGAATTTATTTTAGTCTGAGGCCCACATTCCCTCATGGGCAAACTGGAAGGGGCCACATGCCAGAGGGGAGCAGGGCCAGAACCAAAATGTGTGGTGTGTATGCAACTGGGGTTGGAAGAACAAAGGCAGAGGAAGGGGTTTTTTCTGCTTTGTAAGCCGTGGAGAAAGAGAGGTGGAAGAGGACAGAACAAAGCTGAAAGAGAGCTCCAGGGTATGGTTATTGTATTGGTAAGAAGGAGAAGGAAGAGAAAGACCATCCTCAGTCCTGCCCTATGATGAGTTGGGGCAGTGAACCTAATAGGAGGCCCAGAATACTCTGTGGGTGAAGAATGTCCCACAGGCTATGCATCAAAAGGGAGAGAGAAATAATTCAGCACAGGGTTCCTGTTTTCCCATTGACAAGAGTCTGCATGAGGATCACACTAAGCTCGTTGCTGTTTAGTCGTTTAGTCGTGTCCGACTCTTCATGATCCCATGGACCAGAGCATGCCAGGCACTCCTGTCTTCCACTGCCTCCCGCAGTTTGGTCAGACTCATGTTTGTAGCTTGGAGAACACTGTCCAACCATCTTGTCCTCTGTCGTCCACTTCTCCTTGTGCCCTCCATCTTTCCCAACATCAGGATCTTTTCCAGGGAGTTTTCTCTTCTCATGAGGTGGCCAAAGTACTGGAGCCTCAGCTTCAGGATCTGTCCTTCCAGTGAGCACTCAGGGCTGATTTCCTTCAGAATGGAGAGGTTTGATCTTCTTGCAGACCATGGGACTCTCAAGAGTCTCCTCCAACACCATAATTCCAAAGCATCAATTCTTCGGCGATCAGCCTTCTTTATGGTCCAGCTCTCACTTCCATACATCACTACTGGGAAAACCATAGCTTTAACTATACGGACCTTTGTTGGCAAGGTGATGTCTCTGCTTTTTATGGCCCAGAGATCCAGGAAATCTTAAAGCATGATTAACTCATGGTCTGCATTGAACTTCTGAAGTATATATATTAAAAAAAATACCCCACAGATTTTTCTTTCTTGGTTCATGCAAAGAGGGAAGCTTTTATTTTATTTTGGGCATGGAGGCGTAAATCCCTCATTACCAATGAAAGATATTCATATAATTTTACTCTGCTCAACATTTGCCTCCAAATGTCAACAATTTACTGAAAAATGAACTGCTGGGGGTGGCGATAACCAATGGTGCTCTTGATGGTGCCTGTTTGGTGAAAGATTTCATCCCACCCATATGCAAATCTAACCTTTCTAATATTTGAGCCCAATAAGCCCAAAGACGGGGTTTCAGTAGAAAAATGTTTACTAAAGACTTTCTTCCTTTACAATCTATTGATTTTAATATCCTTACCATTCCTGTTGAATGTCAATATCCCCCTGCAGACTGCCACTACAAGCCTGAATCCATTTCATTTATTTATACCATTTGAGGAAAAAAGTGCTGAGAAATGAATAAAAAGTTCTTTCTTGCTGGTGTCCTAGCACTGAGAGTCGCAACTTGATCATTTGTTTCCTGCATGAATAACTGGGGGTGTTTTAATATGTCCAGGACACGGGTGGCGCTGTGGGTTAAACCACAGAGCCTAGGACTTGCTGATCAGAAGGTCGGCAGTTTGAATCCCCGTGACGGGGTGAGCTCCCTTTGCTCGGTCCCTGCTCCTGCTAAACTAGCAGTTCGAAAGCACATCAAAGTGCAAGTAGATAAATAGGTACCGCTCCGGCGGGAAGGTAAACGGCGTTTCCGTGTGCTGCTCTGATTCGCCAGAAGCGGCTTAGTCATGCTGGCCACATGACCCGGAAGCTGTATGCCAGCTCCCTCAGCCAGTAAAGTGAGATGAGCGCCGCAACCCCAGAGTCATCTGCGACTGGACCTAATGGTCAGGGGTCCCTTTACCTTTTTTTTAATATGTCCATCAAGGACAAGAATGTCAGAAGAGCCCCACTGGATCAGACTGAAGGTCCAACAGACTCAAAAGAAAGGGGCCAAGCCCTGTGGCTGTGCATGCAGAGGTTCCAGGTTCAAACTCTGGCATCTCTAGGCAAAGCTTTGAATTACCTTTGTTGAGTCGCTGAGTTATTAGACAACTGTGAACTAGATCAGTGGAAGCCCACATGGTGCCTTACCCCCCATTTTATTGTTAGTAGATGTTCAGGCATTATTTTGACTGAATTGGCTTGTTTCCCACACATTAATTCCCTGATCAAACACAGCATCATGACGCAACAAAGCTTGAAGGATCTGTGAAGTCTCAAGGCCAGGTCTAGCTGTCAGGGACCCTCAAACAACTTGGCCTAGGAAGTGGGAAAACTCTTCTATCACTTGGTTTTCCTCATAAGCTAGCTATGAGCAAGCATGACAGAAGTTCTAGTGAAGGACTGAAGTACCTCAGAATATGCAGGAGTGGTTCCATTATCCATGAAGCCGCAACCACCTATGTGCTTCTCCATGTTTCTATCTTCCTTCTTTCACAAGCTAACATACTTCCATAAAAATGGAATCAAAGGCCCAGGATGCCACACACCCCCATCATACCACTTCAAACACCTGCAAAACCTTTCTGAAACGAGTATGCACAACTTGAGCAAAAACATCTCTTACTACACAATCTTCTGTGGCCTAAGTTATGTTGTTATAGCGGTTGGAGTTCTCTGGGGCTCACAATTCGACCTTAAAACACAACAAGGGGATTATCCCCTCCCCGGGAAAACTGATATTTGGTTTTAAATCAGAACAAACATAAGTCAGGTTTTCAGCAAATTGCTGTTTTGTTCCGATTTAAAGCTAAATATTGGGTTTTTCCTGGGAAAGGAATGGGGCAAAGGGGAAATCTATTAGACCCTGTACTTTCTAGGCACCGGATAAAAGGATGAGCCCGAGGTCCTTCTTTTCCCCAGTTTCAGTCAAAGCTGGTTTGGGGGGGAAAGCATCGAAATTATTTCCTAAGAAACAGTAGGATAGATACAGGGTAGATACGAATTGTGATGAACGCTGTGTGTCTACCATTTTTCAAATCAGTGGTGGGAGCGCTCTGGGTCAATGGAAGCATGTGCAAAGCCTGGCAAGACTGCTACATTTTCTGCTTCATGATGTTTTTCTTTCTCTTTAATAACCACTTGACTTATTTCTGCTAACTTCTCATGTAATGAATTTAGTGTTCTTCAAAGTCCCTGGTCAGTCTTTTGAGTTCAGCAAAAGCCAAGTCCTTTTATTGTTTCTCTCTACCTCGAGCCAATTTGCTGTTTTGCCTCGACTTGGGTCTCTTGTGCTTGCTTTAGGATTTGCTGCCAAATGAGGCAAAGGAAACGGTGGCTAGTGAGATTTCTAAAGCCAATGTTAAAAATTTCATTTGTTCTCTCTTAACATTTTAGGAGCAGTTCTTCTAGGAGGCCTATGTGCCTCCAAGCTAATTAACTCCTAATGAGTGTGAACCACCCAGGGATGTTTACATGAAGGGCACTACAGAAACAAAGATGGACCAGATTGTAGAGCTGGGAGAGATTAGCATTATGGTTTGATCCTTTTTATTAAAAAAAAAAGTTATTGAAACATTCTTCTTTTCAATACTCTCTAACTGAAGATGATAAAAATCAGCAATCCATACTGATTTTTGTTGAACTGAATCATTCCCATCTCCAGACTATTAGAAATGGCAACTACTATTTCCCTCAGGGAATGGGTTTCTAAGTTAACTGCCTCATTATGGTGCTGGGAAATTTCCTATCAGGTCAGGAACTTTGGTTGCCACACTGGCTCACATGCTTAAGCCATGCAGAGATATTTGCTCTGGAATGTCCTTTCTCTAACACACTTGCTTTTTGTTTATGGTGTGTGGTGGTTTATATAGCTTAAGATGATCTGCACCTGGCCTGGTGGTTGTACAGTCTTGATCAGATGTTTCCTAGTGGCTGAGAGGGTGAGGCCCTGCTTGAAATCTTGCCTGAACTGTGCCTGCATTACCTTAGGTAAGCTGCTGGCCTGGTTTGAATGTAACACCACATCATAGGGTAGTGTTGCATGAAAAAGCCTGCTCAAGTTTTGGAGTCTTCCCACTCCTCTAAACTTCCTGCATGGCTGCAAGGAGGAAAGTGGACGCATCCACTTCCTGTTTTTAACTATCCATAGTTTACATCCAGACATGAGGAACTGTGGTTAGAACAAGCCAGGATCTGACACCACAGTTTGATCATGGCTTGTTTCAATAAGCCATCATCTATAAGACTACAGGGCTTCCTCTTCAAACATAACACTAAGCTACATATACTTAGTTAAAAATAAGAAGTGTGTGTTTCCAATTCTTTCCTTTTGGCTCAGCTGATGAGAGGGTTGCATGAAGCACGGCTTGGGCAGGTTCCTTTACATAATGATGGTTTAGCACAGGCATAGGCAAACTCAGCCCTCCAGATGTTTTGGGACTACAATTCCCATCACCCCTGACCATTGGTCCTGTTAGCTAGGGATCATGGGAGTTGTAGTCCCAAAACATCTGGAGGGCTGAGTTTGCCTATGCCGGGTTTAGCATTATGCCTAAATCAGGCCACTATCTCTAAACCTCAGTCCCACCGTTATCAATTGCATATCCGTTTAATGCATATCCCACCTTTACACCACCATCAATAATGATGTTGATGATGATGATGATGATGCAATGTGTGAATGAGGTGCATTAGATGGCTAGGATGGGCCACAGCATCTGATCAAACTCAGTTACAGTCTCAGGTTTGTGGCCACATGTTTTGAAAGGCTGTGTGTGTGTGTGTGTGTGTGCTGGGAAAGAGGGTGTCTCTGGGTGCTCAGAGACACGATGATAACATTCACTTTAAAAGGAAGACTCGGAGCGGGAAGCGAGGAAAGATGTCAACAGCAGAGCACACGCATGACTTACATCTGTGCTGGGACAGCTTGATCCATGTACTGTTATACCGAGACAGCTTTTTCTGTATTTATTTACAGCAAAGCTTAATAATTAATGAGCACTTATTATTATAGCTGCTCCAGAACCATATGGCAGGCAGGATGTGAACAAATCTTTCGAGACAAAGCACTCGGGTGGAAGCGTGTTCTGATTTTGCTCCTTTATGTCTGAGCAGAAGGCAGAGGTGTTCTCGCAGCATGAAATGTTTACTTACAGGGTTTCATTTAGAGAGGGGGGGGTTCCTTTTCTTGCTTAGCCCATTCCGCCAACAAATTTCAGGCAGGTCCTGGGCCAGGTTCTTTTCTCGGTGGAACTTAGGCTGAGCAAAAGAGAGGCCTCAGGTACAGAGCGGGAAGTGCAGGATTTGCAAGTTCACAAATGATCTGCAAAGACTGGATTGAAAGGAACAAACTTTTAGTTCTGCTACTGCAAAACTAGATAGAAAACCGAAGATAGAAAAATGCACCTTGGCTTCCTTTCACTGCTGGTCTCATCCAGAACTGATCCTCTCCCTCCGCTTCCAGATCTCTTTATAGTTCCTACTCACATTACATCTGCTCCATGGTGGATCAGAGCCACAAGATGAGCCTCAATGGAATCCAACTTCATACCCAGTTAGTTAGCAATATCAACAACAAAATAGCTTTCTCCACCTAAATTTGTTGTTGTAATCTGTCTGTCTCAGGAGACAATGGAGGAGTGTACCTTCAGGGGTCAAACCATTGGATAGTTACAGTGCCTGCTGTGGCTGTAGAGACTGATACAGGAGAGACATGTTTTATTGCAGGGGGGGATGGAGATGAAGGCATCCAGTTTTGCTGCAACAGGCGCACCATGAAATTTATTTTCTCTGCATTCATCCCACCTAAATTAGGCTGTTGGAAACTAAGGAAGCTAAGCCAGAGAGGACTGTTGCATGAAAGGGCTGTGAGATGTGGTACTGAAAACATATTCCTTGCTTTAGAAGGTGCTCAGAAGCACCTTTCTTTTCTTTTTTTTAAAAAATAATTTTTATTAACTGGCCAATCACATCAAATTAAATCACATCATATAAATTCCGAATTACAAAGCCAAATTTTTAAATTTTGTTGGGGGAACCCATACTTCAAGATCCAAAGGGGAATTCAGATCATCTTCTTATTACTGCGTTAATGTCCAAATCAGTCCCAATCACACCTTTCATTCTAGTTTGTCTCTGGCTGGCAGATCTTGAGCTTCTAGTAATATGCAGTGTAACTCTTTAACAAGCCTGAAGTCTTACCAATAACGAGCCAGGCAACATCTATGCGAGTCTCCAATGGCGGTAGCTGTAACTACTGGTAGAAAAAGTTGTGTGTGTGTCTGTGGAAGCAATAAGATTAATTTCACACTGAGGTTTAAAGTGGTGCCATTGTGCTTGTTGTGACCTGGATATAGGCAATGACAAAGCCATTTTGATTAAAGGAGAAAGGTGGCAAAGAAGTTATTTTATTGACAGTTGCAGACCATTGCTCCAGTCCAGCAGAGTGAAAGAACGGCTTCTGCTTGTGTCTTTTCAGGAATTCGCGGATTCCCTCTATCAAATGATTACGCAGAAGTTTCAAGAGGTGACAGATAATTTTGCTGCCATCTATGCACGTCACAAATCCCTTGCAGGAATCGTCATGACCAGAGGTAAGCGCAAACTTTCTTTCATGCTGGTTTGCAACCTTATAATTTGTTTGGGGATTATTATTTTTCTAGGTCCTGAGGGATTGCTCAGTTGGTAGAGCATGAGACTCTCAATCTCAGGATCATGGGTTTGATCCCCAAGTTGGGCAAAAGATTCTTGAATTGCAGGGAGGTGAACTAGGTGGTCCTCATGGTCCCTTTCAACTCTACAACTCTATGATTCCATGGTTCTTCTAGTGGAAGATGAAACATAGTTTACACTGGCCACTAGGGGCGGGAGGTAGTTTCTGCATTTGTGTTTGAGGTCTTTATAGTATTTGAATTCAGTGATTCAAACTTCTTATATTGTAATGGTTGCTCTGAGACTTTGTGCTGTACAGTGGAGGTGAGGGACCTCAGGCCCAGAGAACAAATGTGACCCTCCAAGCCTCTGAATCTGGCCCTTGGAGCTCTCTTCATGCCACATGCCCTCTCCCCAAGCCAGTCCTGCTTTGCATCCTTCTTGGGTGTTTTTGCCTGGTTGCAATGTGACCTTGAGCTTAATTTTGCTTTACATTAACTTAATGCTTAACTTTCCTCAATTCTCTACAGCAGAGTGGTCCAAAGTGCAGCTCTCGGGCTGCATGTGCCTCTTGGGGCCTTTTTGGGTAGGCTTTGGCAACATTTGGCGTCCCTCCCATAGCCCTTATGTTGCTTTCCCAAAGCCCAGTAAGCAAGACACTGGGCATTGGGCAAGAGGCGCAAGGCTCTGACAGGGTCCTAGAGTCCTTCTGTCTCCTTCCCAAAGCCTAGTTAGCACTTTCCCAACTTTGGGAAGGAGGTGGGAGGGCTGTAGGACCCTGGTCAGAGCCTAGGACCCTGGTCAGACTCCTTCCCCAAACCCAGCATCTCACTTAGCTGGCTTTGGGCAGTAAGTACAATGGCTTGGAGGGGGGCATCAAATTTTGGCCTCATCCTCAACCCAGGCAATGTGTGGTTCATGGGTTCCGTGTCAAAGTACTCTTGCAGCCCACTTGGTATGCAAAGTTGGACCTCTCTGCTATACAACATGATTTTAGAATGGTAGCACTGAAGCTACTGCTATGTACTATTGTTAGTTGTTACTATTTATTAGCATAACTTATAACCCACTTTTCAGCTCAAAGAGCCCCAATACAAAATACATTTAAATGCACAATGTACTATGTCAACAAAATTGCCGCAAACACCTTAAGAGCAGCACAAAGATAAACAACAGAAACTATCTTTGCCTAGTTCAAGTTCTAAATTAAATCCCCAAGATAAAGGAGCATTTGCTTGCTTATAAAAAGTTAACATAGATGTGGGTCCTGGGAGGGCTAGGGGCCATCACAGAAAAGCCCCTGCTCCTGATAATCCTGGCACTCAAACATGTATAAATCATAAAACAGAGTGAGGGGGTTCATTAAATGATTGAAGAGACTATAATTATACAGGCAGCATAATTCCATGCTACCTTACCTCAATTAATTATTTTGTACCCCACTTTCCAGTCAAAAAAATTGTTCCCAAAGCAACATGCCAATACACAATGGAACCAACCCATGTCCTGTTGCAGGCTGAGTTGGGGGGGGGGGGATGTGGATAAACAAAAATGCTAGTTGCCAAAGATAAAAAAGTATATTTATTGGGGTAAATCCATTCTGGATAACTAAGAACGTCCGAAGCTGAAATCATGCTACAGTGCAGAAATGCATTGTAGGTCTAATCTCACAAATTTTATATTTATGGGGGTTTTTTTCCAAATCGTTTTAATAGCTGTGGTATTGTCATGATGCACGAAAATTCATGAGGCTTCTAAATTCTGCAGGCAAAACTTTGGATTCTAATCCAATCCCAGGTGTTTTGTCTCCTACGTAGTTTTTACTTCAGCTTGCAAAAGTACAAAGGCAGAAAATTGTGTATCAAATATAGACCATTATCTCATATGCATATGTTTCGAGCTTGACAGACGATTTTTCAGAGAAGGCAGGAGGTATCCAATGCATATTCAGAGGGGGCTTGCTAAATTATCTGGAACAAACTGGCACTGCACTGTAGACTCAGGCTGTGCAATATGTTAACTGCTATGGGCTCTGACTAGATCGCGAGGCAGAAGTGAAGCACTGTTCAGTCTAGGGCAGAATGAAGGTCATTGCAGTCAATTCCGTCCACCCCTTCATTAAAGAAGCCATAAATATTCAGGGCAGATAGCTGACCCATGGGCTCATAAAGATCCCAGACACAAGATACCCAATATCTGTTCTTGCAAGGGCCATGTTACTTTCTGGACAACATCTGAGCCTCCACAAAGATGGTCACCCATGAAAACCAGCACCCTGTGTGAGCAGAATTCATGTCCCTGCACATAGATGGGCTGGTCCACCCTGTCTGCGTCCCCCTGTGCTACACTGCACTCCTCTCCAGATGATCCCATGAGCCTCAGGAGCAGCTTTTGAGGATGTGCAGCATCTGTGGTGAGAAGGGGGATCTGAAAAAGGTACTCACGTGCATCACACTTTGAATCCTGGCCTGCATGTGTCATTGTAGCAGCCCAAATCGGATGCAGCCAACCAAAGACTTTCTCTTTGAAGAAAGTCAGAAGCTGCTCAACTCTCCTAGCATTAAGGAAGGCGGGAAGCCTCCTGAGACCTTCTGACTTTTTCCCAAGACTTATCTCCAACGGGAGAGAAGAACCTAGCCTTCTCCCAAGTTTTCCATGCATGCCAAAGGACTTGGCAGTCTTGGCTCTTGCAAGTGGGACAAAAAGCAGGTGCAACGTCTGTGTATCCTAGGGAACTCAGAGATGGGAGGAATCTTTCACCTTGTCCCAAGTGCAAGAGAGAAGAGGCCACTGTGAAATGTTCTGCGCCTAAAGGAAAGACAGAAATATATATAGAGAGAGAGAGAGAGAGAAGTTTTGCATTCGTTAGACAGTCTTTGATTTGGGAGTGTCTTGCTAGAGACCTAACCTAGGGCTTTTTAAATGTTTTGGATTTGTAATGGCAGATTTCCTTTCCACCTGCAATTACTGGACATAATAAAGAGCCCCTGCCACACATTCTAAGGCTAATCTATTATTTCCAAAGAGAGTGGGGGGAAGCCCTCTGCACACTTACAGTGAATAAGAGGAAGGCTGGTATTTAAACACTATTTTTCCCATTTGAACTTGATACATCTTGACAGTTTAAATATAGATAGAGACATCTTTGTCTGCTTTTCTCTTCAAAATACATAATCTAAGAAGTTTGGTCCTCTTCAGAGAAGGAGGCGAGGAAACTCACAGAAGAGCAATATACATTGATTTTTTGAGTTCAATTTTCTCTTTCTCTTCTCTCTCTTTTTTCCCCTGAAGCTGACAATCACTTTGATCTTAAAAGCAAGCAGGGAGGCCTTTTCAGTTATCTTACATATGAAATAAAGATGAAGTGGACAAAAGGGGCTCTAAACAGCAATTTCATGCTGTGATAAAAGATGGCAAATTATCGCCCATATCTCATGAAATGGATCTTAATGATTGCTAAGTGAGGTAGCAGGAGAAAAGTAAAAAGTTGGCAATCTGTCTCCATGGATCCTTCCAGTCATTTTAAGATTCAGAAGGCAGGGCACCTAAAGGTAATCAAGAATATTGATGGGCAATTGATTCCTGGCCCTTAGTTTACTGCCTGGTAAAATGTATTAGCAGACTGATACAATAGGCCAGCGATTTAAGGAGCCAATATGCCGTCGGAAGCATTGTCAAAACAGAAAAGCCAAGCATGCGTGCTTTACAAAACTCCTCCACAAACAAGTTCTGGGGGGCTGCGTTACATCACACACACTTTGCAACAGGGGGAGCCAACTTTTGGGGGCCAACAGGTGCATTTGAAATTTTGGGAAAGTGCTATGGGCATCTGTCACACACACAAAAATGGCTGCTGTAGAAGATGTGGAGTAACACAAATTAGCTGCCATGTTTTAAAGAGCAGAGGAGGGCGTATGATCGCAAAAAGGTGTAGGACTTCCTCTCTGTCAATGAGAAAAAAGGCAACAGCATCAGCCACCACTGCGCTTGCTTACAGGGGGAAGGTCTTTGAATCTTTGCACCTCTCCTCACGAGGGAGGGGCGCCCACTCTGGAGTCCAGTGAAATGTGGGCAGGAGAGACCAAGCCATTGCAAATGGAACTGAGGAGGAGGAAATGAGGTCCGATGACAGAGGGCTTAATGGGGAAGCAAAACTGCTTAAAGAAACAGATCTCAGAAGGGCTCTGAGGATGGGACAACCGAAGCCAACTGAAGTCAACTGAAGAGCTGACCAGGTGCTTCCTGAAGGCAAGAGAAGCCCCTGGGACTCTGAAGACCCTCAAGATCCACAGAAGGAAGGTAGAAGCTCTCACAATGAAGCCTTGAGATTGTGCCTCTCTGCATCCATGTTTACCATACTGTGATTTGCCTGCCCTAACATAGCGTATGTGTAGACTACCTATCCAGTGCAGTGCCACTATTGAATTGGAGGGTCAAAGGTGCTGCGTTTTTCTTGGTTTGCTTGCTTAACATTTTGTTACGCCATCCTTCATACAAATCCCAAGGTGGTGTACATCAATAAAACACAACCTCATAAAACAGTGCATTAAAACAAAATGAGCGAAAGCACGTGGCAATCATTAAGTAGTGGGTTGACAAAGCAGGTGACACAGAGATTTCTCCAAGTAGTTCTTTTTAAGTAAGCTGGAACTGAACTGAACTGAACAGCTCAGCCGGCCTGCTTTTATAGGCAGCCAGCTGTCAACATTGTAACAACAACAACCCAGAGTTTCCCACCTAAATTAACTGGCGTGGACCTGAGTGAAAACTATATACACAATACGCCTGGTGGCCAGGGTAAGAACTTCAATACTTAACAGCAATAAATAAGTATAATGCAGCAATAGCCACAGTAGCTTTGTGACAATAACCTCCCAAGGTTTGGCATCAGTCACCCACAAAAGGCTGGGTGGGTGAATAAAGCCAACTTCAGGAGTCACCAAAAGCTCAGCAGAGCTGCTGCCTGCCCAATTTCAAGTGATCTGTGTGGAACACTGCATGCAGATAACTGGGGTCAGGGCTTGCTCCAGGTGGCCCTGGGCAAAGGATCCTCTAGTAGATCCCATCCTCTGCCAGCTGGCCCTGGGAGGCTCCTCTGGCTGTGGTAAAGTGCTGCAAGCAGTCAGCCAACCTTTGAATTTTCCACAGTGCCCCAGAATTAAGCTTATTCTGAGGCTTGGTGGGAAATCCATCTACTTAGTGCAGCTTGGTCTGCCATGTTGGGGTGTGTGGAACAGGGGCAGGGGCTTGGTTAGCATTAGCAGGGGCCTGGTGTTGACCCTAACCTATGTCCATGAATGAAGAGATGATCAGGAGACCCTTCACAGAGGGATGATTTCCCAGAGTGCTTCAACAGTCAGTCCCTCTTTGAGGGAAGGGGAATAAAGTTCTCTGAGCAACTCTCAGCAGCCTTCACAAACTTCAGCTCCCAGATTCTCTGCGGGAAGACACAACTGTTGAGGGTGGTATATGATACTGCTTTAAATGTATGGCACAGGTGGAGACTATAATCGCAGCTTCCTCTGTCCCACTGCAACACATTGATTGAGGCATGGACAGAGCCTGAATGAATGGGCAGAAGCATGGGCAGAGGTGCATATGATTCTGCTAAATCAGCGTACTCTCCGCCAGGGCAGCAGTTTTCCTTCTTCTCTGTTCACAGAGGGGACAAGGGAGTAAATGAAATGGGCCATAGAAACCAGAAGCGGAAAAGACTGCTAAGTCATCACATCCATGCCTCCGCAAGTGCTGGATTGCTCCCCGTACTGCACCCCTGAGTGCCTTTCTTTCCCAATTTTAGATTTAAATGTACCACTTAGCAGCGGGTCTTTTGGCTCTTCCTTGGGGAGCCCTCCTCCACTCTAAGTAGCCTTTGTTGTTAATAATAATCCCCTCTCCTTCTTGATTTTCTTGCCTTTGATTGTGCTGAAGCCATCTTCGTTATAATACAACAGTTGCTTTCTTTCCCCGCTTCACGCAAAACCTTCTCTGGGTTTACACCTTTCGCGAGTTTCCAGACCATTTTCCTCTTACCTTAGTGCATCAATTAGTGCAGTTATACATATTTGATTATTTTAATCTCTCCCGTGGAGCCATTCTCTGCTTGCAAACATTTAATCAGTTCTGTTGCCACTCTGATTTATGCCCCGTTCTGTCAACATCGGATTCGTGGCGATCCTGAGCAAGAGAATTCTAATTAGGGATGACATAAGGTGGCTATTCTTGCGTGAAGAGGGATGTAAAATGTGGCGCACTGCTATTTTTGAACTCCCCACTGACGTGAAGAGAGCTGATCCAACATAAGAGCAAATTTGCCTGAGAGAGAGAGTCCTTTTCTCCCTATGAGCCCACTCCCTGTGAGGTTCATTAGGATCTCTAGGCCTCAGGATCAGGCCTTGTCTTAGGCTCTGCTTCCAGGGCAAGAAGCCCCCCAGGGAATCCCCACACTGCTTTTTCTAGTTATTATTTGTACTTTTCAAGTTCATACATTTCATTCGTTTAACAATCAATTTAACATTTCAAAGTTTGACTTCCTTCCCCCTCTTTCTGCAGTTCCTTAAATTTATTTTTTAATATCTTCCACGTATCCAAATTCATTTAATTATCTACTTGATTATATACTCTTATGAAACTGCAGGTTATTCTAATAATCTTGCCAAAGCTTTTATCTGTCTGCAATTTATCTGTAAATATTCAACAAACCATTTCCATTCTTTTATAAAAGTTTGTTATCTTGGTTTCTTATTCTTCCGGTAAGTTTTGCCATTTCTGCATATTCCAGAAATTTTTGTATCCATTCTTCCTTTGCTGGGACTTCTGCTTCTTTCCTCTTTGGTGCAAGTAGGATTCTTGCTGCTGTAGTAGCATACATGAATAAATTTCTATACAATTTAGGTAGTTCTGTCCCTATAATTCCCAAAGGAAATTATAGAGAAGCGGACACAGAGCAATGGATCCAAACTACAAGAAAAAAGATTCCACCTAAACATTAGGAAGAACTTCCTGACAGTAAGAGCTGTTCGACAGTGGAATTTGCTGCCAAGGAGTGTGGTGGAGTCTCCTTCTTTGGAGGTCTTTAAGCAGAGGCTTGACAACCATATGTCAGGAGTGCTCTGATGGTGTTTCCTGCTTGGCAGGGGGTTGGACTCGATGGCCCTTGTGGTCTCTTCCAACTCTATGATTCTATGATTCTATTCTAAAGAAAAAGCTTCTGGGTTTTTTAAAATGAAAGTTATTTTGAACATCCTTTTCAATTCCCCCACTATGCTGCCCCCATGCCATCCTGGCAATTCCACTCTCCACTCACACTTCCTGCCCCTTGCCGCTACCCTGCATGGATGGCACAAGCCATAACCAGCACTGGCATACTCCAGGAAGCAGCTGAGCTGCCGGTGCCCCCCTCTTCCTGTCACCTGCTCAACTCCTCCCCAGGATGCAGCTGGAGGGAGGAGAGGAAGGGCTGGCTGTCAAACTTCACATGGATCTTCCATTTGCAAGTTTTTTTTTCTGCACACAGCGCCCAAAGCAGCAGGCCTTTCTCTTTCTTTCATATCCTCAGCAGAGGATATGCGGTTGCTATGGAAAAGCAGATCACAAAAGAAAGCCTGAAATGTCTGGTGGAATGTCGCCTAATGCAAAATAGTGACTTTCTTAAGATGGATGTTGATTTAGTGGAATCTAGGGTGGCAATTGCAATTTTAAAAGACAGGTTCCTGGAGTTCTGGACAGATGAGTTGGTGGCAATGTAAAATGCCGACAGAAGTGTGATGTGATGGTTTGGGTTCACTTCAAAGAGAGTGCCACGGAAATAAGCATAATGGACACAGGTGGCACTGTGGGTTAAACCACAGAGCCTAGGACTTGCCGATCAGAAGGCTGGCGGTTCGAATCCCCGTGACGGGGTGAGCTCCCATTGCTCGGTCCCTGCTCCTGCCAACCTAGCAGTTCAAAAGCACGTCAAGGTGCATGTAAATAAATAGGTACCGCTCCGGCGGGAAGGTAAACGGCGTTTCCGTGTGCTGCTCTGGTTCACCAGAAGCGGCTTAGTCATGCTGGCCACATGACCCAGAAGCTGTACGCCGGCTCCCTTGGCCAATAAAGTGAGATGAGCGCCGCAACCCCAGAGTTGGCCACGACTGGACCTAATGGTCAGGGGTCCCATTACCTTTACCAAAGGGTAATGGCATTATGGACAGGTTTCATAGTGGTTGGGGCAGTGAGGCCTTAGACTGCCATTCTAAGCATGCTGATGTAGAAAGTGATGTTTGCCAACTGCCTTCAATAACATGAACTGGGTGAGGTCTGTTTTCTCCTGCATACCCCAATATAGCACCCCTTTCTCTTTTTTCAATATCCTTGGCAGAGGATGGTCTAATGGACACCATAAAGTCACTATGGGAAAGGATGGCACAGATATAGCCTGGAATGAGACTACCTTGGCTTTGAGAAAAGTTCAGTTGAGCTCTATTCCAGAAATAATAAAATGAATAAAATAATCAAGAGTGGGGCTGGAAGTTCAGCGTGATTAGAAATCACACACACACACACACACACACACACACACACTTGATTGATTTGTTAAATGGAAAACAAACAAAAAAGAATAGCAAATTATTGCCTACCAGCTAGATATGAACCAACACTGAAAATTACATGAAATTGTACCTCATGAATAATTCACAAGGATGACTTTAATCTATCATTATTTCCAGCTCTCTCTTTTTACCGAACAACTTGTTCACGTCAGTCATCACTATTAGAGGAAGGGGGAAATGGGGGGAAACAGATCTGTCTTCCCCAACTGATGCCCTACAGATGTTTTGGTAACTACCGCTCACGTCAGTCCCTGTGCTAGCCATCTTCATATGGTTGTTGTTGTTGTTGTTTAGTCGTTTAGTCGTGTCCGACTCTTCGTGACCCCACGGACCAGAGAACGCCAGGCACTCCTGTCCTCCACTGCCCCCCGCAGCTTGGTCAGACTCATGCTGGTAACCTCGAAAACACTATCCAACCATCTCGTCCTCTGTCGCCCCCTTCTCCTTGTGCCCTCCATCTTTCCCAACATCAGGGTCTTCTCCAGGGAGTCTTCTCTTCTCATGAGGTGGCCAAAGTACTGGAGCCTCAGCTTCACAATCTGTCCTTCCAGTGAGCACTCAGGGCTGATTTCCTTCAGAATGGAGAGGTTTGATCTTCTTGCAGTCCATGGGACTCTCAAGAGTCTCCTCCAGCACCATAATTCAAAAGCATCAATTCTTCGGCGATCAGCCTTCTTTATGGTCCAGCTCTCACTTCCATACATCACTACTGGGAAAACCATAGCTTTAACTATACGGACCTTTGTTGGCAAGGTGATGTCTCTACTTCTCAAGATAGCCATCTTCAAATATCCAAAGGGCTGTCACATGGAGACACAAATAGGATTGGGTGGCTAACTTAATTCTGCCCTTTCAGATTTCTGTCAATTTCTCCCAAAGTCTCATCCCTTCCAGAGAAGAAACTGGGAGTTCCTTTACCCACCCTAGCAGAAAGGTCCAACAAAAATATTTGGTTTAATGAAGGTGCACTGTAGTTCGTTGCATACATACATTTATTTATATATTTCTCCCAGGGCACATGAGCTTCCTTGTTTCATGGATCTCTTAATCAGGCAGAACAAGCAGGTAGAAAAATTTCATCTTTCAGAGAGAGAGCAAATTAGGTTACATGGGACTGATAACATTTGCATTGCTGATAATGGGTTATTTACAAGGCTGAAATCATTTGCATTGCTGATAAGAGTCTATTTGCAAAGCTGGGTTACAAGTAACAGAAAACATTTGCAATTTACAAAACTATTTGCTAGTGTATTAGAGACCGATTAGGGTTTTAAGGAAGGGTTCAGTTGAGGCCAAATTCCTAAAGAAAAAGGAACTTAACCCTCAAAGTGATTTTCAGCTTCAGCAGATCTTAGGATTGCTTTAACAACCAGTTGTCATCGTATGGTAAATGGTTCCTTGAAAGCTGAGGCTTAGAGCCCAGCCTGATTAGCCACTCCACATATTCACAACTGTCCCCCAAAACAAATAAGGGGAAAGTCCATAACTGACTGTTATCAAGAACATACTTTTTATGCATCCCACTTCCAGTACTCCAGTTATCTGTGGTCCCCCAGATGTTCAGCTCCCATCAGCCCTAGCCAGCCAGCATGACCAATGGGATGATGGGAGTTGTAGTCCAACAACATATGGAGAGCCATAGGTGAGCCACTCCTGAGTTTTAAAATCCCAGATAGCAGCGCTGGCAAAGACACTGATGTCTTAAGATGCTGGAGTTTTGCTTCCAGTTGTATATCTAAGTTATCAGGAATCTAAATGACCCCGGTAAGGCCTTGCCTCTTTTAGTTTATTTATCTTCTGGAAGGTCCCCTCTTACTTCTCCCTCCCCCCAATTTAACTTGACCCCAGAGTGGGAAGAAGGTAGATTGGGATCTACTGATATATCTCTGGGAAATTTGCAGTAGATCCAGTGCTTTTTTTTCTAGAAAAAAATGTTTAGAGGTGCTCTCTTTTTCCTACTCATCTTGAAATACTGCCCCTCAAGAGGCCAAACTTAGATTCACTAAATGTTTAGAGGTAAGTGTACCCCCTGCATACCCCCCCCCTGAAAAAAGCACTAAGTAGATCACCAAGATTTCTGACTCCCAGTCGTTTAACCACCACCACCACAATAAAACAGCCTCCTCGCCACCTACACCTTCTAAATTAGGTGGCTGAGATGAAGAAATCTTGAGGGGGGAAACCAGGAGGGGATTTTCATGAGGCAGGAAACTCACTTCTGGTACTGAAAACAAATTTCTGGACTGAGCATGAGCTAGAGCATGGGTAGGCAAACTGAGGTCCGGGGGCTGGATCTGGCCCAATCGCCTTCTAATCCGACCCGTGGATGGTCCGGGAGTCAGCGTGTTTTTACATGAGTAGAATGTGTCCTTTTATTTAAAATGCATCTCTGAATTATTTGTGGGGGATAGGAATTTGTTCATACATTTTTTTTCCAAAATATAGTTCGCCATCCCCTCCCAAGGTCCGAGGGACAGTGGAGTGGCCCCCTGCTGAAAAAATTTGCTGACCCCTGAGCCAGAGGAACCCTGTTCCTGAATTGTATTTTGCTCACTCCCAGACATTAATTTGCGCCCGGCACTCCAGCATTAGTGATATGTCATGGTTTGGCTTAGCATTACATGCAAACTGGGTTTTTATGTCCCTTCTCCCCACTTTAAATTACCCCTTCTCCAGCACATGGCTGACAAAGCAACTCTTCCTCCTTATTCTCCCCTATTACCTTGCTTCATTTCCTTTTCAAATTGAAAACTATTATAAGGGTTTAGCCCAATATTAAAACCCTCCATTTATAAATTGTTCACCCTTTATATCTAATTTCATCCAGTCTTTCCCCACTCCCCCCCATCATCCACAGGAGGTGTAAGGCTTTATTTCATGCAGTGATTTGAGGGGGAAAGAAATATATTCAGAAGACTTTGTCAGACAGATGTATCAGGTGTCAAGGTTATAACAAAGGATGGAGTTCAGTTCTCCCGGTTTATTTTAAATTGTGTGATTCTAGGGTCAGTGAGTCTTATAATAAGGCTTTGCAAAAACTGGGTTAAAGCAGGATAAAAACAGTAAACTGCAAGTGTGTGTGCATGTGTGTTATGATTAATTCTTTTTAATGGTTATTTGATTACTTAGAGTGACTGTAGCATTCTTCATTTGGTCTACCAGGAAAAAAACAATTGTTATTACACTGCAAATCAACTCTGAATGTTTCTGCTATTTACAAATCAACAGTTTGGATCATGTTGGATCATGCATCTTGGATCATACGTCTTTCCAGATTATTGCTTTTTTTACCCATACATGTGAAACATTTTAAGTGTATACCAATAACTGCCATGTCCACATGTGGCAAGCAGGTGTTTCTATCAGGGACCTGGGACTGAGAGTGGCCACAGAACTCTACCACACGTAGATGCAGAGGCAATCGTATATGAGTGATGCACTACTAAAAATGAACTCTTACGTGGTTAACATTACCCAGATTCCTTTATACCCAGAGCCTGCAAATCTACCTTAAATCCTGGTTTCAGATTATGATTATGAGGGTAATGGATTTTATCTAATGGATTACAAAAAGTATGCAGAGGAGGGTGACCAAAATGATCAAGGGTCTGGAAACCAAGCCTTATGAGGAGGGGTTGAGGAAGTTGGGCAAGAGGAGATAGAGAGGAGATACTCGTAATCTGGTGAACCGGGTTCGCTTTCCCGCTCCTCCACATGCGGCTGCTGGGTGACCTTGGGCAAGTCACACTTCTCTGAAGTCTCTCAGCCTCACTCACCTCACAGAGTGTTTGTTGTGGGGGAGGAAGGGAAAAGGAGATTGTTAGCCGCTTTGAGACTCCTTAAGGGGAATGAAAGGAGGGCTATCAAGTCCAAACTCTTCTTCTTCTTCAAATATCTCAAGGGCAGTCACATGGAAGAGGGAGAAAGCTTGTTTCCTCCTGTTCTGGAGCGTAGGACCAGAACCAGTGGGTTCAAGTTACAAGAATGGAGATTCTGACTAAACAATTGGCAGTAAGAGCTGTTCAGTGGAACGGACTCTCTTGGAAAGTGGTGGACTCTCCTTCCTTGGAGGTTTTTAAGCAGAGGCTGGATGCCCATCTGCCATGGATGCTTATTTGAGATTTCTGCATTGCAGGGGGTCAGCCTGGATGACTCTCAAAGTCCCTTCCAACGCTACAATTCGACGATTCTATGGATCATTAAAAATGGTAGCGGAGGGATCGAGTTATAAGAGTTGGTGAGGATTTGGAGGCATGAGCCCCATGACAAGGAACACGGGAGGTTAAAAGAAAAACCGTAAAATGTTGCAAACTATCTGAAAACGCAAGACAGAAATCTAATAAATAAATATGGCAATATGCTTCATATTGGGACAGACACATAAAGTGTGACGTTCTTAGTGCCTGCCCTGCAACTGTGGAATTCCTTTTATTCGGAGAATGCTACAGCCTGATCCTCTTTCAAAAGCACTTTTAAGATCATCTTGGCCTGAGCTAGCTTTTGGAGGTCACCACTACAGTCTATTACTTGGAATGATTTAGCTGTTTGGTTAATGTTTCTCATAGCTTGATTTATAACTGACGGCTGAACTCGCTCCCCCCACCCCTGCAGTGCTGAAACCTACCTTGAGCCTTAAGGAATCATTTTTTTTTTAATAATAGATTTTATTAAAATTTTGAAGGTTACAGAAAGAAAAGTAGACAAAGTTAAACAAAGAAAGCACAAAAAACCAAAAAAACCACAAATCCAACCTTTACATAACTTTCTTTCCTTTGCTTATTTCCTTGACCTCCTCACACCTCCCTTTTTTGTATTCTAGTTCGATTAGATATTTCAGCAAGTCCTTTCCATCTTTGTTTTTATCCTTAAATTTTATCTTGATTTACTATAATTTTACATTCTCCTCTTTCACTAATTACCAATCCATTTTACTTAATCCTTTATAACATTTCTGCTAAAACCACATAGCTTCATTCCAACATCCTTCTAACATTCCTTAATTTTACAATGTTTCTGTAGATAAACTTTAATTTTTTTCCAATCTGACTGAGCCTTAAGGAATCAGAACTAGCTAGGTTTCCAAATAAATAAAAGAAAGGATAATGTTTTACGCTAGGAGGAAGAATGCTTTTATCTCTCTACAGATGGAAACACTAGTTTCCTTGCAGATGTGCTTCTGAATTTATGTTCTATTGCTACGAGCATTTTCCGTTATGCACGATTCCTTCAAAAGTATGCTGACGATGAGCTGTTGTTAATCACTGCAGTCACTCATTAATGCTGTGGTTCATGGTCTAATGGCCCGTGGTTTCAGTGCAGCTATGAAAGGTGGCATCAGGCCCCACATTATATATAATGAGTCAATAACCATCTGGGTTGCCAAGACTCAGTAGAGGGCAGGATAAATTTGCTCCACTGGTCCTCTCCACTTGATGCTTCCTCCTTTCCCTTTCTCCAGATCACTCATATATTTACTGTTGTAACATACCCTCCAACATTTATCCGATGAAAATAGGGATGTCCTCTTCCATAACGATATTTATAATAATTTTTTTATTTACACCCCGCCCATCTGACTCGGTTGCTTCAAACACTCAAGGTAGATTCCAACACACATAAAAAATAAAATAAAACATTAAACATTAAAAAAAAAAAAAACTTCCTTATACAATCGTACCTTGTTTTGCGGCCAGAATCCGTTCCGGAGCCCTAGCCGCTAACTGAAAAGGATGCAGGGCAAAGCACCGTGTCTGTGCACGTGCGCAGAGAGGTTTGTGCTTCTGCGCATGCGCGAGTGGCAAACCCGGAAGTAACCCGTTCCGGTACCTCTGGGTTTGCCGCGGACGTTCGTCGGGATGGATGCTAGACAAGGCGGACGTTCGCGGAGGTATTACTGTACAGGTCTGACTTCAGATGTCTTCTAAAGTTGAATAGTTGCTTATCTCCTTGGTTCGTGGGCCTCATAACTCCATACCCTCCAACAATTCTCCAGTGAAAATAGGGATGTCCTACGGAAAAGCAGGGCATTCTGGGATCAAATCAGAAAATGGGACGGCTTCTGTAAATCTAGAACTGTCCCTGGAAAACATGGACACTTGTGTGTTTTAAACTGTTTTTGTTTATTTTGTTAGTTTAATGTGTTAGTGTTATGTAGTGTTTTTGTATTGTATTGTTCTTCTTTTTTGTAGTGTTTAAATTGTCGGAAAAGTAATAAATATTATTTTTTAAAAAAGAAAGAAAACAGGGACACTTGGAGGATCAGATGTAACCTGCCTGAGATCTGAGGACAAAGGCCAGGAATAGAAGTTATTTAAAATAACCAAACAAACAATGGAGCTTATTAAAGCACAATTAAACTGAGCGTAGAAGGGTAGAGCAGGGGGAGATCCAGCCTCAGATTTTATTCTGCATGCACCTCTATCTGGGCGAACAACTAACACTTCAATAGCAGCTGATGGGAGATAAAACAGAGACCCGGCCGACAAGGAAGGCCTGTGTTTTCTGTACAACTTCTAAAGAAGAGCAGCTCTAAAACTCCCTTACTTTTTATTTAGTGCTTCCAGTGGCACAGAAATGAAAGCTCACATTACAAGGGATGTATGTTGCCATCATAAAAAACAAAACAAAAAACCACCCTAAACCCGGCAGGCTACTATTTATCAGTACTGCAAGAGATTCTTTTATTACCTCCTTACAGGGATCCTTACTACCTCTTGCGATGTAGTTATTGATTTCAACAAGTAAACTTTCTGGCTGGCTTTTATCTAGGAATTAGCAGTCCGGACTGAAATGGGATCCCACATTATTCCAGTAGTGTCGAGATGCGAGATGGCTGCATATTCCAGGAGCCGTGTAATCACCCTATTAGAGCTGTCTCCACTGCCACATGAAAGCGTGGTCTTTAAGTACTCGAGCAATTACGAGTGTTAACGCTGGCAGGCGATTCTTTAAAAAACCGCCGGTGTGGTGCGGTGCAGTGTGGGGTTTTGTGTGTGCGTGTGTGGTTGTTATTTTATTATTATTATTTATTTATTTTGCCTCCCTGCAGGTTTGGATGTCCGGCAGGCTCAGATTATTGTGCTGACATCGGGTACCAAGTGCATAAATGGAGAATACCTTAACGACCAAGGGCTCGTGGTCAACGACTGCCACGCGGAGATTGTGGCGCGGAGGGCCTTCCTTCACTTCCTTTACTCGCAGCTGGAGCTTCACCTGAGGTAAAACTGCGCTTGAGTGGTTCGGTTTCGATTTAGTATTTGTATTCCGCTTCTCCAGCAAGAGCATCGAGCTTAAAGAGGATCACAATAAATCAGTAGCGCTGGAGATTGGTGAACGTTTCTCTCAAAATAATAATAATAACAATAACAACAACAACATTCCCCCCAAAAGAGCATAAAATAGGCAAAACCCAACAAATTCAGCAAATAATTAACAGATTCCAATGCAATCTCACAGCAATTCAAATAATGTCCAAGAAATGACAACCATGTGATATTTATGCAGAGAATAAAATAGAATGAAAAAATGAGTATATGTCTGCCCGCCAAGTGAATAAAGGCTGGGGGAGCTAAAACCAGGAAAGGAAAAGTATTCTATACATATACGTATCAGGCACTGCCAATGTGGCATGATGTCATGAACTGGCAGGACTATGGGGAG
This sequence comes from Podarcis cretensis, assembly GCF_951804945.1. Lineage (NCBI taxonomy): Eukaryota > Metazoa > Chordata > Lepidosauria > Squamata > Lacertidae > Podarcis > Podarcis cretensis. The sequence continues at coordinate 15,542,031 of NC_137181.1, read as the reverse complement.
GAGGAAGAGGAAGAAAGTCCTGCTCCAAGCCTCTTCCCAGAGCTAGCCAGCCCCACCTGGCCAGCTAGGGAGCTGGGCTGTGGGCCCTTGCTTGCCTCAGCCTTCTGGAGCACCACTCTCACTGCTCCCTATGCCTCAGAGGCCATCATGTTTGTGAAGTCCAGATGTTGCAATCAGCACGCAAAGTACAGAGTTTGCTCAACTGCCCGTGTTGATGGACCTCAGCTTTGATGCTCCGGCATCTCTGCGGGGCTGTGCTCCAGTTTGGACTTTGGACACATGGACTAGCTCCTGGCTTATAAAAGCTAGCCGGGAAGGACTGGGCGATGGGCTTCGTGGGGTGGTGAATGCTTCCCTCCGTGAGGGAGCCTTCCCAGACCCGCTGAAAGAGGCGGTTATTAAACCGCTTCTTAAAAAACCATCTCTAGATGCGGCCACGATGGCCAATTATCGCCCAGTCTCAAACCTTCCATTCTTGGGCAAGGTGATTGAGCGAGTGGTTGCTGAACAACTCCAGCCTGGAAGAAGCGGACCATTTGGATCCCTTCCAGTCGGCATTCAGGCCTCATCATGGGACTGAAACTGCCTTGGTCGCACTGGTTGATGACCTCCGGCGGGCTAGGGACAAAGGTGAGAGCTGTTTCCTAGTTCTGCTGGATCTCTCAGCGGCGTTTGATACTATCGACCATGACATCCTTCTGGACCGTCTTGAGAGGCTGGGAGCTGGGGGCACTGTCATACAGTGGTTCCGCTCCTTCCTCCTGGGCCGTGTTCAGAAAGTGGTGGTGGGGGATGAGTGTTCAGACCCCTGGGCTCTCACTTGTGGGGTGCCTCAGGGTTCTGTCCTCTCCCCCATGCTTTTCAACATCTACATGCAGCCGCTGGGAGGGATCATCAGGAGGTTTGGGCTGGGTGTTCATCAGTATGCAGATGATACCCAGCTCTACCTCTCTTTCAAATCAGAACCAGTGAAGGCGGTGAAGGTCCTGTGTGAGTGCCTGGAGGCGGTTGGAGGATGGATGGCGGCTAACAGATTGAGGTTGAATCCTGATAAGACAGAAGTACTGTTTTTGGGGGACAGGAGGCGGGCAGGTGTGGAGGATTCCCTGGTCCTGAATGGGGTAACTGTGCCCCTGAAGGACCAGGTGCGCAGCCTGGGGGTCATTTTGGACTCACAGCTGTCCATGGAGGCACAGGTCAAATCTGTATCCAGGGCAGCTGTTTACCAGCTCCATCTGGTACGTAGGCTGAGACCCTATCTGCCTGCAGACTGTCTCGCCAGAGTGGTACATGCTCTGGTTATCTCCCGCTTGGACTACTGCAATGCGCTCTACGTGGCGCTACCTTTGAAGGTGACCCGGAAACTACAACTAATCCAGAATGCGGCAGCTAGACTGGTGACTGGGAGCGGCCGCCGAGACCATATAACACCGGTCTTGAAAGACCTACATTGGCTCCCAGTACGTTTCCGAGCACAATTCAAAGTGTTGGTGCTGACCTTTAAAGCCCTAAATGGCCTCGGTCCAGTATATCTGAAGGAGCGTCTCCTCCCCCATCGGTCTGCCCGGACACTGAGGTCCAGCTCCGAGGGCCTTCTGGCGGTTCCCTCATTGCGAGAAGCAAAGCTACAGGGAACCAGGCAGAGGGCCTTCTCGGTGGTGGCGCCCGCCCTGTGGAATGCCCTCCCATCGGATGTCAAGGCGATGGACAACTACCTGACATTCAGAAAACATCTGAAGGCAGCCCTGTTCAGGGAAGTTTTTAATATGTGATATTTTAGTGTATTTTTCATCTCTGTTGGAAGCCGCCCAGAGTGGCTGGGGAAACCCAGCCAGATGGGTGGGGTACAAATAATAAATTATTATTATTATTATTATTATAGCTCTGGACTGGGGACTTGACCTACTGACTTGCTGCCAGGTAGGCCAGGGGTTTAGGACATGTAGTGGTAGTGATGGCTGCAGTGCACTTCTTAGTGCCTCATCGGCAGCTCCTCCTGATTCTTTGAGGTGATGTTGGTCTCCTCTCACCTCTAGGGAAGAAATGGTGTGGCTGCCCTCTGGGGTCTCCTGGCCTCTGCACCTGCCAGGTGTGATTCAGAATGGGGATTCAGAATGGGGCCCTTTCCCCCACCCAGTGGCGGCCTTTGATTCCCACTTCAACTATTTCCAATATGATCCTTATTCCCCTTCTGTTCCACCTGTAGATCTTCACTCCCATCTTCCTCCCTGGCGGTGGTGGTAGGGGGCATTTTGTGGCTCGCCTCAGGTGCCAAAAGGTATTGGGCCAGCGCCGTGTGTATATGTTTGCAGGTTGTTGACATGCAGCCAAATAACTCTACACAGGGAGTCGGATTTAGTCGAGAGACACTTTATGCCAGCCTATTTTCTTCCAGCAGCTATTAGATTTTAATCACAAAGCCGTGTTTCACGAAGCCTCTTGGTTGTTTTTGATGAATGCTTTAAACACAGGCCCGATAATAGCAGTAAATGACCAGCGAATGAAAGACTAGCCGTCTTCTCATTACAGGCATTTCCCTCCTTCGCGGCTGCTGAGTCATCCTGGGGAAGGTTATTTACGATGAACACGCTCTCTTGTATACTGTTGATCATTAATACGTTTGTTGGGTCTTAAAAGAGCTGCCCGTTGGTGCGTGAAGCAGACAGTCACCCTGGAATCCAAGCAGGATACCGTAGCGCTCCCTCTGTCTGACAATAAACGTCACAGGGCTGGAAACAAAGGGAGAATTAGCTTTTCCTAGATGTTGCTCGGTCACGAACGCCTTTCCCTCTGTAGTTTGGCCCTTTAGCCAGGTTTGCTCACCCTGAATCTAAGGGCCAAACTATGTGATATTAAATGCTTGAATGCAGCTAGTTATGTACATTGCTTATTTATATCATAGTCACAGGAAAACCTCTGGGCAAGAGGTAGATAACTTCTTTCAGCCTGAGGGCCACAATCCCTTGTGAGGAAGCTTCCTGGTGAGCCAAAAGTTCAAATTAATCTCTGGGTTTTGTGAAAGAAGCTCTTCACTCTGCAAACAGGGAGGAGTCCATGTTGGGCTGTACCTGTAAATACAGTGGTACCTCTGGTTACGTACTTAACCAGAGCCAGTGTGGTGTAGTGGTTAAGAGCGGTAGTCTCCTAATCTGGGGAACTGGGTTCGCGTCTCCGCTCCTCCACCTGCAGCTGCTGGGTGACCTTGGGCTAGTCACTTCTCTGAAGTCTCTCAGCCCCACTCACCTCACAGAGTGTTTGTTGTGGGGGAGAAAGGGAAAGGAGAATGTTGGCCGCTTTGAAACTCCTTCGGGTAGTGATAAAGCGGGATATCAAATCCAAACTCTTCTTCTTCTTCTTCTTAATTCGTTCCGGAGTCCATTCTTAACCTGAAACTGTTCTTAACCTGAACCACCACTTTAGCTAATGGGGTCTCCAGCTGCCGCCACACGATTTCTGTTCTCATCCTGAAGCAAAGTTCTTAACCCGAGGCACTATTTCTGGGTTGGCGGAGTCTGTAACCTGAAGCATATGTAACCTGAAGCGTATGTAACCCGAGGTACCACTGTATGTAAAAAATTCAGTAATTGTGGTGTTTTTCTTTTTTGCATCTCTGTTCCATCTGGGCATTGATGAAATGTGGCATATCAGTAACAGAGCAAGTGGTCATAACTTTAAAGGAAGAGAGTAAAAGCGAGAACCAGAAAGAGATCGGCCGTAACTTATAGTCTCTTATAGTCTCTGCATTTTATTTTATTTTTTCATTTTTGGGTGTACATTAAATTATTATGTTTTCTCTGCTTAGCAGTCCCTGTGCTTGCTTTGGGTTAAGAATGGCATCCTAGCCCCTGAAGACAGAAGTGCAATCACTGTATCTTAAGCTCCGTATTGATCTATCTCCACAGCACATTCGGTTACGTTATTATGTTATTTGGATCGATGATACATTCCTTTTGTGTAGCGAATTCTCAGAGCAACACAAAACCTTGTTCAGAACAACTTCTACAGATGGCTCTCTCTCACACACACTCTCGATTTAGCCAGGAGCCGATGCTTCTGCTCTATTGAACTACACACACACACACACAAATGCTACCTACCCCCAGTACCTTCTGAGTTGAAACGACTGCAAAGCTAAGTTCCCTTCCCTTCCACAACATGGTACGGTAATCCTTTTTATGCCTTGTTCACACATGATGTTGATCGGGTCTTTGGGGTTTAGCTCAAAAATAGTGGGGCATGTTTCAGAATAAAGTTGAACAGAATTTCTACTCATAGTGAAAGGATGGCAAAAGTGTCTAAAGGCTGTCCCTCCTTCCTCTTGCCCACACCCTTCTCATTCCTCTTCAGGCAGTATTTTCAAAATAAGCACAATTAATTTATGGAACTCACTGCCGCAAGGCAGAGTCATTTAAGGCCCCAAGCATTTGTGGAGACCACCTTCAGATTCAGAGGCAAATTGAGTATAACCACTGCTTTCATACATGTCTAAGGAAGCATACCTATATTAATTTATGCAAATATTATGCAAATGTGTGCTCACTTTTGGTGACACATTTCCTCTTTTTAAGCAATGTGTAAGTGACCATTCTAAAGACTAGGCATGAAAATGGGGGAGGCATCTGTCTTTTCTCATGAAGCAGGGCACCCAGAGTGGCTGGGGAAACTCAGCCAGATGGGCAGGATATAAATAAATTATTAATATTATTATTATTATTATTATTATTATTATTATCATTATTAACAACAACAACAACTTATTATTTATATGCCACCCATCTGACTGGGTCTCCCCAGCCACTCTGGGCAGCTTTCAACAAATTAAAACATTAAGCAGAGTAAAACATCAAACATTAAAAACTTCCCTAAACAGGGCTGCCTTCAGATGTTTTCTAAAAGTCAGATAGTTGTTTATTTCTTTGACATCTGATGGGTGGATGTTCCACAGGGCAGGCGCCACTACCGAGAAGGCCCACTGCTTGGTTCCCTGTAACCTTATTTCTCGCAGTGAGGGAACTGCCGAAAGGCCCTCATAGCTGAATTTTGGTGTCCGGGCTGAATGACGGGAGTGGAGACACTCCTTCAAGTATACAGGGCTGAAGGATGTTGACAAAATGAAACACAGCAATGAACACTAGGCCATCTCTGCCCATTGAGGTCAGGTAACATGTTCAGGGGTTCTGAGTGATTTTGCCCAAGACTTTAGCATCAGTTGACAAAGCAAGGTTTTCTTTATTTTCACCTTTCAGGAGTAAACAGTGGGTGGGAGGAAATACTACAAGGAGGAAGCTGTGCCATCGCTCCATTTTATCCAGGAAGATAAGTAACTATACTCCTATGGAACTGAGTCCTTAAAAACTTACCTCTCCGTCCCTGCTGTTAAATACCACCAGGTTTTCTCAATAGCACAGCTTAGCCTAATAATACAAGGCAATGTGTGACACTTTCATGGTCCCCCTCAGTTCCCAGTTGATTTTGCTTTGCCATTCCATCCAAATGAGGAAGGGGGGAGGATTTTTGCTTTAAAGCTCCTGAGTGGCAAGATTTTTCAGGTACTCGATTGTTCTGGGGGGGGTTTGTGGCAGGGTGATAATGCAATTAAAGTGGTTGGGAGATTTCACAGAAGGTGGCAGGCAAATGAGAGAGCTGCAGGCGTCCACCCTCTCCTCAGGAGATCCCAGTGGCTCAGCGTTCCTGTCAAGCAGGGTAATGTGCCTGTAAATTTCACTCGACAGAAAACGCATTGTAGCATCAAAAACCGACAAAACAAGCAAAGCATGGAAGAGTGACAGCCAAACGGTTTTAACAGCAGGCAGGCTGTGGAGGAGGTAGAGGCTCGGGCTGGAAGGCAGGCTAGTCAAAAGCAAACACAAGGCGCTGCTGAGGGTTGTTGACTGTGCTTGTGGAAGAGAGAGAGAAAAAAATGCATTCAGAGTTAGAAGGAAAAGAGCAACCAGCCTGGGGAAAAAGAGAATGTCGGTGAAATCTATCAATGTGAGAAAAAACCTCCTAGACCAGGCATGGGCCAACTCGGCCCTCCAGATGTTTTGGAACTACAACTCCCATCATCCCTAGCTAACAGGATCAGTGGTCAGGGATGATGGGAGTTGTAGTCCCAAAACATCTGGGCCGAGTTTGCTTATGCCTGTCCTAGACAGACAGGCAAAATTCCTGTTAATCGAACCTATGAACCTGAAGTCCACTTCACATGCTAGCGTATCCCTACGCCTGCTGGAAAATAAATGTGCACGACAAGGTAGATCTGCACCAGATATTTAAAGCTTGTCCTGTGTACTTTTGAAGCGTGCGTCTTTTCACAAAGAATCCTGGGAGCTGTGGTTGGTTAAGGGTACTGGAAATCATAGCTCTAGGAGGGGGAAAACTACAGCTCTCAGAAATCTTTGGGGAGAAGGATTGTGCTTTGAATGTATGTTGGGTGTGCCATAAACTTGTGAAAGGTGGGCTGAGTCTTTATTTTGCTTAGAATGGGTGTGTTGGGAAGCCATTCTCAGGGTCTCAGCCCACGTACCGGGAGAAATAGATTTACCAGCTATTCCTGCATAATCATTGGTCATAAAAAATAAAATAAAGAGAGAGTGTGTAGAAAGTAAGAAAGTTTTCTGGGGGGAGGGGTGGAATTACCATGCAGTGGTACCTCAGGTTACAAACGCTTCAGGTTACAAATGCTTCAGGTTACAGACTCCACTAACCCAGAAGTAGTATCTCAGGTTAAGAACTTTACTTCAGGGTGAGAACAGAAATCATGTGGTGGCGGCACGGAGACAGTGGGAGGCCCCATTAGCTAAAGTGGTACCTCAGGTTAAGAACAATTTCAGGTTAAGAACGGACCTCCAGAACAAATTATGTTCTTAACCAGAGGTACCACTGTATATAATCATAACCATATTTACACACACATTCTTGGTGCATGCATGTTTGTGCTTTTCAACTTGAGGAACTGGGAATACTGCACCAAGGGTATTTCCAGAGAAGTCCAGTGTCAGTGCATAGCATCCTTCAGCAGCTACTAAGGCCCAGCGGTTGGGCAACAGTGGCAGCAGTCTCTCCTCCTCCTTGCCCACTCTCCAGCAGCCGCTATGAGCTGCCCAAGGAAGGAGGCCAGTGGCGGCGGCCATTGAGAAGCGATGGGATGCTCCCTTGCTGCCACAACTGTTGCTCTGGAAAAGCTCCAGATCATCCTCCTCCCTGAGCTCAGCAGCATCGCTGGCAGGGGAAACAGGGACATTCCTGGATCAAATCAGAACCTGGGATGTATTTTGTAATTCTGGGACTGTCCCTAGAAAATTGGGACACTTGGATTGTATGTAACTTGAGCTGGCCAAGGCTCCCAACACAAAACGATTTGCAAAATTAGCTCATTGTATGCAAAATATGGTTGTGTGAATCTATCCTAATAATAATAATAATAATAATAATAATAATAATAATAATAATAAATTTTGTTTATACCCTGCCCTCCCCAGCCAGTGCTGGGCTCAGGGCGGCTGACACCAGTAAAATTACAGTAAAAACATAGGGGGGAGGCCAATTTAAAATACAGGTTAAAATGCAATTTAAAATGCAGCCTCATTTTAAAAGTAGCCCATAGATCAAGACCATAAGGGGAGGGGAACATAAGGGTCAGACTGAGTCCAAACCAAAGGCCAGGCAGAACAGCTCTGTCTTGCAGGCCCTGTGGAAAGATGTCAAGTCCCTCAGGGCCCTAGTCTCTTGTGACAGAGCATTCCACCAAGTCGGAAACAGTACTCAAAAGGCCCTGGCCCTAGTTGAGACCAATCTAACCACCTTGTGACCTGGGATCTCCAAAGTGTTGTCATTTGTGGACCTTAAGGTCCTCCGCAGGGCATACCAGGAGAGGCGGTCCCGTAAGTACGCAAATCTACTCTAACTTGTAAATAAGTCTCCCAATATTAGAAGTCTGGGAAAGAACTAGTTTGTTGGGATGTTAGTAGCCTGTGCTTCCATAGCAGCTGTAGATGAGGAGACCCCCTCTCCCCTCCATGGCCAACATGGAAATACATGCTTGTGTTTTGTTTCTCAGTTTTCCCATCTGCTCAAAAAGTTATTCTGAAATTAGAGTGGTGATTGAGAAGTAAGCCGAAACCTTCAGCCTTTTATAAGCTGTAGGCAAAGGTGTGCTTCTTGAAAATGTTTCAGATTTATCTGTCATTCCAGAATGTTGGGCACCAAACTTCAAACCATTTATTTTTCCCTAATCCCACTTAAATCAGTGAACAGTGATAATAATGGGATAGTTGATTTGATCGACAGAAAAATTCAGAAATTCTCTAGCTAAAAAAAATCAAATCTCCTTAGCAAAAGAAGGTTGAAATAAAACCATATTGTCAAAAAGAAGTAGCAATCTTGCCATGCACACAAAAAGTATTTTAAAAAGTGAATTAATGAAGACTAAAATCTCGAGATGTGCCAGCGTTGTCGTAACTGACAGTTTTAAACTTTCGACATGTTGTATTTCCATTCATACTAGCTTTCAGAGTGGGGTTAATATTGTTTCTCCAGCCTCAATTTTTGACCATAACTTAAGAAAACTTAAACAGCACAATCCTGTGTATGTCTACTCAGAAGTCGGGGCCAGTACTGAAAAGGCCCGACTAAGGTTGCATTCTGAGGTAGAGAATAGTGCCTTTGTTTTTCTAATTATGCTGCTAGTGCTCCTTTTCCCTTTTCTAATGTTCCTTTCACACTGCAGTACGGAACTGTGGCTATTTGACCAATATTCCAGCATGTCACACTAAAGTTCATTCATACCAATGAACTTTGACAATATCATTGGACAATAATGATACTCCCTGGCCCTTTCCGCATAAGAGTGATTCTATTCCCCCATTATTCCCACTTGAAAACAGCAAGAAAGAACTGTATGCAAATATATTGCCTCAAATTTCACCCCTTAACTTAAGGTTACCAGATGTCCCCGTTTCCCGGGGACAGTCCCTGGATTTGCAAATAAGTCCCCATACAAAATCCATTGAAGTTCAAAAGTGTCCCCGGATTCATTGAAAAAAAATCTGGTAACCTTACCTTAACTCCCATGATTTATTTATTTTTCTGGAATCAAATAACACAGAAATGATTGTTAAACATGTACCAGATTCCATTCATTCTCTGGAAGTGGCTTTTACATAATGCAAATATAATGAGGAAATGAACAGGGACATGGAATAAACTGCTGTATGAATTGATTTGGTTTTAATATTTGAATTCCGCTTTTCCAGCAACAAGCACTGAGATCAAAGTGCCTCACAATAACGACAGCATTAAAAGTTAACAAACATTACAATCATTATACTATCAAAAACACAGTAACATATAAATAAAAGCAAAACAAAAAATCCATTAAACAATACAATTCAGAACAAGCTCATGGCAATACAAAGTAGTTGAATGAGCCTTACCACCTGCGTATAGGATTGCAGCTTTCCAGTTATAAAATCATAGTTAGCGGTTTTCTTAATGATAGTATTACTCACCAAATACAAACAAAAAGGGAGAATTCGTTTGCTATTCCCCATCATTTTGTGGAAAAAAGACTACTCTTTTTTCCCAGCAACTGATAATTTTGTTATTTATATGCCACCTATCTGATTAGCATGCCCCAGTCACTCTGGGCGGCTCCCAACAAAATATTAAAAACACAGTAGAGCACTGAACATTAAAAAACTTCACTATTTAATAGTACTGGCACCAGTCACTCTTTTTGTTGCTGCCAAAGAGAGAGTTGAAACACACCCAGCTTTTGACTCTTCCTTCTTTGATCCTTTTCTGGATACAGAACCAATTATTTCATTATTATTATTTGCATTGATAAATAATGACAATATTCTGATAACGTATTTTGATTCTGATTTTATTTTATTGTACGGCTGTTTTAAATTGTTGGACCTTTAAACTCAGACACCGTGAAGATCATACAAGCATTACCTAGAGAGATGCTGCGATACAAGGTATTATAAGGGAAGAAAATATAACAAAGAGCCTGCGAGCTATCCCATAGGGAGAGCAGAATTAGTTCTGATTCGGAATGTAACAAATGACCTGCAACCTTTCTCTATGATCCTAGCAAACGACAAGAAGACGGCGAACGATCAATCTTCGTGCGGTTAAAAGAGGGAGGCTACAGGCTAAAAGAGAACATTCTGTTCCATCTGTACGTGAGCACTTCGCCCTGTGGAGACGCACGCCTCAACTCCCCCTATGAAATCACAACGGACTGTAAGAACTGTACTTCCCTGGTTTGGTTTCAATTCAGCTTTTCTCCCCCCCCCCCTTTTTTTTTTTCCTTCCCTTAATGTTTTCCTTCTCTGTTTCCCTGTTAAGTAGATGATGGCTGACTATGAAAATGATGCAATGGTTACACCTCTCTCAATGGGCCAGTATAGAAATAATATGGGCTGGTTAAAGAACTGGGAGCCAGTTTCAGGGACAAACTTGCTCTTTGCAAGTTCTTTGCCTTCCCTGGAATAAATTTGCCATCTTAACCACCGTTAAGCAGTTCATCAGCACTGGCATTAACCCCAGTTAACTAGACTTCACCCCTAACTAAGATCTGAAACAACAGTTCGAAGGAGCTTGCAGATCCTAAGTCAAGGGAAACCTTTCTTTAAAGCTAAATGCAGTTAATTCTGGGGAACCCTTATTAACCCTTACTAATGTTAAATGAAGTTAATTCAGCTGTTGTCAAGCCTAACCAAGCCAGCTCTTGATTCCTTAACCATGGGTATGGATCACAGTACTAAAGCATAGTAAGTAAAAGCAGCAGCTCGTAGTCCTATATTACCATGAGAAAGCCAATATGGTGCCTCCAGATGTTGTCAGACTCTAATACACATCAGCTGTAGCCAGCTTGGACAAATTGGCACACACACCGCTTTAGCTATCTATTAACATTTGTGTCAGGGGTTCAGGAGCAGAAGCACAGGGAAGAGGGGAGATGGAGAGCGAAGGGGAAGAATCTGAGGGCAGCGTAGGAGAAGATGACAGTGGCCCGAGAGATTCCATGAGCCTCTCCAGCGAATCGGAAGATTCACAGAAGGGGGCGCCGGTGGCCAGGGCAAGGGGGGTCCCAAGGGGGACACCCCAGAAGCAAGGGGCCAGCGGGGACTCCCAGAGCAGCAGTTGGAAATCAGGACCAGCTTCCCCACCAGAGCATAGTGGGGGGGAAGAGTCACAGGTATCGGGAGTAGCGTCTCCCCCAGCAGGGAGAGGAGAGGAGTCGGGGCTGACCACGCCTCCATCGGAGAGTCAGACAACAGAGGGGAGGTCAGATCCGGCCAGTATCCCGGAAGAGGGAAGCAGTGACAGAAGTAGTGTAACGGTCAGGAGGAAGGTCACTGGGTTGGCGCGAGAGGCAAGTTCAAATGTACAGGAGCGTGGGACAGCAGAGAATGAGGATTGGGAACCGGGTCCTAAAGCCCGCCGGAGGCAGGGGGAGGAGCTAAGCGACTCAGCGTCTGAGGAGTCCAGAAAGGGGAATGCCCCAGCGGGCAGGAGGACCCAGAGGAGAAGAGAGCAGCGGAAAAGGTGGAGCAGGGCTAGGATCTTAAACTGGTGTCAGAGGGGAGGAGATTCAGACGGGACTTCGCCGATCTAGGGTTTAAGATGTAGGGCTGCGCGCTGCGGCTTTGAAATGGAAATTGAACTTCAATAAAGACTTTTGTACATTACGACAGCCTAGCGTTGGTCCTCTGTGAGCTGGGACCTAGAGGCAGCTCTGACAGTAAGTCCCGTCTCCACTATACCTCGCAACGCGAGTGGACGCAGCGAGGGGCGAAGATTGGTGCTTCGCGAGCTCACGGAAGCAGGACAGGATGACGACCGAAGAACAAATGGCAGCCCTGCAAGACGCAGTGACAAGGCTTAACATGGAGATATTAGCATCCAGAAAGAGAGAAGACGAAGCAGCCGCTGCCTGCCGGGATCTGCAAACCAGGTTGGAAATGTTGACCAAACAGGGGCTACCGGGTGCCAGACCAGAGGGGATTGGTCTAGGAAAGAGGGGAGGCAGCCTCATGTCTCATTTCGATGGGAGCCTGCAGCAGTATCCTAACTTCAGAGCAGACGTAGTTTATGCGCTCAAGTTACTGCAGAAGGACTTTAAGAGATGAGGAGGAAAAAGTGGGCTTCATACTAACTCATCTCCATGGAGAAGCAAAAGCGTGGCTGCGCAATCTGTGGCGAGATAATGACCCAGCCCTCAGAAATGCGGATGCCTTTATTAAGGCGATGGACGCTTGTTTTTTATCAGCAGTAGATGTAGATGTCGCCAGAAGAGAGATACATGGACTGAGACAAGGCAAAGCCACTGTAAGACAATATCACTCCCGCTTTTTTGCATTGGTCAAAACGCTGGGATGGGAAAAAGACTCAGCTGCCGTCCGGGACCTGTTCTGGGAGGGGCTAAACGGGGCTGTGAAAGACGAAATTGCAAGGGGGGAGAGATCCCAGAGCACTAAAGAAGTGGTCCAGAAAGCGCTGGCGATAGGAGTGAGGCTGGAAGAACGTCCTGGGAGCAAGGACGAAGGGCGTTGGGGACGCACGCCAGCTAGATCACCTCCTTTCTTTCCCAAAGAAACAGTGCGCGCTCAGTCCACGCCTCCACTGGGAGGGGGAGAGGAGCCGATGGAGATAGGTGGTGCCAGGGCTCAGTCAGCAGCCAGAGCCCTCACACCGGGAGCAGTCAAAACGAAGGCTCCTAGAGGGAACAGGAAGTGTTACGTCTGTGACAGTGCTCAGCACATGGCGAAAGAGTGTCCCCAGAGGCTCCACAAGCACACTGCAGCCTCAGCAACAGTAAAGGGAACAGTTCACCAGGAGGAACCACTGCAGGGAAACGACGGAGTCTGGCTGGAGGCACAGGCAATGGGGCCCAGTCAGACGAGTCAGTGAAGAAGTCCCCAGAGATCTTACAGCCCACAGACCCCCTCCCGCCCAAACCGGTGGTGCAACTCACTGCATCACTCCAGCTACCCAATGGACTTACCATGGAAGTTCCTATCACCATTGATTCTGGTAGTAATGCGGACTTTGTAGGAGTGGACTTTGTCAAGCAACATAGCGTAGCACTCCTGCCGGCCACGATGCCCCTGCACGTTGTCACGGTAGATGGCAGAGAGCTACTGGGAGGACAAGTGGTACAGCAAACGCCGCCAATGGTGATGCAAATTGGAAATCACCGCGAAGTCATCAGCTTCAACGTCACCCAACTGTCGGACACCCCCATAGTGTTGGGCATGAGTTGGTTGGACAGGCACAGTCTGGCATTAGCATGGTACCAGCGCCAATTGACCTTCAGCTCCTCCTACTGCGCAGCAAACTGCATACTGCCTACCCAGGAAGATGAGGGGCAAGAAGATGGACCGCAGTTACACTTGGGCATGTTGCAAGCGGTACCCGACAAGTACAGAGGGTTTTTGGAGGTCTTCTGCGAGAAGGAGGCGGACAAACTGTCCCCCCACAGACCATACGACTGCAAGATTGACCTCCTGCCGGGGGCGACGCTGCCGACTGGAAAACTGTATTCCATGTCTGAAGACGAACTGCAAGAGCTCAGGGAGTTCATAGATCACAACTTGAAGCGGGGATTCATCCGGGAATCCAAAGCAGTGGGGGGCAGTCCTGTGTTCTTCGTGAAGAAAAAAGACACGCCCCAAAAGAGGTTGGTAGTTGATTTCAGAATTTTAAATTCGAAAACCAAGCCCACGGCTTTCCCGATGCCCAAGATCGACGACTTGCTCGCGATGGTGAGGAAGGGACGCATCTTCACCTAGTTGGATCTACGAGGGGCGTACAATCTTATACGCATGCGGGAGGGCGACGAGTGGAAGACGGCCATGTTTACGCCCTTGGGCACCTATGAATATAGGGTTATGCCGTTCGGTTTACAAAATGGCTCCCACTGCTTCCAAGCCTTCATGCATCACGTGTTAGCGGGGCTCCTCTACAAGAAGTGCGTCTGCTTCCTGGACGACATTCTGATCTTCTCAGAATCGCAAGAGGCTCACGAGAGAGATGTCAAGGAAGTCCTGCAGAGACTACGGGAGCACAGACTTTACGCCAAACTGGAGAAGTGCCAGTTCGACATGACGGAGGTGGATTTCCTGGGCTACAAGCTGTCCGACAAGGGACTCGCCATGGACAGCGCCAAGGTACGCTCGGTACTGGACTGGAAAAGCCCGCGCAATCGGAAGGAGGTCCAGAAGTTTGTCGGCTTTGCCAACTTTTATCGCAAGTTTATCAAGGGTTTCGCTATGCAGACGGCGGCCATCACAGACACCCTCAGCTCCAAGAAGAAGAAGTTCATCTGGACGGAGCAGGCGGAGCAGTCCTTTCAGAAACTCAAGCGTCTCTTCGCTTCCGAAGAACAACTGCTACATGTGAACCCCAGCAAACCCATGAGGGTTGAGACGGATGCCTCCGACAGAGCCGTGGGGGCAGTCCTGTTGCAGCAAGATCCGCAAGGGAACTGGAGGCCGTGTGCTTTCTACTCCAGGAAACTCAGCAAGTCGGAGCAGAACTACACCATCTGGGACAGAGAGTTGCTGGCCATTCATGCAGCCTTCAAGGCGTGGCGGCACTTCCTCATCGGAGCCAAACACACAGTGCAAGTTCGCACGGACCATAAGAACCTGGAGTACTGGCGCACAGCGTGGTTCCTGAACCAGAGACACATCCGCTGGGCGGAGTTCTTTGCGGATTTCGACTTCAGGATAGAATATATCCCCGGAGACAACAACATCATGGCTGATGCGCTATCCAGGAAGCCGCAGTATCTGGAGGAAGCAGCACCAGTAGCGGCCAAACACATTTTCGCACCTAAGGCGTGGGCATGCGCCTCGGCCACCGTGGACCTGGAAGCAATACGTCGCGAGCTGCGAACGGATTCCTTCGCACGATCCAAGATGGAGGAAGTGCGCAGCGGCACAGCGAAGGACGACGAGTTCCAGATACGCGACGGACTGCTCCTCCGCAAAGGGGCCATCTACGTGCCGGGAGACGACCTCCGCGCGAGAGTACTGCAACAGTTACACGACGCACCCAGCGCCGGACATTTCGGCAAAGACAAGACGGTGGAATTAGTAGCCAGAGACTTTTGGTGGCCCAAGATGCGGGGAAAAGTCGCGGATTACGTCACGAGGTGCGACACATGCCAAAGGGCCAAGCCAGTACACAGACCGCCGGCGGGACTGTTGGAACCGCTACAGACCCCGTCCGAACCGTGGGAGAGGGTGGCCTTGGACTTTGTCACTGATCTGCCCAGCTCGAGGGGCAAAACAGCAGTACTCGTGGTAGTCGACATGTTCACCAAGATGGCGCACTTCATTCCTTGCGCAAAGGTGGCCACAGCGGAACAGATAGCCAAGCTGTTCATAGACCACGTGTTCAAGGTGCACAGCCTGCCACGGTCTATCCTGTCCGACCGGGGGCACCAGTTCATCTCGAGTTTCTGGCAGAAGCTGATAGGAATCCTGAACGTCAAGGTCAACCTAGCGTCGGCAAGACACCCGCAGACCAACGGACAAGCGGAGAGGGTCAACGCCATCATGCAGCAGTACCTGAGATGCTACGCGAACCAGCAGCCCTTGACCTGGGTGGACTACCTACCGCTGGCCGAGTTTGCCTACAACAACACGAAACACGTGTCCACGGGGGTGACACCGTTTTTCGCCAACAATGGGCGACATCCCAGGACCTTCCCGGGCTTAGAGAAAGAGGGGGAGGGGGAGCCGCAGGGAGCAGAGGCATTGGCAGCGGAGTTACAGGAGGTCCATGAACAGCTCCGAAGGCAGTTAGAGCTAGCAAAACACGTTTACAAGATGCAGGCAGACAGACACAGGAGAGTTGGGGAGGACATACGGGTAGGGGACTGGGTCTGGTTAGCAGCCCAGGCAGTGCCGGCCAGATCCTTAGCTAAGAAGAAGCTCGGACACAAGCAGCTAGGCCCTTACCAAGTCGAGGCACAGATCAACCCAGTGGCTTTCCGGTTGACACTACCAGAGGGATCCAGAATGCACCCGGTCTTTCATAGATCGGTGCTCACGCCCTACAAGGCACCTCACAGGTTTCAGGCACCAGGGACAGCTCCTAGCCCGCTCAGAGACGCACCCACGAAAGGGGGGTCGCCGAGGGCGGAGCCGCTCAACGAGGTCACGGAGATTTTGGACTCAAGATGGGGGGAAGAGGGGGTTGAATATCTCCTCGCCAGGGAAGGTACCCCGGCCAGTGCCAACAGCTGGGTACTGTACTATGCGGTGGAGGAGCACTACCTCAAAGACGAGTTCCACGCACTTTTCCCACACAGGCCCATGCCGGCGGATTATTTCGACAAATATCTTTTCACACCCACACTTTCAGCCAGCACGTTCCGGGGTTTCTCTTCAGCTGAGGACACGGCACCGGAGACTAGCTCCCCAGAGGGATCCCTCTCAGGGTTTGGCACAGGCGGCTCTTATTGGTGGGAAGATCAACCTGAGGTGGGGTGGCGCAGAGAACTGCCGAGCGGGCCTGCGCACGCTGCGTCACCCCAGGCGACAGGGGGAGAGGGGGTCATGGACGTGTTGGGGGAGGATCCGGGGTTCGAACACACCGGCAGAGAGATGGAAGCAGAGGAGATCGACGTCGACGAGCCCATTGAGGACTGGCCGGATCCAGCCGGCTGGCTGCACACCACGGGGGAAGAACTGTATCCTGCACTCACCCCCACAACACTGGAGCACCCAGAACCCACACCAGAAGAAGGGGAGGGGGGAAGGGGGGCTTCGAGGGGGGGATGGATGTCAGGGGTTCAGGAGCAGAAGCACAGGGAAGAGGGGAAGAATCTGAGGGCAGCGTAGGAGAAGATGACCGTGGCCCGAGAGATTCCAGCGAATCGGAAGATTCACAGAAGGGGCGCCGGTGGCCAGGGCAAGGGGGGTCCCAAGGGGGACACCCCAGAAGCAAGGGGCCAGCGGGGACTCCCAGAGCAGCAGTTGGAAATCAGGACCAGCTTCCCCACCAGAGCATAGTGGGGGGGGAAGAGTCACAGGTATCGGGAGTAGCGTCTCCCCCAGCAGGGAGAGGAGAGGAGTCGGGGCTGACCACGCCTCCATCGGAGAGTCAGACAACGGAGGGGAGGTCAGATCCGGCCAGTATCCCGGAAGAGGGAAGCAGTGACAGAAGTAGTTTAACGGTCAGGAGGAAGGTCACTGGGTTGGCGCGAGAGGCAAGTTCAAATGTACAGGAGCGTGGGACAGCAGAGATTGGGAACCGGGTCCTAAAGCCCGCCGGAGGCAGGGGGAGGAGCTAAGCGACTCAGCGTCTGAGGAGTCCAGAAAGGGGAATGCCCCAGCGGGCAGGAGGACCCAGAGCAGAAGAGAGCAGCGGAAAAGGTGGAGCCGGGCTAGGATCTTAAACTGGTGTCAGAGGGGAGGAGATTCAGACGGGACTTCGCCGATCTAGGGTTTAAGATGTAGGGCTGCGCGCTGCGGCTTTGAAATGGAAATTGAACTTCAATACAGACTTTTGTACATTACGACAGCCTAGCGTTGGTCCTCTGTGAGCTGGGACCTAGAGGCAGCTCTGACAATTTGTATAACACTTTCCATACCAATCCCACGTGTTGTGTGGGGTATCTGTGTATTTCTCCATGTTTTAATTGAAAGCAGCAATAAAGGAGCCATCACTGGATCTTGGCCAAAGAGGATAATCATCCACCCCCATGTAGGGAGCAGGTTACAATTGCGCATATTATCCCCCTAGTTCCTGGGACTGGGGGCAATTTTGAGTGAAGAAATGGCACTGCAACCCTGATCCAGTTCAGGTCTCCATGTGGCTGCTTTTCTACCTCTTTGAAGAAGTTGGTAAATCTGATCAAGGATCTTCCATAGAATGCGTTGTTTGGCCTTTGCACTCAACACAGAAAATGTATGTCTCGCCTCTGTCATCCATGCCTTGGTAACCTCTGCCAAGCATTTTATGTGGGAATTCCCTTCAAAGGGACTCGGAAGCTTCAGTGGTACAGATGCTATGGACCTCTCCTTGGGAATGTGGGGAGTAAGAACCTCCGTCATGATTTCAGTTAACCACAGTTAGCCTCTGGGAAAGCCAGCCAGGATCTGAAAGCACAACCGGCAGAATCCGAGACCTGGGAGAGGAGAGGGTTGAAGAAGACTGGAAGAAATTTAGGATTTATTTACAAAAATACTGTAATTTAATTGGATGTTAAGAAGGATGCCAGACCATAAACAATTGAGCACCATTAAATTAGACGTAATTCGGATGATAAATGAGATTGAGGAAAATATAAATTTTTTGGAGAATTATTAGACTAAATTAAATGAATGAGATTTAAGAATGTACACAAGTTGATAAATTGCTGGAAAAAGTTTTATAACGATGCAAGTGGGAGCGGGGGACGTGAGGGAGTCCAAAGAAGCTTTGAAAATATGTTATGATACATGTTTTATTGTTTATTATTTGTGCACTTTTGTATTCAAAAAATCTCAATAAATATTTATTTTAAAAAAAGGATCTGAAAGCACATGGGCAGATCTGACCAGATTTGCAGCTGATGCAAAGGAATCTGGAGACAAGCAATCCGTACTCCGTTCCCTCACTCCATCAACCTTAATGGTGGTTAATGCTAAACAGGTTTCTTCTTGTATCAGGGTCCAAAACCAAGATTAAGTTTTGGTTTCTGGTCCTAGTTAAACAAGAACCCTGGTTAATGTTATTCACAGTGAATGCCAGAATGCAGAAGCGGGGTGAACTAGACCTGGGAGAAGTTGGTGGAGTGCATACTCCAATAATTGGCTCCAAATCTCACGAATACAATCAAGATAGAATTAGCATTACCTCTGCTCTTACCAGCTGTCAAAGCTCTAGGCCACTCCTCTGCCCTCTCTAAATTTGTGAGTGTTATATATGCCTATTCCCATATGTGCTAGTGGAATTCTGCCTGCCAAAGCCAGTAACATGATCCCAGCATGCCCAGAGGGGACATACAGGTGTCTCTGCACTGAAGTACAAAACTGCTTTGTATTATTTACAGATAGGTAGCCGTGTTGGTCTGCCATAGTCTGCCATAGTGTGTATCTGAAGAAGTGTGCATGCACACGAAAGCTCATACCAAGAACTAACTTAGTTGGTCTTTAAGGTGCTACTGGAAGGAATTTTTTATTTTGTTTTGCTTTGTATTATGTTATGCAAAGTTTGTTCCAAAGTTATTTGAGCTTTGATCTGCCCCATTCTCCTCCTCCTTGTCCATTATGCGTGAAATGCCCTCTAAAACCACCTACGGCACCTTCTTTCAACTCCCTCCTCGAAACCCATCTTTTTTCCCCAGCTTTCCCCAGGAAGCTGCTGGCTTAGTCCTCATTCTCAGATGAATCAAAGCCAAAGTGCATTTGCTCACATAGTAGTAATAATAATAATAATAATAATAATAATAATAATAATAATTTATTATTTGTACCCCGCCCATCTGGCTGGGTTTCCCCAGCCACTCTGGGCGGCTTCCAACAAAGATGAAAAATACACTAAAATGTCACATATTAAAAACTTCCCTGAACAGGGCTGCCTTCAGATGTCTTCTGAATGTCAGGTAGTTGTTTATCGCTTTGACATCTGATGGGAGGGCGTTCCACAGGGCGGGCGCCACTACCGAGAAGGCCCTCTGCCTGGTTCCCTGTAACTTGGCCTCTCGCAGTGAGGGAACCGCCAGAAGGCCCTCGGAGCTGGACCTCAGTGTCCAGGCAGAACGATGGGGGAGGAGACGCTCCTTCAGATATACTGGACCAAGGCTGTTTAGGGCTTTAAAGGTCAGCACCAACACTTTGAATTGTGCTCGGAAACGTACTGGGAGCCAATGTAGGTCTTTCAAGACCGGTGTTATATGGTCTTGGCAGCCGCTCCCAGTCACCAGTCTAGCTGCTGCATTCTGGATTAGTTGTAGTTTCCGGGTCACCTTCAAAGGTAACCCCACGTAGAGTGCATTGCAGTAGTCCAAGCGGGAGATAACCAGAGCATGCACCACTCTGGCGAGACAGTCTGCAGGCAGATAGGGTCTCAGCCTACGTACCAGATGGAGCTGGTAAACAGCTGCCCTGGATACAGATTTGACCTGTGCCTCCATGGACAGCTGTGAGTCCAAAATGACTCCCAGGCTGCGCACCTGGTCCTTCAGGGGCACAGTTACCCCATTCAGGACCAGGGAATCCTCCACACCTGCCCGCCTCCTGTCCCCCCAAAACAGTACTTCTGCCTTGTCAGGATTCAACCTCAATCTGTTAGCCGCCATCCATCCTCCAACTGCCTCCAGACACTCACACAGGACCTTCACCGCCTTCACTGGTTCTGATTTAAAAGAGAGGTAGAGCTGGGTATCATCCGCATACTGATGAACACCCAGCCCAAACCTCCTGATGATCTCTCCCAGTGGCTGCATGTAAATGTTGAAAAGCATGGGGGAGAGGACAGAACCCTGAAGCACCCCACAAGTGAGAGCCCAGGGGTCTGAACACTCATCCCCCACCACCACTTTCTGAACACGGCCCAGGTGGAAGGAGCGGAACCACTGTATGACAGTGCCCCCAGCTCCCAGCCCCTCAAGACGGTCCAGAAGGATGTTATGGTCGATCGTATCAAACGCCGCTGAGAGATCCAGCAGAACTAGGAAACAGCTCTCACCTTTGTCCCTAGCCCGCCGGAGATCATTAACCAGTGCGACCAAGGCAGTTTCAGTCCCATGATGAGGCCTGAATCCCGACTGGAAGGAATCCAAATGGTCCGCTTCTTCCAGGTGTGCCTGGAGTTGTTCAGCAACCACTCTCTCAATCACCTTGCCCAAGAATGGAAGATTTGAGACTGGGCGATAATTGGCCATCGTGGCCGCATCTAAAGATGGTTTTTTAAGAAGCGGTTTAATAACCGCCTCTTTCAGCGGGTCTGGGAAGGCTCCCTCATGGAGGGAAGCATTCACCACCCCACGAAGCCCATCGCCCAGTCCTTCCCGGCTAGCTTTTATAAACCAGGATGGGCAAGGATCCAGGAGACAGGTGGTTGGCTTCACTCGTCCAAGCAGCCTGTCCACATCCTCGGAGGTAACAGATTGGAATTGATCCCACACAACTTGACTAGACAGGACTCTAGCACTCTCCCGCCCTGGCCCTGCTCCCACGGTGGAGTCTACTTCTTCCCGAATCTGAGCGATTTTATCTGCAAAAAACTTTGCAAAATCATTGCAGGAGATCATGTGGCCCGTACTGGGCCCCAATGTCGCAGGTGGTTCCGCTAAATTGTGAACCACCTGAAAAAGTCTCCTGCTGCCACTTGGTAGGCTCGACGTTGAGCTCTAACCTGTGTCCGGTCAGATTCGGAATGAGTTATCTGCCACCGGCACTCTAGCCATCTCAACGATTGTTTCATCGCCCTCAGATCCGTGGAAAACCACGGGGCTGTCCGGGCTCCATGCAATCGGAGAGGGCGCTTCGGAGCCAAACAGTCAATAAAGGTAAAGGTAAAGGTACCCCTGCCCGTACGGGCCAGTCTTGACAGACTCTGGGGTTGTGCGCCCATCTCACTTAAGAGGCCAGGGGCCAGCGCTGTCCGGAGACACTTCCGGGTCACGTGGCCAGCGTGACATCGCTGCTCTGGCCAGAGCCAGAGCCAGAGCCGCACACGGAAACGCCGTTTACCTTCCCGCTGGTAAGCGGTCCCTATTTATCTACTTGCACCTGGAGGTGCTTTCGAACTGCTAGGTTGGCAGGCGCAAACAGTCAATAGCCCTGGTTAACTCCACATTCCAGCGGGCCACCAGGGAATCGGCTGAAAGGCCATCAACATGGGATAAAGCATCCCCTACCACTCTCTGGAAACCATTTGGATCCATTAAGTGGCGGGGGTGGACCATCCGAATCGGTCCCACCTCCCTGCTGAGGGGATGGGTCGCAGAGAAGTCCAGTTGCACCAGGAGGTGATCTGACCATGGCACTTCTTTCATTTCGCTTTTACTTAGTGTCAGATCACCAACATCCATAGAGGTAAACACCAGGTCCAAGGCATGTCCGCGGCTATGGGTTGGGCCAGACTTATTCAGGGACAGCCCCATAGGGCCATGCTTTCCACGAAGTCCCGAGCGGCCCCTTGTAAGGTCATGTCGGCATGGATGTTAAAATCCCCTAGGACAACCAAGCTAGGTGTCTCCAGGAGAACATCCGCCACAACCTGAAGCAGCTCGGGCAGGGAATCCTTGGTGCAGTGGGGAGGTCGGTACACCAAAAGGAATCCTGTACTGCCCCTATTGCCCAACTTCCAGAACATGCACTCGGAAAACTGGGTCATCCCAATAGGACGCCTGGTGCAAACTAATGACTTCCTAAAAATCACTGCAACCCCCCCTCCCCGCCCACATGACCTGGGTTGCTGTGCGTAAGAGAAACCTGGTGGACAAGCAGCGCAAGGACAGGCCCATCTGCTTCATCCAACCAAGTCTCTGTTACACATGCCAGGTCAAATCCCCCATCCATGATCAGGTCATGGATGGCAGTGGTCTTATGAATCATTGACCTGGCATTGCACAGCAGCACCTTCAGGTCATGTGGGTATCCCTTGCTGATTCTAGTATCCATCCGGTCAGGACCAGACCTGGAGGCAGGGATAGTCCTCAGACAACGACTAAACCTGCCTCCTCTGTAATGACATGGTCTGGTCTTAGCGTAACTCCTCCTCCTACCCGTGATCACTGAGATCGGTTGTCCCAGTGCATCCCCCCCCTGTGGAACATGCCCCAGCCATTTTGTTGG
The DNA here is from genome assembly GCF_951804945.1 of Podarcis cretensis. Classification (NCBI taxonomy): domain Eukaryota; kingdom Metazoa; phylum Chordata; class Lepidosauria; order Squamata; family Lacertidae; genus Podarcis; species Podarcis cretensis. The sequence goes on along the minus strand of NC_137181.1, from coordinate 15,519,217 downwards.
CTGGGACCTACTCCCCGGCAGCCCTGACCCCTCCCCTTAAGATCAAAATAACACCTTTAAAAAAAAAACCAATAAAACAATACGAACAAAAAACAGTAAAAATTACAAAAACGTAAAATCAAACAAATTCCCAGGCCCAATAAACATCCATCCCAACCCCACCCACCCCACATACAAAAAATTCAAAAGAAATTTTTAAAAACATTTTAAAAGCACTCTGCACCCCTCCAGCAGTAACAGCAACTGTCCTAGTGCGGCCCGTCAGGCCCCGCCCTGGGCCAGGTGGTAAGTGGCAGGAAGGAGCAGGGCCCCCAGACACACACAGGAGAGTCCTCCTGGGCAGCAGAGCGCAGCAGTCCCTGTGAGGCTTCAGGCCCCACCCTGGGCCAGGTAGGTGGTAAGCGGCAAGAGCAGGGCCCTCAGACACTCACACAGGAGAGTCCTCCTGGGCAGCAGAGCGCAGCAGTCCCTGTGAGGCTTCAGGCCCCACCCTGGGCCAGGTAGGTAGGTGGTAAGCGGCAAGAGCAGGGCCCTCAGACACTCACACAGGAGAGTCCCTTGTTTTGTTTTTCTTGCCTCCTCCACTCCCTCCTGTCTCGCTGTTGCTTTCCTTTTTGAGAGTTAGCTTATAAGAGGGACCTCTTTCTCCTAGTGCTTCTCTATGAGGCAGTATGTGACCTGATAGTGTATGTACATGACAACAGCAATAGTACACTTTTTAGGTGTGTTTTTGAAACTCTTCCAATCACAGACTTTGGAAAAGATGAAGAAGTTTTTCCAAGGGGGAAACTTGATTCCTCAACTTTTTACATGAGAAAACTCAGCCAAGGTCTTCCCCCTTTTCCACCCCTTTTGCTCTCGGTTCATTTTTCTTCCATAGCCTGCATTTTTTGCTGTTCTAGACAGACCAGCAGAAGCAGGCAAATCAAAGTCTGCCCTGAGGCTGCCTCTGCTGTCTTCCCCCCCAGGCTGCTTTTTCTATCTTTTGCTAACATGTTGTCTTGCCTTGTGCCATTGACTTCCTGATAGCCCAGCTCCGATTTTATCCCACAGTCCCGTCAGGTCTGAAACACACCATTGCATCTTCTCTGCATGTGGTCTTCTTCCTGCTTGCCTATTAACCTACAGCTGTGCTGGAGTTGTGAGGCAGACACATTTCTGTAGTGCTTCCATCGCAACAGGATCGGCAGGCAGCCACGACATCTGGGTCGTTGGGTTTGTAGGTAATCTGAGGGTGAGGCACAGAGTCAGGATTCTTCCTCCCCCAGAAGAGAGCTAGCAGGGGACTACGCTGCACAGAAACATGTCTCTCAAGGAAGAACACAAATAGACATGTCTGCCACAGGCTCTCTGGCATAAACAGTAGGGCTGCCCGCCTGTTGAATCAATACATTTATCAATTAAAGTTTTAGTTGGTCATTTGACATTAACCTCAGTTAATTTTGATTCAGAATAAGTTTGCTGTCAACAAAGCCCCTCAGCAAAGGTTCCTTTTTGAACTACTGAAAAAAAAAAATACAAGGTTACTTGTAATTTGATAAGGCTCATTGTTCATTCCATATTACAGTACCATTTCAGAATAAAAATAGGTTGTTGGGGTTTTTTTTAAAAAAATTGTACCCATAAGTGGTAGCACACCAAGATGAGGAGGAAGGTGTTTCCTTTTCTTTCCAGGTATGTATGCTAAAGGTAAATGGGATGTGGGTGGCGCTGTGGTCTAAACCACTGAGCCTCTTGGGCTTACTGATCAGAAGGTCGGTGGTTCAAATCACTGCAATGGGGTGAGCTCCAGTTGCTCTGTCCCAGCTCCTGCCAACCTAGCAGTTTGAAAGCACACCAGTGCAAGTAGATAAATAGGTACCACTGCGGTGGGAAGGTAAACGGCGTTTCCGTGCACTCTGCTTTCCGTCACAGTGTCCCATTGTGCCAGAAGCAGTTGTCACATGACCCAGAAAGCTGTCTATGGACAAACACCAGCTCCCTCAGCCTGAAAGCGAGATGAGCGCCGCAACCCCATAGTCGCCTTTGACTGGACGTAACCATCCAGGGGTCCTTTACCTTTTACCTAATGTATGCTAAAATGCTTTAAATCACTGCCCCAAACCCTTTATTTAAATGTGTCAGAATGATGAAAAAGTTTGTTGTTTAATACAGGGAAGCAGATGGGACGCAGGTGGCGCTGTGGGTTAAAGCCTCAGCGCCTAGGACTTGCCGATCGAAAGGTCGGCGGTTCGAATCCCTGCGGCGGGGTGCGCTCCCGCTGCTCGGTCCCAGCGCCTGCCAACCTAGCAGTTCGAAAGCACCTCCGGGTGCAAGCAGATAAATAGGGACCGCTTACCAGTGGGAAGGTAAACGGCATTTCCGTGTGCGGCTCTGGCTCGCCAGAGCAGCGATGTCACGCTGGCCACGTGACCCGGAAGTGTCTCCGGACAGCGCTGGCCCCTGGCCTCTTAAGTGAGATGGGCGCACAACCCCAGAGTCTGTCAAGACTGGCCCGTACGGGCAGGGGTACCTTTACCTTTACAGGGAAGCAGAAACCTAAGTTTCCAAGCTGGTGACACGGAGGTTACTCATCTTATGTGCATCAGTGTGGGTAGGTGGATGGGGGGGAGCAGGGTGAAGAGAGACCAGCCAGAGCACAGAAAACCCAAAGTATCCTACGTGTGCACAGCCCAAGATGCACTGTGGGCATCTTGTTACAGTGAATGCATGACATATTATAGAATAGAATCATAGAATCATAGAGTTGGAAGAGACCACAAGGGCCATCGAGTCCAACCCCCTGCCAAGCAGGAAACACCATCAGAGCACTCTTGACATATAGTTGTCAAGCCTCTGCTTAAAGACCTCCAAAGAAGGAGACTCCACCACATTCCTTGGCAGCAAATTCCACTGTCGAACAGCTCTTACTGTCAGGAAGTTCTTCCTAATGTTTAGGTGGAATCTTCTTTCCTGTAGTTTGGAACCATTGCTCCATGTCCGCTTCTCTGGAGCAGCAGAAAACAACCTTTCTCCCTCCTCTATGTGACATCCTTTTATATATTTGAACATGGCTATCATATCACCCCTTAACCTCCTCTTCTCCAGGCTAAACATGCCCAGCTCCCTATAGCCATACTCCCTTTGAGTGCTGCAGCACAAATGGCACAGGAGAGCCACAGTGACGCAAAACATTTGGCAATATCTGAAACGCCGTATCTAGTACACAAATCTGGCCAGACCTTATGTGAATAGTGGAGAGTCTCCTTCGAGTCCTGGCTTTTGTTCTTGTTCTCTCTCTCTCTCTCTCTCTCTCTCTCTCTCTCTCTCTCCCCAGCTGTGTTTGCGTCTCTCTGTTGTGTGACTATAAGAAGAGCAGACCAAAATCCAATATATTTAGTCCAGCATAGTGTTTTCAACAGTGGCCAACCAGATGCCAATGGGAAACCCACAACCAGGACATGAACACAACAGCAACTGGAGTAGAATCAGAGCTGTAGAGTTGGAAGGGCCCCCAAGTCCAATGCAAGAGTCGTATCTAAAAAAATCCCTGGCAGATGGCCAGCCACCCAGCCTCTGTTTAAGAGCCTCCAATGAAGGAGATTCCACCAACTTTTGAGGGAGACTGTTCCACTATCGAACAGCTCTTACTGCCAGAAACTTATTCCTAAATAATCGAATACCTCTGGTTTTCAGAGGCATGCCGTTTCAGATCCTGGATGTCGTAATGTAGCCCTCATGACTAGCAGCCATAGAGAGCCTAATCCTCAATGAATTATAAGTAAAACTATATTCCGTTATGCCTCTGTGCTTCTCGGCATTCATTTTGGAAGCGTAAATACAAAATGGCAGCCAGGATTTTTAAGCTCGTTTAATTGAGGTGCTTCTCTCTCTTTTCCCATCAGGTGTCCATGCTTTGCCCTATGGGCCCTGCAACGCCTTCAAAATGGAGGTGCTCAAGTGCTAATTTTAGATGAGCGACGCAATTAGCAATTAAAAATAATGCTCTTGAAACCTTCGAGCTGCTCTTGCTTTGATTGGTATCTCCAAGCAAACCACCTGTGCAGAATCTGAATTCCTCTGATTAATTTGTGTGTTTTCTACTTCAGACATTCTGTTATAATCCAGACCCAGAAATGACAAATTACTACTAATAATAATAATTTATTATTACGGTCAGAGACTAGCTTGTAAAACACATAATGGGACTGCACTCCCAGAAGCAAAGCAGACATTTAAAAAAAATTATTAAAGAGACCAAACAATTTGGAAGAAAGGGGAAAGGCTAAACTTCAGAAAATATCACATTGTATTGTTATTTTCCGTCTTCAAGTACAACTGTGAGGTTAAGGACACAGCCTTGCTGTTTTTCACTTTGAGTGAAAAACACTTCATCAAATGCATGAAAATGGCAAAATTGAAACCGGTTCTACTCCACAAAAGCATATGTCTGAACGCACTGTTTAAGGTATAAGGTAGGCTTGCCATATTTCAAAAAGTTGAGCTATTTTAAGGAAACGTCTAAAAACAAGCAAACAAACCCACCCACCCCCTGCCGTCGCCAGCATCTCCAAGAGCTGATTCTTCTTCTTCGAGCAGGGAAAGAAAGGAATTTTCACCATGCAATTTTTTTTATTTATTTTTTTAAAAAAAACAGAACCATGCCCCCCAGAAAAACCTGAAAACGGCCAGACCCTAATGCACCCCTTTCTCCAACACAGCCCTCTCATCACTTCCACTGCCGCCGAGGTGTAGCCTTCCCCAGAAATCTTTTGATTATTTTTTAAAAAAACCAAAGGGGGGGGAGCGGAGAGAAACACACACACACACACACACACACACACACACACACACACACAAAAACAACTGGTTGCCATACATTCAGGAAATTCTGGAGATCTCTTAACATTCAAAAAAAATTCCCCCCAGAAGCCAATTTAGGCATCCAATTTCCATATATGTCTGGAATTTTCCAGACGTATGCCAAGCCCTAGATATAAGATATCAGAGAGATAGTTGTTGGGCTTTCTTTTTCTTTACATTTTTCTTCATTTTTTATTTTATTTTACCTTTATCAAGGTTAGCTATCTGGAATTCATGCTCCACTGTATTATAACAATGCTAAGAGCACCAAAACTGTACCTTCAGCTTGAATCCCTACCTATTAAAATTGTCCTTCACCAATTAGTCAGCATAATGCCTTGTTGACATCTGCTTGTAGGTTCCAGCCCTATTACAAATGCATTTGTCATCCGAAGGATTAGTGGAATTCATTGCCGTTTGAACTCGCTTTTGTTTCCAAGCGCTCTATCAACCCTTTATAAACAAACTATCGTAATGAACTGAGAAGCGAGTATAAAAGGGAGGGTGCAAGAGGCCTCACGCCCCCCCCCTTCATGGCGGGGGAGTAGCATGCAGTGAAGCAAAGAAATAGAAAATGAACTTCTGAGGCAGCCACACGTAAATTTCAGACAGGTTTTTACTCTTGTGATTCTGTTTAATCACCATTCATTTCCAGCATTATTATTTTTTTTTTAAGGTGGGGGAGTGGAGAATTCTTAATTTGCTTTTTACTAAAAAATCCATCGTCTGTCATAACACAAAGGCTGACTAGTTGCAAATCATTGCAAAAATAATTGAACTTACGGTATATTGCATTTTAGATTTTTTATATATATAAAAAGAGAAAGGAAAGGAACGGGGGGGGCAGGGGAGGATTTATCTCTACACATTCAAAGGATCAAAATTGATACTAATAATTCTGCACTTCCTTCTTCCCTTTTCTCTGACGCTCTGAGCAGTGATTTACACATCTAATGTCTAGTCAGGCACACATCATAAACCCACTCCAAATGATTTTTAAATTGGCCCTCTCTAATGCTGGGGTTGGGTTGACATCTTGTTCCGGATGAAGTAGCATCTTCAGCTGACTTCTCCCTCCCTCCCTCCCTCCTGCTCCTTCCTACCTCCTCCTTTCCCCTCCCCGCAGCAATTAGCGAAGATAATCAAGGGGGAGAATAAGCGATACAAAAATCAGGAAGACTTAACAGCCACAGAGGCTCGGATCAAATTGAAGAGGAGAGCAGCAGCGGGCTGGAGCTTGTGGCTCACCAGTGGATGAGTAAATAAATATTGAGAGGTGTGCCTTTTTAAAGAAGCTGAACCAAAAATAGCAGTTAAATAACAAGTTAAGTACAGTGGTACCTCTGGTTGTGAACGGGATCCGTTCCGGAGCCCTGTTTGCATCATGAGCAGAACGCAACCCACGTCTGTGCGTGCATGGGTCACGATTTGCCGCTTCTGCACATGCGCGTGACAGCATTTTGAGCGCCTGCGCAAGCGGCGAAACTCGGAGGTAACCCTTTCCAGTACTTCTGGGTCGCCACGGGACGCAACCTGAAAAGACGTAACCTAAACTGAACGAAACAAGAGGCATGACTGCAACGGGAAATGAGGTGCCCATTAGCTGGTAGAAAGTGGTCTGCTGGCCAGAGCTGGTCCAAAGCTTTTGGTCTAAAATGCTGGAATTCAACATCAGTTTGCTCTTTTTGACGTATTTTGTGCATGGCTTCTCAGGCTATTGAGAGGGCTGACCATGTCCAAGCCCAAACCTGAACCTCTGAATCACACAGGCTCCATTGATTTTACAGTCAGGTGGTGTCCAAGGCAGTGGTGCACTCTGGGCAAGTCTCTGGGACTGTGGACATTGCTTTCTTTCATGGATGCAGTAAGAGGTGCAGTTTTTACTGTTAGGAACAAGTGATCCGTTACTCCCATCAGAGAAGTCTTAATTGTTTAGTTTCAAGCTGCAGTCCACCTGGCTCATTTGCTTGAACCGTATGAAGGTTCTGTTCTCTGTGCACATCTCGATGGGGCGCCCTGTCTTCGCTCTTTCAAGTCTGCATGATGTGGGCTAATCTTTGGCAGGCTGACTAATGTGTCTTGAAGAATCTTGCCTTAGGGCAGGCGGTTGGGCTTGGTGACCCTATGGGTTTTCTTTCCATCCCAAACAAATGAACATGAGCTGTAAAAGTAGGTCTCAGATGTTCCCGAAATCTGCCTGGAATAGGAGTGAAGTTTGCAGAATGCCTGTCAAGAGCAGGCTCTTATTTGTGTCTGAATCCGTTTGCATTTGGTAATTATGCCTGTCAATGCACCTTGCTCAGGCTTTGATCCTTGTCAGCTAACATTTACTTAGTATAATCAAAGTCATGCAAATTGCAGTGTATTCAACCCTGTCCTGGAATTGCTGGTATTTTCAGGTAGCGCCTTCCATCTGTGGGCATGTCTGTGTGTGTATGTCTCCCTTCTGCCATTTCTAATTTTCAAGCTTTGAAATACAGAAGGAAGTGCAGTGCTTTGGTTGCAATTTGAGGACTTCAGATCTGAAAAATCAAAGAGTAGGCCAGCTAAGGTTAGAAAAAGGAGAGGCATGGTTTACGTAAAGCCTCTATGAGGTTCTTTGTTGGTAAGGATGAAACAAGGAGAAAATTAGGCAAGGTAATGGAACATCTGAAAGCTTTCCACCAGAGGGCACTTATTCCTGAAATAAACAGCACTGGTCCAGCCGTTCCAACCCTCAGCATCCAGATGTGAGCAAGATGGTAGCATGGCAGGCCAACTGGGAATGCTGTGCTCAGTCTGCACAGCTGGCACCTGCAATTGCGGCAAAGGCAGAAAAGGTGCTTTGCCTTTCCTCAGGATGCATCCTCCACAGCGGGCAGTATCTGACACAAATGAGCCAGAAGCTAGGAAGCCAATTGCAGGATACAGCCTGGCAATGCAACCCTATCCATGTCTACTCAGTGGTAGTCCCATGAGTTCAGTGTGCAAAATCACAGCCTAAAGCATCCAGGAAAAGAGAATTAGTCAGTAGCGGGTGGTGTCCATTGGGACCCATAGGGCAAAAGGCAGAGACCCCAACAGTAGCTGGAGCCAACTAATTCTAGTTTTGCCCAGGCAAATAGAGCTTCTGTATATATCAGCCACATGCAAAATATCCATGGCTGCTCCTTCCCTCAGCTGCACGCCCAATCTCCAATTTCAGACATCATCATATGTCAATACATCGCACTGTTTAGCTGCTGATATATGTTGAAAACCAGATATCGCCCAGCCCTAGTAGAAACGAACCCACTGTACAAAAGTATTATTCATTGTTCCACCCATTTTTGCCTTTGCCTCCACCTACCACAAGAATGTGGCCCCCAAAAGGTTGCTCAGGCTGAGCAAGGTTGCCCATCCCTGGTGGAATCAAATGGGGCTTTCTCCCCTGTAAATGTATATAGGGTACAGCTTTAATGTGCAAATTCCAGATTGTATTTATGGAGAGAGAGGGAAGTAAGACACTGCTACAGCTGCCCTCTGCTCCCACTTGGCCCATCACTGTTCACCTTAGAAGAGAAATATAAAAGCTCTTGATCTGTTGTTATCACCGATGACGCTTCCTTTCTATTCTTTCCTTTTTCCATTCCAGTGAACAGCATTAAGCACATAGTAAGGAAGTACCGTGGGCATCTTCGAACGAAGATTGAATCTGGGGAAGGAACCATTCCAGCCCGATATCCCAGTGCGGTGCAAATGTGGGATGGTGTGTTATTGGGAGAGCAGCTGGTCACCATGTCTTGCACAGACAAAATTGCCAGGTAACTTTATAGTGAAATTGCTAAGCGGTCGGGCAGCAAGCAAGCATGGAAATGTCATTAAAATTATAAACGGTGATTGTTTTCTGGTGGAAAATTTAATTAACTCTTAAGGAAATGGTAGCCACCATAATCACCTATCATGAACATTGCCACAGCCATGCACTTCGATATCAGAATATGTTCCACGTGCATCAGCTCTCTCACATATATACAGGAGCTACTGGATCAGAGCTATAAGGATTTTGATAGATTTGATCTTTGGTAACTCAGGCTTCCCCTGGGGTGGTTGCCATCTGTTCCTCAGATGTTTCAGAACAGTGGTTTTCAGACTGTCTAGCTTCAAGGACTTTGACTTGCTTGATGAGGACCCTATTGTGCATGGTAGAGGATTCTGGGGTATGCAGTGTCGGTTCACAAAGAGCACTGGATGGGCAATTGCGATGTGGAACACACTGTGCAAAATGCCTAAGGCCAACGTTTAATGACAGACTTGAATCCTTCCTGAATTAAAACAGAGGAACTGCAAACCAAAGGATAAAATGTGAAACCATGCACAGGCCTTAAGATTTTGTACATATGAGGATGGTAATGCTTTTTGGAGGAGGGTTTGTTTGTTTGCTTGTTTGTTTGTTTGTTTGTTTGTTTGTTTGTGAAGGTTTGATGCTACAGCACAAAAAATGCTACTTTTTGCTCTCACTTTTCGTAGCTGATCTGTTTGAATATTGTACAGTCACAATTGTTTTTTACATGATTGATCCAATCATAGGAATGAGGAAAAAGTCCAATGGTGATATATTGAAATAATCTGACACACAGACTATGAAAATATTGCAAAATAATATTGTTGGGTTAAATCTTCCCCTGTTGTAATACATTTTCTCAAAGAGGGGAGGGAAAAGTCTCCAACACAATTTCCCTGTTTCTTCCAAGAATGACCAGAGTTTCAAAATCAAATTTCAGGCAGAAGAGAATGATAAGTAAATTAAGGGTTCCAAACCATATTGTCACTGCCTCTGTTTTTCTGAATGTCAATAGACAGTAAATTAAATATAAACTCAGAAACCAATATTATATTTAATATTGACAGGAAATTCAATTGCAATACAGTGTGTCCAGAACTTCATTTTCTCCAAAGAAACCTGCCTTCATCCACTACAAAATCAGTCTACAGTATTTAAAGATTTCTTACATTCATCCACAGCTGTAAAATATGGCAGTCTGGTGTCATGTTCTGTGTTTCCAGGATCAAAGGCAAAACCTTTGTTTTGATGTTCAAAAGTATTCCAGTTGTGAATGTTATGACTTATTAATGATATGAATATGAACTTGGGTTTTAGACAGCTCTTAACAAGTTAATGTGAGAAGAAGAGAGGCAACAGAGGTAAAGTTCCCCTTAGTGATCACTCACCCCCCACCAGGGCTCTTTCTAGGAATGGCTAGATCACTCTATTTGTGGCCCATGTCCATTTCACATGTGTTCATTCATAAATCCATTCTATCCCATTTCCAAATGAATCAAAAATTATTTTTAACCCACACAAAACTTGATATTTAAATACATATGTAAACTCTTGTTCAAGTACCCCCAAAATCTTAATGTTTAAATTCTAAACATATTTTATCCTTAAAATATATGCTTTTAAAGCATTTCAGTACTTTCTGAAAGGAGAACTGTATTGTAAAATGAAGAAAAGTGCATATTCCAAAGGATAGTTGTTTCAATCTGTGCATTACTCAAGGAGATACAGATCAGGTCAACTTGCACTGGAATTCACAGAAACCAAATCCCTTAAGCATCCCTGGTTCTATCTGAGATCCTTTCCTTGGGGACCTCTTTCTGATTCTGAGTTCAGTCTGGGGGTGAGGTTCAGACTCTTCCAGGTTTCTTGGCTGTCAAGACTTCCTACTTCATCTTCCACCTGTCTTTCCTCTAAATTCCACGCATTACACATGCCACAAGGACGCTGTCAGAAATGTCATAATTCCTGCCATCCCCTCCCAGCCATGATGTCTAGTGACATCACCTTGCGAGAGTCCTTGCTCCTACCCTGTGCCATTGGACGTGCCTGATGGGAGCAGGAGAAACTCACAACTCAGTAACGTCACACCCTATATGCTAGATGTTGCAGTAGGGTGAGGAAGAACTCACTGTGGGAGTGCTATTTTGGGTGGCATCCCTGCACTGAGTGGAATGTATAAGCCACCTTTCAAAGGAAAAAAACTGCTCGTGTTGCTGTCCAGTCCCGGTGAGACTGAACTCACAGAGGGGCTTTGAAGGAAGCAGACCCGGCAATGGTCTGGAGTGGATAGCAAGAACAGGTAGCAAAACAGGCAGGGACCTTTGTACAGTAGACTACATTCATTCATACACACATACAAAATCAGATATTTCCACACACACCCGTACGTATCTGTCAGGGACTCAGCGGGAGCGCAGGGAGGAGAGGAGATGGAGAGCGAGGGGGAGCAATCCGAGGGCAGCGTAGGAGAAGATGACAGCAGCCCGATAGATTCCATGAGCCTCTCCAGCGAATCGGAAGATTCACAGAAGGGGGCGCCGATGGGCAGGGCAAGGGGGGACCCAAGGGGGACACCCCAGAAGCAAGGGGCCAGCGGGGACTCCCAGAGCAGCAGTTGGAAATCAGGACCAGCTTCCCCACCAGAGCGTAGTGGGGGGGAGGAGTCCCAGGTATCAGAGCCCACATATGCACCACCAGCGAGAGAAGATGAGTTAGGGTTGGCCACGCCTCCATCGGAGAGCGAGGGAACGGTCAAGAGGAAAGTTGCAGGCTGGGCGCGCGCGCCAAGTTCAAATGTACAGGCGAGCGGCACAGAAGGTAGCCCAGATAGGGAACCAGGTCCTAAAGCCCGCCGGAAGGAGGGGGAAGAATCATCAGGGTCAGCGTCAGAGGAGTCCCGAAAGGATGAAACCCTAGCGGGCAGGAGGGCCCAGAGGAGAAAGGAACTTAGGAAGAGGTGGAGCAAGGCGAGAGTCTTAAACTGGTGTGGAAGGGGCGGAGACTCAGAGGGGACTTCGCCGGTCTAGGGTTGAGACGTAGAGCTGCGCGCTGCGGCTTTAAAATGGAAACTGAACCTCAATAAAGACTTTTGTACATAACTACAGCCTAGCGTTGGTCCTCTGTGAGCTGGGACCTGGAGGCAGCTCTGACAGTATCTTTCCAGCCAGGCAAGCAGGAGACACCATCACAGTTCAAGAACACATTCCAGCCAGGCAAAGGCATTCAAGGAAGGCATGGAGCAAGGCTTGCGAGAGTTGTGTCCTGGAGAGGTGGGAGAGTCCTTGGAGTCCTGAGGGCCAGACAGAGAGAGTGCAGGAAGAGGAGGAGACTTAGGAAGCTGTGGGAAGGATCTTCAGTCCTCTCAACTACCTCCTACCAGGAAAAGTTGGTGCTCATTAGGCCTAGGAGGGGAGGAGCCTTAGAAAGGGTAGAAGGTGGGACCTTTAGTTCTGGCAACTGCTCTACAGGGATAAGACCTACTGGGAAGTGTTGCTGAGTTGTATATCATTTCCTTGAATAAAGAGTCAACTTCACTGACAACTGACTGTTTCTTCATGCTAACCTGCATCTGACTCCAGCCTTGACATTAACTCTATTTATTCAAAGAAACAAACTAGCTCAGGAAACCACCAAGGGTGAGGGGAGCTGGTCACAGCAGGAGGGGGAGACCCACTGGCTTATTAATCAGTCTGCTTCATCACTGCCTCTTGGACCCCTCCTCTCTAACTTCCTGTTCTGCCTCTGGTCCTGGACTGCTTTCTGCCACAGATGCTTCCTGCTCACAAAACCCTGTTGCCTCTTCAAATTCTGACACCTTCTCCCCCCAGTCAGCTCCCTCTTCTCCCTCTGACCACTCATCATCGCTCCACTACCAGTCCCCTGGCTCTGAGCTTTCTTCCCTTGGGGGTTCCCCAGCTGATACCTCCCACCATTTCTCTGCATCCCACCAGTCCATAACATCACCATAACAGAAACATATATTTTGGAAACTGGGCATCCTTATATCTCCCCATTTAGACTAGTCCCCTAAATGTTTCTGGTAAACTGGTGTATTAAAGTCTGGTGCCTCCTTTCCAAAGCCTGGGAAGCTTCTGTCTTGCTTAGGGAGGGAGGTGTGATCTCACACATATGTCACCCTCACAAGCTAGTGCCTCTGGCCCTAAATGTTCCCCTGCGAAAAATTTCACTGCACACCACTGATCTCATGTGTTCATATATTGGCTGATTTGATTTTCATGGGGTCCAAACGCTCAAACGAATTCATATATGCCTAAATGAGATTGTTGAGTAAGCAGTCCTTTGATTGAATTGTCCTTCGGGGGTTTTAGCGATTTGGAGAAAAATTCCACATCAAGAACATTGGCCCCAGTTCCTTGAAAACAGCCTACTTTGCATGACTTACAAAGAGAAGGAGAACCAGAGGAGCAGTTTTCTGATATATTGGAAAGAATTACTGGAGCTGAGCAAATAATGCACAATTAATAATTTATCCCAACAGCTGTTATCATACTTTCTTCCTCACAAGGTATTTGTAAGCAACATCAAAAAAGCATTTCCCTCCATTCAGTTATCATTCACAGCATTCAGCAGTTTTTGTGCATGTTAATCCCAAGTAAATTATTTGTTAATATTCAGTGCTACCCTCTGCACTCCGATTCCGTTTTAAGAACATGAGAAGTGCCTAATACCATATTTCTGGAAGATATCAGCCACAGACTTAGCTGGCAGTGCCATTGGGCAACTAGGAGCCATGATTTAAAATTCCCCACAATTATCCTGATATGATTTAAAATGGCAATTCCACAGACTCAACTTCCCAGTGTGGGGTTCAGCAGCGTCAGTGGGCCCTGCCAATGTGCTGACAAATGGTCTGAGAATACATTATATATGGGTAACAAGAAGCTAAAGTGGATTGCACTTCTGTTTGGGGACAATTTGAGAAGCAGACAGAACAAAAAGCAACAGGGAGTTGCCCAGAGGAGGATCTAAAATTTCTAAAACTTCCTGGGTGTAGTGTATGTGTTTTTTAAAAGATGTCTCCTCTGTCAACTGATTGGTACATAGGTCAATGACTTTCCGGGGGCTAGGGACAGAGCCCTACTATTTGCTGGAGGTAACCATGCTTGGTGTTCCAGGACCTGGGACAGCAACTGATGGTCCATTTCAAGCAGTTGGATCCACCCAGGTCTATTGCCATAAGTAAACGTGATGGGGCTTTCAGGAGCTGGCTGTTCAGGACCCTGGACAGCAACTCCTATTCTTAAATGCAATGTTAGGCAGCTGCAGAGGATTACTGTACTGTTCCGTGTGTAAGACATGGAGTTTTTTTTACCCAAAAATAATGTTAAAAAGGGGGGGTAGCCTTATACACGAGGGCAATCTCCCCCATTTTCTTCATTTTGAGTCCCCCAAAATAGGGGACGTCTTATACACGGGGGCGTGTTATACATGGAAAAATACGGTATTTTAAAAGGTGGGGGGAAGTGTCATCTACTGAATAGAAGACTAGCTTTTCTCTGATACCCTCCATGTCATTACTGGCATTTCAATTATAGACAGATGGGGACCACATATGTTTGTAGGAATTAGATGTACCAAAAGCAGAATGACCACCCCAACTTCTGTAATAAATATAGAAGTAATGGCAGTGGACAAAACACCCCTAGTACCAGTGTTATACTCCCCATATCAAAAACAAGGAGCTATAACAGCCCAGTCCACAGTGTAATTTAAGCCAGTTCAGATCACCTGGATTCTGTGGAGATAATTTGGTTTAAATCCATGCATTTGCTCCTCTATTATGCAGGTAAACCAGCGGGTTTCTTTTCCAGTATGACAAAAGTTATTTAAAATATGTTATCCAAGTAGGGAACATGTCCTTGAAAGGGGCATTTTAAAAGTCTTGCACAATTAGAGGGGGGGAAATCAAACAATCCATCATATGTCTTACCTAGACAAGTCAGTTTGATATATTGAGAAGCTGGAATGTAACAGCACATTTACTCTGCATAATAATGTTAATTTTGAAAACGTTGCCCATGGAGAAAGCAGTAAAATCACAGCAGCATTCTTGCACCTAACAGAAGCAAACCTCCTCCAGAACTCAGTTTTGCCATAGATACTTTTGTTCCTGAAGAGGCATAAATTGTTCCTATGACTAAAGCTAATTTACTTTCCTTTACCCAGTTAGGCCTAGTTCACTTGAAGAGAAGAACACATGATAAAAGTGGTTTTACTCCTGGTTTTTGGTCCGAGATATCCAGAAGCTCCTCTCTGGGCTTTGAAATGAGTTCACTACCTGGGGCTGCAATATTGAATCGGTATAATCGGAAGATTCTGCAAGTAAAACTTTAGTTCAGGAGCTCCCAAACTGTGCTCTGCAAACTTCAGTTAGGTGGTCCATGGTGTGTCTGTGGATTTGTGGTTGAAGACAGGAAATAGCACATCCATCACACTGAATATTCATATTGATTTTTAATTTATTTCCATTGCTTCTTTTGTTTTTTCTATTCTATGGAATTCAAGTTGCAGTACAATAAAACACCATGTATAGGAAACAAAAGCCATAATATACAATTAAAAATCATGCAGTTTCTAGCACAGACCATTACAATTGCTACAAGAGGCAGGAAAACACCGTATTTTTCGCTCTATAAGACGCACCCAACCATAAGACGCGCCTAGTTTTTAGGGGAGGAAAACAAGAAATAAGAAAGCAACGCAAAGCCTCCTGAGCGAAGAGGGAGCGAAGAGAAGGCTTTGTGGGGCTATCCCTGAAGCCAGAAGAGCAAGAAGGATCGGTGCTCACCGATCCCTCTTGCTCTCCTGGCTTCAGGGAGAGCAGCGCAGCCTGCAATCCCTCCATAAGATGCACACACATTTCCCCTTACTTTTTAGGAGGGGAAAGGTGCGTCTTAGAGAGCGAAAAATACAGTAATTAAGCAGTTCATCAACACCCTCAGCAATTTTCAGGTGGGGGAAAGTTTGGGACCGACGGCTTTCATTGATTAATCAATTGAAGGGGGTAATTTAAAGGGTATGAATGAATGTTAATCAATCAATTGAAATTTAGCCAAAGAGCTGCTCAATTAAATACAGAAAGAGTTGCCAGAACTCACCATGAACTCTTCCCTTTTTCTCTTATCATGGCAATGGTGCCTAGCTGAGAGCTGCTGGAACTGAGTTCCAGCTGCAAAAAGCCCCGCTGAAAGGTGATATATAAATAGAGTAAATAGCTAAGGCTGTGACCTTAACCTCACGTGCCCATGACCCTAATCCTAACCACCACTGAATTCAATAAGACTGACTTCTGAGTCGACATGGTTGGAATTGTGCTGTAACTGTATTTTTATTGCATGATAAAGCGAGAAGATATGTGCATTCACAACTTAGTAACTTCTTACTTGTACCTCCTTCTCTAACAACCAATTGTAATTATTCCTCCTCTGTGCCTAGTGATGCCATGACATGATAAGCTTATGTGGGGTAAATGTCTGAGCAAGAGAAACAGGAATTGCAAAATGAAGTAGCTTTTTTCTCGGGGAGCAGGGCAGAAGTGGTTAGAGCTCTTAAACTGCTCAGTGGATCTTCATGTTTAGAAACAGCAAATGCGTCTGAATACTAGCTGTTGAAGAAGACATCATTCTGGGACTAGATAGATCCAATTCAACGGAGCTTTCCCTACAGCCAATAAGTAGCCATATTTAAACATTGGATATTTTTCCCCCTGTGCAGATACTATGCTTCTTCATTTCCAGCAAATTAAATGAGGCAGGTGTTTTTTAATCTGAACATCAAAAATGTTACTGAGTTCATGCACATATTTCTGCCCCGAATAAATCATTGCTTTCTAATGATTTTAGTCTATTACTTATCAAATCCCAAACTGTATAACTTCAGAGAATTCGACACTGTTTTCCATGCTTCCATTCTTGGAAGGGTTTTTTCCAGCTAAGCTCTGCCTTTAACAGCACAATCTTTTGTGTGTCCACTCAGAAGTAACTCCCATCGATTTCCCAAGTAAATGTGTACACTATTCAGCATGTAGCCTAAATGAGACAGACAGGTAGACATCTGTAGAAATGACCACACACATCTATGCATATCTTTTCTTCAGCAGCAGTGGCACCACAAAGTTATGCAAATCTGATAAGAGCAAAGCAAATGTTTCATAAAACCAATGACTGTTTAAATGGTGGGACTAAATTGTTTGTATATAAATATTACCTTTTATCTTCCATTTGAGTTTTATGTAGGATGAACACATTACTTTAATGACCTGCGTTTAGAGAGGAAGAGAGAGGGGCAGTCTCACTCCAAAATCCTCAGCAGCCAGATGGCTGCCTTGTCTTCCATGAGATTAAAAGATGTTTCTCATTGGCAGACCCTGCTTCTGAAGCAAATTAATATAGCCAACTAAACTGCCTGTGGTTTGCTCTTTTTCGCGTGTGGAATAAAATTTCAAAAGAACTTCTGAAAGCAATTTTTGTCACAGGTTCTGTGAGCAGATTGCTCTCCAGGTACAGCATGCTGGTTTTAAACATTCAGTAATTAATGGAAAGTATTTCGTGTTAATTGACTGCTTCAGGAAAGGGAAGTATAATGGCTCCTTATTAATCATGGAAAGAGACATACAGCACAGAGGCACCGCAATTATTGCACTAACGGTTGAGAAATGTTAATTAATGAAAAGAACAATGATGTAAGAAATTAGCTACATAATGCTTCCTGCTGGTACAGATTTGCACTTTAAATGCGTTTTTTTTTTTTTAAGCACAGCAACCACTGGATGTTGCCTTAAATAGCAAAATCTCTCTAACCCTTTCTGTAGTGCTCTAAAATGTCAAGCATATTTCAGCTCATGAGCAACTAAGTTTGGAAAAAAAACAACCCCGCAGTTTTTGTGATAAAGCATTTCAGGAGTGCTGCTCAAGAATGGAGCAAGGCTTTTTGTAAATGCATAGACTGATTTCGTTCAGAGAAAAGCAATTAACATATGTTATTGTTGCTCTTATTTTGGTTATTTATACCCCACAAGACCTTGTCAAAATAAAAAGCCTTCACCTTGCTTCCTAAAGACCAGCAGAGAGCCCCATGGGCTTAATAGAGGACAGCTTTGCACAAACAGAGCCACTACTGAAAAAGGTCCTGCTCTTAGTGGGTTAATTGTATTTATCACATTCATCCCACCTTTCCTCCAAGGAGCTCAAGGTACTGCAATGCTTCTCCTCACAACAAACTTGTGAGGTAGACTAGGCTGAGAGACAGTGACTGGCCCAGGGTCAGCCAGAGGGCTTCAATACTGAGTGCATGTAACTCTAATCTCAGACATAGAAGGCTCCCAAAACATAGCCTTACCTGGAAATGTTCGTGCACAGGAACACTCAAAATAGAGTTCTCTAAGGTACCATTGACCCAAGATGCTTAGGGCCTTAATAGTCAACATTAATGCCTAGAAACCAAGGGCCAGATTAAGAACGGTGACAGCAGATTGGTGTGTTTTAAGATGGATCTGTCCCAACCAAGTGTGAAGGGAGAGGGGTGAGTGTCCCTTTCAATAGCAAAAGGGTGAAGAATGAGAATTCTTGAAACTGCCTGCAGCTTACATTGCTTTCGATTACCACCATCACCACCCTGGTGCTTCTCAATCCATGTAGGCAAACAAGGACCCCTACTCTCCCCTGTGTAAGACTCTGTGTACACATCACAGTTTATTCTGGCTCCAGCCCACTTCTGCCAGGTGTTTGACAATGAGTACACAGAGTAGGACCCTGGCAGAGACACATGCCCAACTGGCATGTTCTCTCCCTCCTGGTCGTTTGTTCAGGAGCTTCAAAAGCTTTCTTCAGCCCAAACATCACAGCAACCAATGCCAACAGACATCAGCACACTTAGGGATCCGCAGAGTCTTCGCAGCTTGCGTGACAGACCTCAGCAACTCAGCATTTTGGCTAATCTACTTTATTTACGTATAAACACACACGAAGCATTGCAACATGGCTCTCTCTCTCTCTAGCATCAGACAGCATAAAGAAAAAACAAAGGACAACAGTCCCACTTCACGGAACACAGTAACACAAACATCCTGTCTCCGTCACTTCCCATTTTGTGGAGTCAAAATATACACCGTCATGTAATAGACAAAAATCCCATGACTACAATCATGGAGCAGGAATTCTAACACACAGGATGTTAGCCACAATCCATGCGTATCCCACTATTTCTTGAGAAATGCTTCTGCTTCGTATGTTTTCCCTCAGTCCAGCTTGCATCCAATATGAAACACCCGCTGTGATTAAGCTGAGATGCATATCTTTCAGTCTTCTTGCGTGTGCACGGAGGGCATCTTCGCTGAATAGGAGTCCAGGGGGTGGGGCTACAATTTTCAGCCCGAGAGCCACATCTCTCATGGGCAACCTTTCTTGGGGCCACATGCCAGCAGTAGGCTAAATTCCAGCCATGGAAAAACCACATACTTCTACATGCACCCACAAACATCTCTTTTTGTCCTCCCTCCAGGAAAGCAAGTGAGATAATCACAGTTCAAATGTGGTTTCAGCCAGGTTAAAGAATACTGGGAGGGTTTGGAGCAGTACTGGTGAGGTTTGTGGCCTGGGGACAGCCGTCTATGGCTTTTGGAGAGTCCCCAAAGGTAAACTAGAGAAGCCTGTTTGTTCCGTATACCTCCGCTGCCAGAGGCAGTCTGCTTCTTCAAAACAGTTGCTGGAAACTGCAGGAGGAGAGTGCTGTTGCCTTCAGCTCCTGCTCATGGGCTTCCCATAGGCATCTGGTTGGCCAATGCCACTTGGCTGGTCCAGCAGACTCTCCTTATGTTCTTATGGACAGGTAAGGTTCTCATTCCTGAGCTAGGGAATTCTGAATTTCTGGCCTGCATCAAGGTCCACCATCTGTCACAAAAATTACAGTTGGAATCAGCTGGAGACGCCTGATATTTCTCCCGAGGATAAAAAGGCAAATGAAAAAGGGTGCTCTCTTGTATCTTATTTTGTCACCTGCCAAACCTCTTTCTCACTGCCGAATTCCTCTTGCAGGTGGAACGTCCTCGGCTTACAAGGTGCTCTCCTCAGCTACTTCATCGAGCCTGTGTACCTGCATAGCATTATTGTGGGGAGCCTCTCTCACACCGGACACCTTTCACGGGTAATGAGCCATAGACTAGAAGATGTCGGTCAACTGCCAGCCTCATACCGGCGCAATCAGCTGCTCCTGAGTGGTAAGGACACCCTTGTTTGGAAGCATGAACCGCCTGCTTCCCCATTGATGGTGCTGTTGGGCTCCTACACGGAACATAACCAAGTGTCCCTTCACAGCTTGGGATACTTGCTTTCTTCTCACTTTCCTTTGATGCTACTGATGATTAGACATTTTACCACACTAAGAGCGCAGCCCAAAAGTAGGTCCTACTGCTGAGGTCCCCAACTTAGAGGCTGTGGACCCCCCCACAGCACCCTCGGCGCCTGCCAAGGTCCCCTGCCCCTCCCAATTTTTTGATGTTTGGTGGGGAGGGGTCACATTTTGAGGGGAGCCCTGTTTATTTGGCCTCCGTTGGGGGGAGTTGTCTGTTTGGAGGGTGATGGTCATCACCTGGATGTATGTGAAATGGGTATTTTGTGGTGTTAACCCTGGTTTCTTAGCTTTCCAAATGTGCCCCCATATCCAAAAGGGTTGGGGAACCCAGTTCTACCGTGTTGAATGGGTCTTACTCCCAGGAAAGTGTATATAGGATTGCAATACTAACTGAAATAGATTCTTCTTACCTCTCTGCCTCCATTCCTGTTGGCTGTCCTCCACCACAAATAATTCCTGTCCCAATAATTTTTACTGTGATATATTTATAAGCCAGGGCAGAAGCTATAGCACTCACTTTTCTTAAACTGATCACCATGATCAAGGGCATCGCTCCATACCCCTTGGTAATACTAGCAGGATTTCTGCTGGATCCAGTTGTCAAGGAGCAGAGGATCATATTTGGTTGTACCACAATGTAGCAAAGCACATTATATAAAGAAAACTTCCACAAGTCCAAAGTCAGATGGTGATGGCTTATTCTGTGACCGAATCCTACTAGACTTCTTAAAAATGGCTTGCACCATTGAGCATGATTAAACCCATCTCTGGCTGACCTGAAAGGCCATATAGTTGGAAGCAATCATTATCCAGTACAGCAATCTTTCCATTATACTTGGCCCTTTAGTATGTATATCACCACTCATCCAGATACTTTAAAGCCATAGCATAAGTGTTAAAACCAAACTAGAGCCTTGAGTCATAAAATTTACTTAAGAACAGATTTAAACCTATTCCCCATTCAGTGGTGTGCTAAAGCACATCAGCTGAACGAACTAAGCTAAGTACCAGGGAAGAGAATTACTGAAACTGGGAATCCATTTGCAAAAAGACAGGGTGCGAAGCAAACGAAGAATCTTCATGCAAATGCCCAACAGGTAAGGGTAGATTTATGGGTGTTTCACTTGGGAGGCTAGATTATACCCCAAACTGGGCTGCCACTGAAAACTGCAGCCCTGTGTTGAGTTTCCTGTTTTCACATGGCATAACATCATCATGTTAGGTGTTCCCTCCCTCTATACACCATTGGTTGCCTCTGCCAAGGGCTGGGAAACACACAACATCATGATGTCCTGGCAGCAGACCTAAACAGGTCAGAGGAGTTGAACAACGAATAGTTTTATTAAAGAACTGTGTTCCAGAGGTCTTCTCCTCTTTAGCCAACTTCTCCCTCTGTTTCTAGCCTTATCTACAGGTTAGAAGATATTTTGGACCATCTGTAAGACTTCCTGCTGATCGGAAGACCTCCAACTACTACTATAATTTCCACTGTTATTTTAATTGTGAGGTGATTCGCTGTATTTAGCTTTCATAACAGACCTCTGAGGCAGTCTTTTTATGGTTCCCATTTAAGAAATGAGGAACTGAGGCCTAGAGACAGTGATTGCCCAAGGCCAAAATGTATCCTCATGTCAGATTTGATATAATGAGACCATTGTACAGGTCCCAGATTCAAAGCCAATGCTTCCCTGTTGGAGTAGGATTAGAGGAAGTTACTATAGCACAGGGTTGGTGCTTTCCTACAGCACTAATGCATACCGTCCAACTATTTAAGATAAAAAAATGGGACGTGTGAGCCACATTGCGATCTTGTCCCCCAAAAAAGTGCTTTCTGGGGGGTAAGATCATGGCACAAGAGATCGCAGGACCAAAAATGGCCACCACAATCTCACACAAAAAAATAGGTTTTCCCATTTTTCCCTGGGACACATAGCGGGTATGCTAATGTTTCCAAATTCCTTGCATCTCCTTCCACAAGTTTTCTTAGAGAAAAGACAGGGGATTAGATTCTCACAGTCTCCATTCCTAAATCAGCAAATATTGATGCTTGAATTTTAGCTTCCACAAGTTTCTGTTACTCTTTGTTTTCCATCAGAAGTGATTCTCTATATTGACAGTAGTTATCTGGGGACAGTGTGCAATTTGCTTTTGTATTCTGCGTTCATTGTCAATGCATGTATGCAAAGCTGTTAATTTGACTGAATGCTTTGCTTTCCTCTGGTCATTAGGGCTGCTGCGTCTATGTTTGTTCTTCTACCTGTGGCTTAATTCCAGGCAGACCTTATCTTAGCAAGTGCTGTCATATTCTGGCATTCCATCTGCTAAGCTTTTAGGTGATAGCTTGACAGAGACTGGCGCATTAGTGTCAAGTCATACATTCAGATCTGCTTGCAATAGACTCAACACGGAAATATTTAAATAGCACGACAGTGTCAGCACACACATTTATATTACTATATCTCTGGTAGTTTTTGTCTTTAAAAGAAAAAGCGGGGAGGAGATACAAACTGATCGGTTATCCTGGTGAAAGAATCGAAATTGCTATTAGAGTGACATAAATGTGATTAAAAGCCCTGTGTGAGATGATAACTCAATTATGTTTCCATCCAAACTCATCTGTATATACTAGTTTAGGGTACTGCCACTTAGCCAGGCAAATGGATGTTACTTATGACAGCAAGCCAAGAAATGTGAAGGATCTTAAACAGCTGTCAATGAATTTTACTTGGGCATTTCCAATTGACTCTGAGGGGGGGGGGGTAATGAAGGGAATTACTGCAGGGTAATTTACTGAGATGAACTGGCCTAACATAATCATTGACACTTATATAACCTGTATCAGCTTTCCCTAACCTGGTACATTCTAAATATTTAGGACTGCAACTCTCATCAGCTTCCCAGGCATAATCCAAAATATTCAGAGGACACCAGGTAAGGGAGGCTGATCCATATTGTATTATACTTGTGACAGTGAGGTTTCTGGTACTGTTTTCTGAACTGGCATGTTGGCGCATAAAAATAAATTATTAAAGAAACAAGTGATTCCCCTCCCCCTTTTGATCCTTAAAAAAAATCCAGTTTTGAATTAAAAAAATAATCACCTGGTTTAAAATGAATTTAATAGAAACACATGCATTAAAACCATTAAAACCTACGCTTTGGTTTCTGAAAAAAACCGAATCATGGTCATCATCTGTCAAACACACTGAGCTTTTCTGTGTAAAACAAACACACGCACACACATGCACACGGGGAGGTGGTGGGAGATGTGATTTCAGATGCTGTGTGTTATAAATGAGCCAGGGACCAGCGTAGGAGATGCCATATTGCATCTCACCAGGATTATCTACAGAGCCCATATGTGCGATCTTATACTCCCTATTATATGCCCTCCAAGTCGCTGAGCTCTGCACTGTGTTCAGCTGTCAAATGATGAACATTAATGACTTTACCAACTCAGCAGCATGAACATTTACTTCCCATTTCACGGAGGAACGCTATTTTCATGCACAGGAAACACCAGCACCTTCCTTCCTTCTCATAATAATAATAAGAAGAAAAGTCTCTGGATTCCTGCAGCACAATCAGACGCTTGCTTTTCTGCAACATGCACCCCACTTCATTGAGGATTGCAGGAGTCTCGGGACCAAACTAAATATTATGTGGGAAAGCTATGTCATCAAATCTCCTGATTATGTTTTTTTAATTGTAGTAATGTTCACCCCCAACCGCTTGCCCCTCCCGTCTCCTGTCTCTGCTCTCCGGCCAGACTAGGACGCCCAGGGCAAGGTTGGCGGGCTAATTACTTTTTCCAAAACAGAACAAACACGACCCGGTAGGGCTGCCACCACTCCCTCTTGTCCAGGGGACCCAGAATCACAACCCAGGGAGAAGGCTGTGACCCGTTTAACCTGGCTGTCCCCCTGTTCCGCAAGCTGCATCCACAGACTTGCAGGCAGTTCTACGGTAGAGTGTAACCAAGCGTAAGGCTAGGACTTAGCTATTCCCTCCGGAAAGGCACACAAACTAAAACAGTTTCATTCTTAAAAGATTTATTTTAAAAATAACATAAAAACATGCTAGAGTAGCAGGCACTCTTTTGAACGTTACAGATAAGAAAATAACAAAGGTACATAGTATAACTAGCTATACATACTCACAAGCTCTAACACACAATAGGATAGCTGAAATCTTTAGGACTCTGCAAGTTGAAGGCTTTTGAAGATCTCCATTTCAAAGGACGAAACGACGGCTATTAGGATGGAACAATAGAGCCGGGCATCTTTGCAAATTGCAGAGCGATGGCATAGTCCGAAAGCAAAGAGCAAAGATCAAGACAATTCCCTGATCTTTTATTCACAGTTCGCACTTAGCGTCGTAACTTTCAAGCCAATCATAAGACTCAAATTATTTTTTAATACACCAATGACCGGCTTGCTGGTCAATCAATTTACTTCTTGACAGCTGGGCCAATTTGAAATCCAAACTTTAAATCAAAGGGGTTCCTCCCTTCCGTGGAAATTAGCCAGAGACACATCCCCAAGCAATTCAAGGACAGATAGCATCACTGAGGGGGGGATGTTTACACCCTCAAACTCAGGTGTTAGATCTTTTCATTAAATCAAGGCTTCCTTGGTTCCAATAAAGCTTTCAGCTAAGGAGCCATCTAGTCTAGAGTTTAAAGATACACAACTTCTTTCCCAGGGTCCTTGTGGCTGATGAAACTCCCACAAGGCTTCACTCCTCTTACTTGACCAAAGAATAATTTTCTAACTAAGACTAACTTTACTACATTAATTAAAAAAAAATTGCCTAAAAGTGCCTGCAGGTGGGTTGGGTGGAATTGGATCAGGGCCATGATTCTGGGAAATGGTAGGTTTACCTTTCGCATCGACACATCCCTCATACCAGAGTTTCTAGGGGGTTTTGAATGTTTTATTTAGTTTTTCAATTTCATTGTTCTGTATGGGACAATGACAATAAAGATATCGTATATAAAGATATCGTATATCGTATCGTATTGTATACACACTATTTCCTTGACGGAAATCAAGTAAGAAGGCAGTGCTCTCTTTGCTGTACAGGGAACAGCCCTCTGTTTGAAGATGGCCTCTATCCGAAGGGCTGTTTAAAAAGGAGGAGACCAAAGAAGGGAGAACAGCAGGGGTCCTGAAATTCCCCATCAATAACATCTGGGCCACAGGGATTCATTCACAAGCGACCTGGCCATGGTCCTCCCTAGTATGCTGAGACGTACCGCATCCCTATTTAAATTATAGTAATCATGTGTAAACATGCATATGTAGATTTACATCAGCATACGCCAGTTTTATACAGATCAGTGTCCGATCTTTTTTGGGCTTAAGTCAACCTTCCCCCTCCCCCCTCTAAAAGTGGCTAAGAGCAGAAAAAGCAAGTGCAACAGATGCCTCCTTCCCCACACTCCTGCCCCACAACTTAGTGCCTAACAACTTTAAGAGAAAGCATACAAGTGATGCTAAGGAAAGGGAATGGGGGGGGGGAGTAGAACCTCCCCAGTGCCGCGGCACTGATCCAGTTCTACATTTGACAGAGGTGGTACTGATGCTAAAAAAAAACCACCAGAACTTTCCTCTAAGGCAGGCATGGCCAAACTTGGCCCTCCAGCTGTTTTGGGACTACAGTTCCCATCATCCCTGACCACTGGTCCTGTTAGCTAGGGATGATGGGAGTTCTAGTCCCAAAAAGCTGGAGGGCCATGCCTGCTCTAAGGCCAGCTAATGAGTTTGTAGCTATCATTACAGATTGTCAGCTGAGCTGCCAAGCCGCTATCTCACCTGATCTGAGTAACCTTATTTGTGCCCCACAATATTACCTAGTCCTAATTAGCCTGTTTTGTAGCTGCCATCTTCCAGCACTGACAAGAGCATGCTCTTTGGGCCTCCCCCTGCCGTGCAGTAGACATAGTCCTCCTGGATCATGGGATGAGATTCTCTCTCATGTACCTGTAGTACTAATGAAGTTAACAAAATTAGATGGCGGGGATGAAGGAAGATGTGCAATTGTTTTTGTTTAGGAAGATCTACAATAATTAGGGAGCTATTCTCTTCCATTGTTCACTATGTTCAGGAATATCTCAGATTTTAACTTTGTTTTTATTCTGTTTTTACCCTTGGAAAAGTTTTGATTTTCAGTAGTTCCCCCGCCCCCGCCCCCCTTCTAAATCTAATGGCTTCTCAAAATCGCCCAGCAACGTACACACACACACACACCCTCATTTGGGGGAAGGGCTGTATGAATCTGACTTATAGCAGATTTACATTATTTTGAAACTTACCTTCTGCATAGTAGTGACATTCTTCTGTGAAGCCATTCAGAACAGAAGTTTTCATGCTAATCTATTTCCAGGTCTCCCAAAGATAACCATGGTTAACATTGACTGGAGTCCTTCTTAACCCTGGTTTCAAATCCTGGTTAGTGTTTTAACTCTAGTTAGCATTAGGGCAGATGTAATACTACAGGCAAAAGTACACATGATGATGGCAGACCTATTCCTTTAAATGCACCTCTGCCTCAATCCCATATAAAGCACGATGAGAGCTAGTGCGGTTTGAAGCAGCAAATGGGTATGTGGGCGATAGGGATGGGCAAATCTGTCCATTTCAGTTTTTCATTTTTCAGATCTCCGCATTTCCACATTGGTATGCAATTTTTTAAAAAAAACTCCTGAAAATTCACCAGCATTTTGTGTGGCTTTTTTTTCTAAATGTACATGTATAGTTTGCACATTTTTGCAAAGCAATTTTCTCCAATATAATGCATTTCTGCAAGTTATTCTCATGAATATATGCATTTTAATGCACGCTTTGCCCTATTATGTGCATTATTTGTACACACTGCATGGCTGGAGAACTGCACTGCAGAATTCGGAGGAGTTCAAATTTCAAAAGCTGGCTGTGTTTCAGTTTGCCTGTTGTTTCAAGGTGTGAGAATTAGGTCGGTTCACCTTTAAATGCAACTGAATGAAACTTCTCCCCCATCCCTAATGGGCAAGAGAGTCCTCTTTCCTCCACTCTCTCACTACCTTTCTCCCACAGCCCCCTTCCCATCACTTTTGTTAGAGTCAGGTTTATTTCTGCTTTGAGGGGATGGTCTGGGAGGAACAAGAAAGCAGTCTTTTATCTACTCCTGGACAGTCTCTTTTTTTTTTCCTTTCTAAATCTAAAGACCGGGTGCTAAAAACAACAACAGAATCTTCTATTATGTTTTAATTCATAAGCTGCTTTACCAAAAACAGTTGTGCTCAAAACACCTTGAAACACATACACACACATACAACAACAACAACAATTCTGACCTATAAGATTTGGCAGATTTAAGCCAATCCCGTCAAAATATGAGAATAGTTTATGTGTAAAAAAAAGAAAGTTCCATTTCCTATCTTCCAGGAGGAGCAAGGTAGGGGCTATTGATCTTAATGCTTTGATGTTTTCTGCTTCCCCTTCGACAGGAGTGAGCAACGCCAAGATGCGGCAGTCAGGGAAATCACCTGGTTTCAGTGTGAATTGGATAGCGGGCACTACAGACCTCGAGCTTATTAATGCAACAACAGGAAAAAGGAACTGCGGGAGTCCTTCACGACTCTGCAAGCACCTGTTTTACACTCGATGGGCAAAGCTTTATGGAAAGGTAAGCCCCCCCCCCCCGCCTTGGCAAAAGCAAACCTATGTGTCCATCACAATATAGCATTCCCAGCCATCTCCCTGGCCTTGAATCATCAGCAAAGCACCATTTCCTACAGCAGACTCTGTACTCGGATATCGATCATAGTCCAAAACACATGTGGTGCCCAGCAAGTGTGCGGGGCAGAGAATCTCTGTGTGTTTGTGTGTGTGTGTGTGTGTGTGTGTGTAAGAAAAGAAAAAGAAAGAAAGAAAGAGAGAGAGAGAGAGAGAGAGAGAGAGAGAGAGAGGAAGGTGTTTATATATACAGTGGTACCTCTGGTTGCGAATGGGATCCTTTCCGGAGGCCCATTCGCAACATGAGCAGAACGCAACCTGCGTCTGCGCATGCGCGGGTTGCGATTCGCCGCTTCTGCGCATGCGCGTGACATCATTTTGAGCATCTGTGCATGCGCAGTACCCTTTCCGGTACTTCCGGGTCATCACGGGATGCAACCTGAAAACGCTCAACCTGAAGCAAACGTAACATGAGGTATGACTGTACATACAAGTGGAGGATATGATCCAGGCTAATAACCACCAACACGTGTATTTTTAAGTAGAATGCAACATGCACACTTGAAAGGCAGTAGCACATATTGAACTTAGCTTATCTGAGTGCCAAAAAAAAAAGTATTTTGGAGAAGTAATAAAAATCCAGAATATGCAATAATCTAGTGATCTGGAGGAGCCCTAACACACTTCCAGGGTTTCTGAGGCATTAAAAAACATAAGAAGAGTTCTGTTGGATCAAGTCAAAGGTTCATCTAGTCAGGTATCTTATTTCCAGTCACAGCCAGGGAGATGCTTCTGGGAAGCCAATAAGCAGGGCATGAGGGCAATAGCCTTCTCCCATTGTTGCTCTCCAGCAAATAGTACTTGGTGGCATTGTCGCCTTTGGACTAAATAGCTCATTGGTAGACCGATCCTCCTGGCATGCATTTGCCTAACTCTTTCTTTAAAGCCATGAAAACCAGTGCCATAAATTAATTACACACTGGTCCTGCTATTCAAACACTCATTATAAAACACAATAATTCACTTACCCAACACACCACCAGTTCAGATATCCAAACAGCTGGACCTGCATGCAGTACTGTAAACAAATAAGCAGTCTTAAGCACGCCTTACTTTTTGTGTTTTCCTGGTCCACGGCATGTTTGTCAGAAAACATGGTGGGTGGTGGAGACAGGGGCGTAGATCAGACAAATAAGAGCATTCTTTCTCTTCCTTGTTTGCCTTTCACAAGGTTCCAGAGGGTTTCCCCTGGCTTTTTTCACTATTTGGGGATCAAAAGCCTGTGCTTGGGAACACGTTAGAAATATTCCCATAGGAATTGATGGAAAATGCCAACAACAACAACAACAATTGTACCCTGCCCATCTGACTGGGTAGTCCCAGCCACTCTGGACGGCTTCCAACACATATAAAACATCAAACATTAAAAACTTCCCTATACAAGGCTGCCTTCAGATGCCTTCAAAAAGTTGTATAGTTACTCATCTCCTTGACATCTGCTGGAGGGGGGTGGGTGTTGTTGTACAAACACTCGCCTAACAGACCATTTCCTGAGAACGCATTGTGTTCCCATAGCAGGGCCTGCCTGCGCATGGTAGTTGAGGAAAGTAGTATGTACTTTTTGCCTTCTCCCAATCAACTTCCTGAAATGATGTGAGCCCTTGAAGATCTGCGTTGGCATAGGACTTTTGGCAGTAAGAGAGTGTGTGTTCCAAGTAGACATGCTCAAGGGCAGAATACAATTTGCAAATATTGTGCCCGATTTGAATAGGATACATTTATTGGTGACATCAGAGAAAAGCGAAGTGGTAAATAATTTACCCCATTCGCCTTTGACATGTCATATATATATTAAAAGCATTTCTATCCTGCTTCATGATTAAACCATCTCTAAGCAATATACAAAAATACTGTGTTTTATTGCTTTTATGCTATGGCATAAAAACAGAGATGCAATATAAAAACTAGTAAAACACTATTATAAAAAAAAAAACACAGATCAAAACAGGAATTCAATAATAACCACGTCTATTCTTATGGGACAGGAGTTTGGATCAAGTTTGCTTCATTTATGGCAGAGGGAAAGGGCATTCTGTAGTGCTGTTGCAATGGTGGAAAATGCCCCTTTGTACACAGGCTCATATTCCAGAGTAGTGGGAGCAGAATCCCACAGAAAATGCTAATTCACTCTCCGGATTGAACTTTCACCAGGTCTACGGCTCTCCCAAGACTTCTGATTCCTTTCCCAAAACATCAAATTCTCTCACTCTTGGCTTGGTTGCGCTATGTCTTTTGACAGGTCAGGAAGGAGGCGATTGATTTAATCCTCCTGCAAAACAAAAAGTTCTTTCTCTCTGGGCACCCAGGTGCGCTTGGGGTGATTATTGGACTGAGGATGTGTGTCTTTGTCTCTTAAGATGGTTTCTGGCAGGCAAACTCAGGGCTGGTGAGCATTTCAGAACATTCAGATGCCATTCTCCCGCTCAACAAGACAGCCTCTCAGCTGTGGGCAAATCCCAGATGCTCGATTACAGCCCTCTCTTAGGCATGTTTCACAGTATCTCTTATTATAACAGATTGGAAGGAAGGGAGCCGATTTTTCCTTGCATTTTCTCTCAGACTGGCCTGCCTGAAGCCTTGAATGACTCAGAGAGGCTTTCCTTTTTTCCTTACTTTTCAGAGCTTGTGTAGAAGGCTATTTATTTATTTATTTTTAAAAAATAATTATCACCTCCAACTATAAAACCATATAAACATTTTAAAAAGAGAGAGAGAGAGAGAGAGAGAGAGAGAGAGAGTAGAATACATTAATAACTATTTTAGGCTGTGCACATTCTAACCTGTTACAAAAAGGTAGTTTTTCTCAATCCAGAACAGTTCATGTTCATCCTCAACATGCTGCTTTCAATCTAGAATGAGTCTAGATCCTGCTGCCCTCAAGGGTGAGTGTGGTTAGTTTGATATGCATTTGAAAACCCTCCTCTTGACTAGGGAATCCTTCTCCTCCCAGCCCATACCCCAGGTGAATGAAGAGCGAAGTGGTGATCTTGGTATACACTCAACTACAAAGTCCACCAACCTGGGTGGCTTTAAAGGAGAATTAGACAAATATTGGAGGGTAGGGCTATCAGTGGCTATTGGCCATGACAGCTGTATTCTCCTTCCATTGTCAGAGGCATTATGCCTCTGAAAGCCAGTGGCTGAGAATCACAGGCAGGGAGAGCTGCACTCGGGTCATTCCTGTGGCATCTGGCTGGCTGTGCTTAGAGCATAATGCTGGATTAGATGAGCCTCTGGCCTGACCCAACAGTTCTCCTCTTCTGTTCTTATTGCTCATGGTGTAAGTGGGGCCGCATTGACTGCTGGAAGGGCTTTTGAGCAGCAGGAGCTATGCCCACAGCAGCCAACTCCTGTGCAGACACATAATTAATTGGATCAGAATCAGAACTTCGGCCTTTAAGTCTCAATTTTTGTATTCAAAGAAATGTTTCAGTCTCCACGGTTGTCCCACTAAATGTTGGGATTTCAAATATAGCAAAAGGGAGCTGACGAGACATTATAGGAATGTCGGGTTTATGAATCTGGGCTGCACGTTTTGAATCTGTATTTCCCCCCAAAGACAGTAGGGGCTGAGGCCTATGCATGAGCCCCAGGGCTTTGGGAAATGGTTGGCTCTTAAATGCATAGTCAAAGTTCATATTGTGGGGACTTCTGCTTCAGTGAATACCCAGGATGATTTGGGAGTTATTAAAAATCAGTAACACATCTTTCTTCAAATCTGGATGAAACATTTTGACTTGAATCATATTTGTAGGTGTCGGGGAAGATGAATGGCACCAAATAAATCCACAAGATTCTCAATTTTGCTCTCCTTTCAAACTCCCAACCAAAATGTTTGGGATATACGCACACTAACAAGAGTTTGGCCATCAAAATCCCTTCCCAGAAGCTAAGGGAGACCCATTCAGAAGGAACAAAACAATGCACAGCGGGGGGGAGGGGTTGCATTCTTTGTACTTTATTTAGTAAGACCTTCCGCCACAAAAAGAGGAAAGCAAAAAAAACCCAAAAACCTGGTATAATTTATAGTCTCTGCACCACAGTTCACACTTCCAAGTAGTGTGTAAACTAGGTTTTTGATCTCCAAAATCCTGCTTCCCACTCAGGACAGTGTTTTTTGTAGGTTGTTGGCACTAAGCCTGCATGACGGAATCGATATCATGTCCAGTTTTTGGTTCTCAACCCTTTCCATTGTTACTTGAAACCAACACGTAAAATCTTAAGCACAATTTGTTTGTAGCTTACGGAACCATTTTGTACAGCTGCTGTTCATTCATTTGCATTTTGGGTTGTTTTGGTTTGTTGTTTTTTCCCTTTGCACTCCCACCCCCACCCTATCCCATCTCTCTTACAGCTGAGCACACAGATATTAAGCCATGGAGATCTGCCCTCTGTGTACAGCGAGGCCAAACTGCTGGCGCACACATACCAGTCTGTCAAGCAGCAGCTGTTTAAAGCATTTCAGAAAGCCGGTCTGGGCACCTGGGTGAAAAAGCCCCCGGAGCAAGATCAGTTCCCGCTAACTGTGTGAATCATTTGGCACTTCTGTGCCGTGACCCCATCAAGCTGACTGAAGATGGAGAGAAGGGCAGGAGAGGACCGCAGGAGCTGGCTGCGTGACGGATGCTATCCCAGACTTACCTCCGGTAGAAGCATCTCAATTTGGAAATCCTAACAATGCATTAAGTATAAGATTACGTTCTGATTAATGCACTGAATTTGACTTTAGGAAACTGCTTTTGCATACCCTTCTTCCCTTCTCAAGGATGTACAAAGCCCAGGTTACAAAAATGACCTTCACTGTTTGTTCCTTGTTTCGTAGCACATTACAGATCACTGTAATTATCCAACTGGCACCTGCATTTCGGGCAACAGCAGGTCCCGCTTCTAGCTAAAAGAAAAAAGAAAAACCCTGCCGTGTTCCCCTTCATCGTTAGTGCAATAATTAACATTGGAGAATGAGAGGTTTTTCTAGGTAGTAAACACATGCAGGTAACTTTTAGAATCAGGACGCCACAGAAGGTCACCGTTTGCACTGAAACACAAGAGGAAAGCCCTCTCTCTGTGTTTGTGTGTGTGAGTGTGTGTGTGTGTATTTGTGTCTAAAGGGTTGGGATAATTCAAACAGATAAAAATACAACAAATATTATGCCCCTGCATCTATGAACATAGGCTTGAAAGTGTGATCAGTGTCCACTAACATCTTAAAACCCAGCAGAGATGGGCAGAGTCATCTGTTATCAGGGAAAGGGGCTTCTGCTGGCCTGAACAGCAGCTCTGATCACCTTTCCAAGACACCGAATAAAGTATGCCAAAAACAAGCAAACAAGCCTAGCAGTCCCTTTCTGCTGGATGAAACTGTAGCATCTGCACAGACACAATTTCATGGAGGACAACATCCTGTGAACCAAACTCTCAGAAACACCCATAGCTCCCCAGTTCCCATAATTGCGCTGGCTGAAAAAAAAGAGACACCAGTGGTTCTTTCTCCATGTGAATAAAGACCAAGTGCGTCACATGAAGTTATTTTGCAACATGTGAAATAGTCGCATAAGTCAGGACACACTCGTTTCTGTAAATGTGCAAACTGGTCCCTAATTTGCCAGTACAGCAGTCCTCTGATACATGAGAAATGTTATTTAGGATGCCCAAATAGAAACATTATAGAAAATCTAAGCAACTCCAGAATTAACCTCTACCCCAATTGTAGTATTGTTTTTGGGTTTTGTTTTGTTTGTTTTTTTTGTCTTTGCAAATGACAGGATTTGCGGGTATACCACCACTGTTTTGTTTTTAACCTTGTGGTTTTCATGAAATGTGTATATATTTAACAAGCTGCTACTTAACTGTGACCTGTCTTAGTGTCCTTTCTTAGAGCTATCCAATACTTTTCAAACACAAGCACATAGCTCATTCTCACTGCCCTCCCCCACTGAATTTCCTTTATTCTATACTTTCTTCCTTTTCGCCGGTAAAACTAGCCATATTCAGTAAATACATTAATGCATCGATGCCCAGGCAATAGTAATAGCTACACCATTTTGATGAAATTTTTATTTTTTAGATTATAAATTACAAGATGTATCTATAGTGTCTTGTACAAATGATATGATTGTGATAAACTATAGTTTTTAAAATTTAAAAATAAAAAGAACTCTTCCCCTTATAGAAATGTTTTCAAAAAAAAATAATACATTCCATATTAACTACCAAAAAAAATTCCTTAGAGTAGAAATAGTAGAAGATCTGAATTGCTTTAATGAGTTAGGAATGGATACTAATGATATTTTAGGATAGAAAGTGCTCCATTTCTAAAATAAGACGTAACAGGCCTTAAGCCTTTCAAAAAGTTGTTAATTTGGTCTGGAAAGCATTTTGCCCTTAATCCTAGATTTGTGGGGTGCAGTAGGGAAAGAGAGATTTGGGTCAGAATCCAGAGAAAATGGTTACCTGGGTCTTTCCCCCCTTTTTTTTGAAGATGGGGACAGCATTTGCCCACCTCCAGTCTGCAGGGACCTTTTCTGTTTTCCTAGAATTCTCAAAATTCTCAGAGACTATGGAATGAATGGAATTTCTCCAATGACCTGTGTCCTATGCAGCCTGACCTTATGCATGTTTGCTAGGAAGTAAACCCCATTGACCAGTGGTACTTTACTCCAAAGTGAATGTGTAGAGGATTGAAGTCTGAACCCCACTGAATTGCAATAGGACTTTTGCGTCATTGAGGGCCTGTACATATTTGGGGAAATCACATGGTTAGGAAAGCATGTGGCTATCACATGTTTGAATGCTCCCACTCATTCCCCCCCCCAAAAAAAAGCAAAAAAAAACCCACCTTGCACATTCAAACCATACTAATTTTCTATGCAGGGAAATTAAAAAGTAAATGGGAAAAAGCAGAGCTGGGACCAGGTTTCCGGGAGCTCCTGGACACAGCATTACTCCCCCTTCTCTTTCCTCATCAAACTGCACACCGCTCAGCTCAAATCCCCTATTGTGAGAGAAAAACAATACAAAATACTGGATTTTTGAAATTCCCAGGCAGAAATTAACCTATTTTCTATCTCTGAACTTCAAAGGATTTGTGATGCTTTGCCATTCTAATGATACGTGGATCTTGTGAATAGTCTCTCATAGCCTGGGATGCCACATGTTCAACACAGTGCACAAGCCACTGAGAAATAAATGTCAATCTTGCCTGTTTTGTTCTTTCATCCACTTTAGTTTTCACACACACAAAGTGTGTGGAGGGTGTAGAGCCCATCTTTTCCTGACATTTACAGAGAACATCTGGGGGTGGGGAGGGAGTTTATTTGAAGTCCTAGCATATTACATTTCTCCATCAAGGTTTTCTACTCAGAACGTGCCCATCTGTGCTGAGATATGAGCAGGCACTCAAGTCTTGACCTTACAAGGCCGTAATAACTCTGTGGCACTGTTCTATCAAAGCAGCAAGTCAAACCAAGAACAGGAAAAAAGATTAAAGGATTCTCTCTGCTATTTTTTTAAAAACATGAAATTCAATTTCTCTCCCCAAAAAAGACATTCACAATACAATAATTTGGCTCCAGCTCACCTATTAAGAAAGGGTACTTAAGTGTAGAAAAATGGCACACTGAGGAAACTTTCATCACAGGGCTCACATGCTGATGGAATGAAAAGTTTCACATAAACACAAACACAGTGGGACGCACTGACCTGCCTCAGTCCATCAAAAACCCTCATAAAATTTTCAAAAAAGTTAAGTCACCATTGATGTGTAGTGCAGAATAAACATTCATCAAAGGAATAGATTTGATGCTGTTATTACTGTTACATGTATGCCCATTCCTTTCCTCCAAGGAGATCAAGGTTCTGCATACATGGTTCTTCCTCTCCTCCTTTTGTTCTCACAACAACCCTGTGAGGTAGATAGGCAGAGAGCTAGGCTCAAGGTCACCCAGTGAGTTTCGTGACTGAGAGGGGATTTGACTCCTGATAACACCGGCTCTCTTAGTATGATAAACATGGAGCCTGTGGTGTAAGGTTCAAACAGGGGCCTTTTAAAGAACAGCCTGTATGCCAAACAGGATTGATATACTACTTAATCACCCAAATCTCTTGGCATAACATATACATTAAAAATACAGATAAAATCATATTAGTCTCGACATGTGGTGTCACTGTAAGGCATTACAAAAAGACAACTTCCCAAATTAAAGAGATAAACATAAGACCTTCCAAGCAACAATTATGGTGAGGAGAAAGAATATACAAAAATGAAAGAAAAATCCTTCAGATTTGAACACTAAGCAAAGCAGAGAGTAAAGGAAAAATAGAACAGTGTCATTAAGACATACAAAGGGAGATTTCATTGCACTCTCTTATGCCTTAACAGATCATTGTAACAAAGGGAAGTGGGGGAGAAAATAAAATATAAAGGGCTGTTTTTTTCCCTAAAAGGGTTTTCCAGCAAGAAGAAAGATCTGAAGTGATTTACTCCCCCACTCTTTATAAAGAACCCAAAGCTATTCCCCACACAGGCCAGCATATTGAAGGGCATTATAGAAGTACTTAGTAGGTAGCGCAAAATAATTAAATATAAAGAAGTTGGAACTCTGCACATGCTTGACCGCATACATGACAGTCCCATGATTGGCACAGCACAGCAAACTAAGCAGAATTCTAAACCCACTTCCTTTCCTTGCCCTTACCTTCGTAAAAGGTAGCTTTCATCCAGCACCTCGCCCATACAATGGGACTTTCTGTTATAATGTGAATTTTGGCGAGTGCAAAGGGAACTATATCGTATGAGGCCTGAAGAAAATCAGAGCTCTCAAATGTTTATCGGACTACAGCAAACCTCTATGAAAAGTAGAGGTTTGAAGCAGCCTCCGGATTTCTGCAGCACAGCCCCTGGCCCCAATTGGCCACCTACAAAAATGCCCCATATAATATGCCCTGAAAAATATTTGTGGTGTTTTCCGAGTTTACTCACCCTTTGTGTTAATCTCCCACCCACCCACTCCTGGGATCTTCTCTGGGCAGTGCAGCCCAATACTGCAGAAATAAGCAAATTGCCAAACCATCTCTTGTCGTTGAAGGCAAGGCAAAAGAAACAAACAAGAAATGTGGCAAAACTCTGTGGGCTATGTTTGATAACTCTATTGAAAGCCCTGGAAGATTCTTTTTGTTTGACTCCACGGCCCCCCAAGTTTGATTCCCCCGTGCGATGCTCTGTTGACGCATTCTGACAAAACCTATCACTCAGCACCCCCTCTGCATTTCCTGAAGCAAGGGAGAATGACTCGTGAGGATATTCTAAAGGGAAGACAATGTACATATGCGAGCATGAGTGAATGGCAATACTGTACGAATGGATGTACATTTGTAAGATTTGTACAAACAGAATTAAATCTGAATTTACAGATGTGAATTTGCTGCTAAGTTCTGTAAATTGCACTTCAGTGATACCTGATAAGTGAATGTTTCTGTTATAAGTGAATAAAACGCCGAGGAAAAGATATGCTCTCTCTCTCGTTGAACTTTCTTCATTCTGCCCAAAAACTAAGAGGATTTTACTCCAGGTCAGACACAAACTCAGCTTGGTGCCACCACACCCCACAAAAAAAGACAGACACACCCAGGCCAAGCAGAGTGGAACAAAACCCCAGACAAGATGCAACATTCTGCTGCTACTTGATCATTCATTCCAAGTGGCACCAGCTGAACAGCTGCAAGTGGGCACCATGCCCAGCAGAACTCGCTTAGATTTCTTGTGCAGGTCATCTTATCTTTTTAATAATATTTGTATCACTGAGGGACTCCTGTGACATTTCACAATGATGTCATTTCCAAGTTCAAACTGATGGCAACTGGGGTGGGAACCAAGGTTCATGGTAAAATTCAAAAACTTCTTTTGGTATATTTTATAAATTTAATAGTGGGGAGGATACTGTGCTATGCTTTCCAATGAATATAGGGCAATGCTATCAATGCAGGTCCATCGCTTGACTGCACGTCACAGTCCCTTGAAGTATAAAGTCAGCTGGATCCCGAAAGATGCAGGCACACCTCTGTCAATCATCTCTGGCAAGGATGAGGCACTTTTGGCCTTCCAGGTTTAGTGGACTCCAAATCCCATCAGTTCCAGCTAGCATGGTCAAGGATGATGGGCACTGTAGTCCAATAAAAAGGGAGCACTAGGGATGGAGAGGATTCGGTTCAGTACTCATTTAAAGGCAACCTAGACTAATTCACACTATATAGATAGATGATAGAGATATGGATAGATAGATGATAGATAGATAGATAGATAGATAGATAGATGATAGATAGATAGATAGATAGATAGATAGATAGATAGATAGATAGATGATAGATGATAGATAGATGATAGATGATAGATAGATGATAGATAGATAGATAGATAGATAGATGATAGATAGATAGATGATAGCTAGCTAGATACACACACACACACACACACACTGTATTTTTTCTGTGTATAGGATGCCCCCATGTATACGACGCGGCCCCCCTACTTTGGGGGACTGATTTAAGAAAATGGGGGGGGGAGACATATCTGTGTCTAAGACGACCTCAGATTTTAAACATTATTTTAGAGTATAAAAACCTAGTCTTGTACATGGAAATGTACGGTACGTGTGTATATGTATATATACTTACATCTACATCTATGTGTGTGTGTACTTTTTATATTTTAGAGTATAAAAACCTAGTCTTGTACATGGAAATGTACGGTACGTGTGTATATGTATATATACTTACATCTACATCTATGTGTGTGTGTACTTTTTATTAGTTTTCTTACTTCACAAACACACACAAAAAGTTAACAAAATAATAAAGTAATAGCAAGATACATACATCCAAAAATTCGTAAGTTCTTACAAGAAAACTTATGCCACCATGTTCTTAATTCACACTTCCTGAAACAATACTCAAACCAAAACACAGCCCTCCTTTGAAAGTCACACTTCTCCAAAGTCTAAAATGCAGTTCTCCAGCCCAGAAATGTGCACAGAAACACATGTACTGGGGCGAAGTGTGCATAAACATGAATACATGTGTGAGAAAGAACATGTGTGAGTGCTCCAGCCCCCTGGCCCCATCACCCTCCATGAGTTCCTGGAAGAAGGAGCCTGCTCAGCTCACACAAAATCCCCACCCGTTTTAGAACTCTGGAAAACTGGGTTCTAACATTTGCCGGGAGCTGCTGTTGTTTAGTCGTTTAGTCGTGTCCGACTCTTTGTGACCCCATGGACCAGAGCACGCCAGGTACTCCTGTCTTCCACTGCCTCCTGCAGTTTGGTCAAACTCATGCTGGTAGCTTCGATAACACTATCCAGTCATCTCGTCCTCTGTCGTCCCCTTCTCCTTGTGCCCTCCTCCAGGAGCTGCTACATGGGTCAAAAAGGCTTCCTGCTGCAGAGGTAATCTCTCCAACTGATGGAGGGCACCAGGGCAGTGAAGGTGGGTGAAGACTAGTTTGCCAATCTCCATCTCCCTCATTGGGTTGGGGCGGAGGGGGGGGGTGGAGATATAAAAGGCCTGGATGGGTTTCTGTTGGATTTGTTCTTTTCTGCTCCTTCCCATTCACCACGCCTGTCACTAAGTTTCAATCACAGCCGAAGTTTCCGGCATTGTTCCTACGATTTAAAACTCTGGTTGCTTTTATTAGTATTCCACCCCACACAGCCCTTGACTAAGTACCCAGGAGCAGAATAAAGATTATACACAAACAATGAGAGCAGTCTGAGGAGACCTTCAGCTTTCCCTTCAACAGTTTGGTACAAGCTTGCTGCAGGCTGAAATCAAACAGAGGAGGACACTCAGACGGGGAGGGCAGCAGAAGGGGAGGTCATCTATGTCTTTCAGTGGCAAGAAAGAGCCTGGTCTATTTTTAATCACAGAGATGTGTTGATGGATGGTTCTTTCCCATCATAGATCCTTTTATTCAAAGACAACAATGTTTCCTAGTTAAGGAATTCCTAACGTAGGCCTTCAGATATTCACACAGGATGGGAAGCTTTTTCTTACAAACTGTTCTTCCACCTAGAGACGGCTGAGGGAAACCCAGCCAGATGGGTGGGGTAGAAATAATAAATTATTATTATTATTATTATTATTATTATTATTATTATTATTGGCTTTTCATCTATTTAAATTGAAGGAGCATATTACAATATAATTGTTCTATTATTGAAGGACATGCTTAAATGTTACATTGCAAATGGGCCTCTCGGAATGTCTAGCTTGGGCAGATAGAGATAAGGAACAAGGATTTCTTGTAATACCAGGATGAGGAAGGTTGCAGGAAGGAGGGAGAGAAGACCAAGACCTTACATGGTAATAGGAACTTATTATAAGTTTCGATTTCCCAGAAATCAGGTGACTTACAAGAAATCAGGTATTCTATTTTGCAAATCTATATAAAGGGGCGTACCCTGACTACTGTGTACAGGTTGCGTACTGATCGCCCTGTGCCTTTGTTCTGCATATGCACTTCAAATAAAAATCCTGTTAATAACCTGCAAGAGCGTTTTGCCGCTTTGTGTGAATCTGTGCTTCAGGGACCCAAATAGCAGATATGTGTGGTCCTTCAAAATGAGGGGCTCTTAATTGCACCACACAGTTAAAGCAGCATTACACCACTTTAACCAGTCATGCTCTCCCCCAAAGATTCATGGGAACTGTAGCTGTTAAGAGTGCTGAGATAAATAAGCTCAAGCCTGCACCTCTAAAATTAAGAAGAAATGCTAAAGTAAGGTTTTTTTTAAAAAAAAAGATAAAGGACCCCTGGTTAAGTCCAGTCAAAGGCGACTATAGGGTTGTGACACTCATCTTGCTTTCAGGCCGAGGGAGCTGGCGTTTGTCCACAGATAGCTTTCCAGGTAATGTGGTGCAATGGGACGTGACGGAAGCCAGAGCACACGGAAACACTGTTTACCTTCACGTCGGAACAGTACCTATTTATTTACTTGCACTGGCACATAGCTGTCAACTTTCAGATTTGAAAATAAGGGATCAGCAGCCTCACCAGTCCCGGCGACAGTCTACAGGCTATCTAACAATCCGGGATAGCAGCGGGAAACGGCGTTGGAATAAGGGAATTTCCCGCAAAAAAAGGGGAAGGTTGACAGCTATGCACTGGCGTGCTTTTGAACTGCTAAGTTAGAAGGAGCTGGGACAGAGCAACAGTGGCTCACCATGTCGTGGAGATTCGAACCGCCGACCTTCTGATCGGCAAGCCCAAGAGGCTCAGTGGTTTAGACTACTTTGCTACCCACATCC
Organism: Podarcis cretensis; assembly: GCF_951804945.1. Taxonomy (NCBI): domain Eukaryota; kingdom Metazoa; phylum Chordata; class Lepidosauria; order Squamata; family Lacertidae; genus Podarcis; species Podarcis cretensis. Next base: position 15,478,132 of record NC_137181.1, on the reverse strand, counting down.
CCCCCAAATGCCAAAGTGCCCTGTGAAAGACTCAGAAAAACAGAAGCCTCTTCTGAAGGGGGAGAAAACTATGCAGCAATTGGAGTACCATCTCAGCACAGCGCTAAGCATAAATCAAGCTTTTATGGAGAGAGACTGTTGATTCAGCTACCTCTGTATTCTCTAATGCAGGCTTCACCAACCTGGTGCCCTTCGGATGTTTGCTGAGGCTGATGGGAGATGCAGTGCAAACATCAGGAGGATACCTGGTTGGTGAAGTATGGTCTAGGGACTGGCAGTGCCTTTCTCATGATTAAATTTAAATATGAATAGCAAATGCTGTTCCATTGAGATACAGTACTACCCTGAAGAAAATACTGGGCTAGAGCTGTTGCTGATTTGCAGGTAGCATTCAATCGCATGCCAGCCAATTCTGGATGTGCAGTTGAAGCAGTTTTCCGCACACTGGTGCAACAAACACACTAATAAATAAATACTGGACTTTTTACAATAAGGCAAGTGTACTGGAAGGTATGGCCTAACAATTGCTTGATGCAATGTTATGTAACCTGCTCAAGAAACAATTTCAGAGGATTTTGCTCAAGAAATAGGCAATATCATATAAACTCCCTGCAAACTTTGCACAAAGAAGTCCCAATGAATGTTCAATAAATGGGCCATCTGGAAGCAACTCTTTGAATTGTTTTCTGTTTGTTTTGGGTTTTAGCCATATTGCTACCTTCCCCACCCCCCACCGCCAAAAAAAAAAAAGGCTGCACAGTACATTCATTTATTTGTGGATAGTATATATGTGACTATTTTTAAATCCAGTTTCTCTGAAAGATCATACGAGATCTGTATTTAACTCACACTTTGCAGATATGGATTGCTTTGCTGTGTGTATCCTTTGTGTTTGTTGGAATAAATGGAAAACACAAACTCTGCAATATATTGTCTTAACTGAGGGTTTCACTGCATGTCTGTTTCTCAGATAAAATAAACAAGTCCTACTGTTGCAGTTAAGGCTTGATGGACATGCCTCTGTACTGGATAAATGACATGTCACTAGGAAAAACCACTTTTTAAGCCCTTTGATTCATGCTGCTTTGGAATGCCTTGAACCAGACTACTTGCTTTGCTTTCAAGAAGGGCTAACAGAAGTGGAAGGGGAGAGGGAGAATTTGAAAATTACGCACACTAATGTGCAGCGCTTTCAGAGATCCAGAGAAACCAAATTTCACACTTACAGTCCCTAGACTTGGCTGAGAGTTTCAAGCATCAAAACTGAAAAGTTTCACTGACAGACTTCAGTGAAATTCAAGATTTAATAACCTAAACTTTTGCAAACAAACAGCCATCAGAAAGATCAATGGCTGCAGTCTTGTCTGTGCCTATGCTTTTGAACAATTCAAAGTTATGCTGGAAAATGGAGCCCAATTGGGTGACTTCCCCCTATTTGCCTTATTCTGCTGCTGCCATGTCACAAACCAGTTTGCATCCTGGCAAATCAACGGGATGTATCAGATCATATTGCCAGAATGAAAATACAGTGGTACCTTGGGTTAAGTACTTAATTCGTTCCGGAGGTCCGTTCTTAACCTGAAACTGTTCTTAACCTGAAGCACCACTTTAGCTAATGGGGCCTCCTGCTGCCGCTGCAGCACGATTTCTGTTCTCATCCTGAAGCAAAGTTCTTAACCTGAGGCACTATTTCTGGGTGAGCGGAGTCTGTAACCTGAAGCGCATGTAACCTGAGGCACCACTGTACTACTATTTGCATTCATAAGAACCACACTACAGTGGACGCTCGGGTTGTGAACATGATCCGTGTGGGAGGCACGTTCGCAACCTGCAATGCCGCGTCTGTGCACGCACAGGTTGCAATTTGGCACTTCTGCGCATGTGCAAAGCACGATTTGGTGCTTCTGCGCATGCGTGAGCACCGAAACCCAGAAGTAACCCATTCCAGTACTTCTGGGTTTTAGCGCATCCATAACCCGAAAACGTGCAATCTGAAGCAGCATCTGTAACCCAAGGTATGACTCTACTAATGAAAAAAGCGGCATCAGAAAGAATCATTAACTAGAGCTTGGCTCGCATTCATTTTGATGTTCACACACCACATACATGCCTGGTTCACAAGACACACCAAGCGAAACCATGGCTTAGTTAAACCCTGCAAACATGGGTGCATCTAGAGAGGTGCTCACAACTGCTTTGCTCCTTCCTGGTCATTTTTGCTGCTGCCCACAGCTTAGCCAAGAACAAACCTTGGCTACAACTTCCAGTTAGTAAGTAAGTAAGTAAGTAAATTTTTATTTATACCCCACCCTCCCTGGCCAAGACCGGGCTCAATGTGACTAACATCAAATACCAAATACATTAAAACACAATCAAACAATTGATTAAAATACAGCTTAAAAATTAGAATCAGGATAAAATTAAATGATTGCCCATGAATTACAACCATAGGGGTCGCAAACCTCACGTATTCATCAGGGCCAGCTATCCTTGTTGGTCCCACATGAGCTGATAAAAGAGCCAAAGAGGTAACTTACAGGGTCCCATAGAGGGGAGTCGAACTGGGCCCAGACCGAAGGCCAGGAGGAACAACTCCGTCTTGCAGGCCCTGTGGAAGGATGTCAAGTCCCACAGGGCCCTGGTCTCCTGCGACAGAGTGTTTCACCAGGCTGGGGCCAAAGCCGAAAAGGCCTTGGTCCTGGTTGAGGGAAGTTTAACCTCCTTGAGGCCCAGGACCTCCAACTAACTAACAGTGCAGAGAGAGGTTACCCACTGGCCCCAGCTTGGACAACTTGCTAAGCCACAGTGTACATCACCACAACTATGTTTCCTTGTGGGCCAATTTCCCACAAAACTGTGCTCAAAGCAGCTCACAACTTATGAAATGGACAACAGCATTTCAAAAAACCCAATAAGTATGATTTAAAATAACCATAGGAAGCTGAATAACTCATTATTATCAGATAAGCAAGGGGTTTCCAGGGTCTCAGACAGAAGCCTTTCCCCATTGGAGAACCCCAGGACCTTCTGAAAGCAAATCACATGCAGTGCCACTGAGCTACAACCCTTTTTCATGTTAATAAGTAAATACATCATTTAAAAAAAAAAAAACAGCCCATGCAACATTATATAAAACAAGACAAACCAACTGAATTTAACAGCTTCCAACTATACATGAGAGATAATAAAGTCTAACACTAAGAAAACAAGGCCAAAACAGAACCCACAAGAATGGCTAGCTATGCATTGCCAGTAAGAGGCTTTGCCTCACGAAAAACAGACACCAATCAGAATAAAATTTGCATATGGTAATTATATGTACAGGTGCAAATTTAGAAATAATAATTATCAATAAATTAGAATTTAAATAATGCTCACCATAGTGGAGGAGGAACCAGGTGTGTCTGCTAAGTCTGCTGACCTTCTGCTGCAGCCTCAAGACTCCTGCTATCCCTTTTTACTGCTCCTTATCTTCAAAGCAGACTTGGGCTGGGCAGTCTTCAAAATAGAGAGCTGTGTTCTGTGAAGTAGGACCCACAATCCACCCAACTGCACCAGCAGTGGCTGTGAGTCCTGGAGGTCCTTGCAAGCCTTTCTCCACCTGGCCTGGGAGGGCGGGGCCCAGGCTGACTCCAGCTGCAAAAGCTGAAGCTGCTAAACAGACTCTTGGGGATTGTTGTTGTTGTTAGTGATACAAATTTTCCTGAATCTTTATTTCAGCTTATTTATGATTGATGTGGAAATTGTTTGGTTTGGTGTTGTGCTTTTTGATGTTTCATTCATTGTTTAGGTCCATTTTTGTTACGTTTGTAATAATAAAAAATTCATGTTGTCAGGCGCCTTGAGCACAGCTTTACTTAGAGAAAGGCGACATACAAGTAAAATCATGTCTGAATGTGCTTCCAGGAGTCTGGAGAAAAGACTTGCCCTCCTTGCCCTCCCCAACATCAGCCTGTAATTCCCTTTTTACGACTTTGAGAATTGTTTTCTACTATAAATCAGGGGGCCCCTTTGTCTAGGAGAAAAACATTCTGCCAAGGTTCTTAGGCAGCTGGTCTTCTGCCTGGCATAAAACATTTATGAATTTGAACTCATTTTTAAAATACAAGCCCTGATTAAACATATAAGCTTTAATAAAAATGCAGGCTTATGATTAGATGCCTCAGAGCATGATGGGAAATATCTTCCAGCCTGAGGGCAACCTTCCATTGGCCCTATATCAATGGTGGGAGGAGCCAGAGGCAAAAGAGGGCGTTGCAATGAAGGTGAATTTCAGCTTTGTACAGCAAGCTAGTCTCTACTTCAACAACACATACCCCTCTCAGCTCTTCAACCAGGCAAAGAAAGAGGCGTTATCAGAGTACAAGGACAAATTCCAGCCAGGCAAAAACACTTGGGGGACGAGGCAGTGCAGTGTGTGGCCCGGGGAAAGTTTTATGGTCCGAAGAGAAAGGCCTGGTGGGCTGCTTTTTGGCTGCTAGACCTAAGGTTCCTCAGCCCTGCAGTTGCCCAAATAACTTTTCTTTATTCTCAGCAAGGAACTTTTCAGTGGTCCTTAGGGTTCATCTATGCTCTTGGATTTATCACCTATCCCGACTTGCCAAAAGAGTTGCACAGCAGCTGTAGTCTCATGGGTGTTTTTTTATGTCATGTTTCTTTTTTTAAAAGAAAAAAGAAGAGCAAAAAATACAAATCAGTTGTTTGGATGAAGCATATGGATGACTTCTGTATTTCTAAATCTCATTTTCTTGAAAGATAAACACCAGATTTGTATTTGAATCACACTTGGCAGGCAAGCACCCACCCACACAGAGAAAAGCTTTCACATGGGGGAGCTGCCATGTTACTTCCAACACAGAAGACTGGCTGGTGTATGCAATGGGCTACCATATGTGGATCTGCTTCCAGGAATGAAGGAAGACTTTGCTGTGTCTGCATTCTTAAGCAAACTGGCCTAATTTTCCCCTACCTGGACTTGAAAGCAATTATCCTTTGAATTTTGCACTTCTCTGAATTTTGGCCATGAAGTTGTTGGCACAAATAACATTCCAAAATGCATAAAAAGATGCACTGTTTAGGGTATGTTTTTAAAATACATTGAAATAAAATGTGCTTTTAGGTAACCATTTTGCGATTAAATAAGCACATACTTAAATATGAATTTTCATACAGGGTGGTTTTTTTTAATGTGGAAATGCAAAGGAACTGACTTATGAATGAATGCATACATTTAAAACACTATGATGCCACTTTAAAAAGCCATGGCTTCTCTCAGAGAATTCCTGGAGCTGTGATTCACTAAGCGTGCTGAGAGTTGTTAGGAAGCTCCTATCATTCCCCAACCCTCCAAGCTGCAATTCTCTCTGAAGTGGGGTTGATTGTTAAACCACTCTGGAATTGTAGTTCTGGGAGGGCTTCCTAACCACTGTCAGCACCCATAACAAACTACAGCTCCCAGAATTCTTTGAGGGGAGCCATGCCTGCTTAAAGAGGTATCGTAGTGCTTTAAATGTATGCTACTCAAAATGACGGGACGCAGGTGGCGCTGTGGGTTAAAGCCTCAGCGCCTAGGGCTTGCCGATCGAAAGGTCGGCGGTTCGAATCCCTGCGGCGGGGTGCGCTCCCGCTGCTCGGTCCCAGCGCCTGCCAACCTAGCAGTTCGAAAGCACCTCCGGGTGCAAGTAGATAAATAGGGACCGCTTACTAGCGGGAAGGTAAACGGCGTTTCCGTGTGCGGCTCTGGCTCGCCAGAGCAGCGATGTCACGCTGGCCACGTGACCCGGAAGTGTCTCCGGACAGCGCTGGCCCCTGGCCTCTTAAGTGAGATGGGCGCACAACCCCAGAGTCTGTCAAGACTGGCCCGTACGGGCAGGGGTACCTTTACCTTTACCTTTACTCAAAATGACATCCCTCCAGCAACCTCTTCCCATCTCCCAGCCATTCCATCAAACTACAGGACAGGTAGAGCAATAGGGCTTCATGGGTTCTCCATTAGCTCGTCTTGAAGGCCAGGTTCATCAGGTTTCTCCAGCAGGTTTTTGCTCCTCCTGCCCTTCAAATCCTTCCATTCCATTTAGTCCTTACAGGAAGCTTGTAATTACGGCTGAGTTTGCTGTTTTCCTCCTCCCTCCCATTGCCTTTTCCCTTTGTGATGTTTCTTTTATATTACAACCCTAAGGGCAGGGACTGCCTTTATCAGTGATATCTGTAAGCTGCTCTAGGAGCCTTTTTTGTCTGAAGAATGAGATTTTTTTCATTTAAAAAATGCTTTAAACAAAGAAATAAGTATAGATCACTTCCACCTTGTTGGGACATCAGCCTGTTGTACTTCTGGGTCACCTCCTCACCCACAGCGGCTAACAACAGTAAAATAATAAAAAGGTAAAGGTAAAGGTACCCCTGCCCGTACGGGCCAGTCTTGACAGACTCTGGGGTTGTGCGCCCATCTCACTTAAGAGGCCAGGGGCCAGCGCTGTCCAGAGACACTTCCGGGTCACGTGGCCAGCGTGACATCGCTGCTCTGGCGAGCCAGAGCCGCACACGGAAACGCCGTTTACCTTCCCGCCGGTAAGCGGTCCCTATTTATCTACTTGCACCCGGAGGTGCTTTCGAACTGCTAGGTTGGCAGGCACTGGGACCGAGCAGCGGGAGCGCACCCCGCCGCAGGGATTCGAACCGCCGACCTTTCGATCGGCAAGTCCTAGGCGCTGAGGCTTTAACCCACAGCGCCACCTGCGTCCTTTCCAATATTGTAATTGCCCCTAAACAAAAAAACTGGCAAACCAAGGCTTCTGGTTTTGCATAGAAATGTTGGATTGATAAAGACTGGAGATGGGGGCACCCACAGCAAGAACTCTTGTTACTTTCCTCATAATGCATGGAAAGAACTTACTGGCTTGCCCGATTCTGAGTTTCTTCTCTGGGACACTTTGCTGCTAACTGAATTCTGTTGCTGCCTCCCTTGTCACCTGTGTTGCCTTTAAAATAATAATAAAATAAATAGTAAAATAATACAGCATTCTAAAATCAGTTCATTATAAAAATCAGTTCAAATCAAATTAATGGCAACCATTGGGCTAGAGTGCTATGAGGATTACAGAAGGAGGGGGTCAGACTGTGCCTTGGCCAAAGGCCTGGTGGAACAGCTCTGTCTTGCAGGCCCTGCGGAAATATGTCAAGTCCCACAGGGCCCTAGTCTCTTGTGACAGAGTGTTCCACCAGATCGGAGCCACAGCCGAAAAAGCCCTGGCTCTATTTGAGGCCAGCCTAACCTCTCTGTGGCCTGGGACCTTCAAGATGTTTTTATTTGAAGACCGTAAGTTTCTCTGTGGGGCATACCAGGAGAGGCAGTCCCGTAGGTACGAGGGTCCTAGGCCGTATAGGGCTTTAAAGGTTAAAACCAGCACCTTAAACCTGATCCTGTACTCCACCGGGAGCCAGTGCAGCTGGTACAGCACCGGGTGAATGTGATCTCGCAGCGAAGACCCCGTAAGGAGTCTCGCTGCAGCTTTCTGCACCCGCTGGAGTTTCTGGGTCAGTCTCAAGGGCAGCCCCACGTAGAGCGAGTTACAATAATCCAGTCTGGAGGTGACTGTCGCGTGGATCACAGTGGCTAGGTCAGGGCGAGAGAGGTAAAGAGCCAACTGCTTAGCTTGGCGGAGATGGAAAAATGCCGCCTTTGTTATAGCTGCAATCTGCGCCTCCATGGAAAGGGAGGTGTCGAAGATTACACCCAAACTCTTAACAGACAGTGCTGGCACTAATTGCCCCCCGCAAGAGATGGGAGTTGCCCCCCCAATCCCATATCGTCCTGTCCCAGCCACAGGACCTCTGTCTTTGAAGGATTTAACTTCAACCGGCTCCCACGTAACCATCCAGCCACAGCTTCCAAACATCTGGTCAGTGTGTCTGGGGCCGAGTCAGGATGGCCATCCATCAACAGATAGAGTTGGGTGTTATCAGCATACTGATGGCAACCCAGCCCAAAACTCCAGACAAGCTGGGCGAGGGGGCGCGTAAAGATGTTGAAAAGCCTCTTGTGACAGAGTGTTCCACCAGATCAGGGCCACAGCCGAAAAAGCCCTGGCTCTGGTTGAGGCCAGGCTAACCTCCCTGTGGCCCGGGACGTCCAAGATGTTTTTGTTTGAAGACCGTAAGGCCCTCTGTGGAACGTACCAGGAGAGATGGTTCTGTAGGTTCCCTCCCCATGTCGCTCATAATACGTACGTCATGGACTAAAGTGGCACACTCCTGAATTTTTCCACATGCCCAAATAAACACAGGTGTTAAGTCCTTGTGCCTTTATGGTTTTCATCATGGAAGTGAATAGCCACCATCTCCTTTAAAAATAAGGGATGTTTTGCTACATTTGCTGCTGTCTCACAAGCCACTCATATATGCTTGCAATTCAGCAACGGGTGAAACATCTTGTTGGCCTGAGGCTCTGAAAGATAAGTAATGCGGCCTTGGAGAATGGGGATTAATAATCACCAACTTCCCTTTGCTGAAATAGTTCTGCATGAATACCCTGCTCATGCTAGCTTCCCAGGTAATTAAATCCAGCGTTGGTGCAGTTTATGTGCTCTTTTATCAACACTCTTCATGACCCTGGCTGCTTCCATTAGGCCATTTAAGATCTTGTTTCCCTGTCCTGCCATGAGAAAGCTATCAGCCATTTGCTTGTGCCAGTAAACTTTCAGGCCTCTAATAATGTTGACAGCCAAAACCCTGCTAAATATGATGTTGAGATAAAATGGTGATTGACAAGGTTCATATATGCTGGTTTTATAGGGGAGTAATGTACATGTCATTTGTCACTAGTGTGCAAAACTCTCTTGCACTCCAGGCATTGGCTGGGCTACTATGACACCATAGTATGTTTATGAGCATTCACACTGGGTGTTAGGGGAGGGGTAGTATCTCTGGTGGGGGACACACCATGCTCCTTCTGGGTACTTTATTCATCTTTGGTCGCCACCCTGCACTCAGCTCTCACCTGTGGCTCCTAGAAGCTGTCATCATGCAACAGCGGCAACACACCAGGAACAGCACAACTGGCTGGCTAAACCAGGTGATGGGTCTCAAACCTTCGGTGAGTTAGGGACTTACAATAATAATAATAATTTATTATTTATACCCCACCCATCTGGCTGGGTTTCCCCAGCCACTCTGGGCGTCTTCCAACAGAATATTAATAATAATAAAAAATCAATAAAACATCAAGCATTAAAAACTTTCCTAAACAGGAATGCCTTCAGGTGTCTTCTAAAAGTCAGGTAGTTGTTTATTTCCTTGACATCTGATGGGAGGGCGTTCCACAGGGCGGGCGCCACTACCGAGAAGGCCCTCTGCCTGGTTCCTTGTAGCTTCACTTCTCGCAGTGAGAGAACCGCCAGAAGGCCCTCAGAGCTGGACCTCACTGACTTCCCTTGCATGTGAAGACAGCCTCTAGTGGATTGAACAGATGAGACCCATAGTCTAAAAGTCAAGAAGGCGCTTTCTGCACGTGCTGTAGAGGGAAGTGAGGGGCAGAGGGGGCTCGTCCACCTGGGAAGGTAGCACTTGCAGGAGAAGAGAAACTCTGATCCTAAACCTCTGCTACCTTGTGGGATACCTTCGGGAGAAGAATAGGCTAAGGAGTAAACCTTGCTCAAATCCAGAGTGGAGTCCCCAAGACTGTTGGATGACATCTTGTATGCCTCCTTCTGGCAGCTTCTGTAGCCAAGCTGGTGCCAAGTGTATTGCTCTGCTTTCCATTAGACCACATCAGCAAGACCGAGAGGGAGGTCTTGTTATCTGGACAGCCCAGAACCTCCATACACACTGCCCAGGCTTGTGCCCCAGAAAAGTCAGTTTTGTGCTGCTAACGCAGCAGTTTGACTTTGCGCCTGGAGAAACACTCCATTGTGTCTCGAAACAGACAGGTGCCAACAACAGCAAAAAAAACTGCCGAAGAGGAAGGTTCAATCGCATAGCAGGGTCAGCCTGTGCTCATCCTGCTTCCTTACACCATTATGATTTTCAGCACCAGAGAGGGGGCACGTTATAGGGTCGAGCTTCAGCAAGCTCTTCAACTTAACGTTCTTCTGGGCATCCTCAGCTGATCTTCATGGGGAAAGGCACAAGTCCAATCCATAGCTGTCAATTCCCTTATTCCAGCGCCATTTCCCGCTGCTTCCCGCTGCTATCCCGGATTGTTAGATATCCCATAGACCGTACCCAGGACAGGTGAGGCTGCTGATCCCTTATTTTCAAATCTGAAAGTTGACAGCTGTGGTCCAATCCCTAGCTTCTCCTGATAAGGTAGGAAATGCTCCTATCTGAAACCCTGGAGAAACACTGCCAGTCAGTGCCGACAATGCTGGCCTAGATGTACCAGTGGCCTGATTCAGTATAAGGCAGCTTCCTATGGAGGTGACATAAGACATTTAGCCTAAACGAACACTGAGAATCCGTGCTGGAACCGGCCAAGTTTCTTACTCCAATCTGAATTATTAACAGAACCAACATTTTAGCTCCAGGCTTCTAATGTATATATCAATAAGCACACAGACACACAAATAGAAAGTTCTGCCGATTCAGACTCTCCATCTGTGCATAGAATACAGATGGATTGTTTTCCGTCGCAGTTTCCTGTCAGAGCTGCCGCTACTTCAAAAAAGCTCTGGGAATGGCTGAGGTCCAGATGAAGCCTCGCGTTTCAGGGCAAAATGCTGTTTGGAGATCTCCAGGGCAGATCTCGATTCCGGCTTCTTGTGTTCTTACATGCTTGCTGGGCCTCTCAGGCCTGCGGGGGGATGCGAGGGCGTGTTGCCGAGCTCAGCGCATCGTTCCAAGAACAGAATGTTACCTTGCAGCAGTGTGCCCTACAAAAGGATGCAGAGCCGGAGGAATCCCAGCCTCACGCAGCTCATTTAGATGGGCTAAGATAAAGCAAAGGCATCTAATCCTTGAGCCAATGTGAAGCTATACAACTTAGGGCATAAGTCCCCCATCCAATGAAATGGGATTGGCTTTGGAGAATACTCAGCGTATTGACTGGTACTGTTTCCATACTTCTGCTGAGATGCAACTTTCATGTCTGAAGCACACCCAGGCGAGGCGTCTAACTTGGGAGACAGGATAGCAGCCTTCAAAGGATCCCACAGATGAGAAGACTCAAGTTCAGGGGTAAACTTGCATGCTCTCTTTAGCCGATTGTGCCTTAAAATGCTGAGAAAGGGATATAGCTCAGTGGCAGAACACTTGCAGGAAAGAGCCTGTGTTTTTAATTACCCCCAAAACTGTGCTTGGCCTTCAGTGTCAAGTGTTGAGCGCTGCTAGAGCTCAGTGTGCAAAATGGAGGCAGAGATTGCAAACAGCTGTTGGTTATTTTACCAATACAGATATTTGGCTAATAAACAGCCCAGTAGGTGTCTGCCTATGTTGGCAGTTGGCAAATACATTAGGTGCATTAGCATGCATACACAACACTTGCTCCTCTCAAGCCATGAAGGCAAGAGTGTCTCCCAGTTATAGCTGGTGTACACCAAGGTTTGCGCCTTCCACTGTGGTTGCAAGAGCCTGCAACTTACATAATTCACCAGTAGTGTGAAGCTAAAGGAGCCTAATATTCATCATGTACCAGGTGCCTAGCAGGCTGGGTACACAGGTAGCAGTGGGAGCTGCACAGGTCAACATCAAGCCGCCCTCCCCACCATAGCTGTCAACTTACAGATTTGAAAATAAGGGACCAGCAGCCTCGAAAATAAGGGATCAGCAGCCAAAATAAGGAATTTTCTGGGCACAGGTATGTTCAACTTCTGAGCCCCTCCGAGTCAAAGGCAGAAAGCCCAGCCAGCAGCCAAATGAAGGCACATCAATAAGGGACAGCAGCGGGACATATTCTATATAAGGGACTGTCCCACCAAATAAGGGACGCTTGACAGCTATGCTCCCCACCAAAAAACCAAAAAAAACCTTATATTTTTGATAGTATACTGCATTGTCCCATTTCAGAGTGAGAAATGCCGATTTGCTTAGGGTTGGAATTCCACACTGAACAGGAAATCCGAGTCACTGTGAACAGCTACTGCGAGACTTTAAGGGCGAAGTGAGCTTTGTGTGGCTGCCAACGTTGTGAAAGTCTCGATAGTGGAAATTAATTGCCAGCTGTTACTGGAAGCTCATCATCACCTCTTTCACCTTCACGGTCCTCACCTCCTATTTTCTCCAGCGCTTTCCCTTGCACTCTCCAGACATCTTCTTGGACGTCACCTACAAGCAGCCCTCGGAACAAGCAAACATTTTACAGCCCAGCAAGCAAGTGTCAAGAGCTGCAGCTCATCCAGACTCCGCCGTCTTCAGGTCTGGAGATGTCAATGCTTGTGTCTGGTTTTTTGCATTAAATATAGCGCCGGTCAAGGTTTTCTTAGGAGCAAACTCCAGAATTGTCGGCCGAGAGGCTGGAACATATTTTGCCACACAACACAACCCCTTTCTAAGCAGCATTACTAACACTGTGTACACACCATACATTTAAGGAAATCTCTCCCCGCCCCAAAGAAAAGAATCACACGAACTGTAGTTTGTGAAGGGTGCTGAGAATTGTTGCTCTGTGGTGGGTGAACTACAGTTCCCAGAATTCTCAGTATGGGTGCTTTAAAAGTATGATGTGCGAGGAGTCTAAGAGTGAGTGGGCCACAGTCTAAGCATATTCACACTACAGATGTGACAGTCACTCTCTCTTCTGAGGGCATGTTTGGTACTGTGATTCTGTGAGGGGGCTAGAGGTCTCCTGGAGGAGACTCTCTTTTTGGGGGAGGGAAATGGTATAAAATCAATCTAAGTCTGTAGGCCTAGATGCACATCAGAGTTCTTCTGACGCGGAACTGATGCCCTGCCAAAATGCCCCCGCCCAGATAGCAAAAACAAACACAAAAATACCAGCTGCGTAACCAAAAGAGGGAATCTTTAAATTCCGACACATTTCCAATGCTACTCTTCCTTAGGGGAAGAAGAATTGCTTCACCAATAAGCAAGGCAGTTGGCTCCCGCTTATCCATTTGATAAACTGCAAAGGCCTGTCTTACATGTAACTTGAGTGTCGCTGCTTAACCAAGTGATTCCTTTGCAGGTACCTGCTAAAGAGAAAAACAGTTTACAGGCAGTAGGGGAGCCTGAAGTATCAAGGACAATTTCTGATGAGGCAGTGAACGAACCACATACAAAAAGACCCCATTAGCCAGTCCTTAACGTTCGGAAGTTACAATGGCTACAACAGGTGTTCAGTGGCAAAAGGACCCTGGGACATACAAGCGAGAGCAGCCCACATCACTGGCTGAGACCAGTTATTTCCCAGAACCCTTTTTCTTCAGCGGCTATTCAGCCTACTCATCATTAAACCTTGCTGTGCCTTTATGAGGCATCAGGGCCCCAAACCTCCCTTGTTGGCCTGTTCCCTCACCATTCTGTCTTCCCCTTTTGTATCACATCTATTAAAGCCTGCAGGCAAGAACTGTGTTGTTTTCTTAAGCGCCTAGAAAAGTCTTAAGCACAATCACGATCATAATAATGACATAATGGAGCAGGGTGCTTTTTTCAAAAAAAAAATAAAAGCCGGGGCCTGAGCATGCTACAGGCATAGCAGCGCACAAAGGAGCACAAGTTCTGACGGGTTAGGCACAGCTGCTGCTTCCAATACTGCTGCTGGCTGGATTTTTTAGGAAATTATCCTGGTTAGGGAGTAACAGAGCAAGAACTTGGCAGAGCAGGCAGCCAGGGACGATACTGGGCCTTAGGTTTACAGGGCAGTGTTTAATGAACTTTGAGAGTCAAGTGAGGATATCAAGGCCTGAGGCCTAAAGCACAGGCTTCACAAAATAAATAAAACACTTCATGTACAGCCTCATCAGCTGCCTCTTAGCCAGCTCTTGTGCATTCTTTAAAGAAAGTGTTGCGTTTGTACTGAAATTCTCCCTCTGTTCACTTCAGCGCAGGGGTGTCATTGTGACCAATTAGCAAAGAAGAAACCTGAAAATATTCCCAGCCTATTTTTGGTCCACTGCTCTTGGTGTCTGTCATTATTTTGTGGACAGTTGTTTTGCCAAGGAAGTTAGGGACCATGGACTAAGTATCCTTTGAAAGGGACCGGTTTGGGGCCAGTTTACTTGAAGGATGTCCTTAGCATATATAGGCTCTATGTGAAACTGGTGCTTTTGCAAGTGCCACAAAATGGGTGCCTTTTAGCTAAGTTTTACTCAGAGTAGGTCCATTGAAATGCATGAACATGCCTAAGGTCCATTAATGTCAAAGTGTCAACTCTGAGTCAATCTTAGGCCCAGTCACTCCATGTTTAAAGCATTCCGACAACACTTTAAACATGTCCTCATACCCTGCAGCTGTTCCAGTGGGACATCATGCAAGATCATGCTCGCCATTTTGGGCACTGTAATTTCGGCCCAAATAAAAGCGAATCTTTTGGGTTCTCGTGCAGGTCACGTGACTTGTGCCAGAAGCACAGCCGAGAAGACGGACATCCCGGTTCGGGGACTCAGCAAGTTGGAGGGTATACTTCCTGCAAAGCATTCTGGGAGTTACAGTTTGCTATGGGTGCCGAGAATTCTTAGGAGACCTCTGTTCCCCTCTCAGAGCTATAACTCCAACAGTTCTCTGTGAAAAGTGGGTTGTCAAACCACTCTCTGGAAACTGCAATTCACAGAAATCTTTGGGGAAAGCCATGACTGTTTAAAGTGGCATCATAGTGCTTTAAATGTATGGCACGAATGTGTCCTACGCTGAATTCCACCCAGTGTCTTTTCTGCTGTTGTGAGACACCAATCTTCAATGCGGCAGCAGCTATTTTCTCTGGAATTCTCTGCCTATTCATATTCGTCAGGGGTGTATGGGGTGTTAGGGAATGGGTAATACCTCTGATGGGGGATATCTTGGTCTCCTTCTGGGGCAGTTTGTCCACCTTTGGTCCCCATCCTGCACTCAGCTCTCACCTGTGGCTCCCAGAAGCTTTTGACAGTGGCCACATCTTGGGAAACAGATCCGATTGGCTAGCTAAACCAGGTGAGGGCAGCTGATGGGTCTCAAACCCTCAGTGAGTTAGGGACTTCACCTGCATGTGAAGCCAGGCTCCGGCGGATGGAGCAGTGGGTCCAATGGTCAAGAAGGCGGTTTCTATATGTGCTGCAGAGGGAAGTGAGGGCCAGATGGGGCCCATCAATCTGGGAATGTTGCCCATCAGAAAACTCTGACACTAAACTTCCACTGCCTTGCAGCTGCCCTCATCCTTTCTAAAGGCTTTGGGAGTAAACCCTGAGGAAAAATCCGTACCCGCTGCCTTGTAGGACACCTTCAGGAGAAGAAAAGGTTAAGAAGCACACCCTACACACATCTGGAACAGTGTCCCTAAGACGGTTGGATGATGCCTTGTGATTCTTCCGCGATTTGACTTCATCCCCATAGGCCCACTCCGTTGTATCTCAAGACAGACAGATGGCAACAACAACATTAGTCAGAAACCTTCATTGTACGGTTATTGACGCCTGCTTTTTTTATAAAAAAAAACTTTTTGCTTAGGCAAGCCATGTAATTTTACTATGTACATTTTAAACATAAGTCTGATTTTATCTATATTTTAATAAGTTGATTGTGTCTACAATTTCAATGTCTGTTTTTATCCCTTTTTTAATAAAAAAACAGCAACAACACACAATAGCTTGTATTATTTTATGTAAACCCCTTCATGAAAGGCGTTAAAGTATCTCATTGTTCAGTACGTTGTTTGGTTTTCTGGGCAATTTTTCTCCTATAATCCATGGCTTATATTAGGTTTTGGGGGGTTTTTTACATTATATTACTGTATTCTATGCCTTTTAACATTCCGTAAACTTTGAAGTTTTAGTAAGCTGACTTGAGGTTTAGGAAAGGGTACGGCATTATTTTAAAAGTAAAAGTTACAGCATGTTCTCTTGGTTGTTTTCAAGGTAAGCGTTGATTGAGGCATGTTCTCATGCAAAGCATCTGTCTTGACAGAGCAAAAATTACGAATGAATGAAAGCAAGTAAGTGCATTGTTCTGATGATGCCTTAAAGGCACATAAATCCTAACCCTACTCACATTTTAGCCTACTAGACAAATAATCTCTAAATGTAGTCTTATACTTAAACACACACGCTTTTTTCCTTGTATGTCTTGCCCTGCCCTCTAGTGGAATTTAACACTAAGAGCACCTTATTGTATGAAACTATTCTCACACACCATGGTTTGACACAAGAAAAGGTTGTTGTTGTTGTTGTTTAGTCGTTTAGTCGTGTCCGACTCTTCGTGACCCCATGGACCAGAGAACGCCAGGCACTCCTGTCCTCCACTGCCCCCCGCAGCTTGGTCAGACTCATGCTGGTAACCTCGAAAACACTATTCATCAGCTCTGGATCTACTTGTACTTGCCCTCCGCTCTTCCCCAGTAGCATGTTGGACGCCTTCCGACCTGAGGGGCTCATCTTCCAGCGTCATAACTTTTATATGCCTGTTGTCTTTGTCCATGGAGTTTTCTTGGCAGGGATACTGGAGTGGCTTGCCGGTTCCTCCTCCAGGTGGATCACGTTTGGTCAAAACTCTCCACTATGACCTGTTCATCTTGGGTGCCCTGCTCGACATAGTTCATAGCTTCTCTGAGTTCTTCAAGCCCCTTCGCCACGGCAAGGCAGTGATCCATGAAGGGGCAAGAAAAGGTTGCTTGAGATCAAAACAGGGAAGAAGAAACAGTGAATGAACAGCAGAGTGAACTTGGCTTTCCAAGGAAGGAAGGAAGCACAACTGCGAAACAGTTGAGATCAAGAAGGCTGACCGTCAGCACATTTAAGAAAACCCTCATACATGTCAAGTATTTTCAGAAATCTTCCACGGATAAGAGGTATCTCGGAGGCAGAAAAGCAATATGCTGACATATAGTTAAGTGGAATCGAGGTGCATCTGATGAAAGCAGAGCAAAAGCAGGCACATATGCTTGTATACACAACTCAGAGAGACACACACACTGGAGGGCAGTTGGTTAGAGCGTAGTGCTGATAATACCAAGGTCGCAGGTTCGATTCCCGTAAGAGACAGCTGCATATTCCTGCATTGCAGGGCATTGGACTAGGTGATCCTCTGTGTCCCTTCCAACTCTACAATTCTAGGATTTTGTGATCCAGAGGGCACTTGGGAGAATTTCCTCAACAACCCATTCTAACAGAACTCGCTTAAACTCCCATGAGGTTGCAAATAAATTGGTGGAGAACTGCGTGAAGGGAAACAGAAATATGACACTCCAGGCCCTTGGGACTTTCTTAGGCCATACCCCTTACCAGCACTGCTCTGCATCTTCATCGTTTGCCTAGAAGATGTCCCTGAATTGGGATAACGCCCCTTGTTTGCCTGGATGGAGAGGCAGGTATGTGCACATGTATAAACCCCTGACTTTCGTGTGGCCCAAATCTAGCCTAGTGTACATAGCAAACATCCATTTCATCCTCCCAATTTTGCTTATGAACATTGGGCCGGAAAAGGTTCCTATCTGGAAGTTTCTGCCTCTCGGCTGGGATGTCCTGTATTTCTCCATCAGCGGCAGTCAGTGACACAGAGCTGTCTGGATCAAAGCTGTTGTGAAGATGGGACTCTTCTCTGGAGCTGCCTAAAGTTTTGCAGATGTTCAGATTTAGGACACGTGTGCACTTTCCCTTCCTAGTGGTGTGTTACCCTTAAAACACCCAGCCACAAAACCAGGCAGCCTGGATTTGTTGAGCAGAAACACAAGACACCAGGGACTGACGGCTGACTGGGTCTATAGGCAAGCACAGAGCTAACGACAGATGTTGTGTCAACTTCGCAGCGCAGGCCTGCCAACGGATTTGCTATTCTAGAAGCGGGCACAAGCAGCCATGCCAAATTTCCTGCAGTTTAGTGATATAAAGCAGGTTATGAAGCATCAAAACCAGACAGGCTTCCTAATTCAATTCAGTGCGATGGAAATCAGGCTCAGGAGTGGGACGACTTAAGGCTCTAGCCTTAAGCAAAGATCCTTTCTGGTTCCCCCATAGACTCTTCTCGGTTAACTCACTTCCCTCTTCGTGTGTTCCTATATTCTAATCGAGATATGGATGCTATTCTGTATCAAGGGTGAATATGGTGTCCTCCAGCTGTTTTTGGGCTGCAGCTCTTATCAGCCTCAGGTAGCACGGCCAGTGGTGGTGGAGGAAGTTGAAGTTCATCAATATCTGGAGGTCAGCATGATGAGCACCCCTGTTCTGGACTGTAAACCTCTCAAAGGGATGGAGATTCTTATCCACCCCCACTTAACTTCTCTGTAAAAGAATGGCACAGATTCAACCCAATGGCATCTCCAGCTAAAAGATCCCAGAAAGGCTGGAATAATATAATAATAATAATTTATTATTTATACCCGCCCATCTGGCTGAGTTTCCCCAGCCACTCTGGGCAGCTCCCAATCAAGTGTTAAAAACAATACAGCATTAAATATTAAAAACTTAAAGACGTCTCTGTCCGAGATGTTGGAGAATCACCACCAGTTATAGGAGGCAGAACTGGTTCAGCGGCTTGAACCTATCTGTGTTCCTTTTGTGATAATTTTTTTTTTTGGGGGGGGTGTTATTGATTTGTTTTGCTTTTGTTGTTTTTATTATGGTTTGTTGTTGTTGTTGTTCCTATCTTGTATTTTTATGCTGTGAACTACCCTGAGATCTACGGATGAAGGGCGGTATACAAATTAATAAAATAAAATAGAAAGGGAGCGATGGCTTTAAGCCACTCAAGAGTACAGTGGTGCCTCGCAAGACGAAATTAATCCGTTCCACGATTTTCTTCGTCTAGCGGTTTTTTCGTCTTGCGAAGCAAGCCCATTGACAGCTTAGCGGATTAGCGCTATTAGCGGTCTAGCAGCTTTTAGCGATCAGCTGAGAAGCGGCTTATCAGCGGAACAGCTGATAAGCGGCTTAGCGCTTAGGGAAAGGGCGGAAAAAAGCGGGGGGGAAAGCGGGAACTCGCAAGATTTTTTCGTCTTGCGAAGCAACCCCATAGAGAAATTCGTTTAGCGAAGCGCCTCCAAAAACGGAAAACCCTTTCGTCTAGCGGGTTTTTCGTCTTGCGAGGCGTTCGTCTTGCGGGGCACCACTGTATTAGCAAGCACTGCAACAAGTCTGCTTTAGTCCCCTCTTCAGCCCCTGAGCCAATGGACACCATCTGTCTTGTGAGAAGGAAGAAGAGAAGCGAGGCAACATCCAAACCTGCAATCTGGACCTGCTTCATCCCCTCCCCACCAGGACCCATTCCATATCACATTATTTATTACAGATAGGTAGCCGTGTTGGTCTGCCATAGTCAAAACAAAATAAAAGAAAAAAATTCCTTCCAGTAGCACCTTAAAGACCAACTAAGTTAGTTCTTGGTATGAGCTTTCGTGTGCATGCACACTTCTTCAGATACACTGAAACAGAAGTCACCAGACCCTTCTATATAGTGAGAAGGTGGGGAGGGGTATTACTCAGAAGGGTGGTGGGAATGGGTGATTGGCAGATAGCTGTGATGAGCCTGTTGACGACTCTTAACGACTGCAATAGGTCTTACAGGAAAAAGCAAGGGGTGAGAAGGTGAAAAATGGCTTTGTCATGTATAATGAGATAAGAATCCAATGTCTTTGTTCAGACCAGGTCTCTCCATGGTTTTAAGTTTGGTAATAAGTTGCAATTCAGCAGCTTCTCTTTCCAGTCTATTTCTGAAATTCCTTTGTAATAGAACAGCTACTTTGAGATCTTGTATAGAATGTCCTGGGAGATTGAAGTGTTCTCCTACTGGTTTCTCTGTCTTGTGATTCCTGTCGGATTTATGTCCGTTTATCCTTTGGTGTAAGGTTTGGCCTGTTTGTCCAATATAGAGAGCTGAAGGACACTGTTGGCATTTGTTTCAGTGTATCTGAAGAAGTGTGCATGCACACGAAAGCTCATACCAAGAACTAACTTAGTTGGTCTTTAAGGTGCTACTGGAAGGAATTTTTTTCTTTTATTTTGTTTTGACATTATTTATTGTACTATTTTAAAATAGCACACTACTTTGCATGCCAATCTTAAAGCTCACACAAATTCCCGGAGGATATGTCTACCAATGCCTGCTAGCCACAATGGCCATTTTCTACCTCCATTGCATGGCCCTGAATACCAGTTGCTTGGAATCACAAATGGGAAGATCGCCGTTGTGCTCAGGTCCAGCTTGTGGGCTTCCCATGGGCATCTGGTTTGCCACTGTGGGAACAGAGTGCTGGAATAAATAGGCTTTGATCCAGAAGCACTCTTCTTGTGGGTTTATGATGCATCTTGGCTGCGCGTCCTGGAGGATCTGCTCCCTGCCTTGCAGGTCATTTTCTACCTAGTCTGGGAGGACAGGACAGACTCCAGCTGCAAAAGCTGAGGCTGCTGAACACTCTCTTGCTGGGGTGTTGTTGGGAGCTTTTTGTTGGGAGGGGAGTTGTTGCTGGGTAGTTTTTGTTTTGTATATTTTGGATCTTGTGGAAATTGTTCTGTTTGGTTGTGTATTTTTAAACATTTTAAAGGTAAAGGTGAAGGTACCCCTGCCCGTACGGGCCAGTCTTGACAGACTCTGGGGTTGTGCGCCCATCTCACTTAAAAGGCCAGGGGCCAGCGCTGTCCGGAGACACTTCCGGGTCACGTGGCCAGCGTGACATCGCTGCTCTGGCGAGCCAGAGCCGCACACGGAAACGCCGTTTACCTTCCCGCTGGTAAGCGGTCCCTATTTATCTACTTGCACCCGGAGGTGCTTTCGAACTGCTAGGTTGGCAGGCGCTGGGACCGAGCAGCGGGAGCGCACCCCGCCGCAGGGATTCGAACCGCCGACCTTTCGATCGGCAAGCCCTAGGCGCTGAGGCTTTAACCCACAGCGCCACCTGCGTCCCTCTTCATTTTACTTACTGTTTATGACTACTTTTGTTATATTGTAGCTATGTATTTTTTTTCATGCCTTGAGCATGACTTGAACGGTGGAAAGGTGGCATACAAATAAAACGATATATGAATGTATGTATATAAATGTAACCCAGCCATCTGTCTAGGCTTGCTAAGGTCCAGCATATAAGAAAAGCTTTTGCAATGTTATGTGTGGGCTGAAAATATTAGAATGTAATTATACATAACTCTGTTCACCTCTGGCCCTGCATTATTCCTTCACTACCCTTCAGTGCTCTCATCTTAATACAGCTACAGAGACCAATCATGAAAAAACTCTTCCTTGCTTATGAGCCATTCATGGTCAAATGTGTGACCCAGTCATTCCTTTGTTAATCCTGTTATGTTACTGACATAATTATCTCCATAAGAATCCTCTTTCAAAGATTACTGCTTACAGGTTGGAGTCCAGGAAACTTCCTTTTCCAGGCCTTCAAATATACATTGGAGTTGGAACTTTTCTCACTTCCTAAAACATGCCTCCTCCCCCCATGGCTCTATTGCCACATTTTGTCAGCAAACTGCAGACTTTCGTGCAGCCTAAGAATCATCAAGCTTTCTTAAGCAAAGGAATTTCTAAGCAAGCAAAATAACAAGAGACTTGGCCTTTGTCTCATTCTCACCAGACCTGATTGGCCTTTTGCCCTTGGGACAGTGGTGGCTGTTATTCATTGCAGAAGGGACACCACAAGTGGATGGAGCTAGAACCAAAAGCAGACAGAACCAACACTTTCTAGTTTCCTCAACCAGTTCTACAAGGCCAACACATATGCTAAGGAGGAAGAAGCTTACAGCTAGTCTCACCCCCAGGACTGGTTGTAATTAATGATGTAGGCAGGTGGGGGCTGGTTGAGCAGAGACTACGGTTAGTGGGGCAATGCCTCAGTTGCTCACATGGCTCAGCCTCCACTACCTTGGCACTGTGCTCTTACCTGGACTTGCATCTTCCAAGGAACCCAACTATATCAACAGCTGCCACCTTCAAGCTGGTACATAACATGGTCTCTTTCCCCATTTGCAGAAGTTAGAATCAAGACATACAAAAATAAGAACTGTGTAAGAGCTCAGCTGTATGGTAACAGATCACAGAAAGCAAGCTACACCACATCTGATTAATTCCATCATCTCTCTGGTTTACACAGCAAGTACACCAAAATTCCAAATTCCCTTTTCTTTGTGGATTAGCAGCAGCCTTGTATTGTGCTATACGTCTTCCTCCGAGATTGGTTCCATTAAAAAAAACCCTTTGTTTTCCTTGGCTTCTGATAAGTTATGCTGCAAAGGTGCAGATAACATTTCGACAAAGCTAGATAAGAAATTAAAATCAGATTAAAGCTTATTCCATCACTTTTAAATAGCAAAATGCACCTTCTCTGGGGATGTTGTCTTAGCCTGTGAGAAAGCCAAACATTAAACAATGTAGTTATATTAACTTATTTACCATCCCCGCTTGCTGGCATTTCTTTTGTTTGAAGAAGCACACAGAATGTCAGAAAGTGGGAACTTAATATATTAGTAGTCTTACAGTAGAATACCATTCAGGAAGGCAAACTGGACTTGCATTGACAAACCCCAGCTATAAATTGAGTACTGTGCCAATATTTATAATTCTGTACCCCAACATGCTCAATTTTGCAACCTGCATAAATTTTGCAAATAAAACCTACCTGAATCCTTTGTTGTGTGTATTCTGCTCACGGAGGTGGGGAGAAGAGGTCATACCATTGGCTTCTCTTATTTCAGCCAGCATCACAGATATGTACATCTTCTCAGCTATAAGGACTAGGACAATCTTTCCCAACCTGATGCTCAATGGATATTTGGCCTAGAACTCCCATCAGGCCTGACCATTGGGCTTTGCTGGCTGGGGCTGATGGGAGTTTAAGTTCAAAAAATTGGGGGGGGGGGCCTCATCAGTGAGAAATGCTGGACTAGGAACTTGCTTTTTTCGAAATGAAATTTGAGATTCTTAAGATGCTGAATCTCCCCTCCCAATATCGTATTTTGCATATTTGCTTTGCTTCCCTCGTGCCTGCCCATCCACACAAACAAAGCACCCTGGTTATAACACTTTAAATGTCCATAGCACGGCCTGCTGCAGTCACCCTGGCCAACCGTTCACAGCACTATAAGTATATTCAAGAACAGCTCTTTAATTTTCGTTTGCTGGTGGATAAGTCCTTATAAGACAGCTTGGCTGCCCACACCCAATTAAGTGGTGCTATTTTATAGCAGTGCAACCAGTGGACTGCTATGTGCAGTATCCATTTTGCACAAAATCAGCAGATGGTGCTTATATATCAAGAAAGTCTGGCTTTACATTTAATATTGTTTATGGAGCACCATTACTGTTTTAAAACATAATTGCTTCCACCTTTGTTTAGGTACAGTCACAGGGGACCACGGTCTTCCCATTGCCACTATACCACATCAAACCCCTACTCTGCCTTTAATACAGCCTCTTCAACTTTTAAGCATTACACACAAGGGACTTCCATATAATTTGGAGTTGGTACAGTGGTGTTAAGAAACCTGACCATGTCAGTATCTGCACATTTCCCAATAGCCCTTATGGTTCCTGAGTGGCTAGACACTTGCCTGTAGATCCCCCAGCTGTTTTGGGTTCTTCCTCTCAAGCCTATGTTATGTCCTCTTAAACAGAAGGAAAGAGGAGCAACACGGTGTTCCATTCCCATTTCCATTTTCATGCTTGCAAGGATTCTTCTGTGAGAAATGTTTAACTCCAATAACTTAATATGCCTGGCCTCGCCTGTGCTGCCTGACAAACCCATAGCATAAGGCCTTCAAGATGCTATTGATGACAATTTTGCAAGAATATTTCAGGAAGGATGTTAACTATGCAAGATGTTTCCATAGCAATCCTAACACTTCATTTTTATATGAACGCGACAATCTTTGGATCACTTGTCAATCTTGACTTCAGCTTATTGTAAGCTGTATCCGTTATTTCTGCTCAGCCTGTAGAGTGTTTCGTGATACTTGGAGGACTGTTGTATCAAAATAAATTGTACTGAATCTATGTTTTGACTCGTTTCTTTAAGCAAAGAAAAATCAATTTAACGTAACACTGGGGAAACAAGCCACATGGAGGATGTTCATAACCTGTGTAGCAAGATGCAATTAAAGATTTGCTTGCACAGAATAGGGTACGAAATGGAAACGTATAAATACCTGTCAAAGCCACTTTTAAGTTATACACTTCAAAATGTAGGGTGCATTTTGTAACATAGAGAAGTCCCATTTCCTACAGCTAACTTGGCTTTCTTCCTGCCAGCCATGGCTACAACTTTTTCAGACCCAGGAACCACCTTGAACGCAAACACGCCATATCTTAAATTTTTAACCATATATTTTTATGATGGTAGGGTTCCTTTTGTGACCCACCTTAGATCAGGCCATGACCCCATCAGCTGAGGACCATTGAAAATGACAGCTCCGCATCTCATTCTTGCATTCTTATCTGTAATGTCTAGAAATATGCAAAATGTGATTAACCTCAAGCTGTGAATTTTCCTGACCCATAAGCAACAGCTAGTTAGTGGAACCACGGTAATGAATATCACTGTGTTGTTTCTAAATGTTATAGATAAGGAGGAAAAGGACCCATAGGCTTGTTTCTTCAGCAGCAGCCCCTTGTGTCTGAACATCTAGTTCCAATTCAAAGAGCAGAAGAAATTGGGGAGGGGGCAGGAATTCACCTGAAATACCGTATTTTTCGCCCTATAGGGCACACCGGCCCATAGGACGCACCACGTTTTTTGGGGGGGAAATGAATAAAAAAAATATTTCCCCCCCCCCAGCCCCCAGAACAGGCTGCTTTTTGCAAGCCTTGCGAGCCCGGCGGCAACTCCCGCCTCTCGCGCACTGACGCCTCTCGCTCTCCAGGCTTCAGCGAAAGCCTGCATTCACCCCATAGGACGCACACACATTTCCCCTTCATTTCTGGAGGGGGGAAAGTGTGTCCTATAGGGCGAAAAATACGATATATTGGGGAAAATTCCACTTGGCTGCTTTCACTTAAGACATAGAGAGCAAGGTGAGACTTGCACAAATCAGGTCATTTAGAGCTTATTAAAAACACGCATTCGGAAACAATGCTGAATGATTTAATGGCATTTTCAAATTGCAACAAAGACACACATTGAACATCTAAAAAAACACAATCAAATCACCAGAATATCAGTAAACAAAAAAACAAGTGGTTCTACACTGACATACGAGTACAGGATTTTCTTCCTCTGCGGAAGTTGGTTTTCAAAGACTTAGGCATCAAAATAAGATTTTTCTGATTTCTGAAATAGGTACAGATGTTTTCATTTTTTAAAAAATGATGTGCACTGTTTGAAGACCACATATACACAGAGAAAGACAGACAGACACAGGTCTTTGTGATTTGCCCAGTGTTACAGCGATCTTATGCAAAACTAAGTTTCAATACTGAAAATATGTAACAGTCACTTTCCTTCTATGTGAAATGCAAGACATAATTAAATCAATACTCACAGCAGTTATTAGAACACCTGTTCATTATCATGTGAAGACCAGAAAATGTGAAATGTATAATTGTTTTCACTGCTACCATTCATCTACTGTTGGGACAGGCACCTGTTGCCTCAACACAACACTTAACTAACTTGCTCCTTTCAATGAAGCCAAGACATGTGGCTGAGTGGGAACAAGCATGTACCTCTGCTACAGGAGGGTGGTCCTTTGGTGATATATAAAGCTTAGTGACAGTGGGCATCAATTTCACGCTCCACTGTTGTTATTTCATATGTATTTTAAAAATGTAAAGACTCCATTCATATGAACTGTCCATGCAACTGGCAGCCATCATCTCCCACTGAAGGTGGAGAGCTATGAGCCCAAGCCACTCAATGGGTGGTTCCCAAGTCAATGAGACCACTGAGAACCCAAGCTCTACGCTAAGGCAGGTCTAGACATTCTAAAGGAGTTTGTTGCATTCAACTGAAATGCCTGCAACACCCATTAGCTAGGGAGCATGTAGGCAAAACATTGTCTTTTAACAAAGATAAATAAAGGAGTGATGTGGCAAGATTGCTTCTCTCTACACTGCTTCCCCATCCAGTCACTCTGTGACAAGACCCAAATAGAAGCACATGCTGCAAAACGATATAATAAAACATGCAATAAAGCCATCCACAACTCATTTGAGTTTTGCCATCGAGTATGGGTAGAGGATGACCCAGATTAGGGAAGCAAAAAGCGGTATCTCTTATGGATTTTAAATCAAATTCCAAGTCATTATTTACTTATCATTATACATTTGATAATATAATCACAAGCCTCAGTCATTTACTCGTTCCAGGCTTTAGTGCTACATCACAGATTCTTTTGCCCCAAACAGATCAAGCTATTCACTTATTATATGTTTCTTGCATTAATTCTCTTCTCCATAAACTACTTTAACTCCTATATGACATGCTATAACGTTGTGTCTCAACTTGCTATGATTTCAGCACTCTCATAAATGGTGCCTCCACTCTCTCCCCTAGAGTCAGCTTCTCAAGTTCCTATTGGACAGTGCTATGGAACACAATAACTGGAGGAGGAAGAGGAGAACTGATCAAGGAAGTGTAACTCAAAGTAATGTAGGGGAATTAATTTTAAACCTTTTATAAGCAACCTACATTACCACTTTGATTATTTTGGCTCCAACCCTGAGATGTGGACAGACAGTTTAGAGAAGCACTGCCTGCCCTCAGCTGCAAATGCAACATCTATGAAGGAGTCCTAACGTACGGTCTCATTAACCTTCTTCAAGACAGTTGGCTATCAGAGGTGCTTGGAAATATTAATCGCACATATCAAGCTGACAACACAACTTAGGAAGAGCAAAACCCATCTAAGGACCGCCTGTCGAATGGTGTGAAACAACACAAGGACCTTCCTTCCAAGTTAACAAGTTACGTCTTGACAAAGTACAACCTTGAAATTTGGTATGATTGTCTTCTACTCTTTATGACAGCACATTGGAATGAGACCCAAAGTGTGTTATCAAGGTCAAACAGCAAGATTCATAGTAGCCCCACATTCATTTTTGAGGTAGCACACTTAGTTGCAATGGCCAGGATCCAAAGAACAATGTTAGCATGACCAAGGGTTGGGGCATGTCCAACGAGCTTCCTTACTTTTGTCCTTGAACAGCAGACCCGCTCCCAAGCACCATGCCATATTACAATCTGCTTGTGACAGGCCACTTAATTTCAATAGTGGCTTGCCACATTTATTGGCATGTATAACTAGTCTGATCTTTTGGATCTCTGGCATAGTGTTGTTGGCCCAAAAACAGAACGTTGATGGGAGAGGTCCCATTTTGAAATATGTTAAACACAGGGGCATTCTTTAAAAAAAATACAACCCAAAAAACCCCTCAAGATTTATTCTTTTTTTATAATAAAAAAACTTCACAAAATGTAGCAATGTAAATCCTTCTTAGATATAGGCCTCACATTCTCTAGGAAATTTCATCTGCCGCTTGTGGTTTATAACAGCTGCTATAAACTAAAGTGCTTAAAAACTTGCTCAGATTGCCGTGATTATAATATTTTGTAGTTTGCAGTTATGTAAAATACCAAAACACAGAATGGTGGCTCCAGCCAACAGGGTAAGGGTGAACCAGTTAGTTCTTGAAATGTATAGGAATATACTCAACATGGCAAACCAACATTCTATGCCCAATGCTTTAAAAAAAACTGTATTTTTCCCTTAAATTGGGAATTGAAATAAATACTCCAATAAATAAATACATTGGAGTGCTCAAATCAGACTCAAATACTACATTGGAGTGCTCAAATCAGCAGGAGTGCTCAAATATAGATGGGAGGGGAAATCTCCACCATACTTCTGAAATTCACCCTTCATCTTAAGTTTAGCCCTATACGCTCCTTAATCACAAGGCAGATATGTAAAATGATGAGGGAAAGGCAGACTATATATTCTTCACAATAAGTACACAGAATTCACATTTAAGTCAAACATAATGCCCTACTGTTCATCTAGGCTGAATAACTTATGAACACTTATATGCTCCATAGGAAAGCCATATATCCTTCTACTCACCAGTGGATGCCAAGTTATAAAAGTCCATATGCAAGAATCTAGCTTCTTTGAAAAGGTCACATATTTTTTCTGTACATTTCATGCAAACTGTGCACAATGTGGTAACAACATTTGCAGCACACTCCCTTTCAAGGTGCACCTTTTATGTTAACAGCAGACCAGCTTACAGGAAAGTCTGCACAAAAAAAGTCTATGGCAACAAAACTGAGGGGTCTGGGAAAGAATTCTTTCAGCATCTCATTTTTCCTGAAGCAAGGCAGGAATATTGATGTTCCACCCAATAGCCTGCCGATCAAATCCACAAGTGAACAGATTGCAGATCGGGTGGTCTTCGCTCCATGCTGAACAGCAAACCATTCTTCTATGCCCCTGTGACAACAGAAATGCCTGTGTTAGAATATTGGCTCCCCTACCCATCCCTGCCTCAAGTCAGCCACTTCCCCCTTCCACCTCCAACATTTCAGGGTGAAAAGGAGAAATGCAGGGAGGTTCTGAAAGTTCTTCATGATCCTTTTTCACTCCTTGGCATCTCCAACTGGGGGTGCAAAAGAGGTGGGGGAGGAAAAGGCTTTCAAAGTTTCCCTGCACTTCTCCTTTCCACCCTCAAGGTTGGGAGGTGGAAAGGGAAAGCAGGGACTTACGGTGAGTTACAACCCCTCCCTATGTAGAAGCCCAGATTCCAGTTTATCTGAGGGAAGTACTGGAATGGAAAACACTCATTTGCTTCTGAAATAAGAACCTGAAGGCCATGGTTCATTTCTGCGGGCCAATGGCCCCAATTGAAAAGAAGGTTCTTATTGGTACTGTGAAGTCGCATTGTGAAATCTTACTGAGATGTTCCTAGGAAGCAGTTCATAATGAAATGAATAATAATCCTGCTTTAAAGGACAAGACTTTGAATTGGGCTCAGAAACAGGCTTAATCCAAGGCAGTTGTTTTACACTGACAAGCTGTGTTCAATATATGCAACTTGACGACTGTTAAAGACATTATCTTTGGATCAGGTATTCTGCTATCAATATTTCTAATTATGCATACACACAGAGAAAAGAGGTTGGGAGCAGGGATCTTTCTTACATATAGAACTCAAAATTCTGGTACCTGTCTGTTGCTGCGAGGGAGCCGTGCTAATCGCACTCCAGACATGTCAAATAATCTAACCTGCCGGTTGTCATGTGGAAGGGCAATGATTCTTTGGCCGACACAAACATTAATCCTGCACAGGAGAGATAAAAATAAGCTAGGGAGCTTGACAAATGAGAACCGACAGTTGTTCAAGTTCACTGAAAATGATTTAATTGGAGGTTTATCTTGTACACATTTCCCGCAAATACATATTACTTTATTTTTGCAACGAAATCAAGTACTGGAAAAACACTTGTTTCTAAAGATGATGATGATCAAAATTCACACTGCCGCTGCCACCACACACAGCAATGTAGAAAGAACGTCAATGCAAGGGTTTCCTCATGCACACATGAATTTACTTGGGTTCCCATCACCACCAAGAACTAAGGAACATTTCAGAAGGTCATACATCCAAATAAAATGCTTTAGCTGAATGAACGAGAATCTTTGGATCTAGGCCTTTGGACATAGGCCTGTTACATAAATTCAGTTAATTGTTCATGAAAATTCAAATATTTTCAGTTGTGCAAAACAGGTTAAAAAAACAAAAAACAAAAATTCTAAGATGCACCAGACTAAGAGGCCTGAAACTGGTTTTGCTTTGATGTCCACAGAATGGTCCAAAGACATATGATAGCTTTGGGTCTGGAACCAAGCTCTCCACTCAAATAGGAGCCACACACTCTCTTTAGGATACAAATTAAGTAACTAGTCTGTCCAACCCAACATGCATGTGGGATCCCCACTAAGAATTTTTAACTGATTTGCATGCAATACTCCACCTCTCTACAATTCTCTCTCTTTGAAGAGCCCAAGTGTCATGGGCACCACCATTCTGAACATATAGCACCCATTGTGCCTAGTCTAGCATTAGCAAAAAAAAAAAAAAAAAGTAATAATAATTCATGAAAATCAAGCCAATATCTCCTATATTTAACCAATTGGACTGTTTGGGCTTACCTGTTTACTGCAGAATCTGTGCGAATAGTGGCAATAGGCGACCTCATATTTTTCAAGTCCCAGACTTTCACAGTACGGTCATCACTACCCGAAACAACATTGTCTCCCACAGTGAAGACAGCTGAAGTCACAGTGCTTAAAGGGAGGGGGGAACATTAGAGCCATATTTAACATTATTACCTAAAACAGACATGCCATTTTTCACTTTTACAATACAACACTATTCCGGGGGGAGCGGACAGAAGCAAACTTTAAATCCAATGATTTTAAAACTCTAACAAGTGAATGACTACTGGAAACACAAAGTTTGTAGCTAAAAGCTCCAGAGCACCGAGATCAATCAACAGCATCCCTTATCAAACAAGAAGTTTAATATTTTTAACATACAAGTACATGTTAAAATAATGCAACTGATCTCTTCCACAAGAGATGAGACTTCATAAGATATATAAAAATCACCCTTCAGTCATAAGGAAAAAGTGGACGTCATGTTTCTGTGTTATGCCTACTCTAGATCAAGATTATTATTTTTTTTTAATGCCATGTTTGAATTACTATTAGCAAATCAAGGATCAGAGGATAAAAATAAGTAACCCCAGAAACCAGGAGCATGTTATCTATTACATCTGAAAGGACAAAGGACCGAGGTTTTAAGGTATTGCTTTAATTCTAGTCTACAAAGCCTTGAGCTTGTTTCCACCTACACAGCACGCTAACAAAGCCTTTCTTTCCCTCCTCTGGTTCATTACAGTGTGCTTCTTAGCTCAATTTCTATGGATCGCATTTAATGACCTATCCTGTATAGCTTGAGGGTCATGCACATCAATTGCTCAGATTTTAGTAATTTTAATTTAAGGTGTCAAGTTGCTCCTGTCACTTCTATTGTACTGTGAGAATTTGATTTCATGTCCTATTCAGCCTACTGATTGAGATTAGTATTACCCAAGTCACAATGGACTAGTATGTGCAGGCCCTCTTAATTTAAATTGACATCAAATTAAAGTCTAATTAGATCCAAACACCATTATGTCAGTGGTACGAAGTTTTTTAATGCTGTATCAGAGTGCCACAGGGTAATTATGTGGCAAGAACTAAAGGTCTTCACTTGAGCTTTCCGAGCCCAATACCCAATTACAGATGCCTATGCGCCTGACCTACTGTGGAGGCACAAGCAATTAAGAACAGCCACAGAATCTATGGAAGATCGCCACTTCCCATACACATTCACAGCCAGGAGAACGTCTTCGTCTCCCAAACTATATGCATTACATACGGAAATAAGTCGCGCAAGCGGAGCATTTCACTGTTCCACAACGTATGACAATAGATTTGATTCTTTCATCATGCATTAAAATTATTCATCTAGTTAAGATTTAAAAGCTTGTATTTTCGAGAAACCATTCAAAGCTCTCTGCTTTTCAACTTCTTCTGCTCAAGGACCTGAACACTTTTTTTCCCACTTGTTTAAATTTGCATCTCAAACTGCATCCCAAAAGGTTACAGTAAAAGTTGCATGTGTTGTTGTTGTTGTTGTTGTTGTTGTTGTTGTTGTGTTTGAAAAAGGCAGAAAAGACCAGAGATTAACTCTTTACTAGCAGTACCCTTATCTTATGAATGCTAGATAACTGAGAAGATCAAACACAGCTAGTATAAAGATTTTATGCAGAAGAAGTAGATTTTTAAAACATGTAAGATTGCATTATATCTTCTGGACCACCGCCTTGCCGACGTGGGGATCCAGGGCACAGTCCTTCAATGGTTGCGCTCGTTTCTCTCTGGTCGGGGACAGAGGGTGGCGCTTGGGGGGGAATTGTCATCGCGCCACTCCTTGGTGTGTGGAGTACCTCAGGGTGCGATACTCTCCCCAATGCTTTTCAACATCTTTACGCGCCCCCTCGCCCAGCTTGTCTGGAGTTTTGGGCTGGGTTGCCATCAGTATGCTGATGACACCCAACTCTATCTGTTGATGGATGGCCATCCTGACTCGGCCCCAGACACACTGACCAGATGTTTGGAAGCTGTGGCTGGATGGTTACGTGGGAGCCGGTTGAAGTTAAATCCTTCAAAGACAGAGGTCCTGTGGCTGGGACAGGACGATATGGGATTGGGGGGGCAACTCCCATCTCTTGCGGGGGGCAATTAGTGCCAGCACTGTCTGTTAAGAGTTTGGGTGTAATCTTCGACACCTCCCTTTCCATGGAGGCGCAGATTGCAGCTATAACAAAGGCGGCATTTTTCCATCTCCGCCAAGCTAAGCAGTTGGCTCCTTACCTCTCTCGCCCTGACCTAGCCACTGTGATCCACGCGACAGTCACCTCCAGACTGGATTATTGTAACTCGCTCTACGTGGGGCTGCCCTTGAGACTGACCCAGAAACTCCAGCAGGTGCAGAAAGCTGCAGCGAGACTCCTTATGAGGTCTTCGCTGCGAGATCACATTCACCCGGTACTGTACCAGCTGCACTGGCTCCCGGTGGAGTACAGGATCAGGTTTAAGGTGCTGGTTTTAACCTTTAAAGCCCTATACAGCCTAGGACCCTCGTACCTACGGGACTGCCTCTCCTGGTATGTCCCACAGAGAAACTTACGGTCTTCAAATAAAAACATCTTGAAGGTCCCAGGCCACAGAGAGGTTAGGCTGGCCTCAAATAGAGCCAGGGCTTTTTCGGCTGTGGCTCCGATCTGGTGGAACACTCTGTCACAAGAGACTAGGGCCCTGCGGGACTTGACATCTTTCCGCAGGGCCTGCAAGACAGAGCTGTTCCACCAGGCCTTTGGCCAGGGCACAGCCTGACTCCCTCCCTCGGCAATCTTCGTGGAGCTCTGGCCCAATGGTTGCAAGTGGCTTGATTTGAATTAATTTTATATTGAATGATTTTAGAGTGTTGTGTTGTGTTGTACTGTTTTATTGTTGTTAGCCGCCCTGAGCCCGGCTTCGGCTGGGGAGGGCGGGATATAAATAAAAATATTATTATTATTATTATTATTAAGTCCATTTAATCCAGCACTGCATGCTCCGTCTGACAGGGGTCTCTCCAAGGTCTAAGAAAGAAGCTTTCCCCATTTTTGCTCTCTGAGGCCCTGTTTATCCAGAGATGCCAAGGACTGAACCTTGTGCATGCTAGAATGGATGACTGCCATAATTCAGTGATTTTCTCAAATGTCTTGTATGTATATATGTATGTTTATTCAATAAGATTTCTTACCCACCCTTCACCCTAAGGATCTTGAGTGGGTTACAACAATAGAATACGCAATTATAAAAATAACTAAAACCATTACAATTATAATGCACATCAAACCCCTTCCAAACGGAACAGAACAGCTGAATTGGATCTAATCAGATTTCTGTTCTGGTTAAATCCCCTCTATTTCCAATTTGTGCTTGCCACTCTCCACCCGCTATTTTCCTGAAATTCTCCATTGGGCAAATGTACAACAATCATTTGAACCTCTGAGCAGCTTTGGATATCCCCTTTGGTCATATCACCGAGTGAAGTGCTGAAGTGTCATTCAAATGCAAATTACACTCTGCTCTACCACTTATTCTCAACATCTGATCCCAGGGAGGCAGTAAAGATGACAACCCAATGTCTGGCATTAGTTCAAAGTGGATTGGTGTGAACAAGAGGGAGATGCTGCTATTCAAGAGTGCTTAAAATCTGTAAGGGTTATGTGGCCTATTCTAGGTAAGGCTGCATTCGCCTTAAAGGTCTGGGTGGTTGGTTTGGGTCTCCTTGGTGCAATAATTTCCTCACATATTCAGGTAAAGAGGACTGCCTTTTGCCAACTGGTTTACAAGCTGTAAGCATTTCTAGAGGAGACAGCCCTGGCCTCAGTTATCCATGCCTCAGTTATCGAAGCTAGATTACTGCAATACTAGCGATGCACAACCGCCTTTAAAAGATAGTCTGGAAACTTCATGTGATGCAAACCTTTTTACAGTAACATACTAAAACCTATTAGCAAATAGGAGGGCACATGGCTGGCTTTCATTTCAAAGTTGAGAGAATACAGTTACATTGATTTCAGAAACCAGAGTAAAGTCTCAAGAATATTTATTCACCATAAATACCATGTCTTAAGCTAGGTGTGATATGTGTATGTTGATTTGTCTGTAAATGTGTGCGTCATTAAAGGGTCTCATTTTGAAAAGGGGGCTCTCAATAAGTATAATGGTCTGTTAATAATTATTACTAAAAGCTGAATAACCCTGAAGGATGTACACTTTTTATTTCTATGTAAAAGAAATACTTCCCAAAGCACTCCCAAATCTTCGTGTATGAGCTTTCCTTTATCCAAAGACTGAACACCAAGAAAGTCTGTTTTCCTTGCAAGCACTTTGGAGTAAATATAGTCTTTAAGAATAATAAGAGTAATAAGCTGTAACAGGAAAATCAAAGTTTCTTATGGATCTTAAAGACTAACTCAATGCACTAATGCAATTTCTTTTAACTAGAGAGCTGGATTAGTTAAGTCATTAGAAAGATAATAACGCCACATGTGGTATCATGGAAGCTGATCTGTAACCAGCAAGAGTTGGCTGTTTTTAGTCCCAGCTTGCAGTTCTGGACATGCTGATTCCTAGTGACTTAACTCCTAGGTGTCATGGGCTTTGAAGACACTCAAACTCAGGATGCAAGGGAGAAACGTGCTAAGAGGAAGGCAAATCCACACTGTGATCAACTCCCACCGGGAAACCAATATCCCTACTATGGAAGGATGTGTGGATCCAGAATTGGCCTCCACAGTCACTTACAGAATCAATGTTAAAACCGTGTTTATGGAAGACAATCTTACTCAGCTACAAGTGATCGCCGAAGAAGAAGAAGATACTTAACCATAATGGTTAGGCTCTAATGCTTCTGAATACCAGTTGATGGAAACCAAAGGGGGGAAAGTGTTATTGTGCTTGGGTCCTGCTTGAGAGGCTATAAGAACAGGATAGTGGACTAGTTGGCCATTGGCTTGATCCAACAAGCTCTTCTTATGTTTATTACAATTGATTGGATGGCTGCATGGGTAGCATAAAAATATGTTCATTTTTAACCTCACTCACCTAATAAGAGTCGCCACTACCACTTCCCTGTTCACTTCACACATCTAATGAAGTGGGCTCCTGCCTACAAAAGCTTATGAACCAATAGATTTGTTAGCCGTTAAGGTTCCAGCAGACACTTGGCTTTAAAAAATTTAAAATTGTATATACTCATGCACACAAACACCTGCCATGAATTATTTCAATGAGCAGGAAACATCCTCACAGATTGTTCACTAACTGCATAAAGACATCGAAGCAACCCTTTAATTACCATGCTCCTTTATAAGCAGTCTGTCAATTTAGGTCCTCCACAAATGGCACCTCATGGCACAACAACACACTAGGAACCATTCTTTCTTGTCCCAAACCTATTACACCTTTCAGCTAGTTTAACAGGTAGCTTTCTTTGACACTGGACTACAAGATCGCCATTCCTGCAACAATACAGGAGCAAGGCCAACTTTTATACATATGGACAAAATTGGAGGCTTGAACTCTAAAGTCAATGGAAAGTAGGGGGTTAAGTAAAGCACTTGAATTAATGTGTGGAGGCTTATTGACAAAAAACATACTGCCCAAAGCTCAATCTGTGCCGAATCTGGAACACTTAAATACAAAACTGGGGGAACAGAGGGTAAATTAAGATTTCCCCCACTTTCTTCTCACTCAATGCTGGGTTCTCTAGCAACCGTGGCAACTTAAAACAGTGGTTAACATCCCCTCGGCTAAATTAATGAAAAACGTCAACAAAAGATCATTAAGACTCTGTGTTAATGGAACGCTAAAAGGCATTAGGCTTTTCATAACTCACGAGTGGGTGACAGGTATCTTTGGGCATAAAAAAAAAAGTTGGCAAAGAGACAGTAATCTTACGACACCCTTAAACTGTGGGTCCCCCACAGGGAACTTGGTGTGCTACTACCATTCTCTGGAAAAACTTCAGACTCTGCCAAGCCCCGGCAAAACTCATTTATCTTGTCGTAGAGAGCAGCCGAGCATACACTTCCAGCTGACAGAGTGGCACTTTTTCACCACACACCACTGCCTGATCTGGAACATTCTGCTCCCTCCGTGGGTCTCAATCAACGGAAATACTGTAATGCTAGCACTCCTCATTAGGACGAACAGCTGTCTCCCCAGTCACACAGAGACACAAAACTGTTTTGCATAACAATCTGCTGAAATTTCACACTCATGGGGGGAAAAAATATGATGCAGAAAATGCTGGACCATGAAATGCTGATGCGGTGTGCTGTTTGGAACCGCTTCAAAAAAATTAACACTGCAGTGCCCATTTCACTCACACAGCATGATATTTTAGACAGGGTTGCCGGTGCATTGTGGGGGGTGGGGGGTGGAGAGAGAACCAGATAAATCCATTACATTCTGGGAAGAGGTATGCCTGCTGCAAAATGCTAACATGTCGAGGCAGAGATTGCAACTGGTTTAAATGGTAGTTCGTGAATAATTACCATTTCCCTGGCATGAAGTAATCCTTATTGATCAAACGGCAAACGTTAGCAAAGTTAGCCATTCAGAAACATAATGCTAATGGTGAAGAATACGTGCAGAAACATTTGGCTGGCGGGCGGGAGAAACATGAGGACGAACTCTGAGTGGGGGAAAGTCAGCCTGACCAAGTTGCCAACCATCAGAATATATACCCCCACCCCACCCCTAAATCATCGTTAAAATGAATGGGGGCTTTTGAAAACAAGAAGCTCCTATGTAAGTTCTGTTATCAAAGGACGCAGTAATGGTGAGGAATGCACAGGGCTATGCCATCGCTGATGAAGCATTCCAGGCAGATTGGTAGATGTGGACACATATGTCCTATATCTGACACAGCATATGTAGAGAACCAGTAACACGAGGCCTACTGTCACCTATTCCATGGAAGTGAAATCAGACTGGGTGGGAAGAGATGTGGACCACTGCCCTGGCCTCCCACTGCTCCAGATCCTTCTGTGGCCAGTTAGGTCAATACATGTGTACATGTGTCAAAGCACATCCAAAGCCTTGCTGTTGTTATATGCATGGATACAGAAGAAGAAATGGGATTTGAATGTTGAATATCTACCTCCGCATAAATTTAAGCTAAAGGGTTTTCTTTCCAAGAATCTAAGAAATGCCAAGGTTCCCAAAATCTCATTAGGATTTTACTTACAAGCTACTATACCATATAGACCAGGCAACTGTTCAAGATAAACTGAAACATGTATGTGTCATTAAGGAAAAACACCATTCTTCCCTAACTACTCCTATCACAGAAAAGTCTTAAATATAGATTTTTCACCCCACAGATAAAGATGAGTAACTCACATTTTGTGGGGAGGTCACTGCTTTCAAACAATAATTCAGTCTTGAGTACACATGCACTTATGTATTAGAGTATTCAGTGAGACCAAGTGATTATATCCAAGATCAGGGCATCAATCTTGCATTTCTCTACAGTGTACAAGCTTCCTGGCCTACAAACGAATGTTAAAATGTTTGCAGAAGCTTATGTATGAATTTCCCTTTTCAAAGCAACTAAGCCTGCAATCATAACCACACTTAACTGGAAATAAGCCCCACTGAATTCAATAGGACTTACTTCTGATTAGAAATGTTTAGGATTGCAATGCAAGTTCTGATTCCAGTTTTGGTTCTTTCTTAGTAAACATGCATTAGTAAGATGTATTTTTAAAAAACAAAATCTCATCCTGGTATCCTTATTTTCTAGCAAGAATAAACACAGCTGAATTTTCTTAGCCTTAGTCACACTCTCCCTTGCAAACACCCTCTTATTATCCAGTGTTGAAAAACTTGCCATGTCAAGCCTTGTTTTATATTTTAATCCTGAAGTACTACATATACCAGTATCATGTGGAAGTTTCCAACCATCACTTTCTTACATCAAGTGTCACCAAGCCACAGAAGCAAACATTTTCTACCTGCACTTAATCCTTCATGCTGATCTTTCTTATCTAGAGAAAAAAAATATATGTTTCTAAAACACACAAATTTAAGCTAAGGCACCCGAAAAATCCTATTGAAAAAAACCATGTAACTTAAATTTTAAAAAACTAAACCGCAAATTGCTTTGTTTTATAGTCTACATAGCTAAGCTTCCCATTCTTTATAGAAACTGCGTATGCCTGAAATGTTAAAGATAGTGTTTTTCAGGTTTAAAAACAGAATTAAGGCGCCATCTGCTGGAACACATCCAGATTATTCAACCCAAATTGGTTAATTAATTTTTAACCACAGCTGTAGAAAGCATAGCTTGCATCTGTAAATCAAAAAGCTTAAAAATTTGCAGTTGCCCACTTGTCTGGGGCAGCAAATTTGCTAGCCCTATCTTTCAGAACAAAGAAAACTGCACAATTTCACAGAAGAAACTGGATGAAAGCACTTAAGGGTCCCATAGATCACTTACCGTATTTTTTGCACCATAACACTTACTTTTTTCCTCCTAGAAAGTAAGGGGAAATGTCTGTGCGTGTTATGGAGGGAATGCCTACGGGTGGCATGCCTACGGATTTTCCTCCTCTAAAAACTACTTGCGTGTTATGGTCGGGTGCGTGTTATAGAGCGAAAAATACGGTAGGTTTTTGTTTTTTTTAATGTACCAAACATATTTTGTGTTATCTGCTTTTTTACAACAGAAAACATATATGTGCACACATTAAAATGGAGTAAATAGGCACAGAATCATCAGATTGGATCCACAGAACTGTGAGGAAGCAAAAGCTCTTCTGCAAATACTCGCACGAGGCTTCACAATGCAACATTGACACAGGCAGGTTCAGCTACCACTTGTGCATGATTCTTAGTCTTTAGTTTTACTTTTCTACATGAGATGTAAAACAGTGCTTCTGTCACTGGGAAGCGCCACCGATTTGTGGAAGGGATCTAATCCAATATATATAATATAATAGATAACCGATAGATCTTTACCATCTAACGGAACTACCCTTTTAGCATCAAGAGATGCATCTTTAATTAAAAGGATGTTCCTTCATTATAAAACTAATTTCATAAATTTAGTTTG
The DNA here is from genome assembly GCF_951804945.1 of Podarcis cretensis. NCBI lineage: Eukaryota > Metazoa > Chordata > Lepidosauria > Squamata > Lacertidae > Podarcis > Podarcis cretensis. Next base: position 15,438,865 of record NC_137181.1, on the reverse strand, counting down.
AAAAGAGAGACGTATTAAATGTGCTATATTATTGCACCCTGGAGAGGCTCAAAGAAAACTTATGAACCAGTCTTCTATATAGCATCTTTGGGTTTAATCAGCTACCATGTAGCACGTAAACATAAGCCAGCTCAGTTGTTACTTGACCCTGGATTCTGCCTGGGATGAGAGCAAGCCTCAAGTGTACATGCTCCAGCCATCATGGGAGGAAATATCTCAACTAGGCAATCTAGTGTTTATTTCCACCAAAGGTCTTCCTGACCCCAAGAGCTAAATCTTGTTACAAAAGTTTTTCAGAGTGCCTACGTACACACTGAGCTGCACAAAATCAAGCGATAACAGATGAAGAGACAGATATACATGAGGATGTATATCTGAATCATGAGGATGGTGTGTAGGACTTTTCGCTTGTAGACTAACATGACTACTCCCTGTTTAAAGGCAAATTCCTAATTCATTGATATAGTGGGCTACAGATAAAGAAGCAGACAGCCACGAACAAAATGAAAGAATGTTGTCTGGAGATAAATGATCACTAAAGTTACTGTCAAAGTATTCCTTCGGGTGATACCAAATATCGCTAGGCTGCCAATCCATAAAAAGTGTTTGTCCTGTATACATCTAGTATCTTGATCATGCATACAATACAAATTGTTTTGTCAGTAGCTTCCACTTTACTGGAATCACTGGAGGGAATTTTGATATTACTAGCTCAAAAAATGCAACAAGCTGTGCTTTTCAAGTAGGAATTTCATCTGATCAGGGCAGGGGAGAGAGAACAGTTTTGGGGCACCGACATAATCACTTGTAGCTTCTAAGGAAACCAGCTTTTGAGTCTTTGGTACAAATGTTATTTTCCACCTTCATATGCTAAGTCTCGTTTTTAGCCTACCACATCTAGAGAACCTTAAAGAGTTAACCTGGGTGGTTTCTGAAGACAGTACACACAGCACACAACTCATTACTCTCACAGTCCCTCTCCTAAGCCATGTAGAATATCCTAGGCAGGAAGTTTAAAGCACTGTCATTAATACGGTTCACAGCACACAAAGCTAAAGTAGGCAACACAAGTAGGCTGTTGTAAGAGAGGTGGAGAGCTTTGATAAATTTGAAAGTTAGGCACAAAGACACTTGTTAGCATAAAACTTCATTTCTACTAATGGAAGTATTCACAAAATTATAGAATTGTGGAGTTGGAAGGGACGCTGAGGGTCATCAAGTCTAACCCCTTGCAATGCAGGAATCCTATCAACCTCTTAACATACGAACACCTTTTTTATTGAGCATTCTCGATTATGTTTTACACAGGAATTCCCCTTAGAAGCCACAAAAACTGGAAAAATATGTTTACAATGAAACAGAGCTTTAGAATCCTTGTCACAAGTTCAGGAAAATGCCCTAACCACTGTTGGTTCTTTCAGGTCAAGAGGCTGTCTTCAGTGGTCTTCTGATTAAAGTCCATGCTCCCCAGAACTTCACCAAAGGTAGACTGGGTCTGAAGAATCAAGGCAAAGAGGACAACTCTCTGTAGGTTCTTATGGTCTTTCGGGACCATATGCTGTTCTCAATCAACAACATTGTCTATAGTGTACTAAATAATGGTTTGATGCCCACCATCCCCAGCTACCTCAGAGCACAAGGGACATTTCATTGACACCAAGGATATGATCCTCCTTCCCAATACTCATGGTGACCCTTGCCAAAGTGTCAAACAGTAAACTGACCCCAGACGGACCTTCCAAATAAGGGCCAATGCTATGTTTTGACTATCCCAAACTCCGCTTTACAGATAACCACTGTACAACTAACTTGTGGGTTGGATCTTCAGCACTGATCAGTGGATGCCTCCCTCACTACAAGCAAAAATCCACATTAGCTAGATGATGTGGCTAACTAAAAAGAAAAAGAAATTATGTATATGGAGATCTGCAGTGCTCCTTACTTATGGCTAGACCTGCTAGGAAACTCTAGCACATTTGTAGGATGCTAATAGACTGGTAATAGACAGAAAATTATGAAAGAAAGAGGTTGTTTTTAATGCGTTCACCTCTATTTCTTGGTGTAAAAAGTTGCCATTATGGAATTCAATTTGTCCGAAAGGTAATTACACAGCTAATTACAGTGCTAACAAAGCAGCTTTTTAACTTAAGCAGCACTAAAAACTACAGTTGGGGGGGAAGCCTAGCTTTTTCATCTAAAGCAGATGCCTAGAAATGTTGACACCTCTCATTCCTTAAACTATTTATTATTATTCAGTAAGCTTAAATGCCATACTACAGCAAGGCTGACAGTTTACAGGAGCATGCAGTTATATATGACATACAAAATAAAAACAATTAACAGGGATATAGGACTCTAGCGCATAACCCAGTTCAGCTAAAAGCTTATTGAAACAGGGTGTCCACCTGTCACTTGAAGGTCATAAAGGCAGAGGAGTTGGTAAAACTTCCTGGGTAGGTATGTTGGGCACCACCACCAAGAAGGCTCCTGCTCATATGGCCAGGCACCACAGTTCGGACTGCAGAGAGAATTTATCTGGACAATCTTAAGATGTGAGGGATGGGGATATACAGAAAGAAGCTTCCTTCCGATAGGCATGATCTGTGGGATGTTAGCATCCAAAATGCACGTGTAAAGGGTTAATTGCAAGAGCTGTCATACACTCTGTGGCAGTTATGGCAGTTGGTACAGTTATGGCAGTTAGGAGAACAGTCTTAACAGTCAGAGCAACTTAAGAAACATCCACCTGCGCTGTATATTTAATCTGCAACTGCAAGCACACTTTAAAAGAGAGTGTGGTTTTTATGGGAGAGAAAAAGAGAACTAGTTAAGGGGTCAAACAGCCCAGGGCTGTCACCTGCATACTCTCCAAATGGAAACTAAGCTGTGTAGGGTCCAAAACAGCCCTTTGAATTGAGCCTAAAATCAAAAAGGTAATTACTGTAGATCTTTCAGCACCAGTTCTTTAATGCCGCCTGCACAAAGTAATATTCTTGCTACAACTTGTACAGTGCCTGTATAGAAGACCAGTGGGAGACCCAGGCAAGCTCACCTGAACTCTCTAAAGGAAAAGCAGATTAGTCAATTACTTGTGCTGACCTGTGGCATGCTGAGAGTCAGTGCGTGGATCCCACACTTCTAAGGTTTATGCTTCTGAATGTTACCTCCTTCATGGACTTTAAAGAACACTGCAGGGCATGTGATTCTACTGCCTTTACTTCTAGTCTTCCTGCCAACCGCCCCATTGTAAGTGAGCCCTGGCAAATCACCTGACATTTAACCTCAATCCTTTGTTGCTACTACTGTGAATAATTATTGCAGGGCTTTTGCATGTCATGTGCTCCATGTTTTGATAGTATCTTCCAGCTGTAATTTGAGCGGTTCCAACATTTTCCTCTTTTTTTATCTGGGGAGGATCATTATGATCTTCAAAAAAAAATTTTAAAAAATTTGCTTATGACTGCTTGCTACATGGTAACCTGGACCTAAGTCGTAGCACACACTGCAACAATAAGATTGCCACACTATCCTTCGGAAATTGAGTAGATTCATGTAGATTTGTCCCCGTTGCCTCTATCTGAGGGACTGCCAAAATCCATGACCACAGGCCATGCTGGCTGAAACTATTAAGAGTCACAGTCCAACAACATCTGAAGAGCCACAGGTTCCCAAGTTCTGTGTTAGAAGAACAGGGCTGCTCCAACATCCCCAATGGGGATGGCCGCAGGTTCCTCACACCTGTCCTGGGGTGACAGGACTTTTCCAGCAGCCTTCAAGGTGCAATGGGGGCTGCTGTTGGAAAACCAGCCCATTGTCTAATGGTGCTACCCTTTTCCATAATGCAGCATAGCTACAGTTTTTTAATGCAGCCTCTTGAAGTCTCATTCTCTGCAATAAGTAGATGGGTATCTTATCTTAATTCTCCTTGGCACTAACAAAGTTTTAATTGGGGTGGGAGAAAAGAGTTTTGATAAGAGAACATCTCAAAATGATTACTGTTAAAACCTGAAGAGGTCTGAAAGTATTTGGTACAAGTTCATCCAGATAAACACTGCAAAGAACTGAACAATGGAGGATAGTAACTCTCTCAGCACACCAGGTCTGGAACAAAAATATATACGAAGGATTAGACACATGAACTGGATTTTATATTTATAAGACGTAACACAGGTGCTGTTTGTAAGGAGGAAAAAGCTGGAAGAATGGCTTAATGGCAAGTGAAGGATGACAACTAGATACTGAATAAGAAATGATACAGCTACGGGAAGAAATGATGGACATATGTTTGCAACAGGAGAGGGAAACCTGATTTTAAGAAACTGCATTAAAGTAATTCGGTTTGATTTGAAATAATTTGGAAAAATAATAAAAATAATTATAAAAAAGAAAGTAAGCATCTTGTACAAGTAGCCCAACGCAACCAGCCTCCCGCTTAAAAACTTTAAGAAACTGCTGTCACTTACTCTGTATGGCCCTGAAAGACATTCACAGAATGGATAGAAGGGTCTCTGAAATCCCACAGGCGGAAAGTCGTGTCTCGTGATGAGGTCACCACAAGACGTTGGGTGGGATGCGTGCAACAATGTGTAAGTTCTTGGTCGTGTCCTACAACCACAGATGAAAATATTAAGGCATTGAGAATGCATGACCTTTCAATTCCACAAGCACTAGGGAGGAAAAACATCAGACACACAATTCTTCTGCTTTGGTGGCAAACAGGTGGATTGGAATTTTACTACCTACCCTAGATTCCTGGGCCATCATCGCTAACATATATTAGACTCCTCATTTCATCTAAAGGAATGCATTTAAGAGCATATAGATCCAACATTTTACCATTCCTCGGCAATACTGAATACAGTTTACTCTACAAAGATCTGCTAAGCACCAAAACAAAAATAGTCAGCCTGACTCCTGATTAACCATACAGAGATAAGAAGGGCAAGGAAGGTACTCTGAATGGGGAAATATCACCTGGCCAACAACCTGCTAAACTATCTTGGTGTGCCTTCTTCAAAAGTGCAGGGTTCATGTTTGAGGCAGATGCACTAGAAAATTCTGCATCTAAAGTAGTGCCTGACTTGCCCACGAGAAGTTAGTCTGCTCTTTGCATGTTGAGTTCTTTGTGGCTTAGACAAATTGTCGTCAAAGCTGACTTGCAGCAGCTGTTTACATTGACTGAATATAAAATTTAAGGCCTATGCTTAGAGCTGCAAAATCACAGGGCTGCAAGGAGCCACAAATCATCTAGTTCATCCCTCTACTTTAGGTACACACTGCAGTTTAATCTCCTACTAATTAACACACAACTGCCACATTACAGCTTGCCACTGGCGACAGAGCAGCTGCACACAAGTTATACCACGCCCAGTGGTATACCAAATTCCACAAAACTCTTCATTGGGCAGAAACTGGTCCAATAATCATAACCACATTACACGTTTCATTTCTTATGTCTAGTTAATTGAAGGCTTTGGTTGCACATCTGATGACAATCCGTGATATATTAAGCTTCTGTGGCTAGTATAGCAGGTGGAAAATAGCTATAGGAGAAAGCTACATAAGCAGAATGGCCATCTTGGCCCATGTTTTGTGAAAAGATCTCATTTAAAATTTTTAACTGATATACATTTTGTATGAATAAAGCAACAATCTGGCCATTTCTGCTTCACATATCTGTTATTAAAGGCAACTGAACTGCCCGATCACAACAGAAAAGCAACCGCTTTGTAAACAGTTCAAGTGCTAGAAATATATTCTACACCCCTCCCCCTTGGGAGTCTGTTTTCAGACTGCACACTGACCCTTTGGGAGAAGAGAAACACGGAAGTTCAAAGAAGAAACTGGGCAACACAGAGTACAAAGGACTCTCACATTCATAATAAACAATGGGGGTTACTCTTCCTTGTCAGGAAGTTTGAATTTCTAAGCACCGTGTTAACAGTGGCAGCCTAGAACCCACAATAAGCCTATGAAACAAACGGACAAAAATGAAACTTCCACACAAAGAGGTACCTGTCAGAGAGTGCACCAGTTCAGATGTCTCCACATCATACAGGTTTGCTGTTCTATCCCATGAAGCTGTCACAGCTTGCTTCCCTCCAACTAGCCAATCAGCTGCTATGACTACACCTTGGTGGCTTTTTAGGAAAGTTAAAGGAGCCCGGATGGTGGGACAATCACTAGAACCATCTCCATCTCCTTCAGGTTCATCTTTATCAGAGAACTCAACTTCATCTTCTCCAGACATTTGCTGTTAATTTTGAAAATATTTAACATGTATTAAAACTGCCCAAGTTGAATGTGGCTTCCATGATCCTTAATGCGGGGTTAATCTATCACAAACACAAGGGTTTCTGCTATCGGGATTCCCACTGTGCAATATAATGCCCAAAGCAGGTAATCTGGGAGACAGCTAGTGAGTCAGATTTAATGAGGCAAAGGATAGCTGAGCTGTTGAGTGTGTCCCTATTAGCATAGTCTCAACAACAAAAGAGGAGGAGATACTTGAAGAAGACATGGGATATAGGAAGTAAGTTCAATGCTGAGGGATATTTACTCCCACATAAACAAATGAAAATATTCACTCTTTTCAGATTGTAAATTTGTTTGGGGCCTTTTGAGATAAATTGCAAATCAGCAGTAGGGTTTTTAAAAATGTCTTCTGAAGTAGGTATGAGGAAGCTGGGCCCTCTTGGTGTTGTCAATATATTTTCCTTGAAGATCTTATGCAAATCTTGATTAAACAGTCATGCCCTGCAGTAGTATAGTGATGGGCATGTCCCCCTCTGTTGCATGAGGAACTGACTGCAAGCAACATAGCTGGTGGATTAACTACAGAGTGGCTGTGAATGCTAAGGGAGCATTATCAGCAGTGCCTGTTAGTAGTGTTAATACTGAGTTTCTAAGGGCAGAGGTAACATACCAACTAGCTTCCACTGAAGCTATCAATTAACAGCCACCTGAGCAGAGCTGCAGGGTGAGGCTGAAGGAATTTATGACACAGTCCACCTAGACGATGGTGCGCCAAAAAACATGTAGCAGCAATGAAAAATGTAATCAGCAAAATGCTAAGTAGGGAAATAATAATCACAAATTGTTTTAAAGGATGCATATTCTCAAATAGGTTAATATACTATTGCAAAGTTTTAAAATGCAGCATAAAACTTTTTTTCAATATCCAGCATCAAACTGGAGTTAAATCACTTACATTACAGTCTGCGGTAGGCTGAGGTGTGGGCAACTGGACCATGTACCTCCAGATATGAGCTGTCTGATCTCCTGAAGCTGCAGAGAAAGTTGAAAGAATATGGAAATATAGTAGATAATTCAGATGTCACACTCCCGATCCTCTAAACTATGGTACAGAGGATTTGGAACAAGTTGTGAGTTAGAGTGCTTTCTGTCCCACCAGTCCCCTTTCCTTTTCTCCCGTCCTTCATGCAAAACCTCTGGGTTTCCTCAAACCACGGTTTACCATAATGTATGAACAGGCAAATAGTTTTAACTGAAGTTTCAAACGATGGTTTGATCCTAGTTTACAAAACTGGCTTGCTCAAACTGTAACTTGCTGGTTTGCACATCAAGGTCAAATGGTGTTTGAGGAACCAGGTAAGAGGTGGGAGAAGGAAAGCTTGAACTTGTTCTCACTGCTTCAAACCAAAGAGGATCAGTGGTAAGGTCATTGCATTTTTACCATTTTAACTCAAATGCCTAAGTTACTTATGCATAAATAATACTTACTTTTGAACAAATACTGCTGCTGACCACTTAGTTAACATTCAGCCTAAATTAAATGTTCCATTATTTGGGGACTACACAATGTTCAATTAAGCAAAGAGAATGAAGCCAGCATGTTCAATTTACACATACACATACACACAAACTCTCTCTCACACACACATTTTAACACCTAGTCATACATATAAATAATTTGCACGTATTGAGAGGATTTTTTGGTAAACCACTTGGAGGTTTTATTTACAGTTAAGAGGCCATACAAGCTTTATATAAACAAACAAACAAACAAACAAACAAACATTCACCCCTTCCTCAGTATCAGTCTTCCTTGCTGCTGCATTCCAATGCAAGTTTCAATGTGTGTGCAAGTTCAGGAAACCTTCCAACATCCCTTCCCTCCCTCCTTAATGGCATTGTAAACAATTTTATGTCGTCTATGCAGCCAAAAAATAATTGCATCACTCCTTAGGAGGTAGGGTACGGGATGACCTGTAAATGCCTATAATACACACAGATTACAGAATTTTAAAAATTCTGCAGCTTCTTCCTTTTTGACCCTAAAGTTAATTACCTTTAAGTCAACAGATAAAAGTGCAAGCACCCCATATCTCATACACAGGCATATTTAAATAGAGCATGGCCAAAGAAAAGAGATATAAAACCTTGTTAAGGTAAGTGAGTCAGGAGAACAGAATGCTCTGGAGAAGATGCTCAGAGCTAGAGCACACATTTTTATTCCCAGGTTCAATCTCAGGCATCTCCAAGCAGGATGGGGAAAGATTCCTGTTTGTAACCCAGAGAGCCAACGATATTCCATGCAGAGTAGACAACAATGAGTTAGGTCAACTGATGATGGCAGCCCTGTTAAGGGAATCTTTTAATGTTTAGTAGATTATTGTATTTTAGTGTTCTGTTGGAAGCTGCCCAGAGTGGCTGGGGAAACCCAGCCAGATGGGCGGGGTATAAATAATAAATTATTATTATTATTATTATTATTATTATTATTATGCGGAATGGAGGGGGGATTTGGGAAAGACAGTACATCTTCACATGGCACAAAGCTAAACTGTGGGATTCACTGCAACGAGACATGGTGACAGCCACTAAGTTAAAACAAAATAAAAAAATTCCTTCCAGTAGCACCTTAAAGACCAACTAAGTTAGTTCTTGGTATGAGCTTTCGTGTGCATGCACACTTCTTCAGCTACACACGAAAGCTCATACCAAGAACTAACTTAGTTGGTCTTTAAGGTGCTACTGGAAGGAATTTTTTTATTTTGTTTTGACTATGGCAGACCAACACGGCTACCTATCTGTAACAGCCACTAAGTTAGATGGCTTTAAAGGGAATTAGACAAATTCATGGAGGACCAGGGCATCAATGGCTAATAGTCATGATAGCCATATGCTACCTACAAAATCACAAGCACTGGAAAGGGCTATTGTCCTCATGCCCTGCTTGTGGGCTTCTTGGCACTCTGGGAACAAGCTGCAGGGTCAAATAGGCCTTTAGTGTTATCCAACAAAGCTGCTCTTAGGATGTGAATAGTCCGACTTGGTATTAGGTGGCTTCCTATACAGTACTAACCTTACAGAGGTAATCAGCAAACACACACATGAAGCAAGTGGTAAATTGACCATTCATTCCTAAGAACATTGTGAATATTATTCTGTGAGCCCAAGATAATGCCATACCTGTAAGAGCCACTTGTTCCGTCGGATGAAACTTTATGGAATTTACTGTTTTTAAGAAAAACAACACCACAATTATTATGACAACCAATCCACAGGAAGTCCACACTGTACGTGTAGCTAAACATAGGGGCAGGGGGCACATCTGGACCTCCACTGTGATTTAAGATCTGTTCAGTGGTTTGTGGGAGGGCTGGGATGTACTTTAGTCATTTCAGAACCTAGGAGTTAAAATATATGCTTGCAGTTTGATCAGTGTCTAGTGTCATTGTGGCGTGAGGAATAACTTAAAGATAGAACTCCAGTGATTCTAGTGATATCTCAGAAGCAAGAGGACTAATGGTGGGGAATGTTCTTGTAGAAAATCCCAGAGCAAAGATTTCCAGCAAGAAGAATGGTGCTTGTTGGATCCAGTAAGAGATATTCTACAAACGATGCAAACTGAGTTAGCACAATTCCAGATTTTTCTGCTTTACACTGCAAGGGAAGGAGAGGGGAAATGATCCCCAATGCAAAAAAAAAGAACTCCCCATATCCAATTTAGCTAGCACATCAATGGAAATAGACTGAGTGCACTAGCTCACTATAAGCAGTGACCTTTTTACATGGAGCAGTCAGAAACCTGATTTCTCCCACTTGCATTCTGAAGTGGTAATGTTCAGAATTTTATCATCTCAGTCTGTGTAATGGGTAAAATAAATCTGATCTTCATGAGAATTTCAATAGAGTTACACAACAACTACCAAGTTTGAAATCTGAAAGCACATTTAGCAACCAAACATTTATATTGTAATTTCTTGCTTGCTCCATTGCATTTTATGGAAATGTTCAGATTATAACCACTGCGTTTCAAGTTTTTCCTTTGACTATTAATATGCTTCTCTTTGATTCAAACCATCTTAAGAAACTAGGTTGAATCCCACGGTGCACTTACATTCATCAAAGGGACACCTTCACCAATGAAAGAGGAGGAAATGTTCCTCATCCTTCTCCCCAAAAATATCTCCTGGGGGGGGGGTTGAGAAAGCCTCCAGAATATGGGGAAAGGTGACACAAAGGAATGCAATGGGGAAAGGGGAAATTGGCAGAAATTAGTGAAAGCCTCTGCCATACAAAACACTTTTCTGCAAATTGAAGAACTCCTTCAGTTCGCAGAAGGGAACAATTGGATTCAACCCAGTGGCTTTTGCATACTAAAACCATACATCTATGCATGCCATTGCAGGAAGAAATTATACATAAAGTTATTTTTCTGACATTCCTGTTCAACAGCAGGGATTTCATCTCACCTGATCCGGCATGCCCACCGTATTTCACAAGGCACTTCCCTGTTTCTATGCTCCAAAGCAAAGCAGTGTGATCTGTCAGAATTAAAAAGGAAGGGAAATGAAAGAAAAATGCTTTAATTTAGGCAATGGAGGCCCTGCAGAATTATAGTGACAGGTAACAAAGCATACAGCTACCAGTGAGACATGTGCTAGCAAAGTATGCTCCTGTATGTTGAGCTTGACAACAAAGGGAGTTGGAAGTTGTACATACAGTTATAAGTCAGAGAAAATGCATTTCAGGGGAGTCCTGTTCCTGTGGCTCTCAGTAGGAAGAAAACTTTTACAGTGATTGGAGGCAGCTTGTAGTTCAGGCTCATTCACACACACATGCCCATTATTTGATTTCTCCTTGCCTCAATACTCACAGCAGAATGCCTATTGGTTGCACAGAAAAACACTGATTTTGAAGTGTTCTAACTTCCCTGTGCTGTTCTACCTATGATGACTTATTCACACATGAAAAGCCCTACTTGGGGTTTCCAGTTACTCAAGTACAGCAGGATCCCTGCTGCAGACATTCATTCCCCAATGTCTAGGGCACTAGAAGACTGCAAGTATGGGGGCATATGGAAGAGGAAGGGGACGTTTCCCCCACTCCCTGCTCATGGGGGCTAAAGGGGGGGGGGAGAAAACAAGTGAGAAAGGCCTGAACCACCACCCAATTCTACAGTCATCAAGCAATGAGCATGCATGTCTGAGGCAGCCTTAGTGAATTCGGAGCTGTTGGCGAGGAAGTTAGCTGTACTTTCTTGACCAAGTGCAGGTCTCCAATTTCTCTGAATCATACCCTCCTGCTCTCTTTGATGTCCAGCAGATGGCGCTAGCGTATCTCAGATTCCTCATTTATCCTCTCTTTCAAAGATAAAAAGTTATATTGCCGTTATATGCACATTTACAGCCCCTGGCTCAAATAGCTGCCAGCATATTTCAAATTCTATGGTATTACCACTAGGCCCAATACAAGAAGTGTCCTTAGCAGGATAATCTTTCAGCAATGGAAGCACAGATAAGTCTTAAAACGGTTAACAGAAATTAGGCCATATTTCTAAAGTTTGGTTTTGGGGTCAATAGTGGGTAGGCAAAGAAAAGGAGGTGAAAGACAAACCTGAAATGGAAAAAATAAAGAAGAGAATGTAACAAGAGAAACCTGACACCTGCATAACATCTGCATTTAGATGTCCACTACCTCTTCCTGCTGTTCCCTCTTAAAGCCCGAGGTACACTATTTTTGTGACATTTTGCTTAACCTAATAAAGATACTGTCCCAGGGTATGACTTGAAGTCACTTGAGGCCACCACCTTGCTGAAGCTAAGCAGGTCTGAGTCTGGTTAGTGCCTGGATGGGAGACCTCCTGGGAACAACGCTGCTTGCTACCCTGGGTTGCATGATGGAAGAAAGGTGTGATGTCAGAATCTAAAATAAATACAATTTTTTTTTAAAGGGGCAAAGCAGCTACCTTTACTTTTTGTGTAAATGTTCTCAGTAAAACCACAATTAAGAGAGATGAATAGCAAAACAAGAAGGTATAAATGCAACAAAAAAACTGAGATCAAAACCATAATGGGGCCATATCTAGGATTTGATTAACACAAAAGACAAATGCTAGTCTGAAAGCATGCCCTGATTTGGAACAGTGTTTCCCAAACTTGGGTCTCCAGCTGTTTTTGGACTACAACTCCCATCATTCCTAGCTAGCAGGACCAGTGGTCAGGGATACTGGGAACTGTAGTCCAAAAACAGCTAGAGGCCCAAGTTGGGAAACACTGGTTTAGAGTAATGAGAATGGTCTCTTTCAGTCTTTTTTTTGGGGGGGGGGCAAAGCTAGGGTGGTGGTGAGAGTTTCTCCACATGTGTACAGTTTGGAGAAGATCTGGTCCCACCAACTAAAGAATCCAATAGGCAACCCTCTAAATCACAAACATGCTGTTTTGCATCTGATATAGGCAGGGCTAAGGGTCTAAATATGGGGCAGGATCTGAAGCCACCCATGGGTCATTAGTTGGTCATTTTTTTTAGTGCACCCTTTAAGATAGTACACCCTCATAAATAGCAATGGAGACAAAAAATAAAGAGTATTACCAGCAGATGCTGTCCCCAGCACCAATGGCTGAGTTTTCGTGACACTGACATCCCAAATCCCATCCCGATGACCAATATACTCTTTCACCAGCTGGCAAATGGCTCTAGACGTCGTAGTTTTGAAACTAGATACAATCTAAGGAGAGCAAGAGTAGATATGAGACAAGAAGAGATGTACAATTGTTTACTATCCAGCTCACAAATGCACAACATAAAAGCCATTAATACATTTAACTGTAGCACATTTTATGGATGCATAAGCTCTAGGATGTTCTCTCCTAAAAAATAATGGGACCAAATTTGTCCTGTGTCAAATCAGGACACTGTACTGTGCGCGCCAGAGCAGAATTTGGCCCAATGTAAGCATTTTAGGAGGTCATAATGCAGCAAACTCTCAGATTTTCCTTTCATCTCTCCTGATAAACAGGTCGGTATAATCTGAGGAGCACTTAGCTTTTCTTCCGTCTATGTTTTATATATGCCATACAAGTCTGTTTCTTAAATTCAGCTGGCCAAAAATGGGTAAGGTGCGGGAGAAGGAAAGAGCTGTGTAAAGATCTAAAGCTAAGAGCCATTTGAAATGGCAAAATAAAGAGATAAATCAGCTGGTTTTAACAGTACACTGGAAATAACAATTAACCTGGAAGCACAGCCCAGTTCCTTTTGCATGTTAATGAAACATTCTTTCCAAGAAACAAAACAAAAAGGGCAAATTGACAACACAAGGGAAAACTGGGGGGGGGGGGGAGAGAGCAACTAATGTTTAGAGATGAATCCCTTTGCTTGCCTGTTCTGGTTAAATGCGTTGGGGGGGGATGGTGAAAAACTTTAAAAAATTTCAATTGTTACATTAAAAAACAGTGAAGAGGAAAAAAGGAAACAATAGTTCACCACCCCACCCACCCCCAACCTGTGGGCAGAGAATTTTTGGTACTATTTGTATCAAAGAAAGAGCTATGTGCTTAAACACATAATTATGTGTCTTGATTTTGGTAAATGCTGGGAGTTCAGGTCAAGGTAGAAGAAGCCACAGGAGACAGAAAGAAAAGTACAGAAATATGCATTGGACCAGAGGCCTAGGGACTTTGTCATACCCTTTTAAAAGGCTCCTAGCATGGCCTGCAGCTCCCCAACCACTTTTCACAAGAGTTGCTGAACCATAATTCAGGGTCAGGAAGCAATGCCCCCAAGATACAAAGGTTGGTCCACCAATGGCATAACACAGCATCAGACTCCCCTGGAGTTAATTTAAACCCACAGAGCAGGTTTCAAGAAGTGTAGTGTTTGTCAAATGTGCAGGTCTGCTTGTGTTTGCAGCTAAAGGGGAGAGGAATGGGTTAGGGAGAACACCTGGACAAGGATGCGACTGACAGAATGGGAGGGAGTGGCAGATGCTTTGACAAGCAAGAGGACTTTGGGAGGTCCTCAGTGACATACGGGGAAGGGAACTTATATGGAGCAGAGTTAGGGGTGAATAGGGCTGTGGCAGAGGAGATGTGAAGGACAGCACGCTGGGGTTTGATGGCGAGATGTACTTACAGACCCTACTTTTGCACCCATGCTCATTAAAACTAATGATTTTGCGAAAAGTTATAAGGGTGTTCAGTTCCCCTGGCAGAAGATAAAAGCCTAAATGAAAATCCCATAATGCCGATTGAAGTCTCCAATGTCTAAAAAGGTTGGTTTATGTTACAATAATACTTCTAATATTCCCCACCAACAAACCACAGGGATAGGAAGCAGGCATGGTTTTCCAAAATAAATAGCAATATCTACTCAAGATGTCAGCTTTCGGGAGGAAACATACCCAGTGCTTTAAACTGGAAAGTATTTCATAGGATTTAGGTTTCCTGATCTCTCACCATCCTGATCTTCCTTCTCTGGCCAGTGCCCTCCTTAAAATGTTGCTCCCAGAACTGGACACAGCCTGAGCAGTGCAGAACTTAGCTGGGAGCAGGAGCACAATCAACGGGCAAGAGTGGGCACTTGCTTCCAATGGAAAGTAGGTAGGCAGGCTGACTGCACTGTCAGACCACTGAGAGAAGTGGAGAGGGAAGCTAATAAGGGAAGCACCTCACCTGGTGCAGCCTACCTCCTTTTCTCATTCACACACTGTGGACACAACACCTGCACAGTGGCTTCTAGCAACAGTGCAGCAAAGAGCATCATATACATAGCTTCAACTATATGCTGTATAGGCTCCCCCATGAATTATTTAACCTGCTTGGATGTGTTCATATTATTAGACTGGTTTTTGTGGGGGGTTGTTTGATCTAGTTCTGTTTTATTGCGTTTTATTTGGGGGGGGGTTATCTGAACCATTCTGGGATCTTCTATATTTAAAAGAAGCCTCCACTGTTGCGCTAAACCATGGTTTAGCTTAGCATTACATGCAAACTAGGTCAATGTTTTTAGGTGCATTTCTAAGAGCTGTTTTCAAACAGAAAGAAAACATGGCAAGCAAGTGTTTCAAAACATGTGAGTTATTCCAGTATACTTGGAAAGTTGGACTCCTTACTGAGGATATAATATATTCAAAGAGGTGAGCTCCCTTCTGAGCATAGGTTTGTTTATTGCTACACTCATGTATTTTCCCCAACAGGAAATTTACAGTGCAGCCAGTTCTATCCATGTCTAAGCCAGAGTTCAATGGAACCTACCATCAGGGAAGTGTATATACTATTTATTATGTATATATGCCTTCTGAACTATTTCAGATTATTAAAATCATTAAGAGAATTAAAATGCATGATGGGAGGCTACTATATGAAACTTTTTAATTAAAAAAAATTAAGAACTCCAGAAGCAGTATTAAAATTACAAGTAGTTATATAAAGTATTTGGTAATCAGAGTCTAGTTAAGCCAAAATCCTACATGCAACATGTACCATCTTGTAAGCAAACCGGGGGGGGGGGAGGTCAATTATTTCCAATTCTGTTATTACAAATAAGGCCCTAGGCTTGTTCAGTGATTAAAAAACAAAAGAAAAAGATGTTCTAACCATATACTAAATTAAATTCAGGGGGGAAAGAAAACAGGAAGGACTAGAAGAAGACTGCAATGCTATGGGTAGTGAAAGTATTCCATTTTCCCCCTCTTTATTAATCTTTATAATGATGAAATGAGACCTAGATGGAATCATAATTAAGTGGTTAATGAGCAGAATTGTTTCAAAGCAAGTAGAAGCAATAATTACTATGGATGCATTGAAAAGGAAACAGGTTAATTCTTGCAGAACTAGGTAAAGATTAGTACTTGAACCATAGTGTGGAATTAATCATAAAATTTTCAAGGCAGTATTAAAATGCAGTTGTCAGACTTAATAAATGTCTTCAAACAAAATGGAGTTACGCATGAGAAGTGGAACAGTAGAATTACAGCAACAGGACTCCGATACCTCTCAACTGTTAAATAAGAAGTGGGGAAGAGTCCAGCTAGGCTCCTGCACCCACCTCACCTCACAGAAGGAAATGAATTATGGGAAGATTTCATAAGTTCTTTAAACTTCTGAGGAAACTAAATATTCTAACGCTTTTGAATTCTAAGAAGCAAAAGTACTCAAGCATACATATAACCTCACAGCTTGTTATATTTTTTTTTGGGGGGGGGGGCAAATACATTATTTCTTCCTGCCTTTTTGGCTGCTTTATTTCAGTTGGGAGAGTCCTCCTGCCCTACTCTACAGAATTCTACAAATCTGTTACGGATATGGAAAGTATGTTAAGCTAGAAAGGCAATTTATTTTCAAATCCGATCCATTAAAATGAAGCACAACCAAAAGAAACAAACAAAAACCTGGTATTGGGATGACTGCAGATCATCATATAATGAGTAGGGTCTATCTCCAATTGATACTACTTGTCTGAGGATCCTGCCCCTTGCTTTCCTGCAAACCCACCCTGTTACTCAGTAGCACGTGCCACCAGCAGTTGTTCTAACGGCTGCTAGCCTCAGTAAGCGAAAGTATTCCCATTTGTTTCCATATCTGTTATGCATGGCAATCATGTTCCAAGCATAGATGTCCGTTTCCTTCTCCCAGACCACCCAGCGTATTGATTAGCAATCATTTCTTACTACTTATGCTGCTGTATGCCCCACCCAGGTGTCAGTGGAGCAGGACATTATCGCTCCCAAGCACTGCAGAACTGGCCCAAGGCCACAGCACATGTGAGCACCTTCTATGAAGTGCAAGTTAGTCAGTTGCTAGGCAGGCCTCCAGTTTAGTAGCATGGGATGTACTATAGCTGCCTGCCACTTAGTAATGGGCTTGGTACTCATGCAGACAGATGGGACAAGAGAGGGAATGGTTGAGCCATCCCGATTATGGCAGAGGTGGCATCTATAGCGGTGGGAGCAAAATAAAATAATGAATCACGTGGAATATTAGGTGAAGAGTAGTTCAAGCTGCAGCTCTTATGGGATCTTCAGTAGCAATCAGCAGTGCTTGTGAAGAAAGGGGGAACCAACTCATCCTAGTCCCACTGCTGCCATAAGTGTCTTTGGCTGGCATGCCTTTCCCGTTATCCCCATCGTGGCAACGAGCCGAGAATGTGATTTAAATCTTCCTGCCCATCACTGTACTGTGGATTAATATATCCCCCTTTCCACTGCATTATGGGGTCTGTAACTGCCTTCACAGGTATCGGTTGAAGCATCTACTTTTTACTTCTGCTTTAGGCAAGCAGCTCCCAGAGTGTTTGCTTACAGTGCTATGTGGCCCTTGAGCAGAAAAAAATAAAATAAAATCCCCCGCCCCCCCCCCCAATGTTTTGGAGATTGTATTTGAGATTAAGGTCCCTTTTGCCAGCACTGGTGAGATTGCTTCTAGAGAAAAGTTCTGCATCACTGACAGGATAGAAATCCCATGAACTGTTGAGATAATGCCTAGAACAGAAACAATCTAATGCAGATTCTCCCACCTGGCATGTTAGGGCAAGAAGAATCTATTATGATGTGAGTGTTACCCAGAAACAAGTTTCACTCAATGTCCAGCTTATGTAATTAAGGCATGGCTTATTAAGCCAGAAAATGCCTAAACCTTATATACGCACATGCAGCCCCTTGGCTTCTTCCTTCACACCAGCAGGGAAGGAAACCAGAACACTGCAAGTTCCCATTACGTGCAAGCTGGGAACTATGGCTTGTGGCTTCCAAACAAGCCAGGATGCAAAAGTCAGCACTGAACTAGTTAACTGCGCTTTCTTGGGCTTTTCTACCCCCCACTCAAATGATGCAGGAGCAGAAGAGGTCCTTACAAATGAACTAAGCTGCTGCATGTCCTGGCTTATGTAGTGAGGACTCGATTACACAATTGCGTTTTCTGTGTTGCTATCACACACAAAAAAGTAAGGTACACATTTGCTTAAATAAACTTCACAGTCATTAAAAGATAAAATCTTCTTAAAGGAATGTCCAAGGAAAAGACTATATCTTTTATAATTTTCCATTCGTTAATGTTATTCTCGCTGCTTAATAAATTGCATATGAGCTATTGTGAGGTTTTGAACTTTGCTTGATTTTAGTTCCAGCTGCAGCAGTCCTGAATTAGTCCTTTACTAAGTAGCCCAAGATTTTCTGCAGCATCTTCATAAGAAAATAAACACCAGTCTTTTTGCTACTTATTCTCTGCAATACAGCATATGCTGGATCCTAGGTACACTTGATAAGCTCCCCACCCACCCACTGGCTACAAAACCCCTAAAAACCAAGAAAAGCAGTGTGGAGAATTATACCAAATTTATTCAGTTTAATAAAGAAAGTAATGTCCTAGTTTGTTTTAACTGGGATGAACTCGTCAGTTTGTATTAATCCAGACTGGTGCTAATATCTTCATCAAATGTAGCAAAGGAATGTAATGAGGAGAAAGCTGCTTTTGGTTTTCAGATTCTGACCTCATCAATTAGTATCCAAAAGCAAACGCAAGAAATTGTTAAGGATGGGTGGCACAAGGTCCTCCAAGAGGGCACAGTTGACAGATATGATATCCATAGAAGAAAACTGGTTAAGATGGCATTCTGCATGTTCCACCGCTCACTACTGTTTAGCTGGGCATGCATACTAGCACACTGGGAAGCAAAGCAGTTACCCAGGAGTCTCCACCCCATATTTCCCAGCTTCCCACGTTGAAGTTGCGAGGTCCACCTGATTTGCCTGGGAAAGAATTTGAGCGCTACATAGCAAGTAAGAAGAGATAAGTATTCAGCACTTTCTTTAAAAGAAAAACAATTTATAACACACACGCTCTCTTAATAGTAAATGTCTTTATTTTAATGACTATTTAAGAAAGTGAACTGCTGTTCGTATTTAATAGATTAATAATACATTAATGCAAAATGGAGGAGATATTTACATCCCACAACATTCATACTGACATTGCAAACGATGTAGAAAGACAAATGAAAATGAAAATTAAACTGAAAATGAACACTAAACACAATTCATTATCAAATTTAAGCATCTCGGCATTTTCTCATAGGTTTGCACATTCAAATTACATCTGATTGATTACCAACTTTTTAATCTATTTGCCTAATAAGCGTGCATTAAAAAGAACGATCAAAAGTAAGCTAAAAAAACTACCCTGAAGTATTCTGTACTGAAGAATGCTCCACACACTTTCTTCAGCTCATTCCTGACCCAATCCAAATGGGGGGAGGGCCTACAAATTTGAAATCCAAGTCCTTTTCTAATTCCCAGTATGGCCACCTCTCTAAGTAGCAATGGTTTGGGCAACATTCAGAATAGAGTCAGCAGTGGAGATGGGAGTATAAGCTACAAGCCCTGCTGGATTGCAAAAGCTTTCTGAGTTTCCTAGAAAGAAGAAAGGCTGACCAACTCCAAACTGTGTTTATGAGGAAAAAAACACATGAGGTGGGAAAGTGGTCTTGACCTTAGCTGTTCCGGAAACCAGCCAGAAAGCTAAATAAGTAAATAGGGGCAGTTAGCAAATCCAATGTAATTTAATGATCAACACTGGGTAAGTGTATTGTGTCTGATCCTATATTTGATACTGCCACCATAGGAATTTAATATTTATTTAGCTCTGTTCACAGCAGACACCAAAAGTTTACATTTGAACCTAAAAAGCAATATATTTTGAAAGCCCTGTGGAAGATAACAGCATGAAAGGTTTGTATGTGACTTTCTGAGTAATACTTCCATGAGGCAAGAACACACTATTGATCGAAGTATCGATCAGGTCACTGGTAACTGCAATCAGAAGATGCATCTGTTCTATGAATCTACATTTTGAACGAGGACACAACAAAAATGATGTCCATGAATTAGTAAAATTCATGGGGGAAATGGATGTAACATCTATTTAACTTAACTACATTTTATTCCTACAGAATTCCTCACAATCAAAATGCTATTAGTTTCTATCTTCTATTAACAGGTTTTTTTAAACCCTGTCACAGCTCTCCCTTGCTGCAAACCTCCTTTCCTTTCCAATGCGTTCATTACATTATTTTGAAGCAACAATTCAGAGGAGCGGAAAACAGACGCCAACGATTTTGCTAGCCTTCACTAAGCATATCTACAAATAGAAAGTACTTAACAGAAAACTGCCAAATTTAGGCCAGCAGGTAAATACTGCAGGGAAATAAAATGTTCAGTGTGTTTCATACCTTGCTAGTAGATGCCTTGTAAGTAGTCTTTAATTTCTGAGACAGCTGACTGGTACTATGACTGGCTGTTAAGACAAATAAATTTAAAGGGAGTGAGTTTTTTAAGGCTGTTTCATTATTTTATTCAAACATTTGTGATAACACCCTTCCAACAAATCACCAACTTAAGTTATGAAAAGCCAACTAAGAGAGGAATACTTGTCCACCTTCTTCTTACCTTTTGTTTTCAGCTGTCCCTTGCTCAGTTCAGCTCCATCAATGGTTTGGCCTTCAGCTGCTAAGCGTTCATTAAGTGTATCAATCTCTCTACGTACTAGCAGTAGCATAAAAATCAATGTTAATGAAGGTAACAGGCATTCAATCACAACTTTTAAATTATCACACATTCCCTATTTCCAAGGTCTCAACTGTGCAGCCTAGTAGTCTCCAGTTTCCATCTACCAAAAGGGCTTTTTGCATCTGCGGTTTATCTGTATACCACAAGTAGTAAGCCTAATCTTAAACCAGCAGCCATCAGATTCAGACATAATTTCACAGCAGGCTTTGCCATGAGTAAGTTGCTTCAAAACTACAGTTCCAACGGGAATAACTCTGATGCAAAAGAGCCATTAGTAAATGCAAATAAAAATGCAGGAAGGAAAGACCACTATCTCTCTTCCACAATCAGCAAGTCACCGCTTGCCAAAGAGCTTGTTCCTGCATGTAATTCCACTCCAGATTGAAAGACAATGAACCCAGCATTAGAGCTTAACATATTTTTGCCAAGTTTAAAAAGAGAGAGCATCCAGTCTAGATATCTGGCACAGCAATCTTGAATCAATAAACACAAGTAATGATAATAATGGAGAATTATATATATAATACAGCCCTAAAAAGTAGACATAATTCTTCACAAATTCCAAGAACCCCACACTGGCTCTGTCCCCAACATCCCCTCCAGACATCAAGAACACCATCACAAAAAGAATGGGGGAGTTGAAAGGAAGAGCCAAGAACATGTAGATTCCCCCTTTCAGGTCTTCTGTTCAATGTGCAAAGATCTGGAGACGAAGTCAGCAGGGGTGGAGATGAACTCAAGGATGGAGGTGGGGGTAAAGCAGGCAGTTCTGCTGCCTACCCTCCCACATATTCTGTAGAGGGCTTATATGGCAAACATATTATTCCTTGCTATGCATAGTTACATTTTTATGCTGCCTTATGATCAAACTGCTGTGACTTTAAAATATTGAAGCGTAGCTGTTACTTAGTTAAATAAAGAATTAAACAGGAAGCCAGACATCCAAATGATCTGTTTCTATCTTTTATATATATAAAAAAACCCCTGCATACTGAACATGACAGACTGTACGCATCAAGTTAAGAGGAATTAGACACTGCAAGTGCTAGGACCTCAAACACGTGTGATACGTGGATATGTAACCTGGGAAATATAAGTGCCCATTCAGAGTTGTTACTGAGCTGTTAATTCACAATCATGTATGGGGGCAGGGGACCAGAATAATTAGCTGAAATATAATGCATCTGGTATATTTTCCATGCCCTTTATTTCAACTTTTCAAATATTTTCCCAATACATTATATAAAGATCAACTCACATTCGAGATTTTCAATGTAGAGGTTTTCAAACTCTCTCTCTATTTGGCCAAAAAGTTCCAGGAGTGTATTTCTTACAGATGATGGCAGTTTAGAATCCTTGAAAGAATAAAAAATATTAAAAATTATTGGAGTGCTTTATATTGCTTTAGTGCATTTTTGACCCTTAATGCCAATTCTGTAATTTTACTCCAAAATCTATCCTGAAATAATTTTTCCATTATACCAAAGAAGAGTTCAAATTTAAATCATACTTCGATCTCCACTGTCGGGTTGATTTGGGGGGGGGGACGACTATTAGTGAGTCACAGAACACTCTGCTAGATGGAGTGAGTGCTATTTTGCCAATTTTTTCAGCTTCTCCAGCTCCCCACCCCAAAAACTACTTTGAAGGGTTGAGGGACTCTCAAGAACAATTGAGCATGATTCAGTCATAAACCAAGTAGCATGGAATGGTGGGTGCCTCAATAATGACGACACCATAAACAACTGTCTTCTGAGCCAAGGCACAGACTTGATTCCCTGTTCAGCAGTGAAGACCAATGATGTGGCTTTGAGCACACACACCCCTTGTTTCACCTGAACATTCACAAAAGGATGTGTTGAGGATAAATGAGGCGAAGGACTGAATGCTTAGGCATCCCCAAGTTTTAAACTAGGAGTTATAGCCTTTTACATTTCATCACTCCTCATAGTATGGAAACCCTCCATGCTGCCTTGGCAAGTTTTGTTTTTGAAAAAAAGATATTTTGGTTTTTTTGGAATTATATGGAATTAGTCTTGCTGCTCAATAGATTGTTATCAAGCTACTGTAACTTGCCTTAATAGGATTAAGTAGAGAATTTAAACAAACATATATAAACAAACAAATACACACAAACTCCAGCCAAATTTACCTGGCCTTCCAACATCTCTCTCTGCAATCCTGACCGCTCCTGTTCAGAACTGTTTGTTCTTCGTATAGAAAGACTGTGAGATTTGCGTTTCTGCTTGGCTTGGCGAGCAGTGGCACAACTTCCACTTTCTGTGGGCATTACTTCAAAAAAATAACTTCCCAGAAGTTCCTAAGATAAACTAAAACCAAGTGTTAAATATTAGAATTTGCCTTATATAATGAGTTAGTCTTAGAAGAAATAATTGTAATGGAAAAATTTAAGCCTGCAAAATTCTTAAATCATTTTTAGGGAAGGGATATTTTGTTTTTGTATGAGGAAAAAGAGCTGCTTTTAGTTAAGATTATTTAATTCTGATTCTATTTAAAAAATAATGCTGCAGATATATGAAAGCAGGAGAATTGCAACCACATTCTCTGCCATTAATTGTTAGCTAAAAAGCCACTGTATAAATAAAAAAAATCATCCTCTAGACTAGAGGCCTACTAAGTGCCTTCGAAATGCAAACCCAGTGAGAATTCCAAAATGCTTGCAGCAAACAATCAAACACCTACTGCAGTTCAATGAAATGCATGCAAAGTCATAAACCCAGCTGTAAGTAAAGGAAGATGATGTTTGAAGGGTGGAGTCAGGTAATATTTAGTAGAATATTTAGTAAAATGTTGCAGCAGTTTACTAACTTGTTCTTTCATAAAACACCTTACACAAAGATTGTGCTATAATCAAATTAAAGTCTTTAAAAAGTTAATTCATTTAACATTTAATGCTACTAAGAATATTAAAACGGATTTGCAAATGTATCTTTTTTTAACATTTGCTCTATTCGAAAATCATCACTATGCATTTCAAAAGTCATCTGAACTGTGTTTAAATTACCTGACAGTACCTTCAGCCATACTTGCCCATGCATGAACCATACTGCTCCCATAAGAAAATCAAGTTGTGCTTCATTTAGGGAACAGTGTCCAAGAAACTACACTGTATCCAAATCTTTTCACAATTAATATGAATCTATTAAGCAAGAAACATTTTCCATTTCCTCCCCTCCTCAAATTCCATTTTAACAAGAGCTGAAGCATTTCGTCAATTAAAAACCTTTCAGTTAAGAAGATGGCCACTGTTCATCTGACAGCAGAATTTGTTCTAATACAAGAACTTACATAAACATGGGAGGCAGACAACACTTTAACAGAGGTATTCCTCCTCTCCCCCATGGGAAAGAATGCCTCTTCTAAAATGGTGTCTTATTCATGTGTCAATAATCTAAAGACAAATAATACTGTTCAGAATTAGAATTCTATTTGTATACCATTTTAAACAATTATAGCTCATAGTTAATCAATTAAATTTTCTTTAATTGGTGCCAGCTCTAATTTTAACATGTGAGTTTTCAGCTTCAATAACAGAACAATGGCTAATTGTTACTTTGAATCCAAGGTTAAAAGACTATCAACTCAGAAGGCAACATTCATTTCCCCCACCCAAAAAAGAATTCCAAAACAATGACAGTCCAGGAAAGAGACCCAGGAACTTGCAGAACAAAGAAGAAAGCAATAAAGTTAAGCAAAGAAGTTTGAGCAGCATTTAAAACAACTGTGTGGAAATCCCTGATGTAGGGAGATTTGACAATACACCAACTCTCAAATTAGGAATGAGAACTGTTATATACATCTAACAACTAGAAGACTGTTGGGGTTTGAAAAATCTAGGTTATGAAATCTACAGCCAAAAACAAATGCATGTTTTGCAAATTGCAAGGCAATGTAGTGTAAATAATACTTGAAATTAACACAGAAAAATACTACGTGACTCTGTTTAATTAGACTTACTAATTAAGGCTGAGGATACTGTATGTTTTGGTACATGGATATGAGCAAGGAGCATTCCTCTGAAACAACCTTTCCTACAAGCTAAACACCCTTTTCACATGTACTTTTCTTGTGACTAGCAACCAACAGAAGTGGTACCAGCGGTTTGGAAGATGTCTCCAAAAAGGTCAACCTGTTAGTGATAATTTCCCTCCACTAGTCATTATTAAAATTCTTAAGCTCAAAGCAGACCCAAGGGGACTTAGATTTTCCTCATATTTGTGTTAGCTCTGGCTAAAAGATCTACTACACTCATAGAACAGCTGAACTTAAATAATGTATTTTAATCTGATGGTGCAATTTAACTTTCCCTTTTAATCATGGTCAAATGTTCTGCAAAATGAACACTTTATTTAAGCCATTTTTCACAGCATCAGGAAAACAACCGGCTGTTTAGATACAGGCCCTTTTTTATCATTTCCAACAAGAAAGGAAGAGCCACAATTAAAGTGATACAAACCAAATTTGGAGAGATGGAAGAAATCATTTTAATATTTATTCATATTTATTCTAAATCATGCACCTACATCTACAAGGTGCTAAACAAAACACAGGAAAAAGTCAGGCCCCTGCCCAATGCAGTTTCCAGTGCAATTTAGACAAAACTAAAAACCTTCAAAAACTGGAAGAGAAGGACAAACATAATAAAGCACCATCAAAACCTTTGAGGGGGAAAAATACAATTTTAGAACTAGAGAAGTTATTTGCTCATAAAATGTTAACAGCTTAGTCAGTTGGACATCATCAATCTGCATTTCATTATACTAATGATCCTTTGCACATCTTCATGCACCGGAATGACTGCAAAATTCATGCATTATTCAGGAAAAAGACATGCTTAAATGCAAGCCCTCCTCCAGATCTTGCAAGAAGTTACACCTAAAGCTGAGGAGGCAGCAAGCAAACACACACACACACGGAAGACGGGGAAAAGGAGAAATTAACAAGCAGGATTCAAGGGCCCACTGACACGTGATATTTCTCCTACACCAACCACTGTTGTGTGTAATAAACATGTACACCACTGTATGTGACAACACAGTATATTTATCATTATTAACACACACATCACGAAGCCAGCGTAGGAAAAAATTCATGTGCAGCAGCTCCAAGCATACTTTAAGGCTGCAATCCAATGCTAACATACATGAAAGTAATCCCCAGTGAACTCAATGGGGCTTACTTCCAAGAAGATATATATAGCATTGTACTGTAAAACTATCCAAAAGACCGAACAGCCTTTAGCTTTTAAAGAGAGATTACTGAACCTTAAGGGCGGGGCGGAATATTATCCTTTAAGCTTTGGTAGCAAATCACTTAAGTTGGAAAGGTGATTTCTGTCAAGATCAATTGCCCTTTCACCACAAAAATCTTACAAATTTAATGTAAGAAATGGAATTAACTGAACAAGTCCTTAGCAAAACAGTATGGCACATGGAGATACACAGCACAATCCTATACATGTTTACACAGAAGTAAATCTCATTGAGTTCAATGGGATGTACTCCCAGATAAATGAGTATAGGATTGCAGCCACAAGAGGGGATCATTGCTGGCAGTTACCTGGATTCACCCTATTAAATTAGGTTTTCAAAATAATGGAAATTACCTGTCCAGTATATCAGTGTCATGTTAAATATCCTATGAAAACCATATTAAATATTGATTAGTGAAACAATACAAAAATTAGTCAAAAAGACTTTCACATTTTAAGTCAATTATTCCTGAAGCATGCAAAACTACCACCTATACTTTAATCTTCCTGCTATCATGCATGTTAAGGGCCACAATGAGAACATTAGTGAGAAATGAAAAAATCCACAGTTCAGATGTTGCAGTTTACGTTCAGTATGAGCTGACAGGTACGCTTACTGCACCATCATAAGCCTACTTCTTGAAAGCATATTCCATTTATTTCCATGAGATTTCATATCAGTGGAATTGTTTTAGAGTAAAGCCTTATTCAGGTGTTCAGCCTCCCATGAGGAATGAGTGGTGCCCTGCTATGCCCCCCCCCCATGCTATCCACACATTAGGGGCATGGCAGCAGCAGGACAGCTTTCCAGATACACACTGGCTAGCCCCATAAACTATGACCCTGAGCATTCGGGGTTGCAGCTCATGGAGACAGGCAACACACATTTGGCAAGTCGCCCCACTGCAGACATACCCCCAATGTATGGATAGTACTACGGAGGAAAAAGTACCTGCATGCAAAGACAAGCTCTAGTAAGTTGAGTGGACAAGACCAATAGTGGGTCTGATGGTCAAGAAAGCAGCTTCTGCACAAGCTCTAGATAAAGGGAAGTGAGGAGTTGGTAGAGCTCGTCAGCCAAGGAAGGTAGCCCATCTAGGAGAAGCAAAACTCTGGTCCCAAACCTCTGCTGCCTTGGGAGATATCTTTGGTAGAAGAAAAGGCTAAGGAGTAAACCCTGCCCAAATCTGGAGTGCAGTTCCTAAAGCAGTTGGGTGGCATCTTGTATGCTCCTTCCCACAACTCCTGCAGCCAAGCTGGTGCCGAACGTATTGCTCCACTTTCCTTTGGATTGCCATCTGGGAAGTCCAAGACCTCCATACTCACTGCCCAGGCTTCTTCCCCATGGAAGTCAATTTGGTGCTGCTAATGCAGCAGTTTGACTTCACCCCTGGAGATGCACTCCACAGTCTCTCGAGACAGATGGGTGAGAACCAGAGAAGGGCCGTAGCAGAGCACAGAGACATACACAATGTGGATGCACCCAGCCCCACCTCAATTGATTATAGACCTGTGAGGATAAATACACAAGTACAGATGTAGTTGTAATCCAAAGTATGCACATTCACTTGCAGGTAAGCATAGCGTGAACTGGATACATGGGATCTCTCTGCACACCACTAGCTAGGCCATACTGATCAAAATACAGTGTCAAAAGAACATAATCAGATGATTCAAGATAATAGGTAAATGTTAACTATAATATTACATTGTAGACAGGAATCTGCAGGAATTTATACAAACATCCCTGCGCGCATAAGTGAAAATCACAAAAGGGGGAACACCCTCTAAACACCCATTTTTTCCTGCTCTCCAGCTCTCTTCAATCCAGACCGAAATATCTACAGTTGAAGCTCTGGGGCTGGCTGGAAGATGTGCGCTTCAGCTGTTAGGTGTGGAGGCTGAGCAGCCTAAACAAATCCTTGCTGTGCCTCTGGTCTTTTGAGGGCTTTCTGTGCCCTCAATGACATCCTCGTCTGGCTCCAGGGAGGGTCTCCTTGGAAGCCCTGAGGACTTTTCCCCATTTCCTGGTACGTACGTATGTATTTCCCAGTGCCACACAGATACGCAGTCGCACACAAGTCAACTGTGCATTAAGTGGGGTGACGCCTGAATCTGGAGTTTCTCAAGTTCTGTTGGGAGTAGTCTCACATTCATAGGCCAAAAGCTGCAACTGTAGCCTTCCCATGGCAACATATGAAACTATCAGGTCACCTAACATAGGTCTGGTTTCTGTAAACCACTGTGGATGAACTTGACTGTGTTTTTTAATGTCCCCTTCATTTGTTGCAACTGTTTCGCATGAGGAAGTCAGATCAAGGTTTGACTACACATTTGAACTATATTCATTTGAACTAGTGTTGCACAAATGATATTTTCAAAGCTATTTGCTAACGTAATGGGGCAGCGACTGATGACTCCAACTCAAAACAGCATTATGGTAAAGGTAACATCACACTTGAGTATATAAGAACTAGTTTGCTAAGTTGCAAACAATACTCCCTTAAATGCCCCAAGCAAAAAATTTTGCAACAGTGATAAATCAGGTCCACAGTAGAAATATGACTTGCCTTAAGTTATTCACATCCTAACAAATCATCCCATAGAAGGTAGGAGAGATATAAAATATTCTACAACGGCAAAGAGACAACTATACAGTTTTTTAATACTACTATTCCAGTATCCGAATTATCCTTTACTGTGCATGTTTTATACCTTTAAATAAAACACACAACATCTATTTTTTATTGAGTGTATCAGATTATTTCTGATTATTTATTTCTGGAAGATAAAATGTAAAACAAATTATCATTTAATTGTCAAAGACGAAACAAGCATAGCAAGCATAAAAGATCAAGCAACAATGTTACAAGGTCACCTACTTTAGTAACAGTTGGTATTCCTAATATGCTTACTTGTCCGATCTTAAGTAATCAAGACGAGTTGTGTAATGAAAGAAAAAAATCCCTCAGGCATTCATGTTTCTGAAAGCCAAGAGACAATATCTCTTTCAGGAAATATCAGAATGTGGAAAGAATTACTAAAGCAGTGTGCTTCCTTTTTTGTCCATTTAAAATTTGAGGAAGGGAGTTTAAAGTTTGAGGAAGGGAGAGTGGTAGAGAGAGTATAAATGCAAAAGCAAGCTCCCCACCCCTTTCTGCTCTATTCTCCAACATACAGTTTGATTTGGCATTCAAATTTTAAACAGGCGTTATTATCAATAAATGAATACTTTCCTGGGAATGAAGAAGTGCAATTTAAAAGGAAGTGAAGCACTTGGAAGAAGTGTTTCCCTTAAACTTCTTTTTAACAAACAGACACAGAAGTTAACAGGTAAGATTTTCAGAGGGCTAGGCATGTTAATCTGTTGCAGAAGGAACAATAAAGAGTTTTGTTGTGCCTTAAAGACTACAACATTTATTGCAGCATAAGCAATTAGTTAAGATTGTAGAATAAAATTAAGCCTTGTTTAGCGGAGCAGGGATTTTCAAGCTGTGTTCCAAGGAAACTAAGAATTCTTCAAAGATTCGTTGCATTTACCACATACACAAAAATAGTAATGGTAGTCAACCTTTCCTAAATGATGGCTTGCTCACAACCAGTGTTAGATAACCAGTGTTATATAAGCTAATCACCACATGGCACCTTAAACCTAGGTTATGGATGCCACCTCTGTCTAGTCACTTGCTTATGTGGTGGGGTTTATTATTATTATTCATTTCTATACCCCTCTAAAGAATCAAATGAAACAATCCAGAATAAAACAGCAACAAGACATTTCCACAAATTGGCTGGCTGGCTGGTGCGCAGCTGCTTCTTTTGGTGCTTGGGCGCACAACAGAAAATGCTGCTGCGTACTAGCCATGTGATGGAGATGTCAGTCCCCAAAAATGTTTTGAACTAAAACTCCCATTGAAGGGACGCGGGTGGCACTGTGGGTTAAACCACAGAGCCTAGGACTTGGCGATCAGAAGGTTGGCGGTTCAAATCCCCGCGACAGGGTGAGCTCCCGTTGCTCGGTCCCTGCTCCTGCCAACCTAGCAGTTCGAAAGCACGTCAAAGTGCAAGTAGATAAATAGGTACCGCTCCGGCGAGAAGGTAAACGGCGTTTCCATGCACTGCTCTGGTTCGCCAGAAGCGGCTTAGTCATGCTGGCCACATGACCCGGAAGCTGTACGCCGGCTCCCTCGGCCAATAAAGTGAGATGAGCGCCGCAACCCCAGAGTCGGTCACGACTGGACCTAATGGTCAGGGGTCCCTTTACCTTTACCTTAAAACTCCCATTATTCCTGACCATTGGCCATATTGGCTGAGGATGATGAGAGTTGCAACCCAAAACATCTGGAGGGCACCATGTTGAATGGCATTGTTCTAGACCAGTACTTTAACTAGGGGTGGAGGCCTGAGCAGCACTCCATGTGAATTCAGAGCACATTCATGAAAATTCCCTAGAATCTTTTATAAATTTCAGATAGTCATCAGAAAGACAAGTAAACAAATCTGCAATATAATGACAATTCTGACCACCAAAATCAGCAGCCATGATTCAGGGAAGCAGACAGTTCTGTTTATCCAGAAGATCTCTTCACTTTTCCTGGTGTCAGTGTCCCAGAGGACAATTCTTCAGTCTTTATATAAGATTTGCCAAACCAGTTTGCATTAGGAACAGGAGTGGAAGGGCAGTATTAAAATAGAAGGTTGGGACAGGATCATAACAAAGAATATTAAGCCAGGAATGGAGCCAGTGGGTCAGTCAGTTAACTGAGGAAAGCCAGCAGATACAGGAAGGGAAGAAAACTAGCAACAGGAAACCAAGTTCTAATATGTTCTGGTAAAAAACTGCTGAGACACTGAGGCAGGAAGGAAACAGATTGAAACAGGATGCCATGTGGAAAGATTGGTACATGCATATCACCTGACTCGAGCACTGAAGTTCTCAGAGGCTACAGGAAAAATAAGCCTCATCTAAATTTTGCAATATGCATCTACCTATACCCAGCCACTAGCAAATGGTGGCCCAAAGAATTTGACTGTGATGACCTGACAGCTGAGTTCTTCTCACACACTATCCACAATGCAGTCTGCTTTTTAATTCAGGAGTTTCTGTGGCACAGCATGGGAAGCAGATGATTGGGTGGATAGGCCTGTTAGATGGGCTAATGACAACAGGCATATATGAAACAGTCCTCTGGCCTAACAGCTAAAATGTCCAACCAAATTACATGATTCTTTTCAACCAGTAATTTCCTGCAGTGGATTTTCACTTGCTGTTGAAATAACCTAATCGCTGAGTTCTTTCATAGCTTCCAAAGCTCTGCTAATTTTCATGAGCAAAAGCACATCATTGTTCACTTTCCTTATCATAAACACACCTGGCTGAAGTGCGTGCTTTAAAGCCATATCTAATCTCCATTTACTTTGCATAAACCCAGATATTTATCTGCACATTTCATTATTCCATTAACAATATTATCTCATTCTGTTACACGTCTCTCTTAATTCCGAGCTTGCCCAGTGTTGTTAAAAAGCCCTGACCAAATACGAAATTTCTTCACATATTGCTGGAATCCAATGATTTTTATAACAGCAGAGATGTGGTCTTGCTTTCCTCAAAATTAATAAAGCTTTATTCTTGCCTATTCACAGTATACTCGCAAAGTTTCTGCTTATTTTAATATTGATTTTGTAAAATAATAATAATAATAATGTTCATAAAATATAAATATGAGTAGGAAAATATGACAATTTGATTTGAACTTGAAGTCTACAAGCACTTGGAAAACACTCAGTCGTTTTCCTGATTAACAGCTAAATAGGAGGAAAGCACCTCCATCACTGGCTGATAAATACATTTTTTAATTCATCATTATGGGAATTTGGTGGCTATTCAAACAGTACCAACAATAAATCCAAAATGATATTAACCATGGTCACATTATATAGCATATATGTTGAGTACAATAACATAAAGTACATGTTGCTAATTAAAAAATGAGCAAGAATGCTTGTGAAGATTCCACATAGTTCAGAATATAAGAAAAATTCAAAGCCTACTTTGAGGTATTTTTCCAATCAAGCCATGTATAAATTTTATAAAATAAATAAAATAATGAAACGGAACAAAACTGTCAAATCTAGCAATTCCACTGTCATTTTTGCAACCTGGGGGATGTGCCACAACTTGCCATTCTAACCTAGTAATGCTGAAACTATCTGAGCTTTTTTATCACATACTCAGTAATACAATCTTATCTCAGCCATCCAGTCAGGAATGAGATTGTTCATGTCATACATGCACTGCCCAAGATATCCTCTGCTGCACTACTTTTTAAAATAAATTTCACCTTCCCCTTTTTCTCCTTGATGACAAATAGCATAAGGTAAAGAAAATTAGAATTCAACTAACCAGTGACAAAAGGGTTTTGAAAATTATTATTTTACCACTTTAATGCAAATGTGGGAGGATTATGTGTCAAGGGATATTGGAAATAGTTATTTCTTCCATAATCAAAGCTTGAGAATTAATAGCAACATGGGAAGCTGCCTGGTAACATGTAAGACCAACCAACCACACATCTCTCTCATTATTGCCAAAGTCTCCAGTGATTCAGAAAGGAATCTTCAAAGTCCTACTTGGACATGATGGGAACCTTTTGCAGACAATGAATGTGCTTTACCTATTGAGTTGGAACGCCTCTCCCAAATTTCTGTGTCAATATATGATTTTTTTTATGCTACAGTATTTTTAATTTTGTTGTGATATATATTTTTATTTGGAAGTCATGTCACGTTTGATTTTATCACAGAATAGGAGGATATAAATGCCCAAATAAACAATCACCACTGTACACAGAAACATAACCTGGAAATATTACAGCAGCACAGTAACCTGGGCATTTAAGATTTCTTGCTACTTCATTAGAAACAGAATTTCACTGTGAGATTCTATCAACAGTCCATCAAGATCAGCATTATTTTAAAATGGGTAGCCAGAGGCTACAGGGTGATTTATATGAATGGCAGAATGGCAATACCTATGTCTCATTAGTCCTCACAATCTGACAACCTACTGCCTGCATCACTTTTAAAGTGGGTTGCTTATTTCTGCATGTAGCATTAGTACCTTAAGAATCCATGATGCAGATGAAAGGCATGCTAATATTCTATGTATTGGAACAAGTAGTCAAGTTTAAACATTATGTTAAACATAATGCAAACATTAAACATCATGGGCAACACCCACATGGGTATTAAGTTTTTTATACGCTAAATGTTACTTCTTCTTGGGCCTAATATCTGGAACATACCATCTTTCAACACGATGAGTAGCAGCAACTAACAGATTGATCCTGCATCAATTTATCAATTCTTTTCAGCCATGGGGAGATTGTGGCCTTCATGAAACCTTAAGAAAATAAATTCCAAAGGGTGTGACATTCCATAGGTTTTGTGTTATATTAAATGTTTTCTTTAGCTTAGTTATCACAGACAATACTTATCCCCAGTCTATACATTTCAGCAAGAGACACCAAGAAACTTTATGTCTCTTAGGAACAGCTATTTTTCTCCTTAAGATCATCTCATTTCTAAACCTAAAGGAGATGCATCCTAACAACATTTATATATAGCCTGCAGGTTTATCAGAGAGGCTCTCTTTTGTTTTGGTTCAGGCAAACAGCATTAATCACTTGTTCAAGGGAAACAAATGCAAGTGAAGGCTTCTCTGCCATGAAATCATTAACCACATCACTGTTACAGAAAAGGTCTAACCAAACTAGGTGGCCCAAGTAACTACTCTGTTTGAGCTCCCACTGCATAATAAGTGAATAATGTTAATTTACCTTAATTGGACAACATAAAGATTGCTGAGAATTTATTTGAAGTGGTCTGAATACTTAAAAATGATATGTAAGTGATTACTACTGTTGGAAATACATATATGTGCTATGTGAATGCTTATTTTCATTAATAATACAGAGTTACAACAGATGCAACACTGTTTCAATTCACTTGGTATGAAACTCAAACATCGCAAGCCCTGTAGAATGCAGCCTAAGCTATTTCCAAAACTACAGAAAAAGCGCTATTATTTTATTACAGAGAATGTGTTTGGGGATGTGAAGTTCACTGAAACACTACAGGCTCTCTAAATCTAATTGGAAGCCTTCCACACACTAATTGCCCTGATTACCTCATTTGTTCAAGAAACATACACCTTGGAGCAAGGGTACTGGTGAACACCTCAGCATTCAAACAGCAGGATTCACTTTCAGGCTATTCAGAACAACCACCACTTAACTTAAGACAGTTAATGTGACCTTCTCTGTGTGTTTGTTTGTGTGTGTGAAATGTTCTCCCTTTTGAATGAGTACTGTAAATCCTCATTTATTTATCCTGGGCTTTCCCTGACCATTAGTACCAGCCGCAGATGTCCTTGGTTCTGGCTGCTCTGAACTTTTTAACCTAATAATGTTAGCTTGACTGGATTCCTGTACTGTTTGATGCTGTGAACGGTTTACAGCATAACGCCTTTCCTGTTACGGTAATGATAAAGCAGCACAGCTGTTATTGTTTTAAGTAAAATAAAGCAAAATTCGGCTGCAGGAAGCCCCCTTACTCCACCCCCCCCCCCAGCGCTTCTTTCTTCAAATACCCCATTCCTGTAAACCTGTCTATTTTATCAAACTTGATTTCTGCCCAGGCACGCACACACAACTGAAAAACAAAAAAAAAAAAAGGTTGAAAATGAGCACAGACATGTAAGGGAAACACAAAGAAGCATGCTGTTTACATGGGGTCCATCAACTCCCCACCCCACCCCCCACGTTGCGGGATATCCCTCAGCAGTTCTCCTAACCTTCACACACACACGAGGCATAGTGCACCTATTGCCACTTCACCCCAACCTTAATACAGATCTTGTCCCCCTCCCCCCAAAACACACAGACACGCTCCAGTTCCCTGTGGAGGAGAAGC
Source organism: Podarcis cretensis (assembly GCF_951804945.1). Lineage (NCBI taxonomy): Eukaryota > Metazoa > Chordata > Lepidosauria > Squamata > Lacertidae > Podarcis > Podarcis cretensis. Next base: position 15,403,811 of record NC_137181.1, on the reverse strand, counting down.
AGATGGGATTCCTTGGCTTCCCCTCCCCCCGGGGGGCTGAGGGGACGTTTCCCCCTCAGGGATAGGAAGATGGCGGGGGGGGGAGGGGAAGGGAGAGAGGCTCGGGCTAAAGGCCCCCCCCGAGCTCGGCTCACCTCTGAAATCCAGCTGGGAGGCGGAGGGGGCGGGTCCCGAGCCCGGAGAAGGAGGGAAGGAAGGAAGGCGGGGAGAAGAACAAGCCAAGCCGAGGAGAGAGGGGGGGAGTAGAGGGGGGGAGGCAGCTCCGGTTAGGAGGAGAAAGAGGAGGAGGAGAAAAGAAAATGAAAAGAGGAGGAAGAGGAGGAGGAGGAGGAGGAAAAGGTCGCCGGTGCAGCTGGTCTCCCTCTCCGGCACGGAATGCGCCAAAACCGCTAGCTCCACCAGAGAAGCTCGAGCCCACTTCCGGTTCCCGCCGGAAGCCCCTCGGCCGCCTGCCAGGCGGCTTAGCCACCACATAGAGAGAACGAGAGAGGCGCCGAGGAAGGGGAGGGGGGGAGCCGTGGTGGAGTCGGCGCGCGTCACGTGACTCCGCCGACCGCCGGCCCCCCCCCCCCCGCCCCGGGGAAGCGAGGCGCTTTCTTCCCGCCCCGGGGGCGCTTTAAACCGCCTCTGGGATGGCAGCGAGGGGGATTCGATTTGCTGGGCGGCTGTACAAATCTATCCATAAATGTACACCTTTCAAAGAATTGTCGCTGCCATTATTACCGAGTTTCACTGGGTTCTAATATTTGGTGGTGGTGTCGTTTAGTCATGTCCGACTCTTCGTGACCCCATGGACCAGAGCACGCCAGGCATTCCTGTCTTCCACTGCCTCCCGCAGTTTGGTCAAACTCATGCTGGTAGCTTCGAGAACACTGTCCAACCATCTCGTCCTCTGTCGTCCCCTTCTCCTTGTGCCCCATCTTTCACAACATCAGGGTCTTTTCCAGGGAGTCTTCTCTTCTCATGAGGTGGAGTCTCAGCTTCAGGATCTGTCCTTCCAGTGAGCACTCAGGGCTGATTTCCTTCAGAATGGAGAGGTTTGATCTTCTTGCAGTCCATGGGACTCTCAAGAGTCTCCTCCAGCACCATAATTCAAAAGCATCAATTCTTCGGCCATCAGCCTTCTTTATGGTCCAGCTCTCACTTCCATACATCACTACTGGGAAAACCATAGCTTTAACTATACGGACCTTTGTTGGCAAGGTGATCTAACATTTGGTACCTGATACTTAAAACGGCAGGTTTCCAGGGCTGCAGGAGCATTGCATGCATGCTGTGCATTCGCCTTTTGACGTATGTGCAGAGCTTAGGACATTTTAGGTACTTCAGGTGTTGGATAGTAATGAGTTTTTGTTGGTACCCAGGGAACTCGCTGGAACTCAGTTCCGGCACCTCTCAGTTGGGCACCCTTGGCATTATAAGAGAACAAGGGAGGCGATCATAGGGAGTTCCGGGACCATTTCCGAGAAAAATAGCATCTGTAATCCCCACAACAGCCTCGCAAACCGAACCAAACAGGTGTTGTTTCACCTGTGGTAGATGATGGGGCTCAGAGAGGAACACGGGGAGATGCTTAGTGCTGAGCCATTTGTCCATCCAGGTCAGTACTGAGTATTCACATTGGCAGTCTGCAATGGATTCCCACACAGTGGGATACTGTCAGCCTTCAGGTCACGTTTGCAGACATCTTTGTAATGCACAGTTGATCTGCCAACGGGCCAAGTGCCTGAAGTCCGCTCTGGATGCCTTCATTTGCCCTAGCTGCAACAAAACATCTACCATATCTTCAATGTCAGTCTCCACAGCCACAGCAGGCACTATAACACCAATGGTTTGACTTCATGCACTCCTCCATTGTTTCTCGAGACAGAAAGATGCCAACAACAATATTATAATTTATTAACTTTGCTGGTCACTTTATCTTGCCCAGGACAACCCAAAGAAAGAGACAGATTTGTAGCTCAAAATACCAGCTCCCAAAGAGGGCTTTGTTTTTTTCAGGGTTGCTATTTTTTTGTTCCTGATATGGATGCACCTGGTACCTTCTGAATATAAAGTGTGCTCTCCCACCGAGCTGTGGTCATTCTCCACAATGAACCCTAGTTTACAAGGAAGAGCATAACAAGGAACCTGTTGAATCAGATCAATCCAGTCTAATCCAGTCAATATCCTATCAGAAGCCCTCAAATATGAAACAAGGACAATAATCAGCAGCAATGGTGCTGTCTCCAATGCTGGGCACTGGATTGCAATATTATTCCCAAAGGTGTGTTCAAGTGTTTGCCTGAATGCAACAAATACAAAGTATGGACAGCAGAATGCAAAGCCCCACCACCAACATCCTCATGTGCATGGCCCCTTGCCTCAAGTCTCCCCAGGTTGCATGAGGACGGTGTAGGAGGCCTTCTACTTACATTTCCTTTAATACAAGTAATTGGTGGCCGTGATAAAGCAGGGTTCCTGATCATGTGGAAGATACGCAAGCAAAATGTGAGAAGCCTCCTGCAGATCTTCCCAACACAACATGGTGAAAGCTAAGGACTGAAGGAGGCTTCTGTACATGCCACACAAACACACCGGATCCCCACCCACACTTTTGAGCCTTTGCATGTTCAGATGAATGCCTGAACACACCTATGCCATGCAGTTATAAACCCTATGATTGTGCTGCAAAGCTTATCTATGCTTCTTGGAAAAATCAGTGAGCTCACTTTGGAGTTCTCCAGAATTATATCCAGTTAGAAACACGACCATTGAGTGGAAATTGTACAGCTTGGGCTCTTCTGCAGTTCATCGTGAAAAGCTGAGCAATTTTTGTTACAAAGCCATACAAGGGCAAAATGGCAGATACCCGGAGTGAGCCTGTTTGCATGTTTATGTCTTTTTCTTTACTATGAAAGCAAAGCTTTCCTATTTTTTATTAGTGTTACTTTTATATTCCATATTTCACCCATGCAGCTCAGTGTACCGTACATGCTTCCCCCTCTCCCCATTTTATCCTCACATTTATGACTGAAAGTGACTGATCCAAGGGGAACTTAATGGCTGTGTGGAAACCTGAACCCTTTTTCTTCCAAGTCCTTGTCTAACTCATTATTGTTGTTGTTGTTGTTGTTGTTGTGGAAACCTCAACCCTTTTTCTTCCAAGTCCTTGTCTAACTCATTATTGTTGTTGTTGTTGTTGTTGTTGAAGTAATTACCGTATTTTTTGCACCATAACACTCACTTTTTTCCTCCTAGAAAGTAAGGGGAAATGTCTGTGCGTGTTATGGAGCGAATGCCTACGGGTGGCAGGGGGGGGGATCTCCTGCAGTCGTGAGCAGAGGATCCATGGTTCCCCTTCCTTCCCTCCTCCGTGGCTTGCTTTGAAACAGCAAAGCGGGAGAGGAGCCGCTTACACAGGTGTAAGCAGCTCCTGTCTGGTTGGCTGCTTTAAAGCAACCGTGCTCTGTGTCCCTCTCTCCTCCGCACTCAGCTCGCTAAATAGCAGCAAAGCTTTTCAGCTCTCTAAGCCGGGGAGGAGGGAGAGAAGCAGAGCCTGCTTGTTTTAAAGGAGCAAAGCGGGAGAGGAGAGGAGCCTTCTCCCCTTATACCCCTCTTCTGCATTATTAGCAGCATCCTTCTCCACACACACACACCCTCGTGCTCCTTGTCCCTTGAGTGCTTTTCCTTCCCTCCCCACTTAAAACATGGTTACAAAGCACGGATCCACATGGATTCTCAGGATTTTTGCATTGGGCTACCCCAAACTCACTGTCAGATCACATGTCTGTGGCCACAGCATGAACCACAAAAATCATACATCCACTGTTTCGTTTAGAATATTTTTTTTCTTGTTTTCCTCCTCTAAAAACTACGTGCGTGTTATGGTCAGGTGCGTGTTATAGAGCGAAAAATACGGTATGTCCAGTTGTGGTTAATCCCATGGTAATATGCAAAGAACTACAGGTAAATATTTCTTCAAGTAGACAGCAGGTCTAATGTGTCTATTATCATTCATATATTTATCAGTTTGCAAATGCTCTGTAATTTTGTTTCAGTCATTCTGGCAACATCATCAGTGTAATTACAATCACACAACATTATCATTTTCAGGTAGGGAGCAGAGGCTGAATAAAACTAATTGCAAAATGCCTCCCATAGCCTAATTGCTATACAGAGTTTGGCACATCGTTGAGATAAAAAAGCTTTAGCATGCCTAATTTTGCTTAGTAACATAGGATTGGGGTTGACATGGTTAATTTCCTAAAGTCCACCTAACCCTGACATTCTCTGATTGCAAGAGAGATCTGCTAAACTGGTCAGACTGATAAAACTGCTGGAGATTATCTTAATGGCCCTTGAGTTGTGGGGTGAGAAGTTGAGACCGTTCTAACCCCTGGATCCAGTAAGTGTTAAAATATAAGCCAAGCAAGCTTCCTGTGTTAAGGTGATCGCCTGGGTGATGATCCATTAAGAGAACAAAGGAAAGGGAGTTTGGGAAATAGATGGAGTCCCTCCCTTAGCTTGCAATTAGTCAGAAGGACAAAGCCGAAGTTTAGAGCAGTGATGTGAACTAGAAGCAGAGAGAGAGATGCTGGATCTCTGCTTGAATCAAAGATGGCAGCTATGGGGAAAACAAGACTTTGGGGGTATTGATACTATGAACACCTCCACTGTAGATTCAGGTTGTATATATGTGTTAAATAAACGATATATCATAAGACACCATGGTATCTTCTGTGCCTCATTCCAAAAGAAAACACAAACTCTGCATAAGCAGCTAGAACCCCTGCAATCACACACCGCTCAGAGTTTGGGGTAGCGTGCAACAGTATGTTTGTTCTGGAAGTAATTATGGCCAATGGTGGTTACTCCCTTAGTAATGTGCAAACAACAGTCTGGCTTCACCAAGTACCCATGTTTTCTGTGCATGTGGGATAGTAGGGACCGTGCTCAGCATTACACGAAGGAGGACTGGCCTGTGCAGGAGGAATTGGTGCCTTGCAAAGAAAGGAACGTCATCAACGACCCTCTGGTGGACAGAGACTTAATACTCTTCCCACTGCTGCACATCAAGCTCGGCTTAATCAAGCAGTTCACCAAGGCTCTGGACAAGGATGGTGACTGCTTCACTTACTTGTGCCAGGCTTTTCCAGGATTGACCATGGAGAAGTTGAAAGCTGGCATCTTTGACGGTCCTCAGATCCATCAGCTCATCAGAGATCCAAAGTTCGGAAACTCAATGAACAAAGTGGAACTGGAAGCGTGGAAGGCATTTCTTCTGGTAGTGAAGAACTTTCTTGGCAACAATAAGGCCAAAAACTACGCAGAACTTGTCAACAACATGCTGACTGCTTTCAGAAACCTGGGCTGCAACATGAGCGTCAAGATGCACAACCTATTTTCACATATGGACCGGTTTCCTGAGAACCTGGGTTCAGTGAGTGATGAGCAGGGGGAGAGATTCCATCAGGACATGAAAGAGATGGAGACCAGGTATCAGGGTCGCTGGGACGCAGTCATGATGGCTGACTACTGTTGGACTCTGAAGAGAGACCTCCCTGCCGCTGAGCATTCCAGGAGTTCCAAGAAATGGAAGTTCAAGCCCTGAAGTTTGAAAAATGGTGAAGTAACATGCAATTTACGTGTACTTATCTTTATCAATGCCCACTATTCAGTTTACAGTAAACCTGATGGAGAGAAACGGATGCCATTTCCTGATTCAGCAGTGCAAAAATACCCTAAATCAGTTGTAGAAATCTAGACAACATTCAAAAAGTAAAAAATTGTTGCCCAGTGTTATAATTCATACATTTATCAGTTTGCAAATGCTCTGTAATATTGTTTCAGTCATTCTGGCAATACCATCAGTGTAATTACAATCACATAACATTATCATAATTTCCAAGTAGGGAACAGAGGCTGAATAAAACTAATTGCCAAAGGCCACCCATAGCCTAATTGCTATACAGAGTTGGGTGCACCTAAACTCATTGAGTTAAAATAGCTTTAGCGTGTCTAATTTTGCTTAGTAACATGGGATTGGGGTTGACCTGGTTAATTTCCTAAAGTCCATCCAAACCCTGAAATTCTCTGATTGTAAGGGGCATCTGCTGAAGTGGTCAGACCAATAAAACTGCCTGAGACTTCCTTAATGGCCCTAGGACAGGCATAGGCAAACTCGGCCCTCCAGATGTTTTGGGACTACAACGCCCATCATCCCCGACCACTGGTCCTGTTAGCTAGGGATGATGGGCGTTGTAGTCCCAAAATATCTGGAGGGCCGAGTTTACCTATGCCTGCCCTAGGAAATATCTCCTTTGCTATGAGGGTTGTAGATAAAGGACCCACAGTACTGCAATGTGAAATACAACTCCCACAATCACTGATTATTCTGGCCGGAGCTGATGGGCACAACACCAGGAGGGCACAATACGGTTTATCCTGGGGATGCTGTAAAGAAAGAGTCTGTGCAAACAATAGATTTTGCAGAATGAGTCATACCTGGACTGGGACATAGAAAGCTAAGCTGCTGTCTACAAGAATCTTACGGTGCTAACACCCACACCATAAATCTTCAAGGGAAGCAATGATTTTGGGGGCACCTCTTAGGTTCCCCAGCATAGCTATACCTCCTATGCTCAACCTATATATTTGTAAATGGACACAAGTATGACAAAATACCAGTAACCCTCCACTGACCACATTCTAATGGAACCCTTGGGGTAAGCCCTGCAATCCTGGAAAGTTAACTTTTAAATGAAATGGAAATGTTAAATGAAATCAGTATCGTTAAAAGTGTTGGTCTGAAACCCAGAGTCTGTTTCAGTTTCACTAAGATTTGAACCAAATTGTAAAAGTTTTTTCCAGGCGCAGAGCATGCAGGGAGAAAGGATGGAAATCAATCCAATTCTAGATAACCTTACTAAATCCAGGATGTTGCCCCCACGATTTTGTTGGACTCCAGCTCACATAATCCTTGACCAAACTGGCTGAGGTTGATAGGAATTGGAATTCACAGCTTTCGCAGCTCGGCTGGCTAGATGTCATTTATTTTGTTTAGTGTGTGGTTTTGGCTGTTTGTAGGTGTTCCACTTTTGTTTGGGAAGTGTATGCATTTTGACTGTGTTCATTTGTTTTTTGTTTTGGGGTGTGTGTGTTTGGTCTCCTTGCTGTTGCAGGGGGTAACTCTGTTTTGGTTTGCTATGTGTTTTTCCTGGTTTTGTTGTCTGCCTATTTTATCGGGGGGGGGGGGGTAATTGCCTTTTTTGCGTAGGTGTTTTGCTTTCAGTTTCCTATGCGAGTTCTTTGTTGTTCGTGATTTCACAGGACATTTTGTGACCGGTCAGCCATTTTGTACAGGTGCCCAGGAAAGTTTCTAAAGATTTTCAAATGTGGCTCTGCATCCAAAAAGTTTGGGAACTGCTGTTCTGGGGACTCATGGTACTGCAGCATTAATTACATGAAACAGGTCTCATGCTGGTAAGTCCCTTGGGTGGGAAACCATGGAAGGCCCTATACAAGCACAAGATAAAGAGGAGTATGATATAAAAATATTTCTTTTTTTTAAAAGAAAAAGCATAAAAAGCACAAGAGTTTGAGATGGGTGATCTGTACTACCAATTCTGAAGGCAGCGCTATGCCTCCTAGTGGTGACTATGCATTGCTACCAGCAAACCAGAAAATGGAGGAAATGAGACATACCTCAGGTTACATACGCTTCAGGTTACATACGCTTCAGGTTACATACGCTTCAGGTTACAGATTCCGCTAACCCAGAAATAGTGCTTCAGGTTAAGAACTTTGCTTCAGGATGAGAACAGAAATCATACTCCGGTGGCGCAGCGGCAGCGGGAGGCCCCATTAGCTAAAGTGGTCTTCAGGTTAAGAACAGTTTCAGGTTAAGAACGGACCTCTGGAACGAATTAAGTACTTAATCCGAGGTACCACTGTACTGTAATTCAGTGAACAGAAGAGGGGCAGCCAGGGGTGACTGGTGCCCATCATAGCTGTCAACTTTTCCCTTTTCTTGCAAGGAATCCTATTCGGAATAAGGGAATTTCCCTTTAAAAAAGGGAAACGTTGACAGCTATGGTGCCCATTGGGACCAGTGAGGCAGGAAGAAGAGATCCCAGCAGGAGAGTCCGCTAATGTTAGTTTTCCCTCATCCTTTTCCCTGCTGAGTTCTACAATGGCAACAGATACTGAAGAGGAATAAGATGAAAGGTAGAGAGATACCCTCTTGACATAAGTGAGAAGGCAGGCAGGTGGCGGCTGGCTGGTGCTGGCCGATATTGGTGGGAAAGTGTTCCATTTGCCCAAATGGACTAATCATCACTGGAGTAGTGAGCATTTAGGGTGCATAGCTTGTTTGGATTTCAGTTTCTGTGCCAAGTCCAGACCTGAAACTGAATGGAAATGGACGTAGTCAGTCCCATCCAAGAGATCATGGAGTTGTATAACAAACAACCTGCTCCAGCATTGCCCACGAAGGGAAAATGCGAGGTAAATTATTGCAATCCTCCTGGCTTAGAGAGCGGCTCTTTCAGGAGTAGCAACCCGGCCACCGGCTCTAAAGCAACCCCTCTTGCAGAGATGTGTCTATTATTCTTATTCTTATTCTTATTATTCTTATACCCCACCCATCTGGCTGGGTTTCCCCAGCCACTCCGGGCAACTTACAACATATAAAAAATTACAACATTTTAAAATTTCCCAATACTGGGTTGCCCTCAGGTGTCTTCTAAAAGTCAGATGGTTGTTTATTTCCTTGAAATATGATGGGAGGATGTTGTATTTATAAGAACAGCAACTGGAACCAAGGTTTGAATTAATTTTAAACTGCCACAGCAAATACAGGAAGATTGTTAACTGTTACGTTTTGCTGTCCTATTTGTTTCATGCAGTATTTTAGCATGTATCGTTTTTTCATGATCTGGTAGCCATTTGTTTTATTTTATGTTATTCAGGATAGACAACACAATGCCCTCCATATGCTGTTGGGCTATAACTCCCTTTTCATCCCTGGCCATTCGTCATGCCAGCTGGAGCTTATGGATGCTGAAAGTTCAACATCATCTGGAGGCTACTAGTTTGATCAACCCCATCTATATAATTATCTACGAATAGGTATTTCTAATAAAGGCTGTGTTACCACCGTGGTGAGTCAATTATAATAAATATTTTTAATAAATAACAATTATGCTACCTCAAATTACCAGTCTGGTATTTATACAGATGAATATCTATGAATAGATGAATATCTTTAGCAAATGAGTACTGAGCTACCACCAGTTCGCTTTTTTTGTGTGAATGGCACAACAGTCAAATCTCGTATACATTTGAGCTTTGTACAAAAATGTCTCAAAACATACCTCTCACATTTCAAGGCCTTTTTGGACCCTCAGCTTACACTTACTTTCTTTATCAAGATGTTGAGATTCTTCTGCTGTAACAGTGGAATCTGACGTCCGATGGATGCAAGTGATTTTCTCCTCAAAATGGTTTGCAAACAAGTCAGAGGGAGCTGCCGTTGGTTCTACCACCTCCTTCGGGAATAAATGGCCCTACCTGGAAAAGCTCGGCTGGGCAGCATAGTGAGGATGCAATGGAGGCAGCAATGTATGCCTTCTTTGCTACCTTCACTGCCACTAGGTAGGGTTGATGATGAACCCTCACCACTGTTGGATTGCATTCAACTGGAGTTTTCTTCCACTTACATTCAAGCAGTCTCCCAGCCTGTTTCTTCACCCTAACTCTGGAGTATAAAGGTAAAGGTAAAGGTACCCCTGCCCGTACGGGCCAGTCTTGACAGACTCTGGGGTTGTGCGCCCATCTCACTTAAGAGGCCAGGGGCCAGCGCTGTCCGGAGACACTTCCGGGTCACGTGGCCAGCGTGACATCGCTGCTCTGGCGAGCCAGAGTCGCACACGGAAACGCCGTTTACCTTCCCGCTGGTAAGCGGTCCCTATTTATCTACTTGCACCCGGAGGTGCTTTCGAACTGCTAGGTTGGCAGGCGCTGGGACCGAGCAGCGGGACCGCACCCTGCTGCAGGGATTCGAACCGCCGACCTTTCGATCGGCAAGCCCTAGGCGCTGAGGCTTTAACCCACAGCGCCACCTGCGTCCCACTCTGGAGTATACCAGGGAGCCAAATGGGCTCCATGAAGTGGGAGAGGGTGCTCAGGGGTAATCGTGTCAATGACGCGAGCCATTTGGGTGCTCCAGAGGTCACCCACGGCTTTGACAGGAGCGCCAGGCAAATCAGCTGGGGAATTCAAGAGCCGTCTTAGGAATCACTACACTTATGAAGCTGCTTACACTTACTTTCTTTATCAAGATGCTTGGTACCTCATTTTATTATTTATTTCCCTTATGAATCATTTTCCCCTCAGGCATCCAGAGGCTATTTACAACACAGTAAAAGTTAAATATAGTGTAATGAGTTTGATGCCAGACTCCCCTGTGTTATGAGTTTGTGGGTGCCTGAGTTTGTGGGTGTTTAATATCTGGACCCAGCAAATGTTAAGAGCTAGATAAACTAAATAAGTGAACCTCATGAGGTAATTGCCTGGGAGAGGAGCCATTTATAGAACAAAGGAAAGGTAATAAGCCATTAAGGAAAAGACTCTGGACCATAAGGCAAATGGGTGGAGCCCCTCCTTCAACTCAGAGTCAGAAGGCAAAGCCAGTGTTTGAAATAGTTTTAGGGTTGAGTGTGATGTGACCTGGGGGGGGGGGGGAGGTTGCAGTCTGGTAAAGGCGGCAGCTGGAAAGAGCATCAGAGCAAAATGGCTGGTGTCTGTTTGAATCATAGACTGCAGCCATGAGAGAAACAAGCCCCTCTTGGGCTGTTAATGCTGTGAACCCCTCCATTATACTCAGCTCAGGTTGCATATGTGTGCGTGCGTGTGTAAGTAAACCATATATCCTATAGTGTCCTCTGTGCCTCATTCCCAAAAGAAAACACAAACACTGGAACCCCTGGAAACTCACACCACTCGAAGATTGGGGTGGCACTCAACACTATTAACACACACACACTTACATGGTTTAAAACAACAGCAGCAGGAACACACACACACACACACACACACACACACACACACACATGTTCAACAGAGATGCAATATTGATTCCAGCTAGGATGAAGATCTCCAGAAGGTTTGGTGACAGAGGGAAGTCTTTTAGCAGGTGCTGAAAAGACTTCAATAGAGAAGGTGCACGCTTGATAAACAACGGTAGAGAGTTCCAAAGATCAGGTGCTAACTGAGCATATAATACAGGCATCTCCTACAAAAATTGCAATCAGCTTCTTCCAGTCTTGATTTTTTTTTTTTTTTTTTTTTGCTGTTATCCTTTCCTTAGTGCGTAGAGCATGAGCCTTTTAATGTCAGGGTCGTGGTTCGAGCGCTACAATGGGCACAATATCCGTGCTATGCTGAGGGTTGGACTAGATGGCCCTCGGGTGTCCCTTCCAACTCTTAAGAATTCCATGCTTCTATGAAATAACATCCACTCTCCCTTCCCCTCCCGCCATTCGCCCTTTAGCCACACCCCTCACGCCTTTAGCCACGCCCACCCTTCTCTCTCCGCCGCCCCCCCCCCCCGCGAGACCCGAGAGCCGCACGCGACTGCTCTCCCGCGGGCGATTGGCTGGCGCTTTGCGTTCCCTGCTCGCGGGCGGTGGCGCGATCGGCCCACCTGATGACGACGCCGCCCGGGGCCGCCGCCATTGGTCAGTCGCCGAGCGGGGAGGGTTGCCAGGCGATGTGGCGCGCGGCGCGGCGGTTGGCGGCGTCGGCAGCAGCTGTTCCTGCCGGGGCAGCCGGAGGAGAAGGCTGTGCAGCTCGCGCGCTCTCCGCTTCTGCTTCTTCCGCCTCCTCGTCTTCGAAGGGAAGCTTTTATCGTCGCAGCTGCTGGCAGGTGTTGCAGCCACCGCCGCCGCCTCAGTCTCGGCGGCCGCTTCCTTTGCTTTGCGTGAGGGCGGAGGCCGCGTGCCCACCCTGGGACGGAACGCGGTAAGGACCAAAAAAGCCCCGGGGGCGGAAGGGAGTTCGAAGCGATGCCGCTGAGTCACCCCGCGGGAAGCGGAGGGAGGTGGCGGTGCAGCGTCCAATAATAATAATAATAATAATAATAAATTATTTGTACCCAGCCACTCTGGGCGGCTTCCAACAAAGATTAAAAATACATTAAAATATCACACGTTAAAAACTTCCCTGAACAGGGCTGCCTTAAGATGTCTTCTGAATGTCAGGTAGTTGTTGTTCTCTTTGACATCTGGTGGGAGGGCGTTCCACAGGGTGGGTGCCACTACCGAGAAGGCCCTCTGCCTGGTTCCCTGTAGCTTTCCCTCTCGCAGTGAGGGAACCGCCAGAAGGCCCTCGGCGCTGGATCTCAGTGTCCGGGCAGAACGATGGGGGTGGAGATGCTCCTTCAGGTATACTGGGCGGAGGGGCAAGGATAAGTATGTTTCAAGGTATGCTCATAGTTGTACTTTTCCTCTCTTTGTTTAGGTGGTTGGGTAAGTCTGCCACATCTTTTCCTTCTCATATTTTTAACAGAGCATTTGCTACATCTTTTACTAGCCCTTTACTTTTGTCAGCAGTGCAATATCCAAGAGTGGCGCCTGTATCTCTGCAGGGCAGGGCCGTTGGCTTCCGGGGAGCCTGCCTTTCCCCACCAGGTGTACTGCCTCTGTCCCAGGAAGGCTCTGCACTTTGGAACTCCCTGCCTATTGACACCGGGCAGCCTTCCCTGCGCCTGCTGAGAAACGTTTTTGTTTTAGACGAGCCTACTCAGATACGTCTTTACTCCATTATTGTTGTTGTTCTGGAAAGTCTCAGGATCACTGTTGTCGCTTTTGCCTTTTTGTGCCAAACAGCTCTGGGATTTACTTCGCAACTAATTGGCGTATGAATTTCACTAGACAAATAGATAAATAAAAAGCTGCTGAAGGTTCTGTCCTGCCAACAGCTGTATTATCTACATCAGGCATAGGCCAAGTCCCAGCTGTTTTGGGACTACAATTCCCATCACCCCTGACCACTGGTCTTGTTAGCTAGGGATGATGGGATTTGTAGTCCCAAAACAGCTGGAGGGCTGAGTTTGGGGATGCCTGATCTACAACAGTGTTTTCCAAGCTTAGGTCTCCAGCTCCTTTTGGACTACAATTCCCATCATTCCTGACCACTGGTCTTGCTAGCTAGGGATGGTGGGAGTCATAGTCCAAAAAAAACAAAAAAAAAACAGCAGGCCACCCTAGGTTGGGAACCACTGATCTGCATACAGTATCCACTTCCCTATTGAAAAGGCTTGGGTAGGGAATCCGATTTCAGGTTTTTTCTCTGCATCCACAGCCCTGAGAAATCTTGTTGTTGTTGTTTAGTCGTGTCCGACTCTTCATGACCCCATGGACCAGAGCACGCCAGGCACTCCTGTCTTCCACTGCCTCCCACAGTTTGGCCAGACTCATGTTTGTAGCTTCAAGAACACTGTCCAACCATCTCGTCCTCTGTCATCCCCTTCTCCTTGTGCCCTCCATCTTTCACAACATCAGGGTCTTTTCCAGGGAGTCTTCTCTTCTCATGAAAGTATTCTTCTTCTCCAAAGTATTGGAGCCTCAGCTTCATGATCTGTCCTTCCAGTGAGCACTCAAGGTTGATTTCCTTAAGAATGGATACGTTTGATCTTCTTGCAGTCCATGGGACTCTCAAGAGTCTCCTCCAGCACCATAATTCAAAAGCATCAATTCTTCGGCGATCAGCCTTCTTTATGGTCCAGCTCTCACTTCCATACATCACTACTGGGAAAACCATGGCTTTAACTATACGGACCTTTGTTGGCAAGGTGATGTCTCTGCTTTTTAAGACGCTGTCTAGGTTTGCCATCGCCTTTCTCCCAAGGAGCAGGAGTCTTTTAATTTCGTGACTGCTGTCACCATCTGCAGTGATCATGGAGCCCACGAAAGTAAAATCTCTCACTGCCTCCATTTCATCCCCTTCTATTTGCCAGGTGATGGGACCAGTGGCCATGATCTTCGTTTTTTTGATGTTGAGCTTCAGACCATATTTTGCGCTCTCCTCTTTCACCCTCATTAAAAGGTTCTTTAATTCCTCCTCACTTTCTGCCATCAAGGTTGTGTCATCTGCATATCTGAGGTTGTTGATATTTCTTCTGGCAATCTTAATTCCGGCTTGGGATTCATCCAGCCCAGCCTTTCGCACTGAGAAATCTTACTCAAGTTTTATTAATGTCCTCTTGTTCTTACTGCACTGTCCTTTAAAGAGCTGCAGATGGCACCTGCTGTTCTCTTCCTCCTTCCCCCACTTTCCCCCCCACAACATGCCCCTGAGGGCGGTTAGGTGACCAAGATAAAGATTGTGTAAGCTTATGGTAGAGATGGGATGGATACCAACCTGAAACTCTGAAGAGCCACTGCTGGTTTCTGTAGACAGTACAGTGGTAACTTGGGTTAAGTACTTAATTCGTTCTGGAGGTCCGTTCTTAACCTGAAACTGTTCTTAACCTGAAGCACCACTTTAGCTAATGGGGCCTCCTGCTGCCGCAGCGCTGCCAGAGCATGATTTCTGTTCTCATCCTGAAGCAAAGTTCTTAACCTGTAGCACTATTTCTGGGTTAACGGAGTCTGTAACCTGAAGCGTATATAACCTGAAGCATATGTAACCTGAGGTACCACTGTACTAAGCTCAGTAATTTCCTGTATTTATCCTTTGTAGTTTCCCTTGGGATTTTGAAAGAGATGGAGCTTTTTGAGATGGAGCATGTAGCTCGCTCTCTTTTCCTAGTGTAGATTTCTAAAGCATTTTTGTTAAACAGCAAAAGTAGCATACTTCCCACTTTAGCAACAGTGCTTTGCTTCAAAATTAAACTTTCAGCAGCAAAGCTCTGCTGCTGGAGTCGACAGCTTTATAAGTGCTCAGAACTTTTGCCACTGGGGCTGACAAGTGATATGGAGCTGAAGTGGGCTGGGGGGATTTCTATAGCATTCCCAATATACAAAGGTGTTTCAAGGTATGCTCATAGTTGTACTTTTCTTCTCTTTGTTTAGGCAGTTGGGTAAGTCTGCCACATCTTTTCCTGGCAGGACTCTCATATTTTTAACACAGCATTTGCTACCTCTTTTACTGGCCCTTTACTTTTGTCAGCAGTGCAATACACAGTTTGAAAGCATGGCAGTGCAAGTAGATAAATAGGTACTGCTGTGGCGGGAAGGTAAACGGCATTTCCATGTGTACTGGTTTCCGTCACGGTGCTCCATTGAGCCAGAAGCGGTTTAGTCACACTGGCCACATGACTCGGAAAGCTGTCTGTGGACAAACTGGCTCCCTTGACCTGAAAGCAAGATGAGCGCCACAACCCCATAGTCTCCTTTGACTGAACTTAACTGTCCAGGGGTTCTTTACATTTTTACTTTTATACATAGAAGTATAGCAGGTGAAGCCTTATCACTGTAGACAAATCAAAAAAGCTTTCATCTATTAAACAGGTACTAATAAAGTCATTGGCTCAGGGCTAGTTAAAAAGGAGGAAGTGGTCAACTTTAACAAATGCCAAGGATAGTTGGTGCCTAAAGACACTAAAGGCTTTGTGTGTTTTCCTGGAAAGTCATGCTAGTGCAGGATAAAACAAGTAGTGATAGTTATGTATTGTGTAAAAAAATGGTGGACTCATATTCTCACTGAACTGAGAATATTGGCTGAGGATCAAAATTAACTTTGTCTAGCCATCAGAAATTATATGCACACTTGATGGTTGCGTTGGTTGTGAAGTTTAGGCAAGTTTCTAGCTTTGGCAGGTATAATGGACACACTCATCTGCATGCCTGTGCTCTGCTGACTCTAGGCATACATTAGGAAATCTTGTAAGTTCTTGTATTGTTCATTAAATATTTGTGTAATTGTGGGTTGTTGTTTTTTTGTCAGTATTTTTATTAGGAGCATCAATACTGTAACGATGCCTGAAATAAATACAAATGAACTGGATGAGCAGCAGGTAGAGTTGCTGGCAGAGATGTGCATCCTTATTGATGAAAATGACAACAAAATTGGTTCAGATACCAAGAAAAACTGCCACCTGAATGAGAACATTGACAAAGGTATCTATCACTGTTCAGATCCCATTGTATGTAAACTACCTGGGTACCAAGCTGCATCGAGCACTTCTACCGTGCCCCATTTTTTGCCTCTGGGTTTTTTGCAATCTACTTGTACAACAAGATGTAGCAGTTAAAACGAGAAAGGGAGCTGGAGGAAATGGAACAAGGAAGATAGAGGAATGTGGTTCAGCAGACTAGCCTTGTGCATCCATGTACAAGATAACTTTGAATTAAGAGTTCTTTAAGTGGTAAAGAAAATCCTTTTCATGCTGTGAAGTCAAATAGCAATTTAGGCTTGTTAATATGTTTTGAGTCACCAATTACTTTGACACACAGCCCACAGAGCAACTTCCTGCCCCACCATTTAGCCTTACCTTATATAGTTCTGCCCGGCACACAAATTTAGACTGCGGGTAGCTTCTTCAAATGTTTATGCCAAAAAGCAATAAAAGATGAATGAGTGTTCTGCAATTTTCAGGCTTCAGTTAAAGAGGTAATGGGCATATTCCATAAGCCAAGGTACATAATTATTTCTGTGGCTGAAACATCACTTTTGGTGCATAAGGATATAGGCAATTTCCCTACTGCACACAAGAACAGAAGCAGCATGAGTTAAAAACCCTTTTCTTGTGCTGACTTATGCTGCTCCAGGAGAACATCTGACACTAACCTGTTATCTGACAGAATAAAGACTTTAGTCTTCTATGATGTCTTTGATTACAGATCTGTAAGGAACTGCTCAAAATAAATAGCTCTGTTCCTCAGACAGTGCAAAAACACCTAAGCACTTAACTTTTGCAAAAGTAATATATTGTAGTATATATATTGTAAGATATGACATACAATAATATCTTAGGTTTACTCCTACAAAGTTCTCCAAAGGGTACCCAAGCAATAATTTATTCAAATACATATATATCCAACCCTCCTTTCCAAGGCAGTTACCAGCCTAAATGAGAAACCACAATGCATACAGTGGAAAGTTTTGTTTAGAAATAGGGTGCTCGTTTCTTTGTTTAAACTTTGGTTTTAAACTGTAAGATCAAGTATTACGATGAACACGAGTGAAATTTACTCCCCACCCCCTTGCAGTACATTCTTTTTAAAAGCATATTGCCTATCTTTTTGTGCTAGGACTGCTGCATCGTGCTTTCAGTGTCTTCTTGTTCAATACGGAGAATAAACTGCTATTGCAACAAAGATCAGATGCCAAAATCACTTTCCCAGGTTTGTTACTAAGCAACAAATTCTTGTTTTCATTGCATAGCTTCTATAAAATACCACTTTGTGTCCTCATATATTTCTGGAATGCTTGAAAAATAGAATTATCTGTTAAATTTCAAACAAATTTACTTACTTTCATTTTCAAGTGAGCAGATACTTGGGTAGCAGTAATGTTTTCTCTCTCTGAAAGAATGGTGGGGTGTGTGTGTTCATGACCTGTATTTGTTCGGTTAACAGCAGAAGCGTGAGAAACATGCAAAGATTTTCTGATAGGTCAAATGCCCAAAAGACTATTTGGTGTGGTGATGTTGTCTTTGGTCTAGACTAGCATACGTTTAGTGAATAGGTGGAAATTGAAGGGGGGTGGAAATCACAAATTAAATAATGACTAGTGCTTTGTCCTTTTTTTCTAACCATATATAACTCAGAATGGGCTTGGGAACACAATTGCACTACATGCTGGAAATGTATTCTTTATGGTGCTAAGCATTGATAGGCTTATTTTGCTTTGAATATGGCAGTATGTGCTATTGTGTTGTTTTTTGGAACTTTGTTTCAAACTTTGGATACTTGGTACTGTCAACAAAATGAGATTGGCTACTTCCAGGATTCTAGTATCTGAAAGTCTGCAAAGTATTCTTTAAACTGAATCCACAAATCTTTTATGGTAGATTGCTTCACCAACACTTGTTGCAGTCATCCCCTGAACACCGTGCTTGAAGTAGAAGAAAAGAATGCAATTGGCGTTCGAAGAGCAGCTCAGAGGCGCCTGAAAGAAGAGCTAGGAATTCCAATGGAACAGGTAAATAATGCTCTTATTTCAGAGTAATGACTTCCCTAGGGGAAAATAGTTGAACAGCATCTAGTTATACTTGTAGTTCTAAATACTAATCAGAGCTGCAGTATTTATTTGGAACCTGTCGGCCCTATTCCCAGAAGCTTAAGAGAAGGGAGCAATTATCACAGTGTGTTTGTTGCTACTTCAGCGTGTCTGTGCTTTTTCACTAGTCAGAATGACCAGGTTTGGTGAATGCCCTGGATTGAGTTTCAGAATAATCACAATTGACCAAGACATGCTTGCTTACAGATGTTAGTTGATAGACTGATTATAACAATCTGTCCAGCAAGCACACCAGAAAGGCTTTTTGTATAATCTAAACATATAAGGAGGAGGGGACGCAGGTGGCGCTGTGGGTTAAAGCCTCAGCGCCTAGGGCTTGCCGATTGAAAGGTCGGCGGTTCGAATCCCTGCGGCGGGGTACGCTCCCGCTGCTCGGTCCCAGCGCCTGCCAACCTAGCAGTTTGAAAGCACCTCCGGGTGCAAGTAGATAAATAGGGACCGCTTACCAGCGGGAAGGTAAACGGCGTTTCCGTGTGCGGCTCTGGCTCTGGCTCTGGCTCTGGCCAGAGCAGCAATGTCACGCTGGCCACGTGACCCGGAAGTGTCTCCGGACAGCGCTGGCCCCTGGCCTCTTAAGTGAGATGGGCGCACAACCCCAGAGTCTGTCAAGACTGGCCCGTACGGGCAGGGGTACCTTTACCTTTACCTTTAAACATATAAGGAGCAAGGAAGGAACTATTTTAATAGTATAGTTTTTCCCAGGGCTGGAAAGTGATTTCAAATGCCTTGGCTCCAGCATATGGGCCATACCCATATGACTAGAGCTCTGAGGTACTCATCTCTGCAGTTTATATTGGGAAGAATGTTTTCTTATCTGATATATCCACTCAAATGTACATTATTCAATTAAATGCTCACTTGAGCCTTGTGTCTCTCGCCATCCCAGTCAGACATGCACTCTGTCCACACCATTATACACTATTCCACAGAGTCCTTAGGAGCAGATTAGATGGGGAAGGAAAGTCCAAGTGTCATTCTTTTGATCTGAGCAACTGACTATACAAATTTTATATTAAAAACCAACCATTTAAAAGCAAACTACAACAGCTCTTTCTCCAGCCCACCCCTTTTAGGTTTGTATTGAGGTGTTCTCAAAAAAATTATCATAAAAATGCAGAAAGGAAGTAATAAAGTACTGTCACTACATGTTTTTGGTTGTAGGTAACACCAGAAGAAATCTTGTACTTAACCCGAATTCACTACAAAGCTCAGTCCAATGGGATCTGGGGAGAACATGAAATAGATTACATCTTGTTTGTGCAGAAGAATGTGACGCTGAATGCAGATCCCAATGAAATTAAAAGCTACTGTTATGTGACACAAGAAGAACTGAAAGAACTCCTGGACAAAGCATCCCGAAATGAAATTAAGATTACTCCATGGTTCAAACTGATTGCAGAGACTTTTCTCTTTAAATGGTGGGATAACTTGAATAATCTGAATAGGTTTGTGGATCATGAAAAGATTCACAGAATGTAACAGCTTGTAGGATATGCTGCTCTAAAAATGATATAGTACCATTTAGTACTGATAAATGGCAATATCTGAAGCACTAATTATAAGTTGACTGTAACACAGGGAACGAATTAGGAATAAGAAGATATCCTGTGAAGGGAATTTGATTTTATCTCTGGCTGATTGTTAAAGCTTGAGTCTTTTCTGCCTTTCATTTCTTGGAGTAATTATTTGGATTATTAACAAGCTTTCAATGGGAATGTATTTGTTGATATAATCACTAGAATCTGAGGTTTAATACTGACTAGGCTACCAGTTAAGATTGAAAGTTAAATCTTAGCCAGGATACCTCTCTATTTTTCAGGGTAGGCTGTTTGCTGTACAATAGGGAAGGAGTTAGTTATTTAGTCAGAAATCCCATTAGATACAGACAAACCCAATGGAGTTCCCAGACTAGTTTTGTTCTTGGCTTAATGCAGGGGAGGGGGGCGCTAACATGTGACTCTCCATCAGCCCTAACTAGCATAGCTGTTGAGATTTCTGGTCCTAAAGGCTGCATCTTGAATGTCATACTAAAGTTCATGTTAGGGGATAAGAGAAACAGTACTTATATTCTGCCAATTCAAGAGCTGGCCTATTTCATCCACTCATTTTCAGTTTTCTGGTGTGCTAGCAGAATGGAGTATGTGGGGTAATAAGTAAGTGTGGTGTTAACTGCTCTAATAGTACTTGTTCACTTGTAAACTGTGCATGATGAAAACTACGTATTATGGGGCGGAACTAGGTGGTATTCAAAATGTCAAGTGAGAATTTGTACTTCAGTCATCTCCAAATGTGCCTTCCTTTTTTTAATTATTTGCTGTAAAAAGAAAAGGAAGTCTTGACTATAAGGCCTGCCTAGTAACTCTTCACTTTACCTGGACTTAAGGGTGTTCCATTTTCAGATATAACTAGATAGTAAAATCTGTGCATATTCAGACATTCTGCTGTGTTCCAGAAAGCCGCTGGTGTATTTTTAATCATTAAAATGACTGAATCCTAACAAGTGAACTTAATACTTCTTCATTAAAAATATTGTGTTCCATTTTAATTTTCCATAACTTGTTAAATTTAGGCTAGTTAATAGAAAACCAATTTTTGAGGAATACAATATGACAAATGTTAATAATTATTGGACAGGCCAATTGAGCTAAATTTCTGATCTTAAAAATGCTTGATCAGCACCCCACATCTTGGAAGTTGTTTAGAAGCTCAACTGAAGTGTAAAATGCAGATCAAGGATGGTGTCACCAGAGCCAAGAGGACACCAGCACAGTTAACAACCAGAGTCAAAGAAGCTGTTATTCCTTCCAAACAATGGAGGTCTAGCCCAAATGAGGAAAACAAAAAGGAACACAAACTTTGGCAAATGAGACAATAAGGGTTCTTTAAAAAATGGAGCAGGACACTGCTAAAAACATGAACAACAAAACATTGAAATACTTTAGTAGCAGATGACTGGCTAGGAAGACAGTTGGTATCTTGGATGACAAGGGAGCAAAAGGAGTGCTAGAGGTGGCTCAGAATCCGAATGAATTCTCTGCTTTTGTTTTCACAGCAGAGGATAGGGGACAGATCCTGTACCTGAACTAACTATAGCTATCTGCGGTAAATGAAAAACAGTTCTAGGCTTAATAGACCAAATAAAAACTAACAAATTGCCAGATTGAGATAGCATCCACCTAAGGGTTTCAAAAAAATCAAATGTGATTTTCTAACAAAAATATGTAACTTTTGCCTTGGATCATCCTCCATTGCTGGGAACAGGAAATATAACACTAATTTTTTAAAACGGATCCAGGAGGAATCCTGAATTGGTCCATCTAGCTCAGTATTGCCTACACAGCCTAAGAGGGCTTCTATATATTTCAAACCTGCATATAAAGTTATGTGCTCAGCTTAGACCACTCTGCGTGTATCTTGATATTATTATAAAGTGCAACACTTTGTTACCACTAAATTTGTTAATATAGTTTTATGATAGAGCTGCTGCTTCCCATATCTAATGAGATGTAGTTAAAATAGACCTTTGGGAAATGATACTTATTACCAGACCTCCAGGTATTCAGTACAGAGGAAAAGTACCCCAGCAGACTGAGATATGCATCATTTGGTATGTACTTCTGCTGAAGTAACTGAATGAATGTTTGGGTTATTTATTTTATACTTCATTACGACAGAACTAACAATAAAACCACAACTTTACTGGAACAAACTATTTCTTATATATATATGTTGCCTTTAATTTGCATTGTTATTTTCATATTGTCCTCGCAGAGCCAATTATCTTCGTTGGTTTGTACCAGATTTCCTCTTGCCAGAAAACAGATGTTTGGGCTTAAGGTCAAAGACGTGCCTATCTGCTTCACCTTTCCTGCCCAACCGGTTCATTTTCGTTTGAGCTTTCTTCATCATAGTTTTAGTCTTCTTCACCATCTATAAAAAAAAATTAATAATAAATGAAGCAGTCTTTCTCCACTTGAGGCTCATTCTTCACACCAATAATATGACCCAAATACTGCATTATAGTCCCTTTGGGAAGTAGTGGTTAAGAGTATAAGACTAGGATCTGAGACACAGCCATAAATGTGCCTTCTATAGAAGCAATTTAAAAATACAAAGGGATTTGGTCTCTCAAACACTAGAAGTGTCCTTGCATAAGCTACATATAAGAAGGCAAAGCTAAACAACCAGATGAGTCCTCAAGTCATTTGGCTATTCCATATCAGTATGTAAATTCAGCCATCTTGCCTGGCTGCCTGGTACCTACTTTTCCTAGGCCTTTCTCCCTGCCCTACCTGTCCAGTATTAACAGCACAATCCTACACAGAAGTATTATGTTCAGTGGAACTTACTCCCAGCTATGTTTGTGCATGGCGAGTCTTGGACACCTCAGCCAAATAAGTGACAAGCTGGCCTATTGCCAACACATCCCCTTAGTGCAGGCGTAGCTTACCTGTAGTCCCTCTAGATTTTGTTAGGCTCCAACTCCCATCAGCCCCAGGCAATATGGCCAAACAGGGATGGTGAGAGTTGTAGTCCAGCAACATCTGGAGGTCCACAGGTTAACCATCCACCCTTAGTATATGACGGTACAGATGATGAACTGAACACAGGCTGATTCTGCTTCAAATGGTTGAACTAAAAGGAACCAATTGATCCTAACAATACAGTACTAAATATACAGGAAGAGGTTTTTTTTAAGTAACGTAATTTTCTCTTGATAACACCAAAACTTATTACGAGTCAATTTAAAATGCTTTAAAACCTCTGCTTAATTACAGTAGCTCAACGTGCAGATTTATAAATGCCTATTTGCAATACTATATCCTATAAAACTGTCCAGAACTCTAATAAACTTAAGACAGACCTTTACGTCTCGAAGGCCAGATACATCGCGAGGTGTGCGGGAGGAACTGCGACTTCGTGCCACAGATGTAGGTGTTACAGATTCTTCTCGTTTACGTTTACGGGTAACACTCCGGGATCTTCTTGCCTGGGCTACATAATGTGCCTGAAAATTCACAAACCAAGAAAAGCCCAATCAGAACCCCTCATCTTCTAAATTAGTTATCAGGTGCTGCACACTGTTCCTCAGCATAAATACCACTTAATTCAGCTAACAGCTTATGAGTACAAACTTTATTAAATAATAGGATTTTTCGACTCTGAATTCCAGTCTTAATCTAATATTAATCGATTTCCTTAACACAGCTTTATTCCTGGAGCCAGCTTAGCCCAGCGGTTCCATCAACCAACACATTGCTTGGGTCCCACAATCGCCTCCCGCAGTGTGAGACCTGCAGGTGCCACCTGGCTTTAAAACAAAAAAATCCACAGCTTTATTTCCTGTGGCAGAAAAATGAAGTATAAGAACATTTAGAAATAATGAAAGTAATGCCTACAGCAATCAATGCAGAAAAGTCTGTCTTACCTCATTTTTACCAGTCATATCAAGCCCGAGATCAGTCATCTCCTTCTCTAATGTCTTCCGTTCAACCTAAAGACACAAGTCATCAATTATTTTCCCTGTTATCAATACACTTTTATATTGACGTGGCAGAAAGGAGCCTAAGAAGCAATCCAGTACACTGTTCAAAAACTACAAGAGAAATCCTACAGTGTATGTTCCAAATAGATTTCAGTGACAATTTGGAGACAAACAGATAAAAGCAGGAATGTCAATGGTCTGTCGTTCTCCCCACCCCCCCCACCCCCTTTTCAAATTAGTTTAGGTGTAATTTAACATGTACCAGAACACACATTCCATGCATACAGGATGCTCAACAAGACAACACAGAGTATGCGTAACAAACGAGCCTACACTTCTGGAAGGAGGCAATAATAAAATAATAATAATAATAATAATAATAATAATAATAATAATAATAATAATAATGAACTGTTGTGCTTAAGGCAGACATGAGGAACCTTACCCCAACCCCAACGGGCTAGATCTCAATCAGCCCTATGCCTTGTAGGAAGAATTTGGATGAAGGAATGCAACTTGTTCTGGCAAAGGAACAACTGGGAGTTCACTTAAGCTCCTGTTTGTTGCTTTGAAACATGCCAGTGCAGGCGGGTGTTTGGCCTATAGTAAAATGTGCTGGTTGAACTGCTAGAAGCTTATAATGTTGGGTGGGTGTAGGTGTGTGAAATAAAAAATCATGTCTGAAATAGGGAAGGGCCATACATGCTTTGTATGAAAAAAGGTCCCGGGCTCAACCCAGACATCTCCAGGTAGCCTGGGGAAAACTCTTGTATGAAACCCTGGAGAACCTCTGCCACTCACTGTTGACAGTGCTGAGTTGGGTGGACCAAAGCTCAGACTCAACAGACATCACCTTCCGATGTCCCAGTTCATTCCACAACTTTGTTCTGCTGACTGCATAGAGCAGGCCTCAGCCGTGATCCTTGTGTTTCTGACAAGTCCTAAACTAGAACACACCTTAATGGAGATTCTCATTCTTCTTCTTCTATCGCTTACGGGCCTGTTACTATTTCATCTGCCTAAGCCATTATTTTTAATCTGCAGTCTAACAGGCATTTCTAGCCATGACAACTTCGATTTTTGTTTTGTAATGAAAGTGAGTGGGTGGGAGGGAACACATGTAAATCCCTTAATCCCTTAACTGCAGTCAGGCCCCAACACATTCTTTAACAAAATGTTTGAAACCTGCCTTTCTCGCTGTTCTCGGCATCCTGGGCCCCTGTGTATCTTTCTCTTTGGATGCCAACATCTTGAGTTTCTTTTTCTCTCGAATCTGTTGTGCCAGCTGTCTGATGCCCATCATTTCCTCATCTTCGCTTTCTGAGTCGCTGTCATACTCTCCAGCTGCTTGCCTCAGCTCCTCCTCTTCCTCCAGTTGCTCCAGTTTCTTTAAAGACGTCACACACAATGCATTAGAAACTTTTACAATATGCATGCTTCAAATATTCATCAACAGAGCCTTTCAGATAGTTAATGCTCAAACTCCTGACTGCCATATCAAAAGTTCTCAATTTCTGAACCAAGATTAAAGGCAGAAGCAGAGTGATGGTTTTACCAAGTCAATCAATTCATTCTTCTTAGTTGTGATTCTTCTTAATAAGAGGCTAGACAAGAAATGCATAGCTTGACAGAATGTTCTGTATATTCATGTCATGACAAGAATGTACACATTTTCTGTACACAGAAGTGTGATGTTAATGGAGATAAGTCCTACCTTCATGATATCTGGGTCAATATAATCTGCTATGTTGTGTCCTTCCCAGATCTCTGGCACCTTATCATATTTTTCAGATGGATTCATTAGATCCCAGTATTCTAAAAGGGGGGTGGAGGGGAACAACACACAGAATTATTAATTTGTGCAGCACAGAAGCTGCTATTTCATCGTTACAGCAGGTGGTCCATAGCTGATAAACCTGTCTGTCAACCAGAACAATCTTCCATTAACCTTAGGCTTCGTAAAAAAACAACAACCCTTGTATTTTGAATTATTACCTGTCCAAAAAGCTGACTGTCTAGAAAGGTCACTCACTTTCTGACACCTGCTACCCTCCCTCCACCCAAAGCAGCTTTGCTAGTGGCAACACAGGAGAGGGTAATTCGGGAAAGGGATGCATGACATTAGGCCAAAGGCTTCAGGTTGTTCACTCCTTATGCAAACCGACAAAGCCGTCCATCAACTTTAACATATAGTCCCTGATGGAAAATTAGGTGAGCATCAGTATTATCCAGTAGACTAAGAGCATAACGTAATAATTATGTTTATTATTATTATTAATATTATTATTAATTTATACCTCACCCATCTGGCTTGGTTTCCCCAGCCACTCTGGGTGGCTCCCAACAGAATATTAATAATAAAAAGCAGTAACATCAAACATTAAAAACTTCCCTAAACAGGGCTGCTAACCACACACAACAGCTGAAGTTAACCTTGCAGTTTTCTACCTGAACTCTCTGCAAAATGGGAACACTACATCAGTGACACCTCTAGTGAACATTAAGATTACTGTTACCACTTACTTTTAAGATCCAAAACATACTCATCTCCCATTTCCATTTCAATGTCTTTCTCCTGCGAACAAGCACACAGAATTAAAATGGGCCCTTTTTAAAAGTTTCACACAAATTTTGCTCTTCTTCTCCTGGGAAAATCTTTCAAAAGATGCTTACCAGTTTCTTTTTAGGCGCATCAACTTCCATGCGTTTTTTGCGGAGCAGGGCACCTTCAGGGATAAAAGGTGGCCTTTCCTAAGATTAAAGGATAAAACCAAGATGAGCTCAAGGAAGCAGTTTAAAAACAAAAACAAAAAACATGCAAATCATAATTGCATTTATTAGCATGCGAAAGCAAAAAAAAAAAAACAAAAAACCAAGACTGTTTTGATTAGATGCATGTGTATTATATATACACACATTGCTGAAACCTGGGGGGTGGGGGGAATGAGGAATGACAGAGGTATAATGGGCACAGACACCAACCTTGTTGTCCCTTTTGGATGGGATAGCTAAGTGGAGCCTGTTCAGTACATCGTGTACTTTGTTTCCTTTCATTTTGGTATCAACACGATGGGCCAGCAACCTGTCACAGGCCTGAGAACATGCAAAATAGGAATTAAAAAAAAGCATGCTGATGAAAGCAGACAAATAACACACAGACATAATGGTTCCCAATTTCCTAACATCAGTTTCGCTGAGCAGGAGTACCTCACGGGCTCCCAAATTCCCTCCTTACTGTCAATGAAAAAACAGCAGGGGAAAGGAAACTGGGAGCACCCACAGGCTCACAGGCTTTCCATCTCATTACCACAGTGAAAAGGAAGCACTACATCTGCACCAGACTGGGTGTGTGTGAAATCACCAAGCAAGATGGCTGCCCTAATTCTTTAACTACTCATGAGCTCTCAAACCTCCAATCTGAAATCCTAAAAAAATTGACTCTGCAGGGCAAAATCATTATAAATTTCCGGAATTTCTCTTTTACAATTTCCTGGTTTAATCCCATCTTCCCTAATATTAAGCTTAATGTCTCTGATCTAGAATTCACCTACAGACCAAGCCAGTGCTTGCATCAACAGGCCCATTATCGCCAGACTTTTCTGCCTTTCCACTAAGGAGGCCATTTTAAAAGAACTTCGCATACTTGTTAGTCTGGAACGGGAGGGCCAAAAGGTCCCCCCAGCACATATAAAACACTCCTTTCTTTTCAGATGACCCTCTCTAGTTTGTAAATTGTTTGGCAATCAACCACCTACGTTCCCTATTAGAGGGAATGGAACAATGAAGAAAGCTTATCATTAATGTTCCTCCTCTTTACAGTTGTCCAAAAAGGCTTCCAGTTCAGCTGCCAGCAGCTAACAGAATAATAGGTTGGTCAAAACAACCATGAGCAAAAGAGCTGGTGGTCCTATGCCATAAACATTTGCTGAAATAGGTAGGTTTTATGGTTACACAAGTTGCTTTTGATTGCCTTGGATAAGCGAATGCAACTAACAAATATAATAAATTATATTATTAATAATAATAATCACCTATGGATTTGGCTTCACATTTCTCCTGCAGTGTCATAGTGCAAGGTATTAAAGGTAAAGGGTAAAGGGACCCCTGACCATTAGTCGCAGACGACTCTGGGGTTGCAGCACTCATCTCGTTTTAGTGGCCAAAGGAGTCAGTGTACAGCTTCCGGGTCATGTGGCCAGCATGACTAAGCCGCTTCTGGCAAACCAGAGCAGTGTCCTAGTGCAAGGTATTACTATTACTGTATTATTATGGTAGCCTTTCCCTAAGCAGCACAAATCTTTTAAATGTGGAGGAGGTCACTGTTGGGCCAGCCCAATCAGAGTGTCTGGAACACAGCTTATACAAAAACAAACATACATACGACTCACTTCTGTTTTAACTTGAATCACTCCTTCTTCGGTTAGGGTGCTCGTCTCGATGACAGGAAGCCCATCTGCTTCTAAATCAGCAAACATTTTCTAAAACATGACGGACACACGTGAATTCAGTAGTGAAACTAAATGCTTAAACCCAACAAAAATATTGCTGCCTTCTATTGCTAAGGTATCAAAATAAACACAAGATCTTCATGAACTGGAAGATACAGCAGTTATGTTAGAATGTGTCACATTGGCCGTGAAATAAATTACACATAAGCAGACCATAGTTCCATCTGTTTCCCTCCTCAAAAAATTCTGGGCATGTAATCTGTTAAGGGTTGCTGGGAGTTGTTAACTTTGTGAACTACAGTGCCCAGAATTCTTTGAGGGGGGAAATGTGCTATGGATGTGCTTTAAATGTATTGTGCCTGAAAAGTACAGTGTGTATACAACCTAAACTGTTGCAATTCAACTCATTATTTGGGTATGTCTGACTCCGATCAGTTAAATCCGAAACCACCATTGACTAAAATTAGAAACCGAAAAATGGATAGTGTTTTTCTTTTTTACATGTGGATGAAATTTGCAGGCAAAGGAACCACTGCAGGTGGATTACATCTGCCAGTTTCAGGCTAAAATGCCTGCTAAAATTCAGGAAACTGGTCCAAGGGCTATCATGCTAGGTGATATCACTTTTGGTATAAAAAACTGGAACAGTCACCAAAGAAAGCCAGTTATGGTTTTGAGCTGTCTGTTAGGAAAAAAGATGACTGGGGGAAAAGCAGACTACTTGTGCAGTGTAACTCTGCTGCTTACTCCCTGCTCTCACAGCCAAAATTCAGACAAGAATGAAGACCCTCACAAAGAACAACTCTTTGAAATAAACAAACTGCCTCCCCCAAATCACTCTGATTGGGGTGCGGGGGGGGGGGAATAATTCACAGTGAATGGAAGCTAAATCTCTTCGTCAAAATGAAAAGATCTTACCAGAACACCACCTTGTCCCCTCTCAGGTTCTGGCCGTTTCCCCAGACCACTTGGTTTTGTTTCTCAAAAAATGGTGAGGGTAAAATTGTGGGTTTAACTTTTTAGAAAAACAGAGGCAATAGAGCTACTCAGAAAATTGAGTTTGATTCTGCCTTGTTAATAGCATGACCTGACTCTGCAAAGGAGGAGTCTTCTCCATATCATCCTGATCTACCCCATTACTCAAGGTGCACTCCGATCCAGTGCACAACCTTAAGACAGACGGACGAACACAATTTCCTACCTGGTTTTCCTCAGAAAGCTCAGAAATCCTCTTCACATCACATTTGTTTGCTACAATTATTAGAGGCTGAAAGTTAAAAAGGGGGAAATAACAGACTGAACTAAGCATCCGGTCTAGATTTTATAACCAAGAAAGCAGCAGCTCGGCATCAGATATTAAATCCTAGCTCACCTTGTTGACAAACAGTGGCTTGATATTGCTGAAGAGTTCGAGCTGCTCTTCCAGGCTGTGCCCACACTGCTCTGATATATCCATGACGTACAGGACAGCTGAACGAAGATGGGCAAGCGCTGTTATTGCCTGCATCTCAATGGTGTTTCTCTCTTCCAGGGGATGATCCAGAATACCGGGGGTATCCACCACCTAGAATGAAGACAGACAGAATTAAAGTCCTTGATCTCACATGCATTGACAAGCAAACCAGAGATTGGGCTAGGGAGGAAAAATAGCCCCAGTTATTTGGAACAGCTTTTCAAGCACCTCTGCAACTCAAATATTATTATCCTTTCCTCCTAAACTGCAAAACAGAAGGCAAGGATGCTGAAATGGTATCGCTCAGAATACCAAAGAAATTCTTGCTCCTACATGTAATATCAATGGCTGCTATCCCATACCCACATATCCTGCGAGTAAGTCCCATTGAACTCAGTAGATTTACTTCTAAGTAAACAAGCACAGCATCTGGCTACAGGACTGCTAGTTGAAGTCACTGTAGTCATTCACTTGGACAAACCGAAGCATGCCAACTGATCTTCCCAGGCAGATTTGGGCAGGTTTGTTTTACGGTTTTGGTACAGGGTGTTATGTCTTTTGATAAAGCTCCAGAACATGAGAGTTACATTAATCAATGGCTAGGCAGCTAAGTAGAGTGTCAACACCCTTCCAAGGGCTAAAAGCCCAGGACACTCTTTTGTAATAGGTTTATATTGCCATAGAGGATTAAAACTATTTCGTCACAACCCTCGAGTCTAGAAACCACAGTCGCCCACATTTCCAGACAGCCTGTCTTATGCAGTCATGTGGATAGATGAGCTAGAGTATCATCAGATGACTCAATAAGTGGTGAGCAGATACACAGGAGCATCACCCCAATCAGCTCATCTACAGGAGCACCAAATGAGCTGCGTTGGGGTCCGTGGCCGAGACAAGACTGGGCAAACATTATTAAAAAGGAGAAATTTCTTTGAAAACTGCATTGAGACAGAGGGTTACAGCTTGGAAGGAGTGGCCATTACTGTAAAAGAAGACTCCCAACCTAGCTTGCAGTTTGCTACAAAAGTGACGATTGCAAGCAAGGCAACCTCCAGGGCAAACTAGTTCAATGCAGACACCATGAATCCTAATCAGCTAATTGGAAGTTCAGAAACTTTATAAGGAACTCTAGGAAACCAAAATACAATTCACAACAAACAACACGATTACTGGCATACTAGATAGCACTGCAATTCTTATTGTATAATATACATAATTTAGTACAACAAAAACAAAATGTGTACGCTTGTAAATTCTCTAATATATTTGAAATCAAATGAACACACGTCTGTCAATCTTTGAAAGTCTGTATAAGTCTATATTTGAAACAAAGTAATAGATGCTATCCTGTGGGCTAAGCAGTAAAACTTTTTAGGTGTTCAGGTGCCGAAGTAGTAAGTGAATAACAACGTAGGACAGTGATTCCGGATAATCTGACTGTTTCGCTGGAATCTTCTTCAGCACAACCCATAGATTAGAAAAATGCACAAGGAGCAGTGGTCATAAGGATATGTAACCACGATTCACAGCATTACCCTGAAGGAGAAAGATCCGTCCCAACTAATTGCTACAGCAAAGTCCTTACCTGCCAACGCAGATACTTGTAATCCATGTGGCCCACAAACAGAGATTTTGTGGTGAAGGCATACGGCTGCACCTCTACATCTGCTCTCGTCACCTGAAACACAAGAAGTCCCAAAGTTGTAGCGTCTCTCCATTTATAAGACAATTCCATTTTTCAAACAAACAAGGGCCATACTCGGCTTCTTACAAGAGAAATGTCTGAGCCACTACAGTTCAAACTAGAGCACACTTATTTAGGTGTGGGGTAGGAAAGAGAAGATATTTTCTGTTCTGGAACTCAGAATATGTAAAACCAAGTATCTTCTGTTTAGCACTCGGAGTGTAACTTCCAAGCTCCAGGTCTCTCTACCCAGACCCTGAGATTCTCCCCAGGCTACCCTCTTCCCTGGTCCTACCCCAACCTCAAGGATGGAATGTGTCCTTTTTCACGCAGTGCATAGTTAAAATATGGAAATTGCTTCCACGGGAGACTGTGATGGCCACCAGCTTGGAGGGCTTTAGAAGAGGATTAAATAAATTAATGGAAGACAAGACTATCAATTGTTACTATCCACCATAGTTGTGTTCTACCGCCACTGTCAAAGACATTATACACTGAATACCTCCTGGGAATCGCAGGCATGCAAAGTGCTACGGCACTTGTGCCCGGATGGAGAGATTGTGCATAGAAACCTCCGAGTTTTGCATAGTTTGAATGCAGTACTCTGTAACGCATGTTGATCTGGCCCTGGCCATGCCCTTAAAAGGGAATGTGGCCCTTTATCTGCTCAAATATTTAAAATATCTATTCACTCATTAAGAGGCAGCACATTCCTAATTGAATATAAACTCAACTAAGGCTACCATCCTAAACACATTTACTAGGGAGCAAGTTGCATGCAACTCAATGGGATTTACTTCTGAGTAGAAAAAGTAGCTTATGATTGCATGGTACTTTCCTTTGGCTCCGAAGCCATGCAAATATCCACAAACCTTGTTTATAAAGCTGGATTTCCCAACATTCGGGTAACCACACAGTAAGAGAGTCCGTGTGTTAGGGTCGATGGTTGGCAAGCGAGATAAATGCTGACGCACTGTAAAAAATAAAGACAATCTTTCATTTGTTGAAGTCTAAAAATGCTTAGCATCTGGGCACTGATGCACAATTACCAATGGCTGAGCTATGCATCTGATAGGCCCAGTGTAAGCAGAAGAATCCTAAGCAGGCATTTTGAACAAAAGACAGTATCCACAAAGCAGTCCAATTGTGCAACAGAACTTCCCTGCCGTCTCTTCAAATGTTCCGTAAATTTGTTCTGGGGCAGAAGAGTTATGGGGAGGGGATGTTTCATTGCACAATTGGAAATGTACTAACAGCACTTGCTTAATATTAATTGGCAAAAAGTTCCACACCTTAAATGAGGACACACCAGGCTACCTACTTCTTGTAGAAGCAAGGCGAGTCTCGTATACTTTCTCTGGCTGAACATGAAGATTGCCCAGGGATATTATTGAATGGGCCCATTTCTGGCAGATTAACTTTATTACTACTAAAGTTCATTGTCTAATGACAGCCAAAGTGCTGCAATGATTATTGCTACCAGAAGAGTACTAGAACCATCACTCAGCCATGGCACTTGGGTGATCATCAGTCTGTCACTTTCTCAGACTCACAGGGCGGTTGTGAAGGTAAAGTTGGGACAAGAAGTCTGAGAGGCCGGTATGAATTTACTGACTGAAGGGTGGTATCGCAATAAAGTAGGAGGTCTGTTCTGCTGTCACCCCGATATA
The DNA here is from genome assembly GCF_951804945.1 of Podarcis cretensis. Taxonomy (NCBI): domain Eukaryota; kingdom Metazoa; phylum Chordata; class Lepidosauria; order Squamata; family Lacertidae; genus Podarcis; species Podarcis cretensis. The sequence continues at coordinate 15,370,843 of NC_137181.1, read as the reverse complement.
CTCCACCTTGCTCTAAGTACTCCAGGCTCTGCTTCTGTCTTTTGATGATTGTACACATCCGTCCCAGAGCAGCCCGCTTCAGCTGCTTGCATCGGTAAAGGGAATCTCCATATTTCATCAGCCGTACATAATCTTTGGCAACGCTGTATTTCAAAAACAGAAGTCAAACCTGTATTGAGGCCCCTAGAAGCTTGTCGCCCTCTCCACCATCCTAATACCTGAGCACAGAACTGTAGTGTTTGAAAGGGGGAAATGAAAGGGTAAGTCCCAAGGAACATGCAGGCATTCCTTCATGTTTCAAAGGCATGGCTTTATGAGGAACCGCAAGTAGAGAATAGGAAGCCTTTGCCAAACAAAATGTGTGTGTATGTGTTAGGTAAAGGTAAAGGGACCCCTGACCGTTAGGTCTAGTCGCGGACGACTCTGGGGTTGCGGCGCTCATCTTGCTTTATTGGCCAAGGGAGCCGGCGTACAGTTTTCAGGTCATGTGGCCAGCATGACTAAGCTGCTTCTGGCGAACCAGAGCAGCGCACGGAAATGCCGTTTACCTCCCCGCCAGAGTGGTACCTATATACGGACTGAGGCTAATGTCATCCATACACCACTTCCCAAACCATGAGTGGAAAAGTGCACTCAATGCAGAGCAAACAGGAATGTGTACACAGCCCAAGAGAAAGAATACTTGCACTTTGATGTGCTTTCAAACCACTAGGTGGGCAGGAGCAGGGACCGAGCAACGGGAGCTTACCCTGTCGTGGGGATTCGAACCGCCGACCTTCTGATCAGCAAGCCCTAGGCTCAGTGGTTTAACACACAGCGCCACCTGCATCCTTTGTGTATGTGTTACAGTGATCCAAACAACAGAAATGTTTTTTGAAGCATGGACAACAACTAAATATTAAGCTCTTACTTGTCAATCAGATTTTTTGCAATGTTAATTTGCCCCAAAGCCAACTTGTAATGATCTTTGTCATAAAGAACATTCATTAAATCTGCATAAAATGGATGGATGTCCTGGAAAAAAAAAGAACAAAACTTATGTCAGTATGCAAACTTCTTAGCGATTTAACCTTTGCTAAGTAGCACAGCCAATGTCCAGAGGGCTGACTACTTCCGCAAGCTCAAGGGAATTTTGGGCCACAGTAAACTGATTTTGAAACTAGATGAAAGTTTAAAAAAGCATTCTATGATGCAGCCTAAATCCAGGAGCAGCCGACTTCCAGAGGCGGCGCCTCCGACAATGGCGGATTCCCTCTGATCCAGAGGGAGACAGCTCCACAGAAACCGGGTCTTACCGCTGCAGCGAAGCGGGGACCCTCTCAAAAATCGCAGGCGGAAGAAGCCTGCGACCGTGGGACTCGGCGGGCACTGTTTGCGCCCCCCCCCCCCCGTTTAGCAAAGGGACCCTGTTAAGGGCTCCGGAGTGAGACGGGGGTTGACGTGGTGCTGAGAGTCAATCGCTACTTCTGTGGAGCGAAGCTGCATAGCCGATGTCGGAGAGCGCTGTCCTTTTTCCTGTGACAATTCGGACTTTAAACAACAACCCGTGAGTAGGATAAATTGAAACTTTTGGACTTAAAAAACATCTTTGAATTTGAACCGAGACGGGAAGGTGTAAACAGGAAGTCCGCCTCCCGTTCCTTGTATAAAGAATAAAGCAAAGATCTTATAAGCTAAAAGCCGGGTAAATTGACAGCTGGGAATTTCCTGCATTTTTAATCATCAACCCCCCCTAGCCAGCAGGAGGAAAGGGGGAGAAATTTGACTTTTAAATCCTGCCGAGAGTGTGTTAAGAAAGTAAGCTTCCACTGTCCCTAATCTGGGGACGGAATGACAGGAAAGAAACCGTCGGTGATGCCTACAATTGACAGATAGAAGAACGTCACACAATTCAACTAGGCCAGGGTTTCCCAAACTTGGGCCACCAGCTTTTTTGGGGACTACAGTTCCCATCATCCCTAACCACTGGGTCCAGCCACATAGGGATGATGGGAGTTGTAGTCCAAAAATAGCTGGAGACCAAAGCTTGGGAAACTCTGAACAAGGCTAACACAAGCTTCTTGTATGAGTCTGTGGAGCTCACTGAATCCTAGGTTAAGGTTTTTGTATTTGTTTGATGACCATAGAGAGCACAGACCTAGGCAAAAATGGAGGTTCCGCATCCATAATGCACTGCAAAGAAAGAAATTTACTCTCTTTAGCAAGGTCTTTCTTGCTCAACCTAGCCTTCTCTTTGCATAAAAAGCAACTAAAATGTTCGAAACAGCGGATTTTTAAAAAGTGTTACAAATTAAAACAGCATTCATTAGCTCGGCCCAGGTCGGTGTAGGAGCATGCAAGCTTTCAGGAGCCAAGGAGCAATAAATTCTACAGAATGAGAAACTTGCACACTCAATGATCAACTCAAGCTGTATCAGCAGGTGGCATCTTGTCTACTGTATAATACAGTCTTTAAAACATATGATTATTCATTTTGCCAGAACGACTCAAACAAACCGCGCATATATTTTCACAGAAGACTATCCAAAATCCTACATGACTCTCTCCTTCTCAATAAGCAGCAACTCATAGTAAAATAAGGTTAACAGACATATCATGTTTTTAATGTCTGTTGTACAGGGTGAGTCCTTTAAAAGAGACCCCATAGATACAGAATACACATGTTCCACAGGGCTTTTAAAAGACTCACCCTGTACATCGCCCTGAACTTTTCCAGAGGAAGGGTGACTTTTACGTATCCTAAATAAATAACTTTATCCATACTGTACTTTATCAACATATGCTACATTGTTTCGGACTTCACCCTAAGGGCAAGTCGCAACATATGTGTTACATCAGTTTCATAAAGCAATAAAACAAATCCTGCAAACCCAGACTAAAGCTGATGCAGGTGTTCCACATCTGTTATAAAAATGTCAGCTTGTGGGAACCAGGCAAAAGGGGAAGATTTTCACTTGGCACTAAAAGCTCATTATTGCCAGTGCCACTGTAAGGTACGGAGGAAGAGAATTTCACAACTGGGGGGCGGGGGGCAGCTATTGAGAAAGCCCAGGAATCGAGACTTCATTGGGTGATGGTGCGGTCAAGAGTGACGTGCCAGCAGAACTCACCTTATTGGCAGGATACTGCAGGCATTCCCCAAGATAACTGGTCTCCAAACCATTTAGGGCTTTATAGACCAATTTATAATATTGTAAAAGAAAGAACTTGAAATAGTATTTTTCGCTCTATAAGACGCACCAGACCACAAGATGCACCTAGTTTTTGGAGGAGGAAAACAAGAAAAAAAAATATTCTGAATCTCAGAAGCCAGAACAGCAAGAGGGATCGCTACGCAGTGAAAGGAGCAATCTATCTTGCTGTTCTGGCTTCTGGGATAGCTGCACAGCCTGCATTCGCTCCATAAGACGCACACACATTTCCCCTTCCTTTTTAGGAGGGAAAAAGTGAGTCTTATAGAGCAAAAAATACGGTACATAACCTTTCTCTAAGAAACCAGATATGGTTTACCCAAAAGAAAGATTTTTGCAAGTTTTTTTGGCCATGTATCATGCAGAGAGTATAACACTGGGCTTAGAATAACTTTTTGTGTTCAACTGCCTCTTACCAAAGCCACTTACATCTAGTTTTGGGAAATCCATGATGATCTGGGTGAGCCTGTCGTGGTAATTTTGTTGGGTGTATTTTACTTTTCTCATGTAAAAATGACGGATGCGGTGAATCTGGTAATGCTTATGAATTACTGTGGGCGTCTTCCGCTGCGTCTTGGATAACGTTAGGTCTATGAAGTCCTGCAGGTAAAAAACAAATGGCAAGGAAGAAGATGCGTTTAGCGTTTTCAAAGTCACCAACGTCACAATAAAACAAGAGTCAAAAACTCACACCTGTAGTTGAAAGCAGAAAGGAAGAGCTCGGTCAAGTGCGCTGCGCCAGGGCAAATAACTCTGGAAAGCCCTTAAGACTAGGGATCATGAGACATGCAGTCATTGCCTGCTTGCCTCTGAACAAAATGTTTCAACCCACCATTAAAAGAACAGCAATTTCACATAATTTTACTGATATTGATTGTGCTTAAAAATCCACCCCAAACCCCTTCATTGCCCTAACAGACTTGCTCTCTGTTCTTAAGCACATATGCGTCAAAGTTCCACTAATTTCCATCATAACTCATTTCAATATAAAGTGTCAACATCAATCAATCAAGTATTTTGGGGATAAATTATGCGTTCCTCAATTCCTTAATAAAATCTATAGTAGAAAAATACACGAGAGACTCTTTCAAGCTCTCTCATGTTCCTTAAAGGCTCCTTAAAGAGAACCATAGCTAATCTGCCATCTAGGATCTTGGGAGGGTAAAATGTACCAAAAAAACCTTATCTTCTACATGTAGGTACTGTTAGAAAATTTAGATACAATACATGTTTGTTAGAAGCTGGTCCACTCCGGCCCATTGAGATTAAGTATAGCTTTTAGATCTACAGACTTAGTTATGGAGAATTAACAGCAATTGGGAAAAATACAACAAATTTAATATAACAAATACGGCAAGCATGCTTCCTGAGCTCCAGAAATAAAGCATTTTAGGCAGTCTTCACGAACTCAATGTCTTCCATCTGTTTTGGACTACAACTCCCATCAGCCTCAACCAGAATGGCTGTGCTGGCTGGTGAGAGTTGTAGTCTCAAACAGATGGAGGACACCAGGTTGCTTAAGGCCATCTTAACTGCAATGGAATAATGCTTCAGAAAGTTAAAATCTTTTTCTTTCTTTCTTTCTTTCTTTTTAAGGAAAGCAAATGTTCATGTGATTTTAACAGCCATACAAAAACATGATCCTCCACTATGCTGCATCAGACTATTGCTCCATCTAGCATAGTACCATCTACTCCAACCAGCTACAGATTTCCAGGGTCTCTGGAAGAGATATTTTCCAGTGCTGCAATCTGCAATCCTCCTTAAATTAGAGTCAGGGTGGATAAAAATCAATGATTTTTAAAATGAATTTTTAGAATTTAAATTGGATTTTTGGAGGAAAAATCTTTCTAAAGATAGTTTTCCATTTAAGTTACTTTATAGTCCAATGGCTATTCATCAGGAAATAAGGATTTGTTCAAGTTTTTCGTGTGTGCTAAAACTCAGTCTACTTTTTTTTTTTAATTGTTTAACCACATCAATTAACAAACATGAAGACATATGCTATAATGTTGTTGTTTTAGTCAAATAAATTGTTAAAATTGTTATTAATGAAATGATTATTTTTCTCCTTCCAATAAAGTATAGCAGAAAAGTTGACCTAATATATAAACAGTTAACTTATTAAATCTCACAATAATTTCATAATTATCGGTCTATGTATTTCTAATAGTACAACCAAATCAGTAATTTTTATATAACTGTAAAAACTACAGCTATTATTCCAAAAATGAAACCTTCATCTGTTTGTAAATATTAAGATTATACCAACAAGAATGAGTCTTTCTGCAAAAAATATATATATATATTAAATCAAATCTTACTGACTAGTGATTTAAATCAATTTGATTTAAATCAAATCCACCCTGATCCGAGTAGCTGTGAATTGAACCTGGGACCCCCTGGGTGCCACGTATGGCGTCTCAGCCCCATGACAGATGCCAATTCCTTGCCATTTTTTGTCCAGCTCTGAAACTGCAACACCTTCCATGAATCTAGCAATCCAAGGTAATAGTGAGATGGAGCTTAGGACCCATCTGAATATAGAGTGCAACATCTAAGAAAAATAAAGACAGATCATCTGGATGGTGATGCTTGCTTCTCTGCTAGGCCTGGGAACAAGCAAAGGAAAGGGTGCTGTGCTTCAGGCTCCAGGCACTGTCTACCAGAACCATTTAAGGACATACAATGACCGGGGAGAATTTATCAGATACTGAGAGGACATCAAGTACTGATCCTGTAGCTTCCACCTCCAGAACAGAGCCCTCCATTTCACTTCCAAGAACCATGGGTGTGAACCAACACAGAAACACCCATACAGTTTAATTTCTCTCACGGAATGTTACAAGAGTAATTCAGATAAGCATCACCTTGTACAAAAAGGAGCCGCTAGCAGTATAGGACTATTCTCTCATCACTCGTTTCTAGTGGGAGGAAGGAAAGCCATTTGTACAGTGGTGCCTCGCAAGACGAAAAGAATCCGTTCCGCAAGTCTCTTCGTCTTGCGGTTTTTTCGTCTTGCGAAGCAAGCCCATTAGCGGCTTAGCGGATTAGCGCCTTAGGGGCTTAGCGGATCAGCTGATAAGCGGTTTAGCGGATCAGCTGTTAAGCGGCTTAGCGGATTAGCTGTTAAGCAGCTTAGCGGATCAGCTGTTAAGCAGCTTAGTGGCTTAGAAAAAGGGGGGGGAGGGAAAAAAACCCGCAGGAACTCGCAAGACATTTTTGTCTTGCGAAGCAAGCCCATAGGAAATTCGTTTTGCGAAGCACCTCCAAAACGGAAAACCCTTTTGTCTAGTGGGTTTTCCGTCTTGCGAGGCGTTCGTCTTGCGGGGCACCACTGTACTGGGCAAAACAATATTGGAAGAAGGGCAAGTAAGCTGAGAATAGAGGTGCAAAAAAAAAACACAAAGGCACCAACTACAACAAATATTCTGTGGGGGTGGAGATAGGGAGTGGTGCTATATTAAGACAGCTGGAGTCTTCTGCACACATGGAGAGGTTGCCCAGGAAAGTGAGGAGACTTCACCAATTCACAGTGAGGATGCACCTGCCACATTCATCCAAGACTGTCATCTGAAGTGCCAGCTTCAAAGAAGCCCTTCTCAATGGTGGCTTCCTTTGAGCATGACCCCCAAGGAAACATGCCTGGAAACCCCTCTGCTATCATTTAAGCCCAAGGCAAAAAAAAGAAAAAGACAGTTCTTTCCCCAGACTTTAAAAAAAAAAAAAATCAGCCTTTTTAAAAACCACAGCAATTTTATTTAAATGTCTGTTTGAATGCAGCTTCATAGCCATTACGCATGCTTTCATTTGCTTATTTGCCCGTTTTTAAAATGTATTTTCTTGGTTTGCAAAAGTATGTGCAATCTCTCTCTCTCTTTTTTCCCAAGTAACATTTTTTACAGATCAGTGTCATTTGTCGAGACATTATTTGCCTGTTTTTGTTGTTGTGCTTCTGTCTTAACAGCCACAGGTGTGGGAAATCTCTGGCCCGCCCAGACATCACTGAACTACGACTCCCCCCACCCCTCGCTGCTGGCCACACTCAGGGAAGTTGTGATTCAGAAGCATTCGGAGGGCCAAAGGATCCCTGGTTCCTTGCTTAGCACATCAGGAACAAAAAAATGCATCAATAACTGAGGGGTTCCAGGCAAAACCATTCCTCTGAAAGCAGGCCTTTAACTATCTGCAGCCTTTTAGAAGTAGCAGGCGGGAAGTTTTCTATACGTTACTCTTCCCTTTAAGTTTTAACGTGGGGTTTGCTGCCTATTTGACTGGTTGTTAAGTCGCAAGATTAAAGCAGCTGACAAGGATTCTGCGTTGAGATTCCTGCATGGCAGGGGGTGGGACTAGATGACCCTCGGAGGACCCCCTTTCCAAACTCTACAATTCTGCGACGAATTTAATACATAAACAGGGTCATGTGTTTTTCAGGAGGCGGGGAGAGAAGACTAGGATCGCTACCTATTCTTAACCCTCCCTGGCACCCAGGGTCGGATTTAGGTTTGATGAGGGCCTAAGCTACCAACAGTAATGGTAATTTGTATGTCCAGCTGTCTCTTGTCAACAACAAATGGTCGCTGTTTTTTGTGTTGAATGTAAGTTATTAATAATAATAATAATAATTTATTATTTGTACCCCGCCCATCTGGCTGCGTTTCCCCAGCCACTCTGGGCGGCTTCCAACAAAGATGAAAAATACACTAAAATGTCACATATTAAAAACTTCCCTGAACAGGGCTGCCTTCAGATGTCTTCTGAATGTCAGGTAGTTGTTTATCGCTTTGACATCTGATGGGAAGGCGTTCCACAGGGAGGGCGCCACTACCGAGAAGGCCCTCTGCCTGGTTCCCTTTAACTTGGCTTCTTGCAATAAGGGAACCGCCAGAAGGCCCTCGGTGCTGGACCTCAGGGTCCGGGTAGAACGATGGGGGTGGAGATGCCCCTTCAGATATACTGGACCGAGGCCGTTTAGGGCTTTAAAGGTCAGCACCAACACTTTGAATTGTGCTCGGAAACGTACTGGGAGCCAATGTAGGTCTTTCAAGACCGGTGTTATATGGTCTCGGCGGCCGCTCCCAGTCACCAGTCTAGCTGCCGCGTTCTGGATTAGTTGTAGTTTCCGGGTCACCTTCAAAGGTAGCCCCACGTAGAGCGCATTGCAGTAGTCCAAGCGGGAGATAACTAGAGCATGCACCACTCTGGCGAGACAGTCTGCAGGCAGATAGGGTCTCAGCCTACGTACCAGATGGAGCTGGTAAACAGCTGCCCTGGATACAGATTTGACCTGTGCCTCCATGGACAGCTGTGAGTCCAAAATGACTCCCAGGCTGCGCACTGGACCTTTAGGGGCACAGTTACCCCATTCAGGACCAGGGAATCCTCCACACCTGCCCGCCTCCTGTCCCCCCAAAACAGTACTTCTGTCTTGTCAGGATTCAACCTCAATCTGTTAGCTGCCATCCATCCTCCAACCGCCTCCAGACACTCACACAGGACCTTCACCGCCTTCACTGGTTCTGATTTAAAAGAGAGGTAGAGCTGGGTATCATCCGCATACTGATGATATGGTAATAATGATATGGTTATATGGTAATTTGTGGACCCAATAGGTATCTAATTTGCTCATAACAAAATATGTATTTTATCAAAGTAGTTGATATAGAAATGAGCAAACCAGTGATATTTTAGGGAGCAGGCTAGCAGGCGGGGTCCATTACCTACATCATAGGAGCCTACACAACCCAAAACACTGTTGCTGTACGTAGGTTTTATTTTATTTATTTTTTTATCTTATCTTATGGCAATGTACATCCAGGGGTTTTTTTCCTTTCATTTTTTTGGGGGGGCACCAAGATAGTGGGGCCCTAAGCTATAGCTTGTTTAGCTTATACGTAAATCCGGCACTGCTGGTACCATTTGCAGCAGCGCTACAGGCAAAAATTCAACAGGCACAGCTCCCCACACTGTGGAGTAGCGCAGCCGCCAGCCAGGCGGGGAAGAGAGCCAATGAGTGGCCAGGCACGTCACGTGGCTTCCCCCTTCTCCGGCACGTGGACTCTCCCTCCCCCCCCCACCTCTCCCGCCACGCGCTAACCGGGGCCGCCCTGTTCCCACAGAAACGGCGCAGCCGCAGTCAGAAGCTCCCGAAAGAAGGGAGCCGTCCTCCTTTTACCTTGGCAGACGGGACGACCATGATTTTCTTGAAGTTGTAGAGCGCCATGGTTGCGCCGTGTCCGTCCGGCCCCTTTGCCGGAGTTAAAGAGAGAGGGACTCGGGGACCGGAAGGGGAAGGCAGGACGTCCGGTTTCGTCCGTTCTCGCGAGAGGGGGAAAAAAAAGAAACGAGACCGGAATGAGGAAAGCTCGCTGCGCACGCGCAGATACGGACTTGAGCGTCAAGTTACTTATTGGACGTTATTAATGGGGAAAAAACACTGTAGTAGAACGGAAGTGACTCTTCTCTTTTCCTAGGTCTAGAAAGCGCCGTTGGGAAAAGCTGCTCCAGTTCCACCGCCAGTAGCGGTCCTGTAGCGCCGCCTGGACTTCAAAGGTACGAACTGCAGCGTCATTTGCCAAACCCGCATGAAGCCCGAGCAATTATACATAGCGCGGATCACAATTATTTGATACGTGAAGGTGGGTGTACGTGTGTACGTAACGCCACGTATCACATTACATACATAGGCTACATTTCTTGCAACCTTATCATGAGTTGGTCTCAAACGTATTTCAAATGCAACTAAACTGCAAGGATTACTATCATAGTCAGGTGGGAAATGGGGAATTGGCACGCTAATATTAATTTAAGGGCCACAGAGTTCTTATTTCAAAAACTTATTTCCTGCCGAATTTTCAAACACACAGCAGCTAATAATGAATCACACAATATTAAGATGTATCACAGCAACAGGACATCTGGAAGGGCCCTTAGAGGATTACAGTGGTACCTCGGTTTACAAACTTAATCCGTTCCAGAAGTCTGTTCTTAAACCGAGGCACGCTTTCCTTAATGAGGCCTCTGGCCACCGGTGCCCTTCCAGTGTTCGGATTCTGTTCTTAGACCAAGGTAAAGTTCTCAAACCAGAACACTATTTCCGGTTTTGCGGAGTTTGTAAACCAAATCGTTGTTAAACAGGACTGTTCTTAAACCAAGGTACCACTGTACAACTCTTATGGAGACCAACTGAAAGGGGGTAGGGAATTCTGGACTGGGCAACCTCTGAAATACCATTGGGAGGAAAGGTTGAAAATCTGGGGAGTTAAAATACGCATTTGTATAACTCTTTAGCAGTATCAGAGACATATTTTATTCTAGGCTTCTTTAGAATTTGCATTGTTCCCTGGTCCTGAACTAAAAATGTTATACTAAACCAGTGGTCACATATAAATCTTTATTGAAAATGTGTGTGTGAGGGGTGAACCACTCCCTTGTATGGCGATTCTGCTATGTTGAAGGATCCCTTATTACGCAAACATAATGTCCATGAGCATGCCTCCAAGTCAGCATTGTGTGTTCACACTCCTGATTACTCTACAGTGCACTCACACTGCTGGTTTGTGAAGCTGTGTACACACAACGTTAGCCACAAACCACATCTTGAGAAACACAGTTTTAATGCATTTCCCCCAGAAACCATCTTCAGTCTGATTCAAAAATCTAAGCCATATGAAGACATTTTTCCCACCTACTTGTGTGGACAGCAGCCGATCTGGAAACATTTTCAACCCATTCTGACATGTAAAATGACATGTAAATGCTATCTGAAGTTCATTGGAGGTGGGTAGGAACAACCTCACTGCATTATAAACTGGTGATGTATACACAGCCAAAGTGAGTCGGGGACAAGGCCATCACATTGTTTCATTGCATGTGTTTTAACTTATAGGGATATAACTTTCTCCTCCTTTCTTGCCTGGCGTTAAAAAATTATCTCGAGCCCAGTGTTGCTGTGTGTGTATGTTGTATGTAGGCTGGTTCTTATAGCTTTAAAGGCCAATATTGGTCCCTGTGACGTAAGTCTACTGTTGTTGTGTGCTTACTTTCCAACTGCGAATTTAGCTGCACTGTATTTTTGCCTTCAAATGGAGCCCAGGTAGACAAAATCGTCCACCGCCCCAAGCATGTGGTCATTAATGCTGATGCGTGGAGTGTGGGTGATGTCCTGATCCAGGATGTTGGTCTTCACATGGCAGGAAAACGTCTCAAACAAGGATGTGCTCTCCCAAACCCACATCTCCAGCATATTTGCACTCCTGTCTCTGCAACATCTATGCTTGTAGAAATAACGGAGCCGACGCGGGAGTTGGGATGCAAGTGAGCTGTGCGGGAGCAAGCTGACTGCTAGCTTAGCAGAGGCTCTTTTTATTAGAAAGATATGCAAAACCAGCAAGATACATTCAGGGCTTTGCCTTTTACACTTCTCCAATCCCGAGCCCCCTGGGTGTTGCCTAGTTATCTATGCAACTTGCTCCACCACATCATGTTCCCATTACAGGGGGAAATGAGCAATACCTTTGCAAAGGAGGTAAAGGTCAGGACACACGGAACACTGCTGAGGAGACAAAAGGTCAAGGAGTGGGCATGGCAGCTAGACAGCTGTGGCTTGTCTTATGCTGCAGGGGAAGGTGTGCCCTCGCCCTGCGACACCATCCCTACAATGCTGGCCCTGGACTCTCTCGCTACTAGGGGGCCATGCGTATGAGAATCTTCATTCATTTATTTAGGCAATTTATATACCAGCTCATTACAGTTGGCTAAAAGGGGTGTTCATAAAACTCAACAAATGGAATCAAGATCAGTTGCAAATCAACTATAAAATTTAAAATTTAGTTAAAATGAGAGAGAGAGAAATGTAGGGAGGGGCTCGTGTCTGACATCAGCTGGAAGTTCCAGAAAATTGACCCTACAATACTGAACACATGCTGAACATGGCTCCTTTGCAATATGATCTGTACATCTGACCTATGGGGGCCACTAACAAATATCTCAGTGATCGGACAGGGATATAAGGAATCAGGCGTGGACTCAAGTCATTAAGGACATTGGTTAAACCACAGAGCCTAGGACTTGCTGATCAGAAGGTCAGCGATTCGAATCCCCGTGACAGGGTGAGCTCCCGTTGCTCGGTCCCTGCTCCTGCCCACCTAGCAGTTCAAAAGCACGTCAAAGTACAAGTAGACAAATAGGTACCGCTCCAGCGGGAAGGTAAACGGCGTTTCCATGCGCTGTTCTGGTTCGCCAGAAGCGGCTTAGTCATGGCCATATGACCCGGAAGCTGTACGCCGGCTCCCTCGGCTAATAAATCGAGATGAGCGCCGCAACCCCAGAGTCAGCCACGACTGGACCTAATGGTCAGGGGTCCCTTTACCTTTTAAATTAATACAAGAACTTTGAACTAGGCTCAGTAGCATATAAGCAGTCAGCACAAGATTTTAAGTACCACAGGTATGTGCTAGCAATAGTGCATGGCAAAACTCAGTACTATTTGTATTGGCACATGTAGCAGCCTGGAAAAACACTGCCTCTCTGAACAAGTGTACAACATTCTTTTGAGGACCACAACCCCTTAGTCAACCACTAGGCTTCAAGAGTTGTTGGCAAGGGCCTCCAACCAACCTTCTCCTCACAGCATTTCTCTTTACACATAGCAAAGGATCACTTCCACCACAAAACCAATGAAAGACAACGTTAAAAACCAACAACAGTTTATTCTGCCGTTTCTCAACACCCCTGTGGTATCTTCTCAGCTGCTCTGGGCAAATTATAACATCTTGGCAAGTGTCAGTGTATTTGAACAGCATTTATATTCCAATCAGCTGGGCAATCAACTAATCCTTTTCGCCGTTTAATTTCAGTAATGAATAAATGAACAACACTTATCACAAACAAGGCTGATAAAGCCACAAGAGTTATGGTCCTTGAAGCCTATTTATGACCGGCTTATTTATCATCCTGGAGAATGAATGTCTTTATATAAAGGCTTTTTAATTCATTCACGTCCTCCAGCCTGTTTTGTTGAAAGCGGTGTGAAGATTGAAGCGTCGTCAAGATAAAGGTTTGGGGTTGCGTCTGTGCACCAAGAGGCTGAGCAATGTACATAAAAGAATTCCGTTTTATATTATGAACACAAAGGTGAGCTTGATGGCATGCGACAAGTTAATAATCACTTGCAAATCTGCAAAAGCATTAATGTTGCTTATTGAGCTGGAAGCGCAGTTCCAAAGGCTCGCACTCCTTTGTTCAATAATACCTTCTCCCAAACCCAGCTCCTACAAGTCCCCTTCAACTGAATAAATTGGGGTGCGGGGGTTGTGTAGGGTATCAAAGGCAACTGCAGTCAAGTTAGGAAGAGGGGGACAATTCTTCTCAACACAAGTAGTATCTCCAGGTTGCTTAGTCTGCTAGGGGACAAATACATTCTAAAAGGACAGGTTTTATACTGTTTGGTTTGACTTTATTGAACATACAGCAAAATCGAAAGATCCCAACAGTATGCACATGTATAGGGAAACAATAAGGACCATCTTGTCCTGGGGGGAAGGGGGAAGAAGCAGTAACAACTTTTTCTAAGCAAGTAGGTTGTCTTTTCCATTCTAAAGTAACTTTGGGGGGGGGGTGCTAATTTTATATGTTATTTACTATTTGTTGTTGCTAGGATTAATGTGTGTACTGTGAAAAATGTCCAGGGCTGTTTCTCTCTCTCTCCCCCCCCCCCCCGCAGGTTAAAAAATTGAGAAGAAAAAAAAGAAACTCTGGTTATTCAATGGTAGATATTCCTTTATTCACCATGTATTCATGGGAGGGGGAAACAATGCCATGATATCTTACCTAGTAGTGAGATTTTCCAAGGAGGGAAAAATGAAAAGTGACCAGGAGCTGGGTAGAAAAAAACTTATTTTCCTATTATATATATTTTCCCTCATTTCTCTGTGAAAGTAACCCTGCTCAACATAAAAAGCTCATGAACTCTACCTTCACCTCTCCAATAAATTTACATATCGCAATGAACAATTTTAAGCATCATAGTTTCTATTCAGCCAGAACCAATGACGATGCACTGAAAAGAATGATAAAGAACTCAAGCGAGTGCCTTCCTGCTGCAAAAATGCAACAGCATTCAAAAGGCACCTTCTGGGTGACTTGCCGTGCTCCCTTTTTGTAATCTGTCATCTTAATGCTTTAATGATTTTCTCCCCCAGCTCTCTTATCACAACAGACCCAGCCAAAAGATAAAGAGCTGGATCTGACTCCGTAAGCAGGATTTCAATCAGCTGCACCTACATGTATTATTGACAGCAGCCAAGCTGCCTAGGGCTGAAGTCAGGTGCAAGAGCTATCACTAATATCCGGTTGTACTGCATACCAGAAAGAATTCAAGCCCATCTCCTAAGTCTCATTTAGATTACTTCACTTCTGGGAACGATGCCAGAAATTATGCTGTTACGATAAACAGTGCAACAGAGCGCTGAAATGCAAGACTGAGAAACCCTGGGTTCAAATCCTCTCAGCCATAAAATCATAATACTAATTACAAATAATAATGTTATTATTTGTACCCCGCCCATGTGACCGGGTTGCCCCAGCCACTCTGGGTGGCTTCCAACAAATATAATAAAACAGCAAACATTTAAAACTTCCCTAAACAGGGCTGCCTTCAGGTGTTTTCTAAAAGTCAGATAGTTGTTTATTTCCTTGACATCTGGAGGAAAGGCATTCCACAGGGTGGGTGCCACCACCGAGAAGGTCCTTTGCCTGGTTCCCTGTAATTTTGCTTCTCGCATTGAGGGAACTGCCAGAAGGCCCTCGGAGCTGCACCTGTGTCCAGGTTGAACGATTGGGGTGGAGACACTCCTTCAGGCATACAGGGCCGATGTGGTTTAGGGCTTTAAAGGTCAGCACCAGAGAATCATAAATTGTGGAGCTGGAAGGGACCATGAAGGTCTTCAAGTCCAACCCCCTGTAAAGCAGGAATATTTTGCTTCCCATGCTACAGATAGTTAAAAGCCAAATGCCTTATTAAAAAAGGAATCCCTTTGCCTGGCAACTAAAGATGTGTAACGCTGCCCATTAGACCAAAATGTCTGCAAATCTTAAAACAATGAAGAGATGCAATTTGGTAAAACACAAACTTATTTTGTTAAGTGATCTAGATTGCCTTGTTTTCTCATGTTATTGTTTTTAATTGCTGTTATGGCCAGGGACCTCAAAAGCTGGAAGTCACTGGACCTCTGAGAGAGCCCAGTTCCTGCACCTTGCTGGCTAAAGGCTGGTGAATGTTTTCTCAGTGGGAGCTGATGGTTTAAGAAACCAGGACATTTCACACTGCTAGTAACAAGGGCAGCCCTGGTAGCAAACTATCTGGGAACCTCCAGACTTTTTTGGGGAGGTAGGGATTCAAGGGCAACCTGTTTACAGTTTGGTAAGTCCAGGAGGAAATGCATTGATATGTGTGGGATGAAAAAAGACTAACAAGAAGACATACAGACACCCAGCAAGCAAATCCGGCCATTAGTTAAACTTGCTTCCTTGCCAAATGTCCACCCCTCTACTGGGCGATTTCCCGCACACTAGAGTAGCTAAAAAGGTAAAGGTAAAGGACCCCTGACAGTTAAGTCCGGTCACAGACGACTCTGGGGTTGCAGCGCTAATCTCGCTTTACAGGCCGAGGGAGCGGCGTTTGTCCACAGACAGTTTTTCCGGGTCGTGTGGCCAGCATGACTAAGCTGCTTCTGGTGCAACGGAACACTGAAACCAGAGCAGCGCACAGAAACACCGTTTACCTTCCCGCCAGAGCGGTACTTATTTATCTACTTGCATAGGTTGGCAGGAGCTGGGACCAAGCAACAGGAGCTCACCCCGTCGCAGGGATTTGAACCACCAACCTTCTGATCGGCAAGCCCAAGAGGCTCAGTAGTTTAGACCACAGCGCCACCTACGGCCATTTCCCCCACACTAGAGTAGCTAGCTTTTACTTATTTCCTTGTTCCTGTGCCTTTAACTGCACTTAATGTGATCAAGCGCGGGTGGCGCTGTGGGTAAAACCTCAGTGCCTAGGACTTGCTGATCGTATGGACGGCGGTTTGAATCCCCGCGGCGGGGTGAGCTCCCGTCATTCGGTCCCAGCTCCTGCCCACCTAGCAGTTTGAAAGCACTCTTAAGTGCAAGTAGATAAATAGGTACCGCTTTATAGGTAAACGGCGTTTCTGTGTGCTGCGCTGGTGCTGGCTCGCCAGCTGCAGCTTCGTCACGCTGGCCACGTGACCCGGAAGTGTCTTCGGACGGCGCCAGCTCACGGCCTCTAGAGTGAGATGAGCACGCAACCCTAGAGTCGGACACGACTGGCCCGTACGGGCAGGGGTACCTTTACCTTTACCTTTAATGTGATCAAGCCCATCAAACTTTTCCCTTCTCTGGATCCCTAAGCCAGGAAAGGCTTCACTTGACTTTTAAGTCCATCCTGTCAGCCCTTTTGTGTCTCACTGTTTTCTTCCCAGTGAGGGAACCACCAGCCTGCCTTCCTTCTTAAAAAGTTTTCAGTACAATTCTCCAGCTAGAGTCCTGGGCTTTTATGCTGATTGAGGTCAACTGGGATCCACCAGCTACGAATGACCCCAATCAATTTTCTCTTAACTCAGACTATTGCTTTACACTCACACACAGTTAGCTCAGAAGTCATTTTTATCCCCCCAGATTTGCTCAAAGACTTTTACACTGACAACAAGACTTTTTCCTCTTTCTGTGTGCTTAACATCCCTCTACACAGAATGCCCTGAATTTTTCAAGTGAAAGTCATTATCAAAAATATTTCTACTAATCTGAATGAGAGCTCCTGGTGACTGAATTTTTAAGCCTAAGGGACATGCTGGTATAATTCAAATTGTATTGAGGTTTATGTTAGAGTTTCTGCAATAGAACCTCTGGTCAGGACCTTATGAAGAATCGAAACGTATTTGCTCTCCACCACAAGAATGAGTTTCAAAGCTTTACTGAGGAACAGTTTTAAAATAGTTACAAATAAATGTTTACAAAATATTTAGTAACACATTGCTCTTAAGCAAGCAAGCAAGCAATGTGGTCTTGTCTTCTTTTTAGTCCTGAATACAGTTCAGGACTAAAAAAAAATTCCTCTCTGTGCTCCCAGAGATAGATCCTCAGCAACTTGTTTCTTCACCATCCCAGAACTGAGATTCTGCTGCTCCTGGCTCCATTGCTGACAAAAATACTGAGTTCTCAGGTCTCATTTCCCTGTTGTAAGAGATCTGCAGTTCCGTTTCTGGATGAATCATCAATTAGCATAAAGGCTGAAACGGAAACATACAAACCTTTCTGCCGCATTTTCCAGAGTGAAACCTCCCATGCCTAATGAAAATGTCTCTTTGCAAAATGTTTTCAAACACAATGCACAACACAAACTTTTCAAACACAAACTTTACATTTCATGCATATTAAACTTATATCTTTAACAGTTTCTTACAACCAAGTGGTATATCATTTTAATAAAATAGATCAATAAACAATCAGGAGATCAAAGAATTGGAAGGGACTCAAAGATGTAGCCTACCCCACACCCCAAACTCACAACAATACTTTGAATTTTATCCCAAGAGGAGTAAAAAGAACCCAACATTGAAAGAGCAGAAGCAGAAGTAAGTTTGAGAATATACACTTGCGAATAGCTCATAGCCTTGACTTGGAGGATAACATATAAACTTTTACTTAAAGATTTATTCCAGTTATATGCCCCTTATATATGCCAAATGTTGCTTCCCTAAGATTCATCTCTGTCCTTGGCATTTTAAGAAAAATTGTTGTGGGGTATTACTGCATGTTTTTAAATTTAAAACCTTTGAATTACTGATAAAAGCTGAGGCTGAAATATCTAACAAAATAATTATGTCCTTACCTGATTTGTCAATCACTTCTTTTCTCAGAAGTTTTCTGTGAGAGGTTGCATCCTCCTAAGGATCCAGAGCTCATCTGAATGCATAACCATTCCACCGTTTTTCATTCCATTTTTATGTGGATAAAGTTCCTGTGTACCAAAGAAAGTTACAAATCCATCGACAAGCATATGCAGCTGCTTCTACAGAACAAAAAAAGCAGGTATTCAGCACTGTGAATTTAAAGTAGCTATCACCTTGAGTTTATTAAGGACAAATCTACAGGGGGCATTTGTCCTAATGGCTTGATGTGGAATCTATTCCATACATAGGAGTTAAAAAGCTTAATTGGGCAAATTGAAAGCTTGATCTTTGACTCTAGACAATCTAAGTGCAAGTAATGGCTATACAGAGGTTAATTTTCTTCATCTCATAGGCAAAGAGGTTTTTCTGTCTATGTTGTCTCCTTTAGATGCAGAATGTGAGCTCTCTCTATAGGATGGCAGTTTATATTTTTTGAAACCATTCCAGCTGCCTGCCTGCATCAGTATGTATGGGGCAGTGGTTCCTAAGTTATTAAAAACCAGATTCTCTCATTTGCAATTATCGTTACAAAAAGGCATCAATACTAATGAGCCAAAGAGCTTTGGAGTGTAATGAGTATGTCACTCAATGGATTATAATGCAGCCTGACTACTCCACTCTCAGGAACGCAAAGCATAACACACATCAGCCAAGGATTATTTCCTCCCCAGCTCTGAAGTAACTTCCCACTTTGACAAAGTAGAGATAAATGCAGATTGTGCTCAAGGCCTGCAAATCCTACAGGCAGCCCTATGCAGAGGCAGCAAATCCTACAGGCAGCTATGCAGAGCCACACTTTTTTAGAGAGAGAGAGAGCAGTGTTTTTGTTGTTGCCAATGCACGCGACAGAACAGACAGGGCAGGAGAAGGAAAGATGCTACCGGGCTAGTGGTAGAAGGAGACAAGTAAATAATTAGGTAACAGACACTGGGGCTGTTACCAGCTTAAAATGCAGCTAGGTTGCTGTTTTTATAAATTCAGATCAAATCAGGTTCAGGGAACACACGCATAAGAAATGGAAGGATAGAAACGGGATAGATGTGGGGATTGTGGCGAATGTCATATGCACACTGCTTCTCAAACCAGCAGTGGCAGCGCACTATGTGAAGAGTAAATGGGAGTAAGACAGAGGTTCATTGTGTTGTGGGCTGCAATCAGCTTCACCACCCACTACATCTTTCAGACCTAGGATAGCCAGAGTTCCGGGTCTGACCTGAAGTCTACAGGTTTTTTTTGGCCTCCTCCAGATGGCAGGTAGAAGGACTGAATGTCCAGGAGTGTGGGAAGGACAATAATAAATAATAAATAATGATGATGATAATAATAATGTGACTATACATGAAGCTCGCAAGCCGTAGAAACTACTGTGTTAGCTTTGACAATAAAGAGTTAACTATCTGCCATGTCCATTCCTTTGGCTGGGAAGCAGTGCCTTGATAATGGATCACTTGAAAACCAATGAGGACCTTGAAGGACCACTTAAGTGATTTTTCTGCCTCTTGTAGCAATTACAATGGGCTAGTTGCTGTATGATTTTTAATTGCATTTTTACAGCATCGTTTATTCGTATATATAGTACCCTGCTGCATTAAAATTTGGATTCCATGGAATACAATAAAATGCAATATAAGAAATAAAAGAAGCAATAGAAACACAATTTAAAATCAATATGAATATTTAATGTGATGGATGTGCTGCTTCCAGTCTTCAACCTCAAATCCACAGACATGTCAGAGATGACCTCAAAGAAGCCTGTGGTCTGCAGACAACAAATTGGGAGCCCCTGCCATATAGGCTTCGTGCTACTTATCACCTTGTTCCAACCCTTTTGTTTTGAGAAGATTAAAACATTGATGAGTTACAGAATGACCTAAATTGGTTGCAAAAAGAATATTAGCACCAGGCAAGTAGATGGTGAAAAGTTTAGGCTTAAGGTGGGGCCCAGGTCTGAAAAGACTGACGTTTCTGGAATGGGGCTCCTAGTATTCTCCTATCCTGGTCCCAGTCAGATCCAGATCTGCTTTGTTTGATAACAGCTAAATGGTATAGATACCCTTTGACCAATTAATAAAAATGGGAACTTCATGAAATGAAAACAAAGCACAGCTCTAATAAGAGGTATGACAAGACTCTTGAATCATATGGAAAAGCTGCTATTAAAGTAAATTCAGCAAGCAGTGAACCATGTTATAATTTGTACTCTCATCTTTTGCAAGCAGTTCAGCTGCTGAGACCTTGACATTTTGGTGAGATGAGAGTATCAAGCCTAGAAACATAGGAAGCAATCAATAAACAGCCACAGCATGCTTGACAGAAAGAGTTGAATGTATGAAAAAATGTTCCCTTGTTGCAATTAAACATCAAATTGATGGGCATCAGTCTCCATAATATGCCCACCATAAACCTATGTTACGAACAACAGATCTCCCTGGATTAATGCAAAAGAAGAGTGTTGTGCGCTTGAAGCATATCCATAGTTATTATCCATAATGGGATTTGGGGCTGTTAGGTAAGCCTGTGAAGCAGTAGGTGGATTACTCACTTCCTTGTTTTCAGCAACTCTTTCTATGGAAATGGGAGGGAAATGGTCAAGGTCTGCTATTGCGTAAAATCCTCCTCCTCATTTTCTTCCACATATAGAGGTTAAAACACCAGCCAAGCAGAACAGCTGAATTAACAAACCTTCCCTTGACGCATATCTCTTTATGAGCTGGTCAGTCAACTCATTTGCTCAGGACAGAGCTGTTGTTGCTATCAGGTCAGATGCTGGCCTACAAGTTGGTAATCTAAGGGTTTAGCAGACAAAGCAGCAGCAGCAGCAGCTGGTACCCATTGGCACTGGTAGGGCGGAAAGCAGGGAGGCCAACAGCAGGTGGTGCCAGAGTCAATGAAAGGCAGAGCCAATCCATTCTAGTTTTCTCCCCATCCTCCTCCCAACTCAGTTCTACAAGGGCAACGCTGAGTCTAAGGAGGGGGAAGCTGACAGCCAGAACCACCCCTTAGACTGGTTGTTAAGTAGGAAGGCAGGCGGGTGGGGGCTGGCTGAAGGCAGACAGAGGCTGGTGGGGCAGTGCCCCATTTGCCATAATGGAATATCCTCCGCTGAAACTGTTTCAACCTCCAAACTTCCTCTGATGAACTAACGGATAGATAGCTAGAAAGAGTGCAAGGGCACACTATTGAGAGAGCCACATTAAGCACATCCAGCACACATTTAAAGACTGCAACTTCCCCCAAACAATCCCCTTCACAATTCCCAGCAAATTCCCTTAACAAACTACAGTTCCCAGGATTCTTTGAAGAAAGTAATGAGCTTTAAATGTATGGTTGTTTGTTTCTGCTCTCTTCACTGTGCAGCGAAGTGCTTGTCACGAGACAATGTTTACATTCCACAGTCAGAGTTGCTGTTGGAGTTTCTCACGGGAAAGGAGACTGGATGTGACGTACACTGGTTTCCTGTTTTTCACAGTGTTTCTCTCCGTGCTTCAGAGGAGAGAGGATGCCTCTCTGCTCACGCAGAGGCAAGATGCTTGATTGTAAGCTCTTAGCATTGAAGCGTAAATAAAGGAAAGTAAAGTATGTGGCACGTACTGCTCATCCTTCCGCTGTGCTCGGGACTCTGCAAATTCAACATTCCTGGTTATCGGCCCAGAAAAACGCAGTCAAAGTGACGGATGGACTTCAGAATGCCGGCAAAAGAATGCAGAGGAACAGAGGGACGGATCGCTCTGCGCGTCAAGTTGATTGATGAGAGGTATGTGCTAATGCTCCGGGCAGCCTGCCAGCTCCTAATTAATGGCTTTATGGCTGGACTTTGAACTTTTAAAAGCCGTTTGCCAGGCACAAGGCTAAGGCTTGGGGAGGCTGGAAAACGAAAGCACTTTTGAATTTGCTTTTGGAATGAGGTTTGAAGCAGCAGTGACGCAGCTGATTTAACGCAGCAGAGATGGCTAATGCAAAGCTAGCTGATGCTTTTGGGATTCCCAAGCTCAATAAGAAAAATTACGCAGACTGGGTTCTCTATGCTGAGGCTGTTCTGCGGAAAGAGGGTCTTTTTGAGGTGATTACAGAAAACCCCCCAGCTCCATTGACAGATGCATGGAAAGCCAAAGATTCCAAAGCAAGGGGAACTCTTACATTGATAGTATCCCCAGAAGAGCTCTGTCTGTTGCGTGGTAAGACCTCAGCCAGAGAAATTTGGGACGCTTTGAGAGAGGCTCACTTGAGGACAGAAGCTGGATCCACTATGTTTTACTTTACCAAGCTGCATAATATGGCTCTTGCTGAAGCTGGAGATGTGCGTACACATCTGATGGAGATGCAGAATCTGAGACATGAGCTGCAACAGAGAGGACTCGCTTTTCCAGAGGCTGTGTATTCCTTCATGATACTACATTCTTTGGGTTCAAGTTGGGAGTCTGTTGCCACTCAGATTGCTGTTCAGCCAACTGCTCAGCTGACAGTGGACTATGTTACTGCCGTGATTCAGAATGAAGCAGATCGCCGGGGTGCTAGCTGCATGGGTAAGGGGGAGTCTTCACAGACGTCATCCCAGAGTGCAGTGGAACCACCAGATGGCGCCAAAGCTTTGAAGGCAGTGAAATGCTACTCGTGTGGAAGTCTAGGCCATATGAAGAGGGAATGCAGATATCCCAGGGCCAAGACAGAGCAGTGCAGCGAAAGCTCATCGCGTGGAAAAGGCCAGAGCAAAGGCAAAGGTCCGGTGTCCAGGACAACGCAGCACAAGGCAATGGTCTCACGCTTCACTCCAAAGGTTGCAAAGGTCCAGAAGACGTCTAGATCTTTCTTCGTTGTTGATTCGGCTGCAACGCACCTCATGTGCAACAATAAGCGACTGTTCGTGTCTTTTACACCGCAGGAAGGTGCGATTCACCAGGCGGATGACCACACAATCCCCAGTAAAGGCTACGGAACTGTTGTTCTTCACAGTTTGGACTTATCGATAAAAGATGTACTTTATGTACCAGATGCCAAACATAATCTGCTCAGCGTTGGACAGCTGAATGAGCGGAAAATTGACGTTTCCTTTAAGAGCAAAAAGTGCATCATCACAAAGAAAAATGATTATGTATTGCATGCTGAATATGTTGATCGTTTGTTTTATATTTTGATGATGTTGTGCAGGATGAAACTTGTTGCATTGCAGGTTCTAACAAAAGTTTGCATGCAGAATGTATTCATGATTTTCACAGGAAATTTGGTCATTTGCATTTTGAGGCAGTATCTAAAATGCCTGCCTTGGTTGAAGGTATGACAATTAAACCCTGCAGGTACCACATGAAGTGCAAGGCATGCGCAGCAAACAAGGTGAAAATGGCTGCGAAAGGTAAGGTGTCTAGTAGGCAAGCTACAGAACCATACCAGGTTGTTCATGCTGATTTGGTTGGACCACTAGCGCCCTCTTTGGGTGGAAACAGGTACTTCATGGTTCTCATTGATGCATTTTCCAGGTATATTTATGTGTACAATCTCAAGCAGAAATCAGAGGCTTTTCCAAGGTTCAAGGAAGTCTGTGCTTGGTTGGAAAATGTGCGTGGTAAGAAGATAAAGATTCTTTTCGCTGATCGCGGGGGGGAATTCACTTCTCAGCAGTTTGAAGCTTTTCTGTCTGAGAAAGGAATTCAACACGATTTGTCTAGTCCTCGCTCGCCATGGCAGAATGGACTTTGCGAGAGGGCAAATCAAACATTGCTTCAAGGGTTAAAAACCTTGCTGCATGATGCCAATCTTCCAGAGAGTTATTGGGCTGAATCTCTCTCGTGTTTTACTTACAGTTATAATCGCAGGTTATCTTCAGCGATTGGTTGTACCCCCTATGAGAAGATGTTTGGCAAAAAGCCATACATCAAACACATGAAAATTTTTGGTTCTGACATGTGGGTTCACTCAACCACAAAACTCCAAGTTAGACAAGCGTGGTTTGCATGGTATCTTTCTAGGTTATCAGAAAGGTTCTTACAGAATAATGATGACTGACTCTAAGACAATTAAGCTCACAAGAAGTGTTGAGTACAATGCCAAGTGGGGGGAGAATGTGGGAATTTTCCAATGTTATCCTGATGACAGTGATGAGACTGAGGATAGTCAAAAGCAGCCACAGCGACCCACACCCACTGATGGAGGTTCTGATTCTGAGTCTGAAACTGAATCGGGTGATTCAGAGGATTTCAAGAGTGCGAAAGCCTCTATGCGACCCTCTGAAAGCTCTGATCAAGAATTGGAGGAACCATAGATCACTTTTCTCCCAAGAAGGAAGAGGAGAGTGTTGAAGACCTAAGGCTAATTCGCAGGTCACAAAGAGCCACAAAAGGCAAACCTCCAAAGAGATTTGCTGATGAG
Organism: Podarcis cretensis; assembly: GCF_951804945.1. Taxonomy (NCBI): domain Eukaryota; kingdom Metazoa; phylum Chordata; class Lepidosauria; order Squamata; family Lacertidae; genus Podarcis; species Podarcis cretensis. The sequence goes on along the minus strand of NC_137181.1, from coordinate 15,346,326 downwards.
TTTGCTAAGATAGCAGTAACAGCTGTTAAAAGCTCCAAGAAGGTATTTGAACCTTCAAGTTTCCAAGAAATCCAGGATTTGGATTCAAAGGAAGCTGAGCCATGGTTAAATGCCATGAAGGCTGAGCTTGATTCCTTAGAAAGGAACAAAACATGGGAGCTTGTTCCAGCAGTTCCAGGAATGAAACTGCTTGGAAGCAAATGGGTCTTCAAAGCGAAGACTGATCAAAATGGCAAGATAGTCAGACACAAAGCCAGATTGGTAGCCAGAGGTTTTGCACAGGTACCAGGTGAAGACTATCACGAGACCTACTCACCCACAGTGAGGTATGAGAGCATTAGGCTTATGCTCAAGCTAGCTGCAGAGGAGAATTTACACATTAGTCACCACGATGTGAATACAGCTTTTCTGTACGGATCTCTAGGTGAATCTCTTTATATGCTTCCACCTGATGGCGTACAGGTAAAACAGGGATTTGTTTGTGCTCTGAAAAAGTCCCTTTATGGTCTCAAACAAAGTGCACAGTGTTGGCACACAAAACTCACTGAGGTATTGTTTTCTCTAGGTTTTAAGCAAGGGAAAGCTGATCCATGTGTATTTGTCAAAGAAGAGGGGCAAAAGAAGCTGTATTGTTTGTTTTATGTTGATGATCTTTTATTCTTTTGGGAAGATGTCACAATGTACAATAACGCCCTAGCTCAACTGAAAGAGCACTTTGACATGAAAGATCTTGGTGAGGTAAACAACTACCTATCTCTGGAAATAGAAAGAGATCAAGATGGTAACATTCTAGTACACCAGTCACGGAAAATTGCTGATGTGTTAAGCAAACTAAACCTGATGGATGCTAACCCTGTAGACACACCGATGACAACAGGTTATCAGGTAGATGACACTGAAGAAGCATTTTCTGACACTACACTGTACAGAAGTGTGCTAGGCAAGCTAAACTTCATTGCCAGATGTTCAAGACCAGACATTGCTGTTAGCTGTAATTTGCTAAGCAGACAAGTCAACAATCCTACTGTTAAGGATTGGAAAGCTCTGAAACGTATAGCGCGCTATTTGAAAGGCACTATGCATTACAGACTGAGATTTAACAATCAGAAGTCTGGTGGTCTTGAGATATTTGCAGATGCAAGTTTTGGAAGTGACACTACAGACAGGAAAAGCACGTCTGGAGTTTGCTATATGTACAATCAGGGTCTATTTGATTGGTCATGCAAAAAGCAAACAACAGTTAGCTTAAGTACTTGTGAAGCTGAACTGAATGCACTGTCTTAGTCACTTAAAGATTGTGAATGGTTGTTACAATTGTGCAAAGACATGAGAATTCCTGTCAAATGTCCAATCCAGGTTTACCAGGACAACAAAGCATGTTTGGCTTTGCTGAATTCTGAAGGTTGTAAGCAAAGCACGAAGCACTTGCAATTGAAGTTGCAACATGCTAGGGAACGTATTCAGAAGGGACTCGTAACGGTGTCCTATATGCCAGGTAATGAAATTCCTGCTGATGTATTGTCCAAGATTGTATCAAGGGATCAACACTGTACCTATGTGCAGAAGTTGGGTTTGTACTGATATTGTACGAACACGCTGCCCAGTGATGTTCACAGAAAGGGGGAGGATGTTGGTTTCTGCTCTCTTCACTGTGCAGCGAAGTGCTTGTCATGAGACAATGTTTACATTCCACAGTCAGAGTTGCTGTTGGAGTTTCTCACGGGAAAGGAGACTGGATGTGACGTACACTGGTTTCCTGTTTTTCACAGTGTTTCTCTCCGTGCTTCAGAGGAGAGAGGATGCCTCTCTGCTCACGCAGAGGCAAGATGCTTGATTGTAAGCTCTTAGCATTGAAGTGTAAATAAAGTAAAGGAAAGTAAAGTATGTGGCACGTACTGCTCATCCTTCCGCTGTGCTCGGGACTCTGCAAATTCAACATTCCTGTGTACACAGTCACTTTTAGGGAAGAAAGAATGCTCAAGACTTCTCCTTAAATAAGGAATACAAATTTGTGCACAAAACAAATCAAGAAGTGGAACATAGGCGTAACGGAGACAAAGGCTGTGCACCCACCAAACATTTAAAGCACCCCACCTTGAAACCTGGGAATTGTAGTGTGCCCACCATAGAGCTGCAATTCCCAGCACCCTTAACAAACAACAGTTCTCAGAATCTGAGAAGGGGGAATATTCCTTAAATGTATGGTGTGTATGCAGTCAAAGGTTTTTGTGAGATGTAAGTAGCACCCTATTTGCATACAAATATCAGTTGCAGACTTAGGACAAATCACTATACAGTACTTCAGCGTTAGCTTTCATTACCTATAAAATAAATGTGAAATATTTACATACTTCAAACTATTAGTTGTAAATAATGATCACAAACCAGTCTGCACACATAAAAAGCAGTAGAAACCATTTAAAATTGTTATGGTCATTGGTTGATAGACAGGACTGCATGTGAAGGGAAAGGGTTAAAGTCGCTTTGGGTTGTTGTTTTAAACAGAAAAACAGCACAGGCACCTTCAAAACTAAAACTTGTTGCAGCATGTACTTCTGTAAGTAAGATCCTGCTTCATCAGAGGTAATGTTTAACCTGGCCATTTCCCCCGGATTTATCCTGCTTTTTGAGCGAAGCACTTTCCCTTCTTCTGACCGAAAAGTAGCTGATCCTTTGCTGAATCTAAAGGGCATAAAACAGTCTCTAGATCAGCCTAGGAGTGGATCAAGTCTGGCAGTTCAAAAGCAGATAGTCCCAAGCAAAGCAACACGGTTTACTCACGAGTATATATCTATTAAGATAATGCTATAAATACATGCCACTGGTCCAGTCTGACAGCTCTGGCTCAAGAGGGTGTGACTCTATTGAATTGCTGTCATGCTGCAATTAAGATGGGTGTGCTTTGCCCGGCACACCACTGTGAGCTTCAGTGCTCTGGAATGTCTCCTTGCACACTCCTCCAAGTAGCCCTTCCGTTTGGGAGTGTGAGATAGCAGCCTAGCAGTGAGCTATCAGTGCCGATCAACCGAAAGACCAAAAAATGATAAAGTCAGCAACCTCCTTCTTGAGGATTGTGAAGTGATGGGAACAGCCATTATTGGATTCCCCCGAAGATGCTCAACCCCACACTGTCCGCATTAATATGCTACAGACTAGCTGACGGTGCACTCCGCTCTGCTTGCTTTTATGACTCTCCATTTCATTTTCACGCTGCCAGGCAGCTCTGCTGTCAAAGCAGAAGATGGTCATCTGCCCTGCAGCAGAGAAACCAAGAGGGTCCCAATAATCAGTATCCCTCCTTCAGTCTTAGCTATGAGTGCATATCTTCGTATTTTGTCCTTCAGTCTCAGCCAACACTATTCCTTCCTCTACCATGGGCTGCAGTTAGAACGTCATTCTATATCAAATGTCCAGTATGCGTCTAGAAAAAAATATATATTTTATATTCCACCACCACCACCCAGTCTGGCGGCGACACCTTAAAGGCAACAAATTAAGAGACATTTCTGGGAAGGCAGCCAATACCGGTGGAGGCCAAGGGAGGAAATCAATCTCCAACAATGAAATAAATTAAACACTGCCGCTATCTATCAATATTTGTCTCTGGCTCCAGCCAGCAGTGTTGAGAAAACAGACGGGCTTGTTTTCAAAGATAGCAGCAAGCTGGAAATGGGACTTTGCCTGTGCGACGAAAGGGCACTCGTTGCAGAGAGAAGTTAGTCATAAATGATAGGGGACAAGCCTTGCAAAAGAAAAGGACACACACACAAAAAGGAGGATTGGAGATCTAAGGTGGAATTGGGTCTACGGTAGGAGAAAAGATGAGAAAATGAAGAGATTGTCACCTGGTGCTTGGAAAAACACATGCGTGGGTGCCAAAAAAGCGAGAGAACCCCCAGAGAGGAGCCTCTGACTGGGATCTCAAAGTGCAGACAGGTACCCTTTCTTGTTTTGGGTGGGTGCAAAGCCAGGAATTATCAGGGGTCAATACAGGGAGCATGGTCTGGAGGCAGGTCGAGGTCCAAACATGTGGCATGTTGTGTGTGTCAGTAAACAGCTAGGTGGTCGGGGGATACACTAGTCTGTAAGGTAGACACTGATCCAGCACTCTGTATCTGGCTTTTAAGTCAGAGCACTTCAGAGTCCCACCCAGACCACAACGGCTGGTCATCAGCATTACCTAAGGGATTGTCCACATGCAAGGAGTGGCTCCCTCTCGTTTAGTGTCCCCTGTCTCCGTGCTGTTTCGGCAATGATTTGACAGTTGTCCTCTAAACTAAAGGATAGTGAAAAGCAAGTCCAGTGAGAGGCATGGCCTCGGGAGAGTCCCTAGAGGCAGACAGAAAGGTTTGGCCGGCTGTATTACCTGTTGTTGTTGGAAACCACAGGAGAGTGCTCTTGTGTTTGAATCCTTGTGTTTGAATCCCACAGGCATCGAGTTTGGCCACTGTGAGAACAGGATGCTGGACTAGGTGAGCCTTTGGTCTCATCCAGCAGGCTCTTCTTATCTTCTTAGGTATTTGGTCTCCCATGCCTAAGGTTCCCCCTTTATACACTATATTGGATCTCTTTGTAAAGTGCTATATCCTTCCTGACAGTGTTTTGTTGCATCTTGTAATTTAATAAATAAAAATATTTAAGGAATATTTCTTAAATGTCTTCCATCTCCTCTCTGTCCATCTAGAGCAGTGATGGCCAAAGCTTGGCCCTCCTGCTGTTTTGGGCTTACAATTCCCATCATCCCTGACCACTGATCCTGTTAGCTAGGGATGATGGGAGTTGTAGTCCCAAAACAGCTGGAGGGCCAAATTTGGCCATCACTGATCTAGAGCAAGGGTAGCCAATGTGTTGCCACCCAGGCATTGTTAGATTCCAGCTCCTATCAGACACAGGCAACCTAGGCACTGGTCGGGGATAATGGAAGCTGAAGTCCAACATCTGAAGGGTACCACACCAACCATTTCTGATCTAAGAGTTCATTGGCTGCACATCCCTAAAACCCTGCCCTGCTATGATCCATTGGTTTCTGTGAGACCTACTTTCAACTAATTGTGCTTTGCATCACAGCTAAAGGAAGGAAACCCATAAAGTAAGGCGGAACAGCTCCCAACTTAGCCGCTGACATTCCACAACTTTTGCTGACACACAAAGACACTCGAGCATGCCAAGTGCTAGCAAAGCCTTCACTCGCTTTTAAAAATAACTTATGAGCGATTCAGAGTTTAAAGCACAATAATTTTAAAACGTAGGTTTTCAGCACACAAACATACTTTTAAAGTGGGACAAGGTTGTCATTTCAAGCAATTAGCTCATTATTCTTGTGACAGATTGACGATGACCTTTTATATGCCATCACATTATGGAAATTAGTATCTTCATTAAAAATGTAATAATAACCCCCCTTTAGGAGCTGCAGAAGTCACTTGTTCTCAGTTGGCACAGGCAACATCTAACAGCCCTGTCAGATGAGAAACGCAGAGCTTTGTTAAGTGGTCTTCTGCTCCCATTCCCTAGAGCAGGCTACTCAACCAGAGGTACACATCATGCTGATGACTCCATGGATGTGTGTCATGCTCTCGTGGGTATCTTGGGTTCCTGTCCCAGGTGAAACAAGCCTCTTAGCAAAACACTCACCAATGAGGGCAAGGGTGCAGCAGAGTCCCAACAAACCAAGGTCAAGCATGGAGACTCAGTCTAGGTCCAAAACATGATGCAGAGTCCAAGTCAGGCAACAGTCTAAGATCAGTACTGCAAGGTGTTCAGGCAAGGTACAACATTGCAAGAAAGGTGGGTGGGGACAAGAATCAGGTACAAGGAGCCAGAGACCAATGTTGTTCTGAACAACTGGAGGGCTCAAGAGGGAGGACCTGATACAAGCTGGCCTCCTAGCCTAAAGCTACTGGCAGTCAATGGGTTTCAGGGGTTTCTTAATCCTGAGTCTCATGACGACTCTGGATTTGTAGATGTATGTTATGCCGTTACTGTTTGGCTTGGATAGGGACCTTTTGGCACCAGCATTCTTGAGTCCTGTGGGGCAGGTTTGGCTTCAACTCCTCTTACATCTCTTCTCTGTTCAGAACAGATGTGAGGGTGGGATCCAGTGAAATGTGGGCATTTAAGTGGAGAAGGGGGGGGTAAATGTAGGAGGGGCTGAACCACTACTGAGCAGGAAAAGCAAACAGTCCCTCGTGCATTATAGATTTTTGAGAGGATATTTACTACCAACCTTCACTGGGGCCATAGGAAGTACCAACAGCACACTGGCACCCACAGGGGCCACACTGCTGACCCCATGACTTAGGTCAACATTTGAAATGATGCTTTTCCTTTTTGGGAACTCTCCTAGGTCCTGCAGAAATCAATCTCCACCCCATATCTGTTATCTGTTGCCTAATACTTGGTGAGTAGCTCAAGATGAATGTGGCTCAGCTGGAATAGGCATCCAGTTCTGCTCAACACTCCATACATTTTCCTCCCAGCTGCCACGGTTCATTCATCTGACAACAGGAGTTGCATACAGCCTGGCTCCATGGAAACATGGTCAAACACCAGGCCGAGTGACAATCTATTCCCTTAGAAAATTATTTCCTTAATCAAGAAAGAGCTCTTTCATGTATTGCAATATTATAATCCCAAACGAGATTAGGAAGTGCTCTCTGTAATTGTTTGAAGTTAAAATTAACAACGAAAACTCATTAAATGTTTAAAATGTCAAGGAAGGGGAATGGCATTTTGGAAACTTTCTCAGAGTTAGCCAGTATGGCAATCAAACTTTACATGGGTCATGGCCAGGAGCTTCCTCAAGACCATAAGGGGATGCCATGACATAGCTGCAGCAATGGGAGAAAAATATAAATTTAAGGAGAGAAGTTCAGAACAGGATGACAAAGGTAGATGAGAGGTATCCTACGCAGGGCTTACGTACGCTAACATTTGCACATATGCAGGCTGAAATAAACTGAAGAACAGGTTTGCAAATAAGAACACTCCATGATTTTTATACATTATGGGCTACTGGCATTCCAGTCATTCATCCACGTCTATCACTACAGTACAAATTCCACACTGCACTACCGTGCAATCCAGCTCTCCCCATGGACATCTTTTTTTAAGTAGAAGTCACAGGACAAGCACTATTGATGCTGCTGAATGGTCCTCTATTCTACTGTGCTTTTGCTCCAATGAAGCAGAACAAACCCTTATTTTTCTTTGTTTATCAGAGGTGGGAAAAGATGGGGGCAGGGGGAAAAGTAGCATAATGGTACTGCCTGTCCAACATAAAAACACAATCCATGCAGCTCCTGCTCACTTCAGACACACCAGGACTAATAAGGCAGGATCAGAATTATGTTAAATGGAATTGAACTCCTACGGAGCTCATCAGATTCTCTTAGCAAAGTAAGCTGATAAGGTACACACAATGTCCAGATTTTACCTGCTTTGCTCTAGAGCCACGAAGGCTGGAATCTCTCACTCTCTGGTTTAATGAAAGCTTAGATCCTGCTTCAACCTAAAGGCAGTCTCTTGAAGAACTTAGCAGCTCATGAGTCACAATCGCCCTCTACCACAGGGTAGCCTTTGGGTGCTTCCACGCTGTTGCTATTTTCGAGTGAGATTCAATCAGATACTGGAAAATGGAGGCTGCACTATTAAGGTTGATAAGTGGTCTTCTCCCACCCACCCTCCAAAGAAATTTATTTTTTAGACTTTTGCAATATGGAAAATGACAGGAAAATTCACTGGGAAGTGTAGGATAACGATTGCTTGATGCAACATCATCAATAGTCAATGTCATGTAATCTCCTTGCAAACAAATCAAGATGCCCAGTAAAATAAGTTGCCTGGAGACACCATTCATTCATTCATTCATTTAGAATCATTGTACCTCACACTCTTTAGCGCCCCAAAGGCTCCCAGAGTGACTTACATACAATGACCAGCTTGCATAGTTCTGGGGTTGGAGTTGCCTGATGGAGCTGGGCTTTTAGCTCTGCTTCCCATCTCCCCCACTGATTGAAATGGCAATATCCGCAATATATACACAAGGACATGCAAGTAATACATGGACCTCAACTCATCTGAGGACCTTAATAGGTGGAACAGAAAGGCCCCCAGAGTCAAACTGTGACTGTTTACAGGTTAATATTTATTTTTAATGCACAAGATTATTGAACGGCAATATTTTGTCACTAATCTGTAGAGAAAAATGACTAAATGGCTAGCCAAGGATATGGAAGACTCAGGATCAATGCGTACCATCACCAGGCCATGCTAGTTGCTTTCTCAGGATCAATGCATACCATCACCAGACCATGCTAGTTGCTTTCTCCTTGTTTATCATGGATCCTGTTTTGGTCTCTCCTTTCACCTTTCACATGTGGGTTGAATAATGTGCAGGAGTGATGATTGGGGGTGGCCCAGGAAGCCCAGGAAGCCTGAGGCATGGGTCTTTTGAACTGGGCCCCAGATATTCTGGACCATCTTAATTTGCTCAGAGGCCTAAATTTGTATCTATGCATATAAAGCAAGAGATGTAAGTTTTATGCAAATGGGCTGTGCCCTGAGCTGTTAAAGTACCTAGCAACATCTCTGGTTGAGTGAAACAGAAATTGCTCATAGCAAACAGTTGTGATAACCCATTTCTTATTACTGTGGAACCAGAAATAAAAAGGGACTGTTGCAGAGGGACAGGTAAATCTGTCAATTTTGGTTTCCAATTTTTCCAGTCTTAAATTCAGTTCTCCACAATTCCTCATAAGTTTGTGATCTTAGAAAAAACCCTGCATTTTTGTGCAAAGTGCTTTGTTTGTATGCAATGTTCTCAACACAGTGCCTTTTTGTAAGCTATTTTCACAAACATATATGCATTTTTATGGATATTTTTACCATAGTAGATACACTTTTGTACACATTAATTCGCTGGGAAACTGAATTCTAAATTCGGAGAAGTGAGAATTTCCAACAATGGCTATGTTTTTGTTTGTATAGTGTTTTGGAAAGGTCAACTTTATATGCAAACTGAACTGAATTTCTTCCCTATACCTATCCTCACATGCAAGCTTGGTCCTGTGCTCAAATTTATTTACTAAACCTCAAGGGAAAAAATGTACTGCTAAAGTCATGTTACATAACGCAACTGGAAGAAAAGTTATGCTTCCCTAGGTGGGACCCAACCTCTGAAACTGAGCTAGTATTTGTTTGAATATTTAAAAAATGTAACAGCAATGTCTGTGAGATGGGATTATGGTCTGGGAGACTTTTTTCTTCAGAAGAATGAATCAAAGCATCGTTACTCCACATATAGTACAAGGCAGATATTACTTAGGAAGACACTGATAGCTAGCCACATACAATTTACTGTCCCAACCAGGGATGCCTGGATCAAAAGTTGTGTGTAGCCAGTTCAGTGGTGCTCAGATGTGGAGGCATCTAAATCCACATGTAGCAGATGCATTTGGGCACATGGATGTCCTCTGCTAGACCAGGGCAACTAACTATGCCTGGCATGAAGTGCCAGGACCTGAACAAGGGCTGGGTAGAACACTCAAATTAATAAAAGCTGGAAGCTGGCTGGCAGGCAGTGAGGAATAATTATCTGACTTCCCTACAGCTAATGAGCAAGAGCAGGCCCTGCGATTTAGAAGGGAGGAAAAGGAGGAGGCGGCAGATGATCAGAAGGAAACTAGACCTCTCACCCAGAAGGGTTTTCTACTGATTTCTGTGCTGGTTTGTTTTCATATGTGTTGTTTTAGTTTGGGACTGTAGCTATATTTTATTGTTTCTAAATTTATGAACTGCCCAGAGGACATTGCTAATAGCCCATCATATCTAAATGCTAAAAATAAATAAGCCAAGCTCACTTCTGGTACTGGATACTAGCAGGAGAGAAAATCTTATGGGGGGAAAAGACTGGAAGGGAAGGATCACGGGCAGGGAAGGATTTAATACCCCAACTGCACAGTCTTTTTGCTTCAAAAATCAGACCTCCTGATCCTACTTTATGCATGACTGGGAAACAAGCATGTTTAAATATACAAAGAGTAAGTCAGACCACTAATATTTGTCCATTTTTGAGTGTCACATTTTAAAATGGATGGAGACAGCTTGGAGAAAATATACACAGAAGCATAAGAAAATACAGTCAGGATGTAAGCTGGGAAATGTGTGTTTATTACTGAGAGCAGAAGATTAAAACTGCAAACATTTATAGCTATTTAAAGATGTTAGTATTTAATGTAGAATGAGAGGCAAAGGTCACAATCCAGCACAGATTTGAATCAGTTACCTTACATAGCACCTACCTATGCATTTTTACTTGAATGTCAATCTCTCTGTGTTCAGTGGCACTTACACACTTGGCAGTTCGTCTAGGGCTGCGGTCAGAGACTGCAGTTCTATGCGTGAGACACGATGGCAGGGGTGGGGAGTTTGTAGCCCTCCAAATGTTGCTGTACTCCAACTCCCATGATCCCTGGAATGGGGCAGGCGGGCGTTGAAGTCTAACAACATCTGGAGGACCATGGGTTTTTAGCAGTTTTTGTTTTAACTTTGTTCACCACCCTGAAATTTTATGATATGGCGGTATAGAAACACTTCTATAAATAGGTACCAACAAACAACTAAATAACTGAACATGAGCTGACTTAGACCCTGCAATCTTCACCTGAGGTAATTCTTTGTGTGCCTCCTCCATGAGAGGTCTGGAGGGTGGTAACCTGAGAAATGGGCCTTTTCTGCAGTGGCTCCATGCTAGTGGAATGCTGTCCTCAAAGAGGCCGCTTGGCGCCTTTGCTACATAACTTTAGGCACCAGACAAAATCATTCCTCTTCTCCCAGGCCTTTGTTTAATTAGCCAATCTATCTCAAGAGGCAGCTGAACCTATAGAGAACAGCAGGCAGGAAGACAAACCACTTTACAGCTAGTCTAAAACATTAGGGTGGAATAGCTTGAATTATCAAAGAAGCCCCATTTCTGAGAAGAGCTAAAATACAGCTACTTTGCATAACCAGGAATTTTGGAGACTATTGATAGAGCTGGTTCTCCTATCCTGCTCTTATTCTCAAACTTTGTTGCTTTTGGTTTCGAGTTATTTTCTATTCACTGTCTTTTCCAGGCAGAGCTAGAGGAGACTGATTTCTGAAATCCTGGAGACACACTTGCCATTTAATATGGACAGTACTGAGCCAGATGGGCCAATGCTCTGATTCAGTACATGGCAGATTCCTATGTAAAAACAGCAATAACCATTAAAAGTAAAAACTACAACACCCATCAGCTCTGCTAGAGGCAGTCACCATATTGTATTGCAAGGAATTCCCTACATTAATTGGGCACTCAGGATATGCCATATCCAGACAAGATACAGGTCCTGGTCATAGGGAGTTTCAGATGTTTAGGGATATTTAGGGTGGGTCTTCTTTTATCCACGGATATATTTTGTAGATTTGGACTTGCCTAAAGAGAAAAGATCAGGCTTTGGTCAATCCTGCATTATATCCTCCAGTATACCTGAAGGAGTGTCTCCACCCCCAGCTGAGGTTACAGGGAACCAGGCAGAGGGCGTTCAAGGTAGTGGAGCCCGCCCTGTGGAATGCCCTCCCATCAGATGTCAAGGAAATAAACAACTATCAGACTTTTAGAAGGCCTCTGAAGGCAACCCTGTATTGGAAAATTTTTGATGTCTAATGTTTTACAATTTTTTATGTGCTGTAAGCCACCCAGAGTGGGTGGGGACACCCAGCCAGATGGGTGGGATATAAATATATCATCATCCATCATCATCATCATCCAAATTAGCTGGAAAGTGCTCTTCTTATGTCTGCCTTTGGAGACAGTCTATAAATTTATTTTGCTTCAGATCATGTCCACTTAAGCCTGCAGATCAGATCATATGGTATGATTCACACTACTCTCCTATTATGTCGTCTTCACAAACTACCCTTTTATCCCTGGGCTGAATTCAAAGGCCCATTTTTCAACCTTTAAAGTCATGAATGGCCTGGGAGTGGGATGCCATACAAAAACATTTGAGATCTGAGATTAATGTCTAGGCCCTGCTGTCTTATCTGCACCACTACTGTTTTGTTTGGTGGGTTATGTATGAAACACAGGGCCTTTTCTGGAGAGACACTAATCTTATGGAAGTTCCTTCCCAGGGGAAATCCGCCTTGCTCCATTGTTGGTTGTTTTTCACGAGGCAGTTAAGAGTCAACATTTCCAACAGCTATTTTGCTGTTGACTTGTTCATGATTTGATCTGCTGCTTGTGATACAGTTTTCTTTACGCATTGTTTCGTTTTGTTGTTGTTGTTGTTGTTCATATTAATTTGTCCTTTTATGTATGTTTTATATTGTTTTACAGTTGTTTGTAAGCCACTTCGATGATCCCACAGAGAAAAGGAGGGTAAAAATTTCAAATAAATAAGTAAATAAATAAATAAAGGAGTACCATTGCTGGCTCTATTTCCTCAAATCATGTCAACATTTCTAGTTTGAAGTGTGCCACTGCTCCATGTTGACACAATCTACACACTACAGGAAAAAGCAAAGTGGGGAGGGACAGCTTCCATTATCTCTGCACTTGAATGGGCCTTCCTTCCTAGTACACATTTGCAGTTATAAACGTCAGCACTTCTGAGTGAGTCACTGGAGGATATTTGATATAAAGCTAAAATAGGAAACTGTATATTCTTCTGGAATGTCTACACTGACTTGGCAGCAGCTCTCCAGATGTTCAGGCAGGAGTCTCTCCCAACCCTACCTCAAGATGCTGGGGCCTTCTGCTTGCAAGACAGATGCTCTACCACTGAGCTAAGGCCTCTATAACACCCACAAAGGCATCCTGTGCAAGTGTTTTCTGCTTTTAACTCTTACAGAGTAATGCCTTGCTGCTGGGGACCATTCAGTATGGGTTAAATCTCTCTCCAGAAACACTGCCTGAGTGCAGAGTACGTAGAGGTGCACTGCACCCTTCTAAGGCACATACATCTTGACTGTCATAAAGATAGGCACTTTAATAGTCTAAGCACTTTTCTTGGCAGTTTCTGTTTTTGTCATACTAGCTGCCATACTCAAGGAGTTGAGTGTGCCCAGGAAGATTTTGGACCCCACCCCCACATCAGTAGACTCTACCCACTCAGGCCATATCAAAAACTGATATTAAAAATCTCCCTATTTTCAGTCATGATTTGGCATGGGGCACAGGAAGGCGCTGCTTTAGGAATATAAACCAATGCTCCATTGGCGTGCAGAACTGGTTGCACTGTTCTCTGAATGCTGTCCAAAGTGAATAGCTGAAACATTTGTCAAGAATGTAAGCTGCAAACAAGATGTCTCCAGTTTGTAGCAAATGCCATGGAAATGCTGGGTGGTCTTCATTTCTCTTCCCCATCTTTCCCGCAGATAACATGGCGATAGCACAGTAGCCTAATTTACAAGATTGTTGGGAGGGTTGCTCACGGTGAAAAACTTTGAACGCTTAAGGGAAATGCTACACAAATATAGAAATAAATTACACATGCTTGTTAACATAAACTGTAACTCCATCCAAGCTGTTTTTCTCAGAATAGACTTTAATAGCTGTTGCCAACTCCCTGTTTCCTCCAGGCGCCACTGCTTCAATGACAGGGCAAAAAAGGAAAGAAGGTCGTGAAGGCTTTCCTCATAAAAGGGTCATTACTAACAGCATCTTGACCTTTGTGTACAAAGGTTTCTCAAGAGTAAATGAATAAAAGCCTTCTGTCTTATATTGTGACTAATTAGGCAACGCTAGCAAACTTAATCTTAGCATCTTCTTGGTTAGTGGGTTAGTAATTTTCTCTTCCAAGTGAGTAAAGGAGAAACATTTAACCAAAACTTGACTTTTCCCCTTTTACTTCAGGTTAGGGCTAGTATAACATTTGTAGGGATAACTTATTCTTTAACATTTCTTGTATGGCTGAACTAGTCTGCTTATTTTGCAGGGTGGTGGCAGCAGCAGAGGAACCTACTATTTCATTGAGTTTGGCTTTTCTATTATTACTTTGGAATTTAACTACAATTATGGAAGACAGACAAAAAAATAAAATTTAAAAACAGCCTCTTTATTCATATGGCCATACCATAAACAAGTTATTCTTTAGTAGGTTGTATAGCATCTCATATTGCTTTGGAACCTTTCAACCTAATATTCTTAGTTCCATCACATTTTAGGGCAAACGGTGCCAATAGTACACAGTTTAATTTGTAACAATTTCCAGAGAGATAATTTAATCTAATCTGTAGCATTGCAATTTTAAGGACATACACCTGTATTAATTAGAAAACACTAAATTTATCTTGGAAAATTATAATACCTCAGTATAAATTTTTTAAAAATTGTAAGTGTGAAAATGGTACGAGACACTTGGAAGAGAGATTCTTACTATCTCATAGCAGAGTTGGCACAATGACGATTGCTCAAAGCACATTAAAACTTGATTAGACTTACATCTACCCATAACCACCTTCCCCAAAACAAAACTTAGGCTAGAATAAATCAGAGACACTTAGCTTTGCACGTAAGTGAAGATTGTACTCACAGAGTTTCAGGAGTTACAGCAAACAATTGTTGATAGTAGAATAAAGAAGGAAAGGTTCCAAACAACTTAAGAAAACAAAAGAACTTGATTTCCTTACAGAATAATCATGCAGTCTGCAAGCTGTAAACATCTCTAATTTTGCTGACATGGTTTTCCTTCAGCAGGGAGCCATCTGCATGACTCCCTCCTTCCGGGAAGGCAGAGAGAGAAGGGAAAGGGAGGAAGAGGCAAAGGCTCCTGGGAGCCTGTTGAACCCTTCTCAATGGGAATTTAAGCTCAGTGCTTGCAAGTCAATAACTGTGTTGTTGTTTAGTTGTTTAGTCGTGTCCGACTCTTCGTGACCCCCATGGACAAGAGCATGCCAGGCACTCCTGTCTTCCACTGCCTCCCGCAGTTTGGTCAATCACTGTATATTGCAACAATAACAAATCTTGTTGATCTCTCAAAAAGCTAATCTTCAGGTAGCAGATGATGATAATGCTGGGGGATGGGACAGATAAGGTTGGCAAGCTAAAACACTTCTGTATACCAAGAAGCAAGTTCCACTGAGTACAATCTATTTTAAAAGTTTATTATTTAATTAGTTTATGAATCATTTCCCATGAATTTAAAAAACAGTAGAAACCCTACATGAAAACTATTATAAAATATCAACGCAGTGAAAAACAACAACACCAGCACAGACATAAAAATCAATCCAAACCTAAAGGCAAGATACTAACTTGGATTAAGGTTTTAGAAGGCTTTCTCTCAGGACATGGCCAGTCTACAACTCTCACTGCCCCTGACTATGTTCTCTGGGGCTGAGGGGTGTCCAGCAACAGGCTCCTTACACTGCAGTGCAGTATGACAGCATAAACCATTTAAAATCGGAGAGAGCAGCAAATCACCGCCTTCTCTAGAAATTGGGCCTAGTCTTTCCTGCTCATAGTTATGCTGGGGGGGGGGAGCAATCTGCTTCCAAACTAGGACTAACTAGGCCCCTTTTCTTTTTCTAGTCGTTACTAAAGGGGCTACGGTAGAGTCCTAGAAAGGGAGAGCTGCTGTTGCTCATCGCTCTTTTTAAATAATTATTTAAAAAAACCAAGGAAAATGTGTGACAGAACTTATTTATTTGCGCGGGCCCAAGGCCGGCCCTTTCAAACCACCCTTTCCTACGGAAGCCGCACGGAGGACAACCTTCCTGCATCAGCGGCCGTAAATGGAACAGCTCCCAGAGAGAGAGAGAGAATGTGCTAACCGCTACTAGAGCCTTCTGCGAATTCCTCCTCCCGGCCCCCACCTTCGCTCTCAACTCATGAAAGGGGCACTGACGTCACCCGCTCGCTCTCCGCGCGGCTCGCTTCACGTCACGCCGCGCCCCGCGCGCCGTCCCTGCCTCCGGGCCAATCACACGCGGAGAAGGTTACCGGCCTATTTCCACCCCTCCCTCTCTCCCTCCCTCCCCCTTCCCACAGCCTCTCTCTTTCGCCTGAGCGGAGGGGAGGAGATAGCGCGCGAGGCGTTTTTCGGGGAGGGGGGGGGAGAGGGGGCGAGTCTCCAGGCGTCGACCAATATCTTCCGCCGCCGGGGGAGGGACTTCCGCCCGGAGCCGGAAGCGGGGCTCGTGGGTCTCCCTGGCGCTCTCTCTCTCTCTTTCCCTCGCGCTCCGTCTCTCTCTCTCTCTCTCTCTCTCTCTCTGTCTCTCCCTCTCATATGCGAGCGAATTGTCTCCGCTGCTTCTTGGCGCCCAGAAGCCCCGGGGCCCGGACACCCGCCGCCGCCGCCGCCGCTCTCTCTTCCTCCTCCCGCCTCTCCGCTCCCTTCCCTCCCCGCTTGTCGCTCCTCCTCCTCCCCGCCGCCGCCGCCACTCCTCCTCCTCCCCCGCCTGGGCCCCGCTGCCGCCCCCCGCCGCCCTCTCTCTCCGTCTTTCTCTTTCTCTCTCTCTCTCTCTCACCCCTTCCTGGGATTCGGCAGCGGCGGCGGCGGCGGAGGAAGAACGAGAAGGAGGCGGCGGCGGCGGCGGGAGACGAAGACGGAGGCCGAGAGGAGGAGAAGCAGCAGCGGCGGCGGCGGCGGCAGCGAAGGATCCCTCAGGCCGGCCTCCGAGCGCGATCCCTCCCGGCCCGCCGGGGCCTTGCTGGCTGTTGGCTTGACAGGTGAGTGGAGGCCGCGTTCAGTAGCAGTCTAGCGGCGGCAGCAGCAGCAGCAGGGCCGCCGCTTCCTCCCGTCACCGCCCCGAGCCGCCGCCATTTTCTCACCCGAGGCCGCTCGCGGTGGGGGGCGGGGCTGGCCGCTGCAGGGAACTGGCCCCGGTTTCGTGGCCTTGCTCCTGCCGGGAGCTCCGCACTGCGTCGGCTTCGGCCTGGTCGCCGGCAGGGAAGCGCCGGGCCCGGCGGCGGCGGCATCTTCACGTGTTTCGTTTCGTTTCCTTCTCCCTCCTACACCCTCGGATTTGGTGTGGGGGGGGGGTGGAGAGAAGGAGGGAGAGATCGCCCTTTTAAGTTGATCCCAGGCTGTCCGAAAACGGAGGACACCCCACCCCCACTGGGGACCCGCCCCAAGCGGCAAGCTAAAGCTCCCCCTCGCTTCGTTTCCTCAAGCTCCCCCCAAAGCCCCACCGCCATAGTCCTCCTTGACTCACACCCTTATCTAAAGTTAGGAATTCAAACACACACGCCCTTCTTCCGTAACTTGCAATGGGTATTTTTTAAGTGTGACAGGAGGGTGGCTTTCCACTGCTTTCTCAGCGTGATTTTGATCATTTGGCGACTTTTGCCGAACTTTAAAGCAGGCAGTGAGTTTGCTGCAGTTCAGTTGAACGCGAGAGATCTAGGGGGTCTTGTGTCTAAATGGTTGGCTCTCCATAGCTCTGCATTTGAAAACATGGTGTGAGATCGTCTGGGTCTGAAGTTCAGTAACTAAGAAGGTGGGAGTCTGAGCCTTCCTGATGGACTGAGGAAATATGTCAGTTCCGTGTACTCACTGCAATGAAGTGGATTGTGTGCTGCTGCTGCTTTTCTTTTTCTTGCAAGTGCCATACTTTTTGTGCCATTTATCCTAACCTAAGAGTGAAATGAGTTTTGGAACTCTTATGTTATATTGATACTTCATAACTGCTCCATTCCTGCCAACTTTCATCACTGCACAACCAGCTCAGCCTTTTGCTGCTGAGGATACTGTGTACTGTATAAGAGCTGTAATAACAGAGCCATTTAATAGCCACTCTGATAGGTTTCCTGTTACACCATTTCTGGTTTCACTCTAGTTTCTAAAATTTAGCCATTTCAGGTGGCAACTTAGGTCTGTGTTGCTGGATGCTATTCATTTCAATAACAGTTTTGCATAATAACTTTGACCACTGTGATCAAGAAACCTGTGGCCTGCCACAACTCTCATCCCTGATCATTGGCAATGGTGACTTGGATTGCTGGGAGTTGTAGTCTTCCAGATATTGATGGGCTACTTGTTTCTCTTCCATAACCTACAGACATTTGCTGAAAGTAAACTTTATGCAAATGCCTAGTCAACTGGTTACTGATTTGAGGTTGTTGGGAGTTGTGATTTCAGCTTTTGTGTATAGATATACTAACAGAGTACTTTGTTAAAATGCTTTTTGGACAGTAGCATGGTTGCAGTCACAATCTAGCTTGCAAATACATAGTACATAGACAGTATGTTGAATGCGGCTCATAGAGAGTAAACTAGATTTTTTTCCAAGGTATATAAAGGATTTCCTGTTTTGGTGTAAACATCTTTCATTTGCATCATGGGGTGGATCCAGACTAAGTTGGTTTCATTTTGTTCTCAATGAAATCTGGGACAAATTAATAATGACTTTACTTATGTCCCTTTGATTTTAGTGCCACTCAGGCTGGATTTAGCCTTTGTGTTGGACTGCCTATATACAAATTCTCTGCTTTCTATCAATTGTGAAAGTTTATGAAATAGATCCTTCTATCACAAGGCCAGAATTTTGGTTCAGGACCAAAGCTGCAGGGACAGCGAGATTGAATTTTGGCAACCTTGAGATACAGAAGGTGAAGCCTGAATATTTTAGCTCTTGGTTTGTGGCTCATATGGTCTGGTTTTGTTGGACTTCATCAGAAGACTAAACAAATTTGTACTAAAAGCCTTTAGTCTGTTCAGAGAAGGGAGACTACATGAGGCATCATTTCAAAGACATTTGCAAACCACTTCAATACAATTCTTACTTGTCTCTTCCTTGTGTCTCCATGGCTGCTGCTCTCTTTAAACTTTTCAGTGGAACCTAGAGGCTTTCTGAGTATCTTTGGGGAAAAAAAACCCTTCATTTTAATGTAAAACATCTGCTTATCTGTTGTTGTTGTTATTATTATTATTTATTACCATTATTATTATTATTATCATCATCATCATCATCCCCACCCTCTGTAATGTAAAGCTGATAAGCTATCTAACTGTTGGACTTAAGTAGTAAACACTTGTTCTGAAGCATGGACAGATCTCATTTTTTGCACACCCCCCTTAAAAAAACAAAATCAGTTGACAATCTTTTGGTTTAATTTGTGTTTATATTCATGCAAACACCAAAATGCTGGGAAAGTATGGCTGTTAAGGGCCACACCATTAAGACACATTAGGCAATATAGATATGGTATGGTACCCTTTTATTGTCATCTTTCAGGCTTCACTACCTTCAAGCTGGATGGTTGTTAGTGGCCAGGACTCTGAAGATCATCAGGTCCGAGCCCCTGCCACAGATAAAGCATTTTGATGCATATTTCTTTTAGGTAGTTTAAGTGAGAGAATGGTCAGGACGAAGATTGCTGTTGTGCTGATGCCAGTATAATGTGGCAGAAGCAACATAATATTGTGTACTCCAGATTGAGAGCAGCATTGTGGCAATACTTTTCTGTGGCAGGGCTCAGCTCTGTAATATTCAAACCATGAACAAAATTACATTTGAACATGTGCAGAGTGGAATTTCCCTTTAAATGAGTCACCAGAACACTGCTTGATATGAAATATTACTTCACAGGCTGTACTTTCCTTAGAAAGTTTTGAGCCCTAGTTTTGTAAAAAAGTAGATACACCATTTAAGAATAGAAAATCATTTCTGATGTATGCATACTTACTGTACCTTTTCATAAAATTTGTGAGTGCTATATCTCTTTTCTCAAGTTTTTCCCCCTTCTGAGAATAAGATTATGATGAATGACAGAATTACAATGAGACTTAAGGAAGAGAATTATGCATTACTTACATAAAGTATTGTCTAATCTTTCATATACGTTGTACTTCCTTAGTTACTTTAAAGACAAGAGTTTTCTAAGGGGACAATGATACTAACGCTACAATATCATGGAGAACTCTACTCTAGAGTTGTGTTCAGCTGAGTAATTGGAATTAATGTGTCTTAAATTATGTCTGCTAATTTCAGTAGGACACCTCTGAGTATGACTTAACTTGGACACGACCCTTTGCCCTAACCCCATATATTTCGCATACAGTTACAAAGCAGTAAAGCCTGACTCCTTCCTATGCCATAAACTCATAGGTAATTAGGAAAAAAGTGCTTTCCTTTTTTCTCATTCTGCACTTCTCAGAAATATTAGCCTACCATACAGGATTTTTGTTTCAGGATTGTAAAACCAGCCCATGTGTAGGAGATGTACAGAACAGAAGGGTTAAGAATAGAATTTAGAATAGAATTTATTATTTATACCCTGCCCATCTGGCTGCATTTGCTTCCCTTGTGGCTATCCTGCGCTAGGAGAGGGTTAGAGTAAATGACCTCCAAGGTCCCTTCCAACTCATATAATCCTTTGTGGATATGATTGGTTGCCAGGTGGGTACTTATAACCTGGAACGGTAGCCTCAGTTGCATAGACTCCCATGTTTCTAGTCCAGTGAATAAACGGATCTGAGACGGGTCCACTCCTCTGTCACTGAAAGCCATCCAACTCCAAATGAATCATAGGATACCATACCATATTGCCTAAATAATGCATCTGTTGAGGGTTTGGCCCCTTACATTTGCACTTGCCTGAGTGAACATGGAACGCCGTGGTGGCTACTGTTGGTTGAATTCGATTAAATTTTGAGAAACCTATACCTGCAACTCTCTGACCAAGCAACTTGTAATTGAACATGAGAAACTGATGGGAAAAGGAAAGGAAGCAATATGACAGCCCATCATTTAGAAATATAGGACATCACCTAAAATTTACATTATGCCTATTTGGGGTTAATTTGTTAAGTGAAAAATGCAGAGTAACCAAATCAGAAAAAGATGTTCAAAGAAATCTCACCATAAGCATAACTGAGGGGCTAAACCCAAATCTTCAATAGTTGTGTCTACGATTTGCTCTCTGTGGCAAAAAATAGTTATTTCTCCCTTTAAGGTTCTTTTAGATCTACTAACAGTATATCCTAGAGCTTCTTGCCACCTTTCCTCTAAGAAGCCTTTCCTCTAGTTGGCCTACATGGTGGTTCTCCTGCTCCCTTTTACCCTTACAACAACCCTGTCAGGTAGGTTAAGCTAAGAGACTGTGTGCTTCTTTGCTGAGTGCAGATTTGAATCCTGGTCTTCCCAGACCAACACTTTTAACTACTACACTGCAGTGGCTATCTTTATAAATTCTATTCTTTATAAAATTAAAACAGTTTTTGTTGTGTTATGTTCTACACGCCCAGTTTATACTAAGTGAGGCTAGTTAATGTTGTGTTTTGGTCTTTCAGGTAGACATTGGGCTGATGTGTACATGTGTGGGAAAAGATACATGTCCAGGTAGAAATTATTCAGATGCATTTGTAGTAAGTGTTTGGGAAAGCTGTACTTGTAGAATTTCTGACTGGATATTCACTTCATAATGCTGTGATGGAGCTCCACACATTTATAGATGCCAGGCAGAAATTCTTCGGTGAGTACATCACAAGTGTTGGGAGAAGGTGTACCTGTAGAATTACAGGTTTCCTGTTAAATACACATATTAGCTGTCTGTATTAGTTCCCTATTTTAGGAAGAATTTGGTGATGCAGAAGCTCTTAATGCCTTCATTGAGAAATTTTATTTATTCCTGTAATTGCTCCTAACTCTTAACTTCTGTCTTATATTTTCCTCCCAAACCGGCACTTCCTCTCATCCCTGTCCTGAATTAAAGAATTTCCTGGAAAATTACTGGTGCTAAACTGCAGGAGAGATAACACAAAATATTTAGGACAATTCTTGATAATAGAATAATGGTTACTTTTACTAACCATTTTAGCTTTTATTTTAAATCTTAGGTGATAAAGAGTACTGATTTTGTTAAATAGCAGTAATATTACATGGTATTGACCCAAAACTCTGGTACAAGCAAAGTCACTAAAAGTTGCTTGTTTTACTTGGCTTCAAATCGGAGAGTTTAAAAAAGGTTTGGGCTCTTACGTTATGGTTTATGGTTGAGGATATTTTAATGAATACTTCCTGGTTCAATGCTGCTGGACTATTAATTGTTTCCAATGAAATACAGCAACTGAGATTTTATCCCTCTTTCCAAATATATTGTTCCTTTTTCCAGATGTCTGCTTTATCCTGTTGATACCGAGAATTATTTTTTCCTACTTGAGAAACATTGGAAGCCTCTTCAACCCTTAAAGTGAGCAATGGCTATCTATTCTATCAGTGCAGGAGCTATGGTGACTACCAGTGTTAGAAATAAGTCAGGAGAATTTTGCGACTAATGCGTATGCAATTGTAACCGCATGGAGATCTCTGGGTGCCTGGTTGGTGACTGGGGAAAGCAAAATGTCACTTAGAGAAGGATCTGAAATATTTTAATTGAAGCTTGAATTTGTTTTATTCTGGATTATTTTATTTGATCTTTTAGTGTGTTGTAAACCACTTTGAGATTTGTTCTTTAAAAGATAAAGCGGTGCAGAAATGCTGCTGCTGCTGATAATGATAATAACAATTAATAAATAATAAGTGCATTTAAAAATGCATTTAAAAATTGCAGCAACTATAACCCATCTGTAAGGTACCATTTAGCGATTATATATTTCTAACATTGCTGACTAGGTAGCGGGGGTATTGTTTGATTCAGGCTCTGTGATGGAGGCCAAATTTGGCTGTAAACAACAGAAGTACATGGGTGCAATTCGTTTTGTTTTGTTGGAAATTTAAAATGTAAGAGTTATTTGTGAAGGACTGTAGCTCAGAACATCTGCTTTGTATGCAGATTCAATCCCTGGCATTTCCAGTAGGACTGAAAATTCCTCTGTGCTTGAAACCCTGCAGAACCAGGTCCAATCAGCATAGACAATACTGAGCTAGATGGACCAATGGTCTGGCTTGGTATAAGGCAGCTTCCTATATTACTGTGGCTTAAGTAAAGCAAAGTACAGTCACTTCTGGGTTTGTGGCAAAGTACAGCTTCCTATATTACTGTGGCTTAAGTAAAGCAAAGTACAGTCATACTTTGGTTTCCGAACAGCTTAGTTCTCGAATGTTTTGGCTTCCGAACGCCACAAACCCAGAAGTGACTGTTGTGGTTTGCGAACTATTTTTGGAAGCTGAATGTCCAATGGGGCTTCCATGGCTTCCGATTGGCTGCAGGAGCTTTGGTTTCCGAACGTTTTGGAAGTTGAACGGACTTCCGGGATGGATTTTGTTTGACTTCCAAGGTATGACTGTAGTATGAATATCTTTTTTTTATGGAGCTGGCAAAATAAAACAAGTAAAAGTGAATAATGCAGTGAATATTATGTGATTTCAAAATTTTGTTTGAGATCCAAAGAGCTGATTAAAGGTAAAGGTAAAGGTACCCCTGCCCGTACGGGCCAGTCTTGACAGACTCTGGGGTTGTGCGCCCATCTCACTTAAGAGGCCAGGGGCCAGCGCTGTCCGGAGACACTTCCGGGTCACGTGGCCAGCGTGACATCGCTGCTCTGGCGAGCCAGAGCCGCACACGGAAACGCCGTTTACCTTCCCGCTGGTAAGCAGTCCCTATTTATCTACTTGCACCCGGAGGTGCTTTCGAACTGCTAGGTTGGCAGGCGCTGGGACCGAGCAGCGGGAGCGCACCCCGCTGCAGGGATTCGAACCGCCGACCTTTCGATCGGCAAGTCCTAGGCGCTGAGGCTTTAACCCACAGCGCCACCTGCGTCCCTCAAAAGAGCTGATTAGGCTCATGCAAACAGATTGTATTAGCCTACTGTTTTGTTTTTTACTTTCACTGGCTAACCCCATGCCTTGTTAAAAATGTATTTTGAGGTTTGCTATATAGTTTGGTGGGAGTAGATGTTTGTAGGGAGAAGTCTAAAGTTTCCCTTCTTTGGCTTCTTGTTACACCTTCAAGTCATAGTTAAACAAAAATTCATCTGCTGTTCGGATTGCTATAGTTTTACTCTTTGAGAGCTGCTCTGTGTAAATGCAAGTGTTGGGTCATCGTGCTTAAATCACTTGACTGCTGAAACTGTTGCTACACCAAGATGGAATCCAGAGTTACAAAATGGGAAATGCAGGCTGGGAAGAGTGGCATGAGGATCTTTGACAATCATGATTTATTTATAAATACATGCTTGCACAGAACGGATGTGCATGGCTTGTATGGGCCTTAAGTGGCAGGCAAGCTAGAGCATTGGAGAAAATAGGCTGAAATTCTGCTTCAGTATGTGTGACACTGGGAGCAAGTACGTGAAACATGAACAGTCATCGGTGGTGGCAAACTAATTACCAGAAATACTTAACAGAGGAAGCTGTCTTTAAACGTTAGACTTCTAAGGTATGTGTAATTGAGAGAATGTATGTGTCACCCAAACTAAAACTTGGTTTAGCTTTTGACAAAATATGTTAGTCAAATGCATAACACATGGAGCACTGTTTTCCAAACTTGAAGTCTATGAAAACATCCAATTGTGCAACTTGTATGCTAAATTATAAATGTTGGTCCAGGCTACTGCCTCTCCTGTACAAAAGTCTACGTGAGTTTAGCACAAGCTAGAAATTTTGTCTTTTCATATGCACAGTAATGTCAGCTTTATATACTCTGTAATCAGACTGTCTAGAGTAGGGTTCTGTAATACTAAAATTTAACCTGATTGAAACAGGCAAAACTAGAATTCTGAACATGTATGAACGTTATTTAACACTTGTACAAAGGACCACTTTGTGTGTGCTTTTAATTGTGACATTGCCTTAGGTGCCTCTAAGGAAAATTGATACAATAAATGAGAAGTTGTTCAAAAAATTAAAAGCCACACTGAGCATGGCAGATCAAATGTCAGACCAGTGGTGACCCTGTTCATTTTAAGTTTACATCTATACTTTCATGAAGTTGCTCTGATTCATTGGATACAGCATGATTTTGCTGCTCTGGTGTGCTGCATGGCCAAATGATCTGCTATGGACATACTAAGCACAAACTTTGAGAACAAGCTGTATAAGCCTGCGGAAGAAATTGGTGCAGATTTTAGTTGACTAACATAAATATGTTTCGGAGCCTGAAAGTTAGATAACCTTTTATAGTAGGCTTACTGGTATTTCAGAGACACATTGTTAAAATTCTGTAGTGCATATAAATCTGGATAGGTAACTTGAACACTCTTTTGACCCACCACTCATGTTTTCTTGCTATTGTGTCATCCCTGCAGTTCTCCAGCTTCCTTTTCGTATTTTCCCTCTTTAAACCGAGAAGCAAAATGAGCCTTTTCTAGTATTGTAGAATGATTTCCACTGACAACACCATTCCCTTATGTTTAAACAGAAAAGAACAGTGATTTCCTTGTTAGCAAAGCTGTTTAAAGCTTGACACCAGTTGCCTGCATGGTGAGGTTCCAGCTTCATCTCATAAACAGCTACTTGCTGGTGAAGTATGCTGAACTGAATTGTATTGAGTTGTCCTCCCCATTCTCTCATTGATTAAAATTAAAGGGCGGGGTGGTCTGAAACAGGGCCCGACCAGGTGCATGGCCTTCCGCAACATTTGACACTCCATCCCTGCAGCTGGTCTTCTGCTGCCTTCCCAAAGGCAGGTAAGTGAGTTGCTGGGCTATGGGGAGGAAGTCTGAGGGCTCTGTCAGGGTCCTAGAGTCCTCTCTCCTCTTTCCCAAAGCTCAGTTAGCACTTCCCCAGCTTTGGGAAGGAGATAGGAGGCCTCTAGGACCCTGCCAGAGTCTTGTGCCTCTTTCTCAAAAAAACTCACTCACTTACCCAGCTTTGGGAAGGCAGTGTGAGGGCTGGGGGAGGGGCATCAAATTTTGGGCTCACTTCTCCCCCACCCCCAACAAGCCAGGTGCAGCCTGCAGGTTCCATGTAAGAGTACTCTTGAGGCTCACTTGGTATGAAAATAGATATAGGGATTTAGATTTAGAACCCATCACTCCACATCCTTAATGACTACTTGATGTGTGATACAAAACTTTCATTACTTCATAAGCTGATTGTTGTTGCCACCATTGTGCTCCATGAACACTGCGATAAATTTAGCAACAATATAAAGGACAGGCTTTTCCTTGGTAGTGAAAAACAAAGAGCCCAAGATTTCCTAAAGGCTACTTAAGCAACTGTCAGAAAGACACACTAGTCAGTAGTGTGTGAGCTCAGGCAGGCAATCTGTAAATTGGACAGGGCCTTAGCATAACAGGAAATACTGTGGTTGCATGTTGAAAACTCAGTTTCAGATACTTGGTATTATAACTAGTCTATCAACCTCAGTTGACCCGGAACAGCTTGATTAGCCTAACTAACCAACCCTCTCCTAGCATGCTACGAGGTTTAGTCACTTCTCAGTGTATTAGTGAAAAAGTTATACAAATGTAACTAAAATTTGTTTCCACAAAGGAAATTGTTGCATCCTGCTTGGAGGGTAAAGTAATTTTCTTGGAGGATGATATGCTTCCTAGTTTGCTATTTGTCTCCATGAAATAATTTCCAACCAGTTTTTAGTATAGGAACTTTAAAACGCAGTCCATCTAGTACATCGGTAGGGAAGCTTTTCGGTTTCACGGACCAGATCCTGCTGGAACAGGATTGCACAGCCAATGCAGGATTAAGCTCTTTGCTCACATTTACCAGCCGACGTCGCCAGTGATGTCTGCTGGTGGGGAGGTGCTTTTGGGAAAATGACCTCATGGGTGAAATTGTACCCTCTAGCAGACCAAGATTCTCCCCCAAACCTGGAGGTTCCCTGCCTGTGATCTAGCAGAACATTATAGTTTGAACTTTAGGTGCAGTGCTAATAGCAGCAAGGCACTTTTTATGTTTTTAGCTTTAGGAAACCCCAGATGAGCAGGCAATCATTGGAAGTGTAGCATGTTAGTAATAGCAAGATACTTGTTTGAAAAGCAAGTAATTCATGACATCCCGCCAAGCAGTGGTGCAAATGTTTGCTACAATGGTCATAATTAATCATTCCCAGTTCCATAGACGATTGATATACCACTTCTTTTTTACCCAAGGCATTAATAGAAACAAAGCCTACCCTGTTTGTATTGCCACACGCTGCTCATCAATATGCTATTCCTTAAGATAAGTTCAAGCTGCTTAAAGTCACACCCTTATTTCAAAACCCAGTAAGGCTCAAGAGCTAATTATGCTATCACATTAAAAGACCAGTTCTACCTTTGAAGTCCAGCTATTCCTCAGAGTGCCTTTTTATCATCTTTGTCTGCTATACCTGCTGTGACTCTACCTGGCTGGAAGTACACTGGCCACAGTTACCTATGCCCCAGTAACTTCTTGTTAAGCCTTGCTGTGTTTTGTAATTAGGGCTGCCTTTGAAAATAGCCTGCAACCGAACTCGTCCAAAGTATGACTGCAAGCTGCAGCTGGGAGATTTTGATCATATTCATACCAGTGCTTTATCAAGTGCACTGGCTCCAGTCCATTATGAGGCCAAATTAAAGAGGGCACCTGAAAGATTGCTGCCTTCCACATGTACTGACCTGAATGTTAATGTCCTCTTCACAGACCTTCTTTTGGTACCCCTGCCAAATAAGTGAGCAGAATGACTAGCGGTGAGTCAGTGGGCCTCCTTGGTGCTGGCAACCCAGTTGTAGAATGCCCTCCCTGATGAGGCTTGCCTGGCACTGCCTTTATGGTCACTTTGGTGCCAGGGGAATACTAGTTTAAAAGTTTGTACATTGTAACACACTGTTTATTTGCTTCATGTTTTTATCCATCCTGTAAAACTGGCTTTATCTGAAACTCCTTTAGCTCTGTTTGGGCATTGTATTCCAAATCAGTGTTAGAAACTTAGATATACCGTATTTTTTGCTCCATAAGGCGCACCGGACCATAAGGCGCACCTAGTTTTTAGAGTGGGAAATCAAGGGGGGAAAAATAGCCGGGAGAGGCTGTGCGCGGCTAAAGAAGCCAAGACAGCGAGCGGGATCCATCCTTACTTTTTAGGAGGGAAATGGTGCGTCTTATGGAGCGAAAAATATGGTATAAGCTATGTGCCAAATGGCTCCTTAAACCAGGGTTACAGTTGCCAATGTCTGGTTGCCATTTTGGGGCCAGATGGTTTTTCAATAAGACTTTTTGGTTCCTGAAATTCATTCTGAGTGTACAGATAAAATATGATGGATAGAATTCTACAGGATGGGGTATATTAGTGTGCGAAAAGAGTCAGGATCCAAGGATCCCCTGGCATGCACCTCCAGATGGTGGTGACATCAGGCACCATCCTGGCCCCCAGGCAGTGCTGTTCCAAATGTGTGAAGAGGCCTATGCACCAACCACACGTATGCAGTGAGCACATGATTGGCGTTGGTCTGATGAGGGTGCTTCTACATACCACTCCACTTGCTTTCTATGTAGCATCTTGCCTGATGAAGAAATGTAGAGAACTGACATTTTGGTTGGTCCCAATGAAGGTATTGCTCAGCTGTGGATCTTGACCTGTAAAAAACCCTCCTCTCAGGGTTCTTATCCCTAGGTTGCAAATACTAGGTCAGGCATCCCCAAACTCGGCCCTCCAGATGTTTTTTGACTACAGTCTCCATCATCCCTGACCACTGGTCCTGTTAGCTAGGGATGATGGGAGTTGTAGTCCCAAAACTTATGGAGGACCGAGTTTGGGGATGCCTGCACTAGGCGCATAGAAGTTGTCCCAGTTGAGGGATATGACCAGCACATTACTTGCTGCCTAGCAACCTTTCACATGTTTGATACCCACAATTCTCTATGGCCTGAGCAGGGCTCTTTTTCACTGGAGCTGTTTTATAATATTATATTTTACTATAACTGTGTTACTAGGTGGCCTATATAAATTCCATGAATAGAATAAAATGATAAATATAACCACACTGTGAAATTCCTGTATGATGAAGTAGTATAATTCTACGAGGCACCAAAAATTTCTCATTTCTTTCTAATTTTACACTAAATTCTTATAAAAGGGGAAGCAGCCTTGAATCTCATTAAACATCCATGGAATTGTTAGAATTTTTCTGAATGAGCAAAAAAGTAATTCAGAAACTGGTGTGGTGATGCTAGAGGGTAAATGCAGAAGTTGTCCTGCCGTGTTTCCTGTTATGCCCAGTCTTTTAAATATGCAGTCAATGGGAACAAAACACTTTATTCCTGCTTCCCAGATCTAATGAAGTTTGTGAAACTCATACAGCTACTTGGCCTTGCCTGGAACAAACACTATACATTGGCCTCACTATGTGGTTGAACTTAGATTAGCACTCTCATTAACAAGTTGCATGGCTTCCATTGCCACCCCATAGTGGTGGTGACTCACAGCCTCTGACTTGCAACATATTCTCCAGCATGAGTCTACTACGTCAACATTAGAAAAATGTTCATAAGAGATGCTCAGATCATTGCTGACTGAATTTTTGTAAACGGTTGAGCCCGGTACGTTTTCAAGAAAATTTAAAGGTTACTTCTGTTGGTTGGTTATGTTTGTGATCATTATCACTGAAAAGAACTCTTGCCTCTTACACACCTTCTCCTTGCCCTGAGGCTGATTCAAAGGGGAAGATGGAAGTGAACTTTAATTAGTCATTTGCACTTGTAGCAGCTGCCAAGAAGGAAAAAGCCACCCTGGAAACTTCTTTCTTATGGAGTTCATCTGGGGGCTCTGCAAAACCCGGGGGGGGGGCCTACTGTTTGAGGGGTTGTGGGATTCAGTTTCCTAGTACTCAGGGAGCAGCCATTACTTCACATGTTCCTGAGTTGATTCCGGGTAGCATAGAAGAAGTTCTGCCTAGGTTTACAGCAAACTCTGTTTTATATTAAAGGAAGTAAACTTGTGCAGAAGAGACATGGGTTTTGTTAACTTACAAATCACCAACATAGTTTTGTGATAAATGGTTGCCAGCAGCTTGAGGTTTTTCTAACATTAGCAGTTAAAACCTGTGAAGAGGAATCATTGATGAAAAGGCTCCTATGCAATGTTTTCTATATGCTCTTTTTTGCCTCTTCAAAGTTATGCCAAAAGGATACACAAATATTCATTTCCTTTGGGGGTTTCTTTACTGCTTTTTATACTTGTAACCCCAGCATTCCTGTGCTTTTTCCTGTTTTACAGTGTAGTTCTGTGCATGTTGACTTGGAAATTAGTTCTGCTATATCCAGTAGAAATTACCGTATTTTTCGCTCTATAAGACGCGCCAGGTCATAAGACGCACCTAGTTTTTGGAGGAGGAAAACAAGAAAAAAAATATTCTGAATTTCAGAAGCCAGAACAACAAGAAGGATCTCTGCGCAGTGAAAGCAGCAATCCCTCTTGCTGTTCTGGCTTCTGGGATAGCTGCGCAGCCTGCATTCGCTCCATAAGACGCACACACATTTCCCCTTACTTTTTAGGAGGGAAAAAGTGAGTCTTATAGAGCAAAAAATACGGTACTTCCTTATAAATCTATTAGAATTGAAGCCTTGAGGTCTAAGTTACATTGATTTTTAAGAAGTTTTGTTGTGCACTGTTTTTGTTTTATTTAAAAAAATCTAGACTATAGTGTAAGTGGTGTATAAGATAAAAACAAAATAAAGCACAAGTTCTAAAAACAAAGTATTCCAGCAAACTCTGAAAGCAATAAAAACATTTTTACACATTCTAAAAACAATATAACAATTTGTTCAAATATATGATTGCATATAGATATTTGGGGATTCCTTCTGTGAAGAGGTGTTCGGTTGTTTTGTAGTCTTGGATGGTACTGAAACAGGCAATTTGCAGGTGTATGTTCCAGAGAGAAATGGGCTAGTAAATACTTCCATCCTGTTGACAATGCTATACTGAAATATATATTCAGAATTGTCAGGCAAAGTAATTTAAGTTCAAAATACAAAGTTTTTTGTGACATACCTTTGAAATTCATAGGTAGTTACTATATTCTGATTTACTAGGTTATGGTAACTTTAGTTCCAGGAGCTGAGAGTGTTCCAATTTGTTTTGGGGGGAAATTAAGTGGCTTTGTTTGTGTGTTTTAAAATCAAAGCTATCCATACAGCATCAAATTACTGAACTTTGTAACCATAAGTAGGGTAAATGAGTTGGAAACCGTTACAAAATTAACACGTTATGTGTGGAGTCTGGTAAAGTTCAGTCTGAAGATATAGAAATTGATTCTTTGTGTTATAGAAACTAGGACAGGATACTTCTTGTAACAAACATATCAAACCCTTAACATACAGCTAGTCAAGCTCTGTAGTTCAGTTGCATTCCTTTCTTCTTGGGCTCGTTTGAGCTGTGTTTCATTAATGCGCTCAGGATTACAGCTTAAAACCTTAGTTTCCTTAACCACTGTATCAAAACCAAAAGAAACACTACCTTGAATAAATGGAGTAAAATGAGACCAGCTTTTACTTTAGATGACATCACCTGAAGAAGTAATAATAAAAAAAGTTAATGGTTAGTGTGATAGACAGTTGGGCTAATGTGCAATTAGTCTTGAAAATGTTTGGTTATGACACAGTGCAGCTCTAATAATTTCAGGTGTCTTATAATAAAATCAGTAAGATTATTCCTGAAAGATGACTTGCAGAGGTACCTGTCAGATTAATTGTTGTAGGCCAGGAAGAGTGTGCGCGCGCGTGTGCCTATGTGTTTTGAAAATGAAAGTTTGCTTTTGGTATATATTTCAATATAGAAATTAAACTTTGTAGTCCCTACACTAGTGGTGAACTCAAGTCACTTGGGCAAAAGAACTGCTGGGGAGACATTTCTGTTGCACATTTACTTGTGTGCAGAGGTCTTTCCATTTCCCTTTTGGTTTCAGCCTCCTGTGCAGCTAAAAGCACTCTGAAGGATCTCCTGATCCTCTGGAATCAGTTTTGAATGAGGGATTAGAAGAAGATCGCTGCTGCCGCTTTGCCGTGCGTTGGTGGGGAGGGCTCTTCCCCCTGCTAGCCCATTCTCCATCTTGGGCTTGGGGACGGGCCCATACTCCACCTCAGCGTGAAGGACTCCAAGGAGGCCCGGGACACTGCTGCTGCCGCTTTGCCGGTGAGTCTTGGGGAGGACCGCTCCCCCTGCAAGCCCATTCTCCACCTTGGGCCTGGGGGCGGGCCCCAGACTCCACCTCAGCATATAAGGCTCCACGGAGGCCTCGGAACATCGCTGCTGCCGCTTTGCCGTGCGTTGGTGGGGAGGGCTCTTCCCCCTGCTAGCCCATTCTCCATCTTGGGCTTGGGGACGGGCCCATACTCCACCTCAGCGTGAAGGACTCCAAGGAGGCCCGGGACACTGCTGCTGCCGCTTTGCCGGTGAGTCTTGGGGAGGACCGCTCCCCCTGCAAGCCCATTCTCCACCTTGGGCCTGGGGGCGGGCCCCAGACTCCACCTCAGCATATAAGGCTCCACGGAGGCCTCGGAACATTGCTGCTGCCGCTTTGCCGTGCGTTGGTGGGGAGGGCTCTTCCCCCTGCTAGCCCATTCTCCATCTTGGGCTTGGGGACGGGCCCATACTCCACCTCAGCGTGAAGGACCCCAAGGAGGCCCGGGACACTGCTGCTGCCGCTTTGCCGGTGAGTCTTGGGGAGGACCGCTCCCCCTGCAAGCCCATTCTCCACCTTGGGCCTGGGGGCGGGCCCCAGACTCCACCTCAGCATATAAGGCTCCAAGGAGGCCTCGGAACATCGCTGCTGCCACTCTGCCGTGTGTTTGTGGGGAGGGCTCTTCCCCCTGCAGGCCCACTCTCCACCAGGCCAGGGGGCGGGGCCCACGCTCACCACCGACGCAGCCTCGGGGACACTAGTGCTGCTGCAGCGGTTGTTGGAAGTGTTTTTATATGTTTTAAACTGTTTTTATTTTTTTTGCTTTATTGTACCACCATAAGCGGTGGTTTTTATCCATGTACTTTTATTTTGTTTTGATTTATTGTGGGTTGGGGTGGGGTGGTTGGGGAGTGGGGTGGGGATTGGTTTTGTTTTTATGTAATTGTTTTTCTTTGTTTGCTTTTATATTCTGTAAATGGAGGCAAGTATGAGGCTTGGGATTCCTACTGTGGAGGGGCGAGGGAGGTATGGCGGTGGGGGCAGATGTCATAGGCGAAGGGGATCGAGATACGGATATGCTCGTACCCCTTCCAATCTGCGCCCCATCCCGAGAGACGAGGGTAGGGTGAGCAAGGATTACTCACCTCCGTCACTGGTGTTGTGCAATGCCAGGTCTATAGGCAACAAAACCGCCACCCTGCGAGATTTCTTCACCTCGCAGGGGGTTGACCTGGCATGTGTGACTGAGACCTGGGTGCGCGAAGGGGATACTGTTACCCTACGAGAGATGGCGCCCCCGGGTTTCTCCGTCCTTCACCAGTCACGGACTGTGGGCCGGGGGGGAGGGGTGGCGTTATTAATCCGGGAAGATTGTTCTTTCAGGGCTCTACCATCACCATCGATCCCCGGCATTGAATGTGTTGGCCTAGTGTGGGGCTCCGAGGTGAGCTTGGCTGTCTGGCTGGTGTACCGGCCACCTAGCGCACCAGCAGCCACCCTGTCAGGCCTGCTGGAGGCGGTGGCCGGCTGGGCCTTGGAGTTCCCTAACCTATTGGTATTGGGGGACTTCAACATCCATGCTGATGCCACTCCCTCCTCACAGGCTCTGGACCTGGTGTCTTCCATGGCGACACTAGGGCTCTCCCAGTTTGTTTCGGGCCCCACACATCAAGCAGGCCACACGCTGGATTTGATCTTTGGCGTCGGTATAGATGTGATCATGTTTCCTTCGATGAAGGTGCCATGGTCTGATCACTATGCTCTGAAAGCCAGGATTGACGTTCCACCCCCACCCTGCTTGGGTGGCGAGCCAATTTGGGCTCGCCCGCAGAGGCTGATGGACCCTGATAGATTCCGTCAAGCCTTGCGGGACCTTTCTCCCCCTGGCGACTCATTGACGGAGCGTGTTGAGGCCTGGAATACCCAGCTCCTGGCAGCCATCAATGAGATCGCACCTAAGCGCCCTCTGCGACCCCGCAGAAACCGGGCTCCCTGGTTTACCGAGGAGCTCCGGAAAATGAAGCGGGACCTCAGACGGCTAGAGCGAGTATGGCGGGGTGCCCGTGACGGAGCCTCAAGAACATCTTATAGGGTTTTTATGAAAACCTATGAGATGGCAGTGAAGGCCGCTAAAAAGTCCTACTTCTCGGCCTCCATTGCATCCGCTAGCTCTCGCCCGGCACAATTATTTAGTATAATTCGGTCTTTAACGTCCCTCGAAGGACAGCCAAATTTAAATAACAATTTGACACACAGCTGTGAGGCATTTGCGAGCTTTTTTGCGGAGAAGGTCTTGTTGCTCCGCCATGACCTCCCTGCCAATTTGGATACAATAAAGGAACTGGAGGCCCCTCGACTGTCTTCGGGTCCAGTATTGGACCACTTTGACCGGATATCCCCAGCTGATGTAGACAGATTCCTCCGAGCTGGAAAGCCCACCACCTGTCCTCTCGACCCGTGCCCGTCCTGGCTGATTAGAGCGTGTCCAGAAGAGGTGCGGGCCCCCCTGGGGGATATCATCAATCTGTCCCTTGGCACCGGGACATTCCCAGGGGAACTGAAGGAGGCAGTGGTGCGCCCGCTCTTAAAGAAAACATCATTAGATCCCTTAGATCTATCCAATTACCGCCCGGTTTCGAATCTTCCATTCCTGGGTAAGGTGATTGAGAGAGCGGTTGCTGAACAGCTTGGTAGGTTTCTGGATGAAACATCAGCTCTGGATCCATTCCAGTCCGGCTTCCGCGCTGGTCATGGGACCGAGACGGCTCTGGTCGCCCTAACAGATGATCTCCGCAGGCAGCTGGATCGAGGCGGGTCGGGGCTGCTGATTCTTCTAGACCTGTCAGCAGCCTTCGACATGGTCGATCACGAACTCCTGGACCACCGCCTTGCCGACGTGGGGATCCAGGGCACAGTCCTTCAATGGCTGCGCTCGTTTCTCTCTGGTCGGGGACAGAGGGTGGCGCTTGGGGGGGAATTGTCATCCCGCCACTCCTTGGTGTGTGGTGTGCCTCAGGGTGCAATACTCTCCCCGATGCTTTTTAACATCTTTATGCGCCCCCTCGCCCAGCTTGTCCGGAGTTTTGGGCTGGGCTGCCATCAGTATGCTGATGACACCCAACTCTATTTGTTGATGGACGGCCACCCGGACTCGGCCCCAGACACATTGATCAGATGCTTGGAGGCTGTGGCTGGATGGTTACGTGGGAGCCGGCTGAAGTTAAATCCTTCGAAGACAGAGGTCCTCTGGCTGGGACGGGACGACGTGGGACTGAGGGGGCAACTCCCATCTCTTGCGGGGGTGCAATTAGTGCCAGCACCGTCCGTTAAGAGTTTGGGTGTAATCTTCGATACCTCCCTCTCCATGGAGGCGCAGATTGCAGCTACAACAAAGGCGGCATTTTTTCATCTCCGCCAAGCTAAGCAGTTGGCTCCTTACCTCTCTCGCCCTGACCTAGCCACTGTGATCCACGCGACGGTCACCTCCAGACTGGATTATTGTAACTCGCTCTACGTGGGGCTGCCCTTGAGACTGACCCAGAAACTCCAGCGGGTGCAGAATGCCGCAGCGAGACTCCTTACGGGGTCCTCGCTTAGAGATCACATTCATCCGGTGCTATACCAGCTGCACTGGCTCCCGGTGGAGTACAGGATCAGGTTTAAGGTGCTGGTTTTAACCTTCAAAGCCCTATACGGCCTAGGGCCCTCGTACCTACGGGACCGCCTCTCCTGGTATGCCCCACAGAGGAACTTACGATCTTCAAATAAAAACACCTTGAGGGTCCCAGGCCTCAGAGAGGTTAGGCTGGCCTCAACTAGAGCCAGGGCTTTTTCGGCTGCGGCTCCAACCTGGTGGAACGCTCTGTCACAAGAGACAAGGGCCCTGCAGGACTTGACATCTTTCCGCAGGGCCTGCAAGACAGAGCTGTTCCACCTGGCATTTGGTCAGGGCGCAGCCTGACCCCCTCCTCTGGCAATCTTTACAAAGCTTTAGTTTATGGTTGCCATCAATTTTGATTTTAATTCATTTTTATAATGTTTTATAATATCACACTGTTTTAATGTTGTTAGCCGCCCTGAGCCCGGCTTCGGCTGGGGAGGGCGGGATATAAATAAAATTTATTATTATTATTATTATTATTATTATTAAGATAAATTATTATAACCCTAGCACAAGTGCAAGCACCCTCTGCTTCTGCAGCTCAGTCATTTTGGAACTAAGACGTCAAGTTTTAAATTTATGATTTTATAATTGAAAAACTTTATTGTGAAATAAAGTATAATAAAGTTGAACATTATTTATAAATTTATATAATTCATAAGATAAATAAAGTTGCATTCTGCCAGTGAACCTATTCATCTGGAGCTTTGTCATGTTTCTTTCCCGTATGTTAATCAAACTTTTTCAGCTGAAAAGTGATGCACTTCTCCAAATGGGTCTATTTTTAGAGCAAACTTAGTATGAATGTTTCATCTTGTATTAAAATTGAAAATGTGGTTTAAATATTGGGTGTGATTAAGCAGTGTTCTCTGTACTCTTTATTAAGGTAAGCAGTTTCACATAGTGGTACAGGAATCCTTCAAGAGAAAGTATGAATGAAAACTTTTCAAAGAGCGGGCTTTAGAGTTTTCAACATGTTGGAATCCTTTCGCTTGATCAAAGCTGCATTTTAAAATCCTTCGTTAATACCTCATTTCAGGTTATACCACCTTCCCATGTAGTTCCTCAACAGAAACTTGCTGCTAATGACAGTTCAGCAAAACTGATGAGTCACCAAGCTAATGCTTTCAAAAACAGCTTGATTATTAGTGTTGAGGCATTGAGATTTTATGCTTAAATGGGCAGCCGTTCTTGGTTGGATATTTCAATTTATCCCTTATTGAGGAAGCAGAATAGAGCAAAGCTAAACAATGGTTGACCTGAACCTTTGAATCGGTGCCAGAATGCTAGTTCTATTATTTGCTGCCTTAGAAGTGTTGAGCAATGATGAAGCCCCTAGGAAATGGCTTTACGTTGGGCAGTAATGCTTGTTGAATCTGCAGCTTGTCTTCCTGAAATAAACACTATTTTATTAGAGGAGGAAGACATTAAGAAGGCCTTTTTCATAAGGGACTGCAATCAAATTGGATTTGGTTTAAGCAAACATAAGAATCGATTTGGCATTCTTGCTTCACTCCTGCCTTTGGCTAGTGTGTGGTGAGGGGGAAGAATGGGGATAGCTGGTTATAGCAAGTTTCTTGGATTAAACTTCCATCTTCTTACCTTGGAGCTGATTGCAAGGGAAATATTTTTTGAAAACTTTATTTATTTAATTCAAGCTCGTTCAGATCTTGTTTTCCAGAGATCCTTGTTAGTAAGGGTTTGTCCCTGTGATGAAATCGCTTTCAGTAATTTAACTGTACAAGCCAAAGTGTCACAATACGCAGTTGGTTCCTGCATCATGGATTTTACTGAAGTTGCGTAATAATGACTTAAGAAGCAAGTATGTAGTCTAGTTTTGTCATTGGGGTGTCTATAAATGGTCCTCTGCTGCAGTCACTCTGAGCCAGAGGCTTATGATATTTAAGTTAGCATAGTTTCGGGCCCTAAATAGCAATCAATGTGCTTAATCATAAAACACAATGCAGTTAAGAATATAAAAATAGCAATTGCCTATCATGCCTAATGGCTGATTTTTAGTACTGGCATCCTAATGCATTATTGGTAGCAAAGTGGACTGGTAATGGTTTCTTAGAAGGGACTGTGGTGGGGTAACACTGCAGCTTCCCTTCTCACCAGATTTCAGCACCATGTGATGGGAGATAAAAGCCAGGCTGCATCATGAAGGATGTGAGGACACAGCTATTAAGGATCTTCCTGGACTTTTGTGACTTTCCATTGGAAATGAGGGGTAGTGTTTGCCCTGACAGTGAAGCATGGACAATGGAGGAAGGGTACTGTGCCAGCAGCCACTGCACAGACTTCTCAATTCATACCATTTTACCTTACTGTGTTTGGGCTTTCCCCAACTTTTCTATCATTGACAGTCCCCCAGGAAAGGGGCAGCAGGGGGTTCAGCATAAGTTGATCATTAAAAGTGAACTATGAGACCATATCTTTACTACTTACAAGTAAAGAAATACTACATCATCCCCCAGACAAGCAGCAGCAGAGGCACATAAATTGCCATCACTTATAAAACAAAAAACTGGGTCTCATTGCCATGCATCAAAAGTGATAGACACACTACAGTAAGCTGAATTCCCCTGGGAACATGACTCTTGAATGAAAGTCTTAATTTTGCACCTGGGTGCATGTCTGAAATGGTTGAATGGAAACTCATAATTCTTTAATTTCTAAATTTTCATTGATCAGTTTGGGAGAATTTTTGTTACTGCCACTGTCTTTATTTTAAAAGCTATCTGAAACATTTTAGTCTTTTTCTTAACTTTGGTGGTCTCCTAGCCACTACTTTGTGGTACAGTCAATGAGTGAAGAGCTAATGAACATCAGTATGTGCTTGGTTTTTGTGTTTAAAAGAAAAATCCTCTGGGGCTGCTTCTTGAACTTTGAACCAGGGCAACAGCCATTAGACTTTGTCTGTTGCTATGCACCTAGAATGCTGAGTTGTCTTTGGCAAAACCACA
Organism: Podarcis cretensis; assembly: GCF_951804945.1. Classification (NCBI taxonomy): domain Eukaryota; kingdom Metazoa; phylum Chordata; class Lepidosauria; order Squamata; family Lacertidae; genus Podarcis; species Podarcis cretensis. The sequence continues at coordinate 15,307,750 of NC_137181.1, read as the reverse complement.
AAGCTGTTGGATTGTTCAGCTCTGTCGCAGCTATTTGTATTGTCCAGAGCACTCTGACCGTGTTCAATTAAATGCAAGTCCTGTACAAATGTGATCCAAAATGGATTCTTTGTTGTTGTTCTCCTTCTTGTTGTTGTTTGTTTTTGAAGGCTGTTAAATGTATTATCTGGAGTAGCTTGGAAGGCCTCATCCCTTCAGATGACTTACTATAATATGAGAATATTTTAATTAAATACAACCAATAACATGACGATAGGAGCTTTGCTTTGGAAGCTACTACAAGCCTCAGCAGTGAAAATTGTAAAATGTAGAGACATCCATTAGGCGTCCAATGATTATGTTATCACCAGAGTTAGACTGTCATCTACAGAGGCTTAGCTTCTGAAGCACAGTTCTTATTGTCACAGTACTGACAACATCTTCAGTAAGCTCTCTTTCCTAAAAGATAGTTTAAACCAGGTGTTGTCAACCTGGTCAACACTAGTAGGCGTTTCAGGATTCTAGGTGAGCGGTAGGGGGTTCTACGGCACAAGCTGAATCTTTCTTCTATCGAGTGCTGGTGGGCGGTAAAGAAATTTTACCATCAAGAAAGATGCCTTAGTGGGTGGTAGGTATAAAAAGGTTGACCACCCCTAGTTTTAACAGTTAAATGAGTCTGTTTCCCTACCTTCTCTCTCAGCTTGAGGTCAAGGATAAACTAGAACTGGGGTCCCAGCCAGATCACCATAAGAAGCTAATGTTCCTGCCAAGACTTAGCATGGAATAGAGTGGAAGTGACTGGTGTAAAAAATAGAGACTTCCATCTATTGCATGGCACTCAGCTCTCAAAAGCTGAGTGCTGGTAGCTTAGCATCTGTCTGATCCTTACTTGAGGCAGGGAGGACAACTGCAGTGCCAGGTTGCTAGATGTAGAGATATTAAAAAAACTTAAACCAGTAATTCCAGTACTAAGTGGTAGAGAGCACCAGTGTGCCATGACAGGTTTGTTTGTTGGTATCATGTAGCATAAGGTTTCCACCCACTTACCCTGAGAGGCGACAGTCTTCAGTCACTGTACTTTCTGAGTTGGTTATGGCTTTTCCTGAGAAGCTGCCATCAGGGTGGGTATTTGTTTCATTCCTTTGCATAAAATGACATTTTTTTATGTGCATGCCCACTGCAGAACTGTCTGCCTTCAGAGGAAGGGCCCAGAACAAGTAAATTTTTAGAAAGGAATAGTCTTGACATGTTTAAGGGATGGTTGCCTATCACTGACTTCGGATTTTAAAGGCAACCTTCCCCCTTTTTTTTATTAGACCGGAAAAAATAACTCTCAGAATATTAATTTCTGCAATAGGCAGTTCATGTTGTGCTACTAGTGTGAATGGAGTATATTTTGTGATTTAACTATTTTATATGGTTTTGGTTTATTGTACTTCTATTGTACCTTTATTTGGTACTTTGAGTACCTTTGGCACCCAAAGCAGTATATCAGTAAACTATAATGGAACACAGATTTCCTCCATGTAACTAACTGAACTTTGCACGAGTCTCTGACAGCTTGGGAAGTCTTATCCAGTAACTAAGGAGCAACTTATAATTTTTTTTAGAGAAAGAAGTGAAACCTACTCCCAATTGCAACAACAATGCAGGTGGGTTGTGCCCACCCCCCAGAGTCTTTAGTAAAACTGTTCTAGATACAATCAAAATTACATATTACATATCTGCGCCATGTAAAAGTTGCAGGTGGATTTCAGATTTCATCATAGGCAGTACTTGATTGCTGCCAGCAGTTTGTCATGTCCTGTAAATGTCTATACAGTTTTTTCAGCTTTGAAGATGGAAAACTGGGTCACAACTGATAGAAGTTGAATTAGATGCCCTTCGAAGCCCTTCCAAAATATCTGCTCTTACAGGATGTTTTCTTGAATATGAGGAAGGAACCACCCTAAGATGTCTGCAACTCTGAACTTTTATCCTGTTTAATACAATTTGCCAGCTACAGTTTTTTGTGGCCATTTCTGAAAGCTGCCATTTTGGAGTTTTTCATTATTAAGTACCATTAGCTGACATCTGATCCTGGAGCTTAGAACAAGCAAGCTGAAAGGCCTAGCAAAGTGGGGTTAAGTAGTAGTGACCTAGGAAAGAAGGGACTGGGGACATGAAAGAAAGCACAGCAAAACAAGCGATTGGATTCAGAAGAGGCAATTGTCCAGAGGAAAGATGATAAGGGTAGAGGTGGGAGGGAGAATCAGGATCTGAAAAAAGTGAGGAATCACATATCTGAAATACCTAAGTAGATCTTTGACTGCAGGCCTCTTGTACATTTAATGTTTTAGTAGTTGTTAGTGAGGGCAGAGCGAAAAGTATTTCCACATTGGCCTTAAAATGGACAATAATGGTTTTTTTACAGCACTGTCTTGGAATATGAGAGAGAGCTGAGAAAATCTCCACCTCCTGAATCTAAACATTTCTTGGTTGCTGTGTAGCAGCTGAAAACAGATGCCTGCTAGCTGTGCAAGGTGTAATGTGGTCTCTTAATGATATACAAACTGCTAACATCAAAAGGGAGAATAAACAGTACTCTAGTGCCGCTTCCTATTCAGAGATGCGCTTTCTCCTTAGGCAGAGGGTGGTGAGAATGAAAGAGTTGCTGGCATCTTTTCAGTAGCTTATTAACCAAAAAAAGGCTTTGCTGGCAGGATGTTTACCTCTGTATAGCAATTATGATAGTGAAAGGGAACATCTTAAATGGCAAGAGCATGGTGTTTTGCCTGCATCAGTTTGTCTGTCTGGTGAGATACCTGCCTGCAGATAAGAATTTTAGGACTGGCTGCAGTGTGGAGTGTTGTTTGTGTGCTGGCTGAGTGGATACAGCTGAGGTGTGGGTGTGGTCCAGAACTTGATATAAGGATAGGCTCGTCCACAGATGGTAGGGTCGAAGACTGACAGGCCCTGGATTTGCTTCCTGGTGACCCAGTGATCAGCTAATCAGGAGAGAGAGGAATTTAAATTAGATGCTGACAGTTCACAGTCAGATAGCGATAGGGACTATCTGAGAGAGTGCAGGCTGGAGGTTGTCTGTGGGTTAGACAGGGGCCTGGGATTAGGGATCGAGACCCCTTCTGCCCACCCAAACAGAAAGTCCCTGACTACCTGAGTAGGGTCAGATAGTGAACTGGCAGAAGGTAAGACGGGATTGTCTGTGAGCAGGCAAGGTTCTGTCTACATGAGGAGAAGGGAAAGATTCTGGAAGGGACTGGGAGTGTTAGACAATAGCTATCCTAGAAAGAATTTTAGCAGTGACAGGTTAAAAGCGTGAAGTTACTTAAGAAAGATCTTAAATATCTCTGCAAAGGGTGTTGATTTGAAACAAAGTGTTGTGCCTTTCAAAAGTAACAATTAAGCTTCAACCTCTTTAAATGTAAGCAAGTTCTTGTTTTGTTCTAAAAGTGCTTCATCCTTTCTTAGATCCTTTGGGTGAAAATTAAGTGATCACACATTCCCCTTCACCTAATCATTACACCTTGCTAAAAATAGTAAATTGAAAACCTCTACTATGGGAATACATTGAGACGTCTGATTTGGTAGTGCTGGTCAGTCCAGAATAAGACTCTGCTTATTCACAACTTGATTGTGGATGAAGGGGGCTGACTTGGCATGTGTTACCAATGCTTGGATGGATGAGCTGCATGAGCTTCATCTAACTCAACTGTACCCATATGAGTCCTCAGTACAACACCAAGCTAGATGGAGGATATGTGTGTTGCTATGGTCCATAGAAGCACCATCTCCTTTACCAGAAAACCTCTTGATCTTAGGATGGTTTAGATACTGCTAGTTTATCAAAAATCCTGTTGTCCACCAACATCCCTGATGAGGTGACCAAGACGGGTCTTTGGCATTGTTTTTGGCACCTTCTGCATGCATGCGGAGACTGCTCTTGGACCGCAATGTGGCTTCATGGTCTCCATGACAACCATAGAGCTGTCTCTAATGGTCATAGAACCAACACATGAGGCAGGGCATGCCCTTTATGTGGTTTTTGTCCCAAGTGATATGAGGGAAGGTCCAGAAGTAACCGGGTGGGGTGTGGGTGTGCAATGCCTTCCCTTGTCTTGATTGGAACGTTGCCTGGTGAAGTTTGGACTGGTAGTGGCAGTTTCCCTTGTATGGGTGATGGACCCATTTTGATGCCCTTCTCTCAGGGAGTGGTCCCTGTTGCCTTCAGAGAGGGGTGGTATGGTCACTTCTAAAGAAATGATCTCTGAACCCCTTGGGTTGGAGTAACTATCAAGCATTCACAAATACTCCCTTCTTGAGGAAGGTGGTGGAACATCTGCAAGCATTCTTGGATAACACAAGCATTCTTGGATCCGTTCCAGTCTGGGTTCCGATCTGGCCATGGTACAGAATCACGTCTTGCTCTGCATGATGGATGACCTTTACAGATAGTGGGACAAGGGGAGTATGACTTGCTCTTGCTTCTTGATGTCTCTGCAGCTTTCAGTGCCAATTCACAATAGTGCGGCTATCTGGAATGGGAACTGGAGGCATTGTGCTACAGTGGTTCTGGTCTGCGCAGGGTACAGAATGCAGAAGGTAGTGTTGAGGGGGTGTTTTTCATCCCATTGGCAGTGGCATGAATGAGAGACAAGAAGCTGAACTTGAATCCTGATAAGATGGGCCTTGCTCCATTGAATGCTTTCAGCTTATGCAGCAGAGTCTTTAGAGCCAAGAAGTTCCTTGTTGAAAATTCAAAAGTAATGTGTCTTCAGTACTGAACTAAAATCTATGATTCTGAATTATCTTTCTCTCTTTTTTTTTAACTGGCAAATTATTTATGGAATGGTCTTGATCAGGAAGAAAGGAACTCCATGTTGTCTTCTGCTATAGTAGATTTGACCAGGAAAGGAGAATGGATTCTCCATCATTGCAAGTAAAAATTGTCAAGTTCAAATGCAAACATGACAAATTTCATTTAAAAGAATTAGTGTGCTGGTTTTTTTACAAGATGAAATGAGATAAGTCTTCTTAGCACAAATATCTGTGAAGCAGAAATATAGTATTCACCATAGACAACAGTTTCTTTGCAATTGATTTTATTTTTTTCTTGGGGATTGTTCTTGATTATTTATATTGGCTTCAGTTACTGCTTTTTGTGATTTAATATTTAAGATATGTTTTGTTATAGCTGTAAAATGCAATACAAATAAGAAGAATAAGAAGCAGCAGCAGCCTGTGAACTGTGATAGAGAAATGTGATATAGCTAGTCCCCTATGCATAGAGCTAAACACAGCTTCATTGGAAAGGCTGGGGAAGATCAGTGAAACCAGCATATGTTGTATGTTGCAGTGCAGCTGTTCATATTAGCCAACAGTGCTTTCTTTGTAAATTTCAAAGAGCTGATGTTTCCTGCTGAAGTGGGTTTCAGGGTACCAATCCAGGAGCATTGGTGAAAGGCTTGTGTGTTCCAACATTTTTTTCTATAGCACTTTCAGTCATGCTAAATACTTGTTGCAGCAGCTGTCTCAGAAGGTTTAATATTGTGTTAATCCGATTTTACAGGCGACAAAGTCATGATAGGTACTTCATTTATTAAATTTGAATTATGAATAATTTCTTATGAAACCTCTCTCCAGCCAAGTAGCGATCTTACGGCTGAGCAGCAATTTGACCTCCCTAGTCTTTGTCCATCATTGTAACCCAGCCTTCCTCCACTTGATGCCAGACATTTTAGACTTAAAACTGCCAAAACCTCTTACCATTAGCTATGCCATTTGTGGCTGATGAGAGTTGTAGTCCAAACATCTATCCACCATACCACATTGTTATCCTAGTGCTTCATTCAAAATCCCTGTGTGGGAAAGATACTTGGCATTTGTGCCACCCATCTTCTATGTCATAGGGTAAATTGTATAAATTGCATAAATTGCAACGATGGAGCTAAAATTGTCTAACCTGAATGGCTACATGAAAAATAAAAATCAAGATATGCTTAGCATTGTCAAATTACATTTTGAAAGTCTTTATGTCTGCGTAGGAAGAAGTTTGATCACGGGGTGATTTGCAGTAGACACACCAGTTGGCCAGCAATAATTTGACTACTAATAGCAAGACTAGAGGCTCTTCTACTTAAATGCAATTTTACACTATGTATATGCAAATTATCCCAGTCTTCGGCACAGTGAGGTTCAGCAGACAACTGGCTCTGACCTGCCACTATTTTGAACTAGAACCCAAGAGTTCTAGTAAAAAACAAAAAGTACAGTGGTGCCCCGCAAGACGAATGCCTCGCAAGACGAAAAACCCGCTAGACGAAAGGGTTTTCCGTTTTTCAAGGCGCTTCGCAAGACGAATTTCCCTATGGGCTTGCTTAGCAAGCCGAAAACGTCTTGCAAGTCCCCCCCCCCTTTTCTAAGCCGCTAATAGCCGCTAAGCCGCTAATAGCCTCTAAGCCGCTAATAGCGCTAAGCCGCTAATAGGGATGTTTCGCAAGACGAAAAAACCGCTAGACGAAGAGACTCGCGGAACGGATTATTTTCGTCTTGCGAGGCACCACTGTAGATCCTACAAGTCTGAAGTCTGCCCACGCCTGCTCTATATAAAACACTTTTGCAAATTGCAATTTCTCAATCCTTTAGCAATATGACCAGTCTGTTTTGGCGATACTTCACACACCTAACTGGGGCTGTATTTGTTTTCAAATATGGAGACACCCATGTATAAACATTGCTTACTAATCAAACATGTTTAGTCATCTGTCCAGTCTTTATTGCAAATGCCAATTGTTTCCATGGAGTCAACTGGCCAGTCTATCAGCTTGGTGGGCACGTTTCTATTTCTTCCTTCCTTCCTTTGCAACATCACACACAGTTACAATCAACTTTACAGCCTTAAATTTTGTGTCCCCTTGTTCTTCAGAGAGTAACTTGATGAGGTAATAAGCCAAACTAAACACACAAACCACGATGGAGTAGTTTGGACATACTTTTTAGAATCATTGTGGTAGCAATGAGTTTCCAGCTCATCACGTATTTATACAGAAATTTTGTCTTTGCCAGTGAGGCTATGAATAGCCTGAGAAGAACCCAATCGTGTTTTTTAAAATTGAAGATCCAGTATGAACCCTGGACTTTTCAGTGCAGTCTGTAAACTGTTATTGAGTGGCATTGCCTTCTGTTTACCACAATTAGCAATATACAAAATGAGCTATGCATTCTTAATGCCTTTTTTCTTCTTCTATCCTGCAGCTTAGGTGGTGATCAATACAGTTCTCTCTGAGGAGCCAGAAAGCAGGCAGCTCATGACTTCTGATCAGGACCCTAAAGTTGTGGCTGAACCGCAGGTGCAGCAAGTACAAGAAGTTAAAGATAGTTCTCATCTAGTAAGTATCATGGCAAAGACTTGAGAAATCTGAATGCATGAAAGTGTGGTTATTTTAGCCACTGTTCTATCCCCTGAATCTTATGCCTGCTTTGGGTAACTTGTGATACAAGTTATTTTCTGTATTGGTTCTGCAGCAAATATAAGTCTTTTCTTGGCTCATTTCATTTAGTTGTTCTAAGCATATGAAACAGAAAGCAACCTTTCAGCTTTCTGGTTCTGCTAGTTATATTCATTCAAAGGAGAAGTTTTGTCACAGGTTCCCTTAGTCTAAAACAGGAATAAGCTACTGTGTGTAACAATATTTTTTTTATATGCTTGCTTTTTTGACTTTCTGCTGCCACACACAGGGCTTTCATTTCAATAGCAAACAGCATTAAGAGAGGTATTCTGCAATAGTAGAGTCCACAAAATGAAATTTGGATAAATTGAAATTATTACTACTACTACTATTATTATTACTATTGATTGATTGATTACCCGCCCTTCACTCTAAGGTTCCTGGGCGAGTTACAACATTAAAACACAATATTAAAAACAGTTCAGAGCACAGTCACAGAAACAAGGTGGGTCCGAAACATATAATCTCAACTGTCAAAAGCTGTATATGGGAAGCTGTATAATGAAGGTGCCAGATGCACCTCTGTTAGGAGGGAGTTCCACAACTTAGTGGCTGCTACAGAGTTAACCTCTCCTGAGCTCCGTCTGCCAATCTTAGCAGAAGGGAAAGAGATGACTTTTCTGGTATTGGGGGCCTGAGTTGTTTAGGGCTTTAAACACCAACATAAGTGTAATGGTTGTGAGGGGGTTACTTGTGCGTAAATTGCCTTCAGTTTAATTAGCTTGTTTGCTCAACCATGTTTAGGGTTAGAGCTCGCCCTCCGTGACCTGTTAGTCACTTGCAGAATCCGTCAGTGGGCGTTCCTTGAATCTCTTCCAGCATAAAAGCTGTTTGACCCCAAGTCTCCTCCTATGTTCCCTGCGCGGAACGTGTCTGCGCAAGTAAGGGGAAGGCAGGGGCGTGCCAGCACTCTCTCCGCTAGTTTCGGTTGAAGGGTCTTGGAGCCCTGACACCGATTCCTCCATCTCCCTCTCCTCTCTATTGGTGTCACGCTGAATTCCTTCCCCCCTGCTGGTTCCCTCTCCGGCATAACTCTGGAGCCTAGCCTCCGCCTCTCGCTTTGATGTCAGTTCCCTGACAATAAGCATCTTGAATTAGGCTTGGAAATGAACTAGCAACCAATGCAGCTGTTTTAAAACAGAGGTATATCATCATCATCGTCGTTATATTTATTAAATTTCTATATAAGGTCTGGTTGCTGCGCATTTGGACCAATTGAAGTTTCTGAGTCTCCTTCAAGGGCAGCCCTACACTAAGCCTGTTGCAATAATCCAAACTGGGATTTACCAGAGCATTGGGTACACCGGCCCACGTCATCTCTGTCCAAAAGGGGCTGTGGAAGGGGAACCATTCAGACCTGGAAAAAGGCAATCCTATCCACTGAGGCCACCTGAGCCTCCAGTGACAATGATGAATCCAGGAGCATCCCCCAAGTTTGCGAACCTGTGAAAATGGGCATCCTACAATATTCTTGTACTATATATCTGAATTTCAGCACAATCAATCATGGCGTCAGCCTTTGGGCAAGCAGCCTTTTCTTTCCTATGTGCATAGTAGTAGCAGACTTAATTAATTCAGCAAGGGCAGCTACTGGTGCAGAGAGGTGCTGGATGATATTTTATTGTTGCACAAGCCTTGTCGAGGACCTTTGCAAATGGCTTGCACAGCAGTGGGATTCTTTATTAACAATATCCCACCAAAAGCGTGGTGAAGAATATCTTGTGGTAATGGCAAATATTGGCTCAGCCAAGGGAATTAATGTAGCCTGATTATCTTTCTCGGAACAGGCATCAGGGTTCTCTTGGTTTAGGAAAACATAGGCTGGCCAACAAAGCTTTAGACATCTGAACCTGCACATCTGGAAATAAGGATTCACATTCCCACCCATCTGTCAAATTTGGCCCATTGGGCAGGGCCAAATAAAAATCTGATCCCCAGAGCCAAAAATGTTCCCCATCCCTTCTGTAACTTGTGGACATTCTCTCTTTAGCCAGACTGAGGCAAAACCTGTTGGTTTTCCTAGTCAAGGTATGCCACATGGAATGGTTTTTCTTTTGTGGACTTTCTTCTTCATATGCCCATGTTTTGTAGGCAGAACGGAATTGTTTCGGACACATTCTCTCCCCCCCCCCCGCCTCAGTTTTGGGCATCACATCAAGAAATTGAGGTGAATTGTGTTAGTGCAAATGGTCATGTGAGACTAGTATGTAAATTACATGTTGGAAGTGGGCAAGCAGGATGGTTTTTATTGTTGTCTTCTCTCTCCTGCCCCGCAAAAAAATTTAAAAGCAAGAAATTATTGGAGCGGTTTTAATTTGCAGTACCTTTAGAATGAACTCTGAGGCTTTGAACTGTACTTTGGATAGAAAAATCTTGTTGAGTCCCTAACAGAGTTGCCTTGTTCTATCAATTCCTAATTATAGCAAATTAACATGCAGTACTGCAGTAGGTTAGGATGCATATGCAGCCTTTTTTGTTATTCGGTTCAATATGGGAGTGGCTGTTCTGACAAGGCAGTCTTACATTTACAAGGAGAGACAGACAGCTAAAGTTCTGAACACTTTCATTGTTTGGGAGATGAAAAAATGAAGAAAATCCTCCAGATACATAGTACAAGCTAGAAAAATATATAGCTGAAAGTCACATTGTTTAGCATAATGCTGGCTTTACATAGAGGCATTTTAGGAACTGGGCTTTGGATTTTGAGTGGCAATAGCATATGAACCCCCTGCACTGTTTAAACAGTGCTATTTTTGGCATCTGGGTGTTGGCTTGTCTGCAGCCTTGAAGTGAAGTGGGTATATGCAGTAAAGAGCTCACAGTTCCGGGACTTGTAAAAGGCAACATAAAAATGGGCTGCTGTTTCAGTAAAGAACTCAACAGCAAGAATGAGAAGATGAGTCTTTTGCAAAAATCAACTGAAGAAGAGACGTCGGAAAGCGGGATAAGTAAAACTTTAACTTCCATTTTGGAGACCATGGAAAGAAAGGAGCTGCATGTAATCCAAGAGGCGGTTTCTGGAACACCTGCTATTCATAATAATTGCGTAGAGTCAGTTAAATATCCTTCAGGCCATTGTGCAGGGATCGCTGAAGGTGGCCACAACCCCAGTAGATCTTTTAATCTTTATCCACATAATGCAAGAAAGGTCTTGAATGGGTATGGCAGTTTACAAGAGTGCGGACGAATGGAAGATATGGATGGTGCTGAAAATCTTCCAGAAAGTAGCAGTAGTAATGTTCAATGTGTGAATAATGCAGGCAGCTACCGTATTAATAGCAATAATGAAACAGGATCTACTGTAGCTGGAAAGCCATGCCGTTCATTTGAAAGTACTTCTTCATGTGTGCCGGTGGCTGTAAGCCAAGGAAGCATCTTCCCGAAAGCCTTAAGTACATGTGGAATAAAAGGCAAGCCAGTTATGGGTGAGTGCTTATTAGTGCAGGATGAAGTAGATTCTGTTAAAAGTAATTGTAGTGCAGTAGGTTCAGGTAGAGCAGACAGAGAAACAGCAGCTTCAAGCTTTGCTTATCTTGATATTGACAGGCCCCGTATAAGTACCAGAGATGACTTCTACAGTATTTGTATAGTTGATGATGATCTGAGAATGGATCTAGAAGAAGGGCAAGCTATTGTGCACGGAGAGACTGCTTTAGAGGTAGAAAGTTCAGCTGTTCAGGAGAAGTACGATATGACATGGCCTGGGGAAAGTGGGAAGGAATTGTTAGTCCTGAAGAAGCCGTTTCAGGTGCCTGTTGATTTCAGTGCTCTGAAAGATGAATCTCCCAGTATAATAAAGGATAGTTTACTGATGCCAAAAAGTGGAATGGGGGTAAAAGCTCCAGTTGGCTTAGTGAATGGGGATCACAGGTTAAATACTGACAGAATAGCAGCAGATGTGTTAAGGGCACAAACACATGGGGAAGATCTTACTAAAAATAGAACCCAGGAAATGAATATGGTAGATAGTAGTAGAATCTTTGTGAATGAATCCCTTGGTGAAAACAATAATTCTCCAACACCTGTGCATTTGGAGAAAGGCATGAAATATTCTCTGCAATTAAAAAGCAGGACTCATGGATGGACTTCCCTTTTCAATAGTGAGAACAAATGTGTCACTGAAGGTGTAAAGTCTGAATCTAATGAAAATCAAAATGCCGAAGGTGAAAACTCTAAACAGTTGTTGGGAAGCCTGAAGTTTTCATCAGAGTTTGAGGACGCAACTGGTGATTTCCTCTCTGTAGGTCAAAATAACACAAAAAACCAAAGTCAAGTGAATAGGCAAAACTTTACAGGAAGCACAAATGAATTTTGGAGACTATCTGCCTGCAGTGATAAGAAAACCCCTAACTTTTCTGAACAGTTTAATCCAGAGCTACTCCTGAAATATGAAGATGTTTCTGGTCTTGGAACATTCTGCTCCCATGGGGATCTGAAAGAAAGCACCATTAAAACACTTCCAACATCAGAGAGTGTGGCTTTTGAAGCAGAAATACCCCATGTTTCAGAGTTTACCAGTTATGAAAATGGCAACTTTATAAGGGCTGCTCAGCAAAACCTGTCTCAAATAGATAACATACCTTCAGAGATGAGTGATTTGACAGAAGGATCATGGGGAAGCGAAGAGACATTAACTTTTTCTAAGCCTTTTAATGTAAATGAATATGAAAGAATCAAAAATGAAAATTGCTTGGAAGTTCAAGTTCCACACAACCTCTCTAAAAAGGATGGCAAAACAAATGACTATTCCAGTTCACTTAACGAAGATAACAGCTGCTGTGTCTCTTTAGCACATTCTGAAGCGAGTGAGATGGATTTGAATGATGAACAATGCAAGCTATGGAACAAATGTACATTCCATAGACTGGAAGATCAGCTGAGTGCAGGGACTGACCCTCACAAATTAATAGCAACTGCAGAAGAGCCTCTAAATGGGTTGAAATGGGGAACACACCATGAAAGGAAAACACATAGTGAAATAGAAACCAAGGCATATTCTGAAAATTTCACTGTTCAAGATGACTGTATGTTAAATGGCAATAATGATCTAATGCAAAAACTTAGAGTATCTTCAAATATTCAAGAGAGGCCTTTAGTTCTGGAGGAGTCTTTAAGTATCCTGCAGATTGATCAAGCTAATAGTCAGCTTGAAACAGAGAGACTTCCTGCATCAGTTGATGAAAACGATGCTAGAAATGTAAAAATAGAAACTAGTCACACTGAGACATCTACCAGATCAAGGGGAGGGAAATCAGGATTCTACGAAAACAGCTCTTTACCCAAACAGAGTATAATGGAAACCATGTGCCCTCTTAGGCCTTTAAATTCTGAAGTTTCAATTCCCTGTGCAGATATATTAACAGAAAATGCAAAGGACTTTGCTCCCCAAAATGGCCAGCTGAACGTTGAGGTGGAATGTGCTTCCAGATCAGATGCCGAAGATTCTCTGACTTGTACTGATGCAGGTGGGATTTGTATTGACCCCAAGCAAGTAGACAAATATGCCGCTACTCCTTCATACGAAATACCTTTGGCCTCTGTTAACGATCAAGAATGTGACCAAGGCAATGCAAAGCATGTATTGGATCTGATGGAAGATATATTAAAGGAATCTGATAACACACACAAAATGGATATAGGCGATTCTCAAGGTGATCCGCTTTGTCCATCTGCTCCACTAAGTAGGTTGTTTTCATCTGCCAAGTTTACAGATGATCAGGAATATCTGATGGGATATTTGTGGATTAATTCATCTTTTAACAAAACGGATAGCTCATGCAGTGCTAGTGAGGCACTCCAAAATGAAACTGGCGACGTGACCATGCCTTCTTTTGAAATGGAAGGATACCCTTACCAGTTGCTAGTACAACAAAACAGTGATATCTGGGGATGGCAAGATAGAGATGAAGGATATGTAAGTATTTCACCATCATAATTTGATTCATCAGGCACTTTTAAAAAGAAAGTTGCTGTAATCCAAGGTGAAGATTTTGATTTGATGTATGATGTTCTAAAACTCCAGCAGTGTTTCTATTTGTTTGAGTTAAGCCACTGTCAATTGCTAAAATGGAGGCATACATAACAGCACATCTTGGTACCTGTGTTGTGGCAGGCATACACATCTCTTTTGTTGCCTCTCACCCATCCCTAAGCCTCTGAAGGTTGCCACAAAGTTGATATTTACATCTTACTGTAACATTCTCCCTAAAACAGATTGGAAAAATGCTTGGGTTTAATTTTAATACATTATTGATGAGCCGATTTTTATCATTGCTCTCAGAAGTTTAAACTGGGAAGTAAATAATTGTGTCCCTATACCTGCACTCTTATCTGAGAGCTAAAGGACGAGGATTTGAAAAAGCATCTTGCTACCATTACGTTGTAGAATTGCTTTTAGCCATTTGTGAGCGGTAGCTTTGTAATGGTGGTCGGGGTCTAATTGAGGGCACGTAAGGAGGACTTACTTCTGAGTAGGCTATATATGGGATTGCAGTGCACATGTCTAATCTGGGCAATTCCCTGCTCCCCAAGCACTGTGTGTAGAGAATTACTGTAATGCTAACTTGGTTGCTGTAACTGCATTGAGCTTGGGCTGTTGCAGGATTTGCTGCCATGTTTCCATGTTGAATAGAGGGGTGCATTTCATTCGTGTTTTTTTTCCAGAGTTTCTTGGGGCACACCTAACTGTTGGAAGCTGGACAGCACCAGAGCTCTTTCTCTTAATCCTTTTTTGGATTTGTGTTTTACTTTTCGTTACTGCCTCTGGCAGTGGCAGCAGAGCTCCTCAGTGGCAGCCAGCCAGCAATATTATGTCCCTGGAACATTGCTAAGCAGGAGGTAGCATTGTTTGATTGAGGCTGGGAGGACTATGGGGGGGAATACTCCCAAGGCTCAAGTCTTATGCCTTGCCAGGAATAAGCTCCATCAAACACAGTGGGATGTGCTTCTGAGTAGATGTGTTCAAGATTGCATTGAAACTGAGGAGGGGAGTCTTCATCATCACAAACTTGAGCTGGCTATCAAGGCCAGCCAAAACTTGGGTGGCCCTTGCCCTTTCCTAATGTAAAGGAAGACATGACTCATAGAGTTGGAAGGGACCCTGAGGATCATCTAGTCCAATGCCCTGCAATGCAGGAATATGCAGCTGTCTCTTACAGGGATCGAACCTGCAACCTTGGCATTGTCAGCACCATACCTACTGAGGTGTCCGAGCTTAGATTTGTTTCTAGGTTTGTTGCTTAAAAACTATAGAGCAATGATGTTTGGAGTTTGGTCCCAGCTCACAGAGGACCAACGCTAGGCTGTAGTAATGTACAAAAGTCTTTATTGAAGTTCAGTTTCCATTTCAAAGCCACAGCGTGCAGCCCTACGTCTTAAACCCTAGATCGGCGAAGTCCCGTCTGAGTCTCCTCCCCTATGACACCAGTTTAAGATCCTAGCCCTGCTCCACCTTTTACGCTGCTCTCTCCTCCTCTGGGTCCTCCTGCCCGCTGGGGCATTGCCCTTTCTGGACTCTTCCGACGCTGAGTCGCTTAGCTCCTCCCCCTCCCTCCGGTGGGCTTTAGGACCCGGTTCCCAATCCTCATTCTCTGCTGTCCCGCGCTCCTGTACATTTGAACTTGCCTCTCGCGCCAACCCAGTGACCTTTCTCCTAACCGTTACACTACTTCGGTCACTGCTTCCCTCTTCCGGGACACTGGCCGGATCTGACCTCTCCTCCGTTGTCCGACTTTCTGATGGAGGCGTGGTCAGCCCTGCCTTATCTTCTCTCCCTGGTGGGGAATGCACTGGCCCCGATCCTTGGGACTCTTCCCCCCCACTCTGCTCTGGTGGGGAAGCTGGTCCTGATTTCCAGCTACTGCTCTGGGAGTCCCTGCTGCCCCCTTGCTCCTGGGGCATTCCCCTTGGGAACCCCCTACCCCTGGCCACTGGTGCCCCCTTCTGTGAATCTTCCGATTCGCTGGAGAGGCTCATGGAATCCCTCGGTCCACTGTCCTCTTCTCCTACGCTCCCCTCGGATTCTTCCCCTTCGCTCTCCATCTCCTCTCTTCCCTGTGCCTCTGCTCCTGAGCCCCTGACAGGAGTCTTCATCATCACAAACTTGAGCTGGCTATCAAGGCCAGCCAAAACTTGGGTGGCCCCTGCCCTTTCCTAATGTAAAGGAAGACATGACTCATAGAGTTGGAAGGGACCCTGAGGATCATCTAGTCCAATGCCCTGCAATGCAGGAATATGCAGCTGTCTCTTACAGGGATCGAACCTGCAACCTTGGCATTGTCAGCACCATACCTACTGAGGTGTCCGAGCTTAGATTTGTTTCTAGGTTTGTTGCTTAAAAACTATAGAGCAATGATGTTTGGAGTTTTGCAGCAGTTATTACTGCTAGGGTTGTTATTAAGAGAGATAACGTATTTTTCGCCCTATAAGACGCACTTTTTCCCCTCCAAAAATGAAGGGGAAATGTGTGTGCATCCTATGGGGCGAATGCAAGCTCTTTGGCTTCAGCGATAGCAACGCAAAGCCTCTGAAGCCTGCGCTCCGGAGGCTTCGCGTTGCTTCCGCTGAAGCCAGGAGAGTCTGCTCTTTGAGGCTGGTGGCGGGGGAAAGCAGCGCTTCCCCCATTGCCAGCCCCAGAGGATGTGGGGGCACAATCTGGGTTGAAAAGCCCGCAGGAGCCGCGCTCTTTAAAGAGCGCGCCGCTCTTGGGGGCTTTTCCCCAAGGAGGGAGAAGGGACTGACTGGCCGAGTCCGTCCCTTCTCGCTCCTGTGGGCTTTTGCGGGAGGTGGGGGAATTCCCCCACTTCCCGCAAAAGCAGGGAGAAGGTCTTGGAGTAGAGCACAGGCTGCGTGCAGCCTGTCCGCTGCTCCCAGAGTTGCAGGGGGGAATCATATTTTTTCCCTTGATTTCCCTCCCTCCCCTGAAAACTATGTGCGTCCTATGGGCTGGTGCGTCCTATAGGGCGAAAAATATGGTAACACTTGTCTTGTTATGTTTGTGGTTTTGTCTTTATTTTGAAAGGCAGGCAGGAGCCAGAATGGTCACAATTTATTGTGGAAATTATCCTAGACATAAATTGCTCATAACGATACCAATCGTGCAAGCCTTAATTCTTCAAGGGAATTATTGTGTAAGGGGAATTGTTGCACAAATACAGCCATCTTATCATAACCACATGATTAGAAGATTGTAAAGCATGCATTGCGATAGATAGCTAGTTCAATCATTTATGACATGATGGAAATCTAATCTTATAGTGCCATCATCTTTGAGGACATTTTCATAGTTGTACAATATAAGCTATGAATCCTTCTTCATACCTTGCCTCAGCCCATGGGCTTGCTAGGGGGCCGTAAGAAAACCCGTATCAATCACTTTCTTTCCCCCTTCCTCTGTAATAAGAATATGTTTGGACATGCCCTTACAGAACTGGTTCAAAGATTATGGAGTTAATATCCGCTTTTGATCTTGCCAATGCTTAGATTTACTTTTACCTATGGCTCCTTTTTTTTATAATGTTTGTTTACTGCTCTCGCATGGCAGAAGGAACATTGCCTTCTATTTTTGACTAACCACAGCTTAGCCTTAAGTCTGAATCTGGACAAACTGGAGTTAATCTTAACTATGAAGGATTGTTTTAGTAAACTACAGTTAAAATTAACAACAGTTTAGGGCTCAGATATAACACTAAACTGGGATTATTATTATTATTTATTATAAAAAACAGATAGAAGCTGCTAGTCTCTTCATACCTACACCCAGGCATGGGAGAGTGTTCGGATCCAAGGCTCACACAGGCTTCTCCTTCTAATGCTAAACCATGGAAGGAGGTAGCGCATGAATGTCAGACTTGCACAGGCTCATATTGGTAACACTAAAATGTGATTTAGTGTAACCATGTGAATGCAGCCACTGTTGAAAATCAGTTGGATGTCTCCATTTGGTGGGAAAAGTGGAGTATAAATCTGATCATAAATATAAATGAAGCCTGAGTGGTAACTTTCATAAATGGAGCAGAGCTTTCCTGACTCCTGCTACCTCCTGCAGCTTCCTGTGGTCCCATCCCAATTGAGTTGGGTCCTTTGGGAAAGGTGTAAGATTATTATGGGGGGGGGGGGACTGCCGATGGAGGAGAGACTTGTCGGAAATACCTCCTTACAAGAGTACAACAACTTGGAATCTAAGACAACTGATGTTACTTCTCTGAATATTCCAAAGAGCTATACAAATGATAAATGTGGATGAATTTGCCTTGACAAGTAATGTAGGTTGAGTTTACATAAGCATTGAATGGTCTCTAGCCGCAAGAACTCTTATTCCACTGCTGTATATCTTTTAACCATTTGTGGGTTGCATTTATAATAAGGAACCACGTAAAATGACAGGCATTTAGTTAACAGAGCGTAACTCAATTGTTATTTCCTAGGAGTCGGCCAAGGTTTCTGAACTAAATCCTAATGCAAAAGTATGGGGGAATCATATGTTACATGTGGAAGCAAGCGGGGCTAATGATGGTGGCGTGAGCAAAACCTGGGAAGAAATAGCAGATCATCCACCAGATTCCTGCAAGGAAGGTACGATTCTAGCTGAGTGTGCTGGTCCTCTGAGCCTTTTCTTTCTAATTTAAAGCAGATAAAGAATTTCTTGGTTTGTGACTCCTGCAACTTTTTCTGCAGGTTTGGAGGCGAACGGTGATGGTGACAAAAAGCACCAGAATGAATCGTTAACAGAACTGCAAGAACCATCACTGACAGCTCCACTGTCAGACCAGACAGATATGAACCCTTTGGCTCTAGATCATTCAGAGTATGAATCTATACACGAAAACACTCAGACAGGTAAGAAAGAGGAGGCTTCCTTATATGTCTTTTAACTGGTTTTCCAACTTACAAAATGACCCCCAGTGTTTATCCTAAATACGTCTTTGACAGGAACTTATAAATTACAAGCTACCGAAGAAATTTACCTGAGCAACACTGAATTATAGGCATTTGCTACAGAACAATAAACAGTAACAATAGTTGCTTGTACGAATCCTTAATGCATAGGCTGAAATAAGTAGTGCCTATTAATGTAACAATTTTACCAGCACATTTGCATGTATTTATATGTGGGGCTCAGTCTGCTTCATTTAGGACAAACCACTGTTTGCCCCCGGGCTTGTGACTACAGTACATTTAAAGAAATACCAGATTGATCATATGTACAATATTTCAAATGTTCAAACTCGCCTCCGTCATTAAAAAGCAATCTAAACTTTGAAGTCTCAACAGCCCAGACAATGCTTGAACCTTCAATGTCTTGGTTAGTGAATATATTTACTAGATGAACTGAGTATTTTATAGGATCACAGGTTGTAGTGTTGACATGTTATCTTGTATATATCTTGTATATATCTAGTCTAAGTTGTATAATGAAAAGTGCCTACAGTGCATAATTCAGGAGTAGTGCTCTCTATTTCCCACCATCCCTGACCATCGGCCATGTTTATTTTAAATTTTTTTTAATGAAGATTGTGTTCTTTGGCAAAGGCAAGAAAAGCTGAATGATTCACATTATGCACATTTTATTTGCTTAATTCAGTAATTCTGCTTTTGCTGGTTACAGAGAAAGACAAACTATGCAGGGCATTAAATCTGCTCACTGTTCAACCCACACATGACATTGCCTACATGGTATCAATCCTCCACAATCTCAGGGCCAGAAACTTGCTCTGCAGACTTCTGCAGATAGTGTCAAATACTGTGTTTGCAGGGTGTGAACATAGGATTTCAACCAATGCACAGCTCTACCATTTTTATACAGTATATAGACTGAGGATAGATACCACCTGCCTGGGGTACTTTCTGTTTTAAACCTAATAACTCGTATAGGGAAGTCACATTGCACAAGCATTTTTCTATTGAGCAAGCAGGCAGATAGCATTGGATGTTGTTCAGTGAAGCCTAACACTATAATTCTTGTGTCATTGCTTCTGAGTCCAGAAAATGAACTTTTCAAAACATTAAATAATTCTCTTATCCATCTTAATCAATTTGGAGCTCCCTACTGCTTTTTTTTTTTCAACTGATAATCTAAGTTTTTACTTAACGGAATATAGCAAAAAGAATTTAGCTCTTGTGTCTGCTGCAACGTCTGATGGCAAGAATTTCCATTGTAATACCAAACACAATGCTGGCTCATACACTTGCTGTTAAAATTATAATGAATAATGCAACTTTCTTACATAAGAGTTTCATGTTGGTCTTTGTACTTTGAAGCTAACAAATGAATATTTTTTTCATATTATATCATAGTGCTGTGTACATATTTCAAACTTCTTTCTCCACCATAATATATTTCAAGTTTTAAAGATGACGTTTGAGATACTTGTCTGCATTGAGTGTGTAAAGGGTGTACATAACAGAGCAGAAAAAATAAATACTAGAGGCCTTCTTGATAGCTTCCAGATATATAAAAATCTATTCCTGTTCAAATATTTACATATTTTACATCACCCTTATTTCTTAAAAGCTATTGCAACTGGAAAGGAATCCTAACTAATTTGTCAGTTGTTTATGTATTGATGGTAATATAAAATGATTGTTGCTTGGCTTTTCAATGGAGCCAACCTTTTCTAATGAGATGGGGTGGGTAGACTGTGGATGCAAGCAACCCTTATGTGTGTCTAAGC
This sequence comes from Podarcis cretensis, assembly GCF_951804945.1. Classification (NCBI taxonomy): domain Eukaryota; kingdom Metazoa; phylum Chordata; class Lepidosauria; order Squamata; family Lacertidae; genus Podarcis; species Podarcis cretensis. Next base: position 15,287,592 of record NC_137181.1, on the reverse strand, counting down.
TCCACCAAAGTTTCTGCTGAGTCCATATATTTAGGATCACGTGCAAGATACTCTTTGTGTCATGAGTTGATATGAAGGGTACTTTATTTAATCTCTATTGCCATTGTGAATAAGGTGAGTTTTGACACTTGAAGGAAGTGTCTTTTTATGAAGGCTTGGTCCCCCCCCCCAACTTTGTCAAACTCATGTCTTCCATTTCTAGGAGGTAAAGAACAGCTGCAGTCAGAAGGTCAAGAAGACTTGCGAGAAGTACTGAAAAAAACACTGGAGTTCTGTTTATCTAGGTAAGCATAACATGTATTCAGTAGTGAACACTCATGCTGTATTTATTTAAAGCATTTTTGTTGGTAGCAAGAAAAATAGAGATATATACAAAATAGAATTCTTAGATGCCAATATCCAGGTTTGGGGAAAATATTCTTGCAAAATATGCAGCAAAGCAAAGCAAAATCTGCAGCATAGAGAGAGACCACTCATTTGATAAGTTTAAAAAGGTTGATTTATATACTCACAAAGGACAGGTTCATGTGCTTTTCCATGCAGCATTCAGTAAAGGTTGCACAGGCATTAAAACATGGCTTAGTTATACTGGTGAAAGTTCCTAAATTATTGGTGTAGGAATTTAAGAGAGACCTGTTAGAGTGATGTGGTCTGCGCTTGGAGCAAGCAGCTCAGATCTCCTAAACTGAGCTTCTCAAGTAGACTGTGAGGTACAGCGATAAGGCTTGATTACATTCCTCCCAGGTTGGAGGGGAGTGACATAGCTAAGCCTGCCAGGCCAGCTTACTCTCTGGCATCAAACCCTTCATGCATTAATTAGACTTAGGCATGTTGGTTATCCCACATTTTTATCCCGCTCTTCATAACAGAAAAGAAAAAGGCTTCCAGAGCAGTTTACAGATATTTGCCTTTTAGGATGATAGGTTAAGTTATGTGTGAGGAACCTTTGCCCTTTCAGATGCTGCTGAGCTGCAACTCCCGATCAGCTCTAGTGAGCATGGCCAATGGGCAGCGGTGATGGAAGTGCAGATCAGCAATATCTGGAGGGCAGCATGTTCTCCACACCTGGCTTAAGTAATCATTACTATGGAATAAGTCACTTCCCATTTTCACTGCTAAGTGTTAACTCAGGAAAAAGTGTTGTGGCATCTGGATTTAATAGAAGTTCATTATCCATATATGAAGTGGGCTCAGACCTTGAGAAGCATGGGAAGGAACCAAAATTCTACAGAGTAAATCCATATGGAATCTATTAATTTTTTTCTCAGTTAAATATGTAATTTGTTTTTCTTCTTGCTTTGCTAATTTACATACTGAAGCCTGTCAAGATAAGTTGGTTTTTAAAAAAAAACAAAGCTGCCACTCACTCATTCTATCTGCAGCCAGGTTTGTTTTCAGTGCTTTAGAAAACAGTAACTATTGAGAATAGACTTAAGTCAGTTGTGGCTTGTCATCTGTAGCAGGAAGGTGGGATTTTTTTTGGGGGGGGGGGGGTTGGCACTGATACCTCCTGTATGCTGATTGTTTAATGTATGGAGCTGCTTGGCTGTTGGAAATCTTAACTGAGCTATTTTCAAGACCAAAACTTCAAATACTATCCATGCATGAGCCTCTGTGACCCCATACTTCATTTGATGGGAGATAAAATATACCTCTCAACATCTGGAGATGACAGCTGGATAGCTCAGCTGGTTAGAATGTGGTGCTGATAACACCAAGGTTTTAGGATTGATCCCAATAAGAGACAGCTGCATATTTCTGCATTGCAGGGTGTTGGACTAGATGATCCTTAAAAACCCTTCCAGCTCTACGATGTTTTGAACAAACCTTGTCTGTGTGTGAGCTACAGAGCTAAACTCAGCGCACCAGCTACATTGATTCATAGAATTGTGGAGTTGGAAGGGACCTCAAGGGTCATCCAGTCTAACCTAAAGTGGCCTATTATGGACTTGATGAATCTTTTTGCAGTTCTGTTTCCCTAGCGCTGTAAAACATAGTTTTAAAAGTACCTGACAGGTGGGCTGCATCCAGTTTGGTGCACGTTATGTTGAAAATCTCTGCTTCTTTCTCTCTCTCTCTCTCTCTCTCTCTCTCTCTCTCTCTCTCTACCCAAGCAACAAAGCTAAGATAGTTTCATAGGTAACTGTTTTCTTCACTCTAGTAGCAAAGGGAATTTTAAGTAAATACATGACAGTTCCTTAATACAGTCATACCTCGGGTTACAGACGCTTTGGGTTGGGCAATTTCAGGTTGTGCACCGTGCCAAACCCGGAAGTACCGGAACGGGTTACTTCTGGGTTTTGGCACGTGCGCAGAAGCGCTAAATCACACTTTGTGCATGCGCAGAAGCGCCGAATCGCAACCCGCACGTGCGCAGACACAGCACTGCGGGTTGCGGACGCTGCGGGTTGCGAATGTACTTTCCGCACAGATCATGTTCGCAACTCGAGCGTCCACTGTACATAGATGTTGATCGATAAGAAAGTCAAATGCAACTTTTTCGCTTGATAAAGGAAGGAGTTTTATAATGAAGACACTGCTTTCCTTCAACAGAGAGAATCTTGCCAGTGACATGTACCTTATATCTCAGATGGACAGTGATCAGTATGTGCCAATAATGACAGTAGCAAACCTTGATCACGTCAAGAAGCTGAGTACTGATATGGATTTGATTGTTGAAGTGCTGCGATGTAAGTAATTGACAAAGCACCTATTTTTGACTTGAAGATGAATAGTGAGTTTTTGTTCTGTGAGGTGCATAGCACTGGGGGAGGGTTGAAGCCAGTGGGTGAGTGCAACATTTAGAAAACTGTACTTAAATGACAATAAACCTGTCATAGCAGTAAATTCATGCTTGCAGCGAGAGACCTGCCATTTAATCTTCTGTTTTATACAATAGATTTATTGGAGAATGCCCCTCTGTCAAACTGTTCGACTTGGGTATCCTAATGATACTGCTGAGGCTTTCTGCCTTGTTGCAGTTAAATGTATATTCAGTATGTAGTTTGTTTAGCTTCAGCCACTACAGACTTTTCTAAGTGGAAGTTCTCCAACGTTGGTTTCAAAAGATACCTAACAGGTTTCTGCTCCAGCACACCATTTGCAATTTTTATTTAGCAGTTTACTAATTAAACCTGTCAAACAATATTTTTTTGTATCATGGCTAAAGTATTTGAAAGTAATTACCATTGGTGTGAGGCAGTTTGGAATCTGATAAGTGAAGTGCTTGACTGTCACTCCTGGTGATTTGCTTAGTGTAGTACCAAAGAGTAGTATTGGAATGTACACAAGTGGTGAAAAAGGCCATACAAGATGGACTTTCTAACAGAATAATACTGGTAGGAGTGGGTTCCCCCCTCTGAAAGGCTTCACTAAGAGGTGTGGTGAACGCTCCAGAAGCCAAACTGGTTTATTTCAATTAGGGGCTTGAAAGATCTTTCCCAAAGTAAGTTGTTTGCCTGGGAGACTTGACTGGCATGTGCCACGTTTGTACACATTTATTTACAAACTGGAGATGAATAAGGTAACAGATCTTACTCTAGTCCTACAAAACTGCAGTGTGTGCAAAACAAAGCTCTGCTTAACTGATTGAATTCAAAGTAACTGTGTTGTATGTGTCTTCCCCTAGCATTGCCTTTAGTCCAAGTGGACGAGAAGGGTGAAAAAGTCAGGCCAAACCAGAATCGCTGCATTGTGATTTTACGTGAAGTACCCGAATCTACTCCAATTGAAGTAAGTTCCGTATACAGCAGTCAAACGATTCGCAACATGCTTTTAAAAAATCCCACCCACCCTATACCTTTGCCATGGTGCTAGGTGGCTACAGCTTTAACTGTGATTCTCTCTCTCTCTCGGCGATCACTTGTGGCCAAGTAAGCTTTTCTTCCATATAATATTTTCCAAGTAAGATTTTCTTCCATATAATTGTGCATTCATGATATCACTCACAACTTTATAAAGCATACTAGGAAAACAATCCCACACTCAACCAATAGCTAAATACCTGTTTAAAAGAAAATATTGAATTGCAGCCGAGATGCCATTTATACCTTGTCAGAAAGACGTTTCTGGAGCTTTCAGACAGCGAGTGCCTCTCTACATGCTTCCACCATAAAGTTAAGGCTGCTCCTGGAAGACAGATTCCAAATCAATAAATATAAAGCATTGGGCAACATTTTGAGTGAGGTGTTCTAACTAGCTCACTGACAGCAGAAGAGATCAAGGAGGTTGAGTAAATGCTCTTTGAAGAGAAAGGGATGTCTTAAGAAATCAAAAAAGTAATATTGGTGTTCATATGCAGAGTGATATTAACAGGAAAACACAATTTCCCGAGTCATAAAGCTTGACTTAGGAACGTCAATCAAGGGTGTATCTGCTGTTAATCTGTTAATTGAAGGTGAACACAGTACGTCTTTGTATTTACAGTTCAGTGGGTAGTATCTGAACTGTACTGGAATAGACCCAATTGAAATCAATGGACTTTAAATTAGTCATAGGTGTGACTTAGTCAGGTGCCACCCTGAAATTGTTTAGGCACCAACATCAAACCTTTAGGTTACAGCCTTTGCATAGCTGAAAAGAAATCCGGTCCCTGGAATGATGGGACAGCATTAGTACCCTGCTCCATAGCCCTTTCTTGTTGAAATTAAGGATAGTCAGTGATATTTTTGTGCCTGGGTACTTTTTGCCATCAGTTCTAATGAGGCCTTTACATTGCTTGGTCCTAAATGAACCTTCTGCTGTACTTGTCAGTGAACCCTCTTTCCCACCAATCTTTTCTTAGGAGGTCGAAGCACTCTTCAAGGGAGATAACTTGCCTAGGTTCATCAACTGTGAGTTTGCCTATAATGACAACTGGTTTATTACATTTGAGTCTGAAGCAGATGCACAGCAGGTAGGCTCTCACTTTTTTGTTGCGCATATTTGGTTTGTGTCAGTTACCGGTTTTGGAGATTGATTACGGTGACTCTTGACTGAGGTGGTGTGAACAGACATCCACAAACAAAGTTGGTCCATAATACAATGTTCATGTAAGAAATGGCAGGAAGACATCATATAGTTGCACAGAACAGCAGCCTTCATAATTCAGAGAAATTCATTGTTGTCTAGTCATGGTTTCCATAATTAAGTCTAGAATCCATGTACTTCTTGGAAATTTTAAATCCTACTAAAAGCAGTGATTCAGCCAACTGCTGTTGATTACGATAAGTCTTAATTGTGCCTTTCTTGTCTGGGCTGCTCTCAAAAGCTGGTTTAGACCTAGAGTGGAATTTTTGAAATGGAGTAAGTAGCTTCCTGCTGCCATCTTTACTATGATTTTAGTACCACATATGATCATTTCCAAGCAGGGTTAAAATGAAACCTGATAATGCCTCTGACCATATCCTGAGGACCTGTCTATAATCCAGTATAAACCTGAATTGGACCCAAGTATTTCTAAATAGGGAAGAACTGATATTGTTTGTGTTAGTATCTGTGTGTGCATAATGATATACTTTTTCTTGTTAACTTACTACATCTGCTGCCTTTCACACAAACATATTTTTCACTTTTAAAGGCTTATAGATACCTTAGAGAAGAAGTGAAAACCTTCCAAGGAAAACCAATTAAGGTAAATATGTTTTGTTTTTAGTGTTCACTGAAATACTTCTGAAAGTGGTCGTCGTTCTCTAAGGCTGATTCTTCTAAGAGCATGCTCTTCTGTCTTCTAGGCAAGAATAAAAGCAAAGGCTATAGCTATAAATACATTTTTGCCAAAGAATGGATACAGACCTCTGGACATGAACATCTACACACAGCGTTATACAACATCATTTTACATACCTCCAGTATACAGCCCCCAACAGCAGTTTCCACTGTACAGCTTAATTGCCCCACAGACGTGGTCAACAACACATAGCTATCTTGATCCATCACTGGTAAGCACTTCAGAATCATTCGTTTGTTGCTTTTTAAATGTTCATGCTGTTGCTTAGTCTTGAATATAACCGGGGCATACTAGATTCGGTTTATAGCTCCGTAATAACTGGCGTACTTCCTGAATCTGTTTTACGTACTCTTACTTCTCAGCCCATATATTAGCATTACACTGTGTTCCTCATTTTTAGATAATTTTGTAGCAGCAAGTCAGAGTAGCTAAAGACAATGAGAAAGAAGGCCTCTTGAATCTTTTTGAATTCTGTTAAATCCCTTCAGTGTAAATTGAAGTGATGATAGGAACTAAGGACTTGATTATTTATCCTCATAATCTTAAGACCAGGTGTTACGCTCAAGCTACATATTAAGTAAAATTGCAGGGCAGAATCCTCATTGCATTTCAGACTTCCAAACTACATGCGGTGCATAAGAGGTTTTGACCTCAGCCTCTCCCTTACATGCTAACTTTCTGCAGACACAAAATGTTTTTTATGTAAAGGAGCAATTGATTTGAGACATCCACAGCAGTTGACTGTACATCCAGAATACATAGGTCTTACGAGGAAGTATGCTTCATTCTCCTTCCTTTTTGCAATCCAGTGTCCCCAGGCACATGTTGAATATTCTCCATGCAAAAGGAAGATGGGTAATTTGGAAGAGAAAATTGGTTGAGACCCAGGACTGGGCTGTTTCTGATCATAACCTAACTTCTGATGAGTACTTCAGATAGTTTCCTTGGAATTCACGAAAACTGTCCAGAATACCCATCTTTTTTGAGAAGCCATAGCACAAGCATAGCACTTGGGTCAGAGATAAAAGGCAAAAACATAAAATAAAAATGTTAAGTACAGTGGTACCTCGCAAGACGAATGCCTCGAAAGACGAAAAACTCGCAAAACGAAAGAGTTTTTCGTTTTTTGAGTTGCTTCGCAAGATGGATTTCCCTATGGACTTGCTTCGCAAGACGAAAACGTCTTGCAAGTTTGTTTCCTTTGTCTTGCAAGTTTGTTTCCTTTTTCTTAAAACCGTGCATTCACTTTGAGGAGCAACTCATAGCACGCGGTGTGGTAGCCTTTTTTGAGGTTTTTGAAGACTTTGGTGATTTTTGAAGCTTTTCCAAAGTCCGTTCTTTGCAAGACGAAAAAACTCTCAGAACGAATTAATTTCGTCTTGCGAGGCACCACTGTATGTCTTTTTGAATGCCAGTTGCTGGGAATCACAAGTTGGGGGTGGGATGCACTCAGATCAGGCTTTCAGGTCTCCAAATGCTTCTGGTAACCTCTAGGTTAGACTACTGCAACACATTGTACTTGGGGCTGCCTCTGAAGACAGTTCAGAAACTTAAGCTGGTGCAGAATTGCCTACCAGAGCAAGACAGTTTGAGCATATTACACCAATCCTGGCCCGACTGCACTAGCTGCCAATTATTTTCTGGGTCCAATCCAAAGTGCTGGTTTTGACCTATAAAGCCATAAACAGCTCAGGGCCACAATTATGTCAAGGGCCGCCATCCTGGACCTTGCAGTCATCATCTGAGGCCCTTTTTTCATGCTCCCCCTCCATAAGAGGTCCAGAGGATGGCAACACAAGAGCAGGCCTTTTCTGCGGTGGCTCCCCATCTGTAGGATGTTCTCCTCAGGGAGGCTCACCTGGTGCCTTCATTACATATCTTTAGATGCCAGGCAAAAACATTACTCTATAACCAGGCCATTTAAATGTGTGTTTGGCAGGGTGATTATTGGTTTGCTTTTGTTTTATTTAGTATTTTGTGTTCTCATTGTATTTTTATGTTGCGAACCACCCTGTGATCTTCTGAGGAAGAACAGCATACTAAATAAATTAACTAACTGAAGTGGTTCGCCACTGTGAGGACTGGATCCTGGTCTAGCTGGGCTATACACCTGGGCCAGTGGGTGCTGATCTTAATGTAAAAATCAGTCCTGTGATGTCATTTCAAGATCTCTTGAGAGTCTCTTAAATCTATAGCTGTGTAATTTGCAGTACTTCTGTTCCATAGGTAACACCGTTTCCAAATACTGGATTTATCAATGGTTTTACATCTCCTACTTTCAAGCCTACTACGTCTCCACTGACTTCACTCAGGCAGTATACACCCAGAAGCAGGCAAGTTCTGGAGATAAGTTTTCATCTTTTGCGCTGCTAAGTTATATATGTCATGGGAATTGTTGGAATGGCATTTGCCAGGAGTATGTATCACTTTGGGATGTTCACTTCTCTTGAATACTATGGCCTGTCCTCACTTTATAATTGTATAAAGAACCATTCCTGTGGTGCCTCTGGTTACGAACTTAATTTGTTCTGGAGGTCCGTTCTTAACCTGAAACCGTTCTTAACCTGAGGCACCACTTTAGCTAATGGAGCCTGCCACGCCGCCGGCACACGATTTCTGTTCTCATCCTGAGGTAAAGTTCTTAACCTGAGGTACTACTTCCGGGTTAGCAGAGTCTGTAACCCGAGGTGTTTGTAACCCGAGGTACCACTGTAATTGGTTTTTTATTTTTTTAAAAAACACAGACCTTAATTACAACCCTGGGTGATGTTAATGTTACAGTAGCAATTTGAACAATTGATTAAGCGAAGTTGCCTACGTGACCTCCCCAAATGGAAATCTATGCTGCTAGGAGGAATAATAATTTTACAAGAATTGCAGGCGTTGTGTCTTCATGAAGTGCTGTGGCCACAGATCTCGGTGTGATGAGGCAGGCTTCTTCTAAAAGAGACATTGTTGGCTTCTAGAGCCAGAAGAACTGAACTACATGAATGTGAAGCAGTGGGAGGAGAGGGGATGATGGCTGGGAGGAGAATAGAGTCAGTCCTGAAGCTGCATGGTATTTAATATCCCCAAGGGCAGGTACGTATAGAATGACCACTCTCTCTTGACTGTGGTTAAAAGGTGGGAACGGAACGTAAAATCACATACAGTGGTACCTTGGATTAAGAACTTAATTCGTTCCGGAGATCCTTTCTTAACCTGAAACTGTTCTTAACCTGAAGCACCACTTTAGCTAATGGGGCCTCCCACTGCCGCTGTGCCGCCACTGCGCAATTTCTGTTCTCATCCTGAAGCGAAGTTCTTAACCCGAGGTACTATTTCTGGGTTAGTGGAGTCTGTAACCTGAAGCATTTGTAACCCGAGGTACCACTGTACCTCTACCCCAGAGTAAATTCCACCCTCCCATCTTATCCACTGGTTCAGGCTAACCAGACAGAGAGTTAACCACAGTTAAGATGGATGCCAAGATCTCCGTCGTGGAGAGCACATTCTCATGATGGAAGCCATTGCATCTACAGAAGCACCAGGCCTTTCCATAGAAATAGACTTTGTAGAAGTAAATGTATCTTCTTTGTAGAAGAGAGATTTTGAGAAGAAGACAATTGTTACAACTTGTCCTGATAAAATTATAGACCTTTGTCATGTTATGTAATAAAGTTTCCTTTGATTGCTCTAAAAGATCACGCCACATTTTCCCATGAGTGTTGGGTGGATTCCCACAACAGCCTGAACAATTTATGTACAGTGGTGCCTCGCAAGACGAAATTAATCCGTTCCGTGAGGCTCTTCGTATAGCGGTTTTTTCATCTTGCGAAGCAAGCCCATTGACAGCTTAGCGGATTAGCGCTATTAGCGGTTTAGCGGCTTTTAGCGGATCAGCTGATAAGCCGCTTATCAGCGGATCAGCTGATAAGCGGCTTAGGGCTTAGGAAAAGGGGGGGAAAGGGAAAAAACCCTGCAGGAACTCGCAAGACATTTTCGTCTTGCGAAGCAAGCCCATAGGGAAATTCGTTTTGCGAAGCGCCTCCAAAACGGAAAACCCTTTCGTCTAGCGGGTTTTCCGTCTTGCGAGGCGTTCGTCTTGCGGGGCACCACTGTATTTGGTAAACATTTGCCTTATGCTATAAAAGGAATAGCCTTTAGAAAGTTCTTCAGTGCGGTTCTGGAAGTTGTCTGCAGATTTTGCACGATGGTTTAAATTATGTCTTTTGTTTCTCCCCCAGAAATCCCAGCAAATCACATCTACGGCATACAATACCCAGTGCGGACAGAGGGCCAGGACTTTTAGAGAGCCCTACAATATTCAATTTTTCTGCTGACCGCTTAATCAACGGTGTCAGGAGCCCGCAAACAAGGCAACCAGGGCAAAACAGGACACGGATGCAAAGTACGACAAGTTATACCAAGCGCGAAGTGGGCAGTGGGCGAGTAGAACCTGCTGCTTTAGACTCATCCCCAAGCTTAGGTAGAGGAAGGTGAGTACTGGAACATTTATTAAGCACTTTTGTTGACTAAGTGCTGCTCAGAGCTCAATTAAATCATGTGTTTCCACCATGTGGGAGTAATGAAAAGTGGAAGATGAAACCCCAGGTGAGGAGGGAGAGTGAATTGCGGGGAAAGAGAAAAGAAAATAACTTTTAAAAGCATTTTTTTAAAGGGTTTTTGTATAAATGAGAGGCTGGGAAAGAAATTCCACAGATGAGGTGCATCTAAGAAAACGGGCGTGCAAGAACTGAGAAGATGCTTACTAACAAAAAGATTAGAATCTGTATTGACACAAAGAATTGGCAGACTGAAGTGAGTGGGAAGATTTCTGATGGCTACATAAAGAGGACTGCAACAGTTTGGAATGCTTCTAGGGCAATGAGTCCAAGAGAGGGAAATAATTGCTTGTAGAAAGAGGCATTAACATGGTGACAAGTCGAAGTGAAGAAGTACTGAACTAAAAAAGAAACATCTGATTGGGAAAGTGTTTTGGTGTTAAACTAGGATCTATATCAAAATATGATAAACCATATTCAATCTAATAACATATTTCTGTTGCTTTAATTGTTATGTAACTAATTACAATTTGGAAGTTGCAATTTAGCTTACTTATTTATCCTGGCTGCCTTCGGTTATGGAGTCCAAGACACTGCTTGTGTGGTTCCCTTGCAGGTACTAGCTAGGCTGAGACCTGCTTAGTTCTACCAAGGTGCTAGGTGACCACATTGGCCTTCAGACCTTGCCCTGGGATCCTAGAACCTTTGTTGCTTGGTGCTCTGTGATTTGACAGGGAGAAATTGTGCTCAGAATGAAGACCGCAAGCCGGCTGCATCTGGTCTTTTCAGGAACACAAATATTTTATTTGGTTGATATTGCACGGGCTAGGGACAAGAATTTTAAACTCAGTAAGGAAGATCAGCCAAGGAAGAACTGGAGGGCACCAAAGACATCTTAATAATCTGCCAAACATTCCTTTTGGTTTCTAAGCCTTCGACAGAGCTTTCTCTGCCAGAATGTTGAAACTGGAAATGTGGGGGGGTAGGGGGGTGTTTTTGTAAGAGCTGTTTTTTAGGAAGCCCAATTCCTTGCCAGAAATTTATTTCTGTGCTGCTTGAATGGTCTGAATAGGCATGGCTTTCTGTGTGTGCCATCATTGCAATGTAAATGCTTATTGGACCTTGCACTTCATTAGCATTGATAAGCGGTGGTTTTCAACTTTTCCTCTTGTTTGTTTCCAATAGTAGTGCTCTGGACACCTTTTTATTTTACTGCAAATCTATGAGATATTGAATTTTTGTCATTCTTCCCCTATCCCGTCATCCGAGTGCTAAGAGCAGATTGATAGATTTCATAAGCCTTTGTAGGTATCTGTTGTCAAGCTGCAGTGGTGCCTCGCAGGACGAAATTAATTCGTTCCGTGAGTTTTTTCGTCTTGCGATTTTTTTCGTCTTGCGAAGCACGGACTTTGGAAAAGCTTCAAAAATCACCAAAGTCTTCAAAAACCTCAAAAAAGGCTATGAGTTGCTCCTCGAAGTGAATGCACGGTTTTAAGAAAAAGGAAACAAACTTGCAAGACAAAGGAAACAAACTTGCAAGACGTTTTCGTCTTGCGAAGCAAGCCCATAGGGAAATCCGTCTTGCGAAACAACTCAAAAAACGAAAAACTCTTTCGTTTTGCGAGTTTTTCGTCTTACGAGGCATTCGTCTTGCGAGGTACCACTGTACTGTCTTAGTCTAGCCCTTGTGCCTGGTGTTACTGTGCTAGTTCTTATTTGCCACTCCAGACTCTTATTCTATGAATGCAGTCATTTGTTGCTACCATTTGTAATACCAAAACTGCAGAGAGAAATGGAATCAAATGGAGTGGCTGGAACCCTGAGCAGAACTCAGCACTTCAGTCTTTTTGGTCCTTTATAAAAATCTATTACTAATCAGCCTCATGTGCATTGCCATTATTTGTTACTTAGAAAGCATAAGGGAATTGTGAGACAGTTGCTTACAAAGGATTTAAGTCTCCTGTAAATTTGCAAGAAACCCCAAATTCCTAGTGCTGTAGATATTTATACAGGTACCAAGCCATGGTATGGATAGTAGAACAATGTAGCTTGCCTTGAAGGAGCACTAACACTATGCAAGAGAACGAAAGCAACTGCATGATGTCCACGACAATAATGTCTCATACCAAACGTAAACAAACTGTGAAAAAGACACTATGAATAAAAAATGGAGACGTTATTTGTACTTTTCCTTGTTTATATGTTTGTTTTGTAACACAAGGAAATCTTGAATAAAAAGAACCTCTTTTTTACAAACAACAGGAGCAAGAGCACCATGTACTTGACTGTGGCATAGTCAGCCCTTAATCATTTGAGACAAAAGCACAGAAAGACATGGAAAAAATAGTGGTGGGGAATTTGTTAGTTTGTTTATATTCCCTCCTTTTTCCCTGATGGCCCCAGCCGGCTTTCAGATAAAAGCAAACCGAAGAAAGCTAACTGCCATTATCCCAGAATGTATTATTTATCAACATATTTTTCATTGTCAAAAATTGGAAAATGAAGCAGTAATACAATCTTTGCAACTTAATAGTTGAAATGCAGGTTATTTAACGTGTGTCAGGATTTGATTGTATTCTCTGAAGAACAAGAAGGCTGTACAGGTGAATGACTTCTATCAGCTTCCTATGCTTTAAAGTTCTAGCCAGAGAATAATGGCAGCACCTGTACTGTGGAACTCCCTGCCACTTGAGATAAAGCAAGCGCCTTCACTGTACTCTTTTTGGCGCCTGCTAGAAACATTATTGTTTAAACAAGCTAACCAGATGTTTAGAAAGCTGAGGTAACTTTAATCTGTTTTAACTTTGCATGTTTCAAAGAAATGGCTGTGAATTTTTCTCAACCTTCTTGTTTTATCTGTTTGTAAGCCGCTTTGAGCTTGTTGTGTTTTTTTACAATCAAGTGGTGTAGAAATTTTAGGAATTATATAAATAAATAATATTCAGGTGAAGGTTACAAAGGCTCAAGCTTGCAGCACACCACAAGTACTGGAATTCCATTCCAAAACCAGGACCTGCCAGTTAGAAAGCATGCTGGGAAAACTAATTGCTTGCATTACCTTTACCTATTTAGCATCCCCTTGCTTTTATGAATAGGCAGGGTTAAGTAAATAATATGACATGGAGGAAGTTACAACGATGCAGCCAGGGAATTAAGGTGACATACAACATTATTCCACCTCCCTCCCAAAAGATCATATCCTCCAAGCAACTCTGTGAGGTTGATAGGCCAAGAGATAAGTGTCTGGACCCAAGGTCGTGTAGTGAGCTTCTTACCAGCGATACATAGAGCAAAAGTAAGTTTCTTATTACATTGATTTTTCTGCTTCCAGGAAAAACTCGTATGGCTATCGAAAGAAGAGAGAAGACAAGTTTACAGTGAGTTTGTTATGGCTGCAGATATCATGAATGACATAGTAAAACATGAAATGATTGACATGATATAATTACTAAAGAATAAAATACAGTCAGTAGCTCCTGAGGGTCGTGAGGTGAATACCAAGGCTGGAGCAGAGTCATTTTTTTCCATCAGGGTTACTGAAAAGGAGGCTTTGCTAAAATGATCCTCACCCACCCATCCACTATTTCTCCTCCCAGCCAGAGACTAGTCTGCTTTCATTGGAAGGAGAAAATCCCCATAACAAAATGGATATTAGATCTGCTTCTTTGTGAAGATAAGGTCATTCAAATCCTCCTTGATCCCCATTTCCCCCAACCCTTGTCTCCTCTTGGTTCCTTTTTCCCTCCCAATTCTTTCTCACCCCAATTCCAAGCCATTTTCCTCTTCTTTTGAGGTGGTATCTTATACACCGTGAGGGATGTTTTGTGCATTTAGATGTGCCCCCCCTTCCTGTGTAGTTCCTCCCCCAATGACTGCATCTGGTTGATGACCAGCTTCCTTTAAAACGTTCTCCACCTGTGCAATGGTAGAAACAGCCTTTTAAATGAAGTATGAGAATTGCAGGTTCTCCCGTTAAGTCTGCCATCATTTTCAGTTTGCCTGTAGCAAACCAACTGGGGCCATGATCAAGCGAGTTTGGGCTCTGTGGAAACATGTTTCCATGTGCATAGCTGACGTGTCCCTTTAGGAAAAGGTAAAGGGGCCCCTGACCATTAGGTCCAGTCGTGACCGGCTCTGGGGTTGTGGTGCTCATCTCGCTTTATTGGCCGAGGGAGCCAGCATACAGCTTCCGGGCCATGTGGCCAGCAGGACTAAGCCTCTTCTGGCGAACCAGAACAGCGCACAGAAATGCCATTTTCCTTCCCGCCGGAGCGGTACCTATTTATCTACTTGCACTTTGTGCTTTCGAACTGCTAGGTTGGCAGGAGCAGGGACCGAGCAACGGGAGCTCACCCTGTTGCAGGGATTTGAACCGCCGACCTTCTGATCGACAAGTCCTGGGCTCTGTGGTTTAATCCACAGCACCACCCGCGTCCCGTTACATTAATAGGCACTACTTATTTCAGACTATGCATTAAGGATTAGTGCAAGCAGCTATTGTTACTTTTTAGTCATTTCTGTAGTCCTATACGGCTTAGGACCCTCATACCTACGGGACTGCCTCTCCTGGTATGTCCCATAGAGGAACTTACGGTCTTCAAATAAAAACATCCTGAAGGTCCCAGGCCACAGAGAGGTTAGGCTGGCCTCAACCAGAGCCAGGGCTTTTTCGGCTGCAGCTCCAACCTGGTGGAACACTCTGTCACAAGAGACTAGGGCCCTGCGGGATTTGAAATATTTTTGCAGGGCCTGCAAGACAGAGCTGTTCCACCAGGCCTTTGGTCAGGGTGCAGCCTGACTCTCTCCTTTGGCAATCTTTACAGAACTTAAGCTTATGGTTGCCATCAATTTGATTTTAATTAATTTTTGTAATGAAATGTTTTTAGAATGTTGCACTATTTTTTGTTGTTAGCCGCCCTGAGCCGGGCTTCGGCTGGGGAGGGTGGGATATAAATAAATTATTATTATTATTATTATTATTATTATTATTATTATTATTATACATCTCATATTTCACAAGTGCTTGAGCATGAGTAGTTCACATGTGGTCATCTGGATCCTGGCCTGGGTCTATGTCTTCATGTATTTTAGTCCCTTAAAATGGTTTTTGAAACTATACAGATGGTTTACAAAGAACTTTCATTTTTGTGGATAGAAATGATAATCTGTATGACTTAACTTTTGTTTGTTAAAGAAGTCTTTGGAGAATATTGGGACATAGATGCATATAGCAGTGTGGCAATAGTTTGTTATTTTTTAAAAAAAACAAGTAGATGACTAATGTTAAGATTTTTTAAAAGTTTACAGTCTTTCAGTGAAGCCTAACACTTCTTACCTGGCACTTTTTTCTTTTGCAGAGAGGACAAACGCAGTCTCCACCACCACCAAAGCCTCCATCCCCAAGTTTTGAATTGGGACTGTCCAGTTTCCCTCCATTGCCTGGAGCTGCTGGGAATCTAAAGACTGAAGACTTGTTTGAAAACAGACTATCAAATGTGATAGTAGGAGGAACATCGAAAGAAAGAGTGAGTATGCAGCTGGACTGGGCAGGGGATCTGCAAATGAAGGAATCCCTCCCTCTAGCATTGCCTTTTTTCTCCTTTGGGAATCCTGCCTTGTGCTGTGAATTAATCTGCGACACTTGTGAAACATTTGTCAGAAAAGAGTTAATGCTAGGTTGCAAATTCATCTGAAGCAGGGCTGGCTTTTTAAATTGGATTTCAGTAAACTAATGTAGCTGAGTAACAGACAGATTTCTTAAACAAACCTACATCTGCTTGTGGAACTGGTCCAAAGAGGTTCGTATCAGTGGCCAGATGGACTTGCCAGTGACACAGAACCCTTAGTATCATAGATACGTAGAGTTGGAAGGGACCCTGATGGTCAGCTAGTTCACCTCCCTGCAATGCAGGAATCTCAACACTTGGTCCCCCATCCAATTTGAAACCACACTGGACTCTGCTTAGCTTTGCAAATCTGCCAGCAGTTTTATTGCTGCAGCACCCTCTTATTGATGATCAAAGAAAATCTGCAAGGAAAATGGTGCTGTTTCAAGATATGGTTGTCCTTGCCCAGATGCAAAGCTTATAACAACCATCTGTAAAGGTGCCACCTTCTACTTAATAAGATGAATAGTCAATCTTGCCTTAGTTTTAATACCTGAATAGACTTCTGAACGGTTTAGAAGCAGAAAAGCCAACTACACAAATATACATCCAGAATTAAAGTACAGTACTATCATCACTGACAAGGAGCTCTCCAGAGTCTTTGGTCAGAGGTTCTCTTGGACCTCTAGTGAGAGATGGCATCGAATGAACATGAGACCTTTTCACTTGTTGCAGAAATGACACCTGGCACAAAAAAGTAGCAGTGTGGGATTTTCCTGTTTGTGGTGCCAGCCAGTCATGCCTTCTTACAGCATGCTCTATTCCATAACACACACACCTCAGATATTTTGAAACCCCAAACCCTCCCCCCCGCTACTGTAAACCTTGGAGTTCCCTCAGTCTCTGCTCCCTCTTGTTCATTCTGCCTGCATAAGGATCCACACTCAGAGAATTGAATTTCTCTTGGTATACATGATGGCTTGTTCTGGTCTACTCAGCTTTAGCCACTACCAAGCACTGCAGTTTATTCGATACTCCTGCTTGGAATAAAAGGCTTGGGTGCAAGCAGTCCTGCCTGCTGAATAAAGCATTCTCACTAATCCCTTAAAACCACTGCTTGAGGGTTAGGGGTCATTCAGAGTGTTGTGTGGTGTGGCACAGATGAAATCAGCATACAAAATAAAGGCCAACATCCAACCAACGTGTTCTGCCAGCACAAGCATTTATGCTCATGCAACAGAACTTTCCTCCCTTCTTCCCCCTGCATGCACCTGCACCCTCTCCAAATTTGCGCTGGGATTGGAGGGTTGGAGGAAGGCCAGATTTAGAGGGCGCTTGTTCGCACAAGCAGCGTTCTGCATCCAAACCAAACAATTCCTTAACTTGTTTTGAAATCTCTGGAGCTATTGCTCTAGTTCAGTGGTTCTCCAACTTCTTTCGCTGGGCCACACTTTCAGATTAAATATTTGCTCACACCACACCAATTTTTTATTGATAAGGAATACATTGGAAAGCAAAAAGGAACCACTCCTAGCAGTGCTTGATTTATAACATAGAACACAGCTGCTTTATAATATGATCATGGGGCATCCAGAAAATATAAAACAATGCAGCGACATAAGAACATGAATCATTCCCACACCCTTGATGCTCTTGCTCTCTTTTTGAAAAGATATCTATCAATACTCTGGAAATAAAAATATTTTGATACAATACTATACTACACTGAAATGTTTAACTGTTTCTTGGGCTCTGTTGGAATCTTTTTTCCAAGTCTGCTTCTATGAAGGGTTTGAGTGTATGTTGCCTTGAGTTGAAATGCATTTGAAATGACCCGAAATTTGTTTTCTTCAGAACCTCAGCACGACTACTAGTACAAACACTATTCCATCAGGAGTTCCTCGAGAGCCTTTGTTGCCAGTTTCTTCTCCTCTACCCGGGACGTTTGAAAGGTCTCCTTCCCCATCCCAGCCTCCTGAGTAAGGACTTAATTATACATGGCTTTAAATATACTGCTCTGAATCAACAGTTTGCATTTTCCATCATCAAAAGGTTAGGTGTGACACTGTGTGAATAGCTCTTGAAAAATTCAGTTCAATAACACCCCATGCGTGACCCACAGCAGTAGTCTAGAATTTACTTTTAATCTTGCATGCTCAAACACTAACTTTAAGCCTGACTCTCAAAGAGAAGAAAAAGCATCATTTGCATGCATCCAAAGTGGGAGGAGCGAATGATCATTGGTTCCCTACAGCAAAAGACAGGAATAGAGGCTTCTGCATGTTGACTTTAGTGTGCTGAACGCAAAGTTGTTCATTACATTCACATGTTGCTTTGTACTACTTTGCAGTGACTCCAAAGTCATGGACAAGCAGCAGAGAGAGACCCCAAATATTGAAAGACTTTCTTCTGTACTCACTACCGCTTGCAAATCAGTACAAGTCAATGGGGCTGCTGTAGCAGTAAGTGCATTTGACATTCATTAAGGCATTCTCTGTTTAATTAGTACCTTCTGTCCTCAGCTATTAAATGATGGAGGAGTTATTTACTGCAATAAAAAAAAATCAAGAAAATTCCAAATGACTTGGCTTCCTGAGAACAAAGAAGTTGAGGGGAGGTGGGGTGGAGAAAAGGAGAGCTAGAAGTCTGCTCTGCTTTCCTGGTGTTACCTACTTTCTTGGCATTACTTGAAGGCTCTCATGGCCACCAGGTGGTGAGAACTTCTGTGATCAGTTGAAGTGCCCCAAAATATGCCATGCCCTCAGCAGCCACAATACTGCTTAGTGAGCTGCCTTTCAAATCATTGCGGACACATGTTTGTTGCACTACTGGTCTTACCTAATTTGTTTAAGACACTTATTCCTGTCCTGAGAAGTTGGGAGCTCCAAGGCTGCTGATGGGCAAAATTTTAAAATCATAATAAATGGCCAACAGCTTAAATGGAAATGAATAAAATTAAGAAAACACGAAACGGCAAAAGGAGAATGACACAATAAACTGAATCATGATGAAAAGAAAAATGCCCATTCTTTATGCCAAATAGATAAATGGAACAGAATAATTGTTGCCAGATGTCTGAACACCCAGCATAAATGTTGGATTTTAAAGTTGTTGCATGCTAGGAATCAGGAATCCACAGTTTCTGTCTTGTGTCATCCATGCCTTTTCAACTCTGCTGCGTGTTCTTCCCCCACCTGCCCTGTTCTCCCAAGCAGTTGTCCCAAAGTCTGCATGTCCATCTCTACTATGTCAGTCTGCTTGCCCCTTATGCGTCAACCACTCGAGCTGTTCCAACTCCCGTTGAGACAAACGTTCTTTCCCAAGTTCTTAAACGGCAGCTCTTGTTGGTAAAATGAAAATTCTAAGCACGGCTTCCTTCCCAAATCTTGGAGCGTGATTGAGACACACTTTTGTAGCTGCACCATTCCCCTTGATTGGTCTTACCTTTTCTGCCCCAAATAAATGTCGCTGTTGTGGTATAGCTCTATCCTGTGCTTTTGATCACGCAGGAGTTGCGAAAACCTAGTTACGCAGAGATCTGTCAGAGGACAACCAAGGACCCGTCACCCGTGCAGCCCCCAAAAGAACAGAAGCCAAACACTGTCACCTGTGGGAAAGATGAAAGGAAACCCACAGAAACACTAGAGAGAAGCAAAGAACCCCCTCCTGTGAAGTCCAGTCCAGGACAACCCAAAGACCAGAGGAGACAGCCGTCAGGGCGCAAGTCCCCACCTCCAGCCGTTGGGAAACGTCTGACGAAAGAACAGAGCACCCCTCCCAAATCTCCTCAGTGAAACTAGTGCTTAGGGGGAGGTTTTAAAAGTTCTCACCATGAAGTAAACCCATGTTGCCACTCAGAGTACAAAGAATGAGTTGCTGGTTAGGAGCTTGCAGTGCGTATTATGTATATGAAATGCCTGCAAGGTAATTATTTTTTTGTTTCTTTGTAAATCAGATTGTTCCTCCAATTCTCTTGCTCTCTCCCCCCCCCCCAAATTCCCCTTGAGCAAATGGTCTACTCTGTCAGGGTTTAATTAATCTAAACCTTACATTTAGGTTGGTGCTGAACTGGAGGTGATGCCTAAAATCCTTTTCTTTTCCCTAAAGGGAAGACGTATTCATCCGGGGGTGGGGGGGGGGAGATCAATTTTTTTTATTAAGCCTCCATGTGGCTGTGTGAATACAAGCTCTATCTAATGAGTTATTTTCCTAATCTATTAAGCAGAATAATGCTGCTGTAGTTTTTAAATAACTGGTCTGTAAGTACATATCTTTAAAAAAAAAAGAAACTCCAGAAGACTAGTAGCAGCAGCTAATATTTTGAGTGCAAAGAAAAGCAGATGTTTTATAAGCAGTAAGACAAGTTTGATGTTCAGTTGTTGTTTTTTTCTTTTTTAAAATTTTGGCTGCTGTAGCACATCGAATAAATTACACTTTTAAGGTTTCAAAATACATACAATTCTAATGTTTTAAATTTCAACCATTTTTTTCCCCTTGACGAAATGTGAACCTGATAAAGATCACCTTCTCTAAAAGGTTTTGTTTTGATGGACTTGCAAGCAAGTAACCAGCTTCTCAATCCAGAATAAAATGGTTTCCTGAATTTTCAGGAAAAGAGAAAACAAAGCACATTGTGAATAAACAATAATAATAATAAAGTACATAAGCCCTTGCAAAATGGCAGGTGCCTGCTAATGGCTGTTTTCCACAAGATAGCACAATAGCACTCTTGTGAGGATGATCTCAATTCCCCCCCCCCCCAAGCCGGAGTAAATTAATTTTGAGTCACTACTGCCCTTACTGGTTTACCCCTGTGCTCTGTGTAGGTTTTTAAATCTGTGCTCAAAGTGCTCTTTGAAAGAGTTCATATCTTAATCGGCCTAAGTGCTGACACCTTTCTATACCTGCATACATTGGCATATGGATTTAATTATTATTTTTCAGTCCATGGGATAATGGAGTTCTCTCTCTTTTTTTGCGTGTGCATGTATGGTAAAGGAAGAGGTCCCTGTTTCTGTCTGGAGTGAGCTTTGTCACACTTACTTACTTTTAGAAGTGGCATGCTTTCTGAAGGACAAGGATGCACTAAATTAATGAGTTTCTAATAAAGTTGACTATAAATTATTTTTGTTTTTAAATGCCTAAAGTTTTTCTTTGAGTGTTTAAGCAGCAGATGGTTCGGATGAAAATGTTCTCCTGCTGAATAGTTTATTCCACACAAAAAAGGAGGTTTATTTAAACAACTGATTTTTTAAAAGAATTATTTCCATCCAATATTTAAAGACTTGAATTTTATTTAAACTTGAAAATGACTTTGCCTTAACTTTTGTATAAGACAGCTTATAGTTACTGAAGTCTGACCCTCTCATGGGTTAGTGTGGGTGGCATATACAGAATTACTCAGTTACAGTATGTATGTATTGTCACTGGTCTTACTGGGTAAACACACTGTAGTACAGGAAGTAGCGGCAGTTTTTTGTAATATACCTTAAAAGATCTTAAGCAGTTGATCTTTTTCAAAATGTTGAAAATCTGTAAATGGAAATAGTCAATACTGTATTAAATATGTGCACTTGGAAGTGTGTGCTTTTGCTTGTACAGGTGTAAATAATCAGAACATATAAAAAGGTACCATTAAAAAACTGATAAAAATTATTGATATATTATAAATGTTGCTGTTGAGCTGGATGTAGATAAACTAAATGTTGTGGTTTGAATATTACTTTAATTTGTTTTTTCCTTGTTTCTTTTACTTTATTCTGGTGTGCTGAGCTGATTCTGCCTCTTCACTGCAAAAGGGAATTGGAGAAAGTCTGTCTTAAAAGCCCTGACATTTTAAAAACTCTCTGGAAAGTGTGTATTTTGACCAGTTTGAAACATGGTTATGCAATGTAATTTTCAACTCTGACTTATAAGCTGCGATTATTATTTTTTTAAAGAACCGGAATTGGAAAGAAATGACATTGCCACAATTACACAGCCCCAACGTTTACTCAACCACTCTTAAGGCCAAAATATTAGCAAGTACATATCTCGTGATTTGTTTCCTCATAAAACACGTAGGTCAGTTGAATTCTTGACATAGGTTGCTGCTATTTTAATTGTCCTCTTAAAAGAATAAAAAAAAAAAACCAGCCTGCTTTTTGCACTGCAGAATTTAAAATAAGCAAGCTGGGATCTGTGTGTTCCTTCCTGAAAAGGCACACTTTGAGAATTCAAAATCAACAAACTGGGACTGTTGTTGGGTTTTAATGTTTATCCCTTACCCAATGAGCAGTGGGGAAACGGCAGCTAGATTGGGGTATGGTTTGGGCCAATGATAAGATTCCTTTGTTTGCCTGTTGAAAGCATGAAGGAAACAGCTGCAGATGAAGTGGGAAGTGGCTGCAGCGAGTGTGTGCAGCTAATCATTACAGCCAACTGAATATATGCAGGCCAGCAGGTGGATTGTTACTGTTCTCATGCATTCGGCTGCCACTTGTGCTAGGATAATACACTGTAATTTTCACACAAATAACAGTCTGTGTAAAAGAGTTTAAAACTTTTCTGCAATAGCTTTATAAACAATAAATAAATAAAAAGCAAAAAGTGTCATGCCAAATAACTTCTCCAATCACTTTAATACTTTCCCAGCCAGACTGTATGGGGCTGCTGGAACAGATTTTCATATCCCACAGAGTGTTTTACATAACAGCTATTGAGTTCTGCTAATTTTTATTTTATTTTGAAATTTTAAAACCTCCCCCGAAAGCTGAGATTCTGGTTAGAATGATCAGGCTGGGCCCATTACAATTGGGCTCCTTCTCCACCCAACCACCAGTCCTAATTTGTAGGGTTCCTTTGGTGCTCGTGTATAAAGACAGCTTTTCCTGAGGCTGTCTGTTCAAGAAATGTATTTAAAGCTAGAATTTTTTTCTTCTGGAGGGGGGGGGAAGAGAAATTACAATAATTTCCCACCCAGCTGCCCCACCTCAATTTTACATACTGTCACACAAAAAACAAAACTTGTCAGGCTCATTTGTTTTTGTTTTTTTTTTTGCTTTTTGCTTTTTATTTTTGCTGCCTCTTAGCTAAACACACATAACCAGTGGGCAACGGGATGCCCTTACTTGTGAGTGTGATGCAGTGTATCATGAACAACCACTGACTGTAGGGGTCTGCACCAGCCTCTGTATCCCTTTTGTGTAGCCTGTTACACTGATAGCAGCAGACAATCGAAGACACACCTGGCGAGGGCAGCAGCTGCCAAGTCACAAAACAGGAGGTGTAAAATGGAGGCCTTTTTTCCCCCCCTGAGGGTGTTTGTTTTTGTTCTTCTTCCATTTAAGACTGGAATCAAGCTTACATGTAAACTATTGGTAATTTAAGTTTCCTTTTGTGTCATAAAATGTACAACTGTCTAAAACTGTAGGTTATGAAAAAAATAAAGATTTAGGCACTGTTGAATTTCTCTTTTTTTAAATTAAACTTCTTACAACAGTATTTTTCCACTTCCTTTGTCTTTGCACCCACTCGTGTGTAGTTGTTGTCTTGCTGCTTCAGAGACACATGCCAGGAGTTCCTTTGCTGCAGCCGTAACGTTTCTGCGAGTTAATGCGCTTGCAGAGCAATAAATGCTACACCCAAAAAAACTGGACATCTTGCCCATTTGTGCAAGGAGTTTGCTGCTTCGTGGCTAAGCTTTTCGACCAAAAGTCCATTGCGGGTTCATATTTGGCAGATTGTGAGAGCAAAGTTTTGGGTGGTGGGTTTCTGTTTTGCTTTAAATAAAACCTTGTGTATGAATTTTGGATTGAAATGCGCTACGTGCCTCTGATTTTCCACAAACCTCTCAAATTTTGATCAGTAGCATTTTGCCTCAGTTGTATTTGATGCCTCTCCAGTATGAATGAATTTTTCGGTGATACATGCTGCGGTTGAACTACACATAACTCTTCTAGAGCTGAGCACCATCAGTTAATCCTAACCATGGGTGCTGCTCTAACCATCCATAAGCAAGATGTACACATTGTCTGGAGCACTTCTGAGCATTATTCTTATTTTCTGCCCTCCACCTTGGCAATGGGAAATCAAATGTACATCATGACCAGGTTAGTTCTCAAAGTGGTATTGCCAAATGGTCTGTAAAGGCTGCTTCATTTTCTTAATAGCGGCTACTGTGCCCAGAGGCAGTTGCAGCTAACCATTCTTCTTGGATCTCTGTCTCCTTGTTTTGTGAAGGAAGAGTTGTTATTTGCTCACTGAAACCTTCACGGCCGCCTTCCAGAAGGAATAAGGAAATCCATAACCTGCCTTTATTCCCTTGTTCCTTGTAGTAAAACACAAGAAGTGTTCGCCCAAGACAGTAAGCCACAAACCTTGATAAATCTTAACTTTCATTAGCTGTGTGCTTGTGCAGGCGACCTGTTTGAATAAGTACATAAACAAGCCAAGAAGAGGATAGCTAGCTCCCAAATCTGAACCCAGGATTGTTTCTAACAGGCCACAATTGCTAACCAATCTTAAACCCGGTGCTATTTTTCTAGAAAAGGGTGTCAGAACTCACCATGAGTGCCTCCCTTGTTCTCTTATGGCAATGGTGCCTGAACTGAGTTCCAGCTGGGGAAAAAAGCCCTGCTAAACCCAAGGGATTGTTGTTTGATGTTGAACCCTGGTTTGTCACAAAGAAACAAACCATTCTGTTGTGTAACAGATCCTCCAAGTGTCCCTCTTTTCCAGGGACATCCCTGATTTAGAGAAGCCGTCCTGGTTTGTGATTTGATCCTGGAATGTCCCGCTTTTCCTTATAATGTCCCTATTTTCCTTGGAGAAATACTGCCGTCTGAAGGCAATCCTGTATAGGGAAGGTTTTTTGTTTAATGTTTAATGTTTTATTATGTTTTTATATATGTTGGAAGATGTGTGGGGTATAAATGGTAAAATTATCATTATGGAATGGGATGTTCCTATTTTCATCAGAGAAATGTTAAGAGTGTATGGTGTAATGCTGAGGTAAGTCTTACTGGTTTACTTCCCTGTTTGCACAAAGGAAGTGGTGAAGTAAAAGTGATTGAGCTGTGGCATTAGGATTTGTTAAGGGTATGCTGTTTCGTCATGCATTTTTTATTGTTCATTAAGTCACAAACTGCCCAGCTGGTCCCCCACTTCTGGTTAAAGTGTGTGTGTGTGTGTGTGTGTGTGTGTGTGTGTGTGTCACGCTAATAATGCCAAGGCTGCCGGTCTGATCCCCTTATATGAGACAGCTGCCTTTTGTTGTAGCCCAACTCCATGTAACACAGGCCTGGCTTCCTCTTAAACGCATTGTTTTATTTATAAAGTTCATTGGATCTGCAGCTAGAAAGGGAGTCTGAAGCTCAGCAGCAGCCAGTAAGGCTGCCTGATCTCTACATCGGTGTGTGAAATTAGTCTGTATCGAAGAAGTGGGTTCAGTATTAATGCTGTTATGAAGCGCTTCACCCAGTGTGTAGTCGTGGTCTCTGTAAGCATCCCATTCATCACAGATTACAAATCCAATGTATGATGTGCATGGAAAGGTTCTATTGCAGACACAGGGAATGCAAAGGCTGATGCAACAAGCACTTGGCAGCTACAACGCTCAGCCCCTTTTGGCTCCCGTGGAGCAAGTCCCCCTTGCCAATGGACTCCCAGCTGAGGTCAGGAAGTGCAGCAGCTACTTGTGGATATTTTAAAGCGAGTTGTGGGTGTTCTTCTGGGGAGCACCTAGCTCTTCTGTGGATGAACGACTTATTTTCATTTACTTGTACCTGCACCAAACACCTTTGGGCTTGTTTCTATAGCAGGGGTGGGGAACTTCAGACTGGGGGGTGGTGGCAAATGCAATCCTTCAGTCCTCTCTATCTGCCCTTTGGGCTCTCCCCGCACACCCATTTGCAAGCTGTGCCTTTCATAATCTCCAAGTCTCTGCCTGGCTAAACTAAGACCTTTAAATCTAATAATACCTTTTGCTTTCCTGGCTGGAGGACAGGAAGTGTGAGTGAGCAGAGACTAGCCCCCACTGCACAATGGTAATGTTTACATCTTGCTCCACCCACTTTTGGCTCTGGTCCCGCCCACCACTTGTACGTGCCCCCCCCCCGAAGGAAATGTGGCCTTTGGAACAGGGAGAAGCCAAAAAGTGAACATATTGACATGAGCTAATGGCTGATGTCGTTTATATTCTGATTGCTTTTGCTGTTAGCATGACACCTTTTCCGCTGTGTCATTCTGATGTCATCAGAAGCTACACGAGCATCTTTTTTTATTTATCGATAAACGGTTAGCACATCATCATGTGCTGGCTTGACTACAAAGAGGAGTAGGTAGCCTCTTGGGGGCCATCTCAATTCAAGATGTGCTTACCTCACTAGAAGCAGTGCCCTAAGCACAGAGGCAGGTCAGTTTCCCAAGGCAAATGGCGTGAGATCCAGAATCTTGGTGCTTTTTGGGTAATTGCAGAGGAAGGAGTTGGTGGTGCATAGCCTGCCGATTCAGCTGCTCAGCCGAGCACTCTGTTTGCTTTAAACATTACTAAGCTGAGCAGGGATGAAGGAAATGCCTTTGCAGTGTCATAAGATGCCATTTTAAATGTCCCCTGTGCTCAGAGCCACCATAAGCACATACGTTCTCCCCCCTGCAATAAATGGAAGGAAGGGCACCTGCAGCCATCACCGCTGCTGCAAATGGGACCTGAGCAAGGAGAGCAAACAAATACTGTGTGGTGTAGAATTTTGTTGGGGGCAGTATTTTTTATGGGGGTCGTAGGAGGTACTGGTGGGCACAATGTGTATCACATTAGTGAGCCCTAGTTTAAAACAGCCTCTCCACATTCAGTACACAAATGCACCTTTCCACACTAGGAGGAACTCTAAATACAGTGGTACCTCAGGTTAAGTACTTAATTCATTCCGGAGGTCCGTTCATAACCTGAAACTGTGCTTAACCTGAAGCACCACTTTAGCTAATGGGCCCTCCTGCCGCCGCCACGCAGCTGGAGCATGATTTCTGTTCTCATCCTGAAGCACTATTTCTGGGTTAGCGGAGTCTGTAACCTGAAGCGTATGTAACCCGAGGTAAAACTGTAACCAGTTTTGTCATCTGTTCACCTCTTCCCTCTCCTCCATCAGCTTTGCAAGTGTTTGATAAGTGTGTGTGCATTTATTTCACACACACACACACACACACACACACACACATCTTGCACTTTAAAAGATGCACCTGGACATTATCTACTGGTGAGCAGCCCACTTGAAGCATGACAGGATGACAAGACTGATGGATGTGTGCCTGTCTGAGGACCAAGTTGCAAAGCTGTGATCACAGCACAGTTGAAGAAACCGCTGCAAAAATGTAACGTCTCTGTCTTCACCCTTACTTTCTCTTCATCAGCGAACAGACGGTCACCAAGACAACCAAACGTGCTTGGTAGGATCTCAAGGTCAGCGATTTGGGCATCAACAAGGAAGTGTAAAAGCATCTTATTAGCTTTGCCACTTCTCAGAGATAAAACAGAATTCTAGATCCAGGAGTCTTAATCTGGCGCCTTCCATTGTGTAAGACTTCATGCTCTGGTTCCCCTTAACCTTAAAGAGTGATCTGAAAACATTGCTTGGAGAAATGCCTGCTGTTGGCACCCAAGGGGTGCATGTATGGGTCTCCTGACCAATGTGGTGGTCTCATGGGTTAAGGGTTGCTGGCAATCATAACTCTGAGATGAGTAAACTACAGTGCCCAGAATTCTTTGTGGGAATTAATGTAATTTAAAGGTATAGTGTGAAGGGACGCGGGTGGTGCTGTAGGTTAAACCACAGAGCCTAGGACTTGCTGATCAGAAGGTGGGCGGTTCGAATCCCCACAACGGGGTGAGCTCCCGTTGCTCGGTCCCTGCTCCTGCCAACCTAGCAGTTCGAAAGCACGTCAAAGTGCAAGTAGATAAATGGATACCGCTCCAGCGGGAAGGTAAATGGCGTTTCCATGCGCTGCTCTGGTTCGCCAGAAGCGGCTTAGTCATGCTGGCCACATGACCCGGAAGCTGTACGCCGGCTCCCTCAGCCAATAAAGCGAGATGAGCGCCGCAACCCCAGAGTCGGTCACAACTGGACCTACTGGTCAGGGGTCCGTTTACCTTTACAGCAGGGAGCAAGGCTATAGAAGAGGTTGGTGCAGTGCAACTGCAACAAAGAAGCCCATCTGGTGTTCCTGTTGGTGCAAATGTGCCACACCAATCTCCCCCTTCACCCCCCCCCCCAGTAAGCAGCAAGCATGCAAGGGAGCGGAAGTTGGTGAGTGGTGGTGCCCCACTACGCTGATGCCCACTGCTGTCCATCTTCTTCCAGTCCTTTAGCTGCACTGCCTCCTGAATGCTGTGTGCAAATCATAGCTGCTCCTTATCTCAGAAGGCCCCTCCTTTGTGAATAAGGCCATAATTAATTATTGCAGGATATTCACCGCCAGCGCTTGTGTTCATGTCCATGTCAGGTTTGGTACTAAAATGTAGAACACACTTCAGTGTGCTACAGCATCAGAGCATCTATTTAGGTTGTCGGTTTAAACATAACCAGCGGAAAGAAAACACCATCATGTATCCTCTACTCTGCTGTAAGTTTTAAATGTCTGCTGTTTTAATGTGTTTTTAATATTCTGTTGGGAGCCGCCCAGAGTGACTGGGGCAACCCAGTCCAATGGATGGCATATAAATAATAAAATTCCCCCTCCTTATAGGAGTTGCCCAGCCATGCCCTTATCTAGGATACTGTAGGTCGTAATTAAAGTTTTCATGTGTCCCACCAACCTTGGATCTGCCCCAATCTCTAATCCCAACCGCTTAACAATCTCACAACCCTGAGAAGACCAACTAGGAAGCGGGTACACTGTACTCACAAGTAACATGGCTATGCTGCTGGTCCAGCTGTGTTTTGACCTGCCCTACACCTGATGTGACACCTGAAGTTTGTTTATGTTTCTTGTAAACAGTTTCCCAAATTGGACACCACAGGTGGTTCATCTAAGATTTCTGGGCTGAATCACAGCTGGCTGAGAAGGGGGGGATGGTATGCACACAGACTCATTTGTCTGTAGCTTGCTGTGCCAGCTTTTGTACCAGCTTTTTGCTCTGCGCTGGGTCATTAAGTTACCTTCCTCCAAGTCAAACCATTGGTCTGCCATTCTGAGCTAGAGGTGGGGAACCTGTGGCCCTCCAGATATTTTTCAGCCATGATGGGAGTCTAACAACAGTTGCAGGACCAAAGATTCACCTTCCTCGTTCTAAACAAATTGTCCGTACTGCTGGCATTTGCCCGTCCAATCACCTGTGGCTTGATTCTTTCAACTGGAGATGTGGAGGATTCATTGTAGGCTATTGCGCATGCAAAGCATGAGCTCGACCACTGAGCCTATGGCTGCTGGCAGGCCTCGCAGTGTGGGCAGTGATCCCAATCTATCCCATTTCCCCAAGGAGCTTGCCAGTGCTGACAAGGTTTCTGAGAGCTGTGCTTCAGATAATTAATGCTCTATTATATTCTAATTATTCAACCGTTTCCATGAAGCTCTGGGGGAGGGGAGAGATTCCATAAAGCTTTAGAGGTGATCTTTTTGTGCTACTTTGGAAATATAGCTATGAGGCAGTAAAAATGCAGCGGAAACAATGGTATGGATTAGCTTTCTCATAAACTATTGTCTCTTCTTGATTACCCTTTAAAATCTTCCTCCTAATTAACTTGCTAATTGCAATATAATTAAGTTCTTAAGACTCTTATTAATTCTGCCTCTCCA
The DNA here is from genome assembly GCF_951804945.1 of Podarcis cretensis. Taxonomy (NCBI): domain Eukaryota; kingdom Metazoa; phylum Chordata; class Lepidosauria; order Squamata; family Lacertidae; genus Podarcis; species Podarcis cretensis. The sequence continues at coordinate 15,257,968 of NC_137181.1, read as the reverse complement.
ACCCCCAGTGTTCCAATACACTATAAAAAGGAGTATTGGATGCCGCATTTGGGACAACTTGTTTAAAGTTAGCATTAAAACCTGGGAGCTTTTAATAATTTTTTTTTGAAATCCACAAAATAACATTTAAACATATCCACACTCTTTAAATATTTACAAATAGTTGTGCTGAAATTTGATTTGCTTTGACAGCTGAAGAGAGTGCAGATGTCTTAGCAGCAGCTTAGAACCACATTAAAAGCTCTGCTCCTACACAGATGTATTTTAAAGAGAACTCTGGGAATAGCAAAACAATAGGAATAAACAATTTGACTGAATGAGCAAGTATAGTTTCCTTAACTGGGGGAAATATATTGTCCTATATGCACACATAGCCACTTGCTATATGATACAAAGAGTTACTTAGAATGATGTCACCCTTCTAGGGATCAGCTCTGCACCCACCTAGTCTCATGAGGTGCTGTGATACCCATGAAAGCAGAAGGGATATGGAAAGTGGCCTTCAGTGTGAAAGGAAAGGGACTTTGTGTCTGTTCAAATATCCTTTTTTATCTTTTACTAATGAAAGACCTGTCATTGTGGGGCATAGCAGGACAGTGTGCACCCCGGAAATGGTCTTTTTCAGCTTCTGCCTTCTGGAAGAAGGTACAGGGTCATAAAGACTAGGCCTGAGAAACAGTTTCTATTCCAATGCGATTTTAGTTTTAAACACAGTGTAAGGTAGTCTCTACGGGAGTATATCGTATTTAATTATGGGGTATCAGAGTTTTTAGGGGGCTAGCCAGGCTGGGATAGCAGGCTTGATGGTTTTTGAATGTCTGATGTAGGTTTTTTCAATTTTGTTGTTCTGTATGAGATAATGACAATAAAGATTATCGTATTGATCACATATGTTGCAGAAGATACTAATGTCTCTGCTCTGCATATGATGACACATTGCAGGGCTTTCAATTATCTGGAGGGGGGTGCATTGGAACCCCAAAGCAGGACTAAACTCCCCACTCAACAGCTGATGTGTGAGGAGTCCAACCCTGCTTTCTGCAGGACTTAGCAGCTGGATCTATCCCTGCCCCACACCTGCCACATCGGGTATGGACCAGGTAGGTGTAGTTTTAGTAAAAACAAAAACAAACAAGTGGGAGGGCAAACGATGAGGCCTAACAGGCCAAATTTAGACCACAGGACAGAGGTTCCCTACCCTGGCCAACGATCAAGGGTAGGGTGCATAGATTTTGTGTCTCCCCCACCCCATTACTGGCATAGTTGCCCCATAGAATTCAGTGGGAGTCACTGACTTGCATGAGTGAGACTGGGAAGCGGCAAAACGGAACCCTTTCCTGGGCTACTCTCAAATATTTCTACCCCCTCCCCCAGGGATCCAGCGCCTTAAAATTTAGCACCACGGCGAAACAACTGGGGATGTGATCATCTCCCTCTTCGCTCTTCTTAATCGCTTGAGCTCCTCTTACTTTCTCATACCATTTCCCCTTGTTGCCAAGCAATCATAACACCACGAGGCACAGCAGAATTAGCTGCCCATGTGTGTCCTTATTTCACTGTCTAAAAGGAAAGCCACCCTCCACGTAGCTCACAAGCCGCTGTGTGTCCACCTTCCCATTAATTCACTTGTCGGTCTATGGTGTATCAGAGGAATTAATACTATAACGCGTGTGTAGGGTATAATATATCCCCCCCACAAGAGATCCATTTAAATATCCACCTATACTTAGCAAAACACTAAAAAAAGAAAAAGCAGCAATTTTTCAATAGGTGCATTCTGTATTTGCTGCTCCATCAGCTCCTAAGTGGGGAGAGGTCTCCAATGATAAAGACGAGGCATGAAGAGCCCAGGCTTGGCCTTCTTGTTGACATTTTGGAGGAAGAGATATTTGAGGGAAAGGCCCAAGCTTAATGGAAGAGCAACTACTTTGCATTCTGAAAGTCTCTGGTCCAATTTACAGCAGCTCCAGGTAAGGCTGGGGAGACGCTGGCCTGAAACCCGAGACCCACTGCCAGTCAGTGTAGACAATGTTAACCTAGATGGGTCAATAGTCCATAGCTGTCAACTTACAGATTTGAAAATAAGGGACCAGCAGCCTTCAAAATAAGGGACCAGCAGCCTCACCTGTTCCAGGCACTCCAGTCTTCCTGTCCTCCTGCAGTCTGGTCAAACTCATGCTGGTAGCTTCGAGAACTGTCCAACCAACTTTGTAACCAGAGGTTCAACTGAATAGAATCTGAATCACATGCACCACAAGGCCTATGCAGCCTCAACTTAAGATGGCTCCCCGGCCTGCCTTTGCACTGCAAAGTTTGCAGCAGCACATGCAACAAAATGCGATCCAGCATTCAAAAAGCCCCTCAGCTTGCATTAACTAGCCACACACACACAGCCTCCCCCCCTCGCCACGAGATCTCCAGTCACCCACCATTTTAGTCAACCAGCTCCTTTCTTTCCCCCCATAAGTCAATCGAAGGAGCCTCCAAAACAAATTCAAAAGCCCCCCCCCCCACGAGATCTCCTTTCCTTTTCCCCCACCATGTGCCCCTGCTCCAGACAGACCTTTTCGCCGGCAAGGGTGAGTGGGCCGTCGATGACGTATCCATCCAATTCCGATCCGAGCACTCAGCACAGGTATGTTCAACTTCTGAGCCCTTCTGAGCCAAAGGCAGAAAGCCAGCCAGCAGCCAAATAAGCCTCAAGGAAAACCACCGTCACCTCTCCGCTGGGAAGCGCTGAGCAAAGGCGCTTGTTGTCCCCAGGCAACGCAGCCGATTTGATCAGCACAAGGCATGCAAGCTCCCAGTTGTTCTTAGACTTCTTATTGGGTGAGCAACACAGCCAAGCAACACAGTTGGAGCCTCCCTCCTCCCTGGCCGGCAGGGAGAGAGGGAGAGGAGCTGCTTCCTTTGAAATTTAAGGGACATAATTTAAGGGACATCCATCAATAAGGGACAACAGCGGGACATGGCGCTGGAATAAGGGACTGTCCCTCCAAATAAGGGACGCTTGACAGGTATGCAATAGTCTGACTCAGTGTAAGGTAGTTTCCTTTGCTCCTATGTAGAGAGAAGGCCTGTCACTCTCTCTTGCAACTGATATGTAGGTCAAAGATAATGCCTCATATCCTGGACTTTATCCAACATACACCATTCCTGAGAATCTTAGGCTCAGGTAAGTAGTGGAAATGCAGAAGTCTCATACCTTAAATGCAACAACTGGTTCATATAATTCCCTGGTAATAACAGATGTTTATACATCCTCCTCATCCTTAGGCTTCCATTCTAGCATCTAGATAGGCTTCCAAGGAGTTTGGTTTAGTAATGAGAAAGAAATTGGGAGTTGAGGGGAGAAGTTGAAAGCCCCCACCCCCCACGCAAAGAGTCTGGAATGGTTTGCCCAGGGTTTTCAGGTGAACTCCTTTACAGTAGCTTCTTGGACCAGGCTTGTTGAGTTGCAACAGAAAAACTGCTCCCTGTGCTACAGACCCTTCTTTGGACTAGATAGTAAAGAGAACACATTTTGTGGGCTCTTCCACAAAATATTTCCAGCACCCTCACCTCCTCACAGGTGTGCTCCTATTCAGGGTTCCTACTGGCAAGCCATAGCATCATCTAGAAGTAGGAAGCTCAGATAGGGCATCCCACTCCCTCAGTTTTCGGATTTTCTCCCCCCAGCTTGCATGCAAGTCCAGGCAGCTATGGCGCATGCTCAGACTTAATTCGTCTGTTTGGAGGTGGAGATGTCCCCTTATTTTTATTAGTTTATTTGGTGCTTCTGAATACTACACATTTTCCCCGAACAGGCTGAAAATCTTCCTCTTTCCCGCATCCCTACCATTAGCACTGTTCCGGCATCATTGCTGTTACCTGTGCTTGCTATTAAAAGGAGTGGTGGGTATCATTAGCATGGCACAAGCTTATTTCTAAGTTTGCGGCAGTTTTTAGACGTTCTCTCAGAATGCGGGAACTTTAAGAGAATGCGGAAGCTCCCAATAATAATAAGCTCTGAATATTTTGTAAGGTTAAACACAGGGGGCAAATTAATTATGGCTAAATTACTGCCTCAAAACTCTGCAGGAGATCAAAGTAAGCTATACATGGCACTTGCCCAATATAATGATACTTACATTAAAAACTGTCTTCCAGACCCAATTTAAATTAAGAGCTTATTTGAAAAATCAATTCTTGTTTCCAAAACCCTCCCACTCTTTAAATATTCTCCCAGGTCCTTAATTTTTTTTTGGGGGGGTAATGTCTAAAGAGTAGTCAATGTAAGAAGCAGGGGGTTGTTTGTTTTTTTACTATTTTTAAAATTTAAGTGGTCTCATTCCATACACCCACAATCCATTATTATAAACACAAACGTTTGCAATTACGGTAATTAAATCATACTTAAGACATCCACAGCTTCATTTGGTTCTAGCGCAGCAAGATTGGCATCCATTTTCTTCCCCCCTTGGAAGTTTGTCAGTTGTGTCCTTCCTTCCCATAACTATCTTACAATCCTGTTCATTATAACACATATTTTTCTCGTTTAATGGTCGACTGTTGGTGTACTGTCTGTTCCCCCACATTCTTGTGATCAAAACCTGAGCTGCTTTCAGCATATAGGTGACCAGAAGTTCTGGTGCAGAACAATTGACTCTTTTCCAGCTAGGTACTTTATTTTATATATTTATTTTATTTTACAAAATCTGGGTAACGGTTGATGGCAACTGCTAAGCCGTTGTGTTTTGTAAGACCTGGTAGCCATGCTGCTAGGTCTCAATGTAAATTAAACCCTGTTAACTGTCTGACAGCCTGTGGGATTTTCACATATGAAAATGTGAATGCCCTCTTTGCCTGGGCCCCCACATATTTCTAACTTGGCCCCCAAGACCACCCTCAAAATTTAACCTTTAAAACCTTTTTTTTTTTTAAGAGACAGAATGAAGAGGAGCTGCTCCCACCCACAATCCTTGATAATCCAGCTAGCTTTTTTGAGCACTTTGTGTTTGTTCAAAATGCCAATAATCCCCAAAGTGGGCATTTCTTCTTACCTTTATAAAGGGCCTTTCCTGCCTCTAAGGAGCCATCATTGCAAAAGGTCTTAGAGCTCAGGAAACATATTCTTCCCTGCTTTTGCTTTCATTTCATTTTCTGACGTGTTCCTTGAATAGTATATCGTTTCCTAAGGAAACGCTAAGGCTTCTCCTTAAGATACAGTTGAGGCCTAAATGACTTTTTGAATACTTCTCATAGTCATTTCTTGAGATATTCCATTTTGCAATAGTTAAGAGAAAGTATCCATTTTTCAACCTTTCAGTGCTTGCTTGCTTGCTTGCTTGCTTTTTTTCAGTGTTGTTAAGAATTCCCAGTGGTAGACTTTATCACAACAGAGCTAAATGAACTGAAGCAAAAATGGAGTATAGTTTGTTGGTTCCAGGTTTTGGAGGGCCCTTGGGCACAAACGGCACCCGCAATGAGTCACTCGCCTCAGGGTGCTCCTGCCAGCCAGATCCATGCTGCCATGTGGGCCCTCTATGGATGTAGTGCAGTGGTCAGAGCAGTCTTCTTCACCCTTTGGGTCCCCAGATGTTGCTGGACTACAACTTCCATCACCCCCAGATAGCAGGACCAGTGGTCAGCAATGATGGTAGTTGTAGTCCATCAAAAGGGTGCTCATCAATGGTTCCTCTTCATCCTGGAGAAGAGTGACTAGTGGGGTGCCACAGGGTTCTGTCTTGGGCCCGGTCTTATTCAACATCTTTATCAACGACTTGGATGATGGACTCAAGGGCATCCTGATCAAATTTGCAGATGACACCAAACTGGGAGGGGTGGCTAACACTCCAGAGGACAAGATCACACTTCAAAACGACCTTGACAGATTAGAGAACTGGGCCAAAACAAACAAGATGAATTTTAACAGGGAGAAATGTAAAGTATTGCACTTGGGCAAAAAAAATGAGAGGCACAAATACAAGATGGGTGACACCTGGCTTGAGAGCAGTACATGTGAAAAGGATCTAGGAGTCTTGGTTGACCACAAACTTGACATGAGCCAACAGTGTGACGCGGCAGCTAAAAAAGCCAATGCAATTCTGGGCTGCATCAATAGGAGTATAGCATCTAGATCAAGGGAAGTAATAGTGCCACTGTATTCTGCTCTGGTCAGACCTCACCTGGAGTACTGTGTCCAGTTCTGGGCACCACAGTTCAAGAAGGACACTGACAAACTGGAACGTGTCCAGAGGAGGGCAACCAAAATGGTCAAAGGCCTGGAAACGATGCCTTATGGGGAACGGCTAAGGGAGCTGGGCATGTTTAGCCTGGAGAAGAGGAGGTTAAGGGGTGATATGATAGCCATGTTCAAATATATAAAAGGATGTCACATAGAGGAGGGAGAAAGGTTGTTTTCTGCTGCTCCAGAGAAGCGGACACGGAGCAATGGTTCCAAACTACAAGAAAAAGGATTCCACCTAAACATTAGGAGGAACTTCCTGACAGTGAGAGCTGTTCGACAGTGGAATTTGCTGCCAAGGAGTGTGGTGGAGTCTCCTTCTTTGGAGGTCTTTAAGCAGAGGCTTGACAACCATATGTCAGGAGTGCTCTGATGGTGTTTCCTGCTTGGCAGGGGGTTGGACTCGATGGCCCTTGTGGTCTCTTCCAACTCTATGATTCTATGAACATCTGGGGACCCAAGGTTGAGAAGGGCTGCATAAGAGTCTGTGAGCTGGGAGACCAGGGTTCAGATCCCCACTCAGCCATGAAGCTCAAGGGGTGAGCTTGGGCCTAGTTACTCGCTTTCAGCCTAACCTACCTCACAGGGCTGTTGTGAGGGTAAAATGGGGGCAGGGAAATTCTGGGGTGGCTCCGTTGGTAGAGCATGAGGCACTTAATCTCAGAGTTGTGTGTTTGAGCCCCACACTGCGCAAAAGATTCCTGCTTGGCAGGGGGTTGGACTAGATGGCTCTTGTGGTCTCTTCCAACCCTAAAATTCTATGATTCTAGGACCTGGAGGAAAGGTAAGATATAAATGCAAGTAGGAAACTCAAGGCAGTAGAGATATAAGATGATCAGAGCCCCACCGAACTTGAAGCATGGGAAGCCCCAATAAAAAATTACAATTTGGCAGAATATTTGGACTATATGATATGTATTTGTATAATTTGGAATATTTAATGTGATTTGATTGGATTGTTAAAATGGAAAATTTAATAAAAATTATTTTTTTAAAAAAAAAAAGATATAAATGCAAGTAAATAATAACAATAACAATAACAATAATTTATTATTTATTATTTATACCCTGCCCATCTGGCTGGGTTTCCCCAGCCACTCTGGGCGGCTTCCAACCAAATATTAAAAACAATACAGCATCAAACATTAAAAACTTCCCGGAACAGGGCCGCCTTCAGTTGTCTTTTAAAAAATATCAAAGTTAAAGACCGTTGGGGTACAGTCCCGGCATCTTGCATATTCTACTTTGTGAGCACTTGATGGCACTGTCACATTCTCTGTATTGACATAATTTTGCATGGGGTCTAAATTATTGTGATAAACAAGCAGTGCTGCCCTGGGAGCTCTAAGGTGTATGCTACCTGTATTGCCAAACTTTTACCTTCCAACAAACCAGTCTTGAGCTTAAGACCTGAAAATCAGCTTATTGGTTTGGGTCCGTGTGTAGACGAGGCCACGTAGTAACAAGCCTCCTGCCATCATTTACGAGAGGCACTGAAAAATATTTCTCTCTCGATGTCATCTCTGAAGTGCCATTGTTAACTTCAGTGCTGGGACTCAACTGCCCTCAGAGAGTTTTCTTCTATCATCTGCCCGTAGGGAACAATAGCCCAACCTATTGCATTATTATAGCATCTTGGAATTTATCTTCTCTGAAGTCAAGAGACCATAAATAAAGAAACAACTTGGTTATTGCTTCGGTTAAGCTGATCACAAATTAGCACCAGGCACCAGAGGTAATGTAGTGAATAAGGTACTGAGGCACTTCAGGAAGTTGTTAATTTTTAAAAAAGATAATGCAGTGCTTCCCACTGCGCTCTGCAGCTTACGTTAAGGGTTGATGTCCAGCTAAGTTCTCCTCAAAGAGTAGACCCATGGAAATGGAAGGTGCCTGGTTTGTCATGTCCACTAACTGCAACAAACCTGCTCTGAGTAGGACTCACATTGGACATAACCCTGTGAAAAGAAGCCAAGGGCATGTTTAGCAGGGCAATGCTATACACATCTACCATTGAATTCTAAGGTGGCCAGCCATGTCTCCTGCTTTGCAGAGCTGCTGACGTATTTAGGAGTGCAATAATATTTGCTGCCCTGTGCTGACCTCCAAAGGTTCAAAGGCAGAGTGTGCAAGCCAGGCATAGGCAAACTCAGCCCTCCAGATATTTTGGGACTACAACTCCCATCATCCCTAGCTAACAGGACCAGTAGTCAGGGCTGATGGGAACTGTAGTCCCAAAACATCTGGAGGGCCGAGTTTGCCTATGCCTGGTGTAGGCCTCTACCTCTCACCTGAGGTACGTTCTGCTAGCAGCACTGAGTTGGTTGTATTTTCCTAAGCCATTTCGTCCATTTGAAATTAAATTAAATTTCCATATTTTAAATTAGTTAGGTTTATGCCGCCTTTGTTATTCGGTTTTTGGCTTATTATTTTATTCATTTTCTTTTAATTAACTGGCCTATGCGGGTTTTCTTGTTAAACTGTTCTGTTTCATTCTGTTGCCTTTTCATGATCTTAAGTGCAGGCCTTTGGGCCACAGAAACCCTATTGGTGCAATTGCATCGCTGATTGTTTTATACTTTGATTATTGCATTTTAAATTATGGTTTCAGTGTTGTTTCAAATAGCTGTTGTTAGGTGCCCTACTCCCTGTGGGTTCTGTTCAAAGTTCGTGAGACTTGGAGTAGACCCATTGAAATCAATGGACATGAATACTTTAGGTTCGTTTTTTTTATGGGTAGAATCTGGTTGGATATGGCCCTGCATGACAAGTGTGGGGACCCTTTGGCCCTCCAGGTGTTGCTGAACTACAAGTCCCATCATCCCTGGCCATCGGCCATGCTTGCTGGGGCTGATGGGAGTTGTAGTCCCAAAACATCTGGAGGGCCAAAGGTTCCCCACACTGCTGTGTGAGCAAGATCAGGATGTGTGAAAATAAAGAAATAATTGAATTTCATGGTTATGTAAGCCTCCTTGTGAGGGCATTATCCTAAACTGAGGCCCATAAATAAGGAAATAATAACAGTAACACTCCCACTATGGCTCATACAAAAGGGGCCTTATGCCCATCATTATCATAAACTCTCAACTCACCAGCCCATAGCTTTCCTTCCACACTCTCCCACCAAAAATCTTAGTATTTTCCCTTTCAGTGTTAGCATCACGGCCAAACCAGTACAGCATACCACAGACCCTTTTTGTCTTGTTCAGTAAAACTGCCATGTCAAAATGACCTTGGAGCTCTCTTTTTAAAAATAAAATAAGTGCAGGGCCAGTTACATATCACACTGATGCCACACATTTAAAGCATTCTTACACCACTTTAGCAGTCATGTAAAGGTAAAGGGGCCCCTGACCATTAGGTCCAGTCGTGGCCGACTCTGGGGTTGCAGCGCTCATCTCGCTTTATTGGCCAAGGGAGCCCGGGGTACAGCTTCCGGGTCATGTGGCCAGCATAACTAAGCCGCTTTTGGCTAACCAGAGCAGCGCACGGAAATGCCGTTTACCTTCCTGCCAGAGCGGTACCTATTTATCTACTTGCACTGGCGTGCTTTCAAACTGCTAGGTTGGCAGGAGCAGGGACCGAGCAACGGGAGCTCCCCCTGTCGCGGGGATTCGAACCGCTGACCTTCTGATCAGCAACTCTTAGGCTCTGTGGTTTAACCCACAGCACCACCCGTGTCCCTTTAGCAGTCATGACTTCCCCCCAAATAATACTGGGAAATGCAGTTTGTTGAGAGACCTCCTCACAGTGTCACAATTCCCAGAACCCAGTTCCCATGACTTTAAGGGGGAAGATACTAACTGTTAAAGAGGTATAAAAGTTCTATGAATGCATGTGGTATATAGATGTGACCATATTTTCAATGGTCCCACAACATTTCACAGAGAACCTTAATGGATAACTCAGACCACCAGAGATCTACATGGACCACAGTTTGAGAACTTCAGGTGTGGGGGTTCAGATGCAAGTTTCAGGCATAAGTCAACAAGGGAGGGTGAGCAAACTCATTTTTTCAGAACAGGAAAGATGATAATATCTCTTCACAAGCTCTGAAGGGTTGGAAAGGAAGGTTAGAAATTTTAATTAATGTATCTGTTAAACACATCTAATGCTTGCCTACATGGCTGAAGTTGGTAGTTTCTAGCAAAGGAAAGAAAGAAAGAAAGAAAGAAAGAAAGAAAGAAAGAAGACAACATAATAATGTGTCAAGGGCAAAGTAAATAATTGAACCTGAATGCCTTGGTGCAGATACCTAATACTAAAGTAAGGCTTCAATCTCCAGGTCTCTGCTTAGTTTTTATAGACTTGAAGGGAAAGAGTGAGTCAATTAATCCTAATAACAGGGAGTAAATTACATTTCAGATCCAATCAAGGTCTACAGAAAAGAAATTAACACTACTTTTCCTCACAGAATGCAGCCAAGACTCCAGGAGCAGACCGCTGGACAATTTATTTCTTTCTCGATTTGTCTCGGCCTCTGAAATCTGTGTGGCTTCACCTCTGGTTAGTTTAATGCCACTGAACTCGACAAGATTCCTTAAATAATTGTTTGCTTGCCGCTAGGTGAGAATCAGAAGGGGATGAATCTTCTGTACCCATCATTGCAATACCTTAATAGGTTATTTATATGTACTTTATGTATATTTGCACAATGTTTATAATTGTATATGTTTCCACAGTGTGTGCATTGGCCTTCTCAGATGGCTTCCCCTCACAGATGATAGTGACTTATAATTTTATTAGATTTGCTAAACTCAGCCCACACTGTGAGATCTGTATCAGCCTCCCTGGTACTTAAAATCTGTTGAAGCAGTCCCAGATTCCTTCCTATAGAGAGGCTAGGTGGGTCTCCACAAAGAGCAGGGCCTTCTCTGTTGCAGCCCCAATACTATGGAATCTCCTTCCAATTTGCAAGGGAGGTTTGCACTGCTTCCTCCTGGCTGGCTTTCTGCAGACAGCTAAAAACCAAATTATTGTAGTGGACAGATGCTTTATGGCTGTTTTGCTATGTGTGTTTTTATTAATGTCTGGTTTTAACCAAGTTTTGTTTTATTGTTTCCATTGTTGCATTTCAAACTTGCAAACTGCTCTTACATTTCTCAATGGACAGCGGTAGTAATATGACATTGGAGTTCAATGTTTAAAAGCAGAGAAGGGATTTAAAAAAACCACTAGGTGTGTCCACATGAGAATCTACAGGAAGTTTTCCAGGGGAGGTTCAAAATAATAAAACACTGAAAATGAAGAACCAATGGGATTTTTTAAGAATAGTGCCTGCACATTTTTGCCTCCTATCTCAGGTTCAGCCACTGCTACAAACTTACCATTTCTTTTTAAAATTAAAGTTGGGAATCTGGGGGTCGTGGTTTCTACAGAGGTGGGGGAAATGACTGCCCCCCACTATGCACGCCCATGTGTACCCAGAATAACTTTTTGGATTCCAGCCATAGTAACCTGAGAGGAAAAAGAAATCTTATGTAAAATAAATGCCAAATCTTCCAGAGAAAGAGGGAGAGAGAGAGAGAGAGAGAGAAGGGTTTTGCTAATGAAAGAAACAGATACGGTAATGTGGTTGAAACTGAAGAGGAAGGTCAACTCAGAAACATAAAAATTGCCTTACTAGGTCAGGAGTGGTTTCTCCAGCCAGGTATTTTGTTGCTAGCAGCAGCCAGCAAGGAGCCTCTGAGAAGCTCACAAGCAAGGAGATAGCTTTGGTTTATGGCACAGTATAGTGAACAGTGAAGATTTGCACTGGGACTCGGCTTGTATTCAAATCCTGGATGACCTTGGGCTGGCCTTTATTTCCTCAGCTACTCAGGGTTGTTGTGAGCAAAGGCAGGGGATAGTCTCACAACAGCCCTGCCAGACAAATCTATCTTATTTTTTTATATATAGAGTTGCAAGCTTGGTGGATCAGGGGAATCCTGTAGATGTAGTGTACAGTGGTACCTCAGGTTAAGAACTTAATTCGTTCCAGAGGTCTGTTCTTAACCTGAAACTGTTCTTAACCTGAAGCACCACTTTAGCAAATGGGGCCTCCTGCTGCTGCTGTGTCACCGGAGCACGATTTCTGTTCTCATCCTGAAGCAAAGTTCTTAACCTGAAGCACTATTTCTGGGTTAGCGGAGTCTGTAACCTGAAGCGTATGTAACCCGAGGTGTTGTTGTTGTTGTTTAGTCGTTTAGTCGTGTCCGACTCTTCGTGACCCCATGGACCAGAGAACGCCAGGCACTCCTGTCCTCCACTGCCCCCCGCAGCTTGGTCAGACTCATGCTGGTAACCTCGAAAACACTATCTAACCATCTCGTCCTCTGTCGCCCCCTTCTCCTTGTGCCCTCCATCTTTCCCAACATCAGGGTCTTCTCCAGGGAGTCTTCTCTTCTCATGAGGTGGCCAAAGTACTGGAGCCTCAGCTTCACAATCTGTCCTTCCAGTGAGCACTCAGGGCTGATTTCCTTCAGAATGGAGAGGTTTGATCTTCTTGCAGTCCATGGGACTCTCAAGAGTCTCCTCCAGCACCATAATTCAAAAGCATCAATTCTTCGGCGATCAGCCTTCTTTATGGTCCAGCTCTCACTTCCATACATCACTACTGGGAAAACCATAGCTTTAACTATACGGACCTTTGTTGGCAAGGTGATGTCTCTACTTCTCAAGATGCTGTCTAGGCCTGTCATTGCCCTTCTCCCAAGAAGCAGGCGTCTTTTAATTTCGTGGCTGCTGTCACCATCTGCAGTGATCATGGAGCCCAAGAAAGTAAAATCTCTCACTGCCTCCATTTCTTCCCCTTCTATTTGCCAGGAGGTGATGGGACCAGTAGCCATGATCTTCGTTTTTTTGATGTTGAGCTTCAGACCATATTTTGCACTCTCCTCTTTCACCCTCAATAAAAGGTTCTTTAATTCCTCCTCACTTTCTGCCATCAAGGTTGTGTCATCTGCATATCTGAGGTTGTTGATATTTCTTCCGGCAATCTTAATTCCGGCTAGGGATTCATCCAGCCCAGCCTTTCGCAAAAAGTCGTACCCGAGGTACGACTGTATATTGATTTCAATAAGGCTTTCCCCAAAATTATTGTGGAGAAGCTGGTAAAATGTGGGCTGGATGAGGTAACTGTTAGGTGGATTTGTAGCTGGTTGACTGACTGAACCCAAAGAGGGCTCACTAATGGCTCCTAATCATTCTGGAAAGTGACAAGTGACAAACGACTTGGATAAAGGTATTGAGGGGGATGCTGATCAAATTTGCAGGTGACACCTTGTCCTCAGATTTAGAACTGTGGCATTAGAAAACAAGTTACTGTTAATCTTTAATGCTGGCTTTTCAAATAAAGTGCTCAACTGCCCTGTAATACTATTCCCCACACAATATAAATGAGGTTGGATGAATTTTACCTCAGATTACTGAAAACAATAAACCTCCAGTTGCTGTAGTTTGTGTGCATGTGTCTGCTGTGTGTTAAGTCTCTGTGCTGCTTCCATGTTTCTTTCCCCCCTTGTCCTTTGCATCAGGTGTCACGTGTCGGTGTCCAGGTGATATCAGACAATTGTCTTAAATGGGCTTTATTTTTATTTTTTTCTCTGCACTACAAGAGGCCCCTCTCCTGTTTCTTGATTACAAGCCACAAACGGTAAGTATCCAGAATCAGATTAGTGCTCCACAAACCTTATCTACAAAGATAATCGCATTCTGTGTATGCCGGTACTGGTGAATGGATAGCAATATAGTAATCACCAACTTTCTTTAAGCTGCTGTGTCATACTGACGGGTTGGTTTGTGTTAAAAAGAGAAGTTTGACCCACGTCTCATGGGTTAAACCTGGGTCTGGCACTTGTATCAGTTGGAGCATCCCTACCTGGCAAGTATACCAGTATGATACACCAGTATAGCATTTGAAAATGCAGTATAAAGTTTGCAAACATCACGAGGACCAGTGTGTAAGGCCTGGGAGACCGGGGTTCAATGCTCAACTCAGCCATTAAGATCACTGGGTGGCCTTGGGCCAGCCATAGTCTGTCAGCTGAACCTAGCTCACAGGGTTGTTGTGAGGAGAGGGAGGAGGAGGAGGAGGAGGAGGAGTTTGGATTTGATATCCCGCCTTTCACTCCCTTTAAGCAGTCTCAAAGCGGCTAACATTCCCCTTTCCCTTCCTCCCCCACAACAAATATTCTGTGAGGTGAGTGGGGCTGAGAGACTTCAGAGAAGTGTGACTGGCCCAAGGTCTCCCAGCAGCTGCATGTGGAGGAGCGGAGACGCGAACCCGATTCCCCAGATTACGAGTCTATCACTCTTAACCACTACACCACACTGGCTCTCACCGTGTGCACTCTTTGGGGGAAACAAACCACAATTCCCAGGATTCTTTGGGGAAAGCCACGGTCATTAAAGTGGTAGCAGAGTGCTTTACATGTATTGTGTATACCATGAGTACTTCTGGGCACCTGCCTATCTGCGTGTGCATATTTGTATGTGCTGTATGAGAGAATGAATGCAGAGAGTGGGAGAATGGGCAGTACCCAATTTTGACCACACCCACTTTCCTTTGGGCCATGCCCACTGCTAGCACACAGCTCCCAGAGGATTTATTTGATTTTTGTTTTTCATTTATGAATTGCATTCCAATAAGCTTCCCAAAGTGATTCAGTGATGATGACAGTGATGATTTTATTATTTATATGCTGTCCATCTGACTCGGTTGCTCCAGCCATTCTGGGTGGCTTCCAGCTAAATATATAAACACAGGAAAACATCAGACATTAGAAAAGGAGAGAGAAAAAAGAAATCCTTATACAGGGCTGCCTTCATATATCTTCTAAAAGTTGTGTAGTTCTTTATTTCCTTGACATCTGACAGGAGGATGTTTCACAGGGTCATAGCTGTCAGCATTTCCCTTTTTTAAAGGGAAATTTCCTTATTCCGAATAGGATTCCTCTCAAGAAAAGGGAAAAGTTGACAGCTATGCAGGGGTGGGTGCCACTACCAAGATGATCCTCTGCCTGGTTCCCTGTAACTTCACTTCTCGCAGTGAGGGAACTGCCAGAAGGCCCTCAGGAAGAAAAGCATATGTAAAAACTATTTCAGACCTAAACACAGGTAGGATACCTGTGACCCTCCAGGGGTTGGGTTTCCCATTGGTCCCCGACAGCATGGTTAATGGTCAAGGGTGATGAGGGCTGTCATGCAGCAACACCTGGAAGGCTATAGGAACATAGGAAACGGTCCTCTACTGAGTCAGACTACTGGCCCATGAGGGACGTGGGTGGTGCTGTGGGTTAAACCACAGAGCCTAGGGCTTGCCAATCAGAAGGCTGGCGGTTCGAATCCCTGCGACGGGGTGAGCTCAGTCCCTGCTCCTGCCAATCTAGCAGTTCGAAAGCACGTCAAAGTGCAAGTAGATAAATAGGTACCACTCCGGCGGGAAGGTAAATGGCGTTTCTGTGCGCTGCTCTGGTTCTCCAGAAGCGGCTTTGTCATGCTGGCCACATGACCCGGAAGCTGTCTGTGGACAAACACCGGCTACCTCGGCCTATAGAGTGAGATGAGCGCGCAACCCCAGAGTCGGTCACAACTGGACCTAACGGTCAGGGGTCCCTTTATCTTTACCTTTTACTGGCCCATCTAGCTCAGCATTGTCCCTATACTCAATGGCACTGATTCTCCAAGGCTTCAGGCCATGGAAATTCCCATCCCTACCTGGAGATGCCGGGGACTGAACCTAGGACCTTCTGCATACAAAGCAGAGGCTTAACCACAGAGCCACAGCCTTGTATATGTATATGTCTCCCACCCCTGTTCTATATGAACTGGGCAAACATGAGGCTAAGCGTGGCTATTTCGCTTGGCCCTAAAATGCCACGGCTTAGAATTGAGAAACCAGAATGTGCTTCAGACCTTTATAATAGCTCTGAATAGAAAAAATGTGACATGCATCCTAGAAAGATAAGAACTCCAAGCCCCAGCATTTCTGAAGCATCTTTAAATGTCAGTTTGTTCTCGAGGTGCACCATGACAATCTGCCCTTTGAATTTAGATTTCTCATAATGTTCAAGTGCCATGTCTGCAGTTTCAAGTCCACTTAAAACAAAAAAACCCAACAATACATTTTAACTCATCCCAAGTATTCTTCTTTTATTATTTCTGGGAAGTGAATCCAGATAAGATCAGGTCTTTTATTTCATATAAAATAAATAAATATCGTGAACAAAAGGTACTGTTTTTTTTATTTGATAAGGGAGTCTTACTTCAACAACCTGACTACCACATTATCACACAAGGCTGGATTACTGTGATGTGTTATTTTATTTTAACATATTTTTTATTAAAGATTTCTGGGTTTATATGCAATGCCTCTTTTTCCAAGTTACATTTTCTACGTATCACCTTCATTTGTTGAGACATTAGTGTTACATTAGGAAGAAAAGGGGGAAGGAGGTGGAGTGGGCCATGGTGAGCGGGGATGGGGACAGGTGGTGATATTTCTGTTCCACAAAAAACCAAGAATAAGCCCCAAATACCTGCACCTCCCCTCCTCAGAGGGCGGATGGGGAATCCCCAACATAGAATCATATTACATCGCCAACCAAGTACACCACATAATCCCGTATATAGAAGATGAGGCAAAACAATGGGTACACCTGGAGAGGGACACAATTGAAAATACCTGCACAATAGCATATCCATTCTTCCCAAACAAACTAAGGAAAATTCCCACAACACTTAAACAGGTTAACATAGACCATGCTTAAATCATGGAAAGCAGAAATAGGTGAACTGTCCTCAACCCCACTAATTCCACTGGCATATCGCCCATTATTCCATCACGCAGTACTGTAATATGTTATAAGTAGGTTTGTGTTTGAAGACAGTCTGCATGTGTACTGAATTTGGAATTAATACATATGGAATTGCTTTTATACAGTGCTTTTTTTCTGGGGGTACGCAGGGGTACACATACCCCTAAACATTTTGTGAATCTTTGTACTTTTGTCCATTTACTGTATTTATTTTTCCTGATTTGAACTATAAAATGGTGGTTTTCTTGAGTCCAAATGAAAGTACGCCTAAACATTTTTTTAAGAAAAAAAGCACTGCTTTTATATGAAGAACTATCATTACATTGTTTTTATATATGGAATTGGTGTGTGTGTTTTAAAGGCCAAATTTTTGAGGAAGGTTCATGTGGGAGGGGATTAAAAATCGCTGGAGGCCTGAGGAAGAGAGAATTCAAGTCCTCCAACTGTTAGGATTCCAGTTGGATGTGCAGATATCTATTGGAGGACCCTAACCTAACGTTATACCAATGAGTGCTCATGTGCTTACGGGAGGTGCTTCTAGTAATAATAATAATAATCTATTACTTATACCCTGCCCATCGGACTGAGTTTCCCCAGCCACTCTGGGCAGCTTCCAACAGGAGATTAAAAATACATTAAAACATCAGTCATTAAAAGCACAAACCGCCTTGACCCAATGGCAACCAGAGGCGCTAGCAGGAGAGAGAAGAAGCACCTGTCTTGGCAACGGCGTGCAAAAAAAGGCAACCTGCTTTTTCTTTAATTGGGAAGTGCAAAAAGATCTGGCACTTTCGAATGAATTGGGAAGGACCAGAGTTCGCAGTCAGGAGATGCCTGTGCCAAATCTGCCCCCCAGCCCTGAAGTTCTCTGGCTCCATTTCGGGATCCGAGGCGCTGATGGAAGAGGGAGACGAGGCCTCAGCTGGGAGGAGAGAGAGAGCAGCACACCTGGGCGACGGTGCCTGCTTCTAGGCATGTAGTTCCTCCCATTAGGACCCTAAGCTGACCTGATCCCTAAGTGTTTGGCAAAACTTGATTAAGTTACAGCAGAGGTTTCCGAATTTTTCATGTTGGGGACACACTTTTTAGACGCGCATCATTTTGCGACACAGTAATTCGGTTTTGCTTGCAAACTCTGAGCTCAAACCAACCCCACATGCCTATACACTGCAGCTGACACACTAACGTGTCGCAACACACAGCTTGGAAAGCTCTGGTTTAGAGGTAACACAGTAGAAAAGCACATTTGTGCATTTCTCATGCTGGTACATATGCTTGGTTAGGGTACCTTATTGACCGATGCAAACTGAGGTCAGCAAATACCAACTGCGTGCTTAAGGTTGTGCACACACACTATACCTTTAAAAGGTAAAAGTAAAGGGATCCCTGACCATCAGGTCCAGTCGTGACCGACTCTGGAGTTGCGATGCTCATCTCGCTTTGTTGGCCGAGGGAGCTGGTGTACAGCTTTCAGGTCATGTGGCCAGCATGACTAAGCCGCTTCTGGCGAATCAGAGCAGCGCACAGAAATGCCGTTTACCTTCCCGCCAAAGCAGTACCTATTTATCTACTTGCACTTTGACGTGCTTTCAAACTGCTAGGTTGGCAGGAGCAGGGACCAAGCAACAGGAGCTCACCCCGTTGTGGGGATTCGAACCGCCGACCTTCTGATCAGCAAGTCCTAGGCTCTGTGGTTTAACCAACAGCACCACCCACGTCCCTTCACACTATACCTTTAAATTGCATTAATTCCCACAAAGAATTCTGGGCACTATAGTTTACTCCTCTCAGAGTTATGATTCCCAACAACCCTTAACAAACTACAGTGCCTAGAAGTCTTGGGATGAGTGGGGTGGAGAAATGTGCTTCAGATGTGCTTCAAAGTTAGAGTGGCCGCATGAGCAGTCACCAGTGCCTCGTCCCCAAACCCACCATTCCTAACAGAAGAGGCATGTCTCTGCAAGGACAGAGATGGAATTAGAGGCTCTGCGACAAAACCAGCAGTAAAGCACCCCTCCTCCAACACCTAGGAGCCTCTGGAATTGACATTACCAGCCTTCCTAGTGCAAATTTCATCCGAATAAGTGATAGGAAATGCTATCTATTTGATGCATCCTTCAGGGATTAAAATCACATATAAAATATCCAATAACTCAACAATGCGCTCTTAAGAAGCATCCATAAGTGCCGTTTCCCCCAATTTTCTGCGGACGGTTCTAAAGGTCATCGAATAGGTCAATCGAAAAGCAAACTGAGGAGCTGAGAGGGAAAAAAAGAACTGGCAGAGGAGTCACAAAGCGAGTTCAAAGCGTGAGGGTGGAGAAGTGTCAACTATGATGAAACGATCAGCCTTTTTATGCATTGCCGTTCCCTTTTACTCTGTTCAGATGATGATACTGTAAATCCCGGCTCTTATAAAGCTCTTTAGCGGAGCTTTATTTTTCATGGCGCCAGAGAAAGCTCTGGGCAACTCTCGCATTAGGGGAAAGGGTTTTAGCTCAGAGGCAAGGCACCTGTTTGCATGCGGAAGGTCGCAGGGTTCAGAACGTCATGGCATCAGCAACTAGGACCGGTTGAGGCCACTGTCTGAAACCCCAATGCATGGCTGCCTGTCAGCGCAGTAACAATGCTGAGCTACACAGATGAGGCACGTGGTGTGAATATAACAGAGCTTCCTGCATTATAGGATGCCATCTACACTGGCATCAAACATATGATTACTAATGTATCAGCTGTTTTGTTCTGTAGGCATATATTAAAGATGCTGAACAAAAATAACAGCATAAACGAATTAAAACACTACTAAGACAGTTTAAAATGGAAAGACTGGAACGATTAACCACAGCGGCATAATCATAATTCAACATATGAAGCGCTCAATCAATAACATGTTATTGCATTTCTGTCTGTTTTCTAAGAAGGCAACCTATTGGTATTACTCACTGTAATAGTTCTAAGGGGGTTGCTCGTGCGTAAGTTGCCGCCACTCCTGACTAGGTTGCCTGGTTGAACCCTTTCTCTCTGGACAGCCTTGCACTCGTGGCTGTCTCAGTCGCTGGCAGAATCCGTCAGTGGGCGTTTCTTGAACTTCTTCCAGCAAAGAAGTTCTTTGACGCCCACTCGCCTCCTATTCTCCCTGCGCGGAAGTCTTTGCAGGGAGGGTGTGGGCAGCGGAGGACCTGTACTCTCCCCGCTGGTCTCCGGTGAGGAGTCCAGGAGCCTTTTCTCCGATTCCCCCATCTGCCCCCCTTCTCCACTGGTGCTACGCTGATTTCCTTCCCCAGCAGATGGGCTGCCTCTCTCCCTACTGGGACCCTCTCCGGCATCCCTCTGGAGCCCTTTCTCCTCCTTTGGCTCCGATGGCAGTTCCCTGACACTCACATTTTATAAATGATACTGAAATATACTCGGAGTCGAGAGCGGATTTCATGCTCTTTATTCAGCTCATAGTGGTGAGGAGGAATGGATGTTCCCCCAGAATTTATATTTGTGTAAATATACATTATTTACACAATGGGCCCCACGTGATTGGCGAATTCCGGGATTCTCCTGCAGGCCAATCAGATTGCGGATTCACTTCCACCTGGAGCTGGATTGGGTGGCTCCTGTGGACCAATCAGACTGCTGCATTCTGGACTCTATTGTTCTAGGACCAATCAGACTGCTGCATTTTGGATCCTATTCAACTCAGTACATAACAGATACCTTGCTGGATGTGACTATCTCTGAGCTGGAGCATTCTCCTTCAATGTTATTTATTTTTTTGCTGACTTTTAAAGCAATTCTGTCAGCAGTCACAGGTGTTGACATGTATGTGTGCATGTGTGCACACATGCAGTCACAAGTATATTGTCACGGGGCGTACCTACCCAATACGCTTGCAGTGGGTTAATGCTAGTTATGTTTTCATGACTTTCCTTCCTTCAAAAATACTGGAATTTCTCCCTGCTACATTGAACATAGGTATGGGGAGAGGGGGCAGAGGAATATTTACATGGATGGTCTCCTCATATGATTCTTGTGCACTTCTCTCTGCTTGAAATGATCAGTGTCTATTTCTCTTTTTTCTTGAGATGGCATATTTTTATCATTTTATTTATTTAAGCATTTCTTTCAAACCTGCTAGTAGCAGCAACAGGATTTATAGTTTGTGAGGATGCTGAAGTTTCTCATTTTATGTTTATTTATGGCATTTATATAGCACCCATCTCCTCTGTCCCCCCCTTCTTCATGGAACTACAATTCCCAAGGAATGAAATAATGACTATTAAGACACTTTAAGCATGTGGTGAAAATATGCCACTGACACCCGTCATCATCAGGAGGGAAGATTAAAGGATTTAAAAAATCCAGCAGCTGTAGATGGTGTGGTTGGTTGTTTCCAGCAGGGGGCTGTCTGGGACAGTCATCCATTTGGCCAACTGGAGCTTCTTACTGTGCAGTGCAAGAATCTGGTCCAAGGAAAACACAGATCTCTTACAGGTTGGTGTGTTTCCTTCTCTGGGATAGCCATGGAAATAACAAGTATCCACGGGCCCCTTATACACACCTCTGTTTTGACAGAGACTATAATAGCCATTATGACTCCACAGGGACGATTCACTCCTGTCAAGAATGCTTTGCATTACAAAGCACCCCACCTGAGTTAATCACTCCTAGGCTACTTAAACACACCATATACTATTTCAGATTTGGGACATCATCCAGAGAGCTGCATAGTTAGCCCTCCGCATGCAGAGGGCCTTCTTTGATTCATTTATTTTCCAAACAGAAGCCCGGATAACAAGCTGCGCTTGGAATCCTTCTGAATGGTTTATCATACAGTGTGGAGTGCTGGAATTTCAGGCGCCGTGTGGATACACACGATCCTTGCGTGTGCCAAGGGGGCCTTTTTGGACCAGGATCTGTGTGCCCGTGCAGAAACCTTGAAGACTATTCCAGCACCCTTTTAGTTATGGTCTGAAGTGAAACTTGGTTTTGCTCTGTGCTTATTCACTGTCTGTGGAAGAGAGGCTCTTGTTCTGTTACATTATCACCTATGCAGTGCAAGTTCAGTGGAAACAGACTTTGCATTGCCCTTGATGGTTATATACGTTGCTGCCATCCTATTAAAAGTAATGGACCTAACTAAACAGATGGCTCTGGCCTTGGAACGCACGAGAAAGGAATATCATGGGGGTGGTAAGCCAGAGTGTAATTGAACCAAACTATATGGCGTGCAAACAAAACAAGGAGGTTAGACATTAAAATCCTGTTTATACCTGAGGCTGCTGAGGACAGGATCCTACTAGACCACTTTAAAGTGGGGTCAAAGGGCATTAATCACCAGGCACTTTCTGTCTGTCTTTCTTTTTTTAAAAAAGGAGAGACCAGTGCTCAAATATAGATTATGTGACAATAACAACAAAAACCTACATAAAGATTACATTTCTCCTGGTTGCGGCTTGACAACTGAGTGCTCAAAATGGGAAAGGTTTACAGTAGATAATCTGCGGTTGTCTGTTTGGATACAAAATGCTTGGACTGAAAAGCTTACCAAGCAGGTGAAAGCAATGAATGGAGAGCAATCCTAAAAAAGATGGCACACCTTTATAACTCAAGTATCAGAAAGTAATTCAGACATTAATCCTCCACCAACACATGCTCAAATTGTGGCAGGGTGTATTTGGCTAACCTCTGTACTTTACTCTCAGTGTGCTTTTTTATGTTTGTTGCAGCTGTAATGATATCTGGCCCTTTTTAGTGGTAAAATATGGTTGCTAAGATCCAGTATTGTTTAACTGTTTCATGTGAGGCGCTTTGGGCTTATGCTTCACAAACAGCAGGTCCTTCTTCCCACGACACATGGCAATCGGACTTTGAAACTACAGTAGTAGTTTCAGAAAAGCAGTTTCTCCTATGGTGTGCACTAGACAGTGAAGGTAGCTATGCAAAGAAAATATGAGTTTTTACATTCCATATCAGCATGCACAAGTCAATCTTTGGATCCTGGCCACTGGCTTTGATTGTTAGGTTCCAGTAAACACAGTGAGAGCTTTTTAAAATTTCATTTGAGCCTGCCCTTTTAGGCATGTGCTTCTTCTAAAAGCTGGAGGCACCATTTTACAACACACTCGCTGGTTTGCTTTGGAGGCCCTGAGAACACCACCAAGCCTTTTGCATCCTTGAAGCCTCCAGCTTCCAAAGCACAGAGATAATAACAGTTTTCAGAGTGGTGTGAAGACTAATTATTGTGTGAAACCCTTTGAAGATAAGGAACACTTAAGAGCTAAGCATCCTTAAATTGTAATCCGGCAAATATGTAAAGGGTCATTACCTGCATTTACATTGTATTCAAAATTTCCCCCTTAAAAAAAGATAAAGAGACAAGGAAGGAGCTGCCTTGCGGAGACATTTTGAACAAGATATGTGTATATCTCACCGCATGGATGCTGTTGACTGAACCCCTATATACAGCATTTCTTTTTATACCCCAAGCCTTATCCCCATGCTTACTGTCTGAAGTGCAGCCATAAATAAATCCATATGGCTGCTGTTGTTTTGCTCAAGGGAGCAACCATAAGTCACTGACATCATAACAAAAGTCAGACATACATGTGCTGAACAGTGCCTGATATTCTTCACATATCTGCCTCTAATTTGAGAGCAGACATGGGAGTAAGTGCTTTTTGCCTTGTTATGTCAAAGTGAAGGTTTGGTTCTCTCTCTAGGTTTTGATTAGAACTTTGTCGTTGACGATGGACAATATCTACATGCAAAGAGAGTTGTTTGGCTAAAGCAAGGATGGGAACCTGTGACCCATTCGATGTAGTTGGACTCCCGTCAGCCCCAGTGATGAAAGGCAAATGGTGTGTGTGTTTGTGTCATGTGAGTTGTCAGGGCCGGTCCACTCATGAGGCAAGCTGTCCGCCTTGCGCAGCAGGATCCACAGGGACAGCAGTTCTGGTCTACAAGGAATGCATCAACCTCTGTTGCTACCACTGTGGCCGTGACAGCTGCAGCATGCTCCTTGGAGGCTAGATCTACTGCCTCCTCAACAGCCCCTTCCTACCTCTCAGCAACCAGAAACATCATAACCAGACACTGGAGAGACCTGTCAGGAGTAAGCATGGACCAATGGTACCAAATAGTATGGGAAACACCCCTACTATAAAAATTAACCAATAAACTGAAACTGACACGGGGACAAATAGAAGAAGATACCTTCACCCCGGTATGGCTCCCCTTTATCACATACACAGCCCAACAAGACAACAGCAAGAATCCACCAACAGCATACAAATCAATATGGCTAACCTGATTCAAAAACACCTACCCACCCCACTCACACATGAAAACAGAGTCCACCACAGCCAATCACAAACAAGCAACTGCACACCCTAGGCCAACCCCAATTTCTCTCACCACCAAAGAGAACCTGCACAAATGACGTGTGGTGTAGTGGTTAAGAGCGGTGGACTCGTAATCTGGTGAACCGGGTTCGCTTCCCCGCTCCTCCACATGCAGCTGCTGGGTGACCTTGGGCTAGTCACACTTCTCTGAAGTCTCTCAGCCTCACTCACCTCACAGAGTGTTTGTTGTGGGGGAGGAAGGGAAAGGAGATTGTTAGCCCCTTTGAGACTCCTTAGGGTAGTGATAAAGCGGGATATCAAATCCAAACTCTTCTTCTTCTTCTGACACAAAACCCCGCACATACATTAAGCAAAATAGAAACATCACTTCCCGGCCCCACCCCCACCCACCATGGCCCCCTCCCCCCCCTTTTCTTCCTAATGTAACCCTAATGTCTCAGCAAATGAAACTGACCTATGGAAAATGTAACTTGAAAAAAGAGACATTGCGCATACCTTTGTAAACCAAGAAAACTTTAATAAAAATATTTAAAAACAACAACAGCCCCTTCCTACCCTTGTTCCTGATGTAGAGCTTTACCCCCCCCCCCTCAATTCCTGATGTATAACTTCACTCACCCCTTCTTCACCCTGGTGGTGCCATTTTGTGGTTCTCCTCAGGTGCCAAAATGTCTTGGGCCGGCGCTGGGAGTTGTAGTCAAGCAACATCTGGAGGGCCGTAGATTCCTCATCCCTGCAAGCCTTTATCACAGAATCATAGAGCTGGAAGGGACCATGAGGGTCATCTAGTCCAACCCCTGCAATGTAGGAATCCTTTTGCCCAATGTTTGAACCCATGGCCCTGAGATTAAGAGCCTCATGCTGTACCGACTGAGGTGTCCTTCACACAAAATCACACACAAGGGCATGTAACAAGCCCAAGCCTCTAGGAATTCTTAATGCTCTACAGTACTCCATAAGAGGCATTTTGCAATTGTAATAATATTTAGCCCTTTTCTACGGTAACTTCTTCTTTCCAATACACCCTTCAGCCTTTTTGTTTGTGGTTCTCAGTCTATATGTTTGCAATTTAGCATGGAGAGCTGCGATTCAAGCCCCAAAACCGCCCCCTACCTTTGGGTGTATGGAGCTTGGCACGCAGTCCCTTGAATCCCACCCTATGATTTTCACCATAGTTGTGGCCTGTAGCTGTGTTTGTGTAGGAAATGACTCCTATAGTCAATCCCTGACCTTTCCTGAATATTTTGCCTTTTTCCACAAATTCTGCACTGTTGCTTCTACATCTCACCCAGTACACTGTTGAGGATTATAAAGAAGAGTGGTTGCACTAGCTTTCAGATGTTATGTATTTCAGGGTTGTATAAAATGACACAGGAATTGTATGGGGAAACCTCTGGTCAAACAGGTTTTGCAAAGTGTCCCCCCCTCGCCCCGGGTCCTGCAAGTTCACAGCTGAGATCATAGTGCAGTGTATCTCAAGGTGGGGCCAGCCAATAGGTGTGCTCTCTCTCTCTCTCTCTCTCTCTCTCTCTCTCTCTCTCTCTCTCTGCTTTGTGTAATATGGTTTGCAGGAGGACTTGCTTTCCCATAATGTACAGACATTTATTTTGTTCCACTGCCAACTCTGGTCAAACAGGTTTTTAAGTTTTTTTTTGTTTTTTTTTAATAGTACAGAAACCTGTAAAACCTGTTTAAGAGGAGGTGAAAGTTGACATGAGTGTGCACACCTTAATGGATGGAGAGAGTTATGTTAGGCCTACAGTATTAGGATAATGTTCTGCAAATCAAAACAACAACAATAATAGCAATTGAGCTGGTTGCACAGCAAGGGAGCACACAGGCAAAATAATAAAAATAGCACCCCAAAATGATTTATTTGTTTATTTAACAGCATTTCTAAATTGCTTAAATTTTTTTAATCAACATGATGTACAACAGATTCAGATATACACAAAAAGCATCAGTATAAAGCTACTAAGAAAAAAACAATCAGAACCATAAATTCCAAAAATAGGATGCAGCATCGTAAGATACAAAGGTACAGGGTCCAGCATTAACTATTAGGGAAAGCCTGAGAAGATAGGTATGTTTTCAGAATATGACTGAAGATGCTTCTCACATTGCAGAGGAAAGCGCATTTCAAAATACAGAGGCAGCAGGATAAAACGCCTTTTTTCTGAGTCCCCACCATATGATAATCTGTAGCATGGCACTGCCACAACCTCCCAAGCTGATCTCAATGATTTAACAGATACAGTGTTACCTTGGGTTACAGACGCTTCAGGTTACAGACGCTTCAGGTTACAGACTCCGCTAACCCAGAAATAGTACCTTGGGTTAAGAACTTTATCTCAGGATGAGAACAGAAATCGTGTGGTGGCGGCATGGAGACAGTGGGAGGCCCCATTAGCTAAAGTGGTACCTCAGGTTAAGAACAGTTTCAGGTTACGAACGGACCTCCGGAACGAATTACCGGTAAGTTCTTAACCCGAGGTACCACTGTATACACATGGGAAGCCAGTCTTTTAGGTAAGCTGGCCATATGTCAACAACCAAGTTTTGATGGTGCATTGGTAGCTCATCGGCAGCCAATATGCAATGTCCATAAGATTGTAGGGCAGTATGTGTGAGTCATGGGGAGTGATGGACAAGGGTTTGCATTGCTCTTCACAACATGAAACAAACAAACACACACAAAAGATGGGTTGAGTGGGTGCAAGAAAACCCACAGAGTCATTCATATATATATATATATATATATATATATATATATATATATTACTGTTTAGTTTCCAGCACAGTTAAAATGGCTGCTTTCTAAACGTTTCAAGTAATACCGTACTTTTCCGCCTATAAGATGCCCTCATGTATAAAACGCCCCCTATTTTTGGGGACTGGAATTTGAGAAAATGGGAGATGGCAAAAAGTTGTTGAGCTTTTTTTTGGGAAGGATTGCCCAATTGCCGCAGTGTTGGCCAATCAACACCACCCATTGACGCAGCAACCAATAACACACACAATATCCGCTCACAGCTGCGGCAGCAACCAATCAAACGTCCACCCTATGCACTACACATATATAAGACAACCCCCACTTTTTAGCATGATTTTTAAGGGGGGGGGGAAATATAGTCTTATACATGGAAAAGTATGGTAAATGGTCTGGGCCTTACACATGAGAAGGAATGTATGGGATGCCTCCTCCCATATGAGCCCTAAAATCTTCTGGGGCAGCCTTGCTTTTGGTCTTCCCATTGCCTGAAATGCACCACGTCGACTTGCTTGAGAGCCTCCTTGGTGGTTATGCCTTCCTTACGGAAACCCTTGTTGAAGGAGCCTCACAGTAAAGATGGGGAACTTGACATCCAAGGACCAAATGTGGCCCTTCAGCATAGCTGTCAACCGTCCCTTATTTGGTAGGAAACTCCCTTATCCCAGCGCCATGTCCCGCTGCTTTCCGTTATTGATGATGTCCCTTAAATTTCTCGGGTTTCAAAGGAAGCAGCTCCTCTCCCTCCCTCCCTGCCAGCCAGGGAGGAGGGAGGCTCCAACTGTGTTGCTTGGCTGCGTTGCTCACCCAATAAGGAGTCTAAGAATGACTGGGGGGTGGAGCTTGCATGCCTTGTGCCAATCAAATCGGCCGCGTTGCCTGGGGACTCACCTTTGCTCAGCGCTTCCCAGCGGAGAGGTGATGGTGGTTTTCCTTGCTGCATCCCCTTTGCCGGGTTGCTGCGCTGTGGGAACCACCGCTTGAGGCTTCGTTTGGCTGCTGGCTGGGCTTTCTGCCTTTGGCTCGGAGGGGCTCAGAAGTTGAACATACCTGTCCCCGGAAAATCCCTTATTTTGGCTGCTGATCCCTTATTTTCGAGGCTGCTGGTCCCTTATTTTCAAATCTGTAAGTTGACAGCTATGCCCTTCAGTCTTCACTATCTGGCACTTGAGGCTCTTCCTAGGCCACACCCCATTCTTTGGCCCTGCTCTGCACCCTCCTTGAGTCTGGTCCCCCCCCCCCCCGGGGCTAGAATGCAACTTTTAATGCTTCTTGCTTGACTCGATGGCATGTGGGCTTTTGTGTGGCTGGAGGACTGCAGCCTATTATGCAAAGAGTCACACCTGCAGCTCCACCCACTTTTGCCTCTGGTCCTGCCTGCTACTGGCATGTGGCCCCCAGAAGGTTGCCCAGAAGGGAATGTGGCCCCTGGGCTAAAAAAATAAATAAAAGGTTTTCCACTGGATAATGAAGGCCTTTCTCTTTAGCGTGAGCATGGTTCCTTTGGGAGGATATTAGAACGGGATTAAAACTGGTTATGCAGTATTATTTTAATGGTTTGTGCTGCAGTATTAGGACAGGATCCAGAGAGATCCTTGTGTACATAAAAGGCAACTCCTTTTGTGTAAGAATGGGAATATTCTCTGTTATTTGCAGATTCCTCCTTCAAGTTTCATGTCCCTACCCTAGTGTATAAATTGAATTTAATAATAATAATAATAATAATAATAATAATAATAATAATTAGTAGTAGTAGTAGTAGTAGTAGTCTGTTCTGGAGGATGTCCTCAGTGACTTTTCAGGGAAGACCAGGGGATACATTGGGAAGGCAGGAAAGCCCCACTGTGTGAGTGGAACTTGACTGGCTGTTCTGTGGATCCTGTGTCGTGTGTGTCTGTGTCTCTGTGTGTGTTGCTGATTATTTATATGGAGGCATTTTGGTACTTGAAAGGAATAAAATCTAAGTGGCAACCTTTTTGGTGAAAAAATATGAGAAACGGTTAAATAATTGGATGGATGTAATAAATAACTGACCGCTTGCTGGCCTTTAATGAGACACCCCAGGTCTTATCCCCTATGTCACACACCTCACTAGTGTTTTTTTTTAATTTGATTTTTACTTTTTCTAACCATGGCCATTTTGTGGTCCAGGCTGAATTTTTACTATTTTTTACTTTTAAAAAAAAAAAAACATCAATGGCCACATTGTTATTTCCTATACCCTATGCTAGAACTGTTTCCAACTTGTAAACCATTTTGTGGAGGGATTTAATCAGCGGGCTACACATTTGAGAAAGAAACAGTTCCGGCCCTAACGTTAGATAGTGTGTGAAGTGGCTACCTCAGGCAGCTTACTTTGGGGTGGCCGTGAACAGGCAGAAAATAATGTATTTTTAATTTTCATTGCCCCGAAGGAGGATGCGAGCCACTTCTGCTGCCTCGGGTGCCCAAAAGAACCTCTTGTGCCCAAGGATGCCAAGTTGAACAAAACACATTTTATTGAATAAAAAAATATTTTATTGGGGGAGGCTGAAGGGACCTTGGTCCCCTAGGAGTTGCCCTAATATATATATTAAAGGCTTTTTCTGTTGTTGTTTGTTTGTTGTTGTTGTTGTTGTTTTTGGATTTCATGCTCTTTATTCAGCTCATAGTGGTGAGGAGGAATCGTTGTTGTTGTTTCTTCCTTCTCCACCCGCTGCCTCTGCCCTCACAAGAACCGACCCTGCTGCGCGCGCGGGAAGCAGCTCCCAGCCGGCGCCTCAGGAGCGCGCGCGCGCGGGCTTCCCTGGAGGGGCTCGGTGCTCCCGCGCTCCCTCTAGAGGACAGCTGCGCCCAGGCGGGTCACGTGCGCGGGTGACAGAAGCAGAAGCGGCGGCTTTCGGCAGAGGCTCCGCAGTTCCCAGCCTCCGCCGCCGAAAAAGCAGCCGCAGCAGCCGCAGCAGCAGCAGCAGCAGCAGCAGCAGCGGCCGGGGTGGAGCGAGCGAGGGAGGCGAGCGGGAGAGAGCGCTGCGCCCTGGCGCGCTGTGCGTGAGTCTGTGGCGAGCTTGCAGCGGGCCCGCTCAGCTCCATGCGAACGGATTGCGAGGGGGAAAGAGGAGGAGGAGGAGGAAGGAGAAGAAGAGGAGGAGGAGGAGGAGGCAGCAGCAACAGCAGCCATGGCGGGGCTCCACTGAAGGCGGCAGCAGCAGCAGCAGCAGCAGCAGCAGGCGGCGAGGGAGGAGAGGGGAAATCTCTGCGTTCCCTCCACCTCATCCCTGCCTGAGCTGGGCTGGGCTCTGCGTGGATTCCTCGCTTTATGCCCCGCTGAGACCGCCGGAGAGGACGCGGGGCCCCCGTCGCGCGGGGGGGAGGGTTGGGTGCTTTTGTTTTTAATTTGCCGCCCTCCCTTTCCATTCCGCCGCCCCCCCCCCGCTCCGCAAGTCGTCCCCCTCCTCCTCCACGATCGCGTGTGTTGTGTGTGTGTGTGTGTCCCTCTCTCTGTCGGTGTGTATTGCAAACAAAGAGCCAGAGCCACATCCGCGCAGCAGCGCGAGGGGAGAGAAAGGAGGAGAAGCAGCCACAGCCGAGAGCCAGAAGAGATCTCCTTGGATCGAGTATGGCGGATCGCAGCCTGGAGAGCCTCCCTCTGCCGCTGGAAGTCAGAGCCCGCCTGGCTGAGCTGGAGCTGGAATTATCGGAAGGTAAGGGCACCAAAAAATAAAATAATGCACATTGTGGGTTGTTTTTTTTTTTTAAAAAAAGCCATTTCTCCCTCGCCCTCCGCGGTGCCTCCCCCGTGCACAGCTGAGCCTCAGCATCCAAAGTGCTGGGAGGATGTAGGTGGAGAGGGAAACATCCATTCCTCTGGGGAATTGAAGGTGGTGGTGGTGGTGGGGGGGGGGAGAGAGATCTGAGGAGGAAGGGAAGGTAGGGTGGGGTGTGCAAGGTTAGGAGTGTGGTGTGTATATGTGTGTGTGTGTGGGGGGGAGCATGAGCATGAGCGAGCGAGCAACTGGAGGCATCTGAAATGATCTCTGGAAGGTTGATTTGGCCTCTCTGCAGTTACACACCTTTCGCCTCCAGCTCGTCTCGCCATCCCTTGTGTGTGTGTGGATGTGGCATGTTGTAATTGTTTCCTGTGGGTGTCAGTTTCTCCTCGTATGTGTGTGACATAGCCTAAGAAATGGTGTACGTGTGTGTGTGTGTGTGTGTGTGTGTGTGAAAAAAAATCCCTGCTGAGATTCCTCCACCTCCCCCCTTCTTTCTCCTTGAAGCTTTTGGCCCCAAAAGGGGAGGGAGGATGAGAAAGAGATTGCTACGTTTATTTCTCCTGCTTTTTAGTTTCTTAGGAAACTGGTTATTAATGTCATTTTGCTGAGGGGGTGGGGAAGAGCCCATTGATTCTTGATGGCGCCTGTTGTCTTCTTCTCCTTCTCCTCCTCCTCCTCCTCCTCTGGTACCATTTGGGCTGGCTGTGTATAAATATATAGGTTGTGTTCGGGTGGTGATATATAAAAAAAACACCACCCATCTCCTCCTTTCTAGCTATTCTGCTATTCTTCCTGCCACAGTGCTGGGAGAGATAGAGGAATGAGGCTTTTTTGGCAGGAAGATCTGCCGCTCCAGTGTTGCTTGCATGCTTTATTACGGAGGATGGAAAAATCTTTAGGGCTGGGCTTGCAAGGACTCTCTCAGCCTGCCAAGAGAATACAGTTTTACTAAAAAAGAAAAGGACAAAAACACCTTCCCCCACATACCGTATATGTTGGTGCAAATGCTATTTGAACACATCCAGTGACATAATGCAAAGCTCATGTGTGAGATTCGCTATTTAATCAAGTTTCAGATATGAATAATAAGTGTTCCTTTATTACTTGTTTTTACCAACAGATTATTTTGCTTATTTCTGAAACTGAGTAACAGAGGGGCTTTTCGTTTTGTTTTTTGGCTTTTGCATAATTTAATTTTCTTGGTTTTTATTGAAGAGAGTGCAATTGTTCTACAGTTTGGTCCATTCTGATGCTCCAGGAAGTTTAAAAAAGGGCATTATGCAATTTTCCTACGGTTGTTTTCTTATTCTTTGGATAATAAATACTGAGAAGGGATGGCATTTTAGGTATGCGTTTTGGAACCCCTACATTTGTTGCTGACTCGGAATGTGTGCATTCAGAAACCACACACATTTCCAGTAAGATTTCATGTGGTTCCATATTTCTCAGGCATAAGTCAGAATACGTCTCTCCTGCTGGCTGTTCAAGTGCTTGAGAAAGGAATTCTGCTAACTCTTGGTGAATATGGTGCTTTGTTTTGTTTTGTTTTGGAAAAAGGCTGCTCTTTTTTATTTTTTGAAGGTTAATAGAAAAAATGGTTGAAATACAAGGGGGTGGGGTCCCCAGTATGTCCCGAATTGGGGACTGGAATAGTTCAAAACGTGGAATGTGTTTTCTCTTCTTCCATTCCCAGTCATCATCCCCTCTGTGTGTGTAACGGTTTTATGAGGGCTTCTGGCCAGAAAGTAAAACTGCACTCAGACCATTTCCATCAGCAGGGAGGAGCTGGTGTTGACATTGTATTTTTCTTTTAACACTTTCTGAGGGAGGAGACCAAATCACTGGGGTTGCTAGCCTTCTTTACATGCCTTTATCCTGACGGTGCCTTTTGCCAGTTCTGCAAAAACCTCAACTGTAGCAAGGGTTAAAGCAATATTGACTTATTCAAGCTTTCTGCACATCGATTTGGCATTTTCTAAGCTAACAGGGAGAGGCTGGAAGATTGCTACAGTATGTTGAATGTACCACCCTTATGCACAGAAGACTGTGTCAATGTACAGAAGCATGCTGTTAATAGTGGTAACGTTTCAGCACACATTTAACACATCAGACTTGTAGATCCAGTGCAGAATTCATCAAAAATAATAAAAGTGCAGGTTGAAATTCTGAGGCAGAGAACAGATGGCTAATGTGTGGAACTCGCCTCCAATGTATATTGACTAAGTGGGATGTGATTAGCAACTTAGACACATAGATGGATCAAGTTCATTCTTGATGTGGTTGTGCAGTCTTATGCATGCTTGCTCAGAAGTAAGGCCTACTATGCTAAATAGGGCTTACTCCCAGGTCAGTAAAGATACAGAAGATTTCAGTGAAAGTATGCTTATTTCAGAGTGTTTGATGCTGCTGTGAAATTAGTCAACACACACACACACACACACACACACATATATTGTTTTGATTTCATATGCAGACTAACAAATTTGATTACTGTAGTTTGGATTATTTTAAAGAAAATGTTTATCGAGCCAATATTGAAAATCTACAGTGAATCTGCCATTCATTTTTGAGTTGCAGAATTATATCATATTGAGTGGCTTTGCTCTGATAAAGTGGGTTTTTTTAAAAAAAGGCAAATGTTTCAAGTGAATTTAATGTCTGAAGCAATCCTGTGCAAAATTTATTGTAAGCAAATCCTTTTGAAGTAATTTGGATGTAGAATTGTAAACAACCATGGGGTTGGGCCGCAAGGCCTCATGCTCACTTATTCAGAGTACAGGCAAGCATAGGTCAGGCAGTTGCTTGTAAGAGGACTAAGTATCTGCTTCTTCCACTGATCTCTAAAGTCATTGGAAGTGTTGAGCACCTGGGAAAAGTCACTTTATACCAGCATGGCTAATATAGCTTAAATCTTGACACATTACTGCAGGGCGTGCCATTGCAGTTTTAAGACTGCAAATATCCTTTGCAGATTAAAGGGGAACTTGAGTAGATTTCATATGTGCAAGAGTGTTTGCCTAAAAGTCCCCTTTGAGGAAGACTATCCAAAACGTGGGAACAGAGGTGATTGTTAGATCTTTCGAGCTGAAGTACCCGCCCTATTAAAGGTTCTTTCTGAGCAACTCTAAAACTTGCTACACTGTTTCACCAGCAGAGTATCATTTTAATCATAGGCGATCCAATTCATCTTTCTCTGGAAAAAAATAGCAACAACTGTTACCACTTCGTGAAATAATATTTATACAAGCACTGAGTCAACAACCCCAAACTCACCATACTTGAGAGTAAACTGCTTTGAACTCAGATGGAATTACTTTTGAGTAAACATAGGTACTATGCTGCTAGAAAGCTGTTGAATGCAGCATGTTCCTAAACATGTTTACCCATAAGTATATTCAGTTGCATTCAATAGGACTTGATCCCTAATAATTGTGTTGAGGATTGCAGCCTAAGCATATACTTAATATAGCAGGGGTGGGGAGTTGTAGGTTTCTCTGTCTGACCTGCCCCTCTGCACCTGTCGCTGAGCCTGCATCACACTGTTTGAGTACTTTTGCCTGCCTGGAATGTGTCTTTGAATTGTGATAATGTCTCTTCATAGCCTTGAATGAGGAGGTGTGTCAAAACCCCTGGCTTTCCTGTGGTTAGACTTTAGCGCCTGGTACAAATGCAAGAGTCGCACCCATTTCTCTCCCCACTTTTAACCACTGGTATGTGGGCCCAGGGATGTTTCTTCTGTGGGCATGTAGCCCTTGGGCTGAAAAAGGTTCTAAACTCCTCCTTTACAGCAGTTATGGGGCATCGTTTTCATGAATTAAGGACTCTGTGTGCATAGAATCTGTGTTGCGTCGTTTGACCTTGCTTCATCATCATCATTTTTAATTTGTATACCGCCTTTCTATCTTACAATACTCAAGGCGGTTTACAAGCTGAAGAAACAAAAAATGTACATCTTATAACAATCTAATGCAATACAAAAATGTGATAATAAAACATAACTTTAAAATAGGCAACCTCCATCAAAAAAGTAACCTTCAACAATCATTAGAATAGTATAAAATAATATCAACATATAAACGTTAAACAGAAATCCACTCAGCAGTTACAATAATATCTAAACTATAATCAATAAAATAACGGCAAGCCACAGTACATAAAACATTACAATACACATTGAGAAGCAGAGGGTGGGGCAAGGCAGGTAGAAGAAGGCCTTGCTGGATGGAGTCTCTCCCCTCACAGTTCTTCCTCCAGGCACAGCTTCCTTATGAGGAGACCCAGGGCCGGAGGGTGGGGCAAGGCAGGTGGAAGGAGGCCTTGCCGGATGGAGTCTCTCCATGTATGTATTCCTGTTCATTTATTTATTTGTTAAACTTGTATGCTGCCCTTCATCCGAAGATCTCAGGGCGGTTCACAGCATAGAAACAGAAAAATAATAAAAAACACAAAATGCATAATAAGAACAAGCCAATAAACAACCCCCTGCAATGAATCAATTCACTACAACTAATCCAGAATGCGGCAGCTAGACTGGTGACTGGGGGCAGCCACCGAGACCATATAACACCGGTCTTGAAAGACCTACATTGGCTCCCAGTACGTTTCCGAGCACAATTCAAAGTGTTGGTGCTGACCTTTAAAGCCCTAAATGGCCTCGGTCCAGTATACCTGAAGGAGCGTCTCCACCCCCATCATTCTGCCCGGACGCTGAGGTCCAGCTCCAAGGGCCTTCTGGCAGTTCCCTCATTGCAAGAAGTAAAGCTACAGGGAACCAGGCAGAGGGCCTTCTCGGTAGTGGCGCCCGCCCTGTGGAACTTCCAGCAGATGTCAAAGCGATAAACAACTACCTGACATTCAGAAGACATCTTAAGGCAGCCCTGTTCAGGGAAGTTTTTAACGTGTGATATTTTATTGTATTTTTGCTTTCTATGGAAGCCGCCCAGAGTGGCTGGGGAGGCCCAGCCAGATGGGCGGGGTATAAATTATTATTATTATTATTATTACTAGCAAACGGCCTGATTCACAACCAGCAGCGTACATGTACTTAAGTCAGCTTAGCTGCCTTGAAGTTACTAGAACTAGAATCACACTTGATTAATCACACTTGGGTTTCACCGGGCCATATGTTGTCGAACATGCACCCCGCATGAGTAGCAAGCAGCTCTGTCACAAAACACAGAAGACATGATTCACTTGCAAATGGTGTGCGTCCTAGGTTGCATGCAGTACATGGAACTAAGCACAGGAACTAGGTTTTTAGATGCCAGGGCCAATGTGGGTTATCATTATCATTATTAGAGGCATGCCACTTTGTTCAGCCAGACCCTTTCCTAAGTTTTTGCAGTCACCTTGTGTAATGGGTGTGTTGACTGCAGATGGAGCTGGCATGTTTGGCACATACGCCGTGAGTGGCTGCAGTCGGCGTATGGAATGATGCGCTTTTCGCTGCTTCTGTTGAGTGTGATTCACAAGTGTTCCAGAGGGGAGGGACATGAGAGATAATATTCAGATTCCCAGCCCTACCTAGGGATGCCAGAGGGTGAACCTGGGATTTTCTCATTTGTTTTGTGAGACTATATCCCCCCTCCCACCTTTATGTTACCATTTTAGTCAACAGATGAAGTCATAGAAATGACTGACATCTAGGAAAGCAATTCTAACCAATTAGACACAGACAAGGCTAGAATGACATGCCCCATTGCCTGGACCAGGTACAATGCTCTCCAACTGATTTGGACTACAACTCCTAGCCAGCACCCCCAGGGGGTAAGGGATGATGGGAGCTGTAGTCCACAACATCTGGCAGGGACCGTGTTGGCTACCCCAGTCCACTCTCTAGAGAAGGAACCTTTTTGTTGGTTCTTACAAAAGGCTTTTGTGCTGTGGAGACAATGGATGCAACACCCATAATTATTGTACCTGTACTTGGGGGTGAGGCTGTGACTTTGAGTTCATGGAGTATAAGTCAATCAAGAGCTACTAGCCAGGCTGGCTATGCTCTCCCACCACAGCTGGAGGCAGAATTGTCTCTACATTCCAGCTGCTGGAAACCACAGGAGGGGAGAATGGTCGTGCGCTCCAGCCCCACTTAAAAAGTGTCCCAAAGGCATCTGGGTGGCCGCTGTGAGAGCAGGATTCTGGACTAGGTGGGCCATTGGCCTCATCCAACCTCTTCTTATGTTCCGACATTATGCTAGCCTTGCAAAGTACCTGGTTGGAGCGGGGAGCTGTAGTTCAGTGTTGTTATCCTGGGATACTGATTTTTTTTTGGGGGGGGGAAGAAAGAAAATGCAGTGTGTTTGTGTGTGAAGTTAATGGTAGCACCAATGCAATTAATGAAGGTCTGGAGTGGGTGAAGGGAGGCAAGGTAAAGTAGGCAGAGAGTTTCAACAGTTAGTTCATACTATGTCTACCCATAGATGGACAAAATGGGAACCATAGTTATGTTGCAAGGTTACTGGAGGAAAGAAAAAACACAAATAAAAAGAGTAAAGCACTTCAGACATTGTTGTTTCCTATCGGTAATAAGTACTACACGTTGAATGACTATCAGTAATCTGAATAATGTTATGCAGGCACATGATGCTGTTACCTTGCAAAAGATAAGTAGGCCTCAGTGTGGTTGAAGGATGGATGAAAAATTGACTTAAGATTTTTCCAAAGGGACATCAGGATAGACAAGTAATGCACAAATAGTGGATGCGATTTTCTTTTGTCGTGTTATACGCCCAGGTTTTTAACCCTTGATTTTAAAAAGAGACGTAGTGTCTGTTTCTAAATGGCAGAGTTTAAGCCGGCTGATAATGTTCCTCTTTAAAGGCCCCACGGATGGAATTCAAGATTTACGATTCGCTTATTTTCTTTAATGTGAGCTGGAAGCTGAGCTGCATCCAGACAAGGGCCTCCAAAAGCTTATCAGGCAACCTATCCATGTCCCCTGAGTGTAAGCTAGCCTAATCTCTCAGAGAAGGTGAAAATGTGTTGTGCACTCTGAATGACACATCTCAAGGTAAGCACTGAGGCTTAATTTTATGACACTGCTGTAAACTTCACTGGAGGTGTTTCTGGTCTATTTTGAGGACGGGAGAGATGTGTAAAAGCTTTGCTTAAAGTACAGCAGTGGCAGTACGATCTTCTAGGAAAGTGTGATCTTGCAATCACGTTCTATGGAAGTCATTCTCACTAATTTCAGTAGGGCTTCCTTCCATGTACTTTCCTGTTCACTGATATTTATAAGAGGCAAGAGAGAGAGAGAGAGCAACTCTGTTCAGCCATCATAAAAATATAAACTGGATGGCCAGATATAGTTTGCATGTTCTGCGTTCATGAGAAACTAACTAAACCTAACATTTGTTGGCTGCCTGTTGAGCTGGTCATTTGACTTGTTCTAAGACACTGATAAAGGAAGAATTCCAATGCAGGGCTGGATTAAGAAACATAATGGTTTTATGGATATTCTGGGTACCCCACATCTACATGCCACTGCTCTTCATTCTCTGAATCAATAGCAACAAGTTTCTATACAACCATGAGAATTGGGAACTGTGGCAGATTTCCATGCCGGAAGAGAGGGGGGTGGACATGTAAGAAAATAAAGTGATTAAAACTAGAAGCACCTGAGTGCATACAAGTCGATGGCCAAGTTCCTCATCTCTTTGAAAATATGCTTGCCTTTTTTCTAGTAGGTTCATTTGGTGCTTCCATAAGTCTGCAAGAACTTCCATTGACACTGAAGTATGACGCTTGTGTGGCTGAATCAAGGTTCTTGAGGTTTGATGTAACAGATCTTAAGTCCCCAAGCCAGCTGTTCTTTGAATATTTATGAGTTTCAAGCTTTTCAGCCCTGAGGTAACAGTTTACAGGATTCATCATCTTGTTTTCTGGGATAGTTTGGAGGTAATTGCTGGATGCACACCATATATTTAAAACTTCTCCCCCTACAAGGTTCATGGGAACTGTACAATTCCCAGTGCCCTTAACAAACTACAGTTTCCAAGACTATTTTGGGGGCATGTGATTTAAACATACAGTGTGTCTTGCAGCCAATTATATGAATGCTTGTGGAGTTTTAGAAGTGTATTTGTAAGATTATTAAAGCCCTGAGAGAATCTATTTAAAAAGTGTATTGACACTTTACAACTACAGTGGTACCTCAGGTTACATACGCTTCACGTTACAGACTCCACTAACCCAGAAATAGTACCCCAGCTTAAGAACTTTGCTTCAGGATGAGAACAGAAATCATGTGGCGGCAGCAGGAGGCCCCATTAGCTAAAGTGGTGCTTCAGGTTAAGAACAGTTTCAGGTTAAGAACGGACCTCCGGAACGAATTAAGTACTTAACCCGAGGTTCCACTGTACTGAAAGGCTCTGGAAAGAAAGAGTTCTTCATGCCTCAAGTGGCTTCATCAATACATTGGGTTGTATCAAAGTGTTACTCATACCCAAGTTACTCGTGTCCTTTAATTTCAGTGGGCCTGCTCATATCCAAGTTTAATATTGGATACAATGGAAATGTCATATTGAGTTCAGAAACAAAATAAAAAAATTCCTTCCAGTAGCACCTTAGAGACCAACTAAGTTTGTTATTGGTACGAGCTTTCGTGTGCATGCACACTTCTTCAGATACGAGTTCAGAAAGTCTTTCTCCCATGCAATCCATGTATAGGATTCATTTGGAAACCTTTTCATTTATTTAGGTAATTTATAACCCACTCTTCATTTAAAATCAATTCCAAGGCAGGGTACAACATAAAAATATATGGCACGCAATAAAATCAAACAATCTGAAAAAAATCAAGCTACCACAATAAATCAGGTTTACACCACAGTACCATGAGAATGACAAAATATCTCCCCCAGTCAGCTAACCAGCATAAATAAAAAAATGTATTTTGCAAGATGCCTCAAACAAATTTGTGAGGGGAAGGCATGTTCCTATACCAGCCTTTAAGCTTCTTTTTATTTGTTTTAAATGTTTTAGCTGAAATCCCATACCCATTTATGTAGGAGTAAGTTCCACTGGGCTCACTGGACTTATTTATCAGTTGACAGGGGAAGAAGGTCTGTAGCTCATTGATAGTCACTGGTAGTCATTATCTATAAAGTTCTGAGTGCATAATCAGTTCTTTGCTTGCACCGTGCTGTTGGAATTGCATCTTCTCAGCCTCTCTCTAGAGATTAATTTCTTGTGGTTTTTGGATTTATTAGATCATTGTGTGCCGCTTGATTTTTGGCAAATTTCCTCTCCCTTTCTGCCTTTTCTTCTGTTCGTTATGTGTCTTCCTTCTTCATAAGGGAGCAAGGTCTCCCATGTACCATACTGAGTGCTGTCAGCAAAAAACAAGAGAGCTTTCACAAAGATAATGTGGCTGGCAAGCTTCCCCATGCAGGAAGAGGCTGCTGACTAGTTAAAAGTCAGAAACCTTGGTTAGCGCCCTATGAAGATACTTGCCAACTGAATCTGTACCAAAGGGCTGTTTCTAAGAGTAGGAAGTATGAATAAGCTATCATCAGACTTTCCACAACCCTATGATCTTGGGATATAATCTTACTTCTTTCTGGGCTCGTGAGTACATTATGATCTTCCAGGATTTTCCCTAGTGTCTTTGCTATCTCTTCCAGTGAAATTCTAGAGTCATGCAATAGGTATCCTTACAACAAATTCTCACAGTCCTCCTTGCTGCTAAAGTTTTCTCAATTACTTTATTGAACGCTATATTGTGTTTTTGTGTGTCTCTGTGTGTAAAGAGGTAAAATGTGCATCCAGCACATTCATCTGTCCAGTAGAGTTTGCAGATCTCACAAGACTGGAAGCCTGTTTTGTTTGTTTTAACTTGAACACTCAAGAATATGCTGTTGAAAACACAATACAGTGGTACCTCGGGTTACATACGCTTCAGGTTACATATGCTTCAGGTTACAGACTCTGCTAACCCAGAAATATTACCTCGGGTTAAGAATTTTGCTTCAGGATGAGAACAGAAATCATGCAGTGGCGCGGCAGCAGCAGGAGGCCCCATTAGCTAAAGTGGTGCTTCAGGTTAAGAACAGTTTCAGGTTAAGTACAGACCTCCGGAACGAATTAAGTACTTAACCCGAGGTACCACTGTAAAGTAATAATAATAAAAAAACACTTTAAATGATTTAGGTTTAAAATTAATCTGGTAGATTACAGGAAACATGCTCATTCTCATGTCCAAAGATGTATTGGCATGGTTGATACTCATCAGGTACAATAAACATTTAGAACTATCTCCACAGCGCTGTGGTTTTGCCAGAGTTTGCTTTCGTATTTGGGTTAAAACATGAGCATTACCTTTATCACTAACACAGACTGGGCTTTCTTGTGATGCTCTGTTACATAAATCTGAATTGTTTGTTCTGTTATTAATAGCAAAGCAGAACAGCTTGTAATTTGTTTTATTTGTGTGGTCCTTTGTCAAATCAGTTGTCATTCTTTACCTGTTACCATTACACTATTGTCACACATTTACACAGCCCTTTTCTTCCAATTGCAAGTCTTACTTGGCCGTGACATTCAGATATTTGTGTTCAGTGTGGCAACTTACAGTTCTGCTTTAAAAAAATCTTTGATTTAAGGTCGCTTTGTCCTGCTGAAATCACTGGAATTGAACCTGTTAATTAAGCCTGTTCAAATGCAAATAATTCAGTTTAAGTAGGTTGCAGATTGAGCTGCCTATGTTGTCCTTTAAAAGCTGTATACTTAAAAATGAGTTTCTATATTTAGTGGCATTTTCAATTAAGGCTGGCAGTTCAAAATATCCCTTAATCAGTCAATGGAGATGGTAAATGTTCCCTTAAGGAAAAAAGAAAGATTAAAAAAGAGAATCAGTGGTTGACTTGCAACTGCAATATTTTTGGAATAACACGAGCATGTGAGTAGACTACTGTAGAATAATGAATGTTTCTCTAAAGGGGCAGTGATAGCTCCCTTCAGGTTTCCATAGAGTAACACACTTGTGTGTTTGCATGAGAGAAAAGATCCTAAAGGTGCAATATTTCCTTCACGCTGATGAATGCACCAGCTGCACTTTAGTTATTTTGGTGGCGGCTTTCTGTGTTAACTATCACGCAGAACATATGATATCTTTTTGCCATTTAGCATTGCTGCTTTAATTCTGCAGCAACTGTCCGGCATGATCGCTTGCTGCTCAGTAAGAAATTGCCACAGTACTGGAGGGCTTGACAGACTCTTAAAGCTTGCAAAATTATGTATGCACTCACTGCCCCCAATCCATCCCATCTCTCTACCGGGCAAGCCTAGATGGCTGAAAAGGCAGGCAGGAAAGAGTAGGTAGGGACAAAAAGGAAATCTAGAAGTTGGGAGTTAGTTACATAACTAAAGGTAAAAAGGTAAAGGACCCCTGACAGTTAAGTCCGGTCGTGGACGACTCTGGGGTTGCAGCGCTCATCTCGCTTTACAACCCGAGGGAGCCGGCATTTGTGCGTAGACAGTTTTTCCGGGTCATGTGGCCAGCATGACTAAGCCGCTTCTGGCGCAGCGGAACCCCAAAACCAGAGCAGCGCACTGTTATATATTATATCAGCACGGAAAGATTGTTTACCTTCCTGCCACAGCAGTACCTATTTATTTACTTGCACTTTTTGGTGTGCTTTCGAACTGCTAGGTTGACAGGAGCTGGGACCGAGCAACGGGAGCTCACCCTATCTCGGGGTTTTGAACCGCCCACCTTCTCATCAGCAAGCCCAAGAGGCTCAGTGGTTTAGACCACAGCACCACACGTGTCCCTCCAGTTACATAGCTTGTTGTTGTTTGTTGTTGTTTAGTCATGTCCAACTCTTTGTGACCCCATGGACCAGAGCATGCCAGGCACTCCTGTCTTCCACTGCCTCTCACAGTTTGGTCAAGCTCATGTTGGTAGCTTCGGGAACACTGTCCAACCATCTCGTCCTCTGTCGTCCCCTTCTCCTTGTGCCCTCCATCTTTCCCAACATCAGGGTCTTTTCCAGGGAGTCTTCTCTTTTCATGAGGTGGCCAAAGTATTGAAGCCTAAGCTTCAGGATCTGTCCTTCCAGTGAGCACTCAGGGTTGATTTCCTTCAGAATGATAGGTTTGATCTTCTTGTGGTCCAAGCCAGATAACCAAATTACATTCAATGATAGCCACATGTTAAAAAGCAAACATACTTTATTTGGCGGTTTGTATTTTGGAGAAAAAACTGCAGTGGAACCTGATCCAGAATGGGCTCCTGATCCAGATTATTTGCAGTAAGCAGCAATTTTGGAAGCAAAATACAGCCAGCAGGGAGTGGGTTTTTTTTTTAAGCCCAGCCCCCAAAGTCTCTTGTTTACTGTGAGATAAGCCTGAGTCGAATGGTGCTTATGCCAGGGGTAGCAGTGCACAGATAGAACTGTTGCTATAAGGTCAGAAACTGGTACAGAATATTGCATCTGAAGATTTTTATATGTATTTAGGGTCATAGCTTTTGCAATTGCAGAGAAAAGTGTGGAAATATGTGGGGAGCAACCAACCAACCAACCAACCAACCAGGACCTTCCATTGTTGATTCTAGTGAATGCTTCCTGATCTATC
Organism: Podarcis cretensis; assembly: GCF_951804945.1. NCBI lineage: Eukaryota > Metazoa > Chordata > Lepidosauria > Squamata > Lacertidae > Podarcis > Podarcis cretensis. The sequence continues at coordinate 15,214,502 of NC_137181.1, read as the reverse complement.
GCTCACCTATACACAACCCTTCTCTTTTCCGCCTCTTCTTAGGTGTCCCTTTCTCTCAGACTTCTGCCAACACCATCCTTGCTTGTGTATTCCCCTCCTGAGATTCATACACTTTCTTCTTGTTTTGAATCCCATCAGCCACTATAAATATGTTCCAAGAGCTCAAGCTTCTAGAAATATATGTTAATAGGAATAGTTTTATGCAGTGTCTGCATCTAGTTGGACAGCCACCTGACATACAGTGTAGTGAACTCATTACAGACATCCCAGAGCTACTGGATTTGTTTTAAAATGAGGCTCTCACCTGCGTTTACTGTGTCTCTAGAAAGGTTATGCAGAATCTGCAGAGACTGGAGAAACTAGTTCTTCTCCCTTCCCATGTCAGGAGAAGTATACCCTGTTGTATTTGACAAGAAGCATCTAGCGTGCCCAGGGCAGAAGTGAGGGAACACAGAGCAGAAGTATCTGTTGTAAGAGTTGATGACTACCACCATTGCTCTGGCATAATGGTAGCAGTGCAGGGCCTCTTCATCTAGGCTGGTCGCAACTTGGCATGGCAATTGACACCTGAAACCTGCAAGAGACTACAGAAGTGTTGTAAATTAACATAGGTTTGTAATGTTTAAACCCAGTGATTATCTTCAGGGGTCTCTAGATACATACACACACACACACAGCCAAAAATATTTTGAATTCTGAAGTGTCTAGAAATTCAGGAGCAGCAATAGAGGTGGATGGAAGATAGTGGCCAGCTAGAAAACTCATGGGATTAGCCTTAAGTTTACTAAGACTCTTGAAGAATTAAAATTGGCTAAAACACCAAGGATGTATGCCAGAGGCACACACACCACTTCTTAAAGATACCTGTTCTGCATTTGATAACATTGCATTTTTTATTACTTGTATTGAGATAACTTTTTTGCAGTTTATCTTTGAGTTGATCCAAGATCAATCTTTGGAACCTATATTTCAAACCCCTTTCTGTGCCCAAAAGTGACGCCCCCTGAATTGAGTTAATATCTAAATGCGCAGATCATCTCAACTGTCATTAAATATTTCCTGCTTCTATTGTAAAGCCAACCATGAGTAGCTTACATCCAGATGACCAAACAAGCCTTGCCACAACCCATCATGTTTTCAGCCACCCTAATTTTTTTGTAGTGTGGCCTTCTTTGAAAGATTGTTGTTCTATAATTTATTTTGGCAAAAGTGTGACAGGGGCGATGAGCTCTTTTCTGCTATAAAACGTAACTGCATTTAAGGGTGGAAACAACAGGGTCTGGAGACAAGTAAAAGTGGTCTGTGGCAGAAATTTGGGGGTTTGCAGAATCTGGCAAGGTATTATTTCCAAAGATCTTGCTGGCAGTTTATAGGATTAAAAGCAGGAATGCAAAAAAGTTTCATGAAATTGCCAAAAGTAACTAATCTTAAACAAAGGCTGGGTACATACAAGCCATTGTTTGGCTAGTACTTTATTGTCTATAAGACAAATAGCAGCAGTGGAGCTCATCGGATGCTAAAAGCGCCCTAAATACGTTATTGCCTTCAAGACAGCAGTTTTTCAAATGGTGGCTTGAAAACAATAATAACACACTTAAAAGAATGAGAAAGAAACCTCCAGGCTGGGATTAAAAACCCATCTTTGATGTGTCTAGATGTTACAGAGTAGCATGACAATTGCTGACAGACAATTATTTCTAGTTAGCAAGACAAACAAGTATACGCTGCCATACACAAATGCTATTTATATTCCTAGTTTGGTGTTTAGGATTGGAGATTCTCTGCTGAATATTTTTTTTGGTTCCAATTCCCAGAACCTTTTAGAATACCAAAAGATTGCCATGTCAGTTTTACTGTTGTGTGTTTTCGTATATTGATATACAGTAATACTAATACAAGGAGCCTTCTTAATAATGAATGTCTCAGTGCAGATAGTTCACAAGAGGAAAAACGCTTTGCCTTCTAGTACCATTCCTGCTTCACTCAGACTCAGCATTCCTTTGTCTCTCTTGTTTCATCAACAAGATGCTCCCTTGAAGCTAAACTTAAGTCAGGTCTAAAAATCACTTGCAGTGGTGCAGAGGTCGGTAGATTGCTGCTGGTTGTGAGCTGAGCATGGCTCCCTGCAGTTCTATGCGACAAGGGAGCCTAGAACATATTTGTTATCCTTAATAACAATAATAATAATTTATTATTTATACCCCGCCCATCTGGCTGGGTTTCCCCAGCCACTCGGGGGGCTTCCAACAAACCACTAAAATACAATAACCTATTAAACATTAAAAGCTTCCCTAAATAGGGCTGCCTTCAGATGTCTTCTAAAAGTTTGGTAGTTATTTTTCTCTTCCTACTTGATTCCTACTTTGGCCCTTTTTTGTTAGACCACTCCTAGAACAGGCATAGTACTAGTCTGTTCAGTTATGTCTCCCTCATTGCAGCCTACCTAGTAATGTACAAGATTAATCATACAGCTAAGAGGACATCAAGCAAACAGGTAAGAGTTTAGCTGCTGCTACTTCTACCTTTTTCAGAACCTTTTCAAGTTTTGAGTGTGCACATAGCTCAGGGGTCAGCAAACTTTTTCAGCAGGGGGCCGGTCCACTGTCCCTCAGACCTTGTGGGGGGCTGGACTATATATTTTTTTTTAAAAGAAAAAGAACGAATTCCTATGCCCCACCAATAAACCAGAGATGCATTTTAAATAAAAGGACACATTCTACTCATGTGAAAACACGCTGATTCACAGATCGTCTGCGGGCTGGATTTAGAAGGTGATTGAGCCGGATCCAGCCCCGGGCCTTAGTTTGCCTACCCATGACATAGCTAGTCCCCAGCCCCCATTTGGTGAGCCTCCTAAGGCAGCAATAGCTATTACCCCTACTTCACACACACAGTGTCCTCTTGTGTATTTAACAATACACCCACCATTCCTTTAAAGAACAGTCTTTTCTCCTATTACTCCGATTTTTGTTCTTATCAGGGACTGAACCATTTTACCTGAGGAACCCCATCAGCTCTTTACTGCTCCTCTTTGGTGTAGCTTTAGATTTTCCTCCCTTTAACCCCCGCCCCCCTTTTTGGATCTTTCCCAGTTTCCTTTATCTGTACCTGGCTGTGACCCAGCTCAAGCTGATTGTCAATTAGGCCTCTCAGCTGTGCTGGCCTCAGCTTGCATCCAAACACTCTTGTGGCTGGGAATTAACCAATTCCTCGTCCGTCTGGACCGTGCAATACTTTCCTATCTATAAATTATTATTATTTTACCAGCCCTTCCCTCCCTCCCACCCACCCCCACCCTGTTCTCTTCCATTGCAGGCTTAGCCACAGCAATTAGCAGGTGATAATCTGAAAGTAACAATAGGATAATAGCTTTATTAGGGCCCACTAAAATGTCACCTGTACAGTTAAAAGCACATGGTTCCCCCAAAAGAATCCTGGGAATTGTAGTTTGTTAAATTGCAGCTCTGTGTAAAAGCCACGTGTTTAAAATGTATGGTGTGGATGATGTAAAGAATAAAGATGCCACGAGCAAGTTTTTGAGTTTCCCTGGGAACCTTTATTCAGGATTGATGTTAGGATAGGACCTAAGGCTGTGCCAAAGGCTATAGGAAGGGGGGAAACAACCTGTGGCTCTCTCTTTAAAGGTACAGAAGCTAGTGGCTGTTTGGATTAGGTTTCATTTTTGTCATCTTGAAAGCTTCCCTTGCTGATTTCCACAGAGTGAGTTGTTCTTTAAGGCACAGGATCCAGCCAGGCACTGAATCCATTCTAGCTGATAACCAGGATTGTGAACTTTGTTTCCTAGCAGGAAGCCTACTGTGGCCTAACCTACAGGAGTTTAGTTTAGCAGGCTGTGTTTATTTCCTCGTCATTTTGCCTCCGTGCAAGGAGGAACTTTCCAACCTACAGGCGAAACTTGGCCTGCCAGCCCTCCCCATTTAGGCAGCGAGGCCTTTTTAGGGAAGCCCCACCTACCCACCTGACACTTGAAATCATTCAATCAGGTATGGGTGAGAAAGGATGGGGATTCAAAGGAACAAATGGGAATGTAAAGTAGGCTTTAAATGCGTGGTGTGTATGCAGCCATAGAATTTAAGCGCCCTGGGTACAGGAAAAGGAAAAGCACTACATCTTAGTGAAAATTTGGCAGTCTTATGCACCTCTCGGCCGTACACCAGGTTTGCACATAACCCTAATCCAAACCATGGCTAAGCGTTAACATGTCAGCAAAAACCTCCTTGCCTTGCTGCTGCTGTACTACTCCGAGCCAAGCCATGGTTTAGCCTAGTGTTATGTGCGAGCTCAGGCTCATGGTTTGTCAGAGTTCAAGCCACAATTCTGGGTTTGGACATAATGCTAAGCCAAATGACGGATTAGCTCTGGGTAATGCAGCAACAGAGGAGTGAAGCGATCATGGCTTTTCCTGTGAGTATGTGCAGACTTGCACATCTACACTTAAGCCATCCTTTGGCTTGGTGTTGCATGTGGACTGGGCTCAGAAAAACTACGTTTCTCCCAGCTTAGTTTCCTTTTTGTAAAATATTTACCAGTGCCTTCCTTCATAAGCATGTTTTTAAGAATCTGAGAGAATGAAAATTTTTCCGTCTTCAATGATGGGAATAATTATATGTGCAGAAATTTCCTTTCTGCCGAACTCTTAGAAGTTGCAGGAGCCCTTCAGAGCGTAGGCCTGGAAACACTGTTTGTGTGCAGTATTGCTTACTTTTGGGTTATTCTGTTCTGGTTCTTAATGTCTACTGCTATGGCAACTACACAAGTGTAATAGGTTTGGCCGCACAATATGAAACAATTTTTTTAAATAAAAAAAATAGTACTTTATATAACCAGAGAATATTTAGAGTTTATAAAACAAATTCCAAAAAATAATACCATTATTGAAATCCCACTATCACAACCCTTTTCCTGTTGGGCCAGTCATCACTGTGTGTGTATCTGTATTTTGCAAATTTTGGACCAGCTATTGGGCCTTCGAGGCATTGTGGGCCCTCTGGCTGCCAATGAAAAATAGCGTAAAGCAGATGACAACACTCCCGATCCACTGCATACATTGCAGTGCAGCCTAAGCAAGAGTTTGATTGTTCCGCAAGGACCTGCTTTCTCAACACAGCCCATTATGCTCAGACTAAAGTATGAAATCTGTTGCATTTCAGTGGTTCTGACATGTGTCCAGAAGGAAGCAGTGGTAACGTCCAGTTCTCCCCCCTTCTCTTTCCTTTTCCTGTTTCTAGAGTATAATTCTCTTAAGCAGACAAGGAAATGGAAAATATATTAACATAGTTTCTAGCTTTTTGTTCAGATAATTATCTCCATTGGTGTGTTTGCAAAGGGAGCGAGCATGCACAGTCGTCGTTTCTTCATGCAGCTGCAAATGTATTGCTGGCAACCAGCAGTCTCAGTGGAGAAGTGTGTTTGGTGGTGGTGATTGTGGTGGTGTGTAAGCTGTCACAAAGCCCAGGGTAGACAAAATTCAGGCTTTGTTTTCCACTAGAAGCCTGGGATCCACCAGCCAGAACCAGGCTGAGAAGGATGGGCACAGAATTAAGGGAAACGCCCTGGACTCAAGCATGCTCAGGCCAAGAATTTGTTTTCAGCGCTAGAACTGAGCTCTCAGTCCATTCACACAACAACCACACCTGGTTTTCATCTAAGCTTCCCCCTCTTGTTTCAGCAGCCTAATTTAGAGCAGCGGTTTGTGCGGGTGGGGGATAAACTTTGTTGTTGTTGATATAGTTAAACAGTTGAGCGCTCTGCACGAGGTAGAAAGTGGTAAAACCTACGTCAACGCTGCTCTTCATTTCTCTTTTCCCAGTGCTGCTCAAGAAGGGTGCGTCTGCTGTTCCTGTTTGCTAGTTACATTTGTATTTTGTGCTCTAGGAATGTTGTGGGTGTGGGTGTCTTAGTATCACAACAGCTCTGTGAGGTAGGTTAGGTTGAGAAATGGGAACTTGCCCAAGGCCGAGTGTGCACTGGACATGAGTTCTTCATGCTCAAACCACATCATTGTCTTCCGGTGTTTAATGTTGACATACGTTATTTAGGAAAAACAGGAGGGTAAGCTAAAACCTCCTCTTACACAAATGCGACTTGCATAGCTTGTAACTCGAAAAAGAATCTCTGATGTAGAATGATATTTTACTTTCTGCATGATGACAGCTGTTTGCATTGTTCAGGTATAAAGCACAGATTATGTATCTTCCGATCACCTTTACATATTCATGAAGGCACCTGCTATGTAAGTGGTGAGGAATGTTTTTCTGCTTCCTGTCCTGTATCTCAGTTTATCAAGGAAAAGAGGGTTGGGGAAGAGAGGGAAAGCAACATCATTTGTCAATTTAAGTATTTTTAACTCTGAAGAAGTATCTCATCTGCATAATGGCCTAATACTGAAGAAAGATACCATTATTATTCTTATTATTTTTTTACTAGTGCTATATTTGTGTGATTGCCTGCAATTGAATTACAGCACAGGGTATTGAGTTAAGATTTGGATAAGCCTTATTTTCATAATGTCAAAGTGTTACAAAGCACTGCAGCCCAAGAATATTAATTGAGTTGTTTCTGAGGATTGAGAAGTATATTTTCTGACAGATGTTTGCTAGCCTAGGGACCAGATAAGAAGGCAGATTCCTAACCTTGGGAGAAGTCATGAGGTCATGTATGCCTCTCTTTCTCACTGTTATAATGTCAGCATCAGATGAACAGTGCTGTACCACATTTATTCAAATACATTATCTCTGTTAAATCAATCTTCAGAATAGGAGGTTGGGTGGGAAATATGGTAGAGCCTAAGCAATTCCATTTCCTTCTCTGTGATGATGATCACAAGATTAAGGCATATCCACCATTCTGTTACATTAATTATTATTATCTTATTAATTCATTTAAATTTGTGCATATTTAGTTGCATTGGTGTGCATGGTGCTTTACAGAGCGCAAGGGGACAAGTAATCTGGGGATACAACAGAGGAACGTGAAGGAAGGGGTGAACAGGGAAGCAATACAAACTTGTTTCAGTTTTATACATGTTTTAATTACAGGGTGAATTAGTACAACAGAACCCTTTAACATTTCCAGATCCAGAACTGTCCTTCAGGGATGTGTGCTTGATGTATAATTTTGAATTGGAAAAACGTTCCTAAACGAAAGTGTGCTAATTTGCATGGGACATTTTTCAGCTCCCACTGGGGGGAAAAATGATATCCCAATTCAGGTTTGGGGAAACTCATGTTGGGGGTGGGCGGGCAAATGCAATCCTTCAGGTCTCTTGATCTGGTTCACAGGACTCTCCTTAAGCACCTTCTCCTCTTCCTAGACAAAACTTCTCACCAGCCCTGCTCAAGTACTTTCTCTGCGCTGGAATGTGACCTTGAACTATGATCACACTTCTTGCTTGCCTGGATGAAGGGTGGATATGGGTGCTTTGTTTGCAAGCTTCCAATTTTTGCATGCCTACTGTGTTACCTACAGGAGAAAGGAAAGATCTGTATCCTGTACTCTTACACACTTACATACTTTTGATTTTGGCCATGCCCAGTCATGACATGCAGCCCCCAGAAGGTTCCGAACAAAGGAATGTGGTTGTCATGCTGAAATAGGGTCTGAACCAAAAAAGTGACCTAGTTTCGCATATTTGTTCTACTCATATTTACCAAACAAACCTAAAAACTTTGGAACGGTCAAGCTTGCCTAATATTGCATTTACAATTTGTATCCATTCATGAACTTGAAAAATAAAGCAATGTGAAAATTTCCACCCACCATCATAGCTCACCTTTAGCTCAAACTATGCGTTTGTAGAGTCACAGTGCTGCTGTCGTGACCCACGTTAGACTAGGCTATGATCTAGTAGCAGAGGGGGTAGTCCGGTGGTTCTCAAACTTTTTTTCTCTGGGCCATACTTTTAGAATAGTTTATTTTTTTAATTGATAAGAAATACATTGGAAAACAAAAAGAAACCACTCCTAGCCATGCCTGATTTATAACATAGAACACAACTACTTTATCATATGGTCATGGGGCATCTAGAAAATATAAAACAATGCAGAAACATAAGAACATGAATCATTTCCAAAATGTAATTATAAACAAGCTTCTTACATATGTACCTTAAGTATGTATACAAACCTAATGAGGTGCGAGCTTGCTTTTGCCAGATAATCTCATTTATGTGAGGTCTAATTTGAGACAAACAAACTCTTCTCTCCACTTTGGGGTAGCCAAAGTGATGCTCTTCAGATATGGTTGGGCTATAACAGTTCTCATCCCTGATCACCAACTTTGCTGGCTAGTGCTAATGGGAGTTGGGGGGGATCCCCAAAAACATTTAGCGGACACAGTGTTGACACAGTGTTGGGAGTCCCAACCCATCATTTGAAGATCCTGTTTAGAAGTTCATGGGAATCCTTGACATATGGCACTGGTGCGCAACCTGGGGCCTTCCAGCTATGGTTGGGCTCCAGCTTCCATCAGCCCCAGTCAACATGGCCGGTAGTCAGGGATTATTGAGTTTGTAGTCCTACAACAGCTGGAAGGCTTCAGTTTTCCTGCCCCTGGTATAAGGGATGGGTCCATTTTCTAGCAGATGTGTGGATTACTGAAGCGGTGATGGAAAAACCTCCTTTGTTTCGAAAACCACACTTCCTAACTCATTCCTGCCTGAGACCCATTAGCTGCAAGGATTCAGTCCCCACCCCCTGAAGAAAAATCCCTGGGATTTGTTTCCTGCTGGAATGCACTTTTTATCTTTTTGAACCTTAACTTCTCTTGAGGCCAAGTGGCTGTGAGCAGTCAAAGTTAGTAATTAGCTGTTAGGTGTCAGCAGTTTCTTCGTATATTAACAAAGTAGGTTTGGGCGTGCTGATGTAAGTGTAACACGGCCTGCCAAATTTTTAAACCGCAGGAGAAATACTATGGAAAATTCTTCTTCTGACCCTTTGCTGAGCTGGTCTAAGTAATCTGAAAGAAAAATCCACAAAAGAACTTTCCTTAGCAGGCGCAGACTCCTTGTTCAATTGATAGCTTTGTGGAGCATGCCGTATGTAAAAAATCGGGAGCATAGTTAAGCTGTAGAATTTGCCACCAAAACATGCAGCAATGACTGCCAGCTTCCACTACTCCAAAAGGGCATTGGACAGAATCTTTGGTATCAATAAGGCTATCAATGGCTGTGTTCTAGCTCCAGTATTGGGTGGAGTTACCCTCTGAATACCAGTTGCTGAAGAACCCAAGTGGGAAATGGCTATTGTTCTCCTGCCCTGCTTTTGGGCTTCCCATGGGCATCTAGTTGGCAGTTGGCCTCTGTGAAAACAGGATGCTGGACTAGATTGGTCTGATATAGCCAAGGCTCTTCCTAGGTTATTCAGACCTTGAAACAGCTTCATAATGGCAATCTAATAGCACTTAGAGGAAATGTTCTCCTTTTGATTATGTGGCTCTTCAGAAACCTCAAAATAATCTTGCATGAGGCGTCTGTCAGTATGTGTTTGTGTGTGGCGTTTGAGGGATTTAAATGACAATCATAATAAAAGAATTCTTTGAACAGGCAAGATTTCCCTCTTAAGGAAATGGTATCCGAAGAAGCAGCTCTTTTCAGGGATAGGCAGCTGCATGTGGAGCTATATTGTGTGAGTCACAGATTCCTTTTCAGCTTTTAGAATTGTATATACATTTCCCTATCCACTCTGCTATGCCATACCTAAAATTATTGCTGAGATCAAATGAGACAAGGACAAAAATCCCTTTATTTTGGTTTAAAATGCTTACTTGAAGGGCACCCAAAAATAATTTGTGAGCAAAAATGTCCAGCTTATTTATTTAATTTAAATTATTATTGGATTAAAATTGTATATAATTGTATTTTAAGTGTGGGAGGCCTAGGGCGACTGCCAAAATCGCAGGTGTATAGTATGCTTGTTTCGTGTGATGTGTGATGTTGTGAAGTGTTTGAGAACAGATAATTGTTGTGCCATGCAGGCTAACATGAGTCATGAACGTTCTCTTTTCCTTTTTTAAGATAAGGGATATTATTGTTATTATTATTAATAATAATAATACAGTGGTACCTCGGGTTACATACGCTTCAGGTTACATACGCTTCAGGTTACAGACTCCGCTAACCCAGAAATAGTACCTTGGGTTAAGAACTTTGCTTCAGGATGAGAACAGAAATCGCATAGCATCTGTGTGGCGGCAGCGGTAGGCCCCATTAGCTAAAGTGTTGCTTAAGAACAGTTTCAGGTTAAGAACGGACCTCAGGAACGAATTAAGTACTTAACCCGAGGTACCACTGTAGTAGTAGTAGTAGTAGTAGTAGTAGTAGTAATAATAATAATAATAATAATAATAATAATAATAATAATACTTTTTGCATTTGTTTTTACTTTGGGCATGTTACAAAGTGAACCACTGGCCTAAGGCTGCAGCTGCTTCCTATCCGCTGTTCCCCAAAAGGCCCCTGGAAACTGCTATGTCAGGGCCCAGAAGAGTTCTGAGGAAAATAAGAGAGTGGATAACTGCATCCTTGGCCTGTGCTTTCTTTTGCAGTGGTGCATCAGCTGTTGTAGGAAATACATGAAGAAAGAATGAGGAATACCTGACTGCTTCTGGGGATGGGAGGGGGAACAGGGAAGTATCTCCCCCTACCCTGAGGACGCCTTATCCAAGATCCCCTCAAACCTGATGCCGGCTCTGAAACTATACGCTCAGGGAAAAGAAGGGGGAAATTGAGACAGGTCTACCATGTTCAACAGCAGCCTTTGCTTGTCTCCTGCAGTATCCAGTTCGTCACTGAAATGCAATTTTGATGTAACTGAATGTATAGAACAGGCATAGGCAAACTCGGCCCTCCAGATGTTTTTGGACTACAATTCCCATCATCCCTGGCCACTGGTCCTGTTAGCTAGGGATCATGGGAGTTGTAGTCCCAAAACATCTGGAGGGCCAAGTTTGACTATGCCTGGTATAGAAAGTATTTTGCAGGCATGAGGGTTGTGTGTGTTGTAATGGAAAAAAGAGAGAGATGAAGAACCAATTGGGAAGGGAAATAATGGAGTGTACTGGATGACTGGAATACTAAACAAGAGTACTGGACATGGCAACATTTTGTTGCAGGTCTCACATATTTTCTTTATTTCCCAGGTTTTTTTTTAAGATGAACATACCAGAACAACAACAACAAAGACCTCAAACTAAGCAATTAAAATTAGCCACCACCAATTAATCAACTACAATTAAGTTAATTAATGTACTGCTCAAAACCAGCAGACCTAATTAAAAACATCCCTGTTACTAAACTCGAAGTTGCTTAAGAATAGTATCGTTAGAAGGAGCATCTATTTTCCGCTGTAGTGAATGGAGCTTTTCTTCCTCAAAAGCAAGACTTACACCTTAAATATGAGCAGAGCAATGAAGATACTATAATTTGTGCACCACTAGTGTTTCCTTCTTTTTTCATCTTGAAGCCTGTGGGTGCCAGCTCACATTTTGGGAGTTACTGGGCTTGATTCATGAATGAACAAAGAAGTGGAGAGGGAGATGTCCGAAGAGTTCACAGGAACGAAAAATCCTTTCCTTGCAAAAAAATAATAATTAAAAAAATGCTCTTGTTAGTGAAGTGTCTTGCAGACTTTACGGATTTCTCATTCTCGTTCATCGTACAGTGTTTTGACTTGGCTCCCCCTGCCCCGGGTGCTGATGTCATTGCTGGGCTCCCTGACAATTTCAGAATTCTTGCTCTAGGTTGCATCATTTGCTCTAAAACCGGTCCATTTTGAGCCAGAGTCTCTTCAGTGTTTCCAGCAAACCCTGAAGTTTTTAAACAAGACTTTTTAAAAATGTAAACACGATAAACTTAACAAAAAACCAACACTGAGCCAAATTGTGTTGGAAGGCTCTTTGCCAAATCCTTTGGCAAACACACGCACATGCACAACGTTATTTATTTACATCTGTAGTGGCCATTTTCTAAGCTTTTGAAATATGAAGCAGCGGGAGGAAGTTGGCTGAAATAGTCTGAAATTCCACTTTGCATGCATGGGAAGGGTGCACTTTCCTGCAACGCTGTTCAGGAGCAACATGCAAATAGAAATTTGCACCTTTGACACTGGATTGATTTGTTCTGCCCTCCGCTTCATTTGAGGCGTATTAAAATTTGCATGGGTTGGAGCTTGTGTGCTTCCATTGGGAGCATTCATCCATTAGAACTGGCTTAGGTGTGATGAACAATCACTTAGAGCCACTTCTCATGACAACTGCACGTGTGGCCACTTAGTATAGAACCACCTATCACTGAACCATTGGTCTTAACCAGTGAATTTGCCAGCCCCCTGCAAACGCCTGCCAAGCGAGTGGAGAAGAAGAATCCCAGATGGATTCAGACAGCCATTTTGTTGGGCATTTTGTTGCCCAGTGGAGCACAGAACTTGTGTTTCCTGAACTGCAGCCCACAGTGCATCCTGCATGCTTGGGGAAGGGCCATAGCTTGATAGTAGAGCATCTGCTTTGTGTACAGAAGGTCTCAGGTCCAGTCCCTAGCCTCTCCAGCTAGGGCTGGGCATGTTCACAGCCTGCAACCCTGGAGAATGGCTGCCAATCGATGTAGACAGTGCCAAGCAAGATGATCCAGTGACCTGACTCAGCATGTTCGTAGGTTCCAACATGACAAAAGTGTTTTTGAAATGGTCAGGTGTTCCAAAAGTGGTTTGCAATTCAATTTATGGAGCTGCTGTTTTGAAAACGATCCCATGGGCCGCACAGAAGGTCACTGAGCTTAAAGTTGTTCGTTTCAAACTTGATCAAACAAGCTTTGCAGCGTGTGTGTGTCTTCTTTGATGTTTTGCTGCCAAATTTATGTGTGGTTCCTCAGGAAAAAGCAGCAACTTTTGCCAAAACTGTGGTTCCTTTCCCTCAGTGTATTAAATTCTATGCTACTGTTTGCAAAATAAAAAACAAGCACGATTTTAATATTTGAAGGATTTAAAAGAAAGAGAGACAGAGAATGCCTAATGGAACTCCTCAGAGTTCAGAAAACAAATAGCAATTAAAATTACAATACCTTTAGGCTTAACTCCTGATTTGCTTTGACACTTCAGTGTAAATATTTTCACTGGTGCTATCAGAGTTTACAGTTGGTGTAATGTCATAGTATAGGACAAGGGCTTTCAGATTTCCTACATTCAGGGATCTCTAAATTTACACAGTGCAATAAGCTGAAACAAGGCTTACCAAGTCTGTGAATGTGCAGGATCTTGGGAGGCTCTTTGTTCTTCCCTGGTCCTTTCTACTTCTGTCCCTTGCCAGACTCAGCCAAGGTTTGGGTTAGCGTGCCGTGGTGTCCTCAATAACAATGAGCTGTAGGCAGTAAAAACTAAGGTCAGGGTGGGTAGACCAAAATGGTTGTGAGCACCTGACCTGGAGCCTGCCCCTTCACATGGTCTCACTGAGCCATAACTTGGCTTAATGTGTCGCAAGAGCTCAGAGGAGTGCCCTGTTAGGAACCTCTACATGCCTGCTATGCAGCCCTTCCTTCTAAACCAGTTCAAGCAGGGAAAGATCAGTATGCCCAGTTCATGGGCACATTTCCCCCTGTCTCTGAACACTGCAAAGCTAGATATGTAACGGTGCACAAGTTGGTTTTAAGCTAAACTTCTTCTCATCAAGGAACTTCTGGGTTCTAAGGATCCCATTTCGAAACTATTTGTTTTATTCTATTGTCTTAGCATAGCTGCCTCTGCCCCATTCTAAATGTAGACCTGGAACCCCCAATGTGGCAGTTGTGGGCTCCAAAGCACCTTCAGATACCCCCCCCCCTTGGTGTCTGCCAGGAACTAAAAGAATTGGTTTGGTTTGGTGAGGGTGGGGTTCTTTGAGAGGGTGTTGCCTGGCTTTTTTTTTAGTCTGTTTTGTTTGTTTTGCAGTGTTGGTGTTTTGGGTGTATCTTGGGTGAAGGACAGTTCTGAGGGTGGCCAGTTTGTCTTCTGTGAAATGGCTGTTTTGGGGTGCCACAATAGTATGATAGATTTTGAAATCTGTCATAGATTTCATGCCCCCAGGACCAAAAAAGGTTGGAGATCCCCACTGCAGACTGTTCAGTGCTGGTTTCTTTGTAGTAAAGATGTAGGATCACATGTTATTACATTATTAAAAGTCTCGAGTGTGTTATTGCTCTCTTATTTTAATCTGAAGGTGTACATTGACAAGAATATTTAACTTTATTCCTTGCCTGAAGGGGAGCATAAGAGTCTTGTGCTAATTCTGTTCCATACATTTGGTTAAATTGTGAAGATGCCTATGTGGCAATCATCCTGGTAAAAATAGCTGCTGCTTTTTTATTTAGTGCAGAGCACATATACTAATAGCACATATAAATGCGTCTAATTGATGTTTCTAATTGGAGCTGTCTCATAGGATGTTAAATGCATCAGAAGCAGTAATTCTAAGACGTGTTTTTGAATTACCTCTCAACCGTCGCAGTGATATTTAAATCCTTCATGAGGTAAAATCATGGGCAAAGACCCCTTGGTGTTATGCCATCTGGTGCTAATATAGCAATGGCTTGCCCGATTAAAGATTATGTGCTTCACACTTCATGGGGGCCCCACAGACCAGGACACACACACACACACACACACACACACACACACACTCACACTTCAAGACACACTTGTGATGAGATCAGTTGACATTTTGTTGTATAACACTATGTTTTTCTCAAATTGTAAATTTATTTTGCATTACAGGACACCCTTCACACACAACCCCACATGTTCGGGGTGTGTGTGTGTGTGCTCACATCAAGTGATGTGCATTTGACATAGAGCTTGCATGCAACAGTACAGTGGCAGTAGTTGTTGCTCGCAAAGTTCCTACTCTGGCTCTGAGAGGAGACATTTCCCCTGCTGTTGGCATGGTTCCAAGCAGCGAATTACTCCCAGAATCCCTGTGTTTGTGACCACAACCACTGTATCCCATGAAGGTGTCTCATTAATTCCCCAACTCACGGTTTGGGATCCTAGGACAAAGCATGCCATAAAAGCTTGAGGTCACCTTTGCATGAAACCCCCTCCACTTGGGAGTATGCTAGGAAGGCCCATGCAGTTAATGAAACAAAAGGCTCTCTAGTACATTGCTTAAATTTTATTTAAAATGAACACACCCATCTGCGTTAAAAGCCTGAAAGACCCTTTTAACTTTCTCTCGTCTGCACTGAGAAACTGAATGGCATTCCAAAATCACAAAAGCCACACCAGACGTCTGCAGAAAGAGCCCCAAAATAACAACCGGAACCCTTTTTTTAGAGTGAACAGCCTTTGCTGCGACTGTGTCTCTGACTAACACTTAGAAATGCCTTTCTCTTTTAGTGGAGTAAATGCGCAGTATGACACATTCAAAGGCTATTTCTAATCCCAGTTTTAACTCGAGGAAGTGCATGCCAGTCGGTTTGCACTCTAGCGCATGGTCAGAAGATGTTCGGCTTTGATAAAAGCTGCAGTTTTGTTGCTGAGGCATCTGTGTCTTGCAGAGGAATGTTCCATCGACATGGTAATATGGGAGAGACAATGGACCCTTCTGTATTGTATGTGAAGCAGCCCATTGTGCTTTGAGCAGCCTGCCTACTGGGAAGCGAGACGTACACATGGCCCCGGTGCATTCTGCGCGTCCTTTCGGCCTCTTATCTGCTTTGCTCTGCTAGACAACGCTCTCTTGCAAAAATCCATTGCTGAAAAGCATTCTTCCTCTCCTTGTCAGAATCATGCTTGTCCTTTAAGCTGACAATAAGAACGCCCTCTCTCTACGTCTTTCCCCTTCAATGGGATTTGCTTCCAAGTCAATATGTTTAGGATTGTTCTAAATATGATTAGCTGGTTCTAAAGGTGTCTTTTTCTTTTTTCATCAACAAACACGCTTCATATCAAAAGCGTGTTTCAAGTGAAGGGGAGCTATATAATGAGGCATGAACATCTTCCAAGCGTCGGAAGTAACCCATACAGGGAAATTATAAAGACTAAAGCCTGAAAATGTTGCTTGCATATTAGTACAGTAGTTGGGAACAGGCTGAGTGACTGGGAAGACCCTGCAAATTCCTCTAAAAGGAGGCAGATCTTTCATTGATACTCACCAGTATCTCCCTAGCAGTGATAAGGAGGCGAGGTGTAAAGCATCTAGCATGGTGAGAAACCCCAAGATCTCAAGCTGTTATTTGGACGCTGCTGATGTGGCCCCTTTGGGCATTGCCCACTATTGCAAAGTGGCATATAAATCCCCACAGTTCCCGCTATCCAAACACAGTGTGTTCTCATAATGAGTCGTTGATTTCCAACCAATGGCTTCAAGTTACAAGAAAGGAGATTGCGACTGAACATCAGGAAAAACATCAGGCGGAACAGTCTCCCTCAGAAAGTTATGGACTCTCCTTCCTTGGAGGTTTTTAAGCAGAGGTTGGATGGGCATCTGTCATGGGTGCTTTGCAGGGGGTTGGACTAGATGACTCTCGGGGTTCCCTATCGGGGGGGGGGAGTTCTATGATTCTGTTTATGAACAGCTCACACCCTAATATTAGAAAAGGAGAGCAGCGTAGGTGTGGAAAAGACACGTATGACTTAAGTCCTAAAACTGCCCCCTCGGACATGGTTGTTGTATCATAGCTGTGAGGAATGGTATGGCTGTCTTTTCTACCACTAAAATTTGTGTTTAATGTATTTTTTAAATTATTATTTTAGCCATTTTGTTATTGTATATTTTTTTTTTACCTTCTGTTCTATACTGCACCTTCTGATTGTAAGCCACCCTGCACTCCTGTCTTAGAGAAAGGGTGGGGTATAGAAATAAATGCACTTTATAAACAAATGCATCCCCTCCCCAACCCCCGCGAGTTTTTTTGCAACCTGCTGGAAGCCAGTAAGTCATGCTATACAAATCTGAAAGAGACTGATAAAGCTTGGAATCTCCAGATATAATTACATGGGAAGACAAAAAAACATTCATGATTTAACAACTTAATCAATCAGCAAATAAAACAAATCCCTTATTTAAAGTCACTGAAGCAAATGCATATGAGAATATTGCTTGATGGGAAATGAAATTTCTTTTGTTTGCCTCATCATTACAGCGTAACCATGATAATCCATTCAGTTTTTTAAAAGATAAGTCATTCAACAGCACTGGCCTGCCTCTTTCTACTTCCTGGTTGTAGTTCTGTGTCACGGCATTCTGAATTAAGAAATACGGCTGGCATTGTGGCTCTGAACATTATGTAAGAAAGGATTTCTCTAGCAGATTTGCCTCCTTCTTATCAGTACAAATATTGTAAGTACCTCTCCCCCCCCTCCCCATTTAAAGCATTTTTGAAATGTAACGCTAATTTCCTGCTACACAAGCTCCATACATTTAAGGCATGGGTAGGCAAACTAAGGCCCGGGGGCCGAATGCAGCCCAACCGCCTTCTCAATCCGGCCCGCGGACGGTTCGGGAATCAGCGTGTTTTTACATGAGTAGAATGTGTTGGGTAGTGGGTTGACATAGCAGACGACACAGCGATTTCTCCAAAGCAGCTCTTTATTTTGTAAGCTGGAATAGAACTGACTGCAAACAGCTCAGCCGGCCTGCTTTTATAGGCAGCCGACTGTCAACATTGTAGCAACAACAACCCAGGGTTTCCCGCCTAAAATAACTGACGTGGACCTGAGTGAAAACTATCTACAGTATCCCCCTGCTGGCCCAGGGTGAGAACTTCAGTACATAACACCCCTCCCCACCGAGATAAGGCGTTAGTTACAATCGTAATGGTTTCCTTATATACAGCACCACAAAAGCATATCGGTTACATTTCCCATACTTAGACCAACAGTGATACATGTCCAACAACATAGTCCTTTAAATAAGTTGGGCGCTTGGAAACTCTGCCAGACCGCCGGGGACTGGTAGCCAAGTCCGGGGGGCCACACAATTCTTGCTGAGGCTGTGGTGCGACCCTAGGTGGCGTTGAAACCAAATCCCCTGGATCCGCTGCTGGGTCGAGCCTCCGCAAGTGGAGTGATCTGAGTCTGTGGTAAGTCTGGCAGACCCTCTGAAGTGGCTTGGTTCGGCTCCACGCTGGCAGTTTGCGAGGGAGGTGTAGGTGGAGCCTCGCCATCTGTAAGTGTCTCTTCTGGAGCCACGAGCGCAGTTGGGGGCACCACGGTAGTGTCCAAGTCCCCAACCCTGCGCCTAAGCTGGTCTATGTGCTGTCGCCACAAGCGTCCGTCTTCGAGTGCCACCTGGTACGAGCGAGGTCCAGTGACTCCCACTACTGTGGCTGGCACCCAAGGAATGTCCCCCACATAGTTCCAGGCAAAGACCTGGTTTCCTGGAATAAATGACCGTGGCGCGTTGGCACAGCCTGGGGGTTCGGCCACGGCAAAGTCCGGGTGCAGCCGGTCGAGCGGTGACCTGAGGCGGCGGCCCATGAGCAGTTCAGCAGGACTCCGCCCTGTGGCCGCCTGAGGGGTGATGTGTTGCACGAACAAGTATTCGGCGACCCGCTCGTGCCAGTCTCCCTGGTCCAGGCGCGCCAGTGCCTCTTTTGCCGAGCGCACCATTCTCTCCGCTTGCCCATGCTGGATGGATGAAAGGGTGCCGTTAGGGCATGGTGGATGCCCAGTTCCAAAAGATACCGCTCAAAAGTGCCTGCCGTGAACTGCGGTCCGTTGTCGGAGACAAGGACATCAGGACACCCATGCGTCGCAAACAGGCCTCACAGCACCCGGATGACGGCCTCGGTAGTGGTGGAGGGCATCAGGGCGACCTCCAGCCATTTGGAATAGGTGTCCACCACTACAGTATCCCCCTGCTGGCCCAGGGTGAGAACTTCAGTACATAACAGAATGTGTCCTTTTATTTGAAATGCATCTCTGGGTTATTTGTGGGGCCCGCCTGGTGTTTTTACATGAGCAGAATCTGTGCTTTTATTTAAAATGCATCTCTCTGGGTTATTTGTGGGGCATAGGAATTCGTTCACCCCCCCCCATATAGTCCGGCCCCCCACAAGGTCTGAGGGACAGCGGACCGGCCCCCTGCTGAAAAAGTTTGCTGACCCCTGATTTAAAGCATAAGACGGGCCTCAAAGAAATCTGGGAACTGTAGTTTACCAGTCACAGAACTACAACTCCCAGCACCCTTAACAAACTACTGTTTCCAGGATTCATTGGGGGAAGTAATGTACTTCAATATATGGTGGATATGCAGCCATTGATACATTGACATGGTAGAAATGACCCTTTCCCACCTTTACAGTGACACATCTTGACAGTGGTGACTAGGGCAATGCCTAATGTTTTAACGTCCTAGGACAAGGTCCTCAGGTTTTTCATAGAATTGTTGAGTTGGAAGGGACCCTGAGGACCATCTAGTCCACCCCCTGCAGTGCAGGAATATGCAGCTGGCCTATATGAACGTGCAACCTTCATGTTACCAGCACCACGCTCTAACCCAGTGAACTATCCAGGAGGTTTCTTTAAATAATTGTTTCAATAAAGTAATGTTTATTCTGAGAAACTAACTTATAAATTAAGGATATTTCAAAGTGCAGCTAAACCTATGGATTTTGTCTCCCATTTTGTAGCTATATTTGTTATTACTGTCATGTGATAGCTCAGTCACAGGGATGGCAAGTTCTGATGAAACATGCCTTTATTTGGTGTTCATAACATTTGTTTTGTATTTACAGTGGTGCCTCGCAAGACGAAAAGAATCCATTCCGCGATTCTCTTCGTCTAGCGGTTTTTTCGTCTCGCAAAGCAAGCCCATTGACGGCTTAGCGGATTAGCGCTATTAGCGGCTTAGCGGCTTTTAGCGGCTTTTAGCGGCTTATCAGCTTAGTGGATCAGCTGATAAGCGGCTTAGCAGCTTAGAAAAAGGGGGGGGGGAAGGGGAAAAAAGTCGGAAAAACTCGCAAGACATTTCGTCTTGTGAAGCAAGCCCATAGGGAAATTCGTTTTGCGAAGCGCCTCCAAAACGGAAAACCCTTTCGTCTAGCGGGTTTTCCGTCTTGCGAGGCGTTCGTCTTGCGGGGCACCACTGTATTCTGTATTAGGTCATTTTTGCTGTAGTATCTAATTCACTGTAGTCTCTTGAAAGTGTACTAAGTAATGGCTGTGAACCCTGGAGTGGTTTTTTTTACACTTTTTTCTCTTATTTTTTATTTATTTCATATTTCTTACTGGATTATTTTAACTTCAAAATAAAGTATTGGAACCCTCCCCCCCAAATTACATATAAAACTATTAACGAAAACAGCAATTGCCTGTATAAAATCCAATCCAATGCAGATACAATTTGGTAGCATGCAACACCAATTCTTGCACCCAGTTCGGTATCGCTCCTTCTTATTTTAAGTTGTACGTTGTAGTTTGTTCTTTCACTTCTGTTTTTATTCAGTGCTTTAAAAACTTCTATTTTTTCTGAGCATGGCCACTTAATTACTACTATCCAATCTTTGGTAATTGGCTAAGAGGCTGAAGATAGGCACTAATGAAAACAATGGCAGAGAAATTAACTCCCGGTTCAAATATGGCATCAGTCTAATAGGAGAAGTCCTATTAAAAAGAGAAGTCTTCTCTTTTCAGGAGAAGTCCATATTCTAACATTAAGTGGGAACTTGCAGGAAAATCTATTTTGGTATTTCCCATCAGTTATAATAACCACAATTGTATTTCTCTTTATGAATTCAAGGAGCGGGGCTTTATAAGAGAGTTCATAGTATTGACCGCCTTGTAGGAGACCAAATCATTTGCACACCGAAATTTACCCAAAGAGTATTTGTGCTGAGAATATTACAGGCCCTGGATAAACCTTGGCGTGGATATGCATGATTGATCCTCATAAAACTCCATAGATGAACATTGGAGCATGGGTGCAATTGGAGCACGTCAGAAGTTGTTCTTTCTTTTCATTAGCTTGCCTTAGGGCCAATTTATATATTATGCAAAATCAAGCAACAAAGCTTTTCTCTGAACTGCATCACTAGGGTCTACATGTTTTGAGGTAGGTGTGTTGCATCTTAAAAGTGCCTGGGGTGGAGGGGGAAATTGAGGCACTACAAAATATTGTTTATCACAATCCCACCGTGGGGTTTTTTTGTGTGTGGAAAAAATCCTTCATCAAGGTCAGTGTAAATGTACAAAGAGATAAATAGTATAAAACAGAATGAAGTGAAAAGCACTGTCTCATCTTCTGCTTTTCTCCAATATTTCAACTTTAAGTTGTCAGTTTGCTTAGAATGACAGCACAGTTTAGCTGTCAGGCAGGCTTTTCTTTGAACAACAGATTTGGACTGCCTTTGTGAAGAGCGAAGGAACTGTTAAGTGAGCATAGTTGATAACAGGGCAGATTCCATTTCATGCTCACTGCCAGTGTTTTTATAGGGTTTTTATATTCACCTTCCAGCTTTAGCACAGACTGAGGTGACTTTCATGTTTCCTTTTGTCAATGACCAGTGTCTAGTCTTGCTACGTTGCTGCACGTTTCTAAAAATGGTACGTGTGTATGGAAATGAATGGTCCCCCCCCCCACCATAGATTTTGATGTTTGTTGGGAACTTCCTCCAGGAGGACTTCTAACCCTGCTTTTCTGGAACATGAAATTGAAGGAAGAGACAAATTAACTGTGGCCCACATTCAAAGAAGTGGCATGTGTACACAAGAGAAAATTGCATGTGCAGCGGAGTGTTGCCTGCAGTTTCCTTCATGGAAATCGTCTTTCTCACGAGCCAAGTCCCCGTTCAGTTGAAAAAGTAGCTTGTCTACCATCTGCTGCCGAGTTTGGCAAGGTGAGTTTGAGCAGCTGAGGTAAAGGCCAAGGTGGATTAATTTTTATGGCAGGGACCACCAGCAAGCCAGGATGAATTCTCTTTCTTTTGCACTTAGACCAGAGGACAAACCTGACCTGAACACTTTTATAAGCCTTGTTTAGCTAGTGATCCTCATAGCTCCTTCCTTTGATCACTAATGGTAAAGGTAAAGGGACCCCTGACCATTAAGTCCAGTCGTGACAGACTCTGGGGTTGTGGCGCTCATCTCGCTTTATTGGCCAAGGGAGCCGGTGTACAGCTTCCGGGTCATGTGGCCAGCATGACTAAGTCGCTTCTGGCGAACCAGAGCAGCGCACGGAAATGCCATTTTCCTTCCTGCTGGAGCGGTACCTATTTATCTACTTGCACTTTGACGTGCTTTTGAACTGCTAGGTTGAACTGCTAGGTTGGCAGGAGCAGGGACCGAGCAACGGGAGCTCACCCCGTCATGGGGATTCGAACCGCCGACCTTCTGATCAGCAAGTCCTAGGCTCTGTGGTTTAACCTACAGCACCACCCGTGTCCCTGCTGTCACTAATGGTAGACAGACGGTATTGTCGTCTGACATTCTTCTCCTTGCCTCCACTTTCAGTTTTGGGACTCATTATGGGATGTAAAGGCTTTGAACTCTGCACGTAGTTCTCTTCTGCACTCACACACTTCAGATTGTTTTATAGTGAACTGGTTATCCACCCTGTGAAGCAAGGCTAGGGAACCTCATGTCTGGCACCCAAATGCCTCCCCCATGGCCCTCAGAACTCTCTCTAGGCCACACTCACCACTGGCTCTTCCTTGCACTCCAAATGTTTTTGCCCAACTAGAATATGCAGGGTGAAGCAGCTGCCTCAGGCGGTGGAATGGAAGCAGTGGCACCCCACGTAAGGGAGGCTGTAGCAGCTGCAGAGCATTCCACTGCCCAGCTTTGTTGCTGGTCTTCCACACTGGTGGGACCAGTGGCAAAGCTCTGTGTAACAAGTCTCTTCTTGCTGAGTCGGCGAGAGGCGAGGTCTCCCTCCCCAGCTTCGCCACTGGGTGGGAAGGGAGCTTCTTTCAGTCCAGAAGAGTAGCGAGGCTTGGAGAAGCTGTCCAAAGCTTTCTCCCCATAACATGACAGGGAGGCAGGAGAAGCCCTTGCAGAGTCTCCCCACCCCCATGATGGGGGTGGCAGGGGAAGCTTTGCCTCAGGTACTGAAATGTCTGGTCATTATCTAGTGCTAACCGAGATGATGACCTTCCCTGGAGAGCAAATTGCAGAGAGGATGTACCACAGTAGAAAAGGGGCCATACAGCTGGAAGCAACTACGTGGGGATCTGCTGAAAAGATGATAACTGGGATACAGAACTGGCCACGACAGGGTCTATTCTCAAAGGAGGAGTTAATGTGATTTTTTCAGCTTGTTTGGAGGTGCAACTGGGGCAGCACCTTTCGAAATGAACAAAAGCAGTTTAAAATATTACTCTGATTGACGATGAACGAAATCTTAAAGATAAGGTGACGTTCCTGTTGTTTTCTGGCACTAGGCACGTAGAAAAAGTGCCAGTGAACCGTGGCATCCGTATGATCCAGCGTAAGCACACAAGCACACACCCTGCAAAGAACCGCACTTTAAAGCTGCCGTCCAAGCAGAGAAAATTGAGAGAGTTTTGCAAATATAGAGTGAAGACTGATGGCTGGTGGTCCTCCAAACCTCAGTGTTTTTTCAGTATCTCCCTTGTGGGAAAAACCTTTGCCAAAATGGAAGCATCTTTCAATGAAAACTGACTGAGTGATTAAACAGAAAAGCCTAGCAGTAATGATTCCTCCATCCACTTTCAAATCCTTGCAATTCACTGCTTCTGTCAGGTTTCCTCCAGCGGAATATCTTTATCTGCTTCCTGTTGATCGCTTAAAAACAGGAGGCCCAGATTTCCTACTTTCTTCAGAATGAAATGGGACTAAGTGAGAAAGTTTCCTGTGTGTTCCTAAGAAGGCTGCATTACTCCTTTAGATATATGGCTGAGCAGGAAATAGATATTTAGGGTCATGGTGGAGATAAGTCAATTAAAACATCAGCCTGTGGCGTGGCAGCTGTGCCATGCTGTGTGATCATTAGGAGATGGACTGAAAATAAAACTGACAATATCACAATGCCTTTATAAGCGTCCCTGGTGTGACCTGACTTAGAATACCACTTATAGTTCTGGTTGCCAGAACCTCGGAAAGGATGGTACAGAGCTATGAAAAGTCCTGAAAGGAGCAACCCAAATGGTCAAGGGCCCTTCCCTCTGAGGAAGGTTTACTTTGCTTGGGGGCGTTTTAGTTTAGAAAAGGGAAAACTCGATAGAGGTGTATAAATTTATGCATGGCGTGAGGAAAGTGTATAGGGAGGAGTTTCTCCTGGGGCCTTCCAATGTCGCCGAATAGTGGGAAATTCAGGACAGACAAAAGAAAGTATTCCTTCGCGCAGTGAATTTGCTCTCACAACATGTAGTGACAGCCGCCATCTTGTTTGGCTTTAAAAAGGGGAGAAGACCAATTCATGGATGTTAAATCTATCAATGGCCAATAAGACATGATTGCTGTGTATTGCCTCTAGGATCAGAGGAAACATACTTCTGAATATCAGTAGGGAACAGAAGCAAGAGAGTGAGCTATTGCTGTCATGTCTTAAGGCAAACAAGATGGCAGCTCTGTGTAGGCCTTTGATCTGATCCAGCAGCTCAGCCCCAGTTGTGGATTGCTTTTCATTCTCTGGTTGTAATCCTGTGCCAGGTTACTTGGGAGCAAGGCCTATTGAATTCAGTCTGCCTTCCTTCTGACTTGCATAGGACTGAGCTATTAATCTACTGTATGCCTTAGGATGGGCAGAAAGTAGTGTGAAACATTGTTCCTAAGGGACAGTTTGCATAAATGTCCCTCGATTTTTAAATACATTTTTTTTATTTAAATATTTATAAGCTGCCTTTCCTGACCAAGAAAATGCAAGCATAAAAAATATAAAAAATACAATAAAAAATTAACATTCAAAAACTGCAAAAACCAACAGTACGTTAAAATAAAATTAAAGCCAGTATTAACAAAGGGGGGGGGGATTTCAGAGCCAAAGCAATAAACCATTGCATCTAGCAATTAACAGTCCAGAAGTGCAGATATTCAGTTCAAATCACCTCTTAGGTAGAAACGAGACACATTTTTTTCACCCAGTTTTTCTTGTGAAATATGTAGTAACAATCGAATTGTGAAATGGGTATAGTAGAGTACACTGTATTATGTAAAATGTTGATTTCTCTGTCCACTTGTGTCATGTCATCATCTCGATAGACGTACATGTTTGGGGCGTGGGATGGGGCAAAATCACATGCATACATTTTGGACTGCATTCCTTACTTAAATTAGCATCTCTGTGGGGCCAGCTGCAACCTTACTTTCTAAATGAAGGTTACTGCAAAATAACAGACAAAAAGAACAAGTGCATATTAGAGTTTGGGAGTGTAGAAACGTGCTGACATCACAAATCAGATTAATTTCAGTTTATTTGGTCTATGGACCATAAACATCAAATACCGTTTTCAAAGTAATTATAGCAAAGAAAGAAGGAAGGAAGGACAATATAGATGTACATAAGTTGTGCCTTACCAAATTTCATAAACAATCAAAAATAGTTAAAAATACAGACAATTGTGACTTTGAACTTCTATACCCTTTTGTAATTTTAACCTGCTTTTGATAGTTGTAGAGTTGGAATCCACCATTAAAATCAATCAAGACATAGAGTTAATCTGAACTCCCCAAGTGTAGAGAAAGTACTGGGGAGATAAAGCAGGATATTGTAACACAGTTTAATTGACAGTACAGGAAAGAGTAGGCTAATGTTTTGACTGAGTTGCTTTTGCAGGGAAAACTTGTTTGTTTGTTGAATTTATATTCTTCCACATGCCAAAGCAGCCCTAGTAACCTTTTGTAACTGCTGGTGGCAAAGCTCTGAACCACTGAAAATGTCCTCACTGTACCTGGGAATATTTAATGTTGCTAAATACCTAGCACAGGATGGGGAACCAGAGCCAACTAGTGGGTCAGATCCAGAATACCCCCATCTCCAAAGCCCACCTCTCACATACCCTCTCTTTACGTGGAGGTTATGTTCCGAGGCACTGCCCACAGCAGTGAAATTTCATAGAATTGAAACCTGTTGAAAAAGCCTGAAAATTTCCTCGTTCCCCCCTGCCCCCCCCCTGTTCTGCCCTTTTAGTGATGTTTTAGTGACATCTTTATAGTTTGTATACATGGTCGCACACATATTGAACGTGCATAAATACCTGTGTTGGAGGCACTTTACAGAGGAGAGGGGAGGTGTCTGTTCTTCCCACAAATTCATTAATCCCCAATATCCAAAGTTGGACTCTGTATGTAATCTTGGTAAGTAGTTTGGCTTGCACGCTGATCTCTTTTTGCCTAGCAGAGCTTCAGTAGTACAGCTAAAATACCCAGGGTAGCATTTTGAATTGACGTAATAAAAGTGACTGTTGTCCAGGAAGATTCTGATAGGTTTTGCAAGGGCCTGTATTTGAAAATTTCCAATATATGCTTCCTGTTGTGATTTTCAAAACCCTGAGTGCATTTGCTCACATTCATAACCTGGCAACCCCTTTCTCTCTTCTTCTTCTTCTTCCCGTTCCTTTCTCTCTGTTCTCTCCTCTGTTAGTATGTATAAGCGCCATGTATATTCATCAGGCTATATAAATAATTACAAGTTATTACTGTTGTTATTTATTTCGACAGCATTGTACATGACAACATTATCATTGCACCGGAGCATTAGAATAGCACCACTGGCGCTACAGAGCACTTCAATCAAAATTAATGTCAGCTTAACTGAGGTGTGTAGAGAGGTTTATTTCAGTAAACAAAGGGACAGATGTTTGTCATAATACTGGAACATTTGTTCTGTTACATATATTTTGCGGTATTTATTGGCATGTGAAGTTGAAGACTGTCAGGTTCTAATCCATTCGTAAATAAGGGAAGGGGGCTTTCAAACAACTAGTTGCCACATTGCGGCTGGAAAGTAGTGTTGAGAATTGTGGTGTTGGAACAGATCCCAAAGGGTCTTCTGGTTGATTTCCCTGGCAAATAGACATTCCATTGTGGTGGCCATAACCCAGGTTTAAGGTGCCATTTGGAGCCTCGCTTAAATACCTGCGTTTCTAACACTTGATGGCACACCAGTCTAGCTGCATGTTTTGGTAACTATTTGCATGCAGTAGGTGGTAACTTGGACACTTCTGGCTGTCCTCAGCTCAAAAAAGTTATTGTAGAGCTGGAAAAAGATGATCAAAAGTGATGGAGCGGCTCTCATGTGAGGAAAGGCCACAGCATTTGGGCCTTTTTAGGCAAGTAAGAGGTGACACTTAAGGCGTTTGTGTCACATGCGATTCATACCACAAAGTATGAAGCAATGGATTTTTCCCCTGATAGCAGCTCCTGGTGATGAGGACTGTTCTTTTTGTATTTCAGTACAGTTTTTTTTTTTTTTAAATGTTTTAAGATGTAAATGGTATTTGTGAAATGCTTAGTTGGCCAAAGTGGCTGTAAAGGATATAAACTTAATGGTACCATCTCCTCCAGTGATTGGCAGCAGTTCTTCAAGGTCCCAGACAGAGGCTTCCCAGAAGGTCCTTTTAACTGGAGATACAAAGGATTGAACCTGAGGCCTTTTACATGCAACACTTTCCTTTTTAATATTGATGTCCTTTCCGTAAGAGCTTTCTTTTCATCTTTGCAACATGACTGTCTTCTGGGAGCTGCTTCCATTCATGTCACATTTCCTGGGTCTGCCGTTAACAGCTGTTATATGTAAACAAACTTTTTTGTGAAGTTCCCTGAATTCTTCTTCTTCCTCTTCTTAATTTTTGTGTGTGTTTGCTCTTCTGGGCTTTTGTATTTGATGGGTGGTCCCATGCTTCTTGTGTTATCCCATCCTTTGACCTCCAGTCATGCTGGCTGGGGCTGATGGGAGTTGTAGTCCAAAACAACTGGAGGGCACCAGGTTGGTAAAGCTGATTAACCCTCTGCTATCCTTCAGCTCTCATTTAAAGGGCACTCCTGAAAGTGTCTTATCACACAACAGAAATCTAAAGCTGTTGGATTTAAATAAATACCACCAACAAGCCAAGCAAATCTTCAATCTGGCATACAGTAATTCTCAACTAAATATCTCTATTTCTCCTGCTAATTATGAGAAGCTTTTCAAAATATGCTTTCTAATGCGCAGTAGCAAGCTTACTTTGCACCTCTGCTAATCCTCCCAAGTTGTGGTTTGGCAAAAAGCAAGGATTGGTAAGCTGAGTAAATTTTCAGACCTGCTTTAGGTAGCACAGTGGTGGTTAGAAAATAATCTGGAAAATGTAAGTGGTTGTGACTGAGCTGGATAAGCTATAATTCATATGTACAGGATAAAGGCATTTTCACACATAAAGCTTAACATGGTTTGGCTGAATGGGAATGTAAACACGGCATTTCCTAGAATGTACACTTGTTTTGGAATAAACTTCTCTGCTTTATGTCTTGTATTAAGAATGTTTACGAGTTCCAGGTGAAAATGCATTATTGTCACTTGTGAAAATTCCTCCTTGCTGCAAGAGGCAGCAAGCCTGCAGGAGGAAAGTTCAAAGTGATACGATTTTTGTACGGTATAAGCGGGAGAAAAGTAACCTGTAGCACTGTTCCGTAAGCCTGCGATCATTCGAATTAAACAGCCACATTTCTAGGACCATTGTTTCAATTATAAATAGCTCATTTTCACATTAGAAACCCATCTTTTCTATTTAAAGTGAACAAACAACAGGCTGAGATCTTAAACACATCCTTCACATTACAGTGGTACCTCCAGTTACGAACTTAATTCGTTCTGGAGGCCTGTTCTTAACCTGAAGCCATTCTTAACATGAGGCGTGCTTTCACTAATGGGGCCTCCTGCTGCCGCCGCGCCTCCACCACGTGACTTCTGCTTGCATCCCGGAGTAAAGTTCACAACCAGAAGCATCTATTTCTGGGTTAGTGAAGCTTGTTACCTGAAGCGTTCGTAAGGGGGACGGTACGTAACCTGAGGTTCCACTGTACTTGTGAAAATGCCTACACACAAGTATGAAATAAAAACAGACGGTTCTCACAGTTAATGCTAAAAATCTCATTAGAGGTTGCTGATGGTGGATCAGATGAAGAAAGCTGGAATGTGCATTTTGCTTTTTAACTTCAGACATCGGGAATGCAAATAATGTTTGCATTTGAAATATCACCTGTGGAAATGGTTGGCGTGATATTATATCTAAAGTGTGCAAAGTCCCACAAAACACTGACTTCCTGAGAGATGCAGGAAGCTCAGAGAGCCAAGCTTCAAAAACTCTGCAAGGATTGTGTTGTTAAGACAGCATGGCTATGTTAAACCCATTCACAAGAACCTCCCTTGACTCACTTCGGAGACTCCATTGTTTTGGACACAGATGCTGATTCTTGTAAGAGAGGAAACAAAACTCATATTTTATGTAAAGGATTGTGCCTTTTAGGAAGGTATGAGCCTTGGAGCTCATTTACCAGCGGAATTAACTCTGTAAGAAGGCAAGCACTGTAAAGCTTGTTGATTCCATGGTTCTGGGCTTAGGCAGTGTTGACTTTTTACTGTAGCAAAATCGCTCCTGTCAGTAGATAGCGAAGTGAATTGGAACAGTATGGTTTCAGTCTTCTCCTGAATAATGAAGAGCTGGAGTGAGAGCCACACACTGCGTATTAATTATTGTTGGGTAAACATAATGAATAACTGCCAGCGAGTCAGCTCCTGTCTTTAGATCAAGATGATAAAGGACCAACAGATGAAGTCCCTGTAAATACTTTGCCGTTTATTGCCTGAAGGATTTCTCAATGGCAGGTTGGTGGGCAGAACTCCCTCTTGCAAACCAGGGTCAGTTGAATGCAGAAGGCTGATGAATAGACCAGCTGTTGATGTGTCTGCATTGTCCTGCAATGTCCTGAAAGAGAGGGGGAAGGCAGGCTCTTGCATGGATTCTTCAAAAGTTTAAAGAAATAAAAGCAGTAATGGTACACTCTATTGTTACAGGGTTGGGTTTGAGTGCTATGAAGGAGTCTGAGGTATGTATACCACAGATAGGGTCAAAAGGATAGGAAGGAAGCTCCTTAAAGCTCCTGAAAAATCAATGGAGAAGCACGCCAGCCATATCTGTATGGTCAGAAAAGTCCCTGGTGAAGTCAGTTCTGAATGGTGAAGTCCATTCTAGCAAAGATTTCCTTTTCCTCTAGCTGAAGGCAGGGGAGGCTCAGTGTATGTTTAAGGAAGCACGGTAGATGTATATTGGGAACAAAGATAAGGAAAAAAAGAAGCAGAGAGGGAGCTTAGAGCTCTGGAAGGCTAAAAGCATCTCTTGGAGTGCCTATCCCTGAGGATCTGATGTAAGGTAGCTGTTGAGCTATTTGTAGAAGCGCTGTGCTCATTGTCTCCACCTATGCTCAGCATGCATATTGGTAAATAAACCCGAATATCACAAAAATACAACATGCCTCCAGTTATCTGCCATTTGAATGCTAAATCAGGGCTACGGTCATCAAGATGTAGAGCCAATGTAACATTTCCTCATTTAAAGTGGGCTTGCAAATCATAGTTTTGTGGGGACATTTTGGGTATGGCCAAAGCATAGACCCCATGCCCCTTACACACATTCTTCAAACGCCCGGAGAAGGATATCCTCTTAGAGAAATTTATGCTAAAGGTTTATGGAGAAATCAGCTTGTCAGGGTGGGATTAATTGTTACTTCCCCCCACAATTGATTTGAATTGATTTATTGTGCTTTGTATTTTAGAAATGCAATACAGATTTATGCAAACATTTTCGCATTTGGAATGGTTCTCAGTGAAAATGTTTCTTATTTGAAATAAGGATTATTGTTTTTAGTTTGCCTATGCCTGCAGTACCCTATGCTATTTCACAGGTCACTAATTTGACACCTGCTATGGGGGGTTGAATTCCAACATTGTGCTCATCACCTTGTCAGGGCAACAGGAGTCAAATCATAATGCATCTCGCATCATCCATCAATAAAGAAACCTTTGTGTCAGAAATCATTATGTAATGTTTGCCACAGTTGCTACAACCTGTCTGATTATTTGAATTGTATTTTCTTACACGAAAAGAGATCTATTTGAGCATAGATGGATGGGAAAGCAAAATTATAATTCTGCTTAATTTCGTTTGTTGGTGTGAATATGTAAAGAAATCTGTCCTGACAGGGGAAAGAAATTCTGACTCAACTGAGCTGATATGGTGCTGTTTTTGGCTCCAGATAATTTTTGTACATTTTATTCACATATGATAAAGCTAATTTGTGTTAGTCATCATCAGGCAAGGTATAATTCTGATGGAGACTGACAGATTATGTTAATCATGAATTTGCAAGAAGGGTGAAGAAAGTGTGAGATTTGAAAGGAATGTAACACGAAGTTCTGATTATTTGCCATCAATTCATTTAGACTTTAAATGTCTTTCCCATGCATATCAAGCTTCTCTGTGCAATCATGTGGACATGTGCTGTGGTGGGTTGAGGGAAGGTTTAGATTCGAACAAGATAGTAAAATTAACAAACCATGTGCTGTCCTCTTTTTCATGTAGACTGCAGCCGTAGGCACACTTACCTATCCTGCATTCAAACATAATGGTATACAGTGGTGCCTCGCAAGACGAAAAGAATCCGTTCCGTGAGTCTCTTCGTCTAGCGGTTTTTTCGTCTTGGGAAGCAAGCCCATTAGCGGATTAGCGCTATTAGCGGCTTAGCGGATAAGCGGATAAGCGGCTTAGCGGCTTAGAAAAGGGGGGGGGAAGGGGGAAAAACTCGGAAAAACTCGCAAGACATTTTCGTCTTGCGAAGCAAGCCCATAGGGAAATTCGTCTTGCGAAGCACCTCCAAAACGGAAAACCCTTTCGTGTAGCGGGTTTTTCGTCTTGCGAGGCATTCGTCTTGCGGGGCACCACTGTACCTTTGCTTACCTTTATGTGTGTGAGCAAACATGAGCCTCCTTCCTTTTCCCTCTTCCACTGTGTGTGTGGAAAAGATTAGAAGCCTCTGACTCAGGGCTTACAGCAAACCATAGTTTGCCATTTCACCCAAACCTGGTAAACTGTGGCTTACACCAATTATTTACCTCATAAAGAAGGATCCCAAACCATGTTTGATCCAAATTTTGGACTATAGCCATAGTTTTGATATTTATTTAAGTTCTTTGTGAAAGCTGTTGCTTGATTCAAATCAGGAACAGAAGCTTCTGATCTCCTCAACTTGGCCAGGTATGTCCAAAGTCTCTTTTGGAGGCCTAATCCGGCCCGCCGGTCAGTTTAATCTGGCTCCTGTGGCAGATTATTTCCTGGGGTAAAATCCTCAACAACTTCAATCCTGAAAAAAGTCAACAACTTTGGTTGGGCCTTTGGTTGGCCCTCGCGGCCCTTCGCTTCATCAAATCTGGCCCTCTTTGAAAATAGTTTGGACACCACTGGGCTTGGCTAAGGGTGAAGGACAGGAATGGAAACCTGAAACTGAGGATCAAGGTTGTTTGTGGTTGTAATGACAAAAGCAAGAATTGTCATTTATGTTTCAATACAGTTTCACATTGTCCCTTACGGCCAATGGGATACTTTAGTTGTTTGCTTTATTCCTCCTCTCCCTTCATCCATCCAGATTGCAGTTGTAATGAACCATTCTATAGCACCTTGCAGAAGCAAAATCAACCAGTCTGAATTACCTGTTGGAGTAACCTCCAATCAGAATAGATTAACATAGAAGGGAATCTCAGCTTTCAGTTCTAAGCTGCTGTTGTTCCGTGCCACAACAAATGCTGTTGATCCAGAACCATTTACTTTGCTTGGCATAACCAAAAGGGAATTTCACAGCGTTATTATTGCCACCTATTAGTTCCTTCCACTTCAAAATTGTTTCTCCACAGTCAGTTTTAGAAGGTTTTGTGGGGAGGGGTAGAATATCTCTGCTCTTACTGAAATTGGCTTTGTTTTGCCTCCCAGCCCCCACCCCTTGGGATCATTTGCAAAATTGTGTAAGTTTTTACAACAGTAACTAATACTGAATTAAAGGATTAGATGCATTTTGGGACTTCTCGAGGGCCTGGATTTTCAGACAGTCATTTGATTCATTTTTGGTGAACTGCAGTATAAATACCAGCAGCCATCACTTCAATTAAAATGTAGATTTAAAAAGGCAAGGCAAGAGAGTTTCTTTTCATTTCATTAATTTTAAGGACTCGTTTCTTATGTTAGATCTGGAGATAAATGGGTTGCTAGAATAAGTGTTCTTTTTACAACCCCCAACTAAGTGCCCCCCCCATCTGCCTTTTAATGAAAATAGCTTTCATGCTATTTTATTACCGTCTCCCTTTATGAACCTTATTATTTGTTAAATTGCTCCATTTTATCTTTTGGGTGGTTTTTGTCATCATTTTATGAATTAACTCGAGAAATTGGACAGATATCTCTCTGTGTATGCTTGACCCTGCCTGCATGAGTCTGGAATTCGACCATCTTGTTGGTTTGATATAACATCTCTATTATATCCTTTGTTTGAAACATATGCATAGACTAGGATCCCAGGATATACTTTGTAGATTATTATTTACTTATTACATTTATATACCACTTTTCCCTCCATGGAGCTCCAGGGACTGTACATGGTTTTTGAGGTTTCACCGCATTCCTTAGGCTTTTGTACACATACAAATTCCTCAAGCTTGCCAATTCCTTCCTCTTTTGCATGAGTGGTGCAACTTTTGGCTACATAAGCAATGGCACTCAGAGGCTGAGTGTGGAAAACAGAGGGAATGAGTTTGCCATTCCTTTCTCCTCAAATAAATGGCAGCGTGGAAAATTTATTTACTCCAAAAAGCATTTGTATACCGCTTAATATTTCAAAAATCTCAAATCTTTAAAAAAGCCTATATCATTAGAAAAAGAAAAGAAAAACACAACTTAAAACAGCAATCTCAAAGGCATGTAAAAGGGACACAAACAGAAATTAAAAATATTCAGACGTGAAAAACGGCACAGTTTTCCAAGTCCAGGAAAGCCTGGGCAAAGCTGAATCATCTTCTGGTGTACTACGGAAAACAAAGAGAGTAGCCTGGAGTATTTGTTTTCTAAAGAGGGCCTAGACAGGCGTCAAGGGTAGGCCGGAGGGCCTTTGGCACCTGTCTGATGTAGTTTTGACAAGTCAATAGGAGAAATACATAATCCTGACCCTTTCTCAACACACACACACACACACACACACACACACACACACACAGAGAGAGAGAGAGAGAGAGAGAGAGAGAGGTTTGTTTTTCCTCTTGCAGCTTTTTCTATATTTTCGGCACATACCGTATTTTTCGCTCTATAACACGCACCCGACCATAACACGCACATAGTTTTTAGAGAGGAAAATCCGTAGGCATGCCACCCGTAGGCATTCCCTCCATAACACGCACAGACATTTCCCCTTACTTTTTAGGAAGAAAAAAGTGAGTGTTATGGTGCAAAAAATACGGTATATTTTTGCAACTGCGTACTGTTCTCCAGCACTTACATTGACGTGAGGCACGCTATTGTTCTTCCAAGTTCAGTTCATTTTTCCCACACGCTCCCTTGTCATCACTGAACACTTATCAGCAAGAGGACGCCTATCGTGCAGGCATGTTGTTAATCTCCCAACCTATGAATATTCTGCCCCTTTGTTTCCTCTAAGAAACCAGAGCAAAGTAATCATTTATGTATTCCTCTGAAGTAAAGAAGTTCCAGGTGTTGCCAGCAACAGGGCTAGAAGAAAACCGGTAATAATTAACAGTGTTCAAGTGCATGAATGAGTAGTATTATTTTAAACAGAGAACTATAAAGTGTCTACTGAAAAGGAAGCCAGGTATGCGTGAATAGGATTGCAGCCTGTATTGTCTTAAAGGACAAAATCTCCAGGTAAATAAATAATTATTAGCCAAGTATTGCCTGCCTTGTCATTCTTTCCATACATCTTGTGTCTGCCCCTAAGGATAAATTTTCAGGGTCCTCTTTGGATCAATTCGCAGGCAGTTCAGGAACAACTCTGGTCTCTCCATGAGACTACAGAACATGCAAGTGACCTGTGCTGGCTGGCCCTTTAAGGAGTGCAGTTCTCACAAAGGTGGAGACTAGGAGAGGTGGAATGGGGGCAGAGGCTAAAAGACCTCCATCCATCTGCAGTCTTTGCAAGAGCAGCTTATTCACTCTCTGGTGCTTCAACACCTGAGAGCTTTGCCCTGTGGGCTCCTTCTCCAGTCCAGAGTGGGAGCAGGACCATGAAGAAGCAACGTGCTTTGACAGGGGCTGGAAATGAGCTGAGGCCTTTTGAGCCTTTGCCACCAAACCATCCTTCCTATGTCCTGCCTCCTTTTGGAGAAGGTTTGGAAGGCACTAGGTTCATTGGACACACAGGTAGGTGCCCATGAAGGTTCTATGTAGTTCAGAGGGCTCCAGCCTGCCAGCTTCAGGTTCAATGGTCCCCTGATTACCAATATTAGGCTCTGATGAATCCAGTCCAGCTCATTAGCCAGTGACGTTGTCGTCTCTGACTTGATCACTGCTGGGCTCTGGGATCATCACACATTCCTTCGTATACAGTGATCACAACCCTCCTACTAGCTGGTACAGTGGTACCTCGAGTTCCAGAGGTCTGTTCTTAACCTGAAACTGTTCTTAACCTGAGGTACCACTTTAGCTAATGGGGGCTCCCGCTGCTGCCATGCCGCCGGCACACAATTTCTGATCTCATCCTGAGGTAAAGTTCTTAACCCGAGGTACTACTTCCAGGTTAGCGGAGTCTGTAACCCGAAGTGTTTGTAACCCGAGGTGTTTGTAACCCGAGGTACCACTGTATTATTAATTGTTCTGCTGCCAATAGTTGGTCCTGCTGTTTGAACATTTTTTTTGGGGGGGGTGAGCCTTTTTACCTTACATTAAAGGCCATTGAAGCAGGTGCAATTAAAAAGGAATTAAGGGCTTGGGGGTATGGGCAAATGAAGCGTTTTTTATTTGCTTGTTTGTTTTAAGAAGTACTAATAGGGCACACCTGTAGGCTTCTTCTCCACCTGCTGAGGATAACATTTTGCAGTAATTGTGGCAGAGTGAACCTCATAGCTTGCCCTGCAGCTGCAGCCACATAGAATTGGGCTGGCCAAGTTATCGGGATCCATGTTTAATGGCAGATTTGGGTGTGGTGTACAATGCGTTGCGTTCTTCACAACCTTGAACTCTTTCTGAGGTATTTGATTTTCGTTATTCATGTTTACCTTGTAAAAAAACTTTTTGACTATAATTGTTGTCCTCAATTAAGTCATTAAGCCATAGGCTCTTAAATAGCTTTATCATTCCGGCTTGGTTTCCTGCATAAACTCATTTACTTTGATATGCAAATTTGTATAATTTTGTTTTACTGTTGAAGTCCCCAAAGCATAGTATAAGAATGTGTAACTACTGGCAGCCCCCAGACTAGTTTATATAGCTTATAAAATTTAAGGTTTTTTATTTTGTTTTGTAGAAAGGTCTTAGGTAGAGCTGTTGGCAGTTTTCGTTTTTTTCTTTCATAAGTGCTGAGCTTTCTTTGTTCTATCTACCTTTGTGGATACTACTAAGTACTAAACACTGCATTTTAACTGTTTACTGAGTAGATGCCTACTTTCTCCCCTCTTTCCTAAAAATCCTGAGACAAATACCTCTGGATTTTGGTTCCCTTACCAGGCATGGGCAAACTTGGCC
This sequence comes from Podarcis cretensis, assembly GCF_951804945.1. NCBI lineage: Eukaryota > Metazoa > Chordata > Lepidosauria > Squamata > Lacertidae > Podarcis > Podarcis cretensis. The sequence continues at coordinate 15,177,856 of NC_137181.1, read as the reverse complement.
CTCCAGTTGTTTTGGGACTACAGCTCCCATCATCCCTAGCTAACAGGACCAGTGGTCAGGGATGATGGGAATTGTAGTCCCAAAACAGCTGGAGGGCCAAGTTTGGCTATACCTGCACCTTAAACACACTGGATATGTGTAACAGAAGGCAAGGGTAGCCTATTTTATCATTAAGTAGTATATAATTTAAATTAAAGGACATTCAGTTTTTTATTTACTTAACTACACCAGAGAATTCTAAGAAGAGACCAGAGACAGTTAATATACTACAACATATTTACAGCAGTTAGAATAATATACATGAAAAAAAATAGAGGCAGGTGGGTATACCTTTGTCACAATGGGAGAAATATTATTATTGGGAAAAGTTTGCCACAATGGAAAAAGTATTATTTTAGAAGTAAAAAAGAGAACACTGTAGACAAGATGCTTTCATGAGGAAATGGACCAATTTTATTCAGTGTCGTCGGATTAGGAAGTATATAGCAAATAGAAATTATGCCTTTATAGCATTTTGAGAATTAATATTTGCGATGATGGCTGATGTGCAGAATAATGTTGTCTTGGGTTTCAATACTTGCTGATACGTAACCTTCAGTACACTGAAATAACAGCAATTTGAAAAAATGCAAAAATACCCTTCAAGGCCTGTGGTGCAACCTAAAAATAAATAAAAGAAGCATTCCTCCTGGCTTCCTCTGGACAACACTGATGATGCAGTCATCTCTTCCTTGTGAGTGTGGTTTTGGTTATATTGTGCATATATTGCTATGCTGGCAAAGGTGTTTGGGACCTGGATGGAAGGATATAGCGCAACAGTAATCCGTAGCTTTGCTTCAACAGCTGGGCCTGCATGCAGATTCTGAGAGGTTTAAATTCCGTGTTACTGTATGTAAAACGAGTGCGTTATTATCTCTTTCGGCAGTAAGGGACCTTCATTATGTTATATGGAAATGAGTGGCATCTGTGGGACACTGATGCTCAGAAAGTAGGCACATGACAAACTTAGCTTAGATGAGGAATAATCCTGGGTCAGGAGCTGCTGGAATTACCTGTATGGCTGCCCTATGTGGTGGACCCCAGGTGTCAGCCTTTTCAGAGAAGATCCTTCTTGGCTGACTCAACCCACTTGGGTTCACCATTGGTTCATTCTAGGCAGGACTTCTTTTTCCAGCTGAAGCTTGCTTGAATAACATGGTCTACCTGGCCGCTACCATTTTTTGTGCTTCTGGTCTTGCTCTTGACTCCTGACTCCTGACTCAACTGCTCCTGGTTTGTTATCTTGGATTGTGATTGCTTGTTGGTTCTGATCACTAGCTTCTTCTCATGGTTCCTGATTTCTAGATCCCGACTCACCTCTGGCAGATGCCTATGAGTCTTTGGCCCCTCTTATATCACTTCAGAATGGCTCTGCTGAAGTTAACGTTCTCTTCCACCAGTCACTGTGATCATATCATCCCTTTCCTGGGTATTTGTGTGTGACATGGATGGCATACAAATCACGCAGTGTAGTGCAAGAGCTGAGAACTCATGGGTGTCATCTGCAAAAAGCACTCCATGATCCGTTAGGTACATTTTTGGACCTTCAGTGATCAGGTAGATGCTGGGCCTGAAATCTGTGCTGTATTGGGGTGGGTGGTGGATGCTATTCACACGTGAGAGAGAAAAGGCTCCCATTTTGCTATACCTGCGAAGCTCATCCGACCCCTTTTGTCTTCCAAAGTAAGTCGGCACCCCTCACCCAAGCAGTGGTAACAAAACGAATGCAGTCATAGAGGGCTCTTGATTTCTCCCACCCCACTCACATATTTCCTTATCTTTTAATTCTGCCTTCTTGGGTTTAGGGACAAAAGAGCACTAGCCAGATCAGCTTGGAATGCTGTATTAGTTTTCTCTTTCTTATTGATTTGGGAAGGTTAATCATCATTGCACAGTTCACAATTGCCCTATATGGGGAAGTGCATACAGACATGATTCCAAAAGGTGAGGTGTGTTTTCAAGGTGGGGAGAAGAAACCACAGAAAAAAAAATGTTCATGTATTGAGGCTAAATCCTGTTGTTAGGGCAACAGCATGACAGTAGCCAAGACTGTTGCTGCTTATGACACAGGTCTGTCAGGTGGAGTTGTGGGTGGTTTTTTGTTTTTTTTTGTTTGCCTTTGTGTTGTCAAAATGACTCCCTGCAGCCATTGCATACGTTATGAGTGCATAATTTCTGTAGCCTACTTCTTTTAAATATTCATGATTGCTTTTTAAATGCATTATTATCTAAGCCACTGTAAATAACATTTTAATTTTAGTTTATAAGAAGTAGGGCTTTGGATTATTATTATTTTTGGAATAATAACCACTCCTAGTGCTGTATTGGTGCAGTTCAAGCAGCAGCACCTGCCTGTCTCCCTATTCAACGCAAGGACGATGGTCTGGTTATGGGGCTGTTTTCCCCACTGTTGTCAAAAAGCATCTTGTTCTGCTATTTGCATCAGAGTCTTGGGGCCCATATGCATGTTCACAGTGCCCACCAACCGCACTTGAAGAACCACAGTCTTAAACTAATGAAAACTAAAGGAAACCCATTTAAAATAAACAAATTCATTGTTAAACTTTATTTCATTACTCTTCATTATGAATTCTTTTATTCGTTCATAAAGAATTCAGATAGAACCTCATTCTGTAAGATCATATTTTTGCATTGCCAAGAGACTGTCCTATATTTTGTTTTCTTAATATGTACTTAACAGCTTTGTGAACTGTAAATGTCATGGGTGTTTGAAGGTTCCTGGTCCACCCAGGCCCTGCTGCTACACAACCTCTGCTTGTTTTTGTGCTGGAGACTCAAGAGATTGAATGGGAAAAACCATACCCTCAGCATTTGATTGACTGCAGAAAAACGATAGCTTATCTGTGGTTGATATACTTGTTTGTAGGGAGAAAGAGTGCTACTTAGTATGCAATTGTGACTAATATGTTTGCAAACGTTGATTCAATTGTTTGTTGACTTATAGATGGTATGGGTCCTTCCCCTATTATAAATTGTTTAGGCACTGGAAAGGGGTGCACTTCTCATTTGCAGTTAAGGGTGTTGAAATTGGAGCCCAACCCTCCCCCCCCCCTTTGGCCCAGTATACCTGAAGGAGCATCTCCACCCCCATCGTTCTACCTGGACACTGAGATCCAGTGCTGAAGGCATTCTGGTAGTTCCCTCACTGTGAGAAGCCAAGTTACAGGGAACCAGGCAGAGAGCCTTCTCGGTAGTGGCGCCGCCCTGTGGAAGGCTCTCCCATCAGATGTCAAGGAAATAAACAACTATCTGACTTTTAGAAGACATCTGAAGGCAGCCCAGTTTAGGGAATTTTTTAAGCACTGATGTTTTAGTGTATGTTTAATCTCTGTTGGAAGCTGCCCAGAGTGGCTGGGGAAACACAGCTGGATGGGCTGGGTACAAAACAACAACAACAACAACAACAACAACAACAGTATTTCCTCACTTTTCTTTTTGACCTTTTTGAGAATTTGCTTTTATTTCTTCAACCACGGTTTCCTGTACTGTTAACAAACTTCCTTTCACTCTGCAGCAATCTGTAAATATCAGCCAAGCAAGGATAACTTTCCTTGCGCCTGACAAAGTGCTCTCTTAAGTCCACAAAAGCTTACGCCACAATAAATCAGTTTGTTTTTAAGTTGTCACAAGATTACTTGTCATTGCTGCAATGGACCAATAGGGCTTTCCTCTTATAATGCATCATTGTAGAGAAACACAAGGACTTTGAGGATAGGAAAAACAACAACCAAGGACTTTGCATGAGGCTCCAAATCAAAGCATTTTCAATTCAGAGATTGATTACTGTATTTTTCGCTGTATAGGACGCACCAGAGAATAAGGCGCACCTAGTTTTGGGGGGAGGAGAACAAGAAAAAAAAATTGAATCCCAGAAGCCAGAACATCAAGAGGGATCTGGCTTCTGGGATACTGTGTGGCTGTTCTGGCTTCTGTGATAACGGCACCAAGCCTCTTCAGGGCAGCGGGATGAAGGCCCCCCCCCCCCGGAAGAGGCTAAGGCAGAAGCCAGGACAGGCACCTCGCTGAAGGGGTGCTGCGCAGTTCTCCCTCTTTGCGCAGTGCCACTCCTTCGCAGGGGAGGCGCTGCGCAGAGAGGGAGAACTGTGCAGTGCCCCTTCAAGCGAAGCTGGAGAAGGAACAGAAGGAGACCCTTCTGTTCCTCCTCCGGCTTCCAGGCCAGGCGCCTCGCTTAAGCTTTCCGCTGCTCCCCAGGTCCGCCCCCCCCAGCCCCAGGGACCACACATTTGCTCCATAAGACGCACAGACATTTCCCCTTAGATTTTAAGAGGGGAAAAGTGCGTCCTATGGAGCGAAAAATACGGTAGTTTCAGGATGCAACCTGCTAATCAGAGCTGATAGGAAGTTCACACTGGAAAATTTAACTGTGTTCAAGATACAAGATTTGCATTTGACTCAGTGAGTTGAATCCAGAAATACATGAGTGGAACTCTGTTCATGCAGGGTGTCCTACCTCCCCTTACTTCAGCCCCCTGCACCCCACATCGTGAGCGAATTCTGAAGTTTAAGATACTCCCAGGAATGGCAGATGCTGGGATAGGAGGGGCATGGAAATCATGAGAAATTAGTTGGGTCACCTTGTGCAAGCAGAATTGCCTTTCTGCACAAGACACCTCTGGACCCAAGCCAATCAACTCAAATTTTCAGACTTTATATTGCTGTGCTTTGAACATTCAACACTTCCACATTTTAAATGTTATCACCAGAGTCTGACATGCCTAAATAAACTTAATATTATTTTTTTCTTTTTAAAAAAATCATAGTATCCAAATATAAATAATTGGTGGATTTCAAATTTTGAAATTGATTTCTAACATTCAGGTAGAAATCAACATTAATAAATAAAGTTCTGCAAATTATCTACAAGCAGCTTCAAATGTTACATGGAAACCCCAAAACACACAAGTGCCTGTTCTGATTCTTCCACATAACTCATGAAGGAATTAAGTGGTTTCTTTTGTACTATGAAGCTCAAATAAGAACCTTGGAGGATCAGACACTACTGCCTTAGTTGATTTAGGGCTGCAGATGGACTGCAGTTTTTTAAGCCAGCTAGTAAAAATATTTGGACCAAGTGCTTCCAACCAGGATGTCAGATGATTGGGTGGAGCAAATCACTTAATCCCAGATCCTGCTGTTGCTTCCAGGATGAGTAACTGCTCACCTTAGAAAGCTGTCTGTTCTCAGTGCATGCCAGACTTCCCTTGCTGCCTTGCATAGCCTGTGATCTGAAGCCTTCTGAGTAGCCTTGCTCATGTCAGTATCTGGCATTCACTCCTTCTCCACATGCATCTGCTGGGTGACCTTGGGCTAGTCATACCTCTTTGAAGTCTCTCAGCCTCACTCACCTCACAGAGTGTTTGTTGTGGGGGAGGAAGGGAAAGGAGATGATTGTTAGCCGCTTTAAGACTCCTTAGGGTAGTGATAAAGCAGGATATCAAATCCAAACTCTTCTTCTTCTTCTTCTTCTTTTTCTTTTTATTGTGCATCAATATTTATTGTGCATCAATATTTTTGCTCACCTGTGTCCACTTTATTATTTATAACACACAGTACATAAAAGGTAAAGGTACCCCTGCCCGTACGGGCCAGTCTTGACAGACTCTGGGGTTGTGCGCCCATCTCACTTAAGAGGCCAGGGGCCAGCGCTGTCCGGAGACACTTCCGGGTCACGTGGCCAGCGTGACGAAGCGGCTCTGGCGAGCCAGAGCTGCACACGGAAACGCCATTTACCTTCCCGCTGGTAAGCGGTCCCTATTTATCTACTTGCACCCGGAGGTGCTTTCGAACTGCTAGGTTGGCAGGCGCTGGGACCGAGCAGCGGGAGCGCACCCCGCCGCAGGGATTCGAACCGCCGACCTTTCGATCGGCAAGCCCTAGGTGCTGAGGCTTTAACCCACAGCGCCACCTGCGTCCCTACACACAGTACATACATGTTTACTAATAAGTGAGTCCAACTGACTTGCCTAGTGAGTGTGTTTAGGTCTGAAGAATAAAACTATAATCCTAGATTTCAATTTGTATGTTCATCTATATAACAGCTTTGTTTACTGTCACAGGGGAGTATTGATGCCAGTTGTGATTTAGGGCCAGGTGTTCATATGGCATCCAATCTATTTAATTTTAGTATCATGCATACCTTGAGGAAAGAGATTAAAGAGCAAGCAGGGAAAGAAGTCTCTTGAAACGCATGCAGGGAAAAGGACCAGTGCTTGAAAAGGAAATTGGATTTCTCCAACCCTTTGCAGGAAATGATAAAACAAAAGCTAGTGACAGAAAATTGCATGTAGAAATGATCTGAGGCATAATCGTAGTTAATGAGTATGTGGGGTGAAAAGGAAAGGCAGCTGTCAGTCTAGGTCAAAGAGTCAAAAATTTGATGTCGGCAGCCAGCAGTAATCCCAGAAAACCGTGCTGGTGTGCTTGCATCCCAAATTACTGTTAGCAGATAAGAATTCCGAGCTGGGTGTGCTTGGTGAAGGCACATACTTCGCGATCTGTAACTGGCTCCGCAGAGTAGCAGCTGCTTGCCTGCCTTTGCAGCAGGTGCCATTGTGAGGCAAGTAATGAAATGTCACTCAGGTTAGAGTTTTAGCTAAAGAGTGGCAAGAATGCCCCTGGGAAACGGGAGCCAGGGCTTTGGGCCGCAGAGCCACAAAACCATGCTTGTGCATGAGGCAGAGTCATATGCCCAGCTTAATGGGTGTCTGAAGTTATCGGTATAGCCACTCACAGGGCTAAACAGGCAAGGTGCCTTTCAGTTTAAAGTTGGCTTGTCTGTTCAGCCATGCTGGTTGTCACAGCAGAAATGCCAGGCTTCTTTGGCCATGCTCATGTTTTCCCCCCTCATTGTGTACACATGGCTGCAGCTGAAGAAGCCATGCTGACCCCCCAGACCCCGCAAAATAGAGTTTAAAGAAACTTGCACAGGGTATTTCCCTGCCTTCTCTCCACTGCAGTCTTCTGGACACCCTGAAAAGTGTTTTAAGCTGTAGGCAGCTGCCTCTATTCAATATCCTTCAGTCGCCCTTTCACACTGCAACTCCCCACATCCCACAACGTAGGCCTTTCCTTTCAGGACGTGTAGGGGATTCTACCCTCCTATAAACTGCTCAAATTCAGTTGACTCCAGTGGACTTTAAGCAGCCTGTGTGCAGAATTTTAGTACAAAGGTATGAGCCGCAGCCTGGAGCTGGTGAGAATTTCAGTTCAAAACATCTGGAGGGGCACCAGGTTCTTGCCCCCGTACTATTTTTGAAGAGAGCCAACATCTGATTGCCTTGGAGGACCACCAGGCTTTATAAAGCAGGGGCAGCCACCATGGTGCCATCCAGATATTCTTGGACTGCAACTCCCATCATCCCCAACGATTGGGGCTGATGGGAGTTGTAGTCCAACACCATCTGGCCCTATGTTGGCTACCTCTGTTCTACAGACCCACGGAACTGGCTTTACTGAAAACATTTGGGGCCCTGGAGCCAAGCACCTTTTATCCAAGGTACATTCCACATGGATTCTATATCCTTTATATACAGTATATACAATATATAATGGTGGAATGCAATGGTTTGGCACGTTGCTTAAATTCAGTGTTGACTGCACACACACAAAAACAACCATCAACCGTTGTCAGCTTAAAAACAACCAGGAATGCATTGCATTTATTGTCACACATTCAAAACTGTTCATCCCTTTCCATTCTCAGAAATGAGTGATCAAGGCATGCATTTCATGGATCTGAGTAATAAGGTTAGCCTTGGTGCTTTGTTGCACGAGAGGGTCTCTCTTTAGTGCAAAGCAGCCATTAGAACACTCCATTCAATATTGCTCACTCATATGACTTGGATGTTGTCAATTGTTTTGCAGCCTAAAGGCCAAATTATACACAGCTGGACAGCCAAGCATTTAGAATGATTTGGGGGGGTAGGGGAGGGCATAGGGCTTGCAGCCATTGAATTCTGCAGTGTCGTATTCAAAATGTGTATATGAGCACAGCAGTTGTGCTCAGTGCAGCTAAGAAGAGTGGGCAGGTCATCTTATCTTAGCCAGGGGCTAGTTGGACATTTGATAGGAAACCTGTGATAAAGTCTCATTAGCAGCCCATATAGTTCATTCTTTATCTATGCGTGGTGGTAAATGTGCCATCTGCTTGCACAAAAAAATGTGTAGAGCCTGCCAGACCTTAATTCACAGGCAACCCGTAGATTAATCAGGCATCTGATGCTTTACAACAGCACTTACTGAGACTATTGTGATGCATGTTAGTTTGGCAGCCTTTCTCCTGTTCAGAACTGGGTCCCACCTTTAGCTCCAATGTGTGTTTTGGAACTCATTTCTTAATTTTCAACCCATATAACTGAATGTGGTAATTCTCCTGTCCTGACCCACCAGTTGAACACCAGTGTGTTAAGTACAATAATGAAAGTACAAGTAAATGTATGTATCATACAGGGACTCTCATAAAAATGCAGTCGTCTTTGCAGTTCATAAGGTTACTTGAGCTAAACAGGTGTTCTTTACAAGTTGGAAATGATGAACACCTGTAATAGCATACGCAAGTAAGAGAAACGAGCACTTTTAAATTGGACCAGAAGCAAGAATCTCTGGGGGAATCCCTGCATCTGGCTGATATACCAACAAGCAGAGGTTGAGAATTAGTCCGGGATTCAGTTCTGGTATTGAAAACACTTGTGCACTTCCTGGGTGAATGTATTGCTACCAGAAACTCCAGAATAATATTCCAGTTTGATGAATATTATATTTTAAGACAAATTCCAGTATTGGTGAAGCTGAGTTGCACTGAAGCAGCAGTGGTTCTCAAGTTATGTAGAATGTTTATAGGAAGCTGATCCTTGTTGTGTTTTTTTTAAATGCAAATTTCACTTGAACTTTTGACCAACTAATGGCATTTTAATTGAATAATCATCTGTCTTTTAACCAATCAGACTTAAATCAATCTGCGTTTTACAAAACTTCGGTGTAAGCACCTCTTGAGATATTGAACAGGCTTTGAGAACTTAGTTTAATGAGCAAAAATATCACTTATTGTTTGAAGACAAGACAAACTTTAATTCTTATTCTTCTTCATTTCCTAGTATACTAACATGTCAGAACCAAAATAACCTAAAATATAAATGTGCCCGTAACTCACAATACACACTAATATTGGTTACCACATAAAATCAAGTAACGCTTTAGTTTATTGGGGCTGCAATCCTATACAGTTATCTGGGAGTAAGCCATATTGAATTAAATAGGATTTACTTCTGAGTAGAACTGCATAGGATTCCGCTGAAAATCTGCCAACTTAAGAGATGTGCAACTTTAAATTCATATCACACCAATTCTTTTCTGCTTAAACAAAATTATACTTGTGAAACTGTGGCTAAAAGTCTTGGAGTTGCTTCTTTTCCAGAAAATAAAAAGACCCATCTGTGTAGACATTTCACAATATCACTGAAGGCCATAAATCAGAAAAAAGGAGTTTGCAAATCTGAACTTTTAAAGTGAACCTTTAACTCTGTTATTTCCTATTGTCCTTAAATTCAGTAGCGACATCTTTGTCACTTTTAATTCTTTTCAACAATAGGGCTTCTTTCAATGGCATTGAGAAGAAAGCGCTCCATTTGGGCTTTGGCGCCTTGGCAACCTCTTCTATAGATTTTTGTAAATTTTGAGGGGGAGGGCAGGTTCTTCCAGGATAGTCTGCATTGTGTTTGCATGACACTTAAATTTTTATAGTTGCTTTTCTTCTGAGTGATTACATAAAAGACACTGGGAGCCGCAGAGAAGCCATTTGATTGGCACTGTCTGCAGAGAATAAGTAGTTTCTTGGGCTTTCAAATTGTCTTGTGTGCTGAAGATAATTGCTGTGGTGGCTTCAGGTTGAGAGAACTGTGTGTCTCTCTGTGTTAGAACCTGTTTAGATTCCTAAGTAGCACTGGATTATTGCATAGTTTCCTTCTAAGACATGAACAAAAAATAAATAAAACCCTCACATATTTTTGCATGTGTATGTATTTATACAAAAATTCAACATCCATAGCCCTAAAAAGGTCTAGTGAACATACACATACGTAAGAGTGAGTAGATAAACACATAGATAACAATGTAGGTGGTTAATAAATAAAATAAATAAGTAAATGTTGTTGTTATATTTATATTTATGCCTCAAAACAGCTTACATATTAAAATAAGAACTGCTTCCCAACCTTTTCCCAACCGTGGCCCCCTTCCAACCTTATTTCATTCCTTTACCCCCCCATGGCGTAGCTTAGGGGGGCAGGGGTGGTGGCTGCCCCCCAATTAAATACAAATCAATACAAACCTGAGGTTCTGCCCCCGCAACAAAAGCCTGTACCCTAATAAAAATCCTGGCTATGCTCATGCCCCCACCATCCTACTGGTAGAAAGGTAGCCATTTGAATGTTTTGTTTGTAAATAGAACATGCTTCATTTATATATTTTTATAATTTGTACAAAATACAATTACATAAAGTGATAGGAACATAATGAAACATTGTTGAAGCAGAAAAGCATAGAATCATGGAGCTGGAAGGGTGGGGTAAAGAGATAGCAAACAAAAGAGCAAGGGGATGATTTCTCCTCTCTGCTGGCTCAATAGAGAGACGTGCCTTTGCCCAACAGCGAAGGAAACATTTCAGCTGATGAAGAAGCTGAAAGCCCCTCTTGCAGACAATGGCCGATGGCCTCCCCACAACTCTCTTGGGGCTGTGGTCCATTTGCCAAACAATCCTTTCCTTGCCCCTCTTTTGGGAATGATAGGTGGGCCGTGTTCCAACTGAGGCTGGTCAAAGGGGCATGGAGCCGCTCCACCAAATCTCTCCTGAAGAAGCCTCCTGAGAAAAGAGGTGGGGAATGCATGGGCCTAACCTCTGCTCAGGAGTGGGGCAAAGGCCGAAAGAGCACCTGCATGCCTCTGTTGTTGGAAAAAGAGGTGGGAAATCTGCAAACTTCTAACTGCTCCCCTGGCCTTTGTTGAGCACAAAGGGGCCCCTTCCTCATAGGAGCACCTCCCACCAAGTAGAAGCCAGTAAGCCCCTGGAACATGGAAGCTTTTTGGGGGAGGAGCAGGGCTTGCTGGCTTGGCCCTGTGTAGCATTCACCTCGCAGCTTCCAAACCATCCTCCCAACCTCTGAAAAACTGCCAGGATGATCCCCACTCTCCTCTGTAGCCTCACAGTTGGGAGGAAGGCATGTTGCTCATTATGCAGATGGGTGGTGCCATGCAAGCATGGCAAGTCTATAATGGTTGCAGCCTGCACAGTGTGGTGGACATGGATTAGTTTAACAGGGCATTTGCAGAAGGCATAATGGAATTGAAAGGAAGGGACCTCACAGGTAATCTAGCCAGTGCTAGCTCAACAGCGTTCCTGATAGGTGTTCACCCAGCCTCTGCTTATAAACCTTGAATGAAAGATTGTCCACCACTTGCCAAAGCGGTCTGTTCTACAGTTGTACATGAGCACATACCGTCAGGACTTTCTTCTGCATGTTTGGTCAAAACCCTCTTTTCTGGAATTAGAATTCATTTCCTGGGTGCTACCCAGTAAACAAGTCTGGCCCAGCATCTATGTGATAGCCATTCAAATATTTGAAGATAGCGATCGTTGTCTCTTCTTCAAGCTAAACACACCCTGCTTGGCTCCTGATGAAATGGGCATTCTGTTTGAAAAAAATAATATGCTTTACCAGCTGTATAACTATTGTCAAGCTCTCAACAGACCTGTTGTAATTGGTTTCTCAGACAGTACATACAAATTAATTTAATTCCTTATTGAGCACTCATCTACATTGTAAATACTTGCTCTGATTGAATTAGCTTGAAATTTAGGATCTTGATTATAGTTAGGATAACTAAAGAGATAGCCAGCTAATTTAATTGGCATGAAAGTAATTTTCAGAAATGTCCTTGCATTCATGTTGAAGCTTGGTAAAATGATTGGTGAAATCACCTCTACCTTAGGGAAGAGGAGGGGAAGGGATGAAGGCTAGAAACCCTGTCGATGGTTGGCTCCTTTTGAGGATTATATCTTGGCAGTCATAGAAGTAAAATCAAGGCCGTCAGGCAGTCAAGGAGGTGGCCTCATACCAGGACAAATCAGGAGGATTTATAGGAATAGGTGAAATCCTGTTTGCTTCTTGAGCTGCCTCACTTCCGGACAGACCTGAGACCTACAAAACTGTTGCAACTCTAGGCTGACCTTCGGAATACTACAGAGCCTTTACTTAGTTCATTAGCTAGCTGAGAAGTTACGAAACAGAATTGGTAGGGGACCTTGTAGGCCGATAGAGGGGAATCTTTGGCTTTCCAAGCTTGGCCAATGGTCAGTGGTAGTGGAAGTTGTACTTCAGCAACACCTGGAGGACCAAAGGTTCCCACACCTATTGCAGTCCGTCTAGTCCAATGCAGTAGACCCAGAGCTAGAAAAAACTGCAACAGCTGGCTGTCCAGCTTCTGCCCGAAGACCTCTGGGGGTATGTGTCTAACCCTCTGGAGCAGCAGAGAAACAAGTCCTTGGCTATGTACACACAAGCTGCATAAAGCACAGAGAGGTTGTCTTCCCTCTCCGCAAACAACATTTCAAATGGCATTTCTATGTTGTCCACACCAGAGTGGGGCCAGAGATGTCTTAAGTTGATGTATATTATCTTTTGGTTTCCCTGCACTTACAACCCTTCCCTGAACTAAAATGCAGTATCGTTTTTGTGCCTGCGTAATGGCTGCCTCAGGTGTACACACCTGAGCTTAACTGGGAAACGCATGTGGTTTATGTTTTCAAATTGGATGGAAGCTGGTTTGAAGGAAAATGCACCAAACAGCGGTATTTCGCAAGAAACTACAGGAGAGATATGGATTGTGGTTAACTTCATGTGTTCACGGCTTCAAACGCCAGAGATGGGCATGCACTGGGCCAGAGTAAACAGTGTTGTGTACATAGCCAGAGTCCTCTAGGTGACAGCCTTTCAGATATTTGAAGAGTGCTATCATATATACCCCCCCAGTCTTTTTTTCTTTGTGCTAAACACGCCCAGTCCTTTCTTGCATTCCTCTGAACCTCAGAAGTAGTTTTGTCTACGTCATTCTGAAAGTGCAGATGTGTGCTGCCTTTATCACTGAGCATAAAAGGGAGGATTTTTTCTCTCATTTTTGAACGGAGTGACAGTTACTTATTTTTGAGCTGAATCACTGTTTCTTATTTTCTTGACCAGAATTCACTTTACTCTTTATAAGATACTTTGGCAATCTATTCTAAGAAGGTCACATTTATGAATGTTGGCTTAGGATGATTCATTGCTGTTGCTGCTGCTTTCTGAAAAGTGGAGTGACACGTAAGAGTTGTAAACTATTGAAATAAGCAGGGTGGCTCATAAGTAGTAGACCTTGGTTTATTATCTGTTTGATGTAAGAGCCCTGCTTGGATGAGGCCATCTAGCTCAACATCCTGAAATACAGGGCTCATCTATATTTTGTTTATTTATTAAAATAGAGCAATTTCACACACACACAAAGCAGTTTACAATTATAATGCAGTAAACGCCACACAAAAACAAAACAGCTCACCAGCTGCCTATAATAGAAAATGTTTTTCTTAAGCCCCAGGGGGAACCAAACATTTTCAGTAAACTTTTAAAGGTTAATATAGAAGACACCTGCTGGATCTCTGTTGGAAGATCATTCCACAGGAGTGAGCCAATAGCACTGAAGCCCAGTTTTAGGTTGCTGTTAAATGAACCTCAAAAACTTGGGGGACAACCAGTGACTCTCTTGTGATGGAGTCGGGATATAAGAGTTCAGGCAGTCCCTCAGGTACCCTGGATCTATGTTGTTCAGGGCTTTGTAAGCTAATAGATATGAACTTGGTTGTGTATGGACATCCAGTGCAAGATAGTATATGCCAAAGTAATATGGCCATTACTTAGCAAGTTATGCAATTTGTTACTTGTACAACCAATCTTGTGGACGTTTGCTTGGGAGTTAGTTTTGCTGAGTTTAATGGGATGTAGACCCACTTCGTGTGTGTAGAGAGTTTTTACTTTCTTTTTTCTGCCCTATCTGCTTTTATTCAGATGTATTCCTTCTGCCGCATAAATAGCAAGGCAAGTTGGCAAGGATATTTATGGCACTGCTGTTGAAAACAAATAGTTTATTACAAAACAACAACACATGTGCGTGCACACATGCACACACATAACAACAAACCCTAGATGTTCAGGCTGCCTTTCTTTGGCATCTCCTATTTACTAGTTTGGCAAGGATACTGAACTCTTTGCAGGCTTTGGAATACCCCCCCCGCAACTCCTCAAACAATTTAGGGATGCCAAGTGGGCAAAAAGCCAACAATCTTGCTACACAGGAAAATATGATTTGCAGCCAAGTATGTTTAGCAACATATGTGGGACGCAGGTGGCGCTGTGGGTTAAAGCCTCAGCGCCTAGGGCTTGCCGATCGAAAGGTCGGCGGTTCGAATCCCTGCGGCGGGGTGCGCTCCCGCTGCTCGGTCCCAGCGCCTGCCAACCTAGCAGTTCAAAAGCACCTCCGGGTGCAAGTAGATAAATAGGGACCGCTTACCAGCAGGAAAGGTAAACGGCGTTTCCGTGTGCGGCTCTGGCTCGCCAGAGCAGCGATGTCACGCTGGCCACATGACCCGGAAGTGTCTCCGGACAGCGCTGGCCCCTGGCCTCTTAAGTGAGATGGGCGCACAACCCCAGAGTCTGTCAAGACTGGCCCGTACGGGCAGGGGTACCTTTACCTTTACCTTTATGTTTAGCAAAGAGACAAACACCAGCCTGACTAAAACCCTTAGAAAAATGCTCATTTTCAGTCCAGGTGAGACTTGCATTACCTGCAGAGCCTCAGCAAGCCAGTTGTTGGGAAGTTCAGGTGATCATACTCGGACATGAATTTGCCAGGAGGCCTTGGTCACTTCTGACTTCTCACTTCTGTTACAAAATTTGGGTTTGATAATCATCCACCTGTACCTGCTACAGGAAAAAACCCCCCACACCTGATGATTATATTTTTGCAGTCCATGCATAGGAAGTAAGCTTTTTCCATATGAAATGATTGTATGCCAGAACTTGCATCCTCTAATGATGTGCAGTGCTGATATGCAAATGTTTCATGAGACTGGACTATGTACAGGGTAGAGAAACTTAATTATTATTTAAAATCTTGCCTATCCCAGCATTGAGGACGAGTGAGGCAGCTAACACTTGAAGTTTAAAAACAATGTGTCATAAAAATTAAGCAAAAATGAAATTCCACAGATAAGATGGATAAAAGCAGAGCTAGCATACAACAGGGAACAGACATTCAGTTATCCATGTCAAAAGCATGCCTAAACACTATGGAGGAGGCCAAACAAATCTCATTTGGTGGGGGAGGGGGTTTCCACAGTCTAGTTGCCACAACTGAGAAGGCCCTGCCCCAAATTCTTACCTGCTATATCAGTAGATTTGCAAATAGATTGCTGATACATCAAAACTATCCTCAATAGGCAGATAGAAAAAGGTTTCATAAAAGAGCAATATGGAATGGGTGGTGCAGATGTGCCCTTGATATACAACTGTCTCCCAACAAATTGAGTATGACTGACTGAAGTTTGGAAGCAACCACACCGTGGACCCCAACCAGTAAGCGAATGCATGAATTGAAGCACCCATGTTTGTGTGTATTTGATGTAGATACACATTTGGGTGTATGCTCATCCAAGCCCCATTGAAATGGCTGGATGTGCTTTGTTATGAAGAGATGTGTAGGGCCACTAACTCTTTTGCTACTAGAGTTGGTTTGGCACCTGTGTTTCTAGGAAACGGTTCCACAAAATGCCCACTCCTACCGTGGCATCAGCTGCCTACAGTTGCTTTCCTTTCCTGCTGTTAAGACATTGTAGAAATTCTTGTGGGCTACAAATAGTAGGAAAGTTATTAAAAGCACAAGCTAGGTTCGTTCACTTTATATTTTTTTTAATCAAGTGCCTCCCGTCAAGAATGCAAAATCAGTGAAACCAGTCTTGAATTCGCTCCAAGTTAGATTACTACGCAACTCGTATTACTTCAGCTGTTTCCTTTTTCACTTCTTGCCTTTCACATTCCAGTCATGAAATTTTCAAGCTGATTTAATCACTATACACTATGAATGAAAGAGAGGGATCAAAAAAGTCTTGCTCAGAAGCCTTTATATCTAACAAGCTGAATGCTAGTCTGTGAGCACAATCCGGTAAGCTTTGCTGAAATAAGTGGGAGGTCTCCATGGAAAAACTGAGGTAGAGCTACTGTCATTAAAGATGTTTTTGTGCAGTCAGTTAGTTGTGGATGGCAGTTGCCCAGAAATAATTTAAATAAATGCCAGCCAGTTCCTTCATCACATTCTCCTCCTGTATCTAGTCAGTCAGGCCATTCCTCAAGAGTCTGGTTCTGTTCAAATGTAATTTGAACAGAATTTGAAATGTAATTTGAACAGAGAGCCAGTGTGGTGTAGTGGTTAAGAGCGGTGGACTCGTAATCTGGTGAACCGGGTTCGCTTCCCTGCTCCTCCACATGCAGCTGCTGGGTGACCTTGGGCTAGTCACACTTCTCCGAAGTCTCTCAGCCTCATTCACCTCACAGGGTGTTGGTTGTGGGGGAGGAAGGGAAAGGAGAATGTTAGCCACTTTGAGACTCCTTAGGGTACTGATAAAGTAGGATATCAAATCCAAACTCTTCTAATGTATTTGGAATGCATTTCTGCTCAGGAAGGCTGAAGTCCTATACAGGCAACCCCCAATTTGTGGGTGGGTGGTGTTCCCCACTCTCATTACGCTCCCTTTTCCAGCTACTTCCAGATCGCTGCAATGCATGTGTGCGCCAGTGTTGGGATTTTGCCAGACTCCAGGCGTGTTTTACGACTGGCGCGGGTCCAGTTGTGACCACGTGGCGATCTCTGGATGCCAGGTTGGCAACTGACATTTCCATCTGGCTGGCCCCTCCAGCTTTCTTAAGCAGATAAACGGAAGAGCTTCGTTATTGCTTTTATAGCCCACCTTTTTCTCCCAAGGAGTACATGGTTCACCCTCCTCCTCAGCAGATCCCTACCCTGTGTGGTAGGTTAAGAGGCTGTGACTGGCCCAAGGTCACCCAGTGAGCTTCACGGCTGATTGGGGATTTGAACCCTGATCTCCCAGTTACTAGTCCAACACTTTAACCACTACTCCACACTGCCTTCCAAGAGTTCTGTGAAGAGTATGTGAATGCTACCCTTAACCTTTGGAATTTAGCACTTTGAACTTGCATACAAAATATTTAAAATTGCATTTGGTTTGTGGGGATGAATATATATATATATATATATATATATATATATATATATATATTCCCTTTATTATGTTTCAGTGTCATTTTTCACTCACTTGAGTCACAAGGCGGCTTACAAACAGTACATAGCAATAACATAATAGAACATCACAATTACAACATAAATCATATAGAATGATAAACTACCTCCTGTAAAACTATTAACAAAACAAATAAAAAAAAAACCTAAACAGTCCAACCACAACAAAAATAATAAGATCCACAAAGCATTAAACACACACAGATAACTCTTTAGGTTGTGTCCCAGTTGCTTCAGGAAGATCATTAAGAGAAAGTGTATGTTAATAGTAACACCAGTTCAGCAGTGACTATGTCTGATTAAACAATTTCTACTTAAAGGTTTCTGTGTGCCAGCGCTGCTGTTCTCTATGAAAGCGCAATCAATGTTTTATGCAACAGCTTCTCGCTGCATAATTCATTATAGATTTTTTTTTCATATTGACTCCAGAGCGTCTACACAGCGTGACATGAGACGGAAATATATTTGCTGCACGAAAATGCTATTGGATGCAATTATTTTGAAATTCTCCCTGGAAAAAAAAAAAAAAAGATCGCAGAAACATATATGCATATGAATGAGAGAGCTCTCCTTTTGTTGCTAAGCAGCTTTCGTAAATATTACACAAATTTTAGGACTGTGTGGATCAAAAAGGCTTCCTGATCTATTCATTTGCTTTTGTCAGAGCTGAGCCATAGGCAGTCGACTAGTGGGATCTGGGAATGTGGAGCCAGAGGTCAGAGAACATGCTAAAAGCTGCTGCAGACTCTCTCTGCCTAGACAAAATTTCAGCTTAATTATGAATCCTTTCTTCTTTGAGGAGAGCCAGTGACTAGCCTGGGTGGGCAGAATCTTCCAGGTGCTTGGGAACTGTAACACGTTGCTCATGGGCTACAATAAACCTGTAGACTCTTCATTTTTCCGGATTAGGACGTAAGGAGCATGAAAGAAAGTTGGTTCTCCAGCATCAACTGGCAGCTGAAGAAGGAACTGGAGGTCCCATCTGGGCAGTATCTTCCATATGTTTCCTCTTGCTCCAGAAAAGCTGGACTCTATGGTGGTGGCTCCAAGTTCCTGCCAAGCTCACGGTCTCCTTTGATGCTTTGGGTCTGAAGGAGATTGGGTGGTAGTGGTGGTTAGAAAGCCAGCTGGAATGGGAATCTCCATTCATGCAGCAGGGACACCTGGACCCAAGAGTCCTTCAAGTCGCTGCAGTGTACAGATCTGCTGGGACAGGGCCCTGCTTCTCCTTTCATATTCAAGGTCAAGGCAGAGCTGAACCCTGATACTGTCGCTACCTGCACAGCTCTCCCCTCTCCTCCCTGCCCCTTCATTGCTCCACCCACATCCCTTTACATTCATTCTTTGCTCCATCCACTGTTGCCTCTGGCCCTGCCTACCCTAGCATGTGGCTCTCAGAAGCTTGCCCTCTGTCTGAAAAACAGATTCCTTCCCATGGTCTAAGAAGATGCTCTAACCTGTAGCTGGGCAAGTGGCAGTTCCCTGCAATTGCTTTGGGTTCCTGGTTCTGGCCTTGACATCTCATGGCAGCTGTGCAGTGCTCAACACACCTGTAAGCCTGTTTTAATAATAATAATAATAAAATCCACTATAACAGATCCCACAGTCTCATTTGATAATCCCGTGTTTGTCTAGCTTTCTTGATACTCTTCATCTTTGTTTAACCCGAATAACCCTTTCTTAAATTTAGAAGTGGCTTACCTCTTGATTACTACGTTTCCATTAGCTGCATCTCTCTCCCCCCCCTCCGCTCCCATTTTCTATTTTGTGCCTGGGAGGTTTGTGTAATCTAAAGTTTCATAGAAAGAAGTAATCTGTAATCCAATTAGATTTCCTCTAAGCAGCTGTAGAGTCGTTCAGCTAGCCTACTGCAGGTATTGTTTTTGCTCTGGGTGAGATTGGAGTTTGCAGGTGCTTTGAGCCATGGTATAAGCTATGGGTTCAGGTACGGTTGGTAACCAATGTTAAGGTAGTGCTGATAAGACAGACAGAGATGTGAATCCGATATGTGTGGATCAGACAAAAGTTTGGGCCAAAGATATAAAAGGAAACAGTGAGAATGGCCTGTTGATACTTGCTGTCAAACTTAGTCTCAAGAAAGTTGGTATGGCATGGTGCTTAGAATGTTGGACTAGGACCTCTGAGATTAGAGTTTGAATTCCCACTTAACCATGAAGCTCATTGGGTGACCTTGAGCCAGTCCCCAACCCTTAGCCTAATGGACCTCATATGGTTGCGGTGAAGATCAAATTAAGGGGAGATGAGATCAAGGAGCAGGCTTTGTCCATGTTTGGGTACAATTGGGTGCCATTTTAAATCAAGATGGTGAACCTTTCAAGACTGCACTGATTCTAACCATGGACTTCAAAACTACTGCTTTTTTTGGTATGAGTTTGCTAGGACATAAATAATAAGTAGGTTCTTATTGCAGGTTGAATGTTAAACAAGTATTGGCCAAACACCCAGGGCCGTCTTAAGCATATCCAGTGCTGTGGTGCAAAGATCCCTCCTGTGCCCCCCCTTTTCCATAGTTGTTGACCTTTTTTAAGGGGGGGACCCCAAAGTTGTTGACCTTTTGACCTTTAAAAAAGGTCAAAAGGTCTTAAATTGTCCAAGCAAAATGACATAGCTTAACCTGGCACCAATGCTGAACTTAGATATACCTCAGTCAGTAAAGCACGATACTCTTAATCTCAGGGTTGTGGTTTCAAGCCCCATGTTGGGCAAAATATTTCTGCATTGCAGGGGGTTGGACTAGATGACCCAGAACTCTGTGAATGGTTCTGTTATTCTGCTGTATCTGAAGGGCTGTTCATAGGAAAGATGGAGCAAATTTGTTTTGTGAGAGATGCTTGTGCTGTGATTCCTGCACTGGAGGCGGTTGGTCTAGAGGACCCTCGGTGGTCCCTTACCAACCGTCCAGTTCTGTGATACTATGATTAAAATACTCCAAGAAATAAATAAATGGGCTTCTCTGTGGCAGTCACTGGAAAGGGCTCTAGGGGTGGCCATCCCACAGAAAGTTTGGTATGTGCCCTGTAGCCCAAGCCCCATTCACCAGGCGAGAGCCGGTGAGCTGAAGGAGTGCTCCACACTGGCATCAGGGCTGCCCAGAAGAGCTTGTGTACATGACTGCACGCCTGAGGGATCTAGGCAGGTTGAGGCGAGTGCAGGCTGGCCACCTCAACACCTCCCTTGATCAGCCTCGGACTCTGAGCAGGAGTCCCAAGACGGCGGAGGCAAGGCTGGGCTGTGCGCCTAGTGGGAAGCGCGCAGCCTCTAGGCAGGTTGAGGTGCGCACAGGCTGGCCATACCTCAATGCCTCCCGCTTAGAGCCCAAGTCCCGAGGTGGTGGCGGGCGGCGGAGGCTGCAAGGCCGGGTGTGCAAAAAAACAAGCATCACTGTGCGATGTTGAAGCCAGCCAACGGAGCCTCGTGATTAGTGTGCTGCTGGGCTGGCCCTACACCAATGGCGCGCAGGGGGTGGAGCCGAGCAGCCGCCTCAGTGCCTGCGCCGCTGAATAAGCAGAGAGGGAGCCGTCCCCAAAAGAGCTCTGCCTGCCTGCTGCTAGGCTCTCTTGGCTCTTCCCTGTTCAACTCCGGACTCCCTGCAGTGCCCTCTGCAGTGGGGAGTGCCCTGATTCAGTGCGCCAGCTGCACCACTGGTTAGAGACGGGCCTGCAAACACCTTTAAGTAACCCTGCACTGTTAAGTAGGAAGAAGTCAAGTTATGCTCCCTCAGTTCAGCATTCTTAATGCCCCACACTGAAAACCAGCACTGAAATTGGTGATCTGCTCCACTGAACTAATAGAAAAACAACATATGTGTACACAGTCCTTTGGGCATTCAAATGTGCTCTTCTGGACTGAGACTATCAGCTTTGATTTGTGTGTGTGTGTGTGTGTGTGTGTGTGTGTGTGGTTTCTTCCCTCTGCAAGTGTTTTGTGGCTATAGCTACTAATTATGCTGCCACCCCCACAATGCCACAACACACCAAAACACGAAGCGGAAAAGTTTTGGGGTTTTTGTTGTTGTTATCTTCTAATGCTCCCACTCTTGCAGTGAAGCCATGTGTGTGTCAGCTGCAACTCTGAAGGCCCCCAAATTATTGGAGTGACTCCTACACCATCCCTTTTCTGCACGCTAAACACCTGCTACTACTTCCGACTCTGCACTGTGAGTCATAAGTGACACAATCCCCTAGGTTGATAAAAGAGATTCCTCCCCCCCCCCCCCAAATTGGCGTTCCTTTCTCATAAATCTAGTTCCAGCAATCTGTTGGCTTGGATACTGTCCCTGGCTTTTTAATGTGGGATTAAGAGGTGCTAGAGCCAAACTTCTTCCTTCAGATCAGTCCAGTAGAGAGCATTTTTATGCATCGTACCTTGTAAACGAAACTGACGATTTACCTAGACTTCCTTCTTTGTACTCATTTCAGCAACTGAATACTGAGTTTGCTAGTCCCAACAGTTAAACCACATGTATACAAAAAATGAACTTCTAAAACAATTTACATTTGCAGTGTGGTAATGCAAATTGTGGCATGTTTGTTCTCAGAGATGTTAGAGAGCTGTGCTGCCTGCTGTGCTACCTGGTAATTCTTCCCTCTGCATTCTTCCCTGTCCTATATAACCTTGGGTTTGGATGACACAGTAGACCAATTAACACGAACAAGCAAATGTACAGGCTGCTAGAAAGGAGATGGCGGCCATTGTTCTTCTACTGTGCCGAGTGCAAATGCTGGTTCATGGTCTAGCTTTCTCCATGCAAACCATGATCTGTAAACAAGGACTGTCCTGTTGTTTATGCAGCTCATGGTTTCTCTGGGAGGGCAAAACCACACACCCCCAGACACCACATTCAGCTAAACCATGGCTTGGCATAACACAGCAGCTGGCTGAGTGGGGGGAAATAAAGCAGCTGTAATCTCATCTCCAGGATTCTGCACATTTGCGCTAAGCCATGGCTTATTATCTGCCAAGAAGGATGTCGTGCTTTGGCTGTTAATTGAGGTTTATAGTGTGTATGTGCAATTTTGGTATTTGAACTGTATTACAGTGGAACCTCGGTTTTCGAACATAATCCATCCCGAAGACCGTTCAACTTCCGAAACGTTCGAAAACCAAAGATCAAAGGGCTGCCAGCACGTTCCATTGAAAAAATGAAGAAATGCGCCTTGGAAGCCATTCAATTTCCGAGCCACGTTCGAAAACGGAAGTAATTACTTCGGGGGTTTCGGCATTTGGGTTCTGAATTGTTCAGGTTCCGAAATGCTCGAAAACCGAGGTTCCACTGTATTATTATTAATTGTAAGTCACCTTGATATTTTCCATAAAAGGCAATGAACAACCTTTGCATGGTTGGGCCTGATATGAGTTTTAGTCCAGAACATCTGGCGAGCTCAAGGTGAAGGCTGTTGTACTGGAAGAAGCACTTACTTTTTCCTCAATCTATCACCAATCCAGTGATCCTCGCACCTGCTATTATAAGTGAAGGAGAAATCTACCTAGTCCCACCCACCATTCATATAGTAATACTTTACAGTTATTGCTTTACTTTTTACTGATGACAATAAACCAAGGAAGGATTTATAGGGCAATTAATGGCTAGCTATAAATAAAATGCTTGGTTGCAAGTTCATTGGGCTGTAATAAGATGCATGCAAGTGCTCTCTGGTGACTGCGTTAATTAATTTGATTTTTTTTTGGGGGGGTGTTGTTGTTCATGGGTAAAATTTTGCTCCCCCTTATGTTGAACCCAAGTCACTTTAAGTCCCCAAATAAGAAAAAGATGTGGGAGAAAAATGAATGATGACGAATATAAGTTTTGGGAAGAAATGAACTGGAAAACGGATTTAAATTCAATCAATTTCATGGGGCTATTCATTTATTTCCATGCCTGGTAATACTTATCACTGGATAAACCTTTTCCGAGTTTGCTTTATTTGCCACAAGTCCTGTTTGCACTTACAGGAGAGTAAGTCCCATTGAGCATAGTGTGGCATTCTTAAGAGTAAACCCAGTGCCACTTTTACTGGTTAGCAGCATTGCACACTTCCTCTCCAGTTCTTCTTCCACACAATAAAAGATGTACAACAGTTGTGCTTGCTTGTGTCAAGGATTGCCACAACTTGTCTTGGGAGTTTTGTGTGTTATTTACAAAACTTTCCTGTCCTCCCTTGGAATGCAAGTGCTCGCTGGGATGGTGATGTTAAATGGATGCTCAGGAGATGGCTGAGCAACCCTCTCCTAGGTAAACAATAGTGCTAGAAAGGCCCTCAGTATTCTTAAAGCAAAACAGCTGCCTTTTCATCTTTATACTTACACTCCACATCCAGGTCATGTGTTGCTGTCCGTTTGGTATATATTCTCATAGAGAAGCCATTTTGTTTATAAAGGTTTACTAAACACTTGGAAGTTAATTCCTCTGCGCAACACATTTCTTCCTCCTTAGCCTCTCTGCATAGATTAGTTTTACATGGAAGGAGGGTGCATTTCATAACGCCTCATTCTTTTAAGTGGGAACATGGAAGCTCTTTTTGTTTCGTTCTTCCAGCCAGCTGGGCCCTTTATTGCTCGATGGTCTTCACGGTGAAAAATCCATGCCGTTTTACAATGAAATATGTAGTCACTTAAGGGTGTTACACTAGATTCGACTGTGTTTAAAAATATATCCATTTGGCATATGCATTTGGACCACAGGTTCAGTTGAATGTGTCAACACCTACCAGTTAGTATTATGCTTTGGGGCAAAATGTGGGCAGGTCTGATTACAATGTGGGTGCCTTTCATTGAATTGCGCTTTGACAAAGGAGAGGATGAAAGTCAAGTGGGGAAGGCTAATAAGATTGATTCTGTTCATGTTGTTTGTGTGCGCACACGCTTGTAGGATTGCACCTTGGAAAAATGGCTCCCATCCCACTAGGTGTGTTTGGGAACGGGACCTTCCCCTCTTACAAAGCAATAGCAGTGTCTTGTTCCCATACAGTCTCATAAAGCAAGCTTTACTTTTCTCAGTGATATACATTATACTTGAACCCTCCTCATATAGTGGAAGGAGCCTTAGATCAACCTGTTGTTGGGGAAAGCTGCCTTAGATAATTCAAGAGCATCCTCATTGTGATGCCTTCATACTCAGACTGCTAAGAGCATTACAGGTAAGTGAAGTATACAGTACTTTGCAGTTTCCTTCAGAACCCCTTTTGGAGGTGTTGTGTTTGTCAAATGTTGACCAGGTCTAAGCTTCTTGTGATGGGGCAAGGGTGGTATTTAAATGTGTGTGCACGTGTGTGTTTCTATGTTGTTACCTATTTCAAGTTTTGGAATGGGCTACTCTTCAAACCTGTCTTCTGGGCTCAGTATGTTCTTTGTTCTTAGCCCTCACCATGTTTAGGATATGGCATCCCTGGTCATGCGACAGTCCTCCTGAATTTTGCCCCCCCAGTAGATTCATCTACTCCCCATATGTGGCACTCCTTTAGGGAGAGAATTCCGCTTTAGCAATTAATTTATTGGATTGCCCATCTGTGGATGGAGGGAAGACAGATAATTGGCTTACTTGCATGACTGATAGAAGATACACAATACCTACATGATCCTGATTGTACGAAGTACTGTGGGCATCCTAGACAGAGGTGTAGCAAGGTCAGGTGGTACCCGGTGCAAAAAATGTTTTCTCACACCCCCCCATTGCATTTTTTTTGCCCAGAGTTGTTGAGCTTTCTTTAGGGAAGGTTGGCCACAAAACCGCCCATTGGGGATGCAAGCGCCACCCACTGGGGGGGGGCAGGGTGATCGCTGGGAGTATTTGCACGATCAGCGGGTGGATTTTCATGGTGACAATCACGCCAATTGCGAAAATCCGCCTGCTGGGGGTGTGAGCATCGCCATGCCAATCCGCCCAAGGGGATTTTGTCACCCCCCTAGGCATGACACCCAGGGCGGACCGCATCCCCTTGCAACGCCCATGGTCCTAGAGAGGATGGATGCCTTCTGCCTGTTATCACACTGTCAAGCAAAGGTTGCTGTATTTTCCTTTTGCATATGTGTTCTTAGAAATAAAGCCAAAAAACAATTTAGGGATCATTCATGAGGTTTCCCCCTCTATTCCAGTTACCAATTCCCATTCTAGGTTTCTCATGTACAGTGAAGACCATGTGCCAGCAATCCCAGGATTGAAATGCTGTAGCATAATAATTCTAGTGGGCGGTGGGAATGTATAAACGGACTAATAGCACCTGCATTTTAAGCTGAGGAAACTTTTCAAAAACATTTTGCAATGTGGAATAGGGGTGGAACAAACACACCTAGAATAAGCTCTTTGGATCCCATCCAAAGTCTCTTGACATCTGTCACCAACAAGCGTTGGTACACAAGCAGTATTGTTGCACTCACCCTGCACCTCAGATGTGGGGAACCCTTTTATGTTCTGCGGGTCACATGTCAGTGATGGGCAGGGCAAGAGATGTGACTCTTACTTTCGTGGAGTAGGCACATTCCATTCATGCATAAAAGCCAGAGGATTCTTAACCCCCCCCCCAATCTCTTCATCCTCTATCCAGGCAACTAAGAGCCATCATCACAATCCAAAGTAGGTTCCAGCCAGGCAAAAATGCTCAAGGAAGGCATGAATCAGGGCTGGTGAGAAGTGTGGTCTGGGAAGGATGTTTGGCCTGGGGAGGGTCCCAGCAGCCGGATAGAGAGGCCTGGAGGAGTGCATTAGGCGCTCACCCCACCGATATATGTAGGGAGGTTTTGGAGCATGCCTTCCAACATAATGTATGTGTCTTGGACATTTTTATTACCTGAGGCCTGTAACACTTAGATTTGTGCCATTTCTGTGCGAGCCAGTTGCTGCAAAGGAAGGCCATTTGCAAACAGGAGAGAAAAAAATAGGGAGGCACAGCGCTGATTCTAAGCCAGAAACGCCCAAAGAGGTGAACCTCACAAAGTGCCGAAGATGCAGGAATATTTAGTTACAAAAGCATTTTGCTTTTCTGCTGCAATGCAGGATGTGTTTCGAGTTTCACAAGTTTTTATCAGAAGCTGCGGTCGCTTCTTGGCTCCTGAATTGAGGAGTTTGAAAGTGGCCATGGAGACATAATTGTCATGTGTGAAATACATTAAGACATAATGGTAGAAAACTGGAGTACTTTTGTAAATACAGTGGTACCTCAGGTTAAGTACTGTACTTAATTCGTTCCGGAGGTCCGTACTTAACCTGAAACTGTTCTTAACCTGAAACACCCACTTTAGCTAATGGGGCCTCCTGCTGCCGCCGTGCCGCCGGAGCCCGATTTCTGTTCTCATCCTGAAGCAAAGTTCTTAACCTGAAGCACTATTTCTGGATTAGCGGAGTCTGTAACCTGAAGCGTATGTAACGTGAGGTACCACTGTAAAATTATCCCCCACAACTTCTTGTGAGGTTCATCATTTTGCAGGTTTGTTGTTGTTTCTTGTTTGAGCAGTTTATACAGAATGTTCTGTGTGCTTGTGGGATGGAAGAGGTGGCAGCTGTGCAAAAGTGCAAATCAGGGTTGTGCTTAAATCACCACCAGATTTAGGGTCGGTGAACCCAGGAAGGTGCCTCTGGTCCAGGCCCCTCCAACTTTAGTCTGGCCCCCACCTGCCTGCCTTCCTATTTAAATCTTGTCCAAGGGGTGGTCCTGGCTTGTAGTAGACTTCCTCCTACTTGGTCTCAGTTTTTGCCCTTGTGCAACTCAGGAGAAAGGAGGAATGGGAACAAAAGTAGAGTAAGTTGGCTCTGGCTCCACCTAGTGCTCTCTGCTTTCTGCCTCCCCCACCCCCAGTCCTAACAGGGCAAAACCATCCACTGCTGCTGAGTTCCTGCTGTTTCCTCCGCAAGGAGGTATCCTTTCCATTTTGAGTCCAGCTACACTGTTATTGCAGGGTGCTGTGAGAGGCAGGATTCATCCTTCTTTCTGTGACTTTCTGCCTTCCAAAGCCAAGTGAACCCATGAAAAAGATGAGCCCATCCTGGGCAGCTTAAGAAGAAAGTCAAAATGGGGGAATGAGATCCCTCTGCACTTCTGGAAATGGTTAGGGTGTGTGAAGACAAACTGTGGTTATTGTTTTTTAGGTCTTCTGCAACTTTGCTGGTTTTGAGGAGAAAGAGAATACCATTGGTGTTTCCTTCTCGCTGTTGCTTTCTTCTGAATGCTGTTAAGAGCATGTGTTAACGTTTCCCCTTTTTCTTATTGATTTTGTTTTCCTTTTAGCCCCACTCATAAAGCTGCCATCTTCGAACCAGGCCCTCACGCTGAAAGAGATTTCCTGTTGTTTTAAACGGATTCTTCTTTTCCCCACCTACTAGCGATTATTTTTAAAACGTATCTTCCTGGCTTTCAACCAGGCTTCTTAATGAGCTCTGAGTAGATATTGATGTTTAAGGCTTGCTAGAATAGTAAGGCCAGCCTCCCACATTTCCATTGATTTGTTGGGGATCTGCGTAGGCCTTGATCTTCCTAACTTGCATATTTCATTGATGCCGGACCCTTCTGCTGAATTATGCATGTATTGTGAAGTCAGGCATTGTCCTGGCCCATGTGGTGCATTTTCTGTTCAATGGAATAATTGAATCATTTGGCATCCATTTTCATTTTTGCATATTGCATTCTCGTTTTAAAATAACAGTGAATTGAATTCAACCCCGTGGATTATATTCAGAGTTTGTAGCTGTTACTTTAAACCAGACTAATGTCACTTGGAGCCATTTTACAGACTTTATGAGATGGGTGGACCATAAGTTCCCTGGAGCAAGGCCATCTCGACATTTTATATGTTATCATAGCTCCAGCCATGCTACTGGCACTCGGTCAATGATAATAAAGATAAGTAATGTTCACACATGATAGTTGTTTGGTCTTTATTATGTTTCAAGTGGGCATTAGTTTACACAAATTCACTGCTGTAAAGCGTTCTGTAATTTGATGCAATGTGCTCTCTGGCTTTGGCAAAAGACCAATATTGGAGTAGAAGAACCCATGGGCTATATGAAGACAGATTATTCCAGACACATTTGTTGCTAAGGGTGCCACTCTTTTTTATATAGACAGAGACCTTTGCCCCGACAGTTGTGTAAATGGCAAAATTCAACAGGTGTAGCCTTTTCCCCCATCATGGAGATGAACTGATGGGAGACACCTAATACTACATCTGACTGTTAAATGTTTCTTTGCATCTAATAGGTTGGTGTTTAAAATCGCATCAGCTGTGTGTGTGTGTGTGTGTGTGTGTGAGAGAGAGAGAGAGAGAGAGAGAGAGAGAGAGATAATGAAAGGGGTCAGAGCAGATGTGGAGGTGTTTTTTGTTTTTGTTTTACCTTTTCCTTCTGAAAAAAGCTCTCCTCTGGTGGTACTATCTTCATCAAACTACTTTGAGGGTCTCTCCCCGCCCCCCCGTCAAGCAGTGTATAATTATGAAATAAATCCCCTATTGGCACTAATGGGAAATCTCCCCCCCCCCCCAAGCAAATACTTGCTTCAGAGAAGAGGTTTTCCCTTGGCAGGAGGGGAAAGGTCAAGGTACATTTATTATTTATTATTGCATTTATACCCAACTTTCTGCCCCTTTTAATAGTTTTTGCTGGAAGTACTTCAGTACCTATACCTGTTCCTAGAACTGGATCTGTTTGCTTTTATACTTACATTAATGGTACTACTCTGTTGATATTGCATTAAGTTTCTGTTAATATTGTGGTGTCCTATCAATTGAGTTTTTTTCTTTGAAAGGAGAGCAGATGGTACTTTCAGTTTCACTGTAAGAGTAAGCAAGCAGTTTTGAAATAAATTAGAAATGTTGCTTTTGTTGTTTACTGAAGGGGAGGCCATTTTAAATCAGCAACAGTTAAAAAGAAATACAAAAGCTGACCGTTTTAAACAAAATTATTGATTTAGATTGTGTGTGATATGTTTTAACAATGCAATGAAATGTATGCAAATTATTCATTGTAATTATTTATATTATGCCTTTAAAAATCAAGCCAGCTGTGATTCTTCTGCAATATACTTATGAGCAGCAGCAGTTTCTGATAGGCTACTATGATGCCTTGGCTGGTTCAGAGTTTGAATATGCCTTATTATCACTTGGAAGAAAATATAGCTATTACGCTGCACAACCATTACAGTGTTTATGAATCTGCAGCAATCAACTCATATTTTGTGTACCTGCTTTTGTGGATAGTTGCCCAGAACTCACTGCTGTAATTAATGTGAGTTCTTGTGTGTCTAATCTGCCTTGAAAAATTAGACCTATATCAGAATGCACTGTCTGCACCATTAAAAAGAGCTGTTTGCAGACAAGGAAAAGTATCCTTTAGAAAAGGAGGGTTTTGTTTTTGTTTTTGTCCAGTTGTGCAAGGAGCATTCAGGTGTTATTTTAGCAGGCATTTTAGGTGCACCTGCTGAACAGCACATTTACAATAAAGACACACCAAATTATACCTGTCCTCATTGTAAAGCACACAGCCTGTTATTATATGCAAGGAATGCTGAGTTTTAAAACTCTGTCCATTTTGATGCTTCGATTTTGTAGATTATTTTAAGCTGGATCTCAGTGTGCTAAAAAAACACCCCAAACCCTGTCCAGATCCAGGGGGGTCTAGTTTAGGGCATGCAGAAGCAAACCCCCACACAGAGTAGCTATCATCCGCTTTCAAGCTGTTCAAGCAGTGATAATCAAGCCACATCTGCACTCTAGATTCTGAAGAGTGCAGAAAATTCTTTTTATATAGTGCATTGCTTCATACAGAGCTAGTACACTGCACACACACAAACACATCTGTATTTCCCCCTTCTGCTTACATCCCAATGGTTGCTGAGTTTAGTCTCCAGGAAATGCAAATGTTGGAATTAGAATTAATTTACTGGGACGATGGTTTTGCAAACTTTTTGCTCACCAGTGTGCTTCTTTCTGGTATCACTGAAAAACAAATCCTAGTTATGTCAGCTTGGGAAAACTCAACTAGCTTCCTGGGTTGAACATGACTCTGACAGGTTCTGCCCTCGGCCGCTTTTCATCAATTGCAGTGCAACCTTGTGCAGAAAAATTGGCACAGCTCCACATGAGCACATGATTAGTCTCTTTTTGTGGCTTGCTGATGCGGCCTCTTTTATGGCACCATCCTGTCCCACCATTCTTAAGCAGCTGCTTCCAGGTTGACTAAGTCCTAGAAGATCCCCCAGGAGCTGGCTCCATATACTTTTGGAAACTTGATGGTCTTCCATTGCTCATTGCATGTGGGTTTTGACTCTTTACTTCCATGCCCATCATGTATGTACAGCCTCCCTGTTGCTTTCTTTCATGACGATTAGAACTGTGGCTGAAAGGAACAGCTTTTCCTTAATAGTTCCAGGACTGTGAAATGATCTGTGCCAATGTGGTTCCATCACTGCCCATCTCTTCGAGCTCTTGAAAAGTTCAAGCCTCATATTTGTTCACAGACATTGGTCCAGATTGCATGTAATGCTAAGCCAAACCATGGCTAACCATGAACGGGCAAGTGTGCGAGTTCTCAGGGTAAGAATCATGGCCTGTTAGCTCATGGCGGCAGGACAGAAGAGAAGTCAAGCCATGGTTTGGTTTAGCATTATCTTCAAAGTTGGATTCATGGTTTGACTCATTCCAGACAAACCACAAGCAGTAAGCCAAGAACAAATCATGGCTATCGCACGTAGTTTGTGTGAAATGAGACAAGCCACAGGCCTAGCTCCAGACCTAGCACGAAGCTAAACGATAGTTTAGCTCAGAGCAGCAGGACTGAAGGATGAGTGCCTACATGCAGGGGTGTAGGAAGGGGTCGCCGGACTACACTGGGTGCCATCATGGAGGGGTGTGTGAGACCAATTATCAAGGAACAATTACTGCCCTACTAGGGCGGTTCATAAAAAAAACTTTTTTAAAAAAAATGCCTGCTCCAAAGGTCTTATCTTACTACACTAGGGATTATATAGCTATATATGAAATTTAATGAATATCAGTTGTGGTTTTTTGTTTGTTTTGGTAAACCACTTTGCAGGTTTTAAAAATTTTTATTAAATAAATAAGCAATAAATATAAATAAAATAATACAACCCCAAATACAATCCATCCTGTAGATTTAAGTATCTGTCCATAGAGGCCCAGAATCCACATTCCTTTGTAAGAAAATATGAAACAATGAAAAACCATTTTTGCAGGCAACAAAGAAACAAACAAAACCAATGTGTGTGGGGGACGGACAAGAATTTTTCCGCACTGGGTACCACCTGACCTTCCTACACCTCTGCCTACATGCCCACACATTCTTTCTTAGGCTTAGTTTGGCTTAGCTATATGTGTGAACTAGGTCATTGGGTGGGTGAAAAAGAAAGGGTAGAAGTGTTGACTTATCTCAAGTACAGTGATACCTCAGGTTAAGTACTTAATTCGTTCCGGAGGTCTGTTCTTAACCTGAAACTGTTTTTAACCTGAAGCACCACTTTAGCTAATGGGGCCTCCTGC
The DNA here is from genome assembly GCF_951804945.1 of Podarcis cretensis. NCBI lineage: Eukaryota > Metazoa > Chordata > Lepidosauria > Squamata > Lacertidae > Podarcis > Podarcis cretensis. Next base: position 15,145,884 of record NC_137181.1, on the reverse strand, counting down.
TGCCACCACGGCGCCGCTGCACGATTTCTGTTCTCATCCTGAAGCAAAGTTCTTAACCCGAGGTACTATTTCTGGGTTAGCGGAGTCTGTAACCTGAAGCGTATGTAACCTGAAGTGTATGTAACCCGAGGTACCACAGTACAGGTGACAATCATTTTAGGCATGTCCAATTGACATGCGACCGCTGATGCACTGGTCCTATTGGTCCCAGAAGAGGGATTAATGGGAGTGGGGTAAAAATATTTTCAGCAGGATCTGGTGGAAACCATAAGCGACTATAGGCCAGACTTCATGTGGGATGTGAGCATAACATACAGACCCCAACATAGCAGCTTCCCCACGCTGTAATTTGAGAGCTGGCAATGGGCAACCTGAATGGTTATGCTTTTGTGATATTGCATCAACCTGTAAAACAGACACATTGGAGATGGAAATGATTAATTATTTGCTTTTAGCAGTGAATATATATATTCTTGCTCCCAATGAATATAACTGCAGAAGTTGACATTTTTCGTCCAGCTTGAAACATAACATTAGTAGGCTCTTTTTTTTTTTTTTGGTTGTTTGAGGAGAAAGTACAAATTTCACGACTTATAATTAATGCATACTGTGAGCGAGAAATACTGCATGCTAAATATCCTCATTGATTCTGCTTTAACGAGAGGCTGTGCAAAAAGAGGCAGGGAGATTGGATGACGCTGTTTTCAGCCTACATGCATCTCCATGAGATTCATTGGCTTAAAAAAGAAGAAGCAAAGTATGTTAATGTAGTTGGCATGCACTTAATGTCATTGCAGCTTTAATTTTGTAATTTTGGCTACATGCTTTTGCCATGATGTGTTAGCAAGGCACCAGTGCGCCTAGAGCTTTAGGAAAATTTTAAGCAACTATTGTTCCCTGCCTTCTCTTCTCCTCTTGGTTCCTAAGTCATGGGCAGAAGAAGAAAACTAAGTATAGTGACATTGGGACGCGGGTGGTGCTGTGGATTAAACCACAGAGCCTAGGACTTGCCGATCAGAAGGTCAGCGGTTCGAATCCCCACGACGGGGTGAGCTCCTGTTGCTTGGTCTCTGCTCCTGCCAACCTAGCAGTTCAAAAGCACGTCAAAGTGCAAGTAGATAAATAGGTACCGCTCCAACGGGAAGGTAAAAGGCGTTTCCCTGCACTGCTCCAGTTCGCCAGAAGCGGCTTAGTCATGCTGGCCACACGACCCGGAAGCTGTATGCCGGGTTCCCTCGGCCAATAAAGCGAGATGAGCGCCGCAACCCCAGAGTCGGTCACGACTGGACCTAATGGTCAGGGGTCCCTTTACCTTTATAGTGACATTATGATTGTAATAATAATTGCAGTTTAAAGCTTTTAGTATTAGCACATGCACATGAGCTTATGTGTAGGCATATTACTTATGAGTCCCTTTGCATTATTGCCCATCGGTCTACTTAAATAAAATTAATAGAGAAGCAGGTGCTGCATGGAGTTTTTTTTAGGGGGTGTGTGACAGGCCCATGGCCCACCCACCATGTATAGGCTGAAATGTATAGATCTCATATAGCTAAAATTTCTTGTGTTCAGGAGCATGCCATGGTTACTTTAAAATATTTTTTTTTCTGTAGTTTTGTGCTGCTGTATTCTGTGCAGCTTTGTTCTTTTTGGAGATCTTAACTGTTTTGTATTGTAGTTTTGTATTTTGCACCAGTGTTTCAGTTTCATTGTTGTAAATACATAGTATTGTATTTTGGAAACTGCTTAGTGACTGTTTTAATATTAAGTGCTATATGAATATATGAAATAAGCTCTATTGACTACTCAGGGCAACTCACAACAATTTAAAATCACAATAGTGCCTTAAATAATATTTTGAAATGCAAATCAATAAAAAAAGGGTAGAGACCACAGATAAACATGATGTTCAAACCAAATGTTGGGTTCTTAAGCAAGGCAAAATCCTACCAGAATAAAAAATGCTTTCACCCATCATTGAAAGACAGCCAGAGCACTGTCCAACACCACTCCATGGGGCACCATGTTCCACATTGTTGATGCAGCCACTAAAAAGACCCTGTTTCTTGTCACTGTCAGTTATGCCTCCATATTAGATGGGGCACAGAGAAGGACCTCTTTTTCCACTCACAGGCAACCGGCTGGTTGGAACAAGTCAGCCATTGGTAGAACAAAAGCCTGTCGTTGAGGGTATTTGTTCAAATATTCCATTCCTGTAATCCTCACCTTTCTGATGTTGCCATTTTCTTCCATCTCTTTCCTTGATATTATCACCCTTCCCTCTCCCAAAAGACAATCTCGTACATAAGCTTATTATAAGGGCAGGATTTAACACACAAATGTGCATACCTACAGATAATTCTAAAAGTCCATTCTTGTTATTTTCTGCAAAACACCATCCAAACTCTAATGTGGTCTCCATTAAACATCCACTTAGAAACACGGTGGTCAGTGAATGCAGATCATTAAGGCAGTCAGCTGACAAGAGAGCCACTCATGGTAGAAATTACTTTGTATGAATTTTTAATGTTCTTCTGAGAATCTCCTTCCAGTTAGCGTGAAGCTTGAGCTGCTCAGGCAAAAATGCATCCAAACGTTTCATCCTGATTACTTCCATCCGTATCTCTCACCTGTAGAATCAGCACAGCTGGGAACTGGTGTGTCCCCGAGTCACCTTTTTTAAAAAACACACACACCAAAACTGTCGCAAGCAGAGTTGCTGGACTCCATCTCTGGCTGTGCTTCTGCCTATATAAGAAATCAGAAGCAGAGCAGCAAGTGGACAGGTACTCTGGGATGTAAGAAACTCTCCCTTTTTATTTGTCACGTTTTAATCCTGCCCTTCCTTCAGGGTGTGATGTATCTTGGTCTTGGTCTTCAGGGTGTGATGTATCTTGGACACAGGTGGCACTGTGGGTTAAACCACAGAGCCTAGGACTTGCCGATAAGAAGGTCGGCGATTCGAATCCACGCGACAGGGTGAGCTCCTGTTGCTCTGTCCCTGCTCCAGCCAACCTAGCAGTTTGAAAGCATGTCAAAGTGCAAGTAGATAAATAGGTACCGCTCTGGCGGGAAGGTAACCGGCATTTTCGTGCGCTGCTCTGGCTCGCCAGAAGCGGCTTAGTCATGCTGGCCACAGCTGTACGCTGGCTCCCTCGGCCAGTAAAACGAGATGAACGCTGCAACCCCAGAGTCGGCCACGACTGGACCTAATGGTCAGGGGTCCCTTTACCTTTACCTTAATCCTGCCCTTCCTTCAGGGTGTGATGTATCTTGGTCTTTCTGCTTTTTATCCTTGCTGCATCCCTGTGAGGTGGACTAGGGTAAGAGATAAGGGATTGGCCTAAGTTCTTCATGTTTCTCAAACTTGACAGTGGTTCTCCACATCTGTATTAGCTGTTCTTAATGAAATTATTTTAGCTGGAAATACCAGCTAAAATTAAACTGGCATTTTGAATATAAGGCATGTGCACCAACATTTCAGTTATGGTCCCTTCTCAAATATTTGCAAATTTTGCATTATTTTACCCCAAGGGTGCAGTTGGGTGTTTTTCGACACTAAACTTAAGGGTATTATACTCCCACTTCCAAGACAATTGGATGACAATGTATATGACTTCTTCCAAATGTGGTAAGGCAGCCCTGCTATATTTCCGTGCTTCCTGCTCAGTCTGCAGAGAGGCCCCCGGATTTCTGCCCCAACTCCTGTATCGATGGCTCCACTGATTTAAACCCGCTAGCTATAGCAGGGAGGAAAGGAGTTATGCAGAACACTGAATTCTCTACGCCCTCACACAAGTTTGGAAATTGTCCTGCTTTTCTTGCTTCTGAGGTGTTTTTTTTTTTTTTATAAACTTTGAACATATTTTTAAAAGCCTATATTTCCAGTCATAAGGGCCATAAATTTGCTTTAAAAATGAAAGCCAACAGGCTGAGTTCTGTTCCAGATTTCTTACTTGTGCAGTGGGACTGCAAATTATACCCGGTCTAGATTATAGACCAACCAAATAACCCTCATGAGAGATTAAAGAGCAGCAAAAACAAGCCATTGAGACTGGCAGACAAGAAAACCTATTGGACAACCCATTTACTCTTAGATATGGGCTGGGGGGGGGGGGGAAGATCCTTACTAGGCAAGCTAATATGCTGTATGCGCATTTACTTATGCATTTATGTATCTCTCCTTAGATAGAACTGAAAACAAAATAGATGGGAGGCAGAGGATTGGGATGGAGAAAAGTACATAGTAGCACCACCATTTTATTTAATTATGTTCATTGGTGTCGCCTCACCCACATATTTGAACAACATGATTTACTACATTAAACAACACATAAATGCTCAAAAAAGAACAAGCTACAAAATGGCTATGGCTGGGTGGGTCTAGGGCAGGGGTCAGCAAACTTTTTCAGCAGGGGGCACGTTCACTGTCCCTTAGACCTTGTGGGGGGGCAGACTATTTTTTTTTTGGGGGGGGGGAGATGAACGAATTCCTGTGCCCCACAAATAACCCAGAGATGCATTTTCAATAAAAGGACACATTCCACTCATGTAAAAACATGCTAATTTGCGGACCGTCCGCAGGCCGGATTTCGAAGGCAATTGCTCCTGGGCCTTAGTTTGCCTACCCATGGTATAGGGCAAGAGAATTCTAAACTCTAACATGCTGAAAATGGCCACTGTATGCTACATGTACTCAGCCCAGGGGAGGGGGAAGGGGGAAACATATAAGCAGAAAATACGACTATTGCGTAAAAATGGCAGCCCACACCCACAGCATCTCTGGAGACATTGGCAGAAGCAACTAGTCGAGGACTGTGCCAGTGGTGAGTCCTGCGTGCTGACCATGCACAGAGGAAGCCAGTTGGGGGATTGAGTCACTGGGAACGCACAACCAGTACAGCCAAAGTGACATCACAGCACCCCAGTCCATCAACCCTGATAGGGCAGTTGGCAGTGACCTCACTGGCTCCAGTCTGCAGTGCTGAGTCTTCTAATGGCCCTCGCAAGCAGGACACATGTCCTGTGAGGTTCTTTCTGTTTCCCCTGAATCCAAGAGGATGCTGCTCATCACCTGCTTGGATCAATATGTTGCCTTTTAAAAGTATTAAAATAAGAAAAGCAGAAGGTGGAGGGGGGGGGGAAAGTATGTGGTTCGTACACTGTAATTACAGAAATAATGAATATGTCTTCTAAGCCAGTCAGGAATTTGTTTATTCATCTGGGTGAGAGAGGAAGGGGGAGGAGTAGTGTAGGTGTCTTTCCTCTTATCTAAATATAGCTACTTTGGAAAAATGATTTCATGTCATTAAAAAAACAAAAACAAAAAGAGGAGAAGATTTGGTGCAAGTTGTTTAGGCAGAGTGACCTGACCTCAGTGTTTAAATAGAATCTGTGTACTGTTGCTATGCTGCCTGGAGATTTGGTTACTGCTTGGATTCTAGGCATGCCAAAGTACCAGTTCAGAACATTATTTGGATTCCTTCCCTTTCCCTCCTATGAAAGCCATCCTATTATATTATTCTACGTTGAGATTCCTGCATTTCATGGGGTTGGACTAGATGACCCTTGGAGTCCCTTCCAACTCTATGATTCCTTCCTTCCTCCCCCCCCCGCCACCCCCCCAAAAGCAATTTCTGTATCCTTTTAATTTTGGAGATATTAAGACAAATACTTAGGCTGTGTTCTGTCTATTCTAGCCAATATGGGCAAACCACTGCTAGGATTCATCTCTAATTGACTAATGAAGAAGCAGAGGTTTTGTTTCTTTCTGACTGGACAGAATCTCATTTAGGAAAGTCATGTAGTGTGAGATACTTTCCTTCTAGATTGATGGTGTGTCTCATCATCAAAGATCTGCTGTTGGCAGTGATTTCTGGAGTCATTCTACATTTTCTTTCCCACTGTTACTGCTGTGAGATCTTGCAGGCCTATTTGCAGAAAAGGACGGAGATACTGGATTTCTTAAACTTCTGGTTTTCCCAGTCTATTCTGTACGCCGGCTCCCTCGGCCAGTAAAGCGAGATGAGCGCCGCAGCCCCAGAGTCGGCCATGACTGGACCTAATGGTCAGGGGTCCCTTTACCTTTACCTTTTATTATTAATGTTAATTCAAAAGCACAATATCTGATGGTTCTGGAATTCCAGTCATTAGTCTTAAACCTCAGTTGGTTATACGAAGACAAGTTATGTCTTCACATACAACCACAAGTGATATTGAACCATGTTGATTGCACTCCCACACAATAGTACCTACTTCTGTGTAAATGTGTGTCAGTGTTAGAAACTGAGATATGAAAACTAGGAGCTAAATGGCACCTTAGACCTAGTTGAAACAAAATAAAAAAATTCCTTCCAGTAGCACCTTAGAGATCAACTAAGTTTGTTATTGGTATGAGCTTTCGTGCGCATGCACACTTCTTCAGATACCTTCGTGTGCATGTCCAACACGACTACCTACCTGTAACTAGAGCCTTAGACCTAGGTTATGGGCACCACGATGGCATGTCTAGGCACACTTTTTAAATAACAAGAATACAAAGCTGAAAATGAATGAACTGCAGCTAAAATCTTATGCTCATTTTTCACATGGTCTAGTCCTCATCTGAAGACTGCAAAAAAAAAAAAAAAAACCAAAAACAAAAAAAACCCAAAGCCATACTTCCCCTGCCTGCCCCCCCTAATATTCTTAAGAGGGTCTCTTCTCCAGAGAGTGGCTGGAAGTGGAGAGGCAGAAAAAGGTCCTCCTTTCCTTCCACTCTGCAGTTTTAATCTGAAATCTTAAGCGCAGTACTGCACCCAGAGCTCACGCTAATGAAATTCCCTGTCGCAAAATGCTCCTGGAACAATGGGAGTTTCGAATGCTGGCATTTGCAGGTTCACAGTCTAAACATCATTTCTGCTGGATATGATGAGGCCACAATAACCAGCAGAAGCTGAACGTTACAAGCTGGAGAAGATAATGTTTTTAGTACACAACTGCCAGGGATTCAAAATCTGGGGGGGAGAGAGAGAGATGGGGGGAGAAAGGATTTTCTATTTTCAAGTACCGTATTTTTCGCTCTATAACACGCACCCGACCATAACACGCACGTAGTTTTTAGAGGAAAATCCGTACACATGCCACCTGTAGGCATTCCCTCTATAACACGCACAGACATTTCCCCTTACTTTTTAGGAGGAAAAAAGTGAGTGTTATGGTGCAAAAAATACGGTAATTGAGAGGCAAAGACATGTACTGTTTCGAAGCACAAAAGCAAGGGACCACATCACCCTGCCATTATCTCTCTTCCAATATGCTGTGTTGTGCTTTGAGGCCTAGCAATAGCAAACTTTCATTAGGGCTGTACCATTTCAGATTCCATTAAAACCCACAAAACTCTCCTCACTCAAAACTATCACATCAGGGAGAGAGCTGAGCTACAAACCTCCCTGGCACAGTTTTCAGTATGGAGGGATTTATTTATGTTGTGTGTGGAAAAACGTTAGGTGAGCCTCCATCTGTAGTCTGAAGCAGCATCTCTCAGCTGGGCGTTTCCCACCTGTCAGAACTGGACCTGGAAGGTAGAAATTACGAGGGAGATGAGATTTTCATTGCAGGAGGATCTTTCCTTAAGCTTTCTTCCCTTAGCTTTGGTAGTATGAGCCAGTAGCAAACGCAAACAGCTGGTTTTTTTATTTTTTAAAAAGCCACTTTACCTGCATTATGAGGCAGCAGTTTGCATAATATGTAAAACGAAGGTTCCCCCATTTGAGGAACTGGCAAAGCTAGATTTTTCACACTAGGTTTACGATCATAAAAATATTCTCCCCCACTCCCCCGTTGCGAAGCTTGAACTTATTTGCTTTTATGTTCGCTTCAGCAGCAGGAGTTGTTGTTGTGTCAACATGAAATATTAGGAGCTGTGTTCCTTTCACCTGCGTACCTGGCTAATCATCCATTTTGCCAAGTGGAAGTCAGGAACGCAGGAGGAAAGGGTGGCTCCTTGAGGGTTCTGCTGTTGCACTTGTCAAATAGGGTGAATTATTGGCAGGAGGGTGGGAGGGAGAAGCAAGTGGGCTGTAGCAGCATCTGCATTCACTAGGACTGTCACATTTGTCTCCAAATGACTCTTTCCCACTCTGAATCTGCTGCCATAGCAGATGAAAGTGTATAGGGACAAAGACAGTGCTCTACCACCACAACAGCAGATCCACCTCCTGGCTGGAGAGAGACGCAAAGTGGCAGTTGTGGCTTGATCAGCAACATGCTGGTGGTGGACTACGTTGTCATCTCCCACCCAAGGGTGTCAGTAGCCTGCACCCCAGGCCAGTCAGTATCCATATATGGTGCTGACAGAGACACCCTTTGTCTCACCTGCCCCCTCCAGTAAGGATTTGTCCTTGCCTGGCTGCAGCTCAACAGAGGCTGTGTACCTCCTTTAGCCCAATGCCTCAATGGTTGTATCAGCAACTTTGATAGGAGTCTTCAGGTTGGAAAGCCAGCACCCCTAATGTCCTGTATGTCTATCTGGGCGTAAACCTCACTCCATTTAGAATGAGTTTTCTTTCTGGAGAAGTCATTTTGGTACATCATTTGGTACAAACCCACACAGGAAAGAGGTCTTCCAAACAAACTGGTCCCCTTTCAGCTTTTGGCATGAAAGTGCTGAGAATGACTGCAGAGTCGGCGTATGAGCAGTATGGAGTGATTGAATAGGGAGATATTTAATATATGAGATGTTTTCTCATATGCTCCTCAAAGTACATGTTACAGGAAGTCAGGTGTGTACCTTTAAATCATGTGAGTCGGTGTCACTTGTTTGATATGATGTCATATCCTTTACCCTTCTTTATTGGCTGACGCTTAATGGGATGCTAAGGCCTGTGCTCTTCTTGTAATTAAGTCTTTTCATTAGGACTCCAGTGTTTAATTAATTAATCAAATTAATATTTTTTTAAAAAAACTTTAAAATATTTGCTAAAAAGATGCTCTGATTTATCAGTCAGCAGATTTTTTTGTTAAAAAAAGAATATTTTCAATACAGTGCTTGTAAGAAATTGTCTTAAAACATTGTCTTAAAAATATCATTTTTTTTAACAAGCTGGAGGAATGCTTTTTCTAAGTAGACACTTGCTTACAACATGTGTATATCATCTACAATATAAAGAAATATGCTTCTTGCTTTAAAATACTCTTCAGTCTGGTCAGGTATGAAACAAAATAATTGAACTACAAGGGCCAAGAGGTTGGCAAGTTCTGTAGCTGTGGCCTGTCCCAGCCTTCTGCAAAATGGAGAAAAGTAACACGCCCGTGATGTGGATTTTTGCAATGATGTGTATTTGAACATGAAAATTTTGGTAAAGCTTGCTTCCTGGGAGCCAGTGTGCTGTAGTGGTTAAGAGCGGTAGTCTCGTAATCTGGTGAACCGGGTTCGCGTCTCTGCTCCTCCACATGCAGCTTCTGGGTGACCTTGGGCTAGTCACACTTCTCTGAAGTCTCTCAGCCTCACTCACCTCACAGAGTGTTTATTCTGGGGGAGGAAGGGAAAAGGAGATTGTTAGCCGCTTTGAGACTCCTTAGGGTAGTGATAAAGCAGGATATCAAATCCAAACTCCTGCTCCTGCTCCTGCTCCTGCTCCTCCTCCTGCTCCTGCTCCTGCTCCTCCTCCTCCTCCTCCTCCTCCTCCTCCTCCTCTTCCTCTTCTTCTTCTTCCTGGAGATGCTTCTCAGCTTACCACAGGTAACCTACGCAAGGGGCTCCTTAATACACTATTTTCAACAAGAGTAGAGAAAATTATGGAGCCCACCAGACCTCTCTTTCTCTCTCTGGCACTTGGGACTGTTCCCTTGGTCATGCCCCTCACTGGTCCCACTCAACATGCTCCTATAATACTTTGCCTGGTTGGAATGTGTTCTTTAACTTAGAATTCCTCTTACTTACCTGGATAGAAGTTGGAGCAGGTAAGTACAGAGGTCTCTTGCATGGATGCCTACTGTGCAGAGGTAAAGAGTCACACCTGTTGTTTCACTTAATTTTGCCTCCGGCTCTGCCTACTACAGGTAATGTGGTCTCCTAAATGTGACCCTCAGACAGAAAAAACATCGCCCAGCTCTACTCAAACTGTGAAGTATGACACAATCCTGTCCTATAGCCTGGAAGGAGCTACTTCACTAGGTAAAAACACCATCCATACATGTGAATAGCACATTTTTTGTTTTCTTTGCAAGACTTTGCTTCGATCCTCCCTTCTCACTTTTTTTCTAGACCTTTCTAAAGATTTTGTCCCCCCCCCCCCATAGTCATTGCAAATTGTCCCCAATCTGCTCTCAGACCTTATGGACATGTTCCTTTTGCTTCACACTCCATCTGCATCTTGCTTCAGAATGTGATTATCCTCTGCACAAGTAATGCTGACACAAACCCCCACACATACATTAAATAAAATAGAAACATTGCCACCACTCCACCTCTTTCCCCCCTTTTTCTTAATGTAACACTAATGTCCCAACAAATGAAACTAATCTGTAGAAAATGTAACTTTTAAAAAAAGAGACATTGCACATACTTTTGTAAACCAAGAAATCTTTAATAAAAATTCATTTTTTAAAAAAAGAAGGGAAAAAATGAATGTGATTTTCCTGCATTGAGGTTATCTGTAGAGCACAGAGGGCTGAATGAGGCCTAAGTGTTTAAATCTGTGTCTTAGGTCTGGAAAACAAGCAAATAAAAAGTTAGTACTTCTTCATCAAAGCTGTTCACTTTGTGTAGTGGCACCAATAAGCTTTGGTTGCGATTTTCAACAACAACTTCCATAAACAATTGTAGAACTAAGGATAGCCCAAGGTGAGAAGATTTTAATTAGACCCCAGAGCTATCAACCAGTTACTAACTCTTCCAGTTGCAGGTTATTGCTCGCTGGCAATGAATGACCTGTCCTTGGTTTATCTTTCAAATCTCACATGGAATTGCCTAGGACTAAAAGATAAACCTTCCCCTATTCAGAAGGCAAAATGAAATAATCTAGAGCCCATAGATTATGAAAGGTCAAGTTTAAAGCATTTGGGGGAGAGTGCGACTGAAATACATACTAAAGTTCAGCAGGTGAAACGAGATTCAGATTCTGAAAAGGCCTAGGACTGCTATTTACTGTTTTCTACTGCTTTTGTTGGGACGCGGGTGGTGCTGTGGTCTAAACCACTGAGCCTCTTGGGCTTGCCGATCAGAAGGTTGGCGGTTCGAATCCCCACAACGGGGTGAGCTCCCATTGCTCTGTCCCAGCTCCTGCCAACCTAGCAGTTCAAAAGCATGCCAGAAAGTGCAAGTAGATAAATAGGTACCACTGTGGCGGGAAGGTAAATGGCGTTTCTGTGCGCTCTGGCACTCGTCACGGTCCTCCGTGCGCCAGTTTAGTCATACTGGCCACATGACCCGGAAAAACTGTCTGTGGTCAAACGCCGGCTCCCTCGGCCTGTAAAGCAAGATGAGCGCCGCAGCTCCAGAGTCATCTGTGACTGGACTTAACTGTCAGGAGTCCTTTACCTTTACCTTTTTACCTTTCTGCTTTTGTATTAAGCTTTTCGTGTGAATGATTCACATTTTAGTGTCATTTTATTTAAGTGCTGCTCCGGGAGACTGCTGTCCAAAGAGTGACACACACATACACAATATTTTTTTTTGTGCTGGCTAGTCTGAAAGTTCTTTCTAGCTTGGGACCGAATACTCAAGGAGTTAGAAATTGATTTACAAATGATGCAATGAAAGTGTAAGATCAGGACCAGGATAAATCTTAGTACTATAAATAAGATTCATAGCAGTACATATTCATAACTCCAGTAACTCCTGCCATTCACTCCTGCTTCTGATTACATTTCCATTTAAATGCCTTTGGATCAGTATGGACTACATGACATTTGAAAGATGAATGCACTAAGCAATGGTCCCCTTTACTTTTTCCTTTTTGGAGGGCTTTGAAAAATGCTTCTGTCTTAGCCTGAAGAAGGATAATATGTACTCAGAGTTTTGCTTGTCTACTGTTCGTTATATTATTAGCACCAAGTTGGCTGCATAAAAGAAATAGCCTCAATATACTTTATATACTTCTCTTTGTGAGGAGCCAGCACAGCAACAACACCTTGAAAAAAGCATAAAGCTTCCATGCATCATTAGCCCTGTTGAATGCAAAATGGCCGCTCACATATGTCAAGATAAGCACTTGCTAATGTCTGCATAATTGAAGCTTGTTTACTTTACAGTGTGGCTCAAGGTCTAAATCCTTTTCAAATGCAAAATTATTATCCAGCGTCTTTTTAGTTTTCCCCTTCTGTGGTTTTTACAAATTGCGCAGAGTCATGTATCCATTGTCCCTGTATTAAAACTGATTTGCATTTCCTAAGTTTCAAAAATAAAATGTGCAAATATTTAGATACTTATTGCATATTAATATAAATTAAGCTCTTTATTGGAGGAAAAAAATTGGATTCAGTAAATCCACTTAATTCTCTTGTTAATCATTGCATGTATTGCAATCAGGCTAAATTGCCATGTAAGTTACTCCTCCTGCTCAATTAAAAGAAAATTACCTGCATTTATGAATAGCAACCATCTTCTTGTATTGTACTGCTCATCCTACTGACCTGTGACACCCCCCAAGCATAGTCTCCCTTTTTGCAGGACCTATTTTCCTGTCCCTTCACAGCTTATACCTGTTGCAGGCCATTCTTCATCCCTGCCCTACATCATGCAGCTGCAGATTTTGCAGGAACATCTTCACTCTTAAGGCAGAGCTCTCCAGACTTTTCATGCTGGTGACACACTTTTTGGACGTGCATCATTTCGTGACACAGCAATTCATTTTTACTAGCAAACCGGAGGTTAAACAACCCCTTTCCAGCCCTGGGAGGAGGGGGGTGGCGGCATTCGCGCAGCACCTCTACACACTGCAGCTGATGCAGTAACGTGTTGCGACACAGTTTGGAAAGCTCTGCTCTAAGGTCTCCTTCCAATGGTAGATGTATCTGGTAGCAGCAGAGAAAGCAGAAGATGGACTCTATTGTTTTCCAGTACCAACATTCCCCCTGCTGCTTCCCATCAGGAAATGTGAGATTGGTCCAGCTTTTCTAGTCAGTATTGCATCTGACTGCTATCGGCTTTTGTAGTTGTGCATCCCTGCAAATCCCTACAGCTAGATCTCTTGAGTGCCTTGCTAGATCCCAGTTCTGCCTTGATGATCGCCCGGCAGTCTTTATGTCTTGGACGCACAGTATCCTAAAGAGAAACGGTAGTATCAGTCTATGTCAACAATTAGAAGATGATATGAGGAGGGTTGGTTTACCATGGTGTGAGTGTTCATAGGCATGAGTGTTCGTAGGTAACAGCCAACTTCATCAGATGCATTACCTCATTGGATCACCAGATCCATGACTCACCCACAAACATAGGGAGTGGGTTGTGTTGCTGGGGAAAACTCATGTTGCAATAAAAACCCTACCAGCTATGTGTGTACTATGCTTCTGATAGTTAACACACACTTTTAAAAAAATAAAATAAAATTCGGAGGCATGCTTCAATCTTCTACCCACCAAATGTTTGCTTCTAGAATGTCTCTCTCTCTCTCTCTCTCTCTCTCTCTCTCTCTCTCTCTCTCATGTTTCTGCACGAGACATGTTTCTGGCCTACAATTGGAAGAAAGCAAGTCCTTGCCACCCTTTCTAATGGTGGAAGTTTTGTAGCTCGGTGTTAGAACACTTGCTTTTTATGTAGAAGGTCCCATGTTCAATTGATAGCATCTCTGATTAGGGCCCATTGCCTGAATGTAATGTACAGTGGTGCCCCGCAAGACGAATGCCTCGCAAGACGGAAAACTCGCTAGACGAAAGAGTTTTCCGTTTTGGAGGTGCTTCGCAAAACGAATTTCCTATGGGCTTGCTTTGCAAGACGAAAATGTTCCTGCGGTTTTTTTTCCCTCCCCCCCCTTTTTCTAAGTCGCTTATCCGCTAAGCCGCTAAAAGCCGCTAATAGCGCTAATCCGCTAAGCCGTCAATGAGCTTGCTTCGCAAGACGAAAAAACCGCTAGACGAAGAGAATCGCGGAACGGATTCTTTTCGTCCTGCGAGGCACCACTGTACTATAGATGGAACCACACAAAAAAATATTACCGTATTTTTCGCTCTATAAGACACACCAGACCACAAGACGCACCTAGTTTTTGGAGGAGGAAAACAAGAAAAAAAATATTCTGAATCTCAGAAGCCAGAACAGCAAGAGGGATCGGTGCGCAGTGAAAGCAGTAATCCCTCTTGCTGTTCTGGCTTCTGGCTTCTGGGATAGCTGCGCAGCCTGTATTCGCTCCATAAGATGCATACACATTTTCCCTTACTTTTTAGGAGGAAAAAAATTGAGTCTTATAGAACAAAAAATACGGTATATCCTTGAAATGGGTTCTGAAAGCCATGTCAGTGGTCTGTACCAGCCAAAGAAATAACATTGAGGGCACGCTTTAAAAATATGAATCCCTTCTCCCCCAGTATTCATCAGAAAGCCTTTTAGTAACGTTTAAAAAATGGCATTTCCTAGCTAATCAAATTAAGGCAAAAATGCCTTTCAATGTGAAATGTAATACGGCCATTATGTTAGATTTCCACTCCAAGTAACAGCGGCAACATTATATGGATCTAAGGAGGAGAACAATTCAAAGTTTGTGTGATGAGCATTGTGCTGACTTTCCTGAAACTCCCATTGGGTAGAGAAACCATGACATCGGTTTGTGACGTCTAGTTGTGCATTAATTCAATATCTCTTTATGTTTGCGCTGTGTAATCTGATTTAAAAGAATTAGGAAATCTGAAGATGGCATATAGAGTACTGAAAGTGAATGTGGCTTGAAGTGTGTTCGATGTTGGAACGATGTTAATATTCCATATATATATATATATATATATATATATATATATATATATAGGACTATTTTCTGCAGCTGTAGTTGAAATGGCACTTAGGTTAGATCTGGTGAAGAAGCATTTGCATTAATGAGACTGCATTTAGACAACTTTGGTGGTCTGAGGACTGTAGTGATACATGTCTTTAGTTATGCATGTTGGTTTCTCCTTTTTTTTTTAAAAAAAAAAGGGAATGCAATCAAAGCAATCTGTTCTTGAATTGGCACCCATCTTGAAATAATGGTTGACATCAATGCATTTTTCCTTTGTGCTGGAAATCAGAGCGTTATAACCTTAACACTTATGAGAGAGGCTGAAGGAACTGAAGGAAATAATGAATAGGATTAGGGAGGAGTAATTATAAGAAGACGTCTGGAAAAGAAAGAGGAGCCATTTGTCAGTATTATAGGAGTATGTGACTATGCATAAACCAGTAACTGACCTGAGTTTGTAGCTTGATTTTTGTACTTGTTTTACCCACACAGACTCTTCTCTTGAATGTGCTCTGCTCTACATGAGCATCTAGGATTGAGAAGGCTGCGCCATTGAGCAAGGCAGCTGCCCTAATTTTTTTTTTTGTAGAAATTAAATAGAGCGAGTGATTGCCGTTTTTATTTGTGCTGTTTTAGCATCCCAAGATTAAGTGGGGGGTGGGGGTGGATAGCAGGGCTGGAGACTTTACATTGACTGCTCTGGGTCGGGAGGATTCAGTGACCCACAATGCATTGTGCCCTCCTGATGGCATGTGATGTTTCTGTTCTTCTCTGTGGACCGACAGCACACAGTGCCTCTTTTGAGATGTGGGCGGATAAAAGGAGAGGAAACAGCTGGCTTGGTTTTATCCCATTCAGGTCAGATTTTTTCCCCTTTTCTTTTAGTCAGTATGTAGCACTGAATGTTTTAAACACAGTAATTGTATACCACAAAAGATCTAGTTATGAAGGCTAGTCCTGTAGCTTGACCTAACCTCAGCTCACAGTAGAGGTCTATGTTTGTAGTATCAGGGATAATAGATATATTTTTTTTAAAAAATGGTTGCTCCTTAATTATGTTATTGACTTGGATCAATCTGCCTTCTCCATTGTGCCCAAAGGTTATGACACATCATCCTCTATCTGTAAAATCTGCAATCAGAAGCCTACTAATGATGATAGGTGATGAAGCTAAGAGAACATATTACACTGTTGTGAAAGACTGAGATAGCACCATGACAAATAGATTGATTATAATATATAGGTCTATATGGTATATGTTGAGATCCAGTCCCTTCAAAGTTTCATATTTTACTTTGAGCAAGGCTGTTCTATTCTGGGCTAAAAGCCAATCCGTAGAGCATACCAAAATGTTTGCAGATTGTTAATTGACCTTTTGCCTTCTTTACTTCGTAATATACGTACGCTTGTGGAGAAAAACAATGCGAACATTGGGAAAACGGGAGTAGAAGCTGTCACCAGGGGTAGAGGTGGCAATAATGATGGTATGGTTGGTCAAATTGACAGCTTAAGACTATATCAGGACGCTGAAGGAATCTGTGGTTAGAATTTGCTTCATTCTCCTTAACTTAGAGCTGAACACATGGACCTCTTAGCCATGATAATAGCAGTACACATATGCCAGTATTCGCACACTTTGTGGGGGGTTGGAGTACATGTTCAGAAGTGTGCACACCGTTAAAAGAGAGTTGGAAGGAGTATTCTCAGCGACATGAGGAAACCTGATGTGCAGGTTGTCTCATGATTGTTTCTGTGCTTGCTTACAGTGGATTGCCAACCATTACCATGCTCAAAGTGGCCACATGACTTGACCCTTAGTGCTTGTGTGTTGGCACATCACTGGCCAGTACAGGTTACCTTGGTGACCAACTTGAAACATCTCTGTGACTCATTGATGGATTCCAAGTAGCTTGAATGGTTTTCAAAGAGCCATGTCCAGTTTCTAAAATGGAAGAGAACCACAACCACTTGAGAGAGCGAGAGCAAGCAATTGTGGTATTTGCTCTGAACATTGCCAGCTTTTGTTGTGGCTTAAAATATTCTGATTCCTTGGGGAAATTGGTACTCTGGTAATACAAAGTGTGTCTTTCTTTTGTGGAGACTTTTTGTTGCTCCTGCAAAGGACAAAGCATCTCTGATTACGTACAAAGTGCCCCCCCAATAGGTATTTGAAAAACAGAAGCATTCTGTCCACCTACAAGCAATTTTGACATAGGCATTTTGTCCTCAACACTGGCCAAAATTCTAGGGAGTTTTAGTGAGCATTATTGCCACTGTACTTTCTCTTCTACCCGATCAAATCACTATTATTTAAACTAATGATAGTGAAGGGTCAGAAAATGCAGCAGTTAGAAGCACTGCCAATATCACATTATCAAGATTGCACCCTTCTACTCTGTGTTAATTGCTCTGGAATAACTATTACCTTCTAGTTCTGTATCCATAGACACTAACATAGGTTGGAATCCCTGTTCTTTTTATCAACCTGAATTTTCAAAGGATGCTGGGATTGCTTGCCTTTTTACTGAGTGACCGCCACTCTTTGTGAGTTAAATATGAAAATCTGTTGAAGAATAATAACTAAATTATCAAGCAATCCTGAATATGTGTCTTTTATTAGAGGAATAAATGAGAAGTTGCCGTGGGCTCCTTCAATGTAATTAGTATCCTATTCTCAAGTCTTCTGAAAATAGTGAGAATTTTCCTGTTATAAAATGGCCAGATGAACCGATTGGTTGCACTTCAGCTAAGGATGAGGCAGCTGTTCTTGAGCAGCTGGATTTAGGAATGGGGTTTGAGCAAAGAGCTAGACTACAGCTGACTGTGGAACCCAGGAGTATCAAAGGACTCCTGTTGTTGTTTCAGATCCAGGTCAGTTTTATCTGGAAGCCAGAATACAGGTCCTACACTCTCTGAAGTGTTAAACATGGGCAGGGGTCATGTTCAGGGGGAACCCCAAGTTTGTAGAAGAACAAAAAAATATTTAAAAGAAGGCAACCACACCTCCCCAGTCTGATACCCCTGTGGGCACTTGGCATGCTCATTAGCCATGAACTGTTGACTACGTTGGGAGAAAAAAATGGGAGAGAGGAAGGTGTAAAGGAATGGAGTACATTATCCTGTAAATTTGCTGTAATCCCAAGTCCACGCAGCAATGTTTTGCTTCAGTTCCCTCGTTTTTAATCTACTTTTTAGGGACCTGTAAGTAATGTCTTAGATGATTTACTTGTTGTGACAGGCTTTGTAAAGTTGTAAATAAAGCCAAGTCAAAATCTTCTTTTCTAATTTGGTTTTTTTCCTCTAAAGGACAACCTCCTTTTTCTTGCTCTTCACAAAGGACTGCTTTATAGTGTTGACGACTAAGCTTGCAGCTGTAGAAAATGCCGTAGCAATGTAAGTCATTTTAAGAGGGATGGCTGCTTAAAAATGAACACAAGAGCAGGAATGGTTATTGTTTCCATTAACGCAGACACTTCCCATCGTGTGTTTTTGTGTGTGTGTGTGATTACACTATTAGTCAAATGTGACGCTATTTTTTTTGCCTTGCAGAGCAGATAAGAGTGTCTGCCTGTGAAATTGCTTCTCCGCAGTGTAAAACTTAGTAAATGTGGTGCCCCATTTTGAATTGTTGTTTGCGAGATTTGAACAGTTCTTAGTGAAATTACTTGCATATCTATTTACTCGTAAATGTGCTTTCATTTAAAACAAAGCTGTTTGGGCACCCATCCTGCATCTTTATACAGCTATCATACCGATCTCATTATTATGGTGACTCATCAGAATCTTGCATGCATGCCTAGGTTTTACAGCCATTGGGTACCATGAAAGGAGAAATTTGTTTTGCCTGGCAGGCATTGTCACTGACAATGTGAGACACGGGATTATTTTTGTTTCATTTACTTTTTGTCAAACCTTGGTAATGTTTCCTTTCCTCCACCTGTATTTGCCATCTGGCACCATAACTTCGTCTCAGACCCAAACCCCTGTCAAATCGATGGCCTGGAGAACGTGGTCTGAAAAAGGGGTAACAGCAGAACGACCCTGCTGGTGAGATGAGCGAAGCAATTCCGACAAACGCCTCTGCAGGGGTAAGGCCAGTGGGATTTTGGCACACAGCTGAATTGTTCCATTACATTCCTCAAGTTGCTTCAGAGCACAGGTTCAAGACCTGCCTTAACCCTAACTCTGCCTCCAGCCTCAGGTCTCAGGAGCTGAAACCAGACCAAACCAGCAGAACACTGGTTTCTCTCTTCCTTTTTTGGTAGGCTCATTTTCAAGTACAGCTTAATAGACGACGTCTGACTTTCCTTATTTCTGAGGCTTTGGTATGCCATAATGGCAATCATCTTGGGTGCCCTGCACCCAACTGCAGGAGGCAGTGGAAGACAGAAGTGCCTGGCATGCTCTGGTCCATGGGGTCACGAAGAGTCGGACACGACTAAACGACTAAACAACAACAACAACAAATGGCAATCATTGATAATAAGACAGATCAGTGAAGCTATTAGTTTCCAACAACTTAATATATAGAATCCTGTAAAATATTACAGGGTAGTTCATCGTGGATAGTGCTATCAATTAAATAGTCGTGATGGCTGCATGTATAGGCCATGTACAGGGAGGCAGTATGCCTCTGAATATCAGTTGTTAAGGAACAACGGTGCGTATAGGCTGTTCTCATGTCCTGCTTGTGGACACTGTGGGGAACAGGTTGCTAATCGGATAAGGCCTTTGGTCCAATCCATCAAGGCTCTCTTTATGTTCTCTCTAGCAGTGGCCTCCCTTGATATACTGATATTGCTAGACTGTACCACTTCAGACTTCTGATGAGGGAACTCCTACCGTATTTTTCGTCCTATAGGGCGCACCGGCCCATAGGACGCACCTCGGTTGTTTTGGGGGGGAAATGAATAAAAAAAAATTATCCCCCCCCCCCGCCGCGGCTGCCGCCCCAAGCCTTGCGCACACCTGCCCGAAGCACAGGGCACCCTCTGGAGGGCTCCACGTGCTTCGGGCGGCAGGCTGCCGCCCCAAGCCTCGCGCGCCTGGCGGGACCTCCCGCCGGGCGTGCAAGGCTTGCGGACACTTGCCAGGGCTGCAGGCTGCTGCCCGCAAGCCTTGGGAGCCCGCGGGAACTCCCGCCGGGCTTGCAAGGCTTGCGGATAGCTTCCTGAAGCCTGGAGAGCGAGAGGGGTCGGTGCGCACCGATGCCTCTCGCTCTCCAGGCTTCAGCGAAAGCCTGCATTCGCCCCATAGGATGCACACACATTTCCCCTTCATTTTTGGAGGGGAAAAAGTGTGTCCTATGGGGCGAAAAATACGGTAAATGTTTCCTTGCTCTGCCAATGCTACAGTCTGTATAAAAAAACACATGTGCATATAGAACCAACCTTTGGCTAATCAAACAATCTATGGTCTTGTAAGCTCTTGTGCAGGGGTCAGCAAACTTTTTCAGCAGGGAGTCTGCCCGCTGTCCCTCAGACCTTGGGGGGGGCCAGACTATTTTTTTTTGGGGGGGGGGATGAACAAATTCCTATGCCCCACAAATAACCCAGAGATGCATTTTAAATAAAAGGATGCATTCTACTCATGTAAAAACACACTGAATCCCGGACCATCTGCAGTCCGGATTTAGAAGGCGATTGGGCAGGATCCGGCCCCTGGGCCTTAGTTTGCCTACTCATGCTCGTGTGTGTGTGTGTGTGTGTGTGTGTGTGTGTGTGTTTGTTTTTGTTTGTTACTATGTTACATATTTTCGTGTTTTTGTGTTGTAAACCACCCTGTGATCCTTGAATGACAGGCGGCATAGAAAATAAATAAAGGAAAGCAGGCAAGGAGGCTACTTCAGCCAGATTAATCAGTCAATTAATAAACAAAGCTTTTAGTTTTTTAGAACTATATGGACATTTTATATCTTGGGGAAGTAATGATATTGGGCCATAGCATATTTTTGCTTTTGAGTTACTACTCCTTGTGCTCAAGATAGGTTGGGAATCATTGTAATGGATCTTAGATCGTCTTAGAGTGCTTACACATAGGCTGATATTTCTGGGTGCAAGAATGCTTTTACACTCTTGATGAATCCTTTGTTGTTGTTTTTTGTTGGTTTCTAGTTAGTATTATTCTTGTGGGTATTGCATCCTTCACTGTTCCTTCGGGTTTTGCATTCTCTTCAATTGTACATAAGCTCAACATGGTTTTATTTTGTTTCCACGAAGATTTGAATACAGAATTTATGAAGGTAATCTTATCCATGCGGTTTGGCCCAGATTCAGTTACTGTTGCGAGAATTCAGATTTTTTTGTTGTTCTTTGATGTTTGCAGTGTGACTGGTGCATTTTTATCTGTGGCATCACCGTAAAGGAATACAAATAAATCTTGTTCACCTGGCCTTGCTAATTGCAGCTCTCTTCACTGTTAACTGTTGTTTGAAATTTGAACTCCTGGTGCTCTGAACCTGTGCCAAGAAGTGAAGGCTATTGTTCACTTGGAAATAGCAAGCCATTTGACAAAAGGTCAACCTGCAGACTTCAGCACTATTTAAATTCTATTCATTAACTTCCTAAAGGAAGATAACGTTCCATGAAGATGGCCTGGCACCAAATGGATATTCCATTAATAAACACAAAAAAATGAATTAAGAATAGGAAAAATCAAGGATTGTCCTGTCAGTTGCAAAGTAATAATGTAACATATCATGACTTGAATCCAGCCAAAAGAAATATGCAATTCCTAGCACAGGATAAATTTAGAACTCTATATAACGCAGTAGATCTGCATGGCCACTGTGCTGTATTTTATCCAGAGGAAAAATAAGTAAGCAGGTAACTCAGGTAATGAACATATTGGCTGATGTCATTGTGTATCCCTAGTAACTGATATTGTCCTCTTCTCAGTCTTGGTACTTCAGGGGAAGATATAGCAACAAATGAACCATAGTTTTGGGAAGCTCTAAAGCATGGGTAGGCAAACTAAGGCCCGCGGGCTGGATCAGGCCCAATTGCCTTCTGGCAGCCGCCATTTTAAGCAGCCCCTCTCTGGAGCCTTTTAGTGCGCTGCTCATCGTCCCTCCTCCACCGCCACTGCCAGCCCTTGCCTCTCGCAAGACACAGGTGAGCAACCACCAGGGCTTATGGTGCTATTGCATAATTCCCCTCCCTCCAAAAATATAGTCTGCCCCCCCCCAAGGTCTGAGGGACAGTGGACTGGCCCCCTGCTGAAAAAGTTTGCTGACCCCTGTCTAAAGACTATCTATGAGGATGTAGGGGGGCAGTTTCTAAATTGCCCACATGTTTTCAGCTTTCTTCCTGTTAGGATGCCACCTTACTTTTTTGATTTCGATGTTTACCTCATGTCCAAGCTGGGGTTTGGGGAAGTTGAAGACCCTTCAAATAAAAATCACAAGGGCCGTTTTACCCATCGCAGCAATAGTTCTCTTGTATGCATGAGAAGACTGCATCTCTTCTTTTTTTGTAATACTTAGAAGGCATTGGTAGGAGAGGAAGAGAGTCAGGCAAATGCTACCCCCAGCTTGACTTCCCCTACCCACTGAGCCATCTGCCACCAACTTCTCAATGGGGGTGATTGCAAGGGAGAGAAGCAGGCAGGCAAAGAATATACCAGGACCTTCTCCAGCTGGACTTTCCCCTCCAGGCCTTCTACCACCTCTGCTCTTGAGTCTTGATTCTGAATCTAAAATGTCATTGGACCTGAGAGCCACTTCATATGTCAGAGAGAAAAGACAAAAACCATAGGAGAGCACTGCAGATCTTTCTTTCTGTTAGATTGATAAGCTTCAGACAATCCTCTGGGGGCTCATGGATCTCAACCCCTTTGCCTATATTACACGATAGCAGGTACTACATGAAGCAGCTGAAACTGGCATTCCTGTAGCAGCTGTAATGTGTCAAAAGACCCAAGGGTGACCCAGTCCACAACCTATAACTTTTCCTACCGATTAACTGAATCAGAAATATTTAATGTATAAAGGGCACAGTTTCTCTACTAAGAGGAAGAAAAATCTCAGAAGTCATTTCGTTCCTTTCATCTTTTGTAAGCAGTTAACCTGAATGCCATTTTCGAACGGGTTCAGCTGCCGCTAATCCCTCTCCCAATACATTCTTATTAGTGTTATATGCATGTTTGGATTTACAATTCAGCAATTTCTCTTTTGATCTCATGGGGTATCCCTAATGCCCTTTTTATATCTACTGCCAGCTTCTCCAGTCAACAATAAACAATTTTTAATAGGTGATTTTTGCTTGGCAATACTGCAAAGCATAGTCAGAACAGTGTGTGTGTGTGTGTGTGTGTGTGTGTGTGTATATATATATATATATATATATATATGATGTGCACCTGTAGCTCAACAAGGTGAGAGGCATTAAAAATGAAAGGTTTACCTTAACATTTCTGTGGTGACTCATTTTAAAATGTCAAGCTAAAAATAGCTATGCTGCCAGCAGAAGCATAGAAAACAACCTGTCCTGCTGTGTGCTCCTATCTTTTTGATCAGTGATGATGTGCTAATGGATTTTCATTTCTTCTGAGTCATCTCTGCATGGCTGCAGGACAAATCCTGCACAAATCCCTGTTATATTACTCCGGTCAGGAAATGGTATTTTGTGCGTCTGCCTTCATGCACCTGCACTTGATATTTTTTCCAGGAGTAGTTACATTAATCAATTACAGCATCAGTAGATAATTTTCTTCTGTTCAGCCTATGCTGCACTGACTGCTACTATTTATAGGGCCACCTAGCTTAGTACTTCTGCTTGCTCATGTATTCTCCCTTCTGGAAGCAGTAGAATGAATACTGTTATGGCAATATGGGTAAGGGTCTATGGCAGACCCTTAGGTTCCAGACCTATTGCAACTGAGTCCCATTGAGGCTTCTGTGTCTATTTCATCATCATCATCATCATCATCATGTTGTGTGTTTTATTTAAAGACATTGAAAATGGCTAACATCAACACAATGAAACAATAAGATCAAGACTGCAGTAAAATAAAACTTACAAGATTTCTTCCAAACTGCATTCAGTGTGGCTACCCAGAAATGAAACCATTTAACAACCCGTTAAACAATCAATGTAATACAATTGAAAACCAATCAAAACTAGCACCTAGGACAGAAATAGCAGGAATAATCTGATACCTCTGAGAGTGAAGTTCATTGAGAGCAAATGCCTTCATAAACAAATAGGTCTTTGAAAGGTGGCAAAAACGTAATAGGTTCTGCAGCCTGGTCACCTCCCCACAGTCTGGGCTGAGCGGAAAATAATGAGATGCAGCAGCAGCAGCAGCAAGAAAATGGTATAAAACAGCAGGCAACCAGCAGAAAACTTTAGCAGAACAGCAAATAAAGAAAACCAATCCAGTAATCTGTCAAGCATCCCTAAAAACTAGGTTTGGGGATTTCCATCTTATTTTGGCCAATAGGCACTCCTGGATTTTTGAGTGAATATCATGGGCTCCACTCCCTCTGGTCTCTTCTCTCCTCCTCCCCTGGATCAGCCCCCTGCCTGAAAGACTGAAGGAAAATACACACACATTTTGCATTTCTAAAGAATCCTGTGGAATTGGCCTGAGCCTGAAAGAGGGAGTGGGAAAGAGAATCACACTTCCATCTTCCTCCTTCAACTTTATGTACTGAAGACAAAGCAAAGTAACTGTCTGTACCATCTTATGACAGGGTGATGATGGTGGTGGCAGCAGTGTATGAAGAGACTTAGAGGCTTTGCGGGTACCAGGTAAAGACTTCAAATGCATCATTGTGGCACAGGCACCACCTTGGCAACTTGTTTAAGTTGAGGGCTGAAGGAAGTTAGGGAAGGGACTAGGCAGGTTCCCTTAGGTCAGGGAGTTGAATAAAGTGGATGTTGCTGCTGTAAATACCCTACTCCTTGTGTTCACTTGCTGCACCGCAGTTTGTGGGGGGATCATAGATCTTATCAGTATTTACCATTTTGCAAACACTGAACATCAGCACACTTGTAATGAACCCAAGCCCAAGCTGTGAAGTCTACTCTTTACAACAGCAAATATGTGGTACACTTTATAATTAAATAATAATAACCAACCAATCAATTAATGTGCCAGAAAAGCTGTATTTGTAGTATTTGTAGTTTGTAGCTGTATTTGTAGTATTTGTAGTTTGGTGTAAGATGTTCTGCTTCCTCAATCCTCTGCCTCACAATAAGCAAAGGGAGAGTAGAAGGCTTTCCCAGTATATTGTTATGCTCTGTAAGTCAAATCCATCTTCTTCTGCTGTTCCTAACAAAACCCAAATCTGTGACCACTTCTCACGGTCAGTCCTCCTCCTGGTGGCAGTGCTGCTTCTGATTTATTGTGCCAAAATTATAATTAGGGGAGCATTTTAGAAGAAAAGGAGGGTTACATCTTTCAAAATCTGTTTGGAAAGAAGGGATCCAGTCTCCTCTTTTAAAATGCAAGCCATTGTCTTAAAGGTCAGAAAATTAAACATTTTTTTCTACCAGGATTTTAAAGACTGTGGATTTCACTGCTGGTTGACTGTCTTTATAAAATTCTTTACAAGGAAACAATTGGACCCTTTTTGTCAAAGCACGTACAGAAATGCAAATGGCTTTGCATTTTTCCATAACTTGCACTTAATCAGCTGTATTCATCGCATCTGAGGGGGTGATGCATTTGTGTTCCAGCTCATAATCAGAACTTAAATGTTATGGAAGAAACACTTGAGTTTGTATTTCTCTATAGGCAACTACAACCAGATAACATCCTGGGATTTTATTTATGCAGTAAAACATACATTTTACTCAACTTCTCACTGCAGTCAATTTACCCAATGTGCTGCCCAACCTCACTGTAGGCTAAGTAGTGGGCAACATTTGCAAGCGGAAGTAAAATGAGTTAATGCTGAAAACATTAAAAAGCAATAATCGTTAGTTCTTATCAGTGTTTTCCAAGGAGCTTGTTACAGGTTTCTAGAAGGATTAGTACAGTACTCTCAGACATTTCAGTTACTGAAAATGAGCAGCTGTCAGAAGGCAATAGATTTTGGTTGCTGCCATGGCCAGGGCTGGATTTGCATCCATGCCTAAGAACTGAGAGTGCTCAGTATTGTGTAACCTGCCCCATCCAGCCCTGATTTCTCAGCGTCTTCCAGTCCATGAGTCTTTAACCTTTTCGGGCCCTGCACCTGCCCTTGGCCCAAGCATGTTTTTGGGGAACTACTAATTAAATTGGTAGTAAGTATTTGTATGTTGATGACGTTGTTGTCATGACCTTCCCTAGACCAGACGGTGACCTATTGGTGGGTTCCAGCCACCTTTTGAGGACCATTCATCTGATCACTTGTTTTCATGTATCCTCTTTAACATATTAAATGCTTCGCTTATGGAATAAAAGCAATCATTATGACTGCTCTCTGGAGTGGAAGTATCAGATCAACAGAGAATTCATTCAGCCAGTAAGACTTGTCATAATTGTAAATAATTGTTAAATAGGTTTAACAAGAGATAGTAGAGAAGACTTAAAAAAAAATTTTTTTATTGATTTTCCATTTTATAATATTTAATCACATCATCATTATTCTCTTCTTTTAGCTCTTAATAGCATATTGACTCCCCTCCCTCCTGCCTTGTGGTTTTCAAAGTTAACCACTATATCATAGCATTTATACATTTTCCAATTTACATTTCACTCATTTGAAGTGTCTTAATTTTAAATAAATATAAAAAGGTGAATGCGGTTAATGTTGCAAGTCTTCTTACAACCCTGCCAGTGTTGCAAGTTGCTTACAATGGTCCTTCAAATATTGTATAAATTTACTCCAGTCTTTTTGGAATGCTTGATCACGCTGGTTTTGGATTTTCCCGGTCAGCTTTGCCAGTTCTGCAAAGTCCATCATCTTCATCTGCCACTCTCCATTCGTTGGTACTTCTTGTTACTTCCATTTTTGGGCTAAAAGAATTCTTGCTGCAGTTGTTGCATACATAAACAGTTTCTTATCTCTCACTGGTATCTCTTCACCCACTATACCCAGTAAAAATGCTTCTGGTTTTATAACAAATGGTATTTTTATACATTTTCTTTAACTCATTATATATTGTTTCCCAGTAAGCTTTTACCTCTTTACATGTCCACCACATATGATAAAAGTTTCCTTCCTTTTCTTTACATTTCCAACACATCTTAGCTCTTGTTCTATACATTTTATTAAGTTTAAGGTAAAGGTAAAGGTACCCCTGCCCGTACGGGCCAGTCTTGCCAGACTCTAGGGTTGTGCGCTCATCTCACTCTAGAGGCCGGGGGCCAGCGCTGTCCGCAGACACTTCCGGGTCACGTGGCCAGCGTGACAAGCTGCATCTGGCATGCCAGCGCAGCACACGGAACGCCGTTTACCTTTCCGCTGGTAAGCGGTCCCTATTTATCTACTTGCACCCGGGGGTGCTTTCGAACTGCTAGGTTGGCAGGTGCTGGGACCGAACGACGGGAGTGCACCCCACCGCGGGGATTTGAACCGCTGACCATGCGATCGGCAAGTCCTAGGCGCTAAGGTTTTACCCACAGCGCCACCCACGTCCCTCAAGTTTAGTTGGTGTCAAATACCATCTGTACATCATTTTCATAACATTTTCTTTTAATTCACTGCATGCAGTGAATTTGATACCTTCCATTCCATAACCTTTCCCATGATTCTAACTGAGTATTACAAATCCTTAGCCCATTGTATCATTACCGCTTTAACCTCCCCATCTTTGGTAATAATGGAGAAGACTTTTAAAAAGGTTTGTGTCAAAGACCCAGCCTTCTAGTCTAGACCATAATATCAGTGACAAGCACCTTGCATGGTTAAAAAAACCCACGAATCTCATTGTGTAAAGGAGATAAACAGAGCCATTTATGGGAAATGCTGTAATTAATCTGCAGGAGAATGTGCAGAACTCGTATTTCAGATGAGCTTGGTTCTCTTTTATGCTATCCGTCTCACTTCATCTGAAACTTGGGTACATCTGTTATATTTATTCTTCTGCTAATGGTGTATTTGGTGGTGAACATTTTTGTGGTTGGCCCTAATGGAGTCCCATAAATGAATACTTTGAATGGGCCTACTCTTAACTTGCTACACTGAGGCTGTATATTCTCTCTCTCTTTTTTAAGAAATTAAATCCTGCACTAAGTAAAGCTGAATTCTATGGGCTTTATAGTATGTGCAGATAAGCATGTTTTCCCTTATTTTGCACAATTTGTTCCTCTGCTTTCTACCTGCATTTCAAGTACTGATGCAGAGACTGTGCTTGGGGTCCCCATACCTTGCTTGGTTGGGTTACTCAGGGCAGAAAAGCAGGGCAATTCTGACATTGGCATCAAGACTTTGAACCCACCCACCCCAATGGAAATATGGATGATGCCCCTTCCTTATGAGGTCAAGGAGAGCCTTTCAGAGAGCTGTGGGGGATCTCCTGAGTTTGAGAGGTTTCCCTACAGACTGTTTTTGTTGAGTAGTCTCCCTCCTCCCAATTTTGTTGTTGTTGCTATTTCAGTTTGTGTTCTGGCTACTGCTGCTCAGTGAATTAGCTTTGCTCGGCTGCTTTAATTTCTGCTTCTCAATGCTGGCCGCATTGTAGAGCCTGTTTGACCCCCAAAGGCAGCATATACATAGCCTTTTAACCCTCCCCATGACTAGCAAAATAACTATTTTAAAAATGCATTTAATGCATACTATTTTGCATAGTATATTTTTTAATAGTCACGCTTCTACCCCTGGAAACCTTGTCCATCTCCTTCTCATATTGTAGCAGGGCATAAAAACCGAGATTTCAGGAAGCTAACTTCTGGATCTGATAGCATATTGCTTGTATGAAAACATAACACAATCTCATTCGTGGCATCCATCTACTAGGGAAAGAAGGGAGGTTTTTGTGTAGGAGACAAAGCCTCGCCAAATTAGGTTTCCTTGGGGGTTGTTGTTGTTGTTAAAGCATAACCCTCTCCCTTCTAACAATTTTTATTTCTTAGTGGCAGAAACTGATGCCTCCAAAAAAGAGGAAAAATCAGTAACTTTAAAAAATAGTGCAATTCTTCTAATCGGTGAGACTTGGCTGCCTTTCACTTCTCTGAAGAAAAAAATGTGTAAATACAAAAATTTATTTATTTGTTAAATTTGTATCCTTCCTTTTCACTAAATGGTGCTTAAAGCAGCTAACAGCAGTAAAATTCAAGATAACAATCTAAACATAACAACGAGTCAGGTGAAACAAATAAAAACATCAAGTTGAAACATACAGTGGCCATAACCAATCGGCCAAAGGCATGTCTAACTGAAAATGTCTTTGCTTGACGATTGAAGGTCATTAGAATAGTAGATGGCTTGATGAAGATGTCAGCCCAGTGTGCAGCAGCTGTGAAAAGCAGAAATTTCATCTTGAGGATTATTTGGAAAGGGGCCGAAAATAAAACTGCCGATATCATAATGGCTGTTACACAAATCTGTGGTGCGGCAATGGTATAATGGTATAATCGGTGGTGCAGCAACAACAACAGTTGTGTACAGTTCTGGTTGTCTCACTTCAAAAATGGTATCGCAAAGCTGGAAAAGGCTTATAAAAGGGTAATAAAAGTGGTCAAGGGCCTGGAGAAACCCTGCTGTGAGGAGACATAACACATTTATGACATTTCAGCTTAGATAACAAGTGGGAAAGGGCTGGATAAGATTATTCGCAGGATGGAAAAGTGGATAGACATATACAGTGGTACTTCAGGTTACATACGCTTCAGGTTACAGACTCTGCTAACCCAGAAATAGTACCTCGGGTTAAGAACTTTACTTCAGGATGAAAACAGAAATCGTGCTCTGGTGGCGCGGCAGCAGCAGTAGGCCCCATTAGCTAAAGTGGTGCTTCAGGTTAAGAACTGTTTCAGGTTAAGAACGGACCTCCAGAACGAATTAAGTACTTAACCCGAGGTACCACTGTATATTCCTTCCTTTCTCATAATTTTAGAATGCAGGATTATCCAACTAAGTTGAAAGTTTCAAGACAGACAAAAGAAAGCATCCCATACACAGTAGGTAAACTGGACACATTTTAGGCATGGCAGGTTTAAGCCAAGAGAAGGAATATAAGAAAAGTTTTGAAGTATTGCTTTAATTTAATACACCTGGGTGGGTGAGTGAGGTCTGGGGGAGGTGAGATGCAAACATTTTAGAGAGGAATTGCTGGGATATCAGATGCCAGTCAGCGGCTGAAACACATGGAAGATCTCCAAAGAACTTTTATGAGAATCCACTGTCATGCAAAAATTACCGCAGCATGAAGCCACAGTGTTGGATTGCATGCACGACAGAAGAAAAGCACGATAGACATTTAATTCCCATGTTGCTTGTTCCCATATAAACTTAGCAGGGGGTGGGATGCAGTTCTCGGAAGCACCAACTTTCTATTCACGCCCATATGGAATTTGGGAAATGCTTGCTAGTGTGCGTAGCAGCAGAAATTAGACTTAGAGCAACCTGAGTATGCATTTGTGCAACTGGAGGTAGCATGTGACCTCTGTACTTCTCCTGATTCGCAAAGGTAGCTCCTTAATCCCTGCTGAGTTGCCCTCCTAAATTTTTCCTCTTTTAGTTCTGTAGAGAAGAAAGTGATGCCATGCCCTTCACATTCTCTTTCTAGCAGTGCTTTTTCTTTTCTCTAAAGTATGTTCATACGAACTCACACTTAATTTTTGTTTAGAAAATCCCCCCCCCCCCCGCTAATAAAAATCTTGAATGGAAGTACTGTAGCTCAGAGACAGAGCATAAGATTTGTATCCAAAGGACCCCAGTTTCAATTCCTGGAATCCTCAGGTACAGCACAGAAAACCGCTGATCTGAAACCGCAAGGAGCTATTGCCTGCTGTAGACAGTGGCCCAGTTCACACATAACGCTAAGCTAAACTATGGCTAAGCATAAATGCACAAGACTGCAGGTATACATAGCAAAAATTGTGGCTGCTTCGCTTTCTTTTGGTCAAACCACTTACAGCCATGGCTTGGCTTAATGTCACATCTGAAGTGAGCCAGTACTGGGTTATATGACCTTAGTACAAGGGTCAGCAAACTTTTTCAGCAGGGGACCGGTCCCCTGTCCCTCAGACATTGTGTGGGGCGTGCGTGCTGTATTTTGAAAAAGAAAAGAAAAGAACGCATTCCTATACCCCACAAATAACCCGGAGATGCATTATAAATAAAAGCACACATTCTACTCATGTAAAAACACTCTTGATTCCCGGACAGTCCGCTGGCCGCATTTAGAAGGTGATTGGGCCGGATCCGACCCCTGGGCCTTAGTTTGCCTACCCATGCCTTTCCTACCATGTTCATATAAAAGTTCATTTAGCACAGTGGTTAATCTTTATTCAGGGGTGTGTGTGTGTGAGAGAGAACGAACAAACAAGTATGAGTATGTGCCTGACTAGGTTAAAGCATACCTTCCAACTGTCCCACGAAAAAGGAACACCCCCTTTATCACGCAAGATCTCAGTGGCCATTTTGGGTTCCGCACTCCTGCCCCACAAAAAATGCAGAGTCCCAAAACACAAATCTCCCTCCCTCCCAAAAAGCAAGTGTGAGACGCAGGCCACGTTACTTGCCTGGGAGCACATCCCGGAAGATGTGCGTCCCATTTTTACATCATAAAATGTTGGACGGTATGTTAAAGCAACTGGAGGCCGTGGGCTTAGGAGACTTTGGGAAGCCAAAACTTAATAGCATCTGATAAACCTTGTTCTCTTCTTTACTGTTCCTAAGTTGCTTTATTTTATTTTTTTTATTAAATATTTTATTAAATTTTCATACAAGATCCCTTCACCAAAAAATAATACACAAAAAAGCCAAAACAAATACACCAAAAAGCCATATAGAAAAAAGGAAATAAAAGATAAAAAAGGAAAAGAAAAAAAACCAACCATTCAATACATATTTTTTTTTTATATATATATAACTAACTGGACTTCCTCACATCTCCTTTACCCTGCATTATTTATATTAAAAATATCAGCAAATTATTACCTTGTTTCATACCTTATTTTGTACTTTCCAAATATTATACTTCTAAATTTAAGATAATTTTTATCATTTACTCATACCTTAAATTTAAACATATTGTTACCTTAAATTTCGACCTTTTCTTACTTATAACTTAATTTTCTATTTTACAAAATCTATTTGCTGGAACTGAGATTTTCTAAATCGTGCAGATACTTAACATTCATTGTTCCTAAGTTGCTTTAAAAACAGACCTGTATCTTTAGCGTAAGGAAACAGAAGCTGTTGTTAAAGTAAAGGACTATTGGATATAGATATGAATCCTTAGCACAACTTTTAATTCTCCCAAAGATTTTTAAAAAATAATAATAATGAATAGTAATGAACTATCGGCGATTTGTTCTTAAGCTAATGAGGCTCCCGCTGCCAAACTGAGATAATTTAAGTAACATTGGAGTTTTAAAACGGCAAAGAATAGGAAGTAAAGGAGATCCTCACATGGTCAGTGGGTCTTTCTTTATCTCTCCCAAACACCATGAAAGCGAGAAACTTGCTTCGAAAGGTAAAAGTAAAGCTGCAGTTGTCAGTAATCCAGATCCCACACAGAATTATAAGAAACAAACATTCCTGATTTTAAATATCTCTAGTCAGTGTATGTCATTTTAAAAAATGATACGAATCATTTGTTTAATCTGTCATCACCGTTGCCATCATGTTCAGCCTTCCAGATAATTTGAACCACTATCTTGCAGGTTACTTTTCCTAAGTGGCATTCTAAACCTTTCACATTCAGAAATAAAAGAATTAAAAAACGTAAAATGACTTGGGGCCGTCAGGTTGTGCAGACAGCAAACAAACCTTGACATGTGATATTACTACTTTTATCTTTTTACCTCTGGTCAACTTGCCTTGTTTTAAATCACAACGTGAGACACCCTAAGGCACAGACGCTGCAGATTTGGAATTTTGTAGGCTGTAAGCATTCACAAAGGGCCAGTGATGTTCCACTTTTCATGTTACATTGGTACAAATGAGGAAGAACTGGACATGGCTCTTATGAAGGGGAAATAGCTTTACAATATCATGTTTTTAAGGAACATGCTACATTTTCTTGTTCTGTAGCAAGACCACATGCTACAGACTCAAGTGTGCACTCTTTTTAACTGAAATGGCTTCAATACAGAAATCCTGGCTGGAAATCATTAGGATAAGAGCCATTCTTCATTATCAATTAATACATTGCGTTAGGTTCCCCCCTCCCCCATCTTCCTTTTATGTTACTAAGCAGGCAAAGAGATATGAAGCCAGCTGTACTCCATCTTGTCAGATGAGTTAAGCCCTTTTTTATATCTAGATGGAAGATGGGGAGGGGGAAATCCTCTTTGAATTTATTTATTTCATGCTTGCATTTTCCAGACCATCTCCCTTCCTGTCTATGTTGCAGGAACGATAATTTCAATATCATTTAAATAAAAATAGTTAAAAATAGTACAGTAGTTAAAGAATAGTACAGTACTCTCAGTCTATCTAAGTAAATGGCTTGGTAGCAAGATTTTAAACTTTCTTAATGGTATCCAGATGTTAATTTTTTGTTGATCATATGCTGCTCATGTTGCTTCTTTCCACAACAGAAATAATGCAGGTCACTTCTGGAAGGTGGGAAAGTGCCTGGTCTAAGTGAGTCCAATAAGTAATTACTTCTTTTCTAGCATATCTGCAGATAGTTAACGTACTTTCTCGTCTATGCATAGGCTGAGTTTACATAAAGGCTAAGCAAAATAAGACCATACATAACCCAAAATAGTATGCCGTGCATATATCCATACCTTTGTAGAGGACGTGTTTTTTTACATATACAGTGGTACCTCGGGTTAAGTACTTAATTTGTTCCGGAGGTCCGTACTTAACCTGAAACTGTTCTTAACCTGAAGCACCACTTTAGCTAATGGGGCCTCCTGCTGCTGCTGCGCTGCCGGAGCACAATTTCTGTTCTCATCCTGAAGCAAAGTTCTTAACCTGAAGCAATATTTCTGGGTTAGCGGAGTCTGTAACCTGAAGCGTATGTAACTTGAAGCGTATGTAACCCGAGGTACCACTGTGTGTGTGTGTGTGTGTGTGTGTGTGTGTGTGTGTGTGTATTCTCTTCCTGCTTCTCAGTAGATATAAAGTAGTGTTCTGACCAGTTGAATGCTAAGTTTATGTACCCAAGATCTTGTGCACTTGATCTCTCCACATCTTTCAATTTGAGGAAGCAAGAACCCAGGTAAATGAAGCCAGGGCTCCTTCCCCCTCAGACCAGGCTCCCAGAAGAATACCTGGTGAGTCCCAAAGTCCTTTCATTTTTGGATTATCAACCACATGCCACTTGTTCCTGAGCTAAATGGCTCCAATTTCCCCCCTCGTAATGTTTTTTCCTAGATCCTTTGAATCCAACTTCTCTCTCCTAACTTCACTTTTCTATACTAAACAGTATAAGTTGCCCTATCTCTTTGCAAACCACTTTGACGAGTTTTTTGTTTGTTTTTACAATCAAGTGACGTATAATTTTATTGAATAAATAAATATCCAGGAACTGGATTCAGAGAACAATGGAGCTGTAGTCCTGTTGCTGCCTTATGAGCCTTATAGAAAACCCTTTGGTAACAAGTGCTTATTCCAGCCAACACTGTTAGGATCACAGCCATGCCTTCCGTGAGTTCTCACTGCCATGTACTTTGTGGGGCCTTCTTTAAAAATGCTCATACAGTGGTGCCCCGCAAAACGAACGCCTTGCAAGACGGAAAACCCGCTAGACGAAAGGGTTTTCCGTTTTGGAGGCGCTTCGCAAAACGAATTTCCCTATGGGCTTGCTTCGCAAGACGAAAATGTCTTGCGAGTTCCTGCGGGGTTTTTTCCCTCCCCCCCCCCCTTTTCCTGAGCCCTAAGCCGCTTATCAGCTGATCCGCTAAAAGCCGCTAAACCGCTAATAGCGCTAATCCGCTAAGCTGTCAATGGGCTTGCTTCGCAAGACGAAAAAACCGCTATACGAAGAGCCTCACGGAACGGATTAATTTCGTCTTGCGATGCACCCCTGTACTTAAAAACTGGAGTACAGAACATCACATGTAACGCACTTGGCACAAATAACAAAGTGAAAGATAAACAGCTCTCAAGGGGTAATTGAAATAATAAGCAACTGAAATCCCTTAGTGGCCATGCAGTGGAACTTAATGCATGTTTACTCAGAGGTAAGTCCTGTCGTGCTTAGGGAGCTCTCTCCCAAGTAAGTGATAGAATTGTGGCTTTCTTGGGAATCAGCCCCACTGAATAATACAGGACTTTTGAGTAGCTTGCAAAGGGACTGCACTGCAATCTATAGAGAACTATAGATTCATATATGTATCTGGCCTGTCTTTGCAGATTTGGCAAGTTCGGCCTTTCTGTTTTATAGTGTGAGATACAGTTTGTGTCAAAATAGATTGAAGAACAGGATGCGGACTTAAAAAAAAATATCAAGAATGCTTCATGTTTCTACAGATGCTAGTTAATTCCTTAGCAGATGCTGTTAATTATGCTATTTGTTCTAGCCTAAATAAAGTATGGTTTAGCTCTTGGTTGGCAGAACATGCTCCCCGCTCCCCACCATAGATTCCTTTGGACAATTCTCACAAGACATTTATTTCTGCTTGGCTCAGGTGGGGCGCAAGATGTCTGTCAGGTGAATAGTGCATTCCAAACTGATTCTCCCTCAGCCTC
Source organism: Podarcis cretensis (assembly GCF_951804945.1). Taxonomy (NCBI): domain Eukaryota; kingdom Metazoa; phylum Chordata; class Lepidosauria; order Squamata; family Lacertidae; genus Podarcis; species Podarcis cretensis. Next base: position 15,110,229 of record NC_137181.1, on the reverse strand, counting down.
AGTCATATCACCATCATAAGCTTGTGAGGTAGGTGAAGCTGAGAGATAGTGACTAGGCCATGGTTGCCCACTGAGTTCAAAACTGGTTGGCCTTCCCAGCCCTAGTCAGACGCTCTTAAGCACTATGTCCCACTGGCTGTCTTATTACACGAAATAAAGTGGGCTTGTGAATACCCCACCTTTCTCTGCTGTCTTTTCATTTCTCAAGCTTCCCCTCCTTCCACTGCCTGAAAGTCTTCAGCTGCCTCAGAAAATTATGCTCTTTTCCCCTTGCTTCCCATTAAGTTTTGAACTACCTCCCGGAACCACGCACGATGCCCTTGTCAATGTCTACCTTTTCCATAAAATCTAGTGCCCATGTCATTTAATGAAGCCTTAAGTGTATGTAACTGAAATAATCACATGCTCCTTACTTGTTTACTTCAGAGCCCGCTTCCCTCTTCTTCCTTGTTTCCTCTGTGTGAATATTTGATTGTAAAATCCACTGCACCATGCATGGTGATATGCACATCTACCTAGTAGCCTGTGCTGTGGGTTATTCCTTTTTCAGACCATCAACATTCCACAAGTACAGATACGGAATATTTGTGGCCATGTAGATGTTGTTCCTCAGCGCCTAGGGCTTGCCGATCGAAAGGTCGGCGGTTCGAATCCCTGCGGCGGGGTGCGCTCCCGCTGCTCGGTCCCAGCGCCTGCTAACCTAGCAGTTCGAAAGCACCTCCGGGTGCAAGTAGATAAATAGGGACCGCTTACCAGCGGGAAGGTAAACGGCGTTTCCGTGTGCGGCTCTGGCTCTGGCTCTGGCTCTGGCCAGAGCAGCGATGTCATGCTGGCCACGTGACCCAGAAGTGTCTCCGGACAGCGCTGGCCCCTGGCCTCTTAAGTGAGATGGGCGCACAACCCCAGAGTCTGTCAAGACTGGCCCGTATGGGCAGGGGTACCTTTACCTTTACCTTTAGATGTTGTTAGTCTACAATTCCAATCCGACTATTGACCATGCTAACCAGGGCTGAGGAACTATGGTCCAATAACATCAGGAGGGTCACATATTCATTTCTACCCAAGATATTAACATCCATAATTGTAGGAAGCTGGCAAGTTGGAGATGCTATGGGTGTATAGCACCTATAGTCTTATTTGTGTAAGGCTTATTTGTCAGGAGGAAAAAGCTACGGAAGATCAGTCTTCATTAGAATTTGTTGTGTTGCATTATCCTCACTCTGTGTGCTGAAGATTTCCAGGAGCACTGCTACTGGGTTTAGTTTCCTTTGGATGAGTGAGCAGTGGAGACTTATAGCAGCCTTATAATATTTGTTTGTTTTACAACTATACATGCAGGAGGCAGCTGGCACTCTTGGAAGGCATAAGATCCCCGTAGGGTACATCTTGGGCAACCCCTCAGTCTGCACCCCCAGTTTCAGCCAATTCTAGCTAGAAACTCTCAGATCTTTGTCAGTTCCTTGTTGGTTCTCTGCCTCTCTTCCCAAACTGCCACAGTGTTGTGCATGCATGCAGAAACACATAAACACACACACACACACACCATGAGTTACTGAATTGGTTTGCATCCATTGGAGTGTGCCTCTGGGGGTGAATTCAAATTGCTGTGTTAGCTGCACCAAAGTGACTTCCTTAAACAAAGGAATGGTTCACAATATAACAGCAATGTATAGAGGGCTGTGTGAACCACCCAGGGCATGGACCTTCAGAAATCTTAATCTCTGTTTGCCAGGAGCAGATTATAATTATGCATGTGCTCTTCGTGAATATTTAGTTTACTTCAGTGCACATTTCCCCTGACTTTTAGCACCTGCCTACCACCTTTGCAACAAACAATTCCAAGAAACATTTTAAAAATGTTTACAGTAATGTTATATTTTAAAATACCACTGTGCCATAGATATGCTTAGTGACTGCAGTTAAGAGGAAAAACACCACATACTGTTGTCAAACTTCTGAAGTGTGCTGGTATCCATTAACAAGTCAGCATTTGCCAGTCTAGCATCCTCTTAAAAACCACCACACATCAACCACAGTTATTTGATTTTCTCTTTTTGGTATGCGGAGAGGAAAGACCAAGCTATTTCATCATTCAGAACACATTGTTGCCTATTGCTGACTTTTAATTGCAAACATAGGATGCATGTGTAGACTAAAAATGAGAGAAGTACCATTTGGCGACAATCCAACAACCTCAACTTTCATTTTATTTATTTAGTATATTTTTATATGCAATTCTTACCAGAGTTATATATAAATTTTACTGAAGAAAATGCAACTTCTGAGTCCCTAAAATGTATCACTTCTGAATGTTGTTAATTTGCTATTGAAAGCAGATGGAAATAGACTTGAATGTGGGACTGGTCTTGAATGAAACGTTACATGAAAGACAGTGTCTTTCCATTAACACATGGCAATTCCACTTGGAAAATATTAATAATAATAATAATAATAATAATAATAAGTCCCTGTCTTGTTTGGAGGGCTGTGTGCATGTGTGTATCTTTGGAGAAGGTTGACAATAAAAAGGATTTATTTTCATTAAGGTTCTGATCTTAAAAGTTTACAATAATTAACAAGGCAGTCGTGCTTCAGATGAGGACAAGTCTGTTCCTGCACTGCAGGATAAGGGATTCAGTTTTGAGAGGATAAAAAACCGAGCTTTTTTCTGTCTGTACCAAAAATCTGCAGGTTATGATCTCTTCGCCATCCTCATGCCACTCTTGTGTTGCTGGCATCCCAAATGACATTTAATGCTCAGCTTCCACAGCTCGGTGCAGAAATGTCAATTTCGATCAGTTAGTTTACACATAGCTGTAATCGTTTTTTTTAACACATTGGGAATATCTGCATTGAGCGGGGTGTGCGACAAAGCTCTATCTCAGGGACTTCAAGTTCTTCTATTTTACATCTGAATGGCTATGGTATTCTACTTGATTACCCAGGAAAGGCAAATGGAGAGAGCTACATTTCATTGAGGAGAATGCATGGCAACCATTTCTGAGCATTTATTTTCAGCCTGGCTTTTCTCCAGGGAATGCCACATTTCTCCAGGATAGCACAAATGGATCTCCCTCCATGTTCCTGTTATCCTCACAAGAATCTGATGGGATAGGTTTGTCCGGCAGATAGTGATTGGTTATCCAGTGAGTGCCATGTGAAAATAAGGGATTTGAATCAGTCCTAGTCCGGTGTTCTAACTAATAAACTGTCCATAGCCCACTTCCTGTGTTACTCAAATGAAGAAAGTTGACCCTGCTGTTGTGTTCGCCAGGTAGCCTGAGCTCAATGCCTGTGCATTGAGCAGGAATATCTGCAGTGAGGAAGTTTACGTGCATAGGCTTCCCCTATGCAGAGTCAATATACAGTAGGGATGCTGTGCCGTGAAAGAGCCAGAGCTAGCATTGTGGCCTTGTTGCCCCTTCTTTGCAGGCTGCCCCTATAGAAGGGCAGAAGGTCTCAGGTTCAATATCCAGGTAGGGCGGAGAAAGGCTGAAACCCTGGTGGACTCTGGCCAATCAGTGCAGACAATACTGAGCTAGGTTGACCAATGGTCTGACTCCATATATAAGGCAGGTTCCAATGTTCATGTGATTAATATGTGAAAAAAGTGACAGGAATGAATGCATTTTCACTAGAGCCCCTGTGCCATAAGGATTGCTATGGTGTCTGCATTAGAGTAATTAAGGAAGTCAGTCAGTCATTCTTCTTGTGGTGAGCGTTTTGGCTCTGGGATCTGTGTTGGATGATCAGTCCAAGGTGACAATGATCTTATGATCACGTTGTTAAGCCTACCTCGTGCCACAGTTTTATTAATGCACAGTCAAGGATACTGTGCCTATATACAAAGAAAATTAAGGGTGCTTTTCTGTATCCAAACATGGCTTCCTCTGATAAATAATCAGATTTGAATTGTGAATCTGAAAGCTGTCATCTTCAGAGTTCATGTCAGCTCTCGTTTCTTTCTCTCCTTATTCTCTACATAATTCTAGCATAATAGCATTATTGTCACTGTCATTGTAAACATATTTAAATTGAATTAAATCCCATTGATTTCATGGGAGCATACTGCCAGCTTACTGTGGTGAGAATTATTGTGGGGCTTTCTTCTTTTGTAAACGTTACTATCTTAAGGAATTCTAACAGTATTTAGCTATTAGTATTTCATATAGAAAAAAGGAATACATAAAAAGTTAGTTCGCGGTGATGCCCATGGTATAGTGCGTTCTTGTTTCCATTTCGAGTTTGAAGGTGAACTTTCCAAATTATGGGTTATTCCTTGTAGTCTATTTTACTTATTTTTTTACAAAGAAGCATTTAGGCTGAGATCCTTTGGATTATGAAAAAATCTTAATGTCATCTGTTAATAATGGATGCTACTCGTACAGTAGTTTTAAGCATTTGTTCCTAAGATAATTGTAGAGAAACAAATGCACATCCTCCCCCCAGCTCTCCAGCTGTTCTAATTGAAATACTTCTAATTGAAGTATTCAAACACAGAAATGCTTAGGAAATTTAGATCAGCTCTTCTGCACTATATTCCAAAGGTAAGTGGTTCGAATATATTTGGAAGACCCCTTTTAAACAGAAGCCACCAGTCCTGAGCCTTATTAGTAGCAGTTATCATTATACATGAACAGGAATGCAGGTGGTGCTGTGGTCTAAACGACAGAGCCCAGGGCTTGTTGATCAGAAGGTCGGCGGTTCGAATCCCTTCGATGGGGTGAGCTCCCGTTGTTCAGTCCCAGGTCCTGCCCACCCAGCAGTTCGAAAGCACATCAAATGCAAGTAGATAAATAGGTAAACGGCGTTTCCATGCGCTGCTCTGGTTCGCCAGAAGCGGTTTAGTCATGCTGGCCACATGACCCGGAAGCTGTCTGTGGACAAACGCCAGCTCCCTTGGCCAATAAAGCGAGATGAGCGCCGCAACCCCAGAGTCGTCCGTGACTGGACCTAATGGTCAGGGGTACCTTTACCTTTATCATTATACATGACCATAGGCTTCTGCGCAGGTTAGGAGGAAGCAAGGTCCATTTCCTTGTTTTATATCACCTAGTTAAGGCTTTCAGAAACTATTCTGGCAGGCACTTGACCTGCTGGGTTTTGAGGTCTGAACCCTTGGGGTGTTGGTGGGTTTGGTGCACCTGCCTATTCTCTTACTGTTTACATGGCTTTGGTGTTCTTTAATTATTCCAGATTCCGTTGATTTTTCAGTGTTTTCAGAATTGTTAGAAGCCACCGTGTATGTCCAGTCCCACAGAAGGGTGGGATAGATGGTATTAAATAAATACTAAATGCTCATCCATGGATGACTGCAGCATCAGGTGTTTGGTTTTGCCTTGTGGGAAATGGCTATAAGAGCTCAAGCACTAAGATGGGGGGGGGGGAATCCTGCCAATCGTTATGTATCGTGAAAGGAATTTTGAGGAAGGTTGGGGTTGTCAGCTTATTTCATGACAAGACTCCTAACATGGGCCTATCTGCCACATGCAGCCCACTTTTTAAATAATAATAATAATAATAAAGTTATTTCCAGAATACAAAGATTCAGAATACAAGAACAGAAAAGAAAATAGAGTTATATCTTGCAAATGCCCACCTTTTATTTTTGATGCCTTCCTGGAACTGCCAAGTACAGCAATAGAGTGGAGACAATAAGATCCTGGCAGACGGTGAAGCATTTCTGTATTTCATGTTGGTGGGAAATCCGGAGTGCTGGCCTGTTTTAGCTGTGGCAGAAGAGACAGAAATTTAGGAAGCTGGTATGGAGATGAGCTGGTAGGAAAAGCTTCTCCTGCTAAGTTAAAAGGAACAGGAGCTCTACATGGAAATTCGTGGTGGGAGGCTAGTTATAAGAAATGCCGACTTAATCAGAGATTCTCCCAAAGCATCAGTCTCATTTTTAGGTCACGAGCAAATTCTCTTTCATCGACCAATGTAGAATTGCCTTAATGCATTATTAAATTCAAAATACCTCCATGTCAGATTAGAGGTCAACATGCTCATGTTGTTTCCTCATGCATTTAGCCTTCGTCTTGCTAAAAAAACATGTACGTAGTTGCTCTTCAAGGCTTTTAACGGTTTGTTAAAATGATCATACCGTTTATTTCTCATGGACTCTTTGGTCACAGATAATCCAGTGTGGCTGAAGAGTAAGGAGTAAGTGCTAGCTTCACCTGAGACAAAAGCAGCTTATGAAAAGATGCAATTACAGTTTTCAGATACTGGAGAGCCTCACATGAAGAGGAGTTGGAACAATTGTTCTCTCTTTCCTTGAGGAAAGGATAAGAGGTAATGAGTTTAATTTGCAGCTGTGTAAATTTCAGCTGAAGGTTAGGGGGAACTTAACTAACTGCAGTCGACAGAAAGGGGAACAAGTTACCTGAGAGAAAATAAAAGGGGGATACGTAACAATAAGTATAAAAAATACACCAAAATCATGCATTTAAGTACAACACTAGAAAATGATCAGCAAACTTAATGAAAATAAAATTGGGAAAGGGTTGTGTAAATAAAAAGCATGTATGTCAAAGAGTAGATTCTTGGAGCATTCCTTATCTCATATGGCGATGAATTCCACATAAAAGGGGCCACATCACTGAGTACACAGCTACTGGATGCAAGGTGAATAATGGGAGCTGTTGATATCACCTGGAAGTCTACCATGTATCACAGCAGGCAAGCAGGAGCTGTAAGAAGAGGGGTGGTCTCTCAAGTCGCCTGGTCCCAACTTGCTTGGAGCGTCATAAATAAGTAGCATACACCTTGATCCTGGTCCAGTAGCGTATAGGCAGCTAGTGATGCTCCTTAAGCAAAAGTGCAATGTGTTGCTGATGGTTATATCTAGACAACGACTAACCAGCTTCTGGACCAAACTCAAGGGCAGCCCCACATGGAGCCTGTTGAAGTAAGGAAGAGTTGAAGTTACCACTGCATGTTAGAAGACAAAGTACCATATTTTTCGCTCTATAAGATGCACCAGACCACAAGACGCACCTAGTTTTTGGAGGAGGAAAACAAGAAAAAATTATGAATCTCAGAAGCCAGAACAACAAGAGGGATTGCTGCGCAGTGAAAGCAGCAATCCCTCTTGCTGTTCTGGCTTCTGTGATAGCTGCGCAGCTTGCATTCGATCCATAAGATGCGCACACATTTCCCCTTACTTTTTAGAAGGGAAAAAATGAGTCTTATAGAGCAAAAAATACGGTACTCCTTTGCCTCCCCATAGCCCTTCAAAGCAACCCCTTTGCCAGCTGGTGAAGATGGGCTGAGCTGAGCTGGGGCAGCAAGCAGAGCTGGCCCAGACTGTGCAAGGTAGGTTGTGCCAGCCTCGAGTACCCCCACTTCGAATCTCACCCCATCCCTTCTCTCCATTGTCCGAAACAAAAGATTTTCCAAGGACAGGAGAGACTTGCCCTGTACAGTGAACTGTTGCCTAGAAATGGTTAAATTTGAGCTGGATAGTACTTGCTAGCAATATGTATGGTTGTTGTAATTCCTGTGTTTGCTTGTGACATTTGTATCGCTAGAGACAAAGCAAACAGTGTTATTTAATGCAGCATCATTTCTATCATTAATGGGCCATTCAGGACTATGGCATTGTGGGGGCATCCCCTTCCTGGCTGGGAATGAGTGATAACTATATTTAAACTTGGTCTTCCTGTTGCAGTTTTTCTTTTTTTCTTTTCCAGGCATGTGATTTATTTATTTTTTTAAAGGGGAAAAAAACATTCTGAGTCAGTAGTTCATTCAGGGCAGATTGTTAGCGGATAAAGATCCGTACGGTATGAACTGCTGCTTTTTGAACAGCTTCAGAGTTTTACTTGGACATGTGGAGTAATATATCAGGAGGGAACCACAGGAGTGGCTGCTGTGAATGGGAATTTGACAATACGCTTCTCAGCTCATCAGATTTCGCTGCTGTGGGAATCTGTATGTTCTGTCTTTTCGCATTAAACATCTCTTGTTCATGGGCGAAGCCAGGATTTGTTTTAGGGGAGGCAGGCTTCATGGTTTTTTGGGGGAGCAGAACCAAGTTATCTGTGACACAAGTGGTCAGTTAGTTTAGTATTATTATTTATTTGCTTGATTTGGGAGTGGGCAGCTGCCCCCCCCCCCAGCTATGCCCATGCTCTTGTGTGCTGATCACTCCTGTGAGCTTTGTCAAATGCAAAAACAGCTAGCTGTTTGGGGCATACAAAATAAACCATGTGAGGGCAAGAAACACAAGTGCCTTAAAAAAAAACCCCTCTCTATTGCACATAACAGGGAACAGTGTAAGGTCTCTACATATGGCTAAACCACCAACCAGTTTTAATGTAATTCTCCCAAAATTAATTTTCTCTCTCCCCCCCTCCCCCCTCTTCTCCTGGTGTTAGGATGCTGTGATATGTACTCATGTTCCATGTATTGTTATTTCCTAATTCCCTTCACTTCAACATGGGCTGCAACATAGGATTTGACACAGGCCTTTCTTTAGTAGGAAAAGGACGGAGAACAGTACATAATAAAGGGAAGGCTCTACTAAGGATTTTGTTATTGTTCTGATTGGAAAGGAGAATGAGCTTTGTCTAGGCTTGTGCTGCAGAAAGCAGCCGAGGCACATAATTAAGGGTGGCCCTTGACACCTATGGCTTTGCTAGGGACTATATAGGAAGCACCTGGTGACTGGCTTGAAGGCCTCCCCCAGCTGCCAGTTCCCTATCCTTGTTGCATTTATTTCATTGCGAGATTCTCCACCCTCTTTGTGCCGACATTGGGTGAATGAAGGGAGGAGCAAGAGGCGAAGGAATGCACTTGCTTTGGACGTGCTTTTCAGAACTGTTATTTCAGTGTGTGGTATTGAAACATACATATAAAAAAAATGAATGCAACCAGAAACACTGCACCATTGTTATTGTTCATGTATTAAATGTTATTCATAGTTTGCCACTGGGACAATTACAGTGGTACCTTGGGTTATATACGCTTCAGGTTACATACACTTCAGGTTACAGACTCCGCTAACCCAGAAATAGTACCTTAGGTTAAGAACTTTGCTTTAGAATAAGAACAGAAATCGTGCTCCGGTGGCGTGGTGGCAGCAGGAGGCCCCATTAGCTAAAGTGGTGCTTCAGGTTAAGAACAGTTTCAGGTTAAGAACGGACCCCCAGAACAAATTAGGTACTTAACTGGAGGTACCACTGTATATCAGTATTTGAAACAGCTATGAAAGATCGCAAACTCTAAAGATAGGTCTACGTATTTCCCAAAGTCCCATTGGGTACTGTCATGGAAGGCTTAGAGCGCACACACCAGTCATGGAGCAAGACAAGAATTTCTCTCAAACAAGGACAGAACAGCAACAACCACCACACCCACCTATAGCTAAGTCCAGCGCCATCTGGTGACTTATGTATAGAATTACAATATTCAGACAGGCACATGTACATAATTTAAACATATAATTAATAATTAACATGCAATCCAAAAAGAGTAAAATAGAAGATTAAACCCACAGGGAGTTAAGGCCCACAGAGAATCAAAATCTTATACACAGGCAGTCCACACACCCCATCCGTTCCTTGAAGAATAATGTTTCATGAAGGTCAAGGAAGATCTGCCATTTGAGATGTTCTTATGACATTGCAGTTTGTGTACTGCATTGTGGTTGAGAGGCTTCGCGATTCTACATGGTGGGGGAGTTAATTGAATCATAGTCTGCTGACGGAAGTATGAACAACGGACTGCATTTAGAACAGACGGTGTTCAGCAGCCCACTGAGCACCAGGGCTCTTCTGGAAAGCGGGAGGCAAATGCCTGCATGCTTGTTCAGCCATCAGTAAAGAACCATGTTGATAGCTGTCAGGGAAGCAGAAGGAAGAGGCAGAAGACTTAGATCCAAGTCCATTTTGCAGCTGACGGGAAGAGACAATAGTGACAGCGTGTCAGGAGAATAATATGGATCACTGCGGATGGGGGTGAAGGCAGCTCCATCCTTTCCTGTATATGTTAGGTCCCTGAGATATCAGATCCTGAATGTCAGAAAATTGTGATGGCTGACTTAAGTACGTGTGCTAAACCGGGATGCTGCTTTAATGTATTTTGAAATTTAGCATTGTACCATTGGGTGCCATGAAGGACGTTTGTTTTAGATTCTGCACGTGATGGTCTTATGAGGCTACCCTTCTTTAAAATGTGGTAAGCCAGCCCTCCGGTGCTTGGTGGGGTGGGTGGTTCCTGTTCATTCTCCTGAGTGTGGCCCTGAACTTTTTCTCCAAAGTCCTATTCTGATGGCACCACCGCTTCTTTGAACAATGGATGCATTCGTTTGATCTAACCAGGTGAAACTGACCCAAAATCTTTGGTGGACATGGTAGAAATAAAACACAAGTGAGCATTAAGAATAGCCTTGCAGAAATAGATTGCAATTCCTCCTAATCCAGAGGTGGGCAGATGGTAGACTGGGATTTACTGGTAAATTTTTAGGTGATATGCGGTAGATTGACATTGGGCTTTGACTACCAGCTGTTTAACAGTGGCAACAACAGGATTTTCCAGATTTGGCTGCTGAAATGAAGGAAGCTGACCAGGAGTGGAGTTTTTTGTGAAAGGACAGTGAGCTCAGTTAGGTTCTGGTACTGAAAACAAAAAACCATAATAAAAACTAATTTCTTAAAAATCCCTAGGCTTAGAGTGTGTTCAGAGGCACCTTGTTATTTAATTCTAGGAATATGTCTTTGCACCTGGCTCTCACTGATAGAACTTGGATTCTACCCTAAAAAAATAAATAAATCTGTGAAGTCTTCTGATCTATTTTCTTATCACTTTAGGAAATGGTATTATGATAGCCACCCATTATTTGTTCAATCAGTAAACAAAATGGGGATGATAATCTAGTTAATTACATCTGCTTTTATTTTCTTACTTCCTTCTCTTCCATCTCTGGAGGAGTCTTTTCCAAAAATATGTGAGAAATATGATTTTCTTTTACAACATACCCTTTCCCCAGAGAAAATCTATAGTCTCACTGACAGACTCACATTAATCCACTCACCCATGAGACCACCAAGCTGAAAGACCATAAGATCAGCTGCACATTTTAAAAATATTCGCTGGAACATGTTATGAAATAAATAACAAATATTTTATGGCTTCATGTGGTTTTCACCAATGCGGCTTTCCCCAATCACAACTTATGTGGCTTTTTGCAAATGCACAGCATAAAACAATTAGATTTGGGCGCATCTGAGTTCTCTCTTCCTTTTTCTCACGCGAGTACACATAATGATATGCAACATTACTGCAATTATCAGATGTCCAACCACAATAAGCGCATTACTAGAACTTCTCAAAAGAGGAAAACCATGCAATGGCAATGGCTTTAAATACGTTGTCTGTTGTATCACATGCTTCAAACACTTGTACCCTTGCGGGAAGCCCCACTAAACCAGATACATGAGTTGCATGACAAATAAACAACCATCCTTAGGCTTTTATGTAGTCTGTAGCGAAATATGTTTTTGAATGTCTTTGATGGTTGGCACATGTTGCTTACTGAGCATCCTACTGAGCATATTGGCCATACTGGCTAGGGCTGGTGGGAACTGGGAGTTCAACAACATCTGGACAGCTACAGGTTATGCACCCCTTATAGGTTGACTCATACATATACGAAATAACTTATATCATGATTGCTTTTGAGAGAACTAATGTACCATGTTCAATTCATATATTTGTGAATGAGTAGAGCATGTGACTCTTAATCTCAGGGTCATGGGTTTGAGCTCTACATTCCTGCATCACAGTGGGTTTGACTAAACGGGCCTCATGGTCCTTTCCAACTATACAGTTCTATGAAGGGAGGGGTGGCGTTGTGGTCTAAACCGTGGGTAGGCAAACTAATCCGGCCCAATCGCCTTCTAAATCCAGCCCATGGACGGTCCGGGAATCAGTGTGTTCTTACATAAGTAGAATGTGTCCTTTTATTTAAATTGCATCTCTGGGTTATTTGTGGGGCATAGGAATTCGTTCATTTCCCCCAAAATATAGTCCGGCCCCCACAAGGTCTGAGGGACAGTGGACTGGCCCCCTGCTGAAAAAGTTTGCTGACCCCTGGTCTAAACCACTGAACCTCTTGGGCTTGCCAGTTGGAAGGTTGGCAATTCAGGTCCATGCAACAGGGGTGAGCTCCTGTTGCTTTGCCCCAGCTCCTGCCAACCTAGCAATACGAAAGCATACCAGTATGAGTAGATAAATAGATACCGCTGTGGTGGGAAGGTAAACGGTGGTTTTGTGAACTCTGGCACTTGTAACAGTGTCCCATTGTGTCGGAAGAGGGTTAGTCATGCTGGCCATATGACCCGGAAAGCTGTCTGTGGACAAACGCTGGTTCCCTCAACCTGAAGCAAGAAGAGTGCCATAACCCATAGTAAAGTTTGACTGGATTTAACCATCCAGGGGTCCTTTACCTTTATTTTACCTTTACAGTTCTATGTTTCTATGAAAACCATCACAAGCCTTCAATACTTGCTTCCCGCAACAAAACTGTCAGCCCTTCCACCTCCACCCTGCAAAAAATTCCACTGGAAAGTGTGGCGCTCCAATAGCTCAGAGCAGATGGTATGTATTCAGGAGGTCCACGTTTCAGTCACTGGTTTATTGTGGCATGGACTTTCATTGGTAACAGGCACTGCAACGTATGGCGCATTCATGTGGCAGAACTTAAGAGACAGTTTCAATGCAGCTGTTTTTGTAACCTACATGGATTTGATTCAGTAAGTGATTTCTGGAGAAAAGCAGTTTTGGGGTTTTAGGAACGATACTGCTGCTTTGGGACCGGAGTTGATGTGATTCTAGCACTTGGGTGATTTAGTGCTTGATGCAGTGCTGCTGTAGCATCTGCTGAAACGAGAAACAAACTTATAAAGATGTCTTAATCCTACAGTGCCCTCTCCTCAAAAAGGAAACTGGTTCTTCTAGGATACAAATCACATTGACTTCTTGACACCAAATGTTTTGTTGCTGCTGCTCTTGTGGCATCATTCCTTGGTGTGAAAGGGGGAATAATAGCCTTTCTACTGTATGACAAAAGTACAGGGATGAAGATGATTACTTTCAGGGCTTGGAGGTACCCATATGATAATGAGAGCTCTATGAAAGTATCAAATGCTGAAGTGAGGCCAGTAGAGTGAAACCAAGAAAAAGAAGCAATTCATCAGGGAAACAGTTGTCTTCTGCTAGGGGAGGAAATCTTTCATTTGCACCCCAAAGGTGGTAACTGTTCCGAAACATGTCTCAAAGTGATAATAGGAACAAAACAAACATGCTTCTGCCTTCTGGGACTCACCAAAACAAGAATCCCTGGACGAAAGGAATTTTAGAAAAGTAAATCTGATGGGAACAAAGATCAGCACAGTTTGGTTTGTGTTTTGTGGACAAGATTAGGTATGGGTACAGTTCAACAAACATTTTCATACCCAAGTGTTAGGAGCTGTTGGGGCTGGAACCAGGAGCTCACAGCAATGTGCACAACTGCCCTAAGTGGTGGACCACTGGGGCTGCAGATTGGCAAGTCACCCTCGACCAGGGGTAGTCAACCTTTTTATACCTACCGCCTACTAATGCATCTTTCTTGATGGTAAAATTTCCTTACCACCCACCAGTGCTCGATGGAAGGAGGATCCAGCTTGTGCTGTAGAATCCCCTACCGCCCACCTAGCACCCCAAAACGCCCACTATTGGGTGGTAGGGACCAGGTTGACAACCCCTGCCCTAGACCATTCTTTCTCCAATAGCACTTTGAATATTTTGGGCCTCAACGACCATCATCCCTGACCATTGACTATTGACTCTTTTGCTTCAGGCTGATGGGAGTTATATGAAGGGCATATGGTTGACCCTATGCACTTAAGGGGTGGAATACAAAATCATAGAATTGTAGAGTTGGAAGGGACCCTGAGGGTCATCTCCTCCAACGTCCTGCGATGCAGGAATGTGAACTAACGCATCCATGGCAGATGGCCATCCAACCTCCACTTAAAAACCTCCAATGAAGGAGAGTCCACCTCTTCCTCTGGGAGTCTGTTCTACAGTTGAATAGCTTTTACCACCAGAAGGTTATTCCTGATGTTCAGTCAGAATCTCATTTCTTGTAACTTGAAGCCATTGGTTTGGTTCCTATCCTATGGAACAGGAGATAACAACAAGGTTGCTTCATCCTCCATGTGACATCCCTTGAGATATCTGAAGATGGCTATCCTATCTCCTCTCAGTCTCTTCTTTTCCAGGCTAAACATACCCAGCTCCCTCAACCGTTCTTCATAAGGCTTGGTTTCCAGACCCTTGGTCATCTTGGTCGCCCTCCTCTGCATACCTTCCAGCTTGTCAACAACCTTCTTAAATTGTGGTGCCCAGAACTGGACACAGTATTCTAGGTGTGGTCTGTCCAAGGCAGAACAGAGTGGGACTTTTGCTTCCCTTGATCAGGACACAATACTTCTTTTCTCGGGTACAGAAATGACTCGGTCCTTTCAGGCTTACCATTGGCTTACCTCTTTAGGAAATGCTATGAAAGCTTCTTTCTCAGTCTGGGATGTTGCTTGGGAAATGATAGCCTTTATTGGCTTGTTCTCTGGTTCTGAATCCAGCTCGAAAGCTGGTTTTGACTCAGCTTCTGACTTCAAGTCATATTGAAAATTATTTATAATGTCTAGACTGCTTTTACAATAGACTTGTTTGAACCAGTGTATTTAAAATTTCAATACCATGATCACTCCCTCCGTAACATAACCTAAAACAAAAATATCGGCAACGATGCAAGCTTAAAACCAAAGCACAAGGGTAAAACAAAGTTAAAATCATCAACCAAACTTAACAGTGTTTCTAGTTTTAAAACAGCTTTAGCTGGGTAGTCTTCACGGGAAAGAATGTTCTGTAGAGAGGGCACCACCACTGCAGAGACCCTGCTTCGTATCCTGTCAAATTTAGCCAAACACAAAAGGAGTGCAGAGCCTCTCTTGATGACATTAAGGAGATGAATAGGAAATGAACAGGAGCAAAAAGTGTGCACAACTGGTCTCTTTTCACAGTGAGGTTCCAATGTGAATTATTGCCTGTATAGAAGTAACGAGTGTTTCTGGTTGGGCAGGCACTTAAACTACAGCACACCCTTTTCAGTTTCACCTTCTGAGAGGAGTTTCATGGGGATTGACCTTTACTCTTTATAACAAAGGGTGTGTGCATACACACACATGCACAACTCAGTGCCATAGCTAATGATTATGTATGCAAAGAATCTACAAGACATGTAATTAAATAGTGCCCATTGCAACACTCCCATATCTAATTTTTATTCCAGGCTGGCATTTCAGGGGAAGGGTAAATTCACCTTTCTGACACAGTATGTTTGCATCTGCTTTAAAGTGAATGTGCAAACTTGAGAACCATTTTCAAGAATAGGACTGTTATTGTTCAGGTCATGCATAGCTTGGTCATCTAAATTTTGCCATTCCTGTTTTTATAATCTAAACAAAAGAGGCTTCTCCTCCTGGTATTTGATTTGCTAGCTACCTATGTCTTCTGTGAATACTGGGGAGCAGATCCTTTTAGCTCATCCATCCTCTGACTTATAATACTATAATTGAAGTGCTAACTTCTCTGGGCAGCTGAAGGGCTCCCATTGAGATGCTACATAAGCCAAGTGGTATCTTCCTAGGATACTCAAGCTACTCCTTGATCAAGCTGATCATCTGTATTATTCTGTCAATGATGAGAAAGATTTTACAGTACCTTTGCACCTGTATTTTGGAGCAGCCATATTGATAAGCTAGGTGGTCATCATAGCATATGGCTCCATGCATACCATGGGATGGAACGTGTTTCTGCATTTTCATTTTCTTTATCCTGGATTCTTGGGAAATGAAGCCCTTGATATGTTATTGAACTCCCATCCTCCTACTGTTGGCCGTACTGATGAGCAGTGATGGGAGTTGGGGTCTATCTGGAGAATCACGTCTCTGGTTTAAAGACTTTTGGAAAACTGTCCTTTGTCATTGTTTGTGGCATGATTTAGAGGAAGTGAAGTATATTTAAATATCCTTGATTTCAGTAGTACTTTGGGTGTTTAACTTTGTAATTTACATAGTATATGCAAAGGGAAACTAATTTTAAAAATGCAAACACTAGTTGCAGATTGGGCTGGTATTTCTGTAGCTGGGCAAACACCCCTATAAGCATTTTGCATGATCCTTTCTGCTGCGGCTGCCCTTTTCTGTTCATATTACAAAGCTGAGGCACCAATGAAAAGGGCCACCTGAGGGTCAGGCATTGATTTATAGTGATGAACAACAGATTCTGAGTCGTGTGTGTTTGATTACTGGGTAGCTTTTAATTACTGTTTTTGAATTCTGGCAGCATCAAATATACTGGATGAGCCAGATGGGCAAATTTGTCTAATGTGTAACAGATTATTTCAGTGCCGTTTTCAGACATATATAGTCAATTTATGAATGTCCCCCTTCTGGCTTCTAACAATCTCTGGGAATTATCAGATAAATAATTATCACACTCTTTTGTCCCTCAAAATTCTATTTTCATTTCTATTGAAATACTGCTTTTCAGTGACCATGCTTTTGTTCTGTTATGCTTATTAATGTTACTAACTGTAATAGCTCATTAAGGTGGCCTTTAATTGATACAGCCATTAGTCCTGTCCGTTCCCTGTCCCCGTCCCCAGCTTCCAAAGTGCACTTTTTGGACTGTGTGTGAACCTGGAAAAGGCGCTATGGATTTTACGCCCAATCTTGTGATATCTTGTGATATGCGCAACTTGTCACACGCCAAACCAAATGTGATCCACAAGCCATAGGATATAGTAAATTCCTTGTTTCATTCTTAGTAAAAGCAAAGTAAGTGATTGCTTGCATGTGTGAATGAGCCATTGCAGATCAAAAACCCAGACAGAGCTTTCATCTTACTTGATATAATCTCAAAAGCAATTATTTTTCAATGGGGCACTTTAATCTCAAACGAGACTTTCAGCGGGAAGTGTATGCATGAATCTATATCTTATCTATCTATCTATATCTATCTATCTATCTATCTATCTATCTATCTATCTATCTATCTATCATCTATCATCTATCTATCTATCTATCTATCTATCTATCTATCTATCTATCATCTATCTATCATCTATCTATCAATCAATCAATCTATCTATCTATCTATCTATCTATCTATCTATCTATCATCTAATCTATCTATCTATCTATCATCTATCAGTCAGTCAGTCTGTCAGTCAATCAGTGTTGAGCCTAATACTGTTGTCCTGTTGCTTGAAGATTTAGTAAGGTAAAGGTAAAGGTACCCCTGCCCGTACGGGCCAGTCTTGACAGACTCTGGGGTTGTGCGCCCATCTCACTCAAGAGGCCAGGGGCCAGCGCTGTCCGGAGACACTTCCGGGTCACGTGGCCAGCGTGACAAAGCTGCATCTGGCGAGCCAGAGCCGCACACGGAAACGCCGTTTACCTTCCCGCTGGTAAGCGGTCCCTATTTATCTACTTGCACCCGGAGGTGCTTTCGAACTGCTAGGTTGGCAGGCACTGGGACCGAGCAGCGGGAGCGCACCCCGCCGCAGGGATTCGAACCGCCGACCTTTCGATCGGCAAGCCCTAGGCGCTGAGGCTTTAACCCACAGCGCCACCTGCGTCCCCAGACCCAACTAAAAATCCCTCGTGTATCCACTTGCTGCAGTAGAAAGGTGGGGAGAATCTTGGATATTCTTTCTGTTAGTCAACCTTTTAATATTTAAACAGTGTTGAATTACATGTTTGGAATTCTTCGTTACTTCGGCAGGATGTGTGGTCTTGCTTCTTGACCTGGATATAGGTTTTTGTTTTGAGAATTACTTTTCCCATTCCAAATATGGGGTTTTGCACTCAGCCTCTGGGTTTAAATTTTAATTAGGAATGTTGTAAGGTTGCATGAGGGGAAGATACTGGCAGTCTTTCTGTTTTTATGATGAAGCTAGAATTAATTGATTTGGAGGAGGGGGGAGAAAATAAAATGTAATTGCTTTGAACATCCTGCATTCTCGTCTATTGTAGGCGAAAGCAAAGCTGAGATTTCCATTACACACACAGAGAGAGAGAGAGAGAGAGAGAGAGAGAGAGAGAGTATTCTGCTGAAATTATCACAGTTTCCCTGGTGATATTCATGCAGCTGAATGTTGGAGACTGTACCTTTTGTTAATCTTCTCTAATACTTTAGGCACTTAAATATATATATATATATATATGGGAAACTGAAGAAAAGCATGACTGACAAAAACGAAAATTCAGAAACCATTGAGCTGTTTCGTCTAAAGTAGGCATAGGCAAACTCGGCCCTCCAGATGTTTTGGGACTACAACTCCCATCATCCCTAGCTAACAGGACCAGTGGTCAGGGACGATGGGAATTGTAGTCCCAAAACATCTGGAGGGCCGAGTTTGCCGCGTCTGGTCTTAAGAATAAAAAAGAGGAGAGGGAGAGCACCATGCATGTTGTCGTGAGTCTAAATGTAGCAATAAAAAAGAAATTGTTTTAAAAATGTGGACATCCAGTTCTCCAACTTCCAGTTTTTGTTCAATCTGTCCCTACCCACCCTTCAAACAGAATGATATTCTGGCATTTTCAATGTTTGCTGCCCCAAGGACAAACCCTTTTCAAACTTTTCAGCCTGCAGCTCTGGTGGAGCGAAGACACAGTGTCCTGTCCTTCTGTAATGTGTTGAAGCAGCCCATAGCAAGGCTGAGTCCTAGAACTGACCACACTTCACTTAATTCACATTCTGTTCAACTCACAAGAGAGGATATCTTCTAGTCATTTCATAGTGTGTTTAGCATTTGTCCCATAGAGGATTGTTTTGATGCTGAGCCCAAGGATGCTAATAGAACTTACAGTTCACACATCCTGTAGACCAGTGTTGGCCAAAGGGTCTCCAGCTGTTTGGGGACTACATGTCCCATCATCCCTGACCACTGGTCCTGTTAGCTAAGGATGATGGGAGTTGTAGTCCAAAAACAGCTGGGGACCCAAATTTGGCCAACACTGCTGTAGACCTTTCAGAGAGATCTCCTGAGCTTGATTGTGTACATATGTGTAATTGACAACAGTTGTACTCTACATTCTGTTCTCTCCCATGACAAGGCAAAAGGAAACAGCTTGTATCTGGGACTTGTCCTGAGAATTAAAATTGGACCCAGAGTTTGAGGCTGTTGTATATAAATTTGTCACTGTATCAAAACTGAATTTCCAAAGGAGAAATCAATTCTGATCCAATCGTTGTAATAACTCTGATTACTATATCTGGGAAACGTGCCAAAACGTACACTTAACTGATGGAAAATATTCTCTGATGATCATGGAACATAGGCTGAAGGAGATATAGGCTGTTGAAGATGCAACAAGGGAATAGGTGTGTGTGTGTGTGTGTGTGTGTGTGTGTTGTGGCGGGTGCGGGAAGATGAGATATTTAAGCATGTTGAGGCATGTTAAGGTTTCTTTGCACTAGATGAATTTTCTATGGAAGAGTTATTATCCAGGCAGAAAAGTGCATGAGTCGTGTGTCCATTCATATGTGATAAATGCACAAATGCATTTTCCATTATTTGTGGCTGCAGCAGAAAGCCGTAATTGATACCAGACACCTCTTGCAGGTATGCAGCAAAACACAAACAAACATGTGCTTTGGTCATACGCAAAAAGAGTGTATGTCAGGTGTAGAGTTTTTAATCTGCCAGCTTTTAAGACCCAAGACCCGCCATCAGTCCAAACATACGTTATGGGATTGATTGATTTTTGCCATACATGGGTATGGTGAAAAAGCCACGGAGGGGACCCACCTTCAGGTTAGGCTGGGGCCCACTTGTGAGTTATGACCCACAAGTTGACAATTAATGACACAATCTTTCTCACAGAAGTGTTATATGGACAAAATGAAGTAGCCCATGTATATTGCTCTGAGCCCCATGGAATAGTACTGAATCCTGATTTTAATGTATAGTTACATGTATTTAATTATACTTTGGTTATTTTTTAAGATACGTTAGTTTTTAGAAAATATGGGAGTACCTGTATTTAAAGGATTGTAACTAGATTTCTGAGTACCACAACTTCCATTAAAAGAAGTGTTTCGCTGCTACTGTTCTGGAGATATGTGATGGGAATATTTCATATATTTACCCTTTTTGTGTATTTTTATGTTGTGATCTATTTATTAAACTTATTAATTGCCGTATGAATTGTTCCAAGGTGATGTACGGCATAAAACGGACACATTCTAAATACAAAACACAAGAACCAGAGTTGACCATGTAATAAAACAGGCCGTTCTGGCGAATACATCAATAAAGCAGACTAAAATTCACAAAAGACCCCCCTCTCACCACCATTGACATGATCACCACAAAAAACAATCTTCAAAATGAACTCCATCCCCAACAGCAGCAATCGACACTCAAATGCCAACGATATATTCTCTGCTATTAGCCGCTTCATATACCCTTTGTGGAAAGGCTGTACGGAAACAACTTGAGCAAAATAAATAATGACCAGAAATCAGAATATTAAATGAATAAAAATGGCTCCCCGCCCCTAACCAACAGCAACAGTGCAAACTATTCACTGAACGCCAGTCTGCTTTCATTTTCCATGAGGAAACTGGCCAAGTTGCCACCATAGTTACTTGGGTTGTTTGCCAACATGCCCTGCCAGCTCATGCTGTGGAGCCAGGATCTTGCAGACAAGAGAACCCTCCCAACATACTCTACGTTTGTCTTATCCTATTTTGAGCTGAGCCTTGGATTTCTCTCTTCTCCACCCCACCCCCTTTCTTTCTTTTTTGGCATTTCTGGGCAAAGGCTCAGGGTCCTGTGCTCCCTGCTTTACTTCTTCCTTGTAAAGGCTTTAGTAGGAAGAACGGAGAAAACAGGCCTCATCTGCATTGCATCCTGCAGCTGGCGCATTAGTGCACAGTAGGGATTGAAGGGACCAGAGAATCTCTGTACACATATGGTTGCCATACAATTGCACCAGTTTGAAGAGTTTCACACCAAGGATTTCTGCATTACCAAAAGGCCACAAACCACACCTTAGGAAAGGAATATGAAGTCTGAACTGAACTAAGAGACTTAACAGTGAAAAAGGAAGTTGCTGGCTTAAACATTCCCTCTGTCATGAAGTAACTAGCTGGTTATTGGTAAGCTGCTGTCTCTGACCTTCCGGTCGGCAGTATGGTCAAGATTATACCAACTAAATTTTACAGGATGGTATTATTATCGTCATCGTCGTCATCATCATCATCCACCCTTCTTCAGGCCTCACGGAAGGTTAAAGCAATAGCTCAGTCAGAAGAGCATGAGATTCTTCATCACGCCCCACGCTGGGCAAAAGATTCCTGCACTGCAGGGGGTTGGACCAGGAGACCCTCATGGTCCCTTCCAACTCTACAATTATATGATTCTATTATTATAATCTCCTCTTTATTATTATAATCTCCTCTTTATTTATTATAACTCTCCTCTTTATTGAGGGTGAAAGAGGAGAGTGCAAAATATGGTCTGAAGCTCAACATCAAAAAAACGAAGATCATGGCTACTGGTCCCATCACCTCCTGGCAAATAGAAGGGGAAGAAATGGAGGCAGTGAGAGATTTTACTTTCTTGGCCTCCATGATCACTGCAGATGGTGACAGCAGCCACGAAATTAAAAGACGCCTGCTTCTTGGAAGAAGGGCAATGACAGGCCTAGACAGCATCTTGAGAAGTAGAGACATCACCTTGCCAACAAAGGTCCGTATAGTTAAAGCTATGGTTTTCCCAGTAGTGATGTATGGAAGTGAGAGCTGGACCATAAAGAAGGCTGATCGCCGAAGAATTGATGCTTTTGAATTATGGTGCTGGAGGAGACTCTTGAGAGTCCCATGGACTGCAAGAAGATCAAACCTCTCCATTCTGAAGGAAATCAGCCCTGAGTGCTCACTGGAAGGACAGATTGTGAAGCTGAGGCTCCAGTACTTTGGCCACCTCATGAGAAGAGAAGACTCCCTGGAGAAGACCCTGATGTTGGGAAAGATGGAGGGCACAAGGAGAAGGGGGCGACAGACGACGAGATGGTTGGATAGTGTTTTCGAGGTTACCAGCATGAGTCTGACCAAGCTGCGGGGGGCAGTAGAGGACAGGAGTGCCTGGCGTTCTCTGGTCCATGGGGTCACGAAGAGTCGGACACGACTAAACGACTAAACAACAACAACATTATTATAATCAGTTTTTTAAATATATATATATATAACAAAAAAGAGAATAACAAAAAATAGGGTAGCTCCTGAAAATGTTGTTTTTTAGTCATTTAGCCATGTCCTACTCTTCATGACCCCGTGGACCAGAGCACGCCAGGCACTCCTGTCCTCCACTGCCTCCCGCAGTTTGGTCAAACTCATGCTGGTAGCTTCGAGAACACTATCCAACCATCTCGTCCTGTCGTCCCCTTCTCCTTCTCTTTCCCAACATCAGGGTCTTTTCCAGGGAGTCTTCTCTTCTCATGAGGTGGCCAAAGTATTGGAGCCTCAGCTTCAGGATCTGTCCTTCCAGTGAGCACTCAGGGCTGCTTTCCTTAAGAATGGATAGGTTTGACCTTCTTGCAGTCCATGGGACTCTCAAGAGTCTCCTCCAGCACCATAATTTAAATAGCATCAATTCTTCGTCAATCAGCCTTCTTTATGGTTCAGCTTTCACTTCCACACATCACTACTGGAAAACCATAGCTTTAACTATACAGACCTTTGTTGGCAAGGTGATGTCTCTACTTTTTAAGATGCTGTCTAGGTTTGTCATTGCTTTTCTCCTAAGAAGCAGGCGTCTTTTAATTTTGTGACTGCTGTCACCATCTGAAAATATAGATCTCACTTATATGCAAAGGCATAAATAAAGAAGTGTGTATTCAAGATAAGTGAAAATAATGCAAGTGAAATACTTTGAATGGTCTAAAATGCTTCTTATAGGTGCTAGGACTTGCTGACCTGTGACAGGGTCTTCTTGGTAGCAGTACCCCACTCATGGGATGCCCTTCTGGGTGTAAGGTGTGCCTGTCTACCTCATTAGGTAGAATTTAAAAACATTCCCGTTCACCCAGACGTTTACTGGTTGAAAAACATAGTTTTTGGCAACTTCAGAATTCTTAGAGGCAAAGGTATTTGTTTTGTTTAAAGATGTTTGCTGACCTGGGTTCCTTTAGGAGTGAGTTTTGGGATAAAAACTAAATAATAATAGTGGCATCTGCTGTCCTAGTACCAAAGCTTTGATTGCATCCATAAGGGGACCAGTATGTTTCTTTGCACTGAAACTGGGAATAATCTTCCTGGGAATTGCTGTTTCACAACAGTAGCAAGAAATATAGGTCTGCTGTTGCTTTGATTTCATTTCCTTATATGTCTTAGATTTATGGCAGTCTTTTCTGTTCCTGTTTGGATGCAGGCTCCGTTGAAATAACAGTGATTTGTTTCAAAGTACCTGTAATTGTATTGAGAAACAGGGTTCAGGCCCAGTTCAAGTGTCGGGGAATCATTCTGATCACAGCTATCCATGTAGTGAACTGTTCATATAAAACGAGAATTGTAGAAAGAAGCCATCACAGACAGGATAATCTCATGGCGTAAATATACTGGGCACCCATTAGACATGTGCAAATCTTCCTTCTGTATGTCGGCTAGATAGAAAATATTTCATCTTGGCTTTCTTTGGTTAGAACTGAGCAATAAATGTGTTCGTTTTTGAAAACAAGCCACCTTTTCTACTTTTTAAGTGAAGATGGCATCTGAATATATAAAGCATTGGAAGATGTTTTCTACACGAAGCAGGCAAAGTAGCATACGAAAATGTCTTCTCCAGCACGGTGCCTGTCAGGACTGGCCCACCCATGAGGCAATGTGAGGCAGTTGCCTCAGGCGGCAGGATCCATAGGGGCAGCAGATCCAGATGTTGATCTTCCTTCCCCCCTTGTTCCTGATGTAGATCTTCCCTTACCCCTTCTTCCCTGGCAGAGAGGGGGGGACACACACCACAATTTTGGGGTCCACCTCAGTGCCAAAATGTCTTGGGTCAGCCCTGGTGCCTATTGTCCTGAAACTCTGGCCTATCTGGCTTCAGGTCAGTATGCCAAAGTTCACAGTCTTGGTGGGTCAAGCCACACAAGCAGAGTCTAGGAATGCAGTCCAGGGTCAGTCCAAGTAAGCCACGTCTGAAGTCTAGCAGTCAAGGTACAGTCCAGAGTCAAACCCAAAGCACAATCCTGTAGAGGTCCAGTAGCATCCAAGTCCAAGGTCCACCATCACGGGCAGTTGAGCAGACACAGCACCTCAGCTCTGCTTCCCTTTTGCACTTTGCATGCAGATTTCAGCATCTGGGCTTTATGAGGCCTGTGACCCTCACCTGTTCCAAGCCTCCTTTCAGAGCTAGCAAGCCCCACCTGGCCAGCTAGGGAGATGGGCTGTGGGCCCTTGCCTGACTGAGCCGCCTAGAGCACCACTCCTACTGCTTCCTACACCTCAGAGCCTCAGGGCCTCCTCTGGCTTTGGTGATGGGTCCTGTGGCTCTGGTTCCTATGCATTGACCCCCATCCTCTACCACCCTTTGAGTACTTCTTTCCCAAACCCCTCCTTCCCCGGTGTGTCCCAGTCCTGGCTAAACCCCTGGCCGGGATCCTCTTCCTCCCAGTCTTCCTGCCGATTCATGACACATATACAAACTATGAAACTCTCTTTCAGTCCAGGCTTTATGGAGTCATTTTCTCTCTTTTTTTAGGAGGGAAATGAAAACTTAGACACATAAGCTGCTGTTGAAAGGTTGCTTTTACAACTTTTGTATGTGTTTTATTGGGCAGTTATTTGGCTTCTGAGTTTCCTTAAAAAGTGAAAGTTGGTTGTTGTTGTTTTTTAAAAAAGCGTATAAATACAAAATATCTGCATGTGTTTATTGTGCCGAGAGAGAGAGAAAAGTATCGGAATAGTTTTAAGTCCACATAATTTTCTTTTCTGTTGCTTTAGTTTCGTCTGTGAACATTTCTGAACTACAGTATTTTTCGCTCTCTAGGGCACACCGGACGATAAGACGCACCTAGTTTGGGAGGGAGGAAACAAGAAGAAAAAAATTCTGAACCCCAGAAGCCAGAACAGCAAGAGGGATCTGGCTTCTGGGATAGCCTTTTGCTGTTCTGGCTTCGGGGGCAGCTTGTGAAGCCTCTGCAGGGCAGTGGGGTGAAGGCACCCTGCTGCCCTGTGGAGGCTTTGCGCGGCCATCCCCAAGCTAGAACACAGCGCTCCGTCTCCCTGTTCTGGCTTTGGGCTTAGCCGCGCAGCCTGCATTCGCTCCACAAGACGCGCAGCCTGCATTCGCTCCACAAGACGCACACACATTTCCCCTTACTTTTTAGAAGGGAAAAAGTGCGTCTTATAGAGCGAAAAATATGGTAATGTCCACTCATTTCTGCTGTAAAATATATTTTACTAATATGGCTTAGTTGAGACTCTTAATCTCTCAGGGTTGTGGATTTGAGCCCACTTTGGGCAAAATATTCCTACGTTGCAAGAGGTTGGACTAGATGACTCTCAGGGCCCCTTTCAACTCAATTCGACGATCAGGACCTGGGAGAAGATTTATTTATTTATTTGGAAAAGAAAACGTAATCATTCATTATTGCATTTTCTCTGACATGTACTGAAATGAAACTATAAGGGAGTGTTATGACTGAAAACACTTCAAAGTAATAAGCAGCCTGAAAGTTATCTGTCTTTTGGTGTCTACATCAACTCCTGGAGGATCTTGACAAATTACCTGGAAGATGCCTTCCATATGCTCCGCAATCAAGAGAAGGGAACACTAAGGCTAATACCTGCCTCAGTGTCTCCGAGAGTTCTGCTTATTGAGATGGTCTCAATTCCTGGTGGAGGATAAATTGTGTAAGTGCTTTTTGGCTGGCGGGGATGCTCAGGCAAACATAATACATTCCATCTAATGCACGGTTTAAAAAATGTCTAGAGACAGAGGAGCCATTTAGCTTCGATCGGTCACCCTTGTTCGGTTTGTGAAATGCGTCTGATAAGATCATGCACTAAGCCGTGTTTGTCAGAGGTTAAGCAGACCTCTCCCCATGGGGGCAAGAAGAGTTAGCTGAAAGGGGATGTGTGAGGGGCTACCCTGAATTTTCCTTACCCCCTTCTTGTATGCTCTGGTTTTGGGGCTAAGAAGGCTGTATGTGCACACTTCTACGTTGTAGTTGATGGGCCAGTTCTGCCCTAGCTCTGTCATTTCCTCCTCATATCAACTCTGTAGATTAGTCTCAGAGGGTCAATGTCTGGGTCCTCTTGGCTCAAGATTTGGCTCAAGAGTCTGTGTACTACAGTGATAGTCTGGAGGTCACTTAAGCCCTTCTCTGTGTTAACCATTGGCTTCCACTTTCCTCAGGCATCTTTAAATCATGCTGTATGACTATGTAGTCTTTGGTCATGTTCACAACATACCTCTGCCCATATGAACTGACCTGAACCCTGAAATTGCCGCCTGATGTCTTCTTTGTGTGCCTCCTCTGTGAGAGGTCCGGAGAACACCAAAACAGTCCTTTTCTGTGGTGGCTTTCTGCTTGTGAAATGCTCTCCCCAGGGAGAGTCGCCTGGCAGGGGCTTCCTAACGACCCTCAGCACCCTTAACAAACAACAGCTCGCAGAATTATTTGGCGAAAACCTTGGCTGTTGAAAGAGGTCACATAGTATTTTCAATGTAAGGTGTGGTTGTGTGCTTCCCTGCTTTTTTATTATCTGTGTTTTCCTAGTCATGGGTTGAGAGTAAGCGCTGCTATTTTTCCTTAGCTTACACCCATCCTGGGAAACCCAAAAAGTTTCCCCTCGACTTTAAATCCAATCTGAAATTCTTCTTAAATCTGAGGAGCTCCAGTTCACAAACAGGACTCTCTGGAGTTATTTATTTATTTGGTTTATATGTGTCCCGGTCTCCTATGGGAGGAATGGCAGGCTGTGTATTTAATAATTGAATAAATAGCATCCTGCTCTTAATCTGAAGATCTCGGGATGGGTAACAACAGTTAAAAGAAAATAACCATCAATATCCCATTAAATCAGCAAAATGTAAAACTCAATAAAAGCACTATGCAACAGATCTGTTCACTGAACATCAGTGTTAACTCCCCAAAAGCCATGGCAACAGGGATGATGTCTACCAAATTCAAATGGGCAGGGAGTAACAAGATGGAATTGAGGGGCATACCTTAAACTATGTACCTGCTCCTTCAAAGGAAGCACAATCCCATCAAAGAACAGGCCATTCACCTAATTCCCAGACGAAACTGCCCAGCAACAACATCTTTATCTTAAAAGGACTCATGCCAATGTTTGAAACATACGAAGGACCTACCTCTGACCAGTTCTGCGTTTTCATTGAGTCAGAGTTTTTACATGAAATGAATCACACTGAAAGGAGTATGTTTGACACATAATTTTGTGTGAGAATTGCATTCAACAGAGGCCTTGTACAGATGCAATGCTGCCTTGGTTTATGAGACTGGAGAGTGTACTGCTGCAGTTTCACTCATGAGAATGGAGGTGGACCTCATGAATCTGCATTCTTAACATCTGCTGAGCTAGCCAGAGGCTCAGTGGAGCAAGCATGAAGCTTCTGCTGTGAACAATGTATTAGGGTGTAGCTTGTGTTTGTGAAAAATGGGTCAGTACATTAAAAAAAATAATGTGAAGGCGAGATTGGCACAATGGAAATGTTTGCGTGATCCAGATGGTATTAAGTAGGAAATGTGGTCACAGCACATTAGTTTTGTCTCCATGGCAATGCTAGTTTGGCAGGTCTAGATATTTAGATCTGCAGTGCAGTGCTCACGACAGTGAAATCTGCATATCTGTACTTTTATCAGACTTGAAAGTAACCCTTGTTTATGCAGTCTTTTGCTGAAAAGTATGCCAAAAGTAAACGATAGCATATTTGTCTGAAGAAGGAAGCAATGACAGTGGAGAACGTTTGGTAAGCTTGAGTGGCAGATTTATTAATCATTTTTTTCCTGAAATAATGTTTTCAAGTCATACCCACCTGCAATCCTGACCTTTTTATGATTGAAACAAGTGGAACTTCCAGATATATTATCCAGGGCCAGTTAGCAGCCTTAATTGAGTAGAAACATTTTTTGGGTGAGCAGGAATCTTCTATTATTTTCCAGAATGCTGTGGGGGAGAGAGAAGAGAGCTACTAGCTCTACTCTTAGGTTCTCTTGTTTCCTGAACATGCTAGCAAGAGGTGCCAAAGGCCTTTCCTGTGTCCAAAGTCCCAGTCGAGCATGTAAAACGTTGTGGCATTTTGGGTCCTGCTCACCACCTCAGAAATACCACTTGCAGACGGCCAGCCTGCTAACGATTTTCCAGATAGATGGTTAGAGGTCATGGTTTTGTCTCATACCTAAAATGCATAACAGATGTCCATGTGTGTTGTGCATTGAGTGCACATGTGCAAATGGTTAGTAGTTTAACTTGGCATTTATTTTAATTATTAAGTCATTAAATCACATTGCCAGCATGGGAACCAAATTAGTAGAAGTCCCCTGACTGGCGTATTATAAAATGGACTGGATGGTGTAGAAATTACAGATTGAACATGACAAATCCTTGAATTACAAAGATGTGCAGCATGATCCTATGCATGTCAGCTTGTAAGTTCTGCTTTGTTGAATGAAGCTTGTTCCTCAGTAAGCATAGTTAGGAACTGCGACCTTAGCCTTTCCTCTCTTGGTTGTCTTTACCTACAAAAAATATATATGGCAGACACAAGTTTTAAAATATCAGTTTATACAGTGGTACCTCAGGTTAAGTACTTAATTCGTTCCAGAGGTCCGTTCTTAATCTGAAATTGTTCTTAACCTGAAGCACCACTTTATCTAATGGGGCCTCCTGCTGCCGCCGCGCCTCTGGAACAAGATTTCCGTTCTCATCCTGAATCAAAGTTCTTAACCTGAAGCACTATTTCTGGGTTAGTGGAGTCTGTAACCTGAAGCATCTGTAACCTGAAGCGTATGTAACCTGAGGTACCACTGTACTGGGAAATTGTGTGGTATGGAGGTTCCTTAAGATTCTCAAATTCTCTCTCCCTCCCTCTCTCCCTCCCTCCCTCCCTCCCTCCCTCTCTCTCTCTCCCTCTCTCTCACACACACAGCTCTTTGTTATAAAAGTGAGTATAATAATAATAATAATAATAATAATAATAATAATAATAATATAGTAATTGGAAAATTGCGGTGATCTGTTGTTCTACTGCCTAAACACTTGGTGCTGGAAAAGGCTTATGTACTGCCTTGAAATAATATGATTCTGGCACCTTGGAATTTGAAACTATTTTTCCCCCAGCAGTGGTAACAGCTGCTAAAGACTCAAAATGTGGAAAGCAAATAAAATGAGACCCAGGTTCATATAGATTCTGAAGTTCTCTGATTTAGCTGTTTCAGAAGGAGATGATTACAGACATGGAACATGTAAAGTAGCCATGGGAAGTGACATGCAAATTTTGCTTCTTGCATTTATTTATTTAAAACATGTATATCCTGTTATATGGCCCCCAAGGGGCTATTAAAACAGCTTGCAAAAGATCCTCAAAATAAAATTACACTTGAGTTCAATACAAGAGCAAAAATTGCATGATGTTCATATGGAACCAGCATTATTCAGGCATGTTTGGGTGTCCTCATTGCCAACCCTTTCCTTACTTCAGAGTAGAAAGTCTATAGGCTTGTGCTACATGCCCCAAAGTGGCTGAATCACACCTGCAATTTAAGACACCCTGCTGGAAGGAATTTGCTAAATCCCTTGGTGCACGATGATTTCCTACTGATCCAGTGTTTATTATCAATGCTAAAATAATCACTCATCTCTTTATTTAAAGAATAGGTCTAAGTCATTTTTGTCATGAAGAGTGGAAAACCACAGCTGCGATGTTTTTGGTTACTTAAACTCACACAAATGCCTTGCTCACAAAACAGAGCTATTCATTTGACACCAGCATTCTGGTCAGATGTTGCAACCTGATGCATAACACATTTTGAACTCATGTAGTTCAGTTTAATTGGGTTATAGGTTCAAACCTTACTGTGTGACAAACATTAGCCTGTGCTTAGATAGCATGCAATGATTTCAGTAGGAAACTGGATACATATATAACTAAGTAAATAAGGAAGGAAGGGAGGGAGGGAGGGAGGGAGGGAGGAAGGTGGAATCTAGACACATATAAAAAACCTTGTGAAAATGTTTTTTAAAGTACGTTTTGTAAATATATATTGAATTTGCCATAGCTCACCACTGCCATCTAGTGTCACATTTGTATAATGCACTTTACAACACACTTAAAACATTTTTGTTTGCAGCTGTATAGCTGAGTCTCAACTCAACTATTGCTGGATAGCCTAGGGCAAGTCACCACCTTTGTATCTAATGTACCTTGCAGGACTACATTATAAATCCTATAGTGAACTCATTCCCTTATTGTGGGTCCTTATGTAGCCAGAATAGCATTACCCACACACAAGAGGAAAGTAACAGCAGGCTTCAGAGAACCCAAGGATTGCAGAGGTGTACCAAAACTTCACCTGGAACTAAACCATGGTTTGGCCGAATGTCAGTTGTGAACCATGAGTGATAAGCTAATAGCAAATATTGACTGTAGCTTATGATATGTTTGGAATAAGACAAACCGCAAAGCCTGGGTTTTCATGTAAAGCTGAACCAACACTTGTCTTAGCATTCGGTAGTGCAGCTGCAGCAGGAGGAGTGAAGCCTCTGCAGTTGTTGTTCTTTGTACATGAACACTGTCTCATTCACACTAAGCCATCGTTTTTGCCATTCTAAAACATGCTGGAATTGGTTTGAAAGTCCAGTTGCTTCCAGGGGCGCCAACTTGGGCCCCAGGTTATGGGTGCTCAGTGGCATCAAGTACATACGTGATGTCATGGCATCACGTTAATCAGCACAACAGTGCTTCCGAGGCCTGGCAGGGCCTCCGACGTGACTGGTTTGTACTGGAAGTTGCATCGGAAGGCCTGGCAGGGCCTTGGACATGATCTCTGAGCCTCAGGGGCCTTGGAGATCACGTCCAAGGCCTTATGAGAACCCCAACGTGACTAGTCGTGTTGAATGCATGACAGAGCCTCTGATGTTGCCTCAGAGGTCACGTCGGGCCTTCGACGTGACTTTCGGTAGAAACCGGAAGCCATGTTGGAGCCCACGTTGTGGGTGCAAAAAAAATTTGTTGGTGTCCGGGCCCCCAGCAGTTGGCGCCTATGGTTGATTCAGTCTCAGGAGTTTGTTTTCTGAGTGTTTGTTCAAGCTGCTTCCGCTGCTCTCAGAACATCCCTGTTGTCTTCGCTCGCAGTGAAGTTTCAAAAAGCAGTTGGTGATGTGAGGGGCATGACAATGGTCTGCTGCTTGGCTAACAAACAGGAGTCTCCAACACCATTGCCACCACCGTACTTGTCTTTGGAAGAACTCACTGATTTTTGTGAATGAGTGGAAGTGGGGTTCTTGTAGCTTATAAATGTCATTTTGCTTTGTCTCATCCAATACATTAATCCAGGCATGGCCAAACCTGACCCTCCAGCTGTTTTGGGACTACAACTCCCATCATTCCTAGCTAACAGTGGTCAGGGAAGATGGGAATTGTAGTCCCAAAACAGCTGGAGGGCCAAGTTTGGCCATGCCTGCATTAATCAAAGCCTGATTTAGCATCTGAGAACAATGGGATACAGTGGTACCTCGGGTTACAAACACTTCGGGTTACAAACTCTGCTAACCCAGAAGTAGTACCTTAGGTTGAGAACTTTGTCCCAGGATGAGAACAGAAATCACATGCTAGCGGTGCGGCGGCAGCAGAGGCCTCATTAGCGAAAGTGCACCTCAGGTTAAGAACGGTTTCGAGTTAAGAACGGACATCCGGTACGGATTACGTTCATAACCCGAGGTACCATTGTATTATGTATCATGTGTTCTACCAAAGGACAGTCACATGGTTCCTGTGAACTGGGTTTTATGTGACTAATGTGGAAATTATAGAGGGGTAGCTATGTTTGTTAATAGCAAGAACACCAAAGCAAATTAGCACCTTAACTTTTTTTTCCAGTGCAACATAAATCTTCATGAAACATTTCAGGTTTTCTTTCTGCCCATTTCCTTCCTGGTAGTCAGATTCTTCAGGCTAGGCATGTACAGAACTTGCCTGAAGACCATCACTTATTGAACTTTTCATATCACTTCATGTAACCTGCAACTCAGTGCTTTTTCAGTAGAGTCAGTTCATGTGTTCAGCTATCAGACATGGAGCAATGAAGATCAAATGATGAAAAACAGAGAGCAATGGACAAGTACAGTGGTACCTCAGGTTAAGAACTTAATTCATTCTGGAGGTCTGTTCTTAACCTGAAACTGTTCTTAACCTGAGGTACCACTTTCTGTTCTCATCGTGAAGCAAAGTTCTTAACCCGAAGTACTATTTCTGGGTTAGTGGAGTCTGTAACCTGAAGCGTCTGTAACCCGAGGTACCACTGTATCTCTAAATTGGCCCTAACTGTTGCAGGTTTGCACCATCCACTCGGATCTGTTTGGGCTGGTAGAAATCAACATGGTGATTTTAACAGCTTGTGTGAATTGTAATTCTCTTGTTCCTCTATTAAATTTATCTCTTTGAGCTACTGTAGACTCACTGGGTGACCTTGGTTAAGTTGCTCTCTGCCTCCCTCACTTCCTCATCTGTGGAAGTGGAAGTAACAATGACCTACCCCACAGGGTTCCTATGAAGATGAGGGAAATAAGTACTGAAAAAATCACTTCACGATGTTAAGAGGGCTGTATAAATGATTCATGATGACTTAGTGCTTTCCGTGTATGAGTAATTTTATATTTTCTGAGGAAAGTTAATGGGGTAGTTATTGCTGCCTCTAGAAAGCAGTGTGTGTTTATATCTCCAAAAGTGAGGGGAAATTGCCATTATTGCTATTACTGTAATAAGATATATTTGGCCCTGGCATCTCTTGTAAAAAGGATCAAATGGTGGATGATGAGAAATAACCTTCTCTGCCAATCAGGGTAGAGAATGCCAGGCTAGTGGATCATTAATTTGCTTATATTTTTATATATATATAAAAATTGTTATCAGTATGGAAAAATATAACAAGTACACCAAATTAACAATAGCAAGAATTTCACATAGTGGGCTATCCTAAAGATTAAAATGACAAAGAGCCCAAATGGGAAAACTAGAATAGGAAGATAAGTCAGAAGTGCAAAAAAGTGAGCTAAATCCAGGAAAGAGAACACCTACAATTTGTTCTAAAACAGGTCATATTACGAAGGGATCTCTCTTGTTGTTTGTGTATTGTTCACATGTGTAGTAGGTTCACAAGTTGCATAAAATGTCTCTGGCATCTCTTGATTACTGACTGCCTGTATTTGGCAAGTCGATGAGTGTGACATAGAAAAAGACTCTTTCCTATATTCCTACCCTGTGCAGGTGCCTGTGGGCAAAACATGGACCTCGCCCTCCTCAAGATGTTTGTCAATCTTACATTGTCATATTCTTGCAAGGTTCCAGTCATGTTGCTAACAAGACACCACTCATTTGCACATAAGAATTTAGGTAGGGTTAATAGTATTATTTTAATAACTTAATTGCTCATGAATTAATCCAATGGGAAATGACTTGAGCTCTCCAGGTAAGAAATAGTCTGGCACTCTGGAAACAGCTGCCCCTATCTTTTGTTCTGGAACCCTTATTCAACCCTTATGCTGGGATAAACAACAACCATTAATGCTGCTGTGTGACAGTTCTTCACCTGTTTTGCCTCTGCTTGCTGGTGATGCTGATGAATGAGATTACTGTTAAGTTGTGGGTGAACATATCAGACGACACAGCGATTCTTCAAACAGCTCTTGTTTATTCACAGGCCAGAACAGAACTGAACTGAAGGGTTCAGCCAGCCTGTTTAAATAGAGCTCCACTAGAACACAACAGTAACCATTTTCTGTAACTATCCAGTCACTGAACGTCACTTTCAGTCCCTTATTTGCATATGTGGACCTGAGTGAAAACTATCTACAGTATTCCCCCTGTTGGCCCAGGGTGAGAACTTCAGTACATAACAATTGCATAGCCCTAACATTGGCCCGCAGCAATTCCAGGCTCATGGGCCTATGAAAGCAATGGTTGGATCAGTGTTTGTTGTGAGGAAGGAAGGGAAAGGAGATTGTTAGCTGCTTTGAGCTGCCTTAGGGTAGTGATAAAGCGGGATATCAAATCCAAACTCCTCCTCCTCCACCACCCTGTGCCTTTGACATTACAGGACATTTGGTAGTTTTGCTCACTCCCCTCATCACATGTTTTACTTCAAGCAACGCAAATCCTTGCAGGCGAAGCTGTCCCTTGTGATTGGGTTGCATGAGATCCCGCTTTTTTTATAAATACAAGATAAAAACAGGGTTGAACTGCTGTTTGCTATCTGAGTAGCTGCTAGCACCTTTAGCCCTGCTGACACATTAATATCTAATCGCATAAAGGGACAAAATGCAATGTGCAGTAGAATGCCATCTGTGGCAGCAAACTGTGGGAGCATTTGCTTATGATGCCTTGATAATATGCTATCAGTTTGCCTGTCAGACATAGTCAGCCTCAGCTGACAGCGGTGGTCTGGGTGCTGGCAAGTGCATTGCAGAGCTTGGGATTTTGGGGGTTTTAGGAGAATAATTGTTAGTCACAAGGAGTATGCTGTAAGGTACATGAGTAATGGGTATATCGCATTTTGTCCTATCGTCCTGGAGTGAACCGTTGCTATTCCATGATGGTAAACAGTGTTATACGGTATCTTAGTTTCTACTGACAAGAAAGAAATGGGAACCAGGATGAATAGAAATATTGAAAGGAAAGCTCCATAAATAATACTACGTGATGGTTGCACAAGCATTCATATTGCTCTGTGTACATCCCACAAAACAATGTGTGTGTTGTTGCTCATGAAAAATCTACATGTTATTTCTTTATACAATTCATAGGTTGCCGCATAACCAAAGTTCTCTGGGCAGTTTGCGGGGATTAAAACACGAAATTCCCATACAATGTCGCTACAAAGTAAGCTTTTAAAAAGCCCTTAAAAATGGAAAGCAGAGGAAAAAGACTGTGCGGTAGTAATTCAATTAAACCAAGCACCAGAGATTAAAACATCTGTAGAATAAAACCAAAACATAGTTTCAAAGGTCTGGAAAAACAAATATATTTTCACCAGAAGAACAGGATGGTAGGCCTTTTTCTGTGCAACCACTATTTTAAAAAATCCCACCTTTCTAAATACAGTAGCACCTCAGGTTAAGAACTTAATTCGCTCTGGAGCTCCGTTCTTAACCTGAAACTGTTCTTAACCTGAAACACCACTTTAGCTAATGGGGCCTCCCGCTGCCGCCGCGCCACCGCTGCGCTATTTCTGTTCCCATCCTGAAGCAAAGTTCTTAACCTGAGGTACTATTTCTGGGTTAGCGTAGTCTGTAACCGGAAGCATCTGTAACCCGAGGTACCACTGTAGTGGAACTCAAGGTGGTGTGCGAAGGTTTCTCACACCATCTCTCATTTTGGTATTAGTTCAGCCCAGTACTGCTTCTCTTCAGTGGGTTTACTGTATCAGAAAATCACCCTTGTTTGAAGTGACTGTTAACAAATGCAATTTTGCCCAAAGGCACTTTATAGTAGAATCCTATAAGTCTCTACTCAGGGGTAAGTCCCAGTAAGTTCAATGTGATTTATTTCCAGGTAACTGGATAGAAAATTTCTACGTACCTCAGTGTAGCGGCCAATACTCTTTCATCCCATCATTAACATAACTCAATTTACCTGTGCATGAACAAGATAGTATGGCACCTGGCAGATTTTTGGTTGGGCAGTGGCCAGGTTGAAAATGGGCAACAGTCAGACTCCAATGAGGATAGTCTCAACCAATTGAGTGCATCAATTCTCTCTCTCTCTCTCTCTCTCTCTCTCTCTCTCTCTCTCTCTTTCTCTTTCTCTTTCTCTTTCTTTCACCAGTGAGCATGATATTTAAAACCAGGCTTTGATCAAACTACAGCTTTTATAAACAGTGACCTTGGTTTTGGTCAGTAATAAAGTTTTGGCCCTAGGTTTCTACTTGAGATTATGCTGATTATGCTGCCGTGTTTGGTGTGAGGCTAAGTTTCTTTTAAAAAGAACTCAAAAGCAGTGATCTCATTATATTCTTATGCTGGAATCCAGTTAGCTTCAAGCTCGTTGGCCTTGAAAATCATTTATTTCCTTTCAAGGCCTTTTAAAACAGCTTTGTGACTTACTCATAAAGCTGCCTCTAAACCTTTTGAAAACTTAACAGCTATAATTGATTAGCATTTTAGATAAATGTTAAGCCCCATTAATTGCTTTGTTACGATGTTGGCTTTTCTGACTTTATGTAATTTTGAGATGCAAGTTCATGCTGTAGAAGGCTGCAGTAGACTCTGATGTCTGAGAATGGGGTTAGATGAGGTGCGGCAGTCTAAATTTGGCTCTGAATCTTACGTTCTGACCATAAGATTCATCCATCAGGGTTCTGGCAGGCAAAAAAATCGCTAGCCCTTTGCGCGGTTAAGAAAGGAGCACCCTTCAGACGCACCACAGATATCCCAGTTGAAACATTCTTTGCTCCAGGAAGCCAAATAATAAAGTACTATTACCTATGTTCTGCTGTCTTCAGATTAGGCTTCTGAGATACTATATAAATGGGGCTGCCTTTCAAAACTTCTTGGAAGCTTCATGTTGTCAGAGACTGGTCCAAGGGAACACATCTTTTGAAACGACTACACTGGGTCTATTTCTAAGCACAAATCAGAGTGTCAGGGTTTACCTTTAAAGCCACAGGCGGCTTGGGACCTGGATGCCTGAAAGACCACCTTCTCCCTCATGAACCTGCCCATGCTCTGGACTTTTGAAGGCCCTTCTGCAGGTCAACCTGCTCTCTGAAGTTGTTGTTGTTTAGTCGTTTAGTCATGTCCGACTCTTTGTGACCAGAGCATTCCAGGCACTCCTGTCTTCCACTGCCTCCTGCAGCTTGGTCTGGTCAAACTCAAACTCTCCGAAGTTAGTGTATTGCAAACGAGGAAGGCTTTCTCAACTGTGGTGGATTTTTGGTATGCTCTCCCCAGGAAGGCTTGCCTGGCACCCGCCCAAGTTATATCTTTTATTTCCCCAGACTTTTCAGAGTGAATCTGACTTGGCTGTTGTTGTTGTTTGTTGTCGCTGCTAGTCAGGCCATTGCTCAATTTAAATCTGTCTTGTCTACCCTGATTGAAGCAGGTCTCCAAAGTTTCATATTTTTTTTTTATAATAATTTTTATTAATTTTCCAATTTTTTAACAAAAAACAACAACAACAACACACAAACATCAACAAATACAAACGCATACAAAGATATCATTTCTTAACCTCATTTTCATAAGCCTCCTTTCTCGGACTTCCCCATACCTCACCCTTTTTGCATCCTTATTTTACAGTTTTTCAACAACTCTTTTTGCCAATTAAGTTTAAGCTCATTATCATTCTCAATTTTACCTTAAATCATCAAACAGTTTTAGCTGCAATTCTGCATCTCCCTTCCCCTTGACATTTTATCACTCCTCTATTTTACAACAGTTCTTAAGATATACTTTAAACTTCTTCCAATCTTCCTCCACTGTCTCTTTCTCTTGGTCGCGAATTCTGCCGGTCATTTCTGCCAGTCCCATAAAGTCAATCACTTTCGTCTGCCATTCTTCCAGTGTGGGTAGTTCTTGTGTCTTCCAATACTTTGTTAAAAGGATCCTTGCTGCTGTAGTGGTGTACATAAAAAAAGTCTTATCCCTCCTTAACACCAATTGGCCGACCATGCCCAGGAGAAATGCCTCCGGTTTCTTGTGAAAAGTACACTTAAGTACCTTCTTAATTTCATTATAAATCATTTCCCAGAAGGCCTTAATCCTTGGGCAGGTCCACCAAAGGTGAAAGAAGGTACCTTCAGCTTCATTACATTTCCAACATTTATTATTGGGCAGATGATAAATCTTCGCAAGCTTGACTGGGGTCATGTACCACCTATAAATCATTTTCATAATATTTTCTTTTAAGGCATTACATGCCGTAAATTTAATACCGGTGGTCCATAACTGTTCCCAGTCAGCAAACATAATGTCATGACCTATGTCCTGTGCCCATTTGATCATAACTGGCTTAACAGTTTCATCTACTGTATTCCACTTCAGCAACAGGTTATACATTCTTGATAAATTCTTAGTATTGGGTTCTTCTCCAAAGTTTCAGGCACGAGGTTTTCCCCAAAGGATGCTGGGGATTGAATTTGAGCCACTTGCATGCAAACCATGTGCTCTTGTCACTGATCCACACCTATTTCCTTTGGAGCTTTTCCTTTAGTTTTATTGTTTTAATCTTCTTGACAATACCCTGCCAGCACGCATGCATGCATACACACACACATACATGTATGAAGCACAAT
The DNA here is from genome assembly GCF_951804945.1 of Podarcis cretensis. Classification (NCBI taxonomy): domain Eukaryota; kingdom Metazoa; phylum Chordata; class Lepidosauria; order Squamata; family Lacertidae; genus Podarcis; species Podarcis cretensis. Next base: position 15,071,635 of record NC_137181.1, on the reverse strand, counting down.
CAGTGAATGAATAAAATTAATTTGGGCTACACTCAGAACAAAATCTCCAGGATCCTGACTGCGAGAGGTTTCTGTTGAGCTACAAGGATGGGAGGAGAATAGATTGTTGCTGTTTTTTCTCTCTACTCAGACACCTCTGGCATATCCTTCCATTAACAATTCATTTGCTGCTGTTGTTTTCCTGGCTCAGTGCCTAAATATTCTTTGTGTTCTAGATATGTATTAGGAGGAGATGGTAAAAATCCACAACATGCAGGTAGCTCCTGTCTTGCAGCCTGGGACACCTCAGTCGTCTTACTTATTTATCACAGCCCCCCATTTTTAGCACTGAAATATCTTTCTTGAGCTGGGGACTCTGCGTTGGTGCCTCCACCACTCCATCATCACAGGGAATGTCCATCTTACATGGTCTATATACCACATATATCAAAGCTTGTTTGTCCTAGTTGCTGTAACGACCTATGTTCTGAACAAATAAATCCCATCTTATTCTTTTAGTAGGAATGGTTGCACACTAAAATGGAACGCTAACCTGTAAATTGAAACGCTATTTTACTTCCAAGGAAAGGAGCAGGGGAAATGAGCTGCTAAGAATAATGATAAGAGAAGATAATCAGTGAATGAAGAAAATAGAGTTCCCTGTAGCCTTTTAGAATTCTCAATTGGGACAGCATCGCATGATGGGGTTTCTCTGTTTCTCAGACCCTTCAGGGACACAGTAGCATACGAAATGTTTATCATCACAGAAATTTCACCTCAAGAGAAATTCAAAGCAAACAATTTTTTGTGTGTTGGTGAATCGCACAGGGGCATTTGGATACTATGTTATAAAATAAGGGGCTCCTGCTTTAATTATATGCCTTAATTAGTACAATATTCTCTGGTGCAGATGTTCAACACTGTTTTCCTTGTTTTCCTACTTCATCTTAGCCGGAGAATTCATTCCCTCTCTCCCCCACCATGTTCTGCCAACTCCATCTTTCCACTGAGATAATGCCCACTGATACTGAAAAGAAGAAGGGGACTTTCCCACATGCCAAAGGCATTTTCCATGAACTTGAGACATGCCTTCTTATGAATGCTTTAGTGTCCTCAAGTTGATAGGCCTGACACTGCTTATGCAGAAAACCACATGATCCTGAGTTCCCAGGACTGCACCATTTTAAGTGGGGAAGAAAGTATTTAAATTCTTTTCCCACTTTGAAAATTTCCTTCCCGTTAAAAGCCAGCATATCAAAAACAATATTCTATCCTAGAATATTCCTCTTGGCTATGTTTCTGTGAATGAGCATTCAGTTCCCTTTCTGCAGTCTGGAATGGGACGGGCCTGGGTGGAAATTTCAGACCATGTTATTTTCTGTGTCTGTAGCTTGGTTTCTTTCCTTTGCGTCCGGGCTACATTTACATGAAAAGAAATTTGCCCAATTCAGATTTCTGGTATTAACCTTTAAGACAGTAAATGGTTTGGGACGGGATTGCTAAAAAGACTGCCTGCACCCATATGAGACTGCACGCAATATGCAAGGTTTTGCTTGGAATATTCTGCATTAGTCTCCCATCAGAGAAATACTCTGCCTTGCCTTGCAGCAGCCTTTTCCTGCCAATTGCACCTGAGTGAAGCTGTATGAAACAGCTTTCTCCACATAAAAGCAAAAGCCTTTTAGCTGTCATTTCTGAATTCTCCCCCTGCCCACCTTGCCAAGCGCTTAGCCTCTTAACACTCTCAAAGCTATCTCAGCTTAAACTAGGGTGTTTTTTTCCTTTTCTTTCATTCACACCAGACCAAGGACAGGGAAGTCAGCCTGATTTTACTACTGAAAAGCCATGATAACTGAGGACATCGCAACCCCCGCTTCGTCTTTTTCCAGCCTTATGCTGTAAAATATTTTAAACAACCTGTCATTTAAAGCAATGTATTCTCCTATCCTCCATGTTTTTAAGTAGATTTCAAAGTAAAAGGTAAAGGTAAAGGTACCCCTGCCCGTACGGGCCAGTCTTGACAGACTCTGGGGTTGTGCGCCCATCTCACTTAAGAGGCCAGGGGCCAGCGCTGTCCGGAGACACTTCCAGGTCACGTGGCCAGCGTGACATCGCTGCTCTGGCCAGAGCCAGAGCCGCACACGGAAACGCCGTTTACCTTCCCGCTGGTAAGCGGTCCCTATTTATCTACTTGCACCCGGAGGTGCTTTCGAACTGCTAGGTTGGCAGGCGCTGGGACCGAGCAGCGGGAGCGCACCCCGCCGCAGGGATTCGAACCGCCGACCTTTCGATCGGCAAGTTCTAGGCGCTGAGGCTTTAACCCACAGCGCCACCTGTGTCCCAAAGTAGCAAACAGTAATTCATGCCCTCTGTTGATAATCCCTGTAGGGTTTCAGCAGGCAGGTGTTTTAACTACAAGCTCTTCTACGGTTTGTTTCAAGTCATGGTAAAAAGTATCCTGTAGAATAGCATGACCCCTTTCTTCAAACCTTCGTATTTTCTAGTTCACTGATTCCCCAGCCCTTCCATTCCTTTCCCTTTGCATCTAAACATTGGTGCAACGCTCCTAAGATACAATTTCCTTTTATCCTTTCTGATTGCCAATGGGGTTTGAATCCTCCTTAGGACACTTGAAGAAATGATATTTTGCTATATGCCTTGGGTAGGTTTTTTTTTTTTTAACATGACTCTACTGTGTGTAATTAATCATCTTGCATCAAGTCATTGAAAGTCATTCAATATGAGAATCATAGAATTGTAGAGGGTCATCTAATCCAAAGCAGAATTGCAACTTTAAAAAAACCGAATGTATTATTCATGTTAGTTCATAAAATGGAAACAGTTGTGTCTAAGAATATACAAATGCGGGCTAATACAAACCACGAACTTTGCTTAAATGTTGACCAACATTTATGTATTATTTTCCTGTGTGTTCTTTGCTATCCTTTTATCCTGGATTTCTAACGATGCATAACTTGTGAAAGTTTCCCAAGTTTTCAAACTGTGCACTTTCAATATTGCTTTCTCTCATTCCAAATTAATTCATTAAATAACATTTCAATATTTTTGGCTTTTTCTCACATTTGGTAACATGGATTGTTGTCACTGTTCCCATACTTAGCAGCTGGGCCATAGGATTGGCTGGGTCTCCACCAACAATCTTGCCACATTTCGTTCTTATTTCTGCTGGTCACCACCCCTCAAATCATCTTTGTACATCTCTGGTACATGCAGGCCTCCTGGAATTTCTTATATTGCATATATGCTCAGTGCTTATATTCTTATTAACAAATGCTATATTTTTGCAATTGTACCTATGTGTCCATATGTTCTCCTAGCAGAATTTGACACCGTTTCCTTTACCCTCATCCCCAAAAGAAACATCAGAGGAATATTGAGCTGGCAGTTTGATATAGCTGTTTTATGAGATTATAAAATAACCAAGTGCTGTACTTAACTAATGGATGAGAGGGATAATTGTTTCATTTGTCATCAACAATGTGCATTTGTACAGTCACTTTCCATCCTTGCTGGTGAAATGCCTAGGTATTTTGGTTTGGGAGCTGGAAAAATGTGATAGCCACACACAAAAATGAAAAGTATTGGTTACTTAGCAAACTGATCACCAATAACAGCACTGCCATGAACCATCTTTCATTTCAGAGGGACTTCCACTATTCAGAGCAGAATTGTGCCTGTTTCTGCCTTGATGTCTTGGGCTTTTCAGCAGAGAGGTCTATGCACGGCCCATTAATTTCCTATCAACGTAGGGTTAGTGGGTCCCAGAAGATCCCTTTATTGATGTTTGGCATTTCCCCAGTCCCCGCGCAGCATGAAACATCACTTTACTTCATTATCTTTTTTTAAGGAGGTTTTATTAGAGGATATACCATTCCTTTAATGATGTTTGCCATGTTATTTTTAACTTCATCTGTTAGTTTGTTTAGCTAATAGTTATATCTTCCTACACTTTAAAACTCATACTTATGCATGAAATATTAATGGTAGAAATAATGATCCACTGTTAATGTTTCCAATTATGAGAAGAAAGGATTCAGGAAAAACAATACTGATATTAATTTTATAATATTATAAATAAATGTTGGAGTAAGTGCTGCACACACACACAGCCATAAGAAATAAAGTCATTCCTATAGCACACATCCTTCTGTTTGCTCAGGTTTAGGGTTTTGGTAGTTCAGTCATAGTTTGTTAAATATGTGTGCTTTTTAAATATAATTCTGATCTCACCAAAACAAATATTTTAAAACAGATACCACATTAATTTTCTTTAGCAGCTAATTGGATTGATACTTTTATCCCCAAACTTTATTTCCTTAGGCACTTTGCATAGTTACATATACTCACAAGATAAATTGATAATTTCGTGGATTAAACCTCATTAATGGAATGATTGCTACAAATGCATGAACTGACTGCTACAGCTGAGATTTTAATAAGCACATTTTTAAAGTCCTCTTCAATTAATAACCTTGATTGTAAAATCTTGTATCACCTATTGTGATTGTAGTGCGGAAGCCCCTCACCCTTATTAGTTCACCTAATGTGATGGTTTGGAATATCCAGTTGCTTAGGGAACAAAGCAGTTTCCAGTCCAGCTTCTGTAAGGAAAGAGAAAATTGTTAGTTTGGAATTAGAACCCCAGGCAGGTATTGAGAACTGCTTCTGGGATATAAGGAAGACAGGGAGCCCAGAGGCAAAGAGCCTGAAGGAAGAGTACCAGTTAGGTAAAGGACTGAGGAATACATTGGGTTTGTGAGAGGCATATAATTTCAGCAGAACGTGCCGCTTTAGTAAGTGTGATTCAGATTGCAGCTGAGATGCTACTACATTGGAGGTCAGAAGCTGCTACTCAGGTTTTTCGCAAGGGAGGGCTTCATGCTGAACTAATAATAAAATGAGTTGGATTCCAGAAAGGCAATCAATAGACGTGGCAGTCAATAGAAAGTAGTATTTTAAATAGGGTGGAACTAAAAATAATTTTTAAAATACACGGGAAGTTACGCATGGAAAATACATTGGGCTGTTGAAGCAGATAAACCATTTTATTATTGGAAATAATAATGGAAACGCGGATAAACTTTAGGCCTTGGTCCATAATCAAAGGTGAATTGCAGACCGTACTGGTACACCCCGATATTATTTTGATTCAAACATGATTGTGCTGATAAATCAATAACAGAAAGGTACAACTTACTATTTATTTTAGCACATGCTGAAAATAGGGATGATAAACAAGGTCTCTCTCTCCTTCTCTCTCTCTCTCTCTCTCTCTCTCTCTCTCTCTCTCTCTCTATCTGTGTGTGTGTGTGCAGCTAGCTTTTGTATATTCTGTCACATGGGCTTCTAGTAGACTTTCATCCAAGGTATTGATCTGAGCCACACTCAAATGAACTACAGCTGTTCTGTAGTATTGGGTACTCCCCTGGACAAGATTTATATAGATATAGATATTGATAACCCTTCAGCGACAATTAGTTCTCAGACATTTTCTGGACAGGAAGGTTGGTCTTCCTTCTCTACAAAATAATAGTTTCTGTCCCAAATAATGGTAAATGGATAGAAAGGGGCTAGTTTTTCAGCAAATAAGCTTAGCATTGCAGGGATTAAGGGGTGACTAATGTTTCCACCATTTCAAATGTAATAATTTTCAAAGAAAACTAAGTACCACATCATTCCTATTAAATTGTCATGCCTGACATAATGACATTACACTTGTGAATGAAAGATAGCTTGCATTTCTTAATTTATTGTGATCATAATGCTTTTTAGAATAAAAAAAACCAGGAAGAGGAAAACATTTAAAAATTAACTTGCATGTTTAGGCTGCAGTCCTCTACTCACATGGGAGTAAGAATTGAACTCAGTAGGGCTTCCATCTGAATAGAATAAGTTGTTAGGTTATAGCTATACAGTAGTACCTCAGGTTACATACGCTTCAGGTTACAGACTCTGCTAACGCAGAAATAGTGCTTCAGATTAAGAACTTTGATTCAGGATGAGAACAGAAATCGTGCTGCGGTGGCGCAGCAGCAGCAGCAGCAGCAGGAGGCCCCACTAGCTAAAGTGGTGCTTCAGGTTAAGAACAGTTTCAGGTTAAGAACAGACCTCCAGAATGAATTAAGTACTTAACCCGAGGTACTACTGTACTGTATTGAGCACAATCCACTTGGGACTTCTGTTGCACATCTTCCATTAATTTCAGGCTTTATGCAACCTGAAGCAATAAGGCTGCCCATATCTGACACAAACTCCAAAAAATGTGAACTGGCCCGGGCAGGGAGAAGAGACTTAGGAATGCTGAACTGGAAAACGAAGATAGGTATTGAGTTGCTTTTGTCTACATTTCAAATGCTTCTGTCATCTAGAAATTTCAGAATTTCATTTCACATCTGTTGAGCTATGACTGCACTTGATGAAAAATCCTTCACGGCTGAAGAAGCAAATTAAAAAAAAAAAAAAAATCGATCATAAGTTAATGGAAGAATATGGAGCTGAGGCAAGTGTCGCTGTAGTTTCCAGAGAAAAACATCATGGAGAGCAGCTATGTTTTGTAGCCTTAGACCAAGTGGTGTTTGCTTTGGCACAAGCAGTTTAAAGCACTTGTCTTATCGCTGGCTGTTTGCCTGGGCATTGCATTGTTCCCTCGAAGACACAAATAGTTCACGTGCAGAACAGAATATAAGCAGTGCCCCTAAATGAAAGGGCATTATTACAGATTCCTCTTTATGTTCAAATTACGATGTCAAAGCTTGAACCTTTCCTAAATTGCTTCATAAAGACAATGCATAACAATTATTCAATGCAGACTTCACATGATCAGACTGCTCTTGACTCCTTGTTTATAAATATCAAAGAATTCCAATTCTGTTGTAATAGAGGACATTGATGGAAACATGCATTTTCCATGTTTGCACCTGGGCCAGGCTTGCACTCTGATCCGATCAGTAAGGGGGCTCTGCTTGCTGAAGTTCTCTGCCTGCAATTTTCCTCTAGCTTTGTCTTGTTGGCAGGATCTTTCTCTCCTCACCTGATAGAAGCTGACAACAACTCATGGCATATAAACACTGTTTCTTGCATTACTGTGAGAGGAGCTTACAGACTCCTAGGGAAATACGGCAAGCCTATTTCTTCTTCCACTGTGAGGGCGAAGGAGGTTGAAGAGCAAAAAAAAAAAAAAAAGGTCTATTCTATAAACGCATTGCCTGCACTTAACATTATGGAAAGGCACACCAGGCTTATCAGGAAGCATCAGATTAGTATTTATGTGTACGTAATGTGGAGAATAACAATACATGAGCAAGTGTCTTGGATTCTGATTGGTTTGCCATTTGAATAATTGACCTAGGTGGCAGCCAAGCATGCTAAGCTGCAGATGAGAGCACATAATGGGTGTCAAGGTTGCTCTTCCAGCAATGGAAACCATAATGAGAATGGGACCATTGGGATTAAGATATGCGACATTGACAAATCACCTTACACATGCTCTCTTTATGTTATTTTATTGAAAGATAATTTGTTTTCCTTTCTGCTGGAGTGCTTCATGGGAGAAAAGCTCAGCTGAAGTGAACTTTCACCCTTGCAGTGAGCCAGGATGGTCTCGTCTGGGACAGAGTTTATTTTGCAGAGCAGATGCGTTAAAGTATTGCAGAGTCATTTCTGCTAAAAAGATGCACGGTCCTTTCATAAGGAGGAAAAGGGGGCGAGTTTTTACTGTGAAATATAGAGCATATTTGCTAACTAGATCCTAATTAACCCTATCGGTTATGACTTCTAAGTTTGATGGTTTTTCAGGTAATACTCTACCTGCTCAATCAGTGATTTCACTACCTGCAGCCAGGTTGACAACCTTCGTGGAAGCCCTATGACAATTGTTATAACAAAGAAGCCAACTTGGATTATAACTGACAATAATAAGCCTTATGTAGGGACAGTGTCTCTAGCTTTCAGCATTCTGTAAAGGCTTTCAGCATTCCTAAAGACAAAGACTTTCAAATATATTGAATATTTAAATAAGTAAATATTATTTATTTTCCACGGAGGTAATTTGGGAAGGAGATATCTAAATCCTCCACCCTGAATTAGAGAAGGCAAGATAAGTAGATCACCTGCAGCTTAGTATTCTGCAATACTTCTATTTTCTTTTACATATTCACAAAATAATTTAGCAGATAGGTGACATAAAACACAATGTGTTGGGGTGAGGGGTGGGTGGGTTTTCATTACCTGCAGAGCCAGTAATGGTGTCTTTGAAAACTTTGCTTTCAAATTAGATTATGTTTCTGTACGAAACAAACATACCTGTTACATAAGATAAGAGACACAGTGTATGACGAATACCAAACCAGCATTTTTACCAACTCAGCTTCTTCTAAGAAGTCATATATTCTGATCATTTTCACAGAAAAGTTGCCAAACTTGCATCTTTGATTCTGTTACGCTAGTTTGCTCGAAACAGTAAACCTGTTTGTCTGTATAGATATGCAAAAAATACAGGACAGTGTAGATAATATCCTGTTAGAATAGCTAGATGTATTTATATATTTATGTTTAAAGCATTTCTATACTGACTTCCATCAAAAAATAATAAAATACATTAAAAACAATAAGAAATACAACAGCATTACAGAGCTAGAGCAAAGGCAAAAAAGATGGTAATCAATGGCCCAAGAAAACTTTTTTTAAAAAAAGCAATTGCCATTAAAGGTAAAGGTAAAGGTACCCCTGCCCGTACGGGCCAGTCTTGACAGACTCTGGGGTTGTGTGCCCATCTCACTTAAGAGGCCAGGGGCCAGCGCTGTCCGGAGACACTTCCGGGTCACGTGGCCAGCGTGACATCGCTGCTCTGGCGAGCCAGAGCCGCACACGGAAACGCCGTTTACCTTCCCGCTGGTAAGCGGTCCCTATTTATCTACTTGCACCCGGAGGTGCTTTCGAACTGCTAGGTTGGCAGGCGCTGGGACCGAGCAGCGGGAGCGCACCCCGCCGCAGGGATTCGAACCGCCGACCTTTCGATCGGCAAGTCCTAGGCGCTGAGGCTTTAACCCACAGCGCCACCTGCGTCCCATTAGCCAAGTACAATAGGCAGCTTCCTTATATAAAAGGGGAGGGTGCTTCAAAACAGAAAAGGCACTCCTCCTTGTCTGTACAGGAGAAGCATATTTAATGATGGTTTGCTTAGTGGACATGTGATGCTTAAACGTAGTTAGCACAAGCCAGTTTGAAAATCTGTTTCAAGCTGCGGTTTCTTGTCCAGTTTAATGGTTAACTGTGGCCAAACTGTGTTAAGACGCAGCACTTAACTGTAGTTTAATGCACATGCACCCGTTCAGCATGGCGGCACAGAGGAGATTGGAAACATATGCTTCCATGTTCAACTAACTGTAGTTTGCAATGTTCAAACTGGGATATGTTGTGTTTAGTTTAGACTGTGGCTGGCTTGAACTAAGCCAACTTCAAATGATGGATTACAATCGTAGCCTTTTCAGATAAACCATAGTTAAGTCTTAACTGCAGTTCCTGGTTCAGACAGAACGACAAACAGTTCGTTAAAAATGGAAACTCCTTCGGGAGGAAGTGTAGGATGAGAATTCAGTCAATCAGTAAGCAAAGGCATCCTATCCACAACCACATCAGAGGAGGAAAGCGGACAGGGAGCAGGTTGTGCATGTAACTATAAACTGTTACAAACCATGAACAAAATGATGCAAACAGAACTCTTAACCAGGAAAGCAAACCATGATCAAGCATTCTGTGCAGCCAATGTTGGTTATAGAAATTGTGTGCCACTGGCAACCCTGCACCAGGCACTTTGTGTATAGGTTAGTGTACAGCACAGGGTTTTTTTCCTACTTTGCAGGATGAAACAGCGCTTATCATCAGTTTGTACTTTGTCTGGTGCTAAAATCTGCGCATCATCTTCATGCTTACCTTTACATGTCTTCCATGTCAAAGCAGTCTGTACTTTGGCTACTTGCCTACCCAGAGTTTACAGTGGTACCTCAGGTTACATACGCTTCAGGTTACATACACTTCAGGTTACACACTTCGCTAACCCAGAAATAGTGCTTCAGGTTAAGAAATTTGCTTCAGGATGAGAACAGAAATCGTGCTCTGGCGGCGCAGCAGCAGCAGGAGGCCCCATTAGCTAAAGTGATGCTTCAGGTTAAGAACAGTTTCAGGTTAAGAATGGACCTCTGGAACGAATTAAGTACTTAACCCGAGGTACCACTGTATGAAGTTTGTAAAGTGTGTTGAAATGGCATTTCGCAGCCGACCACTTTGGTTATTCTAATTTATTTGACTATTCCACAGAAACAGCATTTAGTATCCGGTGTGACATGAAAGTTAGACGGCCGTTATTGCAGAGGGAAATCAGTATTAAGTTACAGGAGTTTTCCTGTTATTGTCCTGGCAGCATTCTGAAAACAGGAATTTCAGCAATTGTCTTTGGAACTGGAACAAGAACATAACAGATCTAAGCAGGTTAGGGAACAAAGTATACCTATAAACTGTATTAGGAAAACATAAGTCTTGCCGCATTGTAACATAACTTATTGAGAAACAACAGCTGGATTGTGAGTGAATAATAGGAAATTTCTGCCAGATACCAATGGTAGATATTTTCAGACACGGTCAGATATATGCAAACATGGAACTGCATTGGGGTTAAGTGTGTGTGTGTGTGTGTGTGTGTGTGTGTGTGTAACCTTAAGTACAGTGCTGAGATGATTGCATGCAAGCAATTACAAGACCGTGTTTGATGTTCATTTATTTTCTTAAAAAGAGAATTGCTTTTGCTTTTGCCTAATCCGTTCTGTGGATCACTTGTTGCTTTGTTTGCAGTACAGTATCTTAATTATCACTTCAGGTTTTGTTGCTTTATTAAGCAAGAATAATTGGGCCTGCTCTGATTTTGAATTCAGCAGATTTATATAAAGCTATGTTGATGCATGGATCTGCTCTTTTCCTCAACTTCATTCTCTTAATTTTATTATATAAATCTATATAATAGTGGTGTGTGTGTGTGTGTGTTTGTATACACATACGTACGTAGGTGGCACTGTGGTCTGAACCACGGAGCCTCTTGGGCTTGCTGATCGGAAGGTCAGCGGTTTGAATCTGCATGACTGAGCAAACTCCCATTGCTCTGTACCAGCTCCTGCCAACCTAGCAGCTCGAAAGCACACCAGTGCAAGTAGATAAATAGGTAAATGGCATTTCTGTGAGCTCTGGTTTCCGTCATGGTGTTCCATTGTGCCAGAAGCGGTTTAGTCATGCTGGCCACATTACCTGGAAAGCTGTCTGTGGACAAACGCTGGCTCCCTTGGCCTGAAAGCAAGATGAGCATCACAACCTTATAGTGTCCTTTGATTAGACTTAACCATCCAGGGGTCCTTTACCTTTATAAAAAACCCTTTTTTAAGTGTATATAAATACTTATTATATATTAAATAATACACACGCACACTTTTTTCGGTATCTCTCAGTACTTGTGCTAATGTAACCCTCTTAATCGGGTTAGCAAACTTTTTCAGCAGGGGGCCGGTCCGCTGTCCCTCAGACCTTGTGGAGGGCCAGACTATATTCTGAAAAATAAAAAAAAATAAACAAACTCCTATGCCACACAAATAACCCAGAGATGCACTTTAAATAAAAGCACACATTCTACCCATGTAAAAACACCAGGCAGGCCCCACAAATAACCCAGAGATGCATTTTAAATAAAAGGACATATTCTACTCATGTAGAAACACGTTGATTCCTGGACCGTCTGCAGGCTGCATTTAGAAGGCGATTGGGCCGGATCCGGCCCCTGGCCCGTAGTTTGCCTTCCCATGCTTTTAATCATAGAAATGGGTTGCAAAACTACTCATGCCCTGGGACCCTTCCTATTGCTGAAGCAGGGCCCTGCCTCTCATGCTTAATGGAAACATCAGAGCAAGCTGACTGGGCGATGCAAGAGCGGGCGCAGCTGCTGGGTGTGTGTACACCACCCATTTATGCAAGTAGGTACTTAGTGAAATATTTATATCCCATATTGTGTCTCCCAACAACGGGAGCATCAAGGTGTTTAATGCCATTAAAAACACACAGCACACCGTAAAACGATTTAACGGACCACCACAAAACAACAGTTTCAGGAAGAACAGAAAGAAAAATGGGATCCCGTTCTTTTTCAAGCAAAGCCACGGTGGAATTGAACAGTTTCTGGAACGTGTCAAATATTGATGGCAGCACAAGTCAAGAGTCGCACAACATATAGGAACATCAGAGGCTGCCTTATACAGAAGCATTGGTCCCAGCTACTTCAGTATTGTCCACACTGGCAACAGCTGTATTTCCTAGTCACATCTGGGGATGCTGGGATTGAAACTAAGCATGTGCTCTTGTGTGGTGTTTTGGCTCTGGCATAAGGCCCTGTTCCTCTTCACTAAATACCTTAGAAGGCAGACATGTAAAATGGCCAAGCACCTTCAAGTACCCTTTCCTAAACAGTTTAGGGCAAAGGTTCCCATACCATGGGAAACATCTGGAGTGCCATAGGTTTCTCTGTCCCTGAGCTAGGTACCGTATTTTTCGCTCTATAAGACGCACCAGACCACAAGACGCACCTAGTTTTTGGAGGAGGAAAACAAGAAAAAAAATATTCTGAATCTCAGAAGCCAGAACAGCAAGAGGGATCGCTGTGCAGTGAAAGCAGCAATCCCTCTTGCTGTTCTGGCTTCTGGGATAGCTGCGCAGCCTGCATTCGCTCCATAAGACGCACACACATTTCCCCTTCCTTTTTAGGAGCGAAAAAGTAAGTCTTATAGAGCAAAAAATACGGTATATGCTACTGGTTGGGCCTGCTTAGTGGTGGTGCCTTAGTTGTGGAATTCCATCCCCTTCTAGTACTAAATTTGATACATTTGATGAGCCAGGTAATGTTATTTAAAACATACATTGTTAGCTGTGTTTAAAATGTTTTATTTAAAGGTAGGCTTTTTTAAACAGAAATAAAGATACATGCCCCTCTGTGCATATCCCCCTAACCATGTAATGATGATTATATAAAGCAGGCTCTTACAAGAAAGAAAGCTGTTGTCATTTTTACACTGAAATATAAATTAGGTATAAATTAGAAGTAAAATAGATCCTGAACCTTATTTTTCATATGTTTTGGAACGGGCTCTACATCAGCAGTCCCACTGAACACAGTAGGCCTTATTTTTGTGGAAGCATGCATAGGGTTGTGCTACAAGGATCTTAAATTCTGGAGTACTCAATCGCTGCTAGCCCTGCCTTTTAATCAGGGAGCAAGTGTTAATCTGAGATTAAGACTTTAATCAATCATTCATACCAGTTAATTAATTAAAGCTTCTGGCCCTTGTTCTTTCCTTTGCTGATGTATCTGAGTTACATTGGGTTCTGCACTGGTGCGTGTGGAAAATAAGTGATTAAAACGGAACAAGCAAAAACACCGAATATAAAACCCATAATATTTCCAAGATTAAGAACCGGGCTCCAGCAATTCTTCAGGGAAAGGGACTTCCACAATTTCTAAGCCAGAGTGATTTAAACAGCTATAACTGAAAGGTATACAGCACAGTGGTACCACGGGTTACATATGCTTCAGGTTACAGACTCCACTAACCCAGAAATAGTACCTCGGGTTAAGAACTTTGCTTCAGGATGAGAACAGAAATCGTGTGGTGGCAGCATGGCGGCAGCAGGAGGTCCCATTAGCTAAAGTGGTGCTTTAGGTTAAGAACAGTTTCAGGTTAAGAACGGACCTCCAGAACGAATTAAGTACTCAACCCGAGGTACCACTGTATGTACTTTCCATCAGGGTCCCCCAAGTTCAATTCCAGATGACAACAACAAGAACAACAACAAGAAGAAGGAGGAGGATCTCAGGTAGCAGGACCAACAAAGATCTTCACTTGAGGCTTCGGGAGTCCTACCAGTTAGAGTAGACAACACTTGGTTGCTTTGCTTTCGTTTGTTTTAAAGGAGGAGGAAGGAAGCAACATGAAATATCTCTGTTTAGGATTGTAGAGTTGCTACAAATCAGAGTAGGTAGTATCAAGTACCATACTCTGACTTGGTGGCTTGCTGTGTTTCCATAGTGGCTCCTCGGCAGCTCAGCAAAACTCCTTTCCTAGAGAGCCAGTGTGGTGTAGTGGTTAAGAGCAGTAGACTCGTAATCTGGTGAACTGGGTTCGCTTCCCTGCTCCTCCACGTGCAGCTGCTGGGTGACCTTGGGCCTGTCACACTTCTTTGAAGTCTCTCAGCCCCACTCACCTCACAGAGCGTTTGTTGTGGGGGAGGAAGGGAAAGGAGAATGTTGGCCGCTTTGAAACTCCTTTGGGTAGTGATAAAGCGGGATATCAAATCCAAACTCCTCTTCTTCTTCTTCTTTCCTATCTTCTGAGATTGCAAAAATAAAATAAAAAGGGATTGGTAAGAACCTGGAAGGCACAATAACAGGATAAATCAACTTGTATCTAAAGCTGCACATAATCCTACCTTGAATATATATTCCAAGACAATCGGTTGTATTCAGCTAGGCTTTTCTCAGAGTAGAACTATTGAAATCAACATACCTAAACTAGTCATGACTATTGATTTCAGTGGGTGTTCTCTGAGTAAAGGCTAGCTGAATACAGCCCATATGTAGGCACACTACATTAAAAAAACAAAACTACTGTTGCTAATGTTGCCAATCAAAGCTGATTTGGAGCTAGTGTGAGAGATGAAAAATGGGTTTTCCAGCAGCAGCTGCTGCAATATATATATAAATACTCTTCAGAGATAACCCACTAGCCTTATAAAGCAATAAAGGAAAGAAAACAACATTTCAACAGAGATCCTAATAGCCATAAAATTCCAAAAATGGAAATGATTTGCTTTCATTACATAAAGTGTCCGTTAGAGCTTCAAATAACGAAATAAACGTTGAGAATGGAAAGCTTCCCTGTTGAACTAGTCTCTGTTTACGTTTCAGTAATCTAGGCCATAAAAGCAGTGTGATGCAAACGCTCCTTTCTTAGGAAGCTCTCAGAAGAGCAGGGGACCACACAGTGCTCCCCGTATAGAATATTTACATTTTGAGCAGTGCATCTGTACCTCTGGCTTTCAGCCATGGTGGTGGCAATTTAGTCTCACCACCTGGCTGTCAAAATATTAGAAAATTTGACTCAAGAATGGGATGGATGGCTCAAGTGTCACTTTATAATCTTTGGACTTGGTTCAGCAAAGTTTCTTAAAAAAACTAACAACATGGCAAGGTGCTCAGAATGTGCTGCAGTGATTGAACTTTAAAGGTAAGTAGAAACATTAATAATTTGGGAGGCCAGAGGGGTGGGGAGGTTCAGGGTAGAGGAAGCAGAAAAATATGCATAAACTAAATCGGCCGCTGTACGTATTATTTTAGTTTCATTTCTCAAAAGAAATTGTAAGATGTTGTATGTGCACTGTAAGTTTATTTTGTGCAGAAGAATAGGTTGTGGATTACTGACTTGAGGATACAGTAACCAAGCTTAACATATAGAGGCATTTTAATATTTTCTGGAATGCTTTTTGGATTTCATTACCAAGGAATGTGAACAGTAAAAGTTGTCTATCCTTTTTAGGACCTCTTTAGAAGGTAGTTGCAACAGAAGAGCAGTAAAAGACGTTTAACCTTTTTAATGCTCTTAGGTAAAATCTGAGCACATTCTACATTTCAAAATTTGAAAAATTCAGTCATTACAGTCACTTATTACTAAAATGCAGCCATTATCTGACTAGCTTGTAGCAAAGAAGAAGAAAAGTTAGTACCATTGGGGAATAAAACTGGGCTAATGTGGGTAAGAAGAACCTTAGAAAGTTTGAAGCTACAATAAATTCTCTATTTCAGAGAAGTTGTTGCATGCATTAGTGTCTGCAGCGGTACTGTACAAATCCTATTATTTCCTCTGAACTGTTCAATCCAGTATTTTTCTTGTAAATACAGATGGGATTAGTCTTAGTGAACTGAAACAATATTAGATAATGCTGTGTTGGATAAGAGAGCTGTGGTACTTTGATCACACATTTCCAATCCAAAAGCTGGGATTCAGGGAGCGAATTTAGGTTTTGTAAGTGCCCACTTGGTCTGCCAAGGGCTGGCGGGAGGGGAGGCTGTTCTCTTAGCCCAAAGCCCCTTTAGACATGTGGGATGTTGCTTCTCAGTTATTCTGCTCCTGGCTTGAGTCTCCATTAGGCTACAAAATGCATCAAGTTTCCTTTTGATGCCTTTCCTCCCCTTAACACTTTCACAGATTTGCTTCCTCCCAACTGCAACCCCTTGTCTCCTTGTGTATTTTTGGAAGGGCAGACAGAGAGACTGTCTGCATCATCAGTGGGAGAAATCAGTGAGTCATAGCGCTCAGTTTATGAGGAGCATTGTTTCATTCGAATCTCTCTTGCCAAGATGCTGACAGGGAATTTGAGTCATCAGCAGCAAACAAGCTGTAAAGAACTTGAATCTGTAGGGTAGAATGGCTTCGGGAGGGAAGGAGGAAGGCAATCACCGATAATATCCACAGCTTGGGATACAGTTTTCGAGAAGGGTTGTGCTGGTATTATTATTTTGCCCAAATATCCAAATCTTCACCGCAGCCTTGTATAGTATTCATATTCTTGCCTGCAGGTCTAATGGAAAATTCTGTCTCCAGTCTGGTTCTTTATGTGTGGTTTATTGCAACTCAATTGTTTGGGTTCAAACTGGAGACAACTCTAGGGTGTTGTTTCCCAGGTTTCTGATAGCTGGTGCACTCACTTTATTTTTGAATTTTTGGGGGAAGCATTTGATTTTTCACTCTCCGGCAGTAAATGTTTTGGCTGTACAGGTAGAACTTGCCTGCTGTCAGAAACTGCCTTTCTACAGGTTAGACTATTTTGTCCATCTAGACTAGCGTTGCCAACTCTGACCAGCAATAGATGTTCGGGGTTTCACTCAAAGGTGTTTCCCATCACCTGTTACCTGATCCCCCCCCCCTTTTAACTGGAGAAATGGCAGGGGGTTCTGCTGCATGTGAAGAGTGTATTCTCTTGCTGATATATAGTTCCTTCTACTAATTCTATGCGGTGTTAAACCACAGAGCCTAGGACTTGCCGATCAGAAGGTCCCAGCTCTTGCCCACCTAGCAATTTGAAAGCACGTCAAAGTGCAAGTAGATAAATAGGTACCACTCCGGCGGGAAGGTAAACGGCGTTTCCGTGCGCTGCTCTGGTTCGCCAGAAGCGGCTTAGTCATGCTGGCCACATGACCCGGAAGCTGTACGCCGGCTCCCTCGGCCAATAAAACGAGATGAGCACCGCAACCCCAGAGTCGGTCACGACTGAACCCAAGTGGTTAGGGGTCCCTTTACCTTTACCTTACTAATTCTATTAAATACCTTGTATTATCTGAAATAAGGTTGTGTTACATTAAATATGAAGGCTATTCACTATGATGTTCTACCTCCACGGTTGGAAGCAATATGCCTCTGTATACCATTTGCTGGGAATTAAAAGTGGGGTGAGTGCTGTTGCTCCCAGGTCCACCTTGCAGGCTTCCCAGAGGAACAATCAGCCTGGAAATTACTGATCTAGGGGCTTATTCATGTGGCACTATTCTCTACATGCAAGCAGTCCTAGCTATTCACGGGGAATAGACTGTCCATTGGTCATTTCTTCTCCATATCTGGCCATCAGGGAATAGATTATATCCTCCCCAAATCTTCTGCAGTTAGTGATAAACCAAAATGTAGGATCTTGCTTTCAATAAGTAGTTTTATTTCCTTGTCATCCCTTCTTTGGGTTGTATTTCGGTATATGCCAGAAGTATAATTCTGCAAAGGAAAATAAAAAGTGTGATGAAACATATGCTCTGTCCAGTTAATGTTTTCCTTAATAGCATCTTCAAATGAAAGCAGGATATCACTTTCCTGTTTGTGTGTGCACGTATTTTTAATAAACACATCTCTGAGCAAGACCTTGCAAAAATACATTGGATAGAGTTGTCTGTGCACTATGGAGGGCGAGGGGGGGAGTTCAGAAAATGTATTTTGTAATGCCACATTGCACTGTGTATTAATGAGCGCCTAAGCACCTGCTGCCTGCATTTTCTTTTTGAAACCTAAATAATAATAATAATAATAAACACTGCAATGAATATGACCACAGAAAGGGGACTGGGTCACTGACTGAAGTATTTAAACTAGGTGGGGAAACAAAACAGCTTTCTAATTCTTCTGGGGGAGGTTAATTCCAGTCTTCTTTGCGTGCTTTGTTGCATGTAGTCTCAGCAGTGCTTGGAAAATTCATTTTTAAAAAGGAATTTGTTGAAGATCGAAAAAAGGAAATTAGTTCCAGTTCATCCTTTTGCAAAACCAACCAGTTCAAGTTCATCCGATGAACTTCTTTAGTTCGCCCTTGGCAAATTCTCTTTGGCTTTCAGAATGTTACAAACTGCTGTGCTAAAGTACTGTATAGGGTCCAAAAGTAAATCAGGGGGGCACACACAAGTAAAAGATAGCTGATATGCATAATGTCAGCATAATTGTATTTCTAGGCTAGAAAAGGCTTACCCTATTTAATTTGTACCAGCCATACAAGTGTTAAAGACACAATGCATCATCCACTTTGTTCCTGTATTTCTTGCTGCAAGCTGCTCCTGTGGGAAGAGACACAATCTCTTCAGCAGGCAAGAAAACGATTTATAATCAATATCATAGTAAAATAGAAGTCATTCGGGTTTCCTGTGATCCAGACATCCCTCTGCATTAAAAAAAAAATAAAAATTTTAGCAGATGTGATGTGCTCTTGTCCCTCAAAGATTGCAAATATTATTTCCCAATGTGATGTGAAAACTGTGAAATTCAGTATCTCAGTCTATTGCGGCTTTGCCATTGCTACCGCCTTACTGTTACCAAACCAAACATTGCAAGGATGTGGAAGCAACAACAGTGGTAGAATCCCCCCTTTTATGCAATTCCTAAAGGCACCAGAGTCCACCCAGGACCTACACCTGGCAGCCCTATGACCCCTTGGCTCCCACCAGGCCTTCTCCTCTGGCCTCTTTTCTCAACTACGCTTCCCTCTCCCAAGGTTCTCATATATATCCCCCAACTTCCTTCCGCTATGTGGCTCTGGGCTCTTATCCCCGTCAGTGCAGTCCATCCCACATAGATTTCCTTTCAGTAAACCCTATATGAGGTTTTAAGCCCAGGCAGACAGATAGCTATCCCTTTCTTAAAAATAAATAAATAACCTGGACGGTGAAGCTTCCTTTGCTGAGTTCTTGGTCCTCTGAGCATTTGCGGTGTTGTCTTCCATCACGTCAGCTCAGCCAACTGCTGAGAATGCCAATAATATTTTCAGCCTAAACTTCAGTGGGATGAAAAGTCTCATTTGCTTGCTTGAGCAAGGGGACTTAGTTGCTTGAAGTACCTACTTGATGTCCTGAGGCTGGAATCTCTGAGGTAGGAAACAGGAATGTGCAACGTTGGCTGCTGATAACAGAAGCCGATGCAGCGTCTCTAGACTGGCCAGTCCTGGTGCAAATGCTAGGAGTCTGTCCTTCTATTTACTGCATCCCTGGCCTCCGGGCTCCAGCTTCTAGTAGCTAAATTAAGAGACCCTGGTCTGAAGCACACATCTAGATTCAGACCCGAGAATAAAACAGAATATGAATTGGGCTATACTGGGACAATTGTCATTAATGAAAAGACTGCCAAAATGAAATTAAAATCCATGTCACGACCTATGCTTAAACATTGTAATCCATTTATCAGAGCAATACACCAAGGTTCTAATATTTTTCTTCTTTTGGGGGGGGGGCTTCATGCAGCTCAGCACATAGGGTTTGTACATTTCGTTTTACCTGTCAGAAAGCTCATCCCAGCCGCAGTGCTGAAGGGATAGAAATGTTGTCATTTTATAGCTTGATCGTGGGAAGTACGATGTGCTTCTGCTTTGCATTTTTGTCTTGAAATAGTGCTTGGAAGCTTAGCCAAATGTTTATATTGTCATTTAAATAGTTCACCAACAGTTCCAAATCTTTTGTGTGCCCTTCATGCCTGATTAAAGAATCCCATTAATAGTTGAGGAAATGCTAATTGGTAATGTCTTTTGCCAGCCATTATGTCCCAAGTATTCTATATAATCCACTGTTGATTAACTTAATGAAGGCTGATGTAGTTTTGTGTGGCAGAGTATCTGAATGACGATGCAACCCTCTCGCTTCTTGGAATCTCCACCCGTCGGTATAAACTACTCTGGGTGTTTAGTTGCCAAAAATGTCTCCAGTGTAAATTAGATTTTTCTAGGCAGAATGAACGTAATATGCTTTCAATTGTTTGTTCATTACAATCATCAAGACAAACAGTGGCAAAGTGTACAGTACCTCAACTTAAGCAGGCAGGCTGTGTCTTCATTCAAGCTCTTATTGATTTCCCTTTGCTTTCCTTGGCAGGTGACATCACACAGAAGGGCTATGAAAAGAAGAGATCAAAATTAATTGGGGCCTACTTGCCACAACCTCCGGGTATGTAGAAATGTACAAGCAATGCATGGAGCTGTCATGTGTATTGATCATTAAGCCAGAATATTAATGTGTATCTTTGGGGGAGATTATCTGAGGCACAAAGGAACCTGTCGCTGTCATGCAGTGGATGTAGATTTCCCCACCAGCCAATTCTCATGTAGAAATTTGTGTCTCCTTGTATAATTAAGTGGTTGGTGCACATACTGGATGAGATTTTAAATTCCTTTTGGTAAACTTTAAACAACGAAAGAAGCAAACTATTTAGGAATAAACACTTGAACCAGAGGGCAAACACTGAACATAAACATATAAAATATGCAGACGGATCCCACAAGATTTCACTTGTGGAAACCCAGAAGTAGTGATCATCAGCAAGAATGGATTCAGAAATGAATCATGCATGCAGCAAAATCCTAGTCAATTAGGATTAAAGTGGCTTATACCTAGGCACTCCAGCGTTGCAAGGCTGTGGGCCACAACTATAATCCTTTTGGGGTGAAGCAAACTTTAATAGATGTGCATACAACAAATGAAAAGGAGTTGGGATGACTCCGGCACCAAGATCATGCAACTTTGGGGGGGGGTCTTCTGTTTTTTTCCTCCTGACTGTTCTCTGATGCAATGGTATATGACCTTGTACAATTGACGAGGCAGGCTCTACCGTTTTGTGAGATAAGGATAAGCAGTTCTTGCCCTTATTTAAAACATAATTAGATGGCATCAAGTTTCATTTCAGAGGCAAGATGCCTCATATTATCAAATGCTGACAGCAAAAGAACGGGATGCCTATATCCATCTTGGCTTGCATCTCTGGGATATCCAGATAGCCAGTATCAGTGACAGTATGGTGGGCTAGATGGAATGTTGGTGAAATCCTCCATGATGATAATTTATTCTTTTTAAATAAATGGGATTTCTTTGCTTGGGGCTAGGTTGCCAAGTAAAGAGCATACCACATTAACATTTTCATTCCCCAGGCCTAATAAACTTGAACTGGGTTATTCCAAATGCTCTTTAAAAGGGGGTGGAATACACTCTTCCACTCCTGTGTACTACTGCAAATTTCCTGGAAAATGTGCAAACTGACAGGGAGAATTATAATTGGATGTATATATGAAAGTGTGTTATAAGTTATATTTATATTTTTTAAAATGGGAGTCATGTAATATATAGATATAGCTATATAGCTATATAAACACAATATCCAGTTCCCAAGTTTTGGAGTGGCAGAACATGTAGCCTTGCTACAGTCTTGTTGCAGTGGAGTCATTGTGGTGGAATTTCCAATATTTTTAAACACCCGATCATTAAAAGCTTCTTTTCTCTTTGGCAATTTCTCCTTGGTTCATGATATGTTGAGACATGAGGGGAGACTTGGCAACCCCCCTGCTTTTTTCCACTTGCTGTGGCAGTGGCACCACAGGGCATTCTGTTCAGGTCAGGCTTTGAATCCACAGAGTGCTAAGACAGAGTGGTTACTATCACTACTATTATAGTTACGCAATAGCAGGTCTTCAAGGCAGGGAGCCCAAGTCCAAGTTGATCATGTTGGCTGACTGAAACAGGGTCAGACTCATGCCTGCTTCTCACCTGAGGTGGTGAAACTTAGTACTGTGGATGGGGGTTGATATAATGAAATGTAGCTCCAATCCAAATCAAATCAAAACTCTCCACATAGAAAACGGGGCTAGTTTGAGCTAGAACTCTTATCCTTGACATCTAGTTTTTAATGTAGAATATATTTTGTTTAGAGAGGAGAAATTAATCATGAGGACACCACACCTCCTTAAAAAAAGAAAATAAAAGCTAGCACACCAAGAATAGGGAGCCTCTGATTCTTCAGATGTTGTTGGACTCCAACTCTCCTCACCCCGACTTTGGATTTGGTTGGCAGGGTCTGATAGGAGTTGTACTCCAACATCTGGAGGCCACAGGTTTACCATCTCTGCACTACACAGAGTATGCAAAGTCCAGTGCCTGTTTCTCATTATCTTGTTGCGTTAGGGCTTCTTCTTCAGTATAATGTAGAAATTAAAGTTAGCAATTAAGTTTAAGTGGAAATAATCAAGCCTTTCCTCCTTGTTCTCTTGATCCTGCAGGTACAAGCTTGGAAATAATACTGAAATGTTTTGTACATAAGTGCACACAGATGTATAATCAGAACTGTATATGTTGTCCAGTGTTGAGAGAAAAGAAATCTGTGCCAAGATAATAGAAATTATACACTAGGAAAACTCAGTTATACCACTTATTTATATTATTCAATTTATGCAAACATAATTTTGTCTTCTTTCCATAGATCATCCTGCCATTTTAAACACTCTGCATAATTTAATTTAATTTAATTTGCTTTTGCCAGTCATGGGAACAGATATGGAACTGTAATGATGGGTATTAAATCCCTGATCCCAGCCCCTGGAAAACTTGCTCCATGACTGCTCTGTCTTTCAAGAGCTCAGCAACACTATTAACACACTTTAATACATATATACGTAACCAGAAAGGCTATAAACTTGTTCTTTATAAAACAAGGTTATAAGGATGCTGTTGAAGCAAATGTTCACTCTTTTGTGGAAATGCGAAAAGGACAGGGGGTACCCCTGTTACAGTGTGTTGTTTTTATTGTGCCAACAAGATGAACATACGTTAAAGTTACAGCCTGTTTTTTCTTAAGTCAGAAGTTCTTTAATGTTTTTGTAGTATTGTTCGTTCCTATATATGTGTCTCCAGTCCTTTCCAGACAAAATTGGTGTTTTCATACAATGGGAGACTTGCTTTACCCTCGATTCATAAGAATGGGCAATTGTCCCGCCCCCCCCCCCCCGCATGGGGAAGACAAATTGTCATTAAATGCAAGTGGAGTTGCAGAATGGTTGGAGCCACGGTCTGCGGCCTGTTTTAATCATTCATAATCCCTTGGGAAATGGAAGCATTGATAACATTTGGTAGTTGACCTCGCATTTCAGAAGAGACTTTTTTGTTTATCTTTAAAATGATGTGGCTGAATTCACCACATAGATTTTTTGGGGGGGGGGATGGGAAGGTTGGGGTAGGATGTTTTCCCCCATTGGTGCAAACGTGCCCACCAGACTGACAGTAAAACCACAAGGCAGTTCCCCACTGTCCCAGCATCCAGTCCTCTTGCTGCTGCTTTGCTGACATTACAAACACCAATGTTGGCAGAGTGGGAAATTGATTCTGTGGCTCCGTACTGTAGTGTTTGTATGTGCCTGGGGTGTGTACACTTATGTGTGTGTGCCCGCGTGTGGGCTTGCGTGTGCGCACATTTCACTGCATGGGGGCAGAAGCTCCATCCGTTGCTGTAACAAATGTAAAAAAACTAAAACGTGACTTAATTAGTTTTTTTCAACTTGTTACAGCGGCGAATGGAGCTGCTGCGGTTCGGTGTAGACTACAGCACAATGAAGGGGCCACGAGAAGGACGCTGCGCACTAGCAACATTGGGGTCTGTGACATCCGGGAAGCAGCAGCTAGAGAGCGCACAGCCCCACACAACACAGCGGCAAACCGGCCTCTCTTTTACTTTCGCTTTGGTGAGCACAAAAAATATATGCATATCTTTTTATATATCTATGTGTGTGTGTGCTTTTAACGAGCCTATTAAGAAAGGTATTATTTCATCTGATTTATTTTTTTTAAGGGCTTTGGGATATATATTTGATGTGGCTAGTTGAAGAGGTCAAATAATAAAAGGGCACCCTTGATGTCCCAGAACTGCAATACACACCGCCTGTTTCCTTACAAGAAACACATGTCTCTGGTGCAGATCACATGCGGACCCAATATACAAAAGAGCATGATCTGCAGTTGCTGTTTGCTGGACCACAAGAACACCCGCATTACTGCTTCTGTTGTTGAGTGGTGAAAATGAAGTTTTATTTGTGCATGACATCACATGCCCTTTCTCAAAGACAGCTGCTCAACACAACTTCTGACCCAAGAACTGGTTTGGCGGAAAGGGGAGAGGAATTAAGATGCAGGAAGACATGAATGTCTATATGATGGGTTTGCTATTCCTCCATTCTCGGATCCTTTGGGATCGGCAGCACCCATGACCCCCCCCAAAAGTGGCAATAAAACCAATCCTTCCTCGACACACTGTCATGTGCTCTCTCCCTGTCCCACCTCATGCCAAAACAGCTGCTCAAACAGCTTGCTGTCTGAACTTTACATTTGCTGGCAACTTTTGGGGGGGCTGTTTTGATCCCCAACTTCCTTCCCCTGTCGCCCAGCTTTTGATGGTATTTTCAGCGTAGAACATACCACCGCAATCAGCTGTAGGCGCTGACTGTTCGTTGCTTTCATGTTGGATGGTGTCGAAGACAATAAAGCCTTTGTCTTAGGACCTGAAGAATTATAACTTCCTTATAATTCAGTGATGAGTCAAGGATGTGTCCCCCACCTCCCTTTTTTTTTAACAAGGTGGGATGCTTATAGTAAAGCTGTACAGCTCTCTTTTTGATGAACCAGTGGCTAAGACTCAGGCATGTGAACCCAAAGGCCACTTTGCCTTGAACTCACTAGGTCGCCTTGGGCAAGCATTATCAATGCCAGCGTTGTCTTTGAGGTTGCTTTTATTTATTTTTTTTTTATTAAAATTTTTATTACATTTTCAGTTTACAGAAAAGAAAAAGAAAGAAAGAAAAACAATCCAACTTTCAAAATACATTTTTAAGTTACTAACTGGACTTCCCCACATCTCCCTCACCCTGCGTTCTTTACAATAAACATATCAGCAAATTATTACCTTGTTTCGTATCTTATTTATATCTTTCAGAGTGTTTTACTGCTAAATTTAAAGTACCTTTTGTCAAATATTTATACCTTAAGATAATACATAAAATAACTTTAAATTTCAACTTTTTCTTACTTATAACTTAACTTTCTATTTTCCTAATCTAATTGCAGGAGCTAAAATTTCCAAGTCATGCAGATTCTTAACATTCATACAACTTATAATGTTTTTGTAAATAGTCCTTAAATTTCTTCCAGTCCTCTTCCATTGTCTCTTCTCCCAGATCTCGGATTCTGCCAGTCATTTCAGCCAGTTCCATATAGTCCATCAACTGCGTCTGCCACTCTTACAGCGTGGGAAGGTCTTGTATCTTCCAATATTTTGCAATGAGTATTCTTGCTGCTGTAGTTGCATACATAAAAAAAGTTCTATCCTTCTTTAACACCTTTTGGTCCACAATGCCCAGGAGGAAGGCCTCTGGTTTCTTAGGGAAGGTGTATCTAAACACCTTTTTTAACTCATTATAGATCATTTCCCAGAAGGCCTTCACTTTTGGACAAGTCCACCAGAGATGAAAGAATGTCCCTTCAGCCTCCTTACATTTCCAACATTTATTATCAGACCGATGATATATTTTTGCAAGTTTGACTGGGGTCATGTACCACCTATATATCATTTTCATAATATTTTCCTTCAGGGCATTACATGCCGTGAATTTCATTCCAGTGGTCCATAACCTTTCCCAGTCTTCTAACATAATGTTGTACCCAATATCCTGAGCCCATTTTATCATGGCTGATTTGACTATCTCATCCTGGGTGTTCCATTTAAGCAGCAAGTTATACATTCTCGAAAGCGCCTTGATCTTAGGTTCTAACAGTTCTGTCTCTAATTTCGATTTTTCCACCTGGAATCCTATTTTTTTGTCTGACTTAAAAACCTCTTGAATTTGAGCATAATGAAACCAGTCTTGCACCCTATTCTTTAATTTTTCAAAGCTCCGCAGCCTCCAATTATCTCCAATTTTTTCTATTATTTCCCAGTATTTCGGCCATCCGGCCTCCATATTGGGTTTTTTTTCGAACCTTGGCCTCCGCTGGTGATAACCACCTCGGGGTCTTACCTTCCAATAAGTCTTTGTATTTTGTCCAGACCATAAATATAGCTTTCCTGACAATATGGTTTTTAAACATTTTATGAACCTTTACCTTATCGTACCACAAATATGCATGTCATCCAAAAACATTATTATACCCTTCCAGATCTAGGACGTCAGTGTTCTCAAGGAGTAACCAATCTTTCATCCAGCAGAAAGCCGCAGCTTCATAATATAACCTTAAATCTGGCAGGGCAAACCCCCCTCTCTCTTTTGCATCCGTTAATATTTTAAATTTTATTCGGGGCTTTTTGCCCTGCCAGACAAACCTAGAAATATCTTTCTGCCACTTCCCAAAACACTCCACTCTGTCCACGATCTGTAGGGTCTGAAACAAAAATAACATCTTCGGCAATACATTCATCTTTATAGCTGCAATTCGACCCAACAAGGAAAGTTTCAATCTTGACCAGATCTCTAAATCTTTCTTAATTTCTGACCAGCATTTTTCATAATTATCTTTAAATAGATTCAAATTTTTGGCAGACAAGTTTACCCCTAGGTATTTTACCTTTTTAACAACATTTAACTCTGTCTCTTTCTGAAACCCATCTATTTCCAAAGGTGTCAGATTTTTCTCCAAAACCTTGGTTTTTTGCTTGTTCAGTTTGAACCCCGCTACCCGACCAAATTCATAAATTAATTCTAACACTCTCTTCGTACTAGATTCTAGCTCCTGTAGTGTTAAAACCAAATCATCTGCAAAAGCTTTCAATTTAAATTGTTTCACTCCGACCTGTATTCCTTGTACCAACCGGTCTTCCCTAATCATGTTCAAAAGCACCTCCAGAACAGAAATAAATAACAGAGGGGATAGGGGGCAACCTTGTCGTGTTCCTTTTTCAATTTTAAATTCTTCTGTCACCACATTGTTTACTATCAGTTTAGCTTTCTGCTCTGAATAAATTGCCTCTATTCCATTTTCAAACCCCCGTCCCACTCCCATCCCTTCCAAATTTTTCTTCATAAACCT
Source organism: Podarcis cretensis (assembly GCF_951804945.1). NCBI lineage: Eukaryota > Metazoa > Chordata > Lepidosauria > Squamata > Lacertidae > Podarcis > Podarcis cretensis. The sequence goes on along the minus strand of NC_137181.1, from coordinate 15,044,214 downwards.
CCAAGAAATGTTATCAAAGGCCTTCTCTGCATCAACAAAGATTAACACTGATTTTGTATTAATGTTGGTTTGCAAAAGTTCCAAAATATCAATAATATTCCTAGTATTATCAGACAAATGTCTTCCTGGGAGAAAGCCTGCCTGGTCCTTGTGAATTACTTCATTTAATACTTTTTTAAATCTACTTGCCAAAATATCTGCAAAAATTTTGTAATCCACATTTAGGAGTGAGATGGGATGGTAGTTCTTAAGTTGAGTCTTTTCAGTTTCCACTTTAGGGATCAATGTGATGAAGGCTTCTTTCCACGATTCCGGTGCCTTCTTCCCCTCCAAAATCTGATTGCATACCTCCATTAATGGTTGTATCAAATAATCTTTCAATATCTTATAATACTTGGAGGTAAGCCCATCCGGACCTGGAGATTTGCCTAGTTGCATGTTCTGGATGGCACCCTCTATTTCTTGTTGTGTTATTTTATGATTCAGGATTGTTCTCTTTTCCTGGGCAAGTTTTGATAAACCATTTGTTTTCAAAAATTGGTCTATCTCCTTCTCCTCTTGTGGCCCTTGAGTATAGAGCTTTTTGAAATATCTCTGGAAACACTTCCTAATTTCTTCGGGTTTCTGGATATCTTTCCCTTCAATCTCTAGATTGGTGACTGTATTCAATTTTTGTCTCTTTTTCAATTGCCATGCTAATAGTTTCCCACACTTGTTAGCTGATTCAAATGATCTTTGTTTCATTTGTTTAATTTTCCACTCAATTTCTTGATTTATCAATTTCGCGTACTGTGCTTGGTAAAATTTAATTTCTCTCAAGATCTCCTTCGATTTTGGCTTAGATCTCAACTTTTTCTCTCCATCTCTTATCTTCTCTAAAATCTTATCTTTTTTCCCATTCCAGATTCTTTTCTTTATCGTGTTCTGTTGTATCAGAAACCCTCTCATAACTGCTTTGCTTGCATCCCAGATTGTTCTCCTTTCCACCGTAGTATTCAAATTTATTTCAAAATAATCTTTCAAGGTTTTTTGGGCCTTCTTCACAATCTCCTGATCTCTTAATAGGGTGTCATTCATTTTCCATCTAAAGGAGCCGATTGGAGTAAGTCTTAATTCCATTTTCATAGCGTTATGGTCGGAGCAAGTTTTTGGGCAGATTTCCACTTTTCTAATCATAGGTGCCAGCCTTCTAGTTGTCCATATTTGGTCTATTCTTGTCCACCTTTGAGGTTGCTTTTAGATGGACAAAGGGGAACAAAATTAGAGAGCATTCAGGATAGGATTCCTTTTGCATTGTCTCACTCTGGACACAATACAAAGTGCAAAGCTAAATATGTGCATTTATTTATGTATACAGTACGTTCATTTTAGTCATTTTGATCCTATTTTAAAAGTACACCCCCCTGACATCTAAATATCAAGCAAGCACAGTTTGCTCAGATTAACAGAGCTTCAAGATGCACCATCTCCTGTCCTCACTGAGAGAGATCCTGCTTTGTTCCTTCTTAGCTTTGCTCCCACCATGGTGAGATCTATGGAAAACAGAGCAGGAGAGGATCCAGTGAGATATCGCTGCATGACTTTGCAGAATGTAGTCCTCTGTGGGGGGGAATGAAAGTCCTCCCCACTCTCGCACACACTCGCTCCTCAAACGCCTGCTAGGCTTTCCCTTTCCTCCATGTAAACAGAGCCTGACATGTAGGGCCTCCTGTACAGATCATATCAGGTAGAAGCCCTCTGTGTCCATAGGTTGCCCTTACATTCCATGTATTGCCTGGCCCTGTAAATAAGAATATATTGCTTTTGTAAACCTCATCCATGTAATTTAGCAGGTTGCAGCATTCGCGGTGCCAGGCAGGTGAGCGATGCCTCCCTCAACACCGCCTTGTTGTTGACAGCAACACTCCACTGACTTCTTGGCATTTAATATTCTGCAGTGGTTTTGTGTCTCTGTCTGCATCCTGAAGGCTTCATGTTTTTGTGCTCTGTATTACCCTGGGCGGAGAAATTTAGACTTCTTTTTTTTTCTTCCTTCCTTGCGTTGGCTCTGACTTGCCCTGCTGAGTGCCTAATAGTAGTTTGCATTCCAATTCCATTGTTTGAAGGAAAAATCAGGGACAAGCCATGAAGCGATATTTATATCTCCTATTTGGGGGGGGGGGAGGCGGGAATGTAGAAAGGAGCTTTTGAATCCAGCGTCCTATTTTTACCTTTAATAACGGCAGCAAATTGAATTAGACGTTTCCCATTTTAGAGCTATAAGCCAGAGAAATGTTTGCGTGTGGACACTCTTTTGAAAAAACCAAAAACCAAATGCTGACCACTAAAAGAAAAGCACACAGGAAGAAGAACCAATTCCAACGAGAATAAGAATGTTTATCGAACTAATTTTTGTAGATGCAGTTTTACAGGAATGTTGGCATGCAAAGGAGAAAAGTTTGCCTGCAATTTTGTTTGGTACTACTGACAGCATATATAGTTAAAAGCTATAGTTAAAGCTATGGTTTTCCCAGTAGTGATGTATGGAAGTGAGAGCTGGACCTTAAAGAAGGCTGATCGCCAAATAATTGATGCCTTTGAATTATGGTGTTGGAGGAGACTCTTGAGAGTCTCATGGACTGCAAGAAGAACAAACCTACCCATTTTTAAGGAAATCAGCCCCAAGTGCTCACTCAAAGGACAGAGGCTCCAACACTTTGGCCACCTCATGAGAAGAGAAGACTCCCTGGAAAAGCCCCTGATGTTGGGAAAGATGGAGGGCACAAGGAGAAGGGGACGACAGAGGACGAGATGGTTGGATAGTGTTCTCGAAGCTACCAGCATGAGTTTGACCAAGCTGCGGGAGGCAGTGGAAGACAGGAGTGCCTGGCGTGCTCTGGTCCATGGGGTCACGGAGAGTCGGACACGACTAAACGACTAAACAACAACAACTGACAGCACCTCCAGTATTTCACAGTTGAAAATAGGGACACTTTCAGAGGATGCTGGGTCAATGACGCAGAACTGTGAGCTCCTGGTTACAAGTCCACCACCTCAGTTAGCAACATAGGAAGCTGCTTTATACTGAGTCAGACTGTTGGGTCCATATAGCTCAGTAATGTCTACATTGACTGGTAGCGGCTCCAGGTTTCATCCCTAGAGATGCCAGGGACTGAACCTAAGTCCTTCTGCATGCAAGGCAGGTATTCTACCACTGAGTATGTTCCTTCCCACCAGTGTATAATATTTAAAAATGCATAGTATGCCGTATGCCTTTAAGCAGAAGGACTAACACCCCCTTTACTTATAAATCATATATATATATATCCGCAGCAAGTGATAAGTTTTCAGCAATTCACAGTAGGTTGGGGTGTAGCACTCAGGCGGTATACTTTGGTGTGCAACTGGGGTATTAGAAGAGTCCCTTTTTTCACCATGGCCGGCATGGACTACCTACATTTCAATAACCGGAGTTGCTTTTTTTGTCCCCTGTGGTTCATATCGCCATAGTATCTAATTTGTCGACCGAAAATAGAGCTGTCGCCTGCTCCTAGCACAGCCACATGATGCTGTTTGGAAAGAGCTGCTCAGCTGATTATTTCAATTAGCTAGTATTTATTTTTAACTCTTTGCCAGGGTGGTGTGCATCCCACGTGTTTTGTACCCTGCTTACTACAACACATGCCCTTAATGTTGTCTCTCCTCAAATGCCGCTGTGCAAGACATCAAATATTCTGGATGAAGTCTCTTTGTAGGTCCTGTATATAGAACCGTCTTCCATCAACGAATGGGAGGCAGTAACATCTGGAGATAGCAGATGGGGGTCGCTGAGCTAAAGAGCTGGGGAGTTCTTGTTTTGGAAAAGCTCGGTGATGATGTCTCCATGCACTGGTGATTTGTTTGATTTGCCACCCAATCCTGTGGAAATTTACTGCTACTGCAGCCCAAGACAATCTCACACCAGCAGTGTAATCATAGGAAAATGCATTTTACCAAGTCAGATTATTCATTCATCTATCTGAGGGACAGCCAACAGGTTGCACTCCAGATGTTGTTAGACTACAGTTTCCATCACCTGTGAGCCTTTGCCATGTAGGCTGAGGTTGGTGGGTGTCTAATAACTTCTGGAGGTCACTACAGTGGCTACTCCTCATATAGCCCAGTATTGGCAGTGGCTTCTCAACGACTCTTGCACCGCCACAGGTAGCTTGCAAGCTCATTGGTCTGTTTGGCACATAAGACTTTATATATTGTATTGTGATTTTCAGTTAATCTGCATGTGTTGCACCAGGCTAAGTTAGGGTCCTCAGTTCTCTTGAGGGTTGCACCTCACAACAGCTGTTCTCCCATTCTGATCTTGCTAGGTTCCTTCTCTATCCAACATCTGTTACAAACAAAAGCATTGCTTTAGGGATGATGCCCAAATAGTTTCAGTCTCCTGAGTTATTGCATCATCTTGGGTGTTTTGGCTCAATACTGCAACTTACTCTGGCACTTGGAAAATTTTACATTGCACTTGAACCTTTGCACCAACAGGTTGCACATGCACTCTTTATATTTTTTTGGGGGGTCCCTCTAGCATAATTCTCCCTGTGTCATACGTCAGATCTCTGCCTGTGTACACCAAATAAAATATGACCTCCAGAGTTGGGATACGATCGTTCTGCCACAATGTATAACTGTTGTAAACTGCTATGATTTTTTTTTAAAAAAATGGGTAGTAGTATGTAATTTTTTTATATATAAATAAAAATAAACAACTGCAGCTGATCAAAGTAGATGAATTTCAGGGGCTGCGTCCATGTACCTAAATCCTAGTACTGAAAACATCAAGTATCAATAGTATTATAAAATAATAATAACATAATAGTTCTTTGTCTGATTTGCACAGTCCTTCCTGCTGGGCAGGCTGTTAATAAAAATAAAGTGTACGTAATGCAACAAAGTCTAATTTCCCCCCTCTTCCTCCCCCAAATGCAGGCGTGGATCAGGCACTGCCACAAGAACGCCGAACTCCCGTTACCCCTTCCTCCTCCTCTCGATACCACCGACGCAGGTCCTCAGGGTCACGTGATGAGCGCTATCGGTCAGGTATGTGGGAAAACTGCAGAAGTGTCAGGCTGAGAAAGAGCGTCTCTGCTTAAATAAATCGGCATTGTGTTAACCATATTAATATTTAACCACTGCTTGGGGGGGGGGGGGAATAAGTGCATACATATTTTTCTTCCCATTTTATTTGCCCCCTAAATCCCAAGATTCCCAGATTACATCATTGCATAGCACATAAGCAGAAAGCAGCCTTTTTCATGGTGTTGTTGCTGTTGCATGCATAGAACTATCAGTCTCTATCTAGTATGTAGACATTCTTCTTTCCCACCTACTTGGTAATTTTTTATCTTGTGATGCCAAGTCTTAACCTGGAAGCTTTTGCACGCAGAGCATGTAGAACCATAGAACCATGGAAGGGACTGTGGAGGTCTTCCCATCCAAGGTGGGCTTCCAACTTGCTGGATCTACTTTGTTTTTTCAAAGTCCTATCCAAGTTCTAAGGGACACGGGTGGCGCTGTGGGTTAAACCACTGAGCCTCTTGGGCTTGCCAATCAGAAGGTTGGCGGTTCGAATCCCCGCAACGGGGTGAGCTTCCATTGCTCAGTCCCTGCTCCTGCCAACCTAGCAGTTCGAAAGCACATCAAAGTGCAAGTAGATAAATAGGAACTACTCTGGCGGGAAGGTAAACGGCGTTTCCGTGCGCTGTTCTGGTTCGCAGCTTAGTCATGCTGGCCACATGACCCAGAAGCTGTACGCCTCCTCCCTCGGCCTATAGAGCGAGATGAGCGCCACAACCCCAGAGTTGGCCACGACTGGACCTAATGGTCAGGGATCCCTTTACCTTTATACCCAAGTTCTACCAATCAGAACCAAGTGCAAAAGACACAGAATTAAAGACCAGGTTGTCTGATGAACCCATTATAAGGTGATGATTCCCCCCCCCCCAGGATGAGATCTGAACAGAGGTTTGGTTTGCCTTTCTTCACTTAAGCTGCCTCATTTAAGTAGGAAAGAATTTTGCTGTTGCTATAGTTAAGCAATGGGTAGGTAGTGGCAATCTACCACAGATCACCTGGAAATCTACCAGTAGATCCTAATCTGTCTCTTACCCTGCTCCCCACTGCCCAGATCTAATCTAACCCACCCCCTGCATAATGTAGCAAAGTCTTGCACAGAGTTAGAATTCCCTTCCTTAGGGAGGAGTAAAGTTGATGAAACATTGCTTCTGATGTTTGGGCAGCACAGCCCATCTTGGCTGAAAGGGTACAGATTTAACAGGGACAGCAGAGAGACGGGAGGCTGGGGACTAGTAGAGCTTGATACTCCTACATGCAGCAGTTCGCTGGCAGACTCCCACTTTCTGCCAGTGAGCATTGTTAGGCACGGGTAGAGGATCTTGTGACAGTGTCATTAGGTGGCAGAGCACCAGGCTTGCTACTTCAGTTCTGTGTAGGTGCAGAGCTGCTATGTAGATAACAATGCAGCTCTGAGTGGATGACATCAGTGGCCTGTGCTGAAATATCAGGCCCAGAGCCTCTGCTGCTGCCTTGTGACACCCACAAGCAAAAGTTCCAAGGGCTGTTTCCCACGCTCAGTGGCTCCTTGCAGCAAAAGCTGGTAGTTCGTTATCAAAGCGCAACACAAGCTGCTGCTTCGTACATAGGAAGACAGAGTTGGCTTGCACGATCTTAATCGTATTTGCTCAGAAATAAAACCCCACTGGTTTCTATAGATATTGCTCTCTAGCAAGTCTTCTTACAGTTGTAGCCTGAAACTCTGAAGCTGGGGAGAAAACGTCAAGAGAGTGTTGGCGCTCTTTTAGCTCAAAAGAGGATATTTCTAGTTTGTGGCTTCCGACGGCACTTGTTCTTTCCACAGATTCAAGCTTTGGTTCCTTCGGTTTTTTGCCAGTTGACAAAAGAGGGACTACAGAACTTGCAGCTTTTATAGTTCCAAATTTTCTCAGAAGTTGGTCGCATTGGGTTCAGTGAGTGGGTATATGTTTGCAGCCCTGCAGGCATATACCCACTTATAAGGTATAGGGGGAGTAAGCCCCACTGAACTCAGTGTGACTTGCAGATACCTATAGGATTGCACTGCTACTCTTTGTCACAAAAGTAAGCATAATATAGTGTTGCCAACTAACCAGAAGTAACAGCCTGGTTCTGTTCCTGTGTCTTTTACAGCAGCTTATTCTGTAAAAATCAGTAGGTGGAGCTTTTCTTGGCAATGAGATAAATCGATCTCTGCAGTTCAAACCATAGTCACAGACCCAATATAATTGGGCTGGTAAAATGTTGGCAGCCCAGGCAAAGGAATGCATGGCATAGCAGCATGTCTCCCCAGAAAGGAAGAACCAATAACCACATCCAAAATAAATGACTGTACCCTGGGTGGGCCCCTTTTCTCAGGGACTGATTGTTAATGGCATCAGCCTATCAATTTTCATGGCACCGCCAGTCACCTCACTACTTGATAACAGTAGGCTAATGACCCTGAAGATGCAAGAGGGTAGAAATCCTATAATTCAGCTGCTTTGATCATAGCACATTAACTGCTTTATCACCTGTCACTACCAATTAGCACGTGTCATTATCCTGTTGCTAATAGACACTTGGCACCAAAATTAATTATATAGTCATAATACCTAAAATCTGAGCATTCCCAGCAATTCTCACTAAGCGCACCCGCGATTTCTCTAGCAAGCAATGACAGCGGGCCAAGTAAGGTTCCACTGAACCCATAACAATCAAATATGTATTAGATTCTTACTTATATTTGGAGGATGAATTTGCCTAAATTCATCATTAATGAATAATAAATATTAGTATTATCGTCACCTGCAAAGATGAAGCTATCACCATTTATAGGTTGTTTGGACATTCTGTCTTGTAAGTTTAATTGAAGTCAGTAGCCAGAATCCAGATGGTTAGCATGGGATGCCTAGCTAGTCTTTGGTGAGATAGAGATAGAGATTATAGAGAAAGAGATAATAGAGAAAGAGATAGAGATAGAGATAGAGATAGAGATAGAGATAGAGATAGAGATAGAGATAGAGATAGAGATAGAGATGATAGAGATAGACACACACACACACACACACACACACGAGGCCACTGAGCATGCTCAGTCTTCAATTAGGCTGTTTTTACTCTTCCCCCTTCTCTTTTAACATCTTCTGCATTTCTGCAAACCTTGGGGTTTCCCCAAACTCTGTTCACCCTTCAAAAAAATCGCTTTGTGGACTGTACTGTCCTTGTTACATAAGGATTTAGCACTCGGGGGAATGAGTTCTCTATAAGCAATATAGGATATTAAAATAGCTATAAAGCACTGCCGGATATATGGAGGTGGTTGCATGATCCTCTGCCAGTGTGCTGCTTCTCTCTCCAGGTAATGTATTTGGGAACAGAATTGAATGTTAGGCTTCTCCATGGGGGGAAAAAAAATCAGGCTCTTGCCAGCTGTCAAACTGGGGGACACCCAAACAATATCTGCCTTCTTTGAAAGCTGAATACCCAGAGCAGAAATAAAGCACACATAACGCAGAGGTAGAAAAGGGCTGCAAGCCTTAATCAAAAGAGCAATCGGCTAAGGGTGCAACCCTGATACCTGTGTGAGGAGCGCAGGGTGCAGACTCAGCTCTGCTGAGAGTACAGTAAGGATAGGTATTGCCATGACAACATGAGACCCTTCCCATTTCTCATAGGGCATGGTGTGTCTGTGTGTGTGTCTGTCTGTGTGTGTGTGTGTGTGTGTGTGTGTGTGTGTGTGTGTGTAAACCTTCCCAAGCCCATAGGATAGCTGGGGTCTGTGGGGGCCTCCCCATCTGGCCCGTGCCACACCCCCCTGCCCTGTGGGGCAATTAAACCGGGGGGGGGGGGGGAACGGGGCGGGGAGCCTTCCACTTTTGGCTAATCTTGGTAGCGAGGGAGGGAAGGAGTTAACCCTCTCCTTCCTGCCTGCTGCAATTTCCATGAACATCTTGCCCCTGGAGCAATTAGCATTGAGAAGTTTTCAGTCCTAATTGCTGTGGGGAGGGGGGCAGGGAATGAATGAATGTGACAGAGTGTGTTTAGGTCTGTAAATGTCAGTGTGTATGAGAGAGGAAGTGGATGCCCCCCCCCCAAAGTCATCCGCAATGGAATGTAGGCCTTGGGCTCCCTAACGAGCCATATATTTATGCTTCCTAGGCCCCAGCATAAGTGGGATCTGCAGGTGGGATCTGCAGGCCAAGTCCTTGCCTCCCTGCCGGTCCGTAACTGTGAGCAATGTGGAAGAAGGGACTTCACTGTTTAGCCCTCACTGTACAGCTGCTATCTCTGGGGTGGGTTGAGGGAAGGAGTAAGCCAGGCCATCTTATAGCATCCTTCCTGCCCCATCATTCACCTGTGTGGGGGCCTTTTATCCCCTGTTCTCCATTAATGGCGCATCAGATCGTACACTAGTAATGTAGTTGATAGGGACTAGTTTTAAGTACCACTCATGATCGATGTGGGTTAAGGAAACACTTGCTTGTCTCTCTACCCCACCTCCCATTTTAATTCTGGTGTGTTTCTGTGGTAAGGGAAAGAGGAAGAAATATTGCAGGCAGCCTTTCATTCAGACAGCGAATAAATTGTAAATTAACATGCGCATCCTCAGTATCTCAGGAAAAAGAGAATCGATATAGAGGGTTTTTTGGTAATGTGCAAAGTGGTCTACGTTTAATTGGTTAAAAGACAGGTGGTTAATCAACTAAAAATTGGGGCTGGCAGACCTAGAAATAAGCCAACAGTACTGGCAGGAGAAGGATTTCCGCGTCGAAAAGGTAAAATGAGATGAATATCTTTCTCTAGCCTGGTCTTTAAGCAGAAACAGGATACACATGTATCACAGATAATTTAGTTAAATGCATAGGGTTGAACTTGATGTCTTTAGAAGTCCCACATTTGGTTTGCACCAGATTAATCAGGATGAATTTACACTTTTTAGCTAAAGCAGTAAAAGAATAGGAGTCCCAAGCAATATGATGAATAGGCTCGTTCCCTTGCAGTCACACGGCAGGCTTCATAAGGAGGTTGAAAGAATCTTGGCCTACTAACATGGAAACTTTAAATATTTACTAGGTAACACTTGATTGTACTGAGAAAGGCATGCAGTGCTGTGAGCCAAGGTGGAAGTAATAAATCAACTACAGGCTACAGTGCATTAGGGTTTTTTTCTGTGTCTCTAGAACTGTGCTGAAATTACCAAGATATGGAAGTCTTTTCTGTAAAGGGGAAAGCCTTGTTTATTGTATGCAATAAGAGACAGGAAGACTCGTTCCTTGCTTAAAGAGAGCAAGTTCAGTTTCCTCTGGATCTAGGAAGTTGCAGAACCTGCAAGGAATCATTAAGTTATAAAGCTATTTATGCTTCTGAGCCAGTTATATTTTCTTTAGTGAAGTAGAGGAGTTGTTAGGTTTGGAAACTAGCTTTGCTGCCACTGCAGGTGGTTTGGGGAAGGGGTGCAGATGGATGAACTAGGAAGCAAACAGGCAGGTGGGAATGTGACTGCCTTATTAACCACTGCAGAAATCTTCATTGCAATCGAGTCTCTGCACTGCAAGGTGATATGATTTGATACGAGAGAGAAAGATAATAATACTTATTTAGAAGAGAATTTACACACCACCCTTTTTGCAAAACATCAAAACATTGCAGGTGATATGGACCTCATCCTTGAATGGACTATCGCTTTGGTAGAACATGAGGAGACACATTTCCTGTATTCTCTGCAGAATACTACCCTCCTTTGTTGTCCGAAGTTCTGATCACCACAAGCTCACTTCATAATCTCTCCATGCATTCGGCAGTCTGCCTGTGGCCAAAGCCAACCACGTAGTGAAATTTTGGTAACATAAATGATGGTGTGAAGCTGCCCCAACGAGCAAAAGCGTTAAATAAAATGGGAAATGTTTTTGTGTTGGACAGAATTAAAAATAACTAGACATTTACAGAGACAGACCCAGCGTTTCAACCCATATCTGCTGCAGTCATATGGAAAGAAGTGGGAGTCTGGTTTAAGGAGCAAAAACATGTGAGCTGGAGGAACTGAATCTTCTTGTTCCTGTATAGCCCATACCTGGGTTCCAGTAGCAAGTGAGGCTGCCATTCATGGGTGAAGGGGCTAATTAGTGGATGCAGGGAAGAGTTTTTCCACACACCCACACTCCCTTTTTGGCTCTTGAAATCTGACCCCCCCCCCTGCATTCTACATGAATGCATAGAATCTGACCTCAAGGACAGAGAGAGCCCTGAACGTCAACTAGGGAGATCTTGCTGAAACCTCTGCACAGCCATGAAGCCTTGTTGGTGATCTTGAGGTGCTCACTATTACTCATGTGATCCACCTCTCCAGGTTGTTGTGAGGATAAAACTGTGCAAAGCATTGGCTTAGTAGTAGTAGTAGCCACATCTACTTTATCCCTACCTTTTACTATTTATTATCAGGGCACCTAGAATAAATGCTTGACAGGTTGAGTAATGAATCTTGCGCAGACATCCTCAGCGCAAGTCAAGCAATTAGCCTTCCCAATCTTGTCACTTCATTTTGCACTGTTTATATTGCTTCTCTAAGAATAGCAAGAAGCACAAACTGAATCCAGTGTATGAGCCAACCAACCAAGAAGGGAAAGAAGATCAAAGGGAAGGAAACGGAAGGGTAATATCTGCTAGCATACAGCAGAGTGGTTATGTTTTATTTAGCGGATCATATTTTTCTATTCTGGCTTTTCTTAAGAAGAGAGAGAAGCAGGTAGGAGAAGCAGAGAAACCCTCACAAAACAATAGCAACCCTATTTCTAAAAATATATAAAGGAACCTGGGGGGGGGGGACACCCTGAAAAGCGGCTGTTCTGTGTTCAAACTGAGCAACAGAGAAAATACAATTTGAACTGTAGCAGCAGATATAAAACAACAGTTTATACGTCAGAGGTTTGTCTTCAAAGGAATGCCCTGAAATCCTTTTTAAAAGTTAATAAGGACATACATTGGATAAAATGAGCAGATACATTATTATCTGCCTGTTCAATAGGCCATTGTAGGCCATGAGTCTAAGCATATTTACTAGGAATTACCGGTAATTAAAATTTTATTTGACTTCCCAATAAACAAGTGTTTGGGTTAGATGTTGGTGGTGCAGAATGCTTTGCTGATAAAAAAAATAATAATTCTGAATTCTTCTGCAGAACAGTACCTGTGGAGTAGAGTATTAACACCCTGATTTAACCTATGTGGAATTGAAAATAAATGCTAACCCTATATTACACTAATACAGTGGTGTCTCGGATTAAGTACTTAATTCGTTCTGGAGGTCCATTCTTAACCTGAAACTGTTCTTAACCCGAAGCACCACTTTAGCTAATGGAGCCTCCCGCTGCTGCTGCGCCACTGGAGCACGATTTCTGTTCTCATCCTGAAGCAAAGTTCTTAACCCGAGGTACTATTCCTGGGTTGCAGAGTCTATAACCTGAAGCATATGTAACCTGAAGTGTATGTAACCTGAGGTACCACTGTACTGGATCCCCCCCCCCCCCGGTGTTTGCGCTCTCTCTCTCTCTCTCTCTCTCTCTCTCTCTCTCTCTCATTGTCCAGTCCAGATTGTTAGCAATGTTTCAAGTCTCAGAGTTGGAAAAAGCTCCCCTTTCCCTGTTTTTTAGGACCCTGAGACTGAGCAAGCTGCACTTTTGTATATTAGAAGACGGCATGGCTTCTTTTCAATTAATTCAATACGCGATAAGGAAAACTGTATGTGGAAGTGTACTTTAAGTAGTCTGGAAACTTGGCATTAATGGTCTTGAGCTCTTTTTCTGAGAGCATAAACGGTTAAAGCCAATATTTTATATTACTTGAATATATTACCTCGGTCCAGTATACCTGAAGGAGCATCTCCACCCCCATCATTCTGCCCGGACGCTGAGGTCTAGCGCCGAGGGCCTTCTGGCGGTTCCCTCATTGCGAGAAGTAAAGCTACAGGGAACCAGGCAGAGGGCCTTCTCGGTAGTGGCGCCCACCCTGTGGAACACCCTTCCAGCAGATGTCAAAGCGATTAACAACTACCTGACATTCAGAAGACATCTTAAGGCAGCCCTGTTCAGGGAAGTTTTTAACGTGTGATATCTTATTGTATTTTTGCTTTCTATGGCAGCCGCCCAGAGTGGCTGGGGAGACCCAGCCAGATGGGCAGGGTATAAATAATAAATTATTATTATTATTATTATTATTATTATTATTATTATTATTATTATTATTATGCTAAGTATTGCGGCTTCTGTTTTGTGGCGTTTCCTAACTTGGGCTGGTTCACTGAATTTCAGACAAGCTTCTTGACAGTTAAGTACAGTTGCTTTCAGTTGATCTTATTTCCAAGTAATATGTTCAGCATCCTGGCTTTTATAAGCTCACCCTCACTATATTTATTCAGAAACGCTTTTGTTTTGTTTTGTTTTCATTGGGGTATTTCCCCAGTAAACTTAGTATCCTTATCATTGTTGCATTACACTAGAAATATACTTTCATACCCTCCATCAGTGAAGATGGTTCAAAATTTATCCTTTAAACAACAAACAAGATACAAATACTTTTCTTAATCCATGTTTATGTGTCAAAAAAACATAATCCATGTCTGTTTTACCTTATTCTTTTCATATTCCTGCCCACTTGCTGTCTCTCAGCAAAAGCAACTTGTCTTCAAAGAGAGCTTGTCTGTCTGAAACATGACTATAATCTTAAAGGCTATTTCACAAATGCATTCTACTCGCTGTGATCTAATTTTGAGCCTTTATTAGCTAATACAACTATAGAAGTGTCCTGTACTTATGGCATAAAAGCCAACACAGGCTTCAAAATTCAATCATTTAGATGCTTTCCAACCAGTCTCCCTTTTATTTCTCGAAGGATGTATAGGTTAGACCCAGATACAGTCATACTTTGAGTAGATCCATTGAAATCAGTGGGTCTTAAGTCAGTCATCACTACCTTTCAGTGGGCCGCTAAGTACAATTATATCTTTATCCAATCCCATGAATTTTATGAAGCAATTCAATAAGGCAAAATATATTTCTAAGATCAGCAAGTGATGTGGCTTCTCTGATATCCTTGGGCTGTTTCTGTTGCTAGTACAAAATGCATTAAGTCTGAAATGCAATGTTTCATCTGATTAGTCTTGCTTTGTTTCCAGATAAGTTCCAAGTTGGATGGCAGACTAAGTTAAACTATGCAGTTTGGGGCTGAAGTGCTAACACCCCCTGTTTTTCTCCCTGGCAGTGCTTTAACAGCTGCATGACAGGCAGAAATTCGGAATGGAATACAAGCTTATAGTGGGAAAAACTAACTTGTGAATTTGCCAGAAGAAAGAGGAGCAGCCCTCATAAAGGAACATCACTTCTTTGAGCTCTAATAGAGTAGAGTTTGAAGATTTGTTGAGACAGTAATCCAATATAGTAATCCAATCCTATATAGTAGAGGTGGTTTACCTGCAGCTCTCCAGATGTTGCTGGACTACAACTCCCATCATCCCTGACCATTCACCATGTTGGCTGAGGCTCATGGGAAATGGAGTCCGAAAGCATTTGTAGCCCCAGAGTTTCCTCATCCCTTCTATATAGTGATGCTCTGTAGGCAAATATGTTGAGAATGACTATGCTCCGGCATTTGCTGATCAAACTCTCTTTCTTTCTTAGATTTGTATACTGCTTTAGATTACAAAAAGTGACTTCAGAATAGTTTACAATACACTAAAAACAATAAAACAGTTAAAAAACCCAATCCAAATAATAGCAAAAAACTAATGAAGAACCACCAAATGAAGCTAGCAGCCAACTAGCAACCAGAGAGACATCAAACTGAAAAGGTTATAATCAACGTGTAAAGCATGTTCTCTGCACTGTAGCTCTCAGCTTTTTCCATACAATAAACCATTCTTAGCACTGGAACTTGTTTCACAAAGTGTGTTTTTAGTATTATTGTAACACATTTTAGCATTAGTCCAATACATGCCTTCCTGCTTTATTTCTCTGAGAACCCCTGCAAAATTGGGTTTCTCCTCATCTTCCTCCTGATTATTATTGTTATTTCCTTTATGAAGATGTGAGGCATCTTGAAGCAACATACAGTTCAGTAAAGCATATATAAACAATTACAAATGTAAAAACAGTTTAAAAATGTGTACATATTTTTTTAAAAAGAACAGCTGAAAAACAAATACTTGTGAAGCAATGTTTTGAAGGGTGCATAAGTATGTCTCTGACTAAGGAATTTACACGGTCAAAGTTGCCTGTGTCCTGCTGGCATTCCAAACTGATATTTAGGTTTTCATTCCAGATGTTCATACAGAAGCAGTCCAGGCAGCTCTTGCAAAACATAAAGAAAGGAAGATGGCAGTGCCTATGCCATCCAAGCGACGTTCATTGGTGGTGCAAACATCGATGGACGCCTACACACCTCCAGGTAAGAAACTAACACAACATCCATTAACGTGAAATTTTAAAGCTTTTTTTTTTTTTAGCAGTTTCCTAATTGCAAGTTAGCATTAATTTAATATGATAGTATCACAATTGGATGCATTTTAAAAGTAGGGTTGTGGGACAGCCTCAGATTGGCAGTAGTTCCGGCCCCACTTAGAAACAGTGTGATAGGGTCATGTTTATTTGTAAATAAGTAGTTTTGTGATGAATGGGACTAACTTCCAAGTATGTTTGTATAGGATTGGAGCTAGGGCTGGACAAGATCTGGTTTTCAACATCGCAATATATCGCCTGCTGTGCAGAGGCACTGGCTGGCTTCATGGTTTTTCCCATGTTGTGATTTTTGCATGGCAAGCGCACACACACCATGATTCGCAATGCATTGCCAGGTCAAAAATTATGATAGGGACTTGGTTTTGGACGATATTTTACCCACCCCTAAAAGGCTTTGCCAGGTCAAAAACAATATGGACTTCAGACTGGTTTTGGACAATATATCGATAGTTGGAGCCCAAATCAACCTGGCTTTTTGTGCACGTCTGAGCAACCCCACCTATTAAGATGCACAGATGGGGCATGGCTTTGAATCCCACTTCCAAGGGAAATCATTTCAAAGAAGGGCCTCTTCTGTTGTGGTGCACAGGGCCTACAGGACAACAACGGATCGTGTTTTTGGCATAAGTAAAAAATGTCCTTGAATTAAATCACAGAGCCTAGGACTTGCCAATCAGAAGGTCGGCGGTTCAAATCCCCACGCTGGGGTCAGCTCCCGTTGCTCACTCCCTGCTCCTGCCAACCTAGCAGTTCGAAAGCACATCAAAGTGCAAGTAGATAAATAGGTACCACTCCGGTGGGAAGGTAAATGGTGTTTCCATGCGCTGCTCTTGTTCTCCAGAAGCGGCTTAGTCATGCTGGCCACATGACCCAGAAGCTGTACGCCGGCTCCCTCGGCTAATAAAGCGAGATGAGTGCCGCAACCCCAGACTCGGCCACGACTGGACCTAATGGTCAGGGGTCCCTTTACCTTTACTAAAATGTCCTTGTAGCCAAGAAGTTGAATGAACATAAATCTCACTGAATTCATTGGGATTTAACTGCAGCCAGGTCTGTGGGCATAGGTCTGGATCTTCATTCTGCCAAGCCTTCAGCGCCTGAGCACCAGACTAATTTGCACAGTTTTTCCATTTAAACTGTGCTGAAATGACAACTTTTTAGTTGAAAGGGGAGGCTTTAAGGGTGAAGTTCCCTCCCAAACATTGCCTTTCTTGCTGCTGTTAGCCCTCTCCAATTCTACTTCGGCCAGCCTTGTGGCCTCCCTGCCCGCCCGCCCGCCCCCCAAAAAATATGACTACTTTTGAAAGTAAAGTGTACTTCTTGGGTAGATAAACACTTGTGCTTCAGTCGACTAAAAGGGTAAACATAGCCTTATTTTGACAGATCTTCCTCTCTGTCAATTCTCCAGTATTCGTCTTCTTCTAACAAAACACATAGTGAAACGTGTTGCATGAAACTATGACTATGTTCAATTCAACTGTCTATACTACTGCTTTCAATTTATCACCGGTTTTTTTTTTTTGGGGGGGGGGACTACTGTGCCTCAGACTGTGCCACTTTGTCTCCTTGTTCATTGTCTTCCCATTAAAGCTTTTGTCACCTTTTTGCAATCTTAGATACCTCATCTGGTTCAGAAGACGAAGGCTCTGTACAGGGCGATTCACAGGGAACTCCAACGTCAAGCCAAGGGAGTATAAATATGGAACACTGGATCAGCCAAGCCATCCATGGCTCTACCACGTCTACAACATCTTCATCTTCAACGCAAAGTGGCGGCAGCGGCGCTGCACATAGGCTAGCTGATGTAATGGCGCAAACGCATATAGGTGTGTTTACTTCCTGTTTTATCTCTCTTTCCTTTCCCCCTGCACGTACAGTGTATGTCCTTTGGACTTCAGAATGTCCTGGATTTCTTTGAAATGTTTTCTACCATTTATTGAAACAAGTGAAAGTCATTTTGTGTATGTTCCCCATCAGCTCTTCTGTTGTTGTTTTCTTTTAAAAAAAGAAAATCCTCTGGTAGTGTTAATTGGATGATACACTTTCAGAATTCAGAGAACAAGTGAGATAATAACTTTCTTAGGACCAAGCAAGGTTTACCATGGTGTTTGTATGCTTTTGGATTGCACAGAACACTTCCTCATACTGGATATTCAAGGGTGAACATGGGAATCTCTCTCTCTCTCTCTCTCTCTCTCTCTCTCTCTCTCTCTCTCTGAGCAAGCACATGGTATTAAGTATCTGTGAGCAGACTGATGTTTTAGTCAAGATTGTAATGGAGAATGTTTGGGGGGGGAATGTGGCAGGATTTCTTTTTATGTTCTTAAATTCTGTTCACATGGCTAGCGTGTCGAATGACCATGCATAGAAGGGGCAGAATGGGATCTGGGTGGCAGATCCTGCTCCATCGTCTGCATGGTAAGGTGTGTTCACATGAATGGGCCATACAAACATACAAGCTTTTTGCTTGCAGTTGGGCCCCCTGCAAATGCAGGTTTTGTGTTGATGTGGAGAATCCTGTATCTGTATAGTCTGTTCAAATAACCAAATGATAGGAGCAGGATGTGCCAGTGGCTATCCCACTCTGCCCTCTTGCTTGAGATTTGTGACTGTACATGGGTGATCATCTGAGCGGAGCTAGACCTACAAATCAGCACCTAGTTCATTAAAGGCAAGTGTCATCAATACCCACGAGATTTACTTGTAAGTAAGCATTCCAGCCTAAACACGTTTACATGGAAGTAAATCTCACTTTTTTTCTATAGGATTTACTCTTTAGGTAATAAAGGGGGAGATGTCAGCGACGGTCTCTGAGGGTGCAACCTAATGCAATTTATTCTTGATGATTTGTATTTGGTTCTATACATTATGAATTTGGTCCTATGCATTTCTGTGATTTACTTAAAATATGGCTTACTCTTAAGCCGTTACAGCTTTAAGTGGCCTAGAATTTCGCCTTGTATTGAGGCTTCACTAAGAAGCGATGGGGGTGGTTCTGAAAATACAAAAGCTTTCTCAGTGACCTTTTTTTGTTTTTAGCCCTTTTAACTAGGATATGAGAAAAAGAAGACAAGGCGACAAGGCCCTTACAGCTTCCATAAGTGTGTAAAAGAGAGGATTTGGGCAGGTGTAGCTTGCCAGGTGGCGCAGGGACGCAGGTGGTGCTGTGGGTTAAAGCCTCAGCGCCTAGGACTTGCCGATCGAAAGGTCGGCGGTTCGAATCCCTGCAGCGGGGTGCGCTCCCGCTGCTCGGTCCCAGCGCCTGCCAACCTAGCAGTTCGAAAGCACGTCAAAGTGCAAGTAGATAAATAGGGACCGCTTACCGGCGGGAAGGTAAACGGCGTTTCCGTGTGCGGCTCTGGCTCTGGCTCTGGCCAGAGCAGCGATGTCACGCTGGCCACGTGACCCGGAAGTGTCTCCGGACAGCGCTGGCCCCCGGCCTCTTAAGTGAGATGGGCGCACAGAGTCTGACAAGACTGGCCCGTACGGGCAGGGGTACCTTTACCTTTACCTTAGCTTGCCATAATGAAATCCCCTCTTCTACACAGCTATTAAAGCTGCAGGAGCCCCCTCCTCTTTTATGTTTGAGTTGTAAGAAGAGAGGTGAAAGTTAATTTAGGCATGGAAGGTACAGAGTTAGTATGAACCGAACTGGATGATATTTCAGTGTTTTGAGTGCTACGTCTTGAACTTCTGTTCCTTCTCTTTTTCCTGGGAAGTCCGGAAGACTCTTCCCCCTACTTTGGTCATCAAGCTGTTCAGCTAATTTGATACCTACATTTGGCCCTTGTAAAACGTAAGCCTTCAGTCCTGTGCATGCTTACTTGGGAGCAAGCCACACCAACTCTCCAGAGTTTACTCCTCCCATATGTAAGCCTGGGTCTTTAGTGTGCCTGGCTTGGCATTCTTGTGTTGTATGTACCGAACATTACATAGCATAGAGACAGTTCATGTTCTGTGGAAGAGAAGAGGGGCACGAATTGTCCTCCCTCCCTCCCTTAATTCTAGAGAGTGAAACCAAGACTAATAATTTAAGATGCAATCCTAAACCCTCTCACCTGGCTGTAAGCTCCAGTGAATTCAGTATGACATGGTTAGGCTTGCAAGTAGCCTTTCTAGAAGTAGTGTAGGAAAACCTGAAATAGCTAATGCCATGCCTGAGGACTGAAATAAGGAGCTGGAAACAAACAAAAAACATTTTGGATTTTCCTAATTTGAAGTGTTTCCTTTTGCAACCTTTTTAAAAAGTCCTTAATTGTATTGGACAATTGGCAAATGTCCTTATTAGGCTGCAATCCTATGCACATTTTCCTGTGAGTATGCACAACTGAGCACAATGGGATATACCTTTAAGTGGGTATGTATAGGATTGCCCTATTAATCTCTCTACGATATTAATCTTGTTCTACTTCGCAACTTTCCCCCATTCTTAAGTGAACGCTGCATTCCTTCGATGTACCTCTCAACTTGAAGCTCACCTCTGCTCTCCAAAATATTTTTCAGGAGCCTCTTAGGTTCTCTACAGGTGATTGTCCCTATTTGGAAATCCTCTGTGACTTCCTCTCGGAGTACAGGAGGAAGTTATGACGAATTAAATTTCATCCCATTTCTGAAAGGTTGCATTAGTCACAATGTCTGAATGTTGCATTTAAATATATCTTTATAAAAATAATGTGGCATGCTGTTAATTTTAGACTTGGCACAGTAACTCATGCTATTTCTTTTCTTGTATATGTTTGTTGGTGTTGGGGGAAAGATGTTATTCTCAAGAAACCGATGCCTGAATTCATAGTTCCCCAGAGTGTAGAGACCCTAGAAAGTTGGGTAGTGGATCAAATTCTGATCTCCTTTGCACCCTGAATGAAGAGCACTGGTTGTGATTAGAACCTACACACATTGCATCTGTGAATGCCGGTCCTTCTGTTGCAATAGGGGAGGGGGGAGATAGCACAGGCTGGGTTCATGTAAAGGTGCATAGCTGTCAACTTTCAGATTTGAAAATAAGGGATCAGCCACCTTGAAAATAAGGGATCAGCAGCCTCACCTGTCTCGGGTACAGTCTACGGGATATCTAACAATCCGGGATAGCAGCGGGAAGCAGCGGGAAATCACGCTGGAATAAGGGAATTTCCCGCAAAGAAAGGGAAGGTTGACAGCTATGTACAGGTGCCATTCAAGGCAGGTGTGCGCACACATGACAAAGTGCACATAAGCCTAATATAGGTTCTTCCAACCGACCCTTTCTACCAGGAGACTGTGTGAGCCAACTGGGAGCCTATAGATTCTTAAATGCATTTACTAAGAATATTTATAGGCTGGGTTTTTAAGCCCATAAATGGATAGAAACAAACAAGTGGTTGATAAAGTGAATACAAAACCCAGTAGGGCCAGAAAAACCATACCTGATCCCATATGGGTCTGCCGAATCAAGTAATTTACAGAGAACAGGGGCCACAACTGAGAAAGGCCTCTTGTGTGTTTCTGCCAACTGTTTTAGAAACGTAGGAAGCTCCCTTAGATTGAGTCAGTCCATTGTCTCAGCTAGCTCAGTCCTGTCTTCATCAGTAGTGGGTGAACCTCAAACTTGCAGGATCTACTTTGCTTTTTCCCATGCACAAGTTAAGGTGAGCGCATGGCAAATGTGTCCAGGAAACAAGATATTTATTACGTCTCCCACAATCCCACCCACTCCATACTTATAGAATTATAGAATTGTAGATTGGAAGGGACCCCAGAGGGTCATCTAGTCCGACACCCTGCAATGCAGGAATCTCAACTAAAGCATCCATGACAGATGGCAATTCAGTCTGTGCTTAAAAAAACACTTAGATGAAGCAGAGTCCACCAGCTCCTGAGGGAGCCTGTTCCACTCTTGAACCGTTCTTACTGTCAGAAAGTTCTTCCTGATGTTTAGTCGGAATCTCCTTTCTTGTAGCTTGAATCCACTGGTTCAAGTCCTCCAGAGCAGGAGCAAACAAACCTGCTCCATCTTCAAGATGACAACCCTTTAGAGATTTGAAGATGGCTTTTCTCCCCAGTTTGGGTGACTGCTCAGGCTTTCGGTCTTCATTGTGGAGATTTCTCCAGACAGCAAGCATAACACACAATGGGCTTGTCATGTGAATCACGCTTTCACTGGCTGAATGCATAGACTGATCCTATTGGCACTTTGTATAGAGGAGTCAAGTCACTAGTTCCCTTTTAAAAAACAACAACCCCAGACTGTGAAAGGAATCCGAGGACCAGATTGGTACCAGACACGTCTGTAGTTTTGACTTGAAGTTCAATTCCAGCTTCTTAATTAGATGGGAGACAGGTGCTCAGAGCGACCTCTCTCTTCATGATGGGAATGCAAGACGGGTCTCCTTAAATGCTTGTTAGCAGGTAGCGAATGGGGGTAAGCTGCTTTCAAGTTTCTCTCCCAGAGCAGAGAAATTGTACAAGCCTACATTTTTTATTTCATTTTTTGAAAAGTGGAATAGAAAGTCTGACTTTAATAGGTCCAATGGTAGTTCTTTCTCTTGTTATAAAGAAGAGAGATTCCTGCAGACTGTGTTCCTGCCCACAAGGTAGAATTTTAAAGAAAAGCAGCCCAGTAATCGGAGTGTTTCATTCATGCCCTAAAAATAGGACAGCGCACTGGGGCAATCTCCCCTTCCCAGCGCCGTTACTCAGAAATAACAATGTACTTTTGATGACGCCGAAATACAAATTCCCATGTTCCCCTTTGGAAAACACCCTCTGTAAATTACTCTGACTGTGGGAGACGTGGTATTATGACAAACTGCTGCATTCTGAAAGTGCTAATTGTGACAAATATGAATTTTTCAAAGGCAGCACTCAATACCTCTGGCTGTGAAGAATGGAAAAACTCCATTCTGAACTCAGTAGGGATCAAGGTCCAAGGTGAAATCTTTACCCTCTTGTTCAGATGCTAAAGAACCCCCAAGGAAGTGTATCGAGCGGGTATGGGGGACCATAACAGGAAATATAACTGGGTTTCAAAGTAACCGCAAACTTGCCCAAGGGTTGTCCAAACCTTTTATGCAGTGCTATTTATTTGAATTGTGGTTTGTTGACTTACGCAGGTGTCCATAAACGCAGCAGGTGTAAATTGTCGTTGCAATTGGAAATGAAGGGGGCATCTTAGACAAAAACTGATTCTGCCTTTCTCTTTTGGGGCAGAGAGACTTGACATCCCAGTGCATAACAACTCAGAAGTTAGCCCCACTGAATTCAGTGAGACTTGCTGTCAGGAAAGTGCGCATTGCTTTATAGCTTTAGAATAGCCCTCTTGGGGTGTAACACATGTGAAGAGGCCAAGTGTAAAGAAAATGGCAGCAGGAGGCCCATGTTTATCCCTGCCCCGTCACATGGCTCATATTGCTCCCTACCATTGCCATGTTGGACACGACTTCCGAAGCAGGAAGCCTGCATGATTAAGAAGCCTAAATGGCTAGGATTCTAAACCACACATTTAGGCTCCCTAGGTAGAGCAATGCGGGAGGCAGTGGAAGACAGGAGTGCCTGGCATGCTCTGGTCCATGGGGTCACGAAGAGTCGGACACGACTAAACAACAACAACAAGGTAGAGCAAGCACCCTGCTTCAGAGGTTATGCCCAGCACAGATGTGGGTGGGAATAGCTGCACACCTATGGGGACAGAGCTCAATGTGAGGAACTGCAGCCTTTTTGACCATGCTTCCCCTCTTCAGGCAAGTAATGGCCTGATGAGGTCTAATGTTAACCCTTATTGATAAACACAGAAGAAGAGTCCTGCTGAGATCTTGGCTTATCTTGTCCAGCATCTTGTTCTCAAAGTGGCCAGCCATATGGGAAATCTGTAAGCAGGGCATGAGTGCAACAGCACTCTCCTCGGTTGTGCTTCTCAGTAACTGGTAGCCAGAGACATCCTGCTTCTGAAACAGAAGGTATTGACATTGAAGACAACCGTGCATGTCTTTTTTGTGTGAACCATTGGGACTGTTATTCTTGGGACCTTGTGTGCTAAGTCCATCTCATTCATGCTCAAGTACTGTTTTAACTTTGCTGAAGCATCCTCAGGATGGTCCCACATTTTCTTACATTGACAGCAAGTTCTCATGCCTCCATGCACCGCAATTAAATTGAGGGGAACTGCTTCTAGGTAATTACTAGAGCTCAGTTCTGTTTGACCAATATTACATCCTCCATGTAGTACAGAGAGTAGTTCAGCAATTGTCGTTGGCAGCGAATTTCCATTTGCAAGTTAACCTTTGAAATCCTTTGAAACAGATGCATAATGTTCCAAACAGAAATTAAAACAGAATTAGCAGAGAATTATTGGAACAAGTTGCCAGGCCCAACTTCCACGCATGGTAGTTGCATAAGCTTCGATGTACAATTTGTCAAAAATACCATGTGTCAAAGTATTGCTGTGGTGTCCCATATTTTTAGTCCTTTAAAATGAAAGTCAACACTAAAACTCCTAAACATACTAATACTAAGATTCCCTTACATAAGAAGCCTCAGTCGTGCCTTAAATCAATACATACATTGGACTCACTAAGATTATATCAAGGCTATTGAGCAAGAGTAGGATAAAACTCTTCTCTCACCCCACTCTCAAAAACCCTCTGGGGCTTCTTCAATGACGGTATCAAATTCTAACCAAGGTAGTGGGACAACATAGTTTTCATGTCATCCTTGTTTTGCTTTATTTGTATTGCTCATGCACATGCTGGAAAGGCAAAGGACCAGTGCCAAACTGCCTTTTGAGGGTGGTCTTTCAATAAGCACATTATTTTGCCACATTATTCTTGTTACCCAGCGCCACTTATCTTGTACCACCCAAGCTCTCTACCTCTTACTTCTGGGTGGTGCCCACTGTACACACCTTGGTCTGGAGACTGGGAATAGTGGTGGGATTTGCTGTACAAATGAAAGAGTGCAGGCTGATTAAAAAACAGAAGACATGGTCAAAAACACAGAAGTTGAAGCCAGTTAATGGGAATGGTTGGAATTTTAACAGAGCAACGAAGGCAACGCTTTTGGTAGTTAGTGACCATTGGAAAAGCAAAATTATGGAAGTGCCATTGCATAAAGAAAGAAAGTATTGGATGACCAAACCTTGTTTCTTTAAATGAGCTAATTTTAGACTGCAAGTAATGCTTTGTTCTAGTAACTGGAATTAAAAAGGGAATTCCCAGTTCCCAGCAGTGTTTATTTTTGGTAATGGAAAGGTGGCTACGCTCGTCAAAGAATTGTAGAGCTGGCAGACACCAGAACACCTTTTGGCTGGCTCAGAAGTTGGCTGGATTCTTGCTTTATTTTTTTCATGTGCAAAATGGTTGAATCGTGTAACTCCACTGAAGGTGGGAACTCTGTCCTATGAATTGAGGACAACTTCTTCTTTTATACCGCCCCCCCCCCCAAAAAAAATTGACCATTTGAATGAAATGACATTTAAATAATTCACCATTCCCAGTGGCCTAACTATTCTCCTATATGAGTATTTTTAGTTGCAAATTACTGTGGTGACTTTATTGTATCTAAATACAATATACCCCTATTTTGGCCCAGTTGCTGCTGCACCACACTTCTCCTAATTTGCTCACCTAAAGTACCTGCCACGTGGCAAATTAATAATCTTTCTTAATCCTCCCCCTTGCATCACTCAGGCCTGACATGAAATGAGAGCCTGATTGGCAACCAAACAGAAGCAAGATGCAATTGAAGTATTTTAATTTAATTCTGCAGTGAATTGTAACTTATTCCCCTAGTAAAATGATGCAGACCATTTTGATCTGGTGGCAGAAATATCTGTAGTTCTTGTTGGAGAGCAGCTGTTTGAACTTGGTGGCTTACAGATTGAATTTATTGAAAGGGATCGGGATATGGGGCAATGCAAATGAATATGCTTGTGAAGGGAAGATGTACTTTGAAGTCTTACAGCTGTCACTGTTCCTATATTTATCATCAACATATGTTGATCAGAGTCATTTTTCTTCTGAAACAACTTAATTTTACTTAATGGGCCTGCTGAGCTCTCGTAGCGGAGGTTGAGTCCTCAGCATAGCTTGGCGGCTACCCTCTCTAAATGACTTTTATTTTGGATCTGGTATGTCATCTTAAAGCCATTTAGGCAGTGCATACATTTACAGAGTTAATTTTCTCTTTCCGATATGCAAAACATGCAATGCACAATTTCAGTGACAGACGCAATATGCAAAATGCATTCTCGCCCACCACCACATGTTTTGTGTAGTTCAAGAGTTACAGTGAACAGGTGCAGATGGGGAAGTTTGCATTCGGTATTCCTTCTGCTGTTCAGAAGCTTGACCCTTGCAAAAAGTCATAGTTCAGAAGGAGGGATGAGTTCCAGTCATTCTTCCACTTACATCATGGCTGACGGTGGCACTGAACCACTTGGCTAACTTCATCACTTCTTCCAAGCTTTGTAGCTGGTTGCCCTGCCAACAAACTGCTACTAAGGAATGGTTTCGAGTAGACGTCCCTCTTGTTCATCTTACCATGGATTGGGAAGAACAGAAGGCAATTCCACATAGCTTTTTATAGACAGCATGATCCGTCCCTGCAGCGTTTAATTTTATTTTATTTTAAAGTAAGATACTCTCCTTCCTAGAAGTAAAGTTGGAGCAAACTGTGCAGACAACCTTCTAAGCAATTTCTGTAAGATAAGCAGATCTAGTTGCTCCCACCTTTCAGTGTCTTTAGCCAATGAGTGAGGTCTGATTGACAAGTGCATTGTTTTGACTATAAGAATTGTTTTCTAGCCTTTAGAATTTCCATGGATCCAGAGACCTGTTAAATATTGAAAAGAGGCTTAGACATGTCCAGGGGATGCTGGTCCATTTGGGTGAATGGGGCACTGCCCCACTTAGCTCAGCCTACCTGCAGCCTGCCCCCTACCTGCCTTCTTACAAACAGTCCAAGGGGTATCACTGGCACTCAGCTGTTTGCCTAGCCTTTTGCTTTGCCAGTTGCAATGGGCACATGCCACCTCTGGACATGTTTCCTTCTATGCACGAGCTGAAGTCCTGGTACTCGTTAAGAATTCACTGTATAGTTAACTCGCAGTACAGTAGTATATAGGTCTACTCAGAAGGAAATCTCTCTGTGTTTAATGGGGCTTAGTCCCAGGTAAGAAAGGACAGGATTTCAGCCTCAGCTTCCTTGTTAGGAAGCTGGGGGGGGGGGGGGAAGGTTCATGGTGAAGGGATCATTATCAGTACAGAACTGAGCAGAACTAAAATAGAAGCAGCTTGCATCCTGAGACAAACGGATGCCAGCGAGAACTTGGTTTAAAGTTATTTTATAAAAGGGGGGGGGTATAAATTCAAATAATAATTTTGACACAATCAAATTGTAAATTAGAGAGAGAGAGAGAGTGTGTATAGCGTTAAAAATCCTGTTGGTTACCTCAGTGATTTTGCTGTTGGGGCAGAACACTGGAAAAGAGAAGGCTTTATTTTGTTTTATTTTTTTAACTGAGCAATTTGGGGGGAAAATACTGACTGTGCCTACTAGGCATGATGACTACTCTCTAGGTTCGCAGCTGGAGGCAGCAATGCTTCTGAATACCTGTTGCTTGAAACCACAGGAGGGTAAAGTGCTTTAATCCTGTTTGCTGGTTTCCCAAAGGATTCTGGCCTGATCGTATTTTTTTTTTAATGGAAGCAAATTGTTCTGCTTTCCACGAACCCTTACTCCTAGTGACTACAGGGTTATGACAACTCCTCTTAGGAATCAGTCCCCTGTGCATATTAACCCAAGCTCAGTCAGCAGAGCACGTCTAAGCTCACAGTTGGACACCGTTGGAACTTCTGCATCTAAAACTCAGGCCAGGTTAAAACTGGTTGAAGCTCTGGAACTGTATTAATGCGGGTGGTGGGAAATGATCGAAACAACGATGAAGTAATTGAGTTTAAAATGTGAAATTCCACGGGCTTAGGGTATTTTCTTTCTTTCTTTTTCCATCAAGGTTGGCAAACAGTTTTTAGCTTGTCTGTTTTCCGAGAGATGTACAAGCTCAGAATACATTTTTAGATCACAAAAGCTTATGCCATAATAGATTTGTTAGTTTTTATAATATCACAAGACATATTTTCTAGTACCTTATATCATGTGTGCCTTTTTTGGGTGGGGTGGGGGGAGATAAGGGACACATATTTTGAGAACTGCATCTGGACCCCCAACCACCTTAATCTGGCTTTGGCATAGTTTATTATTCCTCACAAACCTGGGAGTTAAAGAGTAAATCATCATCAATGTACAAAGGCAATTTGTCGCTGTACATAAATAGCTGAAGCTCACATACTTGCAGGAAAATATTTCAGGTATCTTGTACAGTCATTCCATTCATGTTCACTTTGAAGGGCTCCTCGTGTTTTTGAATCAAGCTACTCTTCTTCCAAAGATGGCTCTTAAAGATTGTAACAAGAAATAACTCGGAAATAACCTCAAATAGATATTCAGGCTAAATGCACCCACTCATGATGCAAAGGATGATTGCGAAATCTTCCTCCAGTTGATTCCACTCTAGCTATTTTCTCAGTAGGCACCTGTTGGCAGGACATTTACCATCTTGCCCTGTTACATCTGAGTTCACCTCTGTGTGAATTGTGTTGGATCTATTGACACGGATGCCTTGGAATATATTGTACTGAGTGGGCAGACGTGTCTTAATCCCGTGATTTTTGCCTCAGTGCTTTGAATGTTTATATCTGGCCTCTCCTTTGGTATTCTCTAGGCAGCCAACCAAACAAAAATTGCACAAAGCAATTGGAAGCGAGAAACCAATGCCAAATAATTATAGGAATCATAATGTGGTTGAAGAAAAGAACGATTGCTTGTTTTATGTGTTGTTGTCCCCACCGCCCATGATCTGGGTCACCAGCAAGGCTGGCAAAGGGAGGGAGTGGTGTGATTAGCTTGAGCTAGAGATGGTTTTCCTGCAACCACTTGATTCCTTTGAGCGCTGATGTCTTGAATCTATAGATAATGGAGCATGTATTCCTTTTTAGAAATCTATGCCTTGGTTAAACTCAATGGCAATTATTCCTAATGGTTTCAGTATGGCTTAGGGGCATGGCACCATTCCTTCTTGATGGGATGGCACTTTTGATCACTTAGCCTTCTGAATAGGAAACTTGTTTAAGCATGAGATGGTGTCGCTTCCTGCCTCCTGTAGCTATGCACGATTCAAAAAAAAGACTGCGCAGAGAGTGAGTGCAAGCCGAAAAGCGGCCGAGGGGAAAAAATAAATTGGGAAAGCAATGGTGGGTTACTGAGCTGTGAAAGGAGAGGATTAGCTTGCGAATTGTTTAACAAACGTCACAAGGCAGGTCACTCACCAAGTCATGCTGGCTTCTGGAAATGCAGCCTGTGCTGTTGAGAAAGAATCAAAATAGCAACTGCGTCTAAAAATAGGCAAGTGGCGAGCCTGATGCTCTTGGTCCACACAATTCGTTAGAAGTCGCACACCTGTAGGACGATGGCAAAAGTTGTAGGATCATCGAGTTGGAAGGCACCTCACCAAGGTCCTCTAGTCCAACCCCTGCAATCCAGGAATCTCAACTAAAGCGTACAGATGACCAAATCTGTTTATGTTGTCCTACCTAGCCTAACACATTTTTTATTTAAAATGAAATTAAAACTGTGAAACTATGGCTGCCATAATACTGAATGCCGTGGGCTGTCAACCTGACCTTGTTCGTATGGAAGTGAGCCCCAGTGATTCCAGCAGAACTTACTCTTAAGTAGGAGGAGGAGAAAGTAGGAACTTACTCCTATGTGTGCCTAGAAATTAGAGTCTTTAAGCCGACACAAAAAGTATTACTCAGTAAAATGTAAGAACAAGAGTCTTCGGTCACCTTAAGTACTTAACCAGCTTACTATGACACATGGACTAGAGTCCACATCATCAGATGTTCATTCAGTTGTTGTGTTACTCTGAACACATCCCCTCTGACCACCACCGGGTCATATCACAAACTCTTTTTGCAGCTACCCTTGGTTTCAGAAGCTGTTCGCCATGTAATAGACAACAATATATTAATGTTTTAATTTTAGATGGCTGGTTCTCTCCTATACCCCAGCTTCTTCCAGTCTAACAAATAACTAATGCATCTTAAAGTATGGGTACCTGAAATTATTTTTAGTTTAACGTTTATCCCGTTTTCAATTCGAGGAACGTTCTTTTTCGTGGCTACAGACTCTTGTGCAGCTTGAGTGCATAACTTGTGCCCCATGAGCAGGAGAGTGCTGTTGCTCTCAGGACTTGCTTGTGGGATTTCCAGAGGCATCCGGTTGTCCACTGGGAGAACGGAAGAGACTAGATGGGCCTTTGGTACAATCTATCAGGGCTCTCCTTGCGTTCTTATGGGCTTTAAGTGAGACTATTTTCATCTGAATTCCTGAAACTTTGGTTCTACATTAAATGCAAAAGTGTATTAACGGCAACAGCATGTTACAAAAGTGTTAACTTTGTAGGACGAGTGTTTGGATTGTGTAGTAAGACAGCTTCACTCAAAAGTATGTGAAGAGATTATTAAAAGGTTTGAATTTATTTCTGCAGAAAACCATTCCGCACCTCCAGATGTTACCACTTACACCTCAGAACACTCAATACAAGTAGAAAGACCACAAGGTTCAACATCGAGGGTGGCACCAAAATATGGAAATGCTGAACTTATGGAAACTGGCGATGGTAATTATGGCTTGTAAAAATGATGTAGGAGTGCATGAACCACAGGAGGGAATGTTTGGCTAAATAGGCCATTTAATGAGAATATCCCCCCCCCCAAAAAAAAAAAAAAAAAGTTTGGGTGAGTTCACATTTCTGCCAAGAAGATGACCAGGAAAGAGAAGAAAGTGAGAAATGTCTGTGTTTGGCGTGTTTATAGGTACTGGAAGGAGAACCCCAGAGATGTGAAAAAACTCAGGAAAAGAGCAAGTTGTTTCATAAGAGTACCCACTATAGCTAGTTAGTGAAATTGCTTACTTGTTAGAGGTGTTGGAATTTGCTTCCTGGACCAATTAACAGGATTTTTAAAAAGGCAGACAGTACCTATATACCTAAACCCAAAGTAGGTTTATATCTACACTGGGAGGCATATATGATTTTAGATGTCCAGTGGCAGTGGACCATGGCTCGACCACTCTTGTAACACATGACCAGCAGTTCCCAGGTATAAAGGTCATGGCAGCAAAAAGGCTATTCACCATTTTGCACAGATGCTGCTCATCTTGGAACTTTGTCCAGTCCATAGGTAACAAGCTGTCAGGGGTGTGCAACTAGCTAACCTGCCTATTTGAATTTGCCTTCAGGTTGATATGGTTTTCTCCTCTGCTTGCAACTGGAAGGCATGTCTGCTGCTTGAAAACTTATGTCAATTTTCTTTTCTGCAGGAGTTCCCGTAAGCAGCAGAGTGTCGGCAAAAATTCAGCAGTTGGTCAACACCTTAAAACGACCCAAACGGCCCCCATTACGAGAGTTCTTTGTAGATGACTTTGAAGAATTATTAGAAGGTAAAATAGTTTGACTCCCCTGACCAAGTTTTTTGTACTGGGTTTGTAAAAGTACTGTTCATTTTTTGTGTGCTTGGAGAAATGTTTTACAGCAAGTGAGCTTGGATTCTGAACTCAGATTTTAATTGCACAAACTGGTTTTTTATGCATTTGATCTGCTAGCCTGGTGTGTGTGTTTGAGAAAGGAGCAGTGTGGTTACAGGGTAGGGTATGGGAGGTGTACAGAAGAAGATCAGAAACCAGCATAGAGTTGTCTCACATTGCATGTACATCATTTGATTTCTCAAAAGCAGATGTTGACTTATCAATAGGCATAATAAAGCATGGCATTAAGAAACATGAAGTAACGCTCTCTTACAACTGTAAGTTCAACAGCCAGACCCAAACCAACCAAAGCCAGAGGGAGCGCAGATGTTGGCGATGCGTGGAGAACAGCTGGGCGTGGTTACGAATTGGCCTCCATCTCTTGAAGCGGCATTGCAACGATGGGGAACCATTTCCCCGAAAGCTCCTTGTCTAACCACTATGGACACCAATGGAAAACCACTATATATTCTCACTTACGGTCAGCAACCTTTTGAATTTCCTTGCAATTCCCCATTCCCCAAGCAGTGGCGTAGCGTGGGTTGACAGCACCCGGGGCAAGGCAAGTAATTTGCGCCCCCTAACCCGTGGATTTGCGCCCCATAACCCTAACCCCCAGATGTTGCGCCCGGTGCGGCTGGCCCCCCCTGCACCCCCCACGCTACGCCACTGTCCCCAAGTTAAGAAAATAGAACTCTGTGTTTTCGTCTTTGATCATTACGAAATATGCATCTTATACTTCCTTAGATCCTTAAAAAAACTATATAACTTTTGTGGGGGTTTTTGAGGCTATGTACTTATACATTTATCTGAGGGAGTAGAGCTGATGGGAAAGTAAGTAGCTCATTGGAGGGGGGCATACTTTGACTTTGTGAAGCCCTATGCTGAATCCAGAACTTCCCACTTAACAGGCTTGCTAGTTGCAATGATTGGGGAGTGGGGTGGGGTAAAATCTCCTTGAGAGATTCTGGAGAGCCTGTGTCAATTGGCGTTAAAGCACAGGGCTAGGATATTAGTCTGATTCCTTATAGAGATGTCCTTATTAATATCTAAGATTGGCTGGTTTTCTTTCGTTGGATTTTATTGAAATTCAAGTTACCCTGCAAAGACTTCCCATGCCTGAAGATGTGCAAAAGTCTTGAGTGCTGTGAGTGAAATAATTGATATAAAAATTCAAATTTCAAACCATTGCAAGGGTTCAAGAAGCAGTGAGTCATATGCACTGCATACTCTTCACACAATGTGTTTGCATACACAGACCAGCACAGAAATACAGTAGTGCCTCGCAAGACGAAAAGAATCCGTTCCGCGAGTCTCTTCGTCTAGCAGTTTTTTCGTCTTGCGAAGCAAGCCCATTAGCGGCTAAGCGCTATTAGCGGCTTAGCGGCTTAGCGGATAAGCGGCTTAGCGGCTTACAAAAAGGGGGGGGAAGGGGGGGAAAGTCGGAAAAACTCGCAGGACATTTTTGTCTTGCGAAGCAAGCCCATAGGGAAATTCGTCTTGCGAAGCACCTCCAAAACAGAAAACCCTTTCATCTAGCGGGTTTTTCGTCTTGCGAGGCATTCGTCTTGCGGGGCACCACTGTAATTAGTGAGACTAATGTGCACACTATCCCTGAAGTAATTCCTTCTGCCTTTACTCAAATGTACAATTATCTGTCTGAAATACATACTCCGTAGCCGCCTGTGCAGTTACAGTTTTGCAGAGGCTGCTACGGACCTCAGCGCAGCACATTTTGCTTGTACAGTGTGAGTTGGGCTACTCTTGGGCCCATCCTCTTGGCACTTGGTAGCAGGGGCCAATCCTCGCCCAAGCCATTTCTTCTTCTGGTCATGGCAACCTGGTTGTTCCTTATTTAATGCTAGTAGAATTGGAACCCACGTCACAAGAGTCATATGATGCAGGCCATATCAATAAGCTGTTGTGTTTGTTGTGATACTGGAAAAAAAAACCATTGACGATTATTTGCAGCTGTCTTTTGGCAAACGTGGAACTGCTGTACATAGGTTTGGTAAGAGTATTCTGGTTTGCTGTGGCTGAGTTGGTGCCGTGTGGTGGTGACAATCCTACTGTACATTATACGGGAGCTAATTTTGTAGTTTACTTTTCTGCTGGCACACCTGTCTGCCCACAAGCGCTACTCGGGCAGCCTTTACACTTAACACATTTGTGACAAGGCACTAGTGAGGAAATGACCTGGCCAGAAGGCTTTGGGCCAAATGATGCAAAAGCACCTTAGTCAACCTCTGCTTTTTAAGAAGTCTGGCAGACTTAACAGTTTGAAAGTAGGGTTACTTGGGATCAGATGGAAAACAATGTTTCCCCTATATACATACTAGGGATGGGGCCTGCTCTCTTCAGGTAAATGATGCCAAGAGCAAGCTTGGGTTTTCAGAACTCACTGAATTGCATCTTAAGAGCTAGTAATCTGCAAGCATGCTATCACTTTGCTTGGCTCTGCTAAGAGAAAGTGTGAAACTTCCTTAGGCCGCAGTGCTTAAGTAGAGGAAGGGCTGAAGCTCCGTGGCTGAATTCCTGGCAGTCTGCTGCCAGCCAATGTGGACAGTACTGAGCTGCCTGGACCCAATAGTCTGACATGGTATACGGCAGCTCCCAATGTTTCTAAATGCCCATAAATTCCAATTAAAATTACTAAAAGTTGCTTAGAGCCAGTCTAGACATTTTGAAAAGGAACATTGTTGACAACTCAAATGGGATATCTTTTGTTTGAGTACACTACATAGGGAACACACATGTAGAAAACAAGCATCTCAGGGACACGGCTCCCTAATATTTCTTGGAAGAGGTCTTTGACTATCTGCCCACCTTGTTCTGAAGCAAGTACTTGTACCAAAACTGTTTCGTGTAAAGAGCTTTGTCTCTCTTGAGATGGTTTCGCCTCAGGTACATTTCTGTTTCCTCATGCTGTACATACAATTTAATTCAGTAAAGTTGATAGGAACTCAATATTTCTTCTTCCCTAAATTCTGCTTGCAAATGTTTGGTTTTATTTATTTAGTTTTGAAGCATTCCATTGTTAACCTTTTGTAGCCATAGGCTTCATCGTGAAAGGCACCGCTTGGAAACAATCACAGTTTGGTGTGGAAAGATTTTGGCATTTTGTAGGAAGTGGAAATAACCTGTATGAATGTTCTCAGTAGGCTTAATGACATTGATCCAGACTAAAGGTGACTAATGCCTTGGTTATGGCCACAATTGAATCTGGGCCAAATGTTGCTACCTCTTGAACTTGTATTGGCACAGTCGCAGAAGAACATTTTCCTCTACGCAAGCCATGCTCTTACCCAATTTTCAGAACAGCTTGCTCAGGAAAAATCCCCATTAATTTTGCCCTTCATAAGTAGCCACGATACTGCTTGCCAATAGGAAAGCGGCTAAGAACAAAATAATTAACTGGGCCAGGCACACTGAAACTGAACTGACTCACTTGTGCTGACAAGACAGCAGTTGCATAGTTCTCCCACTTTCAGTTCCATAATATAAATGGAAGTTTCCACTTGGCTATAAAATTAAATTGAATTACAATTAAAATGGTAGTGAAGTTATGGTTCACCAGTTTCCATTTTCTCAGCTTGTTCTATACCTGTCCTCTTTACTATCAAGTTTAGCTTGAAGATTGAAGTGATCATTCTGTGATATTATAGCAGGAAGTACAGTGTTTGTGGTATGGTGCACATTTCTCCGTTGGAGAACAATAAAGGCTTTCTGCAAATGGGTGCACAAGGTGTGTTTTGAATCATTTTGGAATGAAACTGTACAGCCCCATCTTAATGGGAATACTTACACACAGTTGTTTTGTGAATAGGCAAACTGTGGACCCGTAGTATGAAAGTCGCATACAACATACTACATAAGTTGGGCACGAAGCAAGAACCAATGGTGCGGCCAGGAGACAGGGTAAGTGCCTGTGCTTTCATTGCAAGCCTTAATAGTATGTCACGTTTGACATCAAAGACACATGGAGGTGAAAGCTATGTATTTGAGTTGGGGTACATAGTGAATTTTCTAACTTTGGAACAGATCAGTCAACTGTCCATGTTTTAGTTCTGTGTCACACGTCTAAACGATCGTGTCCTATTACTCACTAATGGTTGGCTGGAAATTTACCTCAGAAGTCTATTTATGGTCAGAAAAAAATTCCTTTCTCTCTTTTCTCTCAAACAAGCTACTCTGTGACACAAAGGCTTCCCTATATGAAGAGTGTTTATCATGCGGATGAAATTAATTTTGGTAATGGGGCTGTGTGTATTGGAGACCCTGAAACAATGAGGGCCTTGTGAAGAGACCAGGCTTGAACCAAGGAATGCTGCTAGATAATTAATAAGATACTAAGCAAAACTGGTTAAAGAAACAAAATCCTACTTGAAAGTAGGGAAAGTTGGCATAAGAGCATAGCTACTTTGGGGTTGGGGGTGCCAGGAGATGCGTTTTATAACTTTTAGGCTTGTCCTCATCATTTCTGTTCAACTCTACAATGACTGGGTAGGTCACAGTCCACAGTATCTAATGTGGAATCCACTGATTGCTACTGGATTTCACCTCCCATCAGCATAGGCTGTGGTCAGGAAATGTGGGAGCTTAACCTAAACAACTTCTAGTAGTCTCCATGTTGGCTACTGAGTTCCAGAGCTTCTCTCAGGAATGTGAACCACACACTTGCCTCAGTTCAAAAATAAAATAAAATATGGGGACAGTTTTCCATGTTTCCCTAATGCTGAGGGGAGGCATATACTCTGCACACAACATGCCTCTTTAAAATTTCCTTTAGGATCTTCTTCATGGAAATCCTTTTCTTAATACATAATCTTCAGATTCCTTACATTTCCCTGCTTCAATGCAAAAGCAAACAAACGTGTCTGCATTATTAAATAAAATATGTGGGGTGGGGGGACATTTTGCACATTTCCCTTGATTTTGCATATTGTGATGTGAGCGCACTTTTTGTATAATGTTGCCAGCTAGGCTCGTACACTGCACTTACTTCCTTTTAGCAAAAGTCTCTGATATACCCATACAGTCCAGTCTCCCCCCCCCCACCCAATAAGACAGTGAGACGATCCTGAAAAACCAAGAGGCTCACTTGAAGACAATTGAACTCCCAATATCCCTGTCTAAAGCCCATTTTTTGCCTGTTTCTGCTAAATACTTGTAAGATTTGGCTTCCTTCAAGTGAGTTTTCACTGCCTCTGCATTGCCAATTTGATTTTCTTTCAGTTTATACTCGCTGCTCATTTGCCTGCCATTGACTGACCTCAGCATCCAATATTTGCTTTGCGTTTTCCCACATGACACCACCTCTGCTATTTGCTTCTTATCCCTTGCTGGTGTCTGTCACTGTTTTAGTTTCCATCTCCTGCACATTCCTGAAGGCTTCTGTGCATGAACTGCCACACACCCCCACACCCCCCCACACCCACACCCCATGTCAGTGCCAAAATTGGACCAGTCATCAGACACATTTGAAGCTGCTCCTATACATGCACACACACAGGGATACAGACAATTCTCTTTTCCTATGTGTATCATCCTGATGGGAAAAACTACTTATGGCAATAAATGCAAAGTAAAAAAATACTGTAGGGAAAATACTACTGAGAGGTACTGTCTCCATTGGTTGCCTTTGAGGAGCTTGTAGTTCATGATGGTTGTGCCAATTGCTGGGTTTTTTAAGGAGTTTTGCAGGTAGCTGCCCTGATCACGTCAAGCCTAGGGCAAAATATGAAAGCACGTCCTCCTGGGCTCTCCAAAGTCTCACTTCCTGTGCATAAGAAGCCTTAAGTCTCTGTACAGCTGTTTCTTCAGCCCAAATTTGCACAAGAACGCTCATTACTCCGTATAGAAAATTCTCTGTTACGGAACGTGCTTATTTTTTAAAAAAGTCCCTGTTTCCTGTAGGTTGGGGCAAGCTGCCTTCTAAATAGGAAAAACCACAAAAACACCCGCATACATTCAAAGCAAGCGACTAACAGCAATATGCTAAATTTCTGTGCACACAGAGTCCCTGCCTCCCAGCTTGAGAGCATTTTTCTAAATGGCTCCATTCAACGAAGCTGGAACATTGGTGGTACTGCTAAGTTTTCGTTGATGGAAGTTGGGCAAGTGACTGGCATTGTGCAAAGAGAGCCCTCCCAAAATAGTGAAAGGAACAGTTTTA
Source organism: Podarcis cretensis (assembly GCF_951804945.1). Lineage (NCBI taxonomy): Eukaryota > Metazoa > Chordata > Lepidosauria > Squamata > Lacertidae > Podarcis > Podarcis cretensis. The sequence continues at coordinate 15,006,855 of NC_137181.1, read as the reverse complement.
AGCTCCGAGGAGTCTCCTTAATCCCATTGGTTTTGCCCTTCCCGCTGTAGTCTCTTGCAACTTTATCCCCAGTTATGGCATAGGTACGGGGATTTTTCTTCCTCTTCTTCTACCCTTTAAGCTACTTAACTTCAGAATGCTGCCCTTGTACTTGACAAGTGGGCTGGTGGGGGGCCGGGGAAGTTGGTTTGAGCCCTACAGAAAATAAATTATTTCCTCGTTTTTGTGTTCATAAGTAATCATAAAGAATTAAACTAAAGAGAACTGTGGGCAGATGTTGAATTTAAATCACTCTCTGCTTTGGCATTTAGCCAAGACGGGTCCATGGAATCTTTCGTCTTGATTTATGACAGTGTTTAAGTCTCTAAGCCATAGCAGTAGTGGGCTGAAGCAGTTCCCAGAGAGAGTAAGACAAGGGAAGCCATGAGGATGACAGCACAGCTAGGCTTTCCCCCCGCTCTGTGCATTTCCTTTGATGAGGATTACCGGGTGTTACAGTGAAAGTGGATTTTTTTTATTTTAATTTTTACTTCATTATATCCTGGGGACTAAGGGTAGGTTATAACATACATATACCAAAACATTAAAAGGTATCCAAAGTTCCCCTAGTGATATAAATCTTGCTTTTATTTTACGGAATTTCCAAAACTAAATTTCCCACGCATAGGCACCATTGCCCAGTTTGCATGTTCTCTTGCTCCCTCACCTTCCTTTTTAAAGGCAATGATAATGGCGCCAAGTCAGGCCATGCAGACTCCTTTCCTGAAATGCGGCTTTTTGTGCGTGGCGAAGACGAGGAGGTGGACAGCTTCAACATGCAAACATGTGTTAGTCCAGTGCATGCACCTGAGCCTTGGACACTAAGAGGAAGGTCATGCAGCACATGTGGAGGAGCTCAGACTTTGTCAAGGCTCTGTCTGAAGTCAATGCCTTAAATACCATGCTACCATTTTGAGAGCATCTCTTCACTATCCCTGGTCCCCAACGGAGACATCCAGAAAGGAGAGAGGGCAAAATTGTGAATGTAAATTGTAACTGGGAAAATGCTGGGGTGGTGGTGTGCGCGTTCCTTTTGCATGAGCTTGATTAGAAATGTGATTTTCAACAAAGAAATAGCATCCTCTAAGAGTCATTGTAAGCTGGCAGATAATTTATCGATTTGACCTTTGGCAAATGATCAAAATGAAAGCATAATGCAAGTATTAGTTGAAACCATGGTGGGTTAAAAGTAGATGCTTTCCCCCTTTCATTATTTTTGGAAGAGGGTCTGTTGAAATGAGGGTGTGTATCTTCTGTCTTGAGTTATATTATTGACCTTGAATGAAACTGTTTGGAAGCGTACCATCAGAGCAGTTTACACCTTTAAAGTATAGCTTATGCACCTAAGCCAAAGATATCAAAGAAACGTTCTTGTTAGAAGAATTGGTTTGACTTTATGAAATCTCATCTCCTCTACCCTTCTCTCTTTGTGTTTCTGATACTGATCACTCTAGAGAGGCTTCCTCTCAAAAACTAAAACACCAAAGTGAAGTTGTGTGTCATACACATGAAATGTTTCTTGTGCATTATCTAAAGGTTGGAAAATGTGTTGGGAGTCTCTGCTTAATTCCCTTCCCTCCTCTTTTGCAGGTAGCACTAGTATTTCCCAATAATGACCCTGCTGCTTTTATGGTAGCATTTTATGGCTGCCTGCTTGCAGAAGTTGTCCCTGTACCTATTGAAGTGCCACTTACCAGAAAGGTAAGAGAAACAGTTTCTCGTTGTCTTTGTTACAATTGCTGTCAGAACAAATTGCCAAATGACATGCCCGTCTGAGTAGGTCATGCGTTTTGGGATAAAATGGAATCCTTATGTAACTTATTTTTTTATGAAAGGTCACCCTCCTAAACATGCTCCAGTTATTCTTTCTTAGCTCTGCTGGGTGTCTTCTAGATTTTACATTTTGATTTTGGGTTGGAAGTGGCTGCAGGCTGTTGTGTGCAACAGATAACAAGAGTAAAGTCAGCATTTAAGACTTCCTTGGAGACACACAGATAAGAAAGGCAGCCCTGTTGACCCAAAAGAAAAAGTCCATAGTAGAGCCATAGGCTTATGATACCAAAATGTCCATTTGCAAGCAAGCTTTCAAGTTGTCCAGTACGCTTCATCAGGCTGGCTGTTACGTGTGGACAGGGAGCAACAGGAACTAGGTTGGTGTTAAAGCCATAAAATCTGCTGTGACAAGATGCAGTTTAGGAAGATGAAGCAGACTCACTAGGTTAGGGTATTCTAGGGATGCTGGTATGAAGAAATCTACAATGACCGATTCCCCCATTTTTGAAAATACAAAATCCATCATAACTAGGAATTTGCTATATTTCCTATACAGTACCAAGCCCCCAATTTTGCTTAAAAGTCAGGCTGCTGGAGAGTTCTAGAGAGCTTCACAGCTTGCTCACTACTTTTTGACCTGCTGTTTGGCAAATTAAAGTATTTCCTTACTGTCGGTTTTGGGGATTTCAATTGCAGAGAGTCTTCTTTCACTTTCGCAGTGCCCAGCATTCCACACCAGGACTAAATTTCCAAAATAATAAGGTGGCTTCTATGCACAGAAATAAAGGCTCCAGTTGCACATAGAATCATGAAAACACGCTAAGAATCCTCTGCACAAAGGCTAAATTAGTTGAAATCCTGTTGGAGATGGATGATCTTAAACTAACGGCTGCAAAGTTCTATACTAATCCAAATGGAGCTAAGTTTACACTTGGCTGAGATCCATATTAGTTTTTGATGCTTCTCGAAGAACAGGTTAACTGCTGCAAGACTAGACATGGCTAAATGTTGTCCCCATCTGAAAAAGCGGGGGCCAGGCAGCTGCTGACTGTTGAGGCCAATGCTCAAAAAGATTCGGTGACAAATCAAAAAGCAGTCAATCTACATAAATTTTGAAAAAAACAATCTAATTACATAACCCCCCCCCCCAATGGGTCTCTTAAGAACAAAGCTTGCCAAACTAACCTTATCTCTAATTACTAACCTGGTAGAAGAATGCTGTGGGTGTAGCATTTCAGTAAAATATTCAACAAGGTCCCCCACAATATAATTGTTGGCAGGCTGGTAAAAATGTTGACTGGCTGATGCTCCTGATAGGTGGGTTTGTAATTGGTTGATGGACCATTCCAGAAGAGTGCTCATCAGTGGCTTTTTGCCACGCTTCAGAGAAGTGGAAAATGGAAAAGTGCATTGTTCTCTTGTGAGCCTGGTCTTAATATGTATTTTTTAATGAATAACTTGGATGAAGGAGTGGAGGGGATGCTCATCAAATTTACAGGTGGCACCAAACTGGGTGGCATAGCTAATACATTAGAAGACAGAACCAGTATCCAAGATGATGTTGACAGGATGGAGAATGGATCAAAAAACAACCAAATGAGTTGAATAACTTAGGTAGGGAAAATCAGATGCACAAATGCAGGATGTGTGATGCACGTCTTGACAGCAGTATGTGCCAGAAAAAGAGAGATCAACGCATTTTAGTTGACTTTGAGCTAAACATGAGTCAGGAGTGTGATACAGAGGCTAAGTAGGCTAATGCAATTCTCTAGGTTGCCTCCACATAAATATAGCATCTGGATGGCAAGAACCATTGGTCTTATTGTATTCTGCTTTGGTCAGACCTTACCCAGAGAACTGACCCCATTCTTGGCAGAAGTCATTGAAAAAATAAAAGGTGTCCCAATGGCAAGGGTTCTGGAGACCAAGTCCTATGAGGAAAGGTTAATGGAGTTGGGTATGTTCAGCCTGGAGAAGAGACTAAGAATGAAAGCCCCATTCAGAAATTTGAAGGACCGTCACGTAACAAATGGAGCATTCTGTCCAACTGTTCCCACTTCACTCCTGACATAAGCAGGATAAACAGACCTGGAAGCCTTAATTTCCCATTACTTCCAAGCCTATGGTCTGCTGCTCTCTAATAAGCTGCAGTTATTAGCCAGCCCTAAGCCATGGTTCATTTTTTGCTTACCAATTGCAAATTGGTAAGGAGCAACGAGAAATGATCCTGGATTCAGGCATACCAGGAAGTCATTGCTTCCTGTTTTGTTAATCCTGTTTACACCAAGGGAGAATCAAAGCACAAATGATGGGACAATGTGCACCGGCACTTTCCTTGTTCATTGTTAACTGTGCTAGGCCAGGATTTTGGGCTTAATATGTGAACACATCCATTGATTCATATTGCATTATATCAGCACTATTTTAATATCCAGGTTCTTTCCTTGCTTTTCTTGTGTTGCAATTTCTACTGACTAATGCTGAATCGTGAGGCCTACAGTGCTAAAAAAACGAGTGTTTCAGTGTGAAGTTGTAGTTTCCTGTGCATTGATGTGTTGGGTGAGAGGCAACCTGATGATTATGTGGCCCTGTAGGAAATTTACCATGAACACATGTGCAGAGTTGGAGTGGGGTTGATGAAACTTAACCGGGTCAGAACAACTTGCTTTTGCTGGCGTGGGGGAGAGTCCTCCAATGGGCTCAGGTGTTTTTTAAGGTACAGATGGACTCTTCTGACTCATTCTGGTCTTTTCACATGCATGTTTACAGTTGCTACATTCCTCATAGCTTTGGGATCAGGGTCTTATAGTATTACGCAGAAGGAGAATTTCTACAAGGATGTTTCTCTAGGCACTTCTGCAAAATGACAGGTGAAACAGCACCTTCCAGACTTTCGTCTCTTCTCTTCCTCCCCCCTCCCCCCTCCAATATGCATGTCCTCTGTTCTGTATTTGAGAACTGGCCCCCCAAGATTGTCATTGGGTTCTCCTTTGTGGAAAACTGAAAATGCATCTGAACAAAAAAGTGCCAGAATCATTCTGTGTCTTATTCTAGCCTGGTCTGTTGAAATTTTGCAAAAAGTAACTGGAAGACTTTAGACAGTTGGCCTTGCCAAGACTGCTTTGGAAACGGATATCGCTCTGTCACAAAAAATAATGAAAAAGGAAACTTGAGGTAATTGTGTGTTTTGATATAGGAAAATACAAAAGCAACTACCTTAGACTCTGGTTTTGACAACAAATAGAAGTTTTTAGTTGTAGTAATCCATGTGACTGGTTATTGCCTGAACTTGTTTATATACAGCAGGAGCTGGTGAAAATTGCACTTCACCCCAGGAAAAAGGTCCTGTCGTTAGTCAATTGCAAATTTCTTTCTGACTTTGATTGGAGGCTTATCATACCCAAAGACTCAGCTACTCTTTTGTTCTTTTCAATTATTGGACCTCTCTGTAGCATTCCTTCAGCAAATGGAGCCTTGCACATTTTGGAGCTTGCACATAAAATACAGAGTTGCAAATAGAATAAATATGGCAGGCAGGCTCTGTGTGGATGGTGGACTGATGCAACAGTGTAGTGGCAGAAGACATTAGGTGGGCAAGTAGATAGGTAGATAGACAGCATGACTTGAAGTGACTGAAATGTGTGGAAAATCTCATGTGGGCTTGACCAATGTGAACTCTGTTTACCGTATTTTTTGCTCTGTAAGACTCACTTTTCCCCTCCTAAAAAGTAAGGGGAAATGTGTGTGCGTCTTATGGAGGGAATGCAGGCTGCGCAGCTATCACAGAAGCCAGAACAGCAAGAGGGATTGTTGCTTTCACTGTGCAGCGATCCCTCTTGCTGTTCTGGCTTCTGAGATTCAGAATAATTTTTTTCTTGTTCTCCTCCTCCAAAAACTAGGTGCGTCTTGTGGTCTGGTGTATAGAGCGAAAAATACGGTGATTCTTCTCTTGTGCCTTTAGGGATTAATTGTGCTTGAAGGAAAGGTTTGCACAATGTAGTGGTTTTGTTGTGTTGGGTAGCAGGAAAATGGGCAAGAACGAAGCAAGGCTTTTAGAAACAACTCTCCTTTAATGCTACGTACTATATCTCAGATAGCTTGCACTGATGAGCCACTAAAGCAAGAAAGCTACAGGAGCGCAAGAGGTTCAACAAACACTATGTCCCTTTGGCATACATAACAGGTTTCATGCCACTTGTATGGAACTTCTCTTCCAACAACGGTGTCTGCATACTAATGAGATGCCTTCCATATGCACAAACACCCGAGGTGGGAAATGTGGCCAAGTTTATGAGCTGTAGCTCACATGGTTGGCAAAAGCCAAATTCAGCTTTTCTTCCCTGTTTCCCAATGCCTTTGCCACATCTTTCTTTATCTTGGGCTGTGTACAGATTGCCATTTACTCCAGCTCCAGTTTCTACTGCTTGTATTTTAATCTGGATGTTAGCCACAATCCATATGTACCCTGTAATTTCTTGAGAAATGTTCATTTTTCATAAGTTTCCCCCTCAGATCGGTTGCCATCTAATTTGAAAACACAAGCCGTGGTTAAGCTGAGGCTAGTACAGTTCCAGCTGCCACTGTGTATGAACAAATAACAGCGTATGCACAGATGGCAGCTTCCTTGAACAGGAGCTTAGGGTAGGGTGGAGGGTGTACAATCCAGGGAAACAAATCAGATAATCAGATGAAGACACTCCCATGCTCTTTCTGGTGTGTATAGCAAGTGCAAATGCTACTTGAAACACAGTAATTTAGTCTTTGGCTCCTGTAGTCCTCTTGACTTGGGCTTTCTGCTTCCCTCCTTGTATCTGCTTGCTTCGTCTTCTTCTCATAGTTCTCCAGATGCCCCTACAAGATCACCTTCTTTTTCCTGGGCCTCTGCTTTGTCCTTATCTCCTTTCCTATGCTACCTGTTTTGCCTTAATACATTTACTCTTGAATTTCTTGGCATAGTAGGAGTCTGTTCCACAGTGTTTTTACAATGGATGAATTGTACCCATTTGTTGGTTTTGCCAGGAAACCAGTTCCTTTTAGGAGAGGGGTAGGGAGCCCATGGCCCTCCTGATGTGGCTAGACTTCCAACTCCCATCTGACCCAGCCAGCAGGGCCAGTGGTTAGTGATGACAGGAGTCTGCAGTCCAACAATATCTGGAGACCCACAGGTCCCGTCCCCCCATTACTTTAGAATAATAGAAAATGTCTTAGGCCCCACTGCATGTGAGCGAGTTAAACTGAGGACACAGACTATTCAGTTGCTTTGAAATCTGTTAATTCAGCTGATTCATTAGTATGTTTGCTGGTATGTTCTGTGTGTTGGCACAAAGGCACACAAACCATCTTACGGTTTTCTTCAGTGTGTTGTTCACTTTCTGATGGAAAAGGATCCAAGGAAGGCCCCAGAGCTCCTGAGCAGAATTTATGAAAAACCTGAGTCACACGAACATGACACAAATATATATATTTTAGATGATAAATCTACATAGTATGTGGGGCTCTCCTTTTCCTTCATCTTCTCCTTCTATGTAGGGATACTTGTGTCTGTGTAGTGTCAACCTGTATTTTTCATCTGTAATCCCAAGTCTTCTGAAGATGAGGTACAACAAATCTTCTTATTGGTTTGTATTCACTAGAGTTGCTCTTCTTCTCTTCCTCTGTTTTCCCTCCCTCCCTCCCTCCCTGAGTCATTTCTTGACTTTCAGGAAAGTCAATGACAAATGACTCCAATGTAGTTGGCCAGTGGTTGGCATAAACTCCCGTGTATGTCTGGGACCTTCCATGAGCTTCCATGGGCTCTGTTGACAAAAGTGATGAAGAGGACATGACTGTGGGAAAAGTTACTTTGCTTTTTGGTTGTTAAACCCGGCTATGGACAGAGTGGCTATTAGAGCTTGTGGATATCTGCACTGAAAGGTCTTCAGCGCAAATAACACCATTAAACTCTGGTGGTAGTTACTGCTCCAAATGAGCCTTAATGGAGATTTGTATCTGTAGCATCTGTTGAGAGCCCATGTATGCTAGATTGCCCAAAGTGGATATTGTGGGTCATGTGCAAATGGAAACAATTCCATTTGGGCCCCACACTGAGCTTTGTGCCCAAGTGGCAGATTGACCGAGAGGCCCAAGTGATTAAAGCTGGGTTTAACAGTAGCTAGATCCCTGCTTTGAAAAGGAAAAGGGCAATTGGTATGAACCTAAAATAATATATTTTAACTTGCCTTGGAATAAGTCAGGAAACGAATCATAGTAGGTTTGTGAGAACATGTCAGTCTTGGACCATTATTAATCAAAATTTGAGTGCCTAGCCTGGGTCTTAATAACCACTGATGTGGCTTGTAAATGATGACACTGGCAACTAGGTTTAATTACATTGAAGGAGAAAAGAACTACATTTTCTGCAAATAACGAAAGGGGGGGAAGTTAGTGGTAGGCTGAAAGCATCGATCACAGGATAATACAGGATTCATTTTCAGCATATCTGCATAATTTATTAATATATGTATATATGCTACACATTAGCGTATTGATATATTATTAATATTAATATATGCACTTGTTAACACCTTTTAAACTTTTGTAAATTTGCCAGGGCCTGCCTAGTTCAGATATTCCTTGGGCTAATGATAGCGCAGCATGCAGAGAGTTATTCCCCAAAATGGCATGATTTCATCCTCTTGTCTCTTTCTATTTATCTTAACAAGGGGACTCCTCCTTCTGTCTGGATTTTCATAGAAGCCAAACCAAATGAGAGCTCATTTCTGAAGACTTTTCTTGCAAAAGTATGTCTTTAACTTTGCCAAGCTGGAAATAAATCTCTAATAATTATTGTAACAAACAGAAAATGCGAATAAATAAAATTGACAACTTGTTGAATGTCTGAACTTTGAAAAGGTTATACAAATCTATTATATACCAGTTTCTCATCCACCATGCCATTCAAAAAATCAGCATACGCAAACCCATCTTTGTAACAAAACATTTTTCTCAAACCTGGGTATGAAAATACTGGTGCTAAGCTTTGGGGCGTGATGCATGTCGTTACCTCGGTTTGATTGCTTTTTTTATTCGGCGCAACGATACATTAAAAAACAAAAAGACACTTGATTTGGACCTATTGTGGAAAACACAGATCTATGTCCAAAAGCTTTACTTTTTATGTACGACTTTTCTCAATAGCCTCAAAGTTTCCCCTTTTGTCTTGTTTGCTTCAGTTCCCCAATGCATAATTTCTTTCTTTTGTTTTCGAGAACATCATGATATTTAGTTCGCACTGCAAAATTCTCTATTCTGTTTTTCAATTCCTTCTCTGCCTAGAGAACTATTGCTTTTTAATATATATTTATATATATATGGTGTTTGGTTGTTGGCTGGTACGACTTCAACAGATGCATGGGGTATATCCAGGAACTTCATATGCACATTTTGGGTTGCTTTTACTATGTTGACTGCCTGCGCGCATTGAAACATGGAAGCCTTGATAGAACTGAGGGAGCACTAGTTTGTAACCATTGTAACTATCCTTTGGTACTAGTATCCCCCCAAGATATAATCGGTGTATGATCAAAGGCAGAAGAGGTGGGGAGAAAAGGGGAAGCATGCAGTGACTGTTGTGTTTATTTTTTACTTGGGGTTATATAAACTCCAATTCCACCCCCATCCCACTCCCCAAAAAATCCATTGTGGAAATTGTGCCTGGTTTGAATTATGTACATAAAAGCTGAAGAAGTCAAGGATCCCTCTATGCCAGCCATCTGGTTCCAGCAATGACCAGCCAGGTTCCCCTGAAAAACCCACAAGCAGAGCATAAAGGCAACAACCCTCCACCATTGTTTATCCCCAGAATCTCTGAACACGAGCCAGTGTGGTGTAGTGGTTAAGAGCGGTAGACTCATAATCTGGTGAACTGGGTTTGCGGCCCTGCTCCTCCACATGCAGCTGCTGGGTGACCTTGGGCTAGTCACACTTCTTTGAAGTCTCTCAGCCCCACTCACCTCACAGAGTGTTTGTTGTGGGGGAGGAAGGGAAAGGAGATTGTTAGCCGCATTGAGACTCCTTAGGGTAGTGATAAAGCGGGATATCAAATCCAAACTCCTCCTCCTCCTCCTGATAGGCATTTCCACCATGAATTTTTTCTCACCCCTCCCCTCTTATTTTAAAGACGTCGTGGCCAGCGGCCATCGCCACATCCTCTGGCAGCGAATGTCATGTATTGTGCTTTCGCTTGCCTGATTCAAACTTGCTGCTGGATCAGTTTTGATTTGGGTGGTCCCGAGTTCTCACAATATGGGAGACGGAGGAAAATCTGCCTTACCTGCTAAGTAGACAGGAAAGCGACCTTGCTAATAATACCTGTGCATGATTATGCTGCCTGAACCCGGTTGTGCCTTTCCCCTTCCCTGCCACGAGCTTCTGCAAGGTTCACAAAAAACTGTCCCGAAGCCTTAGCCCTAAGTGCTAGAAATGTTGTGGTCCTCCAGATTCATTTCTTGAAGTAAGGTGAGATTTCTCGGGATGCGGCATCCTTGTCATGGAAATGCAGATGCGCGGAAACGCAAAGAGGCCTGCTCAGACTGTCGCGGTAGATGTCTTTTCAAAAGTGTTTGGTTGGCTAGGTAAAGCAAATGCCTTTTGCATAAATGTGTTCTGAAGCAGCCTTTTCCATTACTGCTCTTGCAGTGATTTACTTCCGTGGTTTCTTTCTCGCTTTGTCTTCAACCAGGACGCAGGAAGCCAGCAGATAGGCTTCTTGCTCGGAAGCTGTGGTGTGACGGTGGCCTTGACTAGTGATGCATGCCACAAAGGACTGCCTAAGAGCCCTACAGGGGAAATACCACAATTTAAAGGTAGGCTTGTTCTTGCTAAGTCACAGTACTGTACGCCTGATTGCATGTACACCGCATAGTGAAGAAGAGGAAGTGTAGAGAGCTGCATTGATTTTCAGGCATCAGACAGAATAAAAGGCCTAGATCGTGTTTTTCCTCCCAGCAGCTCCCAACTAGCATGGCTAATGAGCAGGAATGTCCAACAACATCTGGGGGGCCACAGATTCCCCATCCCTGTGCTAGATGAGCTAGTTTTCATACCACATGGTTTGATATGGCATAAGGCTGCTTTCTACATTTTAATAAACTGTTTTTATTAAGTACAATTATTATTTTTTATTAAAAAAAAACCCATTATGGTCAATGAATGCTTTTAAAAATAAAATAAAAGCAACACTTTGTGTTTACTTCTAAGGCTGGCCAAAGCTGCTATGGTTTGTCACAGAATCGAAACACCTATCGAAACCTCCTCGAGACTGGTTCCCACATATCAAAGATGCAAACAATGACACAGCTTACATTGAGGTGAGTCCAGGTCTTTGGAGAGCTTCTAAAAGTCAGTGCAGACAAGATGGGCCTACATGTTATAAATCACCTTCCTATATTCCTAGAATTTCAGATTGAAGAGCTCCAGGGATCTGGTGTGATCAATTAAACACTCAGACTCATTCCTGCCCTTGCAGCCAGTTCAAACCTGAGAACGTATTGATATGAGGAAGGTTTTTGTAATGGCTTTGTCTGGCTCTTTAGGGAGTGGGGATCATAGAATCATAGAGTTGGAAGAGACCACAAGGGCCATCGAGTCCAACCCCCTGCCAAGCAGGAAACTTGATGGAGGGCTGGAGACTTGTAGAGAATTTGCAGGATATGTGAATGAAGAAACAAGTAGCTGGCAGAGGAAGTTTGAAATCTTGGTGGCTGAATACTGGTTGATTAATCATTTTTAACTGGGGGTGGCGTGGGGCATATCATTTGTTTGCTGAGTTAGTGTTGCAGGGCCAATGACTTGCTCCTGCATTGAGTAAACAGGGTGGGAACAGAGGCTCTGGCAAAGCTTCACCTTTTTATTATACACATCAGCCATCCATTCCCCCAAGCAAATAGCAGAAAGCAGTTGTAATTCACAGGAGAGCCCTTTTCGTTGTCTCATTCAACAGGCACATCCCTCCCCAATGTATCTTTGCTAGCATGATGAAAATGGCAGACGCACATAATCCACGGAGGCCCTTAGGATTTGGGTCTTGTAGTCTGGATGGAGCCATCCTCCAGGCTGCTTTCAGATGACCGTCCCTTTAGGTCCTTGAGTTTTTGTGGTTCCCTGAATCTTGATGAGAAAAAAATTCTCTTGCAGTACAAAACATGCAAAGATGGAAGTGTTCTCGGGGTTACTGTGACGAGAATCGCACTTCTGACCCATTGCCAAGCTCTTACACAGGCATGTGGATACACAGAAGGTATTTCAGCATTGTCTCTTAATTCCTGAAATATTTTTTTCATGGTTCTGTGAAACTGGCATAATAGTTCTTGAAGATGATAATGACAAAGCCCCACTCTCCTCTGCCCTAGCAGTGATTGGATTGGCTCAGACTAAGCCATCAGTCATGGGAGAAATAATGCATTCTATTTCTTGGTCAATCTGATTTGAGTTCCAAGATCTTCCGCCATTGCAGTAGCCCTTGAGGAAGCCATATTTCCTAGGGGCTACATAGGGCTGGGGGGGGGGGAAGCTCTCCCTCCCACTTGTTGACATTATAACAGCAACACCATCCAGGTAAGCAGGTGGAACGGAAAGGGTTTTGGAAGGTGATGAGTGAGAGAGAGAGAGCGCTTGGGGTTGGGAGAACTGATGGAGTGGGGATACCATTTCTGCTTTAGATTAAAATCCCAGTTGGAGAAGAATTCCATGGGTTGTGGTGCTTGTCTCGCATTAAGGTGAGCATCACTAGCCTCTTGAAATTTGTATTTCCCAGTTCCAAAAGGCAAGTCTTGGTGGCATCTCGGTTGTCTTTATTTTTTAATATGCTGTTCTTACTGCTTTGTTTTCAACATCGTCCCACTCCCCAACCTTTTAGAATATGGCTTGTTTTGAAGTGAACTATTGGTTATGAAATGCAATGCAAATGAAAACATGAGTGGGAGGGGAAAGAAGAAATGGTCTGGCCAAGAGCAATCAGTCAGTAACGATTTATCTCAAATGGTTCTGCAGCTCATCTGGTGGCAATTTTTTTAGCATCAACATTTTATTACAATCACTTCTTAAAGCGGGCTGGGTTTTTTTGTTTTGTTTTTTTGCAGACTGTGCTACGCACTCAGTAACTAACCTTGTTTTGTTGTTGTTGTTTTGGTCACACAGCCGAAACCATTGTGAACGTATTAGATTTCAAGAAAGATGTAGGATTATGGCATGGGATTCTTACGGTAAGACAACTGCTCATTAAAGTAATGGTTTAAAAATGAGAATGGAGTGTTTTACCTTTCCATAGGAAGTCGGAGCATTCTCTGAATGTTTACCTTCTGATGCTAGATGGATTTTTGAAACATTAGGAAACTTGGTAGATGCAGAAATCATTGTTGGTGAGAGGAGTGATCCAAAGACCTTCTGAATCCACAACTCTCTCCAGTGTTGGACAGCCTGGGAAGTTCCATCTCTTCTTTTTCTTCACATGTGGTCTTTGAAGATGTACTGTCTCCGAACGTGAAGGTTCTAAAAGGAAAAAGAACAGAACTTTCTTTGACTCACCCTTGAGCCTAGAATACTTACAAAGCCAGCTGGAGGTTTTATATTTGTATTCATAAGAGAAGAAGACAAGAGAGAGGCCAGAATAATGATTGAAGTAATAACAGCAGACAGTAATTCAGTTCCATAAGTATTATTTTTGGGGTTGGGCTCTGGTGAACCTTCATCTAAGAATCAAAAGCGAAAAACTCTGGCAGGTCTGTTCAATGCAATGCAGCAAATATTTTGATTTCCAGCTCCACCCTTGGTTGACTTCCAGCTGTGGGGTGCTCCATTGGAAGCGTGATGAGAGTTGCTTTCAAACATCTACAGGGAATTAAAAGGCAGAATGCATGATATTATAGCTGGTGGCTCTTCTGAAGGAAACAAAATTAGAAATGACAAAGAAGGGGATTTCCTAATAGGGCAGAGATGGCCACCTGCTGTCCAGGTCCTCTGAGCACTTGTCTCTAGAGGTCTCAAGGCTCTTCCTGTGTAATAGTTTGTAGCCACTGAAGTTAATGCATATTTCTTGTGTATGATCATAGGAGCAAGGGCTTGATTCAAGACATTTGCTTTTTCTATAAGGTCATCATAGAACTTCGTTGTAAAAAAAAATGTTCATATGAGCAGAATGTTGATAACCAAAGTGTTGATAGTCAAAGTGTTAGTGCTGACCTTTAAAGCCCTAAACGGCCTCAGCTCAGTATACCTGAAAGAGCATCTGTACCCCGATCGTTCAGCCTGGACACTGAAGTCCTCCTCCGAGGGCCTTCTGGTGGTTCCCTCACTGCGAGAAGCGAGGTTACAGGGAACCAGGCAGAGGGCCTTCTCAGTAGTGGCACCCTCCCTGTGGAACACCCTTCCTTCAGATGTCAAGGAAATAAGCAACTATCTGAATTTAGAAGACATCTGAAGGCAGCCCTGTATCAGGAAGTTTTTATTGTTTGATGTTTTAGAGTGGCTGGGGAAACTCAGCCAGATGGGCGGGGTATAACTAATAAAATTATCATCATCATCATGTTGATATTATAAAATATTAAACATAGTGCTAGTGACTGAGTTTTTTTATTGGTTTGTTTTGGTTTTCAAAATACTAAAAAGACAAGATTACAAACTGCACGTCCTGCAGACTTTGGTTTTCTGCTCAGTTTTTAAAATCCCAATGATTTAATATGCCTGGGCTAATGGTAATATAATTGGCTCTGCTGCTCAATTAAAAGAAAGGATCAATAAAGTGGAGGAATGACTGTAATGTTAAATAGTTTACAGATAGTAATGTTGAACTATTATGATTCTAATTCATCATCAACATCATCATCATTTATTATTTATACCCCGCCCATCTGGCTGAGTTTCCCCAGCCTTTCAAACTTGGGTGTCCAGTTGTTGTTGCACTACAACTCCCATCATGCTCACCTAGGCAGACCAGGAACATGGGAGTTGTAGTCCAACAACAGCTGGACACCCAAGTTTCAGAAACACCATTCTATTTCTTGAGAGTCTGTGTAACCAAAGTAGTGAGCAAAGTTTTTTATTGAAATGGTTTCAGAAGTTGTGCTATATCTGTACCACATTTTCTTGAAGACATTTGTAATAGCCGAAATGTGAGTTTACTAACATTGTTGCAGTTCTCCAGCCACTTTTCTCTTATTTCTGGGGTTAATATCTATATTTTTAATTTTCTACGGAGTCATTTATTTTTATACATATTGGCTGATTTCCAACCCAGTCATATAGCAGGACAGTCTCTCTCCACCCTACCCACCCAGGCAATGAAACATGTTAGCTTATTTAAAACCGTTTTCTTTGCATTCCTATTTTAAGCCTCTCAGATGACCTTTTGAGGTTATTGGGGCAAATGTACTGTATAACCTATTTTTAGGAAGGATTAACTACCTCTTTTGGAGTTCCTAGAGTTGTCAAAGCCTGGGGGAAAACCCAGAAAGATTGGGGGTGGGGTGGGGAATCAGTTTTCCCCTCCCCTGAGGCCTCTCGTTTCTTTTTTCCCAGTTGTTAAACTCTGCATATAGGGAAAATTAAAGGGAGGAACAAAAACCCTCTTGTGAGCTATTTCTTCTTTTGAAATAATAAAAATGCTTTTGAGGCAGGATTTCAAAATACTGTTTTTGTCAGAGTTTACTCCCCGCAAATAACAATGTAGGACAGTCTGCAGTATTAGGAAATTACTGCCCATCCCACTGTAGAAAAACGCAACTCCAAATCCAACTCTGTGTGAAGTTATGCGTAATAGATTTTACATCCTTTAGGTAGAAAATTGGCTTAGAACTGATAAGAAAACAAGACTGTGTACAGTATATTGAAATTTCCCTCACAAAATTTTGTTCAGTTCCTGAAAAATACCTGCCTTCTTCCCAACAGCTTCAGGATTTCAGGAAAATTTATACTCAGTCTTCAATTAGCTGATAAAGGTTTCTCTCTAATTTCTCTGCCTTTTACTTGATGTGAATAGCGTATTTTGCCCTCATCACTCAGTTGATCATTCCAAAGCTTTAAATCGCTATTCAAAAGCCATAAACATAACTTAATTTAGGGCCACACAGGCCTGAATGTTGTTTGCTTACTGAACACTTGACTTGCACCCGCATGTGTGAATTGGTTCCATTCAGAATCCTTTAGTTTTTAGGAGATGTTGGAGGCTATGAAAGTTTCGGTCTCTAATGTTCTGTTCCACAACGGCTCTTTCTTCCTGCAAATTATCACCTACAATCAATCGCCAAGCGATGAGCAAACAAGTCCCTTAGTCTGTAGTGACTTTATTTACTTCGCAATTCTGTAAAAGGGTTTGAAAACGAGAACTGCTTTAGAAATGCGGCATTCGTAATTTTTGGTTCATATATTGAGATCAAGGCTAAACACGTCAAATTCAGTTAAACATGTTGTAAACTCTTACAGGGAAATCCCGTAGGGAAAAATGGGACGCCACATCTGGTGTCACAGTGTTATATTGCATATACAACGCATATAAAGTACTTTTTCTTTACCAGTCTAGCTGAGTCCCTAGTCTTAAACCCTTTTCGATAGGTAACCAAAAATATGTAGCACTTACAACAGAGCTGGGATTTGTTTTAACGAAGAGTTGTGGTTTGTTTCATTACTGCTGAAACCTGTGTTCCCTTCACTTAATTTCAGAGTGTTATGAACATGATGCATGTCATAAGCATCCCCTATTCCTTAATGAAAGTGAACCCACTTTCGTGGATACAGAAGGTCTGCCAGTACAAAGGTAAGGGCTGCACACCTGTGCATGCACATCCATTCACACACAAGCCCACAGGTGAGGATGGAAGTTAAGCAGCATATAAAGTTGTAAAACACGGATAGAGTATCTGTGACCCTTCCCATCATCTCTGACCCTTGGCTACGCTGACTAGGGCTGATGTATCAACAGAGCTGCAGTTTTCCCATCCCTGGTCTAAAACGTAATGGTGGTGATGTTGGAATAGCCATTGCACACACCTGTAAATTACCGTATTTTTCGCTCTATAAGACGCACCAGACCACAAGACGCACCTAGTTTTTGGAGGAGGAAAACAAGAAAAAAAATATTCTGAATCTCAGAAGCCAGAACAGCAAGAGGGATTGCTACGCAGTGAAAGCAGCAATCCCTCTTGCTGTTCTGGCTTCTGGGATAGATGCGCAGCCTGCATTCGTTCCATAAGACGCACACACATTTCCCCTTACTTTTTAGGAGGGAAAAAGTGAGTCTTATAGAGCAAAAAATACGGTAATTTGTTTCTATAGCTTTAAATCGATGAGTAGGTGCAATAGCAAGGGTCATTTGGGACACACACCTCTTGACGCATCTGGAAAGCCACTGGAGTTTATTTCAGCTTGTGTATTAAAAAGACAATCAGCCAGTTGTTCAGTAGTGGTTTCATTCTGTTAGAAGCCTGGCTTGATCTTCTCTGTTGTTGCATGTCTGATGGCTCTGCCAGAGGGCTCTACTTAAATAGGGTCCTCCCCAGTCTATACTGCTACAGTTGTGCTAGGCTTCCCTGTTTGCTAGTCAGTGAAGCTTGCCAAGCCTTTGTCTTCCAGGATCCCACCTGCTTTATTCAGCCACTTCTGTAAGAGGTGTAACCTAGAACCTAGGCAACCTTTCTGTGCCTGTAACAGAATTCCTTTGTGGCTTGTCTGAAGGGCCATAAAATACGAAGTCCAAATTGAGATCTCAGAAGTTTCCTATCCCTGGTATATGTGATAGGTCAAAGTAAATAATACATCTTTGGTATCTTCTGGTTGTTTTGCCATTGTTTTCATTGAAAGCAATTTCTGCTACGCTTGGACAAGTTTTGAACTTCATATTCCCAAATCTTCTTTCCTCTTTTCCTCTCTGTTTCTCCTCCCCCTATCCTGGTCCCCAGCGAAAGTTGCCTGTGTGAAATCCAGGGATATGCACTGGGCATTAGTAGCGCATAGAGATCAACGAGATATCAACCTCTCCTCCCTCCGTATGCTAATAGTTGCTGATGGCGCCAATCCATGTAAGTAATGGCTGTGGAACAAAAGCAATCCCCCCCTTCCTTTTTTTTGAATGTTATTTTGTATTGTTTTTATGCATCCTATGTTTTCTCTTGCGTGCATGAGCAGCATAAAAATAAGAAATAAATATAAAAGTTAAAGGTTTATGACTGGGCGTTCTCTGACATACAAGCCACTAACTTTGACTGGTGGGTGGCTTCCTCAGATATTTGTTACTCGTGTAATAATAATAATTCCTTCTGTCATGAATAGCAAAAAAAAAAGGTTAATGAACATTTTGAGGTTTGCCGCGAAGCATTTTCAGGAGCTAATTCATTTTGGATTGTGTGTGGGGGGGGGGGGTTGTGTTTTGGTTTCTTTTCTTTAACAAATACTGGAGCAAACCTGATATCCCATAGAAGCAAATCCAATTATAAGTGACATGACAACTTGTTATGTAAAGGCTGAATCAAATTTATCCTTAAGCAGTACAAAAGAACAGAAGGTTTCTCCACAAAACATTTGAAACTTAGGGGAAATTATTTTATGTTCATACTTGGGCACACAGATCAAAGTACAAAATAAATACCGTATTTTTCACTCTATTGGACGCACTGGACCACAGGACGCACCTAGTTTTTAGAGGGGGAAATCAAGGGAAAAAATATTATTCCCCCCCCCCAAGCCCCAAAGAGCAAGGGACAGGCTGCAGGCAGCCTGTCCACTTCTCCCAGAGCTTCTCGGGGCTGCGGGGGAAGCCTGGGTCCCCCCCCCAGCCCCAAAGAGCAAAGAAGCCAAGACAACGAGCGGGATTCATAGCCGCGCAACCTCTCCAGCCAGGAGCTAAACCTCTCCAGCGCAGCTAAGGAAGAAGACAAGGCAGCGAGCGCGATCCATCCCGCTCACTGCCTTGGCTTCCTCTTTAGCCTTGAGCAGCATATTTAGCCTTGCGCAACAGGATGGATCGTGCCCGCTGTCCACCGGAGCTGGACTAGATGACTCCTGGAGTTCCCTCCCAACCCTGCAATTCTGTGACCTCGGAAGTTGTTGGGGGTCTCCACCACTGGAGGCTTTTAAGCAGCGGTTGGGGGCACCATCTGCCTGGCATTCTTTACCTGTGATTCCTACATTGTGAGGGGGCTGGGCTAGATGACCCTCGGGTGGCCCTCCCAACTCTATACAGTCCTACACTTCTGTGGCAGGAGATCCACAGCCACTTCACACAATGCCCACTCCCAATTTTCATTGGAGAGACATGTGGCTTCACTGTCTAGGTAGGTACCCCCTACCTGCCACTCTTCCCTCACCCCACTTAAGCCGAGGGAATTCCTGCCCAGAGAAGCTCCCAGGTGAGGTAAGGGTTAAGATCTACCTCTGGTAAATGGCTTTCCCTTTTCTCTTCTTCTTCTATGTTATTTCCTTCTTTTGTGTTTTGTTTAATCTGTTTTTATTGTATACTAAAATAAAAGCTGCAAAGTTTCCTTTTTTATAATATCCCCCCCTCCAAACTAAAATGTTAATCTAGATAAAAACACTGATCCAGAGGATATGAAGGGGGTGGAGAAAGGACGAAAAAAGAAAAAGAGGTAGAGATAGAGAGATTTTTTAAAAGTTGGCTTCTTTAGCCTTGCGCAGCCTCCCGCAGCTGGAGAGGCACGCAAGGCTAAAGAGGAAGCCCAGGCAACGAGGGGAAGGATCGCGCTCGCTGCCCTGGCTTCCTCCCGCGGCTGGAGAGGCGCAAGGCTAAAGAGGAAGCCCGGGCAACGAGGGGAAGGATCGCACTCACTACCCTGGCTTCCTCTTTAGCCTTGCACAGCCTCCCACGACTGGAGAGATTGCGCAAGGCTTTTCTAGAGGAGGGAGAAGGGACTGACTGGCCGCGTCAGTCCCTTCTCCCTCCTGGGGAAAAGCCCCCAAGAGCCGCGCGAAGCTTGTGTGTGGCTCTTGCGGGCTTTTCCTGCCTGCCTCCCCCCTGCATTCACTCCATAGGACGCACAGACTTTCCCCCTTAGTTTTTAAGATGGAAAAACTGCGTCCTATGGTGCGGAAAGTACGGTAGATTTTTTTTATTATCATGTATGAAGGGTGTGCTATGTGCTATCAGTAGTAGCCAATTCCTCTTTCTGCTCTTAACTTCCATCTACCTAATTGTATTTTACTTATTACGGTTGTTTTTATTCTATACTTGCCCAAACAGGTCTACAAATCAGAAGTAGAACATAAATAATACCAAAAAGAAATCACTAAGAGCCAACACCCACAATTAAACACAAAGTCATTAAATCTCAGGTATCCTTGGAAATAAAGCTATTCGCACACAGTATCTAAAAACTAATAAATAAGGAGTAAGGTGAGACTCTTGAGGAAGCGAGTTCCACAGCCTCAGTGCCACCACTGAGAAGGCCTAGTTAGGTGTTGTCACTCTCTACACCTCCAACAGAGAAGTCTCCATAGATATCTTGATTGGATAGACAGATTCATATGGGAGATTGTCATCTTTGAATTACCCAGACCCTCAACCTGTCTAGATTTATACAAGTAAAAAAAACAACCTAGCACCTTCAATTAGAACTTGGAAACATCGTGCGTGTATTTTGTACTTTTATGTGCATACCAAAGTATGAAAAATAAAAGTGAGATTAAGCCATTTAAAGCAGTCTGCTGAAACCATACATGAATGCGAATGACCTCTTATTAAGATGACAACGTCCTATAACTTGCTGTGGGAGTTTTTGTTTTTTGTTTTAATTAAGGTGTAATTAAATAGTAAGAGCTGTTTTCAGCTCTGGACAGGACATGCCCAGTGGGATTCTAAGTCCCCTTTCCCCTTTGTAGAGCAAAACCCTGTACCGACTGCTTTCGGAATGCCCTTGGTTTCAAAAGCAGATTGCATGATGTGGATTGTTCCGTTAGAAGCCTTCCTGGGCTCATGAAACTAGTTGTGTAGTTCTATAGATCTCACCTCATATGTCTTGAAAATTGTAACTAGGCTGGTAGCAAATTTATTTCTCTTTGGAGGGAATCAGTTAGATTCTTTTGCCACTTTCTGTTCATAATTGCTCTATTTTTGTCCTGGAAGCATTGCTTATTGCATATAGACCCTATATTGATGTCAGATTTTCTTTTTACTTTAGGGTCTATTTCCTCTTGTGATGCATTTCTTAATGTCTTCCAAAGCAAAGGCCTCAGACAAGAAGTCATTTGCCCTTGTGCTAGTTCGCCAGAGGCTCTCACAGTGGCTATTAGAAGGTACTGTATATTTAAATTTAAAATGAGTTATCATGAAGGCAACATAGCTTCATGCATACAGCTGTCCCAGAATTGAATAAATGGAAAATATCAGTCACTGGACCTCTAGGAACTCTTTGGATCAGAAACTTTAAGTCACTCTTTCTTGTTATTAATTCTTTTTTATTTTCTGTCTTTCTTTTCCATTAATCAGTTTATAAATTTAAAAGGTTCTGATATCTTGTTTAAGTGTTTCTCATTAAAGTATTACAGGATACAAGACATTTATATATTTCAGACAGCTATATTAAACTTTTTGTAATCTATTTTTTCCCCTTTTCTTTCAAAAGTTAATTTTCTCAAATTTAAAAAAACTACATACAAGACTATTGTTCTAAAATACTTGGTTTCTTTTGATAGCTTTTTGAATGTTCTCTGGCATCTGAATCTTTTCAGGATCATCTTCTTCTTCTCTGGCTTTATAGAGTTTCAATAAGGTTTTTGTATTCTGATGTCTATGGTTTCACCCACAAAACATACATGAAAGCTATTTACCTGAGGAGGTACAAGTCGTTTATAGATCCGGTGTAGCGGCTACACTGTTGGACCAGGTAGACCTGGGTTCAGATTCCCCACTTGGTGGATAAGCTTGGGCAGGGCACCATCTTTTGGCTTAGCCTATCTCACAATGCAAATGTCAGCATAACATTGACAAAAAGAGAAGGTCCCACAGACAGAGAAGCAGAATACAAATGTGGTGACAGGCTTTGCATGGTTCTAATTTAACTTTCATTGACATGTGGCATTTGTGCCATGGCGAATTCTTCAGTAACAAACCAGCAATGATTCAAAATCATTGTCAGGCTACCAGGTGATGGGTAGCAGGCAGAACATGTTGTTTTGATTCTTCTTATTTGACAACTGGATATTCCTTTTTAGGCAGGACAAAATTTGTGCATGTATCTTTAGAAACATGGGCTGCAACCTACAAATAGTCAAAGCATGTTTTAATCCCACAACAAAAACTTGAAGCCCTATTCATGGTGTATGCCTAGCATCCCTGGACTTTAAGGACTTTGCAAGTTAGCACCAAGAGTTTGAAAACGCAGCAATAATACTCTCTGCTCATCCATTTGAAATGTTTTGAGTTGCTTCCAGAGACCATGCATTATGCACACTTAAATGCAATGGCAATCAGTGAAAATCATAAACCAATTATCTATATGCAAGATGAGTATTGGGATCTAAGCTTACTCTCTCTAATAAAGTTTATTTTCTTTTTGCGGTACTTGTACAGCTTATTTGTATCAGTGTTGAGTGATGATGGGACAAAGCTCACCTTAAAAATATACACAAGGTGGTATTATGTTCAGCATGACAGTTGCAGAAGGGCACAGGCTCAGAGATAATGTTGATCAATAGTGTGGTTGAGCCTTCCTTCTAAATGATGGATATGACATTAATCACGGCCACCCGTTTACCAACCTCTCATTTGTTATGCCTTATTGCACATTAAAACCCTCCCATAACTGGAGTGCTCAGTCCTTTTTTGCTGGTATCATGTTGGGAGGAAGGGAAAAAGCCCCTTAGAATCTTTTAATTTAAATTTATGGCACCAGCCATCTTTCCCCCCTCTTAATGAACATGGTTAGCTAATACCCATCTAGTATTTCATGCATCGCAGGGAAAGCCATAGTAATTAAAGATAAGCCCTGCAGGCAGCAGTTTCTTGGTACGGATTGCAAAAGGCAGAGAGGCACACTCACTTCACTGTTCGATCTGGAATATGTCTTGGGATCTGCCTGCACTATGTGAAAACATCTGCCATAACTAAAAATGGCATTGCGTTGAAAGAGCCGTGTCACCAAAACAAACACCTTGACGCATTTCCTCTTTTGTACTTTCTCACCTTCAAGAGGCCTATGAAAGATGTATGTTTGTGTTGACATAAAATAGGCTAGGCTAGGCTGGTTTTGTGTGTCAAGGCAAAAGGATCAAAAATGGAACAGTTTAAAGAGCTTTAAAAATAATAATCTTGTGGCCTCTGTGTATTGATATATATATAAAACATTGCAGATTGAGAGTTGCTGTCTATTTGACGTTTTCTTCATATTTGCAGGCCAACAGATGATAGCAATCAGCCGCCAGGCAGAGGGGTGCTGTCCATGCACGGGCTTACCTATGGAGTCATCAGAGTGGATTCTGAAGAAAAGCTTTCTGTTTTAACAGTGCAAGATGTTGGCTTGGTGATGCCAGGAGGTAAGGCTCCCCCCCCCCAAGCTTTTGCCAGGAAATAGGAATTCTGCTTTAAAAAAACAAAACAAAAACTGTGCTATTCAAAGACATGCCAGATTTCCACAGCGTAGATAAATAGCTTTAAACTAAATGTTGTAATTTCCCTACTCGGGAATCTCTGCAGTTATATATATGGAGAGGGTCTGAACTGCGGGCATGCCAAAAAACTCAAAGCAAATTTAACAAAAACCATAGACCGTATTCATGATTCATAGACACACCATTTTCCAAATAGTGCCAACTCCATTAGTCAGTTTTTCAGAAACTTCTTTTTATATATTTTCTTCCCCTCTCAGTGTCCTCTATGGAACATGTGTATACAATTATATATATATATATATATATATATATATATATATATATATATATATATATATATATATATTAAAAATGCAGGTTGTGATAACTTAGATTGATACCCTGACTCTGAACTTCCAAAAGTGGCATGAAGCTTTAATTCCTTTTATGTAAGGCCAGGTTTTTCCATGAAAGGGCCTCTAATAAATCATATGTGAAAACACACCCCTTTTTGTCTTCTTTGTTATAAAACTGCGACAAGGTGATGGTTTCTTTCTTCTTCCTTTATGTTCGGAACTCTTATTCTCCCTCCCCACCCGAAATGTGTGTCTTTATCTGATTCTACAGCCACAGCTAATGTGGAGCTGGGTGCCTTACTGTACCTTTTCACAGCGGATGGAAATGGGTTGCAAAGCCAGGACTCCTTGCACTTATAAAGGCATTCTGGCTCTTGCTTAACCTTCTTTCCTCTGCCACATTGGCTCCTTTCCCATTTCTAAACATTTGCTTGTCTCGGGATTTACTGCAGAAGCAATCAATCAGGAGTCCTATATGGCATTCCCCTTTTATGACCAAGATTGGAAACAGCAGAAGCCTTAGGAGGCGGAGAAACTTTTAGCATGGTGGAATAATCTCCCATGAAGTTGTAGTGCAGGCTTGTTCCTGAAGATTTCTTTTCTTGACAGTGTTATGTCTTTTAAAAAAATTTTTTTTATAAGAATACCCTAATAATAAGTATTAAGGTAAAGGGACCCCTGACCATTAGGTCCAGTCGTGACCGACTCTGGGGATGCGGAGCTCATCTCGCTTTATTGGCTGAGGGAGCCGGCATACAGCTTCTGGGTCATGTGGCCAGCATGACTAAGCCGCTTCTGGTGAACCAGAGCAGCGCACGCAAACGCCGTTTACCTTCCCGCCGGAGCGGTACCTATTTATCTACTTGCACTTTGACATGCTTTTAAACTGCTAGGTTGGCAGGAGCAGGGACCGAGCAATGGGAGCTCACCCCGTCGTGGGGATTCGAACCGCCGACCTTCTGATTGGCAAGTCCTAGGCTCTGTGGTTTAACCCACAGCGCCACCTGCGTCCCTAATAATAAGTATTGGGGCTGTTCTTATATCCTTCTACATGCAGCCTCCTCAACAGTTTTCCAGTGGTAAATTTGCATCTTAAGAGTCTCCATTGCCACAATCCCAGGGAGACTCCAAAAGGGCAGATGTTAGTTCACATCCTGAGCAGCTATTTGACATGACTGCAATCATGTACATCGTTATCTGGATATAAGCTGCATCTTGTGGGGGTTTTTTGTGGCTGCTTATAAAACACGCTGAGTTTTAACAAAGGTCTTCTGCCAGCTGAAATGCAACCTTTAGGTTTTAATTAGAAATGCAAACAAGTCTTGCAGGCAGGTGTTTCCATTTAAACTGTTAGGGTGAGGTAGGGACCCTACCAAAGAAAATGAAATAAGTCCCACAGCCTCTGCTTGATGGTTTTCTTCATTCTCTGACTTTTTCTAACACCCGAATACTTCGCTGTCACCTCATTCATTTTCCTGCTCTGAAAGAAGTTCCAGAGCTACACCCAACTCCACTTCGCTTTCTGAAACAGAATGCCTAGTGTGTAACCTCAACCCAAGATTTAAGGTGTGATTTTGTTCGGAGAATTGCCTCTGTAGCTTTCTCTTCTCGCTATAGCACTCAAAAACCTTCTTCTTTGGGAAAAGGTGTGTGTGTGCTGGCAACAGTAGTTACCGTGACAACCCTTCCCGGCGCTGAATAGAAGTTTGGCATTTGGTAGGAAGCCTACTCAAGATATCTTTCATATTAGCTGTTTCAGAGCTTGAAAGACAGTGCAAGCAATTACAGCCACATCTAACACCCCATGCAGGGTGCAAAACTAGATTTTAAAATCTCTAATGTTTGT
Organism: Podarcis cretensis; assembly: GCF_951804945.1. Lineage (NCBI taxonomy): Eukaryota > Metazoa > Chordata > Lepidosauria > Squamata > Lacertidae > Podarcis > Podarcis cretensis. Next base: position 14,981,277 of record NC_137181.1, on the reverse strand, counting down.
ATGAATATTGTGCGATAAAACTATGAAATCAACTTGACAGTTTGGTTCTATTATCTACATGCATCTTTTGCAAGACTTGCAAACCGTATTTCCTTTAAAAAAAAACCCAAAAAACTTTTTTGCCTTCTCTTAATAGCCATAATGTGTGCTGTGAAGCCTGATGGAGTTCCTCAACTCTGTCGGACAGATGAAGTAGGGGAACTCTGCGTATGCGCTATTGCGACAGGTACATCTTATTATGGACTCTCTGGAATGACCAAAAACACATTTGAGGTGAGTTTGAGTCCTAAAAGTCTGTTCCCTGCTTAGCCCTTCAAGTTTGAATAATGCTTTTGGATTAGTACTACTGCTAATGATTCAGGGTTTGTTGGGTTTTTGTTTTGTTTTTTGGTTGTTGTTTTTTGGTGGACATGCAAAACTACTGACAAACTTTCCCGGCGGTTTCGTTAGACAAGTGGTAAGGTAAAGGGACCCCTGACCATTAGGTTCAGTCGTGACCGACTCTGGGGTTGCGGCGCTCATCTCGCTTTATTGGCCGAGGGAGCCGGCGTACAGCTTCTGGGTCATGTGGCCAGCATGACTAAGCCGCTTCTGGTGAACCAGAGCAGCGCACGCAAACGCTGTTTACCTTCCCGCCGGAGCAGTACCTATTTATCTACTTGCACTTTGATGTGCTTTCAAACTGCAAGGTTGGCAGGAGCAGGGACCGAGCAACGGGAGCTCACCCCGTCGTGGGGATTCGAACCACCGACCTTCTGATCGGCAAGTCCTAGGCTCTGTGGTTTAACCCACAGTGCCACCCGCATCCCTAGACAAGTGGTACATCTAGCCTATTATAGCCTACAGTCACAGACAATAGCTTTCCTTGGGTTTCCAGCAGAGGTCTTTCCTATTGTCTCCTACCTGATAATTTAAATGGAGATGTCAGGGATTGAACTTGTGGTCTTCTGCATGCAATTCATATGCTTTGCCACTGAGCCCCACATCTCACTGTTGGAACAAGAATTTATGGGGAACTTTTTTAAAAAGAGGAAAACGCTATCCCTTTCGAAACGTTAAATATTTTATACTGGAACCCATTTAATAGGAAGGGAAGGGAAGGATTGACTGTAACGTGGATGCACATTTTAAGGTGTGTGTTTTATGCATGGTTTTATGATACAAGGATGGATGTACCTAACTCTGTGCATCTTGGGAAAGGGGCTGCAAATAGATCAGAACCGAGCTCGTAATTCTTTCCTACAGAAGCCCACTCCTGGCTTCCCCTGAGCGTCCTTCATTTCTGCAGCCAAATTTAGGGCAGGCAGGAAGGAAAAGCATTTCAGTTGTTGCTCTTGTTAAACAGCTGGAAGTCAGGAGCCCTTGTCGATGTACTACAGAATCACCCAGAGATCCATCAGTGGATCCCGACCTATTTTCTGAACACTCTTGCTCTATAGCCGACTCAGTAACAAAATAAAAGTTGATTTCCTGCACTTTTCTCTCTCTCTGTGTGTGTGTCCTGCAGGTGTTCCCCATGACCAGTTCAGGTGCCCCAATCAGCGAATACCCTTTCATAAGAACTGGGCTGCTGGGGTTTATTGGCCCAGGTGGGCTTGTCTTTGTTGTTGGCAAAATGGATGGGCTGATGGTCGTCAGCGGACGGAGGCACAACGCAGATGACATTGTAGCCACGGCGCTCGCGGTGGAACCAATGAAGTTTGTCTACAGGGGAAGGTTTGCGTCACTTTTCTCCCCCAGAAATAAATAAATATTGTATTGTGGAAAAGGCATTTGCATTGCTTAGAGCAGATGCTCTTTTCATTCCAGAAAAAAGCCATAGCAAAAACATGTTTATTTAAAAAAAAATAAATTGTTTATTTTATGCGTTTATATGCCATTGCATAACCAGGTTCTCAAGACAGCTTTGCTATGAGACCAAAAACACGTAAATATTTATACAGAATAGCAGATCAGTAAGAAAACATAAAAAGCACCATGAAAATAGTGACAAAGCTAAAGCAAATTTAGAGCAGGAGCAAATTAAAAGGCCCAAGGAAATTAGAAAGGGCTTTTCCTGGTACTGAAATGACCTCAGAGTAGGCAAGTTTCTCTGGGAAAGGGCGTTCCATTGACGGTGTGTCACAAATGGAGCTAAATGCATCTAAATAAAAATGTGGACAGTGGTGGCTCTTTGCTGTTGTGTCGCTTTAAGCCTTATTTTTCTGCTGCATTGATGGGCTTGATCATATACAGAGCAATAACATCTTCTGCGATGACTCTGTGTGTTAAGCTTTGGAAATCTGAAACAAGCTCTTCTTTTATAAAAGCTGTTCTTCAGCAGTGCTCTATTTTAAAATCATGTAGGTGTTGCGTGCAGCTGGCTTTTTCTAGAATAAATAAGAACTGGAGCCCCAATCTTCTCAATTGCATAACTAATGAGTAATGAGTCACAGAGGATAATGAAATACAGTTTTCTCTGCACTTGGTATTCTTACACAGTTATCTGTCCTGGTTTGCACACCCCACAGAATAGCAGTGTTTTCAGTGAGCGTTCTTCACGACGAGAGGATAGTTATCGTTGCTGAGCAAAGGCCGGACTCTACAGAGGAAGACAGCTTTCAGTGGATGAGCAGAGTGCTACAGGTACAGTTGCTTAAGCTGTAATCCGCAGGGTCAAATGGAAAGTTTGGGTGACCAGGTGTGCCACACCTTCCCTGGAAGCATGAGCCTAAATTTCTCCATCTATTGCCACTCACATACAGAGGTGAGACATCAGTATACAAAACAAAAGCCATTCTCACTGCCACTCAGTTAATCCTTCTGTATCCTCCCTGGAATCTTCCACTGCACAAAGAGTCATATTCTTTGTTTGGACAGGCTTTAAGAGTTATTTTTAATTCTTCCCCACTGCCTCTTGGAACAAGCAACTGCTTCTCCCCTGTCTTCTGATTAGAGTAGCAGTAACTGTGCTGTGGACTTGCATGAACTTTAAGGAAAATCAAGGAATGGCGTGTGAAAGGCGGTTTTTCATGCCGGTGGAGAATACACAGCAGGATACGAAGCACAAAAGTGATACCAGCCTTGCTTAGTGGCTCTTCATTTTTCCACTTTGGTGTGGAGAACTTGCTTCAGGTCTTGGGTTCCCTGCAACCCACAGGCTGCTTAAGCACAACCTCACTGACAGCACCCTCCCCACTGTATGTTTGCACAGAAGGTGCCAGATATTGATGGTTGCATATAAGGTCTCTTGACACATGTTTCTTCTTTGAGGCCTTGTGCACTCAGAGAGAGCATGGGAAGTTTTATAAATGTGGCAGCATAGCATTCCAGGTTTTGTTGCATACTTGATTGAAAAAAGAAAACGCTTCAAAGTGGGGTTTTTCAAGTGTATTGAACCATGTGGAGAGTCATAGCTCATAGGTAGCATGGTACTGAGTCGGGGAGGTGGGAGTTTTTAATTGCCTTGTGCATTTAACTTCACATTGTATTTAGCAGTGTGTCCTACAGTGGCAACGCTGAGCAAAGTAATCACTTTTGGTAGAGGAATTCTGCAGGTGAAGTAAGTTTCTTTACTTATGCTTCAAGAAACATTGATAGGAAGATGAAACCACATCAGAAATGCTTCCTTGCTAAATCAATGGTTGGAGCTAAGGCTGGATCGGTGGGCGTGGCAGGAGTTGGATATCACTGTCCCCTGTCATGTTTGTCTCATGCCGGATCCCACAGAGAAAGCAGCGAGACAGGCCAGATGTTGCTGGACCACGGATAGCTCCACTTGAGCAACTTCCTCTGACAGGGTTAAGAGCAGTCTGAGCCTTTTTAAGCATCCTCTTCAGTTCTGTATCCTCCCTTCTGGTGCACTCCTTGCAATGCAGATTGCTCAGGAGAAAGTTACAGATCCTAATGCTATGGAAGTTTGCTTTTGTGGGCTCTTGTCTATCAGCCCCAGACACAGTGGTCTTCCAATCTCCAGGAGCAGGCTTGAAGCTCTGGACCTGGTTTGATTCCATAGCTGGAGGCGCCTGCAACCTCAGACTCTGAACCTTGATCCCTGCTAGACTTTTGGGTCATTACAATGACACTCTGGTGGAATCCATGAGTTTATTGCATATTTGTCAGTGTTGGGACACACAGGCTCTCTTGCTTTATAGTATAGACCATATTGTGCTCCTTGGTGTTGTCTAAAGCTATTATACTTTGAATATGTGTGCTGGTAAGAGCAAGGTCACATTTGTTATTGTGAGGACAACCAGTATGTTTTGAGATTCTGGGCAGTTTTGAAGAAGCTCGTTGTATCACATAATCGGCATACTTTTGACCTGGAAGTTCATGACGGAGAGCGGACAGTTCATCCAGGATCTTCTTCTACAGTTTTCATACACAAACAGTGAGCTAGTAAGACTTAGACAGGAACGTGTTCTTCTCTTTCTCTTGCCTCTGTAGCAATTTGAAATCCATGGTTGTAGGAGGATATACATACATACATATATGGTGAAAAAATAATTGAAACAGGCTGTTTCTGCTTCAGTGTACAAGACTGCATTAAAATCAAATTTACTTTTTCCATAGGTATAATTAGTCTTGCCTTGTAGTGCACATCTGATGTGCACAGTGACTAAGGAGCCATGGACCATTTGGTTTTGACATGTTTTGTGTCTCTGAGTTTGCTTATTTGAGATCACCAACTGAGTAATCTTGACAGCCTCAGACTTTTTATACTTCTACCTTGAATTCACAGTACATTATTGGATTCACATGACATTATTGTTTTCGAGCAGACATGTCCAACAGGTCAATCACGATCTACTGGTTGATTGCGTGGGTGTCCCATGTCAATCGTGGGCTAAAGGAAAGTGATCTCCTGGGTGTTCCTTATACCTCCCCTTAAAAAAGCTCAACAACTTTGTGTAATCCTCCCATAAAAAAACTCAACAACTCCTGGTAATGACAGTGGGTGGATCACAGCCAGTATTTTTATACTGGGAGTAGATCGCAGTCTCTTGGGAGTTGGACATGCCTCTTTTAGAGGGTAGAGAATTTCCAAATAGCTTTTTACAGCTCCTCCTTGCACATCTGACCTTGCATTAAATTCCCTTTTTAATGTTTCTAGGCTATAGACAGTATTCATCAAGTGGGAGTTTACTGCCTAGCCCTGGTACCAGCAAACACACTCCCAAAGACTCCTCTCGGTGGAATCCATTTATCCGAAACGAAGCAGCTTTTCCTCGAAGGAGCACTGCATCCCTGTAATGTGTTGATGTGTCCACACACCTGTGTAACAAACCTGCCTAAACCAAGACAAAAACAGCCAGGTAAGCTCAATGGCTGCATAAATAATAGGCTTACTGGATACTTTAGGAACGTAGGAAGCTGCCTTTCTACTGGGCCAGATCAGTGCTCCATCTAGCTCATATTGTCTACAATCATATGTTCATTAGTCGTTGAGACGCCAACTTTAGTACATAGGTATTGCAGAAAATTATTCTGATCCAACTGAAGATACAAACTGTTGATGCTCCTCTGTGAACTTGCTGCACGTTTCCCTTGCTACTCAAAAACGTCGTTGGGCTGTGGTGTTTGTTGAGCCTCCCAGCAGTAGTGGAAATCTGGAAAGGCTCACCTTGATGAGAAGGAAGGAGATGCTGCTGGGCAGTAGGCTTTTTATTGTCTGTTATCTTGGTTCATCTAATCTTCCCTGCTCCTCCAGCTCTAGGGAGATTAGCTGAGAATGATAACTAGAGGTAAAAACTGACTGGTCAATGATGTCTCCTTGCCTGTCATGAGTTCTTCTTCTTTTGTAAAGCTTCTCTAACTTTCCTCCACCTCTGCGAGTCATTGAAATTCTGTAGACGGGAAGCTATATTTTCTTATTAAAGTATCCAGGTTAGAATAGTCAAGGTTCTGGCCTCACCTTAGCCATATTGGTTGACGTCTTCTTCAGGGGTAGAAATGTTTTTATGTTCTTGTTCTGTTGTCATCTAGGTTTATGTGTGTCACTTCATGAAAATGCTTGTCAGTCATTCTTGTCTATTATGGTTGTATAGTAATATCAAGGGGAAACCAGCCCACAAAGGGAACCTATTCTGTTGTGTGCTGAACATTTGCATCTAAAGTAGGAGATACTTAGCACATTTAGCAAGTTTTAGTGCGTACTGTGTTGGTTTGAGTCTTGCATTGTAGTACTTGCCTGTTGTTGTTTTTTTATTGTACTGTAAAAATCTTTCTATAGAAATTGGCCCTGCCTCTGTGATGGTGGGGAATCTCGTCTCTGGAAAAAGAATTGCTCAGGCAAGCGGCAGAGATTTGGGTCAAATAGAAGATAACGATCAAGCCAGAAAGGTAAAACAGATAACCTTCCTTATAGGTTGTTGGGCTTCACAGAATGGCATTGTTGTTGTACGATACGTGCAGCGTTTATTGGACACATGCGGGCAAACTCAAAACTGCAATATAAGTTTTTTTCTTGTCATTTCCAGATCTCGTAGTAAGGTTGCAATTTGTTTTGAACACATGCTGGAAAAGCAGGATAGAAATACTTCAAATAAATGAATAAATTCTAAAAGCCAGGTTTCATTGAACTGATGGTTGTATGAACAGGCCTATATTTCATTGCCAGTATGTGATACAGAAACCAGATGTGGCTATCACTTTATAGCACTTGCAGACTTGATTCTGAAATGCATATTTTTTTTTGTCTTTGAGAATCTTTGTGTGTGTGTGTGTGTGTTTATGACTGACGTGATAATTGTTATGAATGGTATTCAATTTTAAAGTTGCCCCAATAATTCCTATAAATGTTCATTGAATATATCTCTTGGATATATTGTTTCCTGTTCATATAACCCTTGCAGGCACATCTCACAGTCTTAAACGATTTTAAGCCTCTTAAGACAATAGAGCATTGCTATGTTGATTGATGAACAAGATGTAGTATAGCAGTTTATTTTAAATTCTTGGCTTTAAAATACTTATATCCTGCCTTTTCAGTTTTCCATTCCCAAAAGTATTAAGTTCATTCCTCCACAATGATATATGCATGTGTATAACTGGCAGCTGTGTCCAAGAGGGGAAGGGGCAGCTCTTTAAAATGCTTTTTAAAATGTCCAGTAGAGTATTATGCTCCTTACCTCTCTTCTCTGATGTTGTCTTCCTCCTGCACATAGTTCCTGTTTCTCTCAGAAGTCTTACAATGGAGAGCGCAAACAACTCCTGACCACGTGCTTTACACACTGCTAAATTGTAGGGTAAGGAGATCTGGGTTTTATTTACATTACGGGGCTATCCTTTGGGCAGGGGCTTCGGGCACAAAACAATTCCCTTTAAAGCCTTAAAACAACAAATCCCAATAAAATTGTCTAAAATAGACTTGTACCCCAGGCAGAAATTTTTTTTTTATAATACTTGCAAAAAAAAACTTCAAACTTCTGAAAGTGTTCTTGGGAATGCGGTTTTGTCACTGTGGAGCTTTCACTTAGAATGCCTTTGCTAATCTTACTTCCACCATGGGAGGTTTGTGCATGGATTGTACAGGCTAGAACATAGTAATGTTTGCTTTCTCTTTGCACCATCCCCTGCCCTTCTTCTGCTGTCAGCCCGCCTATTAGGTGTGCTGCTTGTTTCCTTAGGTTTCACTGCAAAAGTTGTTGAGGGAAAATCAGTGCATTGTGCCAATAAGAGACCATGCTTGAGCTCATCACATCCTGCCTTTGCTACACTCTAGGCCTGCCTTTAAAAAATAAATAAATACCCACAACTGTTCAGAGGTAGCCAGATCACCCTGAGATCCATTAACTTTATTAACTGTGCAATTATCATCTTCTCAGGTGATGATGTGACGATCATGAATAGCACCAAATCCTTCATTTGCAACTTATCTTCAGTTGGGTTCCCCCCCCCTCAAACATTCCATCTAGTCTCTATGATTAAGCCATTTCAGTACATAAAAACAGTTGATGCATGATAATGGAGCGTGCCACCGTTCTATTGTGCAGTGAACACTTATCTTTTTGAGGCAGATAGTTAAATAAATTCTGGAGTTGTGCGAGAGAGAGAGAGAGAGAGAGAGAGAGAGAGAGAGAGAGAGATGTTCATTATGAATAAGAATTAGTTTCTTCAACAGTTGTGAGGATGTGTGTTTACATTTAGAAATTTGAGGAAAATAATAGCTTCAGCTGCTTCAAAACGTGTGACATTCCTTCTGATAGTTTTTGGGTTTCGTTCTTTGGACATTCAATTTGAATACTTTTTTATTGCCTGTAGAAGCTCCCAGTTGTGATGGGGACTGAAAACTGTGGTTTCCAGCTAAAATGTGAAACACAGATGCCACAAGTACAGGCTCTTCCTCTTGCTTGAATTGGGTGGAGAATTCCCCAGCTGCCCATTTGCTCAATCCAATCATTTTTATGCCACGAGGCTGGCAGGGACTGAGCAGTTTTATATGTGTCTGTAACTTGAAACAATCTGAGGCTCGTGGTTCCACTTCAGCACCCTTCCTCCAGTTTCCATTTCTTGAATTTAGCTTGTGGGGCATGGGCACGGTCTCTTAAACAGCCTCTTGAAGGTGCTGGGAAGTCTGTTCGCTTTACTGTTAACAATAAATATATGAGGTCACCCAAGTTGTCTTTGTGGAATCCACACATGGTTGGGAATTTGGAGCAATGTGGGGGTGGAATAATAGGAAGTAGGTCCAGAAACAACTCAAAAGGCATGGATTGTTCAAGTGAGCACATGGTGAGACCATCTCACTTTATTCAGTGAATTTATTACGATTCCATATAGTATTCTCTCTCTCTTCCCCCACCCCCTTCACCCACACAACCACCCTCTCATTCTGAAAGAGAGAAGAGCCCAGTGTCTTCCATGCAGACAGTGTCCAATAATCTCACTTGCTGCTTCCCTGCCCCAAAGCCATTCTGAGAGGAGTTCCAGGCTCTGGCAGTAGAGAAGAGGAGGCAAAAGTTGGCCTCACTCCCAGGGTTCAGTGAGATTTGCTTTGGGTCTGTGCTTGCTAGATATAAGCACACAGGCATGTCAGCTTAGTCTTGTTGGATCGCTATTAGGACCAGTTGAACAGAGGAGCAGGAGATCTCCCTCTGATTCCATGCTTCTTTTCACAGATATAGCATGAAGATGGGTGCACGAACCTGCCCCTGGGGAGGCTACGTATTTTCAATTTGGCCCGAAAATGAAGGCCAACCCAAATGTCTTGGCCCTGGCTTTACCATATATGCCAATCTATTGGATTGTGCTGCCAGCCTATTGCCCTTCCTCCCAGCTGAGTCTCTTTGTGGGTGGGTGGTTCAGATTCCCAGAAGCCCTTCATTCTTGTAAAATTTTATGTGATGTGCCAGCAGTTCCCACACAGTGTGGGGATTGCTGCCCTGTTCCTTCTCTAATACGTTTGGTGAAGACAAACGCTTTCAACGCAAGCTCCCTCTTTTGCCCCCATTCAACCCTCTCCTGAAGCCATTATGTTGCTAGCTGGGTTCGTTCCAATGTGCAAGCTAATGAACTTCCATGAACACCCCCTTTTAAGCAGGCTTTTTTTTAATTTTTCAGGTTTGCTGCATTAATATGCAGGCATGAACTACTGAGCAGCTATAAGGGTAGAAAGCATTGCTGCCTCTGTCTTGATGTTAAGCTGATTCTGATGAGTGATTTGGAAGGCTCCATTTAAACTACTTTCTTCTCAAAATGAATCCCATACTGTTTTTAACCTGAGCCCATTCTATGATTGAGGTCCCATCATGTTTATTACAATGTCATTAAGAGTCTAATATGGCCCTAAAGCCTTCTTCACTGCCCCATTCCTTTTCCAGCGCTTCCTTGGTTCTTGGGGAAGCAATCAATAGGCCCTAGACACTGTTGTGCGTATCTCTGGCTGCCAGTGACTAGGGGAAAATGTAGTTCCCATGGGTCCTAGCTAGGATGCCAGGATCTACAGGAGCTATGTTTTCATGTGATTTCTGGTGGTACTGCACAAATGTATCAGCACCTAGGGTCTAATGCAGGCCCCATAGGGATGCCTCACTACTGGTGTAGCTCTTAGGCAGGCACCCCCAAACTCGGCCCTCCAGATGTTTTGGGACTACATCTCCCATCATCCCTAGCTAACAGGACCAGTGGTCAGGGATGATGGGAACTGTAGTCCCAAAACATCTGGAGGGCCAAGTTTGGGGATGCCTGTTTTTAGGTCAGTGCGCCTGGCTGTTAACCAGAAGGTTGGTGGTTCGAGTCCACCAAGGGACAACTGTGGGCAGGATTCCTGCATGGCGAGGGGTTGGACTCTCGTGATCCCTTCCAACTCTACAATTTTATGATTCTATGAGGAAGGCAGCTGAAAAACTTCTTCCATGTAGTCATCACATAGTAGGCCCAAATCTTGAATTGGGTTTGGGCTCAACTTGTAGCAGTGGTGTTAAACACTTGGTTTTCATCGCTGTGCTTTTAAAAAGAAAAGGAAAGAAAAACTTCAATCTCTCTGCTTCTTTCCCAATACAGGGGACAATAGCAAACTCTCTAACATGTGTTCAGCTACATAAACGAGCTGAAAAGATAGCTGTTATGTTGATGGAAAGGGGACACTTACAAGATGGCGACCATGTTGCTTTGGTCTACCCACCAGGTAAAGAACAAAAAATGTGTTTTCGGCGGTGATTCTTAAAGACTTTGTAAGTAGAGATGCAAAAATTAGTCAATATGCTGACTGAAAGGCTACAAATGATCAATTTTTCCCACTGCTCTTTATGAAGCTTTGGCATGCCTGACTTTTATCTGGACTGTAGCAATTGATTTCAGTTAAACATGTACCCTTAAAACCACAGCCTAAATTGGGCTGTTGTTGAAACCTACCACCACCTTCAGAAATCTCTACATGATTATAGTGCTGTTGAAGAACAAACTATAACAGCCTCATATGCTCCAAAATATGAGGTGAGAGCGAGCTGAATTTATCCCTCAACTAAAAAAATAGTTACATCAGCAGTCTGCTAAATGGGGCCAAATGAGTACACACAGGATGAGAAACAATGTGAGTCATAGTGAGATCAGACCCATTGAAGTCAAAGCAGTGTTACTCACAATAGATATCACCTACAGTCCTTTCACAGTTAACTGTGAATGTATCTCCTATATATGTGTACTTGGAAGTTAGTTGTAATGGCTTCAGTAGGGCTTGCTCCCAGATAAGTGGGTGCAGGATAGCAGCCTCAAAGCCCCTCACCAAGACGCCAGTAATGGTTGTTACAAAATAGTTATTCAAAGTCTTACTTCCATGAGATGTTGCAAAGTATTTCAGTACATTTTTATCTGAGCCCATGATTCTCTGATGTTTTTCAGATGTGTGTGCTTTTGTTTTTAAAAGTTGTTTTATTTTATTGGGGATCCTGGAGTGCAATAGCATGCAAGATAAGGATTGTGTTCTTGCAATTTTTCAAAAAATTATTTTGGACATTATTTTTATTCATTTAGAAGATGTCTGTACTGCTCTTCAGAACAAAACTCTCAGGGCACGTATAAAATTCAGTGTATAAACATACAAAGATTACAGAACAACTCTGTTTATCCAAACAGATGAATAAAATTCAGCACAATGGATAAAACCATAGTTAAAAGCAGCTTACACTATATGGTGGACTGCTTGCTGAAACCAGAAACTCTTTGCTTGGCACCAAAGTGATATCAAAGCTGGTGCCAGGCAGTTGTATCTCGGGTCATGGGACAACATAATTTCAGATAGCAGGGAAATTCAGAGAATTATCTTAAAATCTGTTCTAATTTTAATTAGCTGTTTGATGGCATCCATGAAGGCTTCAGAGTATTGTCTTTAAAAAGAGCAGCTCAGATCAAAACGATTGATGAAGCTTAAGAAACACTGAAACAGGAAAGACGCAGATTTCCTGAGGACTCTCCACTGTTAATATAGGCTCATTGATGTTGTTTCAACATAGTATTTATGCTGGGTAAATTACTTTCACTTTTGTGTCTACACCTGCCTTCAAACGTGAACGTCATAATCAGTTTCTTCTTCTCCTTCTCCTTCTCCTTCTTCTCTTTCTCCTCCTTCTCCTCCTCCTCCATCATGCAGGTATAGACCTGATTGCCGCATTTTACGGGTGTTTGTACGCAGGCTGTGTGCCAATAACAGTTCGACCTCCACACCCCCAGAACATTGCAACAACATTGCCTACAGTCAAGATGATTGTGGAGGTCAGCTGACTAGTCAAAATGCTTATTTAAAATTTTTGTGTCTTGGATCCAGTGATTTCCAGGCATGACTATGGATTTTTTGGGGGAGGGGTTATATATAATGTATACAGACACCCGTTTTTTAGTTTCAAAAGTTGGTTGGGATGGGGAGGAAAGCTTCTCAAGAAGCACAAACCATGGTCCAGGTGTCTGCTATAACCAGTCTGAGATGGCTTCAAATCCTCACTCAGTAATTTTTTGGTCATGTTTTCTTCATTTATAATAACATTGAATAAAACTATTATATTACGTAATTATAATTTATTATAATAATTATTTTGCCAAGGCATGAAAAGGAATTTTACAATTCAAAATACTGAAAAACAAAGCAAAGTGTTACAAAAGACAAAACAGTAAAATGGTACACATGACTAAGGCCAACTCTATGGCCTGGCCTCCTCCTTTTGTGATTTCCCAGCTGAGTTTTCTCCTGTTGTTCTTTCCTCTTGACCAGGCTTCTTCACCCTCGGCCTTCCAGATGTTTTTTGGCCTACAACTCCCATGGCTAGCAGGACCAGTGGTCAGGGATGATGGGAACTGTAGTCTCAAAACATCTGGAGGGCTGAGGTTGAGGAAGCCTGATCTTAACCTACCTGACAGAGCTGTTGTGAGGATGCATGGTTATTACAATCCCAAAAATGACAATGTGTGTGGGTGGAAATGCACATAATTTTATTATCCCTTATTTTGCGTAAGGTTTTCCTTTTTCCATGTATGACTGTTCTGCCATTGTAATTGAAGAAGCAAGCTAGTAGGAAGCTTTAAATACAGTGATACCTCGGGTTACATACACTTCAGGTTACATACGCTTCAGGTTACAGACTCCGCTAACCCAGAAATAGTGCTTCAGGTTAAGAACTTTGCTTCAGGATGAGAACAGAAATCGTGCTCTGACGGCGCGGCAGCAACAGGAGGCCCCATTAGCTAAAGTGGTGCTTCAGGTTAAGAACAGTTTCAGGTTAAGAACAGACCTCCGGAACAAATTAAGTACTTAACCTGATGTACCACTGTACTATCCGGTTATGTGAAACGGTGGTCCTAAAACCATTTTCATGTGAGGTGATTTTGATGTTATATCTTTTCTTCTCTCCCCCCCTTTTTTCCTTTGCTGAAACCTACAGGTGAGTCGCTCTGCCTGCTTAATGACGACACAATTAATATGTAAATTGTTGCGGTCACGAGAGGCAGCAGCAGCGGTGGATGTCAGAACGTGGCCCCCCATCTTAGACACAGGTACGTGCTGTCCTCTGAGGCCCCTCTTGTTTCTAAGTATTTCGACTGCGTTTTGCAGGCGCTGTGGGAATCATGCCTTCCTTTTTCTCCCCCAGATGATTTGCCAAAGAAGCGGCCTCCTCAGATCTACAAACCTTCTAACCCCGACATGCTGGCTTATCTCGATTTCAGTGTATCCACAACTGGAATGCTAGCAGGGGTGAAGGTAGGGACGACGCTCCCCAAAGCGAATGTGAAACACAGTGTGCGAGCTGGGGTGGGGAGTATGGGTGGAATATTGTAGCGGTGTGGATAAGGGGAGCTGGTCCAAAAGTGGACAGGGCAGGTGTTGCTCTATAGGACGCACCGGACCATAGGACGCACCTTGTTTTAGAGGGGGAGAACAAGAAAAAAAAATTCTCCCCCTCTCTGCTCAGCGCCCCTTCAGCGAAGCGGCAAGAGAAACGGAGACCCTTCCATTTCTCCTCCCGCTTGGCTGAAGGGGCGCTGCGCAGCTCTCCCTCTCTGCTGAAGCCAGGAGAGTCTTGCTCTCCTGGCTTCAGCGAAAGGAACCTGAAGCCTGTGGAGCACAGCGAGAACTCGCGCTGCACTCCGAAGGCTTCAGGCGGCCATCCCTGAAGCCTGGAGAGCGAGAGGGGTCAGCGTGCACCGGCCCCTCTTGCTCTCCAGGCTTCAGCGATAGCAACGTGAAGCCTCCGGAGCGTGGAGGGAGCGCTCCCTCTGCGCGTTGGAGGCTTCACGTTGCTATCGCTGAAGCCAAGGAGCCTGCATTCACTCTATAGGACGCACACACATTTCCCCTTAATTTTGGGAGGGGGAAAAGTGCGTCCTATAGAGCAAAAAATACGGTATTTACAAGTGAAAAGAAGATATATGTACCAAGGCAACCCAAGTTGTCTGCATGCATTCTGCTTGCACCAACAGGTGCTGAGTCCAAAGGCAACTCTTGCACACCTTCCTAGCATCACAGGGGGCATTGCAGCTCCAGGCCAGACTATATGCAATGGGACAAGCCTATTTTCTGACGCGTTGTTGCGCATAAACAATACTGGGGAGTGAAGAACGTACGTGAAAATGGGGGACAAAACCCTGCCCTCTCCCTTACCTTCTCACGTTCTGTCGCTGGGAGCACTTTCCTCCCATCACGGAGCTTTCTAGTACCCGAAGTGAGCCAGGTTGGAGAATAATACTGCTTAAGCAATAGAACGCAGTGCAGGAAATGTGAAAGAAGAGGCAGTTTCTGAATCTGAATTTATTCCATTCTGTTGCTAATCAGCTGTAAGCCCCTTTGGTCCGCTGATGCCTACTCCAACTGGATGGTGATCTCCCAAGGGCTCTCCCAGATCTGCTAGCTCTTCATTCTTTCTGGGGAACTAACCTGGGGCTTCTTGAGTGCCAAAGCATGTGCTCTTCCCACTGAGCTATGGCTGTGCCCTTCTGGCATTCCGCACCCCCTCGCCCTTGCTCTTTTGAAAGATGTAGCCCATTTTCTCTTCAGTGCTGCACATAATTTCCAGCCTTCCTGAAGATAACCTAGAAATCAAAGGCACTGATGAGTCACACTCCCTTCCTTTTCTTTACTTAGTTGATTGAATATACTCCTTGGGAAACACATTAATTTTCATTATCTATAAATGATTCTGCATGTGTTTTTGCGGGTGGGATGTAAACTGATTCTTATTTTTACCCATCCTATTACCGTCTTAAGACCTGGCGGTGGTTCAGAAACAAACCTCTGGAACGATGCCGTTCGTCATCTTAATTACTGCCCTGTTACCTTCTTCCAGATGTCTCATGCAGCCACTAGTGCCTTCTGTCGTTCTATTAAGCTGCAGTGTGAGCTTTATCCTTCCAGAGAAGTTGCAATCTGTTTGGACCCTTACTGTGGACTTGGGTTTGTCCTTTGGTGCCTCTGTAGGTAAGTTTCTCTTCTGGAGCCTTCAAGTACCACCAAACAAAAATGTTGCTGCTATATCGATGTGTGTGTAAGAGAGACGAGAGAGAAGGGACCAGCCCCCAGATGATGTGACCAGTGTGTGTTTCAGAGAAGGGCATTGTGCTTGTTTTGGTGAAGGGCAGGCTAGATGTAGAAATCATCAATAAAAGAATGGATGGATACTGCTGGAAGTGAATTTGACGACAAGCCCATCCTGGAGCATGCACCCTGCACTAAATGTAGGCGTTAAAGCCAAAACCTAAAGAAGCACCATTGTATTTTTTAAATGGGAACAAATGGGACCTTCAACAATGGAAATGAACCAAGGGGGACCTGCAACAAAGTGTTGCAGTGTAGAATGCTCCTTTTCCATGTTATAGCCATACATGATTATATTCACCCTCCCATTTCTTGGTTTTGCTCCCCTGCCCATCACTCAGTCAGCATTCTGGGGCCACTGAACATGCTCAGTTCCTTTTTTTATATTGAATATCAAATCAATTTGTAGTAAAAACAGCATCAATCACACTTAAACCACTCACTCACAAAAAGAAAAGTTGAGCAGGGACACCGTCAAATAACTGAATCATCGAATGCATCATCAAGGCTTCAGCTATCCATGACATAGCATCTCCATAAATAACCACGAGCGGCTGGAGGTCTTGCATTAACACCACTTCTACTTGCACGGTTGATATATGGGAAGTATACCTTAGCAAAAGGATTGTGTTTAGTTTGACCTTTAACAACCCTTCTGTGTTGCCTTAGGTGCTCGGAAAAAGCCAAATCCCAAACTTTACTTTGTCATCCAGACAGAGATGTTCCTTTGTTGTCTTTCCAGTGGGTGGCAATCTTTAAATGGCCAGTGGTAAACAGCATGGCAATTAGATCCTTATGTGTGATGGAAGAGGTCTAGATCCATGACAAAAGGGCTCAGTTCCTTATTGAGCTGATTTGTCTCCTCACATAATTTTTAAAAAATATCTCCATAAGAGTCCACACTTGGAGAATGAATCTATGAGAAAGCCCTCTCCTGGGCCTGTTTATGTAATACTGTTTATGTAATACTTTGCCAGTAGGGTTGTATGAATTTAAAGTAGGGAGAAAGTATGATATAGTTAGATATTATCTGTTAATCCAGTACGTTAAAAAAAAATAGACTGTTTCTCCATAAACATGTTTGGTTGTCCAATACTGGCTCTTCAACAATACGTCAGTTTTATTTATTGATAAGGGGTGGTATTCAACTTAGTTTTACTGTTAAGTAGACCCACTGAAATTAATGGACCTAACTTAATCATATTCATTAGTTTCAGTAAGTCTACTTTCAATAAAACTTAGTTGAATATCACCCAAGATTTGTTACCCAGCCTTCACCGTAAGCCCCAGGGCAGATTACAGCAATAGAAAATGCAATTATGAAACCAGATAAAGTCATTGTAATTATAGCCTACATAAAATTGTTTCAAATGGAACAGAACGATATCATTACTATGATAGTCCGAACTCCATCAAACTTCTCTGCTATTGTTGGAGTAGCGTTCTGTTTCCAGATCTTTGCAATGCAGATGTTTGCAGCTGTCAGTAGGTTAGCCACTGTCAACCTCTAATGCTTGATGCTTTAAATAACCTAGAAGTAGAATTTTGGGTTCCAGGGGTAAGAAATACCCTGTCATTTCATTCATTATTTGTTGCCCCAAAAGCATATATTACTGGAGATCACCAGACTATATAAATGAAATTTCCCCCCAAATATCTGCATCTCTAACATTTATCCTCAGTTCCTAGATATATCTGCCTCAGTCTTTGTGGGGTTAAAAAGTTTCCTTTCACATCTGCTGAAATCAAATTGTGCAAGATCTCTGCCATTTATTTTGACTCATTAATAGTCACTCCTTGGTTTCTGTCCCTTTGCCATTTCCTCATAAATATATCTGGTTTGTTTGCCAACTCCAGAATCATATTATATGATTTCCCTGTTAATCCCTTATTCTTAGTGTCCGATCATAATGCTTCACATTTGCTTGCCTGCCTCCCTTGAATATTTCCTGAGTAATGCAGTTACGGCTTCTCTCATCTGAAAATACTGAGGTATTACAGCGCCCATAGCTCTTGCAATTTCTTCATAGGACATAATGTTGCATCCATTCATTATATCTTTAATGGAATCTAGGCCCCGCTGAAGTCATATGTTCGTATTCCCCAGCATGCCAGTTGAAAACAATCAAACATTTAGGTGCATTTTGTTTATTGCACCTAAATACCTTGCTGCTGTACTTTTGTTATTGTTGAAAACTTACCTGTTCAATTCAGTTTTCCACCAAGGAATGTGCTCTATTTATATAAAAAAGGAGAATATGTGATATATTGGATGCTTTATTGGTAGGTGAAAAAACCCCCCACCTTTGTGAAGCATAGGAAGAGAATAAAAGATAAAGCCTGATTTGTTATTGGAGAGATTATCGCGCTTGGAAATTTTGACTTTAGAACCTACCTGGTTTTTACTGCCTCATACATTTCAACCAGTTGCTTTCAGTGTGAAAGGGAAAATGTGCCATTCATATAAAAGAAATAGAAAAACTCTCAGCTGACTCATATTTGTAGTAAGATGAAAATTCCCTAAATTCAGATGCCTGTCTTCAGGAGGTGTTTTTGCCTCATACCTCAAAACATTTGCAACTTAACTGTGCCAAAATTTGGCACATCACGCATTGAAGCCTCATGTAGCTCATGACAAGAGAATCCAGTACGCTGCATCTCATTTCCATCTGACCTCTCTGGAAAGTGCAGCATCAAAGGCTACCGCTTTGTGGAAGAGAAAATCTATAAGGGAACTACTACTCTGACTTTTAACACACAGAGAATGCAAGGGGTGTGTTAGCTGCTGCCTCCTGCTTGTTGGCTAGGATTGTTCATAAGTCTTTTGTGTGTTGGTAATGAATTCTGAACTCCAAATATTGGAGATAACATGCAGTGCTTTCCTTCTGCATATGCAAAGATATAATACAAACTTGAGCTCATTTGATTAACCTGATTATGACTTTGATGTCAGTGCCATCAGTCGCAGGTGCCGCAGAGTAAAAAGTGATTGAATCCCCACCTACCTGGGGGTTACAATCTGGGCACAATCAGCCAAAAACTAACTGCCTATCCTGTTGTAGATGCTATGAAGTTGCGTTGGCCTACTCCACTGTGATGTCCCAGAATGCAGCATTCTGAGACTTCCAAACCACAAAGGAAAACCTGCTTGGAGCATGGAGTCAGCCCGTTGGTAAGTCTCGAGTATATTGCATGGTTTTGCAAAGTTTTGCTTTCGTTTTTATTTTATGTCCTAAAGGGTATAAAATAATAATGAAAAGAAACCTTGCAAAGCAGAGCAATAGACCTTTATAATAATCATCATTGCCATCTCCAGATTCCTAACAATTGGCCACACGCTCCAGCAGGATTTCCTGGGGATCGTTGTCAGAGATTGATGCATTCTGAGCACAGCAATAGTTGTCAGGCCAACGTGAGTTCATGGATACTTGCATTCCCCCCCCCCCTTTTAGCTGTTTGTGCTGAATATGTGTTGTTGGAATTTATTGTGGTGTGATTTCACACTACCCTAATATTTTCTTTGCAGCTTGCCTCTTAATCATTTACTTCAAGTAGATACTGAGTTTTGGTTGTTGTTGTTTTTGGACTGTCTAAAATGTCTGTTGTAGTACCCTAGCTATGGAATGCTCTTTCCAAAAAGACTCATCTGGTGCCAACTCAGATGGCTTTTTGGGCTCCAGGTGAAGACATTTTCATTTGCCTGGGCCTTTTGATGTTATCTATTTCAGATCTACTTTAATGCTTTAAGTGTTACTTATTACATTTTGAGACTTTGCTGCTGCTGTTGCTGTTGCTGTTTTAACTTACTGATGCTGTTGTTTATGTGTTAATCTGCAAACTGCTCTGATGGTCTTGGGACTGAGGAGCAGGATATAAATATTTGTAATAATTTATTTCCACTTTTGTCAGTACCTTTTCCTTTGATAAGCTATTGCTGAAACTGAGGCAAGGGACAAAAAAAAAATGGACTTTATGGTTGAAGGGGGAAGAGCAGTAAATCAGTGATAGAGCACATGTTTTACATATTAAAGGTCTCAGGTTCAACTCCTGGCATCTCCACATAGAATTGGGAAAAACTGAGGAGCTGAATTCTGGAGAGTGACTTACTGTAGACCAGGGATGGGAAACCTGCGACCCTCCAAATGCTATTGGACTGCAACTCCCAGCAGCCCCGGCCATCATGGTCAGTTATCAGGAATGATGGGAGTTGTAGTCCAACAACATCTGGAGGCCCACAGGTTCCCCATTCATGGTGGAGATAATACTGAACAACATAAACCAATAACCTGAGTTAGTATAAGGCAGATTCCTATGTTCCTAATATCTAGAGGTCTAATGCTCCAAAAAGCCACAGCCTTGCCTTGCTGTTCCTAATCTCTACCTGAGCTTTCATTTTACTAACTCTGGTCAATTCCTCTGATTGTTTTGATTATGTAGTTGACAAGTTTGCCTCACGTCCCCACGTGAATGTCCTTCATTTGATTTGCTCAAGGGCTTATAAATTGCAGCTAAGCTCTGTACAAAAGCAGTGTGTTTGCAGCAGCAGGCAACTTGAAAGTTGTATCTGTGGTGTTTTGAGGAATGGTGTGTCAATGTTTGTAAAAAAGCAACAGCAAAGGTTCTGACCTCGCTTTGTTGCCTTAGCCTGGTCCTCGGACCCTTGTCGGCATAAAAGAGTCCACGAGAAAAGTATCCTTGCAGAGTACTTTCTGCTTTTATTCTTAAAAGTCTTTCTGCAAACACGACTGACCAACTGTACACACATCAGCACTACCAGCTTTCACCAACCAACCAACCCAACACCAAACTATCATTTCTCACTCTATATATACAACCCGGTGCAGGCCGCTGACTCATGCTGACCCAGCTTTTTAAAGCATTAAAGAAACAGCGGCCATTTTAGCCGTGACATAGTGGCTCATTCACACATCCATATCAAGTGACATGTGTGTGAGAGAGAGAGCTCTAAGAATTATTCTTACTCGTCATTCTTACTCGTGTTAGCCCTGATAGTCGCTATACAATGGCCGTTTTTAGGAAACACCAAGCTAGATAGGAAAGTGCCTTACACCAGATCATTCTGTCTGCCAGTCTAGCCCAGAATTGTCTGCTCTGACTGGCAGCAGCTCCCCAGGGCTTCTGAGAGAGCTACTTCCACATCACCTACTACCTGATCCTTCTAACTGGGGATGGCAGGGATTGAAACTGGGATATTCTGTGTGCAAAATATATTCTCCACCAGTGAGCGACAGCCCCTTCTATGAAGCTACCTGTTGACAGTTACAGTTACCTCATGAGAAGGATGGTGGCGTGAACTGGTCACTCACTTGACCCACGCTTTGAAAAACTCCCAGTGGCATCCCATGAGTAGCAGAAGGAAGGATTTTTCAGGATTGTAAAAAAAAGTTCGATATGGTGAGATGCTGTAGCACTAACTAGACACGATTGCCCGAACTTGTGTACGAGAAATGGGGCTGCATGTGTTAGCCTGCAAAGTCCCCATGCATGTAGGCTCCACCCATGGTCTTCCACAGGCATAGGCAAACTCGGCCCTCCAGATGTTTTGGGAATACAACTCCCATCATCCCTGGCTAGCAGGACCAGTGGTCAGGAATGATGGGAATTGTAGTCCCAAAACAAATGGAGGGCCAAGTTTGGGGATGCCTGGTCTTCCCCCATTGAGCGGTAAGGGGTTTCCAAGCATCTTTGGGCGAACACACAGTGCATCCTTTGCACAAATGAGAATTGTTGACAGTTCAGGTTCCCATTCATTCATGTGGAGGATTATGATGGCTTTTGCCAGAATGGGCTTAGGAACTTTTTTTTTCATACAGGAAAATTAGAATCAGAAGGGACCATGAGGGCCGTCTAGTCCAGGAATCTATTGCCCAAGGTGGGCCTCGAATCAAAAACCCTGAGATTAAGAATCTCATGCTTTACTAACTTGAACTATCTTAGGCCCTATACTTGTGTTGAGAATTCCCTGTTCAGGCATTGTGCCTGTCTGGGGTGCAAGGGCTGAGTCAACTCACAGGGAGGCTATTTCAACAGGGAGTAAGTAGGTGGCGTGGATGGCATGAGCAGTTCACCACAGACAAGATTGTATCCTCACGCACTCTTGAAATCACCCTTTCTGCGATTGACAGAGAAAAAAAAGCAAAAAAGCAAATTTAAAGCGCACCCCCCCTATTTATAAATATATATTTTTTGTCATTTTGATTTCTGCCCTATGGGATGTACTCTCTGTGTGTCTCTTGAGGCTACAACAAAATAGCTTTCCTTTTCAGCATATACCATCTTCTGGTCTTTTGGTACAGATTTCCAGTCGTGCGTTTAACAAATCTTATATCTTTGCAGCGTTTATTCAGGACACCAGTCTATTTTGATTCCTCCCTCAGAATTGGAGACCACGCCTGCTCTCTGGCTTCTAGCTGTGAGTCAGTACAAAGTGAGAGACACCTTTTGCTCTTATTCCGTCATGGAGCTATGTACCAAGGGTCTTGGTTCGCAAACGGAATCTCTGAAGGTGAGGAACCGAAGCGCTCCCATTCCCTTCACCTCCTTGCTTTTTTGTAGGGTTGGCGTGGCAGCATACATACAAGTGTCCAGTGAGAAGAAATGAATCGAGAAGTGAGAAAAATCTTCGAAAGAGCAAATAGAATAATTCCTCTTTCCAGGAAGTTTCTCGCCTGCTGTTCCCTGGTTATTTTCAGGGCACAGGGTTTCAACGTAAATGAACTAGGTGGTGCTTACCTTTGCCCTTTCTGCCCTACAACTGCACTGTGGCCACACGTGCATCCTGTGACCCCACTGCAAACCCACTCCTCACACCAGCAATTAGGCTTGGAAAAAGTAAAGCATAATTGAAGTGTGTGAGATCTTCCTAGACAGGTGTAATCTCTAGAAAGGTCACACCCTAACAGCTTTTATACCTGCCCCCCTGCAATAAAACTTTTTTTTTAAAAAAAAATACTTTACTGGACCCAATAGAAGACCTTTTTTTCCAAGTCTCATCGCAATGAGGAAGGGGCAATTTTGGGGGCTGCAGCTTAGAGAGAAGTGCCAGCCCTTTCTTCCCTAGCTGTCCCCCCGCCTCTGAAAATGCCCATCTCCTATTCCAATTTTATTGTACTAAATAGAAGGAGACTTTCAAGTCTTAACAGCAGCACAGGCTCATTTTTAGTGGCAGGGAGAGTTAACCTTTTCCTCTCCAGCCTTGTCTGCTCCCAAAATCACTCCTCCACCATGCTGCAGTTAGCTTTAAAGAACACTTCTGTAAGCTCTAATATACAGCTCATTCCGTATCAAGTGATCCAACTTTCTTTTATCATCCAATTATTTTGTCATCCAGTTTTCTTAATGTTTTGTACACTTGATCAATGATCAAAACCAAGTTTAAATCTGAAATTTTAATTTTTTTATCTCATCCCGTTTGTGAGTTATGAGGGTTTGAAATTTCAAAAATAAATAAATGACAGTTTGGGCCTTGCCAGACTACACAAAAACTTTATAAACTCAGCTCAGAATTGAGATATGTCAAAACTAAAAACACCAATCTCTTCTGAGCTTCATGGGCTTTAATATATGTCACATGATGGATTTACGTTAAATTTTAAATTTAAGTTACAAAATGGAAAAATGTAATATATTTTTTTAAAAAACATTATGTGATTAGAAATTTCCCAAAAATGTATTTGTTATTTAATATTTCTAAGAGCTACCTGCAAAATTTCACCTTGGGATCTCAATGGGATCACATTAGAAAAAAAATATTTTGCACATACATGTCAGCCTTATTGGGTTCTATTTAGATAAATGGGTTTTCTTGGAGTAAAATATAACAGAATAACCAAGACTTCAAACCATAATATCAGTTACTTCAGGCATTTCTTTAGAAAGTTATTCCACTTAAATTATCTGAAAAGCTACTTGGGCTTTTCTTTTAAAAATATATTCCAAAGCCGAGTAATGGTAATCTTAGAGGCACTTTTTTCTGTGGAAGCACCCAGATTGTGGATCTCCCTGCCTTGAGAGGCTCTCCTTCCTTCTCATTTAGTACTTTTTGCCATTAGGTGAAAGCAGGGGATTCTCTGATTCTATATTTGTTATTTTGGTGATTTGCTCAGATGCTGTCTGATCATTTTCTTGAATTGTAAACTATTTTATTTGTATTATTTGGTTTTTTTAAAGGTTTTAAACTGATTCCATTTTGTTGTTGTTGGGAGTGGGAAAACAAGAGTAAAAGTTCAGCAAATAAATGAACTCTTAAGATATTAGCAGCAATGATTGATTCAATGAATGTTTTGCAGTATCCTTTAAACCACAGTCGTTGCTTTTAATTTCTGAGGCCTATTTTTGGCATCCTTTAGAACTTTAGAATGTGCAAAAAGGAACGATCTATCCAAAAAGCAGGAAGATATAGAGCACAGCCCAGAAAGTTCTACTTTCCAACAGGTGTTGCCCATAGAGGGGAACAGATCCACGAAATTGGGAAATAAGTCAAGAAATGAGGTTCTGTAGGGAGGTGGCTTCCAAGACACAACCCAGAGAATGGTCAGATACAGTTCTGTTGCAGTTATTCAGGTCTGGTTTTTCTAAGCTGCCTGAATGGGAGACCATGTAAAAGCCATATAGAAGCCACTTAAGGCTTATTGGACCAAGCATTTTCATATTTCTTTTAATAAAATACGTATTTTGGGATACAAGCAAACCCTTGGGGAAAGTGCTTATCTGCCCTATCTTTACATCCTTGTATTAATTTTAATTTAGCATCTGTTATTGGCTGATAAGCTGCTCTAGATTATGCTGCATCCAAATTTCCAGAATGGCCTCATTTAGATATGATTTTGAACTATGATTATTTACCATTACAGGAGTTTGAGGTTCTGCATTCCCTCACCTCTCTGTTTTCAGTTAAACACAGTTTACTGTGGTGTCCAAATCCTAAAGTGTGGTTAATTTTAACTACGGTTTCCTGAAACAAACCAGCTTCGTAAACCATGGTTTGAAGTTGGTTTGTTTAAGAAAATCATAGTTTTGACTAGGGTTGGGAAACCTGTTACCCTCCAGGGACTGCTGGACTCCCAAGTCCTATAATCTACAGTCAGCATAGCCAGTGGTCATGGGTGAGATGGGAACTGTAGTTCAGCAACCTCAGGAAGGTTCCTGGTTTCCCATCCCTGGTTTATACTAACAGCAGTAGATGCAACAATAAACAGTGGTTAGTTAAGAACAGCAGCTCTTGCTTCCAGTCCCTTGGCCACGCCGGAGGAGGAAGAGGGGCGTACAGTTGCAAGATCACATCACACAACACAAAGCCATAGTGTTGCATCAGAACAAGGCCAATAAAAGTATCCAAATAAAACAAATATTCCCAGACTTACAGGCAGCTAGTGTTCTGCTTCAATCAGCTTTAAACAGCCTTAAGTAAGTCCCATTGTATTCAGTGGTCCCTAAGCAGACCTTGAACCTTTTAATAAATTTGTATCCCACTTTTCTAGGCGACTGTATGCAATATGACAAACAAAAGGTTACACAAAACTGTTAGACAACCTTCACTATGGGTGCAAGGTAGATTACAGCAATTTGAGTGGTCTCCACCTGTCCCTAAAAAGCTCACAATTTAAGTCACGTAATTGGCTTAAGGAAATGGCTTAAGGAAATGAAAAAAATGGCAAGTTGATGTGTGTTGTTGCTGTTGCTCCCCTTATCCCAAAACAAGGCTGTTCCACAACACAGACTTTGCTCTGCTTCTGTTTCTCTCCCTCTTCCAATTCTGAGTTTTAAATTAACTGTTCCAGAACTCCCAGTGTGGTGTAGTGGTTAAGAGTGGCAGACTCGTAATCTGGTGAACCAGGTTCGATTCCCCACTCCTCCACATGCAGCTGCTGGGTGACCTTGGGCTAGTCATACCTCTTTGAAGTCTCTCAGCCCCACTCACCTCACAGAGTGTTTGTTGTGGAGGAGGAAAGGAAAGGAGAATGTTAGCCGCTTTGAGACTCCTTCGGGAAATCCAAACTCCTCCTCCAAACTCCTCCCACCCAACCCCTTTAGTTTTTAAGAAAAGGTGTTCTTGAGTGGATGGCGACTTTTCACCTTGCCTGAGGACACTTCTCTTCCTGCTCAAAGCACACTTGGTTCAGAAATGAACCTGACTAAATGCCAACAGCTCCCATGGGATAACTTGAACTCTGTACCTCGTTTCCAGGCAAGGGGACTGGACCTCTCAAGAGTGCGGACGTGTGTGGTTGTGGCAGAAGAACGGCCTCGGATAGCTCTGACGCAGTCCTTTTCAAAGCTTTTCAAAGATCTGGGCCTCCACCCCAGGGCTGTCAGCACATCATTTGGCTGCAGAGTTAACCTGGCTATATGTTTGCAGGTAAGAATCTCTCTCTCCTTTCCTGACAGCAATCTTAGAAGCGACCCTTTTGAAATAAGGACATGGCGATGTTCCACATAATACAGCTTGGTTAACCAATGCATGCCATGCTTAAATGTTCCTCTTTCATAATGCAAGAAGTGTAGTTTTTCTGTATTATTTTTTTACTGAGCATTTTCCATAAAGCCTTCACATCCCATTTATAGCATTTATTCTGCCCCGAACTTAAAAAAGCAATGCAGCAAAAGTTTGTATTGTAGTTCTTACATTTGTAACATATGAAAGTCAGCCTTGTTAAAGTTGCTGTAGCTGTCCT
Organism: Podarcis cretensis; assembly: GCF_951804945.1. NCBI lineage: Eukaryota > Metazoa > Chordata > Lepidosauria > Squamata > Lacertidae > Podarcis > Podarcis cretensis. Next base: position 14,955,087 of record NC_137181.1, on the reverse strand, counting down.
GCCAAGTGCTCGAGTGTCTAAATATCTATATCTTCCTTTGTGTAGAACAGTAATTTGACAGGAGCATGAGTCTCATGCACATAGCATGGACTACTCATCTTAAAATAATGCTTGCTATTGTGGCTTGTGTTGAAGGTAGAAGAAACGCCTGTATTGATTCTCCAGGTAGAAACTGGCAGAAAGAATTTAATAATAATAATAATAAGCATTTATATAGTGCTTTGAGGAATTCAAAGCCCTTTGCACACATAATCACAGTTATCACTATTACAACCTAGCTAGGTAGGTCTATGTATTTATTTCTAAATTGCAGATGTGATTCCAACTTGCTTATGGCCACCTCATTAGCTCATGTTGGAGGTGAGATTGGAAACCAATGGCTTTTTAGGCAGGAAGACAGTGTGGTGCTATTATATCATTCTGTCTGTTCAAGGATTTCAGTTTGCCAGATGAAGCTACTTCCCTTTGACCCACACTGCTCTGGGGTTTCCCCCATCCTCCCCACAAGCAGATTGGGGGGGGGGAGAGAGGGGGCAGTTCCATGGTTCTACTGGGATTTGTCACATTGGTTTCCTCCAGCAGAAGCCATTTAGTTGAATCCAGGTCCTTGTTTACTCAGCTCAGTTGTTTTGCCGCTTGAGTACTGTGCTTCTCATGACCATCACAAAAAAAGACTGTTTTGGTACCTCAGATTTCCCTCACTAGAACTAGTGAGGAAGCTAAAGTACTCATACAATATGGCTTCCACACATATACATAAACACATGCATTCTGCTTCTTCCATAAAACCAAACAGTGGTGTCTGATCTAATAAAGCAATATTATTAATTTTTTAAGCTATTGTATTATAATATGACATGGGGATGAATGACAGAAACAAGAACAGATAAGCAGGCTTCAGCGTGATGCTGAACAAGAAGGATTATTCTTAAAGAAAATGTGATAAGGTCTCATCAGTTACAAATAAACATTCATTGGGTGGCGGTGGAGTCAAATGACCTCTCTCTGCCACCGCCACCATTTTCTGATACCTCCCCTCCTCCCATTTTGCTTTATTTTCGTACTACCATTTATTTCAGGTTCATAGATGCATCTGTTCCTACACGTTAGTTCTGTAGGCCGGAATTTTGTTAATGGGTGGAAATTTTCACCTCCACCTTAAAGCTCCAGCTCAAGAGGTTCATGTAGTTCAGTTGTGACCCCAGCTTTGCCATTGCAGAATACACACCAGACATTGCGTTTTGCCCTCCATGGGATGCATGAAGAGCAAAAACTGAATCAACGATATGCAGTCCTGCTTTTAACAGTGTGATTTTTTATTTTTATTTTGCTATTATTATTAAAAATGTTTGCTTTTATACTAATGACTCTCTCCAAGAAATGTCAGCTTCTTCATTCTGGGAACATAAGGCTGCACTTCTGTTTGTCATAGAGGAGAGGCATTGTTCTAACTGTGCTCTTCAGATATACACCCACAGATGTAGATATTTCTGGCTATAACTGGGTGTTTCTAGGTTTATATCTGAATGCTGGAGTTACAACAATTCCTTTCTCTGAGAAACAGTAATGAGCGAACGAACTGGTATCTTTAGCTAGATATATATTCTTGCAAGTTGAAGGGTTTTTGCTATGGAGACAACCTCACAATCATCCCTCCTGCCACCAGCGACATCACTGTGGCAAACGATATTGAACTCCGCAGCTCACTGTGGAAATAATAAATTGTTGGAGGGAGCAGCTGTTGTGTTGCAGCAAGCTGCCCTAAGCATTGCGGAGAACTTCCTCAAGCTGTTGCAGTGAGAACAAAGCACCAGCCAGAACTGTCCCATTCCACTCGCCTCTTTCAACAAGCAGTACTGATGGATCACCCAGGGTGATAGATAGATCAGAAAACTGGATGGGACAACTGTTGTGGTTTACAGTGATTGTTCCAGAGCTAGATGCACTTGAGCATAGAACTGCTATGCATCAATGTAGCTTCAGGAACACATACCATGCAACACGCATAAGGTCTCATTTCCACTTTTGCGTTCCCCAGTGAAAGTAGCCTTCCACAGCCTGGTGTCCTCTGTGTGTTTCGGACTATAGCCCCCATCATCCCTGATCATTGGCCATTCTGGCTGGGGCTGATGGGAACTGAAGTCCGATGACATGTGGACCATACCAGGCTGGGAAGGGTGGAATGGAAGGATTTCTGTTAGCGTGGATAGGACAGGCCTCTTGACTGAGATCGTGAAGGGACTGTAACTCAGTAGAAAAGAAAATAATAGGCCACGTGAACCAGTGGTCTTCCGTGTATAAGGTAATTTCATATGCTACAACATCATTCATATGTGTAACCCCCAGTTTTCTGCACTTAGGAAGCACAGCCTGTAAATGCAGAACCTGCTTATCAAAATGAATTTTATATAGCAGCTTCGCTTCTTGGAAACAGAATATGCCCATTTATGGAAAATCCTGCATTTTTAACATGGCACTGTGCCCATGAAAGAGACAACGAGAAGAGGAATTGTGGGGCTAGGCAGTTATCAGTGTTGCTCAGAGGACAGAATTGCATCCCTTGGAACAGTGCTAACTCCCCCAGCTTTGTGTTACCCGTCTCTGCTTTCTGTGTCACCCCTTGTGAACTGCTTTCCAATTTGCTATCTGCAAGCAAATGACTGCTTTGAGGGGGAAGCATTCAAGTCTGTAGTCTGAAGCTCCTTTTCCCCAGAGGGGAGGGGGTGAGAGAATAAGATCAGCTGATATGCTCTGGTAGAAGTAATATAAAGTGAGGCTGTGTTGCTGCACTTTCATTTGTGGAGTTTGGGTGAATAATGTCGCAGATGATAGAGGTAGAGTCTTTGAATGGAGAGAGAGTGTGTCTGGAACAGCCCAGTTACCATCATCCTGACAACCTTGTGTGTGAGCTGTACAACTTAAAGTATTTAGGGGAGAGTCTCATGAAATAATTCAGTTATGTAAAGCCCACACCTGCAGTCTGGGGAGTTATGGTCCCGTCATGGGTGTAATGCATAATTAAGAGCTAGGCCACAGTGCCCATATAGCTACTTATCATGGTAGGTCCTTGTTAATGCCAGTGAAAAGACATATGGCCCTGGTCATCAATTAATTTTGTCATTGGGCCACAATGAAAACAAAGAGATTCTTAGCAGGCCAATCCCCACTTCCAAAATGACTTTTGCCGCTGGGACCCAGCCACACCCCTTTATTTCCCTTGGGTTGGACAGTTGTGACATTACTTGGCACCAAGTTGGGTTTCACCATGACTTCCTAACCTATGATATTGATGGCAATAATCCAAAATATCTGGTGCATGTTTAGTTTCTTTAAAATACCACATTCTAGACATCAAATACAGAAGAGCCTCATGTTACATAGTCTTTCTATAGTTTAGCATTTCTCCTCTGGTAAGAGCCTATAGAAGAAGCTTCTAATTTATTCATTCCTGTGAGCAGATTGAACTTTTATGGGTGAGAGGAATAGTAAGTATATGTTCGTTTGTCATAGCTGAATAGTTTAGAGCAGCAGGGCATTGCTTAATGCCCCAGGAGAACAAGCTGTTGTCTCTGCCTTTTTTCTATTATGATTATTACCATTTATTATTATTTTACACAAATAGAGGGAAACCTGCGGCAGCTAACATAGTTCTTAAACTAGCTGGGACAGTAATTTCCAAGCATTGTGTCGGAGGGCACAGTAAAGCAAGTGATAAGAGAACGACTAGTGTACAATGAGAAATGCATTTAAAATTTCTAAATGAAAGGCGCACATGAGCCCAGATCGCTCACCCACATAAAAGAGGCTGCTCATTCCATCTCTGTATGATTCACTGTCCTGACTTTCCAAATCCACGTTTGCTGAAAACAGATAATTTGCATCTGTACCAAGGGCAGCTGCATCATTCAATTATTGCACCTCAGAATAACTTGAAAAAGAGCAGGTTCAGTATATAGTGACTCATACAGAAACTGGGCCAGGGGCCTCTGGTCCTCTTAAGTCGGGTAACTTATTACACACCTTCAAGCTTTTCAGATGTAAAAAGCGAAGTGTGCCTTTCTCATTGTAATTCAGAAAAGAAGTGTTCTTCTGCTTCTCTCTGTGGGGAACGCTGAGAAAGGCTGTAGCCTGCTCCTTGTGTTTTTGCTTGAAAGGTAGAATGAATTCTCAGGACATGCTGTTCACTAACAATGTTGTCTATGCTGTCTCTTAAATGGCTTAACTCTGTTTGTCAAAGGTTAGCAAGTCTATTACTGTCTCTTCTGTTCGCTGTACTAAAATGTTGACACCTCATTTTCTTTTTTGTTTCAAACCTTTAAGCAGTATAATGGTTTAATTTGTAAGATTCCTGTATTTGACATGGTTTTTTTCCTTTTATTTTACTCCCTGCTTTTTGCATTATCCTCTCTTTTTATTTTCCTCCCGACTTCCATCCCCCAACCCCTCTTTTTTATTATTTTTCCATGTGTTACTGTCTCTCCTCCTCCCCATATCCCTCCTGTTCCTGCTGCTGTAGCCACACAGGCTGGGGAAACTGGCCGAGCAGGTAGGGGATTTTTGGTGTTCCCTAAAATATCCACCTATCCACTCCTAACAGTGGGGCAGACTAGATGGGAGTCTGGAGATTTTTGTTGTGTTGGGGTGCACATTGTCAAAACCCTTTGGCGCTGGCACTTGTATGGGACGGGAAAGGGGGAGCAGCTTATCCTTTTGATCTGGACATCATAGTCTTTGTCAAAAGTTGGTCGTTGCCGTTTCAGCAACGTGCTTGAACGTTTAAAGCAGAAACAAAAAAACCGGTTTGCGCTTTTAGCATTCTAACTGCCTCGATTGATTTTTTTTGCAAACTGGTTCTGGTCAACTATGAAAACATTTCCTAAGGTAATATTTATGGATCTACTCTTCCCCTCCCCTCCCCTGACCCCTCCATTAATGATGCTTGAAATGAGGTTCTCCGCTCGGCGCTAGTCTGTTACACTGCTGAGTATATATATCAGCACATTGAAAACTATACCCTCTTCTGCCGGCTAGATAGGACTTGTGTCTTGTGTTGGCTTTATAACAAGCTGGAGTGACTTAGTGTGCATGTTGCCTCTCCTGTAACTCTCTCCTGCTGTGTTGGTGGTGGGGTGCTGATCGGTGTTTTCAATGAATGTTACTTGTTTAGATGTCTCTTTGGTATTAGATCTGTCAAAGGAAAAAGGAGGAAGTAGTATAAACTTCCAGGAAGGAATGCTGTGTTTCCTCTTTCACCCTGGCAGTGAGCCAGTCTGTGTCCCTTTTTGTATGTGCCCCCAATATGCTGGAAAAGCAATGGTTGCCGCTTTTCTGAAGAAGCTAAAGGCCTCTGTGTGGATGCAAACTCAGGTTTGCCAGCATGCACTTAACAAGGGACCAATCACAGCTCCCTGGTGTACCTTTGCAATAGACCCTTTCTGAAAGCACATGTGTTTGCATCCTTTTTAAGGCATGCCTTGTACACTTAAAACACCCATAATAAACTTACGAAGTGGCATTTGTTTGTTGGCACAGAAAGCTTTGCAGGGGCTGTTGATGTGGCAATGCATCCGGAAGCTGGTTCTGAAATCTTCTGATTTCTAATCCAAACAAATCTACCGCGGACTGCAGTATTTTGTACTTGGTTGGTCCGTGTGTTTCTCCTGTTTCGGCAGCAATCACATGTTTAGGAGATGCTAAGGGACAAAAGAAGCAACAGCAAAACCCAGACCTTGGGAGCTTAAGGAATATTGTGGGGTTAAAGGGCAGGTGAGGGCGAGGTCGGTGGAAAAGTCAACTTCGTGAGCAGAACCAGTGCTTCCGATTATGAAGGCTATTTATTTACTTTTAGAAGAGCTGACTTGGAAAAATGGTAAAATAAACACTTTATTAAAGTACAGTAGGGTGGTTTCAGAAGGAACAGAATAACTGCTTATAGTTCTTCAGTCCATATCTGTTAATCTTGCATGTCCTACTCTTTAATACCACCAGTTTTTTTAAAAAGACACTCTTTGCATGTGTGAGTGTCTCAACAAATCCATACTTCCCACTTGACCACTTGCTTCTGCCATTACCAGCTCTGCGTCTCCAGCTGATTCTGCTTTCCATACTATTTTGCTAAACTCGTAGTACGTGTGCAAGTTTCACTTGTTTATATTGACACTGGTTTTCAGTAACACAGGCAACCGGAAACTTGCATTTGCAGTCAACAGGTTAAAAAGAGTATGGCCAGCAAGGTATGGTTCGTACTCCCCCGTCACTGATTGTAACATATTCAGTGCTTTTTATCATTTTAATAAAGGCTTTTCTTTTTTAAAAAAACTTTAATTGTAAGTAAAATGCACAACATCTGTTCCACGCAGAGTGCTAACTAAAAGGTTTTCTTTTGCAGGGGACATCAGGGCCAGATCCAACCACTGTGTATGTGGACATGAGGGCCCTCAGACATGACAGGTATGACGACATTTATTTATTTATTTTTTAATGCAATGTCCGTAGCTGGAAAATGAATATACTGTTTTTTTGGGGGGTAGGGGATACAAATAAGTTTCTCGTCGTAGATAGCAGGGTTGGTTTTTTTAAAAAATAAAGGCACTTAAACCACTATTATTTTACCTGTTTTTCACAGTTTTATCCTAGCTGGCCAGATGCAACACTCAAGGTGACACTTGTCACATTTGGAATCTCAATATTAATTAAAAAGTCAAATGTCACCTTATAAAGCCAGTGGTTGCATGTGTTGTAACACTAGTAATCAAACTCATCCAAGGCTTTTAAATAAACATATGTATGAGCACACACACAGTGTTATGTACTGAAGTTCTCACCCTGGGCCAGCAGGGGGATACTGTAGATAGTTATGCAAATAAGGGGTCGAAAGTGATGTTCAGTGATTGGATAGTTTTAGAAAATTGTTACAGTTACGTTGTACTGGAGCTCTATATAAGCAGGCTGACTGAACCCTTCAGTTCAGTTCTGTTCTGGCCTGTGAATAAACAAGAGCTGTTTGAAGAATCGCTGTGTCGTCTGATATGGTCACCCACAACTTAACACACAGAGAGAGATTTGACTTCTCCTCTAAGGCCAGAGAAAAAGAAGTAATCTGTTTCTCGGTAGAGAGTTCAGCAAGGTAGGTCCTATATTTGACTAGGCCCAATTGCTTGGTTTCAGCAATCTGCTCAACTTCAAGGGAGGTTGTTACAGAAGCTCCCTCAAAGACCTAAGCAATAGTTGTTTTTGCAAAAAAGTGTGAAGCAGGCTGGTTCTTTTTCAGGTGGGTGGGGTATGATCCCTTACCACAAGTGGGGGTGGGGATTTTGTTGTGTATTTTATATAAGGTATAAAAGGTGCTTTTGAGAACACAAAAAAGTGCCACTTCGAGGGCAGATGTGAAGGACTATGCTCAACAAATTGGGGGGGGGGACACACACACACAACCTCTGTTTGTACCAAAAGTTTGTAAGTTAACACTGCAGAGTCTTAACGTTTATTTCATTATAAGGCTCCTTAGCAACCCAGTTCTTAACCCAGCGTACTTTTGCTTATCCAAAGCTTCTCAAACTCTTCTGATCCGGTTCATTGTAAAATCAAGCCAGCTAGTGCCTAGGAAAGGCATGTTGAATGCCTAAGGATGCATCCAGTTTAAGTAAGTGGTAGTTAACAAGAGTATTGACTCTCATGATAGTAGCTTCATACTTGGCACTTGACCCTGAATAAATTCATTAGGCGTTAGCTTTAGAATTGCAGCATCTTTTGTTTCAGGTGTTTACTTCCTTCTTCCCCGAAGTTTGTGAAAACTGTCATGAAAGAAGATGTGAAACAATGCTGCCATTACATTCCGTGAATTATAATTCTCTTCTCACGGATGGTGAGAGATGTCAGCTTGGGAGAATGGTGTATTATTGCCTCTCTTTTACTCTCTTTCTCTCTCTCTGTGTGTGTGTGTGTGTGTGTGTGTGTGTGCACGCGCGCCCCCCAAGTACTTTGATCCACTTTGCTTTCGGGAGCAAAACATCATACAAAGTGCTTGGTGCAGTTTGGAAGCTGAAATGTGGGGCGGGGCAGGCATTAATAAATTTCGATGTGGGAAATGGGTTTGCTTTGCGACCCACTACCACGGAGTGTCTACTTGTGTGACTGCAGTTATGATTAAGCTGTGCCACAATAGCTGGGGATAATTATATGTGTTTGCTTAGATAAGTGTTTCAGCAAGCATGTTAATTATTTCTCCATTCTAGTGGTACAAAAAACCCAAAAAAACACACACACTAAAGGAGCAGCTCAGCATTTGTTTGCTTAGAGAAACTTTCAAAGAGTACCCCCCCACACACAAGCGCCTGAGAGAATTTAGCAATCATGAGGCCTCCAGGAGCAGTATAGGCTTTCTTGTGCATTGCCATCTTTGGAGGGTGGAAGGGCACCTAACATACAGAAAGGCAATCACTGGAAAGAATGCAAGCCCTCTGTCCCTCCTTTTTCAGCATGGAAGGATTCCCAGTTGAAGCCACCTCTCCTGTTCTTTTGCTTCACTAGTACAGAAGTACTGTTTTTGGGGGACATGGGGCGGGCAGGTGTAGAGGACTCCCTGGTCCTGAACGGGGTAACTGTGCCCCTGAAGGACCAGGTGCGCAGCCTGGGAGTCATTTTGGACTCAAAGCTGTCCTTGAAGGCGCAGGTTAATTCTGTGTTCAGGGCGGTTGTCTACCAGCTCCACTTGGGACGCAGGCTGAGACCCTACCTGCCTGCGGACTCTCTCTCCAGAGTGCTGCATGCTCTAGTTATCTCCTGCTTGCACTGTTGCAATGCACTCTACGTGGGACTACCTTTGAAGGTGACCTGGAAAATGCAATTAATCCAGAATGCGGCAGCTAGACTGCTGACTAGGAGTGGCCGCCAGGACCACATAACACCGGTCCTGAGAGATCTACATTGGATCCCAGTACATTTCCGAGCACAATTCAAAGTGTTGGTGCTGACCTTTAAAGCCCTAAACAGCCTCGGTCCTATATACCTGAAGGAGTGTCTCCAACCCCATCGTTCAGCCCGGACACTGAGATCCAGCGTCGAGGGCCTTTTGGCAGTTCCCTCATTGCGAGAAGTGAGGTTACAGGGAACCAGACAGAGGGCCTTCTCGGTAGTGGCGCCCGCCCTGTGGAACGCCCTCCCACCAGATGTCAAAGAGATAAACAACTATCTGACGTTTAGAAGACATCTGAAGGCAGCCCTGTTTAGGGAAGTTTTTAATATTTAATGCTGTATTGTTTTTAACTCAAATGGAAGCCACCCAGAGCGGCTGGGGAAACTCAGCCAGATGGGTGGTGTATATATAAAAAATTATTATTATTACTATTAAGCAAAGAGTGCTACTTCAGTGCCTTGTAGTCAGCCGATTGCTCCCTTTTGAGAAATGGGCTGTTTTCCCTTCGTGTCCCATTTCTGTCTGATAAGTTGGCATAAAGTTGGGCTGCTGTCAGAGGCTGGCTGGATACTGAGGAATGGGCACTGGGAGAAGGGTGGGGTGGGGTGGGGTGGGGCTGGAGACTGACTTGCAAGAAGGGATCAGCGAACTGGGAGAACCTGTAGCAGCCAGAAGACAAAAGTCAGAGCCAGCAGAAGCTGCAGGATTGGAGAGGGGAAAACAGGTGCAGGAGGAAGGGGAGAGAGATCAGACTGGTGGAGGGTAAGGATTCCCTCCTCTTCCTGCCCCCACCTCTCCTGCTCCACTGTCTCCCAGGACCAGAAGAGGACTGAAGTGGGAGGAGCAGAAGGTGACATGCAGGTGGAGTCTTTGCCTGCTTGCACACCACTCAGGTAGGGGAGATGCATAGGTCAGGAACCTGTTGTGGCAACTGCCTCATCAGGTGTACACCTAGGAGTAGTTGAGAGACATAGGACTGATGGGCACGCCTTTCCCTAACTTGTGAGTGTACTTTTGACAATAAATTTTGGCAATAATTTCTCTCTCAAGCTGGACAACGCCATGACAGGTGCGCCTCCTAAACTAGCCTGCTGCCCTCAGGTACGATGCAGGACCAGTCTTGAAGTAACACTCAGCTGCTAGTCCCGCTGGTTTTTGAAGACGGGTTGGGGAGGGTGCGGCCTTGTCCTTGGCCTCAGGCAGCCATATGTCTTGGACCAGTACTGGGAAGTGAATCTGAATCACAGTGGTTGAGAATATAAACTTTGAGCTCCATTGTAGGCAGGCAATGGAGAACTTGGGACACATGTTTCTTTTCAGAATACTGTAGTAGAAAATTTCTCTTCAGCCCCCTCCCCTCCCCTGGCTATTGATCTCTCTTCCAGGCCGAGGGCACAGTTTGCAACTTGCTATGTGGCATGTTCAGGTTAGTAGTGCATTGCTTCGCTCTTCCCCTGTACGTCGAGCCAGTTAACGCTTTTATTGGATTTTAAATTACTTGTCTCCCATGTGCTGAATTCGGCAAAATGCATTAGGCGATGCTGGAGAGAGCATTAAATATTCAGCAAGCTACTCAGTGCTGTGGTCTTGGAATGCAGCGAACTGCTCAGTAGGTTAGTCGGGCAGGAGGACTATGCTGATTCCCCCCTTTCCCCCTCCTCCTTAATCCCAAGAAAATGAAGGAACGTAGAGATACACTGCTAGTAGTAAAAGAGGCCTGTGACTCCCAGAAAAGACAACTCGGAATGCTGAATCTCATTCAGTGGCTGCAGAAGAGAAGCATTCTTTATTAAGGAAATAACGGCTGTATAAATGAGATTATTTCCTATGCATGTAACTGACTTCAAACCAGGCAGGACCCCAACACACACAGACACAAACAAACACATGTAAAAATGAAATACAGACAAAAAAATGGGCAACCTAAAAAATACACAGTGCCTTCAACCAAAAAACAAACTTCCCCCAAACTCAGCTTTTAAAAATTGAGAGGGGCAAGGGGTCTTGGCAGGTACCAAGGTATGCGTCTGAGGGTGCCCCTGTCCTTTGAGTGCCAAGGTGTGGGGCCCTAGCAGTGCAGAGCCTATATACAGATTATACCAGCTGCTATATGTGAGCAGTGACTTAGGCAATTTGAATACAGTGGTGCCTCGCAAGACGAAATTAATTCGTTCCGCGAGTTTTTTCGTCTTGTGATTTTTTCGTCTTGCGAAGCACGGACTTTGGAAAAGCTTCAAAAATCACCAAAGTCTTCAAAAACCTCAAAAAAGGCTACCACACCGTGTGCTATGAGTTGCTCCTCGAAGTGAATGCACGGTTTTAAGAAAAAGGAAACAAACTTGCAAGACAAAGGAAACAAACTTGCAAGACGTTTTCGTCTTGCAAATCAAGCCCATAGGGAAATCCGTCTTGCGAAGCAACTCAAAAAATGAAAAACTCTTTCGTTTTGCGAGTTTTTCGTCTTACGAGGCATTCGTCTTGCGAGGTACCACTGTACATTCTTGTAGATGGGTGGCCATTCAGTAATAATTTTGTTAGTTGGAAGAAATCAGTCAGAAGAACTAGATTGCTTCCAAATGCAGGAGACTGTGGGAAGCTGATGTGCTCATTTTTGCCTGGAAACTTTGCTGCAAAGTGAGGATACCTCTGAATGTCAGATTCTGGTGACAAATTGGGAAATTAAGTTGTCTTCATGCTGTATTTCCTAGAGGCATATGAGTGACCGCTGTTGGATAGATGTTTGGTTTACTCATGTGGGTTCTCCTTAAATTTTTGCTTTATGTGGTGATAACACAGCATTTAAGTGTGTATTTTAATCAGTGAATCTCCCTGGTTCAATTTGGAATGGAATTCAGCTAACAAAGCTGCCCCAAAACTTGGGAGACAGCTCGCTTTTCGCCTCAACCCTGGATCTGAAATTTGGGCCCTGGATGCTCTTCCAATGAGAGAGCACTACAGAGTCAAAATATATCCCTGTAAATAAGTTCTTCTCTTCCAGCTTACCTGGCAACAACAGTGGCACCTTAAGTCCCAGGCAAGGAGGAGTTCCCAGGGCAACTGATATCCTTACTAGCAACTTCAGTGCCATGGGGAAATTTCATTTCCCTAGGTCCTTGGCATCTAGGACATTGCCATTGCAGCATACAGCACATAGATGAAGTACGGTAGGCCAAGGGACAAACATCTGTGACCTTCTAAGTGAAAGACTGCCAACTCCCATCAGCCCCAGCCTGGTTGGTGATGATGAGAATTGTAGTCCACCAACCTCTGGAGGGGCCATAGATTTCCCCAACCCTGAAGATAGACACAGGTACGCCATTTTGTTATTCAGCTGAGCCAAAAAAAACCCCACTATATACGCTTTTCACAATGCAGCTGAATATGGTAATGAACTGGCCAGCTCGTGTTATAAGCTAGGTGATTGCATTCCTGCAAGTGTGCTCATTTAGTTAACAGTAATTTTAGAAGAGATGGGTAATTTTAGAAGGGGGTGGGGTCAGTTCAGCCCCCACAGGAGGTTATCCTTCTTAACCATGCGTGTAGCAGTTAACGTGTGTGTGGGGGGGGATTTGCAAGGGAGGATCAAAAGTGGGGTGCTTAACCCTTTCCATGCATTACGATCCTCCCCATGCAAGTCCTTTCCACACCATTCCCCCTCCCACCCCACCCTGTGGTGTCTGGCTGGGGTAACGTAAGAAATGGGAACTTATTTGCAAGGGAGAATCAATGGGAAGGATTAATCTCCACTCTCCCCTACATCGGTGTTTGAAAGGGAACGGGGGATGAACCTCCCATTTACCTTATTGCAATAGCTGCGCTCCTGGCTGATTCCGATTAATGGGCAAAGGAGTGTGACCCATGGGAATGCAAGCTGTGATTTCGATGAGGCATGAGACAAGGTACAAAAATGAAGGGTTCTCCCCTGTCCCCAGTCAGTGATCTTTTAAGCTTTTGGTCAGTTTGAAAGGTGGTCCCTTTGAAGAATGGGTTGCTGCTTCGGACTTGAGTGAATCTAGAAACCTGTCTACAGTGCTTCTGTCTCCTTGCATTGACAAAGAGACTGTGGTGGGCAGGATTGGTTTGGGAGTTGGAGAAGCACTCTTACAGAGTCTATTCCTCTCAGTAATTACCGGATATGATCCATGTGACCTTTTACAGCAGGGGGTGCATGAATCACATTTCAGACTCGCCTGCTCTTTTCCCCATCTGTATCATTTGGCATGCCCATGGCATTATAAGAAGCATGTGGGCGGAGGCTCGAACAGCCTCAGAAAGTGCTCAGGAACATGGCACATCAACCAAGGAAATGTGTGTGTAAAAATAGGACAGTATGAAAATAGGACAGTGAGATTTGAGGAGCAGGGGAAATAAGAAAAAGACTAAAATGAATCAAGTATTGAGGCACTTAAAAAAAAAAAGCCCATATTGATGAGCTTTGATTACAAAATTCTGCTTGGTATTTTTGGCCCTGCATGGTTTAGAAATAGCCTTTTGTCCTGTGCATTAATTCTTGGGTTAAGAAATGCAAACAACAAGGACATGTACAAAGGAGTTCTGGGGTGATGTGCACCTGAGCTCTGGAATTGTTTTCCTCCTTGGGCCCACTCAATGCCCAATCTAAGCATATTCTGGTTGGCATGAAAGAAATATCCAGTTGGCAAACAGAAGAAGCCATAGCAATGCCATGGGCTATTCTAGTATATATCATTTTAAACATTCATCTTTATTTTCAGGCTTTGTTTTTTCCTCCTCTTGTTACCTGAATGCGTAAGTTAAACTTTGATATTTTGGTAGTTCTCCCACTCTTGCTGTTTTGAAGCAGAAGAATTACAGGAGCTGGGCTCATGAATGTATGTTCTGTGTTTCACATGTCATGGGTATGTGTGTGTGTGGGTGGGTGGGTGTGTGTGCACACACTGCCCACCACAAGTACAGAATTCGCAGTTCTCTGAAGGGTTTGAACTGGCCCATAATTCATTTCCTGCGTGTGTATGTGTAATTAGCAATAACGCTATTTTACAGCACTACAAGATGCCCTGTATCCTGAGTAGAAGTCTGATATCTCCCAGATCCTATAAGGATTGCAATTGCAGACTTTGGGGTCTCAAATTTCAGCAGCACCCTATGTGCCACCAAAATTCAGCACCCCCTGCCTCTGGCCTTCCATTCTACAGCACAGTTGCAGCATCCACTGCAACGCCTCTGAAGCTCTGCGCCCAGTGCAACCAAACCAGTCACACACCGTTAAATCCACTTCTGTAGGTTGCTATGCTATGAGGTGTTGAGCTGCCACCCCTTTCTGGGAGATCTGGATCTGGCAACCATCAATGGAGTTCCTAGTGCATTGAAATTTGACTGCTCTAATGTTTGTTGCATTGAGCATTGCATGATTGTAGTTGGCTTGCCAGCTTCCTCACCCCGAATCAAAACTTGCAGCAATGAGTGATCACTCATGTGATAACTTCACTTTAATTCCCTTGTTCTTAAGGCACAGGGGGTTTGGAAGAGAAAGGGGAACCAGAAGTTAACACAGTTTTAAAGACTTAGCTGCAAGTAGTTCCCTCTCTGTACAGCATAGTCAGGACAATGGATTACCGTATTTTTCGTCCTATAGGGCGCACCGGCCCATAGGACGCACCTCGTTTTTTTGGGGGGGGGGAATGAATAAAAAAAATTATTTCACCCCCCAGCCGCGGCTGCCGCCCCAAGCCTTGTGCACACCTGCCTGAAGCACGGGGCACCCTCCGGAGGGCTCTGCGTGCTTCGGGCTGCAAGCTGCCGCCCCAAGCCTTGCACGCCCGGCGGGACCTCCTGCCGGGCGCGCAAGGCTTGCGGACACTCGCCCGAAGCACGGGGAGCCCTCCGGAGGGCTCCACGTGCTTCGGGTGGCAGGCTGCCGCCCCAAGCCTTGCGCCCGGCGGGACCTCCCGCCTGGTGCGCATCACTTGCAGACACTCGCGGGGGCTGCAGGCTGCTGCCCCCAAGCCTTGTGAGCCCGCAGGAACTCCCGCCGGGCTTGCAAGGCTTGCGGATAGCTTCCTGAAGCCTGGAGAGCGAGAGGGGTCGGTGCGCACCGATGCCTCTCGCTCTCCAGGCTTCAGCGAAAGCCTGCATTCGCCCCATAGGACGCACACACGTTTCCCCTTCATTTTTGGAGGGGAAAAAGTGCGTCCTATGGGGCGAAAAATACGGTACTTACGTTGGTATAAATGGAACCCTTCTGCAAAAACAAACAGACAGTGATTATTCACAGGTATTAAAATAGTTTGACTCTGGTTTTCAGAAGATGGTTTGAAGTTACTGTGTTTGTTGGTTTTAAGCCTGTCCTATTGTGAGTACTGCGACGCGGGTGGTACTGTGGCTTAAACCACAGAGCCTAGGACTTGCCGATCAGAAGGTCGGCGGTTTGAATCCCCATGATGGGGTGAGCTCCCGTTGCTTGGTCCCTGCTCCTGCCAACCTAGCAGTTCGAAAGCACATCAAAGTGCAAGTAGATAAATAGGTACCGCTCCAGCGGGAAGGTAAACGGCGTTTCCGTGCACTGCTCTGGTTTGCCAAAAGCGGCTTAGTCATGCTGGCCACATGACCCGGAAGCTGTACGCCAGCTCCCTCGGCCAATAAAGCGAGATGAGTGCCGCAACCCCAGAGTCGGTCACGACTGGACCTAATGGTCAGGGGTCCCTTTACCTTTATCTTTATTGTGAGTACACCTCCATCTTGGATTCTCACAGTCTGTTTTGTATAATTCATAGCCCATAACCTGCCTGCTGTCAGAACTCCTGCATCTTCTCTTCCCACATCTACCAGTCCTCCCCAGTATGTACCAAATAGTTCAATGGCACCCGCTGTCGCTACCTATTCTCCTCCTAACTGCTAGCAGAGCAGTTCTTTCCATTGCTCTCTCAGTCCAGGGACTTCCCTTCATCTGCCATTGGAATGACATCTGCAACAGCTTTTGCAGGGGATGCTGGTTTGAGAAATCTCATGAAATCACAGCATGGATCCTCAATTGCGCAGTGGAATTTAAATATATGTTGTAAGGGAAAGGGTTTGTGACTTGGCTGGCTGCACCTTTAGCTGGGGTTTTCTTACAGCTGTAATGCGGTACTCTACATGATTAACTTTCCTTGTAAAACCCTGAGTAGGAGTTGTTTAAGAGACCTAATAAAAAATACCTTCTGATGGGCTCTTGCTTCTGTGGGCAGGAATTTTATCACAAGGTTTAGCTTTTCATCCCATACTCTATGATTGTCGCTTTGGAAACGTCAGAGCTTGTTTAAAACCAAGCAGCACTTGTATTTTTTTTAAAAAAGAAGAAATTGTAAAATGTTCTTAATCACCTTTAAAGATGTGGAAGATACCAAGGAGAATATATTATAACCTTCCTCTTGCAGTCTTCTCTTCTGCTTTGGACATGCTCAGTATAGTATGGTCTAGTCTAGTGAATAGAGTGTTGTGCTTTTAAATCAAGGTGTCCTGAGCTGGACTCTCCCCTCAGCCACAGTGAAAATAACCCCATGCAGTTCATGCAGCCCTTAGCTACCTGGAGGAAGGCTGAGCTATAAAAATAATACAGTGGTACCTCTGGTTAAGAACTTAATTCGTTCCGGAGGTCCATTCTTAACCTGAAACTGCTCTTAACCTGAGGTACCACTTTAGCTAATGGGGCCTCCCGCTACCACTGCCGTGCGATTTCTGTTCTCATCCTGAGGTAAAGTTCTTAACCCGAGGTACTATTTCCGGGTTAGCAGAGTCTGTAACCCGAAGCGTTTGTAACCTGAGGTACCACTGTAAAATAATAAAATAAAGAAGTATTTTTAAGTAAATGTGAATGTCTCCCACACTTTCACTTTTCTACGTTACACACACACACACACACACACATTACAATCAATTAAAAGCAATAATAAATTCATTTAAATCCTTTAAAGCCAATAATAATTTCGTAATCTAGGACTGGGTAAGAGGACATGATTGTAAGAGGCTTGCAGTATATGAAACATAGGTTCTCTGTCTGAAATAATAAGTTGGTAAATTTAAACTGAGGGGAAATGTCCTGCTTTCCATCTCTGATTGTGTTGCAAAGGGTAAACAACCAGTTCCACATAAACTAGCCATCTGCCCAGGCAAAGGAAATGAACATCTCCATATTTGCCTGGCTCATGTGTGGAAAAGACCCAGTCCTTCTTCTTCCTCCCCAATTGCATTCCTTTCCACTATGACCTACCCACTGTGATGTTCTGTCACGTGGCATTTTTTATTGTGGGGTTAAGATCCACCCATGAAAGAACCACCCCCACCCCTACCATGTTCCACCTTGGCAAAATCTCAAAAGTTTTCTATTCCGCTTTGCATAGCTTCCTTGCTTTGAGAGAGCAGGCACCAGGACTGAAGACTGGCAGTAGGGGAAATGCAAGAGTTTGAGAACTTAACAGTACAGCTGACATTTATGTGCGGTACTGCAATTTTTGTACGCTCATCATAGTTGTCCTATGTGTTTTGCTTTTCAGAGTGCGTTTAGTAGAAAGAGGATCCCCTCATAGCTTGCCCCTCATGGAATCGGGAAAGGTAAACATTTTTGCAACTCTCAATATTTTAGAGAAGCTGATAAATGCTTTAACTTTGAGGTACATGTGTATGTTGGGGTGTGGAGCCCGATAAAAGTAGTGTTCTAGAGAAAGATCAAAAGTGGCAGCTACTTGCTCAGATGTGAGATCCTTTGTGGCCATGTCTGCGCACGCACCTTCAGGCATCACTCAGATGCCTGGATTTGTGCAATTCACGTTGTGCCAGTAGCAAGCCGTGGGGCTCCTCCTCTCACCTTACCTCTGGTTGCTCTCACTGTTACTGCTTACTGAGAGAGAGAGGGACAAGGCAGCAGGGAATTTGGTGTGGTGCAATGGCACCAGCAGAAAATGGTCTCTGTCAATGTGTTTGCACCGCACTGGCCTTTCCCCCTCATTGCCTCTCCCCCTGCCATTAAGCAGGAGCAATATGACCGACCAAAGATCACATGACAGATGGCACCCCACCATGCCGTCTACTACTGCATTGTGCTATCTCCCCACCCCATACGCTTGCATTGGGTGTGATATGATGTCAGCGCCATGACCATGCCTCCGGTGACAATGTAGTTTTCCCATTACGGTAGCACTACATATTTTATGAAGTGTATCTAATATTTCAGCAGTATGAGGCAATATTTGTAGTATATTCCTGGGCTCGAGAGAGACAACAGGTTTCTTTCGGTGAGTGGTGGATGACCAGGGAGTTGGAGACAGTATGGGAAAGACATAGTTTCTTGAGCATTGTGCACGGCCATCCCATGATTGTCTTTGGTTGCTGGGTTTGTCTTGGGGTTGCTGCTGCTGTTGATATGTGTTTCAGAAATCTACAAAAACTGTTTGAGAGAGAGCCTCAAAAGAGGGAGGAAATGAACACATACCTGGATGGCTCCATTGTTTAGAGCATGGTCTGATAACGCCAAGGTTGCAGGTTCAATCCCTGCAGGGGGTTGGATAAAGATGATCCTCAGAGTCCCTTCAAATTCTATAATTCTGTGTTAAGGCAACAGTGGATCTGCTGGACATCCTTTGGGGAGGGGCCTTTAGAGAGATAATGGCAGGATATAAAGTTTTTAAAAGAATTAAATACCCTACATACTACTTTTCAACACTCCTGTAGAACTCTATCTGCCTTTGGCAAATAATAGACCACATCAACCTAGCGACCCATAGGAACAAGGATTTTAGTCTGAACATTCGTTGGAAAAGCGTAAGCTAGGAACACTTGATTGGCACCAAATTTGGAGTGGCATAATACTTTGCAAACATGGGACCAAGTTTGGTTGGTCTTTCCAGTGGCTGCGCATCTACAAAAAGCATTTGTGGATTGTGCAAATCACTACTTGCAGTTGACTTTGTGAACAGCAGCTGGATTCCAGGTGTTTGTTGTTCATGAGTGACTGTAAGCAAGCTGTATGCTCTGTCCATCAGTGTGAAATGTTTCTCTGGGTTTTCATTGTTGATCCTGCAAGCAGGATCTTGGGGGGCCATAATACATGATTGCAGCTTTGCCTGTAAGCAAACAGGGATTCACCATAGGAGCGCAGGAAGCTTACTGCCTTATACAGGGTCAGATCATTAGTAGCTCATAACAGGCTGCACCAATTTGAAGTGGGTCTCCAAGATTTCACTGCAGGGTCTTCCCCAGCTCTTCTTGGAGTTAACAAGGATTGAACCTGGAAACCATGGCTTGCAAAACATGTGCTAGACTACTGAGCATCCCCATCACTACTGTTGTTGTCAATTATTGTCTTGGGTGTAAAGAAAAAAGGGAAGATGGATCACTTGTGCCACATGATGAAAATACGTTTCATAATCATACATCCACAAGATTAGTTCTCTCTCCCCCCTCCCCCCGCATGTCACTCACTCACTTGAACATGCAAAACACAGAATTCAAAGCCTTCTTTAGGAGTTTCTCGAAAGCCTTCGGGAGACAAGAAGAAAAGTTCAAAAAACAATATGTACATCATCTGGCTCACGACCAGATATGACTCATTTTGTCTTTCAATAGATTCTCCCTGGAGTTCGCATCATTATTGCTAATCCAGAAACAAAGGGACCCCTGGGAGATTCTCATCTTGGAGAGGTGAGTCACAAGCTGTGCCTCAGTTGGTACTGAACTGCGTGAGTTGATTAAAAGCTACCTTCCTTCCCTAACAGCCGCCTTTAATAAGTATGTGACAAATGGCCCGCTCTGGCAGGTATACATCACACAGCTCCAGGAAGTTTAAACTACTTTGTGCTTTGTCACAGCTGAGAACTGAGAGTACCATTTCTAGGTTCTTTTTTTTTAATAAAAAAGTCTGCTAGTTTCTTCATTCATATTTTCTTCCTCAAGTTACTCATATTTCAGGCATAATCTCAGAAGTTTGTAACAAACCTGGCCAAACTTTCACCTTGCAGAGCTAGTCTTTGCACACTTTATCTCAGTAATGCAAAGCAAAATTTTCATTCATATCTTTAAACTAAAGATTGCATTGAGATATAATTGGCTAGGATCCTTTTTTTAGTGGAAAACCTCATGGAAGGAGCCTTCCAACCTAACATAAGAGTGTTATGTGAGAAAATGGGCCCCACATCCAGAAAAAGACTTTTCCAGGACCTTTTATGGCAGACTAAGTTAGCTGAACACGCCTTAAGCCCCACCGATTTTCAGTGGAAACCATCAGTGGGATTTAACGAAAGTTCAGCTGACTCAGTCTGAATACAGCTACAGCTCTCCATGTTTCTCGGACTGTAGTGCAACCCCAGTGGCTCAGTTGGTAGAGCATGAGACTCTTAATCTCAGGGTTGTGGGTTTGAGCCCCATGTTGGGTGAAAGATTCCTTGTTTGCAGGGGGTTGGACTTGAACCTTGTGATCTCTTCCCACTCTACAATTCTATGATTCTGATGCATTCAGGTATTTCATTGTGAGATGTCTTCCATCAGCACTTGCTCAAGAGTTCATGGAAAACTATTGGATTTTCTCCTCCACATGGCCCTTTGGACCCAAGCCATTATCTCTGCCACTAAACATTGGCGTTGTGGATTCCTGTGCTTTCCCCAGATCTCATTAATACTCCCCACACCGTCAGCGCAACTCCATCAGGGCCTCTGGGACTAGCGAAAGGAGCACCTGTGTGATCTCAGCTGCCCTTGGGATGGAGCTCTTACATATTCCTGATCTGTCAAACAGCTTTTACTCTGGCTTCCATCACCAGTAGTCAATGGGTGTTTCAAGGGAGTGCCACAAGTTAATAGATTCTGCCCAAGTTGTGTTTTCGTGGTTGAATCAATGGCATATGTAGAATGCTTGTTGTGCAAGGATTTACGCCATTCAGATCCTCTGTGCGAATGCATTATGGAGGCCACTCGCTCTTCAGCAATCTGTGTGTCTTTGCTGTTGGCTGGTCTAGATAACACTGGGTGGCATGAGTACAAAGAAGAAGGCTTATACCTTTAACCATGAGTACAAGCGAAAGGTTTATACCAGATCCAAGAGATAGGAATGTGTGGGGCAGCAAGGGCAATAGTGCACATATTTCGTATGTAAGTTGTATTATTTTGTACAACATAAAAAGTTGGTTGTTTGACTGGCTTTCTGCTCTGTGGAAAAGTTTGAAAATTATAATAAAGGCGATTAACTGATATTTTGCCAATGTGATCCCAACCCCAGAAAGCTAATAACTGGTTATAGGAATGCCACAGAGACTTGATCTTAACCACTGCACGTTAGCGGTGCTTGCCTTGGCAGAACTACTCCTGGGGGTGGCTTTCAGTGGGTAAGCTGGTGCAAAGGACTGGATTTTCCTCAGCAAGCTGATGGCTGAGTTGAAGGGCTCCTATTGTGCTTAATATAAAAATGTCTGTGGCAGAGTATGCTTGGGAGCACACCAGTGAAAACATAACTTTTTCCTCTCCACCTAGATATGGGTTCATAGTGCTCACAATGCCAGTGGCTACTTCACTATCTATGGTGATGAATCCTTGCAGTCCGATCACTTTAACTCAAGACTTAGTTTTGGAGACACTCAAACTATCTGGGCACGGACTGGCTACTTGGGATTTCTGAGAAGAACAGAGCTCACAGATGCAAATGGGGGTAAGTTCTCGCACTGCCTTTTATAAATCTGTATGGTATCGAGTGCTTTCAGATCAGGAGTTGTCAACCGATTTGGGCCCATGAGCATATTTGTAAAGGGGAGGAACTATTGGGGGCACCTCACTCACACTGCAACCAAGTTCACATTGCAGTCTGTCCTATTGTCTACAGTACAATGGTTCTTTCAAGCCTTAATTTCAGTGGGGAAGGGGTTGGGGGCAAAATAAGGTGCCAGGAGACCCCTGACTTCCTGAGCATTTCCTTGCTGGATTTGCATTTCCCGCCATGGCTACTCCACTGCAGGAGCTGGGAACATGAGCACTGTTCCTATAATCCGACAGGAGAGATTTTGCAACCATCTCCTTTGCATCTTTGGGGGATATTTGCCTTGATCTGCATAGAGAAGGCTAAGAACATAGGACATTACAAAAAGGAAGTCCCCTTGTTCCACACACCCTTTTCTAACCTTCCCTACAATGAGAAGGTTTGCATAGGAAGCTGCCTTTATGCCATTGGCCTACACTGGTTGGCAGTGGCTCTTCAGGACTTCGGGTGGAAGTCGTTCCCAGTCATTTCTGGAGATGCTGCAGATGGAACCACATGCAATTTATTATGATGGTCATTATTAATAGTATTATTGTTGTTGTATTTATGAATGGCTTCCTATGAAAGTATGTGCTCTGCCACTGAGCTGTAGCAGCTCCATGTGTTAATCCGATAGAAAGCAATGCTTTATTTTTCTGCTTAGCTGTCTTGAAGCCAAATGGAAATGTATTAAACCCAGGGAGGTGGAACCTCATCCTTTCCTCTCTCCCCACCTTCAACTCTCCCTGGCCTTGTCCTGCACCCATCTTCTGTGATCCTGCCTAGCTGCAGTGTCTCCTTGAGTAATACCTGCTGCTTGCCTGGGTGAGGGATGAAGCATGTTGTGTGTGTGGATATCTCTTGACTGAAGCCTACTGTACTAGGGAGAGAATTGTATATGTTGCTTCACCCACGTTTTCCTCTGTCCACACCTACCGCTCTCATCCAGCCCCCGGAAAGTTGCCCAATTGGGAATGAGGCCCTTGGGGTGCAAGAAGCTCCATTAAACCAATGGACTTTAAAAACAAAGCTAAATCTTCCAGGTGGTGTTGATGCAGCTGTCTTTGCCTCGCACAGGTGATTTAACGCTTCATATAAATGATTTCTCCCCCCTCTCTCTCTTGAACCAGAGCGACATGATGCACTTTATGTGGTAGGTGCACTAGATGAAGCCATGGAACTGCGAGGAATGAGGTATCACCCCATAGATATCGAGACGTCTGTAATTAGAGCACACAAGAGCATTACAGAATGGTAAGTACATTGTCGTTTTGTCCAATGGTAGGGCCGGACCTGGCATGTTTGGTAGCAGGAAGAAGAGGGAAATCCCTGATCTGCATGTTTAGGACTTATGAGAAGAATCTTGATATAGTTTGGGGGCTGTGCTTTGTAAGTAAGAGGAAAAGCTTAAAATATATATACAGTGTTAAGATCGGGAACCAAATGTCAAACACAATACATTCTGGCTTTGCTATTGCAAAAAAACCCAGAGAGGGTTTTGGGCAGTTAATCGGGTTTATTATGGCCTCAGCTTTTGTCAGCTAGAGTCCACTTCATCACATACATGAAGTGTTTTCCTCAGATGTCAAGTATATATACACACATAGTTGTAGAGAAACAAACGTAAGCAGTGGGGTCAGAGGTAAATGAAAGGCCAGAAATTCTGACTGTGAGAAAAATTGCATCAAATGTACATAAAATAAACACAAAATGACTGTTTGCAAAGCAGTGTTGGTGGTAGTACGTCCTTGCTGCCTGGTGTTGCCTGTTTTATGACCAGCTCTGCTTTCCGAATGGCCGCTGTGCTTATTTTGTATACATTTCAGCTTTAATGTCCAAGGCACAGCAAATATCTTGTTTGCTAGCTCCCTTCCACAGGACCATTTGCCCACCACAAAAGTTCATCTAAGGCAGGAGTAGCCAATGGGCTGCCCTCCAGATGTTGTTGGACTGTAAGTCCCATCATCCTTCACCATTGGCCATGCTATCTGGGGCTGGTGGGAGTTAGAGTCTAATAATGTTTGGAGAGCACCATATTGGCTGCCCCCAATCTAAGGCCCTGATCCTGCCCTCGTGGTCCACTTTCTGTTTAACTAGTCGAGTTACCAATCTGAGCCTTGGAAAGCACAAACTGCTGAAAGAGGCCAAAGCTAGAAGAAGAAGAAGAGGAAGAAGAGTTTGGATTTGATATCCCGCCTTTCACTCCCCTTCAGGAGTCTCAAAGCAGCTAACATTCTCCTTTCCCTTCCTCCCCCACAACAAACACTCTGTGAGGTGAGTGGGGCTGAGAGACTTCAGAGAAGTGTGACTGGCCCAAGGTCACCCAGCAGCTGCATGTGGAGGAGCAGAGACACGAACCCAGTTCCCCAGATTATGTGACTACCACTCTTAACCACTACACCACACTGGCTCTCCAAAGCTAAGGGACATTGCTCCCCCAACCTCCTCCTCCTGGTCTGTATTTTTCAAGCGTAGGGGGAAAATAATCACCCTCACCACCTCATGATAAAAGGGGGCTCAAGTGCTTTGCCCTCAAAAGCCCCCCAAGGGCACCCTTGCACCCAACCACATTGGCAGTCCAAGGATTAAAAGAATTGTTGTGCATTGGCAGTGGAACCACTGAATGATACGCTTTAAGGTGATGTGATTTTCCTACTTGCATTTCAGTGCGGTGTTTACCTGGACAAACTTGTTGGTCGTTGTTGTTGAGCTGGATGGATCCGAGCAAGAAGCCTTAGACCTGGTTCCTTTGGTCACCAATGTGGTACTGGAGGAGCATTACCTGATTGTAGGGGTGGTGGTTGTGGTGGACGTTGGTGTAATTCCTATCAACTCCCGTGGAGAGAAACAGCGTATGCACCTACGAGACGGATTTTTGGCGGACCAACTAGATCCCATCTATGTGGCCTACAACATGTAGTCTGGTATCTATTAAGGCTTCCATGGACTGTACTCTAGATGTATAAACAAATTTTTTTGGACGTCCACTAAACGATGTGCTGACAAGAAAACGACGCCACTCTTCAGAACGGAACTGTTTCTATTAGGACTTTTTGACGCGCTCGTTATTGGCAGGACATAAAATGTGAAACGTGTTTCTTTTACCACTACATTTTAGCACAGAAGGACTTTGGGGTACTGCCTTCAGTTTGTTGGAAAGCCCATTATTAGACTTTTTAAAAAAGATTATTTTTTGCTTATTGGGATGATACTGCTTTCTGAGTAATATGGCTTTGTATTTTATGTTATACTGAAGTAGCTAATTTTTCTCTTTTTTTTAAATCTGCCCTTCAAGTGGATATTTTTAAACAGCTCATATTATGACTGAATTGTTTTGGTTTGCTTGTTTTTAAATGTCCATAAAAATCTTTTCCAATATGAATCCATTACTAATTTTAAGCCATTTTCTATCCCATTGTCTTAGGAAACTACATTGTGGTACGAGGAAAATACCCAAAACAGCACCTTCTCAAATTAAGAGTTTTAACAGCTTTCTCTTCTGGAAATGCTGAAAAGGCAAAGGCAAAAAGAGCCTTTGATTATTAGTGTTAGAATGAACAGAAATTTATAAATAAGGTGTATTTCGGCAATGAGCTTGCAGATATCTTTGTACTAAACTAAAAAGATAAAATAAGTTAACTACTTCTGTAATTATGTACAAAACCTTTAATTTATTTTGATCTCTTTAGAAGTATAAAAGAGAAACATTCAAGAATATTAAGCTCTTGTAATGTTTGCTAATATAAAAAACAAAGGGGTTGTATTATCTTGAGTGGATAGTATCACATCAAATATATATATATGAAATATAAATTCACTAATGACAAAAAAAAAGATTTTAAAGTTTTAAAAGGATGCAGTACTCATCACTTGCATGGTGTCTCTTTTCCCACTGTAGATAATCTAACATTATTCACAAACTTCGAGGAAAACCCGGTCCTGGATTGCTAAGTATCCCTGTCTAAAAGAATCTCCCAGATACCAGCAAGCGAAACCATTTTGCTACCTTTAAAGGCAGCGAGTTAAACGTTGAAGGTCGCAATCCTCTGTCGCGCCTGCACAGAGGGCAGGGCATGGGGTGGCTCCCTTAGCTGTGCTAGAATAAATTCCTGCACCTTGCCCTCTCTTCCAAGCCTGCTTCTCCGCAAGGTCGCTGAATTGCAACTCTGCTGCCCTTGGCCCCTAATTTGCCTCCAGCACTCTGCCACTCACCCTTCCGTAGTCCGTGGTTCTTCTCCAGCCCCGTGTGTGCTCTAGGAGCATGGAGAAGAGGAGGAGCAGCAGCAGTGCTGGAGAGGCAGGAAGTGGGGAAGAGCCTCGGCTTCAGCCTAGGAAGCCTTGGAAGAGTCCAGCCGGCACGGTGGCGGAGACCAAGAATGGGTTCCCGCGAGAGCTATTCCGCCTCCTGCTCTCTGTGCATGCAACGCGGTAGGATTTGCTGGCGGCCAAAGACTCTTCAACAGTGCACTACGAAGGATTCTCTTATTTGCCGCGGAGGTGACAAATATTTGTGCAGGCACGTATGTCCATACACTTCTTAGACGTTAGAAAAGGCAGGTTTGAAGAATATCACTGTTTTTCTTAGCTGCATAACATTGTTGCACAATATTGGTCATTGTCCTTTTTTTAAGTTTGTGGGGGTTTTGTTAATTATTTTTTTTGGTAAGGACGATTTTCTTGTTGTTTTCTTGTTTTGTTTTTGGTGGTCGTTTTGCACAAGAATAATGCTTTTGTTCATCTGATTGCCTTCCTGCTGCCCTCTGTCTAGGTTGGGCGAGGGGACGGTGGCGATCCCTCCACGTCACACTTTGTAGAAAGCTGTTGTTTTTCAGTAGTCTTTCTCTTAATAACGCGTTTGTTATTGGAGAGTAGCTTAAAAGCCGCTCTAAACTATTTGGCACAACCTGGTGCATCTGCTAACATGTCCTTATGCCAAACAGAGGAGCTGATACTGGTGTTGCAAGTAATCCCATCTCTCAGTTCCAAAGGGAATCTGCCAATTGGGGAAGAACAGGAATGCATGGATCACAGCTGCCTTTTATTTTCTTTCTAATTTCACTGACTTCGGATAAATGGAATTGTCGATCTCTTTATTATTTAATTGTTTTCCTCTCCCCATTTTTGTTTGTTTGTTTCTTTGTTTGTTTTGAAGTGCATATTTTGGTTTGTTCCAGTGTAACCTGGCTGACCTGTGTCTGATTTTTGAGGGGTGAACATTAAACAGCAGCAGTCCAAGAATGCTTTTTAAATGGTTTGAAATAATGTTAACTTGCTGACAGAATATGCATGACTAAGACAGAGGCAGGACTGAAGCTACAAGACCTTTATATAACATGTACAAGGGAATTTTTTTTTTTGGTCTACCTTTGCAGATTTCATTTGGTTCTGAAGACCCCAAATTCATTTTTTCCCCATTTTTATTTTTGCAGGGGTGGGAGGGTCCTTAAAGATGAGGGATGGTTTTTAGTCTGCATGCAGAATACAGAGCATCTCACCATGGCAAAACTTTTTGTTGTTTTTTTTTGGGTGTGTGTTAATTTTCAGTTGCCCCCCTTTTTCAGATTTTCTTTGCCCTGTGAATATTTCTACCCATGCTCCGAAGACCAACCCTGAAGCATTCTGTCAAAGTGTGGGGTTTTTCTGTCCCCTAAAATAATATATATTTTTTTCTGTTTGAAATGTCAAGTTGCTGTAAGGTTCAGACAAGCCGTTGACTGATTATGAGCATAATTACAGTGTATGAACTAACTTGTGATGATGTCCTTGCTATTGCTGATCTCAGTGCTGCAAAACACAAATTTAGCTGTCATTTTATTAAAGCATCACTTTTAACCTTCACCAAGTCAACTTTCCACTCCTGGGGAAGGGGACAAAGGACTGCAATGCAGTCGTACGACACAGATAACTGATCTCTTCTGCAACCTGCCATCTGTGGTTGTCTAAATTCTCAAACTTAGGACAGTAAATGACGATGAACTGAATTCCTAGTTTTGTCGTGCAAGATAAGGGGAAAGAAACACACCGTACCATCAGATTCAGCAATAAAGAAGGATTGTTCTGTATTAGAAACTGTACTGTAGATAAACCATTCATGAGAATGTATAAAATGTTTGTCTTGTGACCTTGTGCTTTTGAAGTCAGACAAAAACCATGTAATCAACCTGATGCACATGCACACTAAAATAAAAAAGAAAGAAAGAAAGAGGGTCCACAATGAACATTTAAACACGAAAACTAATCAAACAGGAGCAGATTCCTCATGGTGCTTGTTTATTATATATATTTAATCCTGCTTGACACTTTACCCAAGGGAAGACTGTCCCTTTTATCAGTTGAATGTTAGCAGCGTTATTTCATAGAGTGTGGTGACTGGTTAGAGAAATTCATGTAACTCAGCCAATCACAGTTTCAAACGAAAATTTTTATGTGCAAACAAAACAGCAACCTTCTTGTATGTTAAACCACCAGTACGCTTTGTACATCTGTGATAACGCCTGTTTTATATTCAAATGAACAAATAAAAGCTTTTATTTTTGTTGCTCTGAAAATATCAGGTTTTTTTATATAAAAAAGAAAAAGAAATTAGTTAAGGTTTTTAAAGGAGATTTTCCAGAGCTTTGGGCCCCATCTAACACTTTGGTAAAAGAAAATTGTTGTGTGTTTTTTTAAAAAAATTGTTGACTTGGGATCATTGCATATGTCACAGAAAAGAAAATACTCAACATGGATCTGGAGCTAACTTAAGCCGTATTCAGGCGCTCTTATAACTGTGTTGAATCAATTTGTTCCTTTCTTTGGCATCTCCAATTCTGACCTTCCTGCAGTGATCAAGGAGGTATAACACAAAGCCTCTTCTCTATCCAGGACTGTGTTAATACGTTGAAGAGGTGTAAACACTTAGAATCTGGTTTCAGACACGTTCCCATCCAACACAGGGGTTAAATGGACATGGACATGGGATGTTGGGCATGGGGGCCAGCATGTGCCCCCCCCAGCTCCCCATACCAATTGTTTCAACCGGTGAGGAGAAGCAAGGAAAATTGGGGGGTGAGTTGGCTAGCACTCAGAGAAAATTGCCTTCTGTGAAACTTATGTTTTGTCTTATGTGAAATTGGTGTTCCGTTGAGTGTAGAAAACTCTCAGTGTGTTTTGGGGCTCAGACCTCACCTCTGACTTGTGCTTGGTTTATTGGACCTATTATTTGTGCCTCAGACTGACCAATTTGTCTCCTGCGCAATGGGTGTTTTGTGACTGGCCGCAGCCACAAAGGCAGCCATTTTGTGAATGGGTGTCTCCCCCTCACGGCAGCCATTTTGTGATGGCGCCCACAAAACTTCCTCAAAATTCCAAATGTGCCTATCAGTTCTAAAGAGAAAGGGATCTTTGCTGAAGAAGCAACATTCCTCAGTGGGGTTATCCATTGCAAATAAAAATCAGTAGTGATGAGTGCTCATAGTGATGTTGAGGATAACTTGAAAATGATTGTTCTATCATATTTTGGCTGGAATGCAGTAATGCTTAATATGTGTTAGTTGGCTGATATGTAATGGAATTTTAAAAATTCTGATAACATGCAATTGTGTCAGGCAGCATTCACTAGAGAACATACAGTGGTAATATTTTGGCTGTCGACAGCTTATGAAAGATTGCTCAAAAAGAAACTGATGGGACTTCAGAAATTCCAAAGCATATGGATTTTGAGGTAAGACTATACATTTTTTAATATAAATATATACACACATACATCTTCATTTACAATCTCAAATTTTTGGAAAAAATGTGTGGGGCACAAATTGAGAGGATCAGTACCTGCTAGAGAAATGACAGCCACAGAAATATCCAAAAACAAAAAATACAGCAGCACGATAAATGGTCCCAAGGAAATGTTAAATTCTTCTGAATTAAAAAGTTTGCATAACTTTCATGTTACAGCTCACCCAAGCAGATCCTCACCTGTTCTACATGAACAAATGTCTGATGAGGGCTACAGGGGTGACCAGTTGGAAAAAGCTTATGGGGCTCCTGTACCTTTAATAGTTGAGAACAAGAGGGAATTTTATTGGGTGTAGCTTGGCATACAGATGCAGCTTAGCTTCTACACAAATATTAAAGGTGCAGGACCCCCTACCTACCTCTTTTTTTATCTCACCACCCTACATAGGCAATAATCTGAATTTCATTATATCATAATAATTATAATAATAATAATTTATTATTTATACCCCGCCCATCTGGCTGGGCCTCCCCAGCCACTCTGGGCGGCTTCCATAGAAACCAAAAATACAGTAAAATATCACACGTTAAAAACTTCCCTGAACAGGGCTGCCTTAAGATGTCTTCTGAATGTCAGGTAGTTGTTTATCGCCTTGACATCTGGTGGGAGGGCGTTCCACAGGGTGGGTGCCACTACCGAGAAGGCCCTCTGCCTGGTTCCCTGTAGCTTTGCTTCTCGCAATGAGGGAACCGCCAGAAGGCCCTCGACACTGGATCTCAGTGTCCGGGCAGAACGATGGGGGTGGAGATGCTCCTTCAGGTATACAGGACCGAGGCCGTAAAGGTTGATTTGATTCCCCCTTTCCTCATGGCCCTGGCCCAGCTTTAATTAAGCGTAATTTAGTTAGCGTTGTTTAATAGTTGTACAAGAATATAGATAGGGATGCACACATTAAGTGCATCCAATCCAAAGCAATGTGATTGACTGTGATGTTGTTTAGATGCACATCCAATTCAAACCACTCAGACCGGTACTGATAAGTGAAAGCCAGGGCAGATGTTACATTAAAAGGGATCTTCTGTTTATTTATTTATTTGCATTTGCAATGGAATGTCTGCAGCGGGTAAATGGGGAAGAACATTATATTTCTCCCAGAAATAAGAGTACTTGGTGAAGGGGGGAGGTGCTCTCAGGGCTTAGCTGGAAGCAACAGGTGTCTGGACTAAGGGTAGGGCCGGCCCACCCATGAGACAACTGCCTCGGGTGGCAGCATCCAACGGGGCAGGATCTGCCTCCTCGGCAGCCCACCATGCTGTCCCTACAGTGGCCTGCCAGCAAATAGGAAGGGCAGCTAGTCTCCTCCCACCCTAGCGGGTAAATTGTGGGGGATGCCTTGGTGGGGTCTCCTGAGGTCTGCACCTGACCAGTGTGATTCAGAACAGGCCCCTTTCCTTCTGCCTGCCAAAGCCTTTGATTCCCATTTCACCCATCAGGTAAAGGTTGATTCCCCATCTCCTCGTTTCTTCCATCTTCCCAGGTGGGGAGCAATTTTGTAGTTCATTTTGTGGTGCCAAAATGTCTTGGGCTGGCCCTGGCTATGGGTGTATGTTTTCCTAGCTGGACGGAGCTATATTGTGCTTTAAATATGAGCAGAGGCGTTGTACGTTCCAAAGGACATGACATATGTATCTGGGATTTGTATAGCGTACGACCTCCATTTCCCCATTATTGAAAGGGCATCTCTATGCAGCTTACCCCTGACCCAAGCGATACGCAACTCTGGTGTGGAGTCTCTCCACCAAGTTGGTACAGACCACACAACAGCTGTTGCTGCCTGCAAGTGGTGCTCCTACCTCAAGCCTTGTTTTTGAGGGACACATAAATCAGAATTGGCCCTGAACAGAGAGAATAGTTTCATTTAAGCCAAGGACCACGTGATGGTCAGCTTAGCAAACACGATATTGCCCTCCAGTGGTCGCAAGCATCCACTGCATCCTTCGTCCGCACCTGTAAGATCGGTGACAATTTTGTGAATAAGGTGTAGCACGATGAACTTAAGGCTGCTATGAACTGCAATAAAGAAATACAGGAAAGAGGGACATCCCCACCCGCACCCTAGTCATGGGAGAAGCTTTTTAGATATGCTGACAAATGCAAGGATTTCTTTTGCACGTGGTTATATTAGTTGTGATCTTGCAGACTGTGGGTGGTAGGCTTCTTAAAATGTGGTGTTGTGAATGTCTGAACCAAGAAGTTGGGGGTTCAACGTGCTAATAAATTTCTAAGGAACATTTTGTGAGACTAGTAATGGCAAAGCAAGCGTGTAAGCTGCAATATAGGAAAAAGGAAAAAACCTTTTAAACGCCATGAATCGCAAATAATTAAAGTGAAATGCTAGAGGATGCTAGTACAGGGCAAGGGTTGGATAGATCAGCTTGTGTCAAGTCTCCATGTGTTTCTTCATAATATCATAATCCACTTCTGTGCTAATCTGCATTTTTTTTTAAACTTCAGTACAAAAAATAGTTAAATATGCCCTGAATTGAAAAACAGATACTGAAATACATACTTTATCTTATTGTACATGCTTCTAAACATATTTTATCCAGGGGGCGTGTTAAGGAAGAAGTATAGACAGCCACTGAAGAATCAGTAAGATGATATAACATAATTTCATAAATCTGTTTTCTTAGATTTGAAAGAGCTTTATTCCAAAATGCTTCTAGAAAAAAAAGAAGGAAGCTAATAGTTGAAAGATGAATGTGGTTCTCCAAAAGAGTTATGGCATTTCTCCCTCCCAGGCTGTAGCTGCTGCCCTGTGCGGTCACCTTGGGCTCCCTAAACAATTACTGTTTGTCCTGATGATTTAAGAGGAGACCTACTGAGCAAAACCCTTTACAGCCAGCTCTTTATGTAATTTGACAACGAAGTCTCCTTTTGAAATGAGCACGGGGGATTTCGACTCGCCTTGTGACTCCCGTTCAAAGGGGCCCTTTCTTGCTCTTCTCTCGCTTGGCCATCAAAGGTTGCGAAGGGAAAAGGGGGTCTGTTGTGCCCTCAGGCACCAAAGCCAGACAAGAAAACACAGATTATGGAAGTGAGCCTGCCCCATCTTGGTGCCTGTAGCTCAGCAGGGCACACATGTTGTACGTGCTGGAGGTTTTGGTCCAATTCGCTCCTTCTTATTCACTGAGGCTTTTATCCAGACAGGCTGAGACATGACAACCTCTGGAGGCTCAAAATCCCAGAGAGCGAGTGAGCGAGCGAGTGAGCGAATAGCAAGGGGACGCGAGCAACCTGTAGCCCCCAGCCTTATTTTTTGCAGCCCCTGCCCAGCTCCCTGAAGCTTCCATCCCTTCATTCCCATTAGTTTCCTCATTTTCACTGGCTTAAAGTAAAACCGCCTGCTCATATTCTTCCTCACTAGAGTGAGATGGGTTCTGTTTAAATGAGAATAGTCTTTTGCATGTATCCATATAAATTGCCACATGCAAATTGGTACTCTCTATATTGTTGTTGCTGCTGCTACTGCTGCTGCTGTTGCATTTCCTCTTTCGTGGCCACCCTAGTATAGCCCAAAGTGGTACAGTCCATTTTGCCACTGCATGATTCATCCACAAATGGATGGGCTCTTGTGCCCAAGAGAGACCCTGAAAAACTACAATATGGGGTTTTCTCATTACAGCAGCAACTTGCCACATTGCCAAAAGGGAGACAAGCATAGCCGAAAAGGACACCAATTTTCATAACACTAATATATGCATATAGATGCAACTTTAGAAATTATTACTAAGCTAAGTAGAAATACACTACACTCTGAGTGGAAGACCTCTGTGCTGTCCAGGGGCTAAGGCAGGGGTCAGCAAACTTTTTCAGCAGGGGGCCGGTCCACTGTCCCTCGGACCTTGGGGGGGGGCTAGACTATATTGGGGGGGGGGATGAACAAATTCTGATGCACCACAAAGAACCCAGAGATGCACTTTAAATAAAAGGGCACATTCTACTCATGTAAAAACATGCCAATTCCTGGACCACCCACGGGCCGGATTGAGAAGGCGATTGGGCTGGATCCGGCCCCCGGGCCTTGGTTTGCCTACCCATGTGCTAAGGTTTAATGGGCACTTTCAAGGGCCCTGATCTCCCTTGCTACTTGTTCTTTTTATCTTTAAACTGGGCTTGGACCAAATAGCGATTCCACTGGGTGGTTAGGGTCCTCTGCAAAGCAGGACACACGGGCACAACCTATTTAAAAGGCAATAAGCTCCCAACCAAAGACAGTAATAACTGACTGAGCCAGGATACCACCTTGCCCTGCCTGAGTCTAGCAAGGGAGAACAGGACAGTAGGCATTAGATGCTGTACAAGGGTGGGGGAGAGATTTGATTCAGCTTTTATTTATGCACAGCCTACCTACCCTGCACTCTCCAGAATAATACACAAACTGAAACGCAAATTATCCAAATCTTGCAACGCAGTTTTTCCAGTCAAGTAACGTGCACATAAATGCATATGCGAGAGGAAAATGAGCATAAAATGTATATATGGGTAAAACAACTTACAAAAATGTGTAACCATCTATATAAAGGGGAAATAGTGCTTTGCAAAAATATGTTGATTAAGAGAAATCAACACCAATATGCTGCTGAACTTTCATGGAGGCTTGCTTTTTTAAAAAAACAACAACAACCACAAACTAATGTGGAAATATGGAACTTAAAGTGGGGAAATCAGAAACTGAGAGTAACCGAAATTGACAAATTCACCTATTCTTAATGCTGCCTTAACCGATCTAATCCCTTCTCCAGTCAAGTCTGCCGCTCCTCCAGGGCCACCTGTGGGTTAAGTATATCCAAAAAGGCCTGCAGCACCAGAAGGAAAGTCTATATAGGCCAACAATCTGTTTTTCCATAGGCACCAGCGTTTCCTAGTTGCATCTGCACAGCAGCTGTTATTTAGAGGTACACTGCCTTGGAGGTTTTGCTTAGCAGCGGCTTCTCTGATGCTCTGTGAATTAGTCTAATTTTTTAGCCATGTATGCTAGATTGATGGGTGGGGTTAGGGCCCCTGGGCATTTTTTAAGGGGCATTTCTCACCCCAAACTCACCGGAAAGAAAGAGCAGCAGAACATCTCTTCCCCACAGCCTATCAGAAGAGCTTCATTTCAGTATCTGATTACAAAGCCTTGATATTGCAGGGATGAGTGGAACTAAGAGGGGGGGAAACCTTGCAGTTTGCTTCTGTTTAAAAGGGGCGGGGGAATAGAAACTGATTTCCATGATAGTTCTGACTGAAAATTCATGTGACAATAGGCAGATGAAGCTAATGTCTGGAAAATGTGGCGCTATCGCCGTACTAAGCAACAGCTAACAGCAAGTGTGGAGTCCACACAATGGATAATGACTGGGCGACGGGATGAAATTGTTGTCTGTTGCTACAGTAAAAGGGGTTGAGCAATCCTAGAGTTGGAATCATTGTTAGGACGGAGATTCCCTAGTGGAGTAATCGCCACTTCCTAAGCTCTGTTGACTTGCGTGGGCCTCTTTGCACGTGAGGTTCCAGGCTTGTTCCCATTCTGGTGGGGGAGCTAGATTTTCCAATTTTCCTTTTCCTCATTCAGCCTCCTCCTCCTCCTCCTCTTAAATCTCCCCTTGACACTAATACAGGCGTGGGCAAACCTGTAGCTCTGCAGATCTTGTTGGGACTCCCATCAGCCTTGATCTTCATGCCTGATGGCCAGGGATGATGGAAGTTGAAGTTCTGCAACATTTGGAGAGGCGTGCATTAGCCTGCTCTAAATAGCTCCAGGGTTGGTGTGTTTTTCTAGGCTTTCTATGGGCACGTCAGGGGAAGGAGGGGCAGTGGACTCCCTTTCTTTGGAGGTTTTTAAGTAGATCATCATGTATGGTCTAGCTGAGATTCCTGCGTTGCAAGAGGTTGGACTAGATGACTCTCAGGGTTCCCTCCAACTCTGCCATCCTATGATTCTAATTAGATTTTTAATTATGGCATTTATATCCCAACTTTCCTCCAAGGATAAGGCAATGTACATACCCTTCCCCCTTTTAATGTTTATATTCTGAGAGAATTGGTGACTGGGTAAGTGAGCTTTCTGGTCAAGTGGGCATTTAAACCCAAATCTCCCAGTTTCTAATTCAGTGTTGCTGGTGTTTCTAATTCATATAAAAACTGCAGGTGGAAAGCATTATCTTGCCTTTTCTTGGATGTTGTCTGCTAGGACGCATGTGCATAACGTCATGTTAAAAAAGAAAATGTGCCTCTTGCTTCAGAACTGCTGTTTTTACCCAAGCGCAAGGCAAATCAATAGATCCATTGACTAAACCTCACATAATTTACTGAACAGAATTTATTTACCGTAGCTTGCTTGCAGTGCTAGTTTTCAAAGGGTGACGTGCGAGAAAGCCAGGAGCCAAAGATGGCAGCCTTGCACTAGAAAATGGAACCATGGGCTCCAAGTAGAATGTGCTGGGCTGTAGGGATTGATGGCCTGCTAGAATTTTTCTATGTGTTCCCTTTGGAGCCTTTCTGTTTTCAGTAGTGAGGGGCTGTAGGGCACTGTCAAAAACAAGTCTATAAATATCTATTATTGGATGACAAACGTTAATGCTAATAATTTTAGGCATCTGAACTAAGTACTCCCCTGCCCCCACATAATGTGAAAGCGAAGGTCAATGATCCTGAAAATAACTGATTACGGATTATGCTGAATTTTAAAAGAATAAGAATTGGTAAGGTATAACCTTTGTGTTTGCAGACACAGATGCAGTAGATGTTATCATGCTTCTGTTTCATGCCTGATTATCTCCGTGACTGGAACTGCCAATTTCGCTTGCGCTCCTATTATGTGTTGTTGTTGGCTGTTTTTGTGAGAGTTCTTCCATACGCCCTGCCAGAAGTCTTGTATTTACTCTGGAAATAACAGGACTGTTTTTTGGAGCAATTATTTCAGAGCAGTTGCTGTCCTACAGTCCTCTCTCCTGCGAGGTTCAATTTATTCACACAGGCTACAAAGGGTTAGGAAACTATCTCGCCCAGATGCTGTGGAAGATGGTCCTCACCCTTGTTGGGTGAGATAGAACAGAAAGTAGATGGTCCATTCACACAAAAAAACTTGCAGTCAAGAAGTGATATATGAAGAGGCTGTCCCACAGTTACTTTGTGGCTGAGAAGGATCAAGGGTTTTATGATCCCAGTTTCCATTTTTCAAGCTCCTTGGGTGCATCTCTTCCAGTTCTTCCCACCCTAGTCATTGGGAAGTTGAGCATGTTTCAGTTACGCTCTGCAAAAGAGTTCAGTGAGATTGGCGAAGGCTCCTGTGGGTTGTGTTCAAGTGCCAGAACAAGTGCATGGGTCTTATTGTTGCAACTGAAACATTTCTGGAACCTGAGGATGACCCTGTTGTTATTTTTTAAAGTACTTTAATCTGAATATTATTGGATGTGTGAAGTCCATTAAGCTAGGACTGTCTACAATTTGTTTTTCCAAAAATCAAATCACGTTTGTCTTTTTAACCAATCTAGTTGACTGACCCATTTTATCATCATCATAATAATAATAATAATCACTATGCCTCAATATAGGTTTACGTCACGAGCGGTGTGATTTGCGAATGTGTGAACCTTCCAAGTCATCCACGTAAGTTGTTTTCTTTGTACCATATTGCTATAAACCAGCCCTGGCATCTTATGGTGAAGGGCAGTTAAGAAATCAAAATTCAGTCATCATCACCAATGTGGTACCTGCTGTATGTTATGGACTACAATTCTCCTCATGATGACTAGGGCTGATGGGGGTTGGAGTCCAACTCTGTAGGGCACCAGGATACCTTTCCTGCACTACAGTGTATGGAGCTGAACTTATTTAATTCAGTAGAGAATCAGGGTGTCTTGCTCTTTGCTGGTGGAGTGTTTGTTTAGAAACCGCCAGGGCCGGCCCACCCATGAGACATGAGGTGAGGTGACCTCTTCGGGTGACAGGATCCACAAGGGCAGCAGA
Organism: Podarcis cretensis; assembly: GCF_951804945.1. NCBI lineage: Eukaryota > Metazoa > Chordata > Lepidosauria > Squamata > Lacertidae > Podarcis > Podarcis cretensis. The sequence goes on along the minus strand of NC_137181.1, from coordinate 14,917,713 downwards.
TACTGATGCAGATCTTTATTCCTCCCCCTTTGTTCCTGATGCAGATCGTCACTCACCCCTTCTTCTCTGCCAGGGAGTGTGACACCATTTTGTGGTTTGCCTCAGGTGCCAAAATGTCTTGTACTGGCTCTGGAAACCGCATACAGGCAATGTGACAAAACGGTGCCTTCAGTCTAGGGAATTTTTAGGCCACATCTGTGGGACATACTGCTCCAGTCCAAACATTTATTGTTGCTTTAATTTATGCAATTTCCTGCTTAATTGCAGAAGCTGGCTCACGTTAGACCAACAAGTGTGCAAATATATTTAAAAGAATAAACTCATATTTTCCTTCCAACCCTGTAAGAGCATGTTTACACATGGACCCAATATATCTCCACATATACTTGACTGCTGAATCAAGTATCTTTTATATATGAATGATAATAACAACCTCTAAACAGTTTGCATGAAAATAGTATAAAACATTTTTTTATAAATACTTTTTTTATAGCCAACAAACTATAAAAAAGTAGACATAATTTTCTTGGGTTGTAGTCAACTTTTTACTCAGACTCACTGAAATTACTGCCAGTGATGTAACTTCGCTTCATTAATTTCAGTGAGTCTGCTTAGAGTAAAATTTAGTTGAATGCAACCCAAGAAAATTATCAAAATATAGATAAAATCGACTTAATTTAAAAACAAAGTAAACATAAATAAGATAACATGTCTGGGTAGGTCTTGCCAAGTTTTTGGCAGGTGTCAAAAATATTCACAGCAAAGGTATTGGCCTGCCTGTGCACTGCGGTCATCAGCTCACTGCTTGCCCATAATAAGAAGCCTTGCCTGATGTTAACAGATAGATGCCTCACAAACGCAGAACGAAATATTATATGCCACTTGTAAAACAAGTTTTGCACCTTTGCCTGCCTGCATGCGCAAATTAGCTGGCATGTGTGTGATCTCTGCACCTTAAGAAAAATAAATATATAAACCCCTATTCAGAGCAGATATCAGAGCAGCTGACAACAGTTAAAACTATACAATAAATGCCATAGAGCCACTTCTCCCCACCAGCGCCCTTTGTGGGTGGTAGAGTGACTACTTATGCCCTGTCAAAAAAAGAGGAGCAAAAGTGGGCAGGGATTAGCCTTGCAAAACTCCATATGCTAATGTTTATGCCTGGATCCATTCTCCCCCCCCCCTCCAGAATGAATGCTGTAGTTTCCAATGGCAATGCATGACAGAGTGGGAGGCTGCAGGAGCAAGCAAGCCATGCTTACCCCTGCTCTGTGTCTCTGCTTGGTGTGAGACAGTAAAGTGCAGGAAATGACAGTAGCCCCACGGCAGATCTTGTCCCCCCCCCCCGCGCACCCAGATTGCTTTGCACATTAGCTCACATTTAAATCATGACTAACTTAGGTCATTCCTAGGTTCTGATGAGAGTGAAATCCCTACGGATGTCTGCTCAGAAGACTCATCCAGTTCAATAGATCTTTCTTCCAGGTAAGTGTGTTATAGGACTGTAGTGTCAATGTGGAGCTATATCCAGAAAACACTGGCATAGGGAAACGATTGAGCATTCTTAGAAGAATGCTGAATACAGTGGTACCTCGGGTTAAGTACTTAATTCGTTCCGGAGGTCTGTTCTTAACCTGAAACTGTTCTTAACCTGAAGCACCACTTTAGGTAATGGGGCCTCCTGCTGCTGCCATGCCGCCAGAGCACAATTTCTGTTCTCATCCTGAAGCAAAGTTCTGAACCTGAAGCACTATTTCTGGGTAAGCGGAGTCTGTAACCTGAAGTGTATGTAACCCGAGGTACCTCTGTATTCTTTTCTTATTGTGTCCCGTTCTCTACTAGCTCATAGTTTTTGCACTGCCAAAGCTATACGGACTTTTAGAAAACGGATCTGATTAGTGGAAAATGTCAAGTGTCTTGTAAATGACTTAAGCGCGCACAATGGATTCTTCACGTAGCCCCTTTAATCCTAAACTTCCTCTATTAACACTTAAGGAAAGTTAAAGGTTTTCTCATGTGTTAAAAGAGGGGTGTGTTTTTTTCTACCAACTGCTAAACGTTCTTAGTATACGGATGCCCAGTTCGTTTTTCCTTCTGACACATCTTTTTTAAAAAGAAGAAGAAAGAATTACTAGCGCAGTTGGAAAGCAGATGTGCCTATATAGGGATCACATATGTGAATTAATTCAGCATAGTTAAAACAGGCAGAGGAATCTATGACTACTGTAAGGAAACCCCAAACACGTTGCAAGGAAATGATCCACTAAGCAGTCGGAAAGAAGAGAACTGAAAGCTGAGGATTGTGCACCATCTAAGGGTATCCAATAGGAATTCACTTCAGTTCCTGCCACTGTGAGGGTCAAAATGGCTTAGTGTGTTCGATTAAGACTGGAAAACACCAGGTTCAATTTTTTTTTAGCTATTACATTCTGTGGCTAGTTGCCAACTCATCAACAACCTACATCACGGGGTGGTTGTGAGGAGGGGGTTGGGCTTCCTCAAGGAAAGGCAGTACTGTCGTACCTTGGAAGTTGAACGGAATCCGTTCCGGAGGTCTGTTTGACTTCCAAAACGTTCGGAAACCAAGGCGCAGCTTCTGATTGGCTGTAGGAAGCTCCTGCAACCAATCGGAAGCCCTGTCGGGACATTCGGGTTCCAAAGAACGTTTGCAAACCAGAATGTTCAGGAGCCAAAACATTCGACTTGCAAGGTGTTCCGGGTCCAAGGTACGACTGTATAGAAAATGTTCTAGATATTGTTCCACACTACATGTGAGAGGCCTTTCTCAACGGTGGCCCCACAACTCTGGAACTCTCACTACAGGTAATAAATTTTAAATGACAACAACAACACTATTCAGCAGCCAGGTTGCTGCCTGGGGCAAGGCGCGGGTTGAGCATATTACACCAATCCTGACCCAACTGCATTGGCTACCAATTAGGTTCTGAGCCCAATTCAAAGTGCTGCTGTTCTGTTTTTTACCTCTTTAACAGGTCTTTGGCTGATTGACAACCAATGCCCTTTTTAAATGTGTTGGGGAGGAGCGAATATTGAGTTATTCTTGTTTTTATTACGTATTCTGTAATTTTATCTTGTGAATGGCTCTGAGACCTGTGGGTATAGAGCAGTATACAATAAATGCTACTACTACTAATAATAATAATACAGTGGTACCTCGGGTTACATACGCTTCAGGTTACACACTCTGCTAACCCAGAAATAGTGCTTCAGGTTAAGAACTTTGCTTCAGGATGAGAACAGAAATCGTGCTCTGGCGGCATGGCAGCAGCAGGAGGCCCCATTACCTAAAGTGGTGCTTCAGGTTAAGAATAGTTTCAGGTTAAGTACAGACCTCCCGAATGAATTAAGTACTTTAACCTAGGTACCACTGTACTACAACAACTCTTGGTTCTGTAATAAGTTTGCAAAATGACCAGGCTAACCTTGAGCCTTGACTCCTCCACCCACTGTGAAAATGGAATAAGCATGAATGTGCATTAAGGCTGTGCTAACAGTGTGGATTATGGGTGGTGCAATATGTTCCGAGAGGCCAAGCGTAGTAACATTAACAGGGAAAACCACAAAGCGTTTGTTGCCTTTTCAAATACATTTATTAACCAATGTTAACACATTTAATGACTCTATATATTGCTAGTCAGAGCAGCTTACAAAATGCCAGAATGCAGCATAGAACTGGACAGCCACAATGAGTAAATTACAATGTGCATAGTGGCTAAGCTCAACACTTTAATATAGCTTTATGATTTGCAGGGGGGGAAATATTTTTATTTTAAATCAATATTCCTAAAACAATTATATTTCCCCCCCTAAAACTTATACAAAAACCAGGCCACAAATTTTTTTTGTTCTTTTTCTGATTTTTTTTTATATAAAAAAGGAAACACAGTTTTCACACTGTAGTAACTTGAAAATGTGCAACCGTGTCAACAGAGACAAAAAGGGAGAGGAAAAAGAAAACCCCAAAAAGAACACGAATCGTACTTTCATGCAGCTATCAGTTAAATATTACATATCTTGGAATGATTTTACACCAAAAGAAAAAAAAGAGAGAGGGGAAAAAAGAAGAGATTTCACACAAAAACTTGCTTTTTATAGGGCTGGACCGAAGTTTATTTTGTGGTTTTTTTTTCCCCATGGAAAAATCGTAAAATAATCAAAGGGCGCTTCTGAGTTGCACTCAAAATAGTGGTGAAACTTCCTTTATAGTTGCAAAGCAGAGCAACGAAAGCTCATTTTCTAAAGGATGTGAGGTCACTAAGATAAAGCTGTTACAGGTGCTCACACAAACCTATAGCAACCTTTTCTGAATGCAGAGGCCCTGGTACTAAGGTGTTCCTGGACCTCGACGATTTCCCCACGATTTCTCTGCATATATGAATGAGGCAGTTTTTGCCTGTAAAAGATCGTACGTGCATATTATTTGCATGTGCAAATATCTCTGAATCAGGGGGGAAATACGCCCATCTTACTACCATATCTGATTTCAGTGGTGGTAACAGCAACTTGGAAATTATCTGGTAGTATCTATTCCTGCCACCGCTGTATCTCTTATGATTTTCAGTTGCAGTGAAGATCACAGACAGCTTTGCATGAGCTTAATCTACCTACTGGCCCTGACAATACCCAGAGAAAACTAAGAGCTTTTTCTTCCATTTCCATTGTGTTACCGCTTTCAATAAATATCCAAGAGCTAAATAAATATTTACAAATTATTTTTCTACCTTGAAGGGGGAGAAAAAAGAAGAATGCTATGGGGTTTAATGGGCATTAGTCGAGTCTAAGACCACCTTTTTGAAAAAAACCCTAAAACGGTGAGAAGCTTTGAAAAAAAGTTGGTTAAATAAACTTTACACCTATTATTAAAAATTGTCTCTGAACATGGATGCAATTTATATATATATATATATATGTATATATATGTGTGTGTGTATATATATACCTATACATAAAACAAAACAAAAAGGAAGGAGGGAAATCAGTTTTCAACTATCGATCCATTCCTATTGGTAACGCTTCTTAATCCAGACATTCCGCAAAAGACAAACTTTTTACAAATCACAGCATCTTTTAATACAGGAAAAGTAACATGCATTATTCTTCATTCTAAGTATAGAGATGGCAATAACCAATTATTACAGACATAACTGCTTCTGTGAAACTTAAGTGCTTCCCCATCCCCCGACTTTAATTAATTTACTGTTGGGTTAGTAATTGTAGATTAATGGGCAGTCAAATAACATTCCATATGGTGGGGAACTGTGCAGAATGGGGGATTGTAAGGGGACAAATTATTAAGCCAGTTTTCTACTTATGCTTCATCCTTTTAGCTCCATATGTGACTAACGATGCAAAATTGGGTGTCTTTCCCCCCCCAAATCTTTTCTTTTTTTGGCTTCCTTTTTACAAGCATTCATGTTGGAAGGAGGATGAAATGTGCAAAAAATTTAAAATTTAAATATTATTATTTTTCTAAGATCCAGCTCAGCAAAAAGGCTACCCTAGTCCCCTGTGATTTTTTTTTAAGCAATAAGATCAAAGCTAATATTTTTTTTGTTATAAAAGCTATATATTGAAAAAAATAATAATCATAGTGAAACAAAACACAACTGGGGGGAAATCGTTTTAAGAAAAAATATGCAGGACTAGAACCTGCTGTGTCAACCCTGTTCCCAAAATTCAGTCATATACCCACTGGCACAAACCAACAGATAATGCCTTTAAACAGTAAATTAAGCTGAACAAAACCAGCTCGTGTGATTAACAGGTAAATGTTACATCAAGGTAGTATGCTTTTTTCTTTCTTTCTAAGCAGTTTTAAATGTCTTACATTCAGATCTCTTTAAAATGTTCCTGTCATTATATTTCTTCGTCTCTACGAAACCTAAAAACTTCGCTTTCATTTTTATTTTTTTTAAATTTGCTGAAAACCCAACAAATTGTCTAGGTTAACAATTACAAAAAAAGAAAAGAAAAAGTAGAAGAAGCAGTGTGCTCCAAGGCTGGGATTCAAATTGCCTTACGGACAAAAGGAAAAGGGGGGAGGGAAAAAAAAGGAAAAGGGGGGATTTTTGAGAGGAGCGTTAAAACACAAGACTGAAAATTTTAACTGTGCAAAAAGTTCTTTACAAAAAAAGTGTTTTAAAGGCTGGTAGGGGGAGGAAAAAAAGAGGGGGGAGTAGAAGAGGGGGAACGAATTCTAATCAACAATTCTGACCCCTTGGGAAACAAACTTTAGAAATGAAACGAAACCCCAAAAAACCTGCTGCGTCAGAGGATAGCACTGCACTGGGGTGACTCCTTCACAGAGGAAGGGGGCTTTCATCTTTTCCTGCGGCAGGTGCGTTTGTGCTCAGCGTGCCAATGTTCCTGCTGACACTTGATGGAGCAATAGGAAGTGTTCCAGCAGCAGTGATACATGGCCTCCTCTTCACAGTTGTAGCACTGAGGGGGAGAAAGGAAAACAGCAGAATCAGTCAAGTGAAATTTAGGCGCACGGCTTCTCCTCAGTGCCTATTGCTCATCCTGCAGCTGCCTGTCGGTCCAGAAACTGCCTCCCCCCCCAAAAAAAAAACCAACCCTGATGCTCTTTGGTTTCTGGAAAACGTTGCAAGTTTGAAACCTGCCCACCAGTTCCATCTGGTGGCACTGGGTTCGGATCCAGATTTAGGGCTGACTCACAATGCATCCCTTGGTGACTTGCAAATCAATCAGTGAACTGGCACCTCTGAAAGCAGTTGTTGTTTTTTTTTTTTTTGTTCAAGGTGGGATGGAGGGTTTGTTCTGTGTTGTTCGCACATGCAAACCACCAAGTAACAGACATGCATGACAATGCTGATGACCTTTGAACGTTCATAGATTGAGGGCAGACCCAAACTAATATTATCTGACATGACAGAGGATGACTTTTAACAGGCATCAGGCAGTGCCTTGGGCTTCTACATTTCATGACTGCTCCCCATCTTAGTATTTTCAATTTAAACATTTTTATCCTGACTTTCCACCCATACGGTACTCCACGGCGGCAAACAACAAATGACACAATACACCCAAACAATTTTTTTAAAGGGATCAATGCTAACAAAAGAATAACAACGGCAAAAAGCAGCCAAACAGCATCCTCCAAAACAAAGCAAGGATAGCAGTAGCCAAACAGGTCAAGCGGCGTCAAGATGCGGAATAGCAGAAGCTTAGACAGGTAGCTGAAAATAGGCAGGGAATGGGGCAAGCCAGCCTCCCATGGAACAAGGGCCAAAGTGCCAGAAAAGCCATGCACCACCTGCCCAGGTTTCAGCTGTAGGTCTAAGCAAGGGGACTGTTTACTATGGAGGAGGGGGCTCTGTGACCCTGCAGGTGTCACTGGGCTCCTACTCCCATCAGCCTCAGCCAGCAAGGCCAGGGGTGACCCCCAGGTCCACAGCAGCCATCCTGCTCTGCAACAGAATGATGCTCCAGGAAAGAAGGATAGAGCTGCCTTGGCCTCTGGCGAATGAACTGCTGCAGCTCTGTTTTGGCTGGCCTCTTACTCTTCCTGTCGCTTTTGCTAGCTGCAGATATTCTACCGTTAGGATTTGCCAATCTTCCGTGTTGGGTGTTGTTGTGTTTTTCCAATTTCTTGCTACTAAAATTCTGGCCGCCGTTATTCCATACACGAACAACGTTCTTTTCGATTTCCCTATTTCTTTTGGCAAAACGCTTAATAAAATTAGACTGATCCCTGTATTGTATGAATATAAGTTGGCAGGGAGGTAAAAAGAAATTCTATAAGAAATATGTAACCGTGCGGTATAAAGTAATCGATAGATAAAGTACAGTGAGATTAACTGGAAGTCAGTTTTAAATTTCTTCTCTATAAGTTTTATAATTGTGTTCAGTATCGGGAGTATATATGATGATAATTATATTAATCTGCTTGTATCATAGTGTGGTGGTTTGTTGAATTTTTCTGTTATTTGTTTGATTGTTTGTTTACTTGCATGTATGTCTGTTTTCTCATAAATGTATTTATTTTAAATTAATAAAGATACATTTAAAAAAGAAAAAAAAAATGAACTGCTGCAGCTCACCAGGGCCACCTGTCACCACCTCCCTCCTCCTCACAGAGCAAGGTCTAAGGGCAGAGGGGTTGGGAGACTTGCTCAAGGGAGTGCCACTGGTGATGTGTGTAGGGGCACCAGAGGCTTGGGTGGGATTTGCACTCTGTTGCACCTCCAGTGTTCAGGGACACAAAGGAAAAGCAGGGGAGGGTTGCAAAGGGCTGAAAATGCCAGGCTTTGCAACCCTTCCTGCGTGTCATGATAACTGCGCAAAGCATGACAAAGCTTAACAAAGGGAACAATCTCTTACAACTGGTGCGTGTGCAGGGAGGAAAAGGAACTGCTGCAAAGCAACTGGGCATCGAGGAAAAAAGCGAAAGCAAACGATGACTCCTGCAGAGATGATGGAGAAAAGAAAAGGCCCTTCCACGCCCCCCGTTGGCACTGCGGAAATAAAGCCACAAAACAGGCCACTGTCCGTCCGCCTGCCCTGATGATGACGCTGCCTGCATGCAATAGTTAGTGATTTGTAGCCAGCGCTGCTTACCCACTGCTTCTTCTTGGTCTGGGAAATCAGTTGCTTGTGCTGGCTGGCTAGCTTCTTAACCTCTTCTAAAAACTCCTCTTTGCACTTCTCCTTCACCTGCTTCGTCTTCCTGTCGCACTCTGTCTGCATGTTTGCAACAGCTTTGTTCACAGCCTGCCTTTTTTCCTCCTCCATATCTGTACGCAGCTGGGGGGGAGGGCAAAGAAGCAGGTGAGCAGGTGAACGGACACAGCAGTTTTCACCCCGCCCAAAAAACAACAACACCCGACCTGCAACAGGTAACACTCCACATTGCCAGCTGCTTTCCAACGTGGAATTGACCCCACATCACCCCTTCTGATTCACACTGTGCCTACTTTCCTCTAGATGAGCTAGCGCTATTCTTGGCAGTTCTCCTGGGCTGCCGTTTGGAGTCGCAGGCATCAGCCTGGGCGCTGGAGCAAAGCTGCCAAGTCGCTTGTAGAGATCAAGTGTGCTGGATCTGCCTCAACAAAAAAAACCCTCGAGATTTCGCCAGGTTGTGTGCCCACACTGGGGCAAAAGGCACAGAGCAGCTGCACCAACTGATCTGCGCAGCCTGAAATTCAGGCAAGTGCCACAGCTGTGTTTTTGGCACATGTAATGCATCACGGCTGATGCTGCCGCATTGCTCCAGTTTAGAAGATGTATATGTTCTGTCTCAGGCTGCAACACCCATGGCACAACCAGGTGCAGATGCAATCTCATTAAAAGCAAAGGAAAGCACTCCTCTTTGAAATCTTTGTTGATTGAGAAGCCAGCTATAACATCATGTAATATCTTGCACAGGATTTTTTTTTTAAAGAACGAACTGCTTTGAGGGTTAGAATTAATCAACATCCTCAACAAAGATTGTTCTCTTCCTGACGTCCCTGCTTCTGCTCCTTTTAAATCCCAGGCCACTCCTTCGTGTGGGTGTTTGCTCGAATTTATGGGTTCTAATGCAGCAGAGGTGGGGGACCCCAGATCTTCCTCTTCCCATTCCCATGGGCCAACTTTGGCAAGTGCGTGAGGAAGACCCACCTGTCAAAGGGATCTGATTTCCCTTTCCCTCAGAGAACGTGCAAGCAAAGAAGAACCAGCAGGACTCGACCATCCTGCTGATGAGAAGTTTCCACCTTGCTGCCTGCAATGGGTCTTGCTTCAGCAGCACAGAACATACTGAAGCAGCCCCCAGCAGGTTCAAACCCTGCCCCGCTACTCATCAGTTGATGCTACCCCCAGTGACATCAGCTGGTAGACAGGTGGGTCTGGTTTGGAGGGAAATGGCTTTGTTGGCCAACCTGGAATCCCTGGAAGGCCAAGAGTAGCTTGCAGGCTGGGGTTTCCTCACCCCTGCACTAGTGCAATAACAACAATAATTTATATAGTGATTCTCTTCCACCTTACAGATAGGAAGCCATGTTGGTCTGCCATAGTCAAAACAAAATAAAAAAATTCCTTCCAGTAGCACCTTAAAGACCAACTAAGTTAGTTCTTGGTATGAGCTTTCGTGTGCATGCACACTGAAAGTATCTGAAGAAGTGTGCATGCACACGAAAGCTCATACCAAGAACTAACTTAGTTGGTCTTTAAGGTGCTACTGGAAGGAATTTTTTTATTTTGTCTTCCACCTTAGCAAGCCTTACAAAAGGCATGCAAGGCAAGGCATTTCTCATTGGTGTGCCACATTTCTGCCACCTAGCCAATGTGGTGCCCTTCAGATGTTGCTGGACTCCAATTCCAATCACCCTTGATCGCTGGCCATGCTGGTTGGGCTGATGGGAACTGTAGTCCAAAAAACACCTGGAAGGCACCCTGCTGGCCTTAAGTCACATTGGGAGAAACACGTGTGGCTGAAGCAGCATTTAAACCAGCTCACATTCTACACACCAATGTCCCCCTACAGGCGGTGGTCCTGTACTGCTCCCACAGGGCTTTGCTTTTAGAAGAGTTTACCTGGGAAGGGATCGACTAGGGGTTTTCACCCCTGTGTGGAACAGTAAGTACACTCTGAAGGAAGGGGGAAACTAATACACGGTGGTGTGACATTTGAGGATGGTATACAATTGGAATTAATGCCTTCCCTGTGGTCAGAATTACCTTCTCAAGAGCTTCTCGCACCACCCTCTCCGTCTCCCTCTTATGATCAGCCTTGAACCTTTCTTTGAAGTCGCTGAAGATTTTGGTGTATTTGTCATGGCACATGTTTTGACATACTCCGTCGTTATTGGTCTGGGTGCTCCGATGCAGCATTTTTGGAGAAGAGGCACTTAACTTCTTTGTCTGGGTTGACACGGAAACTTTTTCGATGGGTTGAGGCATTGTGGGGATTTCCTGGCTCGAGCTAACTGCTTCCGTTTCAGGCTCCGGCTCCTGGGGGAAACCAACAAAACGACTCCTCTTAATCACCAGTGGAGACGAACGTAATCATCTGGGTTTCAGGTATACAGAGTGGGAAGGCATTGAAGCAATGTGCAAATCAGGTCCAAACACACCTGAAGGCAAAAGGAGCAATGCTATATAGTATTACAGCACTACAACAATAACACAGGTGACCATGCCAGTGCTGCAAAACTACCTAATAAGGAGGGGGAGAAAACACATCTAGCATAGAAATGAATTAACTTGCCAGCTTCTCCTTGAAATCTTTCAGTCCCAGCTGATCATTACAAGAATTCTGTAACTAAGAAACAGAGACTTTGGTTTTTCCCCCTCTTCCCTTCTCAGTGCTTTTTCCTTTTGTGTTATGTCTTTTAGATTGTAAGCCTGAGGGCAGGGACTGTATGATTAGTAAACCCCTTAGTAACCCCCTCTGAGCCTTGTTTGGATGAAGAATGAGGTGAAAATGGATGAATGAGTATTACTACACACACAGAATAAGGGCTGTAGGTTTACAGAACCAGAGACTAGGTGTCTCTTGATTTTGGCTGTACAGCAGTCGGGGTTGGGGCAGATGTAACACTGGCCACGAGACAGGAAGCAGGCTGCAGGTTAGTGTACACACTTTCCCTCCCTTCCCAAACTCTGCTTAAGGCGGGAGCCCTGGTTATGTACAATGAAAGTTGGCACAGATGCAATGCTAAACCATGGTTAAGGCAAACAAGGGAAGCAAGGAGGAATTTGCACGGAAGAAGGCAAAAGAGAGTGCTCTCCATTTCCTAACTGCAGTTAAGAGATTGGCAGTGTTACATCTGCCCCAGGCCATGGGACTTGACGTTGTGGAATTTTGAGCTTTCCAGTCACTTAAGTGACAGAACAAGCGGGTGTCACTTTTAGCAATCAATCCTTAATGAAATGAGAGCACAATTTATTTCCATAGAACTGTATTTAAAAGATCCAGATTGGAGAGCTGGGTCCAAATGGGTAAGACAGCTTCAAGCAGTAATTTGGAACAGTAATGCACTCTTTTAAGAAATGGCAATCACTCTTCTGACATTCACACAGTCAATAGTAATGGAGTATAAACTGAATTTGTGAATGATAAGAAAGGAAGGATGCCTCTTGGAATTTTTTTTCCTGCCTTATGCATAGGTGCATGTACCAAATTTGCTGTTTCTTACTTCCTTTTTGGGTTCCACGCTTTGATTACGTCTTCCTTTCTTTGCCCTTGGTTCCTGAGTAACCTTTAGCTGGAGATATTGTTGAGAAAACAATATAGTATTAATTCAAATGCCATAAAACACTAATTCAGAATTGCTGATAGGTAATGAGTATTTTACTTTTATTTCTCTGCAAAAAATTGACTAAATATATATAAAAACACAACCTACAAAATAAACGGTTCATCAATACCAATTAATTAATTTCTATATGCTGAACTACGTAAAGCAAACTAAAAGAATATCAAACCTTTGAAAAAGCCCCCAAGAAGGATACAGTGCTAACCAAGCATGCGTGTTTGAACCGCAAGGATGTAACTAGATCTCAGTGTGACATTGCCTCAGTTATGAAGCTATCATATGGCCACAAACTTTAAGAGCAGGGTTTCCCAAACTTGGGTCTCCAGCTGTTCTTGGACTACAACTCCCATCATCCATACCTAGCAGGACCAGTGGTCAGGGATGATGGGAACTGTAGTACAAAAAACAGCTGGAGACCCAAGTTTGGGAAGCCTTTTTTAGAGCATCTGGGAAAGCCCATCTTCAAGGCAACTTGGAGCTTCCTTCCAAGAGCACAGATTGGAGGCACACTGAAATTTGGTTACATAATAAAATTAGGATAAATGAGGGAGAGATTTAGAGCAGAGTAGGTATTAACGTCACATTATGAACAGCCAACTTTCATCCATGCTAGGCCACAAAACCTGAAGCCAAATCAAACCACCTAAAATCTCAAACTTAATCTGAATCCAACAAGAAACAGACTACTAAATGAACTGTAAATCAGTAAGAATATGGCATATTTGCGGCAGCGGTGGGGGGCATAAAATATGTTTTGTGACTTCACTTTCACTGACAATCATTTAACTTTTAAACAAGTGCACGATCCATTGCCCCAGAACCTCTATTAAGAGGCTGGAATCCACAAACTAACAGCCGTGCCAACATTCAGAGATTATTGATCAAAACTGCAATACAGATTAGGAATATGTGCAGCCATTCACCTTTGTTTTGCATGAACTGCCCTACAGATAACAAACAACTCACGCTTATGTCCCTCTGGGTAACATGTCCTTGCAGAGGAATTAAAAATCCAACCCTGCTGTTGACACAGAGGCAGCTGCTGTTAGTGCCACGACTGCAGCAGCATTAAATTGCACGGGCACAACAAATGAAATGGTTGCAGCTGTCCAATAGGTAGAAGGATCACATTTAAGTTTCCCAAGTTCATGATTGAGTGGGGGAGGGGGGCGGAATCAGCATTGCACAAACAGGCTCATAGATACAAAACAAAGGGGAACATAATTTCGTTAATATAGCCATCAATGCATGTTTTACACATCATTAGCAGGACATGTTCACAGGACTGACATGCAACCAAATAACCTTGTATATCATGCAAAAACAGGAAACCAGATCATATCAGCTTTCAGCTCATCTGGCACAGTATTGTCTACACAGACTTGCGGTGGCTCTTCAGGGTTTCAGACAAGAGACATTTCCAGGCCTTAGGTGGCGCAATGGGTTAGTGCATCTGGCTGTTAACCAGAAGGTTGGCGGTTCAAGCCTATCCAGGAACAGCTGTAGACAGGATTCCTGCATTGCAAGGGGTTGGACTAAGATGACACTCAGAATTGTAGAGTTGGAAGGGACCCTAAGATTCTAATGGGCGTGAACCTTGAACCTGGAACCTACTAATTGCAGAACAAATGTTCTACCACTGAACGACAGCCACCTTGCTTCTGGTTTCTAGTCTGCAGCGGAAACCTGAAAGCCTGTGGACACCTATCTTTTCATTCCTTGCTCAAAAACATTCTCGGAGAACCAGGATGTCGGGAACAAACTTTATAGATTATCATTCTTCGTATGACGTACGGAGTGTTTCCGAGGAACAACAGCTGGCACAGAATTTGTCTTACTTACTCAAAACAGGAACACGCTCGGAGAGAAAGCAGACTCAAAAGAACAGCCTAACTTTGTGCATGAATCCATGGCAAGTCAACCTTTACCTGCAAGGCTGATTTCCCAGGACAACTCACCTGCTCATTGCTGGTGGAAGAGATGCTGGATTCGGCCTCCTCCTCCCCTTTATCCTCGTTCTTTGATTTCCAGAACCTGCCGTCCCGAAGGAAGCGCTGGTGTAGTTCCAGCTCATCACACGCTTTTTTCCAGCCCATGCTACGTTTTACATGCAGCCGATGTATATTAACTGTGATCTCTTGAATATTTTCTGAAGGAATCCAGGCCCTGGACAACGTAAATTAAAATACATTCTTAAGAAAGCTCAGCAGCATGTTTTATTTATGCACATCTCTTGAAACTGGCTAGGGCACAGTTTCTAAAGTAGTATTTTTTTTCATACTGAAAGTCTATACATGAATTATCATAAGGGAAGATACCTTACAGTCTTTTGTTACAGGACACCCTACCTGCCTGCGGACTGTCTTGCCAGAGTGGTGCATGCTCTAGTTATCTCCCGCTTGGACTACTGCAATGCGCTCTACGTGGGGCTACCTTTGAAGGTGACGCAGAAACTGCAATTAATCCAGAATGCGGCAGCTAGACTGGTGACTGGGAGTGGCCGCTGGGACCACATAACACCAGTCCTTCATTGGCTCCTAGTACGTTTCCGAACACAATTCAAAGTGTTGGTGCTAACCTTTAAAGCCCTAAACGGCCTCAGTCCTGTACACCAGAAGGAGCGTCTCCACCCCCATCGTTTAGCCCGGACACTGAGATCCAGCGCCGAGGGCCTTCTGGTGGTTCCCTCATTGCGAGAAGTGAGGTTACAGGGAACCAGACAGAGGGCCTTCTCGGTAGTGGCACCCACCCTGTGGAACACCCTCCCATCAGATGTGAAGGAAATAAGCAGCTATCCTATCTTTAAAAGACATCTGAAGGCAGCCCTGTTCAGGGAAGTTTTTAATATTTAATGCTGTACTGTTTTTAACACTTGATTATTATTATTATTATTATTATTATTATTATTATTAGCCTCATATGATGGGCTGGTTCAGATGCCAGTCTAAAAAAACCCCCACGGATCAGAAATGCACTATGTACCTGTGTGTTCCCCCCTCTCTTTAATTACTCAATTGAATACAAGATTTCAAGCTACAGTTTGCTGTAGCTTGTCAAGCCACTGTTTTTTTAAAATAAATTTTTATTAAGTTTTACACAAATATCTCCAATTAACAATACCCAATTAACATATTTTTCTCTTTTGGACTTCCCTCAGCTTCTCAGACAATCATCCGTATTTGAATTTATTATCTACGCATTCCCAAAATTAATATCGCCTTTTAAGATACCTTTACAAACATATTTGCATTCTTGCAATATTTCTTATTCTTTCACAAAGCTTCTTTAAAACCCACTAGCGTTGTTTGCTCATCACATACACTTTTCAAATACTCAGAAAATTTTCCCCAATCCTCAATGAACTTGTGATCTCGTTGATATCTTATTTTTCCAGTTAGTTTGTCCAGTTCTGCATAGTCCGTTAACTTCATTCTCCATTCTTCAAGCGTCGGTAGTTCTTCCTGCTTCCATTTTTGGGCCATCAATATTCTCGCTGCAGTAGTTGCATACTGAAAGAGCTTATGATCCTTTCTATGTAGTCAAGCCACTGTTTACTGTGATGTTCAAGGCAGGAAACTATGGCTTGAAGCTGACAGCAAATCTGCTTTGTAGGGAGTACTCAGATCACAGAGTTTCCCAGCTCGGGCATCACAGCAAGCTGAAGTTTAGCAAACCAATAAATATTGAATTCAACTGGGTAAGCAAGCAGCACACAGGCACATGGAAATTCCTGGGCTAACAAATAATGCTGACATTTAAATCGGGCCATAGATTTTCCACCTGAAGCTTCCCCCATCCCTTTTTTAAAAAAATAGCTAGCATAAAAGAAAAGTGTTACCAAACGTGTTTCCCCTCTAGCAATGGTTCTATATTACCCTTCTTTCTCACTTTGTTTCTTACAATAAAATGGGTGTGTTTTGCAATGGGGGGACGACCTATTGCTGTAATATGGATTTTTTTAAAGAAAACAACAACAGCAGCTCCTTAGATAAGGATATTTTTATTTGTATGTGGTTCTGACCTCATCCCATTTTGCACATGTCTAAAATGCCTTACAACTGTAAATATCAATCTTTTATTCAGATTGCTATATGAAGAAATGAGTCAGGCAGACTTTGTCTCATTCTTTTATCTAAAATATGTTAGAGAGCATCCCTGAAGCAATTCTAAAAGTGAAATTTCTTGTGAGTCACTGGACAGTCTCTCTTATCTTTTCTAAAATCAAGTGAGTTAGGAAAAACAAAGCATGGTCTATGTGGCTTGTAATTATTATTTTTTTCAGCTGGGCCTTAAGAAACAAAGAGGTAGGCTCATCAGAAGCTGCAGATATGAACATACCTTTGGTGGTGGTGACCAAAAAAGCGAACGTCCACCTGATTGTCCTCTTTCTGCATGACTTTGGCAGGCCAGAATCCAAAACCTTTCATTTTAGCCCAAACCAGCTCATGATTGGGTATCTAGAAATTAAAGAAAGATGTAAGTTGTAGAATGATGGCTGGCTATGGGACTTAAAAGTATTATCTACGCATTAAAAGTATGACACTCAACTGCAGAATCAAGACGGAACTCATCCATGATAGTGCTGAACTATGTCTTATACACAGAAGACATCAGGAACCATAAGATTTCACCTTTGTGAGCCTAACACCACAATGCCAAACCATTATGCCCTATACCTTTCATTGCAGGCACAGCAAATCTGAGGTTCCGAGCTTAAATTTAAGTACTCTGTTAGAATTTGTTTGCATCTAAATACCAGGTTATTTGATGCCAACAGAGGCTGACCAACATGTGAAGTTCCAGGCACTTGAACATTTTGTTCTCTTGCACATGGGAAATGCTCCATGTGCCCTTAGGAATCTGTGCAGGTTCGCCAGAGTTGCTGGATTAGAATCAATTGTGTAAAACGAGTTTCAAGCCGGTACATCTGAATGCTTAACTGGTGCTTGTTCCCATCATCTAGTACTCAGAGATTTCATTCTGCAATCACAGCTGGTAGCCATTAATAGACCTTTGGGTTTTGTTTTGTTTTGTTTTGTGTTGGTTTTTTTTAAAAATAAATGTAATGTTCTTTAAAAGGTTATCTGAGCTGCTGGCCATCACCATATATTGTGGCAGCAAATCTGAAAAATTAATCATGAGTAGCATAAAAAAGCAAACTGGAAGAGTAAAACTTACACAAGGATAGCAGAACCAATTGTCGGGACGCGCGTTCGATAAATAGAAACAGTTCTTGCAAAGCTGAAGTTCATCCAGCTGAAACGGGAAACAATCTGTAAGCCTCAACAGTATATTCTCTAACATGATTATATTTTTGACTGGGGGTTTGACGTGGTCTCTGCCTTTGCAAAATTATACTAGCTGTACACATAATGTTTGGCCTTAGCACTCTTTTATTTGTGCTGAGTATAAAAACAAAAACTTCTTCAATTTTTTTTAAACGAACTATGACATGAATATGAGAATAATTAGTAAACTTTAAAACATTTCCTACCCTCTAGAATAATTTGACTATGGAAGCACTAATACAACAGCTGACAATGTTTAACTCTATTTAGATGTCTCTGGTTTTTTTTATTAAAGTGAAAAAGTGGCTTCAATTTTTGAAGCAAGTGTCAAACATCTCTGATCTGGATGAGTGCAAATGCATGAACCACTTCACTTCTAATTCCGTCTCTTTCCATTAACTAATCAGCCACCTCTCACAAACTGAATAAAAAATAAAATCCATTTTTCCTCTCCTGTTTGCATGATTTTAAAAATGCAGCTATGTAGTCCACAGTTATATGGGAAGATAGAATAGCCAATAAGCTTGCTAAGACATGGTGTATTTTTAAAGCTGAAAATATTTACAAAACACAAAAGAGCATCTCACTTGGGGCTCTCGATGTTGCATCAACCGTTGCACAAGATTTACTTATTTCCAGGAAAACTTTCAAGACAAATGGAACCATTTAGCATATGGAAACTGGTAGGCAATTATCCTGACACCAAATAGCACTGCCAGCCAACTTACTTGCTGTATATTACTCACCTCGTGGCAGGTGTCTTTGTAAAGCATTCTGGCTATATCAGCTTGCTCACTGTCCGCTGCAAATAAAGACACACAAAATTAAGTATTTGCACACTTTTCATACAACAACCAATCTCTTATTAGTGTGAAGAACCAAATGGATACATTTATAATGGCTATTTACTAATTTCTGTTCTGATTCCTTAGAGCTTCTCAACAACTACAATTCTGTAGTTCTTGCACTGGTGCTGTTTGCCACAACTATAGGCCAAAGTTCCCCAGAGCAAATACTTACACATGAAGGGCACGTTCGTAAATGCACAATAGAACTATGTAATCTGAGGTGCATGTTACAGACCTCCTGAATTTTGTCTTTTTACTGTGGGGAACACAACAGATGTGTTTGCCAGACAGAGTATAATCTCTCAGTGATATATCCAACTATGGTGAGAAAGGGGTGTTTTCTGTTCCCCAGTACACGCACTATGCAGTTGGGCTTGCTAAAAGTCCTCTAGAACTATTATGTCTGAAAACACCTGCTCTCAGTTTGTGATGTACTAAAATTTCAACTGAGCAGGCTGGTCTCTGGAGGAGCTAAAGGGCAGTTGGTGTGTTTTTGCTTTTGAGATCTCTGTGGCTCTAGGCACATTTAATCCTTCCAGCCGACGCATTTCCGATAAGCATGCTGGCGAGGAAGAGACAACACCAGAGAGTAAAATAATGCATTCAGATTCGTAACTAGGGCCAAGCCAAACATTTATCATTTTGATTTTTCATGTCTGCTGCTGTTGCTCTTTTGGCAAGCTAGAAATTCCTACTCAATAAATAGGCAGTCTTTCTTGAGGGGAAAATGCCCACGTGTTTTCTCAAGATGCTCTGAGGGTAGCAGTTTCCAGAGCGTGTGACTGTGAAGCACAGAAGCAAACCCTAAAGGATATACGTTTGGAAGTACTTGGCAACTTGGAAGCCGAAATAGCTGTACAGTCAAGAAACCCTGCTCCAGTCACATGGGACTTGGGAGAGCTTGCGCAAGTTATATAAAAGGGAAGCCAACTGATCTCTAGCCGAGTTGGCCTGTGGGACCTCCTCCCACAAGCAGGGGTCATTTTGGATTATCTCAGGACTAGTTAGTTCTCTTGAGGATGGAGAGCATCCTCCTTTGAACCTACTTGGGAGATTCCAGAGTCCCAATGGAAAGCAATTGATGCTTTCGAAGGAACAGAAATGAAACTGAAATTGCAGAAAATAGTTCGGCTCAACCCTATGAGGTGTACGGCTTATGTAAGATCCTATCGCACTGGTTCGTTTTGACCTTACCTCCGTAAAAAATCACTGTGTTGTGTAGAAGCAACTGAGCATCTGCTTTGAACTCCTCGTAGCTCCTGTACTTTCCTTCGTTTACTTTCTAAATAGATTGAAACAGTCATAAAAGCATGCATTTGAGCTGGCAACCAATCACATCCAGGCAAACATGGGCCAATGACTTCTATATTACACATTTTGTGGGAGTAAAAAAAAAAAAGTGGAACTGTACAAAACCCAAAGAACAGATTTTGTACACTTAAGGTCCCAGCTTCAATCCTTATCATTTTTGATTGACAGACACCCCGTGACACATTTGGAACTGGCCATTATGTGTGGCACAATGCTTAGCTGACCATTCAACCACTTGTGTCATTAAGCTTATCAAGGCACAGGGCGGGGAAGCAGCAGCAAGTTTGGCGAAGCACAAATGTGCAAGCTAATCTGGCCCTTTCATCAGTATATTTGCACCACACTGACCTTGCCATCACCTCACCCGGCCTCTCCTGGTAAACCACAGCGATGCCACCAGAAAAAGCTGCCACCCAGCCCCACAGACTGCTATTGGCTTAATAAACATGTAAGTGCTACATCTAGTCAGGATTTATTGGCACATGGTTTACCCAACATGGAGCATGTTGACCTCCTGGAGTGGGATTGATCTAGAATAGGCAGTTTGAGGGCTGCCAACATTAACATGCACACATACCCACACCCAAATCTATCCCTATTCCACTGCCGTTCATCATCTTTTGAAAAGGCACACACAAAAAAGAACAATTCCAATTACTATAAGGGAAAACCAGGGCAGATCTACTGGGAAGCTAACAAACCTTAAGCTTCAGGACCCAGGAAGCAACCTTTAATCCACACTGCTTAAATTTTTTGGGTCTAGCAGACCCGATTTGAGTCACACGACTCAAATCGGTGGATTTTCTGCTGTGCGTATTTCAACCATCCCAAAGTTTGAGAGTCCGCCGTGGTGATCTGCCGTGGAACAACTCCACCGAAGAAGACGACAGCAGTTACCAGACCTCATTGCTGGTTGTGAACAGTTTAAGCTTCAGGGGCCCCCAGAATGTAGGTCCACCACTGGAGAACATACCTCTTGTATAGTGGGAACATCAACGGCTGTGTGCACCAGCCTACGGTACATTGGGTGTTTGTTGTCCTTGCCTTTCTTGTTTAGATCAATAGCCTAAAAAAGCATCACAGTACATCAGTTCAGTAGCTAGTTAGTGCTGTAACAGAAAAGTACTGACATAATTCACATGTATTCAGGTGGGGCCCCCAAAGCGTGTCCGTCTGACTAGTGGGTGCGCATGGACAATGTTAAGTTTTCTGAACTTGCCAATTCAAAAATTCCTGAGGTCACCTTGCAAAAAAGCAATTCTTGTTAAAACAGCCATGCTATAATTATGGGGCAAAACCCACAGCATTTTTCTCTCCATCTGGAATTTTTAAACAGTGATTCCTTTCCAAAACAGATTTATTAAGCTTCAAACAAATTGGGGTGGTGATTTCCAAGTAAATTCTGCTAACTTGAATTTGCATGCAAAAAAAAAATAAATTATTGATTATTTATTGCATTTATATCCCACTTTCTCTCCCCGCCCCCCGCCCTGAGCAAAAGGTGGCATACATAGTTCTCCCCCTCCTCATTTAACAAACCTGCGAAGGAGGCTGGGCTGTGAGGCAGTGACTGGCCCAAGGTCACCCAGTGAGCTTCATGGCTGTGCAGGGATTTGCACCCTGGTCTCCTAACATTTCAAGTTGGAAACTGAGTCCACATTTGATTTCCAAAGCAAAATGCGCAAATACGCAAAAGTCAAAACCACTCTTTCTGTCAAATTTTATGTCAGGTCAGCAGGTGTGCCAACTCTAGAGGGGTGAGGTGTCTTCGGCCCCCTCAATGTTGAGCGGGTCCGGCGCACGTGTTTGATGCCACACACAATGCGCGCTGCATGCCGCAGCTTCAGTGGCTGGCTCCTCCAGAGTGCTCTGCCTCCTCTGGACAACATGCAATCCAAGTGACATCACATGCCTGTGATGCACACCAGGCTCCCTCCATCTTGGGGACAACCTGGCACCTTTGCAGGTCAGCAAGAATAGGGCCCTACAGGAAGTGAAAGGACCATGCTGCCAGAAGAGCGTGGCCGCTGCAGCCAAGCTCCATGTGGCTTCTCAGATAACCTGATGGGAAACCAGAACAGGAGTGGAACTGTGCAGTGACAATATGTTTGTGAAACCTTGGGAGCATGTTCTGCTATGGTATATAGGGCATTAGCAGCAGGCCCTAGCTAGAAGAGGAAGCGGAGAGGAACAATGGAGGAAGCTGGCATGGAGGAGAGAAGCAGACAAACCAGTGGAAGAGATTACAGGGGAGAGGGACTGTGCTGCTGCAATGCTGCCTAAAGAGGAGGGAAGTACAGAGAGGAGGAGGGAAAGGAAGGAGGTGAATGAGTGAGCCAGGGAGGAGGGAATGCAATAGGATACAGGAAAGCTGTACCTATTGCAGACAGGGGTCCTGTAATTCCAGAGAGTTCTCCAGCTCTCTGAGTAAGAGCCGCAACAAGTTATCTCTGAAAGGAAGAGATCATCTGGGAGTCTGAGGGCCTGATGCACCTTCACAAGGCGATCTCATGAATTGAAGTCATGGCCATTTGTTACACAGACACGTGTTATCCAGTGTCACCCAGCTGTTAACAAGAAAATGCTGTCGTCTGCCAAGAGGTGCTCAAGCTTATCTGGGCCACGGCATTATCCCAAATACAATATAATTGATGGAACAAGTCTATCCACCCACATGGAGTTGTCCGATTGCAACCTGAAGATTTCCCCTGCATATCTGCAGCTGAATTCAAGCATGAGGTCACGGCACTGTTGAAACCTGTTTTTCGTGCAATCCTTTTGCCCACCATCCTCTAGCAGAGGGGGGGGGTGGAGATCAAAAACATCTGGAGAGGTGAGGGAGAAGGGTGTAGAGGTGGGGGGAGGAAGAGAGAAGCCACCACTGCCTTGTCTTCTGCTTCAGAAATGAATCGAAAGGTACAGGGAGAATCACTAGAATCTGGGGCTTAGCCATAAAGAGCAATTGCACCATAAAGAGCATCATGTTTCAACACTCACTCGTTCCTTCATCCGGGAGACGATGAAGCGCAAATAGGTGCTCATCTCTTGCTTGCTCGTGTTCTTCTTCTTAATGCTCTGGTAACAAACAAACAAAAAGGAAAAGAAGCAGTCTTATTAAAGAATTCAGACTTTTTAGCAAGTCTCTTAAAATCTTACAAGGCAAAACACGTTTAAAGATCCAATGGCAAAACACCGAGCGGCAGGTTAGATCAAGCAAGCTAGATTAATCTTCACTTGCAGATTGCGATTAGGCAAGAATCTGCATGGAGTGCAGCTGATGCTGGTTTAGAAGGCACTGCACATTCTGTCTGTCCCTCCTCTAATTTCTTAAAACCAGAAAGCAAAGAAAGACTCTCTAAGAGGGTTGTTGTCGTTTTTTTAATTGTGAGGAATCTAATGGCTACTGTGAAATGATGCAATAACCATCCTAGGCTGTTATCCCATGCCTAAGCACACTTAACTTGCCCCAAAGTTCGCTGGGTCGATGCATTTGCTGAAACCTACAGGATTTATGTCTATGTTAACTTGCTTAGGACTGGCGTTTTACTGTGCAAACGGATTAATACAATTACTTTAATTGCCCTTATAAGCATCCCTCCCTGTGAGGTTAAACTGCTAATTCTAGTTTTACAGTTAAGGAAGAGAAACTAGGATAATGTCTCTCTCGATTTCATCTTTATAGAGTCTAAGACTGAACTGATATTTAAACCAAGGTCTCTCGCTTTCTGCTCCAGCACTCTACGTGCTATGCTACGCTGGTGAGAAACCCCAATGGCATCTAGATACCTGATTAGGGCAATCTGGGGAGGGAGTGGGATGACCCTGGGTAACATGCAAAGGAGTATGTTTGCCTCGACATGGCATTAGCCTTGACTGAAAACTACAGACTAGAGAGGAAGGCATCTCAACAGGGAACAGTAAGTCCACATCAACGCCAAAGGAGGCTGGGAAGAAAGAGAGAGAAAGAGAAAAGAGGACATCTAATAGAGTCTCAACATCAACCAGTAGGCCAACCATGGTACTGTAATGAGCCGCCAAGTGTGAAGTGGGAGAATAGCCTTGCATATATATTGTTGAGGGATCAGAGAAGTCTTAAGGGTCAACTTGACCCTGGTTCTCTACTTGAAAGGAGATTGTGACTGAACATCAACTTTCTGACAGCAAGAGCAGTTCAACAGTGGAACAGACTCTCTCCTGGATGTTGTGGACTCTCCTTCCTTGGAGGTTTTCAAGCAGAGATGGGGGTTGGACTAGATGATCCAAAGGAATCCCTTCCAACTCTATGATTCTATTCCTGTCAATTGGGGGAGCAAAAAGCTGCTGGATGAAAAACACTTTTTGTTTGTTTGTTTAAGTCATGGGGGTTACAAGTCATAACCTCTGTGGATATGAACCCAAGCTCCATGCGTCTGGTAGACAAAAATGCTGAGTTTATGTATGAGGAGTGGCTCAAAAGCTTATGCCATTTTAATGGTGAGACTAGGAAACCCTGCATGCACAGGGATCCTGGTTGTGTCACATATGTCAACTGTCCTGTTTAGCGGGGGGAAATGTCACCACTTTGAAAAACTTATAGTAGTCTTTTTTGGTCCCCCCCTTCCCTCTCTCGTGGTTCGTCTGCCATGGAACCTAATCTAGATTGTGAAACTGAA
Organism: Podarcis cretensis; assembly: GCF_951804945.1. Classification (NCBI taxonomy): domain Eukaryota; kingdom Metazoa; phylum Chordata; class Lepidosauria; order Squamata; family Lacertidae; genus Podarcis; species Podarcis cretensis. Next base: position 14,893,330 of record NC_137181.1, on the reverse strand, counting down.
AAGTCGCTCCTTCCTTTTACAGAAGATCAGAGCTTCACAACCGCTCTTGTACAATAATATCAAACCAGAGGATTGTGCCAGAAGAGTGCTCTGAAACCCAAACAGCTTTATTCTAAATTCTTAGTGCAACTTTCTTAACCACCATTTCCTATGTCAGTTTCCAATGAATGCAAGCTGTTTGGTATATTGGCTGCATTCCATAAAATCATTATTCCTGAAAAGATCCACTGAAGCCAACATGGCTATCCAGACTCAATGTGCTGCTATACTTGGCAACTGAGTAATTTTGGTCTTATTGCCTAAGTGAAACTTGCAATGCACAACACAAGGTCACCTGCTTAGTACCTGTCTCAAACATTTAAAGCACAATTTGCTAACTATTCAACTTTTCCATCATAGAGTGAGTTCTGGGCTAGCTGTTATGCAGGAGGAAATAAAAATGTTGGATTGTTTATAATGTATTTTACACATGAGGGGGGAAACCACCCAAAAAGTGACAACACACACACACACCACGCAAAAAAAAGAAAAAGAAATGGTTACTCCTTCAAGTTATTTCTGTGTTTCCTTTTTGTAGTAGTGCACTTTAAAAAAAAAACTTTCCTGCAAACAAATGTGTTTATTGCTTTCAGCACTGTAATAAATAGAAAAATTTAAATAATACATTGGAAAGCCTTTTGAAAGTTTTATTTTGTGGTGGGGTGCTAATATACTCTTGCAGAAAAGCAACCTTTATTTAATTTTTAAACACCTGAGGGCACAAATTCTGGAAGCAAAGTACTGTGAGTTCCAAGATGATCAGAGTTTTGGTAATTCAGAACCCTAAAACCATATATATATATATATATATATATATATATATGGGAAAATTCTGTAAGCATCCCTACATAAACCACAGTACTTCTTGAGAAAAATCTTGGTATTTTCTTTCAAACCGCAATAAGGGACGCAAAAGAATTGAGGTACTTTTGCGGGGTGACAAGCAATACTCTTTTGAGTCTCCCTGTTCCTGTTCTCTAAGCAAAAACAGTCAGTATAGCTGAAAATAAGTATGTTAGTTCAGGTTATTCCATTGGCTTGAAGAATAGCATGGTTTATCAAACTAAAAATTGATCTTGCGATAGTACCTCTTGATCTGTTTCAAATATTATGGAGCAGTACTAGGGAAAGGAAGCACGGGGCATTTATGCTTCCTGTCCCTATCTCTGAAAGTCCAAAATTCTTCTCAAACACTACAGCGAAAAAGTGACCAAGGAAGACAGCCAAATTTGGATTTAAGAGCCAGTTAGGAGGAGGCAGACCACTTCTTGAGAAATATCTACACAGCTAGCATGCTTGGAAAAACAAAACTGTTTTAGAGTAGGGTTTGTTTACTATAAAGCCACTGGCATGCTGCCCCTGGCATAAACAGAATTGCCCGTGAATGTTCTGGCAGTGTCTCCTGTGGGCTAGCGCATCAGTGACCCTATACAGTATGCTTAATCTGTACATGTGCTGTATATATTTTTCAAAGACCAAAGCCAACAGCATTTTTCAGACATACATTGAATTATTCAAAGTCTGTCAAATGAATTCTTCAGCTCTACTATCTTAAAAAAGCTGTAACACGAATAAACACTTCTCACGGCCCTTAATGATTCAACAATCTGGCTTAAATGTGTCCAGGAAGGGACTCGTCTAGAAATATGGGAGGAGAAACCCAAATGCCAAACTGTTTTTAAGATTAGCCAGCAGCAAAGGTTCAACAGTCCCAACGTTTTTATAAAGGACAATATTCAGACAGGTCTTGCTATCAGTTTTAGCTTCTGCTGCCATGCCAGCACAGGAAAGCCCTGTCCATACCGCCAATTAAATATTTTCAGTACTGACTTTTGGCAATTCCACATTCATGGTGAACGAGAGACAATGTCTGTGTGCTGGAGCATGTTGTAATTGATTCAGCGTCAAGCATTCCAGAAATTACTTCACATATTGGCCCAGTTCACACATGACACTAAGCCAAATCATGGCTTAGCATGAACGAGCAAATGGACAGGTTCCGAAAAAGAATATGGCAGCTGCTTTGCTCCTTTCTCCAGTCCATAAACAAATATTGGCTTCAGCTCATGGTCTGTCTGGAGCGAGATAATCCACAAGATGTTAACACTAAAGGAACCATGATTTAGTTTACAGTAGCACAGCAGCAGAACAGAGTGCCTGTGATCTCCTCTCCAGGAACCTGCACATTTGTTTGTTTATTTTGTCAAGGAATACCATACTATAAAGAATTTTTAAAATAATAATAATAATGATAATCTGTTACTAGCCTTTATGAGCCTATTATTTTCAGACTTTCACTCAACCACTACATTTAAAAAAAATGGATAAGTTTTAAAATATGAACTCAAGAATGGCAGTTGCTTGATGTGCTTCTAGACATGTCTGGACTTTTACAATTCCTGAATGGGAGAATGCCTGGGTAGCTCATGTACGCTGTTAACAAATACAAACATTACCCTGAAAAAACTTGTTGAATCTCAATTCACAAAGGGACTGAAAAATAAAACGGTTTTCAAAGCACATATGCTCTTTGCTGTCCCTGTAGAATTTGGTAATCTTATTTGGCTTTTGACTATAATATATATATAACCGCAAGCATAAAGGAAGGGAGGCAAGTAGTTCACATCTATGCTTACTTAAAGTTGCATTAGGGTATTGCATGTATGCCATCTGATGAACAGCTATTATTAAAAGGACAACACAGCCTGGGTCATCTTAATATAAACTGAGGGTTTGGGATTTAAAGACACCTTCTGAGGGAAAGCACAGGTGGGGGAGAACTAAATATGCCTTGAATTGCCCCCCCCTTCCTGTTTTCCAAGGAGTAACTGGAGACCCAGTTATGATGCAAAGGTCTGCTCTACTGCCATCATCACTTTGATCAGATTTTTCACCAAGGAAGTTGGGGGACGAGGTGCAACAGAAGGAGCCAAGCCAACTGATACTACCCACTGCCTATTTCCTGGTGCCCAAGTGAACCACCTGTTTCTTAGCTCAAGAATGAAGTCTTGAGTGGTGTGCATGCATTACAGAATGGGTGCGTACTTTGGATCCAGCAGGGGGTCCATGTTGGCCCACACAGCTGTTTTTCCCAAACCATGCCAACCTGCCCAACAGGTGATGTCACTGTGACGTTAACATATGAGAGTGCTGGATGTGAAATAGTTAAACAGGTTACCCAATCAGAACCCAGGGGGTGGAGTCAGAGGGATTATAAAACCAGCTCTGGGAGGGGCAAAGGGGGGAAGTTCATTGGGAGTTGGGTGGTTGGTTGGTTGGAGTGGGAGTGAATTGGGATAGAGTCTGTGGGGAGGTTGAGTTAGTGTAGCGAAATAAGCTGAGTCAGGAACAGTTAGGGGCCAGGAAGACAAGTAAATATCTGAGAGGTGGTTGAATGAGTGAGTGAGAGCAGGTAGCGGAAGTTATAGGCACCCCATGACTGTAATTGACCGATATCGTTTATGAAACCACATGCTTGTTAAACTGCAATAAATAAACAGAAGTTTATGTTCCAATTTAACCCTGACTGGACTCAGTATTGTACCAGGTAGGGCCTGGGTGGTGGCAGTGAGAAATCAAGTGGTGGCACAGGGATCAATAGACGGTGAAACGTCTGGGGACCCTGTGTGATGGCCACAGTCACTGAGGGATGGGATGGGATGGGGGTTAAGTTCTGTTGGGGTCTGAATGCATTGGTGCACCGCACACCATCACTTCCATGGGCCACCTTAGACAGGTAGATGGGAGGGACCATGTCAGATGACTAACAGGCAAGTGGACCTGGTTCTCTGTCAATGTTAACCCACAGGGGTGGGGATAAAGATCTGGCCTGCTGGGCCAAAAAGGTTCCCTACCCCTGCATTAGAGAGAGGCAGGGGTAGAGAGACTTAAACTTTATGAATCTCTAGTTCAACTGCTCATAATAGTAGAAACTCAGAAGAAACGTTTGTGCAAGATGATGGGGGAAATGCAGAAAGCTGACTTGGTCATTCAGCTGCTGCTATCCCAAGTACAGCCAGCAGCCTCTGCTTCCTGCTAGGGAGAGCAAGAATGGTGTGAAGCGGACCAAGTGTTGCTTTTTCCAAAACAAGTGCATTCGTGGCCTGACGACAATGCAGTCTGCAGGAGAATATGCACTCACCCATAAAATTAAGCATACCAAATGAACATGAGAGTATTAAAAAAAACACCACCACCCCACTTGTCTGTAATGTGAAACCTACACCTGCAAACTTCAGTGCCAGTAAACCAGTGGTGGTGTTCAAATCTTTCTGCATCAGCTGTTCCTCTGCTGAGTAGCGACTGGTATTTGCCACCATTAAGTAAAGCTTTGTATAATATGCTTGTTGCTTCACTACTGGTGTGCATAGTGGGACACAAACATTAAGAGATGCAGCTGGCCAGTGTTAAGGCAGAGTGCCAAGGGACTAGCAGAACAGGCTGCGTGGAGTTGTTTTGCCAAATGGTACAGTGTCACAATTCTTGTCCTCTCTTGCAGGGACTTATATGGGGTTTTTCTTTTCTTTAAGGCTGTGTTTGTGGCCTGATGGCAATGAATTCCAGAGAACAATATACACCCCTAAAGCTATACTGAAATTGCCTGAATATATGTAGGAAAAAAAGATGGGCGTAATTTAAGGAGCCCATAACACCCAGGAATATGTGCCTAATTTTACAACATGAATCCCCGGCGCTGAACTACAAGCTGCTGTTCCTAAAAGCAGCTTGGCTATAGCAGCAAAGCTGGAAGCAAAAATCTGCCTTGCTGGACAGTGCTGGGGATGGCAATAAGGATGATCAGCAGCAATAGGGATTAGATGTTTCTTAGGGCAGCCAATTGCAAAAAGGGAATGGGTTACTGCACTGCTATGAATTGTGTAGAAGGTGTAGCTTGGTGAAGTTCTTCCTTCTAAACAACTATACAGGGGCCTTCTCCTCTTTTGACTCCAGCCACCCTACATTCACTTGAGTAAAAGCAAAGAAGTGGGCAGGTGGGACAGGAGGCAGCAGAAAAATATGGAAGTGGACAGTTTTCTTGGGTTAAAGTGAGGCCTCTTGAAGAGACATAACCACATCATGAGCAAGGCAAGGGAGGAAGCAAGCAGGCATGGCTAGAAAGCAGCAAATGGGAGGACAAGGTCAAAGGGTTGGGAGCTCTCTCTGGTAAGGAAGGAAACCAAGAACTAAATGAGGAATCAGGTGGAAGTAAATTCATTCCCTGTTCCTGAGGCCAAATAGGACCGATGGCTTACCCTAGCCCTCTATCAATGGACTCCAAATTATATTGAACTTCCATTACTTTTGCTACCAGACTCATTATTGCTTATAAACAAGAGGATACTTCCAACAATACAAGTTACAACGATCGTTTATTCACAGCCCCAATGCTTTTCAACACATCTTCCATGTATGCATGTGTATCTACTATACACGTATATATAGGAAAGTTAAATGGGAAAAGCAGAGGAGAAAAGCCTACCTGCCTCATCAACTGAACTTGGCAAATATGAAATTCTCATTTCCCATCTTTCCCCGCTGCCATCCCAGCCCCAAAACTATGACTTACTGGGCGGGGAGAACCAAAAGCTTAAAGACTCTGGTATTTGTATTTGAGTGATTTAAAGAAAAATACAGAGATTTGGACTGAAAAGACCCTTGCATTACAGAAATTCTAGGGAACCTAAAATATTAGCTTAATCTATAATGTCTGAATAAAAACTGCAGTGGATCTCAACCCACAGTTTTATGTAGCATTTATAAACATCAGTAAAGTTCAAAAGAAAAATATATATATGCATTCTGCTGCAGCATAATGCAAACCTTCTGGAGTAGTTATGCAAATATGCACATATTCTTTTTATATTTGATCTGCATCATCTGCGTTATGAGAGAACCCCAAATCTTAACACATATCTGGATAGCTTGGGCAAATGTAGGAAGCACCAAACATCGAGGCAAATGCAAAAGATAAAATGGCTGCGAATCAAAGTTCTGCGTGTGTTCTGATGGTGTGTGTGTGTGTATGAATCTGATCTGTGCCCACAGATTCCAAGCACTGTGAACTGAATTGGAGGAGGGAGATCTGTTATTGAAACGGACTGTGGAGCTCCCTCTGTATAGACTGGAGCTTTCCACACTTGGGACAGATTGCCTGACCAGGACAAACGTCTGCCAAGACTGATTTGAGGATTCACTTAGGTATTTCTGGAATTCCAGCTTATGGCACATCATGATTTGCTTCAGACCAATCTAGCAAAACATTTGTTCTAATGTCTGTCTCAAGAGATGCTCATTGACAGCAGGCTTTTCTAGATTTTGCCCAGGCACATCCAAATTTGACCATATTCTGAATTTGCACTTAACATATACATTGTTTAGGCAGGGATGGCGGAACCTGTGACCTTCCGGGTGTTAGTAGACTACAGCTCCCATCATCCCAGATTACTGACCATGTTGGCTGGGTCTGTTGAAAGTTAAGGGTCCCAGATAAAGAGTCCAGAGAGCTACAGGTTTGCCATCCCTGCAGTAGGCAAAACTGGGTGTTTTCTCCTGGCCAGAAACATCTTCTTGAAACTAGAAATAACAAATACCAAGTCTCTATTCAGCACATGAAAGCTCAGATGTACTCACCCTGCAAACTGGGCATTGCCAGTGACTACTGCTGTCTCTAAGCCTGAACTCATCAGATAAACACTTGGAATGATATACACGAAAACACAGGTCACATATCAACACCTCTCCGGGCAAATGGCATTCAAAACAATACCAGTCATGAGTTTCTGTCTCCCAGTCCTACAAAAAATACAAAATAATTTGATAGAACATTCTGTCAGTATCTGAAACAGCCATGAGCAAAGCACATTTCTTGAAGTCTAGTAACAGTTAGGCATTATAAATATTTTTTTAAAAAATTACCATACTCTTTAATGGTTTATTCAATTCTTTTTTAAACTTGAAACCCTAATCCCCCCCCCCAAATGTCTGGATGACTGAACACTAAGGTTTTAACCTCCAAGAAAGGCTTGTTATGAGAGTGTCTGGTTAGCAACACAAACACAACATATATGCAATGTCCCCAGCTATACAGAAAAACTGCCCTGCTAAAAGAAATTAATAGTGCAAGCTTGAATAATGCAAGCTTTATAAAATCCCTACACGACCTCTATCTTCTTGAAGAAAGGTGATGAGAGTACTCTCTCTGCATTAGGCCGCTCAAACCATGATTTTATATATGGTTGAAAGTGTGGACTGGAATCCTCCTCCAGCTGCAGTGGCGTAGCGTGGGGGGTGCGGGGGGGCCGGCCGCACCGGGCGCAACATCTGGGGGTTAGGGTTAGGGGGCGCAAATCCACGGGTTAGGGGGCGCAAATCCACGGGTTAGGGGGTGCAAATTACTTGCCTTGCCCCGGGTGCTGACAACCCACGCTACACCACTGTCCAGCTGTTTGGGACGTTGAGGAATTTAGAGAGCTCCTTTCAAGCAGAGTTCAGAAGATAATTCGCCTTACCTGAATTCTTGGAAAGGAAAAAAGGAACAGGAGTTGCTATTGCAACCCCACGCCAATCTGTCTAAGCAGCTATGACTTCCTTTCGAAAGCATCAAATTATTCTATATAGCTTACCTCCCCTGACTAGGCAAAAGAAGCCACTGTTTTCAAAAGACAGTCAGAGCTGCAGAGGAAGATGGGCTGCTGTTTGGTTAAGAGCAGAAGTGGCTCCTCAGTCTCCTGATTTATCTCCAAGAGCACGGAGTGACGGTAAGCCGATACTGTCCTGTGTGACTGAGCTGAACACAGGTGGACACCCTCCTCTCCTCAAAATCCCATGCAGCTGGAAGAGGACTTTCTTCCACCTAAGTGTAAACCAAGCCTGAGAAAGCTCAAACTCAACTGAAATGTGAAGTATACATAATTGCCAAATCTAGATCTTTTGCTGGAGGTTAGTGCTATAAGGATTGAACCATCTCCCTCCTCCTTCCAAATTCTGCTGCCTTGTAGTTTGTTGTTGCTCTGATTGGGTTCATTGGAAAGGTTGCAGTTTATAAATTCTCATTTCCTTCACTGAAATTGGCTTTTAAAAAAATCGAAATAGGCCTTCAGGATAAAACAGAAAGATCTGTTGAAGTTGACCTATTCTGGGTCAAAGCAGAGGTCCATGTAAGAGCTCAGCACTCCTGGTGCAAGTTCAACTAAAATCCACAAATGGGACGAAGTTTTGAAATTTATGAGAACCTACAAGCAGAGCATAACAAAACAGGCATCTTTTTAAACTTTAGAATACGGCAATATTAAGCAGCTTCTTCTTTTTCTTTTAACATACCTTTTGCATTTGGTCAATCCAAATATTGGAAAGTTTGACCTAATTTTGTTCTTGGTCCTTCAAACGTTTTCAACTGTGTAAATGAAGCCTATAAATAGGATTTCTCAATACAATTCAGAAAAAAGTAACAGTTGTCTCTCATCTCTCCACTTCTGTATCCCAACTCTGAATGAGCCACAATCCAGCCAAAGCTAAGTCCTCTTTAAACCCCATTGATGTCAGTGGGAAGGAATTAAGCAACCAATGGGTAAAATGTGTTCAAATGCTCTTCAATACCTTCTTTTAAAAAAACAAAGCAGAACCTGAACTCAAGATAATAAATAAGTGTACATGATTTCCGTTCAAGTTGAACTCCTAGCCATGCGCACTGCGAGGGAAAACAAAAATCCCTCAGCTCAGCACAATCAGCTATCCCGGATTGTGACCAATGCCTTTATGCTACAAATAACAAAGAAATAAATATTCTAGTGGCAATTTCCAACTGTTTTCCCTGATAGGGGCAACTCCACTGCAGGAACAACTGAAGCTGTCGTCTGAGGCGACAAGATTATTGGGGGTGTCAGCGAAGTCTCAGAACCAAGTTTTGCGCCAGGCAATTTGCAGACATGCTGGGCTTGTTCACACATCCCTTTAAACCATCCTTTAAAATAAGCAATCGTTCAATATGAAAGAGTGTTTTGCTGCTCCTCTGCTCCTGCCGCACCAGGGAGGGAAAAAAAACCAGAGGCTGGATTTGTGTTATGTGCAAATCGGTGCTTGTTGTATGTTTCCCACAAGCAAATCACAATTAGGAAACCAAGGCTGGAGGAGCAAGGGCACGCTGCTCGGTTGCCTTAAGGCATGGTTCAGAATAAACTTTAATGTGGTTTAATGGGACATGTGAACCAGCGCACCGCAAGAGGCCCTCGTGTGTGTGACTCAGATCTTGCAACACCTAGGGTGGTGAAACTTGAGCTCATTTTTCTTCCTAACTCAACTTCAGTAATGTATTATGAATTAAGATAGGATGACCGTGTGAATAAAGAACAGGGCTGCTGCACCTTTAACAGCTGCATGACAGTATATATCTGCTAAAATTCATGCTTCTACACAACTATTAAAGTACGACCCCTACCTGCCCGCAGACTGTCTCACCAGGGTGCTACATGCCCTGGTTATCTCCCGCTTGGACTACTGCAACACACTATATGTGACTAGGAAACTACAACTAATCCAGAATGTGGCAGCTAGACTGGTGACTGGGAGCAGCCGCTGGGACCATATAACACCGGTCCTAAAGGACCTTCACTTTAAGTTTCTGAGCACAGTTCAAAGTGTTGGTGCTAACTTTTAAAGCCCTAAATGGCCTCGGCCCAGTATACTTGAAAGAGTGTCTCCACCAACATCGTTCAGCCCGGACACTGAGGTCCTCCTCTGAGGGTCTTCTGGTGGTTCCCTCACTGCGAGAAATGAAGTTACAGGGAACCAGGCAGAGGGCCTTCTCAGCAGTGGCACCCTCCCATCAGATGTCAAGGAGATAAAGAACTACACAACTATTAGAAGACATCTGTAGGCAGCCCCGTATCAGGAAGCTTTTTTAATGCTTGGTGTTTTACTATGTTTTTATATGTAGTGTAAGCTGCCTAGAGTGGCTGGGGAAGTCCAGCCCGCTGGACAGGGTATAAATAATAATAAAAGATTATTATTACAGGAGACTTGTCCTCTTTTTCACCTGGTCTCCCTAAATTTCAACTTCTGTATGATGTTATGTTATGTGAAAAAAGGAAATATCTCATTCCTTCATTGGTTATTTCAGTCTGTGAATATGAAGTGTTTCTCATCAGCCTTTGAAGTTGATGTGTCTGCATCAAGTCTAGGAAACATTCTCATCCTCTGAGCCCACCAGCAATCTCTCTAGACATATTACATATTATAAGAAGCCTGTCTCAGCTGGGAAATTTTCACTGGCCCTGACTCCTGTCAAATTCAGGGAGTATCAGTTCTTTCACTGCCTTAAATATATTGGCCATAGTCTATCAGAATCCAGAATAACTGCATTGTGCATGGGTGGAGCACACCTGGGTGCTTCTGCCTGCATAGCGCCTTAACATGACCAAAGGACAATATTAAGAAAATTCCACAGAAACCCAAATGTTTTAGGCCCGGAAAAGTCAGAGTAGGACCCTTGAAATCACTGGCCTTACATTAGTTTTGCTAACTTAAGTCCTTCAATTTCAATGGGTTTACTCAGAGTATGACTTAGTTGGGTGCAGCCCATTGATTAGATGTGTTCTTTTACCCTAACAACATATTCGGATCGGATGAGCATATGTGGGGCTTTCACTCATACAAAGGTATGATTTGTGAGAGCAGCCCATGTGATTTTCACATTCGCAGCAATTTTCTGCTTTAGAAAAACAAAATAAAACACCAATTCTCTTAACTTTTCTTTAGACTCACTATCAACTACAATATTAAAAACAGAAAGACACATGCAATGTATTCTACACAAGGACCATAAAATAAAGGTGTTGACTTTTACTTTCTGTTGCCTTTTCATATTATAAGCTCCTCCCTAGAATTATACTAGAGCTATACTCATAGCACAGATCAAAATGCTTCAGAAAGAAAACAAAGCACACCTGATTTTTACATTTGATATACTATTTACCAAAGACTAAAGGGATGTTAATCTTAATGAGCTTTCTCACACTGGATTCCCCTTCCTCTTCTTTGAACAGGTTTGCCCAAATGCTCATCAGCAGTAAAGACCCAATTTAAGAAGAAAATGTTTTGGCACAATCCACCACTGGGAAGTCTTTCTTCAAGGGTCACAAAAAGAACTTAACTGGATCAGGCCAAAGGTCCATCTAGACTCATGGACACCCAGTTGCCTATGGGAAGCCTGCAAGCAGCACCTGAGTGCAACATTACTCTCCTCACCTGTGACTATGAGAAGCTGGTATTCAGAGATGTTTTGCCTCTGACAGTGGAGGTAAACTGTGGTCATCATGGCTAGCAGCATAGCCTTAACCTCCCATTTAAATCAAAGAACGCTGTACAATAGCACTACTAGGGCTTGTTCAACTCACATGGATTTCAAAAGGGCTTGTGCAAAGGAACCTCTGGATGAATTGGGCCCTTACTATTAATTAGATAACAAAAACAAAACTAAAGAGGCAATAAAATTTGAGATTTCCAAATCGCTAACGCAAAGTTCATATAGTACTAATAACTAACTTGAGCACAGAATGCCTTGTTGCTGCACTGCACCTAAGGGCTTTTTCACATAGCTTCGAAGCAACTTGGGATCCAGGTGACCCAGGTCACAATCCTGTGTCTTGGTATAAAATCCCCTAGTATAAAATCCTTGGTCGAAAGGAGATTGTTCTGCTTAGTCGTCTGACATACTAGGATTGAACCATCTTTATAACATCCACCACCCAACATAGCAGAAGTGCATTATGTTGCAACACAGGTATAGAGCCCTGAAATGACAGGTGGTTGTTCGTTTGTTTTTTACCATATGCTTCAGTAGCATTAAATAAATATAAACTGAAGGATATCCCAAGTGTGTCCTTCATAATGACATTACCAAGTCAAGGACAAAAGCTCAATTCAGATGTCATGTTAAACCATGGTTTAGTGTGACAACGACAAACTGCAATGAGCCTCAGATCATATGCTCTCCTCTTCTCATCCAGTACAACCACACGAAGGTGTTCCGAAGCTTTTGCTTCCATTTTCACTTAACCACAGTTTGTTGTGTCATCCAAACTGACACACTGTGGTTAACATTAACTAAGGTTTGCAAGAAACAAACTGACTTCATATACTGTTTTGTCTGTCTGGATGGCAACATGTGTTTAAGCAAAAACAGAAGCAAAAAAAGTCTTCAAACTTCTCCTTGCAGCTGTGCTGGATGACAGGAAGGGAAGGTGCACAAGTATAAGGTTCACCTGCAGCTTGTTCTCATCCTCATGCCAAACCATGGTTTAGGGTGACATCCAGATACATTGAATAATTACACAGGTTGGGGGGGGAAAGCATTTTCTTTAGCATTTTCATCACCAATTTTTAAAGCTTAGTTTTGGAGAAACATTTATAGAGAGAGATATAAATGAGAAGGAGATCCATAACACGATAAAAAAGTATTTGCATAACCATGTTGAAGAAGATAGAAAGGGGGAGGAATATGAACTTGGGTAGGAGGCTAGTCTTTGTGCCAATGGGGTAGGAGCAAGGGGCCTGCACCACTAATGTAAAAAGCTCCAATTAAAAAATAACAATTTAAAATTTAAAAGGTAGTTTAAAAGGTAATGGTTTTAAAATCTAAATTTAAAAAGAAATTCAGTAGTAAAATTTCAAGGACAGAAATGCATCCTAATGCCAAAAGGGTAATTTTGGCAAATGTCTCTTCCTGCTATCATGTGTATCCTATCACTATTTTTAAATATCAAGATCTTTTGTTTCTAAATGCCTACCATCTGAATATGTGTTGGAACATTTGCAGGGCCAGAGATGTACATGGATGTTTGCCATGTGATTTCCTCGCATGAGACAGGAGGTATTTATATAACTTTAACATCTGGCCGCCAGTGTTCTAATAATGGCAGATCTAGAAAGTACGAAAGTCCTTCTCTGCACTTGCCACGTCTGCCACCAGGTGTCATCATCTACTCCAGAAACAACTGATAAAAGGGAAACCATTGCAACTTCACATCTTGTGGCAAAACATGTGAGTAACCACTTCCAGCTCCCCAGGAAGAAGAAGAAGAAAAATAATACTTTAAACGACAGTCCTGTGCAGGCCAATCTCAGAACTGCATGGAACATGGCTGATAGGCATTATTAATACAACAACTCGTATTTGCAGAAGCAACAGTTCTAGACTATCCTTAATGCACAACAGAAATAAGAGAATATAACAAGGAAATTCAAAGACTACATAGTGCAAAAGTTGTTCACCTTGATTTTTGCTGTTGTCCGGGAGAAAGGCTGCATACTGTAGGCCTTTCGAAATAAAAAACAAAACAAAACAAAAACACATGGTCTCTGTGCTGGAACCCATCTGAGGCACATAGGACTAAAACGGAGTGAAACATGGATATGGGGAAAGCACACTGTTACAGACAGCATCCTGACTATACAAATACCCCCCCCTAAAGCAAACTATATGGGCTGCTTTATCTACACCCATTTACCCCTCTTCCCTTTTTGGCCTCCTGAAAGCTTTCCCAAGCAGTTAAAATTAATTAGGAAAACACACACTCAAAGCAAGGACAGAGCCATAATGGTCCAATCGCTGGCACTGATCGGAATCAGCAGAGGGACTGACATGCTCACTGAATAACCCCTGGGAAGAAGCAAATGCTTGTATCATATGACATACAGCATTGGTGGTCAACCCTTTGGAATATCCAGGAAGCGCATTGATGTTAATGCTTTATCAGGTACTTGTCTCCACATTTCATAAATTTTAAAAATGCAGGTTAAAAATAAAATAAAAAAGCAGGGGACAATAGCACCTTGGGAGTGACTGTTGAAAGTAATCAGAAAACCTGGTGCAAATTGGTACGAGTGTTATCCTTGCGTGTAGAAGGGGAGGCTCGTGGGGCCAGTGTACTAGCTAGCAGACAATGGGGAACATGATCAAAAAGCTGACTGATAAACATTGCCATTGCAGGGAGAAGTAGGGTTGTTTTAATACAAAATTACACAGTGCAAGTGGAAAAAGAAACCTGTAGACTATAAGAGGAAGTGTTTATGTGGTTCTGGACTGTACTTTAAAAACAGGTGAAGAACTCATTGTGATACATACTAACCTTTTTAATTGGTAATCCAAAGTAGTTGTGCTTTTGATTTTTTAAGTGTGTGTGTGTGTACACACACCAAATATAACTTTCTCACCCATGAAGCTAAACATAGCCCTCCAGTCATCTACTATGGCCTGGCAGGTACCTGTCAACCGTCAGTCAAAGGCCAAGAGCACAAAACAACAGGTTTACTAAACCCCAGGTGGGTTCACCATACACGGCTGGCGGGCTGCATTCATGATGTGCTGGATCACAACTCTGTATGCAATTATATAGAACCTCCCAAAGACCAAATATAAAAGTAAGGCATCCCGTTTAGGATTTCACACAGTTGGGGGGCACTGCCACTGCGGTTTGAGTGATTGACAGCAAAGCTGCAATACTCCCGAGGATGTGCACTGGGTTTTTTTGCCGGTCTGTGGATTATCCTTTAGCAACAAGTATACTTGTAGAGATCCTTTTCTCTTTATCGAAGGAAGGAATATTTGGACAGAACTTTGGCTTTGAGACACCCTGTATTACACATGAATGTTAATTTGGTACTGCACGCATTATGTAAGAGCTATTATTTAAAGAAACGGACACTTGGTGGAATAACAAATGTCTTATTTTTGTATTTGGTCTTTGGGAAGTTCTATAGAATTGCATACAGAGTTGTGAGAGCTGTGCTGGATCGCAAGACATGGAGGCCTGGAACAGAATAACTGGCAGTCAGGGTTACTTCGCATGTTACAAGAGTACGTCTTGTATATTACTCCTATTTTCTAAAGCCCCAAGGTGAGTGAGATAATACACATGTGCAGCTGGATCACAGTGTACTAAGGATCAAGGATGAAATCAAACTTTTTTTTTAAAATGCAGCTCATCTGCATCAGAACTCAATGAACCAAAGGCATATCTGCTGCATTCAAAGACAATGCCTATGCCCAGTAAATATTTTGGACACATGAACACTGAAAAACAAACGATGCAAAAATGATAACCAAGAGATTTCATTCTTTTGTACCAAGAACAGCATTTGGTAGTGGAAGGGGGCAGTGGGATGGCAGTATACCGGTAATTAAATATTTTTTAAAAAAAGAGAAAAAGAGAAAAAAACAGTGTTAAAGTTTCTAAATGAATGTCAGTCAGGGTATTTATTAAACAAACTGAAGCAAAAAAAAAAATCAGCTTCCTTAATTACAGAAGATATGTAGAGTTTGCATTTATACAACACCTTTCATCTTAGCATTCCACATTGATTTAATTAAATTAATCTTCGCTATAGCAGTGTGGTGCAAGAATAGTATTAGTGTGGAAGCTATGATGGGCAAAATCCTTTTAAATGTGGTCCATATGTACATGGGAAAAGAAAGAATCTCACACCTTCTTGGATCCCCCCCCTTTTTTTTTAAATAGAAGCATACAAGACTGTACATATTCTGCAATTCCATACGAGCACAGAAAACCCACAGAAAATGATACTTGGGTGTACATTCCAGCATTTTGAAAAGCTCAGTTCACTTTCTCCACCACCTTCTGGCTAGGAATATGGGCAATGCATGCTAAAGTCAGAGGAGAGCTCAGAAGATGTTTATATTTTGATGGGGCAGTGTTTCAGTGCTATATAAAGCTAATGTGCCTTTGCTTGAGTAACTGCAGCATAATAATTATGCAGACTGGGGAAAGATGAGGAAATTTGATATATTTATATATCGCCACTTCTGTATGAATTACTTTGGCAATCTTGAGGGGGGGGGGGAGGATTTTGTTTTTCCTTTCGTGCAAAGTGCACACAACCCTATGTACATCATGTCTGACACAAACCTCATAGGCATTACTAACCAAACAGAACACTTGAGTCCAGCACCACAAGTTGATATGGTATTATGTCTTAGGCCATGTAAAATGTGTCAAGAATATTAAGGTTTCTAACTTTAAAAAATTAACAGCTGAATTAGGGACCAGCAGAAATTCTCCAAGCAAAAAGGGAATGAAGGGACAAAAGGTACCTGTAAATATATACAACCATTTTGAACTGCTGTCTACACCTGAACGACCCTGTCCTCTTTTCCCTAGATCAGTGTTCCCCACCCTGGTGCCCCCCAGCTGTTGTTGGACTCCACCTCCCATCAGCCAGAGCCAGCATGGCCAACGGTCAAGGATGATGGGAGATGTAGTCCAACAATCTCTGGAGATCACCACGTTGGGGCAAGGTTGACTAAATTAGCTCTTCAAAATCTGTTTTTGTTTTCTAAGGCAGGGTTTCTGCTACTCTAGTATGGATATAATTTTAAAGGTAAAGGGACCCCTGACCATTAGGTCCAGTCGCGAACGACTCTGGGGTTGCAGGGCTCATCTTGCTTTATTGGCCGAGGGAGCCCGCGTACAGCTTCCGGGTCATGTGGCCAGCATGACTAAGCCGCTTTCTGGCGAACCAGAGCAGCGCACAGAAATGCTGTTTACCTTCCTGCCGAAGAGGTACCTATTTATCTACTTGCACTTTGAAGTCATTTCGAACTGCTAGGTTGGCAGGAGCAGGGACCGAGCAACAGGAGCTCACACTGTCACGGGGATTCGAACTGCCGACCTTCTGATTGGCAAGCCCTAGGCTCTGTGGTTTAGACCACAGCGCCACCCGCGTCCATTTTAAATGTAGGCTGCAATAATATACATACATTCCTGGGAGTGAGCCCCACTGAAAACAATGGAACTTATTCTCAAGTAAACATGCATTGATCGTATTATTATTAAGCGATTATCCTTGTCGCATGAGGTTACGGGCATTCTACTATTCTTCAACGAACTGGTTTGTAAATGCCTTCATTCAGCATGGTAACCTTATTTCTGGGTCCGTAATTTACCTAAAAATTAGCCATTTAGAATTAACTTTTCAAATGGGCCACCTTAACGCAGCAACATTATCTTGTTGACGAAACAGCCAATCTTTTCCCAGGGTGCTGGCATACTGACTGACACTGTACAAGTAAATATAAATTGGGTTTTAAATAAGCATATATTTTAGAAAGTTCTGATTGGGTCAGGATATACTGTTGCATTATTCCAAGTGATTTGTAATAATTTTTCATCTGATTTTTCATTGAATGTAACAACTCATCATAGATAAAAGCACCCAACTTTTATGACCCAAATGCCATAAATCTGATAGGGAAGGGAGCTTGGGGTTGGTCTCTGTGGTGACTCACAAGCCAAACTGGGGGCCACTCACCAACCCAGAGGTCCTGGGCTCTCCTAATGCTCAGGACTTTAAAGGACAAAAACTGGCCACCCCAGCCTACCCCTACACCCAGTGAGACTCCTAAACTCTTGCATGGTAGCTCCTCAGACGGCATTCATCCAGGACCCTTCTGCAAAAAGAACATAAGAACAGCCATTCTTGGTCATACCCATGCCAACAGCAACCAGTATTAGGTGCTTCAAATATAACCTACCAGAACAGGGCAATTAAAGAGCAAACATCTATCCCTAGACATCCTGGCGAAATTCTACCCCTCCCCACTTTTTGGGTCATATTTTAAGACTGATACCCTATGGCCTGGATCCGTTGAACCTACACGACAAGTTCCGTGTGCTCTGGGCTCAGGCTTCCTAAAGAGCAGCTCCCCTCCTTTGAAACTGGGGAGAGCGTATTCAAAAGGAGCTTGTGACATGGTATGTTGTTGAGGGGGGTGGGAATTAAGGTTAGAATTTTCAGACTAAAAAAGGTGTTTCGATCCTGGCCTACTTCCATTCCTTAAAATTAATCTATGGCTAAAGAATAGTAACATAAGATGAACTGCTGGATCACGCCAATGGTTCATCTAGTCTACTATCTTGTTCTCACTGTGGCCAACCTGATGCTATGGGGAGCCCAAAAGCAGAATAGCAATCTCCCAATATGAATGTATATACATTATCTATACACACTGGGTTGTATCCAGTGCTAGTCCTACTCAGGGTAGACCCATTGAAGTTAACCAGCATGACTAACTTAGTTTCACTTATTTCAATGAGCCTACTCTGAGTAGGACTAGCATTGGCTAAAACCCATTACAGTTGTACCTCGGAAGTCGAACGCCTTGCAACTCGAACGTTTTGGCTCCCGAACGCCGCAAACCCGGAAGTGAGTGTTCCGGTTTGCAAACGTTCTTTGGAACCCGGACGTCCAACGCAGCTTCCGATTGTCTGCAGAAGCTTCCTGCAGCCAATCGGAAGCCGTGCCTTGTTTTCCGAACCTTCTGGAAGTCGAATGGACTTCTTGAATGGATTCTGTTAGACTTCCGTGGTACGACTGTATATTGTTTTTTGTAAAAAATAAAACTTCTTTCATTCACCTCTGAGGCTCTCATCTGGGAAATAATTAGTTTGGTCCTAAAACAGTGGTTCCCAAACTTTCCCCCTCATGGTCCACCTGAAAATTGCCAATGATCTGTCTTCCCAGATCACTTAATGATTTTTTTTCTGCCTGTTGTAACAATTGTAAGTTTATTTTATCGTTTTTTAATTGTTTGCTCATTGTATACTTTTGTATTACAATTTGAGCTCCGTGGAATTCAAATTACAATACAACATAATAAATAAACGAATCCGTTAAAACACAATGAGAAACCAGCAGGAATTTTTAAGATGACGAATGTGCCATCTTCAGTCACAAATTCTCACACAGCACTTCAATGAAGCGTGTGGACCACTGGCAGCACACAGGCCACAGTTTGGAAACCCCTGTTCTAAAACATCCTTTGCTGGAAACCAAAACTCTTATAGCTACATGAGACTGCGGAAGGGTAATAACATTCTATCCAGTAAGTAAAAAAAAGCAAGCTGTCCTGAGGCCCCGTGCACAAGCTGCAAGAACGCACTGCAAATAGCAAGACTGCAAGTCAACGTACCAGGAAATGCAAGGTAAAGCCTTGTGGGAAATATACTCACAATCTCATCTCCAGGCAGCCAGTATCCTTCTTGCTCAATACCAGCTTTAGATCCCTTACATCCCACTGTCAAGGTCTCAACAACTAGGCCGTCCTTCACTGCTAAACTAAGCTGGCGTGTGGTCTCTTTGGGGTGCATACCATGAACCCGAGACATATACCTGCAAAGAGAGCAGAAAACAAGTTCTTACAAAAGCATCTTAATGTTCGCATCTACTTTCCGATACGGAGGTGTCTACTCAAACATCCTGAAACACGTTTTAGTTTTTTCCACCCATTATTTCTGCATTTCTTAACACTTTCATACTCCGTGTACGCTGTCATCATACATACCGAGGAAGTCCATGATTTTTAGGACTCCAGATTTAGAAAACTCAATTACAATTAACTTAAAAACATTTAAGGTTCCATCAGAAGTAACTATCGTTGCTGGAAGCAGCCTACAGCTCCTGGCGTGGTAGGATCTCTTCCTGCAAGAGAGTTTGGTCTTGCTTTTATGGGGAAGGAAAGAACTGTCACATTGCTGTGGAAAGGGAAAGGACAGAAGTCTTCCTTTTCAACTGGCCATTACCCACCAGGGCTAAGAGAAGGCAATAATGAGATTACACCTCCTATACCCACCCAGCACTCCATTTGAGACTGAAGACCTACAAACAAAAAAACCTGCCAATGATGTCAATTAGCACAACAACTTTCATTCAAGCCAATGCACAACAGCGCTGAGGGAAAGCTGCCTAACCCTTTTAAGGAGGATGACTATTGGGAGAATGCAAAGGAAACCTTCAGCTCATCATGGGCTGGCCAGCAATTTGGGAGCATGAATGGAAAAGCATCAAAGCAGAATCAAAGCTTGCCAAATCCCTGGTAACACGTGGTAAATGTATCATGGGAACTGGCAGAAAAGAAAAATATCCGAGTCTAGTATTATTGTCAAGGGAACATATGCACAGTGGCTGTGCAGTTTTAGACAACTGGAGAGCTGCCCCTCTAAAAACAGAGGACTGGGGTGAAGGATTCTGTTTTTTACTCTGATTTGCTAATTCCTCATTGCAGCCTCTTTTTACTCTAGTCTTGTATGGGTGCCTGATTATCGTCTTCCAAAGCAACTACTCTATTCCCAATTTAAGAAAGGAAAGTGAAATGTCAGCGGACAACAAAAGAGGTTTAAAGACGCTCTCAAGGCAAATCTATTTTAAAAAATGAAGTATAAGCACAGATCATTGGGAAATACTGGCCTGCGAGCACTCCAACTGGGGAATAGCCTCTACCAAAGGCTTTGAAGAAGCACAAACTCTGGACAAAAGGGAGAAATGAGCTAAGAGGAAGGCCCGTTTGGCAAATCCTCACTGCGATCAACTACTGCCCAGAAACCTATGCCCTCACTGTGGAAGGACGTGTGGATCCAGAACTGGCCTCCATGGTCACTTACAGACACATTGTTAAGACCATATTCATGGAAGACAATTTTACTTGGCTATGCATGATCACCAAAGAAGTAGAGTCTTGGACAATTTGATTGCATGTAGAAATTAAATCAATAATATCTTATTTTAACTGAATGACAAGACAATGCAAAATGAGAGAACCTGCTTCTTCTTTCTTTTAAAGGGCTATCTCCCTCTTTCCACACAAGTGCACATGTGGATATCCCATGCTTTCACATAGTAAATTACACACACACAGCACATTGGATGTAACAGGTTGTTTTGGTGGTGATGGATACTATATGTAATAGGCTCCTGTGACAGGTACCCTAGAACAGCGTTTCCCAAACTTGGGTCTCCAGCTGTTTTGGGACTATAATACCCATCATCCCTACTTAGTAGGGAGTAAGAATAAAAGGACCTTTCTGAATGGCTGACCATATAACAAGGGAAGTAACAAAACAAAACAAAACCTACTGGGCTTGAGTTTAACAGGGAGGAAGCAATGGAAAGCTGAAATGGAGATCAACTGAATTTGGAAATCCATGATTTCAAGTCTTAGAATTTTAGTGCATGCATTGTCATGGGTATGTATAGCCAACAAAGCAGGTATAAAAGCACTAATTTAGTGTAGGTATCAATGCAATTTTTATTTTGTTTTTAATTTTTTTTTAAAAAAAACCTTACAGATGTTCTATTTCCCGCCAGAGAAACATCAGTGCAGAAGAAGAAATAATAATTCCAGAAGAATACAGACAGAATAAAATAAGATGGCAGGCAAGTGCTACTGAAGAAAACAGCGTAAAACACCAGTACAGTTTTGTTGTTAGAAAAGGAAAGTAACCTTTCAGGAGACTCTGAAGTGGTGGTGTAATTTAGCATGAGAAAACGTCCACTTGCTCTCCTGGTACTCAGATAAGAACGAAGTCAAATGGTGCTGGCTCCAACCCCTGGCCTTAAGCAACAGAGATCTGTCAGCCAATGGACTGGAGCCAGAAGGTTGTCTGCTTATGCCGACGTTCTAGAACTTTCTGCATGTCCGCCATTTTTTAGTCGCCCTCCTCTGCTGCCTGTCTCATTGAGTGATTGCAATGAAGCCATGGAAGAGGGGAAGCAGAAATCTTAAAGACGCTAGAGTGACAGTCCTGGATATTATCAAACTAAAGCAAGAAGAAAACTCCCGCGCATGTTAGTTACTAACACAAGGAGTTGGCTTCTGCTGCTAATGGGGCACAAGGAACCATCTTGCTCGGCAGGCAGAGATAAAGCAACCCCTCGTAGCTGTTCTCTTGAAAGATCTGATTATCCTTACCTTGGAGGAAGGGAGCTGAGGCAACTTATTTGCGTTCAGCCTCTGGTCAACAGATTGGGAAACATTTTAGACTCCTTAGGCTGTTTTCCAGTCAGGCGGGAGGAGGAAAGCAAATATGTTTGCAGATGGGTAAGTACATGGCAGAGAGACAAAGTTAATTCCCCTAAGACACCGAACCAGCCTTTAAGCGGCCAGGAGGCTGAAACAACCCGTCTGCACTGCAACTTCTCGGGCAGGGGAAGTTAATGCTAATCTCCACTAGCTAAAATAAAGACCTGTCTGCTGAAATAAAGAGGTTCTTCTTGATAATCTGCTTGTTAGATTCCTGATCTGGCCAGATGAGGCTGTCTGCCCACAGGGCACAGAAGGGAGAGAGAGAAAGAGGGAGGGAGGGGTAAAGAAACTTAGGTCACAGCTCAGTAGACTGGTATTTATAGCTCAGGCTTCTCAGGATTTACTCATCTACAAACAGAGAATACAAAACCCATTTAGATTACTACAAGGTTGCGCAGCAGGAATCCTGCGCAAGAGAACAAGCTCACCCTAAAAGCTACGATATAAACAAGCAACTCTACCTATTCCTTTTGGTTTAAATAGCACCTAACGCACTCAGTTTCTTACCAATATGGGGGGGAGGCCCTCAAGTTTCAAAACTCTTAAAAATGCAAACTCATTTGGATTACGAGTAATGCCGACCTGTCAAGAAGATCTGTATAAATATGAATGCTGATGGTGCCAAGCTATTGTTTCTACCATTTAAATTTCATTACGCATATGGCTCTATTATTTATTGATTGTATTTTTATATGGCAGAATACAAAAGGAATAAAACAATTGAGATGTATGTCTCTGACACTCCCCAAAATAGTCTCATCTCGCTGAACCTCACCACAATCCCCTTGTGGTGTCACTTTTATTCCCGTTACACAAAAAGAGGAAGCGAAGCTGAAATCCTTTTGAACATTCAGGGGGCTCTGACATTCACTGAAAGCACAAGCTCATTAATATCTCTAAGAGGCTTTAGTGACTTGCTATCCAAGGGCATCAATACAGACTCACGATGGGAGCTAACATCTGAATCCACTAGT
This sequence comes from Podarcis cretensis, assembly GCF_951804945.1. Taxonomy (NCBI): domain Eukaryota; kingdom Metazoa; phylum Chordata; class Lepidosauria; order Squamata; family Lacertidae; genus Podarcis; species Podarcis cretensis. Next base: position 14,870,446 of record NC_137181.1, on the reverse strand, counting down.
TTTCAGGTTACAGGAAAAAATGTGGGCCAAAAAAAAAAAAGTTCTATCTTCAAATAAACATCATAACAAGTCCTTTCAAAATGTACACAACCGCACGAGGGCAAGGTACACACAGAGTGCTGCTCTGGAAATATTATACTTTTTTGCTACCATTTTGTTTGCATTGGTGGAAATTTTTGTTTATTTACTGCAATTTTTTTATACAGCTCACCTTTCAGGATATGAATCCTACCAAGGTGGTTTTTACAAGCAATATTCAATTACATATTTTAAAAACTACAACAAAGATATTAAATATAAAAGGCAAGCTTTCAAACTTGTACAAACAAGACTTCTCTAGCCTCGGAAGCTTAAATTCTATTTCAGCCAAAAGAAAAAGGTTCTATTTTATTTCATCCGGTTACCTCTTACATTTAAAAGACGCGAGGGACCATTCCCAGTCCAGTCACTATCATACAGTTAAACAGTTCACATGCCTAAAATCAGCTGGACTACATTTAACGTTTAATTATGGTTAATGCAAATGAGCAGCAGGTTGGTGTGCCCTGATCAAAAGTCCATGTTTTGCTATTCCTATTGTGTTGTCTGAGCCACCCTTGTGGTTTGCTTGTTTCCTATGAGCAAACCATGAGTGGTAAGCCAAGAACAAACCTTGTCTACCACACAATGTTAAGAGAGAAACATGCCAAGAGCTCTGGTCTGGGCAACACAGCAAGTCTAGGCTCGCGGTTCGCTGCAGGCAAGGGTACTTTTGAAAAGTGTGCCCTAGCGTTCTGTTCATTCAAGTGAAACGACGGTTAAAAATTAACCATGGTTTAACGTGACACGAGAGCCTACGCCACTGCACGGAATCCTTAAAAATAGCTAATTTACTTAAAAATACAAGGCTTCATATGCATGGCCTTGGATAGAGAGATGCACAGCAGATGGAATTACACTGAAATCTGCCTGACATTTCCGCAGAAGCTGTTGACAGACCTAAGAGGTGATCCTGTTTGTTCACGCTTTAAATACCTCAGGCAACATGCAACCTCATATAATGCTCATTATCTGGTCAGTTCTGTCAGAAGTAATGATTTTAATGCAGATAAGGCGGGCTTGTTCCAGCAATTAAATTCACTGTACATTCACACTCAAACATGCCATTAACTTACAGCTCAGGCGGTTAGACTGAATATCCCACCTACACAAGCCACGAAAGCAGTTGTGCCGCTGAACTCCCCCCTTCTGCCCATATTTTCCATAATTCAGAGCAGCTGCTTCTTACAGATCCTTCATTTCTCTTATTTTGCACCACTACAGAAATGGGGACCAGGCACATGGAACAGTTGTAGCACCTAGAATTTCTGTCATTTACTCAAAATGCTTCTGTTCATGCAGGCTTTTGGCCTGCTGGATTGAAAGTTCATTGACTGCCTAATTGATTTAAAGTATTTATATTCCACTCCTCATAATATACTGGTATATATATATATATATCCCAGATAAGCTACAATGTAACTTAAAACAAAATAATAGCATATAAATAAAAATAAAAATACAATAAATGATACATAAATAAACAACATAACTAGCGCAATACTATACAGAACAGAAATTGTGCTCCGGTGGCGCGGCAGCAGCAGGAGACTCCATTAGCTAAAGTGATGCTTCAGGTTAAGAACAGTTTCAGGTTAAGAATGGACCTCCGGAATGAATTAAGTACTTAACCCGAGGTACCAGTGTACTTAAAATGTCAATTAAAACAGCAAAGGAAAAACCTCAATTTCAGTATTTTGAAATATAGCATCCTAGCAAGACAATTTTATAGGGACAAACCAATTTAAATGCATGAAAGAACAAAAAATTATTTACCTATGGTGGAAATGTAACAAAGTGCAAGAATTCTGGATTACGGTAAAGCAAGTAGCAGGTAGAGTTCTCCAACACCTTTGGACCCCATCCTTTGCTTACTGAATTACGTGAAAGTAAACCCTGCAGCAGTAGCAAAGGTGAGACGATGTTTGGGCAAAGTAGCTTGTAAACTGGGCCTATAGACTGTAATTCCCCAAGCAGCTGTTCCATAGAAGCTGGAGAAGCTTTTGTGAGATTACTACAATATTAAATGTTTGGGGATGATAGTTATGGGAGCCGTGCAAAACAAGAATAAACTATACATGTACAGACAAAATAGGTGCACATTTTAATTTACAATAAAAAAATGTTTTACAAGAACAGAAAGCCAGTGTTTCTTGTGCCAAAAGCAACAAGCCACAAGAATATCAATTTCATGCAGCTCACCTTAATGGTGAAGGAATGAACAGTATGAATAGGGGTTTGTTTTTTAAAATGCCAGAAGAAAAGACAGCATCTTATTTTTGCCTCTGCAAATGAAAGGGCTTTTGATCGGTTTAAAGCTGATTTCAACAAGGGGCTTCCCTTAACATCGTAACTGCTAATTTATTCCTGCTATCATCCTCAAGGAAGAAATGCATTTTTTACTCTGCCAGCTCACCCTCTGGGTTTTGTTTGTCATGGAGTTGAAAGGTCAATAGATACGGCATGAGGTCTGCTGCCCATTATTGGGCAACTACTCAGGTCTCTTGGAGTAATAATTTCTCACCCCTTTAGTCAATGGTACAAAACCAAAACAGTTTTAACACTAGACTGGTTCAGGTATCACATGAAGGCACAATTTGCATGACAACAGCAAATCAAAATGAACCTTGAGTATGCATGCTTACCCTCTCCTCTTGAATGAGCCTGTGAAGAAGAGTTTATCAGCTTTTGATTCCCGGTTAGATAAACCATAGCTTGGTGTGTTGTCCAAATTGACAAGCTGTGATGAAGGTTAACCATGGTTTATTTGAAACTAGCAAACTTCAAATAATGGATTATGAAGCTGGCTTGTTTAAACAAACCTTAAGTCAACATGAGCCATAGTTTAGGGTTCAGGCAGTGTGCTAACTATAATTAATGCCTTCTTCAAGGTTGTGTTTACTTGGTCTACAGATCATAAACATATAATTTATCAGAGAGCGGAAATGAAATTTCAATCTCCTTTTCATGGTTATACTGGATGAATGGGAGATTGTGGGAACCTGAGCCTTCCTGAGGATTATTCTCATCAAGCTAAACTTTACTTTGACATCTGAACGCAGCAACTCTTATTAAAGATAAGCTTTCCATGAATCCAGCTCTGCTGTCCTGACTACCAAAATGATGTGTTGTCTCAATTAGTTCCTGCTTTTCTCTCAATTAGTTATTGTATTCGTTAGTCTGTTTTAGATCCACCGGTACTTAGGATCAAATCTCATAAGTGCCATTCAAACAACAAATGCAGACCCTTTCACAGAACAACACATTTGGGAATATGTAAGCCAATACAACAAAAAAACACAATCCACCAACCAATTTTACAGGCCAAACCCCCCTGAAATGAGACATGCAAGTTTCAAGGCTAATGAAATCTATCCAGCACGGAAACAAGACAGCAAATATATTGAGACATATCCAACAAATGTGTCCCGCCAATGCAAAGATTTAAGCTTGTGCAACAGAATCGCTCGTCTTCTTCTCCCAACCCTCCCCCAATCTTATTGGGAGAGTTGGTGAACCCAAGATTAGAGTTGGGACTTGCAGGGTGGAAATTTTCCACGTGCAAGCATAACTCCTTGAGCTGATAGGACACGTTAATTGGATACGGCCCATTATCCCACCCTCCTTTCCTCTGGTAGCTGGATGGAACGCAACCATCATTTAGAGGACTCTACGGAGACAAAACTATGAAAAGATGCCAGCCAAATGCAATATGAAAGGGGAAATAGATTTTATGAGAAAATCTAGCAAGTTTATTTATCAAAATATTTACATACCGCTATGTTATAAAATTGTATCAAAGCGGCTTTCATCAATAAAACATAAAACCATACAATAAAAAGTATCTTAAAAAGTGAAAAGCGGACACCAAATTGTTACATTTCAGCAAAAAAACACACAATTTTTTTTAACAATGTAGCTTATCTAAACCTGAAAGCAAGGTTAATGATAAATTCAAGTGTAGTCTTTCCTTAATGATGGTAATGGCTTATTATTTTTTGTTTATGTTAGTATTAATCTGTTATGACATGAAGTATGCTAGAGGGATTTGGATTTTCATCAAGGTCAACCACATTAGAAAATGAAAGACAGTTAAAAAAAAAAAGGTTTCTGTAGTCGAACAAGACATACCCTGTAAACAAGGCCATTTACACATATCAGCAAATCAGCCCCAAACTGGCCTGCTGTTGCATTTTCTGTGCTTATTATGCAATATGCAAAATTAAAGTACTGGTTAGAAATTCAAGGAATGCAATAGCATTATTCGCTAACCATCTCCCTGCTCCATTGATGTAAAACTTGAGGAAACTTTCAAATGGCCTTTCTTAAATGGTGCTTTCACATTTTGCGAGATCTCTCACAAATTGCTATTTTGTTCCCATCTCATTACACTGCTTCCCTCGGCCTATCTGTTTGGCCTACTTAATACTCAGACTTGCTGAATCAGCATTCTTACAAAAATGTCCCTCCACAAGGCAGACACTCTCCTCCTCCAAAGGAAAAGCCCAGACAGTAAACAAAAAGAACCAGGTGTATAGTGCAGTCTGTAATCTAGCAGCCAGTAAAATTCATTTTTTAAATAAATTAAGCTGGGAATTTTTTTTATTTAAAAAATCCCATTCAATCTAGTGTGTTGTACCCAGTAGCGATGCTCAGTTTATAACTCTCCAAAAATCCTAACTCAACTTACCTAGGAGTAAGTCCCCAAACTGAATTCAGTGGGACTTACTTCTGGTTACGACTGTGCTGCAAACCGAGAAGTCGTCAGGTTTATACACCTTTTCTGCAATTACTGCACTCAGTGGTTCATCCCCCGATATAAATCCATTAAGAATAATAGTATCATCACATCCCTGACATGCCATAACAATCACGTTATTCAGAACGGAACAATTCACTGTTATTAAGAAAACAGCCAAATCAAATAACCAACAGAGTAACACTCAGTTCCTACACCATCAGTACGCACTGCTCTGTCTTCTGCTTCATTAGCTGGTCAAATGAGTAGTAGGGTAGATTTTGCTACCCTTGGACAGATTAATATGTTTGCTGTTCTCTGCAGAAATTACCAGCTCCTGCTGCACAGAAACAAGGTGGGCTCTGTGTTGAAAGTTTGCACGCTTCTCAGATTTGAGGGAGCTTGTAGAGGCTCTTGGGTGATATGGGAGTCATGCTGCAAATAAGGTTATTTAAGGAGGGGGGAGTTGGAACAGCAAGAGGACAAGATGCTCATGGAGAGAAGATACAGAGAGCCTTGAGAGCCAAGCCTCTTGTCCCTCGTGCAGCTAAGAAGCCTTCTGAAGCCTGGGACCAACACGACAGCTGCCAATCATTGCATCTGCTTCACTGTCGTACAGCAACCATGCACCAGTAACGTTATTTGTACTAGCCTTTGGGAGTTCCATTTTTAGATATTTTAATTGTTTTATTGCTTGTATGTTTGCTGCCCTGGGCTCCTTAGGGAGGAGGGGCAGGAAATAAGCTGAATTTAAAAAATCAAGTATCAGTGTTGCTAAAACGAGATGGCTGTAGATTATTACTTCAAATTTCTGCTAGTGTGAGGAAAACACCCTATCCAGGATTTTTAGACTTCTCTTAACCTATACAGAAAAGCAGGACAAACTATTCAACGTACAAAATCAATAAGCAATGCCCAAAAGGTTGCTATAAACCCATTTGAAAGTGGAATAAGGTTTTTGCTCACCAGGGAGCCTTGACCTCCCGCATTTGACAACCAGAAGCCAGACGTTTCTTATATAGAAAGTTTCTTTCACCAAGTCAAATTATTTTTCCAGCTAGCCCATTATTGTCTACTCTGGCTGGGGCACAGAGGGCATTTCCCTTTAACTGCTTCCTCATTGTAACTGAAGATGTCAAGGATTGAACCTGGACCTGCCGCATGCAAAGCAGATGTTCTACCATTAAGCTATGGTTCTTTCTAGAGATTTGGCATTACTGTATAGTCTGAATGCAGCCAATGATTGTAGTAGGGAGAAGAGTTGGTTGTAGTGAGAGTTCCGTATGGACATAAAAGTTGCAAATAATTTTTTCCCCACAGCTAGTCTTCACATGCAGTTATTAAGCAGGAAGAGTTATTTGGTTTTGTTTTAAAGATTGAAAACCTTTCACTATATAGGGTTGTAGTCAACTTAGTCAGAGTAGACCCACTGAAATTAACGGACCTAGGTTAGTCAGGTGCATTAACTTTGGTGGGTCTATTACAAGTATAACTAGGATTGAATACAGATAGGTAGCCGTGTTGGTCTGCCATAGTCAAAACAAAAAAAATTCCTTCCAGTAGCACCTTAAAGACCAACTAAGTTAGTTCTTGGTATGAGCTTTCGTGAAGAAGTGTGCATGCACACGAAAGCTCATACCAAGAACTAACTTAGTTGGTCTTTAAGGTGCTACTGGAAGGAATTTTTTTTGTTTAGGATTGAATACCACCATTAATACACAATCTTTGTAGTAGGGATATTATTTTCCACTTGAGAACAACTTTTTCCATCTTCCTATCATGTGTCAGGTGCTATTAATGGCAGGAGACTGGACAAGACAGACCACAGGTCAATTTCAATTCAACACAACCGTTTCCTTTTTCAAATGCATGGTCCATGACTTGAAATATAGAGTACAAGAGTAAACAGATTCATATGAGAAAATAATATATATATTATATGGCAAAAATGTTTCTGTGCTACTCCATTTTTATTCCTGACACCTTCTCATTGGGTCACACCATTTTTATTTTAATTAGTAGTATTTAAATGACACTTACTTTGTAATACGGTCAATGTTAGCAATTTGCTTCTGGTTTCGGATGATTTCTATAGCCGCCCAAAGATGCTGGATAGCTTTTGTATCTGCCTGACGCCTTTTCGTTAAGCGTGCCATGACCCCTTTACTTGTTCAACTGCAGTGGAAAAATAACAATAATGAATTATAAAATAGATTACATGGTGATTATATTGCACCTGCCACAAGTAAGATTATGAGGGAAATTATGTTAACTGCAACAATCTGATTTGGAGGTTATTTGTTTTATAAGCTCTATTAATGCAAGCTCTGTATGTGTGGTTTCAAACTCTTGGTATACAGATAGAGCAAAGTTTTATTCTCCAGAGATAATGCCCAGGATATGCTTTTTTGCTGAAAAAACTAACTCTCCTGTCCTCAGAAATAGTCTTGCTCCATAATAAAGTTTCTGCCATGTAGCAGAGGTCAGGCACTGTATTTACAAAAATACTCGCATGCCACAATTTCATTAAAAGTAACAAATTATATACACTCAAGGCGGGAGGAAACACACACACAATTTTAAAACAGACCACCAGCTAACTATTACAGCTTTGTTTTTTCTTAATTGCCTGCAGAAGTCTGGAGGCAAAGCAAAATTTTCAGCAAACTTTTAAAGCTTAATATAGGATCTCTGTTGAAAGATCATTCCACAGGACTGGGCCAATGACACTAAAGGGCTCAGTTTTGTGTTGATGTCAAATGAGTGTCACAAACTTGGGGGACAGCCATTACACCAAGTATGAGGAGCCTCTGCACCTTAAGATGTTGCTGGACTACAACTCCCATCATCCCACATGCTGACTGGACAGATAGGAGAAGGAGTCCCACAACATCTGTAGGGCCGCAGGATTTCTGCACTATATACAAATAATATTTGCATGTTGCAAAATTCAAGAAAGATAACATTAAAGCGGTATCTACATTTCTTACAGCATGAAACATCTTATATCCCTTTAAATGTGTTTGTGGGAGAGGATGGGGGAGAGGGGCTACTGGTTTGGTTTATTCTTCTTTTTTAATGTATACTGTGTTCTTATCTTTTATTTTTATGCTGTGAACCTCCCCAAGATCTACAGATGAAGGATGGTATACAAACTTAATAAATATTAATAATAATATTTAAATAATAAGAATAATAATTGAAATCACTCTTCATTTCACCAAAACTAAAACTGTGGGAAAACCCTGTTTAAAATGGTGAGGCGCCAGAAGGTCAGATATAATTGCTTCACGTGCTGGGTTCAGCCTGTGAGCTGTCACAAACATGGCCACTCAAATACATTCTCTTTTATTTTGTCTAATCGATCACTTCCCCCCCAATACAAGAATTTCAAGAATGAAGTAATGAAACGAACAAGAAATATTTTGAATTAACCTTTAAAATATAGAAAGTTAATAATATCAGAGGTCACAGGCACCAGGATTTCCTAAAGTCCATCACACTTTTCCACCCTAAGAAAATGAAGTTCTACATGCTACCTGTAACCGCAATATGGTCTCTTTAATATTAAGGAGAGGATGACGTCCCTAGAGAGGGGAATGCACTGCCAGCGGAATCCAAAAGGACCAAAGCTGTCTGTGCCTATTTTACAGTAAACCTACATGATGTTCACCATAACACACAACATCTCGGTCTTATCAACATTTCCTAGCCGGAAATCAGACCCCGGACAACAAATGTCTTCAATTCCTCAGGATAACCTGTTCCCTACCCTCCAACTCAGTTTGGACATTCTCTCCAATAGGTAAAGGGACCCCTGACCATTAGGTCCAGTCGTGACCGACTCTGGGGTTGCAGCGCTCATCTCGCTTTATTGGCCGAGGGAGCCGGCGTACAGCTTCCGGGTCATGTGGCCAGCATGACTAAGCCGCTTCTGGCGAACCAGAGCAGCACACAGAAACGCCGTTTACCTTCCCGCTGGAGTGGTACCTATTTATCTACTTGCACTTTGACATGCTTTCAAACTGCTAGGTTAGCAGGAGCAGGGACCGAGCAACGGGAGCTCACCCCATCGCGAGGATTCAAACCGCTGACCTTCTGATGAGCAAGTCCTAGGCTCTGTGGTTTAACCCACAGCGCCACCCACGTCCCTTCCAATAGGAGACGTCTCTCCAATAGGAGAGTAGGATTGTCTGTTTGAAATTCTGAGGAGAGACTCCACAAGCAATCTAAGGAGGTGGCAGTACAGGAGAGACTTTTTTCCCCAACCCTAATGCAAACTATAAACCTTCTGGAAGGATTTTACTGTAAAGTCTCTCCTGCCCATTAATATGAGCATATAAATTATTAGGAATAATAAAGTCAGTGGCAATGGAATTCCTGCTTTAAATGCAGAACTTAGCATTTAAAGCATCATCTATTATTTTTTTTTAAAAGTGTGCAAAATGCTTAGAGCCCAGTCGTTTTCAATTAGACTTAAAAAAAATAAATCCCTCTTTATCCACCCCCCCCCCGGCCCCATGCTGCAATTTGCCCATCCATCTAACTATAAACAAGGACATAACAAGCAGCTGGCATTGTTTACAAAAAATTTCCAGAAGCAGAAGGCGAAAGGTACAGATAAGCCACAAATCGCCCACAGTGCCGTTACAGGCTAGAATCCCCCCTTTTAAAAAGATTAACCCTGCCTTTCGATCACTACATAACTTTGTTTAACGGTGCCACTTTCAGAGTAAGAAACTGTTGATAAATGACAGGTTATTAACATATATGCAGTTTATTCTAGACACTAATGAGTGTCCTAAAAATGAAGACCTCTGGTGTAATACTAGAATTAGAACACTTACAGCGAAACAAGAGGTGTATTTAGAATAAAGTAAGAATTCTACTCTATAATAGGAGCACTATTCACTGTCTATATTTATTCCAGTATCTGCATATGGCTTTTGCAGCGCACAAGATCCAAACCGGCCCAAGCTAGAGAGCACCTCTCATTCCTTGCTGTGTTCTTTGGGGTTATGGGCCCAGGGACTTGGTGGTCACCTTATGACTTAATACTTAAATTTGGAATAATAATAATAATAATAATAATAATAATAATAATAATAATAATAATTTATTATTTATACCCCACCCATCTGGCTGGGCTTCCCCAGCCACTCTGGGCGGCTTCCAACAAAATATTAAAATACTATAATACATCAAACATTAAAAGCTTCCCTAAACAGGGCTGCCTTCAGATGTCTTCTAAAAGTCTGATAGTTGTTGTTCTCTTTGACATCTGGTGGGAGGGCGTTTCTCAGGGCAGGCGCCACTACCGAGAAGGCCCTTTGCCTGGTTCCCTGTAACTTGGCTTTTTGCAGTGAGAGAACCGCCAGAAGGCCCTCGGCGCTGGACCTCAGCGTCCGGGTAGAATGGGGGGGGGGAGACTCTCCTTCAGATAATATTGCAATATAGCAATATTGCAGAGCATCTAGTGTCTTACTGACATGTATACGGTCGCTGTTAACATAATCACTCTCCTCAGTTGTCCTACCACATTTCCTTGGCATGTGATGCTGGGGTTAGAGAGTTGGACTAGGGCTGAATCGAAGTTCAAATGCACACTCGGCCATCCAACCAGTGGTGTTTGGTACCCAGTGGAAATGTCAGAGCAGAAAGCAGAGAGGCAAACAGGAGGTGGAGCCAGTGGCAATGACTGGCCAACTAATTCTAGTTTAATCCCCATTCTCCTTCCTGTTGAGGTCTACCAGGGCAATATTGAGACTATGGAGGAGAAAGAGGCAGAGCCTGACAGGCCTTTCTGATGGTAAGCAGAGAAACACGCAAGAGATGGCTGGTCGAGTTTATATATACCATATTTTTCCATGTATAACACGACCCCTACTTTTTGGGACTCCAAATAAAGAAATCCCCCATACACTCTATCCGTGTATAAGACGACCCCCAATTTTAAACTTGAAAAAATAGGGGGGAAATATAGTCTTATGCACTGAAAAATACGGTAAGCAGTGACACAGAAGGCCTATCACTTAAACAACTTCCATTCTCTATTTTAAGTCACCCTGTTGTTATAATCGAGCAATACGTAACATATATTTCTTTTAGTAAGCCACTCTGAGCCCCACACATACATTAAACAGAGGTATTGCCACCCAACCCCACTACTCCCATCACCTTTCTCCCTCTTTCCCCTTTTTCTTGCCAATGTAACACTAATGTCTCAACAAATGAAACTGATCTGTGGAAAATGTTGACTTGAAAAAAGAGACATTGCACATACTTTGGTAAACCAAGAAATCTTTAAGAAGAATACATATTTTCTAAAAAAGTAAGCCACTCTGAGAACTTGGTTATAGGGCAGCATATACTGCCTAATATAAATCACAATTAGTTATGGTCTATGGGTACCACATCCAATCATATCCCTTTGAAGATGTGTCTGGGTGGAAAAGTGAGTGGAGGATTTTCCTGAACTGCATCATCATCCCTTAGCCTGAGTAGATGAATTTGGAAGATAGGCAAATTCTCAACTTAATCTGGAGCAAAAGTGAAACCAACAAGAATAAAGCAAGAGGACTCATCACCTCACTACCATCTTACAAATGCAGCCTAACTGGTTTATGGTTTACGGCATAATTTACACAACTGCTGCACTGTGTCAAAGTTGTGCAAATTATGATCCAGTTTCAAAACGTGCCTGTCGTAATATTAGTGACCACAGCAGCTTTAAGGAGCTGTGCAATTAATATTCTTATTTGGGCTGGCTTTCGGTGGCAGGGTTAAGAGACTGAATATTTTTTATTTTACTTTTAGTATTTTATACCACATCTGTCAAAGACCTTGGGATGGCTCCAAAGCAAAATGAACAGTAAAAAATGTTATAAATCGGGGGGACGACATCCCATACCTCAGCTACTGATAACGAGTGAGCTGTCTATAATGCTGTATGTTGGGAAAGCCAATGTGGTGCTCTAGAGATGTTTCGAACTACAACTCCCATCATTCCTGATCACTGGCTGTGCTGGCTTGTGATGAAGGCAGTTGTATTTCAACAACTACTGGTGGTCATTAGTCTCACAGATGAATCCGTATAGGTGCCATTTTCTCCCCCAACATAGGCTCTCCACAGCCCGATGGGTTGAACTGAGAGCAGGGTGCCTACAATGAAAACTGAGCAGTATTGAGAAAACCAAAACAACTTGTTGTGTAAAAGATTTAACTCCACATTTGTTGTATCTTAGCTCTGGTTTTGCTGTTGATTCTAACCGGAACTAGGTCCTGAATAGGCCTGGAGTAGACCTGCCAGTTAAACCTCCTCCCTCCAGCTAATTACTACAGGTTACACAAGCTTAAAGGGACGCAGGTGGCGCTGTGGGTTAAAGCCTCAGCGCCTAGGACTTGCCGATCGAAAGGTCGGCGGTTCGAATCCCTGCGGCGGGGTGCGCTCCCGCTGCTCGGTCCCAGCGCCTGCCAACCTAGCAGTTCGAAAGCACCTCCGGGTGCAAGTAGATAAATAGGGACCGCTTACCAGCGGGAAGGTAAACGGCGTTTCCGTGTGTGGCTCTGGCTCGCCAGAGCAGCGATGTCACGCTGGCCACGTGACCCGGAAGTGTCTCCGGACAGCGCTGGCCCCTGGCCTCTTGAGTGAGATGGGCGCACAACCCCAGAGTCTGTCAAGACTGGCCCGTATGGGCAGGGGTACCTTTACCTTTACCTTTTACACAAGCTTAAAAGGTTAGCATTCAGGGAGATGAGCCAGGGGAAAGCCTTGAGTGATGAGTGGCAAGATAAACCCCAAGTGAAATCAAACAAGAACTGGTTTGGCCAGTATAAGAAATCCTTAGGCAGGCAGAATATCAGCTTTTCCAGGAAGAATTTTTCCAGCTCAGCAGCAGGCTCCTTCTTATTGATTCACTCGTCGTCAGGTGTTTTAACAGTGTGGTTTAGCAGCTATGGAGTGCAGAGTTAAGGGCTGGGAGACCAGCATTCAAATCTCCACTCAGCCATAAAGTTCACTGGGTGACCTTGGGCCATTCACAGCCTCCTGAGTGCAACCTCCCTCACAGGGTTGCTATGAGGATAAAAATGAGGAGGCGGGAACTATTTAAGCCACCTTGAAGCACTTGTAGGAAAGGTTGGGTATAAATACAATAATAAATAAATAAATAAATAAATAAATAAATAAATAAATAAATAAATAAATAAATAAATATTTGCCCTGACACTTGTGACATTTGATAGATTTATAGGGCTCAAAGGGAAATGCTATGTAAGAAGACCTCTGCGTTTTTTGGGGAGGAGCCCCAACATTTTCCCCCAAAAGTCAAAAATCTGTGAGTGTGCACATGCCAGATACCTGTGCATACCCCTATCTTTATTTTCTCTTCAACTCCCTCTGCAAGACCACCTTTTAAACTCAAGGGAACTTTAAAACTGGTTTGTGGTTTGTTGCTGGTTACTGCAAAAAAGGAAACAGACAGAAAACCACAGCGGTGTGCACATTATGTCTTAAAGCACGCACTATTCACCTCACTGGATGAGGACCTTAATATGTGCATAAATATGCAACTAAATTAATCTTAATAATTCAAGATTATGGCCACAGTAAACATGTGGCAGTTAACAAGACATTTTCTTTATTTTTATTTTTAAAAAACATGTGGCAGCGTCAAAGCCAATACTTGAGTTGTTCGCTAAAGCAGCTTTCTTCAACAAATCTTATGAATTTTCTTAATACAGGAAGGTTGAGACAATCCTTTCACTTTCCCAAAACAAAGCACAGCTGCCTGAACACATTCTAATGTTTTGTTTGCACTCCAACAAGAAACACAAAACATGGCACATCCTTTTGATCTTTCTCAATCTCCTCCGTCAAAAAGTCTGTCCTTACGTCTTTCAAAGAGAAGTTGGTTTAAATTTGGGGAGTCAGGTACAGAAATAGCCACACTTCGCTATCTCTTGGTCTCACAGCCTGTACACATTTGAAGGCCAGAGGAACGGCAGAGAGGGGAGGAAAGGTAACACACATTTTTCTTTGTGTTCTGTACTTTTCCTGACTTGACATGAAATACTGTGTGACTGACAGGTATCCTCATCCCAAAAGACAATTAATTTCTCCCTTGAAGATATCAGTTCATTTTAATACATTAAAAAGAAGAACATTTGTCCACTGCCAGCCCTTGAGTCCGAGGTATATCTGAATCCAAATCCAGAATAGCAGCAGAAAATGCTACCTGGCGTCCATCACATAGGAGAATGAGCAGTAAAATTTCAGTGCAAACTAGAGTGAAGATTGGTGCTGCTTTCGGGAGGAAACACATGTTCTCTGTGTCAGCTGAAGCAGAAGAAGTCTCAGTGACCAAAGGCTATTTACTAGTCTACAGAGCCATGTTTTGAGCATCATCAGAGTCCCAAACACTAGTAATTAAAAGGTAGGTATTCTGCTCACGTCCCATGCTGGGGTGACTTTCTGTATGGATAAACTTGCTACAACTATGATGAGGTGCAAAGGGCAGCCATTGTTCTCAATACATGGTATTGGGGAGGGAAGCATTTAACCTTCAACCTATTCAAGAGTACACCCTTTGGATTTTGTTGTGGGTCTTCTCTTCACCAGAAAAACCTGCCTTTCATACAGAATTCAAAATAAGAGTCCCCGGTCTCATCAAAATTTACGTTGCTAAAGTAATTCTCATAAATGGAGGAAGCCTTCCATGCTGCAAATTCTGACATACCAAAAGGAACCGCTCACGAGCAAAACAAATTGTAGGACACAATTCTTTTAAGCTCCTATGTTTGTAGTATCATGGAATTCAAACAGTTCAATTATTTAGCATTTGCAAACACAAGGTTTCTCCTTGTGAAAAATAACTTTCGCTATGGGTTTATCTCATGTCTTCAGCCAGCTGAAATCTTTCTTAGGCTACACACAGTACAAGCCTCTGAATATAACCGTAGTGTTTTGTGTGTGTGATTTTTTGTTTGCTCTGCATGCTCATTAGAACAGCAAAACAACCGTAGCTGTTAAAGACAAATTCTTTCTTCCAAGGACAAACATTCCACAACTCCTTAAGGGCGACTAAGCCCGTAGCAAGTTTCAAATTTCAATCATTTTCATAAAGTCCGCTGGGAATGTTATGGTGCTCACTACACAAAAGGCGTTTTCTCAGGCTTTGTGGGGGGAGAACAAACAAAATGGCTGGAGAAATATATGGAGAAATTAAAATGGCTGGATTATTTCAACAGATAAAAGGTCAGCTACAAAGGAAAATGGCAGTCCCATTTACAGTGGTACCTCAGCTTACACACGCTTCAGGTTGCACACTCCGCTAACCCAGAAATAGTGCTTCAGGTTAAGAACTTTGCTTCAGGATGAGAACAGAAATTGTGCTCCGGTGGCATGGCGGCAGCAGGAGGCCCCATTAGCTAAAGTGGTGCTTCAGGTTAAGAACAGTTTCAGGTTAAGAACGGACCTCCGGAACGAATTAAGTACTTAACCCGAGGTACCACTGTACCAGGATAAGCAATAGTTAGCAAGTACTTTAGTCTGAACCAGTATAGCATATGTTCCTTCTACACTCATATTCTTGTCCTATCAGCATAGTTCTGTCAAGATGACTCCATGGTAACACTGCACACAAAAATTAGAAACACACACACACTTCAGCAGCTCTTATCATACAGTAGTGGACCAGCCCCCAGACCCCTTGCACAGTGAACTTGAGGAAGCGGCACAGAATGGGTCGAAGCCCGAACCCTGCAAAAAAAGGATTCTCTACTGTGTTTTTGAGTATTTCGAGGTGTTCCTATGGGTACAGCTATTGTGTTTATAGTATCAGTGGTTGCTAGAAGATGGCATTTATTGCTTGCTTAGGGAGGAACACCAGAAAGATTGTTTTATTGGGGGGGGGGGGAGTTTTTCCAAAGCCCAAAGGTCCTACCCACCCACCCTTCTCATTATCTGTGTGAGATGGCTTGATGCAGGAGGGCATCTCCAGTGGAAGTGAGAAGAAAAACAAATCACTGCTGAACGAATGCAACTTTTCTGCTCCACACTGGGGAAGAGAAAATATAAATCTGCCATAAACTATGGGAATTAGGGGCCTCAGGTGTTCGTGGATTATTCCTCCCTTCTCACATTAGTGTAATTTCTTTCTTTTTCTCACGCAGCTGACATAAACACAGATGAAAAAGATCCCGAACTGAGGGGTCCCACACCATCTTTTTCATAGATGCTTTTTCACTTGCATCATAGATATGCTTGTTCTGTGAGATACATTTGTGTGTGTGTGTGTGTGTGTGTGTGTGTGTGTGTGTGTGTACACACAAGGCTGTCAACCAGTTAAAGAATTTTAATTGATCACATTCTCTAGCGAATTTCCCTCCCCCCCCCCTTTTAGTTTAGAACTCTTATTTCTTTAAATTAGACCTATGTTTGTGTTAGAATATTGCTTTATGTGTGGCTAGAATTGCAAGTGTAAAGTGCTGTGGTTTATTGCTAAAATTACATTTATTTTCAAAAACAAAATCCTTCTTTTTCTATAGTCTCCATGTGGGCATACCTTTATAGTTTGGGGAGGGTTCAGATACACACATGGCGGGCAGTGCTCTGTTGGGCTCCATCTAAATATCCTTCTTGGGGGAACATGTTTTCGGGATCATATGAGTAGCAGTTTCGAAAAGGGTCCCCAGTTAGACATGCGTTATCAGCCCCCCGTGTTAACAATACTTATCTTTAAATTTCCCTGTTACTGTGAACACTAGAATCAAAACACCATCAAAAAATAAAACTCATGTACCCTTAGCTTTCAATCCCACCAATTAAGTTTGCCATCAGTAATGAAAATTAATTGCCTCAGTTAATCAGCTGAAGTTTGAATTAATTAACAGTGCAATCTTCTGCCTTCCTACTCAGAAGTAAGCCCCAGTGAGTTTAAAGGGCCTTACGCCCAGGTAAGCACACACGGCACAATCTACTGATTAAACTGATCAAAGTTTTCAGGTTTAAATAAAAGATCAGTAATTACATCAGCAGTCACTGCCTCCTCTGGCAATTATCTCAAGAGTTTTCCTCTACTGTTTTTGTTGTGGTCTCTCAGACCACTTGTGGCCTATAGATCAGAGTTTCTAAATCACTGGGTTAAACAATTCGAGCAATTCATAAAAGTTAAGAGGAAGTTGGCATGGTAAGCATCACAGCAATATCCTTCGAGGGGAAACAGATGGAGTATTCCAATACTCTGAGCATATCTGTGTGATGTTTGGGAGGCCGTGCAATGTGTTGTGGCTGTGGTAGGTGTAAGCCTACAGTAGGTTAAAATACTTGATAACCTTTTAACTCTAATTTACTCAATATAATCCATGGAAAGCTAACCAGCATACCCTGATTTTGTAATCACAATCTTCATGATTAAGCATCCAATGGGCTCACCCTTTTGCCATTCTTCAAAGACCTTGGCGGCAAGTATATAGGGCAATGAAGGCCTCGCTCCATTGTCAATAGTTTCCTGATTGTGTTTATTTTCTTAATCTGTGTAGAGAAGACTATAGCCACAAGTCTTGATACCAGTGTCGGACCATATGTCAACAAAATACCGTATTTTTCTGTCTATAAGACGCTCCCCATTTGGGGGGGCTCCGGTTTAAGAAAATGGGGGGAGATGTATCCGTGTATAAGACACCCCCAAATTTTTGACATTATTTTCTGGGGGGAAAACCTAGTCTTATACATAGAAAAATACGGTATTCTAGAAGATGTACCAACCACTTAAAGAAAGAGAACTCACACAGGAAGTGATGAGTGGAAGAAAAAAGGAACAGGATGTTAGCAGCTACGAAAGACAAATGATTGTGCAGTTTCTTTAAGGCTGTGTTAGTGCTTAAAGAAACTAGAGGAATGCAAGTAGTTATGCACGAGCAACAATATAAACTCCTGCAAAGTCCCCCGAGCTTTGCAAGATACAAGGCTCATACTCCTACCTGACCTTTCCAACATTATGAAGATGTGTATACAGTATTCAGCCATAATGTGGCTGCTTCGGTTTATTTACTTTTAAAAAGGAAAGCAAATAAATGTAGCGCTGGAAGTGATCCTAACCCAAACCCTTTAACTTTCTGAAATCTCAGTCTCTCTCTTTTCCTTCATGTATGTTTCACTGGACATAAAGCTGGTATCCGTGCTCTTAACGCTGTTACACTTTGAGCATGTTAAATTGCAATCTCGGTTTCCTTACTTGCTTCTTTTGCAGGAACACTCTTCCACAGATCCTGGACAATTCAACATGTTCAGTGTGAAGGCTATGAGATGCTGTAGTGCAGCCAGGAAAGTTGGGGATAAGGAACAAAAACTTGCCACATCTCTAAAGATGCAAATCTGATTTGCTTTTGCCATACTCAATCCTGAAAAGCTGGTTTACTTTCTCTAACCAAGTAGATGACATACACCTACTGGATGGGTGTGGAGCTTCAAGCCTGGGGAAGAAATGCAGCTCTCCAGCCTTTGGGACTCTCCCCAGGCCACACGCCCTCTCAATAGGCTACACCTCCCCTTGAGTGCTTCTTTTCCTGCCTGGGTCATGTAATTCAATCATAGTTGGAAGGGGGCCACAAGGGTCATCTAGTCCAACCCCTTGCAATGCAGGAATCTTTCACCCAGCACAGGACTTGAACCCATGACCCTGATATTAAGAGTCTCAAGCTCTACCGTGTGACCATGCTTCTTGCTTGTCTGGAAGGAGGATGGGAGGGATGTGTGGTGTGTGAACTTCCCATAATTTTTAGACTTTGGAGCTGCTCCAGCAAAAATACATGCTTCTGTAAGCATCTTGAAGAAGTATGTACCATTTAAAAGCTGCAAGCATCCAAGCGTCTCCACCCCCATCATTCTACCCGGACACTGAGGTCCAGCACCGAGGGCCTTCTGGCGGTTCCCTCACTGCGAGAAGCCAAGTTACAGGGAACCAGGCAGAGGGCCTTCTTGGTGGTGGTGCCCCCCGCCCTGTGGAAAGCCCTCCCACCAGATGTCATAGAGAACAACAACTATCAGACTTTTAGAAGATATCTGAAGGCAGCTCTGTTTAGGGAAGCTTTTAATGTTTGATAAAAGGTAAAGGTAAAGGTACCCCTGCCCGTACGGGCCAGTCTTGACAGACTCTGGGGTTGTGCGCCCATCTCACTCAAGAGGCCAGGGGCCAGCGCTGTCCGGAGACACTTCCGGGTCACGTGGCCAGCGTGACATCGCTGCTCTGGCGAGCCAGAGCCGCACACGGAAACGCCGTTTACCTTCCCGCTGGTAAGCGGTCCCTATTTATCTACTTGTACCCGGAGGTGCTTTCGAACTGCTAGGTTGGCAGGCGCTGGGACCGAGCAGCGGGAGTGCACCCCGCCGCAGGGATTCGAACCGCCGACCTTTCGATCGGCAAGCCCTAGGCACTGAGGCTTTAACCCACAGCGCCACCTGCGTCCCTTAATGTTTGATGCATTACTGTATTTTAGTATTTTGTTGGAAGCCGCCCAGAATGGCTGGGGAAGCCCAGCCAAATGGGCGGGGTATAAATAATGTTGTTGTTGTTGTTGTTGTTGTTGTTGTTGTTGTTGTTATATAGTACAGTAAAAATTTGACTTTGCCTTTCCAAACATCCAATGTCCTTTTAAAATGTGTTGGGGAGGGGGGATTATTGGGTTGTTTTAGGTTTTTATTGTGAATTTTGTGTTTGTTATAGTGATTTGATGTTGTAACCACCCTGAGACCTGAGGGCATAGGGCAGTATACAAATTTAATAATAGTGGTTCCTGCATTGAAGGGGGTTGGACTAGATGACCCTTGGGGTCCCTTCCCAACCCGACAATTCTATGCTTCTGTGGGAAAGACTATGTTGGGAGATGACAAAGCCTTTCAAGTAAGATTTGCAGGATCAAAGCTGCACAATCCAACCGTACTCAAGTGTTTCGTTCTATTGCTGCAACTCACTGGTGGGCGTCACTAAAACTGCATGGGTGTGTTTGTGTATTTTTGTAAATAATGGCAGAGCAAGGGCTGGAGTAAGTACATTTGCTGCTGAACGGATTTGTTTTCTTGGAAGTGTGTTTTTTTAAAGCACGGTACTGAAGGACAGGGAAATACCACTCAGAGAATAAAAGACACAACTTCCTGATAACACACAATATAGCAGAGGGCTTAGAAGAACTATTCCCCCGGCCGAATCACCAGCTAACATTGCTTTTATGTATTTCAACACAATGGCAATGTTATACTGGAAGCTAAGCGGCTCTGGCCTTTGTAAACTATCATTTAAATGTATGATTTACACATAAAGCCGAGGGCTGCCTGTTTTATAAATCTGCAAGAGCAGCTAAAACGGGAGTTTCTAGGTTCTATGGGAAATCTCCACTGCATGACCAACAATGCAATCTGTTTTTGTTTTTTTTAAAAAAAGGTAGGGAAGAAGAAGAGTTTGGATTTGATATCCTGTTTTATCACTACCTGCAGGTGGCACTGTGGGTTAAACCACAGAGTCTAGGACTTGCCGATCAGAAGGTCGGCGGTTCGAATCCCTGCGATGGGGTGAGCTCCCGTTGCTCGGTCCCTGCTCCTGCCAACCTAGCAGTTCAAAAGCACGTCAAAGTGCAAGTAGATGAATAGGTACCGCTCTGGCGGGAAGGTAAACGGCGTTTTCATGCGCTGCTCTGGTTTCACCAGAAGCGGCTTAGTCATGCTGGCCACATGACCCGGAAAAACTGTCTGTGGACAAACACCGGCTCCCTCGGCCAGTAAAGCAAGATGAGCACCGCAACCCCAGAGTCGTTCGCGACTGGACTTAACTGTCAGGGGTCCTTTACCTTTAAGGAGTCTCAAAGCAGCTAACATTCTCCTTTCCCTTCCTCCCCCACAACAAACATTCTGTGAGGTGAGTGGGGCTGCGAGACTACAAAGAAGTGCGACTAGCCCAAGGTCACCCAGCAGCTGCATATGGAGGAGCGCAGACTCGAACCCCAGATTACGAATCTACCGCTCTTAACCACTACACCAGACTGGGAAAAGAAAGCCATGACCACACGGATTTTATATGAAAGTACTATACCAAGATGTGATTATTATTTTTTTAGTGCAGCACAATCATAGTGGGAAGTGGAAGAGGGATGTCAAGAATATCCACTGTGGTTTCACCATTACGTTCTGGCTGTTGTCCTACCAACACTGGGGAAAGATGAATCTAAATGAATCTTCCATGCATGGCTTTCAAACTGTATAGTGGGCCGCTATCTACCCCACCTTCGTTGCATGCATGACATAGGTAAAGGTAAAGGTACCCCTGCCCGTACGGGCCAGTCTTGCCAGACTCTAGGGTTGTGCGCTCATCTCACTCTATAGGCCAGGAGCCAGCGCTGTCCGCAGACACTTCCGGGTCACGTGGCCAGCGTGACAAGCTGCATCTGGCGAGCCAGAGCAGCACACGGAACACCGTTTACCTTCCCGCTGGTAAGCGGTACCTATTTATCTACTTGCACCCAAAGGTGCTTTCGAACTGCTAGGTTGGCAGGCACTGGGACCGAGCAGCGGGAGCGCACCCCGCCGCGGGGATTCGAACCGCCGACCTTTCAATCAGCAAGTCCTAGGTGCTGAGGCTTTAACCCACAGACATACCCTGCATCAAAGCAGTGTCTTGACTGAACTTTGTACTGTCCCCTTACAAATGGACTGGTAAGACTACTCTGTATGAGTACAGAATAGAATACATGTTTATAGTACGGGTTAAATATAAAATCCCTGCACACAGAAAATCTGATGTTAGAAGAAGAAGAGTTTGGACTTGGCCTTTCACTCCTCTTAAGGCAGGCATAGGCATACTCCGGCCCTCCAGATGTTTGGGACTACATTTCCCATCATCCCTAGCTAACAGGACCAGTGGTCAGGGATGCCTGCCTTAAGGAGTCTCAAAGCAGCTAACAATTTCCTTGGAGTCCATAGTAGAGTTTTCCCATTCCTGTTCTACACATTCCAGTCAGGATTAAATAATTCCAACCACCATTCACAACTTTCATCATTTTCATCTATGCATGTTTTTAAAAAATGTTTTCAAGTAAAAATACTTATAATAATATTAAAGAGAACGATTCAGATGATTCAACACAGTAATTATAACGCTCATTCCCAAAAAAGTGGTCCTTGTCTGCACATTTGTCACACCGCTGTCATGATCAGCAAATTTTATTACTAGTGATATATCGAAACTTCTAGCATCCCAAACATGAATTGTCTTTTACAGAATATGAAACATTCAGGGGGATTTTTTGCTGCTGCTAATGAACATAAAATAAATTCTAAATCTGAAGCACGGGTGCCTTTTGAATCAGCTCTTCGCACTGAATAACCTGAAAATACAGACAAGCATGTCCAAATTACAAGCAAATTCTTAACTTTATTGTGTTTCTCCATTGTTTTCAATTATAATTTAAATTAGAAGGCAAACAATAAACTGTGCTTTCCATTTAAGAAACAGCAGTAACTAAAACAGCTCACAGCTTCAAACTGGAAACATTTATTCATCTGCTGTTAATATCTGGCCAACAGCCAACATGAAACTGCTTGCATCTGCATTGTGCAACGTTTTATTGGCACTTTATGGTGGAATATCTACTATAAAACAAGTTTAGGGCAATAGGAGACATTTTTACAGTGAAAACAATAATTCTCTTATTCACAAATTCACGTTGTTCACGGACTAACTCCTTGCTGTTTAGAAAACTACTGCAATGGTCATCAGCTCATCTTCCTATTTCTTTTTAGACAGCTCTATTTGGTGTGAATTATGAAGAACTTCCCAAGATGACACAGAAGGCAGTTCAACAGCAAGGGAAGAACGCAAGATGGGCAAAAAGAAAAGAGATGAGTGGGGAACACTTAGAAATCAAATGTCTACGCTTAGCCTTGAAAAGGCCGGCCCTCTTTTTGCTTGTAAGGATTCGATCAATTTGACCTTGCACTGCAAGTCATAACTACCACAAAATGGAATGAGATGAACTCCTAGGGAACACCTCACACGCCAAACAGAGGCTATAGCTGATGCCCAAACTTAGAACACAAGCTGTATCTTTAATAGCGATAAACGTCTCTGTCAATTTTGGTTCTCTCAGCTAGACACTCTTACCTGGAAGTAAGCCCCACTGAACTCAGTAAGACCTACTACTGAATAGATATTGAACATGATTAAAATCTCAAGTAACAGCTTCAAGCTTCACAGGATCTGGAAAATAAGCACCTTTTCCCTCAGAGCATCTGGCAACATACATCCAGTAATATCACATATTGTTTATAGGACCTCAGCTTGATACTTTTACCCTTTCAGGCAATAGTTCTTGGTAGTTTACCTCTTTCAGCTGGTACTGGACCCTTCACAAATACCGTATTTTTCGCCCTATAGGACGCACTTTTTCCCCTCCAAAAATGAAGGGGAAATCTGTGTGCGTCCTATGGGGCGAATACAGGCTTTCGCTGAAGCTTGGAGAGTGGTCGGTGCGCACCGACCCCTCTCGCTCTCCAGCTTTCAGGAAGCTATCAGCAAGCCTGGGGAGCCCGCGGGAGTTCCCACAGGGCTCCCTAAGCTGCGGGTAGCAGCCTGCCGCCCGCCGCATGGAGCGCCCCGAAGCAGAGCACCCCGCACGCCGAGCAGACATCCACAGCCTGGGGAGCCCTGTGGGAGTTCCCGCAGGGCTCCCTAGGCTGCAAATAGCAGCCTGCTGCCCGGTGCGTGGGGCGCTCTGCTTCAGGGTGCCCGGCGCACAGGGCAGACATCCGCAGCCTGGGGAGCCCTGCGGGAGTAACCGCAGGGCTCCCTAGTCTGCGAGTAGCAGCCTGCTGCACGGAGCATGGGGCGCGCTGAAGCAGAGCGCCCCGCACTTCGGGCAGACATTGGCCAGCCCCACAAGCTTGGGGGACAGCAGGGAGGCACAGTGCCGCCATACCGCTGTTCCCCGACCTGGTTTGGTTTCCCCGACCTGGTTTTGGGGGGGAAATAAAGGAAATTTTTCCCCTTTATTTCCCCCCAAATAAACTAGGTGCATCCTATGGGACGGAGCGTCCTATGGGACGAAAAATACGGTAATTTTCTCCAAAAGAGAGGTACCAACTACATCTCAATATTATGTGCAAGACAAAGGGGAAAAAACAACTTTCCATTTTCCATTTATACTGCCCGAGATGCTCCTTCACATTGCCAAGTTCTTTATCTTGCTGCTTCGCATAATGAATCTCTTTATTGTGGCATAAGTTTTCCTGGCCACAGCCAATTTCATCTGATGGAATGGACTGTGGTCCACAAAAGCTTATGCCATAATAAATATGTCAGGGTTGCATCCAATGATGGTCACATTCAGAGCAAATCCATTGAAATTAATGGGCATGGCTAACTAAGGCCCACTAATTTCAAGTAGAATTTAGTTGGATACATCCTTATAACCCATAAGTCTTTAAGGTGTCACAAGACGAGATTTGATGTTTAAATACTGGCTTATTATTCTATTCCGACACATAATCTGCATTATAATGTACATTCCAGGCAACAATCGACTGACGCGCAACTGAACACATCACAGAGACCTGGAAGTGGCCAGAAAAGGGAGCCTAACTGGGCAGGGTTGTAAGAGGGTGTAATGGTCTTATGCACACTCCAGGAACGTAACCCCCTATGCAAATCAGCCGTTGCCTTTACAGTAGTACCTTGGGTTACATATGCTTCAGGTTACATACGCTTCAGGTTACAGAATCCACTAACCCAGAAATAGTACCTCGGGTTAAGAACTTTGCTTCAGGATGAGAACAGAAATCACATGGCGGCGGTGCGGCAGCAGCGGGAGGCCCCATTAGCTAAAGTGGTGCTTCAGGTTAAGAACAGTTTCAGGTTAAGAATGGACCTCCAGAACGAATTAAGTATGTAACCAGAGGTACCACTGTACTTAAAAATTCTGAAGTAAACCTCCAATCCTGCAATATTTTGATAGCCTAAAATTCTCATTCCTCCACCAATCTGTCTTATTAGCACTGACTTTATGCATTTAGACCTCTTACCGAAAAATATAAAGGACTGATGGACACAGTTCCGTTTTAACACAGAGAATCCTGAGGAGTGACGTAGGATATTTACAGATTACTTTATACCAGCTAGATATTCAAAGACATCTGTCAAGCAGAATTCAATAAGCCAGGAGGGCGGGGAAAGGGATTAAAAAGATCAATAAATCAAAATGGTGAGGACCCAACAATCTATTTTATCTACGTAAGAGAATATGCATATTTTTTCGCTTCCTTGCTCCATGGCTTCCCGCTTTGGCTTCAAAGGCTTTTAAAGCATTCGTAAGCTGCAAAGACCCCCTTGAGAACTTGTTGGGGGAGTAAGAGACAAGAGGAAGTATTACTCCAGCTTGGTTGGGAAAAGTCCCACTACACCAGGCATAGGCAAACTTGGGCCTCCAGCTGTTTTGGGACTACAGCTCCCATCATCCCTTGCTAACAGGACCAATGGTCAGGGATGATGGGAATTGTAGTCTCAAAACATCTGGAGGGCTGAGTTTGCCTATGCCCGCACTACACAAACAAGTCAGACCAGTGTATTTCTCTGGATCGCAGCCAGGGGAGGAGAGAAGTTAAACAAAATTTTCGCCCACAAAAGAATCTATCGTGTTGAAATTAGTATGTGAAAATGATAAAAGCAGGGCCAATACATCAGAGCTGATTGGCAACACCTCCACTACTGCGATCAAATCAGGACTCTTGAAGTTCCAACTGCATTTCGAGCAATTTCATTCTGTATGCTGGCAGGATTCAAAAGCACAGTATACAGAAGATAGAATCCAGGGCAAGACTATGTATGAAGCTCCATAAATGCAACAGGAAATGAACTTTGGAATGTGGCCTCATTAGAAGCAATATGTGGGTTTTTTCCTCTATAAATGTCATCTAAAGCTGCCAGTCGATCAGGCTGTAGGAGAGGGAGAGGCAGAGATGAGACCAGAGGGCCTCTCTGCCAATTTTGGGCCCTCCTCACTCTGAGGGCAGGGACTGACTTATCCCTGGCATTTGTAACATTTGTCTTAGTAAAGGTAAAGGGACCCCTGACCATTAGGTCCAGTCGTGGCCGACTCTGGGGTTGCAGTGCTCATCTCGCTTTATCGGCCGAGGGAGCCGGCGTACAGCTTCCGGGTCATGTGGCCAGCATGACTAAGCTGCTTCTGACGAACCAGAGCAGCGCATGGAAATGCCATTTACCTTCCTGCTGGTGCGGTACCTATTTATCTACTTGCACTTTGACGTGCTTTCGAACTGCTAGGTTGGCAGGAGCAGGGACCGAGCAACGGGAGCTCACCCTGTCGTGGGGATTCGAACCGCCGACCTTCTGATTGGCAAGTCCTAGGCTCTGTGGTTTAACCCACAGAGCCACCCGCGTTTTTCTAAGGCTACATCAAAGCTCATTGGCTTCATAACAGAATTTCAATTTAATTAAGGAAGGAGAACTATGTCATCTTCCAGAACACACACCTCACCAGGTTATCTTGGGCAAGCACCTGCTTTATGTACAAATAGGTTTCAGGGTCAAATACTGGAATCTCCAGATGGGGTGAGGGTGGGTGGACATGACTGAAACCATAGAGCCACTCCCAGACACTGTAGACAATACTGAGCTAGATGAAACAATGGTCTGACTCAGTTTCCTCCGCTCCTGTTCTCTGCCTTATTTGACCTCGCAGGTTTGGTTTTTCTCGTGAGGATAAACTTCCCCTTAAGAGACCCCCGGAAAAACATTGGGATATAAACGTAGCAAGTAAAAAAAATGCTTGTATAGATGTACGCAATGCATTTCAAAGTAGTTCACCGAAGCATAAAATCACAGTATTGGATGAATCTAGACATTATATAAGAACCACTCCATAATTCCATTCCAGCTGCTCATTACAAGAACTCTGCAACTAAGAAACAGTGCCTAAGTTTGCTTTTTTTCCTCCTCCCTCCCAATCCCTTTTCCTTTTGTGTCATGTCTTTCAGTTTGTAAGTTTGAGGCAGCAACTATCTGTAAACGGCTCTTGGAGCCTTTCTTTGGCTTTAGAACAGGATAAAAACGTTATAGATAAAAGAATAAATAAATAAGAAATAAATCAGCTGAATAAAGGCAGAATAATCCATCCACAAAAGCCAATAAAAAAACCCACATCAAAACCACCCAATAATTTTAAATATCTATTACATCCATTACAAAACATCTATTGCTTTTTATTGCATATTTTAGGTGCTCTTGTAAAGGACTGCTGTGCTTATTTTATTCTAGCTCCAACTGAATTGCTACTTTCCCTCTGAACCCGATACAGCTTCCCCTTCCCAACTCACATAAAGTCCATACCATAATAAAATTTGTCAATCTGTAATGTGCCACAAGACTATTTGTTCTTTTTTTTTCTGCAACAGATGAACAGATCTCCTTTTAGAATCTATAAACTGCTGTAATCAGGAAAGTGACACCCTAAGAATCAACACAGTCTTCTTAAAATTTAAAATCAGTGACTGATACCCAAAAATTCTCTAAACAGGTTTGGTGGTATTTGTGCACCCCAGGCCTTAACGACTTGCTCCCCTCCTCCCTAAAAGCAACATCTTCTCACTCAGTATGGAGTAATAGTGTTGGGAATCAATAAGAGATAAAATTAAAAGGAAAAATATGGCTAACATTTATTAATAATACTAACAATTAGGGAACCCATCTCGGACTTTTCCTGGAAAAAGAAATAATGGATTCTGAGACACTTTAACTTAAAGGAAATACAGTACTGCTTAACTGAAAGTGGAGAAGATGGATGTTCGCATGGACCGAAGGTTTTAAGTAATTCTTTTATGTAAACAGCAGAAGGAAAATCAGAAGTTCCTTTTCTGTATTTTTTTTGCTGATGTTTCTTTTCTTTTGCTTTATTTTATTTTCCCTTTCTTTCTATTTCCTCTCTTTTTTTTCTATTGTTCCTCTCTTTTCTTCTTGTTTTTCTCCTTTGTTTTGTTGTTCTCCCTCCCTGTTTAGGGAAGTTTTTAATGACTGATGTTTTAATGCATTTTTAACCTTTTGTAGGAAGCCGCCCAGAGTAGCTGGGAAAACCCAGCCAGATGGGCGGGATATGTATGTATGTATGTATAAATAAATAAATGTTTGTTTGTTTTTGCAATTTCACTGTATTATGGGAAAATCTCATTTTTTAAAAGAGCAAATTCATTTTTGTGAGCTTCAAATTTTGAAAACTCAAAAGGTGTGTGTGTGTGTGTGTGTGTGTGTGTGTTAAGGGACCCAGAAGACTATCTCGCTGAAAAAATGATAGCAGAACAACTTCAAGGTCTGCTGTCTTTGCAGGACCAACCACGCAACACAAAATCAGTTTATGTAATGCACATTCAACTTTGTAACTCACATTCCCATGCCATTGCTTAGGAAAAAGGTCCCAGCTAATACACAAAATGGCAATTCGAGTAACATTGTTTCAATATTTTAAACAAGAAGATAGCATTGTGCAAATGTGTTTCGTAATGTGAGCAAGTACTGTATGTCTGAATGGACGCCTCAGGATAAAAACTTTCCCGAGAGAGTAAACTAACACCACTTATTTTGGGTTGCCATCTTTCAAAAAGTAAAACACTGGATGCAAAAGTTGTTCAGCTTTAAGGAAATTCGGCAAAAACTAGACTTCCGACATGGGCTGCCATACATCCAGATTTCCCCAGCCATTTCCGCCTAGATATTTCCGGCTATGTCCAGGAAATTCCAGACGTATGGCAACCTTAACTTATTGCAGCCTCCATTCTGGACTACAAACCCCATCAGCCTCAGCCAGCGTAGCCAAAATGTCTGAAGGGGACCAGGTTGGCTAAGACTGTCGCAATGTCTCTTTGAAACAAAATAATAAAAATTCCTTCCAGTAGCACCTTAGAGACCAACTAAGTTTGTTATCGGTATGAGCTTTCGTGTGCACCTTCCAGGTGCTACTGGAAGGAATTTTTTTATTTTGTTTCGACTACAGCAGACCAACACAGCTACCTACCTATATCTAGAACAATGTCTCTTTGGTCACTCAACAGACAGTTGAATGCCACAGCAGTCCTGCTGCCCCTTCGCATCAGAGGATCTGGTTCACATTGTAGTCTTTAAAATACTTAGTGTTTGCATGAGCTGCTACAGAGGGGGTTTTCCTGCAGTCTCTCTTATCCACATTTAGCCTGTCTGCAACAACCACAGTACTGCCTCATGCTTTTCACAGTTGCCCCTTACCATATGCAATTGTTTGTTTCAACGTGGCACATGTATTTTAATATTAAGTGCCTCGGAGGATTATTCCTCTATCAGTGTATATTAAACATTGCGTTGCATACAACAGAGTATTTGCATTTATGTACCACCTCTCTGTCAAGGCACCCAAGGCGGCTCAGAGCTTTAAAATGCCTGAACAGATGAATCACATAAAAAGTAAAGTTAATCAGGAGTTGGACAGTTTGACAAGAGCAGATTCCAACCCACCCACCCCAATGCTGTTGGCTTTGTTTTGGTTGTTATATACAGCCACCTTCAGTACAGTGGTACCTCAGGTTAAGAACTTAATTTGTTCTGGAGGTCCGTTCTTAACCTGAGGTACCACTTTAACTAATGGGGCCTCCCACTGCTGCCACCACGGCACGATTTCTGTTCTCATCCTGAAGCAAAGTTCTTAACCTGAGGTACTACTTCTGGATTAGCGGAGTCTGTAACCTGAAGCGTCTGTAACCTATATATACCACTGTATATGCTTACACTATTGTTCATAATCCTGGACAAGGAAGATTCTAGTCGGCTTGCCCAGAGCAGCCTGGCATCTGTCACCCCTAACACATGGCTTCCCTCCAGAAACCTGGCTCCTGAACAGTGTTAGAAACTCAGATATATAGGTACCAAACGGCTCCTTAAACCAGGGTTTAAACAGAATGTCTAATTGCCATTTTGGGGCCAGGCAGCTCGAAAGTTGTATTTTTCAATACCATTTTTTTGTTCCTGAAATTCGTTCCGATTGTGCAGATAAAATAACCCAGATAGAATTCCAAAGGATGCGCTGTTAGCGTGTGAAAACAGTCAGGATCCAAGGATCCCCTGGCATGCACCTCCAGATGGTGGAGACGTCAGGTACCATCCTGGCAACGGGGCATCTTCAATAGGGAGCAGGTGGCCGATAGCCAGGTGCAAAATGCACCTGGTGAATTCTGAACATTGCTCCTGATTGCACTCCAGATTATTGATTAGAATACAATAGTGGACACTGAACTGAGAGCAGCAAGTGATCAGTAGGTGGACTCCTCCGCAACTGGATTTTATATACGTGGGATTATTTAAGGGGCTGCTGATAAGAACACACAACATTGCAAGAACAAAAGAAACACCTACTTCAAAAATTGTCAGGGGCTTATGATGACGAAGGCCAATGATTTATGCAGACGTCAGAGATGCTGGGATACTAGACAGGAACAAGGAGAGGAAAAAATGGAATCAAATGACAGCCATGTGAGTTTACGAACGCAAGCCAGTCACCTGAACCAGCAACCGCAGAGCTCTGATGCATCTGCTGATCTTACAGCTTTGTTCTGTCTATAATGCTTTTTTTATTTATTTGGGAGGCCAAGATGCCTCTGGAAGAAAATTCATCCATAGGGCAGGAATACTGTGGCAACTTCTGATTCCCAGCACACTCAGAAGGACCCATCATGGGCAACAGCTGCTGGTAGATCTGATTTCATGCAAGTAGTCTAATCCTTTTCAAAAAAAATATGTTAGTGCTTTTTCGCATCTATCCCCCCCCCCCTTTTTTTAAGGTCACCTATACTACCATCACAAGATCCAGTGAAAGCAAATTCCCTTCAATTATGTGGAAGAAGAATTTATTCCGTGTGTGTGTGCACACGCGCTACTTACTCTAATAGGGACGAAACAAAATCTTAAATCCTGCCATAACAGCAAATAAGGGCTTATTGGGGTGGCATTCAGATGGCATTTTATTCCACCTTCCCAACATTTCTTTATATCTTCCTGTTTCATGTCAAGCAAAAGCCCCTTTTGGAAATCTGGGGTGGTGGGGAGGAATTGTTTGCAACCCTTTTAATTTGGAAAATTGCAGAAGGTTGCACTGTAATTTTCCTGCAGTGTTCCTGATATGATGAAATGTGGAGCAGTATCCCAGTACCCAGTTCTTTTCTGCCGTTTAAAATTTTGTGAGATGTGGCAGCATATCGATCAAAGAGTCGCAGTTCCTTAACACAGCAGCTACTGCAGTGCAAAAGGAACGTTAAAATCAGGATAGAAGCACTAGCATTATAACCAGTAAAACATATGCAATAGATTCCACACCTGAATGCCGCCTGGGAGGCAAAACGCACAGGACTGCATCAACACCACGCATTTAAAGCACATCAGTTTGCTCAGTAAATCCTGGGACAGTAGTTTGCTAAGGGACAGTAGTTTGTTAAGGGTGCTGGGGACTGAAGCTCTGTGAGCGGTAAACTACATTTCCCAGGACTCTCTGGGGGAAAGCCATGTGCTCTAAATGTATAGTGTGGGTATCATGAACAAGAATGGGAGTAACAACAAACAGCTGAAAGAAGATCTGCAGAGTCAATGCTTATATTTGGGACCTTAGGGATATATTATTATAGTTGCTGTATTTTTTTATATATATCCTGCCTTTTTCCCAGACCAGGACTTAGGCAGGTTCTGGCTAAAGGCAGAAACTACCAGGGAGTGGAGTTTGGATTGGATTTGATATTCCACTCTATCACTACCCGAAGGAGTCTCAAAGCAGCTAACATTCTCCTTTCCCTTCCTCCCCCACAACAAACACTCTTTGAGGTGAGTGGGGCTGAGAGACTTCAGAGAAGTGTGACTGGCCCAAGGTCACCCAGCAGCTGCATGGGGAGGAGCGGAGGCGCGAACCCGGTTCCCCAGATTACGAAACTACCGCTCTTAACCACTACACCACACTGGGAGACAGGTTCCTAACACCAAACTATCAGAATGAAGCACATGCTAAACAGAGGCTTCTGGCCCAGGCTTCCTCGCTTGCAGGAGTAAAAAAATAAGCACTGCTGCTCTTCGTTAGGCTGCCTTTGCGTCATCCTGTCCTGTGTGTTTTGACACATATTATACCAAAAAGGAAAAAAGAAAACTTTCAGTTTTTAAGCCTGCAACAGGTAAAGAAAAGAAAAGGTATCTCCATGCAAGAATATTTAAAATGCAGAACTGGCAGTGCAGAGAGTGGCTAGAGCAGGCTAGGAGGAAAGGCCTGCTGTGCCTTCGGTAGCCAACATGGTGCCCTCCAGATGTTGGGACTCCCAACTCTCGCCAGCATGTCAGCAGTCAGGGTTGCGGCGGCTGTAGTTCATCACATTGGCTACTTTGTGCTATGTGTTTGCTAAAACAGGCTGCTGTCAGATTACTGGGCGCTCGGGTTGTGAAGGGGCCATAGCTCAGTGGTGGAACACATGCCTTGCTATTAGGAAGCTCTCCAGGTAGGAGATCTAGGAAGAACCTCTACCTGACATCCTGAATAACTGCTACCAATCACAGTAGACAGAACTGGGCGAGATGGACCAAAGGATAGAAAGTTGCTTGTTCACTACACATTTGGATAGGTAACCAAATTCTGCATGGTGGCTCCTGAGATCAAGAAGCAGGTTTTCGTCTATGTTTGGATACAACTGGATGCACTGATTTTTTTGTTTCTTCAAGTTACAGAGCAGCACTGGGTACGAGGCTGCTAATATATTCATAAACAGGGCACCAAAAATATTCTTGCGTGGGGTATAAGTAAAATATTTATAATTCTTCGGCCACACCACTTCTTCCATGTCTTATTTACAGCCATTTAACTGCAAAAGAATCAACCCACCATTTTGCAGTAGTACCATGCCCTGGCTCACAACACTGGTACAGAGCAACACGTCACAATGGTGTGCTGCTATAGCAATGGCTCCTGACCATTTCTCTGCAAGGACAGAAAGCCACAGGACAGAGCCTTTTGCTTTTCAGCAAATTTTAAGATGCAGCTTACCAATACGACCCAGAGTTGAAACGGCTGCAACCCAGCAAAGTGTCACACCTCACTTTGTGGAAAACCACAGTTGCTGCAAGCCCTGAAGGGCAAGAGATGATGACAGATTCTGAAATAAACCTGTTTTGGATTTCTCACAAACAATCCAGAGAGAGGGGCCAACAATGGAACAGAAACAGATTGAAGTGGATCCAGAAGAAGGAATTCAGCTGTGTGCTAATGCGATCATGCTGTCAAATGCAAGCTTTTCTGCTCACTTGCTGTAACACACTGCTCTGGGGTTTCTCTCGACCCCCAGAGCCAATTTGGGAGGGAATTCCTGTTGCCCTAGCAGGACTCACTGCTCCCACAAGAGCCACTATTTAGTTGAATCTGGCCCAAAATCTCCTCCTGAGGGATGCTGCTTGCAATACGTAATATATGACAAATTATTATCAAGTAGCTTTGGGTGTTGTTGTTTTTGAGGATCACATTTCATCCTATTACCAAGCCCAGAATTTGTTTGTCAATAGAAACAGGTTCTTAAAACAAGACTACAACATGCAGCTTTATCGTTCAGTGTTCATACACCTTAAGATGTGTATCAATGCTTGTTCCAAGGCGGAACTGGCTGTGGCTTCAGAGAATGGACAAGAATGAGGGGAGGGGGAGAGAGAGAAAAAAGGATTGCAGAGGAAGTGCTTTTGTCTGCCTTCTACAGAACATCAAAGGCTACTTCCCTGCTTCCTTCCATAGCTATTGATTGAAGGGAGAAATGGGCCCATGTATATATTTGAGAGGATGGTTCACATGTGTGCACATTGGTTCACATTGTGACTGGATGTGTCTTGGGATGCTACATATGTGCATATTTGGCTATCCCTGGGTGCAAAGGAGAGCAAATGTCTATTTATCAAAGTAGAGGAAAGAGAGGGAAGGAGTGTGTATTTTGGAGCGGGGAGAAGAGAGAGACAAAAACAGATATCTTGATTTTGGTACAGTCATGGTTCCAGACTGAAGCAGAAAAAAGGGGACTTCCGGAGGCGGCGCGAACGGCAATGGCGGTCCTCTTCCTTCTGTGAAGAGGAAGCTCTGTGGGAAACGGGTCGTCCGCTACGGCGAAGCGGAGACCCACGTCGGAAACCCACAGGCAGCAAAAGCCTGTGGTCTCGGGACCCGGCGGGCGCCAGAAGCAACCCCTGAAACGTTGAAGGAACCCCGTAAGGGGCTCCGGAGCGGGGAGGGGGTAGCGGCGCTGTGGGTCATTTCGCAAGCTACGGAGTGAAGCCGCGATGCTGCTGCCGGTGAGCGCTGACCTCTTTTCCTGAAACTTCTGATTTGGAAAAGCAACAATCCGTGAGTAAAGAGGACTTTACAAAATTTGAGACTAAAAATTATTGAATTTGGCTGAAAGCGGAGCGACGTAAAACAGGAAGTCCGTCTTCCGCTGTCACTGAACTTCAAAGCAAAGAGCTGGAGGAGTGGAGGCAATGAAAGAATTTTTAACTTAATCGATCTGAGCAACCGCTGAACTTTTTTTGTAAGCAAAATAAGGACTTTAAGCACTTGATTTTATGTTCCTTACTTGCATCGTGATACCTTTCTTCTATCGGAAATATAATTTGAGTAAGAAACCCAGGTTCTGGAGCTGCCTGAGTAACTGAGCTGTCAGTCTGCAGATTTGGTTACTTTGAATTAAAAATTGCAACAATCTGAGGGAGTTTGGACTTGCTACTTGGAAGCATCATTTGAAATACCAGTTTGCACTGTTTGAAACAATGTGGCTATTAATATTAACTCTGCTTAAAACCTGCTATTGAAGGTTCCGGGACTTTAAACTTGATTTTAGCAATTTTACCAGAATTGATCTCTTCCCTAAAGACATTTTATGCTCCCCCTAGAGGATTCGGGATTTACAGCAGTGACATTATTTTACTTTCCTTTCCCGGCCTCCTGTTTGACTGTTACCATCTGGGCTGTTGTTTTCTCATGGGAACAACTCAGCTTGACCTTGACTTTTAGATAACTCTGGAATGAGTGGCGCAAGAAAAAAGGGACCAAAAACTAGACAAACAACTTTAACAACTTTAACCGCAGCCTCTCAGGCACGCAGATCATCTGTACCTACTCTGCCTTCAGAAGAAGCAGCTGCTTCTCGGCCACAAGCAGGGGAGGGAGAAACTGAGCAATTACAACTGGAAGATATGGCCTCAGGAGCAACTGCTTCTATTTTAGAGAAAATCTACGAAAAACTGGAATCTTTGGACAAGAGAGTAGAATCTCTGGATAAGAAAGCTGATGAGCAAACAGCTAAAATTGATCAAAACACAGAATGTTTAAATAGATTAACTGGACAAGTATCACAGAACGTACAAGCAATTGGAGAACTGACGGAGGCCACGGCAGAAAATCGGAAATTGGCTGAGGATACTAGCCAAAGACTGGGAAATTTGGAACAAGAGGTAAGATCACTCAGCAAACAAGTAGGTGAACACCAGACCTACCTTTCCATGATAGAACTGCGGAACCGGGAGAGTAACCTTAGGATAAGGTCGATACCAGAAGCGGAAGAAGGCAACTTAGCTGAGTTCCTGACTAAAGAGTTTTCCAAGTTTTGGAATTTAGAGGAAAAGGACTTTAAAATCGTATCAGCCTTCAGGCTTGGAAGACTTGTAAAGAAAGAGAAGCCCAGAGACTGTTTGATAACATTGAGATCAAAGGAGGAAAGGGATAAGATTTTGGGCCTACACTACGGAAAGTCACTGGACATTTTGGATAGAAGAATTGAAATTTACAAGGACATCCCTAAACAACTGTTGGATCTTAGATCTGACTATCTTGAACTGGTCAAATTGTTGAGGAGCAACTCAATTATCTTCAGGTGGGAATTTCCCCAAGGAGTATCTTTCACTTTTAGAGGGAAGAAGGTTAAAATCAGAACATTGGAAGACAGAGATAAATTTTTGACCGCATACGGAGAGGACTTTCAAAAGGGAATTGAACTACTCTCTGGGCCTGGAGCACCAGCGGTACCTGCACCCTCGGAACCTGAAGATCCAGTGAACAAGACACCACCCCCAGGAAAATAATCAGACTAATTCAGGATGTCTCTGCAACTCTTGAGTTGGAATATAAATGGCTGTAACATCCCGGAAAAAAGGAGGAAAATTTTTCACATATTAAAAAAGGAACAATTGGATATCATTTGCCTACAAGAAACACATGTGACTAGGCTCCACAGAAAAGTGTTAATAAACAAAAGACTTGGCCAGGGATTTATATCTTCGGACAGAGTAAAGAAGAGAGGCGTGGTGATATATGCAAAAGAGAGCCTGTCACCCAAATTCTTATTTAAAGATGAACATGGAAGAATTTTAGCAATTGAGATACAACATCAAGGAGAGAAGATTTTGTTATTAGGAATCTATGCACCAAATGAAGGGAAATCGGAATTTTACAAGAAGTTGCATGAGACAATGCTGGATTATCTGGACTATGACAACATCATTATGATGGGAGATATGAACAGGGTCGTATCAACTAACATGGATAAGTCACAAAGCCAAAATGTTACAAAGGACGGCAGACTACCAAAGACTTTTTTTGAAATGACAGACAATATGGACTTAATTGACATTTGGAGAACAAAGAACCCCTTGGGAAGAGAGGGAACATTCTTCTCTGAAGCCCAGCTGACTTGGACAAGAATCGACCAAATATGGATAACTAGAGGTCTGGCACCCAAGGTCAGAAAGGTGGAAATCTGCCCAAAGACCTGCTCCGACCATAATGCAACGAAGATGGACATGACACTACTACCAACCGGCTCCTTTAGATGGAAGATGAATGACAATTTGTTTAGAGATCAGGAGATTGTTGAGAAGGCCCAAAAAGCCTTGAAGGACTATTTTGAGATAAACATGAACACTACGGTGGAAAAAAGAACTATCTGGGACGCAAGTAAGGCTGTAATGAGGGGGTTCTTGATACAACAGAATGCTGTAAAGAAAAGGATACAAAATGAGAGGAAAGACAAGATATTAGAGAAAATCAAAGAATTGGAGAAGAAGTTAAGATCAAATCCAAAGTCACAGCCGACCCTGAGAGAAATCAAACTTCATCAAGCACAATATTCTAAATTGATAAACCAGGAAATAGAGTGGAAGATTAAATTAATGAAACAAAAAACTTTTGAATCGGCAAATAAATGTGGGAAACTGCTAGCTTGGCAGTTGAAGAGGAGACAAAAACTAAATACAGTCACAAATTTAGAAATTGAAGGAAGAAATATTCAGAACCCTGTGGAGATCAGAAAGTGCTTCCAGAGATATTTCAAAAGATTATATACTCAAGGGCCGCAAGATGAGGTTGAGATTAAACAATTTTTGGAAAAAAATGGACTAACAAAATTGTCACAAGAAAATAGATCAATCCTGAATTGCAAAATAACATGACAAGAGATTGAACAAGCCATTCAGAACATGCAATTGGGCAAATCCCCAGGGCCAGATGGGCTGACCTCCAAGTACTACAAGACATTAAAAGACTATCTGATACAACCACTGATGGAGGTCAGCAATGAAATTATGGGGGGGAAGAAGGCGCCGGAATCGTGGAAAGAAGCTTTTATCACATTGATACCAAAATCAGAAGCTGAAAAGACACAACTTAAGAACTATCGTCCCATCTCCCTTTTAAATGTGGATTACAAAATATTTGCAGACGTTTTGGCAAGCAGATTCAAAAAAGTATTAAATGAAGTAATTCATAAAGACCAGGCAGGCTTTCTCCCAGGTAGACACCTGTTTGCTAACACAAGGAATATCATTGACATTTTGGAATTTTTACAAACAGACATAAATACAAAAGCAGTGTTAATTTTTATAGATGCGGAGAAGGCCTTTGACAATATCTCTTGGAAATTTATGAAGGGAAATTTAAAAGAAATGGGAGTGGGACGGGGTTTTGAGAATGGGATTGATGCAATATATTCAGAACAAAAAGCTAAATTGATAGTTAACAATGTGGTTACAGAAGAGTTTAAAATTGAAAAAGGAACACGACAAGGCTGCCCCATTTCCCCTCTGCTATTTATTTCAGTTCTGGAGGTGCTCTTGAATATGATCAGAGGGGACCGGTTGGTGGAAGGAATCCAGGTCGGAGCGAAACAATACAAACTTAAAGCTTTTGCAGATGACCTAGTTTTGACCCTGCAGGAGCCAGAATCTAGTACGAAAAGAGTGTTACAATTGATTCAAGACTTTGGTCGGGTGGCGGGATTTAAATTAAACAAACAGAAAACTAAGGTGTTGGGAAAAAATTTGACAGATACAGAGTCAGAACGGTTTCAGAGAGAGACAGAACTAACTGTGGTTAAAAAAGTAAAGTACCTAGGGGTAAACATAACAGCAAAAAATCTGAGTCTTTTTAAGGATAACTATGAAAAATGTTGGTCTGAAATTAAAAGAGACTTAGACAGTTGGACAAAATTGAAACTTTCTTTGTTAGGCCGAATTGCTGCTATTAAGATGAATATATTGCCAAAAATGTTGTTTTTGTTTCAAACACTACAGATTGTGGACAAGACGGAGTGCTTCCGGAAGTGGCAGAGAGACATCTCTAAGTTTGTCTGGCAGGGCAAAAAGCCCAGAATTAAGTTTAAGATATTAACTGATGGGAAAGAAAGAGGGGGCTTTGCCCTGCCAGACCTAAAGTTGTACTATGAGGCCGCAGCTTTCTGCTGGCTAAAAGACTGGCTACTTCTCGAGGACACTGACGTTCTGGATCTGGAAGGTTTTAACAATGCTTTTGGTTGGCATGCATACTTATGGTATGACAAGGTTAAGATCAATAAGGCCTTTAAGAATCATATTGTCAGAAAGCAGTGTTTAATGTCTGGACAAAATATAAAGACTTATTGGAAAATAAAACTCCAAGGTGGCTTTCACCGCTGGAAGCTAAGGCCCGAAAAAGACCCAATATGGAGGCCAAATGGCCAAAATATTGAAAAATACTAGAAAAAGATGGAGACAATTGGAAATTGCAGAGTTTGGAGAAAATGAAGGATAAAGTGTGAGACTGGTTACACTACGCTCAGATTAAAGAAGTTTTTAAAAATGACAAAAAGTTAGGGTTCCAGGTGGAGAAATCGAAGTTGGAAACAGAACTGTTAGAGCCTAAGACTAAGGTACTCTCAAGAATGTATAACTTGCTGTTAAAATGGAATACACAAGATGAAATGGTTAAATCGGCTATGATAAAGTGGGCACAGGACATTGGGCACAACATTATGTTTGAGGACTGGGAAAGGTTGTGGACCATTGGGTTGAACTTCACTGCATGTAATGCTTTGAAGGAAAATGTAATGAAAATGATATATAGATGGTACATGACCCCAGTTAAACTTGCCAAAGTATACCATTTGTCTGATAATAAATGTTGGAAATGTAAAGAAAATGAAGGAACATTCTTTCACCTCTGGTGGACTTGCCCTAGAGTGAAGGCTTTCTGGGAAATGATATATAATGAGCTGAAAAAGGTATTTAAGTATACCTTCACCAGAGGCCTTCCTTTTGGGTATTGTCGGCCAGAAGGTGTTAAGGAAGGACCGAACATTTTTTATGTATGCAACAACAGCAGCAAGGATACTTATCGCTAAGCACTGGAAAACCCAAGATCTACCCACACTGGAAGAGTGGCAGATGCAGCTGATAGACTATATGGAACTAGCCGAGATGACCGGCAGAATCCGAGACCTGGGAGAAGAGAAAGTTGAAGAAGACTGGAAGAAATTTAAGATTTATTTAAAAAAGCATTGTAATTTGGTTGAATGTTAAGAAGGATGCTAGATCATAAATAATTGAGCACCACTAAACTAGATGGAATTTGGATGACAAGTGAGATTGAGGAAAAAACATAAACCTTTGGGAGAAATATTAGATTATATTTTAAATGAATGGGATACAAGAATGTAAACAAGATGATAAATTGCGGGTAAGAATTGACAATGATGCAAGTGGGAGCGGGAGACGTGAGGGAGTCCAATGAAGCTAAGAAAATATGTTATGATGTATGTTTCATTGTTTTTTATTTCTGCATTTATGTTTAAAAATTTTAATAAATATATATATATATATATAAAAATGAAGCAGAAAAAAGGAGGAATTGAAGTTCCCAACATTATTACTGATGTTTCTACGGACCTACAGATCTGTATGTTTTCTTAGCACCAACTGTTAAGTAGGATGTCAGAGAACTTCATCAGAAACAGAAATGAGAGCAGAAATTGCTGCAATTTGCATGTCCAGGTGAGGTCAAGAATAGAAATCGTGCAAGCAAACAGGGGCTGTACTAACTACCTTTATGTTTTTAGACTACATACATTATGCAAACAATGGTAATGTGCAATATGTACATGATTTATTTAATCACACTCAACGCACACGTCTCAAAGTGATGCACAACAAAACTAGCGGAGAAAGAGTGAAAACAACACAAAAACCAAACAAACAGATATATTTTAAATAAACACAAAAAACCAATACAAAATAGACACCCATGGCAGAGACTCATTCATCAAACTGAAAATCTGTCGGGGGGAAATGTCTTCAGTTTCTGGAAAGTGGGGATAGAGGGTGCCTGTCATATCTTGATGGCGGCAGCCATACAGAAAGCCCGGTTTTGTGTTACTGTGGAGTGAGCTTCTGATATCTTTAGAACTTGCAGGAGAATCTCTCCAGCAGACCGCAGTGACCTACTGGATATATAAGGGATGCAGTGTCCGAAACTCCCATTGTTCTAGGTGTATTTTGAGTCAGGGAATTTCATTAGCGTGAGCAGTTTCTGAGCTCTGGGCGCAAAACCGTGCCTAAGATTTCAGATTAAAACTGCAGAGTGGAAGGCAAGGAGGACCTTTTTCTGCCTCCCCACTTCTAGCTACTCTCTGAAGACTTGAGAAGAGACCCTCTTAAGAATATTAGGGGGGGTAGGCAGGGGAGGGACTAGACCATGTGAAAAATGAACATAATAATTTAGCTGCAGCTCGTTCATTTTCAGCTTTGCATTCTTGTCATTAAAAAAGCGTAAACACTCAGTTGTTGCGCCCATAACCTAGGTCTAAGGTGCCATTTACCTCCTAGTTTCCACATCTCAGTTTCTAACACTGAAGGGATAAGGCGATCCTTCAAGTTAAGGGTCCTGAGCTGGAGAGGGCTTCATATGTTAGCACCAACACCTTGAACTTGACCAGGTAGCAGACTGGCCCTGGCTACCAACTCCTCAAGCAAGGTGTTATATGGCTGCAGTATTTTGCCCCACACACAACCCAACCAAGTTAGGAACAAACTGAAAGAAACTCTGATGGGAAGGTACAACGCAGCTTCAGGTTGTGTTGGGGGCCACACACAGAGCCCATCTGTGCTCTGTGCCCTAGCCAAGGTATGCCACAATCCCCTGATGGAGTTTGGCCACCCACGTAGAGGACTGACCAACTCTCATAGGTTATAGATCTTAAAATGGAGTTTTAACTGTTAAGAGGGATAATTACTGAACGCTGAGATTTGACGCCACTCCCAGCTGAGACACATGCAGCAAGAAGCTCACAGCGAATACCCAGCTGCATGAAAAGGTTGCAATTTGATCCCTGTCCTACCAAGGTCTTTAAAGACAACCACCACCTTCTGGATGCAGTCCAACCATCTGAAAAAAAGTTGAAAAGTGTTTCAAGTGGAGTAGTGGACAGGATATCTATATTCGGCATCAAGGAGATGCCTGCATGACACTTCTTGCCCACCACATGGGTGGTTTGTGTTGTCAGCTATGACAACTGGTTTTTAGAGGTTGGGAAGTCTGGGTCTAGGCACCTGCCTACCCACAACAGGGTCAAAGATTAAAGCACTCATCATTTGTTCAGCAAACTCGTTTTGTAGATAGTAAACAGATCACTGATATTTGGTACAGCGGTACCTTGGTTTAGGAACTTAATCCATTCCGGAAGTCCGTTCTTAAACCAAAGCGTTCATAAACCAAGGCGTGCTTTCCCATAGCAGCAGGGGACTCAATTTACAAATGGAACTCACTCGACAGGAAGCAAAACATGTTCTTATTCCAAGGCAAAGTTCACAAACCAAAACACCTACTTCCGGGCTTGCAGCATTCTTAATCCAAGTTGTTCATAAACTAAGCTGTTCTTAAAACCAAGGTACCACTGTACTTGGACTGAGGCCTTTGGGTTTAGTTCGTTTCCCAATATCATTTTTTGCACAGGACTATAGTTGCAGTTCCAGACCTTTATTTAGTCTTATCGCTGCTTTCCCCTGACTCTTGCTGTGGTTCAAGACAACTCTGTTCCTGTTTTGGTCACACCTTGACCTATGTTTTCTTCATTCCAGTTTTATCCTGCCTTTCTTCAAAGGAGTTCAGACTGGCATACACACCTCATACAATCCACTTTTTAACCTCACAACAATCCTATGAAATAGGTTAGGCTGAAAAAGAGTGACTGGCCCAAGTTCAACCATTGAGGTTTATGGAAGAGCCGAGATTTGAACCCAAGGCTCCCTAGCCGTGGCCTTACACTAATTATTCCATAACACTCTTCCAAGGTTATAGTAAGGTTATTCACAAACAGTTCTCCAACATTGCCTATTTTAGTTGTAACAGGTTTATTCATTTGCTGACACATTAAGATCTTTTAAATATGTATATATGTATATTTGTTGGCCACATTCCACTACCTTTAGTACAGAAATTATTTCAGCAATTTTGCCTTACAGAACCTTTTATTTTGGCTGCCCCAAATGTCATATTTTCTTGTGTATTTTGAGATGCACATCTCCAACACCATGAACCCTTCATTTTTAGCTGTTGTGAGCCGCCCTTACTCTTGAAGAAAAATGGGGAAGGCAGTTTTTAAAAATGTGTGCAGGCTTTCAACAGGAAGCCATATAAATGGAATAAACTATTCCTGCATTGGTATGTAAGCAAACACTAATGAACCACATAGCTTTCAGAAAAGTTCCCAATCAAAATTTAAAGACTCCCTAGTAAATTTAGAATTTGCAACTTATATACCATAACAGGAAGGACTATAATGAATCCCATGGAGTCTTGGTCACTGGATTTTACTCAATGCAGGTTTTAAGGAGGTAGGAGTAACATATATTGTAACTGATCTAGTTTCTCACGTGTTATAAGTAAATCCAGACCCAAGTCCGGATTATCAGATCAAAGCACCCTT
Source organism: Podarcis cretensis (assembly GCF_951804945.1). Lineage (NCBI taxonomy): Eukaryota > Metazoa > Chordata > Lepidosauria > Squamata > Lacertidae > Podarcis > Podarcis cretensis. The sequence goes on along the minus strand of NC_137181.1, from coordinate 14,827,328 downwards.
CTCATATGTTATCTAGGTCTAAGATGCGAGTAAGTGAACGGTAACATCTGAAACGACTCTTGAGCAATAAGACATTAGACTAATCCAGTTCAATGTCCACCCTTAAATCTTTATCAAGAAGAAGTGCTGAGATCTATTCCAGGCATGCAATACAATCCTGTGCACATTTACTCAAAAGCTAAGTCACACTTTCAATGGAACTTGCTCCCTGCTATGCAAACATAAGGTTGAAGCCTTACTTACACATCCTTCTTTAAGATATGAGTAGATAAGCGGCCCCCAATATAAAATTATAATGGTATTAAAAACACATGAACAAAAATCACTTGCAGCTACAAATTACTAGGACAGTAGTTCAAAACAAAAACACTTATTAGTTTCTCAAACTCCGCCTTTCATTTGTGCTTTTTCATCTGTGAATATGGGAACAGGCACAGCATGTTGTTCCTACTATTATTCAAATAAAGATCTCGATACAAAAAGTTCCAAAGTGGATCATGCAATGCACCAGGAGAAAGGGGCTGTTCTTTGCCAGCAGCTGATTGCCACGTACAGATCTGGGACTGCTTAAATCCCATTCACATGCATGCAACACCCATTTAATTAGGCCTTTCATCCTGTTGATGCACGTGCAAATCGTGTATCCTTGCTCATGCTCTACTGCTCTGGATCAAACCCCTATCATTAAGGAAACGTGTAACCTGGGCAAAAAGCCAAGGCACACAGACGACTGCACAGCTCACATCCAAAGAAACAGTTTTTTAAGTCGAACTTAACTCAATACAATCGGGATTTGCTTTGTAAATTGTCATTGCATTTTCAAACTTGGTGAAGCTTCTCCCGATTTACATTTGTGGAATTCTAGCTCACTGCCAAGTGGAAGGATCTTATGACGAAACCTTCCGGGCCCACAGATAGGGCTTAGGATGGCAGAGGGCATGTTTTGCAAACAGAAGTCCTAAGGTCCAAATCCTGTTGTCGCAGGAAGGAAGATTGGGAAAGACCTCTGGCTTGAGGACCTGGAGAACCAGTGCTGGCCTGCTTATACAAGTCTGGGTTAGAGGGACCAAGTCTGTAAGGATGCAAGGGAGTAGACCCGGCTGAACTGAGTGAGGCCTGCTTTTGAGGAGACATGTACAGGACTGCACAGCATCAGGTTAATGGGAAGGATAGGCAAGGGGTGAGAAACATTGCTTGCTTCCAGATATTTATCTATTTTCTTTGTAAAAAGCACCCTCTATCATTTTCTTGAAGAATAAATGGTAATTGTTAAATGCAGTACAAGTGTGGAATCTCCCTTGTTAACATCACAAAATCTGAGTCATGCCATCTAGTTTCTGGCTGATATTTCTATTTATTTAAGACATATTTTTTTTTGCACCACCCCACTGCAGATCAGAATTCACGGCAGTGTACAGATATGACCACCACAGCTATGAATATCAAATAAGATGCATGGCATGTGATTGATGCTGTGGGTTGTACCCTATGAAAGTTCATGGCCAGATATCCAATATAGCTTGATCTGCATGAGAAGGAAGGCAGTAATGCAGTGGCAGAGCCCTGAAGAACCAACAGAATGGATGATAAAATTTCAGATGGCAGACAGGGGAGAAATCATTTTTTAATCCTTCCCGGGGGGGGGAGGGGAGGGATATTCCTAAAAATAACAAAACTAGCAGAGCCAGAAGACAGCTGGGAAGGAAACCTATGTGTGCTCCTCCCAAAACATGAGGGAACATTAAAAAAAAATTATTCTCACTTGCAACCTGCAATGATTCCATCTATTCTACCACCTTCGTTCTGTTGCATGCACAGTGGTACCTCGGGTTACAGATGCTTCAGGTTACATACACTTCAGGTTACAGACTCCACTAACCCAGAAATAGTGCTTCAGGTTAAGAACTTTGCTTCAGGATGAGAACAGAAATCATGCTCCGGTGGTGCAGCAGCAGCAGGAGGCTCAATTAGCTAAAGTGGTGCTTCAGGTTAAGAACAGTTTCAGGTTAAGAATGGACCTCCAGAATGCTACCCCTACACAGGCTGGAAGTTACATGAACACAGTCATCAAGTTTATAAAAGTATATGCTTCTATCATTCTCTCCTTTCCGTTTCCCCTTATCATTTTGTCCTGTTCCAATTCATGCATCTTTAATGATTAAGAATGTGTTCTCCTTCCTTCTAATGTATTCTTCCTCCATTTTATATGCAGGTAAAGGATCCCCATACATGCTCCCCACTCGCAATCTTCTGAAACCCTACCTCTTCTTTCCGCCTCTTTTTATAGACAAAATTTAAAATTATTAGGGAGCTGGGATTTTTGCCGCTTTTGTGCAGCAGTACCGCGCTGCAAGCAGCCAGCATTCATATGCGTTCAGTGTAAATAAATAATTGTCGTAACATCCAGTCAAAACTGCGGGAGGAATTCAGAATGGCAGAACATAATTACCCAGCCTGGAAGCCAGCCAGATCACGGTGGTTGACATCCCCGTTCTAGTGAGATCTTTGAAAGTGCAGTGATTAGTTACAATGCTTCACATAATTAAATGAGAATATGAGTGAACGTTCAAAACGGAATTCAGAAATATCTGTCACCAATTCATTATCTACCAGAACGGCAAAATGGTGCCATTTTAGTGATTTATCTTTAATGGCACCAGCACTACAGTCCAAAAATACATGAGCTGGAGCCATCGTTTAAATACATGAGGAAGGCGGGAGACAAACACATCATAAAAAAAAAGACATTTCCCCCCTGTAATTTGGGAGTTGCTTTAAGAAGCAGTAAATGAGCAGCCCTATTGCAGAATTTCATTAATTCAGCACAAGATTGGCAGAGTAATTACTAGGAATAATTTTTATTGGTAAAATCTTGGAGAAAAGCTGTTTTGTTTAGTTTTTCCACCACCATGAGGGAAAAACAAATCACCTCATAACGTTTTTAATTTTAACAAGTTTTCATCAATACAAATTAAGCGGCACATAATAAGCCTCGGCAACATATTCGGATTGTTATTACTTAAAAACATCAGATTCAGATATTAAATTTATTATTAAACTATGGTGGCATATCTAAAAAGGCAATTCATTAGTTAATATGAAGATATGTAATTGGGTACTGATTGCCTCTCACTATATTTAAGTAGTGGAGAGAATTTAGCAACGGAGCAGCGTCTACTGATTAAAAGCTGCGAAGGGAGGGGGAAATCAAGCACAAGATGACAAAAAGATGGGGGGGGGAGGGCTTAAAAACAAACCCACAGCAACAAAATGGCAGCGAAGGCTGTTCCCTGCACCCATACTGTCATGTGATGCAACTGTGCCGTGAAATGCCAATGGGAGTTGGTGCATAAAGTTGGTGGCACCTAGGCTAAGGCTTGGATCCTAACTCCCCCCCCCCCAATCCCATAAACTGAAGACGAGTTGTACTCCATGCGTGCAACTCTCCTACTGCACAGAATGAAACTTACAATCTGGGTCTATTTTATATCTGCTCCAAGACTGGATTATGTTCCTAGATTGTATAAAAGGTTCTACTCAGTTGCAAACCAATATCTTTTAATGATTATAACGTACTATGACATATTGTTACAACTAATTAGTACACATCCTTGTTCAGGAAATGTATGAAGTATGCAATGCCAAAACTGATTTAAATCAATGACTTACAGTACAGTCAAACACACACCAGGTCAGAAGTGAGTCCCAATGAGTTCGGAGGGACTGCAAGGTAGGTGTGTAAAGGGATCGCAACCTTAGATCATTTTTTTTCTTGCCAATTTAAATAATGGTTTTAACTCGCCTGGATTTAAATTAATCCACTCAGTTTCCTGGACAAAGAATGTGCCATCTGTAATAAATACTGAAGTGGTTGCCCTTGCTTTAGGAGGGAGGAGTGCAAAGTACAAGTCAATGTATTGTGTATACAGAAGGCCCATGGTTCAGTCCCCAGGATCTGCAGTGAAATATTTTTAGGGCAGATCCACACCATATATTCAAAAGTGCATCTAACACACATTTAAAGCCCTTGATGGAACTGTACTTTGTTGAGGGTACTGAGAAATGCGTATTTGTAAGGGGCAAGCCACATTTCCCAGGATTCTTTGGGAGAAGTAATGTGCTTCAAATGTGTGTTAAATGCATTTTAAATGGTGTGGATCTGCCCTCCGATAGTGACAGGGCCAGGACAAATTTGCCTGAGACCCTGGAGAGCGGGTGTCAGCCAGTGTAGACATGTTTTGACTAGATGAACCAATATTTCAGTAAAAGGCAGCTTCATATAGAAGATTACTGTATGACTCAAATACTATATTAAACCATTACAACACAGTGCTCCTAAATATTATTCTGTTATTTGATTATTTAATTCCTATACGGCTTCATATGTTGAAAAAATATCTCTTAAGTGGTGTACAAAAAAACAGAAGCGACAACAGAATAAAATATTACAATAATAAACAGTTTCATACAGAAATGTTACATTAATCCAAAGCTACTAATATCTATATTTAAAATCAACATCAATTCCTTTTCCTTCTGAAACACTCTCAGCTTCCCGGTTCTCACCCAGGATCCAAATGAACACTCAGCTCTCAAAAGTCTCACAATGAGACTCTACCCATTTGTCTGAACTCCCCTGAAATAATTGTAGGAAGCAATGTTCTGTTAAGAGACTCTCACCTCAAGCAACACTGTAAGGTTTGTTTCTGTTTTTTAGTGAAAATAGCACAGAAATAGGTCAAGTTTCCCCTGTTTAAATTTATCCTATGCACTTTTCAATAATACAACAAGCCGTTAAGGGATCGGTGAATTGGTAGAGTCTCTTAATCTCAGTGTTATAAATTCAAGCCCCACATGGGGGGGGGGATCTGCATGCAGGGGGTTGAGCTAGATGACCCTCAGGGTCCCTTCCAACTCTTTAATTCTATGAAAAAAAGACACTAAAAATGGGAAACTTCTCTGTTTGCTATGGGCAAAACGGGGCATTAATGAAGAATTCTTTGTGATATCACTCATCGCTTAATGCAGTTCTTTGGTAATCATCTAATGTAACATCTGGGAGGATAAAGGGGTGAGTATGTTTGCTAATGTTTGTTAATGTTTGTTAACATTTCCTTCTCTCCCCTTTAAGTTGCCTGGTTACGTCTCATCCAACTAATTATAAATGTAATACATGAAAATTCTGTGGGTTTTGAATTATTAGATCAGGGGTCAGCAACCTTTTTCAGCCTCAGACCATGTGGTGGGCCGGACTATATTTTGAAACAAAAATGGATGAATTCCTATGCCCCACAGATAACCCAGAGATGCATTTTAAATAAAAGGACACATTCTACTCATGTAAAAACACGCTGATTTCCGGACAGTCCGTGGGCCGGATTGAGAAGGCGATTGGGCCACATCTGGCCCCCAGGCCTTAGGTTGCCTACCCCTGTATTAGATTTTCCTATCGTGGAAAACAGCCAAAACTGTTGACTACTAAAGCGTATTTCCTGTTTCAAAATCCACCAATTTGCTTCTAAGCAGTTAGTAGAACACCCCTAAGAGCAACCCGTCTACATTCTTAAAAGTCAACTTCAAAAGAAGATGGAAAACCCCAAACCTTGCTCAAATCTAACAAGTACCACTGAATCTCCTTTTTCCCCAGGTACCTGATTTGCCAGTGAAGAAATGGAACAGGCCACAGAGGATGTCCCTTTCCTCCTGTTTTCAAATAAAAAGTTGTTTCTAAGAAGCATTGTTACCGTCACAAAAAGGGATCTCAACTTTGCCACTGGACTTTGTATAGTCTAGCAGCAAAGCATATCTTCCTTGCTGCTGTACGGGAGCAGGATTAACTTATGGCTGCGCAAACTTGTTTGACGAGCCTAGCAAAACCCCAAAGAGATAGAGGAGATAAGATTTAAGGCAGTTTGCGAATACGAGACATTTTAAAGGTTTGTACTTCCTTTAACCTTAGCTACAGCTTCAAGATTTTTCACTCGATTATTATAGGAATCACAATTGCCTTCTCGCTCATTTCATTTCTCTGAGCTAATAAAGTTACATGCCACAGGTATGATCGATTCACGCTCCTTACAATTTCTGTCCCAATCCTAAATGATATACAACCAAAATTTTTAAAAAAAGAACAAGGAAGAAATAACTGTATAGTAACTCCAAAGGTCCATGACTTGCTCCCCTTAAAAGTAGAACAGCAAAAAACAGAATCTGGGAACATGTGAAACCTATTATGTGTTATGGTGATTTCGTCCTGTCTGCCTGAGCCCCTTTTCTCCCAGGCACAGGGTAACAGCTATCTGCTGTGACTGGGAACAAAGGTAATTTCCCAGAGGAATGCTTAAATATCATTGTTGAATTTGTTCTCTCCTAAAGCTTCTTGAAGAATAGCCATTTGCGTTCAAGGTCATGGTTTTTAACCCATAAAATACTCAGAACAGTTTGGGGCCTTAAAAGAATTGCCTAGAGGTTCGGGGTGAATAATTGTAGTTGACGTATCTTCTCAGGCAGAACTCGGGTGTTCAGTGCTGTGTCAAGCCAAGCAAAATACACAACTGTGGGAACTAAGAAAATGGCCCCAACTTTCCCAATTTTTCATTCCAAACCAAGTTGCACACAGAACAGTTTGGTGCTTCTTAAAACAACTAATAAAGGTCTAGGGCCTCCTTCAGAGCAACAAGGTATATGAGCAAACACAAGTCAGAGATCACAGTTGGGGGAAAATACGTACACAGCAAGTATGTTGATAAATACCGGTTGTCCCAGTGCATTTTGATGTTTTATACACTTCTTACTCTATAATAAAGAAACATGTTTCATAAAGTGTTTGGTCTGAAATAGGTATCTATTTTGCACCCACAGTACAAAAAACATTTTCATGCAAGGAAAACACAGAAGCAGTTTTTCACCATGTCTCATGCTTGTTTTAGGGTGAGGGTGGGGAAACCTTTGGCCCTCCAGATGTTACTGAACTACAACTCCCAACATTCCTGGCAGCTGGCCATGTTTTCAGGGGCTGATGTGAGTTGCACTTCTGCCGCATCTGGAGGGTCAAAAGTTCCCCACCTGTTTCAGGGCATTCAGAGAACTCAACTATCTGGTGGTAACAGTGACTGAAAAATAGTCCTTGATAGCAGACTAATGGGACAACTCTAACCCCTAGCAGGCAGCAGCGGGGGCTTAATTAGCCACTGTTACATCAACAGCTGTTCCACTTGCAAAAGCCATGGCGGAAGGGTTATTAAAAAAACCTCTTCGCCATGCAAGCTGCTGTACCCCCATCAGAAGTCAACAGATCTAGGCTGGGCTGGTGTCCACCCATCTCATTTAGACCCCTTCCAGCATGGTGGATCAGAGGTTTGGAGGACGGAGACACACACACACACACACACACACACACACACACACACACACATATATATATATATATATATATATATATATATGGCATTTGTCCCCACCACTACCACCCAACATGGACTCTTTATGGGCTCTAAATAGTTCCCAGCAGCAGTGGTACTTTCCCCTTGGCTTGTCTCCCTCTTCAACTCCCTATCTCTACAACGCATTGTTTCCTCTGGTTCCTGTTTTACAGATCATTCCCTACTTTGCTCAACTTCCTTTAGCCACTGTCTCTTGGCCAGCTCTTCTAGGATTTCTCTTCCCTTAGGAAAGAGCATTGCGAGTTTCTTCAGAACCAATTCTCTTATTAGCCCTTTCCGGCAGCACTTCTCTTTTTCTCAAATTCAATTCCCCTAGCTCTAGCCGTACGGTCCTCTTTCTCAGTCCACTTCCTATTCTGCCTTCAGGGTCCTTGTTCCTGGTCTCCCTGATCATTATATTCCTGGAGCCTTTGCCCAATCCTACTTGTGTGATTTGAATCCCAGCCATACAGACAACTTTCCCTTCTCTCACAGAAGCTGGACTGCAAACTATTTATTCGGTGTCACTGAACCAATTCAGCCAATCATGCTTCATTATCACAAGTGCAGTACAGTATAATAAAAACGTATAATAGGTACATTTGTTAGGTTATTCTTTCACAAGGTTTCAAGGCAGGTTACCAACTACCAATTCAGTGTTGCTCAGGGTTCCTAAGCGACTTCACATCTCTTTCACAGCAGTGAGATTTGGTATGGTTGTCAACAAATTAAAGAATGTTTAGCTGATTAACTATCTGCCTTTTAACCAATTAATCCATTGTGTTTATATTCATTTGTGCTGTATGAAACTTCTACTAGTGTTTTTTTTTTTTTTTTGAGATAATGAGAAAAGTATAGCGTAACTTTATAAACAAAGGTAGTACTTATGGTTAGGAGGAAAAAACATATTAAGTATTTTCGTTTTCATTTTATTTCACAGTAACATACAATAACCCCAACAGATACAAAAGAAGTATACCATTCATTTACTACCCCACAGATTAAAATTTCTCTCCAACCAATTAATCAACTAAAGCTTTAGTTGATTCAGATTAGTCTACAGATTAAACAGATAAAAGCCCTACTACTCTGTGTTCTGAGCTATAATACTACAGCTCCACAAAGATTGACTGGCAACAGATAAAGGACAAAATGTACAACTTCACAGAATGTACAATGACAGCTTAGAAACCAGTGCCACAAGATGCAATGCTGAACACTGGCTTGCATGGCATGATGGCAGGGCGCTCAGACAAATTTGCGATCTATCAGCCACAACAGCAAAATACAACCACCAGGTTTGGAGCTTGTGTGTGTGTCTAGCTATCAGTTCCTGCTGTGGGTAATCAGGAAGGGAAAGCTGTTGCCTCCACGCACTGCTTGTGGTCTCCTTGAAAGCATCTGGCTGGCCACTGCAGGATGCAAGGCTAGACCAGATGGACCTTTGATCTGATCCAGCAACTAGGTCCTTACGTACTTATTCAGAGGTATTCATTACTCCCAATAGTCTCGGCAGTTCTGCTGCTCAACAATCGAATATATCCAGCACTCTTGGGGCTCCCTTTTTGTAATTCAAATGTTTCCTTGTGCCTGGATCCGTAAGATTTGATTATTATTTCAAATTTGTATGTTCTAATCTCATATCCCATGGTCAGTGTGCTCCTCTCCTTTCTGTTCTTTGTCTCTCTCTGTTTTCCTTCCCCTCTCACACTTCTTCTATGCATCTACTCTTCCGTTAGACAGCTGCCTTTTGTCAACTTTCAAGTCCCAGCTCTCATTTCCTATGTCTCCACCCTCATCAGCTACTGCCTTCTCAAATGCCTGCATCCTGCTTTTCCAGGTCTTTGCTTTTTCTACCCCTTCTCCCACAGATTCTTCTGTCTGCCCACCTCTTCCCAGGGATGAAAACAGCATGGCCAACATCTACCAAGGCACCATCTCTCTCCCTGTCTCAAAGAACCAGTACTTCGCCAGTCAAAGCTGGGCAGGTGAATGAAGAAGGACACTGGATGACTTACCCCCTAAATGATTTTCAAGGCTACACCAATGCTGTTTACATGGCAGAAATACATGCTTACATTTGTCAGTCCTTCCTCCTTGCAATCTCAAATTGTGTTTTCCTAGGACTGGTCAAGCTACTGCTTGTTTTCAGCTTAGCTCCACCTACCACACTGCCTTATCTCCCGAGTGCTTACACATGTAAACCACTGTGACTGGAACCATTTTGAAATCTGATGTATCAATTACAGAAAGGTAAAGGTACCCCTGCCCGTATGGGCCAGTCTTGACAGACTCTGGGGTTGTGCGCCCATCTCACTTAAGAGGCCGGGGGCCAGCGCTGTCCGGAGACACTTCCGGGTCACGTGGCCAGCGTGACAAAGCTGCATCTGGCGAGCCAGCGCAGCACACGGAAACGCCGTTTACCTTCCCACCAGTAAGTTACTGAACTGAAAATTAAACTCGTCTCAACAGAGGCCACCGCAGCTACCTCCTGGACCTATTCAGTGCTCACCGCAGAACAACATGCCAATTTTTATAGCTGTCAGTTATATCAATTAAGCATCTCTTTGCTGAAAGGCAAGTGTAAAGGTCAAAGTGGCTGATGGAAACAAGGAGGAAACAAAACCTTCTGCACTGTCAGACAGGGCACAGTGTTGGCCTTGCAGTTGCTTCTGTCTCATTCTGCTTCTAAGATGCTTGGGGCTAATAGACTTGCCTATTGGACAACTTTATACATACATTTGGGCATGCTGTTGCATTGTCATCGAACACATGATGCTTAACAGCAGAAAACACCTACTATGGTGTTGTTGTTTTTTGCCTTAACCGATGGTCAATGTTTTGTTTTTAACTATTTATTTTGTGCTTTCATCCTGTATTTTTATCTAGTGAACCGCTCTAAGATCTTCAGACAAAATGCGGTATACTGTATAAATCTAATAAATGAGAAAACACACAACTCCCTGTCTCTTTCCTTTCTCCTTTGCTGAATGGAAGGAAGCAAAAGTGTAGTACAGCAAGCAAGGATTTTTTCAAGAGACAGGGACACACACATTCACATAAAGAAGGCTTGGAGACACAAAACAAACCAAAGTTCTCAAACCTACGGGGAAGATAAATTTGGGAGCAGAACTGGAGTTCATGGAACTTGTTGCAATCCAGCACTTCTCAAGATGGTAGCTGACGTGAAACTCAAGAAACTCAAGATTCCCACCACCAATATATCTGTCACTGGAACACTGTAGTAGTAAGTTAGAGGACTGATATTCCTTGCTCATCCTTAGTTCCAGGGAATGGTCCAAAAGCAGATGAGGCATCAAAGGAGCAGAAGCTGTGCAGGTCTTGGTCTGGCCATGGGAGCCCTATGAGTTCCATGATGGAATAAAAGTGATGTATAAATGTAATAAATAAATATTAACCAGGTCCTGGAAAAGAGGGAATGAACTGACCTCAATATAGTTCCCTACTTAGTACCATCAACAAGCAACTGTGCATTTAGCCCCATATTGTCGCTTATGGGTGGTATCCCTGAGCTGAACAATTTCCCAGGACTATTTGTCAAATAACTTGCGTAGTACCATAGATAGATAGATAGATAGATAGATAGATAGATAGATAGATAGTAGTGGCATTATTTCACATTGTAAAGGCAGTACTTTGAAAAGAAAATGGATTTTTACAATCTCAGAGGAATTTGTTCTTCTTAATTTCACATGAAATTATGCACATCCTAAATAGGCAAGAGGAAGGCTGAGCTGGGAGGCAATACTTGCATGGATAAACGAAGAAGGAATAAGAGACACGTGAGATGAGTGCATATTAAGGATTTTTGTTTGGTGGGGTGTTTATTCAGTGACAGTTTTAATACATTTTCTGAATTTGAGGGAGCAGAATGTCATGACACAGACTTTCCCCCAGCAAGATAGATATAGAGATATATAGATATATATATTTAATGTAGATTTTACAACACAATTCTATGTGATCTATAGAACAAAAAGCTTACACCCTTTGAAAAGTATCTACTTATCCAGAACCTTACAGAAATACATTAAGTACAAGTGCTATTATACCATGGCATCAGCATACATGTCACCTTCCCAGCTTCCAGGAGCTCTGTGGCTCTTTTGGGGGGGAAGTGCTTAATCTCAGAGTTCTGGTTTCCTTCTCATGTCCTTTTGCAAAGATAAGCAGTTTGCAGAATTCCACCGTGTATTTTACTTATTTCATTTCTATCCCACTGACTTCCAAAGAACTCAAGGTGGTGTACACAAAGTTTCTCTGCAGTCTCCCATCTGTGCACTGACTTACACTTGCTTAGCTTCAAGCATGGAACGTGTGTCACTAAATAAAATTAATAATAATAATAATAATAATATGCAACTATGCTAATTATTAAAGAATGAAAATAGCAGCCGTTCCAAGCATTCATAAAATTATAGAAATGTGAAGGCACCAACATGAACAATGGATAAGGGTTTATGGAGCATTAAGCCACGGTACAAATTACATTTGTGGTACAAACAACTATGATTATTTCCAATCAAGTGTCATGGTTGTTCAATAGTGTTCATGTTTAATTTGTGTTAAGTTTAAACCACTTGTTGATGGGTTTGGTTTGTGTGTGTTTTTTAAATTAAAATAACCATTAATTGGAGGGATGCTACATATTTTCTAACAAGCCACCATGGCAGTAGGCAATTAGCTTCCAATATAATAAAGACACACTGAATAATTACTTACAAATTAACCCTAAGAAATCCAACACATACCAATAAGGATAAGAGATAAGTGTTGATTCATAGACCAACCAAAATTATAATAAAGTAACAGATCAACAGGAAACAGAATGTCCTAAAGTGTGAAATATTCTGCAGCGTTCTCACTTTGCAAACCGTAAGGTCCCCCATAAACATTTCAAGACAAATTAACAAATCTTTTATTTAGCTCTCAATACATGCATAAAATGGAAGCCTATGAAACCGACAATTCTGACTGTATGTTAAGCTCATATAAAAGAGACAGAATTTTTTTTTTTTGCATTCCCTTAAAACACCAGTATATGCTCCAAATGGCTGATGAGAGAAGCCTGGACTTTTGTGATTAATGAAAAATGAACTAACTACTAGTTGACTTTTGTTACCCTCAGACCTACTTGTCTCAATTTTTCTGAAAAGCAAATCGAACAATGCTTAAAATTAAACAAAAGAAGTTTAGAAGTGAAAAGATCTCCCTTTCTTCTGTCTTGCTATCTGACCTGCAGGATGATTAACCTAGAAGGTCAAAATGCAAAGTAAAATTGCCCTACACCATAACACATCAATATCTGATTTACTGGCAGTTTCTATACTTTAATGCCATTTAATCAATTAGTGTTTCTTAAGCGAGTGCCATTTCTACTTCTGCAAAACAACTGATTTATGGAAGACCCATAATCAAGCAATTCTGTTGTTCTTAAACAAGAAAGCATTTCCAAGGCCCTAGTGCCGGAAAGGGCGTGCTGCTTTGTTTTGCTAACAAAACTGCGCCAGAAAAAAATACAATGAAATACTGCATTACTGATTTCTCCAAAAGCACCTTACATATAACCATTTACACATAGCCTGGCCCAATTTCATTCTGCTCCAACATTTACTCATTTCCATACTTTCGGTTATCATCCATTTGCGAACATTAATCTGGTTTAATCTATTCTAGTGCATTCCTTACACTAATATAAAATTGGCTTGTGCTCAGTTCTTTTGAGAGTTCTGATTTAATCTTCTGCTGTAAAGCTGCCCCCAAATAACCCCACACCTAGCACACTGACACAGCTATTATATATGTTACGGCTGAATAAAGGAACGCCTAACATTGAGAACTAAGAATTCAAAATGCTTATTACCCCAAGCCCAGCATAAATATAGCCCTACTTTAGCTCTGAGAAAGACTGAAGGGTGAGCAAGGAGACTTCTAACAAAATCCTTACAAAGATGTAACTGCTCATAGATGTTACTCTGTGTTAGACAATATAGAAATAAGGGTTGTATTCCTAGGCACAGCAGCAAGTCTCCAAGGTCGTTTTTAAATGGAAATGCCAGAAATTTAACCTGGAACGTTTTGCGTAAATAACATCTGGGCTGAGGGAACTTCCACCTCTCCAACTGTCTTAGTGGTATCTCTCCTATTTCCCAGGCTGAACAATACGGACTTCCAAGTTTTCCATTCTAATGCTCCTGCCCTCCCAAATTTCTGTTGCGTTCTGAAAAATAACGTTGACTCTCCTTCAGAATAATCTTGTCTCTCCTTCATTTTATTTGTTTATTTAGGGCTATTTATGCCCCTCCTACCAACCAAAGTCCTCAAGGCAGCTCACAATATATTTAAAACGCAATAAAACAGACAGTGATGCAACACTTTGTTCCTGATTACAGAAGCCTACCACTCAGAGGGTTTTTTTTAAAAAAAGTGTTCTATAGAACACTTTCATTGTGCCACGTTGTAAAAATGTTATCTAAAAGCAGGTTGTTGCGAGTTGCTGTGGGGCGCTGTTAAAAAAACCCAAATCCCATTCAAAATTCCTGCTCCAACCACAAAAGTCAATAGGTGGTCCTCTCCGTCGTCTCTCAGCCTAACATAGGGCCCAGGATTATTGTGATAGTAAATGAGGTTAAGGATAGTAAAGGATTTTGCACATGGAAAAGTGTAATATAAAATTTGCAGCTCAGTGTTCTACCAAGGCTTGTGCTGTCCAAGTTATTTTAGAAACAGACCAAACTCTAAAACCACAGCTGTCATATCTTCTGCCATTTATGTGATATTCCTCATAAGGAAACAGAAAGTAATCTGTTTCTGAAGAGTATTGTGCAACCAGACAGAAAGATCAAGGCCTGTAGTGCCTGGTTATCATTGTTTATATGTACGTCATTAGAAATGGCAATATAAAAGGAAATCCCTAAAATCCCCCACCCAAATAAAATTTGAGTTCTCCATAGAAATTAGGAATTACAGAATTATTAGGATATCCCCAAACTGGGTATAAACAACAACTAACTCTTCATAGAGCACAATTTGGAGGCAGGGCTGATTACCACTAATACAAACAGCATAAAAGTTGGCAATAAGATACCCCTTAAAAATATGTACATCTTTCCAATAAGGGTTATGGGCTATCTACATTTTCTGTATTAGTGAATGGAAGGAAGTGTGGTGAATAACCGTATTTTTCCATGTATAAGATGCCCCCATGTATAAGATGCCCCCTATTTTGGGGGACTTCAAATTAAGAAAACACCCCTCAGCACCACCCGTGCATAAGATGAGCCCCAATTTTAAACCTATTTTTTTGGTTAAAAAAACAACAACCCTAGTCTTATACACGGAAAAATATGTTATTATACCGGATTAAGTATCACAAAATACAAATATGTTATCCTGCTGGTGGTGGAGTCATGAAGTCAGGATCTGGCTGAAATTGCTAAATTCTCTCAATGCTGTCAGATGCCCTGCAATATGAGATGCATCCTAAAGTAAGGGGTGTCACATATATGTTCTTTATGTTCATGCTTCATGGGACCCCAGCATATAAAGACACCACAGAATATAATGAAACTCCACAGCTGTGGAGTGCTTCATATTTCATATATCATATTTTGATATGATAATACAACATAACCTGCTGTATTTCTGTACTGCAAATTCCACCCTATTCATTACTTGTTTATGGAACAGTTTAAAATAATAAATATTATGGGAATTTAAATGCTGGAATTTGAGCAATGGGCGAAACAAAAATAATTAGGTTTTCATGGAAGAGAAGCAATCTCCTGATCCAGATTCTTATACTGCTGTGGCAGCAGAATATGCATGATTCATTATTTTGGAAATACAACTAAAATGGGTGGGTGGGATCTATATTTAATGTATTGAAATCTTTTTAAAAATATGTTTTCAATGCTTAAAGATGCAGCAGGACCAATTTCCTCAATGTTTTGTTTTATTATGATTCATTAAGTTTTTCAGGGGGGGTTTACACAGAGTAGTTTTTTTACAATGTTGCATTTCATTGGTGGAATATAGGATTTGGGATTAAAACATCTAACAGATTTATTTCAGTATGGTTTTCGGGTTTTTTTAACCTTTCTACTCAAGCTACACTATGAAGGAGATGTTATAGTAGGAAATGCCTCATCAGAGGACACATAATTAGTTGTAGTACAGGGCTAGAGAAAAGAATGTCTCTGGAGGGAGATGTGTGATGGCTTCACAAACCCACAGAGAAAACAAAACAAGACACCAGAGCTCTTGGAGGCACATTTTGAAGCAGTGCTGTTGAAACTAAACAGGCCCAGATTTGATCAACTACCTGGAAACTCCATGTATGCCGCCTTTGGCTACACAAAGCAAAGATGGAATAAAAAAGTAATAAATATATTTACCATCTCATTAAACATTTAAGACGCATTAGGCCATTATTCACTTTAGAGGAGCACTGAGAGAGCATAACATGATACAACAGCATGCCAGCATAACTACTCAACTGTTAGAATGGGGTGGGGATCCTTTTTCAACTCGAAGTCCGCATTCATTTCTAGGTAAGCTTCTGGAGGGCCACATGCAAAAGCTGGCTGGGGCCACTGACCATTCAATGTTGCCTTGTACAGTATGCTGCTTTCTACAAATGCTCTCACACACCCCTCTTTATCCTCCAACTGGGCAAGCATTATTAAAGTTAGAGGCAGGCAGAGCAAGGTTGTTGAGAGGTGTGGTCTAGGGAGAGTCCTGAGGGCCTGACAGAGAGGCCTGGAGGGCCACATTTCACCCCACAGTCTAAATTCCCCCTTCTTGTGTCGATGGCACAACCTTATCCTTGCAACACATCGGGGAAGCCTCTGCATGCTTACGTTTTGTGCAACAGGGACAAACCCCAGCCACCAAGTTACACAAACCAGCAGCCTTGAAGAAAGAAGACCTACACTACATTAATTTGGAATAAAAAGCAGTGAAGAACCTCCAGTAGACCAGAAACAATCCTTCATCCATTAAAAGGGATGTACACCATGTTAACATGAAGCAACCAGTTAAACAACTCAGTTCAGAATCCATCAAAACTTGATTGAAAGGGTGAGGGAAATCCTCATTTGAGCTTCAAACACTCCTTCACACCCCTTGCAGCGAGGCCACCAGTAGCCTTAAGAAGTCATAACTTATGAACATTATGTTCTCCCGAATACGTACCCATTAACCTGGGCTTTTTTTTCAGCCAGAACTCGCCAGAACTCAGTTCTGGCAACACTGCCATTCTAGAGAACAAGGGAGGCGTTCATGGCGAGTTCCAGCACCTTGTTTTCTAGAAAAATAGCACTGCCATTAACCTTTATGTTATTGTGTTTTTTTAAATAATAAAAAAACCTTTTGGGGAGGGAAATCAAGTAATAACCTGTGCATTTATCTCCCTCTCTTTTTGGCAAACACCCACATCCTGTAGGCCTGACAATGCAGGGCATTCCTGCATCAACCTTTCCTATATGGGGAGAGTCAGTTTCACCCAAAATAACCCTCATGCACTGCCTTACCCCACAGGGGGAAGGTCTTTTTGGGGGGAGGGGGCCGGCTATTCTTAAGCCTTGTCCACCCCCAATAACAATGAGCATAACCTTCCCACCCTTTTCCTTGTTTGAAGGGTAAAACCTGCCCTATTATTCCTCACCAAGGAGGGCCAAGCAGAGAGACCCAACCCACCGTCTCCCCTCACCTTTCTTTTTTGGGGAGGGGGAAGTGGGCGTGGGTAGGCGCCTCCCCCCTTCCCCCGGTGTTGTGGGGCAGGAGGGCTTTCAAGCAGCCCCGTCTCCTCCCACCTTGACTTTCCCTATGGGGAGCGTCGTCTTCCCACCCCACCCCACCCAGCCCCTACCATTACTCGCTCCAAACCTGCCTCCGAAAGCAGCCACAGCCAGACGAGATGGGAGAGGGAGGGAGGGACGCGCAGGGAAGCAAACAGGCGTCTTCCGTCTGGGAGGCCCAACCGCGCAGGGGAGGGGAAGGGGAGAAAGGTTGCGGCCGGGGAGGGTTGCGCCTTGCCCGGCGTGCCCAGCTACTCGAGGCCCCGGCTCCACGGTTCTGGGCAGGCCGCAACCGGAAAGTAATTCCCACCACCCTCGCCGACGACGCTCCCCGCTTGTCTCACACGCGCGCACACCTTTTTTCCTCTCCCAGACTCTCCGCCTCTGCCCCGCGAAGCCCCTTCCCCACCTTACCCGCAGGTACAGCAGATGCAACTTTTAATACCGGCTAGAAAAACCCCATAAAATCGTTAAGACCCCAACAGGGTGTGTTGGGGTGAGGGGTAGAGAGAATTGCTATGGATGATAAAATCGGCGACCAATGCATTCCCGCCCCGTATTCTTGTTTTGCACGACAAAAAAAAAACACGATTCAGACGAAAAATACCAAACCAGTGGGCGCCACCGATTATTATTATTATTTGCAGTCGCGATCTCCACGCACACGCATTTGAGACCTTATATGTGTTGCATGTATCTCATCTGTGCATTGCACGCATATATACAGAAAGGGGCATGTTACGCAGGCTCAACCTCCCCCCATTACAAAAAAAATAAAAGCAAAACCCTTTCCTCTTGTGGGCTCGGGTGTGTACATGATTTTGTAGAGGTTTCTTTCTCTCTCGTTCTCTCTTTTTTTTTTTAAGGCGCCATGTTTATAATCCTCCATCATATATTTAAAAAGAAAAAAGAAGACGCCGGAGACGCCGCCTTCCCCTCGCCTCCCTAACCCAGCCACCCACCCTAATCTCTCCCAGAAAGGCGCACATCCTAATCTCTCCCACAGGGCTGTAAATTTCAAAGTCGTGCCTCTCTTTCTCTCTCTCTCCCCCCACAATCGCCCCCCCCCTTTGCTCTCCTCCTCCTCCTCCCCAGACCAAAGAGCGTCTCTCTCACCTTGTGCTCTGGGCTGCTGCTCTTTCTGTGGCTGCAAAAGGAGAGGGAAGGAGAAGAAGAGGAGAAGTTAACCCAGGCGAAACTTTTCAATCCTCTCTTCCTCCAAGGCTGCTGCCTCCTTCCTCCTCTCCTCCTCCTCCTACATATTTCTTCCCCCCATCGGAGTTTTATTGTGTCTGAATTTTTCTCTCTCTCTTCTCTCCCTGTCTGTCCACACTTCCAGCTTTCTGGGGGTAAACAGGGTTTAAAAGAACGAAGCCGCGGATCTTTGGGAGAAGGAGAACTCTAGCGGCGTCGGATGGAGTTGCCGTTGGCTTCTTTTTCTTTCCGCCCCTCGCTTTATTATGCCGGGTTAAAGGGAGAGAGAGCAATTCAAGAGCACTGGTTCTCCTAACTATTGAAAAGAAAAAAGAAAAAAAGCCGTGATATATATATGCTCTCATCTCACAAAATTAGAAGGTTGCCACGGCGTGCGTAATTTTTTGCGCATGGTCCACTCTCTTCTTTTTTGGAGTTCTTTGTCCATCATAAATTGAAAGAGGTGTTATTTGGGGGGTGAGAGGGAGAGGAGAAGAGAAAATGAATAAATGCAGCCTTTTCAGAAATATATTTGAGATCAAGGGGTTTCTGCAGGCATCAAATGCCAGTGTGTGTGTTATAAAATATATACATATATAACGAACGTGGATTATTTTATTGGTGGGTTCAGCATGTTTTGCTTTCCATCCCTACAACTGACAGTGACGAAATGCTAAAATAACCATCAGGCATTAGTAGCCTCTTGTCTAGGTCTGTAAACTTAATTAACGATGACGATTTAACATTATGTAATTCATCTGATCATGATTATGCTTCAATCAGAATAAGTCCCTTAATAATCCAGTGCATTTTGAGCCACAAACATGGCAGGATAATCCGCAAGGTGCCTGGTTGTAAGGTGGCAAATGTTATCTACCAATCAATTCACTTGAGGATGTTTTCGCACATTAACTAAAAATGAATGCCAAGCCTTTCTTGTGAATGGTGTTAACGAAGGGCTAGTAGTACGTAATTGAAACGTATCACAGCCAGTCTAAAAATCAAATTCCAATTATACGTGTGAGAAATGCAGACAACTATTGCTTTTATGGAGGGAGGTTTTTGTTTTTGTTTGTAACTAAGTTACGTATTTTTGTGTAAACTGTAAACTGCCCTATGATCCTCAGATGAAGGGCAGTATAGAAATTTAATTAATAATAATAATTACAAAAACTATAGGAATTGGGTTGCTGTACGTCAGTGGTTCCCAAACATTTTTCCTCATAGACCACCTGAAAAATGCTTGGGGTGTTGACAGAATACTATTCTGCCTGTTCTGGCAATTGTAATTGTAAATTTTTTAATCATTTTAATTGGTGCATTCATTTCCTTTTATTTATTTTATTTCTCATCTATAGTATTTTATTGTACAAGTAACTCACAACTTATGCACGTTTAACTTATGCATCCATTCAACTTTACACACTTGGCAGAAAAGGGGTGAGCATCCTGGAAAAAAAATATTTAAGTTGAGAATCGCCTGTATTACAATTTGGAATCCATAGAATTCAAATGGTTTAGGGGGGAAATGAGGAAATTTGTTTATTTACACAATTTATATACATTACTGCTTGGCTGTAATAATCTCTAAGCGGTTTACAAGGATGCAGTACAACTGGCCTATTTTTCCTGGACACAGTAAATACCAACCCACCGTTCATCTTCCCAAGGTGCAAGCTCAGTTTATTGGCCCTCATCCAATTCACCACAGTTCCCAAACAATGATTGACAATTTCCATTTTTTGTTGGAAGTTTTAAGAAAAAGTATGGCTGGACTGAGGCATTTTTTCAACTTGGAACGTAAAAGCCAAATTGGCACTCCGGACACAATTTATTTTTAAAACGATGCACAGAGAGATTGATTTAATTGTGCTTAATGTCTTTAATTTATAGGTTTAATTTTGCCCATACAGTTCTTAGGAAAGATGTTTGGAGCCGTACTCAGTTCTCGAACATCTTGTAACAATTATTCTCTCAGTGTTACTTATTGCATGTCATATATGAATTTATGTAGTGGTCCTGCATTCCAGAAAATCTCAGGGAAAAATCCCATATACAGCTTCATTGCTAATTCAAAATCAGGATCGGCTCATTAGTGAAAATAATATGTTGTAATAACGTAACCACATTTTAAAAATACATCTCAAGTTTATTGAATCCCAACGTACAAAGGTTTCAAAGTTTAAGATGTTTCTTCCTTTGAGGAAGTTAACATACATGTATGCTTGTAATGAGGGTGGCTGTGTTTAGCATGCGAACCTCACTTGCCCTCCCTTCCCCTCTCATCTTTCAATGCAGCCGCAGGAAGAGACCAGCATTTTCTGCATGGTGTGTTGTCCATACCCTAAACTATGCTTAAATTTAGCTATTGTTAGCAAAAATAAGCTAGCTTCATGAACTGTGCTTTGAAGCTGGCTTGTTTCCACTAAATATATTTAAGATTAACTAAAATTGTCTGGGTTCAATCTTGAAGATTCTTCAGAAGCTTCGATTACAGTACTTCAAAATACCGCAGCCAGGGTATTACCTGGGATGGTGCATGGTTTCCATATCTTGACAGTCTTGAGAAATCTACACCAGTTATCAATTTGCTTCTGAGTTCAGTTTCAAGGTGCTGCTTTTAAACTACCCTTCCTGGCTTGGGACCTAGGTACCTTATGGACAGCCTTCTCCAATACCAATCTTCTCAGGTGTTGAGATCTTCCACAACGCTGCCATCATTTGCGGTTAAGTGGTTGAAAACTAGGAAGAGGACATTTTCATCCATAAAACCCCAGTTGCGGAACATCCTCCCCAGTGGTACCCAGCTTGTAACCATTATCTTCCAGGTTAAGATGTTTTTATTCTCACATGCATTTCAGTGACTGGTAATTGAATGGCCCTAAAATGAGGCACTGGAAAGGCATTTGTTCTTTCTTACTCTGCCGCGGGATTATTTTGCCGCTATTGTATTTTTAGCTTAATTTGCGAACCAGTCTGGGATGGATTCTATGAAGAGAAGTACAGTGGTACCTCGGGTTACATATGTTTCAGGTTACATACGCTTCAGGTTACAGACTCCGCTAACCCCAGGTTAAGAACTTTGCTTCAGGATGAGAACAGAAATCGTGCTCCGGCAGCGTGGCGGCAGCAGGAGGCCCCATTAGCTAAAGTGGTGCTTCAGGTTAAGAACAGTTTCAGGTTAAGAACGGACCTCCGGAACGAATTAAGTACTTAACCTGAGGTACCACTGTACAGAAATTTCCTAAGTAAACAAGCAACCCATTTTTCACTTCTTAAAAATAGCATCCTGCAGAACAAACTGACATAGTGCATCTGGGCAAAATGTCACAGTTTGGACTTTCCTTACTGCAGTGCAAACAAGGCAAGGTGCTGTGCGGGGAGGGGCTCTCAAGGAGATGGAAAACCCAGCCTCCAAGGAGCATGCCACAGCTGTCGCTGCCACCACAGCAGTGGCAGTACTAGCAGATGATGCATTCCTTAGAGGCCAGATCTGCTACCCCTATGGGTCCTGCCCCCTGAGGCAGTGGCCTCACCTTGCCTCGCGGATGGGCCAGCCCTGCTGTCTATATTTTATCCATGTGCCTGCCCCTCTCACAAGGCTCCATCCACAGTGCCACTGTAACAACTTAATGGAAAAGCAGAGACCTGAAAAGCGAGAAACTGAGAGGAAACCTCATTTACCCAGCCCTGCTTGGGATTTTCTTATACAAACTATAACATCATAAGACTACAGGAAGCACCACATTCCCTCATGTTTCCTTTACCGTATATCTTATTTTCCTAAAGTTTTTGCCTTGATTGATATACACAGTTTCTGTAATGGCCAGGCATAAAAGTTCATTTAAATCTCATTCAGCTCACTTTCAAAAAATTGAGCAGTTACTGTTTGCACTATTTCAGCAATTTGCTCAGAGGGTCTCTTCGCTTCCCCTCAGAATAAAAGCACCTCTTTCCGCTATTGTTGTGCTGTTGTTTGCAGTTATTATTATAAGGGGAGTCACGCCTGATTCGTACTGTTATTTTCAAATAGGTACCCAGCAGAGAGAAGCTTCGGCACCAAATTCCATTTTGTGAGGTTAGCATAAAATTCCAGTTTGGAGACCTACTCCTTTACTGATTAACCTACTTCATGGCTGACCTCGTTCCACAGGATCACGCTGTGCTCATGAACAGGGCATGATGTAAACCAGTCAGAAGTTGGTTGACTTGGAGGTATTCCAGACTTTGTACTATTAATCTCCTGAAACTTCAGAGCCTTCAGAGCAAAGCTGAACACAAATGCAGTAGCGCAGTCATTTCTATTAAGACCTCCCATAGTCAAATCTATCCGTTCATGGGATACAGTACTACGTTTCCTGCTATTTTACAACTTTGGACCCTGCCTCAGAAATGTACAGGGCTGAATCCGGGTGAGGAGCTTGGTTTTATTTCTCTGCTATTTCACAAACCACTTTTGAAGCCTAGAACGGCTTTGAAGCCAGTTTGCAATAATACATCACAAGGCTTTGAAGCCAGTTTGCAGCACATCACAAGGAACTGCTGCCATTCACAAATATAACAGCAACATCAGTGTGGCATTTGCAGAGCTCTTCCATGGTGCATACGAGTTGCAGATAAATTTAATTTTTCCTAAAGCATAATAATGCATGCTTCGCCAGAGTGGTGTAGTGGTTAGACTATTAGACGAGGACCTGGGAAACCAGGGTTCAAATCCCCACTTGGCCATAAATCCCACTAGGTGACCTTGGGTCAGTCCCTGCCTCTCAGCCTATCCTACCTCACAGGGTTGTGGGGGGTTAAATGACAAGGAGGGAAATATTTACACCGCCTTGCACTCCTTGTAGAACAAGGTGGATATAAATGCAACAAATAAACAAAGTGTTTTAAAACAGGTCACCAGTGTGTCACCTGTAGGCATACAGGCCCTCACCACTGCCACCCAGCCAAAATTAGGCTTGAAAGCATTTCATTACAGCTGATAGAATGGGTTTCCATGTGTGCTTGATTGTGCTGTGTGTATGGTGCCCACAACATACTTGGTTAGCAAATGGTCCCAATGGGCTGTCGTTGGCCGTAGAACAAGCAACCACAGGATGTTTGATTCCCTGCTATGTGCCATTACCGGCCTGTTGCCCCAGGGCCACAGAGCTGAGAGGCAGGGCACAGTGACCTTTCCATAGTTCAGAGAAACAGAAGGATGGATAGTGTACTTGACTCCTTGGAAATCATTTGATTGAAAGGCAGGAGGTAGGTAGGTAGTGTGATGGCCTGGGAATTGGACTTGGAATCAGAGGAGACTCAGTCTGCACCAGATCCTTTGCCTCAAACATCATCTGAACCAAGTCTGGGGCCTGATCCTGAAGAGTCCCAGTCTGCACATGTTCCCCTGTAACAAACACCAGCTGGGCTGAGTCAGGGGCCTGAGCCTGCCCTGGCTCCAGATGCGGGGATTACCTCATTGCCTTCAGCTGGGCCATCACTTACAGCTGCTCCACTACCAGTTTGGTCAGGGGAGGCTGAGGCGGCCTCTGGGTCTAGTAACCCCCCAACGTCGCCCGAGCTGCAGAGTCTAAGGTCTGAGAGAAGGGGAGACCTAAGTACTCGCAGGAGGAGTGCTCACCTTCGGGCAAAACAGGGAGGTCAGTCGCCGGGGGATCAGGACCGGCCGACAAAGATAAAAGGCTGTCGTACCCCGCCCCAGGTTGCAAGAGCAACGTTGCTGTATGCTAGATCCTGCCAGAGATCCTGTACCTGTCCTTGCCTGGTTTCCTGCCTTGGCCCTGTCAGACTGACTCCCAGTATTCCATTTATTCAAAACCCAGTTAAAACTATTTAGTTTAATTAATTCAACAACACTGATGGACTTGATCCAGTGATACCAGCTTTTCAAAGTCTGACAGTCATTTACGCCTCCACTTGCTCCCCACTTGCTTCTTCGTACCCACCTAGGTATTCCCACCCCCACCCCCGGGGCAGTACTGTCCACTTTGGAACTGATGTAGAAGGTCCGCTACTGAAAGCAATCAGCCAATCTCCCTATGAAAATTACTATTAAGAACTGATAAGTGCTAGGATGATTAAGGCCAGGGGTCAGCAAACCTTTTCAGCAGGGGGGCCAGTCCTATGTCCCTCAGTCCTTGTGGGGGGTGCAGACTATATTTTGAAGGAAAAAAATGAAATAGGAATTTTCCTATGCCCCACAAATAACCAGAGATGCATTTGAAAGGACACATTCTACTCATGTAAAAACACGCTGATTCCTGGACCGTCCATGGGCCAGATTTAGAAGGCGATTGGGCTGGATCCGGCCCCCGGGCCTTAGTTTGCCTACCCATGATTGAGGCATTCGCCATCAGTTCCTCTGTCCAGACAATCTTAAAAACTCCAGGGAAAGAAGGGTTTTCATAGCACTCTCTAGCGGGAAATAAGTGGACAAGAAGAGAAGGAATGTGAGAATTGGCATGTTTGTTCATTTCCTACAGATATGAAGATGCTGTTCCTCCCAAAGCCCTTGACTGCTTGCAGCTGGTATTCTGTGGCCTCTGAACAATTTAGCCGTCATGGTTAATAGATAGGCCCATTCTCCATGGAGTATTATGCTATGCAGTCACTTGTTTTGCTACTTTATGTGCCAGGCGTAAACGTTTCTCTACAACTAGGCCTTTGGCTGATTAACAATCTTAAAAGGTGTTTGTGGGAGGGGAAGGCTTCGGTTTTGTTTTATTATGTATTTTGTTTTCTCGTTTTTGTATTTTTACGTTGCAAACCATCCTGCAATCTTTGGATGGAGAGCAATATACAGATTTAATTAAGAACAACGACAGCAGCAGCAGCAGCACTTATTTTGGGAAGAATTAGAGTTAGGTAAAAGAAGAAGTTGCAATGTAGTTTGTTTTGCTTGCTTTCATTTTTAACCACCTGCAAATTCTGCAAGCTCTTATTCATTTCAAGATGGAGTAAGATCGGGTTGCCCGATCCAGTTCAGAATGAGTGCACCACACATGATTTATATGTTTTCGAACCTACGTTAGGAAAGATTTATTGATTCCAACTGGAATAGCCCCACCACTCCAGAGCCCCGGATCTTGGTAATTTAAGCAAAATATAAATCCAAGCCAATGTGTAGCTTGACATGCCTGTGGGCCCTGTTATTCATCATAGCATTTTCTGCATGAATTTCTGTACAGTTATGAACTAGTGAATATGTTTTATAACTCTTCCTGGAATTGTTAAAATGCTGGCACAGGCACCGCAGTCCAAATTAAGAAGGTGTTGAGATAGGATGTGATATCCTATTAGCTCTGTTTGAGCTGATAATTTACATGCTGGAAATGATAATGCTTTTAACTGTTTCACCACCATCTTGTGTTTAAAAACAACCGACAATCCTTATTAACTCAACAGCCGCAACAGACATTTTAAAGTTGCCTGGTGAGAGTCAGAGTCTCCTCTTTTCTCTTTGGTACAGGGATTGTGGTCTTGAGCTTAAGTATGGATTTGTAGGCACAACAACAGAAGTGCACCAGCAAGCAATGGGCCTCTCATTTACATCAATATATGGTCCAACCTTGGTGGTGCTGTGGGTTAAACCACAGAGCCTAGGACTTGCTGATCAGAAGGTCGGCGGTTCGAATCCCCGCAACAGGGTGAGCTCCCATTGCTTGGTCCCTGCTCCTGCCAACCTAGCAGTTGGAAAGCACGTCAAAGTGCAAGTAGATAAATAGGTACCGCTCTGTCGGGAAGGTAAACGGCGTTTCCGTGTGCAGCTCTGGTTTGCCAGAAGCGGCTTAGTCATGGTGGCCACATGACCCGGAAGCTGTATGCCGGCTCCCTTGGCCACTAAAGCGAGATGAGCACCGCAACCCCAGAGTCGGTCATGACTGGACCTAATGGTCAGGGGTCCCTTTACCTTTACCTTTATGGTCCAACCTTATATGAGAGGCGGGGTAGGGTGGGAATTCAGCCTGAGGATTGCATTCCCTAATGCTCAACCTTTCAGAGACTGTGTGCTGGCAATAGGGAAGAGCAGAAGCAAAATATGGGTGGAACCAGAGGCAAAAGTACACCCACCAGCAACAGATGAGGTTCTTACCTTTATACAATAGGCTACATTCCAGCCCTGCAAAAGTCAGAGGTTTCTACATCCACACACCGTCTCTTCATCCTCCACCCAGGTAAGCATTATCGCAATTTAAGGGCACGTTCCAGCAAAACCAAAACACCTGCGGGTGCAAAACAGGGCTGGTGAGGGGGCATGGCCTGGGGAGAATCATACGGTCTGGACAGAGATATCTAGAAGGCCACACTTAGCGCCCCCTGCCTGAGGTTCCTCATTTCTTCTTTATATGACCATGTGATTGTTTCAAGCATCATGGTCAACCTACATTGGATTTGGATTTGATATCCCACTTTATCACTACCCAAAGCAGTCTCAAAGCGGCTAACATTCTCCTTTCCCTTCCTCCCCCACAACAAACACTCTGTGAGGTGAGTGGGGCTGAGAGGCTTCAGAGAAGTGTGACTGGCCCAAGGCCACCCAGCAGCTGCATGTGGACGAGCGGGGAAGCGAACCCGGTTCACCAGATCACGAGTCTACCGCTCTTAACCACTACACCACGCTGGCACTATACCACATTGCTGTTGTTGTGGTTACTTGAATTACTATCCCACCATTCCTCCCTAAGGGGCCCAGGGCAGCAAACAGATGGAAAAATAAACAACAACAACAAAGCAAAACATTCTAAAAGAAATTAAATCATTCTAAAAACAATTACAGTTAAAAACATACGGTACTTCCATCCAGTGATTTTGAAGTTGCCAGGAACAGTATTCTTCAGCCGCCCAATGACTGAAGGAATGTTTTCAAACTCCTCCTGAAAGTTAAGAATGATGGAGACACGCACACCTCACTAGCAAGGACATTCCACAACCAGGGAGCCACTACTGAAAAGGCCCTGCCATGGGTCAGCACTAACCAAGCAGATGCACCTACACAAATTCATCTATTAGTATATTTATTTTAAAATATCCTGCCTTTCAATAAAACATTTTAAAGGCTATTAGAGCATAAATTTAAAGTGCAATGAAAAATAGTTAGATGAAAAACACAATTTTCCAGCAACAGCAAGCATCTGAATAGGCAAACTTGAAAATCGTTTAAAGCATGGGGAAAACAGAACAATTTTTGCCTGATGCCTAAAGCTTGCTAAGTTTGACTCCAGGTGAACAGATACATTGACATCAAGATTTATGTGCCATAACAGCAGCATATTGAAATATTTTGCATCAGTGCAGTTATCTCAATACTGCTATAACAGTTGCATTATATATCAGATCTAATTTCATTTGAAAGCAGCAAGCATGGAGGGCACTGTGTGCAATATTTCCCCCCTCAGACTGCAGCTGTTTTACCATCTTAAATCTTAAGGTGGCACTATAAGTAAAGATTCTGGAGCTGAGCATAAAGGAAATTTTGATAACTTTGTTCCTCCTTCACTGATGTTCTTTGCTGTACAGGAGTCTGAACTAGCAGTGACTAACCAAAAAAGGGATATGGAGCTGTGCTCGGTGTGAAACATCAACTCAGCATGCAGCAGAAGTGACTGCACAGCCAAATTTGATGCCAGAGATTATTAGGATTTGTTGTTGTTTAGTCGTTTAGTCGTGTCCGACTCTTCGTGACCCCATGGACCAGAGAACGCCAGGCACTCCTGTCCTCCACTGCCCCCCGCAGCTTGGTCAGACTCATGCTGGTAACCTCGAAAACACTATCCAACCATCTCGTCCTCTGTCGCCCCCTTCTCCTTGTGCCCTCCATCTTTCCCAACATCAGGGTCTTCTCCAGGGAGTCTTCTCTTCTCATGAGGTGGCCAAAGTACTGGAGCCTCAGCTTCACAATCTGTCCTTCCAGTGAGCACTCAGGGCTGATTTCCTTCAGAATGGAGAGGTTTGATCTTCTTGCAGTCCATGGGACTCTCAAGAGTCTCCTCCAGCACCATAATTCAAAAGCATCAATTCTTCGGCGATCAGCCTCCTTTATGGTCCAGCTCTCACTTCCATACATCACTACTGGGAAAACCATAGCTTTAACTATACGGACCTTTGTTGGCAAGGTGATGTCTCTACTTCTCAAGATGCTGTCTAGGCCTGTCATTGCCCTTCTCCCAAGAAGCAGGCGTCTTTTAATTTCGTGGCTGCTGTCACCATCTGCAGTGATCATGGAGCCCAAGAAAGTAAAATCTCTCACTGCCTCCATTTCTTCCCTTTCTATTTGCCAGGAGGTGATGGGACCAGTAGCCATGATCTTCGTTTTTTTGATGTTGAGCTTCAGACCATATTTTGCACTCTCCTCTTTCACCCTCAATAAAAGGTTCTTTAATTCCTCCTCACTTTCTGCCATCAAGGTTGTGTCATCTGCATATCTGAGGTTGTTGATATTTCTTCCGGCAATCTTAATTCCGGCTAGGGATTCATCCAGCCCAGCCTTTCGCATGATGAATTCTGCATATAAGTTAAATAAGCAGGGAGACAAAATGCAGCCTTGTCGTACTCCTTTCCCAATTTTGAACCAGTCAGTTGTTCCATATCCAGTTCTAACTGTAGCTTCTTGTCCCACATAGAGATTTCTCAGGAGACAGATGAGGTGATCAGGCACTCCCATTTCTTTAAGAACTTGCCATAGTTTGCCATGGTCGACACAGTCAAAGGCTTTTGCATAGTCAATGAAGCAGAAGTAAATGTCTTTCTGGAACTCTCTAGCTTTCTCCATAATCCAGCGCATGTTTGCAATTTGGTCTCTGGTTCCTCTGCCTCTTCTAAATCCAGCTTGCACTTCTGGGAGTTCTCGGTCCACATACTGCTTGAGCCTTCCTTGTAGAATTTTAAGCATAACCTTGCTAGCGTGAGAAATTAGTGCAATTGTGCGATAGTTGGAGCATTCTTTGGCACTGCCCTTCTTTGGGATTGGGATGTAGACTGATCTTCTCCAATCTTCTGGCCACTGCTGAGTTTTCCAAACTTGCTGGCATATTGAGTGTAGCACCTTAACAGCATCATCTTTTAAAATTTTAAATAGTTCAGCTGGAATACCATCACTTCCACTGGCCTTGTTATTTGCAGTGCTTTCTAAGGCCCATTTGACTTCACTCTCCAGGATGTCTGGCTCAAGGTCAGCAACCACACTACCTGGGGTATATGAGACATCCGTTTCTTTCTGGTATAATTCCTCTGTGTATTCTTGCCACCTCTTCTTGATGTCTTCTGCTTCTGTTAGGTCCTTTCCACTTTTGTCCTTTATTATGGAAATCTTTGTACGAAATGTTCCTTTCATATCTCCAATTTTCTTGAACAGATCTCTGGTTCTTCCCATTCTATTGCTTTCCTCTATTTCTTTGCATTGCTTGTTTAAGAAGGTCTTCTTGTCTCTCCTTGCTATTCTTTGGAAATCCGCATTCAATTTCCTGTATGTTTCACGATCTCCCTTGCATTTTGCTTGCCTTCTCTCCCCCGCTATTTGTAAGGCCTCATTGGACAGCCACTTTGCTTTCTTGCATTTCCTTTTCATTGGGATGGTTTTCGTTGCTGCCTCCTGTATAATGTTACGAGCCTCCATCCATAGTTCTTCAGGCACTCTGTCCACCAAATCTAAATCCTTAAACCTGTTCCTCACTTCCACTGTGTATTCATAAGGGATTTGACTTAGATTGTATCTTACCGGCCCAGTGGTTTTTCCTACTTTCTTCAGTTTAAGCTTGAATTTTGCTATAAGAAGCTGATGATCTGAGCCACAGTCAGCTCCAGGTCTTGTTTTTGCTGACTGTATAGAGCTTCTCCATCTTTGGCTGCAGAGAATATAATCAATCTGATTTCGATGCTGCCCATCTGGTGATGTCCATGTGTAGAGTCGTCTCTTGTGTTGTTGGAAAAGCGTGTTTGTGATGACCAGCTTGTTCTCTTGACAGAACTCTATTAGCCTTTGCCCTGCTTCGTTTTGATCTCCAAGGCCAAACTTGCCAGTTGTTCCTTTTATCTCTTGACTCCCTACTTTAGCATTCCAATCCCCTATAATGAGAAGAACATCCTTCTTTGGTGTCACTTCTATAAGGTGTTGTAAGTCTTCATAGAATTGGTCAATTTCAGTTTCTTCAGCACCAGTAGTTGGTGCATAAACTTGGATTACTGTGATGTTAAAAGGTCTGCCTTGGATTCGTATCGAGATCATTCTATCATTTTTGAGATTGCATCCCAGTACAGCTTTTGCCACTCTTTGTTGACTATGAGGGCCACTCCATTTCTTTTACGGGTTTCTTGCCCACAGTAGTAGATATGATGGTCATCCGAACTGAATTCACCCATTCCCGTCCATTTTAGTTCACTGATGCCCAGGATGTCAATATTTATTCTTGCCATCTCATTTTTGACCACCTCCAACTTACCCATGTTCATGGTTCTTACATTCCAGGTTCCTATGCAATATTTTTCTTTACAGCATTGGACTTTCCTTTCGCTTCCAGGCATATCCGCAACTGAGCGTCCTTTCGGCTTTGGCCCAGCCGCTTCATCAGCTCTGGATCTACTTGTACTTGCCCTCCGCTCTTCCCCAGTAGCATGTTGGACGCCTTCCGACCTGAGGGGCTCATCTTCCAGCGTCATAACTTTTATATGCCTGTTGTCTTTGTCCATGGAGTTTTCTTGGCAGGGATACTGGAGTGGCTTGCCGGTTCCTCCTCCAGGTGGATCACGTTTGGTCAAAACTCTCCACTATGACCTGATTATTAGGATAGGTAAAGGTAAAGGGACCCCTGACTGTAAGTCCATTCGTGGACAACTCTGGGGTTGCGGCGCTCATCTTGCTTTACTGGCCAAGGGAGCTGGCATTTGTCCACAGACAGCTTTCCGGGTCATGTGGCCATCATTGTCAGCATCGCCCTTGAGCCAGTGCACCAACTGGACTCATGCACTTCAACCCTGACTGGGCTAGGCGAGCTGGGTAGCACTGCCAGCGACCACCTTTCTCACAGGGACAGGTCACCGTGCTGTGGACTCACAGCTTAGAGCTGAGAGCACCGGATTCACTTGCACAATAATACAGTCGTTGCGCAGCAGAGTTTTGCAGAGTCTTGCAGAGTATAAACCACTCGGAGAGCAGCTCTGTAGAATATCTTCCTTTTATTCTATAGCTACAACTATGATACAAAACTATATACAGAGCTAAAGGATCTAAGCATAAATCAATGGTACACTGAGAGTCTGCAGCTGCTCTTAGCAGCAACCTTATCTCTAGACACGATCTCTAACACTCTCTCTCTCTCCGATACACTGACTGACTCACTCGCTGACTGATTCACTCACTGACTAAGTAGAAAGCAGAACATTGCTCCTCCTCTCTGTAGAATCAGCAGGCTCCTCAGGAGATTCTTGGATATGGGAGGGGTGAAATCCCTCCCATTACAGTCAGGGACCCCTGACTGTAAGTCCATTCATGGACAACTCTGGGGTTGCGGTGCTCATCTTGCTTTACTGGCCGAGGGAGCTGGCATTTGTCCACAGACAGCTTTCCGGGTCATGTGGCCAGCATGACTAAGCCACTTCTGGCGAACCAGAGCAGCGCACGGAAACGCCGTTTACCTTCCCGCTGGAGTGGTACCTATTTATCTACTTGCACTTTGACGTGCTTTCGAATTGCTAGGTTGGCGGGAGCAGGAACCGAGCAACGGGAGCTCATCCCGTCACAAGGATTCGAACCGCGACCTTCTGATTGGCAAGCCCTAGGCTCAGTGGTTTAGACCACAGTGCCACAGATAGGGACTGCAAATAAAAACTGTGGCCATCACAATCCACCGACACATCTTGGTATTTGTGTATTGTTTTAGTTACCCCAGGGATGCGGTTGGTGCTGTGGGTTAAACCACAGAGCCTAGGACTTGCCGATCAGAAGGTCGGCGGTTCGAATCCCCACGACGGGGTGAGCTCCCGTTGCTCAGTCCCAGCTCCTGCCAACCTAGCAGTTCAAAAGCATGTCAAAGTGCAAGTAGATAAATAGGTACCACTCCGGTGGGAAGGTAAACGGTGTTTCCGTGTGCTGCTCTGGTTCGCCAGAAGCGGCTTAGTGATGCTGGCCACATGACCCGGAAGCTGTATGCCGGCTCCCTCAGCCAATAAAGCGAGATGAGTGCTGCAACCCCAGAGTCGGCCACGACTGGACCTAATGGTCAGGGGTCCCTTTACCTTTACCTTAGTTACCCCATCTCAAAAAGAAAGCTGTATCGCTGGAAAGGTGCAGTAAATAGCAACCAAAATGATCCGAGTATTGGAGTACTTGTCCTACAAGAAAAGACTAAAGCGTTTGGGGACATAGCAGCTGAATTTCTCCATCTGAGCATAAGAACCACCCCACTGCATTTGGCCTGTGGCTCATTTTGTTCTGTATCTTCTTCATTCCTGGGACTAACTAGATGCCTATGGGAAGCCCAGA
The DNA here is from genome assembly GCF_951804945.1 of Podarcis cretensis. NCBI lineage: Eukaryota > Metazoa > Chordata > Lepidosauria > Squamata > Lacertidae > Podarcis > Podarcis cretensis. Next base: position 14,794,416 of record NC_137181.1, on the reverse strand, counting down.
AGCAGAACAGGAGCACAACAGCACTCTCATACCCACCAGCATGTGGTGGTGAGAAACCAGGATGCGCATCTTACGGGGCCATTCTTCCATACAAGTCACATGACCCATGCGACAATGTGACCCCGGAAGACGAGTTTTTCTCAGGACCATGCTCTTGCATGAGAGCACAGTGCCAAAAAAGTGTGTTTGGAGGCACTGTGTGAGATTGCAGTGCCCCAAAACATATGTTTTGGGCGCCATGCTCTCATGCAAAAAAATAAAAAAATTGGGACGTTCCAATTTTATTGGGGCAATTGAATGCCATGCACCCTTCCCACCTGAAGCCATTTCCTAGAACTAGTCTGACTTGTTCGGCATGTTTCATCTTGTAAATTATAATCCCAGACACACAGGGTCACAGATTTGGAAGGGGCTACATGTGTGATCCAGACTGACCCCTCAAACTGATAACGTGATATTCCCACAGTAAGAGATTCTTCCCCATGTATCAATCTGCAAATAGAATTCCCATATAACGAAATGTTGGCTAGGAGGTTGTACAGTTCATTATTCACTCAGCTGTTTCACAAACACACACTTTGTGTACATTCGGTTTCTTCCAGAATGTTCAGCATTCGCCAATGAAAGCTCCGCAAAGTGTCGTCATCTTCTTCCCCCTGCTTTTGTTTACTGGAAAATATTCCACGGCATTTTAGAGATTACAGATGTGGTAACACTTTATGTTAACTGTCTTATTTTAATTTATGTGGTGTTACCATTAATAATGCATTCCTTTTCTGCTTAAGTGGGTGGTAGGAGAGCCTAAAAGGAAAGGCATCTGTGGAATTAGATACTGTTTTTCCGTTTTAATCTCTCAGGAAGATTTTTTTTTTTTTAACAAGGTCTGTGTAAACATGTTTCTCAGGACTGAATTTGTGGTGGTGAACATGGGCTTGTTGGGAGCTACATGTTAGTTGCACAGCTGGCCCAGGGCGTTTGGGTGCTTTAAGCCAGGGGTCAGCAACCTAAGGCCCATGGGCCAGAAGCGGCCTGCTGAGGTTGTTTGACCGACCCACAAGCCACTCCTGAATCGAGTCACCCGCTCGCGCGCTGCGCTAAACCGGTGCAGCGCGGGGACTCACTTCCACGGCGCTGGAAATCGCGTCTGTGCAGACGCAGATGCTGAAAATCGACAATAAACAGATCGACAATAAATAAGAGCAGAAACACTTCACAACGTAGAGCAAAACATTTATTGATGGATTTACCATATTTTGAGCAGCGCAGTCAAGGCAGCCCACAGTTTAAAATAATGGCTTGCCATTGAATTTATTATTATTACTATTTAGCAAGATTTATGTGCTGCTTTATAAAATAAAATAAAAATTTCTAAACTGTTTACGTAAAATGGTATAATATATTCATTAAAGATAGCAAGAAAAGTAAACTCTGAAAATAAGTAGACTTAATAAAATTATCCAGATGAAGATAAAAGGTTTCTTTTGGATTTATTTATTTTTTTCATAACAGACTTTATCTAGATCAGCTTTCCCCAACCTGTTGCCTTCTAGACATTTCCAGTCATGGGGAAATTATTATTTCTGGGGAGAGGAGCGGCAGTTCGGCTGTTTCTCTGTTAGCTCTCCACTGACAGGAGATAATTAAGTCTGACTCCAGCCGTGGCAGGTTGCATATATGTGGAAATAAAAGCATATATGCTAAAGGCACCACAGTCTTCACTAACTTTCATCCTGAGGAAACTGAGTAAGCAGTGGAACTCCTGGAGTCTCTTACTGCTCAGTGATTCAGATGGCGTGTAAAAATATTATATCCAAACTGAATGCAAAAGGAAATCATTTGTCCATGAGGGTAAAAAGGTAAAGGTACCCCTGCCCGTACGGGCCAGTCTTGACAGACTCTAGGGTTGTGCGCTCATCTCACTCTATAGGCCGGCAGCCAGCGCTGTCCGCAGACACTTCCAGGTCACGTGGCCAGCGTGATGAAGCTGCATCTGGTGAGCCAGTGCAGCACACGGAACGCCGTTTACCTTCCCGCTAGTAAGCGGTCCCTATTTATCTACTTGCACCCGGAGGTGCTTTCAAACTGCTAGGTTGGCAGGCGCTGGGACCGAACGACAGGAGCGCACCCCGCCGCGGGGATTCGAACCGCCGACCTTTCAATCGGCAAGTCCTAGGCAATGAGGCTTTTACCCACAGCGCCACCCGCGTCCCACAGCGCCACCCGCATCCCATGAGGGTACGGAGGGCTTAAAGCCAAGTTTTCAGAAGGGGAGTTCCCCCCTGGCTTTCCACTTTATCTATAAATCAGACATTTTGCCATGTGTGTTACTAGCAGGCCAGTAACTGCTGCTCGTATGCTTGTTTTGACATTGTTAATATTTATAATACACATGTAAATTATTAGGCTTAGAATGGGTTCCCATATGAAGAAAAATAACTGGGAACAATCATTTGTTTCCTAGTGGTACTCTTGACAAATCTGGGTTATGTTAAAGCCAGGCTAGCCTGATCGAAGTTTCAACATAAACAACAAGGGAAATGTCAGAATACGAAGTATTAGTTATATTGGTGATGATAATTATAATCAGGTATGCAGAAAATCCTTTAGGATAAGAAATATGTCTCCCTCCCTCTTCTTTCTGTTTAAAGAGACATTTGGCAACAGTCAGCCTCCAGCTCATCAGAGCTCTGATATATTACTGTTTTGCGGGGGTTTTGAATTCATTAGGGGCACAATTTAGAGATAGCAAGGGGGCGTGGCGGCAATCCAATTACCCCACCTTGCCCGACATGTCTTAGGCTGTTATACACACCATACATTTAAAGCATATGACTTCCACCGAAGAATTGTGGGAACTGCAGTTTTTAAAGAATTCTGGGAATTGTAGTTCTGTGGACAGTAAACTGTGGACAGTTCCCATGCTTATTTGCAGAAGCAGCACACTTTAAATCTATGGTGTGTATGCAGTCTTAGACCAGATATGATTACATCTCAGGAGCATCCATATATTTTTTCAGCTCACTCGTTCGATTTCAAAAAAATTGTTGTGAGGGATAGTTACACTGGCCTGTTTCCTTGGTAGGCAGCATACTTTAACAATACAGTGACTGCTGAACTAGAATTGTTGTTGTTTTATGCTATATTGAAGTACAGTCTCCAAAACAAATGCTCTTAAAATATACTGCTTCCTGTTAGGAGCGTCCTACTCTTGTGTAGGACCCTGGTAGAGACACATGCCCGGCTGGCATGTTCTCTCCCTCCTGGTCGATCGTTCAGGAGCTTCAAAAGCTTTCTTCTGTCCAAACATCACAGCGACTGATGCCAAAAGGCATTGGCACACTTAGGGATCCGCAGAGCATTCACAGTTTGCGTAACAGAACTCAGCAGCTCAGCATTTTGACTAATCTACGTTTATTTACATATTATACACTCAGAGCATTCTGCCTTAGCTCCTTCCTTTTTCTCATCAGACAGCAAAAGAAAAAAGAGAATAGAATAGAATAGAATAGAATAGAATAGAATAGAATAGTCCCACTTCATGGAACACAGTAACACAAAACATCCTGTCTCCATTACTTCCCACACTGTGGAATGAAAACATACACCATCATGTGATAGACAACAATCTCATGACTGCAAACACAGAGCAGGAATCTTAACACTTCCCCCCCTCCCCTTAATATATTCAGGAGTGGGCTTTTTACAATCTTGTTGAAATTTTTGGCTCTGCTGAAACCTCCACACTTCTCCCCATCAGGATTTTTTTCCAGCCAGAACTCAGTTCCGGCACCTCTCAGGTGGGTGCCATTTCCATTATGAAGGACCAAGGGAGGCATTCATGGTGAGTTCCGGCACCTCTTTTTCTAGAAAAATAGCACTGCTTCCCTTGCTTTGTAATGGTGCCCATGTAACCTACTGTGTCTATAGACAACAGTTCTCTATTTTGAAGGTTTCTCTATTTTTTAGGGTTCTCCAGATAAAATCTGGTTAACATATAAGGAACCATTAAAAGGGTGAGCACAAGCCTTCAGGTTGCCCATCAACAGCTGACAGTGTCCAGTCAGCAATGTACACAGACTCTACAAGTGTCCCAATTTCCAGGGACATCCCTGATTTAGAGAAGCCGCCCCAGTTTCTGATTTGATCCTGGAATGTCCTGCTTTTCCTTAGGATGTCTCTATTTTCAGTGGAGAAATGCTGGACGGTATGGAGTTATCCAACCCCCAAACCGTCTGAAGACAATCTTGTACATTGAAGGTTTTTTTAAAAAAACATTTAATGTTTTTTATGTTTTTTATATAAGTTGGAAGCTGCCCAGAAAGGCTGGGACAACCCAGTAAGATGTGTGGGGTATAAATAGTAAAATTATCATTATGGAATGAGACGTCCCTATTTTCATTGGGAAAATGTTGGAGGGTATGTGAAGAGGCACAGAAGTCACCTATCTTTTAAATTATCGTAATTATTTCTACATTTGCACCTACATGTATAAATTACCATATGCAAATATTGTGAAAATTGCTCTCCTTTTTTGCCTTTTTTTTGGTGATGCAATTTTATTTTATTTTTGGTAAAGTGATGCAAAACAACTTCTTTTTTGGTAAACTATAAATGGCTACCCTATGAAGTGGACTTCTCTGTGAAAATGTGAAGTGGGTTATTAAGTTATTTGCGTAACTGTCCTTCTGCTAAAGAGCAGAGCTATTTCCTAGACCTTGGTAGTCTCTTTTCTACAGGAATATACACAATGTCCTTGGGCTATATTTATATGTCGAGGGCACTCTGACTGTTGGAACAATCTAAGAACCAGTTTTAGTGCAGAATTTCACCTGAGGGTCACCAGAACTTAGCTACCTAAAGGGTTTGTTTTTTTCCCCATCAGATGATAAGAGTAAGCTCCTGGAACCTGGCCATTACATATTAGGAATTATCGAAGTTTCTTTTTAGCCACTCTTCTGCTGAGATTCTCAAAGTGGTTTACAACGTCAAAATAATAAATATCATTACTACAAGATCCCAATAAAAATTCAAATCACAGCCAAAGCAGGATAAAATGCCAACATAAAACCACTATTAGAAATTTAAGCCATCAAGAGTGGCCTTACCATTAAGCTTCTTCAACCCTATCATGCCTCAGTTTGGTTCTTTTCATCCAACGGTTAAATATTGTTGGTGATAGTTATATGACCATTTCTGTCACATTTGGAGGGGAAACACGAAGATGTTTTAGTTTGTGACAAATGCAGGACATATAATTTCTCTTTTTCCTTCTAATTTGCTAGAAGTCCCTCTCACTTAGCCCTGAAACCACTAAACCAGTTACTTTCTCTCAACCTAGTCTACCTCACAGGGTTGTTGAGAGGATTACATGGAAATAGGGAGAGAGACATGTATGCTGCATTGAGCACCTTAAAGGAAAGACAGGACATCAACTTCATGAATAGGCTAATAATTTAATTCATTGAAATTTAATAAATATGTTCAGATGTAGATACTTTTATTATTATTTTGTTGGCCACTCATTAGACAGAGAGATTTGTGAATCCCTAAAACTGAATTCTGGGACCATTTATTAGTACTGTAGTAGTTTTGTTTACCGCTAAAGTCATCCCCTCGTACTACTCTGAAGTAAATGGTTTTGAGGTTGCTGCCAAATTGCCTGTTCACAGCTGACAGGGTAGGGTCTGTTTCCTGGGCTAAAGGCCAAGCCGAAAGCATTCTGGGCTCAGGTCCAAAATTAAAATCCAGACCACCCTGATGATATCTCATCACAAAACCCTCCACCAAAAAGCGAGTACAAAAAAATGTACTGCTTGAACTGGCCCTGAGTTTTCACACAGCTCTAGTGTTGCTATTCAAAGTCCAGTCTTGCGACTATAGGGAAGATATCCTGGAGAAGATCAGGGATAGATTTCATGGAAGTGGGGTTGCCAGATCTTTAGATCTGACCTGAAGTCTCCAGGTTTGCCTTGCCTTCTCCAGGTGGCATGTGCAGGGCTTGAATCTCCCGGTGGTCAAGAGCACCTTTAATAAACAAAATCATTAAAAAGACTGCACAGGCAGCTTCCAAAGCTTCAGCTGGCCAGGAGCTGCCTGCAAATTATAACATAGACACTGGGGAGGGGTGGGTAGGATCTGCCCTCCTTCACTCATTTCTAATCTCTATCTCCAGGACTTGCCCCTGTGACAATCACCGGGGGCTGCCCCCAGGCCTCAGGCCCAGAATGCTTCTAACCTAGCAACCCTATGTAAAAGAAAAAGTTTTGCAACTGACTTCTTGTTTATGCTGCACAGCTGTGGCTCAACAGAGGGACAATAAAACATGAGAAGGACCTAGACCAGAGTAACTTCTGAGATGCATAAATAGTACTGCTTCCTGCCACCCCAATCTCTGAGCGGTGCAAGATTCCAGGGGTTCCAGCTGCTTACCCAGAGTCTGAGTTTCCTTTTGGAAATGAGGCACAGCAGAGACAGTGGTGTCTTTATGATATATGATTTATGTACACAACCTGAGTCTATGATGGAGGGATTCCCCACATTGATGCTCCAAGAGGGTCTTGTTTTTCCTAGGCTGCAGCCTAGGATTCAAACAGAAACCAGCTATCATGCTCGGACCTTCTCTCCAGTTTGCCTCCTTTAACAGAGTGCAACCTTTTCCCTCCAGCTCACATCCCGCCCCCCCCAAAAAACTCTGCCTTTGTCTTCTAACTCTGAGTTGAGAGAGGGGCCCCTCCCCGATGCCATCTAGCTCAGTGACCCCTCTCTTTGGCTTTCCTAATCACCTCCTTTTTTCTCCTAATGGCCCATCACCTGAGGCAATTTCCTCATCAGGAAACTGGCCTGTTTTATTTTCCAACATTTGCTGAATCCAGGGGTTCAGTGCCTTGCACCCTGAAACTCCTAACACAGGGGAGTATTGCACTCACAAACTCATAACAATACAAAATGAATAAAAACATTCCTTCCAGTAGCAGTAACTACAATAACTAAGTTTGTTATTGGTATGAGCTTTTGTGTGCATGCACACTTCAAAAGCTCATACAAATAACAATATTAGTTGGTCTCTAAGGTGCTACGGGAAGGAATTTTTATTTTATTTTGTTTCGACTATGGTAGACTGTGGCGTTTGCCCTCCCAGGTTTGTGACATCATACTGGGTTCATAAGGAAAGGGTTAACTAAGTGTAAAATGACTAACCAATAGGAACCCAAGGGGAGGAGTTAGAGTTAGAGTTGTTAAGAAGTCAGTCTGGAGTTAGAGAAGAGAGAGGGAGGATAAGTCTGTGGGTTGGGCTAGTCTGATGTGAGAGAGTGAGAGAAACTGTTAAGTTGAGACTATCAGTCAGAAGGTATTAGGAAGGTATAGGCCAGTAAAGAAACTAAGGATAAGAAACTGACAAGAAAATTAACTGAGAAACCATACTTGTTAATGCTTACAAAATCAACTTGTTTATTTGATTTAATTTTAACAACTGTCTGGACTCAGTGTGTACCCGAGTGTAATGGGTTGGTAGCAGTGGGGAAGCAAGCACAGTGGTGGCACAGGGATCAATAGACCGTCAAACGTCCGGGGACCCTGTGTGATCGCCACAAAGACCAACACGGCTACCTACCTGTAACTCATAACAATACAGTTCTCGGCGGGGCTTTCTTTCAGCGCCACCATTTCAGAATTGGAAGAAGAGGCTGAATGAGATTGTACTAAGTCCTAGCTTAGGTTTACAGAGTCACGTGACTCTCTTGGATATAAGATTAAATTCAAGCAGAACAACAAACACACTCCCCATGTGTTTTAAGAGTACTGTATTTGTTTTGCTTACGTTTAAAAAGGAATGCATGGTATGTTATGCTGATCGCCAGATGGCGCTGTTGTATGTGGTCCTGCTGACTTTTCCTTTGCCTTCAGTATTCCGTCCAGTTACGGTACTTCTGAATAATTGCAACTAAATACTCTGGTTTCACCTCAGATCATATAAATCTGAATAATTGCAACTAAGATTATCCACACGCTTCAACATCAATTTTCGGCTGAGGGGAGAAAGTATCTTATATCAATGTGGTGATGCATAATTTATTTTCTACACAGCACTGGTAAAGTCTTAAGTCCTGCAACAGGAGTATTTTTTGACAAGAGCGGTTCAGAAATCAAGAACTGGACTGGATGCAGGAGCCACGCGGAACTGGTGGCAGAGAAACACCAGCAGCGTGTGAAGCTTGCTTGACTTGAGCATCACATGACAGGAATTCAACGGTGTCATTATGTGTTGTATTCAGGGCAGCACAGTGAAATAATTATGCAAGTTTCCTTAATATACTATTTGTTCCTCTCTTCTCCCTTTCTTACTAATTTACTTTAAATATTTAGACCATTTTTATGCCATTTAATATATATACAGTGGTACCTCGGGTTACAGATGCTTCAGGTTACAGACTCCGCTAACCCAGAAATAGTACCTCAGGTTAAGAACTTTGCTTCAGGATGAGAACAGAAATCGTGCGGCAGCAGCAGGAGGCCCCATTAGCTAAAGTGGTACCTCAGTTTAAGAACAGTTTCAGGTTAAGAACGGACCTCCAGAATGAATTAAGTTCTTAACCCGAAGTACCACTGTATATATAGAGAGAAAAAATATATCTAAGGAGTGTACAAATAAGTGGAACAAATGCTGCAAAAATAAACAAAGCCATTAATATGAATGATTAATCAATATAGACTGATATTAATTCCTTCTCCTTCCGAGGCATTTCCCCACGCAAAACGGCTCAGCCTCCTGGCTCTCACTTGCGGCCCAATCAGACTCACAGCTCATCCTCCAAAATCTGACAGCAAAGAAGCTTCCTGGCGTAGGAGCAAGCTCCAAGGGGCAGAGGTCCCTTCAGCCCCTCCACAAAATATCTGAGGGGGACAGGTCCCCCCACCAAAGTCGATGAGAATTGCCATTCAAATGGTGTGCGTGTACCACACCTTGTGATCAATTATGCGGGGTGGGGCTTACCTGAGCCCCACACCCCCATATTTTATTCAGGTTGTCACTTCTGGAACCTGCCGGCATCACCCTAGTGCCTCTCTCTAGGCAGGCTCTGAAATGAATGAAATGCTCATAGCTGTGTCCCATTCAGGACTCGGTCAGCTGTATTTCCACACACCTGGTTCCAGGCTACAGGAGACTTAGTTTCCCAGGAGGTCCCAATGAAGGTAAAAACTCACAGTTGTTTCTCTGCACATACTTTCTCCCCCAGCTGCTTCAGCACAACTCAGCTTCTGAATTCCACCCCTTCTCCCCACCTATATTTACACTCATATCAGGAACCTGTCTAGAACCCAGGATGCTTCCCCTCTCATTCTTTAGCACTGCTGATTCTGAGCCATTGCATTTCTGCAATCAGCTCGATGCAGAATTCCAAAGGCGGTCCTGCATGTGTTGTATTATACAGTGGTACCTCAGGTTAAGTACTTAATTCGTTCCGGAGGTCCGTACTTAACCTGAAACTGTTCTTAACCTGAAGCACCACTTTAGCTGATGGGGCCTCCTGCTGCTGCTGTGCCGCCAGAGCCCGATTTCTGTTCTTACCCTGAAACAAAGTTCTTAAGCTGAAGCACTTTTTCTGGGTTAGCGGAGTCTGTAACCTGAAGCGTATGTAACCTGAAGCGTATGTAACCTGAGGTACCACTGTATAGCAATGCCATTGCCCATAACCAAGGCCCTGTTGCCACATTTACTGAGAAGCAAGTCCCATTGGCAATGGTCCTTTGCAAAGTTAATTACAAGGTTCACAAAATCATAGACTTGTTGAGTTGGAAGTGAACCTGAGGATCATCTAGTTACTACAGGCTTCCTCAACCTCGGCCCTCCAGATGTTTTTGAGACTACAATTCCCATCATCCCTGACCACTGGTCCTGCTAGCTAGGGATCATGGGAGTTGTAGGCCAAAAACATCTGGAGGGCCAAGGTTGAGGAAGCCTGATCTAGTTCAGCCCCCTGCAATGCAGGAATATGCAGCTGTTCCATGTGGGGATGAAACCCGCAACTGTTAAGTTGTGGGTTGACATAGCAGACGACACAGCGATTTCTCCAAGTAGCTCTTTATTTTGTAAGCTGGAATAGAACTGACTGCAAACAGCTCAGCCGGCCTGCTTTTATAGGCAGCCGGCTGTCAACATTGTAGCAACAACAGCCCAGCGTTTCCCGCCTAAAATAACTGACGTGGACCTGAGTGAAAACTATCTACAGACCTGAGTGAAAACTATATACAGTATCCCCCTGCTGGCCCAGGGTGAAACTTCACTACATAACAGCAACCCTTGTGGTTATCAGAACCATGCCCTAACCAAGTGTTTACTGACCCACTTTTACTGTTTCCTATGGATCATAGCTGGGGACTTTGTTATAAATTGCCCCTCAGCCTCTCTTAATTGCTTTTGATTGTCAGTTTCTGTCCTGTGGGAGGGGTGGAAATACTTTTATTATGCTCTGCTTGTTTGCCATTATTTGCCGTTCCTGGCCCTGCCACTACAGTTGTACCTTGGATCTCAAACATTTTGGCTCCCGAATGCCGCAAACCCGGGAGTGAGTGTTCCAGTTTGCAAACATTTTTCGGAAGCTAAACATCTGACGCGGCTTCCGCGGCTTCCGATTGGCTGCAGGAACTTTCTGAACGATTTGGAAGTCAAACAGACTTCCGGAATGGATTCCATTTGACTTCCGAGGTACCACTGTAATACTACATTCTGTGGATTGTGACTCGAAGATTAGTGATGAATTGCCCTCTGAATAAATTCTCTTAATTACCGCCTTATTGCCAGTCTCTGTTCCCACAAGGGACAGCCTTTCATTGTGGCTTTCTTCCCATGTTTACAATATCTTAGCTCTATGTCATACATAGGAGTTTGCCTTTATGCTAAGTCAGAGCTGGTCCACCCAGCTCAGTATTATCAACACTGATTGGCAGAAGCTCTCTGGGGTTTCAGGCATTCCTAACAGGAGATGCTGGAGATTGAAGCTGGAAACATGATCCTTCTATATATATAAAATGCAACAATCCTGGTCTTGTAAAATGGTTACCTACTGACCTTGAGCTCACACAGAAGCAGGATGTTATAAACTCACAAGCGCAATTTAGTCCAATATAAATCAAATTAAATCAGCCAGAAAGGATTAGAATTTTAAAGTTTGTTTTCATGTGTTCCTTTGTTTCAGCCCCACAATTGATAGGCATTAGTTTAATTTTGCAGATGAACGAAATAATGTGAAAGGATTTCATACTTCCACACTGTGGGCAGAACAAGTGTTATTTGTTTAAAAGGCATTTGATTCATCATTTTGTTTGAAATGGCCCTTGTTGGAGGGTTGGAGGTTTTCCTTTTTTTAGGAATCAATTTCCTGGCAAACATTTTAAGAGGAGGGGAGAAGGAGCGGAATGAAGGGTATACCAGCTTAATTATTGTTTCTTTATATTCATTGTGTTCTTGAAAATAAATGGATCAATACTTCTTTTTTTTAAAGAGGTGGTCAGAACTGATGGCACAAGATATTTACAAAAGTATTTCTGTACCGCCGTGGCATATAATATCAGGGCAGTGTGCAATATTAAAGCAAAACAACATTTAAAAAATAAATCTAAGCAGTAAGGTGACTGGCTAATCAAAAATAAAAAAGGCCTTGTTGGCATCCAAAGATCTTCAAGGGGCTCATGAAAGATATCTTGTCATTAGGCTGCTCCTCCCGTGCCTGCCATGTGTCACTCACCATTTAACCAACCCAGAATGAATTGTTTAAAAATGCTTTAAAGAAATTATGCAAAGGGAAGAGAAAAACATGGCAGAAGGATCGTGAGACCTGCAGTAGAGTGTCCCAGCACCGAGTGCCATTGTCCAGCTCCTCAATTGCATTCCCTCTTCCATGGTTCACCCCACCAACAGTTAGTCAGTAATCGGAGGCCACTGGGCCTACTCTGTTCTCCCTGGAGGTATGGTGGGGCAGGAGGTGTTCCTAGAGTTATTCTGTACTTCTGGATGTGCATGGGGGCAGTGCTATTTTGGCTACATAAAGAGCACTCACAACCTGAACATTAGAAATAGAGGGAATGGTGCTTGCCTGCATAATTTATGCAGATAATGAATTATTCCATGGTTGGGTCACTTTGGTACAAAAATTCCCTTTTATTATTACTATCGTTTTTAACCAGCGTACACACCTGACAACTATGCATCGCATTTACCTCAGGAGTGGTGAACCTCCAGACCAAAGGCCACACTGGGCCTGACAGGCGTCCCCATGTGGCCCCTGAGGTTGTTTTCTCCAAGCCACACCAGCATACCACCACATCTGAAAAGCAACATGGCAGACGGATGTGGAAATGTAAATAACTGAATTTAAGATTGGAAAAGTGAGAAACTGAGAGAAACCCAGACTGACAGATTCACTCTTGGGAAGGGCGATGCTGGGTTTTCTCAGTGGTTGATTTTTCAAATTTGCAACTTTTAAAACAGCCACATTTCTTGTTTTAGCCCTGCAGGTGCATAGCTGACTGAAATGAATGTAATTGAAAGAAAATGAGCAGATCTAATTTTTATTTTATTTCCCCTCGCTCATGGAAGTGACATTGGCTGTTGTCTGCCGTTGCTTTCTAATTGTTAATGTTGTTAATGATTTGGTGTGCAAAAGCTGGTTGCCTATTATACTAAAATTGACTGACTAAAATTGACTGACTAAAATAACAAAAGAACCTTTAGCCTCAACTTTCCCTAGATCTTTTGGGAGTTCGGTGAGGTTGAAGATTCGGCAGAAAGAGATAATGATGACTCATTTACAACCTTTGGAAATTTCAACTCTCATATTGCAAATGTCAGGGGGGAAACTATCTTTTTTTATTTTATTTGCTCTTCTGTTGCAGGTCTTCATTAGTATGTCAACATTAGTACAACAACTGTTGCATTCAAAAAGAGGGGGTGGAATGTATCTTTTTGTAAGCAAGGAACCACATTTGTCTCAAACATGACAATAATAATTAGGAACTTCATTTTAGAAGAATTCCCCATTTGTACAAGAAAGACAAGCTTGGGTGTTAGAGGAGTCTTGAAAAGGCATTCTTGAGGTTGAGTCTGTGTACTAAAAAAAAGACAGCAACTATTGTTAATTCCGTCATAACAGTAGGGACAGTTTATTATTATTTGACAATACAGTGGTACCACTTCAGGTTACATACGCTTCAGGTTACAGACTCCGCTAACCCAGAAGTAGTACCTTGGGTTAAGAACTTTGCTTCAGAATATTAAAGATATGTAATCACTTGAAAGAATCAATTAGGCCTAGGATTAAATTGGGATTAAATATATAAATAAGAAAATGTATGAAAAGAAAAGTAAGGAAATATGATTATGACTGTGATATGGTTTATGAAATAATGATATTGGAAGCTGCTATATATAATTACTAAGAAATTCAGATGGAAGAGATTTGAGGAAGCCAAATAATATGTTTATGAAGATGGATCTTAATTAATTAATTAAGTGTTAGTCAAGTGATGCTTTGTTGTATTGTATGTTTTATATTCTTTTTTCTTTTTCTTTTTTTCTGTTTCATTCTTTTTCCTTCATTATTGTCAACTTTTTATTTTTTGTTATGTTTTTGTATGGAAAATAATAAATATTATTGTGGGGGGGGGAAGAACTTTGCTTCAGGATGAGAACAGAAATCGTGCAGCGGCAGCAGGAGGTCCCATTATCTAAAGTGGTGCTTCAGGTTAAGAACAGTTTCAGGTTAAGAACAGACCTCCGGAACGAATTAAGTTCTTAACCCGAGGTACCACTGTATAATGTTCTCCCATTTCTCCATGATCTGACTCAGTTACAAATCAGGACATTTTCAGCTACACAAGAGTGCACAGGTAAACTATGGAACTTGCTCCTACAGCAGTCAGTGATGGCTACCAGTGTGCATGGCTTTAAAAGAGGACTGGACAAATGCATGGAGGATAGGTCTGTCAATGGCTACTAGCCATAATGGCTATGCTCTGCCTCTATGGTCAAAGGCAGCAGTAATGCTTAAAGTTGCCAAGCGCTGGGAGCCCCAGGAAGGGAGAGGGCTCTTGTGCTCTGGTGCTGCTTATAAGTTTCCCACAGGCATCTGGGTGGCGCCCAAGAGAAAAGGATGCCGGACCTGATGGGCCTGATCCAGTGGGGGCTCTTCCTCACTTGTCCCACAACGTAGGGCAACTGAGGTTGGAAAAATAATGACTTATCTATCTGCAATATCTCCTGCCAACCTAGCAGTTGGAAAGCACATCAAAGTGCAAGTAGATAAATAGGTACCACTCTGGCGGGAAGGTAAAGGCGTTTCCGTGTGCTGCTCTGGTTCGCCAGAAGCGGCTTAGTCATGCTGGCCACATGACCCGGAAGCTGTACACCGGCTCCCTCGGCCAATAAAGTGAGATGTGCGTCGCAACCCCAGAGTCAGTCACGACTGGGCCTAATGGTCAGGGGTCCCTTTCCCTTTCCCTTTATCTGCAATATGGAGATCATGGTACTGATCTCTTATGGGATCGCTGAAACAAAAGCCTTCGGATGTAGAGAGATAAATAAAAAATAATATTCAGTGGCACTAGGTTTGATATCGAAAGGACCCTCAAGTATATATATATAGCCACACACATAAATCATGCTTTCCGGATGAAAGCCATTCAAATAGCAAGCAACTCAGTTTCATTTGTTGCCTTAAACTCAAGGATTAATTGTTGGGACGTGACTCACTCTCTGCCAGGCATTAGAGGTGTTCTGTTCTAACACTTTATTTTGGCCCTAGAGATGTGGCATTTAAAGGTTAGGATAATTGGTACCAGTAGTCTGTACTTAATGATGGGCACTTTATCCTCCAAGGGACAAGGCTTACCCGGGATTAGAGTTCAGCAGTTGTTTGCTTCAACCAAGAAACTGTTGCTGACATTGTACAAGCATCACATAAATACTATAACTTCCTGGAAATGTAGCAGAACATCTCCCCCCCCCCCCCCCCCCGGGCACAATTCAAAGGGTTGGTGCTGACCTTTAAGGCCCTAAACGGCTTCGGCCCTGTATACCTGAAGGAGTATCTCCACCCCCACCGTTCAGCCCAGACACTGAAGTCCAGCTCTAAGGACCTTCTGTCAGATGTCAAGGATATAAACAACTACCTGACTTTTAGAAGACATCTGAAGGCAACCCTGTTTAGGGAAGTTTTTTTTATATTTGATGTTTTGATTTGTTGGAAGCCTCCCAGATTGGTTGAAACAACCCAGTCAGATGGGCAGCATATAAATAATAAATGATGATGATGATGATGATGATGATGATGATGGAGTCCCCAGGTTCAATCCCTAACATCTCCAGGTACAGCTAGGAAAGGCTCTCTGTCTGAAACCCAGGACATCTACTACCATTCATGGTAGACAACCCTGACCTAGGTGAGCCAGTGTGGTGTAGTGGTTAAGAGCAGTGGACTCGTAATCTGGTGAACCGGGTTTGCTTCCCCGCTCCTCCACATGCAGCTGCTGGGTGACCTTGGGCTAGTCACACTTCTCTGAAGTCTCTCAGCCCCACTCACCTCACAGAGTGTTTGTTGTGGGGGAGGAAGGGAAAGGAGAATGTTAGCCGCTTTGAGACTCCTTTGGGTGGTGATAAAGCGGGATATCAAATCCAAACTCCTCCTCCTCCTCCTCCTCCTCCTCCTCTTCTTCTTCTTCTTCAGTATAAGGCAGTTCTCTATGTCCTAGACATCACAATCCAGGAAGGCAGACCTACAGGCTTTTTTGCACAGATTTCTTTGCTGTTTGAAAGAAATATATGTACCTGCATTGTCTGGTGGACACCAGTTGTGAGTTATTCGCCTTGATCCTCACTGACTCTTCACTACTTGGCTAGGAATGCCATTTCTACCTACCCTGTTAGTTATCACTCACTGGAAGACTGTGCCCATAGAAGGTCCTAGGAGGAGGGCATATAATGGTGGGTGGGAGGCTTGTGGCCATTGGAGGACCAATGTCAAGGCACACTGGATCCTTCTAGGTTAGAGAGGCCATTTGTCTACTTTAATGTAGGCTAGCTTTTTTTAATTTTAAAGTGCACCTCCTTCCGGTGCCTCAAGGCACTGGCTGCTTGCAAGGGCTTGTTGTGCTTGGAAGTCCGGATCAGGGCCTCTCTGCTTACAGGCAATCTCTGTTAACATAAAGCACTGTCATGAGCAGATGGAAGATTATTAAACCACCAGGGGAACCATCCAAAACCAACAGAGGACTGCTAATAGCCTGACTATTTATAACGTGCTTCTTATCCGACTCCCCATGTCTTTCTTTACAGGGTTCCTTCAATAAGAGGGGCTTTAACAATTGGAATTTTTATTTTTTTAAGGAGCATTTTATGCTTGCCTATCTATTTTGCCACACAGCTTCCCTCAGGGATGAGAAGTAGTTCTAGCCAGATTCAGATCACCCTCACTTTCATTCTCAAGCAGCAGCTTTTAGTAGTGAGGGACCTTCATTTGACCTTGGTGAATTGCACATCCCTTTCAGCGACTGAGAATTACAAAAGACGCCAGCAGCTTTGCTTTTTGGAGGACCTCGTAATAAGGAATAAGACTTAAGTGCCCTGCTGCCCATTACGGCACATCCGTTTGATTGGAGCGCTCATCTCCCAGGGTGACACCTCGCTGGCTTCCTTTGGACGGACATGCAGGACTCCAAGAGTTGCGCAGAAATAGCAAACTTCCCACTGCAGTCCCTGTGGAACACAAATAATTCTGTGCTTTGCTATTCCCTGCACAGCTTCAGCTTCAGCTGTATGAGCTCTCTTTTATTGTCCCTCTTGTCACCAACACAAGCATCATCATCATTAATAACAACTGCCACTTCTCTTAGACAATACCAATTGGCATAGAGCATGTTTTCCCCCATTAATTATTGCTAATTCTCTGTATCACTCTCTCTATTAAAAAAAAACCCATCCTGGCAAGATGTTGCATTTGAAGAATTATAGCTTTTTGGAATATAATGTAACAGTCCTGCTTTGCCTTAATCACAGTTACCATTGTTATTATTGGGCTGGATCCAGACTAAGTTAGTTACAATTAGGTCCCACTGAAACCAATCGGTCACGTTATTCACAGCTTTGTCTAAGTCCTATTGATTTCAATGGCAACAAAATACAACTAACTTAGTCTGGATCCAGTCCATTGCAATTAGTAATTATTATTGGATAAAGGATACAATTCTAAGTATACTTAGACTGCAATTCTACATACATTTACATGGGAGTAAGCCCTATTGATCTCAGTGGGACTTACTGCTGAGTAGATATGTATGGGATTGTTCTGTAATTTACATTCAGAGATAGTCTTTGTTACAAGTTCAGCATTAATTCTTGCATTAAGATCTGCATTAATTCTTACCTTCCCAGGTAACCCATGGACCATTGGTATTAGAATGATGCTGCAGAAGAGCTGGCCAATCACTATTATCACTTGATTAACCTACTTGATATAGGAGAAAGGTTGTGTTAATGCATCAGCAAGTAGCTCAAAGCAATACTGTACAAATCAATGTGTAAATTCTGGTTATAATAATATTTGTTTGGATGACTGCTGTTGTTTGGGGTTTATGCTTTTGAATTATGATGCTGGAGGAGACTCTTGAGAGTCCCATGGACTGCAAGAAGATCAAACCTATCCATTCTTAAGGAAATCGGCCCTGAGTGCTCACTGGAAGAACAGAGCCTGAAGCTGAGGCTCCAATACTTTGGCTACCTCATGAGAAGAGAAGACTCCCTGGAAAAGACCCTTATGTTGGGAAAGATGGAGGGCACAAGGAAAAGGGGACGACAGAGGACGAGATGGTTGGATAGTGTTCTCGAAGCTACCAGCATGAGTTTGACGTGCCTGGCGTGCTCTGGTCCATGGGGTCACGAAGAGTCGGACACGACTAAACGACTAAATAACAACAAGGTTGCTTTGGCAATTTGAATGCCTTGGACCAGCCTCTATTTGCAAGGGCATATAAACTGTTACATATATTTGTGGTGTTCTTTAGTAATGGAAAAATTGATTGAGTTTGCCTGAAAGTTCAACGAAATTCCTTTAATAGAAATAAGGCAATTAGGAAGCTACCAACATCAACAAAAACAGTGAATGCAAGATTGTTGACACAGCAGGGAGGATTCCCATAACTTTATTTACCAAAGAATTATTTCCAGGGCTCCGCTGGGCTTTCATTTCATTTATTTATGAGCCAAAGGCATGGAACCTTAAGTCTGCTTCTAATCAAGCAAAATGTTGGCATTCCACTTTTAACAGAAATTCAAAAGCCTGGTGAAAAAGATGAGATCCAGCACTGATGTCTTTATGTAGGAAATCAGATCTACATCCATAATGAGTAAACACACTCACAGAAAAATATAACTGCCTAGGAAATGAATTGGAACTTCTTAGCAGCAAGAAGCAGTACTATGGAAACACTCAAAGTACTGACGTATCTCTTAAGAGCTGCAGTCAATTCAAGTTAGGGGAGAGCATCCCAGGACCAGAGTGAGGAAGAATATCAGAAGAGTCTGATGGAGCATGCCAATGGTCCATCTAGTCCAGCATCCTCACATTGGCCAACCAGATGTCCATGGGAAGCCTGCAAGCAGAACCTGAGCACAACAGCACTCTCCCTTCCAGTGGTTTCCCGCAATATATGCATTCAGGTGCATTCTGCATCTGACAGTGGAAGTGGAAAATAGCCATTGTGACTAGTCAACATTGATAGCCTTATCATCCATAAGCGAAAGGGCAAGGAAGGCTAGGAGCAGACAAGATGGCTTAAATAGGGATGAGGTCTTACCACACATTCTGCCATGGCCTGCTATTGTTCAGGAGGGTCCCTTGATGGTTCCTTTAATTCCTCTACTCTGTAGGGGTGGCAGAACAATAAACTGAACTCATATTCTCCATAGACCTGTCATATTGTATTAGTCATTATTGTATATAGCCCAGGTTCCCCTCCCACCAATCCTCAGACCAAGAGAAATTGGATGCATGGCTCCTAACAGTGCTTCTAGGGTATATAACCTTGCAATTAAATCCATTAAGTTACTAACAACTTTGTGGAACCTGAATTCAATGGCATACATTCAACAGCTGCTAATCTTCTGGCCTCATGTTCAGACTCCTGAAGACTGTGGGAGGAAAACATGAATCCATGGGGTGAATAACAAAAGCATCAACTGGGTGCCTGGATTCAAAATGTGGGACTAAGCTCACTAGCAAGTAGCATAGTTTAAACTCACAAAGTCAAGCAGCACAGCGAAGCATTAGAAATGTAAGCTGTTAAACTTTTTGCATATCCTGTTTAGTCTGCTTGCAAAGTGTTCCCCTCTTTCTACCCCTCTTGCAATGAACAGACCACACACAGTTAAGTAAGTTTAAAATGTTTTACTTACAAAACATTCTGAAGGTCAGATTCATGCATTTATTCAACAGGCAGAATACTCTTGGGTAGAAAATACAGAAAATACAGAAAGATAACTTCAAATACATGCTCTAAGCTTGGAGCGTCACTTCCTCCCTTCCTCCCTCAATGAAGAAGGGATGTGACCTAGCTGAGTCTAGGAATCTAACTCTGTGGTCTCAACCCCTTCATGCACTAACTAGCACTCATGCATAGTTATGTTTGACTGCAATTTCCCACACAAGTCTGAGACTGACAGTTCCTAACTAATACTACGTCTTCTTTCTTAAGTTGGGGACTTTTAGCACAACTATCTATATCAATAGAAGCGAATAAATAGAAGGGGAGAGTTTGCCCTCTTCTGCTTTTGCTTCATCCAAGGTACACCCATCAATGACCTTTGTTGGACTAGATATTTTATCCCTTGCCCTAAGAAAATTATCCCCTACTCTCACAGCTGATAACTTCAAGGTTGCCAGGAACAGACCTTTCAGCCACCCGAAGCCTGGGTGTATATTTAGGTTTTTACTGAAAGACATGCTTCACTAGGGAGGGTATGAAACATCGCAAAGAATATGATAACATTTTTTCACATGGGGTGAAGTTGATCATGTCCACACTTGCAGAACTTCATTATGCTGCAGTCTCAGTTGATCACACCCCATTCATAGAACTTCAGTTACTTTGTTCTATGATGAACAAATGGGAAACAGGAGAGTTGCAATGATCTAAAAATAAAAAGTGTTTGCAATGTGTGCATCATGGAATACGTTTTCAGAAACATTTAACATATTGCTTGCTTTTACCAAGTTATGATTCCTAGTTAAAGGGACCAAACTGAATACATGTGGAAAAAATCTCTATGCGTGCATGAAAGAAATTCATGGTACATACAATCTTCAACTATCAGATTATAAAAATAATGAGACTGCATGTTGAATCAAAACCAGAGTGCCAATTTTAAAATGTAAATATTTTATCTCAAAGAGACTATGCCTGGATGCCCAAACATTAATATAGCACAATCTGATACTGCAAACTTGCCATGGGAAAATTTGATGGGGGAGAAATAATAGCATTGCAATGGATATGATTGATGACTCAAAAAGGACAAACTAATAAATGCCTTGATCACCTCACTGAAAGCTTAGCATGCTAATTCCCTATTCACAGTAAGTCACAAATTAAACTCTGATAAAACCAGGAGATGCATCTGCAATCCATTAGCTACAATTTGTCTGCTTGAGTGAATAAAATTACAAGTCAAACAGAACATTAACAAGTCAATATCTGTTCATTGGATTAGACAAAATTGCTGGTCTACCAATCTGAAGCAGTTCTTTGGGTTTGAAAGTGAAGGAAGCAGAATAGATTGCTAATCGAATGCTTCATTATTTACTGGTTATTTTACCGCTTTGCTTCATGGATCTATGCTAGTCTGTGATGCAATATCAGTGTATAAAAATTCTTATACTAAGTGAGTTGATAGATCCATCAAACAGAATACAGTCTTCACTGATTGACAGCTGCTCTCCATGGCCCCATTCTTTCCTTCCCAGCTTAATATTGAAATAAAGTACTGTTTAAGCAGAGATGTTGGTGCTCAAGCCAACATATGGCTTTGTGCATATAAGGCTGTGGACTTTCCCCATAAAATAGAGGTGGGGAACCAGTGGGCCTCCATATGTTGTTGGACTCCCACCAACCCCAGCCAACATGGCCAGTGATGCCACTGAGCCACTCAGTTGAGCTGGAACTCTGCACACACCCTGGAACCCTGTGTGCAATTTGACTTTGCTGTGAGTGACAAGATCATCATTGCGGCAAATCAAGGAAAGCATTATGGTTTCCGTACCTGCCACGAGCAATTGGTTGCACCTGCCTAATTGATCCTCCGGCCAGCAACACCATTAATAATTTCCTACAGATGAATAAGAGTCAGGATGAACAGGAGCCAGCTGGCAAGCGCACCCCACTTTAACTGAACCAAGTTCTCTCTGTGCATTTTCTGATAGGTGCGTGCTCATCCCTTTTCCAGCAAAGGTGAGCTCTCCATGTTAGAATAAGAGGGGTGGAGACATGCCTTCAGCCCTGTGGTGTGAAGCTTAGCTGGCATGACTCAAGATGTCCCAGGAAACTCTACCTGTAACCTTTGTCATTTGTGATGGCCTGGGATTCGGGCTCGGACTTGGAACCGGAGGAGACTCAGTCTGCACCAGATCCTTTGCCTCAGGCATCATCTGAACCAAGTCTGGGGCCTGATCCTGAAGAGTCCCAGTCTGCACAGGTTCCCCTGCAACAAACACCAGCTGAGCCGAGTCAGCAGCCTGAGCCTGCCCTGGCTCCAGATGCGGGGATGACCTTGTTGCCTTCAGCTGGGCCATCACTTACAGCTGCTCCACTACCAGTTTGGTCAGGGGAGGCTGAGGCGGCCTCTGGGTCTAGTAAGCCACCTATGTGTCCCAAGCTGCAGAGACTAAGGTCTGAGAGAAGGGGAGACCTGAGTACTCGCAGGAGGAGTGCTCGCCTTTGGGCGAAATAGGGAGGTGAGTCACCGGGGAATCAGGCCATTACCCCAACAAAGATAAAAGGCTGTCGGACCCTGCCCCAGGTTGCGGGAGCAATATTGTACCTATCCTTGCCTTGTGTCCTGCCTTGGCCCTGTCGGACTGTCTCCCAGCAGAACCTTCGGATTCTGGACCAGTCCTGGACCGCGTTTAATGGGTTACCCCCAGGCCCAGCATAGTCATGTAATGGCACTTGAGTCCAAACCCAGACCTTTGGAAAAGCCCTGTTTAGAGTCAAGGCACGGTTCCACTGGTAAGTTCCCCCCCCCCCTCTGGCTACGTGCACATCACATCCTGGTTTGCTCAAGTTTTGGGGACACATGCAGAAATCTTCTCTCCATGCAACTCCAGGCTTAGGAGCAAACATTTTCTCTTTCTCTTTAAACGTAGACAGATCCCTTCTATACCTCTTTCTTCCCTGTGGTCCTTGCCTCGAAACCATTTTTTCCCCTTAATTAGGACTCTGTGGAAAGCCAGTGTCTTCTGAAAGACACAAAAATCCTTCTATTTTTGATCCAAGATTTGGTGGGTTCACAAGAACCCAGTGAACTCACAGTTGTGGGGAGGGTAGGGAGTGGCCTAGGGGCTTGATGACAGGGCACCTCACTGAATGCTGGGATCATGCCGCTATATTTGATGGAAGGCTTATCTAAACAGATAAACCTCCCTCAAAGCATCTAAACCTAGCTGTGACTGTGCACCCATTGATAACCCCACCCCCCAAAAGCTTGGGCTCATCACTGCCATTCTATCCCTTCCACATTGTGACAGGCAAATGTCAGAGTCTCAACTATCCGATTTCTTTCTATTTTCCATATTTCCATGATCACATCCATTTTTGGCTTTGGCAAGATAGGAAAAACTGCTGCTTTGAATATAACCTTTTCCTTTCCTGGTCCATAGCAATTTTAAGTCTCTACCAGCACAATCCAAATCTAAGATCTGCTGCGATGAGCAAGTTTGAAATACAAAGGTTTGGGGCTGTCTCAGCTGAGGCAATTTGGGCCATCCTGACTGAAGAAGTGGGGCTGCACTGGCATAACTCCCTGAAAACTCAGCTGAGCTCAGCTGGTAGAATTTAAGCAGGCAGAACTTAAAGTTTGGTCTCGTGTCCATGTTATATGGTGCAAGCATTGCTTTCATTTATCTGTACTTGTGCTTATCCTTTTCACAACTAATCACATTTTGAGTCATGCCTCTTTCTTAAGCACTTGGGGGGAGGCAGGTGGCGCTGTGGTCTAAACCACTGAGCCTCTTGGGCTTGCCGATCAGAAGGTTGGCGGTTCAAATCCCCGTGGCAGGGTGAGCTCCCGTTGCTCTGTCCCAGCTCCTGCCAACCTAGCAGTTCGAAAACACCCCCAAAAGTGCAAGTAGTAGTGCAAGTGGTTGTCTCACCCTTCATAGGGTGGCGCTGTGGTCTAAACCACTGAGCCTCTTGGGCTTGCCGATCAGAAGGTTGACGGTTTGAATCCCTGCGATGGGGTGAGCTCCCGTTGCTCTGTCCCAGCTCCTGCCAACCTATCAGTTCGAAAGCACGCCAGTGCGAGTAGATAAATAGGTACTGCCGTGGCAGGAAGGTAAATGGTGTTTCCGTGCACTCTGGCTTCTGTTACAGTGTCCTTTTGTGCCAGAAGTGGTTTAGTCATGGTGGCCACATGACCTAATAAGCTGTCTGTGGACAAACACTGGCTCCCTTGGCCTGAAGCGAGATGAGTGCCGCAACCCCACAGTCGCCTTCGACTGGACTTAACTGTCCAGGGGTCCTTTACTTTTTTTTTTTTTTACCTTAAGCACTTATAACAGTGCAGGTAGTCAGTGTTGCTTGCCCTAGGAAATTAGTATGTGCACGCGCGCACACACACACATTCCCCAGCCACATGTTTCCTGGGTCTTGCCATAAAAAGCAATGAAGAAGGAAGAAGGGCTCTGATAAATTCCCCTTGAAAATCATTACAGAACCTTAGCATTCCACTGCACTGTGCCAGGCTGTTGTTGAATGACATTGAAGCATTCATCAGCATAAAGCAATGTGTGTGTGGGGGGGGGGATGTACTGAGACTGTATGCTGATTCCACACATTTCAGTTTTGTTTGGACTTGCTGCCCATTGCAAACTTTGGGCAACTCTTACTCAGCAACTTGGACATATTTTTAAAAAATGCTTGATGCTGATGTGCCCTTTAGAGAGAACTGGCTGGCAGGTATTAAGAATTATTGGCTTCTTGGTTACCCATTTTAATGTTCCTTTTAAGGTGGTGGTGATAGTTGACTTCCATTTCTTTAAAGAAGAAAAGAAGTGTAGCTTTGATGCATCTCAGTCGTGTTGACTTGTGGCTGCTGCAATACCAAGAACAGAAGAGATACCAGGAGGGTCCCAAGTTGTTCTTCCTCACTGTGGTACTTTGAATTACACACTCCTTGGTTACTCCTGGGAATTAAACTCTTAATTTATTCCTCCTGGTATCCCTAGACGCAATATAATGCCCATTCTGCAGCATAAAGGCTTGGTTTTTCTGTGTGCTGTCACCATGACAATGTCAACCTTGATCTGCAACAAACCATGAGTGCTGAAATATTGATGACAGGCTCTGTGTTAAAAATGTAAGTAAATGGTTTTGTGGTTTAATCTAGAGAAAAAAGGGATGTTATGGGAATAGTCAGGCTCAGAGTAACACTTTATTGCAATAGTATGCAAGCTTAATAATTCAGGAAGGCCAGAGTCTTAGTGGCCAGAGAACTGATGTGCAAATAGTTTAATTTGCAAGTTCACGCTCTAATAATAATAGAATGGAGATCCAATTTAGTGAAGAATAATTTTTTGGGAGGCCCCCACTGCTCCATATTTCTATTGTGGAGCAATCTACAGTACAGTGGTACCTCAGGTTACATACGCTTCAGGTTACAGACTCCACTAACCCAGAAATAGTGCTTCAGGCTAAGAACTTTGTTTCAGGATGAGAACAGAAATTGTGCTCCGGTGGCGCGGCAGCAGCAGGAGGCCCCATTAGCTAAAGTGGTGCTTCAGGTTAAGAACAGTTTCAGGTTAAGTACGGACCTCCAGAATGAATTAAGTACTTAACCCAAGGTACCACTGTAATTCACTAAGTTTCTCACTGCACAATCCGACATATATGCCCAGGATGCAATCCTATCTCCAGCCCCATTAAACTGAATGGGACATCTTTCTGGGTATAGAATGTATAAAACGACACCTGTGCTTCACTTTTTCTGGTTAGCCTGGGAATATTGCACTCAAAAATCATCCCTCTTGGCAGGCTGCAGAGGGTGCAGCATCTGTTAAGGATGACTTCTAAATATGTCTTGCTTAAAACTAAAGCAAAGCACTCTTCTATATATAATTGAAAGGACTGCAGACAGGAGCAAACAGGGAAAATGGGGTAAGTACAACCTGAGTGAATGGTGTATCAATTTTTCATCTCCCAAAATGCCCCAAGGAGCAAAAAGCAAAATACACGGCATCTTAAATGATGAACTGATATCACTTAGAATTTGTACGTACACTCTGTTTTTTTTAAAAAAAGGATAGTAGAAGGTTTATTATTTGAATTGGGGCAGAAGTCAATGTTGGGGTGTATGCTTGAGCTCAGCAACTAGAAATCTCTCTCTCTCTCTCTCTCTCTCTCTCTGTGTGTGTGTGTGTGTGTGTGTGTGTGTGTGTGTGTTTCATGTGCCATGGATGCTTCAGTGAAGCTGTTAAGTTCACCAACATGAAAAAGCTGCTGATTTGAGCCGTTCTTTTACTTATTTGGCACACACAACACACACACCAGGGCGATAATATGGCGCCCTCTGAGCGAACAAAATTTGGCGTGCACACACACAATATTTCTTATTTTCACAACAATTCCTTTTGGTACTTTGAGTAGATGCCCATTTAAATATAGGTTGTTGTTGTTGTTGTTTTGTGCCACCTCAACTTGGTGCCCTGTGCGGGGGGAACCACCTGCACCACCTGAAATCCTGCGTTGCACGCACACTTTACACATGATATACAAGTTACATTAAGGTTTTTCTCCCTCTGTTCCCAGAGGGGTTTCTGTGCTTCTAAGTCCTTGCTGAAGAAAGTCCACATGCAAGTTCTAAGTCAATTTGCACAGAGTCCTGCAATGACTTAGAGTTCTCTGAGTAGTCCTGAGGACCCACACCCAGTGACCCACACTGTAATCTGAGCCCTTTAATACATAAAGTTGCATGCCTAATCTCCCCAGTAACACAAGGAAATCAGGAGGTTCAAACAGGTTCATCTCAGGAATGAACTAGAATGAGCCAGTTCTTTCCTCACTAATGAGATTAACCCATTAACCGCATTCCTTAACAGGCAAGACCTCTTGATTGCCTTGACTTTTCTCAACTCAGCCATTGATTCTTTCTAAGTGGTTTGTGTTGTGGTCCTTCCCTTTCTCAAATCCACGCTCTTCCCCACCCCTTGCTCCCTTATTATTTATTTACATAGACATCACAGTTGAGAAAGCATAGTGGGTAAGAGACTGAGCTACAAATCGGGAAATCACCTCTGCCATGAACACAAGTAGGCAATCTACTCTGTCTCAGCCTTAACCTCCCCTTCCCTTTGAAATTGGTGGTATTAATACCGGCTTGCTTTACACGGTTGTAGAATCATAGACTCATACAATTGTAGAGTTGGAAGGGACCCTGAGAGTCATCAAATCCAACCCCCTCCAATGGAGATATCTCAGCTAAAGCATCATTGACAGATGGCTATCCAATCCCTGCTTTAAAGCTCCAAGGAAGGAGAGGCCACCACCTCCCAAGGGAGACCATTCCACTATTGAACAGCTCTTACTGTCAGAAAGTTTCTCATGACATTTAGTTGGAAATTCCTTTCTTGTAACTTGAAGCCAATGGTTCGAGTCCTACCTTCCAGAGCAGGAGAAAACAAGCTCGTTCCCTCTTCCATGTGATGTCCCTTGAGATATTTGAAGATGGCTATCCTATCTTCTCTCAGACTCCTCTTTTCCAGGCTAAACATACACAGCTTCTTCAACCATTCTTCATAAGGCTTGGTATCCAGGACCTTGATCATCTTGGTCGTCCTCCTCTGAACATGTTCCAGCTTGTCAACATGTTTCTTAAATTGTGGTGCCCAGAATTGGACACAGTATTCCAGGTGTGGACTGACCGAGACAGAATAGAGTGGTACTATTACTTCCCTTGATCTGGACGCTATATAGTGTTACCTCGGGTTACATACGCTTCAGGTTACAGACTCCACTAACCCAGAAATAGTACCTCAGGTTAAGAACTTTGCTTTAAGATAAGAACAGAAATCGTGCTTCGGCAGCACGGCAACAGCGGGAGGCCTCATTAGCTAAAGTGGTGCTTCAAGTTAAGAATAGTCTCAGGTTAAAAACGGACCTCCAGAACGAATTAAGTACTTAACCTGAGGCTTGCCGATCGAAAGGTCGGCGGTTCGAATCCCTGCGGCGGGGTGCGCTCCCGCTGCTCGGTCCCAGCACCTGCCAACCTAGCAGTTCGAAAGCACCTCCGGGTGCAAGTAGATAAATAGGGACCGCTTACCAGCGGGAAGGTAAACGGCGTTTCCGTGTGCGGCTCTGGCTCTGGCTCTGGCCAGAGCAGCGATGTCACGCTGGCCACGTGACCCGGAAGTGTCTCCGGACAGCGCTGGCCCCTGGCCTCTTAAGTGAGATGGGCGCACAACCCCAGAGTCTGTCAAGACTGGCCCGTACGGGCAGGGGTACCTTTACCTTCACCTTTTTACCACTGTACTTTTGTTGATGCAGCCTAGAATAGCAATAAGGATTACTACCAGAGAACACATATGGAAGACCTTGTGCACTACACAGATATTAAGTAGTATTATAATAGAAATTGTTGCATGTCCAAAGCAGATGGAGATATGGAAAATCTGTGTTCTTTTCAAAGTAAAGCCTTTTCTGGCGGCAACATTTGACATTTCCCTCTGCCCGCAACAAGGCAGTATGCTGCCTGTGGGTTCCACACTGAGGTACTCTTGTGGCCTAATAGATATAAAGACTTGGACTGCCCTGTTATAGGCCATTCTGTTTTTTTAAAAAGAATAATATTTATTAAAGTTTTGAAAGTTACAGAAAGGAAAAAGAAAAAGAGTTAAACATACAATACAATACAAAAACAAAAATATTACATATACATGACAAAAATAAAACAAAAATAATTAAAAAGAAAAGAAAAAACCCACAACCTATACTTTCAGTGTTATTATCTTTCTTTTACTTGTTTCAGCGACCTCCTCACACCTCCCTTTTTTTGTATTCCACTTCGATTAATTGTTTCAGCAAATCCTTTCCATCTTCCTCAAACTTCTGTCCTATCATTTAACTTAACAAATTCTAACATTATTTTTTCCTTTAATCCAATTACAATCTATTATACTTAATTCTTTATAACATTTCTGCTAAAGCCATGTAACTTCATTCCAACATCTTTCTAACATTCCTTAATTTTACAATATTTCTGTAGATAATCTTTAAATTTCTTCCAATCTTCTTCCACCGACTCTTCTCCCTGGTCTCGGATTCTGCCAGTCATTTCCGCCAGTTCCATGTAGTCCATCACCTTCATCTGCCATTCTTTCCGGGTGGGTAGATCTTGTGTCTTCCATGTTATAGGCCATTCTGAAACAGAAAGAAGGAACAGAGCATCCCGGATAGAGAGGAAATATGAAATCCCTTCCCTTACCCAGTAACTACTTTATATAGTTCCCTACAGTAATTCAAAGGGAAATGTGGGCTAGGGGGAGTTTAGCCTTTAAATCTTCCTCTTAGAGCATGCGTTACCTCTGAATTTCCTGTAGCTTTTGACAGCTTGTAATACAAACAGATTCTGAGGGAAAACGCTATGAAGAAGATAACTTTTGTCCATTTAAGAAATTGGGGTCCACTTGTAATTTAGCCGTGCTTTACTGCACAATGTAACTTTTCTTTCCATGAGTGAAATTGCAGCAGCGAGCCTCAATTAGAGCACCGTTTGTTGGCGCTTCTGTGGAGTTTATTGGATTTTGTTTGCTCCGAATGGGCAATAAAAACCTCCCCGGAACAATTAAAGTGAATGCTCGCTTCTCCTTTGTAGCCTTTTGTGCTTGCATGGCTAAATCCTCATGTTAAAAAAAGAGAAAATGTTGCTCCAAGTCTTTTAAGACTCCAGGAGAGCAATAAGCTGTTTAAGTCAAATGATACTACCTTAGCCATAGCAAATTTTCTCTCAGGGTTAAAGAGAAATAGAAATCAACATGCTCTGGATAAAACATAGTGATTGCCTTGGAGTCTTTACCCCTGTATTTCTGTTGTATTTTTCTTTTGAAACTGGTTTTGTGGGTCTCTGGACTGTAATAAAGTGTGTGTGTGTGTGTGTGTGTGTGTGTGTGTGTGTGTGTGTGTTTTCCTCCTAAGAGCTGACCTGCTATGATTGCCTTATTACTATCCAAAAAGAAGCTACCTTTTCTCTCTACATACCAATATAACATTAGTAATGACGTGGGTGGGGCTGTGGGTTAAACCACAGAGTCTAGGGCTTGCCGATCAGAAGGCTGGCGGTTCGAATCCCTGCGATGGGCTGAGCTCCCGTTGCTTGGTCCCTGCTCCTGCCAACCTAGCAGTTCGAAAGCACGTCAAACTGCAAGGTACTGCTCCAGTGGGAAGGTAAACGGCGTTTCCGTGTGCTGCTCTGGTTCGCCAAAAGCGGCTTAATCATGCTGGCCACATGATCCGGAAGCTGTCTGCGGACAAATGCCGGCTCCCTTGGCCAATAAAGTGAGATGAGCACCGCAACCCCAGAGTCGGTCACAACTGGACCTAATGGTCAGGGGTCCCCTTACCTTAATATTGTATTGTACATTTCCCAAGTGCTTAATGCAGTTCACATAACAAGATTGTGATAGCCTTGATCAAGTTTTTATTCATTTATTGTGTATTTTCTATTTGCACTGGGAGCACCACATTTGAAAATGAGACATTAGTTCCTTGGACTCCTGCTATTATTCTGGATTTGCATTCTGTGGTGCTTGCGATATATGTGATGACTTGAGAGGGTTAAGATGCCATATTTGCATTCATTGTAAAGAATTTTCCCTCACCCAAGTGGATACAGTTTTCATTGGCTTCCTCACCCACATCTCAGACACATTTCACCCATTATATGGTTTCCCAAATCTTGTTCTCAGAGTACTATACTCTCCTCATGAAGCAGTTTATATATGCTGGACACTAATCCTCTAGGCTGCTGTGTGGAGGTTCATGCTAGCTTCTCAAACGGTACTAAAGCTCTGTCTGTCTGTTATGCTGTTATACAGGGATCAGCAAGAAGTGTACTCCTTGATTTACTGGAAATCATGCTGCACACAGTGCTTCGCAATATAGCCTTTGACTGGTCTCTTGTCACAGTGAGCCTGTGTTTAAAAAAGCATTTAAGCCAATTTAGCCTTGCTGCTTCCCACTCACTCCTCTGACTCAAAACTTTTGTTTGTGTTATGTACTGAAGTTCTCACCCTGGGCCAGCAGGGGGATACTGTAGATAGTTATGCAAATGAAGGATCGAAAAGTGATGTTCAGTGATTGGATAGTTTTGTATGCAAATGAAGGATCGAAAAGTGAAGTTCAGTGATTGGATAGTTTTAGAAAATGGCAACAGTTACATTGTTCTGGAGCTCTATATAAGCAGGCTGACTGAGCTCCTCAGTTTATTTCTGTTCCAGCTTACATAATAAAGAGCTGCTTTGGAGAAATTGCTGTGTCGTCTGCTATGTAACTCACAACTTAACAGGTTGCTTGTGTGAAGGACCATTAAAGGTACCAAAAGCAGCTAAGCTTTTTATTAGACCGCTAAAGACGCCTTCAAGAAAGGGCTTATTGGCATGTGCCAAGTTTTCCTTTCCTGTAAATTGAAAATTTTAATTGTTGTTTGGTTTCACCGCTGTTTGCTTTTGATTGCTTACATGACGGAGCAATCAGGCTGTTTGTGCTTTTAATTATCTGTTGATTAGATTTATTTGCCGCCTTCCTGCAAAAGCACCCAAGGTGGTTTACAATATAAACACTAAAACAAATATATGATTTCCCCCCCTTGATTTTACTGTTTCTTCTTTTGTAAACTGCTTTGAGGGAGCTGGGGGTTTTTCGGTGCGCGCTTTTGTTCTACTATCAAGCGAGGTATAAATTTAATGATATATATATATATATATATATATATATATATATATATTGAAACTGGACAATTGGGTCTTCTCGTGGCAACTGGGTGCTGATGGTATGTATGTCCCCTGGCCTGGGCTGCCTTGCTTCTGCCTTCCCTCCTGGCACACAGGTCTTCAGCAGATCTTTTTCAGACTTACTTTTTTATGGACTCTGTAATTTGTGCATAGGGACATGGGTGGTGCTGCAGGGTAAACCACAGAGCCTAGGGCTTACCGATCAGAAGGCCAGTGGTTCGAATCCCCACGACAGGGTGAGCTCCCGTTGCTCGATCCCAGCTCCTGCCCACCTAGCAGTTCGAAAGCACGTCAAAGTGCAAGTAGATAAATAGGTACCACTCCGGCAGGAAGGTAAACGGCGTTTCCGTGTGCTGCACTGGTTCGCCAGAAGCAGCTTAGTCATGCTGGCCACATGACCCGGAAAAACTGTCTGCAGACAAACGCCGGCTCCCTCGGCCTATCTATAGAGCGAGATGAGCATGCAACCCCACAGTTGTCCGCAACTGGACCTAATGGTCAGAGGGTACCTTTCCCCTTCTCTGCATTTTTTATTTTTTGCTATTTTAGTTCATTGTTCCCTGCTCTGGGGTCGAAATATTCATTGAAGAATGGGTTGCAAATGAAATAATATAATTAATTAAATAAAAAAACATTTTGAAAGAAAATCTAAGGGTTTCCTATAATTAAATCTTGAACTCCCCACCCTCCCTCCCCTGCCCCCAGCTGTCTTACTTGAATGGTGTTTTATTAGAAAAGATACCCACAGAGTTCGATTATTTCATTTCGGGGGTTTTAAAATAAGATCTAATGATACTGAAGCAAAGGTTGCACCAAGGACATATGAAACTGCCTCATCCAGAATCAGGTAACTGGTCTATCTAGCCCATTCGTAGGATGTGCTCATATCAGTTCGCAGTCCAGGCCTTTTCACCAGGGATGGAACTTGGGGTGTTTTCCTTGTGCAGCACACCTTCATTGACCTGTGCTGCCTCCCTGCAGGAGTAGAGAACCTTATAATAATAATAATATAATAATAATTTATTATTTATACCCCACCCTGCTGGCTGGGTTTCCCCAGCCACTGTGGGCGGCTTCCAACAGAATATTAAAATACAATAACCTATTAAACACTAAAAGCTTCCCTAAACAGGGCTGCCTTCAGATGTCTTCTAAAAGTGTGGTAGTTGTTTTTCTCTTTGACATCTGATGGGAAGGCGTTCCACAGGGCAGGTGCCACTACCGAGAAGGCCCTCTGCCTGGTTCCCTGTAACTTGGCTTCTCGCAGCGAGGGAACTGCCAGAAGGCCCTCGGCACTGGACCTCAGTGTCCGGGCAGAACGATGGAGTGGAGACGCTCCAAGTCTCTTTCCCAAGGGACTTTCCTGAGATAACACCCATTCCTGGTGCTGCTTCACATCCTCCTTGAGCGTTTTTGCCGAAGTCCTTGAACTCTGATCGTGCCTCTTGTTTCTCTGGGTGGAGGACAGAGAGGGCTGTGTGAGGATGGACAGAAACTAGCCTGCCGTACAAAGGTGACATTTATATGAATTGCCCCACCCACTTTTGCATTTAGCCCCGCCCACACTGCCATGTGGCCCCTGGGAGCTTAAGCAGAAGGCAATGAGGGCCTTGGGTTGAATAGGATCCCCCACCTCTGCTGTAAGTTATGCCAGGGAAAGCAAATATACAATAACCACCATGATAGGGAAGAGCAAGAGATGCACTTCTGCTTTTCCCTTAAACTTCTTTCTGGTGCTGTTTCAAAACCACTAATTTGCTGAGCTACGAGAAAGGAGTCTAGGATGGGAATTCGTCATATTTATCCTTTAGGGGAAGGGAGGTTATTTTCTCTGGCTAATAGGGCACATTTCTCTGACTAGCGGTTTGGCTTTCTTTCTTTTTGGAGAAGAATGCGAACTAGGCAAAAAGAGCCAGGTGCACTGTACACATACCAGCTGTTGTTCATCTAGTGCTCAGTACTAGAAACGGTTCCCAAGGTATCTGTTGTGCTCGCTCTGCTTCCCCAAGTGGCGAGGCTCTCCCGGGACTGAGATACTTCCCTTCGGAAGGAGAGATCGCCAGAGCCTTAGGCTGCAATCCTGTATGCAGTTTACT
This sequence comes from Podarcis cretensis, assembly GCF_951804945.1. Taxonomy (NCBI): domain Eukaryota; kingdom Metazoa; phylum Chordata; class Lepidosauria; order Squamata; family Lacertidae; genus Podarcis; species Podarcis cretensis. The sequence continues at coordinate 14,761,061 of NC_137181.1, read as the reverse complement.
TGAGAGAGCCCTGTTGAATATAGTGAGATTTACTTATAGGTAAGCGTATAATCTCCTGCCAACCTAGCAGTTCAAAAGCACATCAAAGTGCAAGTAGATAAATAGGTACCGCTCCGGTGGGAAGGTAAACAGCGTTTCTGTGCGCTGCTCTGGTTTGCCAGAAGCGGCTTAGTCATGCTGGCCACATGACCCGGAAGCTGTACGCCGGCTCCCTCGGCCAATAAAGCGAGACGAGCACCACAACCCCAGAGTTGGCCACGACTGGAGCTAATGGTCAGGGTCCTTTAAGCGTATAATAGGATTGGTATGGCTATCTGGTCTTTGACCGCAATAAAGATTGATTGATTGATTGATTGATTTGATAGATTGAGAGAAACAGTGGCCAGCAGAAATGACTATTAGACAAATGCCACCCTGTGATTTAGATAAATGAAAGCATGCTGATAATTTGAAAACGTGGTAGGGTGTCATTGCATACACTTTCCCCGAATCCTTACAGTGTTACGCGTGTCACAAAAATGGATCCGTCGTGTAGATTATGTGCCAAAGGCATCTGACATTCTTATCGTTGAGTTTCTCTATGCAGCTTTTAAAAGGTCAGCAGCACACACAATACACTGATATAGAAGACTGCTTTCTTATTTTCCCAATTCACCTTAGTTACTATTGCTTTCATATTCCACCTTTCCCCCAAGGAACTCCAGGTGGTGTACATGGTGCTTCCCCTTTTCCATTCAATCTTCACACAACCTTGCGAGGTAGGTTAGGTTGAGACCATGTGTGAGAGATTGGGCTGCGTGGGGTATTTGAACCCTGGTCTGCTGGGTCTGAGTCCAGCACTGTAATCACTGCACCACAAGGCTCTTCTTGGCTTTGACTGGAAGCAAGAGTGGGAGGTCTTTTCCCAGAAAGGAACGACTTCATTTATCTCGGTAGGTGGAAGAACATCTGGAAAATACTGGTTCTCAGCCTGGATAAACAGTAGTTCTGAGTTATATGGGCCATAACCCACTTACTATGCATTCTTAAGCCCCATTTATCTTAGGGGCGTTAAATGCACATATAACCACAGCCTGGATCGTAACCACTGGTGTTTGGCATGCATATGAGTCTAGCTCTGTGTGGTTTTCAGGAGCTTAACATTTTGAATAGCTTGGGATCCATTGTAGCAGAAGTGTTCGTACATTGACTTGGACCTCTTACCTGTTTTTACAACCGCACAGGCATTTATGCGTAAGAATAACTTTAAAGCTTGGAATCAACCTTTCCTATTAGCTTAAAACGACTGAAAATGATTGTTTTCCACACGACACTGCATCCTGTTTCTATCCTATTGAAATCAATTACACACGTCAGTCCCATTTACCTTTTCAGCAGATATGCATAGGATTATTGCACTGTTCATGTTAAGCATGTTTAACTTGGGCTCGGTTGCTTCCTAAGTATCTGGAAACATTTTGTTCATTGCTATTTGTTTGTGCAACATCCTTTTGTTACGGGGAAACCTTTGCAGAATTCCTCTTTTTGCTGGCATCTTCAGCATATTTTCCTTTGGTTTATTCACTTCAACTTTCTTGAACCAACAGAAAGTGGCGTACAGCTTCTAGAAGCCACAGGTGAGATGCAGCTGAATGCAGCGTGGACACCAAGGGTGGACAAACTACCCCAGAAGGAGCATGACATGTCTCCCACCAGAGGTACCACCCTCTCCCCCGATGCCCTATACACCGTGAGAGATGGACTGTCCTGCAACTATTCAGAGCCTATCCTTGAATTCTGGCTCAGATCTGTCATCTATCCATGGGTGTATATGTTATTTATAGATTTATGGAGGGTACATGCTTGGCTCTTTTTCTATACAGCTGCAAATTGTCATTATATTGCAGGTGCCAGTGCTCTGTGCATGAATACAATTGACACGCTTTAAGAGAAGAGCAGTAGCTCAGTGGCAGAGCATCTTCTTGACAGGCAGATGGTCCCAGACGTCTCTAGGTAGGGCTGGGAATATCTCCTGCCTGAAACACTGGAGAGGCCCTGCTAGTCATCACAGACTGAGCTAGGTGGACCAGTGGTCTGACTCAGTACAATGGTACCTCGGGTTACAAACACCTCAGGTTACAAACACTTCCGGTTACAGACTCCACTAACCCGGAAGTAGTACCTTGGGTTAAGAACTTTGCCCCAGGATGAGAACAAAATCGCGTGGCGGTGGTGTGGCGGCAGTGGGAGACCCCATTAGCTAAAGTGGTACCTCAAGTTAAGATCGGTTTCAGGTTAAGAACGGACCTCTGGAATGAATTACGTTTGTAACCAGAGGTACCACTGTATAAGGTAGATTCCTATGCTCCTAAACTGTAAAAATAAAATCATCAAATATCTCCAGGAGGCTGTAGAAGTGATGTTTCCCCCCAACATCCCACTGTTAGTGTCTGGGGGTGGAGATCTCATGTTCTTCATTGTAATGTGTAAAAATAGTCAAGTGTCTATTTGTAGACTTACAGTGGTGCCTCGCAAGACGAAAATAATCCATTCCGCGAGTCTCTTCGTCTAGCGGTTTTTTCGTCTTGCGAAGCAAGCCCATTGACAGCTTAGCGGATTAGCGCTATTAGCTGTTTAGCAGCTTTTAGCGGCTTTTAGCGGCTTAGCGGCTTAGCGGCTTAGCGGATAAGCAGCTTAGCGGCTTAGAAAAAGGGGGGGGGGAGGGAAAAAACCCCGCAGGAACTCGCAAGACATTTTCGTCTTGCGAAGCAAGCCCATAGGAAATTCGTTTTGCGAAGCACCTCCAAAACGGAAAACTCTTTCGTCTAGCGAGTTTTCTGTCTTGTGAGGCATTCGTCTTGCGGGGCACCTCTGTATTTGATACAATTATTTATATCTGACCTTTTAGGATGAGAATCCCTCCAAGATAGCTTATGAGTAGCGTTAAAAAAGTGTATTTTAAAATCATAATAGATATCTAAAAGCTCAAGCACTTCTTCAAATATGTTTGCTACTGAGCTTCCTTTGTTGGAAGGATGAACAAAACCTTGAGCCTCAGATTTGGACCAGGCATAGGACTTCTGAAGCACACAAGCCCCCTCCCCTACTCCTCATTAGTTTCAGCGTAGAAAGTCGTTTTATATGTCCATGGAAATGAATGGTTCAGTGCAGATGTGCACACATTCTCTGTGTGGCTTCTTGGCTGGACTTGAAAGCACTTTGTGCATCAGATGTGCTACACCAATGATGACATTTTATCAGATGACATTTTTAAAGCTTGTTTGACTCATACAGAGTTTGCATAATATTTCCAGCAGTAGCTCTCCAATGATTTAAATCTTGCCCTGATGTTTCAGAACTGCGTGAAGAAATTGAAACAATAAAAAAAAACAACTCACCCAAGGACAAATTTACAGACAGTTAGTCACGCTTAGCTAAGTCGCTAAGTTATCTAATTGATTCCAATGAGATTTGCCTATGCATGTCTAATCTGAAGTAAGTTGCATTGTGTCCAGTGACTTGTTGTTGTTGTTGTTGTTTAGTCGTTTAGTCGTGTCCGACTCTTTGTGACCCCATGGACCAGAGCACGCCAGGCACTCCTGTCTTCCACTGCCTCCCGCAGTTTGGTCAAACTCATGCTGGTAGCTTCGAGAACACTGTCCAGCCATCTCGTCCTCTGCCGTCCCCTTCTCCTTGTGCCCTCAATCTTTCCCAACATCAGGGTCTTTTCCAGGGAGTCTTCTCTTCTTATGAGGTGGCCAGAGTATTGGAGCCTCAGCTTCAGGATCTGTCCTTCCAGTGAGCACTCAAGTCTGATTACCTTAAGAATGGAGAGGTTTGATCTTCTTGCAGTCCATGGGACTCTCAAGAGTCTCCTCCAACACCATAATTCAAAAGCATCAATTCTTCAGCGATCAGCCTTCTTTATGGTCCAGCTCTCACTTCCATACATCACTACTGGAAAAACCATAGCTTTAACTATACGGACCTTTGTTGGCAAGGTGATGTCTCTGCTTTTTAAGATGCTGTCTAGGTTGGAAATTACTTAACAAAGGTATTATCAATGAGGTTACTGCTGACTTGTAGAAACATCACTCATAATTCTGCCAGTATCTGTAGAATTAGAAAAATTGTCTGTACTTTGGTTATGGAGAACTAACTAACTTTGATACTGAAAGAAGAATCAACACAATTATGAAGTAAGATATATTGTGTTATTACCGATTCAGAAATTGCAGATAATTCCTATCAATCTAAATGGGAAAGAGACCTAGGTTGGGTCATATTTGACAGACACCTGGAGATGATTATGAAAGAATTGCCACGAAACTCTATTAGTGTAAGTCTCAAGGGGAGAAGTTTTAATAAATTGCTTTTCTGATGGTACCTGATACCAATATGTCTCAGTCGCATTTATAAAACCCCGAGTAGCACATGTTGAAGATGTAAGATGAATAATGCTGATATCTTCTATATCTTTTGGACTTGTTCTGAAATAAGTTCTGGGCTGATTTTATAAATGAACTGGAAAGCATTATGGGTAATTCTTTACTAATGGATCTAGTAATTCTTCTGCTGGACTATGTTAAAAATTGACTTTTGTAGGTGTGTACATTCCATCCAGAGGGAAATATAAGCTGCGTCGCATGCAGCCCTGTGGTTACTCTTAGGAATAATAATAATAATAATAATAATAATAATAAATAACAAAATAATAAAAATAGTTTATTATTTTTACCCTGCCTCTCTAGGTGGTTTCAACAGAACCTTAAAGACAGAATAAAACTTCAAACATTAAAAACTTCCCTAAACAGGGCTGCCTTCAGGTGTCTTCTAAAAGTTGGATAGTTGTTTATTTCCTTGACATCTGAAGGGAGGGTGTTCCACAGGGTGGGTGCCACTACCAAGAAGGCCCTCTGCCTGGTTCCCTGTAACCTCATTTCTTGCAGGGAGGGAACCGCCAGAAGGCCCTCGAAGCTGGACCTCAGTATCCAGTCTGAATGATGGGGGTGGAGACGCTGTTTCAGGTATACTGGGCCAAGGCCATTTAGAGCTTTAAATGTCAGCACCAACACTTTAGGAAGATGGACAAGGCACCTGTCCATTCAATTAGCTCTCACGGACTGGGTGTACTTTGAGACTGCAAATTAAAATGCATTTATTTAACTTCAATGGAATTAACTGAGATTTTTGGGGCAAGGGATAGTATTACCTAGGCTTTGTAAGTACCTTTCATCTCATTGCTGTATTGCTTCATGAATAATAATTGTAGTCCTCCCCCTCATTTTCTTTTGCTGTTTTTCTGATTATTAATGTTAAGAATGTCAAATACTCTAATGTAAAATGCTAAATAAATAAATAAATAAATGTTGTTGTTTTCTATAGAAAAAAAGCCAATATAACTAAAGACTCATAAAAATAAATGTTTAGGAAACAAAAGACAAAGCAAAGCAAAAGGTTTTATATTATTTTGATTATTATGGGACGCAGGTGGCGCTGTGGGTTGCAGGTGGCGCTGTGGGTTAAAGCCTCAGCGCCTAGGACTTGCCAATCGAAAGGTCGGCGGTTCGAATCCCTGCGGCGGGGTGCGCTCCCGCTGCTCGGTCCCAGCGCCTGCCAACCTAGCAGTTCGAAAGCACCTCCGGGTGCAAGTAGATAAATAGGGACCGCTTACCAGCGGGAAGGTAAACAGCGTTTCCGTGTGCGGCTCTGGCTCGCCAGAGCAGCGATGTCACGCTGGCCACGTGACCCGGAAGTGTCTCCGAACAGCGCTGGCCCCTGGCCTCTTAAGTGAGATGGGCGCACAACCCCAGAGTCTGTCAAGACTGGCCCGTACGGGCAGGGGTACCTTTACCTTTACCTTTAACTTTGCCATTGGCTGTTTCTAAGAAATCAGTTGAACAGGATCAGGATAATACCTACAGCGACCACCTGATGGGTAAGACATCAATAATACAATGATGGCACATTACAGAATCATGGTCGGGGTGAAGATCCAATGAGCAGGACAACTTTCCTTGTTAATTCCATCGGGAGATAAACAGCAAAAACGTCATAAATTTAATTAGTGGTAAAGTTTTACCCGGAAAGAACAGAATCGTAGAATTGGAAAGCACAGACAGTACAGCCTCTGCTTAATCCCCAACATAATAATAGATTTAAGAATCCAATTAGAAGTTTTAGCAGCATGGCACGTATCCTACAGATAGAGGGGAGTCTGGCCACCCAGTGACAATTTAAAAAAAGTAAAAGATTGGTCACTTGGGGAGCAGTCCAGGACACCATTAAGCCTGTTACTAAAATCAATAACTGCCCAATGAATCGTACTCCTCCTCTGCCTGTTATTGCCTTTCTGCAAGAGAGTGGGAACACTGAAAATTTCACTCTATTGACAAAAACGCAGTAGGGTTCCCCTCCCCCCTGCCAATTTGTTATTTTCCAAGTTTCGGCTGCCAATGCTGACATTAAGCTGTCTCAATAGAAATTATAGTGTACATGGAGTGGAGGACTTGGCTGCCGAATAATAGGAACGGAATAGCAATTGTACATCAAAGAACAACAACTGTTTCTTTCCCTCACTTGTGTCTTTAATACTTGACATCATGCCTTGTGTTGTTGACTGTTTCCTCACCGGCAGCAGATGGGATGCTGGGTAATGATAATATGCTTATAGTAATAGCAGTGAGGTGGTTGAGATTTTTTATTTTCATCTTGCATCTCTTAGTTGTTCTATTCAGTCCTCGCCATAAACCATAGCAAAATAGCCTACAGAGAATCAGTGCTTTTGTATGAAGTCGCCATGGTTTGCTTTAAACCTTTATTTACAAATACACTTTGTATCAGCACACGCAGCACTGAAATGCAGAAAGTGGTTCAAGGCCCTGAATGATAGGTGCTTTAATAATAATAATAATAATAATAATAATAATAGATTTTATTATCTGTACCCCACCCATCTGACTGGGTTGCCCCAGCCACTCTGGGTGGCTTCCAACATATACAAAAACATAATGAAACATTAAAAATCTTCCCTATACAGTGCTTCCTTCAGATGTCTTCTAAAGGTCATATAGTTACTCATCTCCTTGACATTTAATAGGAGAGTAATCTACAGGGTCGGTGCCACTACCGAGAAGGCCCTTTGCCTAGTTCCCTGTAGCTTCACTTCTCCCAGTGGGGGAACCGCCAGAAGGTCCTTGGTGGTGGATCACAGTGGGCTGAACAAGGGGAGTGGAGATGCTCTTTCATGTATATATGCAAAGTAGTCCTAGAACCTGACCCTGCACTGAAAACCTCACCTGCTGCTTGAACATCCAAAGTCAGCAGGAGATTTTGCCTTTCCTGAAATTGATTCATGATAGAATTCCCTTTTCTTTCTATGTATCTCCAAGGGCATTCTTATTCTCTGGTTAATATCTGAGATAACATACATCACTGGGTTTGGTGGAACTTAAAAAGATGTCTCATTTGCCAAAAAAGGGGGCAGAGGGGGGGACTCCTACGGACAGGAGAGCTTCAAAACAGGAAACAGAGTTTAGAACAGAAATATTGAAAATGTTCGCAGAAATAAAACAAAGTGAGAAAAATTTGGAGACAAAATTAGAACAGGTAGACAATAAAATCGGAAAAATGGACAGAAAAATTGACGAGACAGTTAATGAATTGAAAGGACAGATCAAAGAGGTATCAAAAAAAGTGGATGAGGGATTAAAGAGGACAAAACAGGAGATGAAGGAGATGAAGCGGGAAGAGGAGAAGATAAAGACTGAGATGGTGGAGTTAAATAAAGCACAAGAAGATATAAAAGATTCTATTGCTATGAATGAATTGAGACAGAGGGAAGTAAACCTAAGGCTGAGACAAGTTCCAGAGGTACAGAATGAAAATATAAAAGAGAAACTAACAAAAGAAATTGCGCAGTGGCTGGAGCTGCCAGAGGAAGATGTTGCAAAAACAATACAAAATGCATTTAGAATGAAAATAAGAACAAACAAAACAAAGAAATTTCCAGGCGATTGTTTGGTTACATTTAAGGATAGAGAAATGAGAAATTTGATTCTACAAAGAAATAGAGAGAAGAGACTCTACATAGACGGGAACTACATAATCATCTTTAAAGATATACCGATAAGGCTGTTGAAACGAAGAGAAGCTTACAAACCACTGGTGCAAATTCTTAAAAAAAACAAGATAGACTTCAGATGGGAATTCCCCGAAGGAGTTTCGTTCTTTTATAAAGGTGTGAAAAGAAGACTGACCAGTCCTGAGGAAATAGGAAAATTTCTGAGGAGATACAAAGAACTACAGACGGGAGAGGAAGAGACCAAGGGAGCAGAGGGAGGATTAGGACTGAAGGGGGAGTCTGAATTAGGAGAAGAAGAGGACCAAAACGGGGAAAGCTCGCAAGAAGAGGAAGAGGAAGAAGAAGAGGTAGACAGATTGTAAAATAAAACAAATTAAATTTATTTAATCGGAAGAAGAATGGCGCTGAAATTTTGGAATTGGAACATTAATGGGATGAATGATAAGAAGAAACGAAACAGAATTGAACAATTTCTAAAAAAGAAAAATTTAGATGTCATATGTTTACAAGAAACCCATGTGGCAAAAAGACATAGAAAAATTTTGATTAACAAAAGATTAGGGAATGAATTTATATCCTCGGATAAAGAGAAAAAGAGAGGTGTTGTTCTATACATTAAAAATAAAATTGAATCTCACCAATTATTTAAAGATGAAGAAGGGAGAATCATAGCTGTCCAAATCAAATGGCAAGGCGAGAAATTAATAATTGTCGGGATCTATGCACCAAATGGAAATAAGACTGATTTTTACAGATCATTGGAGGAAAAACTATTTGAGTACATGGACCAAAAAATCGTAATAATGGGAGATATGAATGGTGTGGTATCATTGGAAATGGATAGATTAAGAGAGGCAAAGAATAAAGAAGGGAAACTACCTAAGACGTTTTTTACGATGATGAAGAACTGCAACTTGATTGATATCTGGAGACTTAGGCACCCCTTGGAGAAGCAATTTACTCATTATTCAGAACCGAATCAGTCAATGTCAAGAATAGATCAAATTTGGGTTTCGAACGAACTGACACCAAGAATCCATCAAATTGAAATACAAGCCAGAGTGATCTCAGATCACAATCCCATAGAATTGGAGTTAAAAGGCTTTGAAGAGAGATCATTTAGGTGGCGACTGAATGATAATTTGTGGGACGATCAGAAGATGGTTGAAAAAGCGCAAAAGAAACTATCCGAATATTTTATGGATAATGTGGACAAAGGTACCAAAATGAGTATTGTTTGGGACGCAAGCAAAGCAGTAATGAGAGGTTTATTGATCCAACAAAATGCATTGAAGAAAAACAATAAGGAAAAAAGGATAAAAGAAATTTCAAGACAGATCATGGACTATGAGCAAAAACTGATCAAAAAACCTAACAATTTGAAAATAAAGCAGGAAATAAAGATTTTACAAACACAATTTGCGATGATAATAAATAAAGAAGTTGAGTGGAACATCAAAAGGCTAAGACAGAAAAGTTTTGAATCAGCAAATAAATCAGGAAAATGGCTTGCGTGGCAACTGAAAAAAAGAAAGGAGCAGAATATAATCAATAAAATTATGATAAAGGGAGAAGAGACAACCGACCCGAAAGAGATAAGAGAAGGATTCTTGGACTTTTACAAGCAATTATATAAAAACAAAGAAAGGAACAATAAGAAGAAAATAGAAAGATATCTAAGAGAGAAAATGGTGCAAAAGATCCCGACAGACCAAAAAGACCAGCTGAATGCCCCAATAGAAAAAGAAGAAGTACAAGAAGCGATAAAGGACTTGAAAAGAGGGAAAGCCCCAGGACCAGACGGGTTCACATCAAGTTATTACAAAGAAATGAAAGAGGTGTTGATGACCCCACTGACCGTCGTTATGAACAATATCTTAAAAGAAAGAGACATTCCAGAAACGTGGAAAGAAGCATATATAACATTAATCCCAAAACAAGATTCTGACTTAACACAAGTCAAAAATTATAGGCCTATTTCGCTTCTGAATATAGATTATAAGATCTTTGCAGGAATTCTAGCAAAGAGACTGAAAAAGATATTAATAAAGATTATTCACAAAGATCAAGCAGGTTTCCTACCAGGCAGACAACTGAGAGATAACATAAGAACTATAATTAATGTCATAGAATATCTGTCTGATAGGTGTGATAAACCAGCGACTCTAATGTTTGTGGATGCAGAAAAGGCCTTTGACAACATAATTTGGGAATTTATGTTGAAGAATTTAGAACATATGGAGGTTGGTCAAGAGTTTTTCAATGGCATAAAGGCAATCTATACAGAACAGAGAGCAAAATTAATAGTGAACAATGTTATCACTGAAGACATAAAAATATCTAAAGGAACAAGACAAGGTTGCCCGCTATCGCCATTGTTATTTATAACGGTTCTGGAAGTCTTTTTAAATGCAATCAGACAAAACAAACAAATAAAGGGGGTAGCAGTAGGTCAAAATGAGTATAAAGTTAAAGCCTTTGCCGACGATTTTGTTATTCTAAAGCAGCAATGCAGCAGCAAGCAAAGGCTATAGCAGCCAAGTCTGCTGCTTGTGGCTGGAAAGCCAAACAGGAAGTATGTGACTGTTGCCATGGAAACAAAGGGGCAGTCCATTCTGTACTGAGCACCGGATGTTAGCTCAGTGTGTGTGTCATATGACCTGTACAGGATGTACATGGGTGGAGTTTCTCTCTGTTTGTTGAAGAGAGCAGACATGTTTTCTCTGTACTGAAGTGAAAGACAGGAATAAAACATGTAGATACATTTCTGTCTGAGTCTGATTCCCCTCCCTGGGAATATGCTGGAGAGCAGGGAGGAAGAGAAGCAGTTGGTGTGTTTTTCTCACAGCCTGAGGAAAATCGCCGGAACGGACCTCGTGTGTATTTCCTGCCGGGAGTCGCCGGAGGGAGGTCAAAAGAATTCAGCCGGTGCCTGGAGAGATAGGCACATACCTCTGACCGACCCTGAATTATGACATTGGTAGCAGAGCTGATGGTTTCTACGATCCATGGAACTCTGCAGAAATAGGAGCCTGAGATGGAGGCTGATTCTCTGCAGCTAGAAGCTGACCAGAAGAAGCTGAAAGCCAAGCTACGGAGCCCAGGTATGAGATTTTCGGGCTTAAGAGTGTGAATGCAGATGGATTAATTCTCTGCTTCATGGGAGCAACGTTTGGGAAAAACAGCTCCGAGAGAGAAGAGTCTGCATTCCAAACATTCCTGTGGTTTTTCCTGTCCAAGGAAAGGAATGTGGTTGCTAAGCAACGCAGGCCAGTTTCAAGATAAGGGCTGGAAGTCAGGCTATGCCCAAAGAGGCACAAACAGCTCGTGTTTAGACTAGGCCCTTACAAAGGAACTGTGAAAGGGGACTTTCCAAGCAGCCAGTGTTATAGCTGCCAGGTGCACAGAGTGTAAACAAGCCAGCTATTGGATTTTAGAGGCTTGTGTTTGAGAGTCAATGCAAGGACTCAAAATGGATGTCAAGAAGGGAAGCCTGCCTTCTCCACCCCTCTTGACCAGTGACAATTATGCATCTTGGTCTATTAAGATGAAGGCCTTGCTGCAGAATCAGAGACTGTTTGGGGTGATTGAGAACCCCATCCCTGCAGCACCAACGCGTCCTTGGGAGTCACAGGATGTGAAGGCCAGAACCGCTATAATTCTGTGCGTGTCAGACTCTCAGCTTATTCATATACAAGATTTACCGCACGCGAAAGATGTTTGGGACACGCTGAGAAGGACACATCAGAGAGATGCAGGATCTTCAGCGTTGCTGTATTTTGAAAAGCTGACTAACCTGAGGCTTGCGCCTGATGGAGATGTTCAAGCGCACCTGACAGAAATGAAATATCTGCGTCAGCAGATGGTGGAACGCAATTTCCGTCTGGATGAGGAAGTGTTTTGCTTCATGGTGATAAACAGCCTGAATCGGACTTACAAAACGGTTGCCAGTCAGCTGGGGTCTCTCCCAGCAGCTCAGTTAACTTCGGACAGGGTCTTTGCCGTGGTTCTGAACGAACAGGACAGACTTGCTGCCCTGGAAGTCAAGGACAGGGGGAGGGAAGAACGGAGTTCAGACACCCCCACTGCTGTAGCTACTGGAGGAGACGCTGTAGCTTTGAACGTTGTCCGATGCCACAATTGTGGACAGACTGGGCATCTTCAGCGGAACTGCAGGAAGCCACGTCAGAACAAAGGAGCCAAGGGAAGCTCCACGAAGTCTGAGGCGTCAGGCAGAAGTCATGCCAAGTCACAGGCGAAGCCTGCAAAGGCTTTGATGTCCCTAAAAGCCACACCACAAGTGGGGAATTCCTTCGTTTTAGACACGGGAGCGACGGTTCACATGACCCATCGCAGGGATTTGTTTTCGTCGTTTAAGAAGCAAAGCTTCGTTGTACAACAAGCCAACGGTCGAGAGCTGGAAGCCACCGGAATTGGGACTGTGTATCTTAAAAGTCTGAACTTGACTATAAACGATATTTATTTGGTTCCAGAGTTGAAGTACAATCTGCTCAGCGTTTCGCAGATTGCCAAGAAGGGACTAAAACTGTCCTATGATGATCAACACTGCGAGATCTACAAAGATGGAGAGTTGTATCTTTCTGCCAAAGAGAAAGATGGATTGTATTTGTTGACTTTTGATCAGAGTGATTACATGAATTGTAATTCTAACATGATCTCTTTTGCAGGTGTAGCCAAGAAGAACACCAAGCAGGTCACCTCGAGGGTTGACAAGGCATTTCAGCGGGTGTATGCTGATGTGATTGGTCCTTTAGCACCATCTAGAGGCAATGCAAAGTATTACCTAATATGTGTTGATTCTTTCACAGGTTTTGTCTGGATTTATCTTTTGGAGAGACCGAAAGAAGCCTTAGAAAGGTTTAAAGAGTTTTGTGACAAAGTTAAAAATATGCATGATGCTGACATAGATTGTCTTTGCACAGATGAGAAGCCAATTTTTCTCTTACAGGATTTCCAGAGGTTCCTGAAGAAGAAAGGGATAAGACACAAAATTGCAGCTTCCGAAGAAGCTTGGAAGAGATGTATCTGTGTTAGGGTGAACAAAGAATTGCAAAAGGGAATGGAAGCGCAATTACTTAGTTCACATCTGCCACATGAGTACTGGGCTGAGTCGCTAATGTCATATTGTTACACGTGGTTGAGAAAGGTTTCAAAAGACTTGGGATGTTCTCCTTTTGAGAAACTGTTCCACAGAAAACCTTCTGTTGCCCATTTCAAGGTTTTTGGGTCTCATGTGAGGACAGAAGCTCCGGGTGGAGTAAAGAATGCCAGAGGCATTTTTGTGGGTTATGAAAAGGGTCTCTACAGAGTAATTTTGTCTGAATCTGGTAAGGTGATTCTCACAAAATTTCTAGAGAGTGCTCCTGAACAGGAGCGAGTGATTGTTCACACATTTCCCACAGGTGATGATGATGATTCTGATGATGATGATGATGAGTTTGATCTTATTGAGTTCAGTAGTACTGATGATGACAGCGATAGCTCAGACAGCTCAGTTGTCACAGTCATTGAGAGGAAATCTCACGTAATGACTAGACCCTCAGAAGAGGAGGATGAACCACTGATTAAGCTTAGTACTGGTTCTTCAGAGAGTTCAGAGGCTGAACCAGAAAGCAGAGAAGAGCAGCACCTCTTACGTAGGTCTGAGAGAGCAACGAAGGGTGTACCACCCAAGAGGTATTCAAAAGAGTTTGCCAAGCAAGCCATTGCGTGTGTTGCTGTTGTAAACGACCAAGGTCAAATTGAAGCTGTGTCTGAGTCAGAGACAAAGGCACAACAGAGAGTTGCTAACCAAGGTAATGCAGAAGCACTCATTCCTTGGAAGTCACACAACCAGAGAGGTACATTGGTAAACCCAGTGGTGGGTAGTTCCAAGGGTGGAACTGAAACAACAGGGGAGTGTTATACATATAACAACCGTTTGTTTTCTTCTCTGGATGACGCTTTGCTCGCAGCACGCATTGATACTTTAGGGGGAGTATGTTATTCTAAAGCAGCAATGCAGCAGCAAGCAAAGGCTATAGCAGCCAAGTCTGCTGCTTGTGGCTGGAAAGCCAAACAGGAAGTATGTGACTGTTGCCATGGAAACAAAGGGGCAGTCCATTCTGTACTGAGCACCGGATGTTAGCTCAGTGTGTGTGTCATATGACCTGTACAGGATGTACATGGGTGGAGTTTCTCTCTGTTTGTTGAAGAGAGCAGACATGTTTTCTCTGTACTGAAGTGAAAGACAGGAATAAAACATGTAGATACATTTCTGTCTGAGTCTGATTCCCCTCCCTGGGAATATGCTGGAGAGCAGGGAGGAAGAGAAGCAGTTGGTGTGTTTTTCTCACAGCCTGAGGAAAATCGCCGGAACGGACCTCGTGTGTATTTCCTGCCGGGAGTCGCCGGAGGGAGGTCAAAAGAATTCAGCCGGTGCCTGGAGAGATAGGCACATACCTCTGACCGACCCTGAATTTTGACAGATTTGGTACTGACTATGGAAGAACTAACAGAAAGTATAGAGGAGGTACTGGACGAGATGGACAAATTTGGTACGGTGGCAGGATTCAGATTGAATAAAAGAAAGACAAAAATGATTGTAAAATATATGGATCAAAAGATGATCGATTTAATGCAACAACGAACAGAGATAGAGGTGGTGAAAAAGGTTAAATATTTGGGAATTTGGGTAACAGCCAAGAATATTGATCTATTCCAAAATAATTACATCCCGGTATGGAAGGGAATAAAGAAGGATCTGGAGGTGTGGGCCAGAATGAAATTATCATTTTGGGGAAGAATTTCTACGATAAAAATGACGGTGCTACCAAAGATGTTATTCCTATTTCAGACCTTACCCATATTAAAGGGTACAGGAATTTTTAAAGAATGGCAAAAAGTGATTTCAAGGTATGTCTGGCAGGGGAAGAAGCCTAGAATAAAATTTAAATTACTGACGGATGTAAAAGAAAGAGGAGGCTTCGCCCTGCCAGATATGAGACTATATTATGAAGCAGCCTGTCTATGCTGGTTAAAAGAATGGATAAAGTTAGAAAATAATGAATTATTAGATCTTGAAGGATTTGATAACAGATTTGGGTGGCACGCGTACCTTTGGTGTG
This sequence comes from Podarcis cretensis, assembly GCF_951804945.1. Taxonomy (NCBI): domain Eukaryota; kingdom Metazoa; phylum Chordata; class Lepidosauria; order Squamata; family Lacertidae; genus Podarcis; species Podarcis cretensis. The sequence continues at coordinate 14,745,872 of NC_137181.1, read as the reverse complement.
ACAAAAAAAGGGTTCATAAAGGATTTGGAAACCACATCTTCAGGGGTTCACTAATAGAGGTTTGGGAGAGATACAAGAATATACTGGAACCAAAAGTTCCACACTGGCTGTCCCCGTTAGAGGTAATAACTGTGAAGAAGATCAATATGAGAAATAAATGGGCCACTTATGGGGAACTGATAGCTAATGAGGGAGGAAAATGGAAACTGAAGCCATATGAACAAGTTAAAGATTTAGTTTATGATTGGTTGCACCATTACCAAGTTAATGAAATATTTAAAAAAGATCTGAAGGAAAAGGGTTATGTGGAAAGGGAATCAAATTTCCAAAAGGACATTATAAATAATGAGTATAAAATTCTGTCAAAAATGTATAAGATATTGCTGGAATGGAATACGAAAGATGAAGAGGTCAAATCGGTAATGATACAGTGGGCAAAGGATTTTGGGTACAATATTCAATTTGAAGATTGGGAAAAACTGTGGAAAGAGCATTTAAAATTTACAGCATGTATTACACTGAAGGAGAATGTGATGAAAATGTTTTATAGATGGTATATGACACCTGTAAAATTAGCAAAGATGTATAAGGTTGATAACAAATGTTGGAAGTGTAAAGACAAGGAAGGGACATTCTTTCATCAGTGGTGGGAATGTAAGAAAGTGAAAAGTTTTTGGGAAATGATATATAATGAGTTGAAAAAAATGTTAAGATATACTTTTGTGAAAAAACCCGAAGCTTTTCTTTTAGGTATGGTAGGAAAGGACATCAGAAGAAAGGACTGTAAGCTTTTCCAGTATGCGGTAACGGCAGCCAGAATCCTGTTGGCTCAGAAGTGGAAACAAGAGGAAATACCGACGATAGAAGAATGGAGACTAAAAATGATAGACTATGCAGAACTGGACAAATTAACTGGGAAAATTAGATATACTAAAGATCAAAAGTTCATCGAAGACTGGGGGAAATTTGTGGATTATCTGAAAAATATATGTGGTGTGAACACAACGCTAGCGGGATTTAAAGAGGCACTGTAAAAAAAGAAAATAAGTATTGTGTATGAGAAATAATAGGAGTAAGGAGGAAAAATGGCAATACGAAAGAAGGGAATGTGTATTAAAGGTGTAACTACGGATGATTGTCAGAGACGTTGAAGGAAGTCAAAAAATAACTATGATTTGTTGTATGCGGGATTGAACGAAGAATTGGAGGGAAATTTATAAAATGTATAATAATAAAAATTATCATAAAAAAAAGAAACATTAAAAATCTTCCCTATTCAGGGCTTCCTTCAGATGTCTCCTAAAGGTTATATAGTTACTCATCTCCTTGACATTTAATAGGAGGGTAATCTACAGGGTCGGTGCCACTACCGAGAAGGCCCTTTGCCTGGTTCCCTGTAGCTTCACTTCTCCCAGTGGGGGAACCGCCAGAAGGTCCTTGGTGGTGGATCACAGTGGGCTGAACAAGGGGAGTGGAGATGCTCTTTCATGTATATATGCAAAGTAGTCCTAGAACCTGACCCTGCACTGAAAACCTCACCTGCTGCTTGAACATCCAAAGTCAGCAGGAGATTTTGCCTTTCCTGAAATTGATTCATGATAGAATTCCCTTTTCTTTCTATGTATCTCCAAGGGCATTCTTATTCTCTGGTTAATATCTGTTCTTCCAGGTACTTTTAACTGTGATTTGATTATATTTGATTATATGATTTTTATGTTGCAAATCCCATGTAGCAGGTAGGTTATACATAATAAGAATTTCTATTGTACTATTACTTATTGTTATTATCAGGTGTGGGGCAGGTAAGGATGTAGTTCCCTGCCCAAAACTGGGCTTGCAGGCAATTGCTGGCAATCAGCTTCAAAGCCTTGTGTGTATTTCCACATCATTTGATTTCAGGCCATGTGGAGAAAGGGAAACTGGTTACCTGACATCACAATGATTCGCAGGTGGGCAGGCCCAGCCACTTGTCAAAGTTGCCCTGCAAGGGTGGAGCAGGGCCACTCCAAGACATTTGGGCACCTGAGGCGAACCACAAAATGGCATCCCCCTTTCCCCGCTAGGGAAGAAGGAGTGAGTGAAGATCTGTATCAGTAACAAGGAACAAGGGGAATAAAGATATACCTTGGGATCTGCTACCTCTGTGGATCCTGCCGCCTAAGGCGGTTGCCTCACCTTGCCTTATGAGTGGGCCGGCCCTGGGGATCCAGCACCGAGGGTCTTCTGGCGGTTCTCTCATTGCGTGAAGTGAGGTTACAGGGAACCAAACAGAGGGCCTTCTCGGTAGTGGCACCCGCCTTCAGAGGTGAAGGAAATAAGCAGCTATCTTCTTTTTAAAAGACACCTGAAGGCAGCCCTGTTTAGGGAAGTTTTTAATATTTAATGCTGTATTGTTTTTAACATTTGATTGGAAGCCGCCCAGAGTGGCTGGGGAAACTCAGCCAGATGGGCGGGGTATAAATAATAAATTATTATTATTAAGGGTCCAGGCTGCCAGCAGAATCCAGTTCCACACAGTGACTTCATGGCAGACTTAATAGATTCACATGAGGCTCTGACTCACACCAGTTGAGAAGCCAATAAAGAACTTTGCATCACCTTACGATGAAATTCTACACATTCTTCCATCTTGAGCATAAGCTCCACTGAGCACAGTTGAACCCCAAGGAAGGCTGTTCCTCTGTACTGTGGAAGAAATATTTGCAGCATATTGATGCTGTTGAATGCATTATTCAAATCTGAGGCTGTATGAGGAGATCATAGACTTAGCAGCAGACACATTGGCTATGGGGTAGAAGTGAGGGTCTCATTGGCTTTGGCAAACATCTGCTGGCAGGTGAAATATGCCTTTACCCTAAAGAACTTCAGCCATTTGAATAGATGAAGCATTAAAAGTAGTACATTATTTTATTTTGCATCATATAACATATGTGACCACGCATGAAAGAAAATAAATAAATACACATATGCTGTGTCTTGGGTGAAAAAGGCACTGGATTAAAGCCGACACCAGCAGGGGCTTTCCAGTTCATAAATCATAAACACATTTTTGAAATCTCTAGATTAGAGCTGGAATGTAGCCAATGGGTTATCTACTCAACCCTCCTACAGTAAAATAGAATATCCTTTCAGATACACCACAGTAACTGCAAATTATGATATCATTTCAAATTGCCAAAATGTATGTTTTTACTTGAACACCCCCCCCCAAAAAAAATACTGAGCTTCTGTTATATTTTAAATTTTCTGTCAGAGAAAAGAAAGTAAAATATGAGTGTATGCATGCAATAAAAATTAATTGAAAGCTGACACACAACCATTGCTTCAGTTAAGCATTTGGGCAAAACAAACCAACTTAAGTGGGGATTTGGCTTTCCGATCAGCCTATTTAATTGACTTTCTCAGATTTCAACAACATTGCATTCTTAAACTTTTATTCATACGTTTTCTGTCCTCTTGAAATACTGTTTATCTCATTTGCCAAAGGGAATCAGAGGATTAGCTTGATATGGTGAGGACGTAATTCAGCAAAAAAGTGTCATACGGACATTGAAGGAAACCTTTATTAGAAATGTCCTCATTCCTTTTCCTCTTTTTTAGCAATGCATAAGTGGCTACCCTTACACTAAGGTTCAGCTCTGAGGGCATTCTGGCAGTACCCTCACTACGAGAAGTCAAGTTACAGGAAACCAGGCAGAGGGCCTTCTAGGTAGTGGCACCTGCCCTGTGGAATGCCCTCCCATCAGATGTCAAGGAAATAAACAACTTTTTAAAAATACATCTGAAAGCAGCCCTATTTAGGAAAAGTTTTTAATGTTTGATGCTGTATTGTGTTTTTAAGGTTCTGTTGAAAGCCACCCAGAGTGGCTGGGGAAACCAAGCCAGATGAGCGGGGTATAAATAAAAAAATATTATTATTATTATTCCCTGACTCCATCATTAAATCAGCCAGCAACTGCCTCCAGATCGTGCATGCTCCAAGAGAGAGGAGGTGGTAATAGGTGAAGCTGAACGGGATGTTGCTCTGTCAAATGAAATAGTGGCCTCACCCGCAGCAAAAGACACGCTTGCCATATTCAACAGGACCAGGGTGCACATTCTGATAAATATGCTCAAGAACAAACAAAGCTGTCTTATTGTGAGTCAGACCATTGGTCCATCTCACTTAGCTCTACCAATGAGTCATGACCATTCCCCATCTTACATATCTGCAACCAATTGGCATATTGGTTGAATCAGGATGTCTACCTTTTGATGCCTTTCTGCATGTCATTTCTCTGATAGTGCTGGGAATCTGAGGGGGAAATTGTTTCGTGTAACATCCCCTACCCCCCGGTAGCCAGACTTGGAATATTCCAGTACTTTCCACCACACCACTTGCACTCAGTGCTTTCCCGCCAAAATATCACGTTGCTAAAGACTCTCTGCTCCCTCTCCACAATGATTTTGCCAACGTTTTTGCTTTCCATTTCAAAACGTTAAAACTCCATTCTTGCTAAATTTCCATTTTAGTGTTAGTCCCATAAAGTGTTCCTCAATAAAGATTCGGGAACTTGGTTGAGACACTGCCCTGTATAGCATTTCAGTGTGTCCTCCTAACGTCACAGTGGCTTTAGTGTACCCATGAGGTAAACATTTTTGGAGGTCAGAAAAGGTATGCTTAGGGCTGAATGATGGGCATTTGCATCCTAAGCACTCAGGAACACAGGAAACATCTGTTTCGCACCAATAAATCAAGACATGTAGTGAATGTTACATGGAGGAACTGAACAGAAAAGAACAGCAGGACCCACATATTTGTAATTTGGCTATACATTTCAACACAGCGTCAAGCGATTACAGTTTTCCCCCAGCAATAATTGCTGAGTGAATGAAACTGCGACAGTGTTTGGTCGGAAAGTAACAAGACTTCAGGCTGGAGCTCAGAGCTGTTTTGCTGCCTGAGCCCAGCCACTTCACCAAATTATGGCTGTGTACATATTATTGTGAATCCTTCAAAATTTGCACCTCTCTGAATTTTGCAATGTGGTTCTCCCGCCAACTACTGTATACAAAAACGTATATACTGAAGTGTGCATAAAAATGCATCTGTTGGTGAAAATAACATACAAAAATGCATTAGATTATAGGAAATTTTGGCTTTGCAAAATTGTGGTTTATTAGCAGAACTTTGCACTAAAATGCTGGCAAATTTTCATGAGATCCTCCCCCCCCCCTTAAATGCAAATCACCGCAGAAATGTGTGCAACTGGATTTAAGGTTGGATAAATAAACCACAATCGACAAATTCATTCATCCTTGTGAGAATTAAATACATTGCAACACATGTCCTTTTGAAAGCCATGTTTGTTTTTTTATTTGCTATATTTATATCTCACCTTTCATCCAAGGAACTCAAGGTGGCTCACATGGTTGTCCATCACCACATTATAGCCTCACAACAACCCTGTGAGGGTAGGTAAGGTTGAGAAACATTGGCTAGCCCAAGGTCATCTGCTGAATTTTGTGGCTGAGTGGGGAATCGAACTATAGTCTCCCAGGTACTAGTCTAACCCTCTAACCACTACACCACACTGGCTTTCAATGAAAGCCTTGCATTTATGTAGTTCAGCTTGATGTTCACAGCTGTGCCTCAGTTTACTAGAAAAAGAACCACTACAGAAATCTAACCTGCCTTAGGATCTAGCCACACTGAAAGTGTTATATTGTATTTATTTACACATTGACACCCTGCTTGTCAAAGTATTTTCGTAAATCACACTATTTTACTCTATCTCTCAGGTCCATGTACATGAGTCTGCCCTGCATTCCAGATAGCATAATTTATTTTGGTTGTATTAGTCAGAGTTCCAGTGCATACATGTGCCATATCAATGCACAGTTTAGTGTGCATGGGATTATGGCAAGGGAACCAATCCATTTTGAACTAATCCATTTTATGATGCTTGCGATACTTTGGTGTTTAGTTTACCTCTGACAGTAGAATCACGCTTTAGTTGAAAGCCTTAATTTCTTAGACAGAAGGGAATTTCTCCAGGGAAAATAACGTACATTAGGGAAGATGGAGACAAATGCCCTTTCTCCTAAATGTTAATGTATACTTTCTTTGCCTGTTACTGTGGCTTAGCTATGAAGAAAAATGTGATAGGCTAAAGGCTGAGATAGAATGAGCAACTACCTCATATCTCTTTTGTGAATTACAGATCAGGGTGAACTGTTTTTAAAAACATTTAGTTCTTTATTCAAGACTGCTTTTTCAAGAAGGTGCTGACTCCTAATGAGTAATCATTGCAGGAAACAAAGCGTTAGTCCTCTGGTGGTGGTTTCTGTGTAGAGAGAACTGGCCTTCCTTTCCCATGAACCCCACGTTACCACTGCTACTCCTTCCAGTGCTGTGTGTAAAGGAAAGGGGAGCACTGGGCGGAAATGGGGAGAGCTGGTTGGGATGTAAAGAGAGATAGCAGGGATGATTAAATCTGAGCTTGAGAAGAATTTGGGGACTTGTAAACCTTACCCCTCATTTGAAGTGGGATTTTACTTATCCACAAAATTCATTCCCAAACCTAACACAGAATAATTTCACTGACATTTATAATCTCTACACATCGAAGTAATATCAAGCTGCACATGAGTGCAACCAGAAAAAGGTGGAAGCCCTCCTCCTTTTAACCCATGCCTCTACTCTTTTTTTTTCATTCTGAACTTGACATAAATTCACCGGTTCTCAAAAAGTCCTCCCTGGACCCTTCCCTTTTGTTCATCTTCCATTCTCTTTTATTTTTTGTAGCTCAATTACTTGTATTTATTGTCTACACTTGGTGTCTTATTCTCTTCCTCTTGTTTAAATCCTGCTCTGATCGTAGCTGTCAACTTTCCCCCCTTTTTAAGGGAAATTCCCTTATTCTGAATAGGATTCCTCGCAAGAAAAGGGAAAAGTTGACAGCTATGGCTCTGATCAATCTCAGTCTGGTCTTGGTTGTTCCATTCATTTTGCCGAAACTAAGCTCACCAGAAGCGCCATGAGTTTCTTCGCATTGGAAAGTTTCCTGGTGGCAAAACACTGGATGCAAAGAAGCTTAGCTTCCTGGATGATCTTTCAGTTATGATCAAGTTTATCCAAAAGCGCTTCCCATACGCACTTTAGTTCTGGAATGGCACAACGATATAGAGTGATATTCTTCCTTCCAGGGGCTGAGCTCCTTCTGACTCTAATTAGCCCTGGAAAAACATAAAGCGTTCTTCTGTTTCTTAGAGCGTAAATCTGTCAAAGGGTCTTTACTCACTTTAATCCATATGGTTTAAATACACACACACACACACCATGATTTTATTTCATCCATTTTATCTGGAAGGACATTTCCCTCTTAAAATTAGAGTAAAGAAAACCTTTTTCCATTTTTGATGTAAATAATGTTGGTTTTAAAAACAGAGCTTGCCCTCAAGCCTGTCTTTGAGAGATTTTTATCTTCTATAAAGATGGTCAGTTGTTTACTCTTGCTGATACATTAGCTCTGAGGTCTATTGTTTTAATTTAAGATGATTTATTTCTGAAAAGGCTTGGGGGGTGGGGGTATAATCAGCCATCAAGTGAGTTAAGTGGTAAGGAGAAACAGAATGGAGTACTGATGAAGTACTGGCTGTTTTTCTACACTGGTTGGACTGAATGTCAATTGTCAGAGCACGGCTGGCCCCTCTCTAGATGACCTTTTAATTGCATATGCATGATGAATTGTTCTCATGATGCTTTCATGCTGGTCACACATGATCCTGATTTTAGTACGGTTTGTACCTGAAAACATTTGGGATGGTCACACTGGTTCATTTGCAGTCCATACACATCCTGTAACTTCCTGCTGAAAACCCACAAACATTCTGGTTTATTTTTGTCCCACTTTTGTTGCGCTACAGCACACCCACCCACCCAGCAGCAATAAGATGGTAGCATTGGGAAGGCATTGCAGAACAAACTATACGATAATAAATTCATGCATGCCGCACTAATGTGGCTGTTAAGACTGTGTTGCAGAATACACCCACCATAAAATACCAGTCTGGAGGGACCTTGGTTGCGTAGAGGTAATTTTACCTCCTTATAAGCAAGAGGTTGATGCCAAATTTGTTTTATTGACAATAATAACACAGGAGGAAAGGTTGATGGGAAGTTGATGGAAATGTCCATTTTATGCATATTATATTCATAAATGATCTGAGTGACAGCACTGATCCCGCCCTGGATACTTTCATGCATACAATTCGGCTGTCCATCATCACCCCCAGCTTCCACTTACTTTGGTATGTCAGAGAAATAATTTTTCCACAGATATGCAAGTGTGGGGAGCTACAATGTATGTAAAATTGCCAAGCACGGTCCAGTGCATCTAATTCTGGTCAACTGCTTAGAGCCTTGTGTGATGTTTCATTTTCAGTGATGTCTTAGGAGCAGTTATGCCTTTGTCTTCAATTAGTTTAGCTAGGCATTTAATGCTCAGTGACAACTAGTCAATCTGAATTATTCACATGTAGGGCTGTGGCTTCTTAAAAGGATGCATCTCTTTCGTGGGGGGAGGTTTCTCCTCTGACCCAGAGCTGGCAGGGGAATTAATATATGTAGTGGTTAATATATACTGTATAAAAATTCTTCCTTTGCTGCTTTCCCCCACTGAGTCCATTGCCATCAGATTACATTCAAGCATAGAAAATGTCAGATCTTCATTTGAAAATAAAACAAAAGCAAAAGTTCTTTTTATTATTAGACAGCTCTAACCTTAGTTACAACCAGCAGCAATAAAAACCTGCAATGTTGATCTTTTAATAGCAGTTCATTAATCACAATGATGATTTGTATTGATGGTAAGTGGAGTTTGAATAATAGTTGGTTATGCTCCATTTGCAGTGCAATCCTATCCAGTTGTACTCAGAATTAAATCCTACAGAGGCTTACGCTGAAGAAAATGAGCATAAGGTTTACACAGCCTATATTCAATAGTAAACTGTTGCATTAATAATAATGCTTAGTAAATGTTTTTAGCTCTCCAGCCCTGCCTGAGAATATCACTAATGGTGGACAAACATCCCAGGAAAATTGCTTGGTGTGACCACTACCCCTCTAAATGTGAAGAAATAGAAGAGTACAGTGGTACCTTGGGTTAAGACCTTAATTCGTTCTGGAGGTCTGTTCTTAACCTGAAACTGTTCTTAACCTGAAGCACCACTTTAGCTAATGGGGCCTTGTGCTGCCGCCGTGCGATTTCTGTTCTCATCCTGAAGCAAAGTTCTTAACCTGAGGTAATATTTCTGGATTAGTGAAGTCTGTAACCTGAAGCGTGTGTAACCCAAGGTACCACTGTACTAGGTATGTAGGTATACTCTCAATTATTGCAGAACAGCCCTGAATAAGGCCTAGGTCTCAGCCACATGAACTGACTGTGCAACCTAGCACATATTCCAGAAACTTCCACAATACCCAGGGGGTGTAAAAAGGATTCATAAAGAGGAAAAACTTTAGGAAAGGACAGGTTTATGGTAATAAGGCTGCATCTATTTCCTACTTTCTGAAAACTTTAAATGAGCTTGTTACCTGAAATTCTGGATCAACTAAATTCCCTTCTGACATGACCACCAATCAGGGTCAGTAAAAGGTGAAGAGAGAGCCCCAAAGATTCAGAATAAAGCACCTCCAAATGTTTGGGTGTGTGGGTGTGTAAAATTTTATGCAAAATTGTATTACAGAAATAAGCCGAAACAGAGATCTTAAGTTAACCATTGACTTTCATTGAGGCTCTCTTTAAAAGTGCCTCCTTAAAAGTAAAAGAGGATAAGTTATAGGAAGGAAGGCTATCCTTAATTTTCTCATTCTAAAAGTTTATGAACAGGGCTGATCCCAAAATAAATTTGAGAGAACTGGCTAGCTCTTCTTCGGTATGTCATTTTTGTTAACATTGCGTTCTCCTGCAGTGTAACTGCTGGTTTGCTGAGCCTGTTTTGGTAGCATAGACAGTTGTTTGAGAACAGACTTTCTTGCGTGCGCTTGCATAATTTTTGCTGCTGGGCAGCCTGTAAATAGCACTATAATAGCCTTTCTCACACTGTGTGGGGTTTTCTCTTTGTTGTCCCCAGAGGATCCAAGCAAAGTAGAAACATGAGAGGGAAACCAACTTTGATTTTTTTTCCAAGACCGGCAGTCAACATAAAGACCCTCATATTACAAGGAAGCACCATATTTTTCCGTGTATAGGATGAGGTATTTATATTTAAAAATTATGTCCAAAAATTGGGCTCATCTTATACATGGGTAGTGGTGAGGGGGATGTGCGATTGGCTGCAACCGCGAGTAGGAGATACTCTGTGGTGATAGGGTGTGTGATTGGTGCCTGTGGCAAGGGCTGTTGGTGATTGGCTGCCGTAGTGTCAACTGGGCGGTCGATTGGTGGTTTCGGCAATGCGCAGTGGCAATTGGGCAGCCAATTGGTGGGTTCAGCGATGCGTGCGATTGTCAGCGTCGGTGCATCAGGTGAGCGGTTTTTGGCAAGCCTCCCCTGCAAAGCTTAACAACTCTTGGCAATCTCCCCCCATTCTCTTAATTTTTAGTCCCCCAAAATATGGGGCTACTTATCTATGGGGCTGTGTTATACACGGAAAAATACAGTATATGGTGTTTTTATATACCCATATTATCAAGTAATCGTATGCCACTGCCTTGCGTCAGAGGTTCATTTCGTGTTGACTTATTTCTAGAACAAGTCCACAACTGCACTCACAAGGCTGCTGCAATCCTAGTCATGCCAACTCAAAAGTAAACCATAGAATCATGTAGAGTTGGAATTTTTATTGTGCATGCATGCTGATTTGTGCTCATGACGGTATTGGGGCAGTCATACACGTGGTCCTGCTTTTAATACTGTTTGTAACTGGGAAGGTTTAAGGGCAGACAAACCACTTCAAGGTTTTCCAACAGGCATCTGGGTGGCCACTGCAAGAAGAGGATGTTGGACCAGATGGGCCATTGGCCCAATCCTGCAGACTCCTCCCATGTTACAATGCTTTGGTTCCCAATCAGTGCATGTCTCACATCCTGCAGTGGAGGTTGGTCCATTTGGGCAAAAGGGGAATTGCTCCACCAACCTCATTCTGTCCTCAGCCAGATCTCACTTGCCTGCCTCCTTAAGTACAAGATTCAGGGAGGTAGCCGTGTTGGTCTGACATAGTCGAAATAAATATAAAATAAATAAATAAAAATTGTCCAGTAGCACCTTAGGTACCAACTAAGTTTGTTCTGGGTATAAGCCTTTGTGTGCATGCACACTTCTTCAGATACACTGAAACAGAAGTCACCAGACCCTTATATATAGTGGGAGGAATCACAAGACAGAGAAGCCAGTAGTAGAACACTTCACTCTCCCAGGAAATTCAGTACAGGATCTCAAAGCAGCTGTCTTATTACAAAAGAATTTCAGAAATAGACTTGAAAGAGAAGTTGCTGAATTACAACTTATTACTAAACTGAAAACTATGGAGAGACCTGGTCTGAATAGAGATATTGGATTCTTGTCTCATTAACAGTCGTCAACAGGTTTACCATTGAGTCAATTACCCATCTCCTACTACCTTTCTGAGAAAAAACCCACCCTACCCTCCCTTTGACCGAGACACTATTTAGCATATAAACTGATAAGACATCAGCCTGCACCTGGTGGAACATGCCCTTTCTTTCCCAATGGAAAATGGAGCTATCTCTCAATTACCAACGAATGCTGATAGTCTTTCGGCCTTTTCCGTACAAAAAACACAGCCAAAGCTAATCAAGGAGAAACCGGGGGAGAAACGCCTTTTATTGACAACCACTATCAACAATACCTAATACGGGTCCCTTGATTTGGAAGGAGTCTCGGTGAGCAGAAAAGCACGGAAGGCACTGGTTTCCTAGGAGCAGGCAGACTGTTTATTAATACAGGAAAAGGAAGCGATCATGAAGCAGAAATGGCATTTACTCAGCACACTATACAGAGATAATATGTATGTGTGAGAGAGAGTGATATCATCTGCCACAAAACACAAGCTCAAACCTCCTTAAACATGTGGAACTAATTGTGAAGCCTCTCTAGACAGTAACCCTCTCATGAACCTTGCTCATGTGAACTGGACACCAATCAGCATTGCACCTTCAAGGAGACATTTGGGCTTCCGTGCTTCTGCAACTTAAACTAGTCATTTCCTTATACGTAGCCCATCGTAGATTTGAAGATTTATTATGTCATATTGCAAAAATGCATCTATTTCTCCTGTATTTATGCGGCAATCCCAATATAATATATAACATGTAATATGATCTCAATAGCACTTCCTTCAAAGTAGACAATTCCAGATTGTGCTGTTAGTCATATATATATATATATATATATATATATATATATATATATACACTGTATATATACTGTGTGTTGTCTTCTAAATGCTCTCCCATTTTGGCATATTTCAAGAAAGATGTTGAAAATCAGATACACACAAGAGGCCTCAACAGTGCTTAACAAAGTGGATTATTATTTTGGATTATTATTATCATAAAGGTGAGCCACCCAAAAACAGCAGCACCAGTCTTGGTCTCTGCGACTGCACCAGATGCTTTATTTGCAACTATCACATTCTTTTTAGGAGAGTTATGTCTGCTATTCTCTAGTTTGTACTTGTTTTTCTTTCCTATCTGAAAGACAGCACACTTTTGAGGTGTGGGAGGCGTGTCTTCAACACTTCAGGTATTGATTCTGAGGTAAAGAAGAGCTGTGCAATTATGTGACGGCAGGAGTTTGCCTCAGGAATCCTATAGGCCCAGTCTGAGGAAGCGTAGGCCATCTGGGACTGACACTGTCTGTCAAATGGAGATTCTGCCTGGCTCTACAGCTCCTTCATCTTTCCAGTGTCCTAGGGCCTTCGTTCTTCTGTGTGCCTGGCTAAAAAGATGAAGGTGCTACAGGTGGCCACTCAGTGATGCTGGCATTCATGGCTTCATGGCAGGGCCATGCTATATTACATTTTTGCAACTGAGTAATGGTCACTCTGCAGGCCTGGTTTCCTATTTAAACATTCAGTTGAGCTCAGACTCACAATCGGTCAATCAGTCATTTTTTTATTGTTTATAGCCAATAGTAATTACAATGTGTATATTACACACACACACACACAGGAAATACATGTATGCAAAAAAGAAGAAGTTGTTAACGTAACTTTCAGAATTATGGGCTTTGGCACTTTAAATACAGAATTCCCTCCCAACAGAAATCAGGCAGGCACCTCCCCTGCTAAGTTTTAGATACCAGGTTAAAGCTGTTTTATTTCAGGAGAATTGTTACTATAGACAGTGCTCTAATGTTTCTGTTCTCCGATGTCGTAATCTGTGTTTTCCATTTTGTATATGTTATGTTTTATTTTTCCACTGTAAGCCGCTTTGAGGCAGGGCGTAAATCCAGTAAATGAATAAACAGGAATGTTCAACAAAAACTACATCACAGTTCTTATGCCAGAGAGAAGCGTCCTGAGATGTCATCACAGAGGAAAAGAGCACAGTCAAAGCATCCTCTGTATTGATCGGGAGCTCTCCATGGTCCTTGAAGGCCTGTCCCTGGTACCTGTGCCTACTATCTGAATTTCTGTTGGAGAACATCCTCTCTATGACAGGGGTCAGCAAACTCTTTCAGCAGGGGGCCAGTACACTGTCCCTCAGACCATGTGGGGGGCCAGACTATATTTTGAAGAAAAAAAATATGAACAAATTCCTATGCCTCACAAATAACCCAGAGATACATTTTAAATAAAAGCCCACATTCTACTCATGTAAAAACACCAGGCAGGCCCCACAAATAACCCAGAGATGAATTTTAAATAAAAGGACACATTCTACTCATGTAAAAACACACTGGTTCTTAGACTGTCCACGGGCCGGATTTAGAAGGCAATTGGGCCGGATCCGGCCCCGGGGCCATAGTTTGCCTACCCATGCTCTATGACTTGCTGAAAAACAGCAAGTTCTGTGAACAAATACTTTCCTTATCTTGGCCAAGGTCTCCATTGATAAATGTCATTTAAAGGTCTAATCCTAAACTGTAAATTTAACATTTGGTAAATTTGTAAAGCTAAGACTGTGCTAGACCTAAAGAAACCAGCATCCCTCCTCATTCTGCAGATTTACAAATGATCATTTTACTCTGCTTGACATAAATCGAAGAGTTATCGCTCATTGACTATGGCTTTCCAACTAGCTGGAAAATGGTCTGACTTATAATATCTTGAACTGGCCTACATTATTCCAGTTTGCAAATGACTATGTGGAATTGTGGGATCTGCTTTCTCCCATTAAGGCAGAGCGCTTTAAAAACTTGGAAATGAAGCTGATCAACAAGTCTTTTAAAATGTTAATTCTAATTTCTATTGAGTCTCAAAATCAAGATGTATTGTGCAATTGTTTTTTTGTGTGAAGTTCAAACTCTGGGGCATTATCACCTGGTGGTCAGGTTCTAGCTGGTAGCTCTCACTTTTTTATAAGGAACAATAGGGGAGCATTTTGTAATTGTACAGTACCATGGGCTTTGGAAAAGCAGAACATCTGTGGAAGGAAAGCATAAATGAACAAGTTATTTATACTGCCTGTGTCAGGAAAGAGGCAATTAATGGACTAGAAATTCTTTCTCAGATATAATTAAAAATTGGGTAGATGAAGAAACCAAGGAAAGGTTTGTCTTCTCTAGAAATGTCATTTCTTAAAAAAATAAAAATTTTATTGGGTTTTTGATAATTTTATACATATAAAGCATAACCATTTCAAACATTAAAATACAAGGTTCTTTTGAACCTTCAGACCTCCTTCCTTCCCTTCATGGGTTCCATGTTTAAGTTTAAATTTGCTGCATCTTTTACCATTATCCATCTATTATATAACCATAATTACCATAAACAATTCCACATTACATGTGTCATTACATCCCTGCCAAAGATTTTAACTGTCTACCGTGGTCTTCTAAATAAATTACAAATTTACTCCAGTCTTTAGAAAAGACTTGATCTTCCTGGTTTCAGATCTTCTTTGTCAGTTTCGCCATCTCCACATACTCCATCAGTTTCATCTGCCATTCTTCTTTTGTTCGTATTCCTGCTTCCTTCCATCTCTGGGCTAGTAGCATTCTCACTGCCATTGTTGCATACATAAAAAGTCTTTTACTGTATCTTCTCTTTGTAACTCTCCACCTATTATACCTAGTAAGAAGGCTTGTCTTCTCTAGAAATGTCAAACTATCACATTTATTTGAAAGGGAGGGGAAAGAACTCTATTGTGTTTTAAAGCTCCTTGTAAATTGTGCAATGCAGGCCAGAAGCTTCATAAAACATCTCTTGCTTTTTTTGTTGTTCCATGGAAAACTCTTTGCTCTTTTAAAAAAGCAGCAACTGCAGGCAATAATTTAGACTGATCCTATGATCCTATGTTCAACTCCACACTCCAAAACGTGTCTCTGTTGGATTCAGGCATTCTATCAAGAATAAAAAAGCCACCTGTTTAACACATGGCTACAAGTTTTGGCTTAAATATTTGAGGCATTAATCTATTGCGTTCATCTTGATGTTCCTACAATCTGGGGGAATTCCAGATCACATCCATATTTCTGTAATGCATATATGTACTGGGATGCATAAGTAAAAAGAATCATATAATAGTAGAATTGTAACATATCCCAAGTGATATCTACTCCAACCCCCTGCAATGAAGGAATCTCAACTGCATCATCCTTGACAGATGACCATCCAACCTCTGATTAAAATTTCCGCCCTCCCTTCCCAACAGGTGGGCGGGGTGTGCAACACCGAGTGGGCTTGCCTGGTCAGGTGCCTCCCACCTGGGTCCCGCCCCCAGCCTGGGAGGACAATGGATGGTCGGTGGGGGACTGGAAAAGGGCCAGGGGAAAGAGGCCGACCCCTTCGGCCAAACCTCACTTTATTTCTTCTCTACCAGGTTCACCCACCCACCCCTCCCAAATTAATGATATTTTCTTGAAGCCTAATATTTTGCGTTCCAGATCAGTGGGTGCTGCTATGGTCATAAGATGGTTGCTGTATTCAGAACCTAGAAGGAATTTTCCCTGCATTGGCAGGTTTCGCCTTCCCCGTAGCATTTTGTCACAACTTTGGTGGTTTTTAGTCCTTGGCAAGGTATCCTTTAGTCTATCTTTGAGTTGGGGGGGGGAGGTATTTCATGCACCCTCATGCGGTGGCGTTTGCAGGGCCTGTTAAAGGGTTGGTTGTGGGAATCCCTGGCCCTAGAATGGCGGCATGTAGGTCAAACTCCTGGCTGAGGTAAGGTGGGACGGCACGCAGTGTAAGTTTGTGCTTTACAGTCCCCTCCCACTACACCTCATTGCCCTGCACATCCTCAGTCCCGGACAGGCTGAGAGGGTTACATGCCAAGGCCTATGCCAAGTTCCCCACATTCTGAAGTTAAATAAAGTTGTGGCCAATTTGAACCCATACTTCGGTCTCTGGTCTCATTCTTTGGTGGGGAGGTAGGCTCCATGAACGGGGTTCAGCGCGTGTGCTCGCAAATCTCCAAGAAGGAGAGTCCACCACGTACTAAAGGAGACTGTTCTGCTGTCAAACAGTTCTTACTGTCAGAAAGTTTTTTCAGTCTTCTCTTTTCCAGGCTAAACATTCACAGCTCCTTCAACCATTCTTCATACGGCTTGGTTTCCAGACCCTTCATCATCTTGGTTGCCCTCCTGGCCACAGTCAAATCCAGCCTACATTAGACAAGATATTCAGTTTGGAAGATAATTTATTTTTAAAAGCTTAGGCCAGAATTGTCTCCCTCAACTGCAGATGGTTACAAGGAGCAGGCTGACTCTAAAAAAAATGTTGGGGATGCGATATGAGAAAATAATCATTTTATTAAATTGCAAGGTAAGATTAAGTGAACAGAGATACTGTAAAAATACTTTGCTAAATATCACTCTGGCTGTGGGGCAAGCAGGGCCCTTGCTTTTTCAATACTTTCAGATCTGATGGGCTCTGCTTGCATAATTACAGGAATGTGGTATCTTTGAAAGATAGGGCAACTTTTGAAAGGCTCATTCTAAATCCAATTATCAGACAAAAGATTATATATATATATATAAGATTATATATGTGGCTTTAATAGAATTCAAAATAAAGATGCAGTTGTATTTGGAAAAAAGAGAGCTGGGTATTGAGGGTTTTTTTAAACAATGCCTGATTTTGGTTAGGAATAGTGCTCAGAGAATAACATGGTGTGTGAACTTTGAAGAAAACTATTACAATTCATACTATAACTGGCTGCTTATGCCCTCTAGCTTAAAAAAAAAGAAGAATCTACAAGATGAAGCATGATAAATGCAGGTGCTGGGGAAATTTAGCAGATTTATTGTGTACATTCTGGAGCTGAGCAAAAATTATGCAGTAGCAGTTTTCCATTTTTAGCAAATACTGGAAGGCATTAAAAAAAGGTAAATATTGGAAGGCATTATAGGTATCCTAAACCAGCAGAACTTCTGCTGAACTTAGTTGAATACGCCCTTGAAATTGCAGAAGGTAAGGATTTAGACATGATTATTAACTAGAAGCAGCATGGTTTCTCAGCTTGGAATAAAGATAAGACTCTCTGTTAGGTTATTTAATTACAGTATTCTTCGGGCATGCAAATCACATCTTGTGAGGGAGTATGTGCTAAGCTTGGTCCCTTCTGTTTGCCTGGCTCCCCCAAGTTAGACAGTGAATATCTGAAGCAGGAGCCTCAAATTCCAGGGTACTAAATCACACAGGAAGTCCATAGACATGCAGGAGGCTCCCCCACTTCAGATGTGTCTGTTGACAAATGAGCTTAACTCTTCGTGTTTTGGAATGGCAAGGTTATAATTTGTGTATTTGGAAGACAGGTGTCCTACCTTTCAGTTACAAGAGAATATATATGATAAAATTAAATAATATCAACAAAAAAACGCAAAAGGTTACCGTCACTATTGATTGCTTTGCTCTTTCCCCCAGTAAGAATCTTGGCAGATTGAATGTCTGTCTTTCGGTCTAACAATATACTGTATTTCAATTTCAGTTTTTAAAAACGACACAAAGGGAGTTTGAACATTTTAAGCAGCAACTGAAAAAAGCACACCTGATAAGATTATCACATAATCGCTGTGCCGAAGAACACACCAGTCACGGCAAAGTCAACACACCTAGCCAATCCTTCTTGTGTGCACGGGGCACATTCTATGAATGCCCAAGAGTTTCTTTTTCTTTTTTTTTAAATAAATTTTTATTAAAGTTTCAACAAATTTTATAGTAACACAAAAAGCAAAACATCACAACAACAATACAAACAAACAATACAAAACAAAAATCAAACAAAATTAAAAGGTTCAATTCTTGGTTTCATGTAGCTTTCTCTCCGGACTTCCTCACATCTCCCTTTTCTGTTTTCAAATTTCCAATTTAGTTTCAGCAGATTTTCCCCCTATTTTAACCAGATTAATATGTCTTAATTTCTTTTAAAGTTAACCATTCCTGCTGCTAACCCATCTTTTTATCTTCCATCCTTAGGTTAACTAAACTGTGATTTTCTTATTTGTTACTAATGAAACATCTTTGCACATTCCTTCAGCTTTATCACTAATGCCACATTGTCTCAATATCCTGCATCATATTAACATTCATACAGTTTACAATGTTTTTGCAGATAATCTTTGAATTTCTTCCATTCTTCTTCTATTTGTTCTTCTCCTGTATCTCGGATTCTGCCAGTCATTTCTGCTAGGTCCATATAGTCCATCAATTGCATCTGCCATTCTTCCAGAGTGGGCAAATCTTGTGTCTTCCAATACTTTGCGATGAGTATTCTTGCTGCTGTTGTTGCGTACATAAAAAAAGTTCTATCCTTCTTTAACAACTTCTGATCGACAATGCCCAGAAGGAAGGCCTCTGGTTTCTTCAAGAAGGTATACCTAAATACCTTTTTCAAGTCATTATATATCATTTCCCAGAATGCCTTTACCCTTGGGCATGTCCACCAGAGGTGAAAGAATGTTCCCTCAGTTTCCTTACATTTCCAACATTTATTATCGGGCAAATGGTATATCTTTGCAAGCTTGACTGGTGTCATGTACCACCTATAAATCATTTTCATAATATTTTCTTTCAAGGCATTACATGCCATAAATTTCATACCAGTGGTCCATAACCGTTCCCAGTCCGCAAACATAATATTATAACCAATGTCTTGTGCCCACTTAATCATAGCTGATTTAACCATTTCATCCTGAGTATTCCATTTTAACAGCAAGTTATACATTCTTGACAATGTCTTAGTTTTAGGTTCTAACAATTCCGTTTCTAGTTTCGATTTTTCCACCTGGAAACCTAGTTTCTTGTCCATGTTAAAAGCCTCTCTAATTTGGTAATAATGTAGCCAATCTCGCACTCTATCTTTTAGCTTCTTGAAGCTCTGCAATTTCCATGTGTTTCCTTCCTGTTTTAATATCTCCCAATATTTCGGCCATTTGGCCTCCATATTGAGCTTTTTCAGAGCCTTAGCCTCCATAGGTGACAATCACCTTGGGGTCTTATTTTCTAGCAAGTCTTTATATCTTATCCGGACATTAAAAACTGCTCTCCTGACAATATGGTTCTTAAATACTTTATGAACTCTTACCTTGTCGTACCACAAGTATGCATGCCATCCAAACGCATTATTAAACCCTTCCAGGTCTAGAATGTCAGTGTTTTCAAGAAGTAGCCAGTCCTTAATCCAGCAGAAAGCTGCTGATTCATAGTAAAGCTTCATGTCTGGCAGGGCAAACCCCCCTCTTTCTTTAGCATCGGTTAATATTTTAAATTTTATTCTGGGCTTTTTGCCCTGCCAGACAAATTTAGAAATATCTCGCTGCCACCTCTTGAAACAATCCATTCTGTCCGCAATCTGCAAAGTCTGAAACAAAAACAACATTTTCGGCAAAACATTCATCTTTATAGCGGCAATTCGGCCCAACAAGGAGAGTTTCAAGTTTGACCATGTTTCTAAATCTTTCTTTACCTCTGACCAACATTTTTCATAATTGTCCTTAAATAAATTCAGGTTTTTAGCTGTCATATTTATCCCTAGGTATTTCACTTTCTTCACCACATTTAAATCTGTCTCTTTCTGAAGCTTTTCTATTTCCATTGAAGTCATATTTTTCTCCAATACTTTAGTTTTTTGTTTATTTAATTTGAATCCTGCTACCTGACCAAACTCCTGAATCAGTTCTAAGACTCTTTTCGTACTAGATTCTGGCTCCTGTAACGTTAAGACCAAGTCATCTGCAAAGGCTTTCAGTTTATATTGTTTAGCTCCGACCTGAACCCCTTTAATCAATTGGTCCCTCCTAATCAGATTCAGGAGCACTTCCAGGACCGAAATAAATAGCAATGGAGAGATAGGGCACCCCTGTCGCGTTCCTTTTTCAATTTTAATCTCTTCTGACACCACATTGTTAACTATCAATTTTGCTTTTTGTTCCGAATATATTGCTTCTATGCTATTTTCGAACCCTCGTCCCACACCCATTCCCTTAAGATTTTTTTTCATAAAACTCCAAGAAATGTTGTCAAAGGCCTTCTCCGCATCAATAAAAATTAACACTGCTTTTGTATTTATATTCGTCTGCAATAACTCTAATATGTCAATGATGTTTCTTGTATTGTCAGACAGATGCCTGCCAGGGAGAAAGCCTGCTTGGTCCTTATGTATTACTTCATTTAACACTCTTTTCAGTCTATTTGCCAAAATGTCTGCAAAGATTTTATAATCCACATTTAACAGGGATATGGGACGGTAGTTTTTAAGTTGTGTCTTTTCAGCTTCGGATTTTGGTATAAGCGTGATGAAAGCTTCTTTCCACGAATCTGGTGCCTTCTTCCCCTCCATTATCTCATTACACACCTCCTTTAGTGGTTGAATTAAATAGTCTTTCAACATCTTGTAATATTTGGAGGTTAACCCGTCCGGCCCTGGAGATTTGCCCAATTGCATATTCCGAATAGCACCTTCAATCTCCTGTTCTGTTATTTCATAATTCAATATCATCTTATTTTCTTGAGATAGCTCTTGTAATCCGTTAGTCTTTAAAAATTGGTCTATGTCAAACTCTTTTTGCGGCCCCTGCGTGTAAAGTTGTTTAAAATATCTCTGGAAACACTTTCTAATCTCTTCAGGTTTCTGTATATTTCTCCCCTCTATCTCAAGGTTGGTTACCGTATTCAACTTCTGTCTTTTTTTCAGCCGCCATGCTAGCAAGTTTCTTATTACATCTCTATTTTTGAAGTAGCATCCGCCATATTGAGTAATGTTCCAGACAGACTCAAGCAGGTACCTGGTGTAGAGCAGTGGGTCTCCAGCTGTTCTTGGACTACAGCTCCCATCATCCCTAGGTAGCAGAACCAGTGGTCAGGGATGGTGGGAATTGCAGTCCAAAACATTGGGAGACCCTAGTTTGGGAAACACTGGTGTAGAGCAAGGGGAGCTCCCAATGTTGTTCGACTACAACTCCCATCAGCCCCAGCCAGTATGGCCAATGATGAGGAATGATGGGAGTTGTTTTCCCACCATCTAGAGGGCACCATGTTAGCTAGCCCTGGAGTAGAGGCCAAGGCAATGAGAAAAACCAATGGCCTGTTAGGAGCCTGGCCAACAGAGGCAACTAAGGGTCCAATCAAGATGATCTAGCCCAGTGTTTCCCAAGGGATGATGGGAACTGTAGTCCAAAAACAGCTGGAGGCCCAAGGTTGGGAAACACTGATCTAGCCCACTATATTTCGTCTTGAGTGGCAAGTCAAAGCACAGCTCCAGTCCAGAGCACAGAATAGACCTCCATCCTTTTGGCTAGATGTCCAGTTATACTTTCCACAATGTGGCATGTAGGTCCCCTTCTCCTCCTGTTGTGCTCTTCACTATTCCACACTCCTCTTGCATCGTTTGTGGGTGTTTATCTGAGTTGTTTATAGTGGAAGATGAAAGATTTGAAACTGGACTTGTTTATTTAGCAATTATTATGGAAAGTTGTTGCATGGAAACTGTAAACACGGGCATGCATTCATCTTAGGAGTTTGGCAAAGAACAAACGCACATGTCTGCTTCTGGGTCAGCAGAAATAAGGGTTAAAAAAAAGAATACTTTTTTCAATGAAGAAGAAAAAAAACAGGACTGCACAATCCCACAAATGTGGAAACGAGGGGCGGGCAAACTCAAAAACATTGGTTCATGTTTTTAAAAAGTAAGTAAGCACCCTTGTTTTTTAAAAAATAGTATTTGGCAAAACATTTCTTTAGTATTTCAGAATAAGCAAATAATTTACTAAGAGAAAGCTTTTAAAAAACAAATGAAAAAACACCAAATTAGTGATTCACACCCATCTCCTCTGTTGGTTCCCTGCGCCCCTTCCCTACCTAAAAAGGAAAATAAAAATAACCTTTTATTCTTGAGGCAGGGGTGGGGGCTACAGGCAGTGGGCTAGTCTCAATGTAGCAGAGGTAGAAAACTGGATGCTGTTGGACTGCCACTGCTGGGGCTATCAGAGTAAGCATCAGTCAGGTACCCTCCTCCATCATGCAGCCCCATGACTTGTTGAATTACTTTCTGCTGAACTTTGTATCTAAGAGCCTGCGATGTTGTATCTGAAATCCTCACTGCCTCATTTCCCCCCTCCTCCCTTCCAATACCTTTTCCTTTTGTGCTGTGCTTTTAGATTGTAAGCCTGAGAGAAGGGACTGTCTTATTTCTGATCTTTGTAAGCTTGCAAGAGTAAAAGAAAGAAAGAAAAGAGGAGCATTTAAAGGTTTTTTATATATAAAAAAGTCTTAAATAAATGAATAAAATAGAAGCTAGCCATCCCTAGCTTAGACAACATCATAAAGTTGAAACAAAACGATTCCCCTTCCCATTTTTTTATTTTTTTATTTTGCCTTGTCTGCTTAATGCACAGGATGAAGTGAAATTATTCAGATTAAAGCCATTTAAACAGAGAGGCAGCATGGTGATATCAGCCAACAACTGTCTTGGCTCCACAGCAAAGAACAACTCTTCAACCTGTTGCCAGAAGAGAAGACACACACACACACACACACACACACACACACATATATATATCCTGGCTGCGTCCATCTCCCAAACGAAAATACTTGACTTCCTTTTCCATTCTCTTTAATAGACTAATATATCATGTTGTTTAAGTGAAGCTTCCCATTAACGCAGAAGCCAAGTGTATTGCTGCAATATGGACATCAGATTGACCCGGATTACTTGTTCTATAAAGAACGATATATCACTCAGCTCAGCTGCTTTGCAGCCAAAGGCATCGGCAGACCTTATGACTCCATCAACTATTCACATATTTATTTTCATGCACCACCTTTCATAGATTAGGCTTTGTGGCTAATGTTTCACTGGATGCAGAGTGGAGGCTGATCAAATCGAGGCAAGAAACTCAACTGGGTCCCTATCACCAAACTCTATAAGCCAACTGCCTTGGTTGTAATCAATGTCTTCAAATTTGGGATAGATGAGAGAAAATTGTTAAGGGCTGCAAACATTGTAAGGGGCCCCTGACCATTAGGTCCAGTTGTGACCGATTCTGGGGTTGCGGCGTTCATCTCGCTCTATAGGCCGAGGGAGCTGGCGTTTGTCCGCAGACAGCTTCCGGGTCATGTGGCCAGCATGACTAAGCCGCTTCTGGTGAACCAGAGCAGCTCACGGAAACACCGTTTACCTTCCTGCCGGAGCTGTACCTATTTATCTACTTGCACTTTGAGGTGCTTTCGAACTGCTAGGTTGGCAGGAGCAGGGACCGAGCAACGGGAGCTCACCCTGTCGCGGGGATTCAAACCACTGACTTTCTGATCGGCAAGTCCTAGGTTCTGTGGTTAAACCCACAACACCACCCGTGTCCCACAAACATTGTAAATGATAGGTTAATATTCAGAAAGAAGTAATGAGGTAAGCAAATGTTTCCCATCGGTGGGGGGGCGGGGGAACCAAGTGTACAGCTATTGACTGCAGAGTTTTGGATGTTCTCTAGACAGCTTCTCCATGCACCCCGAGTGATATATTTGGTCTGCAAGCCAACAACTGAGGTGAGGGATCAGATGCCGTTCAATGCCAACTTCCATTAGCTTCAAACAGCGTGGCCAGTGGTCAGGGGTTATGGCAGCTGTAATCCAGCAACATATGGAGGGCCACAGGTTCCCTCCCCCTGTAGGGTAGCCACAACCTTCCAGTATTTTCTTATTTTCTTAAAAGATCTGAAGTCAGAAATTTCACAGGTGAATCTTCTTGATAGGAGGAATCACCTGTTCAATATCACATTGTTTCTAAAAACTTAAAGGGGCAGATATCTAGCCATGCATGAGACATGGAGACCCAGGTCTACTATTCGTGTATGTTTTCCATCTTAGGGTTCTAAGCTCCTGTTCCCTTAATAACTTTCCAGCAGGCAGAACTTCCACAGGCACAGTATTTCCCACACTAGAGTATACAAAATGAGCCAGCTGTCTTTCATATCTCTCTCTCTCTCTCTCTCTCTCTCTCTCTCTCTCTCATGCAGCTATCAAAAGGCACTGGCGTTTAGCAACTGCGCTTGGATCAATGGGCAAAGATTCTAAACACTGGATTATCTAGGTTAGATTTTTATTTATAACATCCCCCCACCCCCCCTTGAAAAGGAAAACAAAGGAACACCACTCCAAAAAAGAACCAAAGAGAGGAACAGGAAACAGGATAATGAGAGAAAGGGAGCCCTTAACCTGCTCATGAAAGTTCATCATGTTCTAGATAATGAGTACATTATTTAGAACATGAACAATGGTCAAGAACTTCATTAGCATTCATGATAGGGCTGTGTATAGACCCCTCTGCCCCATCCCAGGACCCCAATCTGGCTTTCCCAGTCACGCTGCCCCATGCTGTCCCAGGACCATACATCCAGCCCTAGGTCAGACCCTAGTTCAATTTGAGAGGAGGGTAATGTTTAGGATGTTTAAACTCTATTTAAATACACAGGTGGGAAGAGACTGTGTAAGTAGCAACAAACACACATTTCATAGTTCTTCATTTTATAATATGATTTAAGACCATTAGTATAGGAAAACAGTGCATAATAATAATAATAAATCAATAATGTACTAAGCATGTAACTGAGGTACTTTGTTCGTCCATTAACTCAGTGATAGAGCATATATATTGTAGCAGCCTCAAACGCAGCATTGTTTGGGAATTCTAACAAACCCAAAAATCAGTCTGGTTTTGAAAGGTTCAGTCTGCCATCTTGGTTTGAAATGATGTCCAGTTGTATCCAAGCACAGACAAAAGCCTGCTCCTTGATCTACATGAAACCGCCA
The DNA here is from genome assembly GCF_951804945.1 of Podarcis cretensis. NCBI lineage: Eukaryota > Metazoa > Chordata > Lepidosauria > Squamata > Lacertidae > Podarcis > Podarcis cretensis. Next base: position 14,720,462 of record NC_137181.1, on the reverse strand, counting down.
AGTAAAATAAAAATGGTCATAATATTTAAGAGATGTCCCAATGCATAGTGATCAATGAAAAAACTTTCAAAGATAATATAGTATCTGCTTCTATGGCCACAGGTAGTATGCCTCTGAATTCCAGCTGCTGTCAATCGCAGGTGGGGATGAAGTGGTTGCACCCAGGTTCTGTTTGTTGGCTTCCCATGAACATCTGGTTGACTACTGCTGGACAAGATGGGCCATTGGCTTGATCTAGCAGAGCTCTTCTTATGCTCATACATTGCTTCTTCATGTAGAAAACCCAGTGAAAGGACCTCAGCAAGCAGCCTTGAGAAAGATCTCTGCTTGAGCGGCTGTTGTCAATCAAACAGATAGTCCCAGGTTAGACGAACCAGTGAGCTGACAGTGTAAGTTAACTTCCTAAGAGTCCTATTTGATCACTTTTGCTTGCTTGCCTTCAGATTTGCTGTGCTCTGGGAAAGCACAGTTTGCTTGGGAAGAAAAACATATCTGGCAACACCTCTGCCAACCAGCATGCCATAGATCGGCAGGATGCCTTGATGGAATTGGCACTCTAGGCACACCATGGATCAAAGCAGGGACCTGATCAGAAAGAGGTGCAGCCAGCCACATGCCTCATCCATTTCGCTGCATGCTCAAAGCACCCTGCAGCACAAGCAAAGCAGTCTGGAGAGGGAGGCAAATGAAATTACCTTCAGCGCACCATAAATCTGGAACAAGGCTGACGTCAGCACCAGGCATCTCTGGGCGACTGCTAGGGCCCCAAAGCCCTGGAAGGGTCCGCTGTCAAGGCCTGCTCTGCCTCCCTGTTATTTATATTTTTACTGGTCATGAACTCCTGTGGGGCATTGTGGAATGTGAAAGGGATGGCGACTCAGAATTGTTCAGTGCACTTCCACCACAGCCAGGCAAGCTGTCAGAGTTCTCACTGTCCCCCATAGTCCACACACACCAGAGGACACTGTTCTGAGAGACCCCTTTTCCTGAACCTGATTCTGATCTGGAATTCTCTCTGCACTCAAGGCCAGAAAAACGGTGTCATCTTTCATGACAAAGTAACTGGAGAAGGGGGTTGAGATCTACGCCAGACTCGTTGCCACACCCCACATTCCTCCTCTTCCTCCTCAAACACTTCCATTCCATTACTGACGTCTTTCAGTGCAAACTTGGACACTTAGCAAGAACAAAGGGAAGAAACAGAAATTATGCGCATACAGATACTTTCCAAATATTTGGATTCCTGCATAACTTTTCTTATGCGGAGCTCACCACTGGCCAGACCTTCCAGGATAGCTTGTGAATTAGCTCTTCTGAATGTAGTTTTTGACTTGAGAGTTATTTCCCCTATTTTGGGATATGGCTAGATTTCTTGTTGTTAATGAGGATCCAACGCTGGAATCTGGCACCTAGTGCAAATCTCCTGAGTGTACGGGTAGGGAACAAACTCTTACACTCTCATACCAGCCAGCCAATCTAGTTGCAATAAGCCAGCTCCAGTCAGCCAACATTGGAAAAAGGGAATGAGGCTGCATACCAGGGCTGGCCCTATCATGAGGCAGAGTGAAGCAGCTGCCTCGGGTGGCAGATACTGAGTGGCATGGAAGGGACAGAGCTGTGTGTGCCACATGGCGTGGCCTGCCTTGTACCCGCTACGCTAGCCTCCTTCCCTCAAGTACAGTGGAAGATCCATTCCTTTCACTTGTATTGGAGTAAGATTCAACTAGCAGTCAAATTGGCTTTTGGTTGTGTCTTGGGGGAGGGTGCCATCTTGCCCTTCGCTTCAGGCATCAAAATGTCTTCAGCTGGCCCTGCTGCAGACACACTGTACATTTAAAGCTCATGGCTTCCCCCAAAGAGTCCTGAAAACAATAGTTTGCTCCTCACAGAGATGCAGTTCCCAGCACCCTTAACAAACCACAACGTTCAATGTGCTTTAGATGTACGGTGCAGCTGCCACAAATGGCGTCAAGAACATTGGCCCTCAGAAGTGAATGTCAAGTGATCTGTGCATTCTCATGGGCATTCAAAGAATCATAGAAATGTAGAGTTGGAATAGACCTCAAGGGTCATCTAGTTCAACCCCTTGAAATGGAGGAATCTCAGCTAAAGCATCCATAACAGAGGCCATCCAACCTTTGCTTAAAAACCTTCAATGAAGGAGAGTCCACAACCTCCTGGGGAAGACAGTTCCACTGTCAAACAGCTCTTACTATCAGAATTTTCTTCTTGTTGTTTAATCGGAATCTCCTTTCTTGCAACTTGAAGCCACTGGTTTGAGTCCTACGCTCCAGAGCAGGAGAAAACAAGCTTTCTCAATCTTCCATGTGAGATATTTGAAGATGGCTATAATATCTCCTCTCAGTCTTCTCTTTTCCAGGCTAAGCATACCCAGACCTTTCAACCATTCCTTATAAGGCTGGATTTCCAGACCCTTGATCATCTTGGTTGCCCTCCTTTGCACATGTTCCACCTTGTCAACATCCTTCTTAAATTGTGGTGCCCAGAATTGGGCATCGTATTCCAGGTGTGGTCTGACCAAGGCAGAATAGAATGGGACTATGACTTCCCTTGACACCATACTTCTTGACACTGTGCTTCAATACAATCATTAATTGTACGCGTCATACTTGTATCCGATTCTCCTGTCTCCAAGCTCCACAGGAGGACAGTATGCAGTGGCAGACTTTGGGATTTCAAATTTCAGCAGCGCACCTTTGTGGCGCCAAAATTTGGCGCTTCCCTCTTCTCGCCTTCCATTGTTTGTCATTGCTGCAGTGCCCCCTGTGACATCCTCTCAGCTCAGTGTCATGCTCCCCTAAACCCACCTCAGGCCTCCTCTGACATCATCCCATTTGACCTCTTCAATAACCACCCTTTTCTTGCGAGGAATCCTATTTGGAATAAGGGAATTTCCCTTAAAAAAGGGAAAACGTTGACAGCTGTGACCCAGAGAGGTGTAAGCTAGGCTGCAGAATGAAGAGAGACTGTGTACCCCTCATACATTTGAAGGGCGTAGCTATCAAATAAATAAATAAAAACAACTAACTGACACATTGTGTTGCAGATGACTTGGTTCTGCCCCCCCCCCCAACATAAAGCCTGCTCTCCTAAAATAAATCCCGACTATGCCTATGGAAGCACCCCATAAAGAATCTCACAAACTGTAGTTTACTCCTCACAGAGCTACAATTCCCAGCTTCCTTAACAAACTGCAATTCTCAGCTGTTTTGGGGAGGGAGTTGTGGTCCAATAAGTTACCTATCCCTGCCCCTAATCTTAAAATGCCCAACCCCAGAATAAAAATGTAAAATGCATCACCTGTTGTATTTCTGCCTGTCGCGCAGCACGCAAGCAGCAACTCCAGGGCGCCAATGGAAGAACCAGATCGAGGGGAGGAGGAGGAGGAGGAGGAGAGGCAGGAGAAAGCCGGAGGCGGAGAGGAGGAGTCCTGGGTGGGTGAACAGTAGCGCGCAGCCCAGCGTGCCGGGGAGCCAGTCTGGGCTGGGAGGCGACGGAGGCAGGAGCCGCAGTCCGGGCGACGAGGGACCGGGGACTCGTGCGCGCCCGCGGAGTTAGCTGCGCGCCAGCAGACAGGAAGCGCCCGCTCGGCGACCTTATGTTTCTGCTGGGGGGTCTCTGCAGCTTCGGAAGCCCGCGACCCCCGGCCCCGGAGAGCTGATCTTGCCCCTCCGGCACTTGGCTGGGATGAACTTGCCGGCTCTTCTCTTCTCGATCGGTTGGTGGACTTTGGGGCTGGTGAGTAACTCTGGCTTGGTTTGATTTCTTGTGGAGCCCCCCACCCCCGGCACCTGCTTCCCTCACCTGGGTGCTGATATCATAAAGCGGGGTTAGTCTCTGAGCATGTGCAAAGTACCTTTCCCGCAGTTCATCGCTGAGCAACCGCAGGACGCGCGGGCTCCCACGGCGCCCCTTTATTTAAAAAAGGACACAGTGAATGATTTCTCTTTTCTCTCCCTACCCTGCGTTCATAGGATCCCCTTCCTGGGTGACTGCTCTCTTTAGGTTATAGGTGGCCCTCTGTTCTCAAATCGATCCACTTGGATCTTTCACATCGCCAGTAACAAAAGAGGAGCGTGGAGCAAATTCCATAAAATTGTGGGATGAAAGTGTGAGCTTGTTCCCAGTGCTGACTTAGCATGGGAGTCCCCACTGCAGGTGTGACTGGGTGGAAATGGGCCAGAAATGCTCAGCTGCACATGTGAAATATTCCTGGACTTAGGATATAACAGCATTGCTGCTTCACTCATTTAGGCAACAAAGTGTGTGGGACTCACTCACCCTCTATAACCTCCCTGTTTGATAGGCTGGTAACTGATTTGTTGTAACGGATCTTAAGCCCAGTCATAAAAGCAGGTGAATTTGCTTGGTGAACTCTTGAGCATTGTGGATTGTGAGGGGGCAATGAATTGTAGCAATACAGTACATGCTTCACTGCAGATATGACAGGCAAAGCATGACTGAAAAGCAGATTCACTTTTGGATGGAGAGAGGAACCTAGTAAGATCTCAATATTTCAGCATTATAGAAAGAGGAGCCAGACATCTTCTACCCACACCTGTGGCAGGACTATAAAGGATGAAGTACAGCATCACCCATAATTCCTCTGAGGTGTTTCCCGCCTCTGTAAACTTCTGGATCTTACCGTAATTCGTTGAGAAAGATCGGGACAAAGCAGACAGCATGAATTAGTCCTGTCACTGCTGTAAACAGAAGTATTCCTGATGGCAATGCCTCCAGTGCTATTCATGCAGTGGAACTAGCCTCCAGGCTAAATATTATGGTCTGCACCCTCAAGATAATTTTATGCAGATTGGTTTCCCCCTGCAACAAATGTCAAGCATTTTCTCGTCAAAATCAAAATTATTAAGGAATGGCAAATATGTGAAGTCCCCTCCCCCCATTTTTTTTCAGTAGACATTTATAGCTGGAGTGGAAATTCTAGCCTGTACTATTAGTAATTTTGAACATGAAACTTGTGTGTAATAATGATAATTCTGGATCAAGTGCTCCAAAGTTCCAAAAAATAATTAAAAAGGCAGTCTTTTCTTTGCCATGCCGTCTGGGAACCATATCTATGCCACCTTGCGTTTTGTGACAGAAGAAAAGCATGGGTGTAAGTGTAAGAACATACATAATAAATACTTGTGTTTTGACACTGCACATCAGGAAGCAGCTGGAAAGCTGCTGCAGGTGGGTATCTTAATATTAGTGCAAGGAATGTGAGACTCACCTTGCAAAGCTTCTGGGACATACAGTCCAGTTCGCACATCTCGTATACCAACACCCAGTATTGGACTTCAAACATTGTTGCACCTAAAGCAAAAAGACATAACAATGCCTACTGGTTTTGATTATTATTATTTTAATGATGCACAGAAATGGAGGAAGAAAAAATATTCCCCTTTTGAACCTCCTGCTTTGTGGTACTTAATGGCAAAGCCACTTCATTAATTCATGGTCTTTCTAATCTTAGAAATGCTTTTGCACATCTTTTCAAATTACTAGTTGGGAGGAAAAGCCTTGGGGGCTGCTGCAGACATTATAGTTTGCATGCAGAATTCAGTCTTATTACTTGGAAGTGTGTTGCAAGTGTGTGTGTTTTTCTATTGAGCTTGTTGACCAGACATTGGCTAGTAAGGACAAAAAGAATAGTCATGCAATTTTCGCTCCATTCTGTTCGGAGTCCCTTCTTTCCCCTACATTGTCACCTCTTTCTTCCAAAGCATTTATCCTCACAACAACCCTATGAGAGAAGCATAGAATTTAGAGTTGGAATATGTGTGAATGCTGCTGAGAAGGATTGAAAGTGGTTTTTTTAATCAACTTGTGGTCAGTTTAGTTTTTTTTATTGCACGCACTCACCACTTTAATAGAAACAGCCCTTTAAACTTCACCCATGGAAAACGTAAAAGGCAGGCTACCCCAAAGCATTCAGTACTCCTTAGAGGTTCTGAGACATTTTCTTTGCAGACCTGAAAGAAAAGTTATTCTACACCCTCCTAGCCATGACTGCAGTGCTTTTCTGATAAGGAATTTTACTTCCTGCGCCCCAATGTTTTGGCATGCATGCCTATGCTTGTGTTTATCAATAGGATTCACGTATTCACAAATCCACACACTTTTCTTTTCACTTTTCAGTAAAATGAACAGTGTGTCCATAGAAAGCTTCGGATCGATAGGGTTTATTGAGTTTATCAATAGGATTCAAAGGTAAAGGGAATTTTTAAGAGTATTTTTTTTAAAAAAAAAATACAGGAATATATAATATGCCCAAAGGAAGCTAATGTTTAAAAATGCATGGCTTCTTGTTTTGAGCTTTATATCTTCCTGTTTGCTCTTTTGGCTTCTTCTTGCCTCCTAGACTTCTGCTTTGTTCTTAACTTTCTTTTCAAATCCTTCCGATATCTCCCTCACACTTTCTCTCCCAGGTGATCATTTGCACTCTGGAAAACACAGGGCAAACCCTGGATGAGGAGCTGTTTTGTAAACAGAAGCATGTGTTTGCAATCACAGGCATCATGCAGAAGAATGGCAGAAATAAAGCAGTTTGCTAAGTGCTCCTGCAGAAGCAAACCCATGTATATAATGTGTGAAGTGACCCAAAGCCCTTGTTTTAAGTTAGGTGTAAAGGTAAAGAACCCCTGACAGTTAAGTCCAGTCACGAACAACTCTGGGGTTGCGGCGCTCATCTCGCTTTACTGGCCGAGGGAGCCGACGTTTGTCCGCAGACAGTTTTTCTAGGTCATGTGGCCAGCATGACTAAGCCACTTCTGGCGAAACCAGAGCAGCGCACAGAAATGCCGTTTACCTTCCCGATGGAGCAATACCTATTTATCTACTTGCACTTTGATGTACTTTTGAACTGCTAGGTTGGCAGAAGCTGGGACAGAGCAACGGGAGCGCACACCATCGCGGGGATTTGAACCGCCAACCTTCCGATCAGCAAGCCCTAGGCTCAGTGGTTTAGACCACAGCACCACCCATGTCCCTAAGTTATATTATGTAGCTTGGCTTTTTAACTCCTCTATTTTCACGTGTTCGCTTTCCCTTCTGTTTTATAATGAACATGTGGAGCTGCTTTCTAGTGAGGTCATTGGTCTGTTTAGCCTAGCATTCCTTATTCTGACTGGATCTTGGAATGCCATATGGGTGAATCATCCCTGTGAGTCCTCATCTCTCCATCAGTCCTCTGCAAAGGTTTATGCCACACATCACCTGTGTGTGTTTGTGATGCCCAGCGGAAAAAAATGCAGGCAATGTTGTTACTCTGGCACAGCAGTTTTTCCACATTCCTGATTCCTGACTGTTTTATTGCAACATACTATAGGATCAAGTCTTCCAGGACTTGGAAGTAGTTAAGTGTGATTTATCCAACTGCTGTGTTGCCAGGCTAATCTTCTCTATATTGTTCCAATTTTAGTATATGTGCTGCCGAACTGAGCAAAATTGAACTGCTGTTTAATTCGCACATCAGGTGGAATTGCATAAAAGGACCTTGCAGCAGCAGGGAACCACCTGTTATTAACCAAGCTTGGTAAATGATGCCAGTTAAAAATGTTGGATTGTTTCCAAATGGCTTATTTTCCCTATCCCTGAAAGGTGTTTTTTCTTCTTTACAATAGTGAACTATTAATGGCCGCAGTTCATCCTATGCGATGGCTTGTAGAATGCCAATTTGTATTCCCTACTTTCCAAAATCATCATTTCCCCCCTAAATGTGCATAAGGAAATAACTCCAGACTCCAAGCACGCAACACTGTGAATTCATTAGATCACTTGGTGCCTAAAGGCCTTTCATAAAGTGCATATGATTCAAACTGGCTTATTTGTTGGAAAATGAACGCTTTTGCACAATGCAGGACGCCTGGAATAAAGCGAGCGGGGGCATTGCACATCTTCTGCAATTTCCGCAGCTGATGTATATCTTTCAAACAGCGCCCTGAGCTTCATTGCTAAATCACTGTTTAGAGAACATTTAAATCATGTGATTTAAAGATTCTAAAAAAGAATATTTTTAGACATTTGTTTAATCGACAAATGATAAACACTGAGAATTAAAGTTCACTAGTGGTACACAAAGCTGCATCTATGTTTCGTTTTGTGATTCTCATAAGTAATCTTAATAAGAACCTGCAGGATCAGGCCAGTAATCCACCTACTCCAGCATCCTGTTCTCACAGTGGCCAACCAGAGCAAGCAGGATGTGAGCAAGTCGTATTCAGAAGCGTTACTGCCTCTATGAATTTGTCTAATCCTCTTTTAAAGCCATCCGCCTTGCTGGCCATCGCTGCTTTCCGTGGGAACGAGTTCCATAGTTCATCTGCTGCATGAGAAAGAAATGTCTTTTATCTGCCCTGAATCTTCCAATCTCCACTGGATGCACACAAATTCTAGCCCCATGCAAGAGAGAGAGAAACTATTCTCTGTACACCTTCAGTCCTAAAAGGAACTGGGCCACACATTAGAACATTGTGATCCAAGAAAGATACTTGGAAAAGGAAACTAGCATTAGAAACCACTATTTTTTCATGGTTGCCATACTTTCCCCTCAGCACTGCACCTGTGCATAAATATAACAAGGCTTATATATTTAATGTTATGGCTGAAGACCAAATTGTGGTTAATCTCAGTCTACACTGTTTAGAAGCAGGTTCGTTTCAATACATTAGAGTTAAGACTAACCACTGTTTGTTGGGTTCAGATATTGGTGGTGGTGGTGATGATGATGAATTTCATTTCTATACCACTTTATATTTCCAAGAAAAAATCTCAAACATGTCCACAGTCTTTGTGGCAATGCTAAGGGCAGGGCAGGGAGGAAGAGTATGTGAGCTCAGATAGAGGCTAGAATTGTTCTTGTCACAATAAACCATGGTTTGGTTGCGTATTGTGGTACTTTACGCAGGGGGTCAGCAAGCTAAGGCCCATGGGTTGGAAGAGGCCGGTGGCGGTCATTTGACCGGCCCCCGAGCTGCCCCTGAACTGAGTTGCCCGTTCTCGTGCTGCGCTAAACAGGCGCATGGGGACTCGCTTCTGTGGCGCCAAAAATCGCGTCTGCACAGACGCAGATACTAAAAATCACAGGCGCGCGCGCGCAATCCAGCCCACAGAGGGAACTCCATGGGACCGATCTGGCCCAGGCAAGATACACCTTGTTGACCCCTGCCTTAACGCAACCAATGAACCATTCCAGTTCAGAAGAATAATTAATACAAAGACTTGCACATTATACTGGGTTTTCCCACTGCACAGCATTTAAGAAATAAGATGTACGAGGAAAGGGGAGAAGAATAAAAAGTCATCACATTAAAATTTGTGATACTGTACTTTGTTCTTATCACACTAGATGGGTTCTCTTCCACCCTGCTCCATAGTTAGCCAGGTTCTCTTTTGATAACAAAAATGTACATGTCCTTCATTTATAATAATGTTCAAGTTGCTCTGAAAAGCTGTGAGTCACTTCAATCAATATTTTCAAATATCCCTGTGGTGACTAGTGATTGCCAACTGTAGTGGCATTGTTCACTGGGGAATGTTCAAGGCAGTAATCAAGGATGTTTCTTTGTAGAGAAGAGTGAGGTTTTCAAAGTTCCCATTGACATTGCTTGGGAGCCACCAGGCTGCCAACATTTAAAGCCCAGTTTGGGGAACCTTAGGTGCTGACAAGGTAGTAAACGCAGCAGTTAAGAGACTGAATGGTGAACCAGAAAGTCAGCGGCTTGAATTTTGTTTCTGCCATTGCGTCTTTAGCCACAATGCCTTGACCTCAGCCCCCTGGGAGATACCCTGTGGCCACTACTGGCACCTGGTTGTGGAGGCCAGAGCTCAAACAAAGGCATTAATGAGCCTCAGTGGAAACTGTTAAACCAAAGATGGTCCTCTGCTGAGTCAATGCTTGCAGCTGGATCTTCCTTGTATTCCCAAGTAAGGTTGTTCCTCCCATATAGATCTTTCCCTCCAAGTAGACCTCTGGTGAAAGAGCCTTCTGGAAGCCAACTAGGCTATGCACTGGGTCTAGTGACACCTTTGCTCCTGAGGCCTAGAGGGTGATGCAGACTTGGGTGATGAATTGAGGACTTGGGTTAAGGTTGGAGGAGTTATTGAGGGGCCTAGGTGAGGCATCCCTGTACAGTGGTACCTCAGGTTAAGTACTTAATTCATTCCGGAGGTCCGTACTTAACCTGAAACTGTTCTTAACCTGAAGCACCACTTAAGCTAATGGGACCTCCTGCTGCTGCCACGCTGCCGGAGCCCTATTTCTGTTCTCATCCTGAAGCAAAGTTCTTAACCTGAAGCACTATTTCTGGGTTATCGGAGTCTGTAACCTGAAGCGTATGTAACCGGAAGCGTATGTAACCTGAGGTACCACTGTAATGGGATTATTCAGGCTACCTTGGACAGCAGCAGGTTCTTCCATATCTTTCTTTGGAGCTGTGCTCCGTGCCTAGAGAGATTTCCCTAGGATCTGGGCTGGAGAAGTTAATGACTCCCTGTTGTCAAGTAATGTGTTGCTTTACTAACTTTTTCAACCTGCAACATCAGACAGTTACCCATTAAAATGAAAAACCACAGCTTTCATAGCTGGTAATCACTACCTTCTTAGCACGTCAAGGATTCCTCAGTTTCTGCTATAGAACTAAAATATATGTTTTGATACCAGTGGTTGTTTTCAGGCCAAATGGCATTGGGTTGTGCCCAGTGCTAACCTTATTCAGAGTAGTCCCATTGAAATGAATGAAATCTTGATGTAAACTGCTCTTACGGTAGATTTCATATATTTTGGCATGCACCGTGATTTGCATGTAAATTGTTATTTCTTTGCTACACGTGCCTTCTGAGGAGTAATGCTACATTCTAATGACACTTGGAATCAAAGGGTCTGTTGGTTAGGGAGATTTAGTTTTTTTCCAGTCAGTCAGTTTATTTGTTACAGTGGTTCTCTGCACATTTGTTTGCTGAGTGAGGGTAATAGTGTAATGCAATTGTATCGGCATACTTTATTCAGCCTATAACTTCCAATGCTAATGTATTTACTTGTTCTTGAAAAACCTAATAAAAATGATTAGGTGTGCTTAGTGTTATGAATATATTTCAGTCATGTTCTTTGTTCACTTCAACAGGTAAATGGGATTCACCCAGAATGCAGATTGCAGCTGGAGCTTCATAAAGAGGAAATAAGGTGCCTGGAGCTTTTAAAAAATGCCAAAACCGTGGGTTTTAAAGGTAAGAAGACAACTTAGAGAGTGAAAAGAAAAGAGTGATTCACTCGTGTAGCCTTGCAAATAAGTCCACAAAAGCTACTGGCCTGCAAATGGAAGGAGCCTGTTAAGATTCTCGTAGCCTCCATTTCCATGCTGGCTGCAAATGAAAGGAAGGTCCCTTCTCTTTTTTCTTTTTTAAAAATAATTTGTATTGATTTTAACATATAAATTATAAAATGTACCACAAAACTTATCACTTATACAATCTTTTCAGACTTCCATCAGCACCTCTGATGATCCACCATTTTATTCACTTCTTATACATTTCTTAACTTTATATTGCCTCTTAACAAATTATCCTTCCCCTTATCCATTTTTGCAATACTTCCAATAATACTCCTCACAAAACTTCTTGCAAACCTACAAACGTTGTCTGATCTTTTCAAATAGTTTGTAAATTTACTCCAGTCTTCCGTGAATTTCTGGTCCCGCCGGTTTCGAATTCTTCCTGTTAGTTTATTTAGTTCTGCAGAGTCCATTAACTTCATCCTCCATTCTTCAATCGTCGGTAATTCTTCTTGCTTCCATTTTTGGGCCAATAATATTCTTGCTGCTAGGAAGGTCCCTTCTCTTGGCCAGCATTGACATGGGACAGCGTTATCCACCACCCCCTCTGCCAGCCTGCTGTATTTCCATGATTACTTACTGTAATTAGTAAATTACTTTTATTTTATTCCATTACACGTAAAATAAACGTACAAAAACAAATGTAAAAATACAAAAATATCAGAAATGACAAAGAAGTGACTCATCCATTTTCTTAAATTTGTCAACAAAATCAGAAGATGTGAGGGGACATCTGTTGGTAGAAACATTTAGATGTCCCTATTTCCTGCATATGGTGCCACAGAGTCCTGGAAGATAGTTGTGCTGGTATAAATGATAGAATCTGACCACACAGTATAAAAAATGTTATGGGTCTTCTAAGCCTTTGGAAACCTTTATATTTTCTGCCCTTGCCAGGTTCCATTCACTTTCATACCACAGAGATATCTGAAGGTCTTCCACTTTCGTGCTGTCAATATCCTAGCTGCTGCCAGAAGCCACAACACTAATTCTTTAGCTTGCAGTTTTTGACTATGACCATCTCATATATTTAGAAGTGAGCACTGTGGGATCATTTGTCTGGTAGTCTTTGAGACAGTATATACACATTAGACCAGAACTCTTTCACCAGTGGACACTGCCACCATAAATGAAAAGATATTCCTAATGCCCCAATGTTGACATTCTACCCCTCCAAGGGCAGGAGCAATGGGGAGCAGCAAATGGCACAATAGTAGGTCCCTTATGGGAATATCGGAAGCTGCCTTGTACCAAATCAGACCATTGGGCCATCTAGCTAGGGTTGTCCCTACCAGTAGGCAGAATGAGGCAGGCGCTTTAGATGGCAGATAGCTGAGGGGCAGGCAACAGTGAGGTGTTGGAGAACAACTGTGTGCTAAGCAATTTGTTCTGTGCCTCTGAGGTAGCCTTGGTGGAAGATGTTTTCCCATCACCAGTGCTGAAATCAGATTAAAAGTTGGTTTTGGTCCATGGAAGAAGGTGGGTGATGCCGTCTTCATCTCACACAGCAAATTGAGCTCGCTCTGCATATAGTTCAGTACTGTCTACACTGAGTCTACCAGATGCTGTTGTACTACAACTCCATCATCCCTGACCTGTCTGAGGATCATGGGAGCTGTAGTCCAGTAACTGTGGCTGAAGAACTTAGTTGTAGGGCTATACTTAGACTCTGCAGGAGTTCCTTGCACTACGTGAAGATGTTTGGATTTTTTAAAATGATAAAATGTCCTATGGGGCAATGATTACATTTTTAAGATGAGGAGAAAGCGCTTGGAAGGAGGCAGTTGATTCCATTCCTTTCCTGTCTATGCTTTTAAAACAATTTTTCACTATGGCTTTAAGTGCAATGGAACAGAAGATTATCAAAAAGCAAATACAGAAGTGAAACATTTCCCACAAGTCAGTGCCTCAACCAAGGCCATCTGCTCACAGTGTAAATAAATGATCTTTCATTCTTCTCAGTAGGGAGACAATAAATACAGCAAAGGGTTTGAAACAGAAAAGTAAACACATATCTGCCTGTAAAAGAAAATGGATCAGTAGCAATGAATTGAATTAGACTAGATGCTGTGAGTCAGAATTTTAAAAGAGTCTGTTATAGGATTTCTTTTTTAATTGGCAAGGATATCTTTATTTGACAAGGATTATAAGGTTGCCAGCCAATTGGAAGGGTGGGTTGAGAGCCAATACAAGCCTGCAGGTTCCTTACAATCACAGAGAAAATGAGAAAGCCTAATTGCTGTGCTAGTTTACTTTATTTATTTTCAGTTTAATTGTTGTATTTATATTCAGTAGCCCTGTAAGATGGGTTAGGCCAAGAAATATAGCAACTGGCACAAGGTAACCCAGTAAGCTTCTTGACTGAGTGAGGATTTGAATTTGGGTCTCCCTAGTCCTAGGTCTAGTGATGTATGGAAGTGAGAGCTGGACCATAAAGAAGGCTGATCACCAACGAATGGATGCTTTTGAATTATGGTGCTGGAGGAGACTCCTGAGAGTCCCATGGACTCTCCATTCTGAAGGAAATCAGCCCTGAGTGCTCACTGGAAGGAAAGATTGTGAAGCTGAGGCTCCAATACTTTGGCCACCTCATGAGAAGAGAAGACTCCCTGGAAAAGACCCTGATGTTGGGAAAGATGGAGGGCACAAGGAGAAGGGGGCAACAGAGGACGAGATGGTTGGACAGTGTTCTCAAAGCTACCAGCATGAGTTTGACCAAACTGCGGGAGGCAGTGGAAGACAGGAGTGCCTGGCGTGCTCTGGTCCATGGGGACACGACTAAACGACTAAACAGGTCTAGGTCACATTCATACCATATGTTTAAATGCTATGAAACTACTTTTAACAGTCATTGCTCCCCCCCCCCCCCAAATCCTGGGAGCTGTAGTTTAAGGGTGTTGTGTTCCCTGGGAACAGGGATTGACTGTTCGCACCAGCACTTGTCCTGCAAACCAGGATCTCAAGCCAGGATTTGATGCTAGTATGGATGAAATGATAAACTATGGTTTGTTTCAAAGCAGGATCAGTGTGCAGTAGGATAAGTATGTGAACTGAGACTCCTCACTGCTTATTCACGTAATGCCAAACCATGGTTTAGTGTTCTGTTTAAATGGAACGTCTAAACGTCTAACTCATTCAATCATGGCATTTGCTGGCTTGAAAGCGTATCTGACTGCAGCAAAGCTAAATGCTTCAGTGAGCATTTTTAAAAGGACATGGAAGTGCTAGGAAACTAGGGGGGGGGGTGTGACCTCCTGCCCATAACGTGTCCTATTTATAGAGCACACAATAATTGCTTTAGTTGAGACCGTGGGGAACTTTGTTTTAAACGGAGATGCAATCGTGTTGCTTTTATGGTTTGCTACAGGTCCAAAAACTGTGTGGATTACCTCGTATAGATTTCAGGATTAGAGCATGCTTAGCAATCACAAAGCCCTCAGCAAGCTAACAATTCCAGAGATGAAGTTGAAGGATTTATCTAAGCACTGACTTCTCTACCTTCCGCCCACAAGAGAACTGTTAAAGGCAAACACTGCTGGAAGTCCCTGGAACTTCTAAGTACTTTAGAAGATACCTGCTGGATCTGATCAAAGACCCATCTAGTCCATCTTTGGCCAACCACATGCCTATGGGAAGCTCACAAGCAGGGCATGAATGCAATAGCTCTCCCCTGCTTATCACCTCCCTCAACTGATATTCAGAGGCATACCCCTTTTCAGACTTGAGGTAATATCTAGGCATCGTGCCAAGTAGCCATCAATACCTTCTCCTCCATGAAATCTGTCTTAATCCCTGTTCAGAGCTGTACAAATTGGCGGCCATCACCTTGTGGGAACAGATTCCGCACTTTAACTATATGCTGCGCGAAAAAGATAGCCCTGTCATTTGCCCCCGGCTCTTCCGAAGAAGAGTGGAACACAAATTCTCCTCTCTGCCAACCCTCACCGACAGCTTTAATTGCTGTGTAGCATAACCCTATCCCTGTTGACTCAGAAGTAAGCCCCCAGAAGTGGGGTATGCTATCAGGTTAAGTGTGTATGGGATGGGAGTTTAGGAGGGTAATCCTATAGAGGGGGGGGGAGGAGAATCCATAACAGAGTTCCTGTTACTTACTACCCCTGTGGCCAGAACAGAAAAATATGCTTTCCCCTTTTGTTTCTTTAATTTGATTTAAAAAAAAAAACTAACAGAAGGGAAATTAGCCCTTGCTTTGGGCATCTTAAAGAAATTAGGGTGTTTTGGACCCAGGGCCACTCTGCAAGTGCCCTGATTTAGACACTACTACCAGCAAAACACGGAGCGCGGGTGGCGCTGTGGGTTAAACCTCAGAGCCTAGGACTTGCCGATAAGAAGGTCGGTGGTTCAAATCCCCACTACAGGGTGAGCTCCTGTTGCTCGGTCCCTGCTCCTGGCAACCTAGCAGTTCGAAAGCACGTCAAAGTGCAAGTAGATAAATAGGTCCCGCTCTAGCAGGAAGGTAAACGGTGTTTCCGTGTGCTGCTCTGGTTCGCCAGAAGCGGCTTAGTCATGCTGGCCACATGACCCAGAAGCTATACACCGGCTCCCTCGGCCAATAAAGCAGATGAGCGCCGCAACCCCAGGGTCAGTCACGACTGGTTAACTTTACCTTTACCAGCAAAACACCCACAGCAGGTAAAGTTTTCCATGCCAGTGAAGTTTTCTGCCAGCATTCTGGTGTCCTCCAAAGTACAGGTGTGTTCCTGCCTTTGCATCTCCTCTTTCCTAGTGAAGTAGCAGTTATAGCAGGGATGGGAAAACTATTGGACTACATCTGCCGTTGTCCCTGAGCACCGGCCATGTTGACTGGGGCTGATGGGAGTTGGAGCCCAACAACAGCTGGTTCCCCATCCTTGATTCCTAATGTCCATCAGCCAGGCTTCCAGCTAAGATAGGACTTCTCTGCTGGTTGTTTTAAAAGCCATTTGGGGAGTTTGGTATGAACAGTGCTTTTTTCTGGGGGGGATGTAGAGGGACACATATCCCTAAACATTTTGTGAATTTTTGTCCTTTTGTCCATTTACTGTATTTATTTTTCTTGAATCAAAATGAGAGTACCCCTAAACATTTTTTAATAAAAAAAAAGCACTGGGTATGAATGTTGCTTAAAGGGAAGCTGCCCGTTAGTATACATGTGCTTGTATCTTGATGGAGCCAATGTAACCCCCACATTAGACAGAGTTTTCAGGCATGTTTATGTCTCCCCAGAGCTACCACTATTTCCCCCCTTAAAGTGATTCAAGAAGCAACACAACGCAGCTGTCTAAATATAGTAATTTCCAGAAGGCTGTTTGGGACGCTCCAGCTTAGGTTGCCAGCGGGGTCTTCGCTATAGACCATTTAGGAGCATAGCTGTCAACTTTTCCCTTTTCTTGCAAGGAATCCTATTCAGAATAGGGGAAATTCTCTTTTAAAAAGGGAAACGTTGACAGCTATGTTTAGGAGAAGATCTGAGCTGGTTTTGCTACTGATAAACGGTCTGGAAGTGACATGTGACTCACATTGGTAAATTTGTCAACGTCAACAAAAACTCACAACACAACCCTCTGCCTGTTCAATCATAAGTGAAGGCTAATTCTCAGATTGTTGTGCATAGAATGGCAGTCCCAGTATAGAAGAAAACCTAAAGTGTGAGGTTTTTTAAATATAGACATTATAAGGATGTCCAAAAGTAAGTTTCTATATTTAGTGTTGTCAGCATTCGAGCTGAGTCCAATATTTTTGTCCTCTATGTGTTTCTAATAGCAAAAACATATTTTTCCATGGTAATAAATCATTTTGGGATATTTCTTTTTCTCTTTCCAGTTTCTTCCATAATAATAACAAGGCTAATTGCCAAAAGACACACAAATCAAGCCTGAAACGATTGTCCACATTCTTTTGATAGCCCTAAGCTGCATATTAATGATTCCTGTTGCCCTCATGATGTTTTATAGTTGCATCTTTTTATTACCAGGTTCACTGGAACTAATTTTGGGTTACGTTTTCCTATTCACACGCAGCAGTAATATGAAGTATCTATAAAAATCCTAGAATTATAAGCTGAAAAGTGTGGAGAGATTTTACCGTGTGTGCGTCTGTGTACAAAAAATCTTAGTCAATGCTTACTTTAAAAATTCATTTCATTGGTTTTTAGGTTTGCAGCAGATTGATGAAAGGTAACAGCCATTTTAAAATACAGTGGTACCTTGGTTTACAACCATAATCTGTTCCGGAGGTCCGTTTGTAAACCAAAACAGGTTGTAACCCAAGACGTGCTTTCGCCAATGGGGCCTCCCAAAAAAAGTTGTTCGTAATCCAAAAAAACAACAACAACAAAACACCAAAAGGGTTGTAATCCAAAAAAAGGTTGCAAACCAGGACACACACTTCTGGGTTTGATGTGTTTGTAATCCAAAACGTATGCAAACTAAGAGGTATGCAAACCATGGTACGACTGTACAGTAGCACCTCGGATTACATTACCCTCGGGTAACATAAACTTCAGGTTGCGAAAGCGGCAAACCCAGAAGTGTTTCACCGCATGCGCAGAAGTGGTCTACTGCCCCGTGCACATGCGTATAACAGTGATCCTTAGGTTGCGAAAACCTCGGGATCTGGCCGGACCTCCGGAATGGATCCCGTTCGCAACCAGAGGCACAACTGTATAAAAGTTGAAATGCATTGAAAAGTCCATTCAAATATAGGCAACTCCCCATTTAGCAGGGTGGGGTACATTCTCAGGCACCGCACATTTAAGTAGAATCATGTATATTGGGGTCACTATTGAAAAAGCCTGCAAACACCCTCTACACCTCTGGAAACCCTTAAAAAAACCAAAAATCCACCACAATCACTCCCTCCAAATCTCCTTGCTCAAACTCAAACTCTCCACAGGCCTCAAAGGTTGGTGCAAAGACTCTTGGGGTTGCACTTGCAAAGGCTTGTGGGATTGCTAGACACTATTTTTGTGCCATTTTTACGCTCTTTTAGGGCTGTTTTTGCCTCTTTTCGTTCCACTTCTGGGTCTGTGGCAATGCGTGCATGCACATTTGCCTAGATTGTTTTTGTTTTTTTTAAAAAAAATAATTTTTATTGGTTTTCCAACACAAATAAAAACAAACAACACATTCACATACACAAACAAAAACATATAAAACATGTATAATTTCATAATCCTGTTTTCATACCCCTTGTTTCTCCGACTTCCCCATACCTCCCTTTTACTGCATCCTTATTTTTAACATTTTTTTAAGCAATTCTCCAATAATTAATTATTTAATTCACTTTCATTACATTCCTTTTTCTTTAACTTATTAGTTACAGCTGCAATTCTCTATTTCTTATTCCCTGACATCTAACACTCCTCAATTTTGCAATAATTTTTAAGATATATCTTGAATTTCTTCCAATCTTCTTCCGCTGTCTCTTTCCCCTGGTCACGAATTCTGCCGGTCATCTCTGCCAGTCCCATATATTCAATCACCTCTGCCAGTCCCATATATTCAATCACTGTGAATATATGAACACATTTGCCTAGATTGAAGCTCAGATTGCAGGTTGAAGCTCAGAGCTCACAGTGCAAAGAGCGCTGGTGGTAGAGGAGAAAGGATGCCAAGCCAAACTGTTGTGATTCCAGACTCACACCTTGGAGGCTTCCATTAGCCTACGATGACAAGCGCACTCTCTAGCTCCAGCAGGGGAACGTTCCTCAGTAGTCTGTGTGTACACAAAGAAAAGCAACCTTCCTATCAACATCTTTCAGATATTTTCCACAAGTGAGGGAAAGATGGACCTTTGCCCTTCATCTCTGGAACAGACCCAAAAACATCACACTGGAGCAAAAGAAGTAATTTATTCGGCTGTCCTTTGCCACTGGTATGAATTCCGCATCCAGTCGAGCCAGAAAGTTACTCATTTTTCAGTATGTGCATAATTACCAGCGCTGCCAGACTTCTTTAAAATATAAATTTAAAAAAATTAGAATTGATTGTCTTTTCGGGATTCTTGTGTGTCAGGTTTCTAATGCTGCCTTTGGCCTAAAATCAACTGGAGGGAAAAGAAAGCCTGGTCTGGAGTCCTGTACGTGGACTGAATCCTCTTTGAGAGGCCAGAAAATAGGTGCCGTAAATCAAACAAATAGGGTTCTGCCCACATAGCTTTGCTAGCAACACCTAAAATGTGAAGTTACCCCAGATGGTAATGGACTGATTGTCCCTGGTTAGGATCAGAAATGGACAAAAAAACAAAAAAAACACCTGAACTATATCCCCCACAAACGTGGAAAATAGCTCAGTTTCTTCCAGCCCAATTGGATCCAGTTAGCAGGTTGAAGAAGCTTATTTGACCTCCCATCGTCTGTGTCACTTTGGCTTACCAAGAGAGAGGAGTGGTGCATCAGTGAGGTGGTGAAGTCAACAACGTGCAAACACTCCAATAGGAGTGCTGGATTGGCTGCACTGCCGCTGACCTCACCGCCACCTCACACAGAGATAGGGAACTGTTCAGGGGACCCTTGTCGTTGGCGCAGGGAGCACCATGGGGCACAGAACCAAACCGTGTCATGCTGCCTGTTATGAACTGAAAGGACGACAGGAGTCCTGTGGATTCTGGCTGCCATTTGTGTACTCCAAGCCTGTACATGGTTGAAGACCGGAATGTCAGCATCGCCCTTGAGCCAGTGTCACCAACTGGACTCATGCACTTCAACCCCGACTGGGCTAGGCGAGCTGGGTAGCACTTCCAGAGACCACCTTTTACACAGGAACAGGTCAAAGTGCTGTGGACTCACAGCTTAGAGTTGTGAGCACCGGATTCACTTCCACAATACAGTCGTCGCACAGCAGAGTATAGCAGAGTCTGGCAGTGTATACACGACTCGGAGAGCAGCTCTGTAGAATATCTTCTTTTATTCTATAACTACAACTATAATACAAAACTATATACAGAGCTAAATAGGTCTAAGCATAAATGAATGCTGCACTGAGTGTCTGCAGCTGCTCTTAGCAGCAACCTTATCTCTACACACGATCTCTAACACTCAGTCTCTCTCTCTCTCCGACACACTGACTGACTGACGGACTTGGTGCTGGAGCTGAATAAGTAGAAAGCAATACACTGCTCCTCCTCTCTGGAGAATCAGCAGACTCGTCAGGAGATTCTTGGATATGGGAGGGGTGAAATCTCCTCACGGAACACATGAAATTACAACCGCACCACCTCCACAAAGACCTATGGTAGAGCTCACAATATACCTGCACATCCCCATTCCACTGTTGTGGCGGCAGGCGTACTGGCTTGCCCTAGCTATTGAGGGGGCCAGCACCGCACAATGTGCTCACATCACATGTTCGCGCCACATGATGTGCCAGCATGAGATGCACACGCCACATTGCGCAGCAAGCACAAATGACGTGCGCATGTCGCCGTGAGATATCGAGGGGCAAAAGTCTACCATTACTTTGTACAATCCTGGAAGTCTGTTTCAAGCATTTTCTTTCAGGCTGGACATCAGTGGGTGGGCCGGAATCATGTCAAATAGGTTTATTGACAGTCTGGCTTCGCTCGTATTGGATGCAGGTTACAAAGATAACAAGATCAGTATGGGATAGTTCTGTGGGGGTGAGATACGCATCACGATCCTATGCATGTTTACTCGGAAGAAACCCCATAGGAACATTTCTATACGCCCTTTCCAATAATAATAATAATAATAATAATAATAATAATAATTTATTTGTACCCCACCCATCTGGCTGGGTTTCCCCAGCCACTCTGGGTGGCTTCCAACAAAGATTAAATGTCACACTTTAAAAAGATTTAATGTCACACATTAAAAAGATTTAATGTCACACATTAAAAAGATTTAATGTCACACATTAAAAACTTCCCTGAACAGGGCTGCCTTCAGATGTCTTCTAAATGTCAGGTAGTTGTTTTTCTCTTTGACATCTGGTGGGAGGGCGTTCCACAGGGTGGGAGCCACTACTGAGAAGGCCCTCTGCCTGGTTCCCTGCGGCTTTGCTTCTCGCAGTGAGGGACCCGCCAGAAGGCCCTTGGCGCTGGACCTCAGCGTCCGGGCAGAACAATGGGGATGGAGACGCTCCTTCAGGTATAAGCCTCCAATAAGTTTTGCATAGTCTAAAGTGGCTTACAGACATGTTTTAATAAAGTTGTTTACAGTCTGAGCAGGAGCATACAGATTGGGGGGAAGGGCCAAGCTGGCTGGTAGACTATCTACTTTTCATTATGAGAACCAGATAATGTTCACTGCAATGCCAACATTAAAAAGTGATGTTAAAACTGGAAGTCAAATGAAAAGTGCAGCCATAAAGGGGGGAGATCTTGCTGGCAAGTGATCTAGAGAAGTAGAGATTTACCCTTACCATGGGAATATATTTTTTGAACCATCACCAGCTCATGTCACAGGGCAAGAAGCTTGGAGATGTTTCCAAACAGGTTATGCAAGATTACATATGCTCAAAGGATCTCACTGCAACAGTGTGAGGGACCCCTTTAAAAAACAAACAAACATAGAGATAATAGATTACCACTTCAGAAAATTTGATTGAAAAGCAGCTATGGACAACACACACAAACACACACACACACATACACAATATAGCATTTTAAATTATTCAGTCAATCCTGTGATTGGGGAGCAGTTTCACAAAATAACCTCATTAAGGTGATTGCAAATCATTAACTTGTATTTAACTCAGGTAGTTATAATTAATAGATTGAAACCCAAAAATAATTAACATAAAGTCAGACTGGTTTCCTATCCATAACTGCTATTTCTTTATAATTGCTGTTTCTTTAAGATGCAATCCGCTCCATCAAAGTAACGACTTGCGATACTTGATTCTTCCATTGTAGGCCTTACACCTTCTTACTTTCTTTCTTTCTTTCTTTCTTTCTTTCTTTCTTTTTTTTTTTTTTGCATAAATCATTAATGCACAAGAGTCTTGTATAATTTCACATTTCCCAAAGTACTTATGCATTTAAATAAACACAATAGCAAATCTAGTTTTATGGGTTTGGTTGTTGTTTTTTTAAAAAATCTTTATTAGTGTGGGGTTGTTGTAGTTTAATACGACAACATTGTCAAGAAAATGGTTCCTCTGCATAGGTCTCTGGGTAAAATGCTAGCCTTTTGGAAGAAAACTGTATCCCACTAATTGAGATGATCTCGCTGAATTGAGGCCTCTATGCTATCTAGTCTGAGGAACTTGTTTCAGCTCTGTGGGAAAAGCCACCCACACCAAAACACTAGAATGTTCTAGGCTTTAAGCCTCCTGATTGGTTCACCCCTCTTGCGTTTGGCTGTTTGCTTTTATTTCCCTTTGTCTTTCTTTTTTTTTTATAAAATATTTATTAAGATTTTACATAATAAAACAAATCACAATCAGACAAAACAAAAGAGAAAGACAATCAAAAACAGCACAATCCAACAAGAACAATAAAACACAATAAAAAACATAAGCGAATAAAGGAAAAAGTAATAAGAGAAAACAAAAAACAAAGAAAAAATAAAAATCTAGTTTTTGGCTTACAGTCTTTATAACCCTCTTTCCTGACTTCCCCACATCTCCCTTTTCTGTGTTCCCCTTTACACAATCAAATTCAGCAATTCCTTACCCTCTTTCCAATCTTATTCAATGTTATAAATTTCAACCTATTATATCTTTGGTTTTCCTTTCCTTTTAAATCCATTTATCACATGTTCTTTATAACTTAATCCCTTATATCATTTGTTTAGTTTCGACATAATTTTACTCTGGTCTTTTCACCCTTTTTTCTTAAAACATTTTTGCATATTTCTTTTTACTATGTCACTGATGCCAAATTATCTTTATATCAAACATCATTTTAACATTCAAACATTTTACAATGTTTTTGGAGATATTCTTTGAACTTCTTCCAGTCCTCTTCCACCGACTCTTCTCCCAGGTCTCGGATTCTGCCAGTCATTTCTGCCAGTTCCATATAGTCTATCACTTCCATCTGCCATTCTTCCAGAGTGGGCAAATCTTGTGTCTTCCAATACTTTGCGATGAGTATTCTTGCTGCGGTTGTTGCATACATAAAGAGTGTTCTATCTTTCTTTGGCACCAATTGGCCGACAATGCCCAGAAGGAAGGCCTCTGGTTTCTTAGGAAAGGTATGTTTAAATACCGTTTTTAGTTCATTTATTTCCCTTTGTCTTTCTTACCTTTTGCTTTGCGACACCCAGGAAACCATATCTTCTGTGCTCTGGACTACAGCTTTTGGGTCAATGCTTTATGGTATATGCACAGGGTTAGGAAAAGTTAGCTTTACTGTTTCAGTTTGATTTATAATTTAGGAGGCCACACCTTCACCTTCACCTTCCTGCTCCCGCACACCTTGCAGATCCAGTAACACTTCTCCATTTTGTCAAGTTGTTCCTCCTTTGATCCCATCCATCGTCGCTCCAGGCCATCCAGCAACAAAGAAAAGAGATTTATCTTGCCTGGCTGAGACCATTCAAGAGCCTCTTAGTAATTTAGTATCTTGTCAGATAGTACAGTGTCTACAGACTCCACTTTATGTTTTTAGGAAATGAACATCCACGTAGCCAAGAACATTTTTTCAGCAGTTCTATGAAGTGTAGGTTTGGATTCTTGGAAACGCACTGCACACACAAAAATCAGAGACAACACACTTCATCAAGATAAAATGTATTTGGACCATGCACAAGGAAGAGCAAAGTGCAGATAGACCATCCTTAAACAAATGTCACCCTCATTTCATCCACAGGGGACGTTCAGATTAGAGCATGAGTAGGCAAACTAAGGCCCGGGGGCCGGATCCAGCCCAATCGCCTTCTAAATCTGGCCTGCGGACGGTCTAGGAATCAGCATGTTTTTACATGAGTAGAACGTGTCCTTTTATTTAAAATGCATCTCTGGGTGATTTGTGGGGCCTGCCTGGTGTTTTTACATGAGTAGAATGTGTGCTCTTATTTGAAATGCATCTCTGAGTTATTTGTGGGGCATAGGAATTCATTCATTTCCCCCCAAAAAATATAGTCCGGCCCCCTCACAAGGTCTGAGGGACAGTGGACCGGCCCCCTGCTGAAAAGGTTTGCTGACCCCTGGATTAGAAGAAGGTTCTTCTGCTAGTCTGGACTCTCTGTAAGCACCATACACCTTTCCCAATTTTACCAGGCTACCAGTCCTGAATCCTTATGTGTGAATTACATAGGATGGCAGTGCACTTGTGGCTTTGAATGTAGGCTTGTTCCACCTGCATCAAGTGGAGGAGTTGGGAGTGTGATCTGTAGTGACAAAGTGGTACCTGGTGTTGATGACATTCCTGCAGCCATCACATGTTGGAGGCTGGGTGTTTGCTGCAGGGAGCCGTCTCTGCTTATATGTAGGATTTCTGTGGTTCAACTTCATGCAGAGAGCTTACTCGAGGGCAGCAGTCTCCCCAATAGAGACATTCAGCCCCCAGTGCCTAGAGAGGTGCAGGAACTGGGGTCAAAATGTTTGGGAAGGCACAGGGCCAATGGACTCACCCCCATGGTGGCAATTGTGGTGGCTTGGGGTAGCTGAGTAGGGTTCCTGGGTTGTATCTTGTGCTAGCCATACTCAGAGTCCTACCACTGAAATTAATGCTTTTGACTAACAAGTGCATTAATTTCAATGGGTCTACTCTAAGTAGAACAGAGCTGGATACTTAAAGCCCATCTTTTTATTCAGTACCTACATTTACTTCACTGTCTTTCATCTACCATGAAATTGATGAGGGATAGAGCCATATCAGTTTCATGGGTGCCATTTTTCTTCAGCTTTCCCCTCCTGTGAAAGTGATAAGGGAAAGGGGAGCAGCCCTATGATGAGAATTCTCCTTTGCATAATAAAGTTTGTAAATGTGGTAGATAACTGGAGATCTCTTTGACGTGCATGATTTATTCCTACGACAGAATTAAGTTTTCTCATCACAATATTTTTGGGGCTCTTTCACTTGGAATTCTAAATGTTTCTGATTATACCCAAGTCGTTAGATCCTAATGCATTTTGATGGCAAAGTAAAAATAATTCACTCTTGTTAGTATTGCTGCCTTTTAGTAACCCAGTGCTTATTTATTGTGGCACTTGGCAGTAAATAATAATTTTCCCAAAGCAAAATCAATCATTGGAATAATATGCCAGAAGCAAACTAAAGCAGTTTTTTTTAGAAGTGATGGAGAATAAGTGGTGCTTTGGTTTGCCTTATATGCTTAATATATGTAAGAGTGTTGTCACGCTGCAGTTTGCTTGGCCACAGGCGCTGTGATGTGAAGCAGTCTTTTTTTTGTCTTCCCGACAATTGCTGGTGTGGTTCAGTGTTCTTTTAATCCCCGTTGCCTCTGTTAAAATAATCAAACTAGCAGGTGAAAGTACACACAAGGTACACACATTCAAGGCTAGAGGAAAGTCTGTTCCATAGCAGTGAAGGGGCAAGAAATGATTGTGAGGAAGCCAAGTAGTGTCAGAATGTAGGAGAGGGTCAGTTGCATAGCTGTCAACCGTCCCTTATTTGGCGGGAAACTCCCTTATCCCAGTGCCGTGTCCCGGTGCTGTCCCGGATTGATGATGTCCCTTAAATTTCCTGGGTTTCAATGCTGCCTGGGAGAAAAGGGCTACTACCCCCACCTCCCAGCCACCCCCACTCACAGGGATAAGACCCATCCCCACAAGGGTCTGCTTACATCGCGGCAGGGCCTCGGTGAGCATCCATCTATCTCGGGAGTTAAGGGAGGAGCGTGCCTTCAGGGGAGAATGTCAGCTTGTTGGAGAGTCACAGCGCCCGCCACCCAACACACCCAACAGCCCATAACTCCTAGGGCACACCAGGAGCTGCAAAGATAATGTGCACTCGGGGGCGATCCGCCTACGGGGCGCGACTATGGTGCCATCTGGGGGCTTCCTTCCCCAAATGAAAAGCAGCCAGCTAGCCCCCCCCTCCCTGGACTCCAGCAAGACTTTGGGAGCTCTAAGCAGGCGGAGGTAACCGCGTCCAGCCCATCCTGTCGGGTGACAGGGCTCACCCCCTTCTTTAAAGAGCCAGCGGGGAGAGAACTATCGCTGCTACAGCCACCCAAGGCATCCCTTTCGACTTTGGCATGCACAGCTAGATATGCAGGGTCTTGCTCAGCACAGGATCTAGGGCAGGCATGCACTGGCGGAGGAAGAGGAGGGTGGGGGGAGCGCCCAGCCCCTGGCAGCGCGATCCTGGCAGGGTGCAATCGCGGTCCCCCCCCCCCCGCGCTGGGCTCCCTGCCCCCAGGATGCGCGCCAGCCCACCCCCTGTGCCGCAGCACGAAGCTCCGCCACTGCAGGCATGCGCAACAGGTCTCTTGGGAGTTGGACATGCCTGATCTAGGGGGAGGGGGATCCTTTTAGATTACCTGCTGCACTGTTTTTCTCTGGGGCATTGTCACCTCTCGCCGGGACCTGGTAACGATCCTGAAGCCAACCTGCCCGAGCCGATGGAATGGCAGTCGAATCCTTGTGCACCCTTTTTTTCTTTTAATGACCATTCCCCTCGCCTATTTCCATTGTCATTTCACAGTACTGTACACGTCCACCATGGGGGGAAAGGAAAGGAGCTGGTTGACTAAAATCCCTTATTTTGGCTGCTGATCCCTTATTTTCGAGGCTGCTGGTCCCTTATTTTCAAATCTGTAAGTTGACAGCTATGGTCAGTTGAGTAGAGCGGGGGCAGATAAGGTGGAGAAAGCAAAGCAGGTGTGACTAGGTATCTGGAAAAATAGCCAAAGGACTCCTGATCTGGAAGCAACTGAAATTTCCAGGACCATGGTTGACCTGACCAGGAATGGGGCAGAAATTTGATTTTGTTTGCATTTTAATGAGAAGCGAGTCAATCCACACTTCTTGAACCAAAAACACAATTAGGCTATCCTTTGAAATTTGCAGTTCTCCGAATTTTGTAGTGCAGGTCTCCAGCTAAACAATGCATGCAAAAATGCATAGATTAGGAGGAAGTATGCATTAAAAAGTGAAGTTCTCCACAAACATGGCGTACGATTACTTAGGGAGACATGAATCAGCTCTATTTCTGCATGATTCATTGGTAACATTTTCCCCTTAGAAAGTCCATTTTAATAAGGTTCCAAAAGATTTGTTACTAAGATTTATGAGTATGTTGAAATTGTTCATTAAGCCTTGCTGCTTTTATAGTATAATTCTTTAAATCAGGAAACAGATGAGGGCAATTGCATTAATTACATCATAATAACATTGCTCGCATGGTAATCTTTGTAAACAAACACATTCTGCGAGGGAAAGAGGTTGTTAACACAGTCTCTGCTTAATTAGGGTACACAGGAGTGGATCAAATCTTGCTTGAGTTGCTGATACAGAAAATCCTATGGGAGATAAGTCAACCAATATTTGTTTCTTATTGAGTCTGCAAATCTGTGTTGGATTGCCAGCATCCATTTTAGGTACCCAAGAGGCCAGGGGTATTATTTTTCCATTCGAAATGTAAAATAATTAATAGGCAGTCGCAGGCAGAACTGTGTGTATTTTGTGAGGGGAAGGATGGCACCCTCCTGTTCCACATACAGAAACTAACGGTGTTGGCAGCTGACTCTTAGCTCACCCCTGGCAGTGTGGCAATATCCTCCACAGCAGGCTGGCTTAGGGAGGTGTAGGGCACGCCATGTGGTACACTCAGACTCTTGAGACCTTGTCGCCATTTCCCACTCCACAACATCCACCACCTCAATGGGAGGCCTGCCCTGTCCAGACATGACTTATTCCTATTACCTGCAGAGATCCATCAGTGTACCTCATCCTTTGCAAAGTACAGGAAGACAGTTCCTGATGGCAAAGAGCTAACGATATAAAACCTGCTACATTTTCAAAGCACTTGTTGCAGATGTTGGGGTTTTTTTTGAACATTTCATAATAACCAAAAACACAGATGCTTCCTTAGAAGTACAGTGGTAGCTCGGGTTAAGTACTTAATTCGTTCCAGAGGTCCGTTCTTAACCTGAAACTGTTCTTAACCTGAAGCACCACTTTAGCTAATGGGGCCTCCTGCTGCTCCCGTGCCGCCAGAGCATGATTTCTGTTCTCATCCTGAAGCAAAGTTCTTAATCCTAGGTACTATTTCTGGGTTAGTGGCGTCTGTAACCTGAAGCGTATGTAACCTGAAGCGTATGTAACCCGAGGTACCACTGTAATTGTGGAAGAGGGAAGAACACAGTGGGAGGAGGGATTCACTCAAGGAGCTCCATATGAGATGCTTTCTGCTTGTTTTTTCCAGGGTGTGTTGGGATCTGGGATAACATTACCTGCTGGCACCCTGCAGAAATTGGGGAAACCGTGACAGTACCGTGTCCAAAAGTCTTCAGTAATTTTTTCAGCAAATCAGGTAATATATCTTTTATATAATGGAAACCATATTTAGGTGTGTGTGTTTTTTAAGGGGTTCTCATGTGCAGGTAACAACAGCCAGAAATTAAGAAATCATTTTTCCTACGAAGTGTTCATTTTTAATTTGGTGATGGGCAACTTACATACAGAAAGGACTGTTGTTGTCATTGTCGTTGTTGTTGTTGTTTTAATACCTGTATCTCAAGATGTGTACACTTACAAAGGCTTACTGCATGTCTATAATCTTGAAGACATGCAAGTGATTATATTCAGGTTTGCATCCAGGCCATAGTGCCGAGCAATTTCTATGAATGTATGTCATGGATATCAGGTCTGCAGGGTCTGTGACCCACCAAACCAAAACGCAGCCCACCAGCTGTATATGGTGTTCCATGGGACTCTGGGTTTTGCAGCCTGTCCAGAAAAGTAAACACAGGGCAGAAGGGTGGAGCTTGATTATGCACCTGGTAGGCCTTACAACTGATGGCTTGTGGGGCCAGCCCTATCATTAGACAGAGTGACACAGCTGCCTCAGGCTGCAGTTGCTGAGAGATGAAAAGTGGAAATAACTGTGTGTGCCACGTGGTCTGCACTGCACCCCCTATTCTGCCCTGCAGTGAGATTCGGCTGCCAATCTAGTTGGCTCTTGTACATGGAATGGGAAAAGGCACCATCTTGTCTTAGGCCACAGGCAGGAAAATATCTTCAGGGTGACCCTGATGACTGGTGGATGTCGACTGTTATAGGGGCCTGCCTTTATGTGGGTTATGGGCCACATTGGACCATATCTGTCCCCGGATCTATCTAGTACACCTGGAAAGAAACAAGAGAATGCCTTAGGAGACCCCTAGGCCAACACTTGCCCCATCTCCAGCATCACTGGACCCCTACGCATGGGGCATAGCATTTGAACAGGACCCGAGGAACAGAAGTGTATGGAACCCAACATATGCTGACCTATGAAATATTGTGCAGGGCCTTTTTTAGAAGTGTACATTCAGCATCAGCAGAGGATGGACCACGTTTGTGTCCTTCACTTAATGGTATAGCATGTGGCTTGCGTGTAGAAGGTCCCATGTTCAGTCCCCAGCATCTCTAGATAGGATTGGTTGTGTTCCCCATCTGAAATCCTGGACAGCCTCTGCTAGTCAGTGTAGACCATGGGTAGGCAAACTAAGCCCCGGGGGCTGGATCCGGCCCAATCGCCTTCGAAATCTGGCCCACGGGCGGTCCAGGAATCAGCATGCTTTTACATGAGTAGAATGTGCCCTTTTATTTAAAATGTATCTTTGGGTTATTTTTGGGGCCTGCCTGGTGTTTTTACATAAGTAGAATGTGTGCTCTTATTCAAAATGCATCTAGGGTTATTTGTGGGGCATAGGAATTTGTTCATTTCCCCCCCAAAAATATAGTCCGGTGCCCCACAAGGTCTGAGGGACAGTGGACTGGCCCCCTGCTGAAAAAGTTTGCTGACTCCTGGTGTAGAAAATATTTTGGTATGTGGACCAGTAATCTAACTCAGTACAGTGGTGCCTCGCAAGACGAAATTAATTCGTTCCGCAAGTTTTTTCTTCTTGCGAGTTTTTTGTCTTGCGAAGCACGGTTTCCCATAGGAATGCATTGAAAATCAATCAAGGCGTTCCTATGGAGACCGTCCGGGGACAGAGGGGAAGCGCCGCGCGCCTTCCCCTCTGTCCCCGGACCTGTTTAAAGCAAGGGGCGGCAGGGAGAAGATCGCTTCTCCCTGTTGCCGCCCCTTGGTTCAAAAGGGGTCTGGGGACAGAGGGGAAGGCGATTGCGGGGCTGGCAACCCCGCAGATTGCGGGGCTGGCAACGGGGAGAAGCGATCTTCTCCCCGCCGCCCCTTGCTTCATAAGAGGTCTGGGGACAACGGGGAAGACGCGCTGCGCTTCCCCGCTATCCCCGGAGCTTGTGGGGCAAGCTTCGTTTTGCGAAGCAAGCCCATAGGGAGATGCGTCTTGCGAAGCGGCTAAGAAAATGAAAAACTCCTTCGTCTAGCGAGTTTTTCGTCTTCCGAGGCGTTCGTCTTGCGGGGAACCACTGTATAAGGCAGCTTTCTACGTTCTATGTTTCCGTGTTCCCACCATGCTTATGGGATGGATTCAAGGGCAGGTATTCCCAATCCAACACGCTGGTCTGATTATTTCAGGGTTACGACTCCAGTCATTATGGATACGTAGATTTATTTAAGCATCACCTACTTGGCAGGTGCATATTTATGAATTAGAGTTCAGAAGAGTTTCCCGTGATGTTCTGGGACAATAGGAAAGCCCTCCAGTTTGTTGTTCCTTCTAGAACTTTCTCTCATCTCTGCTCCTCTTGTCATAATTGGGACAAGGCTTTTAGAAACACATTATAAGCGAAATTGGGATTTGCTGTGTGTCAGAAGAATATTCATCTCTCCGGCTAGTTATTCATCACTGCAAGATCTGAAGGCTTTAATAACCCTGCCATAGATCATTCAATATCACCTTAAATAACAGTGTAGGGTAATGAAAGGCTTTTTATGAAGATAATTTTATTCAAATTACGTCCCCATCTAACACATTTATAGCCGCAAATTAGTCTTCTCAAAAGCTGGACGTTAATAGAACCTCTGCCAAGTGATTTTTAAATATCACACAGAGCCTCCTGATCTGTTGCTGACGAAGAACACACCCTATACCTGGTGGAAGTATTTGGTCATTTTTCTATTCGTGACAATACCATGGATGAATATAGGGTTTTATTTCGGGGTGGTGAGAGACAACTTAGGTTATCTGAAGTAAGCGCTCTGACTTTGGCCAAATATAGACACATGGGTTCTCTTGACTTCAGCGTCAAGATACTCAGGGCAATCCTGATCCCTGGCTGGAAGCAACAGGGCAGACTCAGCACTGAATCTAAAGCCCTGTCACCTCCACTGGCTTGGGAAGTGGGAAATGGCCAGTTTAGAGAGCTTGCTGCTGGTTACCACTGGTGATAGCTTTCCACCTGCCAGGGTGAAACTAGGCCTCTATTGTGACTGAGCAACCACCACCACAACAACACTCCTCTCTGCTGGTGGAGGCTAATGATGATGTGTACATTACTATAGGTTATAGTAGATTGGCAGCAGGAGCCTCAAGTCACCTGTGAGGGACAACCTTTTTAGTGAATTAGAATTCAGCTCCTGATTGCTACACTTCCCCCCCTTTTGTTTAGGAAATATCAGCAAAAATTGTACAAGTAACGGTTGGACAGATATATTTCCAGATTTCTTCTTTGCTTGTGGATACAAAGAAGTTGACGAAGACAGCGCGGTAAGTCAAACAATTCTATGACTCGGAATTGAATGTACTGGAGAACTATTGAAATTTTAAGCTGCCAATTTGTGTTAATTAAAGGAAAACAAAATCAAAATGTTAGAGATGGAACACCATCCAGGTCAGATTTAGAAAGTGCAACATAAAACACTGGAAGACTGCATAGGTCCATCTTAATTGTAGTGGCCCAAACCAATTGGCCTTTATGGGTCAAAACCAGCGTCTAGAGTTGATTTTAGAAGGCAGTATGGACCCAGCGGAGATGCTGGAACATTCTGCATATGTACTGAATCAAATATGCCTTATCATCAAATAAATCTTGTGTTTTCCATATTTGTTGACTTTTTCCTCCTGTGACACTGCTGACTAACTGCGCAAAGATTTTAAAACAAAATGATAAACTCTACCAGCCAGACCTTATGCAATCTTGTTTCCTACAGTATTCACTCAATCAATTTTTTGGACCATTTTCAGGACCATACTAGGCCTCGTTTGAGAAATCATCCATTATTATTTTTTTAAAAAAGATATTGCACCATGGTGCTGTGGAGGTAGAATTAAATCTTGCACTCTTTCCCCCATCAAAATCACCCCCATAGCTGCTATTTGTCCCTACAGAGCAAAACATGCAGGCACCTGTGAGGCCTGTTTGTTTTGCCCTGTGGAGCAAATAGCAGCTTTAGGGGGCATTAACTGGGTTAATGGGAGATGGAGTTAGCTAACGCCACCCCATTCCGTTCCACATTGCCTCATGCATCTCTAGAGGTAGAACCTAGAGGAGGGGAAAGGTGTAGAATCGGACTCTGAATTGCAGGTTGTTTGGGAACCTTGAGGGCCTGTGTCCCTGTGCAAGGGATTTATTTGAAGATGAGGCCTGTGGTGTAAATGTTACACAGAAGTCACCTTTACGGTGGGATGACTGGGAAACATTTCTGTGATGCTGGCTCTGCTCTAGCATTTTGTGGCCATGCTGGCGATCTCTACCACCACCACCCCCAAAAAATTATTGCAATGGAAATTACAAGTCATTCATGTTGACATATTTTCACAATGCTGTAGTTATTTTCTAAAGAAATGTGGGTGAAAACCTTCAGGCCTATTTCTGAGGAAACATACTGATCATTGAGGTTGTTGTTGTTGTTGTTGTTGTTGTTGTTAGGATTGATTCCCATGAGGCACCCCAAAGCAATTTATAGTTGTTCTCCTTGGCCTTGGGATGTGGGTGGTTTTGGTCATGGGATAAACCAGTTCAGCCACAAACCCCTCTCACCACTCCTCACATAGCTGAAGCTGTGTGCCTAACACAGCATCCTCCATGGTCTTGCTGTTTCCGTCTACAGTGAAATTGCACATGCTCTGGCCTCTGAAAACTGTGCTGTGATGGGTGGATTCCAGCCCCAGGCAATAGATTAGAAATAGGGATTCAGAAGTGACCCATGTCTTTTAGTGTCTAGATTTGCACTGCACATTAGACAGAAGGAGACTGTAGGATTTGAAACTGTGCCACATCAAACTGCAGGCAGAAGATTGATTTTTTAAAAAAATGCCCACCCCTCAGAAAACTGACTTGCATGGAGAACGCTTGTTCACCAGGGGGAAATATTTAGCCTAACTCTCCCACTGAAATTCTAGTTTCCCCGTCCCCCCATACATAAGTTTAAGGGGAAGGGCATTTCTGTCCCTGCCACTTCAGAATCTGATCTTATTTTGTGAGGGGTGTAGAATGGTTCCAAGAAAGCTTTCGAAGCCCCATCTAGAAATTTATGATAGATGAAGATGTCACATTATGTGTGTGCCCCTATTACTCTTTGCTTAATATATCTCTGCAAAGGCATGTTTCCTCCTGTGGGTTTTGACAACTATTATTAGCTCACTTCTGGTCTTTCTCATTTTGTTCTGTCAGAGCCATGCATGTAGACACAGGGAACATTTGAACATTGTGTACATGTGGATAGCAGCTGCCTGTAGACCTACTGAAGCTTTTTCCCATTTTCGTTCCTTTTTAATTGCGAACAGGAAAAGCCTTCTTAAATATATCTGCACCTATATGGATATACATATTGCAGTACTTAGGAGATCTGAGGAGGCTAAGCAAGATAATTTTTCTAAGGAAGCAGAATGCAAACATTCAGAGATTTTCAGTAAGGGGGAGGGGGATGTGATATACCATATTTTTTGCTCTATAAGACTCACTTTTTCCCTCCTAAAAAGTAAGGGGAAATGTGTGTGCATCTTATGGAGCGAGTGCAGGCTGCACAGCTATCCCAGAAGCCAGAACAGCAAGAGGGATCGCTGCTTTCACTGCATAGCGATCCCTCTTGCTGTTCTGGCTTCTGGGATTCAGAATTTTTTATTTCTTGTTTTCCTCCTCCAAAAACTAGATGCGTCTTGTGGTCTGGTGCATCTTATAGAGCGAAAAATATGGTATATTCCCTTGAGTGACGCATGTCACACTTTTTTGCATGTGTTAATAAAAGCTGTGGCCTTACCAAGCAACCACCATCCCAGAGACCATAGGAAACATGGAATTTCCCCCTCCAAGGGCAGAATGAGATCGCGTCTATCTCAGAGAGGGAGCTCCAGTGCCAGATTTTCCCTCCCAGCTACTGCAGTAACTTTCACAGTCCTTCTCTCTCTGATGTTCAGCATAACCTTTGACTCCTCTGTCTCCTGTGCCTCCCATATTCCGTTCCCCACCCAGCCATATTTGATAGCATTGCAACAAAATCGCCTCTTTTCTCTATCCACACGGGCACTTGCCTAGACTACTGCCACCGTCTCCTCCCTGGTTTGCCATTCTCTCACTGGGGTCACTTCATATCCATCCTACACCCTGCTGCCAAAACTATTCACGCGTTGATCACATGACACTTTACTTAAACTTAGCTCTGGCTTCCTGTTTTCTTCTAGGTTCAGCATAAGCTCCTCATCCTGACTTTCAAAGCCTTCCATGGACTTTTGCCCTCCTCTTATCCTACCCCCATTCGTATCAGTAACCATCCCAGTCCATGATTTTCACTCCTCCAGCTCCACCACCCTCTGCTTTCTGAAGGTCTCCTGCTCCCTTAGATCCAATCCAAATTCCATCCCCAAGCTCCTACAAAGGGGGGTGATTTGCAGGCTTAAGAGCTTCGTGTGCTCTCTTCTGCAGCTAAGAGAAGCTCCGAAGAAGGGACTTACTGTAAGCTGGAAAATCAATGCAGCAACAACTGGTTTTTAAAAAATTCCTCCTTACCCCCTTGTTGTTGTTTAGTCGTGTCCGACTCTTCGTGACCCCACGGACAGAGCACGCCAGGCACTCCTGTCTTCCACTGCCTCCCGCAGTTTGGTCAAACTCATGCTGGTAGCTTCGCGAACACTATCCAACCATCTCGTCCTCTGTCGTCCCCTTCTCCTTGTGCCCTACATCTTTCCCAACATCAGGGTCTTTTCCAGGGAGTCTTCTCTTCTCATGAGGTGGCCAAAATATTGGAGCCTCAGCTTCATGATCTGTCCTTCCAGTGAGCACTCAGGGCTGATTTCCTTAAGAATGGATAGGTTTGATCTTCTTGCAAGTCCATGGGACTCTCAAGAGCCTCCTCCAGCACCATAATTCAAACGCATCAATTCTATGGCGATCAGACTTCTTGACCTGGATTCAATTCAAATAACACTCCCCCACCATGAAGCTATTTGTGTGTGTGTGTGTTTTTTGTTTGTTTTTTTTTGGAGGGGTGGCCTGCCCCATCATGGCTCAAAACTTGAAGGAAGCTGACAGCAGCAGAGACGCTTGCTCATAACGCAGGTTCATGACAGGAAAGGCAGGTGCAAAGAACAGGACCTTGGACAGAGCACCATAGAAGAAGCCAGCTGGTGCTAGAAAAGCTGGTACCTCAGGTGAGTGAACAGGCCTTCTAAAGGGTGGTTGGCCTTGCCCTGCTATTGGCCTTCCCTTCCCTGAGAAGCTGGCTTGGCTCAAGTTCCATTGTCCAATCTGCAGCCATTGGCTCCTTTCACAGAGATGGGAAACCCGTGACCCTCCAGATGTTCATGGAGGAGAGGGTTATTGATGGCTACTAGCCATTATGGCTAAGCCAAGCCACCACAGTTGGAGGCAGCATGGGCTCCTGAATATCAGTCACTGGAAAACAAAGGAAGGCAGAGTGCTCTTGCACTCATGTCCTGCTTGCGAGCTACCCACAGGTTGGCCATTGTGAGAATTTGATGCCAGAAGGGTCTGGAAACTAAGCCTTGTGAGGACCACTTGAAGGAGCTGGGTATGTTTACCCTGGGAAAGAGGAGACTGAGAGGAGATATGATAGCCACCTTCAAATATCCCAAGGGCTGTCTCGTGGAAGGTGGGGCAAACTTGTTTTCTCTTGCTCTAGAGGGTAGGACTCGAAACAATGGCTTCAAGTTACAAGAATAAGAGATTATGACTAAACATCAGGAAGAACTTTCTGATGGTAAGAGTTGTTCAGCAATGGAACAGACTCCCTCGGGGGCTCGTGGAACTCTCCTTCCTTGGAGGTTTTTAAGCAGAGGTTGGATGGCTGTCTGTCATGGATGCTTTAGTTGAGATTCCTGCATTGCAGGGGTTGGACTAGATGACTCTCAGGGCCCTTCCAACGCTACAATTCTGATTCTGTGTCTAGGAGGGCCATTGGTCTGATCCAGCTACAGAGTTCTTCTTAGGTTCTTATGTTGTCCTTATGATGTTGGGCTCCAAAACCCAGCCTGCATAGGCCATGATCAGAAATGTTGGGAGTTGTTGTCCAACAATATCTAGAGGGTCCCACCCCAGTGTAGTGTACTCATCAGAGTGCTGAGCTCAGACTTGCAAGACCAGGATTCAAATCCCTATTGAGCCATGAAGTTTACTGGGTGACCTTGGGCCAGTCACCATCTCTCACCCTCACCTACCCCACAAGGTTGTTGGGATACAAGTGTAACAACAACAACAGCAGTAGACCCAAAGAACCAAATATTAGATGTATACAGCATCCAAAGACTAGCTTATTATAGTGCAGGGCTGCCACCATTCTGCATCCTCATGAACTAAGCTAAGTACAAAGTTGGCAGCTGCTCCACTGCCAGAAGACCCAAATTGTGGTAGGTCCTGGAGGTGGGTCAACACAGAAAGGCCCCACTAAGGACAGCCTGCCAAAGCCCCACCAAATATCTGGAATGGTCCTAAGCTCCACAGTGGTACCTTGATTCCTAAACAGCTTGGCTCCTGAACAAATCGGCTCCCAGATGCTGCAAACCCGGAAGTGAGTGTTCCAGTTTGCAAATGTTTTTTGGAAGCCGAATGTCCGACTCAGTTTCCGCAGCTTCCGATTGAGTGCTGGAAGCTCCTGCAGCCAATCAGAAGCCGTGCCTTGGTTTTCAAACCATTTCGGGAGTTGAACAGACTCCCAGAATGGATTAAGTTTGAGAACCAAGGCTACATATGGCCTGATTAAACTGCTGTGGCCAAGTCAGGCAACATTTCTGTGAAAGTATGTATTTCTTGCCTGATGCTATACTTTATTATACTTGATATTCTGATTTACTAGGAGGGGGGCAAAGCAGAATATTTGATCACACACTTTTGCCTTCAAAATTGAAGTTCAGGAAAATGAAAATGCTAATGAAGCATATATGCTTGGAACGAATCTTTGCAAGCTTCTTATCTCTAAAACAAAGTAATAAGACCATTTTTATTGGAGGGGGGACGCCATTCGCATTGCATAATGCAATCAAATCTTCTAAAGCTGTAAAGTGCAGAACGGATTGAAGATATGACATTTTATTATGGTACTTTCTTTCGTCTGACAGGGAGTGTTTGTAGCAGCAAGAACAGTCTGATTTGGAGAAAAGCTGTTTCCTGGTGTGACAGTATTTTTTAAGTAATTAAAATCAAGCTTCTATGTTTTCCACGTTATTTGCAACTGGTAGGCTGTGTATGTGACTGCTGTGATTTGCAAAATAATGTCAATTAAAAAAACCAGCCGCCATGGTGGGGGCTGGATGCGGGCAGTGGAAATGTTGGGCATTTGCTGGGGCTGCAAGACTAGCAGGTGGTGGCCCCTGAACCAAGAGTACCCACCTTTTCAATATGCACAGAAGGCACAAGAAGGTCAGAAACTGTGTGTCAGGAGCTGCACTGAGCTGCCCAAGAACAGGAGGACAGTGTAGATTTAGAACAGTGGTTTGCGGAAGGACATAGTTCAGAGACTGCAGAGTGGAAAAGCTGGAAAATACTGGGAGAGGAACAGCAGGAAGAAGGAACACTGGGGAATTGACAGCTGACAGACTCAGTGTCTTTAGAGAGCATTCCTAAGCCCCCCTCTCCCAGGACTAGACGGGCATTGAAGGTAGTGGAACAGAAAGCTCAGAGGCAGAAAGCCCAAGTCAGGGATGATGTTAGATAAGAGAGACGGAGGGGGTTAGGCTTTACTCGGAGCAATGCCATTATTTAATAGGGACTACATTCCTTTGTCTCTCTCTGTGACTACTGAATAAATTACATGGTAAGGATTCTTCTTGTCTACCTGCTTTTTTGGCTGCCACCGGGAGAGGGATAGGATTCCCTGAACCTTGAGACTGTGAGAAAATTTTCTGTTTGCACCTTCCCATCCTCTTCCAGGTAAAAGGGGCCCACGGAGAGTCCTTTGACATGATGCTCATATTCCACCTCCACTGTCGGGGGCAGTATAACAAGGAACACCCATTCCTGAGGAACACAAGTAGGAAGAGTCATGTTGCCTTCACGTGCTGCTTGTGAGCTTCCCATAGCCTACTGGTTGGCCACTATGAGAACAGGATGCTGGACCAAATGGGCATCTGGCCTGATCCAGCAGAGCCTTTTCTATGTTGTTATTGCCCTTGAGTCCTGCTTGTGGGCTTCCTGGAGGAGGTGTTTAGTTGGTAAGCAGGAGATGGGGCTAGATGAACCTCAGTTAAATTTTTCGAAGCAGAACAGTTAGGACCAGAGGTGGCAGCTTGTGAGGGTGATGGGTGTGTTGCGCGTGTGAGCTTTGCGCCTCCCTAAGTCGGGCAGAAACTTCCCAGGCTTTGGGAAAGGTACTAGAACCCTGGTGCCTCCTTGTCAAAACCGAAAGGGCTTTGGGAAGGTGGCAGGAGGGCTCTTGGACCTTGTTGCAAGCAAAAATCCACATCTCTCCACAAGGGGAGCAGTTGGCTACTCTAAATCCTCCTCCTTCCAGCAACATCCTGGGCTCATTCTTTGTTCTCTAATACAGACAGACCTCCTAGTTCTTGGGGAGGGAGCACCCCCCACACTCTCTAATGACATTTCTGCTGGCTGTTCCCTCCCTTCTGTTTCTCTTTCCATTATCTTGTAACTTGGTAACTCCTGCCTAAGCTGTTCAGTGTCTGTGTCTCTCTCTGCTCCTGAAACCGCCGGAAACAGGGAGCGCAAATCTTCTCCCTCCTCTTTCTCCTCTTCAAAGAGGATCTGATCTGCTTGAGAATGCATTCCCCAATCATCTGATTCAGACCATTTCCTGGCAGGATGCTAGATCCCTGTGCCTCCTTCCCAAAGCTGATAGGGCTTTGGGAAGGTGGTGGAAGGGCTCTTGGGCCCTGTTGGAGCATCATGCCACCCTCGCTAAGCCAGGCAGAAGGCTCCCAGGCTTTGTGAAAGAGGCGCCAGACTTTAATACTCTATTGTTTACCAGGAACCTTTTGGGGAAAAGCCTAGACCCACTAGTCCTCTGATGGCACACCACTGATGGACCTTTCTTCTGACCTAACATGCCTCTTCCTGCATTCTTAAGCTGTGGTTTCATGTCAAGCAGTGTCAAATGTGAAACTGCAGCACAACTCACTGCGGAGAGATGACTGTCGAATTCTGGTAGATTCTGGAAGTCTCTGTAGACCCCGCAGCAACAAAGTTGACCTTTTGGCTAACAACTTTTTTCGCCTTGCTAAGCAAAAGTGCGAAATATGCTCTGAAGTGGAAAGAACGGCCTGTCAAGCCACGCTTAAGCAAGCTAACTTTAGTATATTATAGCCAGCAAGCATATTAATAGAAAGCTGCATAGATTTTTTTTCTGCATGGCTAGATAGATAGATATATTTTTACAGTTCTTTGGTTGAAAGAAATGTACTTTGGGCCATGTATGCAATGAACTCTCACATAATTGGGAATGGCTTTCAGATCAATAGGCACCAATTCTATTGAAGCATCCGTAGATTTATATTCACTATACTCACTTGGTTATTTAAAAAAAACATTTCATTAAACAGAATTTAAAAATAGCCCCCCAATACAGGATTTCCAATAACATTACATCCAGGAAATTAAAAAGTAGTAATTTTCATCTGGTGCAAGAGATACAAAATAAATGCATTATTTCTATCACCGCACCCTTTCTGTATTTCTGAGGCAGCTAGCAACATGTGTCCTTGCATGTCATCACTATATGCAAATAAAATTAAGGGTTTTGTGTCTTGCAGGGGTCTAATACAATCTGTGATCCCCCTCCCAAGTGCTCTCTTACAGTGACCGATGCATGCAAATTGTTTCTTTTGTAGATTTTCTATGTTTTGGTGAAAGCGATTTACACCCTTGGACACAGTGCGTCTCTCATTGCTCTGACTACAGGAAGTATAATTCTTTGCCTTTTTAGGTAAGTATACCAAAAAAATTGGGATGGGGTAGTAAGCTTTTTATTAAGCTACAATCCCCTCTCCACTAACCTAGAGTAAGCCCCGCTGAATATAATGACATGGTTACGGTTGCAGGCCTAGTCCCGCTGAAATCTATGCGACGAAATTATGACTAACATAGTCTGAATACAACCCATAGCGATGCTTGAATAGCTGTCAAAACAAAGCGGCCAATTGTAGATGCTAATGAAATACAGAACCAGCACAAACAACTGCCATTAAAAACATTTTAATTAATGTATTCTGTCATTGATTTGTTAAGAAATGACATTTGCAGGTTTTTCTTTAAGGCTGGGTATTCGTTTTGCTAAGAGTAAGAAAAATGATATTCACTTGCTCTTCTGTTTTTGTATCCTTTCCCCATGTGTAGGAAACTTCACTGCACTAGGAACTATATACATTTGAATTTGTTCCTGTCCTTCATTCTAAAAGCAATCTCTGTCTTGGTCAAAGATGAGATCCTCTATTCTGGTAGTAACACAGTTCACTGCTCAGAGGATCAACCATCCTGGGTAAGAAAACAAATTGCTATAACTTGAAGCGTTTTTATCTTTCCTGTGCTGTGTTTTTGGGTGTGTAAGAGAGCATTAGGGACGCGGGTGGCGCTGTGGGTTAAACCACAGAGCCTAGGACTTGCCAATCAGAAGGTCGGCGGTTCGAATACCCACGACGGGGTAAGCTCCCGTTCTCGGTTCCTGCTCCTGCCCACCTAGCAGTTCGAAAGCATGTCAAAGGGCAAGTAGATAAATAGGTACCACTCCGGCGGGAAGGTAAACGGCGTTTCCGTGCGCTGCACTGGTTCGCCAGAAGCGGCTTAGTCATGCTGGCCACATGACCCGGAAGCTGTACGCCGGCTCCCTCAGCCAGTAAAGCGAGACGAGCGCCGCAACCCCAGAGTTGGCCACGACTGGACCTAATGGTCAGGGGTCCCTTTACCTTTTTAAGAGAGCATTATATTGGTCGCAGACAGGTTGCTTAAAGACTTGTGTGCAGGGGCACCAATCTATGGGGCCAAGATGCCTTCGGCCCCAGCAATATTTGTTGGGAGGGAGCTTGGCCCCCTTCATGTAGAGGGGGCAGAAGAAGCTGAACGTGGAGCCAAGCACAGCACGGCTTCAGTAGTCAACTCCTCCAGAGAGAGAGAGAGAGAGAGAGAGAGAGAGGAGGAACCGCCACACCCAGCCTCCTCCTGACAATACAGCGTTGCACATGAAGTCATGGGCACATGATGTCACACATATGCAACACGTGCATGATGTCACGTGTGTGTGACACACAATGGGCCACCTCAGTCTTGGGTGCAAGTCAACACCTCCGCTGATGGGGCTTCGGGGTGGTTAGGATCTTTGTCAGGGTGAGGAAAGTGTGGCCTTCCAGATGTTGTTGGCTTTCAACTCCCATCAGCCTCAGCCAGCATGGTCAATAGTCAGGAGGGTTGGAAGTTGTTGTCCAACAACATCTGCAAAGCCAGAAGTTCCCTATCTTCATCCTAAGTGAAGAAATGAATGG
The DNA here is from genome assembly GCF_951804945.1 of Podarcis cretensis. Lineage (NCBI taxonomy): Eukaryota > Metazoa > Chordata > Lepidosauria > Squamata > Lacertidae > Podarcis > Podarcis cretensis. The sequence goes on along the minus strand of NC_137181.1, from coordinate 14,678,228 downwards.
GCAATAGTAGATGAGTTGGTGAAGAGAACCAATCAGAATTCTAAACACAAATACCTGGGTCATATATCCACACCATATATGCAGTGAGGCTGACCAGTGAAGGAACAGGGCAGGATTCCAGCAAGCCCGTCGGTGGTAATGTAATGTGAGACCCAAAGGAAAGAGGCATTGATTGCTTTAAAAAGCAGCATGATTTGGATCTAGGGCAAGGGGCCGGTCCACTGTCCTTCAGACCTTGTGGGGGTAGGACTATATTTTTTTGGGGGGGGGATGAATTCCTATGCCCCAGAAATAACCCAGAGATGCATTTTAAATAAAAGGACACATTCCACTCATGTAAAAACATGCTGATTCCCGGACCGTCTACGGGTCGGATTGAGAAGGCAATTGGGCCGGATCCGGACCCCGGACCTTAGTTTGCCTACCCATGATCTAGGGGCACTTCCAAACTGTCATTCTTTTTGGATAGGGTTCAATCACAAACAAGCAAATTCAAGTCTGCGTAATTAAAGTTGACCTGGTGTTCTTGTGCAACTAAACCATTTCCATCCCCCCAAACACCATACTCAGGCTGTTGCCTTGTGGAAATCATTGCCTGAGCTCTCCATCTGAAAATAAACCTGATATAATAATGACCTATCTCACAGGGTTTGGAAGGTCAAATAATTGCAAAGCACTTTCTGAATTCAACATTTTAAATAAATACACAGTGACAAATGGTGATAGAATTGGAGAGGGTATTCAGTGGGTGGAAGATGAACTGTGACATTTGCTTCCGTGCTATTCATAAAAAAGTTATTAATAGGATTCCATGTTGATGTAACATAATTAAGAGCTAAATCCTAAATACACTTACCTGGGTGTAAATACAGAGGGACTTCTATCCATGCATAGAATTAGACTACAGATAAAGATAAGGGGCCACAAATCAGTGAAAAGGGCACATATTATGTACACTGAGAGCATCAAGTCAGTTTGCAGCCCCGTCCTGCAAAAAAGGCCCCATGTAACATTACAGGAAAAGATTGATGGACAGCTGCTGCCAATCAGTGTAGAAAATTGTGAGTTAAATGAACTAACAATCTGACATCTACTGTGCAAAAGCTCAATCAAAGATCTCCTTGCTTGGGGAATTTCCCCTTTCCTTACGTTAATATTTCCACTCTGTTCAACGTAGCCATGAAAACCAGGAAATTTGTAATGGTGGGAAACATGCACGAACCTTTGCATGTCCCTTGAATGAACCTCCCTGAACCGTTTTCTTTTGCCTTAATTAAATGCGATTGGCTGATAAACCTTCCACAGAGCTCCCCATATCGCTGACCAAGATGTCAACATTACTTGTCACTTCAGAGGTTCAGGATCATGAATTTAGCAGGGAGACACAGGTTAAGTTTTAATTTCATTTCTCCCCCACCCCCACCCCCCATTTTTTCTGGCTAATTTAAGAAGGAATTTCAAGACATCAAGTTTTGTCACTGTAGTTAAACTGGTATAAATCAATATGCTGCAGTGTTGTCCAGGTGATGTAATATCTGCAGCAAAGAGTTGCTTCTGCTGACCCCGGTTTAGTTACATAAGAGCTAGGAAGAGCTTTCAGTTGCTCGTTATGCATTCCACAGGGCTATTTTTGCTTCTGGCACAGCTTCTATAGAATAAACTAGCTTTAAAAAGTGACAGGAGCCTCTTCCGTAAACCAAATTACTTCTGGTTAACTGGTGGTCCTGATTATTACCTCCCTGCCCCAGATTAACCTCGACGGTGGTGGCATTTTTATTCCTGGAATATTTTGCCCTGAAATGAAAAAGATACAAAAAGGAGAGATTTAGGAGGAAGGAATAACACAAGGTATAAAGAGAGGGAGAGGGAGAGAGAGAGGATGGTTTTTAGGAGACAAGACAAATCCTAAATGTTTCACTAGGGAAGCAAGCCTTGAGAAACACTTGGCATTTGTTTCCATTCACTTCTAAAAGTTATAATTTGACCGGAATCCAAACAATAGAAAGAGGCCCTTTCAGGCGACCAACAGGCAAGTTCATGGAAGGGGAAGTCCCTCATGTCAGAGCTTGTATCTATCAAAGAAAGATTTTTAACAATGGAAGCCATTTACTGTGTTCAAGCAATTTATTTACCCAAACGTTTCATCCTTGGTTTGTAACTTTCCAGGTCGGCTGCAAGGGTAGCTTGGTAATTTTCCAGTACTGTGTAATGGCCAACTTTTATTGGCTCTTAGTTGAAGGACTTTATCTCCACATCCTCATGGTCATATTCTCTCCTAACAGACACTTCGCCTTATATCTCCTTATTGGATGGGGTAAGAAGATTGACACAACCTTCTTTTCTTCTCTCTTTGCCCCCTACTGTGTAAAACGGGGTCTTTGTATCTTAGCTCCTAGGTCTGGCCTCCAGAACTTGAGATCCAGCAACATGGACACACACAGCATACATTGTGGCTGCTTGACTCCCCCACTCCCATCTCTCTTTCTGCGCTTCCAAACAGGCAGCAAAAATGGAGACGCAACCAGCCCCTGCTGCTGGTTGATGGGATGTATTTGGCTGGGTGGTGGGAGTCACATGTTGTGCAGGCCTGACCTAGATACCATACTTTTCCGTGTATAAGACGCCTCCATGTATAAGACACCCCTATTTTGGGGGGCTCGAAGAAAATGGGGGGAGATGACACAGAGTTGTTGAGGTGTTTGTGTGAAGGATTTCCCAGAGTTGTGGAGCTTTTTGGGAAGGGGGGATTACCCAGGGTTGCTGAGCTTTTTTTATGGGGGATTGCCGAAAATTGCTAACCCGCACACCTATGTTCCATCACCAGCAGAAGTTGCCAATTGCCCGCCCAACTGCCGCAGCGTCAGCAAATCAACACCACCCATTGACACAGAAATCAACAGCACGCACACAATAGCTGCTGACAGCCATGGCAGCAGCCAGTCAAACGTCCTCCCTATGCACTATCCATGTATAAGATGACCACCACTTTTTGGCATGATTTTTAAAGAAAAAAACATAGTCTTATACACCGAAAAGTACGGTATTCAGATTGTTTGGTTGGTGGACCCAGAACTCTTGAAGATGATGTATGTGTGTATGTGTAAAGCCTAAAAACCCTGGAGGAGAGTTCCAGCATTCCTGGGAAGGAGGGAATCCTGAGACAAGCTTATCCATTCATTCACTGAATTTGTATAGCCACCCCATAACATGAATTCAATCAATACAACAACTGAAATGCAAGATATAACAGGGTTTATCCACACTTCCTCTTGTCCCGTTGCTTTGCCCCCCAGGGAAATTGTTCTTTAGTGCACAGTCGGAACAAATGGCAATTCAGGTTTTCTCCGGGTTGACTTTGCTCTGATTTAGCATGGATTTAGGGTTCTCCCTGGGAAAAGAGCAGGGCAAGGGGAGAACTGCTTGGACTCCTTATAGACAGCATGGGTCAAGTGGAAAACTGCTCAGACCGATGCGTTCTAGAAATGGGAAAAGCAGAAGTGTGGACGAGCCCACAGTAAAGTGTATAAACTAAAAGCACAATTACCATATTTTTTGCTCTATAGGATGCACCCGACCATAGGACGCACCTTGTTTTAGAGGGGGAGAACAAGGGAAAAAAATGTCCCCCTCTCTGTGCAGCGCCCCTTCAGTGAAGCGGCAGGAGAAATGGAGCCCTTTCCATTTCTCCTCCCACTTAGCTGAAGGGGCACTGTGCCTTTGCTGAAGGGGCACCTACCCTTCAGCGAAAGGAACCCGAAGCCTCTGGAGTCTTGCTCTTCAGGCTTCAGCGAAAGGAACCCAAAGCCTCTGGAGCGTGGCGGGAGCGCTCCCACTGTGCTTCAGAGGCTTCGTGTTGCTATTGCTGAAGCCAAGGAGCCTGCATTCGCTCCATAAGACGCACACACATTTCCCCTTAATTTCTGGAGGGGAAAATGTGCGTCTTATAGAGCGAAAAATACGATAGACAGGTGGCAGCACTATGCACAGTGAATCACTATTCTGGAGCCAGATAGTATGAGGGAGCTGTAGCTTCATGTTGGGCTTCCTGCAGACAAAGCATTTATTCCAAGCTCGGTCTCTGGCATCTCCAGTTAAATGGGGTTTAGGTAGCAAGGCTGACAAGGGCCTCAGCCTAAGACCTTACTTCTGATTGTTTCAACACCACAAATGTGGCGGTGGCAGCAGTCTCTCCCTCTCCTCTGCCACATGTTTAGCTACTTTAAATGTTTAACTAAATTTAAGAAAGGATTTCTAACACTACCTAGCAATTGGTTCTTGCACCATGGGATATTTTTTGCATGTAATGCATTCTAATGTTGATGCATTGCACAAGTGATCTATTTAATAATTTTCCTTTCCCTCCACTTCGTATTCCACTCTCAGGAATCCCCACAGTCTTCATCATCGCATGGATTGTGTCTAGAGTCTATTTGGAGGACACTGGGTAAGTTTAAAAAGGAAAGCAAACTTGATGCTTCCACGTTTTGTCGCCACGGGTCCTTTGGCAATTGTGCTATGTCCAGTATTACCAATTCTTGGAATGTCAGAATTCCCTGAGGTGTCTGTGAAACATTTCATGAGGCTAATTCCCTCTCCAGGGACAAGGGGGAGTGACAGGTGATGAATTCATAATTTTAAAAATATTTTATATTGGCTGCTCTCTGCTACTGTATAGAACAGACTTCCTCAACCATCCTGGGCATGGTCTGCTGGGAACTCTATTTCAACAACATCTAGAGGAGACCAGATTGGACAGGGTGTAGGTGCTTGACATATGTAGTTCTGCGCTCAACAACAGAACGCGGGATTTGCACGCAGGTTCAGTCCTGTGTGGTTCAGTCAAATGCCTCTTCACATATTTAATTTGGCTTAGAAGGCTTTAAAGGGGGATTCAACAACTTCAGGGGAGGCCAGGCCTTTCAGTGGCCAAAAGTAACAGTGGCTGTGGGGAATTTCTGCTCTGTTCTTGAGGAGCAACATCAAGAGAGGGGCTGTCTGTTTGTTGGCTTCTCAGAAGCACACAGCTGGCCACTGTGTGAACTAACTCAAAGCCACTCGGGCATCCGGAGTGGTGCACATGCCATGCACCTGGGGGGGGGAGCCTCCCAGAGGCGGGGGGAGCTGCCCAGGGGGGCAATTGGCATGGTGGTTGGCGCCCATTGGGAGCGATCATTGCAGTGATCAGCACGACTATTGGCGCCCATTGGGGGCGATCAGCACCTGGGGGTTGTGCGACGATTGGTGCCCAGGGGGCGGTGTGGCGATCCACCTGGGGGGATTTTGTCAACCCCCCCTCCGGGATGACACTTCTCAATTTATTTACTGTATAAATGGGATTAATAATTTTTTTTTTAAAAAAAAAACATTTCCTCCCTTCTTCTCAATAGTTGCTGGGATACGAACGATCACAGCGTCCCATGGTGGGTTATAAGATTACCCATCCTAATTTCAATTTTAGTAAGTAAATTCAAATGGCATGTTAACACTTCGGTTTCACACTGTGATTTTTGGCTCTGTAATTCTGTACGTGTGTGTCGATCTGAGCAAAGTGCGCTATCATATTTTAACGTATTGACTTTATTTATAACCTACTTTTCAGCTCAAGGATGATATGATCCATTAAGGCGGCTAATATAACATGTCCGTCAGAAAGAACTCCTGCTAGCACATTGAAATATGTTTTGGGGGTTTTTTAAATTCCCACAAAGTCCTAAAAACAACAGTGAAAAATGCAACAGCACACACACACACACACGGACACAGTCCTCAAATACTTAGTGGACCAAAACAGCCCCTGCCTGCTTTATAAAAGTTAAAATAGATGTAGCTAAATCAGCCTCCATTTGCAATATCACTTTTCACAGGGCTAACTATCTGGAACCAAAGCATTTTCTATGTCACCTGGTGATGCTTGCAATACTTATCCCATTACATCCTGCCAGAACCATACTTTTTCAAATCCCCATCAAGGAATTTCATGTTTCAAAGGATTTTATTTTTTATTTGTAGGCATTTTCATACATAGGTGTGGGTGGGTGGGTGTTTGCACGAGTGTGCATGCACAATGCATTGCATTTTAATATAGATGTGTATAAATTCCCTCTAATGGTATGCTAAGCAATTTACAAAAAATTGTAAATAATCCCCCCCAAAAATATATATATATTAAAAATAGAAGCTCTGTAGCTCTAGGCTGTCCAGAAACCATCTGTGCTGACCCTGTAAACCCTGATGGGGTTTTTTTTTTTTTGTTTATTTGCTAATTAGGTCTTGGTGAACCCCAAGCTCTAATTAGCCTTGTTTATAAGTGACAGGCAAAAGGCACATTAATCGTGAATTAATTATGGATTCATTATACTCGATATCAATTGTGGCAGTTCTCTTCTTGTCCCCAAAAGTATAACGAGAAGATAGGTTGGTATTATTATTATTATTTATTGAATTTATATTTATTGAATTTATATTTATTGAATTTATACCAGGAGGTCTCAGGGATGGTTCACAGAGTAGCAAGGTAGAGTAAAATTGCAGTAGGCAGGACAGGAGTGAACAGACGGCAGGCTTGTCAGATGTACTTTGCTTTTTACTGGAACTCCCAAGATCTTTCAGCCCTTGAAATTCCCCACCTGCACCCCCAAAATGTATGCAAAAGTGGGAGGACAGTTGTAGCCTCTCACTCACTCACCCACCCACACACCCCTCTCTTTCAGCTGAGGTTATGCCTCCATTCATTTATGAGACAAAAATATCTCACTTCTGGCTTAACGTCTATAGGACACAAGTAAATTATAATTCAGTCTCCCTGTTACTTTTCATTGGGTGGTGACTGACTTTGCCAGAAGTACCTTGCCCTTTGGTAACACTGTCAAACTGAGCTGTTCATTTCTGGTGCCTCTAACGGCCCTCGCCATTGATTCAGCATGTTGGAAACATCTCCCGATAACATTTTGGCCATGGAAGAATCCTTCTTGGCAAGCTCTGGGCATTCCGTGCCGTGTTCCTCTTCTTGGTCTTTTAAATTTGAGATGTCCTGTACCAGCCACACTGTTCAGTACTTGGCACGGTGAAATTCCAACAAGCCAAAGAATTTGAGGCAAAGACTCAAACAGGTGAGAGGCACATGATTAGGATTCAATAGATGTGATTCCTGCATTGCAGGGGTTGGAGTACACGAACCTCGGTGTACCTTCCAGCTCTGCAATTCTATGATTCTCCGATTCTCTGTCCATATGCTGCCCTTTCTTCCCCCACCCTGGTGCTCTCCAGAAGTTTTTGGCTACAGCTCCCATCAGCCCCTGCTTGCATAGCCAATGCTCAGGTATGATGGAAGCTAAACATCTGGCGGGCACCAGATTGCAGAAGGCTGCCTTATACCCTCCTTTGGTGAAGGTGTTGCTTTAGACTAGCGAAAATCTGAACTGAGAACTACATAGGACTTTTTGCAGTCCTGCAGTTACAAATGACCTGCCTATCACAGTCCTAGAATCCTAGATTTGTATAGTTGAAAGGGACCCTGACGGTCATTTAGTCCAAAGCCCTGCAATGCAGGGGTATGCAGGTGGCCCATATGGGGATGGAACTCACAACCTTGACATTGTCAGCACTATGCTCTAACCAACTAAGCTGCATCCTATCCTGCCTTTCAGCTACAGCCCCCTAATGTGGCTTATGCTAAGCTTAGTGTTGTATAGGGCTTAGAGCAGGGGTCAGCAAACTTTTTCAGCAGGGGGCCGGTCCACTGTCCCTCAGACCTTGTGGGGGGCCGGACTATATTTTGAATTAAAAAAAATGAACGAATTCCTATGCCTCACAAATAACCCAGAGATGCATTTTAAATAAAAGCACACATTCTACTCGCGTAAAAACACCAGGCAGGCCCCACAAATAACCCAGAGGTGCATTTTAAATAAAAGGACACATTCTACTCATTTAAAAACATGCCGATTCCTGGACTGTCTGCAGGCCAGATTTCAAAGGCGATTGGGCCGGATCTGGCCCCCGGGTCTTAGTTTGCCTACCCATGGCTTAGAGCAGCTTTTCTCAACCTGTGGGCCCCCACATGTTGTTGGACTACAACTCCTATCACCCCTAGCTAGCAAGGCCAGAGCTCAGGGATGATGGGAGTTGTAGTCCAACAACATCTGGGGACCCACAGGTTGAGAACCACTGGCTTAGAGTATCAGACTGGGGAGGTCCATATTCAAATCGTTGCTCAGCTACAAAGTTTACTAACTGACCATGGGCCAGAATTTTTAATCAGGTCCAGCCCTACTATTAGAGTGAAGCAGCTTCCTCATGTACCTTTTAATGTAGGGTATCATAAAAGGACTATAAATTGTTAGTTTTTCAGTTTACTCTTATTGAACCTTTACTGCCAGGGAGAGGTGTGTGGATTTACTGGTGTGCATGCATGCTGTCTTCTAGGTGAATTTTGTACTTTTCATCAGCATTATAAGAATTCTACTGCAAAAGCTGAGATCGCCAGATGTTGGAGGCAATGACCAGTCCCAGTATAAGTAAGTGAAACTCCCCAGAAGTCCCTGTTGGGAAAACGGAAATTTAGGGGATTTCTGTTAAGCTCTGATTCATCCATACTTTTCCGTGTGTTGGTTTGTTTGTTTTTTAGGAGACTTGCAAAATCGACATTGCTGCTTATACCACTCTTTGGAGTTCACTACATGTTGTTTGCGGTCTTTCCGATTCGCATTTCTAATAACTATCAGATCATTTTTGAGTTATGTCTGGGATCTTTTCAGGTAAGATATATCCCAGTGTTGTTGGTGGTTCATTATTTTTACTGAAATAGTTTATCGTTATGTTTAACTTATTAATATTTCCCATTTACAGGGCCTGGTTGTTGCAGTCCTATACTGCTTTCTGAACAGCGAAGTAAGTTTTTATTTAGTCTCTTGTGGTAATAACTAAGGAAGGGCTATAGCTTACAGGTACAATACACAGCATTCTAGTTCCTTGGGCTTTCGAGGCTTTGTGAGGGACCCAGGGCTGGTGTTTGCACCCAGCATTACTAGACAGTTCGTGGCACCCCAGCAGGACCCCACTTCTCTGCTAATAAAGGTCCTCTACCCTCCTGCCCAGATCAGGCAGCTGAACTCCCAAGGTAGTGTTTCCTGCGATAGGGGAGGTGCCATTTTAAGCCATATTCACACCACATATACAAAACACTACGATACCACTTTAAAACAGCCATGCCTTTCCCAAGGAATGCTGGGAAGTGTAGTTTGTTAAGTTGCAGTTTGTTAAGTGCGCTGAGAGTTGTTAGGCTGCAATTACCAGCCCATCTTTGTAGGAAACTCTGGGAATTGTGAGGGGAATAGGGGTCTCCTAACAACTCTCACCACCCTTAACAAACGGAAGCTCCCGTAATTCTTGGGTGGAGTCGGGGGAGCCATGACTATATAAAATGGTATCATAGTGCTTTTAAAAGATGGTGTGGCATTCATTTCCCACAGTGCCCTGGAGCAATGTTGCGTCAGGGGCATTTGGGGTAATTAATATGGCAACTCCACTGCCACCCACCATGACTAACAGGTAAGCTTGCCAGGTGTTGCCCAGATAGAGAAGGGACCCTGGAGAACATTTGGATGGGTATGAGTGGGTGCAAATTTAGATTCAGCTTTGACCAGGGATTCTTGGCAGCTCTGCTGTCTCTGGTTCAGAGGTATCCACTCTCAGCGTTGTATATCTGAAATATCTTCCCGAAAAGGAATTATTATACAACCTTGCTGCATGTTAAAGCATCGTGTAGGGGAGGGGGGGAAAGCATTGCTGACCTTTCCGAGCCCCGACCCCAACCCCCAAATTGATGCACACTTCTTATGAATGTGCACACCTAATACTCTGCGTGCTGGTGCACTCTGTTTACATTTAGGTACAAGGCGAACTGAAAAGAAAATGGCGGAGTTGGTGTTTGAACCAAAGAATGGGCCGAGATTACAGACTTCACAGCTCTTCTATTTCTCGGAATGGTTCAGAAAGCATCTCCCAGTTGCATCGTAATTCAGCGACTCAGTTTTCCCTCCAAACGGAAACCACAGTGATATAAGCCACGTGGGTGCCTGCAAAAGACTAAAGATTATAGGGCATATCACTGCATTGTACAGCTCAGTCAGCGTGATAACATTTTATAACGTCTGTAGAGTTTTTACCCTGTTTTTGTCTACATGTCAAAATGTGGGAATGGCCTAGTGCAGGTCGTGGTATCCTTTGAGTTTAGCCTTAGAACTTGTTTTCAGCTGTAGGATTTGTGTGTCCTTGGACCATAGGAAGTGGTGTGTTTTGATGCATTTTTATTAGTTATCATTCTGACCCCTGCCAATTCCATGCTGAAAATAATTGGGATTTACTGGATTAAGAAAAAGAAAAATTGTGCTGCCTCAGACCAATGTCCCTCTAGTTTAGCATCCATTTTTCCAACAGTGTTCAGCCAGATATCTCTAAAAAGATCACAGCAAGACATGAAGGCAAGAGTCCTCTACCGTGGTTGCCCTCTAAAACTTGATAATTTTGGAGATGCACTTCCCCTGAACTGGGATGGTATATACAGACATCATGAATGGCAGCCATTGGTACCCTAATATTTCACAAATGTATCTATTCCTCTTTAGGGTCATCTAAGATGCTGGCCATTGCCACACCTTGTGATAATGAGTTTCATAGATAAATTAGGTGAGGTCTAAAGAACTTCCTTTTGTCTGTGCTGAAGTTCCTGCTAGTCACTTCCAATTCATCACCCTGGCGTCTGAATCATTCTCCCAGATGCCCACTAAACATATAGCTTGCTTGTCCACGTTCTTTCAGCAAACACTTCCCCATTTGCATGAGGCCAAACATCACCAGCCTTAGGACCAGCTCTGCTACATAGATGCAGATTGTGATATCAATCCACGTTCGCATGCTAGGCCTTAGCCTGGTCCATAGTTTCAGAAGAAAGTGTTACTAGGTTTTGGTTCAAGGATGGGGAACCTTTGGCTCATGGACCTAATGAGGGCCCCCAGACCAACTCATTTGGCTCACTAGTCCCTTTTGGCCAAGCCATATCGGGTAAAGTCATGGGGGCTTACAGACACCACCCTAGAATTGATGAGCAGCCGCTGCAAAATGTAGCCCATGAAGGTAATCTTCAAAGTCTAATGACACTTTTAAATTTGGTGAACTCTAAGAAGCCTAAGGGGGTGGAGGTTTGGGTAAGATGTCATACACAGACCTTTGCCGAAGAAAAGAATTAAGGTTTTTGTAGGACACACACACACAAAAACTGCAGAATTCAGCTTGCACGAACTTTGATTAATAGAACATCCTTGCTCTTATCACACACTGGCATATTTTTCCTCTGTTCCTACAGTTTGGCTGTGCCCTGAGTATTGATTGTTATGTTGCACTTTTAATTTGCAAATGGTTTCGCCATCATTATTGCATATGCTCTCTCAACAAGCCAGTGATGTTGGTCACTATTATTACCATTTTACAAATGGGAACTGCGGTTGGGAGCCAATGATTTGGCTCAGGGTTGTGCAATGAGTCTTGAAACAGAGATTGGAACTTGACAAAGGAGGAATGGTGAACCACATGGAGACATAAAAAAGGCTGTATAGACTGAGGTATGTGATACCTTATAAACCATGGGCAGGGAACCTTATTAGCTGAAGGGACACATTCCCTTCCAGGCAACCTAGAGCTAGAAGTGGGTAGAGCCTGTTTCTTCACACATAACCTCTGTCCTCATTGTGGCTATTTTTTTTTTAGCTGGGCTATAAAAATCTTTGCCATCTTGGGTATTAGCTGCTATATTGACTAAGAAGGCTCAAAAGGATGCTGCAATTTACAAAGAGGTTTATCCAATTCACTTTCAAAGCAGCCTTTGCCAACCCGGAACCCTCCAAATGTTTTTGGAGCACAACTCCCATCGGCGCAAGCTGGCTGGGGCTGATGGGAGTTGTAGTCGAAAAACATCTGGAGGGTTCCAGGTTGGCAAAGAGTGATGTATTCAGACCTTAAGTTCTCCCATACCAGGTCCTTAATCATGGGAGGAGCCTCTGGCCTCTTGTTGGTAAAGCTATTGGACTTGTTTCTTCATCCTTCTTGGAATGAATGAGTGAATGAATGGATTTGCATTTGGAACAGTTGTACGTGGGATGAATGGCTGTCTTTTGAACACAGGGATGGGGAACCTATGGCCCTCCAGATGTTACAGCACAGCTGCCATCATCCTGACCACTGCCTTTGCACTTAGGAGCTGGAGTCCAGCTGGAGCGCCATGGCTTCCCCATTCCTGTGACAACGTTCCTCATTAAATTCTCCAAATACTCGTTTTGTGACTTGCGTGTTTTCACATACGCCGTTTCCGATACTAATTTATTGTATGCATTTTTATGTTACGTCATCATATATGTATTATGTTTTGCCTGTTGTTAAGGCTTCCCTTTTTATTAGCTTGCTATTCAAATCTTTAGTTTCAGCAGACAGAAAATGATGGCTTTTTGTAGTGCTCTAGAGTGTTCACAGCTCTTCACTTGAATTATTTCATTAATCTTTGCGACTACCCTGGGCTTTGGGTCAGTAGTGGTATTCCCATACTGCAGGTGGGCGACTGAGGTGAGGCTAAGAGATGCCACCAAGGCTGTCCATTGATTCACAGCTCAGTTTCTTAATAGTGCAATCCTGAGCGTGTTTACTTGGATGTAAGCCCCACTGACTCTGCATAAAGAGCAGCCATAGACACTACACCAGCTCTGTATGTGCAGAGTGACTTCATTTTAATGCTTGCTGTGTCCCGAACTCCCAAACATCTTGGAATAAAAAACATGGTTTCCAGATCAAATAGTGTGGGCAGCACAAGTCTTTTCCTGTAGTCAAAACCTGTCACGCTTTTGTGACTTCTTTAATGCAACAACTCTTCTAGCATACTTTGAATATCATTCTATATATATAATTTTCTTTTCCAGTGTTTATGATACCTGCCGAGCGGTTTTCCATTCATGCTGATGTGCATTTGTAAAAAGTAAAAGAAGAGGTGGGGGGAGTGGGAGGGAACAAAACTTTTAACTATTGATTAGGACACCTAGGACATAATGATGCAGATTGAAAAATAAAGCTTGAAGCAGAAGGCACCAGGCAAGTTACTTGTCCGGAGTCAGAGAACGGCACCATTTGGAGCAGGGGAAAGAGAAACGGACCAGGTTTGAATTATTCCTAGCATTAGAACACCTGGTTGCTTAAGGCTCACCACAATAAATAGCATATATATATATATATATATAATATACAAGTCTGTCAATTTTAAAATATTTACCTAGAGCATCCAGGTAAATCTTTACCTAATCCCATCAGTTAACCAAAATTAATGTTCTTGACCAGCCACCAGTCTATATATGTTATAGGATCATGCACTAAAACTTTTCCTGGACTGTAGGGTGTAGCATTGATGTTCTGCTTATTATCCTCACTTACTTTTCACCCTTCTCTTCCCAGGCACGCTCAATGTCTGAGTTTTGTTTCCCTCCGCTTTTTTGTTGCCCCAAGCTTTCCTCACAAAAACCCGCTCTTTAAAGCTGAATAGGAGCAAAGGTCAAATTGGGGTTTCCACAGATGGATGTTTGCTCCGATTGAACTTCAAAGAATGTGTTTTAACAAGGAAAGCTCTGGAGCCCCCCCCCCCCAAAGGCGCTGGAACACAGAACATTAAATTGTGGGCCGTGCCTGGAAAGAGCAGTGGAAAGGTACGTGTGGCTACACTCACAGTAAAGTACAAGCATAATTGGATTCTGAAGGCCACATGGCTTAGTTCAGTTTCCATGTTTCTTCCATCGATGCTTCTGTGACTCAGAGCTAAGAAGAAGAGTTTGGATTTGATATCCTGCCTTTCACTCCCCTTAAGGGGTCTTAAAGCGGCTAACAATCTTCTTTCCCTTCCTCCCCCACAACAAACACACTGTGAGGTGAATGGGGCTGAGAGACTTCAGAAAAGTGTGACTAGCTCAAGGTCACCCAGCAGCTGCATGTGGAGGAGCAGGGAAACAAACCCAGTTCACCAGGTTACAAGTCCACTACTCTTAACCACCACACCACGCTGGCTCTTTCTTTCTGCCATCCTTTCTTGGCCGACTCTTCTATGTCCTGGGTGGCTGTTGCAGATGTTCTTCTGAGTCACAGCTATGCAGGCGCATATCTGCAGCCTTTAAAATCATAATCATAATCTTTTTATTTATACCCTGCCCATCTGGCTGGGGTTTCCCCAGCCGCCCTGTGCGGCTCACAGCATATATCAGAACATACTAAAACATCGAACGTTAAAAACTTCCCTTCAGATGTCTTCTAAAAGTCAAATAGTTGTTTATTTGCTTGACACCTGAAGGGTGGGTATTCCACAGGGAGAGCGCCACTACCGGGGTGCTTGACTCCTGGTATGCCTGAGGTTTACTGGGTGGAAGAAGGAGGGGGAATAGGTCACACCAGCACAATAAGGTGCCTTAATATTTCCCATACCAAACCTGCCATTCTGTCAACCAATCCACAGTGTCTGCTTTCCAGAGGAGCCTTTCATTTTGCTCCTTTCCCCATCTCATCAGCTTGGTGCATTTTAAAGCGAGCTGACAAAGGACGCATTGATAGGCCATAACATTTTTGCAATGCGTCAAGTACAAATGCCTCTCCCTGCATGATTAATTCAGAGGCTGGGAGTGCGATACGTTTTCATCAAAATGGGTCATCCCAAGCTCGTGTCAAACATTTGGTTTTTTACTGTAGCATTCCCACCGAAAAGTCTACTTTAATGTTTCATAATTGCATGGTTGGACCTTGGTGTTTAGTATATCAGATTATAAATATTGCTGGAACTTAATGGGCTATGTAAATACCCTTACTGTAGTACCACTTTGTATCTTTGTGCTGCCGCTTACAACTTCAGACCTAGCAGGGCCATTTAGAAAGGGGGGGGGGAAGAGTCCAAGACGATCCCTTTATAATTACCATAAAAGGCATAAACTGAAAGGGGCTTTTTTTTTTTAACCTCCTGTCCTTATGTAGCTGTTGCAAAGGGAAAGATATGAAGCTGACAGGTTCTTATAAATATAAGCATGCCGTGTCTACACTCTTAAAAGAAAGGAGCGTGAGTGTGTTTATTTCTGTTGTCGCCTGTGACCACGTCTTTTCTAAATAATAGATGCAAATGCTGCAGTGCTCTCCACAGGGACTTAGAAAAAAAAATTACCTCATACAATGACTTTTTTTTTTTACCTCATAAACCAAAGGGTTAGCAAAATTACCACAGGCAGCAAACAGCGTGGAGATTTCTAGAAAACTGATTCACAGGGAAAATAGCAAGTGGTGTTGTACACAGAGAAGGTTCTTAGAAGGCCCATTTGGCTCAACTTCACCACATGCAAAGCAATATGGACCTGTTTGTTTAGGCAAGCCCATCTAGACACATAGACGCTGGCGTGTTTTCCAAATAAAATCACTGTTAATTACCCTTAAATGTTTCAAACTGTATGCTAGTTTTCAAAGGTTCTTGTAAACCGCTTAAGAAGTTTTATGACCAGAAGTATATAGATTTTGTTAAATAAATAAAACTGGTGTGGAACTATGGCAATCTTATCTCCTGACTGGAATCGGGAGAAGCAGAAACCAAATCTGACAGATCCGTCCACCCCTAACTAGGGCCAGCTCTGAATCAAACGGCCCCCTTAGGCTGCAATAGTTTTCTGTACCCCAAAAAGTCTGTTCTCGACTTTTGAATACCTTGTTTTGCACTGCATTTGAGGGCCCATTTCATGGGTTCTCAAATTGCTCACATAGTTTATATCCCCCTCATATAAGATGGTAAGTAAATTGATAGTAAACACTTCAATCTTAACACAACCACTCACATGACCACCATGGGCAATGATGTTGTATATGTTTCTATTATTATTATTATTATTATTATTATTATTAGGAAGTAGAAATAACAACAGAGTGCTAGCCACGAACTCGGTTTTAGCTGGTGAGTGGATAGTTTATCCAGGACAGTCTCCCTACAAACTCCATATCCCAGGTAGCCACTTGGATTGCCTGGTCCTGGATTCGGCCGTGACTATGGCAACAGATGTAGAACACCTTTTTTTGGGGGGGGGGGGTTAGAATTGAGGTGCCAACAAACCACTATTTCCAGTCCCCTTCTCAGGGTGACCAAAGCAATTGGGGCTTGCAAATCTCCTTGCTGCCTTAAGGAAATAGTTTATCTCTCTTTGCACACACGAACATCTCTCTCTCTTACATCCAGAAAAGCAAGAGGCATCAGAGTTCAAGGTCGCATTACAGAAAGGCAGAAACACTTTGGGTGTGAAGCATGGCCAGCTATCGGGAGAGGGAATATGTCATAGGGGAATTCCAGGAATGAGATAGATAGGCTTGGAGGTTCCTTGCCCCTGGTTTAGGGCAATGACAGCGTGATATTTTTTCTAGGTTGTATTTTTCGGACCATGGTAATTTATGACAAACTGTTACAGCCAGCCTATTACAGTGGTACCTCGGGTTACATACGCTTCAGGTTACAGACTCCGCTAACCCAGAAATATTACCTTGGGTTAAGGACTTTGCTTCAGGATGAGAACAGAAAATCGTGCAGCAGCGGCAGCAGGAGGCCCCATTAGCTAAAGTGGTGCTTCAGGTTAAGAACAGACCTCCAGAACGAATTAAGTTCTTAACCTGAGGTACCACTGTATTACCTAATACTTAACCCATGTGCCAGTCAGTGGCAGATAAGATCACATTATGCAGTTGAGCCTGTGGGCACTGTTCTTCAGAATTAGGTATTGTGGTAAATGGCTAAAATGCTCTTTTAAAATAGTAATGAAAATGATTCACGTGGAATGGCTTTACCTCTTGTGTGTTTTGTACCGAATTTAATATTCCCTGCTGGGTTTTAATCAACAGAGCCTCAAGAGAAACTGTCTGGATGTTCTGTCTGATGCTTCTATCAGTTTTACTTTTCTTTTATCCTGTCGTATACAGTGAAAACCCTGATGTAAATGGATGTGACTTATTTTAGTTTTAATTTCACTTACGTATAGGAAAACGGATGTAAATAGACTGGCTTTTCATATTTGTAAAACTGCATTTGTATCTTCTGTTCTTTAATCTATAAAATATTCTACGAAATATTTAATGACATTCGTTGGGGATTTTTCTGGTCACCTTATGTAAAAAAAATATATGATACTGTAGAGCTGAAAAAGGTTCAGAAAGGAGGCGACCAAAATGATAATGGGTCTGGAATAATTCCCTTGTAAAGAATTTGGGGCATTCTGGTTTAGAAAAAAGGTAAGACAATACATGATAGAGAGGATACATGATAGAGATGTATAAAATTGTGAGTTTTGTGAGAAAGGTGCATTGAGAGAATTTTCTATGGACACCCCAGAAGCAAATCAGGATGATTGCTCATTGTCATGTAATCTCCCCACAAACAAATCAGAATGAATGCTCAATAAAGACTAGAAAAAACGCAATACACATATATCCTGTTTCCCAGGCTGCCACTCCTCGGGAAAACAGCAATTGGACAAACCACAGGTCAATCATCTGCTGCCATTATGACATCATATGATAGACAGGTAGGATGTCCCACCTACTTTCCATGGAGTCAAGCTGCCTCTGCAAATGGTTGAGAAAAGGAGGAAACAGAGGAAACTGTTCATAAGTTCACTCCACATACTGGTGCTTGAGGAAGAAACATGCCTTTAAATTGGTATTCTATACCCGGAGGGTATAGAATACCCTTGCCTACAAAGGTCCGTATAGGTCCGTATAGTTAAAGCTATGGTTTTCCCAGTAGTGATGTATGGAAGTGAGAGCAGGACCATAAAGAAGGCTGATCGCCAAAGAACTGATGCTTTTGAATTATGGTGCTGGAGGAGACTCTTGAGAGTCCCATGGACTGCAAGAAGATCAAACCTATCCATTCTTAAGGAAATCAGCCCTGAGTGCTCACTGGAAGGACAGATCCTGAAGCTGAGGCTCCAATACTTTGGCCACCTCATGAGAAGAGGAGACTCCCTGGAAAAGACCCTGATGTTGGGAAAGATGGAGGGCACAAGGAGAAGGGGACGACAGAGGACGAGATGGTTGGACACTGTTCTCGAAGCTACCAGCATGAGTTTGACCAAACTGCAGGAGGCAGTGGAAGACAGGAGTGCCTGGCATGCTCTGGTCCATGGGGTCACAAGAGTCGGACACAACTAAACGACTGAACAACAACAAACCCTGAGGGTGCTTCCAGGTGGGGATTTAATATATTAAATGGGTTATTTAGATGTTGCATTGGTTCGTTCATTCATTTGCAACAGGTTTTTATAATTTAGCAAACTTGCCCTGGAAAGGGTAAATCCAGATTAAATGCAGTGGGGGAAAACATGGGCTAGTAATTTGATGACAATCATGTGGGGGCTCATTAGAAACACCCTAGAAATACCATGAGGAAAGCTTTGCAGTGGTTGTTTTAATTCTAGTATGGGCACCCCAACAATCCATGTTATAGACAATTCTATTACTTGCAACTTTCCAAACACAGTTTACTAAAGCCATCCCCCTCCCACCCGCCAGAGAGAAACTATGGATCTCTCTCCCTGCCAAATTAAATTACAGTAACAGAGCATGAAAGAGGCATTTAAATATGAATGCCAACCACCAGCCTGGAACTCAAATGCAGGCAAATTGAATTATTGAGATGAAAAGCTGTATCTGAACAAAGCTCTGCAAGTTCTTCACAAATGAATTTCGGAAGAGAAACTGAAGGGCAAGAAAATCTGCGGTCGTTTCGCAGTTTGAGTTAAAAATATTTCTTAATAAGAGTTACTCTTAGGAGTTTGTCTTCTGTGAGACATATTCAAAAGGTTGCATTTCGAATCTATCCTAATCTGTAGTCGTGCGTTGGTTCCTTCATAAATACTAGGAATCTACATCAGACTTGGGCGTTAATCCAAATCCAAACATTTCTGGTTTATTAGAGGCGGAATGGGATTTGTACAAGGTGGCACAAACTGAAACACCTCAGTGATCCAGACATTTAAAAAATGTGGCAGGCAGACATCTGCTGAAAGCGAAAGTAACATCTCTAAGCTTACCATAATGTCGTAACACAAGGGTAGCATGATGGGGAAAGAGAAACTAACCACCAAAATGGGAAGAAGGCATGGGAAAAGACTCTTTATAATCAAAGGGAATGATTTTTTACTCAGAAATTCCTTTTAGTTCTCCTCATCCCAAAATCAACTACAAATATGCTCCTGGGCCCATTTTCTGCAATTCGGCAGGTTTCCCACCCAGTGGCACCTCTCTTGTGTCTTATCCCAGTAAGCAGCGGACCAAATCTTCCACTTTTCCACTCTCACAACTGCAAATGCTTCACAGCTTGTTTATTTTTGCACTTCACCCCAACAAAATCAAAGAGCGGCTCAAATTTATCCTTCTTAGTCAGGTGGCCATTTCCACCTCTCATTAAACCTTCCCATAATGCATCACATCGGGAAAGAGAGCATACTTCCAAGTTGTCGTAGCAAAAGTACTCAAGATTGATTTTCATAATGGGATAATAACAACCACATTTGATGAGTGTCCAAAATACCCTTAGGAAAACTCAAGTCCACACTTTTCCACCGGCTGGCAGGAACATCTCTGCCAATTATGGGCTAGCAGCCCACAACTGTTACTGGATTTGGCTTCCTTCCCAAACCCTGCCTGCCATTTTGGTGTCCGAGAGTGAAAAGCAGAACATCTGCTCAGAGGAGGTATTCTTTAGAAGTCATATGGTATGGGTGTAAAGGGTGTTTTTTTTCTTTTTTCTTTGTTCGTTTTATTTCTGTAATAATTCAATTTAAAAAACAAAAGCAAAAAACCTTCATCCAGAAGTCACAGCCAGAACTTTAACTGCTGGTTTTGGTTTCCAAAAGCAACCCTGCAAAGAGCACATTGCGTATATCAGGCATAATCTAGTCAATGAAATCAGGGGGAGGTTTCTGGGTCACCAAATAGAACTAGCATAAGAGTTTATTGGTGGTTTTCTTATGAAGAAAGTTTGGGAGCTACTGAATTTCAGGTCTTATCTATTGCTTCTAGGGGCACCTAATTCAGTTTTAATTGTAAGTAATGTGTAGGTTAAAGGCGTCTCTGTAAATATACTAATTCTCCACAATCCTCTTTTGTGAGATTGTCTTTGGTCTTAGGTACCTTCATTGCTCTCCTCTCATTATCTACTTGAACAATCATGTATATCTACTTTATATAAAACAAGACAATGCTCCTCCAGATATTACATTAGCCAGTCACAGATGAATTCATGAATAGTACAGTTGTGTTAATCTGCATAGGTTCCAAACGTTGTCTAGGATGAATCACACCTTTTATCTAGGACTAACAAAGGGCAGAAGCATTTAGCTCACATCAGCCACTTGACCTAGCCACAATCAAGCACTTATAAATCCCATTAATGTTAATGATTTTAATGGGATAATGAAACATATATACACAAAGCCTGGTTGACTTGTGGCCCACTTTTGACCTGGATTGTGCTGGTCAAAGACCATTGCTACATTTATTTGATGTTTTCTGGACATAAGAGCAGCATTTGCACCTGTTCATATTTTCTAGAGAAGAGAAAGAGAGAATGTGAATGAATGAATGAATGAATGAATGAATGGCTACCATAGATAAGTCTTTGGTGCAAATCATGGCTAGATACCTATAGACCAGCCTCCTCCAAACTGGTGAATTCCAGATGTTTTGGACTACATTCCCCATCTGTTGGTTTTTTTGGGGGGGATAAATAAAGGAGAATTCCTGGATGCCACGATCCCAAGTTTGGTGAGAGAATTCCAGCCAAGATTTAAAATCACAAAATATGCAGCAAAGTAAAGTGTGGAAATATAGGCTGTTAGACCATCTAAAAATACCTTCTCAAGTGAGTTCTGAAATGTCCCCTTTAAAAGTTTGTTTCCAAAGTTTCCCACTTCACCCAGCATAGAAAAAGACCCCATGTTTAGTAAGTTAAATATGCTTTACTTACAACCTCTCCAAAGGTCAGATTCATGTGCTTTTCCATTCATCTTTCAGAAAAAGTTGCACAGACAGTAAAGCATGGCTTACAAAGTGGTAAAAGTTCCTAGATTATTGGTATAGGAATTTAAGAGAGGCTTGTTAGAGCTACATTGCTGGAGGAAGCAGCTTAAGAGCTCCCCAAACACCAAAGTTCACATGTAGACTAGAGGAGAACAAAGACTTGACTACCTAGTTCTTCCCAAAGTGAGAGGAAGTGAACACAGCTAAGCCTGGCAGGACAGCTTAGTTTATGGTATTAACCCCTTCATGCATTTATTAGACTTAAGCATGTTGCTTATATGAGATTGGTAACCCCACACCATCAGCCCCAAACAACATGGCCATGCTGACTGGGGCAGATGTGATGATCCGATATCTATCTATATATATATATAGTACACCATAGTCATTTTGACCTAGAGGGCTTGGTTACTTTACCAAGAATCCAACCCTTAATTTGTTCTGCCAAATTTAAATTGTATTGAGGACAAAAACTGTGCCTTGAAATAGAGTTATGGGAAGCTGTATTCTGTGGTCCCATTAATCTAAAGTATCGTATAGCTGGCTCTCCTTAATTCCATCCATCAGATCCAGTGCTAGAACCATGTAAGGAAGGGAAACAATTTTCCAGCGTTTTGCATGGATTCAAATGCTTTCTTCTGACTCAGATTGTTGCCAGGTTTCTCCAGAACTTTGTGTGGCTGGCACATTTCCATTGCTTCCCACAACTTGGCCATGGCTCACACTTCCTGAATTGGGACCAATGTCTCCATATTGAGAATAGGAACTAGACTATTGCCTTCCATTGCAACAGACTGCCTCTGTTCCTAATGGCAGGTACACATCTGAAATCCAACTAAAAAGCAACAGAGTTGAAAAATCCCTGTAAAGTCCTTTGCAGGGCAATGACGGATATCCTTAAAAGGTAAACATACTTACATTCTTTGCAAAAAGCAATGCTTAATTTTATAAACAGCAGCCTAAAGCAACAACATCAGTTTGTCTCCAGCTTCTAATTTTACAAGGGCACTTGTTTACGTTTCTCCGAACTCTTGATAAACCTTTCCCCAATAGAATTCACTTTATAGCTTAGCTGTTACATTACACCATGTGCAGTTCCTAATGCAGCTGTGTAAAACGCTGCCTGTTTCTGCTCTTAAGTCTTAATATGCCCCTGGTTTTCATGCATTTGCTACACATTTTTTCCCCTTGGGATCCCAGTCTGCTGCATTGCAGCTCTATCTAAGTGCACCTGTTGTATCTGGGATGGCCTATATCTCTTCTCTCTACAGCTATCTAGAGGGCCATAGCTCAGTGGAAGAGCATGTGCTTAGGATGCAGAAGGTCCAAGCTGCAATTCATGGCATCTCCAGGTAGGGCTGGGAGGAATCATGTCTGAAAACCCTGGAGAGCCACTACCACTCACTGAAGACAAAACTGAGATAGATGGACCAGTGGTCTGGCTGGTAGTGTTCCATTGGGAGGCAATGGAGAGAGCAATCCAGGCCAATGCATAGACAGGCGGAGTCCCCCAAACCCAGGGCGGCCCCCGTGTGGAATAACAACTCAAGACAACCACTATGGGATTAAAATTGGCCACAACTATTATGTTTCAGGTGTGGGTAGGCCTTGGCTCAGGCATTGGGTGTTTATCCCTCCCAGTCCCCCACCGGGGATCTGGGGAACATTAGGGTTATCCAGAGTGTGTGGGGGGTGGACAACTATTATGTTTCAGGTGTGGGTAGGCCTTGGCTCAGGCATTGGGTGTTTATCCCTCCCAGTCCCCCACCGGGGATCTGGGGAACATTAGGGTTATCCAGAGTGTGTGGGGGGTGGACTGGCTCTGGAGAACATATGTTCAAGCAGAGAGAGCCTGTCTCCATTACACCGTCGCAGGAGAGAGCAATGACAACCTCTAGGCGTATGGTGAAAGCCTCCCTTCAAAACAACCCCTTTAATGGGGAACCCTGGTATCGCCACTGCAATGAGGAGGGGGGGCATGGGTCACCACCACACGCCCATCCCCATTTAGGGAAGATAGACTAAAGGATTCAGCCCAAGGCCTGATACCTCCAAAGTTGTGACGTTTTGCTACAGGAAAGGCAAACCTGCCAATGCAGGAGAATTCCTTTCCGGCCCTTCAACAGCAACCTTGACATAGCAGCGCCCGTGTACCTGTGGAGAAAAGGTTAACCTGCATAAGAAGTCTTAACTGAGGGTGGGTAGGGTGGGAGAAGCTCTGGAGCCAACTGACGATTCCCAGATCCTCCCCCTATTGTGTGGGCAGGGTGGTCCCTCCCCCTACCTGGCCTGATCACCTTGGCAACGCCTCCCTAGGCAGGATTGGGCAACTGGCTGAGATAGGCGGAGACCTCCAGGTATCCCACCTGAGGAAGGCCAAGCCAAGCCTGTGCTAATCGTACCGCATAGGGTCCAGGAGGCTGCGTGCAATCATGCAAAGGGCACCCCCATTTAATGTGGGGAGTGGTCATTCCAGGAACAGCTGTGCACCCACATGATCTTAAGCACCCTCATTCCCCCAAAACACCTTCAAAATGGACCCAAAATTACACCAGTTAGATATCTGGGGATTTGGCTCACAGTAAGAAATATGCCCAGCTTGCGGACCTAACACAGAATAAGAGAACCAGAAGAACATATGTTTAAAGCAGACTGGAAAATGTTTATTGAATATATGGGGGGGGGGAGAGAATTGTGTACACTTGAAAACGTTGGCAGAATTAAGATTAATTCAACAGTGTAAATATGTTTTGATGGATGTAGTAATGGAATACTGAATGGTTAAGTTTATATGAAATATGCAAGGATTTATGCTATACAAAATGAACCATGGAAAGTGAAGAAGGGAAGTTTTTGATATTCTAAAATTGCTTAAATGAATATTCTAAATTGTAAAACAGAAAATTTAATAAAACTTATATTAAAAATAAATAAATTACACCAGCCCAGTAATTACCCTCCCACTGGAGTCAACAGGAGGGGAAATAGAGGGGGGAAGCCTGTTCATCTATCTTCTCACCTGGCTGAAGAAAGCTGGATGATAATATAATAATAATAAATTTTACTTATACCCCGCCCTCCCGCCAGAGCCGGGCTCAGGGCGGCTAACACCAATAAAATCACAGTAAAAACATAACAGGGGGGGAAAGGGGGGGGAGGAAAAGAAAATGGATCACTACACACAATAGGGCTGATCCGCTCAGCTGCAACCCTACAGACACTTACTTTGGAGTAAGCTCCACTGAACTCAGTGGGACTTGTTTCTGAGCAAGCATGTGCAGGATTTTGCCGCACAATTTAGTTAATAAGATTAGAGTCCTAGCAATGATGTCAGTATCATTCCACAGTATTCGGTAGACCCGTCAAAGTGAAAAATGAGAAAACGTGCTTGAGAACAAGCGAAGGCCCAGTATTACAAGAGCAGTTAAGTTCCTGAGCTTTCTCCAAATGAGAATGCAATCCCTGGACCTAAACTTCAAAAGTTTTATTGGCCAATGGGATTTTTCTTCCGTATACTTGAAATCTCTTCTTGCAGTTATTTGTAAAAGAACAGACATCTTGTTCTTGGCAACAATGTAACAACTCTCAGCTAATTATAGACCTGGCGCATGTTTTGAAAAGATGAAGTCACCTACTTAATGCAGTGCTTGTCAGAAACTTCACCTGCCCTGAGAGATTCTGGGGAAGTCTTCTCATGCAGTAGGAAATCACTGCACATCACTGCAGGTCTATCAACATGTTGCTTACATTGCAGGTACGTTTAGAAGTCAAACCCAGCCAAGTGCACAGTGTATTCCAATGTAACCTTCAGCATATTGGGTTGCAGCCCACTGAATTTTACTCAGAGTAGACCCATTGAAAGTAATGAAACTAACAGCCATTGCCATTTCAGTTTCATACTCTTAAAGTATGGCTAATATTGAATACAACCTGTTATGTGTAATCCAGAGGTTTTCAGCTTTTTTGAGTCCATGGCTCCCTTGACCAACTGTGTTATTTCTGTGGCACCCCTGTGGGGCTCAGGAGCCCAGTTTGTCGCCCCTTACCTGCCGAGCTGGCAGCCTCTCACCCTTTTTTGAACACCCTCACTGTAGAGTGTTCCCTCAGCCTCCTCTCCTTGGGAGTCCTCTGGGCAGCTGCAGCTGCCTCTCCTGGTCTCTGAGCTGCTCCCTTTCCCCAAAGAGAAATGCCTTCTCCCACTGCCCCACAGGGCTCTGGGAAGCATCTCCTGGCCAGTCCCAGAGACACTATTCACCTGTGGAGCTTGTAGCCAGGGCTGCCGCAACAAACAACTGCATAAGCTGCAAGAGATGCAAGAGATGCAAGAGGGCATCAGAGGAAGGAAGGAAGGAAAGAGGGACAGAGGCCAGTGTTGCCCACGGCACCCCTGACCACCATTCAAGGCACCCCAGGGTGCCACGGCACACTGGTGGAAAACCACTGGTGCAGGTTTGTAGCTAGACATCAGCATGGTGTAGGTCTGAGGGCAAAGAAATGTAATACAGTGGTACCTCAGGTTAAGTACTTAATTCGTTCTGGAGGTCCGTTCTTACCCTGAAACTGTTCTTAACCTGAAGCACCACTTTAGCTAAAGGGGCCTCCTGCTGCCGCCATGCCGCCGGAGCACGATTTCTGTTCTCATCCTGAAGCAAAGTTCTTAAACCAAGGTACTATTTCTGGGTTAGCGGAGTCTGTAACCTGAAGCGTATGTAACCTGAAGCGTATGTAACCCGAGGTACCACTGTATTAGTCTTTTGTATGAAACCAAATTGCAGTTACCCATTAATAGTTTACAGAACAATAATTACTTTAACCAACAGTATTGATAGCAATATTCTGAGGTTAAACCCACTGATTAGATTAAGTGTTCCTGAACAGTATAAAAAGTGATCATTTGAACTGCAAACCACAAATTAGCTCTTCTTTCCGCCTCTCCTCCAACCCTCGCCATTCAGTTCACCCTCTATTTAAAACCATTTCTAATGAGGCAATAATCAATCTTTATATTTATGGACATATTTTTAGCTGACATATTTATGGACATATTTTTTGCGGCCCCCCCCATCACCTGTGCCCCTGGTGGGGGCCTACCTCACCACCCCCTAGCTGCAGCCCTGGCCACAGCCTTAGTTCTTCTTCATAGAATCATATTTGGGAGTTGGGAGGGACCACAAGGGTTATCTAGTCTGACCCCTACAGTACAGGAATCTTTTGCGGGTTGTGATACATAGGCAGCAGTCAAATACAACATTCCTTGTTTTCCTAGAGTGGACATGCAAGGGGATGTTGGGTCCAGCCAGTCGGAACTTCCTGTTTCCTCCTGGGCAGGGACATACTTCCTCTTGCATGTGATGAGAGGTGGGCGTGACCATACCTGTGCAGGTAACAAAAGCACAAGGCACACAGCCCTCCTCCCTTCTTTTCCATCTTCCTTTCGTCATGTGAAGTACAGTGACTGCCGGTCTGCAGTCACTGGGATTAACCCCTCCCCCCCAATATGGAGTAGATCCACATGTATATACTTTGTAACTAAGTCTGCCTTCTGGGATCCAACTGTGAACAGAATGTGAGTAAACTACTTTTATATACTTTTGCCCAACATGGGGCTTGAATCCTGAGATTAAGAGTCTCTTGGTTGAATTGGATTTGAACCTGCAGCTTTTTCTCTCTTCCTTGTCATTGTGCTGCTACTTATGATATGTGCCATCACAAGTCAGAGTTGCCTGGAAAGTCGGACAGAGCCAGGCCCATGAACCAGCGGCAGTCTCATCCTTTAGCTACAGTCCAATTAGCCCTAGCTTGTATTTTCATAATGAAAGCAGGTGGACAGGCGTCTGGTGTGTTCCAAATCTGCAGCTTCAGCTTCCATTAACTAGTTCTGCGTTTGTCCAATTTTGCTCATAGGCCAACAAGAGAGATTAGGCTTAATAGCTCAAGCGCAAACGACTCTCGCCTTTAGATTAGGAGCTCCCTTGAGTGGCAGCTTCGTGGCAAGGTTTCACACGTGTGTTGCTCAAAAAGGAAGCAAAAAAAAATAAAATTCTTAACATCCTAGGAAGCACATCTAGGAGTTCTGAGGTTGCACACTGAGTCTGTTTAGGCTACAATCTGAGGCTACAATACTTTGGCCACCTCATGGGAAGAGGAGACTCCCTGGAAAAGACCCTGATGTTGGGAAAGATGGAGGGCACAAGGAGAAGGACGACAGAGGACGAGATGGTTGGACAGTGTTCTCAAAGCTACCAGCATGAGCCTGACCAAACTGTGGGAGGCAGTGGAAGACAGGAGTGCCTGGAGTGCTCTGGTCCATGGGGTCACAAAGACTCAGACATGACTAAACAACTAAACAACAACAACAACAAATCTCTCAACGGCCCATCTTTTGTTATGTCAACCACTTGGTCATTATCAAGTGATCACCTCATGAGGAAGCTGGCCTGTGCTATTTCAAACTATTGCTAGAATCAGGAACTTAGAGGTTTGCTTGAATTCTAACCCTTTACTGAATCCAGAAATTATGGGGAGTGCCCCCCCACAAATTCATAATAAAATAAAGATAGCAACAGGACCTATTTAATTGGTTCATCATCTGTTGGAGGGGCACGTGCCCAGGCGCATGTGTGTGCATGATGGTGTACTGAATTTGTGCCTCGTACAAACAACTCCAGTTCAGTTAGCACAACGGTTTATCTTTTTCCCCGGAAAATGCACCTCATCATTTTGCCAGCATGTACTGAATTTCAGCCTCTTGGAAACGCAAGCATTTTGGAGGAGAGAAGATAAGAGTTTTCGTACACAATGATGTCACATGCAAAACTGAAAATAAGTCTTCTGGTGTCAAGCATCGCAGAATGTAAGCCCTGCAGGTCAGCACTGCGTGTGCCATTAGCAATTTCAGCCAGGGCACTTCACCACAGCCCTAAATCTTATTGGCTCCAGATGTGTATAGAGAGCCAAACCACCTTCACTAGATCTGCTATATTCTCCAGTTTGAGCAATTCCTTGTTGAGGACAGCCCCAGGAGATTTCTATTTGCCCACACTTTCATAGAATCATAGAGTTTAAGGGACCCAAAGGTCATCTGGTCCAATCCTCTGCAGTGAAAGATCTCAGCTAAAACACATCTATGACAGATGGCAATCCAACCTATGCTTAAAAACCTCCAAGGAAGGAGAGTCCAAAGGGAGACCGTTCCAGCAGGGGACGTCAGGACCAGGGGCAAAATGGCAGGGTGAGAGCAGGAACAGGGGTCCAGAAGCCAGGAGTCTGAGGGTCAGCGAGCCGGGAGTCAAGAAGTCAAGGGTCCGAGGATCAAGAAGCAGGGAGTCAAAGAAGCCAAGGTTCAAGGATCAGGAAGCAAGAAGCCAAACGCAGCAAGGCAGGGAACGTGTTGCTGTGGCAAAGAGCTGAAGGGAAATGCTGACCTTATAACCCTTCCCAGCTCTTGCCCCCAGGTGCTGTGAGTTACCAATCGGCCTCACCTGTGAGGACGTGCCTTGCCTCGCCTCTTCAGAACAAACTTAGGAAGGCCCCAGTCCTGCAAAGTCCTATTGGTCACAGGGCCTGGCTCCTGCATGCACACCTGACAATTTGGGTGTAATCTTGAATGTATGGTTATGCTCCCCACAATTATAGGAACACAATAAGATCTCTGATGGGTCAGACCAAAGGCTCAGCTAATCACACATTCTGCCTTGACAATGGCAACCCAGAAATCTATAGGGTGTTAATAATAATAATAATAATAATAATAATAATAATAATAATAATAATAAATTTTATTTGTATCCCACCCTCCCTTGCCAGAGCTCGGCTCAGAGCAGCTAACGAAACATGAGTGCAATTGCACTCTCCCATTCATTACCCCCGGAACTGGTATACTGTATCTTGCTATCATCATAACTAACAGCAATCGATCATCTTATCATCATCCTTAGCTGGGGCGGGAAAGTGAAATAATGCATGCCCCACCTTTTCCAAGTTTTTTGGCAACAATCTCCCTAACCAAAGAGGTAAATGGCAACTTTCCCATGCAGCCTGCAGAGAGCTATTAATAGTTCAAAAGTGGGATAGAGTATTATGAACAGAACTAGTAGCAAGGCGTGGGGCAGGACTGGAAATGGGTTTTTGCTGATTTCCAAAGAGATGTCACATCAAAGTTCACATCAGAGCAGATGTACTTTTCTTGCAGTTGCCTTTGGGCAGGGAAAAAAACAAGAACAACACTTCACAATATAACATTCCTGGGAAGGGACACCATGCAGCTTCAGATAATAAATCCATCTCCTCTTCCTAAATATTTAGGAGTTTTAGAATTGTTGCAGAAAACTTACTCAAAAGATGCTGATAACAGGTTCAAATTACTTTATGGGTCAGTCCTATGGTCTGGGGGGGGGGTGGTAGAGAGACTGCACCGTCTTATTCTTTAATATTATCAAAACTTTCTAGTGATACGTTGAACAGATGAGGTCTCGGTTTGATTGCTTAGCTATGGAGTTAGAATAGAACTAGCCTTCACATCAAAATAAGAATAGGTTTAATCTAAGAACTATCCAATACACAATCTTTATCATATGGAATGTTGTTGGAATGATGAAACGAACTAACCATGTTAGGTTTCGTGGTTTGCAATCCAAATGATCACTTTTTGTACTGTTCCGCAACACTTAATCTAATCAGTGGGTTTAACCTCAGAATATTGCTATCAATACTGTTGGTTAAAGTAATTGTTGTTCTGTAAAATATTAATGGGTAACTGCAATTTGGTTTTGTAAGAAAGACTAATACTACAAAGAGGAGGGAAGCCTTGTAGCTCAAGACATCGTAGTGTTTGCTTAACGTCCTTCTTTGTGGAATGGGAAATCAGTGAGCCCACTAAGCATTTCTTACCCCAGCCAGACTGGTGCATTTATTGCCACTCAGGTCGTGTGTAGTGGCACTGTGGTCTAAACCATTGAGCCTCTTGGGCTTGCTAATCAGAGGGTCAGCAGTTCGAATCCCCGCGACGGGGTGAGCTCCCGTTGTTTGGTCCCAGCTCCTGCCAACCTAGCAGTTTGAAAGCATGTCAAAGGGCAAGTAGATAAATAGGTACTGCTCCGGCGGGAAGGTAAACGGCATTTCCGTGTGCTCCTCTGGTTTTGGTGTTCCATTGCACCAGAAGCAGCTTAGTCATGCTGGCCGCATGACCCAGAAAAACTGTCTGTGGACAAACGCCGGCTCCCTCGGCCTGTAAAGTGAGATGAGCACCGCAACCCCAGAGTCGTCTGCGACTGGACTTAACTATCAGGGGTCCTTTACCTTTACCTTTTTTTAGCTTAGCTTAAGTGTTAGATAACAGGCCAACCTAAACTTTGCCTGCATTGTATGAACATGTACAAAGAGGTTTTGGAGGAACTAGGAAGGTACAAAGGAATATGGTGCTTACTAGATTCTTTGCATATGATCAGCTCGGTCAGACAGTGCCAGGGAACACGAGTGATTATGAATAATCTATTTTTCAAAACTCTCATTCTAAGAGCGTATACACAATGTGTGTTACTGTACATTCGGTGCTGAATGTGGGAACCTTTTGGGGGGTGCTGTACGCACAACATCCCCGTGTCATCCCTGACCCACAATATTTGTTGATGTAAAGTGCATTCTGCTGGAAGTTTTAATCTGTTTTGAGGGCCAGGTCTTTAGCCATGCCAATCTTTTACTGGACTGAAGCATATAAATTTGAAGTTGTCTACCTACCCCAACGTAGGGACGCAGGTGGCGCTGTGGGTTAAAGCCTCAGCGCCTAGGACTTGCCGATCGAAAGGTCGGCGGTTTGAATCCCTGCGGCGGGGTGCGCTCCCGCTGCTCAGTCCCAGCACCTGCCAACCTAGCAGTTCGAAAGCACCTCCGGGTGCAAGTAGATAAATAGGGACCGCTTACCAGCGGGAAGGTAAACGGCGTTTCCGTGTGCGGCTCTGGCTCGCCAGAGCAGCGATGTCATGCTGGCCACGTGACCCGGAAGTGTCTCCGGACAGCGCTGGCCCCTGGCCTCTTAAGTGAGATGGGCGCACAACCCCAGAGTCTGTCAAGACTGGCCCGTACGGGCAGGGGTACCTTTACCTTTACCTTACCTACCCCAACAAATTTAGGAATTCCTTTATAGTCCTTTAGGATAAACCAACCTTTCCCCCTCATTAGCCTCAAAGCAAATACCTATTTTCTGCTCCACATGCTCTGGAAATGTGAAGGGATAATGGACTCCTGACTAAACTAATGAACTGAAACCTCTTCGTGCTGAAGAGGGAAGCGGTGGGGCCACCATAATAAACCGCTGTTATGAATTACTCAGGTTAAAATAACTCAATGGAAATGCAGTAGGAATTTCTGCTTTAATCAGGACCAAAAACAGGTGGAGGGAGGCTTCCAGTTCACTTTGCAGTGCCCTAGTTTTAGCAGCAAAAGGTGATTGCTGGATCTCTCTGCATTTGCCTGTGAGAACAAGCTGGTAAAAACCGACATTTCCCTCATTGTCTGAGAACTGCTATAGATCTGAGAATCCAAACAGAAATGAAAAAAATGACATGTTTTGAAATTAGAATACAACCATAGGAAGACGAGGAATTAAAGGTGGCAGGATTAAGTGAGCTTTAGCAGACAGTGTTTGGTATAGGGGCTCTATATTAAAAATAAACGAAAGAAAGCCGAGTGTGTGGGCTCCTTGCTCTGCAGGGGAGTGATGAAAGCAAAGGGGCAGATGGTGAACAGTGACAGTGACCCTTAAGAACATAAGAAGAGCCTGCTGAATCAGGTCAGTGGCCCATCTAGTGCAGTATCCTGTTCTCACATTGCCAGGCAGATGCCCGGGGAAAACCGCAAGCAGAATTCGAAAACAAGGGCACTCTCTCCTCTTGTGGTTTCCAGCAACTGGCATTCAGAGGCGTAACTGTCTCTGAAGATAGAGGCAGTGTATAGCCATCACAGCAAGTAGCCATTGATAGCCCTTTTCCTCCCTGAATTTGTCTGATCCTCTTTTAAAGGTCGGCGGTTCGAATCCCTGCGGTGGGGTGCGCTCCCGCTGCTCGGTCCCAGCGCCTGCCAACCTAGCAGTTCGAAAGCACCTCCGGGTGCAAGTAGATAAATAGGGACCGCTTACCAGCGGGAAGGTAAACGGCGTTTCCGTGTGCGGCTCTGGCTCGCCAGAGCAGCGATGTCACGCTGGCCACGTGACCCGGAAGTGTCTCCGGACAGCGCTGGCCCCTGGCCTTTTAAGTGAGATGGGCGCACAACCCCAGAGTCTGTCAAGACTGGCCCGTACGGGCAGGGGTACCTTTACCTTTACCTTTAAGCTGGTGGGCAGGGACACGGGTGGAGCTGTGGGTTAAACCACAGAGACTAGGACTTGCCGATCAAAAGGTTGGCTGTTCGAATCCCCGCAATGGGGTGAGTTCCCTTTGCTCGGTCCCTGCTCCTGCCAACCTAGCAGTTCGAAAGCACATCAAAGTGCAAGTAGATAAATAGGTACCGCTCTGGCGGGAAGGCAAATGGCGTTTCCGTGCGCTGCTCTGGTTCGCCAGAAGTGCCTTAGTCCTGCTGGCCACATAACCCGGAAGCTGTATGCCGGCTCCCTTGGCCAATAAAGCGAGATGAGCGCCGCAACCCCAGAGTCGGCCATGACTCAACCTAATGGTCAGGGGTCCCTTTACCTTTACCTTTAAGCTGGTGGGCATCACTGGGAGTGAGTTCTGAAGCTGAACTAGGCCCTTCGGTAAGGCATTATGGGTGAAATGGGAAAGACATCTCTGCACTCTGCAAGCTAATAATAATAATAATAATTTATTATTTATACCCTGCCCATCTGGCTGGGTTTCCCCAGCCACTCTGGGTGGCTTCCAACAAAAGATTAAAAATACATTAAAACATCCGTCATTGAAAACTTCCCTAAACAGGGCTGATTTCAGATCTCTTCTAAACATCAGATAGTTGTTTATGTGAAATAAAATGGCGTCCGGCACGTTTCTTGCTGCGCCACTGAACATCCGTGCCGATCGAAAATAACTTCAGTTCCCTTGGCTCTCTTACTTAAGGCTTTAGCAGAGTTCACACAGCGGGGAAAAACTGTTGCCTTGTGTGGGTAATAAATCAGACCGAATGCAGGCTTTCTTTCTAATCTCCAACAGTCTTTAATGAGTAGAAAAACATCGTAAATCAGCCCGGCGACAGAGCCGGCATCTTTCGCCTCTCAGTCAAAAGCGAAAGAACACACACAGAGAGAGAAAGGTTACCGTATGTGAACATAACCACGCCTCAGAATGTGAGACGTCACTCAGAACTATTTAACCCTGTAAATTCTGATTCTCCTCACACCCCCTCTCGTCTCGCATCCTGAGGGAAACTGTGAGTATAACTCTCCCCAAACACAACCCTTCACAGAGTTGGACTCCATGGGCGTTCTGACCCCTGCACAGTCAGACATCTGGAACTTCTTGCCAAGCTCTTTGGCAAAACCTTGCATCTGTCTATCTGTCTGTGCACAGCTCTCGGCCTGCCTGCCCTCTGGCAGCTTCGTGGTCAAGCACACATCTACAGACCTCATTGAGTTCAACTCCTTTCCCATTGCCTCTTGCCCCTTCCTGGCTTCTGTCTCAGGCAACTGTTGAACCTCCTCAAAACTCTCAGGTTTGCACTGTGCGAAACCAACCCACGCGCTGGTGGCACCCCCTTTGTAGTGCGTGTGGAACGTCTGAGCACTGTCTCAGGTGCTCCCTCTGACCCACTGGGGCCAGCAAGTGTGTCACTGGTACCAGAAGACTCCCCCTCTGACTTACTGCGTCTTCGGGCCTTCTGCACTTTGCTAACGGGAGACGAAGGCTCACTCTTGGGCTCTCTTTTAACAACCTGTGGAGATGCCCAATCCTGTTCTTGGTCAGAGACCTGGTCCTCAACAGGTTCAGCTTCTGACTCTCCCTCCTCCTCAGAATCAGACAGACATTCTGAGAGAACGTCAGGATTCGCATGGATCCTTGACCAACCATTCTGCTCGCAGAACTCAGCATTTCTGCTGATTAGAATCCTGGACTGATCACCATCAGGATATGCAAACCTGCACCCTTTTGTCGCAGGCTCGTACCCACAAAAGATCATTTTCCGGGACCTCGGGTCACCTTTCTTTCGTTGAGCCTTTGGCACAAGCACCCAGGCTTCGCAACCAAACACACGGAAGAAATGCACCTTCGGTTTCTTCCGGCGCAGCAAGAAATACGGTGTGTCACCTACAACAGAGCTATAGGATCTGTTCATCGTGAAGTTGGCCGTCCTCCAGGCCTCGCCCCAAAAACTCTGAGGCAAACCAGAGTCAAACAGTAGAGCGTCAGGTGCTTCGGCCAGTGCCCTGCTCCTGCGCTCCGCCACGCCACTCTCCTGAGGAGAAGTAGCAACCGTCAACCTGTGACGTATTCCCTTCTGGTGGAAGAAACTCTGCAGAGCAGACCCAGTGAACTGCTCGCCTCGGTCACTCTGAAAACCCTGCACCTTGGTGGAAAACTGTAGTTCCACTGCCGCAACCCAGTCTTTGATCAGTTGCGCTGCCTCGCTTTTCTGTTTCAGCGAGAAGACCAAGCCCGTCCTAGTAAAATCATCTGTCAGCGTCAGCACAAATCTGGCCCCGCTCAGACTCTCTGGCATGCGTCCACAAAGGTCTGTGTGCACAAGCTCAAAAGGCCTTGTGGTTACCCTCTCCAATCTGGGATAACTGCACCTTTTCACCTTTGCCCTTCTGCATGCCCTACAATCTAGGAATTTATCACATGCTTTCATCTTGCAACCTACAGTGCATTCGGGCAACTTCTGGATATCTTTCCAACAGCTATGTGACATTCTCCTGTGCCACAAATGAGCACATGAATCATGAATGGGAACATTAGCACACTTCGCCTGTGCTGTCTCGGCGTCCCCCATACCCTCCAGAGGTGTCTCCAGAACAAAGAGGTTGTCCTGACATGCAACACTGACCAGTTGTCTCCCACCCCTGGAAATAGAACAGACATCATTTTCAAAGCAAACCTTGTAACCCTCCTGTAAAAGACAAGATACAGATAAAAGACAACATTTCATTCCAGGCACAACGTAGACCTCCAGCTCCGCCTGTAAAAAAGAAACAAACACATTGCCAATAGTAGTTAAATGTCTCTGTGAGCCATTAGCAAAAACGACTGTTTTCCCAGTTGAAACAGTCCTGCAGTTCCACATCAGGTGGTGGCTGGCTCCTGAGTCGATGACCCAACGCAGCACTTTGCCCTCACTGGAGTTGTTCTCTAGCGTTGCCATGGAGGCAGCTAGGTGATAAGGACCGTCCTCACTTCCTGTGTCACGTCCGCCCTTCGCATTCCCACACTGGCCTCCTCTCCTGGACTGGCTGCTATGGAAACCTGGCTGACTGCCATGGGAAGCGACCTTGGAGACATCCTGCCCAGCCTCTCTTGCTCTCCGCGGACAGGATCGACGCAAATGGTCAACAGACTTGCAGACAAAACATCGCCGAGTGGAAAAAACCTGAACTGGGCCTTCAGCTGGCCTGGCCCCCCCTCTGCAACCGGATGGGCTCTCTGTGCCAGCTCTGCCCCCTCTGAAACGGTGTTCCTCCTCGTCACACACAGTGGAAAACTTTACAAACTTGCTTTTGGTCTTCTCTGCCCCCCCAACCGTGCCAGCAGCTCTCCTTGGGGCTGTACTGCATCTGGGGACGTGACTTTTGGCTTCTGCTGTGGTTTCTCGGCAAACCCTCTCCAGCTCTTGCCAAACAGCCTGGGCGCTGTCAAGACCTTCCACTAAAGGTAGCTGTGAGCCCTCTAAACTGAGCAAGATAGCTCCCACGGCTTCCTGGCTCTTTCTCTGCGAAGCATGGTCAACTGCATCATCAGCTCCGTCTGCAGCTTGCTGTGGGGACCCTTGGACTGCCTCCCACAGACCCTTGGCTACCAGCCAGATCTTCAGCTTCCTGCTCCACTCCTCCCAATTTTTTCCATTTAATTTTTCAAAAGGGACAGAGTATGACTCCTGGCCGTCTTCTCCCCCAGGGCTCAGCGTACTCATGTAACAGCAGCTCCTTGGCACCCGGTCCCGAAGATGAGGTCCTCCCCAGTGAGCTTCTCTGCCTCAAAACGTTAGGCAAAAGCTCCAACTGGCTCCAGCTCAGCTGGCTTCTCCCACACACACAGGCACAACTTGGCAACAGCTCCCAAAGCTTGGCTAGCTTCCATAACCTGTGAAATAAAATGGCGTCCGGCACGTTTCTTGCTGCGCCACTGGACGTCCGTGCCGATTGAAAATAACTTCAGCTCCCTTGGCTCTCTTACTTAAGGCTTTAGCAGAGTTCACGCAGCGGGGAAAAACTGTTGCCTTGTGTGGGTAATAAATCAGACCGAATGCAGGCTTTCTTTCTAATCTCCAACAGTCTTTAATGAGTAGAAAAACATCGTAAATCAGCCCAGCGACAGAGCCGGCATCTTTCGCCTCTCAGTCAAAAGCGAAAGAACACACACGCAGAGAGAAAGGTTCCCGTATGTGAACATAACCACGCCTCAGAATGTGAGACGTCACTCAGAACTATTTAACCCTGTAAGTTCTGATTCTCCTCACAGTTTATCTCTTTGACATCTGATGGGAGGGTGTTCCACAGGGCGGGCGCCACTACCGAGAAGGCCCTCTGCCTGATTCCCTGTAACTTTGCTTCTCACAGTGAGGGAACCGCCAGAAGGCCCTCGGAGCTGGATGAACGATGGGGGTGGAGACGCTCCTTCAGGTATACTGGGCCGAGGCTGTTTAGGGCTTTAAAAGTCAACATCAACACTTTGAGTTGTGCTCGGAAACATAATGGGAGCCGCCACGCCACTGCCACACGATTTCTGTTCTCATCCTGAAGCAAAGTTCTTAACCCGAGGTAATATTTCTGGGTTAGCAGAGTCTGTAGCGTCTGTAACCTGAGGTACCACTGTATAAAGAAACTGAGAATGATTTACTTGGTTCAGTAAGATCACGCAACCTCAAGCCTGTTCACAAGTGGCAGAATAACAAAAAGAGAAATGTCCTCTGCTGGCATAAAAAGCAGCAAGACGAAGGCCTCCAGTCAAGGAAGACTTAATGGAAACATTCTTCTGCTACTTCAGTTTGGAAATAGCAAAGCGGGTAGAGGGGGCTTTGATTTGAACAGTATTATTATGAATATGGGCCTATATGACATGGTCTTCCATGGAATTTTACATTAAAAACTCAACAATACATTTGTAAACTACAAAAAAGAGCAAAGCCTCTTAGCTTTGATTTCAGCTTCATGAGTCATGAGGCTGTATGATGTTAAACCAGAAAAATGCAAGCCCTTTCATAGCAGGTACTTGCTACCAGGCAAAGTATTTGAGTTAATTTTGAGTTAAAAATATAACAGAAAAACAGGAATCATTGGAGTCAGCTTCTAAGCTTGAATGCGGGACGTCAGTGGATCAGTTTGGCTGAATTCATTTCTCATTATTATTATTTTTTAAAAAAATAATATTTATTAAAGTTTTGAAAGTTACAGAAAGAAAAAAGAAAAAAATTAAACATAACAAAACCATACAATACAACCCAAAAACAAAAATGTTACATATACATAACAAAAACAAAACAAAAACAGTTAAAAAAAAGAAAAAAGAAACACAACCAATACTTTCAATGTTATTAACTTTCTTTTGCTTGTTTCAGCGACCTCCTCACACCTCCCTTTTTTGTATTCCACTTCGATTATTTGTTTCAGCAAATCCTTTCCATCTTCCTCAAACTTCTGTCCTATCATTTAACTTAACAAATTCTAACATTATTTTTTCCTTTAATCCAATTACAATCTATTATACTTAATTCTTTATAACATTTCTGCTAAAGCCATGTAACTTCATTCCAACATCTTTCTAACATTCCTTAATTTTACAATATTTCTGTAGATAATCTTTAAATTTCTTCCAATCTTCTTCCACCGACTCTTCTCCCTGGTCTTGGATTCTGCCAGTCATTTCCGCCAGTTCCATGTAGTCCATCACCTTCATCTGCCATTCTTCCCGGGTGGGTAGATCTTGTGTCTTCCAGTACAGTGGTGCCTCGCAAGATGAAAAGAATCCGTTCCGCGAGTCTCTTCGTCTTGCGGTTTTTTCGTCTTGCTTAGCAAGCCCATTAATGGCTTAGCGGATTAGCGCTATTAGTGGCTTAGGGGCTTAGCGGATCATCTGATAAGCGGCTTAGCGGCTTAGCGGATCAGCTGTTAAGCGGCTTAGCAGCTTAGCAGATCAGCTGATAAGCAGCTTAGTGGCTTAGAAAAAGGGGGGGGGAAACCCGCAGGAACTCGCAAGACATTTTCGTTTTGCGAAGCAAGCCCATAGGAAATTCGTTTTGCGAAGCACCTCCAAAACGGAAAACCCTTTCGTCTAGCGGGTTTTCCGTCTTGCGAGGCATTCGTCTTGCGGGGCACCACTGTACTTTGCAATAAGTATTCTTGCTGCTGTTGTAGCATACATAAAGAAAGTTCTATCCTTCTTTGGCACCAATTGGCCGACCATGCCCAGGAGAAAGGCCTCTGGTTTCTTCAAAAAAGTATATTTAAATACCTTTTTCATTTCATTGTAAATCATTTCCCAGAAAGTCTTAATCCTTGGGCATGTCCACCAAAGGTGAAAGAATGTGCCTTCGGTCTCTTTACATTTCCAACATTTATTATCGGGCAAATGGTAAATTTTTGCAAGCTTGACTGGTGTCATGTACCACCTGTAAATCATTTTCATTATATTCTCTCTTAAGGCATTACATGCCGTAAATTTCATACCTGTGGTCCATAACTGTTCCCAGTCAGCCATCATAATACTGTATTATGTCCAACATCTTGTGCCCATTTAATCATAGCTGATTTCACCGTTTCATCCTGAGTGTTCCATTTCAACAGCAAGTTATACATTCTTGACAAGTTCTTACAGCTCTATTTCCAATTTTGATTTTTCCACCTGGAAGCCATTTTTTTTGTCCAGATTATATGCCTCCATTATTTGATAATAATGGAGCCAATCCCGCACTCTATTTTTTAGTTTTTCAAAACTCTGTAGTTTTAATCTGTCTCCCTCTTGTTCCAGAATTTCCCAATACTTCAGCCATTTGGCTTCCATATTGAGCTTTTTCTGAGCCTTCGCTTCCATTGGTGACAACCACCTTGGGCATTTCTCATTATTATTTCCCCCCCCAGAGAGCCAATATTGAGTAGTGGGGCCTTAGGCCTGATCTATCCGGGCTCTTTTTATGTTTTTGTGTATGGTGTTGCAGTCCTTCAGATTGATCCCCACTCAGGGATTTACATAAAAGAAAATATGCAGACTGTTCATTGGGTTGTGCATTTCAGCTGACCTTATCCTTTCATTGCAAAATGATTTCATAAAACCTACTGGATAAATAATTGCATATTTCTTGCATGTTTACCTCTGACTCAGTTTCCTTCACCTTGTCTCTGGTGTATCTGTCTAGATTTTAAGCTCCTTGGGCTAGGGACCCCTTTTCTCAGCAAACTAAATGGTTTCTCTCTTCCTGTTATTTTCCGGTTTGTGCCTAGTGGTGTATTTGCCAACGTGCTTAAAAATATCATCTTGTTTTCTTTCTGGTTTCCTGTATATCAGTGGTAGTCACTACAATGTAGTTCTTTAACAACAATCTTGCTTATTAACATTGCGTGTGCTGCCTGTTCTGTTTTTATCTGATCGTTTGCTTAGCTTAAAAGCCACCTTGTTGATCTAATAACTTTTAATTGCTGGTGCATTAAACTCTGGGCCTCGTTGAGAATCCACCTGTAGCGCTATTCTGGCCTTCTCTTGTAGAGAAGAGGTTTGTATTCAACTAAGTTCTACTTGAAGAATTTTTCAATGCAGTTCTCAAAAATGCACATATTAGGAACTGTACCGGTACATAAAAAGGAACATGTTGGTAAAAACAACATACAAAACATTAGGGAAAACTGCTTACAAGAATGTAATGCACATTTTGTTTGCAGTTTTGAGGAGAAATTTGCACAAAAATGCTGATTAATTTTCCGATTCTGCTATACAGTAACTGTTTCTCCTTACTGTTTTGTCTTGCTTGTGTTGTAATGAAGATTATATATATGATCAAAAAAACCTTTGCTGATTCAAAATGGCACAATTACAGGTCATTCGGGCCATTCTGCACACCATTGCTGCGTTTTAGTTATGCAGCACAAAAACAAAGCTTGCGAGATTTTGCTTGATTGCTTCCCGGCAAACCTGTGACACTTGCTAGGTGCTGAAACTGCAGGTCAGGCGTCACCCATCACAGAAAAGGAGCCTTTCAAACCAAACAGTTCTGAGAGAATTAAAAAGAAAAACAGCCACAGTGAAAACAACCAGGCATCCTAAGTGACTGTCCTGAATTCATTAAGACTATAAATATTTCCTTCCCAGAGAGGATATTGTTTGAAAGATTCCATGCTAGAAAAAGAATCACAATTTTTCCTAGGCAATCTATGATAGTCTAACAGATGCTCATCACATTACAGTGGTACCTCAGGTTACATACACTTCAGTTTACATATGCTTCAGGTTACAGACTCCGCTAACCCAGAAATAGTGCTACAAGGTTAAGAACTTTGCTTCAGGGTGAGAAGAGAAATCATGCTCCAGCGGCGTGGCAGCAGCGGGAGGCCATTAGCTGAAGTGGTTTTTCAGGTTAAGAACAGTTTCAGGTTAAGTACAGACCTCTGGAACGAATTAAGTACTTAACCCGAGGTACCACTGTATATCCCACAAGGGCTCAGAAACCCAGAACCATCTCAGTTGAGCTTGCGAAAGCTTCATTGTTTCAAGTGCTATAAATGACAATGGCCCATCAGTAATATTATGAACATTTGAGGGAGAATACCAATATTTAGGAAGTCAACATGGCACTACTCACAGACACAAAAGAGGGAAATATTAGCAGGCTTAGGGAAAACCCATTGTAATCCCTCCTTTAAAAAACCCAAACCAGTACAGGATA
Organism: Podarcis cretensis; assembly: GCF_951804945.1. NCBI lineage: Eukaryota > Metazoa > Chordata > Lepidosauria > Squamata > Lacertidae > Podarcis > Podarcis cretensis. The sequence continues at coordinate 14,637,092 of NC_137181.1, read as the reverse complement.
TAAATACATAAAGTAACAACAATAACAATAACAACAACAACAACAACAACAACAACAACAACAACAATATTTGCTCAGAGTGAGAAGTAAGTCACAGTTCTTAGGATTGTTTGTGGGAGGCCATGTACTTAAATGTGTGGTATGTATGCAAACCCGATGTGAAAGGAAGTATGGTCTGTCATTTGGATCACAACAATGTTGTATGAATGCAGCAGCAGCAACAACAACAGGTTGTGGGTATGCTCAGCACCAGTTCCACAATAAACTTTCATCCGGATGCAGAATAGCACTGAGGAAATTGTTCTGAACTGGCTAAACAATTCTCAGTAGCGAACCTCTCAGCTCCTTTTCACAGCTGCCTCTCAAGAAGAGGGGGCGAGTGTATATTTCATTTGATTGCTGTTACACAACCCCAGATGGCCAGTCTCTCAAAATAAGGGGGCTTACTTACAGTAATTACATCTGCCTACTTAATAAGCTACAATTACACAGATATGCAAGCAACCAAGCCTTATAAGGATCACATGTTCGTGGCGTAATAGGGAGCAATTTGCTGCGTGGAAAAGGAAATATTAAAATGGTCAAGTTAATGGAAGTTGTATTACCTGTGATGCATTGCCATAATGACTGAGAAATAGGTTTTTCCTTTCTGTGAAGCTATCAGATAAAAAGAAGAGATGTCCACTAAATTGGCTAGAGTGCAGACAGAGCTAGCAAATGAATGCTAACATTTGACATGGGTATTTCTTTCAACCTCTCCTTTTTTACAGCTTTGGAAATGAACATCATGAAGCGTTACATGACTTTTATTATTTATTAAATTTCTATACCACTCTTCATCTGAGGATCACAGGGCAGTTTAAAAACTCAAAAAGAAAAAAAAATACCATAGTAACAAACAATACCACCCCCCTGTTTTAAAAGCCATAGATAGTTTAATTACCCTGGGAGAAGAGGAATGTTTTAGCATGGCACCTAAAGATATGCAACAAAGGTGCCAGGTGAGCCAGGTGAATGAAGGCCTCCTGCAGGTTCTCCTATATAAATTTCCACATCATTGCAGGATGTGTGTGTCTCCCCCACACAGAGAAGGCTCCCTTCTACGGATGTCCCCTTCCTGCAACACAAATACGCTGGGAGGTGAGGCTGGCACAATCTAATGCTTGGAATGAGCTTATTTGGATTGACAGCCTTCACTGAATTAGTTCAAAAATCCCTGAACTGCCCCTGAAAGTAATTCCCATAATTGCAGAATGAACTGAACGTGAATGAAGTTTGTTTTAGGGTAGAACTTTGAATGATTTCTACTTCATCTTCACTTTTTTTATTATTCTTTAGACTCCGTGGTTTTGGGTTTTTTGATGTTTTCTCTATCTTCTACACATTTAGAACCGAGAATTAAAAGCAAGAGTTTGCCTCAACAGTTTTCAAAGGCCTGTCTATGCAGGAAGGTCTTAGTCTGCAGAAGGAGAACAAAGAAGGAGCCAGTCTAACCTCTCTTGGAAGGGGATTCCATGACATGTGAGCAGCCACGGGAAAGGCACTCTCTCTCATGTTGCCACCAAGCCAGCCATGCTTCTGATGTTGATGGGACCAACAGGTAAAGGTGCTCACACGAGACAAGGTGGGCATAGGGAGATCATATAGGGCTTAAATCATATAGGCAGGCCCTCCAACTGTCCCTATTTTCCAGGAACATCCCTGGTTTAGTGAAGCTATCCTGGTTTCCGATTTGATCCCGGAATGTCCCACTTTTTCTTAGTACATCCCTATTTTCAATGGAGAAATGTTGAAGGGTATAGAGTTATCCAACCCCTGAGCCATCTGAAGGCAATCCTGTACAGTGGTACCTCGGGTTACAGATGCTTCAGGTTACAGACTCCGCTAACCCAGAAATAGTACCTCAGGTTAAGAACTTTGCTTCAGGATGAGAACAGAAATTGCACATCGGCAGCAGGAGGTCCCATTAGCTAAAGTGGTACCTCAGGTTAAGAACAGTTTCAGGTTAAGAACGGACCTCCAGAACGAATTCAGTTCTTAACCCGAGGTACCCACTGTATAGGGAAGGTTTTTTAAAAATGTTTTATTATGTTTTTATATATGTTGGAAGCTGCCCAGAGTGGCTGGGGCAACCCAGTAAGATGTGTGGGGTATAAATAGCAAAATTATCATTATGGCATGGGGTATCCCTATTTTCATTGGAGAAATGTTGGAGGGCATGTATAGCGTGTTATAAATAACACTTTGAATTGTGCCCAGAATCAAACTGGTAGCCAGTGAAATAGTTCTAACCATTCCCAGTACCCAGTACAGTTCCCAGGTTTCTTTGGGGTGTGTGCTTCTGTTGTCAGCAAGGCTTGAGTTCTTTTGGGGTGTTCCTCCATCTGTCAATCAGCACCAGCCCAGACATTTTCTGCTTTTCTTTGCACCTTTCCATTAAGTGCTGCTATCCTTCTACTCACATTTTCGTCCTTTTGTCATGTAAATCCATGCATAATCCTTGCTGTTTGGCACAGGACCCTTCAAAAACACATTTCTCCTAATTTGTCACAGAAATGTGGCAGGGGGTTGGTGGGAGAGAGTTTCTCTCCTGCCTCAGATCAAAGGCTTTACTTGTTTTGGCACATGGCTGAAAGGGCAGAAAGTTCGAGATGAATTTATTCCTTTTCATTTGTGACTCCATACACTGTCTTGGCAAAGGAGGCTGGGGATTAAGGTTGTTATGTTTGCGAGAAGCATGTTGGGGTACATGTCATATAAATAGGCAGCTTCTCTGAGAAGCCTTGGGCAGTTTCCACCAGAAGAATTATTTTTTATAATTTTATTATTATTTTTCCATCCTCCATTTTCTCATCCGAAAAAGCTGAGAGAGAACAGCAGCGACCCAGAAAGCGGTAATAAAGCTGAGAGGGCAAATTGGTGCCTTGAAGAGTTTTAGGTCTTTGGAGGTCAGTTACTTTCAGTATTAGGAATTTAACAGTGTCTCCTCAAAGGTTTGCTTTATTTCTTTGGGAACAAATACCCTAACAAAGCAGAGAAACTGGGACACTCGCCCTGATCCAGAAACAGTGTGCATGTCCACTAAGATCCAGGAGACTTACTCCCAAGTAAATATGGTCATATCAGCACCACATATTTAAAGTGTGTTTATAGCAGTTTAACCATCATGGCTTCCCCCAAAGAATCCTGGGAACTGTAATTGATCATTCACAGATCTGCAGTTCCCAACACTGTTTACTTTTACTTTTGTTGTTTAGTCGTTTAGTCGTGTCCGACTCTTCGTGACCCCATGGACCAGAGCACGCCAGGCACTCCTGTCTTCCACTGCCTCCCGCAGTTTGGTCAAACTCATGCTGGTAGCTTCGAGAACACTATCCAGCCATCTCGTCCTCTGTCGTCCCCTTCTCCTTGTGCCCTCCATCTTTCCCAACATCAGGGTCTTTTCCAGGGAGTCTTCTCTTCTCATGAGGTGGCCAAAGTGTTGGAGCCTCAGCTTCACGATTTGTCCTTCCAGTGAGTACTCAGGGCTGATTTCCTTAAGATTGGAGAGGTTTGATCTTCTTGCAGTCCATGGGACTCTCAAGAGTCTCCTCCAGCACCATAATTCAAAAGCATCAGTTCTTCCCAAATTGTTCATCTAGCTGTGAATTCCAGCTGACCTCTCCCTTTCGTTTCCAAATGATTTGTAAAACCACTTATTTCTCTTATATCTTATGTCTGCCTCGATTTCCTTTTCTCGTCTCTAGTGTTGTCTGTCTAGATTGTTAGTTCCTTAGGGCAGGGAACTAGTGTTCACTAGTTTCTTCCTCACTGTTATTTTTTTTCAGTTTGTGCCTAGCGGTATACATGCAAACAGGCTTTGGAACATTATCTTGTTTTATTTCTGGGAATTGATGTACATCAGTGGTAGTCATCATCATATAGTTATTTAACCACCAACCCGCCTAATGAAATTGTATTTGCTGCCTGTTTTTATCTGATTGTTTGCTTAGCTTAAAAACCACCTTGTTGATCGAATAACGTAATTGCTCTCCGGGCCACATGGAGATTCCACCTGGAGAGATATTATCGGCTTAGTTGTATTCAGCGTTGGCACATAAACATTAATGGACTTAAGTCAGGCATCTCCATTAATTTCAACGGGACTACTCTTGAATAGAACCAAAACTGGATAGAACCCCATCATTTAAAGAGATGATTAATGAAGTCAGGGTTAAAAATATTAAAAGCTGAAATGAAAGCCAAAGTTCTGTTTTTAGATAATATTCTTCAAATGCAGTTAGAGAATATTTTTTAAAGGTAGTGCTTTCAGTTTTTATTATTTTGGGTTTGAAAACTTGTTTTTAAAACATCTCTCTCTTCCCTGCAGAAACATGGGCTATGTGTGACATGATTTTGGGTAACTTTCTATGTTCCATGTAACACTGGGAGGGAAACCTTTGGGCTCCACCTCGCATAAGCCCAAGGGATTATGGGAGTTGTAGTCCATCAACATCTCTGAAAAACATGTAGTTTAAGCCTATGACCAGGCTGATCTAGTCTTCTGTGCTACACTTCCCTAGCTCAGGACCAGATTGTTTAAGTAATCTCTTTCCTTGGAACCAAAGTGCAAGGACATCAAGATTTCATGTCTCTCGTCTTTTCTTGGCTGAGATAATGTGAATAAAGTGATTTATACTAATCAGGGGCAGGAGGGGAAGAGGTACCAAATGTTTGTACTTGGATAAAGTCCAAATAAACTGCCCCAGAAATTGTGACACTTTTGTTAACTTCTGGCATTTTCAAGTTATTACAGATTTGTGAGCGATAGCAGTGCATTAAAGGTTACATATATGAATTCATCACATTTGAATTGGTCGGTTTTTTTTTATTTTGAACCTGCAGTTGAACAGTTTTAAACTGCAGGTGATAACAGGTCGACAATAGTGGAATGGGTGCATACCCTCCCAACATTTCTCCAATGAAAATAGGGACGTCTTAAGGAAAAGCGGGACATTCTGGGATCAAATCAGAAACCAGGACGGCTTCTGGAAATACGGGACTGTCCCTGGAGGGAGGGTCTGGTTGCATTCCCTTGGAACAAACAGGCCCGTAGTTTGTAGAAATTCCTGGATCCAACATTGTTACTGGCTAGGAATGCCATTTTCCAGCTCTGGCTGGTTTGTCAGCTCTGGCCACTTTAAGGCAGAGCTCAGTTGGCTACAATACTCCGTGTTCCAGATTGGGTTATTGCAATGTGCTCTACCTAGGGCTGCCCTTGAAAGAGACTTGGAAATTCCAACTGGTCCAAAATGCAGCAGCCAGAATACTGGCTGGCTCTCCATTTAGAATTCACACAACCCTCTCCCCTTTAAAACAGCTACACTGGTTGCCAGTTTGTTTGTGGGCCCGATATGAGATGCTTACACTTGTGTTTTCCTCGTCTGCCAAAGACACACCTTTTCACCCTGGCCTTGGACACTTGAGATGTTTATTTTCACGACCACTGTAATTGTGATTGAAATTTGTTGTAAACTGCTTATAATATTGCATTTTACACTGCTTCAACTTGTCCTGGGACCTCAGGGTGAAGGGCTAGGAATAAATAATAATTAAAAGATCTACTTAGAAGTAAGCCATGCTGAATTCAGTAGGACTTACTCCCAGGTAAAGGTATACAATATGAGGCTTAATTGTATTTAGGTTCCACTGATTTAACTTAAATTGGATCCAACCTAATGATTTTGAAAACCCTTCTAAACCTGATTCCCTGAAATATATGCAAGTAACCGAGAAGGGGGGGAAATACTGAGGGAACCAGAGATGTGTGCATTACAGTGACATTCTATGGGTTAATGCTGTATGATTTAAATATAACAATAATCTCTTCTTTGTCCCAAATGTATTTTGCATAAATACCCATATTTACTAATAATGGTTTGGTGCCCTCTTGTGGAGAAGACTGTTTGAATGCTAAATATTTGCATATAATTCACAGGGAGAGCAGGTCATTGTGTTAAGTCTGTTGCAGCAAAAACATCAAAGAGGCTTGCACCATAGCTGACAATGAAGAGTTGTCCCTGATTCTATAATGTCCCACAGCCACACCAGAAGCAGGCACTTAACGTGTAACAGGTGTCTGAAGAAACCAAACACTGTATTAATTCCATGGGCTCCAACCCATTATTAAATGTTTTGTAGCAAATTAATGCTCTTTATTTCACATGAATGATAAATATATAAAGCAGATACCCAAACTTCATAGGACTGCATGTTGTTTTATTCTAAAATATCTATAAACAATTGCAATGCATAGCATATACTAAGTAAATACATTTTTGGAATTAAATATAAATACAATTTATATCTCCCCTTTGCATAAAATATCATGAATATTTGTTCTGTTTTATGTTTGATAAAAATATTCTCTATCTCAGGTTCAAATACTGTGTTGATACTTTAAAAATATATAAATACTATTTACAAAGATGAATGAAAAAATATGAAATCATGTATTTTACTCAAGCTAAAACCCAAATATTAACAAATACATCTAAAATCAAATGGTTGTCATATGTGTGTATTCACAGAAAGGCATGTCTTTCTTTCTTTTTACAAGGCCTGCTGCAGAAGTAAGTTTAATTTCTCAGATTCCTCTGGCTGAGGTAGTGCCCACTTCTTCTTTACGTACTTTATGTCTATTGTTCCAGATTCTTTGGCCAGGGCAATCCCCAGGAGACCGCTGGGTTTTTCAGGCTCGCCCAGTACAGCCATAGTTATAACCCTGAGGGGAAAATAGTGCTTGTTTAACAAAGGGAGGAAGAGAGGGAGAGAAAGGTGAAAAAGTAAATCCCCCTCCATTCGCCTGGCTAGGACCAACTGTCATTCGGCTCTTCCTGCTTCCTGTCCAAAATGGCCTCCACAAGCTGCCATTCCATGTGGCTTCATCTGAGGGACACAGCAAGGACCCCCTCCCCACATTTGCACCAGCTTCTCCCCACTCCCACCTCCAAGAGCTTTCTCCACGCCCAACCACCCTGCTGCTTCAACATCAGGAGAGGAGAGACTCAAAGCCATGGCCATTTAATTAATTAATTAATTAATTATTATTATTATTATTATTATTTTATTTATACCCCGCCCATCTGGCTGGGTTTCCCCAGCCACTCTGGGCAGCTTCCAACAGAATATTAAAATACAATAATCTATTAAACATTAAAAGCTTCCCTAAACAGGGCCACCTTCAGATGTCTTCTAAAAGTCTGGTAGTTGTTTTCCTCTTTGACATCTGGTGGGAGGGCGTTCCACAGGGCGGGTGCCACCACCAAGAAGGCCCTCTGTCTGGTTCCCTGTAACTTGGCTTTTCGCAGTGAGGGAAACGCCAGAAGGCCCTCGGCACTGGACCTCAGTGTCCGGGCAGAACGATGGAGGTGGAGACGCTCCTTCAGGTATACTGGACTGAGGCCGTTTGACTCCTCCGGCTACATCAAAATCCCTCTGTTCCTCCTGGAAGCCCTTTCAACTACCTTAAATCTTGGAAATCATTCACCAGAGGGAAGAGAGAGAGAAATGTGGGGGGGATTTCCTTTCTGACCCCAAATGTGGCGATTACCTGGACCATGATCGTAATCTTCACATGGGTTAAGGAAGCGTAAAGCTCATGAAGATTGGAGTTTATAGCAAGGGAACAGCGGTCGCTTGTACCAAGTTTGCATGACTATCGCTAAAACACCGTGCTACGTATGGACTTACTTATCGGACCAGATAGGCTGCTTGGCTACGGGAGCCAAGTCATTTTCCAGCAGGTCCCAAATGTAAACGACAGACATGGCATCCAAAACAAAGAAAACGGCTGGTCTGGTCAGAGCCCACTGCAAAGAAATGATAGGCTGCCCGCTTGTGCTGTTGTTCCACTGCATAAGCGGAAGCTCAGAAGTCATTTGGTGCAATCTTATGCTGCCGTCTGAACATCCCACCTGAAAACATAAAGACAAAAACCTTAGCAGTTCGCTGGCACAAGTAATCCTCTTACTGATTAGAACGTACAACCAACTCTAAAGGGACCCACACACAGTTTGCCACTCACCCGCAGCATGTAATAACTGCCCACAAATAACTGCACATAAGTGGCAAACTCCAATGCTCTCCCTCCTGTCTGCCTGCTGCTGCCTTATTGCTTGCATTGCCACAAGCATCCCTGGTAATAAAAGGTAAGGCTGACATTAGAAATTGTTCTGTGCGTTGGTTCTTGTGGTGGCAATATACCGTATTTTTCGCTCTATAACACGCACCTGACCATAACACGCACGTAGTTTTTAGAGGAGGAAAACAAGAAAAAAATATTCTAAACGAAACAGTGGATGTATGATTTTTGTGGTTCATGCTGTGGCCACAGACATGTGATCTGACGGTGAGTTTGGGGTAGCCCAATGCAAAAATCCTGAGGATCCATGTGGATCCATGCTTTGTAACCACGTTTTTGCGCCATTGCGGCCCCATGAAACAGTGGGTGCGTGTGTTTTTTGGTGCAGGCTGTAGCCATGGATATGCTATGTGATCTGATGGTGAATTTGCGGTGACCTAGTGCAAAAATCCTGAGGATCCATGTGGATCCGTGCTTTGTAACCACGTTTTAAGTGGGGAGGGAAGGAAAAGAACTCAAGGGACAAGGAGCACGCGTGGGGGGGTGTGGAGAAGGATGCTGCTGATAATGCAGGAGAGGCTTCTCTCCGGCTTTGCTCCTTTAGAACAAGCAGGCTCTGCGTCTCTCCCTCCTCCCCAGCAAGGAAACCATGATAGTAACCACTCTGAGACAAATCAAGAAAAATTGCGACCAACACTCTCCCCCAACAAGCGCAGTGAGGTCAAAACACACACACACACAGAGAGAGAACTGGCCCTAAAGTTGCAGGGCGCTGGAAGTCGCAGGGGCGCTGGGGGAGTGAACGGGAAGCAGGAGGAGGAGAAGGAGCCCTCTCTCACACACACACAGACACACAGAGTGTCAATTCTAAAGTCGGAGGGAGAGGGCAGGGAGAGTGAACGGGAAGCAGGAGGAGGAGAAGGAGCCCTCTCTCTCTCACACACAGACACACAGAGTGTCAATTCTAAAGTCGGAGGGAGAGGGCAGGGAGAGTGAACGGGAAGCAGGAGGAGGAGAAGGAGCCCTCTCTCTCACACACACAGACACACAGAGTGTCAATTCTAAAGTCGGAGGGAGAGCGCAGGGGCGCAGGGAGAGTGAACGGGAAGCAGGAGGAGGAGAACGATAGCTCAAGCACACACACACACAGCCCCTACAGTGGCTAATCCAAAATCGGACAGCAAAAAACTGCAGGCAGGGACAGAGAGCACGGGGTTGTTTTAAAGCAGCCAACCCCCTCTGCTTCTCTCCCTCCTCCCGGCTAGGCTGGCTGAAAAGCTTTGCTGCTACTTAGCAGCTCAGTGGGGAGGAGAGAGGAACATAGAGGGTGGGGTTGTTTTAAAGCAGCCAAGCCCGCTCTGCTTCTCTCCCTCCTCCCCAGCTCGGCTCGCTGACAGGAGCCGCTTACACCCGCTTTGCTGTTTCAAAGCGAGCCATGGACTGCTCACAACTGCAGCAGATTCCCCCGCCATCTGTAGGCATTCGCTCCATAACACGCACAGACATTTCCCCTTACTTTCTAGGAGGAAAAATCTGCGTGTTATGGAGCGAAATTTACGGTATATCACACAGTACCATGCTGTGTGATTAACAGGCCAGCTCCCTTGTGCCTTAGCACCAAGGAAAAGAGACTGAACTTTTTGTGAATAATCTCTGACTGAACTGGTTTCAGGCTAACAGGCCAGGTTGGGGAGCGTCATTCCCTGCACCCAAATATTGGAGAAGCAATGCAGCATTTTCCACAAATCGGAGGCTGCTTGTACAGGTGATATACATAGTGGCTCTGTTGAAATTATTGTTCCAGGCTTCGTAAAGCATCCTGAACTTCTTTTCCCAGTTTGTTAACTGACGTTAAGCCAGATTTCCCCAGTTTGGGACATAATGGGTGGCTCTGGCTTAATCCAAGCCAGAATCATTATACTGAAGCCAGCACGTGGTAAGAGGAAGGTGAGGGAGGAGCACTCAACCCCACTGCTCTTTCCCAGATTCAAAACAATACTAGAATGATAGTCTGAATCAGGCCAATATTGCTATAACATATAATCTGAATCCAGAAGCCTGCACATCCCTCTTCTGTGTGCCCAAGGGGGGTTGGGAGTCATAGCAGGCCCGGCCTAGGCCCATACTGCACAGCAAACCTTTTTGGAAACTAAGGAAAGTCATAAAAGCAGTTTGCAACATGGCATAGGGGCCTAATTTTCAAAGCAGAACATTTCACGCGGCACGTTCCATCAACACCTTGAGTAGACTTAAGTGCTTATTTAGAGCCTGACCAATTGTAGAATTTCACTCCGTCTAGCTATTACAGTCACGCTGCACGTTCATGGCCCTTTCTCTACATGGTTATGGTCTGGCTACAAGTTTATGTAAACAAAGGTAACTGTGTGTGTTCTTACACTTGACGTTCATCTGTTTGTAGTTGTACGAAGAATTACAAGACACTATTATTGTTGCCTCATGACAGAACAGACTGAAATCTGAGTCACGCTGCCAGTGTTGCCAGAGCTAGGGGGTTGAGCAATTTTGATGCTACTTGCAAAACTCTTTATAGAAAGCAAAGACTGCTCCACTATAGGATACACCCATTTTCCCGTTTAGCTCTGTTAAGCAGCCCGGATAAGCTCCAGCAAAGAAATGAAAATGGGCATCCATACCAAAAAGATTGGCTTTCCAAAAGGAGAGAAGTCAATTGCATTGATTCTGGTTGATCTCGGCGCCCCCTGCTGTGGTTTGAACCACCGGGGAGGTATTCTTAGTTCATGCCTTGTGCCATGGCTCACTATAGCCTGCAAATTAAAAAAAAAAGCGGGGGGGGGGAGGAAATCTCTTATTTCTGCTATGTTAAATGAAACAACCAAGCTAGGCTACTTCTTGCAAAAAAAAAAAAAAAAAAGAATCTGGAAAGGAAATTATATACCCACAAAAGAGGACTGGATATATAAATTAGCTGAATTTATAGAATGGACGAAATTAACTGCAGCAATAAGATATCAAACATGTCAGAAACTAAGATCACAGTGGATATGGTTTGAAGAATGTATGAGTAAACACTGCTCTAAAGATAGCATGCTGATATGTTTAGACTAGTTTGTAAAGTTGTTTTAGATAATATAATATAGTTTAATAAAACAAGTAACATAGTGATACATGAATTGCAATGTAAACAAGAATGGTAAAGAATTAAAGATGATGAGCACTGGTGGAGGGAAGTCACCAAGGTGTATTATCATCCACCTATTTTTTGTAATTTTCCTTTATCCCTATTTTTTTGCTTTTTGTTTTCTTTTCTTTCCTTTCTGCTTGTTTGTCTGTAAGGTATGTAAATTATTGTTTTGTATGCATATTAAATAAATGAATTTAATACAAAAAAAGAAACAACCCATGAAAAGCACTTTACAGAGAGCTGTTAGCTTTATTTAGAATTTAAAATGTAGCAATTTGTAATAAGAACCTGAAAGTGCATGCATTTAAAGATGTCGCCATTAAAATGTTAACAAATGCAGATGGATCATGGACAGCATTCAGGAGATAAAAGGAGGCAATAGTGAAATTAAGTAGAGAATATTACTCACAACGTCTGTTCCGACAACAAAATGATTGGGATTTGAAGGCAGAAATTTAATATTCAGTGTCTGAGGTACCTTCGTGAGCACAGTATCCCTTGAATAAAATCTGGGGAAATGTCAAATGGATAAATTTATATATTGTAGAAATGTTGCAGTGTAGAGTGCTCTTATTCACTGTCTCATACTCTTTTCTAAGACATTTCATTCCATTCTTCTCCCCAATTTCTGCCCCCCCCCAAACAGGCAATCAGTATTGTGTGGATACTGAACATGTTTAGCCCTCAGTGAGCTGTATTTTTTGGAGCTTTTCTCAAAATGTTTGTTTTGCTGTAAATCTTGGGGTTCCCCCAAGCATACTGATACCCTCCCCCCCTCATGTTTCTTAGTGTCCCCATTTTGGCTACAATCCTGTCGGCACTCACCATCTTAGGCCACTGTTTGAGGGAGCTGTACGCGAGGGTCCTTCTCCCAAATGATTTTTCACTAACAGCAGCATATTGCTTGGCCTGCCCTCAGGATGTGGTAGAAATAGCAACCACATCCACAGCTGCAGTTGTATAAAGGCACATATGAAGCCTAAATGGCTTTTGCACTTTGAGAAGACAATGCAAACCTCCAGCAACTGAGTGTTTTCAAAAGTACTGAGTAATTCAGATTGAAAAACACAGATTATAACAACAGTAATATGCCTGGCTATATAGAACAATAACTTCAAGAAATCTTTACCTGCAATTCAGCTGAACTGTAGAGCTGTGGACCAGTTTTATTTTGCCCCCTGGAATTAAGCCTGTAAGTAATAAAACTGAACTGTAATAATAATAATAATAATAATAATAATAATAATAATAATAATAATTGCACTGATTTGGTGCTTTATGGAGATTGCAGACCAACATGTATTCCAAGGTCCAAGATTTTTCTACAAAGGAAAGTTGGTAGATAGAGGATACCACCTAGAGTGACTCTAGGTATACAGATCCATTATTTTAATGCTTTGTGTAAGTATTGCATGCAATTCCACTGTTGGCTGCCTGCCCAGAACAATCCCAAGCTTTTGTGATGACCAACAATGCTTTTCTCACAGTGTCTGACTTTGTCTTCCTTCCCTTCCATAAACAGCAGCTTCACTGAGGAGTTTCACTTACCTAAATCACTTTGTGAGCCTGCCAGATCCCCCTTTTGAAGTTCAACTACTACCTAAAAAGTGGCAAAAAAAAATAATAATCAAGAAAAAAGAGGAGGTATCATCGCAAACATTCTGAAACATATTTCAGCTTTCTGTATGTTCTCACTAAGACTTTGCCTACCCTGCAGTTTACTAAATTTAAAACTGTACTACCTTAGTTCTTATTCCTTGACTTGCTGCTTATTCAAAACAAAGTTTGCTTTGCAGGCATTCTCCAAACAATATACCCTAAGACCAGCTTCTCCTTTCCTAAAATTTGGTTGTGGGCTTCCTTGCCTAAATGGATCATTCTCTTAAAATATATTTTAAATCTTGCATATAATGTGCAATTAGGCATCCCTACCACACTAAAATTCACAAATGAAAGCATACAATATCATCCAAAGCTTAGTAAGGTAAAGGTAAAGGGACCCCTGACCATTAGGTCTAGTCGTGACCGACTCTGGGGTTGTGGCGCTCATCTCGCTCTATTGGCCGAGGGAGCCGGCGTACAGCTTCCGGGTCATGTGGCCAGCATGACTAAGCCGCTTCTGGCGAACCAGAGCAGCGCACGGAAACGCCGTTTACCTTCCCGCCGGAGCGGTACCTATTTATCTACTTGCACTTTGACGTGCTTTCGAACTGCTAGGTTGGCAAGAGCAGGGACTGAGCAACGGACGCTCACCCCATCGTGGGGATTTGAACCGCCGACCTTCTGAATGGCAAGTCCTAGGCTCTGTGGTTTAACCCACAGCGTAGTGAAAGGTTATTGGCTGTGCTTTATACTGCTGTGGAATATGAGTGAAACAGATCTTTAATATAATACATAAATGCTCCAGAGGTACAACGGAAGAGTGGTCTTCCTCAGAAATAAAATTTGCAACAACTTTACAAACAGGAAAGCGGTAGTAGCAGGGGAGAGCACTACTGTATGGAGCATTCTTGAGCAATCTAGATCTAAAAGCAGAGTAATTCTTTAAAAAACGTTATTATTAGTTTTAATAGGAACCAACCAAAAAGATGCTCATGATACTTAGAAACAGGATTCACAACAGAATGCCCTAATTAGCAGGAAAGGGAAGCTGCATTTTCCAAGCGATAACATCTTCAATGTTTGTGTAAAGTCTCTCTCAAAAACAGCCAAAGTTGCACAAAAAAGCTATATGCCTGAGCAACGAGTAATAGCTATGGAAAAGTTCCAACTCACCCACAGACTGAGAGTCCCATTTTCATCCATAGAGGCAATCTGAAATGAAAGTCCTAACATTTCTGCAAGGAAAAATGATAACTCAGTAATTATAGATTTGCAGGCGCTATGGTTAATCATACATTATTTTGCCCACTTAAATTTGATCCCCATAAGTTAGGCGTTAACAGAGATACTAACATGCTAGAATTTTATCCTCAATACTGAGGCAATAATGTTCACTTCTTTGTTTGTTAAATTAATATGCTGCCTTTCCACCCATCAAGGTTCCTCAAGCCAGCTGATAGAAAGAAACAATTTAAAATATCACCATGCTATAAAACAAATACAGAATGAAACAAAATGTGCTGTGAAACTCAGCAGCAGAATCATGACCAGCCAGGGCTTGTGTCTCTAATGCTTGGCTTGTTTTCTAACTGCCCGTCCCTCTTAGTTTGCCAAGTAGCTGGGATGGTCAAATAAACCACAATAAAGCAAGGCTGTTAGGTTCATTCATAATGCCAAAATGTAGTGAAGATAAGCCCTAGTTCAAAAGCCAGCAATAAACTATGGCTTCACATCTGCCATGACCCATGAAATGAGGACCTTGCAATGCCTGGCAGATGACTGTGGAAAGGTTCATGCGACTTCACTGTGGTGAGTAGAAGAAAGAATGTGCAGTGCCATCTTCAGGGCTCAGAGGACAATTCTGTTGCCATGCTCTGACTCAGAAGATGACTCTCCTGCAGTACCTCTCGTTCCCCAGCTTTACAGAAGCCAAAGACTACAAAATAATGAGGGCCCTTTAGCAAACCATGCTGTTTGATGTAGACTACTGATTGGACACCCCCTGCGAGCTTCTTGCTTCCATGGAATTAGTTAACAGCACGGTTTGATCCCAGAAAATAAACCAAGGTTATTTGTCTGCTAGACTGAGTTAGGATGTTCAAACAAGCCATACTTTGGCTAAACCAACCATGGCTTCTGAACTACAGAAATGTTTATAGGCAAGGAATTCCAGAACAATAACAGCTGTGGGCACAACCTGTATTTCCAAAGAATATTTGTCAATTTCTGGAGAGCGGTCTACGTACCTTCCTGAGATGAGAGGTAGGAAAGACCACAATTCTGCTCCTTGAAGACAGATGTTGAGACAGGTTCGACTGTCAGCACAGAACATGTGTGGTTTACTGAGGCAAATACTCCATCTATAGTTGAGAAATAAGCAAAGAGTAAGTCCACCCATCCAACCAAGCCCCGTTTTGTTTAATTCAGGACTGTAAGGTACCCCTGCCCGTACGGGCCAGTCTTGACAGACTCTGGGGTTGTGCGCCCATCTCACTTAAGAGGCCAGGGGCCAGCGCTGTCCGGAGACACTTCCGGGTCACGTGGCCAGCGTGACATCGCTGCTCTGGCCAGAGCCAGAGCCAGAGCCAGAGCCAGAGCCGCACACGGAAACGCCGTTTACCTTCCCGCTGGTAAGCGGTCCCTATTTATCTACTTGCACCCGGAGGTGCTTTCGAACTGCTAGGTTGGCAGGCGCTGGGACCGAGCAGCGGGAGCGCACCCCGCCGCAGGGATTCGAACCGCCGACCTTTCGATCGGCAAGCCCTAGGCGCTGAGGCTTTAACCCACAGCGCCACCTGCGTCCCAATTCAGGACTGTAGTGACTGCTAAACTGGTGTGGAAACAAAAGTGCTAAAAAAAACAAATTTCAAATAAGGTCTCTGTTCTCTTTAATACATGTTTACATTACTGAATATGATGTTAAAAACTTCACTAAGTGTTAACCCTATTATACTGAAAGCACCACGCGCATTGCATTTCAAGCTGGGGTGCTTTTCCTCAGAAGATACAGGGAGCAGAATTAACTCTAAACTCTCTAATATTAATCATAAGTTATCATACAAGCCACAGATAGGTAGCCGTGTTGGTCTGCCATAGTCAAAACAAAAAAAAATCCTTCCAGTAGCACCTTAAAGACCAACTAAGTTAGTTCTTGGTATGAGCTTTCGTGTGCATGCGCATCTGTGTATCTGAAGAAGTGTGCATGCACACGAAAGCTCATACCAAGAACTAACTTAGTTGGTCTTTAAGGTGCTACTGGAAGGAATTTTTTTTGTTTTGATACAAGCCACTTGAGTGGTAAAATGGCAAACATGTCAAACTAGGAATAACATTTAGATTTGCTACATTATTTATTTATACTCCGCCTTTTTCCCCTGACAGGGCAGCTTACATATAAAAATTAGAACCGCTGAAAACATAGAAAAAGCATTAATTAAAAAACAATTAAACTTTGTCGGAAGTATTGCTAATAACCTCTGAAACATGTCAGGCTTGGTATATATTCTAACAAAAATAAAAAAGGGAAAAAAAGATTGATACTGCTTCACTGATCTTCTTTTCATCAACTTTAATTACATGGGTTCAGCCTTCGACTTATCTTTTTACACATCTTTTGCATGGAGTGGGGGGGGGGGGGGGAGAGATACCCAAAATGGAATTGGAACAACTTCATATATATGAACTGTGCTTGTTCATATATCATGGTCCTGGCCACTCAGGTTGCAACAGATGTGATGATATCATTCAAGGGATGTTGACCAACCGGTAGAAAATGTTGGAGATCGAAATGTCCAATCTGTTTCATTGACCTTCATGCAGTGGTGCAACCTTGAGTCTTCTCTGAGATCCCATACCAGCACTGAACCATCGATTGTTCCAGCAAACACTAAAGTAGCCTTACTAGGACTAAAGCAGCAGCATGTCACCTATATGGCAAGAGAAAATATCCCGGAATTACAAATCAGGGAAATATAGTTATACTGAATGTGTTTTGGTTCGATGGGAGTCCAACTTAATGGAAGGGAAGAGAAATTATAAATTTTGTTTTGCCTATGTGGAACACATTTGACATTAGCACCATTCCAATGATATAATATAAATAGTTTTAATGTAATGCAATGATTGGGGGGGGGTATAGTGTTGAACCCTTAATCTTACACTTTAATGTTGTGAACTGATCTGAAATCTGTAGAAGAAGGGCAATACAGTGGCATCTTGGTTTTCGAATGTAAACCATTCTGGAAGACTGTTCGACTTCCGTAAAGTTTGAAAACCAAAGCATGCATTTCTGGAAGAATTTACTTATGAAAAACTCAAAACGGAAGCTGCGTGGCACGTTCAACTTCCAAAAAATGTTCGAAAACCAGGTTTTCAGCATTCAAAAACTGAAACGCTCGACTTCCGAGACAATTGAGACCCAAGGTACCACTGTATACAAATTTGATAAAATATGACACAAAGTAATCAGTTTTTCACATGCAGTACACTATGGAATCAAACAGAACATAAAGGAATGAACCCCCCCCCCCAAACAAAAATAGAAGATGAACTACTATCTGAAAGCTTTTGTAGCACCTGAACAGGAATGTATCTAAATGATGTGGGGTGGAAATTTTTCAGTGCTTTATTTCCCCTTGGAAAACTCTGTTTCATAAGTTCATTAAAACAGATGCCAAATACAAATGACTATTATGTGAGCTTGGTAGTTTTAACATATATTTTGCTTTGTTTACAAAATACATGTAAAACAAACAAGTTAAATAAATTAGATCACTCTCTTTAGGGGCATCTGAAAAATTCCCAATGCACATTTGTTCCCATAGAAAACAAGAATTTTTGTGTGTCAAATCTTCGAGTTGAGACTTTTCTTTCCCTGAGCAACAGCTGTTCTGGGTTTAGCCCATGACTGTCTAAATGCACAGGCATGCTCTAGGAAAAATCTGATAGAGGGCAAAATGTAAGAGGGTGTGTTGGGAGCTGAGCTGGATGTAAGCTTCCCCATTGAGACAGAAACCACTATAGCAAATTTTAAAGATAAAACAGACTGCTGGAAGAAGGAAAGAAGAGAGGATATTATTCTTGTGCATAACAGAGTGCCTTCCCCATGCTGCAGTACTCAGCCAGTCTCTATAGGTGGGAATTAAATAATATGCTGCTGCTGAGTTGAATTAAAACATTTTATTTCTAATATTTGACTTAAGGGAATTAATCAGAACTGAGCCAGTCGACCCACACGTGGTGACCCAGTTACTGAACCTTTATTGGTCTGAACTGAATCAAACTGGAACAATTTCAGTTGCAGTTGAACCTGGACTTGGGGTGTGTGTGGTGGTTTGGCTACCTGGTAGGGAAACCAGGTCAGTCTCTCTATCAAGATTTGTCATATAGCGAGGCAGAATGTTCTGAAATGGACAACATACCATGGATATTAAATTAATGCAATTTTTAGATTAGCAGTCCCAAACTGCTTTGTAGATATTAAAATATTATTAGTGTACATTTGATGAAAAATCCTGTTATAACAGCCTTCCACTTAATCTACAATACTCTGGTAACCTGGAGAGAGTTTTCCCTTGTTTCTCTCTCTTCCCTTCTCTTTTGTGATGAAAGTGGAAAGCCGGGAAGGTGGCAGTACTAGAAGCGAAAGGTATGACAGGAGTCTTGGGTGCGGTTGTGGCTGATGTGGGTCTGCGGGCAACAATTAGATTAGATTAGATCATATACAGTGGTACCTTGGGTTACATATGCTTCTGGTTACATACGCATCAGGTTACACACTCCACTAACCCAGAAATAGTGCTTCAGGTTAAGAACTTTGCTTCAGGATAAGAACAGAAATCGGGCTCCGGCGGCACGGTAGCAGCAGGAGGCCCCATTAGCTAAAGTGGTGCTTCAGGTTAAGAACAGCTTCAGGTTAAGAACGGACCTCCAGAACGAATTAAGTACTTAACCTGAGGTACCACTGTACAAAGAGGTGGGTGCTAGTGCATTAGACAATGGCATATTGTTAAAGCATACCTGAGATTCACAAAACAGCAATTTCTGAGGACTAGAAGGTTGCCAGACATTCCACACACAAATGATGTATTTGCTGTCCAGTGGTAAGTCATTTGACTTCTCAGGAAACCCATGAACAGAAAGCAGAGCTTGCCTCTGACCCTGTGAGATGTGCAAACAGGATACCCTTCGACCTAGTGGGGGAAACCAAAAATCACAGATGACATTTTAAAAATCTATTATGGCTCAACTACACAGAGACTTGTGATTAGATCTACCAATGTTTCGCTTTTTAGTTAAAAGCAAGAAGGGTAGTGTCTGATTTTGGTTTAAACAGAAGCACTTGAGAGGTATTGATTTGATTAAGTAATTAGGGTGTCTAATCATGGTTCTCCCTTATCCTATCTACTTTAGCCCTCAGTCTGCAAGACAAAAGCTGCTGCTATGTAAAACTTGTGCCTTCTGCATATCTAGGCAAACTAACAGGCATGCTTCTGTATTCAAATTAGTTGAATTTAACTTTGCAGAGAGCTGCAGATGGATCAGAAGAATGTAAGGATTGTCTTGCTGCATCTACAATTCCGTTCCCAACAGCAGCCGGCTAGATAATGCTGGAAATTCACAAGCAGGGAACGAAACAATGATGCCCCGTTCCTGGGATCTGGCATACTGCCTCTGAACAAGGTTCTTCTATAAACTGCTCAACATCATGACTTTGACGATGTATCAGTCACAGGCAAAAGATCGAGACACGTCTGCAAAAGAATAGGAGCTTCTGGTGCCCCACTACAAGATGAAGAGCAAAAAGTGTCTTACCATTCAGGAAAGGAAGATTGGTGTTTAACTGGAAGCACCTGTCACTAATAGACAGACTGGATGGTCGTGATCTCAGATTCCGCCGGGGCTGCGTTGCTACTTGATCTTCCTCAAGCAGAACTTCAATTACCTTTTAAAAAAATAGTATTTGTTAGAAATGTGGGGGGAAATCTAGTCTTTCCTTCAGTGTTAATAACCTGCTAAGTAGTCTGCTGGCTCAAACTGCTTTTACCTCACTTCAATGACTTAGAAGATGGTGGGAAAGTTTTGTGGGGTAGTTTTCAAGACAAGCAGAAAAACTGAATTTGCGGAGCAGTTATAGAGGAGTTTGTCCCTCCTTGGGTACCCATTCCTACTTGATTAAGGAAAACCATCCCATAGAATGAAAACCAGGTGAGGGGAAACACAAGTGACCATTCTGTCTCTTGTCTATGTAAGGAATATATTAAGCTCCAGACTGTGGTTACTGCTAATTATTATTTTAACCATGAACAGAAAAAGTAATATATATACCTGACAAGCGGATCTCAGAAAACTTGCCAATCTTTGGGAATCAATCTTTGGGGTAAGGGAAGAAACATCACTGCTGCTTTTTGGACCTGAAATGAGACCCAAGGAAAGACGATAGTACATTACCCAGAAAGTTCCAAACTGCTTTTACATTTTGTGCTGCTAAAGCCAATAGGAAATGACCACTTGATAATAAGAGATACATAGTGAGGTTTCTCTTCGCGTGTTCTTGAATTATATTACATTTTAACACCTCTACATATCTAAATAATAATCACCTCCAGACACAACGGCAGTTTCTCCAGGATGTTGGGTCCATTTTTCTTGAGTCTCTATTTCGTCAGTCTGAACATCCCTGTCCAGGTTATCTTCATTCCACTGTACATAGGCCTAAAGTAGAAATATGAAAATATCCCATTCACTCTGAGCACCTGCAGCTGGGAGCCACTTGAAATACCCATCTGCTGTATCCCAAAATACTTTGCACCTCATGAAAAATTCAAGGTACTGTACAAAGTTGCATTATCATCTAGTTCATAGTATAAAGAAAATATATTTCTTTTTTCCTTTGGATTTGTAAGATAAAATCTTTGAACATGATTGCCTATAGTACTGAGTTTAAAAAGTAGTTGTTTGGAATCAAGAAGAGATGGGCACATTAATCTTGCTGATTCCCATGGAAACATGAACTATGCATTTGGTCCCCAAGGAATAAAATAAATGAACTGGAAGGTCTGTTCTGTTGACTTAGCAGTATATTCTCTGGGGGTACAAAATGGAAGCTGCTGACTAGCAAGGAACACTATGACTCACAATAATGGATAGCAGCATCCAAATATTCCTGGCCTGGAAGACTCAGTCAAGGCAACCAAAGGGAGGGGTGTGTCTGTGTGCATCAGACAAGTGAGTTTGGAATAGGTGGATCTTGGACTTTCCTGGATGAGACAGCGAAATTCCCTCATCCATGGGTTCATATGGTGGAATTTAAGCCAGCAGAAGTCCCCCAAAAGGGGTGTGATGGGACAAAGAGAAACTTGCACCCACAGTGGTACCTCAGGTTAAGAACTTAATTCGTTCTGAAGCTCCGTTCGTAACCTGAAACTGTTCTTAACCTGAGGTACCACTTTAGCTATTGGGGCCTCCTGCTGCCGCCGCACGATTTCTGTTCTCATCCTGAAGCAAAGTTCTTAACCCGAGGTACTATTTCTGGGTTAGCGGAGTCTGTAACCTGAAGCATCTGTAACCCGAGGTACCACTGTACTCCAAACCTCTTTCAGCTCAGTCATGTGACCTGGCAACCCAATGGAACTTACACTGGCAAAAAGAGTGGTGCAAGTCAAACTCTTATTTTAAAGGCTTGTTTTCCATCTGCTAGGTTCAGGTTGGTTCAGCTGGCAGCAGCCTCACTCCTGAATGGAGTTTGGAATAGAGGATAAATTACACTGGCATGATTTATCCTAGCATAAATTATGCTGTCATCCTATATTTAGGATTGCTCTGTTATTCATTAACACCAAGAACACAGTGAACACCTAAGTTCTAACTGATTTCATCTGGATGAGACCTACTAAGTATCTAACTTTTTTTCTAGTTTGCCCTAGTGTGAAAATTCTTATGGCTGTAACTCTTGGCTTTAAAAGTACTAGCAATGGCAAACGTAATAGATTTCTCTTGCGTTAGAAACATATACCCCATTGCCAACTTCATTATCAGAAATTAATGAATGTTTTGGGGCATTGCCAGTACTGAAAATGTTGTATTTATTTAATCAAAACATTTATACCACCCTTTAAGCCAGGAAAGCTCCCAGAATGGCTTACAAATAAATAAAAATAGCATAGTTTCTATCTGTAGGCTAAAAACACACCAGAAAAGGAAGAAGGGATAAGAGGGAACAGGAAATCAAGCAAACGAGAAATGAGAGCAGTCAGAATGACTATGATGTGCGGTGTACCTGCTTGGTATTTATTTTCCCGAAGTTCCGGATATACATGTCATATTCATTCACTGGAGGCAAATCCAGCAAACAGAAGGTGACTGAAAAGTCCAGGTCAATAAGTCGGAGAAGTTCAACGCTACGTTTCCTTGAAAACACGTCACAAGAAAGCAAAATGGCTAGTAAGAACTAATTATAGTGACATGTACTATAAGGTCTAGAAATATTCTCACTCCTAAAGGGAAGATCAAAGAGTTCAAAATCAAGGCACATAATTTGAAGGAATGGTTTTATGTCCAGTGCACTTTAAGGAGAATGAAATTAACGCAAATGAATGCCTCCTGGGTAGGAGCCGTTTCATTTCTGTATACTTTACTGCACATAGCATGCTGTCGACACTAAGGGCTCTTTCAGACATTACACAGGGAGCAACACAGGTTTGTCACCAAATGTAAGATCAACAGGGACCTGCAGCAAATCACAGCTGCCTGACATGTATCTGCACAATGCATGTTTTTGCAAGCGCATATTTATAGCATTCATATTCTATGCTTTTAGGTTTACACTTAAAATACCTTAGGTTTTAAATGTAACATGTACGTTGACTCTAAGTATATGCTAAACAGTAATATTAGGTGACAGAGAATACTCCTGGTTTAGGTTTATTAAATCTATATCTCTTCCCACCAAAAAGGTCTCAAAACGATTTACAACCAAGAAAAACAAAACAAATAAAAAACCGATTTAACAATCTTCCTGAATAAAAACTAAGATGAAACTAGTTATCTATACATTTTTTCCCCCCAGGAAGGAAACTCTGAGCAGACTATTTTGGAATGTGATCACCAGACTGCTAAACTAGAAAAGTAATAAGGACACAATTCCCCCCTCATTTTCCTGTACTAGCCCAACTCTGAAGCAGAACTTGCCTTTGGTCAAGAGTGGAAATCATCAAGCTTTCTTAATTAAGGGAAACATAGCTTTGTTGCTTACTGGGGATAGATGGAGCAGTTTAGGGACAAAATAGTTTTCTGTCCAATATAAATTGGCCTTGGCTAAGATTACTACATCACAAAGTCTGAGCCCAGTCAAGAGAGACATCAGGAAAGGCCAGAAAGACTTTTCTGTCTTCTCTGGCACCTCCACAGATAAGCTACTGTTCTAGAATCATGCAAATATGAACCGATTTCTATCCCTATAGGATTGTGACACATTCAAACAATTTAGACCTAGTACACATGAATTGCTCACAAAAATACTTTATTGCACTTCGTTAGGCGTACAATACTTGTAACATTAAAAAAAACTATTGGAAGTTTACATGCAAGCCATCTTGCAAAAGTTACATGCAGTGATATATTTTAATCCCACCTACTTCTGCTCACTGGCAATCTTTCTGATACTTTGCCGCTGTTTGGCAGTTTGGAAATCAATGAACTTTCCAGAAACAGGACTTCGAGCGGGTGACTCTTGCCTTTCTGCAAGATAGTAAGTATATTCATGAACTCTTTAAAATACAAGCAGATGGCTCCAATATACAAGGATGAAGCCTGCAATGGTCAAAAAGAACAACAAGCTTGCCCACTTCACCTTTCGTTGCAATTAAAACCACAGGAAATAACCTTACACTGTACAATGAGTGCAACAAATTTGTGTACATCCAAAATGGGTCACTCTTATGACTGCTAACCGAAAGTAAGTACCTAGTCACATACCTATTTTCAGTTCCTTTTCCCTTCCTTTTGGATTCTCTCTCTGTTTTGGGAGGAAGGTCTCAATCTTTTCATTTTCAGCATTAATAGCTTTTTGAATTGCTTCTACTTCTGCGCTCTTGGCTACTGGAATTTTTCTTACTTTTTCTTTTGTTTCTCTTTCTTCCTTTTCTTGCTCTTGGCTATCTCCACCTTCATCCTCATCCTCATCATCTATGTCGTCAAAATCATCTTCATAATCCTTCAATAAGAACAGTAGCAATTACTTTTCTTAAAGCACAAATGAAAAGCCCATACCAATGGCATTGCTCAGCAATCTCCACTGCCAATTCTGCAACCCTAAAAGCTTTCAAGCTTCCTCTTGCCATTGCAGATTTTCTTTTAAAATGGTGGGTGGTTCATTATCCATTTCTAAGAATGACATTTAATGAACAGTATAAGCAGAAGTAATTGCGCAATTTGCTTTAAAGAAATAAGCTCCTTTGGGTGGAATTCTGTACAAAAAACATGCAGGCCTCCTTGAGACATGAAGGAAAAGAGCGCTATTAGCGGTTTAGCGGCTTTTAGTGGATCAGCTGATAAGTGGCTTATCAGCGGATCAGCTGATTAGGAAAAGGGGAAAAAAAGGAAAAGGGGAAAAAAGGGGGGGAAACCCGCAGGAACTCGCAAGACATTTCGTCTTGCGAAGCAAGCCCATAGGGAAATTTGTTTTGCGAAGCGCCTCCAAAACGGAAAACCCTTTCGTCTAGTGGGTTTTCCGTCTTGCGAGGTGTTCGTCTTGCGGGGCACCACTGTAATGGTCTGCTGACTCAGTAAAAGGCAACTTCCTTCCTTTCTATTTTTCTATGACAGTAGCTGACAGTACAGTTGAACCTTGGAAGTCGAATGGAATCCATTCCGGAAGTCTGTTCTACTTCCAAAACGTTTTGAAACCAAAGCACGGTTTCTGAATGGCTGCAGGAAGCTCCTGCAGCCAATTGGAAGCTACAGAAGCCCTGTTGGACGTTTGGCTTCCAAAAATAGTTTGCAAACCGGAACAGTCACTTCTGGGTTTGTGGCATTCAGGAGCCAAAACGTTCGAGAACTAAGCTGTTCGAAAACCAAAGTATTCCCCCCCCCCAAGCATCTCCCCATGATATATTTAAAGAATTACGGTAAGTGGCTGTTTAGTCATTGCAATTAGATTTCTATACTCCTACTGCTTGTAGATCAGCTACATTTATTTGATACTGCTATCTTCTTCAAAAAATACTCCTTTGCACTCACTTCAAAATCATCTTCATAGTTCACAGAATCATTATCATAATCTGCATCTGGATAAGGTGTGTCCTTATTCAGTTTCTAGCAAGAAAATGCAAACAACAGAATTAAATCATGATATAACTGTACAAATGAAAACATTAATGGAATTTATTTCACCAGTGAGATTTAACTGGCACTGCTGTGCTCCTTAAAAAATGATGGTAATAATATGCAGCTCTTACATTTCCGCTTTCTTCATTTGATAGCCTTTGCCGATGGGATCCCACAGCTGACAGGTTGTTACTTTTGTGGCGCTAACATATCAATAGATAAAAAAACTCATAAGAGAAAAGCATTGAAATGTGGCAGGGAGTTCTAATAATACACCTTAGTTCTTATATTATGCTTTCAACTTCCAAGGCTGCCCTTCTGCACGTGTTAATATCTCAGTCTTATAAAAGCCTCGCTGTATTTTATATGTATTTTATCTGTAGAACAACTCCCACCCCAAATCCTGACTATACCAGATACTAGAAACAGGCATGCTAAATATATTCCTTGATTATATTTATTTAGGACTTTGTTTTCTCAACATGTCCAATGTCAACAACATCAGACAAAGTTGGCAAACTTATGCCACAATCAAACTTTGAAGATGCAACAAGACACACTTTTTCTTGTCTTATGTTTGTTACCATAAATGCAAAAAAAGAAAACTACCCTTCTGGAAGTTGCTCTACCGATACATCTCTCCCATGATGAGCCTCCTGCTCTCTAATATGCTGTGGCCTGTATAGTGTTGAGTAATCTATATGAAATGTGTGAAAGGCGGTATTTTTTTCTTTTAAACTTTATTTTATGTATTCATTGGGTGTGCACTCTGGAACACTCAGCCCCTGACTGAAAGACTAAAAAACTGCAGTCAGTCAGAGACTACATCATTTTTAGATTTTTTTTTTGTCTACGTTCATAAATAATCGTGAGTATTTTAAAATTCTCCAGGGAGAGAGAAAGCATGAGAAGTTTCTAACAATACATTTTGTGCATGATCCATGTAAATGTGTCTAAGGCTGCAATCCAATACATAGTTACTGTGGGAGTAAGTCCCACTGAACTTAATGGATCTTACTTCTGAGTTGACATGAATAGGATCGTGCCAAAAGGTTGCAATTTTATGCAAAAGCCGACTGAGCTCAGTAGAACTCATTTATATGTAAGCATGCAGAAGACCAAGCCCTAGAACTGGGTGCAAACTTTCAACGATATAGAACAGAAGTTTAGTATAAGCACAATTCAAATAAAGATAAACACCTTCCAATCCCATTAGTTGAAAGTGAAGAAAAACAAGTATATACTTAATTCTCCTATTCAGATTGACATGGTGTGGCTGTGCGTTATATTAGGAGTCCCCCTTTGTAACTCTTCACTAAATTTTAGGTTCTTGCTCCTTTGGTTTATTACTAATTCCTACAATATTATTGCATTAGAACACTCCAAATAAAACCACTTACTTCTCGTTTTGTAGCGTCTTTTTCACTCTTGACATGGCTCTTTACTTTTTCTTTTGTACCACTATAATGAGAAAAAAACACCAAACACAGAATTAAAAGGAGTGCCTACCAAGCAAACACTATTTCTGTGGAAAACAAGGTCTCAGAACTGCTTTACACCTGTTCAAATAAGCTATGCTGGGAAGGGGGGGGGGGTAACGATAAGTGATTTATGTTGAATCTTTTCCCACTTACACTGTAACATGTGACTTTCTCACATAGTGAGATCTGTGAACCCCTATAAGAACAAGCACTGAACTACTTTTCATAACAATGCCTTGTCCCTTTGTAATGTCTCTCCAACACAGAAATTATTTGCTTTTGATGAGAGAATATATTGAGGAACAATAGACGTACTGTGGAGTTCACCCTGTCCTTTCCAAAGTATCCATATATTTCTGATGGCAGAAAATCAAAGAAGATCCTTGCTTACAAAGGTTTGGCAGCTTTCAAATTTTGGATCAGCTCTCACTTACAGTAAGCAGAAAATGTGAATGGCATTTCATCAAGTCTTAAAGAATGGATTTCTAAAACAATCCTACAACTCATGAAATAAAACTTAAATCTTCCCCACTCCAAATAACTAAAAGATATCTCCCAACGCTCATGGCCAAGACCGTCATTTCATTGCAGAATTCGCATAAAGCAGTTTCTCACTATGTTAAATATAAAGACCTATCCAAGCTTAACAAAGAGATGCCAGCAGCACTTGCTCTTATCCCAAGAATAGAGCTAAGCAGTTCAAAAGGAAAGGAGAAGAAGAAGAAGCATGTAACCCCGTGGCGGGATTTAATTTGTTTGAAACAGGGACCTGAGGGAATCAAAAAGATATCAAAAAGAAGTCAGACAGCTTTTTGTCCGGCTGGAAAACATATCCAGCACAATCACAAAATGTCTAAGCAAATAAATAAATTACCAAGAAGCTGGTGCTTAGGAACTGAAAATATTTCCCTCAAATCTATAACGCATCATCTAAAAAATATACGATGATGCTTCCAAAATATGTATGTTGGCTATTTTAGGAGTTTTACAGTGCAATCCTATATATGTCTACTTCAAAGTAAGTGTGACTGGATTCACGGAGGCTTACTCCCAGAAAAATGCATACAGGATTACTGCCTTAAATATATTTTTCAGGCTCCTCTTCCCCTGGAAAATTAATCAAAAGGAGGAAGGCAGGACACAAGCAATCAAAACACCCTTGTTGCTCTAACTTGTGGAAACAGATGGGTAAGCAATCTGCCTTTGCACACACTTTGGAGACAAAGAATGCCAGGCACAAATAAATAAAATCATAGAATCGTAGATTTGGAAAAGACCCTGAGGGTCATCTAGTTCAACTCCCTGCAAAGCAGGAAACATATACATACAGTGGACCCTCGGGTTATGTTACCTTCCGCTAATGTAACTTTCGGGTTGCGATCGCGGCAAACCTGGAAGTGTATACACATGCGCGGAAGTGGCGCCTCATGTTGTGGGCTGTTTGGGGTACGTATGGATCCCCAGAACGAATTAAGTTCATATTCGGAGGGTCCACTGTATTTATTCAGAAGAAGCGGGTGGCGCTGTGGGTTAAACCACAGAGCCTAGGGCTTGCCAATCAGAAGGTTGGCGGTTCAAATTCCCGCAACGGGGTGAGCTCCCGTTGCTCGGTCCCTGCTCCTGCCAACCTAGCAGTTCGAAAGCACATCAAAGTGCAAGTAGATAAATAGGTACCACTCTGACGGGAAGGTAAACGGCATTTCTGTGTGCTGCTCTGGTTCACCAGAAGCGGCTTAGTCATGGTGGCCACATGACCCAGAAGCTGTACGCCGGCTCCCTCGGCCAATAAAGCGAGATGAGCACCACAACCCCAGAGTCGTCTGCGACTGGACCTAATGGTCAGGGGTCCCTTTACCTTTAAGCTCCACTGTGCCCAATTAGGATTACTCTTACTTATTTAAACAGAACCCACCTTTCACGTGGATGGCCTGCTTCAGCTTCATGCCTTGAACTCTTGCTTTGGCTTTTATGTTCACGGTGCTGAAAAATATATTGTTCGAAATACAATGATTCGCAGCATTCAACACGACCAAGTATCTCCTTATATGCATTAACAGGTGCACGTGCTCTCTTATATCAATGACTCTTAGTATATACAGCTTCATTTTTAAAGAAGACAAAACTAGCAACGATTAAGGCTATTGCTAGCATTCACCAGATAGGCATCATATATTATGCAAACAATGCCTGTATTAGGGCTGTTTTCACAGCACTCCTTAAAAAGAATTAAAGCATGCCATAAAATAACATGCCATGGAGGTCTATCGTTGACCTGGGTCCCTAAGGCATGGACTCAAGATCAAAAATGGATTGGTATGGCTGTCATATGTTTGGAAAACACAGTCAGCAAACACAGTAACAGGCATGTGACAAGCAACTGTCAGTCTACATAAAGGCTATATAATATCGTTATTATATGCACAATACCGTTACTTTGTGAGAATTACTTTCAAGTAAACATGGGAGGACTAGCCTGTTAATTAGTTTAGCTGCTGCTTTGTGTTGTGGGAAAGTGTACCTCAGACGTACAGAACTAGCTAAATTTGAGAAATTCCTGAAAAGTTGACTTATTCTCTATATTGCAAATAAAGCTTATGTGCACCATGAAAGAAGAGCACATAACATTTTGTGCAATGCACTACTTTGTGAAATGAAATGTAGATTACTTCAAAAACTAGACCCTCACATCAAATTTATCTCATGTTTTGCAAGCAGCAAACTTCACACTTTTTCAGCATAAAATAGAATACCGTAATCCAATGTATGCTGCCACCCTAAACTCTTTGAGAGAAGGACGGCATACATATACAGTGAAAACGTAACAAAACCAATCAATTCTTTTATTGACTTTTGGCTTCTAATGAATAATCTTCCATTGCGGAAAAGCATAATATAGTATTTTTGTTTCAAACCACAGTATTTCTTGATATTTTCTCAGCATATCTTGTTCGCTTCTGACACAAATTCGATTTCCAAGGAAAATCTGACAATTTCTGAATTTTATATTAGCCAGCACTGCTAGGAAGCTAAAGCCAATGTGAAGCAAACCTTGTGGTCTTTCTTCTTCTTTTCGTTTTCTTCTCTGTGTTGTCTTTCACTGTTCTCCCTTCGGTGTCTGTCTTCATAGTGAGACTGCTCCTTCTGTTTCCTGGAGGCGTGCCCTTCTTCCCCATCCCTGACAGATGTGAAACTTCTCAATTTCAAAAACTTCTCTTTTCCTTCTACAGCTAAGAGCACATGCTCTTTCTTCTCTCGGTGCCGCCTTCTTTCCTTATCAGGGTCCCGTTCCTTGTGTGACTTGTGCCTGTGTTCACGTTCTTCATCTCTGTGTGTCTCACCCAAAGTATCCCTGCTCTCTTCATTCTGAAGAGAAATAATTTTAAAATTTCTTTTAAAGAACCAAAATGGAAATTTAACAATTTTGTAGCTCAGAAATATATACCTCTACTACTACTACTACTACTAACAACAACAACAACAACAACAACAACAACAACAACAACAACAACAAGCCTGTACTGAGCATTCTTTTGAGAATATTTCTGGCACATTGCTGGAGAAGCGGGAAGAGCAAAAAGGGTGTGTGTGTGAAAAACTCAAGGAGATGAAGAAATTATCAATCTGTTAAGGTACTTTTGAGGAGGGGGGAGCATACCATATTTGCTGTTTGTGAGTTGCTAACTTTTCTTTCTTTTTCTTTACACTTCCCCTCTTTTTCTTTTTTAAGAACAAGGATTATTTTTTTACCTTCTCTTACCTCTCTCTCTCTGTGTTTTCTTTCTCTTTCTTCATCTTTTACTTTTGGGTGATCTAAAACATAATCACATCTATAAAATTAAGAAGTTTTATCTTCAGTACATTTCAGTCTCTTACGCTACATACAACACAAATACAGTATGTGCTACATCTCTGCAAGAAGCATTTCAGGGCTGTTACTTCAATTCCAAGCCTGTTTCAAGTAATGTGCGCAGTATATAACCAATAGCAAACTAGGGGAATTACTGGAATTACTGGAAACGTTAAAAACACACACACAAGTATCATCTAACTTTTCCGCACAAACTAGCTTTTTCAAGGTTTCCAAATCTATCTTCGAGATACATTGACAATAAAGATATTATTATTATTATTCAAATCTCTTTGCGCTAGGACATCCATCTTGTGAGGCATTGGAAGAAAATGCCCTCCTTCCTATGAAGCAAAAGACAAGCAATGTCTAGAGAAGGGTGTGTGTGTGTGGAATGGAGGATCCTGCAGCCTCCCTATATGGGTTTATAAGCACAGGAGGGAGCAAAGAAATGTCCTTCACCTCCGAGAGGAATAGACAGAGTGGTACATAGGTGTACTGATGGATTCCACCCAATTGAATTGGAAGGAAGACCACTCCCATGGGAGCAAGCATCTCTGAAAAAGAAACTGAGCTTAAAAGAAAAAAAGCCCAGATACCTATGGAGAGGAAACTCCCTAGTCTATTAGGTCTGCCATCTTGTTAAGACAGACTATCTTTACAAAGTAGGAGATGAAAAGAAAAAGACATTGTGTAGAAATGCTTGCAATCCATGTCACTGCCATGCCTCCTGTGCAAGAGTTTTGAAGCCCATTTTCACCTTCTTCTAAAGCATTATTTTAAAAATACATACAGTGAACAAACCATCCCACCTGCATGATCCTTGCTGTCTCTTCTTCTATAATGTTCTTTATCTCTTTCCCCAAAAGCCTCCATAGCTTTTTCCACCAGTGTTTGATTGGGGTCATCTTTCTTATGCTTTCTCTCTTTTTCTTTGCCGCTGTGTCTCTCACCACTTTTCCCAGTGTTATGTTTTTCTTCTTGGACATGTTTTAGCTTAACTTTCTCTCTCTCGTGTTCTCTGGGATGATCTTTTTCTCTTCCTTTCTCTTTCCTTTCATTCTTATGTCTTACGTCACTCGATTTAATAAGTCTCACTTTTTCACCTGCTTTTTCTTTTGATTTCACTCTGACCTTCTCTTGATCCTTTGGCAAGTCATCAGCATCATTGCTGTCACCCTCTCGTGATTTCCTCTGCCGATGTCTCCCATCTTCAGACTGACTATCTGATCGAGACACCTCAAGAAGGAAACAAGAAACACAATAGTAACATTTTTTTATACACACGCACACACACACATATACATACATACATACATACATGTGTGTGTGTGTGTGTGTGTGTATTGTTGGAAATCAAGCCTTTATCAGGAGAAACTGGCAACTCTCCCAGGCACCCGGCATGATTCCCTGTTGACCTCCCTGGCTGCATTCCCCAGCAAGATCCAGGCTAGGTCGCAATAGGCAATCCTTCTCAGCGTGAGAAGAACACACCCCTCTTTCCTGCCCCCTGGCAGGGGAAAGAGATAGACAGAAACGTATTTACATGCCTTTATTTCTGTCTTTGCAGCGTTACAAAAAACATGACTGCTCTCTTCAAACTCCTGCAGTCTAGTAGTAAACACTTCCTGGACAGGAACAAACGGAAGAGCTCATATTACACTCTGAGCTAATTCCGGTGCTTCGCACTGTGAATTGACTGTCCCTCTGTTTCCCACGGGCAGTCCCAACATTCCCATCATGTTTACTTTTCAAGCTAGCACTTTGCAGCTGCACTGCATCCATATCGTAACATATATATGTGTGTGTGTGTGTGTATACCAATTTTTTGTCTTTGAAGACCCACCTTTTCAGGGGCAGCCTGTTCCATTTTGTCAGCCTTCTGATGCCAACCCCGCAGTCATGGCCTCCCCATTCCACTTCCACCACAACCAGAATGCTCCCTCGCTCGCCAAAACTCAGTGAGAGGAGGGCACTCCTCAAAGTCTTGGCCACCCCAGAGACAGGGAAGACACGCTGCAACACTGTGCGCTGGAACATACTCCCTTCTCACCCAACTCAGCGGGGGGGGGGTGTTCCTCAAAGCCTTGGTGCTCATCTTCTTCATCCTAGGTGCAACACATCACACATCTCTCTCACCAAAACTCAGGGATGTCCTACTGGCAGCACAAGCAGAGAGGCGGGCCTCTTGAGCTTCCACCACTTACTTCACCTCAACTCTTCTGGCCGCCACCTCTGCTATTGCTATCAGGTACAAATAAATCTTACCTTAAGATGCTTCTTTAGTTCATCTGATTTCCAAGTGTCATCTTTGGTTCTTCTCTAGACCAAAAAGAATGGTGGGGAGAGGTATCTTAAACTGAGAGCTGTATTTAGAGCATAGGGCAGTATACAAATCTAATAAATAAATAAAATAAATAAATAAAACTACGATCTGGTCAACGTTTTTGAAAAAGCACTCAAACTACAATGCTATCAGTTGGAAATGATGGGAGATTATAGAGGGAGTTTGCTTGGACTGCAGAGACCAATAGTGAAATCTTCATAGTCATTTAAACCTATTAAACTAGATAATTTTCAATGAGATAGTAGCAGCTGGTGTGGTAGGGCAGTTACGGAGCCTCCCTTCCAACACCAGTGTTGTTACAGTTTACCTGGATGGGGCAGCAGCAAAATCAAGGTTGCATGGACACAGTGCCAGGAGTACTGGGCCAACTCTGCTGGTGCATCCATGGAGTTCCAACTTCATCACCTGCTCTGCCCCTCTGCAGCCCCATGCAGGTAAGCTGTAGCTGTGCCATTATTGGGAGGATGGCACCATCGCACCACACTGGCTGCTAGTGCAGAAACTAAGCTCTTCTCCCCCTTCCTCACATCCTAGGAGCTCACCTTTTCACCCTCTATAGCAGATTCAGTGGGGGTGGGGCCCTGTTCCAGCACAAGTCCAGGTTTAAGGAAAGACAAGAGGTTCAGAAGGCTAGAAAACCAGCCACAGCAGCCAAAGTGTTTTGGGAACCTGGTGGCTGCAGAACTACAGTCAAGGCAGGACAGTTACCCAACACTGTTTAACCACCTTGCCGTGCTCAAATTCAGGAGTGTGCAGCTCATCACCTTCCGACTTCCCGTTTGAAATGGCAATGACCAGGACAGCATCCTTCAACCACCTATTAGAAGTCGAGTCCCACTGAGCACAGCAAGGCTTACTTTCCAGCAAACACCTGTTTAGGGTGCACCCAAGTTCAAGCAAAGGAAAGTCCAATGCTGTAAAGAAAAATATTGCGTAGGAACCTGGAATGTAAGGACCATGAACCTTGGTAAGTTGGATGTGGTCAAAAATGAGATGGCAAGAATAAATATTAACATCCTGAGCATCAGTGAACTATGGTGCTGGAGGAGACTCTTGAGAGTCCCATGGACTGCAAGAGTAAATCTATCCATTCTTAAGGAAATCAGCCCTGAGTGCACACTGGAAGGACAGATCCTGAAACTGAGGCTCCAATACTTTGGCCACCTCATGAGAAGAGAAGACTCCCTGGAAAAGACCCTGATGTTGGGCACAAGGAGAAGGGGACGACAGAGAACGAGATGGCTGGACAGTGTTCTCGAAGCTACGAACATGAGTTTGGCCAAACTGCGGGAGGCAGTGGAAGACAGGAGTGCCTGGCGTGCTCTGGTCCATGGGGTCACGAAGAGTCGGACACGGCTAAACAACAAAGTTCAAGCAGCGCTCACTCCCAGGGAAGTATGAAGAAATCAGTCCCAGATTTGCTAGGGGCTTCAAAGGCCATTTGGTCCAAGCCCACTGCTTTAACCCACTACTTCAAACCTTCTCCCTGTGAAGGATCCCCATCATCTCTGTGACAAGCTATCCAAGTACAGTGGTACCTCGAGTTACATACGCTTCAGGTTACAGACTCCGCTAACCCAGAAATAGTGCTTCAGGTTAAGAACTTTGGTTCAGGATGAGAACAGAAATCGTGCTCCGGCGGCGTGGCAGCAGTGGGAGGCCCCATTAGCTAAAGTGGTGCTTCAGGTTAAGAACAGTTTCAGGTTAAGAACGGACCTCCGGAACGAATTAAGTACTTAACCCGAGGTACCACTGTATTTGAAACCCCATTCTGTGCGTGGCTAACTAAGCAGCAAGCCCAGCTGAAGTTCTCCAACGCGACTTGCAGCCCATTCCTAGGCGTGTTTGCACTGAATTAACTGCTGCTATGTTGCTCCCAGATATATTTGCAGCCTAAGAGTTTTATTTGCCCTTTTAAAGCTGCGCCCCCCGTTCCCACCTCCACCTCCAGCCTTTCTCCCGGCGAGATTTCCGCTACACCACCGACCCTCTCCACCTCCTCCCCTCGTGCCCCCACACAGACGGGCAGCTCACCTTATCTCCCTCCATAACAGCACGCAACCGCCCCGAGATGCAGCATCCCCGACGGCGCCCGCAGCTTCCCCTCAGGCTCTGGGAAAACTTGCAGGCCGCAGCTTAGGTTAGGCTACCTAGGCAACTGCGTCCCAGTTCCGCCTAGCAACAGGGAGGTAGAGCAAGGTCACAGCCGATAGGTTAAAAGTCGACCTCGGTGGGCCAATCGAACGAAAGCTACCCGGGTTTAAAGGCGGGACGAAAGGAGCACAGAGGGTTCTGGGAGTTGAAGTCAAAGCTCGCTTGCCCGCCTGCCTGCCTTTCCTTCTTGCGCGCACAGAGGAGGCGCTGATTGCG
The DNA here is from genome assembly GCF_951804945.1 of Podarcis cretensis. NCBI lineage: Eukaryota > Metazoa > Chordata > Lepidosauria > Squamata > Lacertidae > Podarcis > Podarcis cretensis. The sequence goes on along the minus strand of NC_137181.1, from coordinate 14,601,836 downwards.
ATTTCGGGAGGGAGGCGGTTAGGAGATTAAAAGATAGCCGGAGCGACCTTTTCTTTTTCGGCAGCGATAGAAGCAGGGGAAAAACTCTTTGAAATGGCAGAATAAGGCTCTTCATCGTTTTAAGAGAAGAAGAAGAAATAGATCTCTCCGGCTTTTTTTTTTAAACTTTTAAAAAACTAATGTTGTTCCACCATCTGCAAGGCGAATTATGTGTTTTCACGCTTGTGCATTAAAAAATACTAGCATAAAGGCAGAAGAAGAAGAAGAAGAAGAAGAAGAAGAAGAAGAAGAAGAAGAAGAAGAAGAAGACAGACAGACACAGCGCTGGGGTGGAGCCAGCACCCCGATACTGATGCAAATACAATTGCCGCCCCGGGCATCAGATCGATCATTTGTTGAGCCGAGAGGAGGATACAACCTCCTCAGCTGATCTGAGATTTACATCTGCTTTGGGGTACCGCCCTTCACAACAACTGTTGCATCTAGAAGAACAGTTGAGGCGTAGGAAAGGGTCGTCTTGTGACACTTTAGAAGCCAAAAAGTATATTACTGCATAAACGTTCGCAGGCTATAGTCCAATTCATAAGAAACATTTTGTAGCGTGGGCTGCAGTCCACGAACTGTGTTGGTTAATATGTGATTTGTGAGTCCGGAAGTCAATTTAGGTAGGCCAGTTTTCTGTCAAACCCACCCCTCCATGCCCAGTCTCTTTGGTTTATTTAAATTTTTATAAACCGCACTTTCATAAGAACTATAAAAACATTATACAATAATAATTACATGGGACGGGATTCAGTAACATGCCAATAAACACTGGTTGCTTTTAAAAAAAAACCTACCGTAATCCCCAAGACTTGTCTGAAACATGCAGTTTTTAAAAGACATCTAAAAGCAGATATGACTCCTGCAGGACTCCTACTGGCAAGGAGTTTTACAGGTCAAGGCCTTCCACACTGAAGGCTCAGTCCCTGGTAAAAGTCAACTGAACATCAGGGGCACATGGGACCAGAAGGAGTACCCCATAAGAAGATAACTGCAGATGATGTGCAGCATAACCAAACAGGTCTGTAAGGTACCTTGGGCCCAAGTTGTTTGGGGCTTTGTGAATTAACACAAAAAAACTTAAACCTGACCTAGTTGGCAATCGGCAATCAGTTCAGCTCCCTCAGAAAAAGAGTAATATGTTGCCAGTACTGTAACCCGCTCCTGTGAGTAGTCTGGCTACAGCTTTCTGTATTAGCTGCAGCTTCCAGACCAGGCATGGGGAGAATCTTACTGTCTGCTAGTTATAGGAATATTATTTATGTACTAATTTTAAATAATCCATAAAATCATAAAAATATAGCAAGGCAGAGTGCAACATAAAAGGATGAAATCAACAAAAGATCCATAAAAGCATTATTTTTATGGATGTATTTTATAGATTTATCAATTATATATTTTTAGCTCTGGGAAAATGTGCTATATAAATGCTGAGTTCTGTTGCCTGATCTGGAAAATGCTTGATTTAGTCTCATAGCACATTTTACATAAATAAATGAATGTTAAAACACAGCAGAACATGAGGTTCACTTGTGGTGAGTTTTGGAGGTCACCCCTCTGAGACCAATATCCATGTTGAACATGTGTTTTTTTTTTACAGTTCCACACAAAATAGCTTAGCTTGAGGTAGGTAGAAGATAGATCTGTCTCTGCAGTAGATCTCTGGGTGATTTCCAGTAAATCAGCAAAGGTTTGTTTGTTTGTTTGTTTTTACTTCCAGCTGTTTAGTAATGACAACAACAAGATGACTTCTGCCACACCTCTCTTAAATTATACTGCTGAAATTAAGAAAACTGTGAGGAGGATAATCAGGGGGCGATTTTTGTTTGTGTGTAGAAGACTGAGCTCAGTTCAGTTCTTGTACTATTAAACACATTTAATAGTAAAAAAATTTTGCCTGAGTTTTAGAAAACTCATAATAAAAGTAGAACAATATACACAAAGTTCATTAGAATAATGTCTACAACAGCATTATGTCTGAGGAAGTGTGCAGTGCGTTAGATTACAACAACAACAACAACAACAACAACAACAACAACAACAACAATTTATTATTTATACCCCGCCCATCTGGCTGGGCTTCCCCAGCCACTCTAGGCGGCTTCCAAGAAAATATTAAAATACCGTAATGCATCAAACATTAAAAGCTTCCCTAAACAGGGCTGCCTTCAGATGTCTTCTAAAAGTCTGGTAGTTGTTGTTCTCTTTGACATCTCGTGGGAGGGCATTCCACAGGGCGGGTGCCACTACCGAGAAGGCCCTCTGCCTGGTTCCCTGTAACTTGGCTTCTCGCAGTGAGGGAACCACCAGAAGGCCCTCGGTGCTGGACCTCAGTGTCCGAGTGGAATTTGGAATACAAATGTTCAATATAAGCAAAAGTTCCTAAGCGGAATTTAGGCTATTAAGGTATGTCCTCCACAATGGAACCGACTCATTGGAGGTTGCAGTAAATGTCTACCCTGGCTCTGAATGCTTTAATTCTAAGTGTTTGTCTTCAAATGGACCTCAAATGGGTTCTTGTCTTCAAATGGCTCAAATGTGTAAACTGCCTTGTGTATAATAAAAAGGCAGTATACAAATTAAAAGTGGAATGAAAAAAATTTGAAATGATGTCTACCCACCCCATGCTTACATTCTAAGTTGCTCCTCTACCATCTCAGTCTTAACACCTCAATGGTAGTGCAAGTCACGAAGGAAACAAGAATCTGGCTCTAGTCTTAAGGAGCAGTCCTTGACAGAATTTATAGGGCAGCTGGTAGTTTATTTCAATTAACCCATTTTTATTACTGCTAAGGGCCATCCCAGAAAACTGAGGTTTTTTATCTAACATCCAAGAGAATCATACATAAATATAAAGGGAGATAAAAATAAACAGGCAGTATAATTGCAGACCTAGGAGAAAACAATTGTCATGGCAGAAGATGGACATCACTTTTGATGGCAGTGGACTTATAACTGACATATTTAACAGCCAGACAAAAAAAAGTTTTATGGGAATTTGTATCCTAAGAGCAGCTGGACAACAATCCACTGGGGAAAATGCTCTCCTGGGATGATTTATTTGGAGCTGCTCTGACTAGTGCTTTTCACCTTACTGTATTTTGATTTATCCCAAGACCTGTCAATATGTGGGTAGGGCTTGGAGCACATAAAAAGTCTGCAGAATTTGATTTATTTATTTTTTTAATAAAAATTTTATTAAATTTTCACATTTTATCAAGACAAACATACACACACATAAACAAAGACAACACGTATGAAGTTTCATAACCTTACTTTCCTAACCCCAGTTCTTGACCTCCCCCCACCCCCCCTTCATACATCCTAGTTCAATTAAATTAACTCAGCAAATTCATATCTCTCATCCTTTACATATTATTGTATATATATATATTTTAAAAAACCTTTTACTTAGCCAGATTTTACTTATCCAATTTTCTTATAAATATTAAAACCTTTTCTAAGGTCGACTCAAGTTCCTTCCACGAATTTCCCTTTTATCTTAAAAATAAATCATAATAATCAAACACAAAAGTCATAAAGATTTTTTTTTTTTAAAAAATTCTCCTTCCCCCCCCCCCCCCAGCCCGGTTTCTGTCCCTTCCAAATGTCCCCACGTCCACAAAAACAGTTTTTAGCCTGGATTCCTCACATCTGAGGCCTTTAAGTCCCTGTCAGTCTCTCTTTGCCGATCTTGTTGGTAGCCCTCCTCATTGGTCCTCAGGTTTCGAGGAAGTTCCAGCTCGGTCTCATCAGAATTTCTTCCATCCAAAGTACTTGACACCAGCTGCTGCAGAAGGTCAACCAATCCATACTCGAAGAGGAAGCCCCAGTCATATTTCTGCAGAATTTGAGGTGAAGTCTACCGATAAACAGTAGCTTCCCTACAATACACTCAACTAATTTGTTTGACCTGAGTGTTTCAAAAAGGCCTGCAGCACAGGCACTCCTCTAGTGTGAATAAATCAGCCACCACTTTCCTACTCCTCTCAAATATCCCGAGGTCATAATATGTCCCTGTGTGACACCTGTGCAAATCTCTTAGACATGTTACACAAGTGAACTTGGCTGAAGTGACATCAACTATCCTCTTGCATAAAAAACTAATGGTCTGGTCCTATGCATGTTTAGAAAATCCTACACACAGAGTCCTCCTATACACAGAGGTGTATTTAGGACTTAAGGACTCTATTCTTTAGGAACAGTGAGGAACCTACTAAGGACAAATTGGAGGAAAATATATATAGTTGTTTGAACTCACATTTGGTTGAATGTACATAAATAGACCATAGGAATGATCCACCAGTCAGAGCCAAGTGCAAAATGGTGGCTCAGTGGGACAGACTGAACATAAAGAACAGGCTGCTTCTGACAACACACTCAGCCCAGGAATTTGGTTAATGGCTGTGTACATGCCTTACATTTAAATAACATTTAAAGCACATGACTTGCACAAAGAATCCAGAGAACTGTAGTTTAGCCGTCACAAAGCTACAATTTCCAAGACCCTTAACAAACTACAATTCCCAGGATTATTTGGGGGAAGTCTTTATGTGTTTTAAATGTATGTCTGTATTTAAATTTCTATACTGCTCTTCATCCGAGGAACACATGTATGGCATGTATTCAGCTCAGAGTTTATAATATTTTTACACCCCCCACCTGACTCCTGATTCCTCCTCCCCCAAAAGCGTTCCTAGCATAGGATCAAACAGCTAGGGGCCAAGGTCCCTCCGCCCTCCCCCAATAAAATATTTGAGGGGCCCTCCCCCACAAAAAGTTAATGGGCATTGTGTATTGTGATTCATTAGGCGGGGTGGGGTTTACCTGCCTCCCCCCCCCCAATATTTTATTGAAGTTGGCATCCCTGGTTCCTAGTTTCATCAATGTAATTAAGGGAGGAATACCTTTTAGCTGGTCTTAAGGTCAGCCAGTTGGGAGTCAGAAACCCTTGCCACTTCATTCCAAACATCCCAGAGATGCACCAGGAGATCCCAATCGACTTTCTGTACTCTGGGGAATAGTCAGTGTCAATACCAAGGTAGGAAAACCAAGCAGATATTGGGTGTAAGGCACCTCATGGGCTGGGGAAAAAAAAACTAAGCCATGCATCTCCTGTTTCAAGTGTGGCTGTTTAAAGGGACATTTTCAAAAATAAAAATAAAAATGGGATTATCCCTGGATTGAGCAAACCTAATTTACTGGGGGAAAAGTAGTGAGATAAGAGCGGGTTTTTTTGGGGGGGAGATCATGTGGGAGACGCTACTTAAAACAGGATCTCAAACAGCTTCAAATGCACATTAAAGTCAGGTGTGGACAAGTCCGGAATCTCCATATTCACATAGCTGTCAACTTTTCCCTTTTCTTGCGAGGGATCCTATTCGGAATAAGGGAATTTCCCTTAAAAAAAGGGAAACGTTGACAGATATGCATATTCAGTGTGCAATAGTACAAATCCAGCCTGACCATCATCACCTCTGATAAATAAATTACAATCCCCACAGGAGTTTTTCCACCCCCTGTCTCTAAAATGGTGTAACAATGTGCACGAATACAAGGCAGCACACATAGCAATAGAAGGTGTAAGATAAAAAGTCAGGCTCTACGTATGCACGTAAGACTCAATGCTCTTTTGGCGAACATTTCAAACGATCAAATATAACGTGCATCTGGGTCCCGTCTCCTTTTATGGAATTGACGGCGGTTTTGATCCTTTGGGCGCGCGCGCGCGCCTGCGTGCTGCGCTTGCGGCTTCACGGGATGCGGACCAGCAAGCGGGCGGCGCCATAGGGACACCCCTCGTTGGAGAGTCATCCTTAGGGAGGGCGCCGTGAGGGGTGTCTTCTCCTGGGGGGGGGGGTGAGGCTTTGCTCAGATTACGCGACGTGGGCCAATAGGGGGCAGAGAACAGAAGAGGCGGGGTAGACGGAGGAGGGGCCTCTCTCTTCAGAGCCCCGCCCCCTCCTCCGTCAGGCAGCCGTTTCTTCTGCTCCTTCCCGTCCCTCCCTCCCGTTTATGGACTGTCCCACAGTCTCCGAAGGACCGCCCCTATAATTCCTCCGCCCCCTCTATTCGAGAGGGAATGGCTCGCTCCGGGCTAGGCGGGTCCCTCCTCCTGCTCCTCCCCCCCCCGCCTCAGAAAACCCGGAAGCGGAGGGAGGCGGGCGATTGTTGTTGTCACTCAGCAACTGTGAGGCGGGAGCGGCGGGGCTGAGCGCGCGCGCGCGCGCCTGAGAGAGAGAGAGAGAGAGAGATGCGAGGAGCTGCGGCGGCTGCTGGTGGTGCCTCCCGCGCCCTGCCTCCTCTGCGCCCGCCCTCCGCCGCCGCCGCCACCGCCCAGAGAGCATGAGCGGCGCAGGGGCCCAGCCGCCGCCGGCGCCGCCGAGCCCCTCAGGGCCCGGCGGGGATTCCCAGCCCTCGGACCCCGCGGAGCCTCCGGCTGCTGCTGCTGCCGCCGCCGCCTCTCCTCCTGAGCCGCCGCCGATGCTGAGCGTCGACTTGCCCGCTCTGGTGTCGCAGTTTGCGCGGAGCTTCGCGCTCATCTTCCCCGTCTACGTGCTGGGCTACCTGGGGCTGAGCTTCAGCTGGGTCCTGGTCGCCCTGCTGTGCGTCTTCTGGGTGCGGAGGCACCGGAGCTGCAAGAGCTCCCGCCTGGGCCGGGCGCTCGCCTTCCTGCAGGACGAGGAGCGCGCCGTCAGGCTGACGGTCTCCACGGGAGACCTCCCCGCGTGGGTGAGTTGCGAGGGAGAAGGGCGGCGGGCGGCAGCAGCCACACCTTCCTCAGAGCCAGCCCCCGAGGGCGCCCCCTTCCGCCCGGCCACGGCAGCTGCCCCTACAGGGTGACCCGGGGTGGGCAGACTCTTGGGCGCTTCCCTTCCCGCCTTCTGGGCCAGGTGCCGGGGCTCCAGCTCCCTCCCATGGCTGTTGCATCTGCACCCAGTTCCCACCTGGCAGGAGCAGCCCATAATCTTGTGGGCGTGTGTAGTGGTCTTCTTCACGGCTGCCTTTGCAGCCTTTGGATAGTCTACCCCTCCTTCTGTGGGTTTAGCCCCCAGGTCCAGCTAACCCGCAGTCAGCCCGTTGCCTCTGGCTTGGCACCGGAGATCCTGCCCCCACTACCAGCCCGCTTCTGTCCTGCCAGGGAAGGAAACTTGCTGAGGTTGTGGTCCTAAACCATACTCCAGAAGTAAACCCAGTGGTTGTGCTTGGGCTGCTTCACACCTTGCGTCAAAAAATGGGCCTTTGTGTTTCCTAGTCTGGAATCTCTCTAAAACAGCATTCAGTTGTCTGGAAACATATAACCAGCCTGGGAGCCTTGACCAGTAATCGTGGGTCTTAATCCAGGAATGTGTGTCTACTTGCTGGCCCGCCCCACCCCCCATTCCGTGTTTTTCTGGGAAGGTTGGTACCTTTCCTAACTCCCGGAGAAACAAATAACATAACTTGGCTTTTTTTTGAGAAAGTACTGGAGGGTATTTCTCTGATCCCCACAGTTAGCTTCATTGCAAATAAATAAGTATTCTTGCACTGACTGTCACACCCTATGCAGCATTCCTGCTTGATCCACCTCCTCTCCCTTGTGCTGCATAGGATCTGACATTTCCATCTGAATCCTCAAGGCTTGCATTTATGGACTTTGGCCTGTTATGTGCACACATACCTTACAGAGTACCTGTTTACCTGAAGGTTTGTAGAAAGAAGAGTAAGCAGCGTGTATTATTATTCAGTGCACCACGCATGTTGTTCTTTTTCAGCTGTTAACTTGCACGCTTTCAGGCTGATCACATTCTTAAGAATTTAGACAAGTTTGCTTTCCTTAATAACTGAAGATAGCAAAGAGCCTTGTGAGAAGTTAATGACTTAACATGTTTATTATGGCATAAACTTTCATGGACTACAATCCACTTCATCAGATGTATAAAGTGAAGTTCTGAGTTGCAGGAACATCTTTCCATAGTTGGAGATGGGGAATTGTAAACAGTGAGGTCACACCAACCATGTACCTGCAAAGCAGGTTAGCACTTTGTGCATCTGGGGAAGCGGACTGTAGTTCACAAAAGCTGATGCCATTAAAACTGACATCTATTAAGATACCACAAGGCTTTTTGTTGTTTTTGCCACATGAGGCTAACATGGCTATTCCCTCTGGAAATTTAATTAAATAGTTTCTTGTGTTCCCAAGAAGAGCTCTGCTTTTAAACGCTTCATCTCCGTTAGTATCTGCACGAATTATGGCACAGTAATTTGTGGGTGTGTCTTCCATATATTCACTAGGAACTGTGCAAGCCAGCCTTCAATACTCTTCTACCATTTTATTAAAAAAAATAAATCCCTATTTTTATGGATTGGGTATGTATTACTAATACACTTTCAGTATGGCATGCACTTGTTTCTGCCCTAACTGCACAAGAAGCTTATACAGTGTGATTTATCAAGGTGAGCTGAGGAGTTGCCAATCTGAGGACTGGTTGGGAGAAATATTTCTGAGGGCAATGTGCAGGCCTCTGACAGCTGCTTTATATTTTTTTTGGGGGGGGGGCTTGCTCACTTTGGTAAGGGATATGAGAACTTAGACTGAAAAACTTTGGTAAGCAGAAGGGGAATGGGATCTGTCTATGGTTTGGGGCAGGGCTCGTCCTACAATTAGGCTGAGTGAGGCAGCAGATGCTGGGGAGGCAGGGAGTGGTTGCAAGGTATTGGAGAACAGTTCTGTGTGTACCATGCACAGCTTGCCCTGCACCCAGTAAGCTAGCCTTTAGATGCGGTGAAAGATGCAGTTTTGTTGCTAGTGTTGAAGAAAAATTCAATTACCACCAGTCCTCTTGTCTTTTTCCTCAGGCATTCCCTTTTTCAGGGAGCATGTTCATGCCGCTACATGTTATATATACGTATATACAAACAATATGTACAAGGAGAAGAGTATTTGTTAGTACAGATACTTGATTGGGATTTCTGGTGATTACAGTGGATCTCTGTGTTGAGAACTATTCTTGGGTAACTAGAAAATCCAGGCTAGGTAGTGTGTTCTGCAAGGGAGATTTATTTTCCAAGATGGCAGGGGTCCCAGATCTTGTCCTTAACAGTTGGGCATCTCTCTTCTCCCTCCTGTAAATCTTTTGTTTTCTTCAGCCATTCTCAGTGTTATTTGTAACTTCTAATAAAGCTTGAATTTGTAATACAAGTCGCGTTGCTAAGAACAACATTAACTGTCAGTATTGGACTGTCTGTTGCCATTCTGAAATTCTGCTCCATTATGAAGGTAAATCCTTAACTAGGAACTTGCAGATTCCCTAATCATTTTTATGGTTTATCTTTCTTCAAGGTACTGAGGGGCTGTAAGTCTGTAGTCTGTAAGATTTCACTGGTCTGTGAAGCAGGTGCAAAAAGAGATTCCCCAAATGCAGTAACATAAGTTGTATATAAAATGTTGTGTGTATGTGTTTATATGCATTTTTCTGGGGAGAGAGTCCGTAGTTTTTACCAGATTCTCAAAGAGGTCCACGAACCCCAAAAGGTTAAGAACCACTGATGCAGAAACTTTAAAAAAAGATTTAGCTGCAGATTGATGAAAGTTTCCCCCCTGTTAGGGTGCAGTCATAACCCCAGTCATTGCCTGGCTGAGCTTAATTGAGCAGTCAGGCTACCTGCTATGCATACCAACCTGGGTAGAAAGTGTGTGTAGTGGAGGCAGATTGTTGTACCAGCCTGTAGCAGTCAGGCCTGCTTGGGATCACACGGCTCTGCTCCTTCCTGCCCTGGAATACCCTGCTTTGGAGCTTTCTGCTGGCAGTGCTTCCATCTACCCATCAGGTGGAATGGGGAGTTCTGCACCAGCAGAACTATCATTGTTGTCATTACTCTTCAGATGGAGGCTGGCATGGCTGGACAGAGGGATTCCTCTGCCCTATCCACCACCATACCATAGTCTGCAGCAAAGGGGGTTTGCATTATTCTGTAAATTTCGCTGTGTTGAAGGATTCTGTTTAAGCACAGATTTGTAAAATGTTATAGGTAGGCCTAAGTTGAACTTCAGGCCTTGTTGTTAGGAATGTTTTTGCTCTACTAAATAGGGGTCCATGTTTTGGTGATGCTGAATTATTGCTCAAAAGGATTCAAATATTTAGGGGGGGGGGCAACCTGGCTAAGAAATCAAGGCTCATAGTCATGCCCCTTGTTTTGCCATGGTGCAATGTGCCAGATTCGTGGCCTGCTTTTGTTAGCAGATCTGTGTTTCCGAGATGACTGAATGAAAGCTTCCTGTTGGCTCACACAGGAATGAAACAACGGCAGTAGAATGTGGTAAATCTGGGAGTGGCAGTGGTTGTCTTGGCAATGGAGATGTTTCGTTGTTCACAGATACTTCAGGTTTTTCATGAGTATTTCTGTGTAGATGATGCTCAGAATACATGTATAGTATTTCCAAATCTGGATTGTTGCTTATTTTTATGAAATTTGTAGAAACTTTAGAAGGGTCATAGAACGTGGCACCTTAGAGAAGTAGATTTACAGTGTAATCCTTTACATGTCTACTTGCAAGAAACGTACATGAAGTTCAACCCAACTTATTCTCAAGTGTGTATAGATGACTGAGCCTTAAATTGAAGACCCCAGCTAGGTGGTTTAATTTGGATTTGGAGAGTTCATCTCTGTTGGTGGCCATGAACCAAGTGTCCCATCCCTTTGCTTAAACCAACATGCCTGAAAGCTGCTAAAGTATCACTGAGCCCCTTGGAGAAATGACTATATAATGCTACAAACTGAGTAATATTCAGAGATATGCAGGTAGGAGAAAATTTTAAATTTAGGTTGGCAAATAACAGCTGTTAAATAGATGCTTACCAAGGTGCAGGTTGATCTGAAGAGAACCAAAATTTAAGCCTGTCATGTATGTCTTTGTAAAGGGTTTAAAAGTTATATTAAAATAAATAATAATGGAATTTAGACCATGCTTTTCAGATACAAAGGTAGCACACAGTTAAAATTTTGCAGTCCTGCTGTAGTGGAAGTTGGTGTACACCTTTGTTTCATATGAAGATGTGTTGACATGAGAAGGATCCATGCTAGGACATGGTCACAGTAACCGTGAATGATGGAATAGGAATTTATTTTAGGATCTGCCAATTTTTGAGACTAGTGTAAATCGAAAAGAGTATACAGTATTTGGGCTAGATTGATACTTTGATGCTGAATGCTTGTAACCAGTATACTTTGTTGCTCTGCAAAACAACCAGGTATATTAAGCCCTTCCAAAAATGGCCCTAGATATATTGTCAGTGCTAACATTTCTGAGAGACTAAATCAGGGATTTTCAAGATTCTAAGTTCTCCTAAGCTTTGCTTTAGGCTGCTTAATGAAGCATGGGCTTCACAAACTACAGTGAAATAATACTGCTTGTGCTGCTTTGAATATGAAGAGAAAATTGTCCATTGTAAATATTATGTTTCTTCCCCTTCTTTCTCAGTGGTTACAAAGTTATGGTTTGTGGTTGGCAACATAAATAATCTTAGGTAGCAGAACTAATGACGAACAATTTTAAAAATTACTTAGTTGAACATTTGGTAAAGTATATTTACAAATTGTTTGTCAGCCTACATCTTCAGTTTGATTTTTATTCATCCAAGATTGGCCTCAGTGGATAATCAAGACTTCTTTTTTGCAGTAAAATCTCTGGTCTATCACATTTGCATGGAACCAGTGCCATTGAATGACAGGACATCTCAGTAAATAGGCATAGAATTGAACTGTTAGGGTTTAATATCTTGTTCCTAAACAAGTTGCATCCAGGTCTCATTAATTTTGGTGTGTTGGTGGTGCTGTGATCATATATGTGTTATTTAGGAGTAAAAACTTTTTTCAAGGTTGATTGCTGGAGGAATACTGGTCAAAATACAGTAGTAACGTCTTGTCTGTGTAATTTAAACAAATACAAACTTCTCTTGCAGAACTTGTGTGTTTATAAGAACTTATGGAAGAAACACTTAGAGTGGCATTCTCTTGTAATGAGTCAGTGCAGTAAACCCCCCCCCCCCCGACTTCTGGTGCAGCTGTAAAATATCTACCAGTAAGTTAGACTTCCTTTCCTAACCATGCTGCTTTAGATGTCAGTTACATTTATTTCAGTGCAACTTATTTGTGTAACTAAGAGTGTGCTTTCTTTAAAAGTGAGTTTCGTTGAAATTTGTGAGACGTCCCAGTAAATATGCTTGGGTTTGAAGCATTAGAGGTGGTGTTCTAACTCGGTTGAATAAGTGTACAATGAATTTGTTACTAAAAATGAGACTGTAGTTTGTCTTTGGCTGAAAATAACTGTCATATGATGAGCATTACATTGTCATTTGGCTGTCCTTATCGTATAGCAGCATGGCTTAAGCAATATATTTCCGCTAGTTCAAAGGCAAGCTCCTTTGCATGTCAGAGTAATTAGATTATATCCGCTAACATCTGTAGAAAGCATTTTTTAGTTGAATCAGACTCTTAATAATGAAGATATTAACTAGTGCAATGCTTAGCATACCTCTTCCTAATGCTATTTTCATAACCTTTATATTCCATCAGCTAGTTGTCAACATGACCGTCCTTACTCAAGCTTGGCTGTGTTGTGTGATTGTGATACAGCACCAAGTGTTAAATTGAGCCTTGTGTATTTCAGCAGTCCTTTTTTCACCCCAAGCCTCTAATAGTGTAGTTCTAAAAATACTTGGACTTATGCCTTAGCATGTTCCAAATAGCTAAATTCTGCAAGAATTAACAAAGCTGTGACCCAATGAGATGGTGTTAGCCTGATGCTGAGAGGAGAGGAGTAATACTTGAATATGCTTGAACATGGATGTTCATTTACCAGGTATGCATGCTTGATTTTTCTCAATAAGACTTTGCCAGTGTGATGTGCCACATGATACTTTCCCTGTAATTAATAATGGAAACTTTGTATGTCCTGCTGTATGCTCACATGACGAAAGTATGAGAGTAGCTGTGCATATCACATGATTCAAACATCCTTCCTGTCATGCTGCACTCCACAGTAGCCACCTCTTCAAATGTTGTTGTAATGCAAATGTTCTATGGCAGAAGTTAATAATCCAGTGCACAAATTTAGGGTTCCATAAATTGTGTGAGGTTTGTTTTGTGTGTGTGAACCTGCTGATAGAGTAGATAGCATGGCTTCGTTTCTGGCTTGTTGTGATGTTAACCTCCAGTTGAAATTCATTCATTCAGACGTTATAAAGAAGCTACGGCTTGTCTATCACTTTGTGTCTTCACTAAGCCAACTAATGTAGACGTGCTTGTCCAGTTTCTTGCAGAGCATTATTAACTTGTGCAGCTCTTTCTAGGCCATGTCTACAGTGCAGGTACCACTTCTATTTGTTGTGGTATTTAGAGGCTTCGTTTGGTTAGTTAAGTGAGCTATACCAGGTCATCTGTTCATTGCCATTGCTTGTGGTATTGAAATTGATTCTCTGTTCTCAAGTTATTTTAGTGGAAAATAGCTTTCATCTCCTGCCTTTACTGCCTTCCAAGGCTTTCTCTCCCATTTAGAAAAGAAAGCATCTTTAAAATGAGCTTAAACTTCTATCACAAGTGCCCCAGCTCCCTTCCCCCCCCCCCAACCAGTCAGTCCTAGCTTCTACAGCATCCCCTACTTTTTAAAATCTTTATCTACTTGTATTTTGTCTGTTGACTTAGATCCTTGGGAACATACGAATGGCACCACTTCCTCAATTGTTCTTGAGACTTGGATTAATGTAGCACTGCACATAAAATCTTGCCAAATTGCATTCCTGGTTGCTTCTGAATTGTTTGTCCTGAGATTGCCAAGAGTGGTCTGATTTGTCAGTATTTTGAAGTTTAAAATATACTATGTTGGCCCACAATACTCCAGATATTTTATTGTATTTATTTGATAAAATTTATATATTGCTTAATTGACCAAAAAACCCTAAGTGGTTTACAAAAACAGCATAAGATATTCAATAAAAAATGCAGCTAAAATTAAACATGAAAACAATTTGCCATGACATTTTTCAAAACATTCCTAAAGTGAGAAGTTTTAAAACAAATATACATTACATGTTAAAAGTGCATCTTAAAATTGCATGTCTGGTTAAACTTGCCTAAACAATTTTTTTATTAGGCATTGAAAGCAATACAGTGAATGTGTCTGCCTAAAATTAATGGGCAAAGAATTCCAGAAAGTAGGTGTTTCTTCACTGAAAAGTTGATTCCTTGCAAATGAATGTAGAATGGGCATTATGTTTCACAATTTGATAAAAATGCAGCACTGGTCTCACCATCTAATTCTGTGCTGTTGTACATTTTAAGCATTTATTTATGCAGTTTCATGAAATTTTGCTTACTGTACCCTTGTTTTCTTGACATCCTGCAGACTTTGTCAGAATTTAGCTGGCATACTTTTGAAATAGAGTACCTGACATGAAATTCAAGCAGCTTTGAATTAATATGCTGTCAATCCAGTTGTTTCTAGGGATTGGCAAAACAGCATGGGAGCTGAATGGCAGATTTTTCTTGACAGATTATATGTTTACATTTGTGTTGCTTATATGAATGTTGCCTTAGGAAAAATGACTGTACTGCTCTTGAAACCAAAATAGATCTAGGTGGTATAGTCAAAGCACCTTTTCATCTCTCTTGCTATTTTTACTTTGTTTGTTTGTTCTGGATGTTTTCTCAAAACCTTGGTTCTTCAGCCATGTGTCAAATAGCAGGCATAATCATGGGCCTGCAGAGAGGCCAGGGGATCACATAATTAAACCCAGAGCCCTAAAGGCAGTACCCTCAAGGTATCCAATGTGATCTGTGCAACAGAACAAGTCCCCAAAAGATTAGCCCACCTTATTCTAAGAGTTTGCTGCAGGCAAGAGTGCAGAAGTGAACAAGATGCCCCATATCAGACATGCCTGCCTGCAGCCTTCAACTTTGATTTTTTCCCATCTTTATTAAGTTTAAATAACAGCAGATTCACATGTATGATACTTCACAAAACAACAAAAATAAATCCGTTCGTTCCTATGCAGTTCATTAGCAGCCTTCAACTTTGACCGTCTCTTGTCAACCCAGGGGCACTGGTAAAGTTTCAGAGGTGTACAAGAGTCAAAACTGTTCAGATTTATACTGTTGAATATCTGGACCAGGGGTCAGCAACCTAAGGGCCATGGGCCACAAGCGGCCCACAGGGGTTATTTAACCGGCCCGTGAGCTGCCCCCGAACCGAGCTTCTTGCTCAGTGAGTCCCTGCCCACTGTGCTAAACCAGCGCAGTGAGGGGACTCGCTTCCACGGTGCCAGAAATCGCGGGCGCTTGCATTCCGGCCCATGGAGGAATCTCCGCTGGAGTGAATTGCTGGAGTGAACCTTGCAGACGCCTGATCTGGACTATAAAATGCTAAGGGAATAGCTTTTTGTACAGGAACATTATTCTAGCCCAGCTGAGTCTGTAACCTGGATTTGGTAGTAGCATTTTGGACTGGCAAAATGAGAGCGTGCAGTTTAGTTGGAAAGCACATCCTTTGGAAGCAGAAGCCACCCCAGTTCAATTCCTGGCATTTCCATTTAAAAGGACATCAGGCAGTGGTGATGGAAGAGACCGCTACCTCAGTCCTTGGTAGTCTGCCAGTTCCAGTTGAAAGTGGACAGTACTGGTCTGACTTGGCATGTGGCTAGCTTCATATTTATATATGTTCATATAAATACTGTTATCTCCTCTGACAACGCTGCGTAGACAAGTCCAAAATGCATGTTCATGAATCATTAGGGACACTTGGCCTCTGGACAGAATGTATTTCGAGAAAATATTGCTAAGGGTGTGCCTCTTTCTAAGTAGTTTCTCAATGTTACAGTACTTGCTATACTACTCTGTTAAACTGTACTTTCACTTCTTTTATCTCTTGGATCTCTGTGCAAAGGAATTAGGTTTCCTTGGAGTTCTTGGTGATGCCACTGTGCTCCCTTTATTGCTTAAGTGTAGAGATTAATGGTAGTCCTGCCCACATTTTTATGGCTGTGTGATCACGAATAGTTCTGTTTTGAAATTATTGCCTATAGACATGTACTCTGCACATCTGGCATGGGAAAGAATGGAAAGTGTTACTACGGGCAGCTTGAATCTTGGTTCAGCATCCAGCCTCTGTGTGTCTGTGGCCATGCACTGCAATATATGTTGTGACTGAGGGAGACGGTTTGGCCAACACCCTTCTGTGTCCCAGATCTGACCTGCAGCTGCACATTGCGCAGGAGGCATCGGGGTGTTCTTAAGACTTGCTGAATTGATAATGCAAAATAATTAAACTTAACTTTGGTCTCTATAAAACTGCTTTCAAAAATGACTGTCCCTCCCTCCTCTCTTTTGCTTTGCTTGCTTCTGTCATTTATTATATTAATGCTCTTATTTGTATGAATCATGTTAGCACGCAGTCTTGAGTTCAGGAAAAAAAAGTCTAATGAGATGTGGCTTAATGACTAAGCCTTTTTCAAAACTAAGCTCTCCCATCTGCCTAGAAATAAAATATGTACTGCCATTTCTCTGTAAACAATATGTCTTTGCAGTTGTTTGCCTCTTAAAAAAAATGGTTTAAATAAATCCCAGTCAAGACGGTTGCTGCGTAGCAGTAATGGCATATGTTTTTTAGCATATCCAGCTACATTGTAGGAAACCAAATTGCCCGTTGTTGTTGAAGGTAGTAGGTAAGGTAAAGGACCCCTGGACGGTTAAGTCCAGTCAAAGGCAACTACGGGGTGCAGCGCTCATCTTGCTTTTCAGGCCGAGAGAGCCAATGTTTGTCTGCAGACAGCTTTCTGAGTCATGTGGCCAGCATGACTAAACTGCTTCTGGTGCACAGAGGACGATGATGAGTGCCAGGGTGCATGGAAACGCTGTTGACCTTCCCCCTGCAGTGGTACCTATTTACCTACTTGCACTGGTGTGCTTTCAAATTGCTAGGTTGGCAGAAGCTGGGACAGAGGAATGGGAGCTCACCCTGTCCGTGTAAATAATAAATAATAAATTATAGAGAGACCAGGATTGATAACAGCATGTTGATGACAAGCATGAACAATTCCAGATTGAGGAAAAACTACATTTTTGTGCTGCAAATGGGTTAGAGTGTACACAGCTCTAGTTTGCTCTAGTGTTTACCCCAGAGCAGCTTGTGTATCATTGGAGGCAATACTACAAATGTGGAAATCTGTAGTACAATTGCATAATGTGGATTACATGAGCATAGATACCAGACTATAACTGAATATGTATTTATTTGTAGTATTTCTAGCCCACGTTTCTGTTCAAAAAGTAAGTCCAAACTGGGAAACAAAATATTAGCACCTGAAATGCAGTATTAAAACAGATGGTAAAACCCTCATAAAAACGTAGCTTTTATATCAGCACATCTAACAAAATTTTAAAAAGAATTGATTAAAGAAACTTTACTTTTGTTTAACCCGGCACTCTATGGAATAATAATAATTGTAGTACTGGTGAAGCTCCTTAGAAAAGGAGTTTCAAGAGTTAGGGTGATGTAACTCAATCATGGGGTCACGAAGAGTCGGACACGACTAAACAACAACAACAACTCAACTCTAGTCTCTGCTCAAGTAAATGCTGGGGAAGAGTTCATTCAAGAGAAAATGCTGTATAAGTTACACCAGGGGTCAGCAAACATTTTCAGCAGGGGGGCGGTCCACTGTCCCTTAGACCTTGTGGGGGGCCGGACTATATTTTGAAAATAAAAATAAAAATGAACGAATTCCTATGCCCCACAAATAACCCAGAGATGCATTTTAAATAAAAGGACACATTCTACTCATGTAAAAACCCGCTGATTCCCGGACTGTTCATGGGCGGGATTTGGAAGGCGATTGGGCCGGATCCGGCCCCTGGGCCTTAGTTTGCCTACCAATGAGTTAAACCATGAATTGTACCCAGCAGATTTGTGTTTATCGGCTTAAGGAGACTATCAGAAGAGATTGTAAAGAAAAAAAGAGAAATTACATGAACAAGATATGATGTGGAAACAGCAAGATAAGACTGGATAGGATTATGAACTCTGTTTGGACTGATCGGGACTGATTTGGACATTAACGCAGTAGCAAGAAGATGATTAGAATCCCCCTTTGAATCTTGAAGTATGGGTCTCCCCAACAAAATTTAAAATTTGGCTTTGTAATTCGGAATTTATGTGATGTGATTTAATTTGATGTGATTGGCCAGTTAATAAAAATTATTTTTTTAAAAAAAGAATTGTACCCAGCAGGTAACAGGCAAGCAGTGCAACAAAATCCAGTGCATTTTTGGCAGCCCACTCAGAATAGTAGGTGTACAGCAAGGGTGTTCTAGAACATGCTTATTTAGAAATTCTAAGGCTTGAATCTGAAGCATTTGCATGCTGTAGGGATTTCACATTTGAACATGTAAATTCCACTTCTGGCAATGGCCAAATGATCGATAAGTTTGGGCAACAAAATTTGAAGTGTGTAAGAAGAAACAGCGGGTTACAGAGGGTTGTATCTAAGTGCTAGCCTTGCTCACAGTAGATGCACTGAAGTTAATTGACATGGCTAACTTGGGTTCATTCATTTCAGAAGGTCTGCTCCAAGAAGATCTTAGTCGGATTCAATCTAGGATATTTAATCACCTATTTTGATTTTTGCTTTACTGTGCTCAATATGCAACAGAAAATTACCTGATTTGAAAGTGGATTGATTTATGGTTGCAATAACTCGCAATCACACATTTCACATACTGTATACTTCACATGTTTGTGCATCCCCACCCTTAGAACAAAAGCTTCTGTTCACCCCAGAAGCAGCCATTGCTGCCTCCTTGCTTTTGAGAGCTTAGCCTGTCTTTAGCAATTGGTACTGTTGGGACAACAAACAAACAAACAAATCTCTTTTCACTGCCTGCATCTTTATTTAGGGATTTTGTGGGGCAACATTAGATGTGCTATTTCGGCTCTTACTGGTGCTTTGCCCCACAGCAGGTTTTACGATGGGGCCATGAATGTATTTGGAATAGCAAGGAGTCCAAATTTTACACAGGATAAAAAAGCAACTTTTCCTGCCTGCGCCGTGTTTTCCTCAATAGGCTGTTCCAGCTCAGATGTGCCTGATGTTGTGCTAAGCTAAGCAGAGCTCTTCCCAAGAGACTGTCATTCCCCTGACTTACGTTGAGCACTTTTTGTTGTTGTTAATTTGTTGAGGAAGAAGTATGTTTCTCCCTATGTATCCAGTCTTCACTGCCCAGAGTTAGGCTGTATGGATTGCAGATAACTGTAAAGGGTACATGCCAGACAAGAACGGAAGGACTGCAATACACCATCTGTATCAATTAGTGTTTTGTTAAGTGCTTCTTCTTTTTGGTTCCTAGAAGGGCTACAGGGTACGGAAGGAGGAAATGTGTTGAACCTCTTGCAGTGTTTACATACAAATTGAGAACTAGCTGCCTGCGGATGGTTGATGGTGTTGTGATATCTAGGATACGTTTGATGCCTAAAATAGAACAGAGGCTTGCATTTCTCATGGTGTTTGAACATGCTGTAAAACTTGTCATAGCTTAAAATAATGATGCATTAGAATTAGAGGTTTGGGGTGGAACTGGCAACTGAAGCACACAGAAGAGTATTCAGAAGGGAAAAGGAAGATAGCTGTTTAAGGAACCAGTGGTACCCACAACACAATTGCTGAAGAGGAATGTTCTTGCCCAGAGCTCAGGTCAGCCTGGAAGAGGATGCTATAAGGCCCTTGTTGCTGCTTAGACCTCCCAGGTGGGGTGGTTTAGGTTCTGGAGTGTTTAGTTGCTACCACCTCCTGCTCTGCCTTCCCCCTCGGCTGATGAAAGCCCTCCCCAGCCTTCATGGAGGCTCTCTCCTTAGCAGGAAAGGGGAGGAGGAGAGTCCCCTCCTGAAGTGGTGGAAGTCAGGGCAGAAAGGTGAGATGTGCCCTTCTCCGACTCAGGTTCCCCTCTTTCTTTCTTTCTTTCTTTCTTTCTTTCTTTCTTTCTTTCTTTCTTTCTTTCTCCTCTTCCTACGCTAGGGCCTGCCGTTCAGTGTATACATTGCTCAGCTATTATATCAAGCAGCTTCCTGAGTGTGGCCATTTCACTGTTGAACTGATAGGCATTCAACTTTCTGAGCGCTCTCTGTTGGAGAGAATAATTTTACAATTATCTTAAAAGATGTATGCATCACTTGTTCATAAACTGGTCTCTTTACATTTCCGCTTATTGTTGTATTCTTATGTTTTAACCCGGTGTAAGCTAGTCCATGACTTGTTGCTGAAAGTGTTTTTTTTAATTGTAAATGAAAAGGTAATCAAAACCACAAAGCTGAAGGGGGTAAAAAGGAGTTGTGTCTGAAAGGGGCTAAATACAGTAAATGTTTTGCAAATGAGAGTTTTAAGAAAAGTAGCTGATTGGTGGTTTAGAGACTTGAATTCCTATAAGCTGAAATAGTTAAAAAAAATGTGCTAAAAACAACTACAACACCTTTTTCAGTTTACTAGGTTTGCTTCAGAGTTAAGAGCTACACAAAAAAAGGTTATGTAAAAACAGCAAAGAGCTCTGGCAGTACTTTACTAACCATTGTGGACAAAATGGCTAGAACACTGAGGAAGATCTCAGCTATTATATAAATATTTCAGGTTATTCCATTCACTTCTCAGTTGCTTCCCAGGTAGATCGATTCTAGTGTCCTTTAGTTAGGGTTAAATTCTAGTTTTCATTCAGAGCACAGAAGGTACACTTAATTTTCTGAAGCATAAATGAATAGCCTAAAAAAATTCTGTGGAGACATCACCCTTTTAATACTGTCGCTGCCTGTTTGTTTTAGACTTGATTGCCCCATGTGTTTGAACTCTATATAAATAAAATATTGTGTTCTGGTACTTAGAAGCACCCGGTATACATTATTGATGGTTCTCATGTACTTAAGCTCATTACGTATGACAACTGTTTGGAGCAAATAGCCCTTTTAGTGAAGGTGTTACAGATTTGAGATGAAATAAAAGTGTATGAGCAAGCAAATTTAAAAATCCTTTATTAAAGAAACAATGTATATGATCAAGCAGATTAGAAAATCTTTTATTAAAGTAACAGTGTCTATCAATCATCCTTTTTTTTTTTACCACAATGAGCCAGCACTAGCAGTAAAAATAAAACCAACTAAGCTTGAAGAGAACGAGGCCAGCAAGTTGACGTGGTTTTTTTATTTGTGGACTTGTCAGTAGTTTTAAGAAATAGAACAGTGCGGATGTATGCACTTGATCAGCCATAGGCAAACTCCGGCCCTCCAGATGTTTGGGACTATAATTCCCATCATCCCCAGCTAACAGGAGCAGTGGTCAGGGATGATGGGAGTTGTAGTCCCAAACATCTGGAGGGCCTGAGTTTGCCTATGCTTGCACTTGATCATTTAACTGTGGATCAAAGTTGGTTAACAAGCCATAGTTATATCTGTGGCTTCTCTACTGTTCTTTTTAACCGTAATCAAGGCCACTGTAGGTAGATTGGTGGAAATTTGCATTCAAAAGGAGGGGGAGATGGTGCATATATACAGCTGCCAAGGTTCTAACTATGGTTATAATGGGGCTTGATAACAAATATCTGTCAAACATTTTGAAATACAGTGGTACCTCTGGTTACGTACTTAATTCGTTCCGGAGGTCCGTTCTTAACCTGAAACTGTTCTTAACCTGAAGCACCACTTTAGCTAATGGGGCCTCCCACTGCTGCCGCACCGCCGGAGCATGATTTCTGTTCTCATCCTGAAGCAAAGTTCTTAACCTGAGGTACTATTTCTGGGTTAGCGGAGTCTGTAACCTGAAGCGTACATAACCCCAGGTACCACTGTACAGATAATCATTTTGTGCAGGGGTTCCATTCCTGGGTCCTGTGCACATCAGTGGAGTGTGCGTAAGCCAGCCCTGCTATGCCCCCATTCTGGCCTCTTCTCAGTCGCCCGTCAGTTGGATGCACGCAAAATGGTCCCTGCCTGTAGAATATAGTTCAGTTCAGATGACTTTCCAAACCATGGTCCTTGAGGATAAGATATAACTTGAGTGCACGCGCACACTTGTTTTCCTTTCAAGCACAACTTCACTTGGTAGTTTAGCAAAGCATAGGTTGTGTTTACATCTGAACATCTGCACACTCTTTTCCAGGCTTGCTCTCCAAACCATGACCAGAAACCACTTCAGATTATGGTGTAACTGACCGATTTGGACAGTGCAATGATTTACGATTAGTGCTAAACTGCAAACGGTGTGATGATTTTGTGGGTGGGCAAATGCACAAACCTAGATGAACCTTTGGCAGAACAGCGTACAATGGCAGCATCAGATACACAATGCTGTTCTAACATTTGAAGATAATAGTTAAAAGGTCACCAGTCAGAATTTATCCCTTTGGATGGGTAATAAGAAGGTTGGGGTTGGGGAGGCACAGGGATAACTAGTTTTCAGAACAACCTACTTGCAGGGGTAACGGAAGAATATCAATTTTTGGGAGCAAGCAAAATAGACAAACTATCCCTACTCTCCTGGTATGAGCCAGTAATAGTAACTGGACATTATTACTTAACAGACTAAATTAGCCGTGACAACCAGACCCATGATTTCTCCATGTGAAAAAGATACCGGTAATTGCCAAACCGGATTATACCATATTTATGGTACTCCATGACCCTGTTGTACTTTCAGTGGCAGGGTCACCAGGTGAAGGGTTTGGCCAACAACTGTTGAAAACGTTTCATGCCTGGTAATGAACTTGTATGGCGCAGTTCATTAGCCTTGAAGCCCCTGACTCATGTTCACAGTGATTGTGACCTTGTGCGTTTCCATTTTTCTTTTGGTTAGGTGCACTTTCCAGACACAGAGAGAGCAGAATGGCTGAACAAGGTAAGTTATTGTTTCCTTGCCTGGAAGTTCTTTTATTGCTTTTTCGCGTTGGCATTTTGTCTTTTGACCAACTCTTATTACCTATACTTGGTACAGAGGCTCAGAGTATCTTGTAAGGGACTTGAAGAGAATAGAAAGGAGTTTATCAACTCCTCCTCCTCATGTTGGTAGCCATAACTTCATGCTAATTAGTTATCACATATTTGCAGGAGAAGCGATGGGCAACCTTATGGCTTTTCAGGGTCCCTTCTTAAATGAAATTCCTGAGTCTGTATTGCAGAGGGAAAGCTCCCAGGGTGGTGAACAGATAATTTATTGGAGAGGCTTATTTTCCATAACTGATTTGTCAATCCTATTATCAGGGTGAAATGTTTTTAATGCAGGTGTAAGCCTTTAGTTGATCCTAGTGCCCTAACTTAGGGGAAAACTCCAATTTGTTACTGTTGACCTGAGTCGGAGGACAATATGAGGCAACTTTTCTGATTTTCGTAATCCAATGACTGCAGCACAGGTAGAATCTTCCGTCCGTGACTGGTTGTGTGTGAAAGTGAGAGTGTTGTCCAATCTGCCTCATAGTCCTCACCTCCATATTTTCCTTCCTTCATGCTTTCCTCCCCTCATTTTTTTTTTTTGTGTGTATGTGTGTACTCAAAATTCCATAGATGTACGAAGTACGTATGTAGCCCTTTGCTGTGCAGTTTGATGTGAGGTTTTCCTGGTGCTGCTGCTTACGTTCTCAGTGCTGTGCTTTGCAGCCCTTTTGCCCCATCATCTTCATTCTCTAGGCAGAGGAGTGTTTAATGCCACATTTTGTTTTTGTCCCATTCCCCCACATTTATAATAAGACTTTCACACTGCAACATCACTCGATTACAAAAAGGGAAGATGATGTGATATCAGCTGTTTGTTGCATCACCCCTCTTACTGCCCTCCTTTCTTTGCCTTCTTGCAGCCAGTGTGGGGCCTTGAATTCTTATGCTGTGCCATTGCAGAATATGAAGCATGGCCTTTCAGCTTTTAGTGCAACTGCACAGAAAATGGACTCTAGTATGATTTTCTCTTCTATGGCTTAACGTTCCATGGACAGTTATAGCCACAGAGACCTCAAGATGCCCATTCTTTTATGTATGTTACTTTCTCACTTCTACAGAGCATCTCTAATAGGAGTGCATGTCCAAAAACATTTTAGGTAGTCATATATTACATTAAAACATGACAAAGTTAAGTGAAAGGAGTACACAGACATGTTAGTTATATGGAGCACAGCAGATGAATTTTCCTGGTTGTAGCGTGTATGAGGCTGCTAAGGCAGCTACTGAAGGTGATATGAAATGGGAAATTGTACATAAAATTTTTCAGTGAAATATTTCTACTTATGCTATAGTGTGTTACAGCAAGAACCTACAAATACTGTACCCTTTTTTTCTTTCTCAGACTGTAAAACACATGTGGCCTTTCATTTGCCAGTTCATTGAGAAACTTTTCCGTGAAACAATAGAACCAGCAGTGAGAGGAGCAAACAGCCACCTGAGCACCTTCAGTTTCACAAAAATTGATATAGGGGATCAGGTAAGTTTCTTCTAGACTGTGCATACTGTCTAGACACTTGGAACCTTGTGTGAATTAGGGTGCTGGCTATTTTCTTAAGAGCAATTATGGGCAAAGAGTGATTACGGACAAGGTGGTAATGTACAAAAACAGCTTTAAGTTCATTTATTCAGTTTGAACAGAGTTCGTGTTTTGGCAAGATTTTCCTGGAGATGATTATTTCAAAAGCGACATTTTGCTTTTCTGGAGGAGGGAAGATTGTAGTGTTGTTGGTGGTGGTGGTTGTTATTGATTACCTGTCCTTTACCTTAAGCTCCCAGGGCAGGTTACAACATTAAAACACAACATTGCAACACAATATTAAAAACTCTTTAAAACAGTTTACAATGCACTTAATGTGTTGCCTAATATTTTTGTTGAGGAATTTTCGTATTTCACTACTGAGGTGACTGTATTAACTCATTGTGTGTTTGAAGAAACAATACCTATTTTAAAATAAATATTTATACAAGTCTTGTAGTATTGTCAATTGGCAGCAACATCCTTACATATTGTTGGCCGTATTCCTTATGCTAAAGGCAGTAGATTTTTTTTATTACAAATTTTTAGATGACTTTGCTCTTCCTGTCTTGTTTGTGGTCAATCAGTGGCTTAATTGGTGTTGTGGTGTTGCTGTGATAACAGAAGTGGAAGCATTTCAGATTGTAAACTACTTGTGTTACAAGATTATTTAAACTTTTGTTTTTAATGAAGTCTAGATGCCTAGATTGGACCAACATTTTTCCATTATCCTTTGGAAAAACTTGCTCACAGCACAGGCATACAAGCACTTCTGTTCAGAGCAGATACTGGTTGATTGCTCAGCTGAGCTGTGTGTTGTTCCTGGTCATGAATCTGCTCTGCGGATTGTAGTTCAAATATTAGTTATTTGGTTAACCATATCTCACAACCCACGCGGTAAACATTTGGGCAAAAATAGCCTTGATAGATCTTGTAACACCGCTTCTGCTTATCGATTGATGTGGAAGATGTGTTATGACCAAAATGGGGTATGCCTCTCTTAAACAGAATTGAAGTACAAACTTGGAGTAGAAACGGTGCAGTAGGTGGGAGCAATTTTATAGAACACTCCTTTTTCCTTTCAGTTTTCTGTTATTCCAGTTTCTAAAACAAAACTCCCTAGAAACTGTATGGAATAGCAACACTATATTTACGAGAAATGACACAATTCGTCCTTGCCTCCTTTGAGTTGGGAATCGAACTTCCTGTTTATGTGGAACACTGAAGGTGGCATGCAAAATGCCTATTCTGGCTGAAATGTGTAGGTTTAACACAGTAATAGCATCTTATACATTGATGGTGAAAGTAGAGCCAGTTCTCTTCCACTTTACAAAAGCATCCTTGATAGGTTGCTTGGATCCAGTTCTTATTCACCGCAAGTGATCAGGTGTGCTGTCTTTCAGTGTTTCCTGCACAGTTATGTCATTATAGGACAAAGAAACCCTACATTTTGATATAATGCTAATGCTTTTTATTACTCATGCAGTTTTCCCACACGGAATTTGTCCATAGTGACACATCCAGAATAAGAGGGGCATATTCTGTGGTATTTCTGAATCTGTGTCCACGTTAGACAGCATTTCACACTTGATGGGATGATTTTAACAGAATAATTAATCACTTAAAACTTATTTTTCTCTTTAGCCTCTTAGGATTAATGGTGTTAAAGTGTACACTGAAAATGTGGATAAAAGGCAGATAATCTTAGATCTTCAAATCAGGTAAAACTGTCAAAATATATATGTCACAAGTTTAAATTTCTCAAGTTTTGTATTTTTAAACAATGTTTCATTTTCTATTGGGATTTTTTTTTTTTTTGGCAAAATGCTTCCCTGTGCAGGAAAATACATTTTTGTTTACATGATAAAAAATTTAGAAAATCACTAAGGGTTTTGCTAGCATGAATATGTAACATTAAGCAAGGTACTATTGTCTACAGAAATAAAAAAAAAGTTACACACATTTTTTGTTAGTAGGAGCAGAATAAATGATTTCTTTTATCTGTGGATCTGTCACTTCAGCGAAGAGGGGTTTTCTTTCTTCTTGTTCCTGTTCAAGTCTGTCAATGGCCATAGTTTAGCATAACATGGATGAGCCTCCATGAACCCACATAGAACGTCATGCTCATTCCCTCCCCATATTGACTGATCTCCTGGAGGCTTGTCCACACAGTGCTAAGCCAGCTTTGTATTTCAGCACTTCCCTGGTAGCTGTAGGAGAGAAGGAATTGTGTGTGGGCAAGTGAGATGGCTAGTGGAGAAGGAATTGAGTGTTCTAACCCTTCTCTGTGCCCAGCATAGAAACCAAGCAGGCTTGCAGAGGAAGGAATCCTCCACCTCCATTTTTTGCATAGATAAGGCAGTAGGAAGAGGGGACAGAGCCCTCCATCTGTTTGCCAGGCCAAAGCACACTAGGTTGGTTGTTTTTGTAGCTCCACTAAACCATATTTTGCATTAGGAGCAAATCGGGGGCCCATTGTAACTGTTGAAAGTAGAGATGCATAAACTGCCAATATGTGACTTACGAGGGTTCCTTCAATGTACAAGATGTGCCTCCTCAGACATGAAGAAGGGGATGTTTGGAAACAAACCCTTCCTGTCCGTCCGTCCCCCTTCTATTAAGTAGATGACAGGATAATGAATGAGTTGGAGGGGTACACCATATAGTACTGC
This sequence comes from Podarcis cretensis, assembly GCF_951804945.1. NCBI lineage: Eukaryota > Metazoa > Chordata > Lepidosauria > Squamata > Lacertidae > Podarcis > Podarcis cretensis. Next base: position 14,574,613 of record NC_137181.1, on the reverse strand, counting down.
TTTTCATTAACTAGAAAGCTCACATACAACAAAATTTAACAATTTAAATTTTTTTTGCCTTGAAGTGGTGCTTAAAAGGTTTTTTGGCTGATTGAATGGTTTAACATGTAGAACATGCTTTCTCTTTGTTTCACTGAGGCCTTAGATCAGCCTTCGTCAACATGGTGCCTACCAGATTTTTTGGACTAGATCTCCTGCGCTTGCTGGGGTTGATGAAAGTTGTAGTCCGAACCATTTGGGGGGTATCAGGTTGGACGAAAAAAACATACAAATAAGGGGACTTTGGACTTTTGAAACTGAGGGGAGTTTCAAAAGCAGTTTGTAATATGGAACAGAGGAGTCTGTTGTTTCAAGAAGGCAAAATCATACTAGGCATGACTAAAGTAGATCTTTGGATTCTGGCCAATCACTTTTTAGGTTTTAATAGGGACAAGCAGCACTAACCATAGTTCTTTGCCTTTATACTCTTGTACACTATAAATCTTTAGCTCCTTCCCCTTTAAATTGTGTGAAAAGAAACCGCATTAGTCATCTTCAGAGTATTCATGGGGACAAATGGTTAATAAACTTCCTAGTAATGTGTAACATGTCTGTCTGTCATACTTGGGATCTGCAGATTAATGCAGCCTTGCATAGTTCACAGACATTATGCACTCGGTGGATAAAATGTTCTGCTTAACTTGGTGTCCAAATAGCAGATCATGTTTCATACAAGCTGTATTGCAAAGACACAGTCCAAGGAATATGGGTTGAAGGGCAATAGTGTCATTCATGAATTGTATAGGTGCAGCCAGCTAGCCCTTTTCTGATTTGTCTTGTTTACTTCAGTTAGGTATATTTGGTACTGCAAATTAATACAGTACCAAAGAGTCTAATCAGTTTAAAAGTAAAAAAAACCTGGATATAAAAAGTATCTCTTGCATATACACAGAATATATTGAGTACTTCATAAGGTTTGGTGAAACATTTTAAATAATGAGTCTAAATGTGATTTCTGGCATCCCCAGTATCAATGAGAAGACCTGCACTGGGAGCGCATGTTACATAGTTTTTGACATACACGTGGGGTTGTATCAAATGCTAATCATACTGGGAGCTAGACCCTCTGAAATTCATGGACCTAAGTTAGTCATGTCCATTAATTTCATTTGGCCTCTTTTGAGTAGATACTAGTTGGATACAACCCATGGTTTCTAATATGTAGAAAAACGCATTACAGAATATTGTACAAGGGCTGTGATTCAAGGAGGCCATTAACTCCTGCGGAAATGATTGCACGTTTGCATCAAGGTTTATAAAGCAGTTCCACCTTTAGCAATGCTTCCCTGCCAAATCAAAGGCTGCTGTTTGTAACTGGAATCTAAGCAGAGGCCCTGGAGGAGGCCCTGAAGAGGAAACTACCGGTTAATCTGATGGCTTGTATCTAGCAAAGCAACACTGGGTCACAGCCTAGGCCTAATCTATTTCGAAAAATGATTTTTAAAGTAAACTTGCCATTGATTTCAAAAAGTGGTCATTTACTAATGGGCTTTAATGTTTAATACAAAATTGCAATGTGTCCTTGTGCTTCTCAGTTTTGTTGGCAATTGTGAAATTGACTTGGAGATCAAGAGGTACTACTGCAGAGCTGGTGTGAAAAGTATACAGGTAAGCTGCGTTTTCTTCCTACCTGACACAAAACTAAATTATTTACAGATAAAAAGGTAAAGGTACCCCTGCCCGTACGGGCCAGTCTTGACAGACTCTGGGGTTGTGCGCCCATCTCACTTAAGAGGCCAGGGGCCAGCGCTGTCCGGAGACACTTCCGGGTCACGTGGCCAGCGTGACATCGCTGCTCTGGCGAGCCAGAGCCGCACACGGAAACGCCGTTTACCTTCCCGCTGGTAAGCGGTCCCTATTTATCTACTTGCACCCGGAGGTGCTTTCGAACTGCTAGGTTGGCAGGCGCTGGGACCGAGCAGCGGGAGCGCACCCCGCCGCGGGGATTCGAACCACCGACCTTTCGATCGGCAAGCCCTAGGCGCTGAGGCTTTAACCCACAGCGCCACCTGCGTCCCTTTATTTACAGATACAAATGTCATAAATCTGTGCAATTCTTTCCCCACCCCAAAAAGGAAGCAAACTTTTAAAAAATCGTTTTGTTCTGTTCAGCATAAACCTTAAGTATGCAGGTATATTAACAGACTTCTCCATTAACAATGCAGTTCTCTATATTATTAATTCACGTTTAGTATTCTGAATCTTTCTCCCCCTTAGATTCATGGCACTATGAGAGTTATATTGGAACCTCTGCTTGGAGATATGCCTTTAATTGGAGCACTGTCTTTATTTTTCCTTAGGAAACCGGTAAGTTAAAAATCTAGATTTCTTCATTCTCTATCTTACAGATTTTTGCTTTTTCACTTCAGTAAACCGGTGCTTAGAATAATTTTCTAAATCTAGGGATGTCGAACGGGAATTTATGGCTCATCCTAGTGTTAGACCAACCATGGTTCTATTTGAGTAAATCTGGTCCTGAAAATAACTTTGAGGAGATCAGGAGAGACTAGGCCTCCCTCCACTCCCCCACGGTGGGTTGCTGACAAGTCCATGACTGTAACCACCATACCTTGGTCACATCTATACCATATATTTAAAGCACATGGCTTCCCCCAAAACATTCTGAAAACTAGTTTGTCAAGTGTCCTGGAAATTGTAGCTCTGTGATGGGTAAACTGTAGTTCCCAATATTCTTTGCGGGAAGCCATGTGTGTTAAATGTATGGTATGGATGCCTCCAGAGTAGAAAGCAGGACCTAGACTGGTCTTGGGAGCCACCACTGGCTGATTCTTGGTCAACAAGGTTTTGCTGCCTTCAGTAAAGTTGAAGGTCAGTTTACGTTTATGGTAAGAGAACTAAAAACTGTAGTACACTTTTCTATTCCGGCCACCTTTTTCATGCTTGTACAAAGTATAATTTCAATAATCAAATGAAAGGCCATGTTGATAGAGTCATGTTTAGGCATCAAAGGTTAATGGTGGTGGGTGTATCTGTTGTCATCCTCTTAATACACCAATCTCCCCTGCTCCTGAAAGTTGGAAAATTTGTTAAGCAAGCTGTAGTTGGAAACTACTCAAATTCAGTTTTAGTTTCATTACATAATTAACTAAAAGGAAATAAAAACCTGGTGCAACACAATTCACTTGGACTTTAAAAAGCTTATATTCTGCAGATCTGGTGTGCAGGTCTAGTACCTAATTTATGAGAATCTCCACTTTTATTTCAAAAAGGGAAATATCCAGACCTCATGGTTGCTGAGAAGATGAAAATGAGTTTGAGAATAGTGTTTTTTGAAGGCTCACAAATCAGATTGGCAGGGATCGTCTGCATGACGATCCCTCTTATATGATCCTAATCTCTTATTTCCTGCCTCTTTTGCCTGCCTCTTTCATTCTCTTTCTTTTTCCCCTCCCCAAAATATTATGAGCTGCAAAATCCTAAATATTATTTTGTTGATTGTTATTTAAGATGTTCCCAAACAATGTCCCCAAACAATGTACGGTAAAGATATCGGGAAAGCAAAATGTATAATAGAAAGAAATATGTAGGGCTTCTGCTAGCACAAAGATTTCCACATGCACAGCAAAACCCATAACAGAGTTAGGGGGTACATGGGGAGAAGAGAGGGAGAGGAAGTTCCGTTTTGCAGCCAAAAGTCCTTGCATTATTAGAAACACTTGGCTACCACCCATACAGAGCAGATGAAATGCAAAACTTTAAAACTTCAAATTGCACAAATTTTACAGTTATAGACTGCAAAATGGCTGAAGCTGCCTGAAGGCAAGAATTGTAGGCGCATGTCTAATTTTGATTGGAAGCTGATTCCAGAGAGCTCTGTAACTGCTGCAGAGTTATGCAAACTGGAGAGCTTGTATAGGTTTGGGCACAGGAAGGTATTGTAAAGTTCTGCCTGCCGCTGCAGATGAAGAAGTCTTTGACCTTGTTCTGTCATCTTCTGTGAAGATCATACTTTTCATTTGGCATCTTGCTTTGCTCTGCTGTCACTCTGATTTCAGTGTATCCTATAAACAACTAAAATTGGAGATTAGTGCTTATCATCATCTAGAGGTAGGGAATGTCCCCCACCCTTCCTAGTTATATAGAGTATGCAATATTTGCTTAAAATATCCAGGTGTGGGAAGCGGAGTACAGAAAGGAAAGAGATTTTAACCATTTGTGGGATTTGACTTGTATTTTAGTTTCTAAAGCATTTTTATCCTGCTCTTCAGCTGGGAAAAGTCTCCCAGAGCAGCTTATGTAGGCTCAATAAAAACAAACAGTCTGTGTCTATACAGTAGCCTAAAAGGCATGATACAAGAGGAAAACAGGAAGAGGAGGGAAGAGGAAAATAAGGGACGCTGGGGAGCACTTCCTAAAGATACATACCAGTTCTAAGACCATGAACTGGAGTAGGAGAGGTGAAGGGAGTGGAGAATCTGGAGCAGGCATCTCCAAACTCGGCCCTCCAGATGTTTTGGGACTACAATTCCCATCACCCCTGACCACTGGTCCTGTTAGCTAGGGGTGATGGGAGTTGTAGTCCCAAAACATCTGGAGGGCCAAGTTTGGAGATGTCGGATCTGGAGCTTGTTTCTCAGCAGAACCTATGGAGTGGCTTCCTATCTTTCCTTATTAAAGTTGGGCCATAACTTTTATTAACTGCCAGCATTCAGCCCAAGAACATGTGAAATAATAGCTGGTCTCTGAATGTTAGTAAAATGCTTTTCTTTACTCCTTGACAAATCACATGATTGACCTCCACTGCCAGAGGCATTATGTTTTCAAGACCCATTGCTGGAAATCGCTGGTGGTCAGAATGCTGTTGCTCTCATGTCAAGTTTAAAGGTTTCCACAGGCATCTTGTGAGCCACTGTGAGAACAGGATGCTGGACCTCATGGGTCCTTGGCCTAATCCAGCAGACTGATGTTCTTATGCTCTTCGTCATAAGAAATATTTCATTGCCCTCAGACTTTATACAGTGGTGCCTCGCAAGACGAAAAGAATCCGTTCCGCGATTCTCTTCGTCTAGCGGTTTTTTCGTCTTGCGAAGCAAGCCCATTGACGGCTTAGCGGCTTAGCGCTATTAGCGGTTTAGTGGCTTTTAGCGGCTTATCGGCTTATCGGATAAGCCGATAAGCGGCTTAGCGGCTTAGAAAAAGGGAGGGAAAAGGAAAAGAACCCCCGCAGGAACTACTCGCAAGACATTTTCATCTTGCGAAGCAAGCCCATAGGAAATTCGTTTTGCGAAGCACCTCCAAAACGGAAAACTCTTTCATCTAGCGAGTTTTCCATCTTGCGAGGCATTCGTCTTGTGGGGCGCCACTGTACAATAAAAAGTTTCTCGGTTGCTTTATCTTGGCAGCTACTGCTAATTAGAGTTCACACCTTTTATAATTGCTCAGCCTCAGGGTGAGGAAAAGGTAAATTGAAGGAGACAAGTTATCCTTCCAGAGACCACACTCTCCAAGCACAGATCCTCAATAATTTTCCGGGTGAAAAGGATATAAACGGCAGAGCTCTTTGCAAAACAAAACAGGGAGGAACTGGCCATAAAAATTCTGGCTCTATAAATTTATGAGAGATGGATCAGAACTGAACTGAGCATGTACAAGGGACTTATTTTTAAAGAGGCAAATCGTAAAAAGAGAGAGATAGAGCAACACAAAGCTTGAAGGTCTGATAAGAAGTGAAAGGCACCATGATTTCTACAGCTGCATATTAATACCACTCTGTTTTTTGGCATCTCTCTAATGAAAATTTGTGCTAGAATATATTGGGAAACAGCTTTACGGCTCCAGGGTTCAATAAGAACAAGGAGCGTATGTGACTAGAGCAGCCTTTTCCAGTCTGTTGTGCTCTAGACCAGTGTTTCCCAACCTTGGGCCTCCAGCTGTTTTTGGACTACAACTTCCATCATCCCTAGCTAGCAAGACCAGTGGTCAGGGATGATGGGAATTGTAGTTCAAAAACAGCTGGAGGCCCAAGGTTGGGAAACACTGCTGTAGACTACAATTCCCATCATACTTGACCATTGGCCATGTTGAGTGGGACTGATGGGAGTTGGAATCCGGCAACAATCTGGAAGGTCACATGTTCCACTATAGCTTTTGCATCCTGAAAATACCTTAAAACTTGTAATTCTTAGGATGCAGTAAATTTTGATTTCACCATGCTAAGGCAATTATTCCTAAAACACCCAATTATTCAAACATGAGAATTTATCGTATTGAAAGAGGCTGTTAGAAGTCATCCTCGGTGAAGCAAAAGAGCAAGGATTTAAGCTGCAACTCAGGGGGTTTAATTTGTGGAAGTGAATATTTCATTTTCCTATCAGTGTTTAATATGCAACATTTCTATTTTCCTTTGGTTAGTTCTATGCTTATTTTAGCTCTGTTCATAGGACACTGAAATAACCTCATTGGTTAAACTTTGCAAACTAGTCACCACCTGCAGTTGTTATTTTTAACATAAAAAAGAGGACTTGGAGCAAATTCACTGTTTTTTAAATTGGATTAGCTGGTCTGCCCAAGAAGCAGGTGGCTAATAAAGATGTTAAATTATCCTGTCCAGCTTTGCTGCTGTGGTTAGTGGAAACAAGGTTTATTTGGAAAAAGGATTACTGTTTCAGCTGGGGTAATACATGTTAAATAAATTTAAAGGGCATTGCCCCAGGGATGAACTGCTGCATAAGGAAGTATTGGATGTGCTAAATAAGTAATAGTTGCATTATTGGGATGTAGTTGCTGTCTTGTTTTAGAATAGGGGAACTTCTGTTGAGGTTTTTTCCCCCTCCCCCTCACCCATATGAGCTTTTATACAGTGGTACCTTGGGTTACATACACTTCAGGTTACAGACGCTTCAGGTTACAGACTCCGCTAACCCAGAAATAGTACCTTGGGTTAAGAACTTGCTTCAGAATTAGAACAGAAATCGTGCGGCAGTGGGAGGCCCCATTAGCTAAAGTGGTACCTCAGGTTAAGAACAGTTTCAGGTTAAGAACGGACCTCCAGAACGAATTAAGTTCTTAACCAGAGGTACCACTGTATTCCATTTCTTTTCTCCATATGAAACAAACGAGTAACCTGTTTGGGGGTGGAGAAAAATATTGAGTGGGGGAGAGAGAAGGGGGCACTGCTGATTCTGACCCTACCCACTTTTTGACTTGCCCATCTCCAGTGTACAGCCTCTGAGGAATTAGGGGATGTAGCTCTTGACATAGAAATGTTCTTTTTTGCTTGCTTGAATTTGTACCCCACACTTTAGGCAAAAAGGTTCCCAGAGTGGTTTACATACAGTCAATGAAAACATACAGTCCCCTGTCTTAGTCCCCTCTCCCTCTCTTTCTCTTCCTAATCCTAACACACATGGGGAAAGGGGCATGGAGGAAAGATGGAGGGAAATCAAACTCTGGCAACAATTCTTAAAGAGTTCGTTCTTATAATTAACAGCTTACGTAGTTCAGGGGTGGAAGGTGCCTGATGGAGCCAAGCTTTCGGAGCTTCCCACATTCTGAAGTAGAGACATTTCTGCCCTTAAGGAGCTGGTCCATAGCTCAGTAGCAGGGAGCTTGTTTTGCATACAGAAGGTCCCTGGTTCAGTCCCCAGCATTTGCAGGTTGGGCTTGGAAGAACTCCTGACCAAAACTCTAGATAGTTATTGCTCTGGTTATCTCCCGCTTGGACTACTGCAATGTGCTCTACGTGGGGCAACCTTTGAAAGTGACCCAGAAACTAATCCAGAATGCGGCAGCTAGACTGGTGACTGGGAGTGGCTGCCAAGACCACTTAACACTGGTCCTGAAAGACCTACATTGGCTCCCAGTAAGTTTTTTGAGCATAAATCAAAGTGTTGGTGCTGACCATTCAAGCTCTAAACGGCCTCCACCCAGCATACCTGAAGGAGTGTCTCCACCCCCATCGTTCAGCCAAGGCCTTCTGGCAGTTCCCTCACTGCGAGAAGTGAGGTTACAGGGAACCAGTTTGTAGCATTCTCGGTAGTGACACCCACCCTGTGGAACGCCCTCCCTTCAGATGTCAAGGAAATAAACAATTATCTGACTTTTAGAAGACATCTGAAGGCAGCCCTGTTTAGGGAAGTTTTTAATGTTTGATGTTTTATTGTGTTTTTAAATTCTATTGGGAGCCACCAGTGTGGCTGGGGAAACTCAGCCAGATGGGCGAGGTATAAGTAATAAATAATAATAATAATAATTATTAATAGTATACTAGATGGAGTAGTGCTGTCTGCTTGTTTCCAGATGTTTCTTTCATTCTCCTCACCCCGCATGAATGAGAGAAATTGCTGCCCTCCCCCAAGCCTTCTGCACATGCCAAATAACTCTGTATTTGTGTGTTGGTGGGAGTTTGTAAAAAAGAAGAAATAGAGGCCAGCCTAGTAAGCCCAGCTAGTATTTTGTGGACCCCTAGTTTTATAGTTTGCAATAAATTAGACTACATTGTTTAAAAATGTAGAATTTAAGGGGGATTAGTTTTATGATGCTGTCTCTCCTTCTCTCCCCCCCCCCAACACAAAACACTGTGTGACAATCTGAAACAACTTTTTGTGTTGGATCAAAATTTTACTACTGTCATTTTGCCATCTAAAAAACTTGAGAGAGGTTGTTGCCAAGAAAAGCTTCTCCTTCAGTATTTTCGTAAGGAGAAGCACAGAGGAATTATTTGGCAACTTGTCGCGGATTTTTTCTTCTCATATTTTCCAGTCCAAACTAACAACTGGCAGTAATTCAGCATACTCTGCAGACAGTATCTGTTGCCGGCCTTGATGACTATATATGGGAACATGGCCTAAATTAATAAATCTGAACATACTTATCTAATGAGTTTGCTCAAGCCTTCTGAGCCATACAGAGATTTTTGTCAGACAGCCCCCACTTTGTACTGGCTGCAAAAATTAGTCATCTTCTTTGAGTAAGAGAAGATGGCAAACGTAATCGTTACATGTTTATCGAGAGGATATATGTTCAGCTAATTGTGAAGACTTTTAAATGACAGAACAAGCATGAGAAGAATTTGGAAATTTCCTCTGATAGCTTTCCCCCCCCCCCTTATGATTAAAGGTTTGAAAGGGAAAGTCCTGTGGCAGCTTAAGGAGAAAATAGAAAGCCTGTGTCCATATTAGTTAATAGAGCCTGCTTTCTGCAAACTTCAAATTCTCCTCTTTCCTGTCGGAGGCTGGTTCTAGTGGTTGAATGGGCTTGGCTTGCTGTCTGCTGGAGTGTTTGTGCCACTGTTGTGAGGCAGACTGGGCCCCACACTTTTCCACCCTCTTTTTCATGCAGTAAGCCTGCAACTTATGCAGGGGTTATGTCCTACAGGTCGCACCTAAAGCCAAAATTGAATAGAGATGATGCACATTAGGTTTAATGGTGGATGAGATTGCTGATGTCATTTTCCCAGATGCACAGCTCCTTTCTGTCCCCCCTTTTTTGCCAAACCCATAAAGCTGAATACGTTCAAGTTAAATGCACCTAAGTTTTTATTATTGTTACTTATATTAGATTTATATACCTCCCTTCATCATACGATCTCAGGGCAGTTCACAGAAGTTGAGGGCTTACTGTATTTCATTAATGTTTGAAGTGAATAGGAATGAGTCTAGCTAAAAATGTCAACCCTTTATTGAAAGTGAAAACGTCTTAAGCTTGCAGGGGGGAGGGACCGGAGTGCTCCTACTTCAAAAATATAATCTCTGCATAGAAAACTAGAAAGGCAAGGTAAAGGCTATACTAAATCCCTTTACATCTTTCTGTATATGGGCAGGTGTGTGTATGTAAGAGAGAGAGAGACCATTGTCATAAGAAGCTGCACACGCTTGGAAAATGTTGCATAATCTGGCAAGGATAAAAACTTTCCTGTGCGCTAGTGATGGCTAAAAGCACCATTCCTGTATAGGAAAAGAGAAACCTGTAAACACTTGGGAAGAGTTGGAAACATCTGTATCTTTTGCCCGCCACTTCAAAACCATATATTGGGGGGGGGGCATTGAATTTGCTATGCATATAGCCTTCAGGGTGTATATTTAGAGAGTATAAGCCCTGTTACACCATTTTCTTCCCAAAAAGTTTTCTGTGATGGTCTCCCCTCACCTCACAGCTTCTCTCAATCCAGTCCCCGGCCAAAAAAAATATATAAAAATGTTACACATACTAATTAAAAGGGGCACAGTAACTCTGCCTTGTTCTTGGAAATACCTGCTTGAAGATGATTTTAAAGGGTCACTGAACTGGTTCTTCTGCCCTATGAGTCTTTATTTTTTGTTGTTTTTTTCAGAGGGGAAAAAAATCCATGCTCTTTTCTGTCAGGTAGCTTTATCTATGAAGCTTTGGACATTTTGACCTGAGTAGATTTTTATTTTTTATAGGAGTAGACCTTTGTTTTTCCTCTTGAAGCAATATTAATCTAATCTAGAACTCTTGGATGTCTTTTATTGATTATGCCTCCTGTATTTTAGCTGTTCCCAAGCCTGGGTATATTATATTTGAGAAATCTGTTAAAATGTCTGTGTGCATCTTCTGTAAAATACTAAAGAGGCCACGGTGTGCTGTGCAGTGCTTCTGAACAAAAACCAGTGGAACAGCAAGGAGTCTCCTCAGTGCCAGAGCTTGATGCATATTACATTTAAATGCTGCAGTTCTTCCGTGAGACTCAAGGCAGCATCCATAGGGCTCCCAGGTGGTCCTGATCAAAGCATTGATGCAGACTTGCTTGGCTTCAACAAAGTTGCTGCATCATTTACCTTCATTCTTGGGACCACATAACACATTTTTAAAGCGGATGACACAAATACACTTTAAAAACCCCAAGAACTTGAAAGTAATACTTTTTTTGAAACTTCTGTGTCTAATCTCTTGGTCTGCGGGTGTTCGAGACCTTCTGTTTCTAATAGATTCATCTATCGTGGAAGTTTCAATATACTAAATGAGTGTGTGTGTGTGTATACGTGCATGTATATGTATATGTGTGTATGTGCGCGCACACACACACACACACGTGTGTGTGTAGGCATGTGTCTGAAGGCAGCCCTGTTTAGGGAAGTTTTTAATTACTGATGTTTGAATGTATTTTTAATCTTTTGTTGGAAGCCTCCCAGAGTGGCTGGGGAAACCCAGCCAGATGGGTGGAAAATAAACAATGATATTATTATTATTATTATAGTTATTGTTATTATTATACATATGCCAGAGGTGCTTTGTAGCAAGAGAGTAATGTCATTTAGCAAAACAAAACAAACAAACAAAAAAACAACAACCCAAAACTGACAGCCTTGCGGAAGAGTGATGCAGTTCTGTAGAGGGAGATTAAAACAAAGGCACAAAGATGAGTGATTTCTAAGTAAACTCCCTACCATCTCCACAACTGTGTTTAAAGTTTAATTTCAGACTGGTACACTTGGCAAGTTTGAGGCATCCTTTTTACCTGCTAGTGCCACGTTTCGCTAGCAGTCCTTTGGCAGTACTATGTGATCTTTCGCAGTGAGCTAGTAACGAAGAATTCTATTAGATGCGGAGCCAAGGGCGGGGGGGGGGGGGGGGACGGACGGACGACTAAACCACAAAAAAGAGAAGCAGATTTGAGCAATTATTCCCAGTCATGATTTACAAGCAAACACATATGGCTGAAGGACTGTCAAATCCAAAACCACGCTGCTCAGGGCAGAAGGGGTGGGATGGGCAGGCGGGCAGCTGAAGGCAGGAAAAGTTTGGCAGCTACAAGGTTGGCGCATTTCCCCTTGTGGAACACACCTCTGTATTCTTAACACCTCGCTTGCTGCCTGCTCCAACAACATCTGCAATGCTGCAGCAGCACTTCCAGCATCTTTGCAGGAGTGGCACAGTGCTTGTGCAGCAGTATGCTTGCTGAAGCTTTGTGGCCTGGACTGGCGGCTTCTCCACTTGCTCAGACAGTCAGGAGCCTTTCTAAACAGTGCTGTCTGTGACTTGCCGGGAGAACAACCAGGCCAGGCCAGCAGCATGCCAACACATTGGCATTGCCAGGGCACCAGCTCAGGAAAACTGAAATGGCTGGGATATGGGGGCTGCCATCGCCTGCTCCGGCGTCTGCTGCCTGAGGCAGCCACTTCACACATTTGCCTGCAAGGAGGTTGGTTGGCGGGGGACTCTCATAGGCGTGCCAAAGTTCTAGGCTTTTTCTGATGAATTGTTCTGTATAATCAATACTGTATTTTTCCCTGTATAAGACTAGGTTTTCTTCCTGAAAAATAAAGTAAAAAATTAGGGGGCGTCTTATACACGGATAGTGCCGAGGGTGGACTGGCAATTGGTTGTTACCGCAAAAATAGACGGGAAAATATGGCAATTAAAAGAATGATTTCAGAAGTTCTCCAGGAAGGCTTAGGTGTGTGTGTGGGGGGGGGTGGGTGTATGTGTGAGAAGCTTGGCTCTTCGTTGAGTTGACTGTTTTCCCCGTGACTTTTAGTCTGTTCTGTGATATAGTAGTGCAGCCAATGGCTAGGGAGGGCTGCAAACAGGCCATAGTCACAGTATAAGATACCCTCTTTTATAATGAGAGACTAGAGCCGACATGTTACTAATGTGCATTATTTCTTAATGTGCAATGTTACATAATCTTGCAATAAGTTTAGCAACTATTTTTGCAGCCGTTAAGCTACGTTCCTTAACACACTTCACTTTTAAGAGTTGGCCTGCTTGATTTCTAATGGTAGTGATTTCCACAGTAAATTTCTTTTTAGAATAGCAGCCTAGCACGTTTTATGCAAATACCGTATTTTTCGCTCTATAACACGCACCTGACCATAACACGCACATCGTTTTTAGAGGAGGAAAACAAGGGAAAAAACATTCTGAATGAAACAGTGGATGTATCATTTTTGTGCTTCATGCTGTGGCCACAGACATGTGATCTGATGGTGAATTTGGGGTGACCCAATGCAAAAATCCCGAGAATCCCTGTGGATCCATGCTTTGTAACCACGTTTTTGCACCATTGCAGCTCCAGGCAACAGTGGGTGCGTGATTTTTGGGGGGCAGGCTGTAGCCATGGACATGCTATGTGATCTGATGGTGAATTTGGGCTGACCGAATGCAAAGATCCTGAGGATCCATGTAGATCCATGCTATTTAACCACGTTTTTGCACCACTGCAGCCCCAGGCAACAGTGGGTGTGTGATTTTGGGGGGGCAGGCTGTAGCCATGGACATGCTATGTGATCTGATGATGAATTTGGGCTGACCCAATGCAAAGATCCTGAGGATCCATGTAGATCCATGCTTTTTAACCACGTTTTTGCACCATTGCAGCCCCAGGCAACAGTGGGTGTGTGATTTTTGGGGGGCAGGCTGTAGCCATGGACATGCTTTGTGATCTGATGCTGAATTTGGGCTGACCCAATGCAAAGATCCTGAGGATCCATGTGGATCCATGCTTTTTAACCACATTTTTGCACCATTGCAGCCCCAGGCAACAGTGGGTGCGTGATTTTGGGGGGGCAGGCTGTAGCCATGGACATGCTATGTGATCTGATGGTGAATTTGGGCTGACCCAATGCAAAGATCCTGAGGATCCATGTGGATCCATGCTTTTTAACCACATTTTAAGTGGGGAGGGAAGGAAAAACACAGAAGGGACAAGGAGCAGGAGAGGGGTGTGCAGAGAAGCAGCTGGCTAAGAATGCAGGAGAGGGGTATAACGGGAGGGAGGAAAGGAAGGCAAAAGTTTTCCCTCACCTACCCACCCAAGCCAGCCAGCTCGGCGCTCTCTCTCTCTCTCTCTCTCTCTCTCTCTCTCCCTCCTGCATGTTTTCAGCAGCACGGAGCACAGAGACGACACTCTGCTTTCCCCTCTGCTTGCCTGGAGGGGAGGGGCTTTCCCTGCTCTTTGTTCCGTTTGAGCAAACACAGCAAGGAAACAGAGGTGGGTGGGCAGTAAGACCCTGAGGCAGAATGCAGGAAAGCAGCCGCTTCCTCTTTTCAGGTTTCCCTTCTCCGAGAAGCGCGATTTGATTTTTGCCTGATTTTTTTTGCCTCCCCTCACGCCATTTGGCTCCAGGGACCACACATTCGCTCAATAACACGCACAGACATTTCCCCTTCCTTTTTAGGAGAAAAAATCTGCGTGTTATAGAAGGAAAAATACAGTAACTATTCTGAGGGTCATCCTGATGTTCTTAATCTGTAGGTATAAATAGTTGGTCTTGTATCCTTCCTGATGTTGGACAGTACTCATAAAGGGGCTAAAACAAATGCTTTCCTTCATTTCAGATTTTGGCTGTGTGTTAGTGTTAAACTGATTGCTTCCTGCCATCTAGCCTCTGGGATAGCTCAGTCGATAGAGCATGAAACTCTTAATTGCAGGGTTGTGGGTTCAAGCCCCACTTTGGGGGGAAAATATTTCAGGACCTTCGTGTTCCTGTCCAACTCTACAATTCCATGATTCTATTATCCTTACGGCTATCAGAATGTATTACCCTTTGTTCTGTTTCTTAAGTGCTGGGCAACATTTAAAATTGTTGTTTTTTTTCCTGTCTTCAGCTTTTGGAAATTAACTGGACAGGACTGACCAATCTTCTGGATATTCCAGGACTAAAGTAAGCCAAAAATTGAATGTGAAACTATTTTTTTTAATAAGTGTTTTAGTGTGTGTGTGTGCATAATTACACAAGATAATTCCAAAGTAATAAGTGTTTGTGTTCCATCTGGTCTCTGCTATACTTTTTGGGAAACTGTCAATGTGATAGGTTGAGTTGATACACATTCTACATCTAAACCTTGGGATTGGGCAGTGCAAGTGATCTCTTGAAAACTCTAGAAGAAGAATTGACAAATGTTCTGGCTTTTAGCATTTTCAATGTGCATGCATGTAGGTTTTTTATGATTTTTTTAAAGACAGTATTAGTAAATAAGAATTTGCAAATGGAACAGCACAAAAAGGCTTGCAGACATGGGTAAGGAAAGTACATATGGGGATTTGGAAATGCTCCTAAAGACCCAAGCTAGCTGTTTTACAAGCTGCGAACTGCATCTTGTACAGTTTGTTTTGACTTCCAAAACCAGCCGAAAGAGTTGCAAAATTATAGGTGGCAAAGGTTAACTTTGCTTTGCTGTGAGCTTTCTGGTGAATAGCATTGTTTGTAATTTGCACCAGTATAACATCTGGAAGAAAACAAGGTGTTTCTATGCAGGGAAAAAACTGCTAGCATTCTAGCTACCGTATATTTGGCTTGCCCATTCAAAGGAAAGAATGCAGTCAGTCTACTTTTGTTGCAGTCAAGAGAAGTCCCAGACTTGAGGTGGTGCATATTTGAGGCTAACTTGTAAAGCTCCACCCAGTACTGTAAACTCTGAAATCCTATGCTTACTGTTGATTAATTTCTCTCTCTTTCTTGAGCTCTCAATTTGGGACAAGCTTCTTGTGAATCTCTCGCTAAAACTTTCAGGCATAACTGAGTATCTTTGTTTCTTATTGCTGTCTCCAAATGCAGTAAGAAATTCTTAAGGTTGCTATATTACAGTACTTTTGAGAGAGAGAGAGAGAGACCATGCCAGCTTTTTTTTTGCTGTATTTTTTTTGCTTGCCTCTTGACAAAATTAATTTGGGTGGGGTTGCAAAATGTAGGTTTCCTAAAAAAAAACTTACAGCAAAAGTTCATCGCAGATGCTAATTATAACTTGCAGTCATGTGGCCATTTCCATTGGTTGGGCATGTTGGTGCCCCAGTTTGTCCTGCTGTGCATTTAATGATGTGCACTAAGCATATGCTAGCATCTGCAGAGGTGTTTGCGTAATTACTCACTGTGTTGTGGCAGTATGGTGCTGTTGAGTCAGCAGATCCTCGTACTAAAGCAGGGGTCAGCAACCTTTTCCAGCTGTGTACCGGTCCACCGTCCCTCAGACCATGTGGTGGGCTGGACTATATTTGCGGGAGGGGGAAATGAACGAATTCATGTGCCCCACAAATAACCCAGAGATGCATTTTAAATAAAAGGACACATTCTACTCATGTAAAAATGTGCTGATTCCTGGACCATCCGCGGGCCGGATTGAGAAGGCAATTGGACCGCATCCGGCCCCAGGGCCTTAGGTTGCCTACCCCTGCACTAAAGCATAGCTAGCTTTTGTGGGAGCCTGCCCACTCCCTGGTTGGATATTGATTCCATCCCTCTGCCCCCTGGAAATCTTTATTTCACAGTCGCACAGGGATCGTTCATATCAACTCATTTTTAGGAAGTGACTAACTACCTTGAATACCCACAAATCCAGAGTAATTGTCCTCTGTGAAAATCTTTTTTTGCTTTCTTTTTTACATTTAATTTTTTAATTTGTATTCTGACAGATAAACTTGACATGCAAATGTATAACAAACATCAAAAAGTGAAAAAATTATAATAAAAATATGTTAATACACAAAACAAAAAACAATGTTAACAAAAAGAAAAAGAAGAAAAAGAAAATAGTTATTAAAATAAAGACATATCTCAAAATAAGTGATATATGTAACCAAATTTCATATCTATTTTCTTTGTTGACTTCCTTCATCCTCCATCAACGTCTGATATCAACGTTAGTAATCTGTTTGCAGTCATTAAGAGTCGTCAACAGGCTCATCACAGCTATCTGCCAATCACCCAATCCCACCACCCTTCTGAGTAATACCCCTCCCCACCTTCTCACTATATAGAAGGGTCTGGTGACTTCTGTTTCAGTGTATCTGAAGAAGTGTGCATGCACACGAAAGCTCATACCAAGAACTAACTTAGTTGGTCTTTAAGGTGCTACTGGAAGGAATTTTTTTATTTTGTTTTGACTATGGCAGACCAACACGGTTACCTATCTGTAACTGTTTGCATTTGTCTACTTATTTTCTCTCTTTGTAATTCTTTGTAATTATCTTTTTTCTAATCATATATCAATTTGCAGAAGTTAATTAAAACAACTCCAAGCAGTAATATGTGGGCATTGCTTTTTCAAATATTCATTGTATTTTTCCCAATCTTTTTGAAATTTTTGCTTGCTGTGGCCCCTGATCGCATCTGTCATCCTTGCTAATTCAACATAACTAAATACTTGTCTTGCCACTCTTTTTTGGTTGGAATTGTCTCTTTTTCCAGTTTTTTGCGATCAGGGTTCTAGCTGCCGCCATGGCATACAAAAATGATTTTTAATCATCTTTAGATATATCTGTAGGGACGCAGGTGGCGCTGTGGGTTAAAGCCTCAGCGCCTAGGGCTTGCCGATCGAAAGGTCGGCGGTTCGAATCCCTGCGGCGGGGTGCGCTCCCGCTGCTCGGTCCCAGCGCCTGCCAACCTAGCAGTTCGAAAGCACCTCCGGGTGCAAGTAGATAAATAGGGACCGCTTACCAGCGGGAAGGTAAACGGCGTTTCCGTGTGCGGCTCTGGCTCTGGCCAGAGCAGCGATGTCACGCTGGCCACGTGACCCGGAAGTGTCTCCGGACAGCGCTGGCCCCTGGCCTCTTAAGTGAGATGGGCGCACAACCCCAGAGTCTGTCAAGACTGGCCCGTACGGGCAGGGGTACCTTTACCTTTACCTTTAGATATATCTGTATCAATTATTCCCAGCTGGAAGGCTTCTGTCCCCCCCCCCATTGTATTTAAAGATTTTCTTCATTTCTTTTTTACATTTTAAAATGAAAGTGCTGGCTGACTTGTTAAAAGCCTTTTTAAATTGACTCAAATTTGGCTCAAAGCTATAAAATACTGTGTAATTTCCTAGTAGAGAGAGAAAATATAAATAAGCTAATGACTTTGTATGATTTCAGTGAATCCAAGTGTTAAGGTAGTATGGCTGCATTCTGCTTCTGTTCCTTTGAGTAAAGTGTTTTTTTGTTTTTTGTTTGCAAAACTTCCAAATGCAGTGCTGCAAACTAGCTCCCCTCCTCATATAAAATTTAAAACACTGTGGTGTTCATTTGATCTGTACTGATATCAATAGGGCTCAAATGTTTTATTTGATACCACAGTAAAAATATGAAAGTCTTAATTTCTGAAGAGCTCTAGCTACAAGGCTAGATGAAACATTACGAGGATTGCACACCTATCAGTTGTTTTCACAGAGAGAATATGCTCCTCCAATCTACTCAATCTATTTAGCCTCAATCTACTGTTTTCACCATCATTTAATAATGTCACATGAGGCTCACACATTCTCTTTTCTTTCCCTTATCTGGTATTCAGCTTCTCTGTACACTTAATAGTTTTGAAAAATGTGGTATGATAAGGTCAAAGCACATAAAGCGTTTAAAAATCATATTGTCAGAAAAGCACTGTTTAACGTCTGGATAAGATATAAGGACTTGCTCGAAAATAAAACCCCAAGGTGGTTGTCACCAATGGAAGCGAAGGCTCAGAAAAAGCTCAATATGGAGGCCAAATGACCGAAATATTGGGAAATTCTGGAACAAGAGGGAGACAGATTAAAACTACAGAGTTTTGAAAAACGAAAAAAATAGAGTGCGGGATTGATAATAATGGAGGCATGTAATCTGGACAAAAAAAATGGCTTCCAGGTGGAAAAATCAAAATTGGAAATAGAGCTATTAGATCCCAAAAGTAAGAACTTGTCAAGAATGTATAACTTGCTGCTGAAATGGAACACTCAGGATGAAATGGTTAAATCAGCTATGATTAAATGGGCACAAGATGTTGGACATAATATTATGATGGCTGACTGGGAACAGTTATGGACCACAGGTATGAAGTTAACGGCATGTAATGCCTTAAGAGAGAATATAATGAAAATGATCTACAGGTGGTACATGACACCAGTCAAGCTTGCAAAAATTTATCATTTGCCTGATAATAAATGTTGGAAATGTAAAGAGACCGAAGGCACATTCTTTCACCTTTGGTGGACATGCCCAAGGATTAAGACTTTCTGGGAAATGATTTACAATGAAATGAAAAAGGTATTTAAATATACTTTTTTGAAGAAACCAGAGGCCTTTCTCCTGGGCATGGTCGGCCAATTGGTGTCAAAGAAGGATAGAACTTTCTTTATGTATGCTACAACAGCAGCAAGAATACTTATTGCAAAGTACTGGAAGACACAAGATCTACCCACCCAGGAAGAATGGCAGATGAAGGTGATGGACTTCATGGAATTGGCAGAAATGAGACCAGGGAGAAGAGTTGGTGGAAGAAGATTGGAAGAAATTTAAAGATTATCTACAGAAATATTGTAAAATTAAGGAATGTTAGAAAGATGTTGGAATGAAGTTACATGGCTTTAGCAGAAATGTTATAAAGAATTAAGTATAATAGATTCTAATTGGATTAAAGGAAAAAATAATGTTAGAATTTGTTAAGTTTAATGATAGGACAGATATTTGAGGAAGATGGAAAGGATTTGCTGAAACAATTAATCGAAGTGGAATACAAAAAAAGGGAGGTGTGAGGAGGTCATTGAAACAAGTAAAAGAAAGTTAATAACATTGAAAGTATTGGTTGTGTTTCTTTTTTCTTTTTTTTAATTGGTTTTGTTTTATTTTTGTTATGTATATGTAATATTTTTGTCTTCGTATTGCATTGTATGGTTTTATGTTTAATTCTTTTTCTTTTTTCTCTCTGTAACTTTCAAACTTTAATAAATATTTTTTTAAAAATAGCTTTGAAAAATGGCTATATAAACTAGTTGGATGATGAAAAGGCATGGCCATGTCCCACTGTTGACTCTTTTCCACTGTTTGCCTGCCTGCCTGCCGCAGTACTGTAGACTGGTTGTAGTATTTTATACTGATGTTCTGAAAAATTCTGCTTCTTATCAGAGTGGGTAGTGTACTACATTAGTACCTAATTTGCCACGCGTAGACTTCCCTTAGCATTTGCCTGGCCTCCCAAAAAATTATTACAGAAGAAGATTAACAAATGTCCACGAATGTGCTGATACCTTAAGGCTGATGTACTTGTGGAAGCTGCTTTGACTTCCTCCCTGGTGGTGTTTGCACTGACATAGCAAACTGTGTGACCTGGGATAACTCAGTCTCAGAGCATGAGACTCTTAGGGTCATGAGTTCGAGCCCAACATTGGGCAAAAGATTCCTGCATTTCAGGGGGTTGGACTAGATGATCCTCAGTGTCCCTTCCAGTTCTACATTACTGTCATTCTTTGAGTTTGGATCATTTCATTACTGTGTGGCTTCCACATGCTCAAAAGCTCCAAGTTCAGTCACCTGTGGGTTAAACCACAGAGCCTAGGACTTGCTGATCAGAAGGTCGGCGGTTCGAATCCCCGCAATGGGGTGAGCTCCCGTTGCTCAGTTCCTGCTCCTGCCAACCTAGCAGTTCAAAAGCACGTCAAAGTGCAAGTAGATAAATAGGTACCGCTCTGGCGGGAAGGTAAACGGCGTTTCCGTGCGCTGCTCTGGTTCGCCAGAAGCCGCTTAGTCATGCTGGCCACATGACCCGGAAGCTGTATGCCAGCTCCCTCGGCCAATAAAGCGAGATGAGCACCGCAACCCCAGAGTTGGCCACGACTGGACCTAATGGTCAGGGGTCCCTTTACCTTTACACTGGTTGCCAGTTTGTTTGTGGGCCCGATATGAGATGCTCACACTTGTGTTTTCCTCGTCTGCCAAAGACACACCTTTTCACCCTGGCGTTGGGCACTTGAGATGTTTATTTTCATGATGCACTGTAATTGTGATTGAAATTTGTTGTAAACTGCTTATAATATTGCATTTTACACTGCTGCAACTTGTCCTGGGACCTCAGGGTGAAAGGCTAGGAATAAATAATAATTAAAAGAATCTACTTAGAAGTAAGCCATGCTGAATTCAGTAGGACTTACTCCCAGGTAAAGGTATACAATATGAGGCTTAATTGTATTTAGGTTCCACTGATTTAAGTTAAATTGGATCCAACCTAATGATTTTGAAAACCTTTCTAAACCTGAATCCCTGAAATATATGCGAGTAACCGAGAAGGGGGAAAAATACTGAGGGAACCAGAGACGTGTGCATTACAATGACATTCTATGGGTTAATGCTGCATTATTTAACTATAACAATAAGGTAAACGGCGTTTCTGTGCGCTGCTCTGGTTCGCCAGAAGTGGCTTAGTCATGCTGGCCACATGACCCGGAAGCTGTACACTGGCTCCCTCGGCCAATAAAGCGAAATGAGCACCGCAACCCCAGAGTCGTCCACAACTGGACCTAATGCTCAGGGGTCCCTTTACGTTTACCTTTACACCTTAGAAAAGCAAAGTAATTAACTTTTGTATGTTGATTACTTTAAGCTAACATCAGTTTTATCAATATATGATATATGAAACAATAACTTGGAGTAATGGGCCTTATTTTCTATTCAACGGTATTTTATAGTAAATAATTAAGGCAACCCAGAGAAGAATGAATAATGTTTATACAAAGCCTCTTATTCCTGCCCCTTATTCTGAGCTACTGTTTCCATCTTGTGGCCATTGAAGGTAACAGTGCTTGGGATCCACGTTGTAAACTCTGGAAACTTTCAGTGTTTTCATTTTGGCATCATTGTAGGCTCTCTAAGTGGTGGATGGATCTTATGTACTGTATTTACTTGAATCTAATGCTCACCTCTTTTGGCCAAATTAGGTTGCAAAAATTAAGGTGCACATTAGATTCGATGGCACATCTGCATTCGCCAGCAATATCTTTTTTGGTTTCAAGTTTCTGAAAACTGAGGTGCGCATTAGATTCGATGGCGTATTAGACTCGAGTTAATACAGTACACCTAGGGAAAGACTGATGATAATGCAAGTGTAGTGAATTCAAATGTATAGCACTCTCTGACCTAAGGAAGCAGGGCTGATGTCAAGGCAGTTGTTGTGAGAACTAATTCAAAGCAGGGATCCCATTGACAAGAGCCTTTGTACCTCATGTTGTGAGGAGATAGACCCCTAGTAGGGTGTCTTGGGATGAGGGATGGGGTCTTTTGCAGAGTGTCTTGGTCAAGGACTGACCGAAATCTGGCATAGACACTGAAAGCAAATAGCACTTGGTCTGTCAAATTTCACGTATGGAGATGGTTCAGGGTGAAAGGATAATTTGCAGGAGGAGTTCTACTACTACTCAACATAGATATAGATAGATAGATAGATTTCCTCTAGACTTCATTACAACAAAACAAAAAGCCAGGAGTCCTAACTGAAATGACTCCAGCCAATCAGGTCATATGATCTTGCTATTTGGGTCAGTTCTATATATACCCTTTCTTATAAAATTGAATGTAGATGAAGGGGAAAATCCAAGAATTTTAAGAAGTCCGTGGAACTAGCTCAGAATTTTAACCAACGCGTAAAGGGGGCTGAACAAATATTTATGCAGCCTGCATATATAGGTATATTTGCTGTACGCTCTATAAATCTGGTTGTCGCTTTTTAATTAGAAGATGAATAAATGTTGGAAGAGAAATTGTGTTGGCAGTTTGCCTGAAATTTATTTACACTCCGGAGTTGAAATTCCTTACCCTGCAATGTTAACAGAAGCATAAATAACTGTGGCTTCAGCAAATGTAATAACTGTTTAAATAGTGATAGTGTGTCAAAAGTGCAACTAAGGCAAGATGTCTTAAAATAACTTCTCTTCCGTTTTCTTCCCAATAGCGGTTTATCAGACACTATAATATCAGACATCATATCCAATTACCTGGTGCTTCCAAACAGGATCACTGTTCCTCTCGTCAGTGAGGTACAGATTGCACAGTTGCGCTTCCCCATACCAAAGGTAAGAATTTTAGCATAAAATTATAAAAGAATACAGTGTGAACTCAGTATCATTTGAGTAACCTTTGCAGAACCATTCTGATTTGTGAAAGTTTGATAAACACTATTTGTGAAGACCCTAAAAATCTGGATGCTGACAGTAACTTCAGGTCGGTTTAGCCTTCCAAGGTGAAGCTAGGAATGCCCTTCCCTGTCATGGACAATATTTGAACAAAAGTATTTTAATGACTCTTCATTTCCATACCTCAGGTTTTTCCATTTGTATAACTTAATGCTTATTTTGGGTAAAATTCTGAAATGATGAAGCAGTACAAAATGCAGCAATATCAAAAGTTCATATGTGGGGGGGGGGGGGGAATAGACCAAAATTACTTCTGGAATGTTCTGGATAACCAGAGAAACTAACAGGAGCAGGCTGTTCACAGATACTTAAATCTTGACACTTGGTGCAGACCAGGTGACTGATCAAGTCTGTACTTGCTTAGCTTTAACCAGTGCTTTTTTTCTTAATTTTTAAAAGAGGTACTCTCATTTTCCTAATCATATTGAAATACTGCCCCTCAATGAGGCCAAACTTAGATTCACAAAATATTTAGGGGTATGCGTCCCCCCAGAAAAAACAACCTGGCTTTAACAACTCTTTGGAATCGAGTACTGCTATGCCACACACTATGCTCCAAATCAAGTTTAAAGAAATATAATCCAAAATAATAATGAATTTGCTTTCTGTTCTGTCATAAATTGGCAGAACATGCCATCCAGTCATAGATACATGCCCTTAGAACAGAATCTACTATGTAGACTTGCGGTACTATGCCAGAGCAATCCCGTGACCAGGGACTAATAAGGATTGATCCAGTCAAGTTAATGGTCAGTCATCCTGCAGTGGAAAGAATTTGTGTTGATACTTTATTGTTGAAAACTATATGATGGATAACTATTTCTTGCATCTTGACAGGGTGTACTAAGGATACACTTCATTGAAGCTCAGGATCTTGAGGGAAAAGATACTTACCTAAAGGGAATTGTTAAAGGGAAGTCTGACCCATACGGAATCATTCGTGTGGGTAATCAAATTTTCCAAAGCAAAGTCATCAAAGAAAATCTCAACCCAAAGTGGAACGAAGTTTATGAGGTACAAAGTTTAAAATTGCTGTTCGATATCTGTACCCATTCTTCAAACGGCATTAAAATAGAGCCTTTGAGGGCTAATTCCGTATACATCTTTCTTACATGGCGAGATAATCACCTTTTGTGTCTTTTCTGCTGCTGGTACATGGACCACTACAGCTGTCAGCACAACAGATTAGTTCAGGTATAATGCCAAGCCATAGTTTGGTGCTGTGTGAACAATGATGATAGTAATAATAATAACAGACAAGACTAACTTAGCACCATTAAATTCAGTGGCTCTACTCTGAGAAAAACGTAAATACAACCCGTTCACAATAGTTAATTTCTGGGTGTTGTTGTTACGCCACTTTGTTCTGAAGTTAAACTGTGTAAAAAAATTCATTCTAAAAAGGTGAGGATGTAAAAGAGTTTTCTTTTGTTATTCATTTTTATCTATATGGTAGTAATAAATCCTATTGGTTTATCAGCATCCTTGTAATCAGACCTGTGTGTATCCTGCACTTCTCTACTTATACATAATTCTGTAGTGATAGGTATTTTGTATAGTGTGGACGCATTAAAAGCCATGTCAGATATTTGTGCTGAATAGGTTACCTTATTCACTACTTTATTTGCAGGCCTTAGTGTATGAGCACCCAGGACAGGAATTGGAGATTGAGCTCTTTGATGAAGACCCAGACAAGGATGACTTCCTGGGAAGGTACATGCCAAGCAAGATACATTTATGATATTGGCAAAAAATAGTTGTTTTTGTACTTCTGATTTGAATGTTAATAGATAAAATTCCATGCTTTCTGTGTTTTAAGTATTTTTTAGTCCTTGTTTTCTCTTTGCATGCCACTGCCAGAATCCCTCTTTCTATTCAGTGGTACCTCAGGTTAAGAACTTAATTTGTTCCGGAGGTCCGTTCTTAACCTGAAACTGTTCTTAACCTAAGGTACCACTTTAGCTAATGGGGCCTCCTGCTGCCGCCACATGATTTCTGTTCTCATCTTGAAGCAATGTTCTTAACCCGAGGTACTATTTCTGGGTTGGTGGAATCTGTAACCTGAAGCGTCTGTACCCAAGGTACAACTGTAATGAAAGGGGAGGGAAAGCTGAACTTGGCAGAACCTGAAGAAAAATAGTTAACATCTCCAAATGCAGTATTGGCATATACACAGAACAGTTGCCTTTTCAAAATACCATGATAATGCATGCATGGCATTTTAAAAATACCTACACGCTGAAAAGAAATAAATGTTGTAAGTGTTAGAAGTAACAATATGTTCCTACCTAATTCTTATGCTCTATTGCTTTTACTATTGTAACATATATCTGGCTTTAGCTGCCTGATACTTTGCCTGAGGAATAAACCATAAAAAGCTCACATGTGCCCTCATGGAAGTCATGTGCTGTTGTTTTCCCCAGAACACCGTGTTATCGCAATTCAAGGACCTAATTTATGTCTTTTCCACAACAATTGCAAATGTGGCAATTTTCTTCAAAGCTCTTAACAAGCAGTCACCCTTTGCTTCATATATCCTTACCAATTCCTTTCTTGCCCCATGAGAACTTAGATGCTGTTCTCATTCTGCTCGTTTTTTGTGGACCACTTCTCCCAATATGAACTGACCCAGACTCTGCAGTCATCATCTGAGGCACTTCTTTGTGTGCTTTCTCTGGAGGGTGGCAACACGAGAACGGCCCTTTTCTGCGATGGCTCCCTGTTTGTGGAATGATCATCCTAGGAAGGCTCGCCTGGTGCCTTCATTCTATATTTTAGGTGCCTGGTGAAAACGTTTCTCTATAACCAGGCCTTTGGCATTCTATGACCTTTAAACTGTGGTTGCGAGAGTGGGGTCCTTGGTTTGTTTTAATATAGGCTGCGACCATTTTGCACATGTCCAATTGACACACAACCTTTTGGACCCAAGAAGGGCTTGCGTGGGGGCAAGGACCAGAACCTCTGCACAAAATGGTCCCCGCCTGTATTATTTATTTTGTGTTCTCATTTTTTATTTTTATGTTGTGAACCGCCCTGTGATCTTCAGATGAAAGGCGGTTTACAAACTTAATAAACAACAGCAGCAACAACAACAAATTATCATAAGGGTAGCATAAATATGATTAGATTAACCCACTATCCTTTTTAATACTTCATTGATCCCTCCAACTATACAACTTACAGAAGAGATAATGATATTATTCTAATGTGTTTCTCTCCTAGTCTAATGATAGACCTAATTGAGGTTGAAAAGGAGCGCCATTTAGATGAGGTAAGTCTCTACCTGCTCTTTGGTGGGAAGAGTGTACCAGGGCTCATACTCTGAGGTGGTCAGCCTACGGTGCTTAATCACACTTCAGATTCAAATGTTGAAGGATTTGATGGACCTTCCTTCCAAGATTGCAGCCTCCCTCTGCAGCAGATTTCTACATTTTTATAACACAGTTTCTGTGGAACCATTGAAACGCCATCTCTCCTCTGTGTCCATTTATTATGATGGTAGACATTCCGAAGACGTAGAATTGTGGCATGAATGGTCACAGCATGTGGAAGTCACTGATAGTCGTTGGTTAAAATGTTTTTTTGTAAGGAAATGTTTGTACAATGTCTTAACATGAAGTCATTTTATTGTAGTGTTAGAGCATGGATTGAATGTTAAAGATAAATGGGAATCATGTTGACTTAGCTGTTTTTGTCGGTTAGTTTCATTATGCTATGTCAGTGCGCCATTTCACAAAGTACAGTGGTGCCCCGCAAGACGAACGCCTCGCAAGACGGAAAACCCGCTAGACGAAAGGGTTTTCCGTTTTGGAGGCGCTTCGCAAAACGAATTTCCCTATGGGCTTGCTTCGCAAGACGAAATGTCTTGCGAGTTCCTGCGGGTTTTTTCCCCTTTCCCACCCCTTTTCCTAAGCCGCTAAGCCGCTTATCAGCTGATCTGCTAAAAGCCGCTAAACCGCTAATAGCGCTAATCCGCTAAGCTGTCAATGGGCTTGCTTCGCAAGACGAAAAAACTGCTATACGAAGAGCCTCACAGAACGGATTAATTTCGTCTTGCGAGGCACCACTGTACCAGTAGTATGTCATGAATATACTATATATGATATCATAGGTTGACTTATTAGTGGATGGCTTTGCCTCTCACAATCTTTTATTTACTTTGCCTACAGTGGTTTACTTTGGATGAAGTTTCCAAAGGAAGATTGCATTTAAAACTAGAATGGCTCACATTGATGCCTACTGCAGAGAATCTTGATCAGGTATTTTGTTTTATCTTTTTAATACATGGTCTCACAGCTTTAAACAGGGCGTTCTCAATATAGATAAGAACGAAGACTTGGGTCTTTACACATACATAAGTTATATTGCTTGATAAACAATGGTTTGTTATTGCATGTGCAAGAACCACAATGAGCCTCAGGCTTCCATGCAGCTAGGAAGAGGACTTAAGAAGCTTTTACTTTCTGTTTTATGTAAACTGTGGCTTCCTGTTTTGTCCAGACTGGGATCATGGTATACAGAAGCCAGCTACCGAAGCCATGGTTTAGAGTTGGCTTGAATTGATTCAGAGTATATGCTAAACACAGTCCCTGGTTCAGGTAAAACAGAAAGCAGAAAGAAAAATGGTTCTGAACCCCCCTTTGGCCATGTGGGAGGTGGAGGGAGGAGTGTGTGATTCTGGGTCGCACGGTTACTTGTGCAGCTCTTACCATGGCATTCCAACAGAGCCCCCCCCGGGCAATATACCATATTTTCCTGACTATAAGACGCCCCTATGTATAAGATACCCCTTATTTGGGGGGACTCGGATTTAAGAAAATGGGGGGAGATCTATCTGTGTATAAGATGCCCCCAAATTTTGGACATTATTTTTTAGGAAAAAACCTAGTCTTATACAGTGGTACCTCGGGTTAAGGACTTAATTCGTTCCGGAGGTCCGTTCTTAACTTGAAACTGTTCTTTTTTTATATATAAATATTTTATTAAATTTTCAAAATACATTAAAAAAACAGATACAAAGATATAACCAACTGGACTTCCTCGCATCTCCTTACCCTGCATTATTTATAATCAGAATGTCAGCAAATTATTACCTTCTTTCATACCTTATTTTGTACTTTCCAAATATTATACTTCTAAATTTAAAATAATTTTTACCAATTGCTCATACCCTAAAATTAAACAAAATATTGCCTTAAATTTTGACCTTTTCTTACTCATAACTTAATTTTCTATTTTACAAAGCCTATTCGCTGGAGCTGGTATTTTCTAAATCGTGCAAATACTTAACATTCATACAACTTATAATATTTTTGTAGATAATCCTTAAACTTCTTCCAGTCCTCTTCCATTGTTTCTTCTCCCAAGTCTCGGATTCTGCCAGTCATTTCAGCCAGTTCCATATAGTCTATCAATTGCGTCTGCCAAACTTGAAACTGTTCTTAACCTGAAGCACCACTTTAGCTAATGGGGCTTCCTGCTGTTGCCATGCCACCGGAGCACGATTTCTGTTCTCATCCTGAAGCAAAGTTCTTAACCCGAGGTACTATTTCTGGGTTAGCGGAGTCTGTAACCTGAAGCGTATGTAACCTGAAGCGTATGTAACCTGAGGTACCACTGTACACGGGAAAATATGGTAATTAACTTGAACATTTCTTTTAAATTATGCCTCTCTTACTTTAGGTTCTAAAAAGCATTCGAGCTGATAAAGATCAAGCCAATGATGGCCTGTCGTCAGCATTGCTTATTCTCTATTTGGATTCCGCAAGAAATTTGCCAGTAAGTCTCTTTGAGTGATTCCCATTTTTTATTCTGTCACACATTGCTTATTACTAAGCCACTTTGCCTCACTAACTCACATTATGCCATGTTTTTAATTACATTTTCATCTGCATTCTGCAACATTAGCATCTTTTTATAGGAAACACACATTGCGATTGAGTCTGCGGCGCTGGTCTACCAATTGCATTTTCAGAACTTATAAAAGATTTCGATTAAAGTTGTAGCCTTGAAAGAAAACGCACGAGCAGTCCTATGAAAAGTGTGCCAAGCCCAATAGAAGTATATTCACTTGGATTCAAGAATGGATACTTTGGGGGCTTATATCTGTGTGTTTCTACGGTTAGGGCTGCAATCTTAGGAATGCATAGTAAGACTGGTTGGTTTGGGTCCTGACTTTTGTTCCATGAACAGAAGGAGAGTAGTGCTGAGTGATACTCTGCTTCTGTGAATGGAAGATCTTTTGAATCACGGAGCAAAAAAAAATCAGAGACCCAAGCTGTAGCTGAGCGAGCATATGTAGGATCATGCTCCTTGTTTTATGATGGCATTGTTTGGAGTTGGCCACCGTTTTGTGAACATGGAGTATGCACATAAAACAAAGCTTTTGTTTACTTCTTCCAAATACAGTGGTGCCCCGCAAGACGAATGCCTCGCAAGACGGAAAACCCGCTAGACGAAAGGGTTTTCCGTTTTGGAGGTGCTTCGCAAAACGAATTTCCTATGGGCTTGCTTCGCAAGATGAAAATGTCTTGCGAGTTCCTGCGGGTTTTTTTTCCTTTCGCCCCCTTTTTCTAAGCCGCTAAGCCACTTATCAGCTGATCCGCTAAGCTCTTAAGCCGCTTAACAGCTGATCCGCTAAGCCGCTTATCAGCTGATCCGCTAAGCCGCTAAGCCACTTATCAGCTGATCCGCTAAGCCCCTAAACCGCAAATAGCGCTAATCCGCTAAGCCGCTAATGGGCTTGCTTCGCAAGACGAAAAAACCACAAGACGAAGAGACTCGCGGAACGGATTCTTTTCGTCTTGCGAGGCACCACTGTAGCAGCTCCTATATTTTAGTATAGACTCTACTTGCTTCAAAACAAAAAACCCCATAATTCTGCAAGTGCCTATACGTATTTGGATCAAGGCCAATTCTCTTATATTCCTTATAAGAGAATTCCCTGATTTAGGCTGTATGTCTTACGAGGTCTTCTCAGGCACAAAGGGAACCCTGAATGAAAAGAGAAATTACAAAGGCAAGGAATTGCTTTTTTAAAAAATGAGCCCAAAGTGCTGCTCTTAAGGAGTGATGATTTTCAGGGAACATTTCCAAAATGGGGATGTGAAAAATGAAGGAAACAAGCTGCACCTGTATCCTCTGTCAGGAAAGATGCTTCGCTTGGAAGCCACAAGCTGCAAAGACCCAAAGATAGGTTTGTGCATATACCAGACAGTGCCATCTTCTGCGGGAGAAGCTGAGCAGAAAGATCCAGTTGCCTTTCAGCTTATTTTTTTTGTATACTTCTGCTGGGCAGTTGGGAGCTGCTACTCTCCCAAGAGTAGACGCTCTTCCATTGTAGGTTGTTCCCTTGCTCTGTTAATGAGTAATAGACTTGGTCATTTTTTAAGGCTGAGTTAAAGACTGCTCCTTTTTGACTCCATTCATATCTGCCTTTTGAAGAGATGGCAAACTTATTAAGGACCTTGAGTCTGCCTGTTTTCTGCTATGCAGACCAAATTTCAGAAGTGAATTCTGGAATGGCCCAGATTTGCTAATCTCTGGTGATATTTTAAAGACAAAGTAAGAAATGGATATTGGTCTTGGAGTACTTGCTTCTTACACTTGAAACAGTGCTATGCATCAGTATGTTTAAAAGTTAATTTTCTCAACGGTACATTTTCTGTGCTGTTATTAAGGTTGCCGGGTGCAATCTTTACACTAATATTTTAGTTTTCTGCAGTCATTGATACCCAAAGAAGTAACTTGTTGCAATCTAAAATGCCGGCGGGGTTTTTCCTGGTGTGTTTGTGGGGCCGGGACTGGGAAAGTGTTGTGCAATGTCTTTAAAAAAAATTAAATTGTGGTCACCTTTTTCTATTTCCTTTCCATTACAGGTTTAAAGTTTTTTTTTTTAGTTTTTAGTTTTACGTGGAGAAACTTGAAACTTTTAAATAAACTAATCCATTGGGACATGATTTTCAATGTATATCAATAAGTAACTGGGTGGGTAGTGCATATGACTTTACAGGATCTCATAGCATAATTGAAGTTTACTTGATGGTGTGCTACTTGTTTAAGTAGTAGGGGAAGTGGTATTACCTGCAAATTTACCATTCAAGGGTCTGCTCTATCAGAAACATGTGTAAGGTAATCAGGGTGGGGGAACAGCTTTTGAGCAAAGAGTATAGCCATAGAGAAAGGATGAGGAACCTACCTATCCAGATGTTGCTGGAATCCAGCTGCCATTGGCCCCAGCCCCCTTTGAAAGGATCACAGGTTTCCTATCCATGTCATAGAGGGTCACGGTAATCTGCCAAAGGTGTTCAAAGTTTTGTTGGAAGAGATTGAAGCCTCTCTCTTGCCCAGATAGAACTTGGATCTGTCCAATGATGAAGTCACACCCACACTTTTATTTTTTAAAAAGCTTCAAAACAGTGATTTGATGATGATAAATGGTATAGGGATTGTCCTACTGTATTAATTTTATTAATACATGGGTGCCGGATATTGGGCCGGTTTGGGATTATGAAAACACCCTTTATAAATTATAGTGAAACATACAAATGCGATTAAACACGTTTGCAGAAGGATGCGTAAGTAAAAAGGTCCTATGATTTGCTCAAGTGGTACTGTAGATGGAGGCATGCGAAGAATTGGGGGTGGGGAAGTTACTTTGCTGTGTTAATGAGGTGAGACCAACAAATGGCAAAAATGATGACACATGTACCTTAGGTGGGTGCCAGTCTGTAATTCCAGACACCTTTGACTGTTTTCCTTAACTGTGCTAATGGTAAAGCTGCTTGTGCATTCGTGCTGCCACAACCCTCTGCTTTCTTCTTCCATTTCCATCTTCCTAAAGAGTATCTACGAAGGAAACTTTGGGTGTGGATACTTAAAAGAGAGGAGAGCATCGGGACTAGTCTTTTGTGAAAATACTACCTCACTCTATAGAACACTATTTGTGAGTTCTCGGGTGTTACATGTGTATTATACATTCTCTCTCTTTTGTTTTTTTTAACCCGCCAGAGTGGATTGGTGCAACTAAACCCACTTAACCCTAATAGTGGAATGGTGGAAGCATGCAGTTTTCGTTCACACGCATGGCTTTCTTTTTTAAAGTGTGCAGTGTTGTTATACTTATTGCATTTCCAAACTGTTTTATCAGCTCGGTTTGTTAGACATGTTTTGTTAATTTTAAACTAGCCTTTTCAAAGATTAGCATGTTTATTTGTTAATCTCCGTGGGTACTTTAGAAGAAATGCAGACATTTGCTTGCAGCGAAATGAAACTGTTGTGGATTTTGAGAGCCAACCTCTTTTGTGATGCTTTGGAAAATTAAGTGCAAGTTTTGTGGTGTGTTGTACGTGAGGGCCTGGAATCTCCTAGATTTGGTTCAAGTTGCACAATGAAACAGAAAGTTAGTTGTGTGTTCCCCAAGTTACATGGTAAATTTTATGTTCTGTGCTGCAGGATGGAGGTAGTGCATTCCCCAATGGCCTTTTGTCACTCAGAAAAAGTCCCTGCAGTATTAGTGTTTCTACCAGTCGGAAATAATGACTTCTATTTTGGAGACTATGATTAGAATGCTAATAATGCATTGACAGGTGATGTCAAAATTAATATGCTTTTCAACTAATGGGCTTTTAAAGCAAAACACTTGTTTTCTCCGTACAATGGTAAACACTCACATAACACATTTAGATTCTAAACCCAAGAAAGCCTGTAGATGCATTCATAGGCTGCAGTTTGAAATGATGTGACCATTTCACATAATCAAAGCTTTTAAAAAAAGAGAGGAGTTGGCCAGATATTTTCATTGTGACACCAATGGCCTATTCACACACAAACTCCTTTATATTGAGGGATCATTCATCAGTGCTTCGTGTGCTAATTCTAGTCTTATATTTAAGCACTAACCTGGTAGTTGTAGGTGCAGCTGGGAAACCGAGGAGGCAAGCCCACTCCATTTCCAATGTGGAAATTCAACTTTCTGCCTCTCTTCTGTCAGTCCCCGCCAGGCTAGTGTATTTATTACACCATCAGACAGAGGGCCTTCTTGGTAGTGGCACCTGCCCTGTAGAATGCCTTCCCATCACATGCCAAACAGATAAACAGCTATATGATTTTTAGAAGACATTGGAAGGCAGCCCTGTATAGGGAAGTCTTTAATGCTTGATGTTTATTGCGTTTTTATATTTTGCTGGAAGCCACCCAGAGTGGCTGGGGCAACCAGTCAGACAGGTGGCATATAAATAATGGCCTCGAGTCCTTTTATGCCTGTCTGAATAATCCTAGATGTTTGCATTCATTTTATAAGTCTTTAGCTCATCAGTCTTGCACCTGGTATAACATTTTATGCCTTTTTTATAAGCAGATGAGTCTTACTTGGAAGGAAAGGTACTTATCTCTTCCCTGGCCCTATTCTGGCTTTTAGTGGAACTGAGCTTAGGTGTGAAAATCACATTTTAGGATTGTGTGTACATTCTCCAGCTCCATACCAACGTGGTTTGGTGTTGAGTCAGATGTTTGCCAAATTGGGTTTGCTTCTAAGTTTCCTTTGAGAACCCAGCTTTAGTTCTGGTACTGAAAATTACTTTAGAAGCACATTCAATGTGTTTCTTTTTTCATCCAGGGTAGTGACAGTCACATGTAATGCCAGGACTCCTTGATGAGGAAATTTCACACATGGGAGAAAAGTGCTCATAATCCCATATCCTGCCAATAGCTTTCTCAGCCCCATGTGGTACGTTGTGCCACTTGTTGTGTCTCCCAAGTGCTAAGTTCCCTTTAATGTTAAGTTGGCCTAGATGGGAATAGCTTGTTACAGCCGACAAAGATTGCTCTAGAAAAAAAAAAAATTTTTTTAACAGCAACTTGAGCCAAATTAAGCTGGAGTTTGTGTTTCCCTTTTTTACTTTAGAAGTGGCTGACCCCCCTTTCCTGTTTTGGATAATTTTAAAGGCTCCTTCCCTTCTCAGACATTATAAAGTTTGCATGGCAGCAGCATGCAAACTGCAATCCCCTATATAGCCCATTGCTTTAATTCTGATAACGCTGCCTTCTCAGTTAAAGCAGTTGCCCATTTGAACTTAGCACGATTCTTTAAAAAATAAGAGTACGGCAAAATTTCAGCAGGATCACAAACTTTGAACGTACTTGTGACATTCGTGAACCCCTGAAAATAAAGCAGCAACAACTACCAGTGACTGAACCTCGCATATCAAGAAGTAGCACATATAGAAAAAAGGATTGGAATGTAAAATTATTTGGGTTGTTTCTAAACCTTATAGGCCACTTTTTTCTTTCAGTCTATATACATAGCTGTCAACTTTCCCCTTTTCTTGTGAGGAATCCTATTTGGAATAAGGGAATTTCCCTTTAAAAAAGGGAAACGTTGACAGCTATGTCTACATATAATGCACATAGCTATTCTAAGTGGCAAATAGAAACAGGCCAAGTTCCTGCACGTTGTGTTGTCAATTATTGATTCTTAAGACGCCTTCCCAGGTTGCCAGTAGCATGAGTGTGGTATGTACACAACTCTTTGAAATGCTCCTGCAAAGAACTCTTGACTCAAATTGATCCATTGCTTCAAGAAGAACTTCATGTTCTTGAGTGTACTTACTGGGTTACTTATGGCCCTGGGAAATAAATTTCTTTCTAAGGAGCTATATTCAGAGATAAGAAACTATGTCCCTTCTCTCTCTTACCCCCCTGAAGAAGGAAGGACCACAAAACATTGCAGCCCTGTATACCTCACGTTTCTAGTTCTTTCCAACAGGTTTGTGGGATTGGTTTTTTGTTTTTGTTTCAATGCATGACTTTCACATCAAAACTCATGCTGTACCCTGAAACAGAGACAAATGTATGTGTCTAACAACCAGATTATTCCACCCCCGCAGAAAACAGGAAAAAATCCTGTGCAATTGAATTTTTAAAGAGTTATTTCTGGAACAATCTAACTTTCTCTTCCTGTTTTGGGTTACAGCATGACTGCGAAGTTGCTTCTATTACTGAACAGCAAATGCCATGAGCTTTCAAAGCAGAACTTTTCCATTAAATATTATGTTCTGCTTCAAAAATCCATGGAGTGAAAACGGCACCCTGAACACCTGTTTGCTTTCTTTCGAAGCCCCTTCTCCTATTCAGCTGGTAGCATTGCAGTTTTTCTTGGTAGCTTAATTCTTAATAGCTTGCCTGAGTCACTTCTGGGGTGATGCAGCTATTACCAACATAAAATGAGAAATTGTTAATGGAAATGGTCAGAGGCCAATCTTGTTTAAATCCACTCCTATTCGCACATCTCCTATTCAAAAATGAAATTTATGTTGCGTCGTACCGCTTTGAAAAGAGAATAATAAGGGAGAAGACTATTAGCCCTACTGGAAAAAATGGTGTCTAATTAGAATACTGGAATTAAAGATAGAATGAGGACAAAAGACTTCGTCGTATTATTTTGAAATAATCATCTTGTTGTTTCCCCTTCATTCCGAGAATGTTCCCCCCCCCAGTCCCCTGTTGTCCTGTCCTTACTTAACCATCATAGAACTGCTTCATTGCATGCCTTATTAACCCTTTGTATGTTCATTTTCTTCTGCTTTAAAAGCATAATCCATTAGAGTATAATCCAGATGCCTTGAAGAAGTCTGCTGTTCAGAAAGCCCTGAAGGTAAAGCAAATATACCTTTCCATTTAAAGTCACAACATTAAATGGAGTCACAGAGTCACCTGTAACAAACTGACATTCCTATGTATTTTTTTGTGCCACAGAACGTAATCTTACTACTTGGTACCAGGCATTAAGACACAGAGTGTGATCTATTTGTCTGTGAGACAGCACACCGGAAATCGTATCAGTGTAGCATTGTAAACATTAAAACCTTATTATAACTAAGCAAAAACAAAGCTGTAAACAAAGACAAAACTACCAGATTCTACTGTGAATCATGCATTTACTGTATTTAAAGCGTAATCAAATTTATCAGTAATCTGTGATGAAAGCTGAAGTCTTCATAATAAGGCTAGTACAAGGGGCACTTTAAGAATATTACGATTATAGAGTTGGAAACAATCTCAGAAGGTCATCTAATCCATCCCCCTTCTGATGCAGGAAATCAAAAATTGTTCTGCTTAAAAACCTGTAACAGAGGAATCCATAGTAATTCCTTATGTTTAGTCTAAATCATTTCTGTTGTAATTTGAGCCCATTGGTTCATTGCGATCTTCCAGCACAGCAAAACAGCAAAATGAAATTGATTAGAAACTAGCTTTATAGACTTACTCTTAGCAGCATGTTTCAGGATGACCCTTATAGGTACTGGCCAGAATTCACATTGACCAGTGGCAACCATAAATTGAGTTCTGTCAAGTAGCAGGCGGGAGCCTCCAGTATATTCACCATAGGAGTCATCTTTCCAAAATATGCTTGCAGCACAGAGACACTGAAAGATTTAATTAGTGCCATTGGTTGGAAAGAAAGGATTATTTACAAACATGTGTATGCATATGCAAATGCCCACAGTCAGCCTCTCCTCCCCTGTAAACAATCTTAACTGGAAGCAGGCTCAAAGGGGATGGATATAATTTTATTTTATTTATTAAGTTTATATATCAGGGGATCACAGGGTGTTTTACAGCAATTGTCCCTGTGGACAGGAAGTTACAGCTTCTTCTCACTGGCCATTATAATAGAATCATTGACTTGGAAGGGTCATGTAGTCCAACCCCCTGCGATGTAGGAATCTCAGCTAAAGCATCCATGGCAGGCGGCCCTCCAGCCTCTGCTTAAAAACCTCCAAGGAAGGAGAGTTCACGACCTCCCAAGGGAGTCTGTTCCGTTGTCGAGCAGCTCCTACTGTCAGAACGTTCTTCCTGATGCTGAGTTGGAACCTCCTTTCTTGTAACTTGAATCCATTGCTACGGGTCCTACCTTCCAGAGCAGGAGAAAACAAGCTTGCTGTGTCTTCCACGTGACAGCCCTTAAGGTATTTGAAGATGGCTATCATATCTCCTTTCAGTCTCCTCTTTTCCAGTCTAAACCTACCCAGCTCCTTCAACCATTCCTCATAAGGCTTGGTTAGAAACAAGGCCAGCCAAATTAGTGGATCCCATGTGCGAGGAATTAAAATTACTGTTTTGCAGCTGTTTGCATACACTTTATCTTGTTCAATATTCCTGGAATATTTAGGCACCGCTTTATAGCATTGGATTAGCAAAATGTAAAGAAATTCCCTCTACTGGGAGAGATTTTTATATTCGTAGACAGTTCAGTGCACTGCAAAAATACACATTTTGCTTATCCTCCTTCTGTATTTAAAAAAAAAAAAAAAGATTCTTAACTGCAGCGTTCAGGAAGACTAAAAAGAGAGAGTAACATAAAGGAAACCTGTGAATAGTGAGAAATAAGAGGGGATAGACGTAACTATTTGGAAAACGGAAAGTCAAGCACCCAGTAAGCAAAAAGTTCAATCTTGTAAAGGTTGGTAAGAACTTGATTTAATGCTATATACTTCATTCAGTGATCACTAAACCAGTTTCTTGGCAAACAGCCCCATAGTTAATATTTGGGGGGGCATGTTTGGTGAGGCGGTGGAGGATCAAAGAAACTCTCCTTTTATTCTCCTGAGCACATAGATGATTAATGATATGGCTTCTTTTAAAATTGAATATTTTGTATGAGAAATGGAATTTGCACTTCAAGATGAATTGCAGTAAAAAAAATACCCTCTGATTTGATAGGAATCAAAACATGCTGTATGATTCTCCTAATCTAAAAGTTTTAGCTTCATTCAATGAAAGATAATGATCAGTAAAAAGAGAGGCATTAACAATAGCTTGTGTATCAATTAAATCTAAATTTAAAAATATTTTTATTCGAAAATTTCAGGACAACAGCTGATTTAATACATGTTTAAGAACCTCTAACCATTTAACATAGTTTATTAACCTCTGCTTTTTAAGCATTTTAATTTGTCCTATGTCTCAAGTTCAAATAAATTTGTTAACAATCTAGGTAATGACTTTTAACAACATTAATAGCTGCTTCGGATTAACTGTTGTATATACTTCTCTTTTTAATGAAAGTGTTTCTGTGAGACATTAATTTAAAGCATGTTAACAGACATTCACGATTGGGGAATGTTCAGTTTCTGTGAAATGATGATAAGTCACTGTTTACTTTTTGCAGTTTGACCTAGTGGTATGGAACTGGGGAGCAAGGCTCAGACATGACAGATGGTTGGGTAAACCTATAAGTAAACCTATAAGATATCATAGTGCATCTCCTTCTTTGCTTCTCCCCCCTTCAAAAAAAAAAGAAAAAAGATGTTTTATGAGTCTGAAGTTCAGCTTAATCATAATATTCCATCATACATACAATAAAAATAAGCTTTCTAAGCTTGCGCTTTATCCATATCCCCCATCTGCATGCAGACCGCAACATTCATTTATTTTTTTTCTGGGATTTGAAATGCTTATTAACAGATTGAGAGGTTGAACTTTATGGAACAGTTTCATTCAAAAGTGTGTGTGGGGGGGGGGAATATGGGAAGGAATTTGAAACTCAGTTGTGTCAGTAGTATCCCTGTACAGAATATTTCAAGGTAGGTGTGTGTGATTGCTGTTTGCCTCATAACCTATAAACAACTTTGTAAAGAATACAAAATAAATGGGTGGAGGGCTGGGTTCGATTGATGGAAAGCCCGAATGAGATATTAAAAGAATTTCATTTCCCCCCCTTCGTCTTCAGTCAGGAAAGAAACTAAATAGCAACCCCAACCCCCTTGTTTTGCTGACTGTTGGACACAAGGCACAAGAAAGTAAGGTAAGCTCAAAGACCTAAATCTACCTTGGATAAATATTGAGGTATTCTTATGAATTCATTGCTCGCAGTTGTTTACGTGTTACATGTAATAGGAGAGATGTTTGCAGTCCTCCTCCTATTGAGAAGCAGGCTGAGGGCAGGTTAATTTGTTAAACCAAAGAAAAATGAGTGACGTTTGTGTTGTAACCCATTCTGAAGGACTGGGCCTTTATTACTCTTGTCTCTTACTTTTCCTTTAAGGAGCCCAAGGCTTCTTTAGTCATCCTCATAACCTTGTGAATTGTGTTAGGCTGAGAGACAATAAGAGACTTGCCTGAAGCCGCCATCTAGCAACTGAAATGGGGTCTTAAACTTCAGTTTCCTACATCCAAACCCACACTCTTGCCATTATGTTACTCTTGGATATGCTGGGAAAGTTATTTAAATCTATAAGGGGCATTTGATTCACCATGTAAGCTTTCACGTGATTTTTCTAGTCCATATGAACTTTACCGTTTTTTTAGAGTACAGTGTGTGAAAGTTGCAAGGCAACTGTATAAACTGAGCTTATTTTTA
Organism: Podarcis cretensis; assembly: GCF_951804945.1. Taxonomy (NCBI): domain Eukaryota; kingdom Metazoa; phylum Chordata; class Lepidosauria; order Squamata; family Lacertidae; genus Podarcis; species Podarcis cretensis. Next base: position 14,535,381 of record NC_137181.1, on the reverse strand, counting down.
GCCATTAATTGTGATAAACAAACTTCTCCCTACCCCTCAATAGATTCGTTACAAGACCAATGAACCTGTATGGGAGGAAAACTTCACTTTCTTTATTCACAACCCTAGACGGCAAGAGCTAGAAGTTGAGGTAAGATGTCTTTCTCCTCTGAGGTCTTTGCCTCTTCCCTGTTTATACCAGCTCCTGCCCCTAAGTAATCCCTTCCAACAGTGGCGTAGCATGGGTTGTCAGCACCCGGGGCAAGGCAAGTAATATGCGCCCCCTAACCCGTGGATTTGCGCCCCCAACCCTAACCCCCAGTTGTTGCGCCCGGTGCGCCCGGCCCCCCCTGCAACCCCCACGCTACACAACTGCCTTCCAATATCCGTGGGTTACTTTTCTCCTTCCTCCATCTAGTATTTTGATTCCACCGTTCCTAAAACAGCATGGCAATACAGTGGTACCTCGGGTTAAGAACTTAATTCGTTCTGGAGGTCTGTTCTTAACCTGAAACTGTTCTTAACCTGAGGTATCACTTTAGCTAATGGGGCCTCCCGCTGCCGCCACGTGATTTCTGTTCTCATCCTGAGGTAAAGTTCTTAACCTGAGGTACTATTTCTGGGTTAGCAGAGTCTGTAACCTGAAGCGTCTGTAACCCGAGGTACCACTGTATCTTCTAAATGAGTTGTCATTTTAATGTGTTGCCGGAAAAAGGTATTGCAGCACCTTACACAGCAATACATTTGTCATGGCATGAGCTTTTGGTTTATGGCACGTCTGAGGCTTTGCCCTGGTGCCAATGAATATTACTCCCTTGGACATGAAGTTGTGAGGGTGGTTACCTCTTCCTTCCTTCCTTCCTTGAAAAGGGCATGGAGCAAAAGAAGAAAGTTAGAAGAGCGACACTCTTTCCCACTTCCTCCTTCAGCTCTATGTCATTTCCAAGGCTCATGTTTATTCTATGGGATCCAGCTTTTCCACAGATCCCTTGGGAATGTGAAGTTTGTGCATTCTTTCTTGCGTCTCTAGTAGGGTGACTGATCAGATGAGAAGGGTAGTGATCAGAGGCGGTGGCATTCATGGTACTCTTTCAAAAATCCAAAGGTGCCTATGGGCCTAAAACGTTAGTGACCTCTGTAAGATTCCCAAAAAAACCGAAAACAAAAACCCCAATCTTGAGGCTTCTACACGTTTGGATGACAAAATCTTGGGTAACCTTGTGGTGTCACTTCTGCAAATGCTGAACAGTTTGCACAATCAAATTTGTTTTACTAGACCAGGCAGCAGCATTTTAAACAGCTTCTCTAATGTTTATATTGGTGGTCACAGTAAACTTGACTGCATCTGGTGCTGGAATTTGGATGTCTTACCAAATGGAGCTGATGGCCATGAATCTAAAGCGCCCCCCCCCCAGTGTGAGCAGTCAAACTCAGCTATTGTTATTCATATCTGAATCATTACATTTTTGTTTTGCTCTGTTCCAGACAGCAGTTTTACTTTAATTCGACTTTGGCAGATTATTGCCTTTTCCATAGAAATAACACTATTGAGTAAAATACCTGCTTTTCTCTCTGTAACCAGTTAGTGAAGAAGCATGAAGTTGTTGTTGTTGTTGTTTAAAAAAGGTGTTTTATTGAAAAGTGGCTGATCCTCTTTATGAGTTTGAGTCAGTTTTTATTTAAAATGTTCAGTGTGGTCTGTTTCTTCTCCTTCTCCAATAGGTCAAGGATGAGCAACACCAGTGTTCCTTGGGAAACTTCAAGCTTCCTCTAAGTCAGCTTCTCGAAAGTCAAGATCTAACTATGCATCAGAGATTTCATCTTAGCAATTCTGGTCCAAACAGCACTGTAAACATGAAGATTGCACTCAGGGTATATGAGCTCAATGAATATATGTTAAAGAACTGGGGTGGTGACATGCAAATATATGTCCTCGAGTTTGGAAGAAAACAAATTGCATTAAAAAAAGAAAATAAATTGCAGTTCCTTTCTGTACTGCGCCAAGAAATTAATGCCATGTTCTCTGTTCTGTGGCTTCTAGATTCTTTCTCTTGAAAAGCAAGAGAGGTCTCCAGACCACCAACACTCAGCCCAAGTGAAGAGGCCCTCCGTTTCCAAAGATGGAAGAAAAGGTTCTTTCAAGCCTCAGGTCCCCAGTTCTCCAGCAACTGACTTGAACAAACACCCAGTTTCCACAACAACAGACACGGATAAAAAGACTGATGTGGTTGAAAAAAGCCATCCCTCTAATCCTAGTCCTCAGTGGCCAACAGATCTCAGCAGAAGCTCATCCAGTCTCCTTGCCTCCAACTTGAGCTATTCTCCCAGCCACCTTTCAGTCAAAGAACCTACTCCAAGTATCGCTTCAGACATATCACTGCCCATTGCCACGCAGGAGCTGCGGCAGCGGCTGAGACAACTTGAAAAGTATGGTCCTGAATTCTTTTTACATTAGGTTTTAGGCTAGGAAGGAACCAAGAAGGCCATCAAACATAATGGATGTGAGAAGCTAGGGTTCCTTACACAACAGGACATGTAGTCTAGACAAGCTTTCATCAACCTGGTGTCCTCCAGTTGTTTTGGGCTGTGCTAGCTGGGGCTGATGGGAGATGTAGTCCAAAACATCTGAAGGGCACCAGATTGATGAAATCTTGTCTAGACTACAGGGTGCGATGTTGCAGCAAACCTATGAACATTGATGAGAAGGTGCCTTCAGTATCCCTATCTAACTATGACTTGAAATAACAAATCCTTCCTGGTTCCGATAATTGTGGTCAATTAGGCTTTGCTTTATGCCCAGAACCTATCTTGTAAGCCTCTCCAGGGAGAATGATACTTTTTCCAAAAACACTGGCATATGTTGACACAGTCTTACTGACCACTGAGAATTACAAACTGAAACTTGGCTTGTGAGGTCTTAAAATAAAGATTATGTAGTTTGATGACAGCTGACACCCTTAGTCTAGAAATAGCAACTATACCTAATTTGCCATTGCACAGAAGATAAATGAACAGTGCAGTATTATCGGATGTAAAAATATTTGTTTCTTCTGCAACTCAGTGGAGTTTTGGCACCAGAGCATATGAGTAAACAGTTCTCATTATTATAGTTGCCTTTGCCTTTGTAGGAGTGTCTTTAAATTTATTAGCCTAAATTGAACCCCATTCTGATTGGTACACTAGTTCACTTTCTAACCTAAATGTGAGGCACATAGCAAGGATCCTTTTTCAACTAACATGGAGAGCTCATATTGTCTATTGACTTCTCTGTATTATTCTCATGCATTTAGTAACTTAGGAGTGTTTCTCCATTCAGATGTATAAGCTTCTGAATGTAACAGAATATGTTATTTTGGCTTCACAGCTTTCTTAAACATGTTTATCATCCTTTGTTTCTGCTGACATTTGCACACAGCAGCGATCACCTAACATGCTGCATCTGTACATTGTACTGTAACCTACCTCAGAGTAGATATGAAGCATGCTCTAGCCTCGTTGTTGGAGGCAGTGTGCCTCTGAATACCAGTTACTGAGAATCTCAAGTGGGGAGAGTGTTCTTGTGGGATTCCTATAGATTAGATGAGCTTTTGTTCTGCTCCTCCAGGCTATCTCCACTGTATTTATACCAGAAAAAGCTGGGTTAAAACAGCATGCGGCGTGACTTCTGAGTTTGTGAAAGGTCATATCCTTACTATTGAGGGGATAAAAACTTTCAAGAAAACAAATAAACCTGCTTATGTATGTCAATTGCTTCCCCAACATGGCAACTGAATATTGACAGTCAGTGTGGTGTAGTGGATAAGAGCGGTAGTCTCATAATCTGGTGAACCGGGTTCGCGTCTCCGCTCCTCCACACGCAGCTGCTGGGTGACCTTGGGCTAGTCACACTTCTCTGAAGTTTCTCAGCCTCACTCACCTCATAGAGTGTTTGTTGTGGGGGAGAAAGGGAAAAGGAGATTGTTAGCTGTTTTGAGACTCCTTAGGGTAGTGATAAAGCGGATATCAAATCCAAACTCCTCTTCTTCACAGTGGCACCATGTTAGGACAGTCTCCATTGGGACAGATTCAATTAACAATTCGGCACAGCTCACAAAGAAACAAACTTATGGTCGTGGTTCACACATGTAGGTGAGTATAATATTGCTTCTTTCTGTATCTTGCAGCAAAACTACTATTATTCATTCATTTTAATCCAATTATATGCTGCTCCACTCCTGATAACAAAGCAGTTCACCTTTACAATACACAGTAGAACAACAACAAAGAACCCAACAACAGCATATAACCATAAAAGCCATCTAACCATTCCCGCAAACTGTCCTGTGGCTCAGGAGATCTCTCAGCCTAACTGTCCCAGGTGAAGGGTTATGTCTGCAAAAGCCAATGAAACTAATAGCTGAAGACTGATGGACCTCTAGAGGCAAAGAGGTCAACACAATACAACCAGGAAGCGTTTTGAATAGGCCACAGTTCCTTGGGTATCACAGGACAGCAGTATCCTAAGAAGGGCTCCCTCCAGTTGCACAAACTGGGAAAAGCATTCTGTCATGTATTTGTATAGAGCTTTGTAAGTTGATGGCATCACTTTGAATTGGGCTTGGAAGCAAACAGCCACTGCAGGTCATGGAGAACAGGAGTAATACGGCTTTGAGTTGGCACATCACTCTTAAGTCACTGAACACCGGCTTTCTGCACTAGCGGCAGCCTCCGAGCAAGCTGTACATAAGCCCCACATAGAGCACATTGTAGTAATCCAGACAAGAACTTACCAGGGCATGGATCACCAGGGTTGCATTCAAGTGTCCATTTGTTCACTATATAAGAGAGATTCCCTACCTTTAGCTGTTCATTTCATTTGTTTTGCTTTTTTTATAAACTTGCTTTTAATGTTGGGTTTTTTATTGACCGTTACATTTTATTTTCTTTGAAACATTTTGTTAAATATACTGCAGTATAATAATAGCAATGTTCAGAGCAATACAGTGGTGCCTCGCAAGACGAAATTAATCCGTTCCGTGAGGCTCTTCGTATAGCGTTTTTTTCGTCTTGTGAAGCAAGCCCATTGACAGCTTAGCGGATTAGCGCAGTTAGCGGTTTAGCGGCTTTTAGTGGATCAGCTGATAAGCGGCTTAGGGCTCAGGAAAAGGGGGGGGGAGAGGGAAAAAACCCCGCAGGAACTCGCAAGACATTTTCGTCTTGCAAAGCAAGCCCATAGGGAAATTCGTTTTGCGAAGTGCCTCCAAAACGGAAAACCCTTTCGTCTAGCGGGTTTTCCGTCTTGCAAGGCGTTCGTCTTGCGGGGCACCACTGTATGTAACCGTAAGCAGCAACTGTCTACCGTTGGCTTCTGTTATTGCAATGTAGTAGAGGCAAGCCCCCTCCCTTCCACCAGCACCATCTACCTTATTCAGAAGTGTCATTCTAGCCCTGCAGCTCATTCTGATAATCTATTCATTATATAATTTGCATGAGTACATGTGGATTCCAGGCCACTTCCCTAGAAGGACCGCCGTAGCTGTCTGTATTGCGAATACGTTGCAGAGGGGGCCATATCTTCTGGACAGATGATGTTCCAGATGTGTCCCCAGAACTACCATTTGCAGAGTCTTGGATAAGAGGACAGGGGAAAGATATTTCCCGGAGTCCCTGGAGTCCTGACACCTGTCAGGGTTAGGAGCGCTAGTGTGGGTGGACCATTGTTCTATGTCCAGCATAAGATTGTATTAGCCCAAAGCATAGGATAGTGTTATCCCAAATAAGTTTTGAGGCTTATTACTGAGCCCCTGAAATGATCTAGACTTAGTTTGTGACAGTTGAAATGTTAAGAAACCACGTTTAATAAAAAATGAGATAGAGAAATTATGGGCAGTTGCACAATTGCCACTAGGATATTACAGTGTTTTGCTAAAATTTGGATTTAATTGGCAGAAGACTAGCATCTTTAATATTACTGCTATAGGGTAAAATTCTATGCTCTTGCATTTGGCTGGGGCAAGGAGTGTCTAAAAGGAACTTGGGTAAGAAATGGGGAGTTGGTGGTTCATTACGTCCACCATATTCCTAATTTATCCCTGAATAACACTGATTCAAGAAGAAGCTACATTCCTAATAACACACATGAGAAGGTGGTGATGAGTGGCAAGGAGTTTCACTCCTCTGTCATTTTCATGTGGCTTGACAGCCCATCACCTCTCCATTAGTGTTGTTTCCTGAGCTCTTATTTCTCTCAGTTGCCTCATATTGAAAGCTACTTGCAACCAGACTCCTCTTTCTGGGAGGCAGGAGAGATTGTGTATACAGTAGGCAATATGTTAGGCGAGAAGAGATTAAGAATCAGCACATAAAGAAGACAGTCAGTCTGAGAGGATGAATACCGAGGCAGTTGGCGTGAATACCGAGACAGTGTACTTAATTTTTTTTGTCCTCTTTTCTAATGTGGTTATTTTGTGTTTCTTTGATAGAAATCTAATTGCCTTTTCAGAAGAAGGATCTGACCCCTATGTCCGAATGTATTTATTGCCTGACAAGAGGAGATCAGGAAGAAGAAAAACAAGCGTTTCAAAGAAGAATTTAAATCCAGTGTTTGATCAGGCGTATGTTGCAGTTTCTCATTTGTTGTTTTTACAACATGGAGTTGACACAATCTTCCTTTGCTTGCAGTGAATTAGAAGTAATCAGGAGTATACAGTAAACTGTTTAGGAGTAAACAGATTTCCCAAGTTTGTGTTTTCTTTAACACTTATTTTAAAACAGGGAACATGGTTTAGTACAATGTCTGTTTTAAAAGGTGATTGGTTTTAATAGCCTGGTATGCTTAGAAAGTAGAGATGGACAGAAAGCTCAGAAAGCAAATAGTTTTGAAGGGGGAAGTGCTCACCATGAGGTGAGAGGGAGTTTATGTTCGTGAATATTTTTCCATGCAAGTTCAGTTGGAATCTCTCAAAGGCTGATTTCAGAATTTCAGGGATTTCCCTCCTACAGACCTGTTTTGCAGTTTAGAAATACAATTTAATAAAAATATAAATAGAGATTCTAAACCTGCTGGGTATCCTGTATCAGATGCTTTATTGTGTTCCATTTCATAAGCTCACTTTAAGATTGTTTTTTCTGAAAGATTGTTTTCCTTTTCAGCTTTGATTTCAGTGTTTCATTACCTGAAGTACAGAGAAGGACGTTAGATGTAGCAGTGAAGAACAGTGGAGGTTTCTTATCCAAAGACAAAGGGCTGCTTGGTAAGGTAAGTTACAGATATCAAGAAAAAATACCATGGAATGCCGGTGCAGGCAAGTGTGAGTTAAAATGTTCCTCCTTTCTCAAAATACTACAGCCTAGAATCATCAGTGAAGCTGAATGTTGGAAGATGCAGGAGATGCAAAATGAAGTACTTTGTTTTGACTGAAGATTCAAGTCAAAGGAATTATATAGCACATAGTTAAACTATGGAATTCTCTACCACAGTATGCAATGAGGGCTTTAAAAGGGGATGAGACCCATTCTTGGAGGATGTGCTCATCTCCTGCTTGTGGGCTTCCCATAGACATCTAGCTGACCACTACGACTACACTGCTGGACTTAATGAGTCTTTGGTCTGATCCAGCAGAACTGTTCCTACTTATGTAATGGTCAGCGGCTTCTCTTGTAGGCGGAATGGTGATTAAACACAGAGGGTGTGGAGAATGAGAGAGACTGTCTTAAGAACAGAGGGGCTTTAATTATCACATCATAGGAATGTAGGAAGCTGCCTTTTAGTGAGCCAGACCACTGGTCCCTCTAGCCCAGTATTGTCTGTGCTGATTGGTAACAGTTCTCCAGGATTTCAAACCAGCATCTCTCCAATTCCTACCTGGAGATGCTGGGAATTGAGCGCGGGGCCTTTTCCGTGCAGCAATGTGGGAGCCACAAGTAGTCAACCCACTTTCTGCAATGTTGTGCAGTGCAGAAGACCTGGACCACCGGAGGAAATCTGAAGCAGCTGGGCCTTCCAAAAAGTCACCAGCCATTACAGAAATGGTGGGATGGCAGCCTTGCACCTCGGCCTTGGCTCTTGACTCTCACCCCAGAAACTGCACCACTAGAAATAGACAATGTGACTTTGCGTGAGAGGAGAGTTATCTACCTGCCTTTTGTCTGAGCAGAGTTGCTGCTTGCTGTAGCCTCAGGACCTGAGCTATAGGCCCCAGCCTGGTGAGCTTGCCAGTACCCTTGCAAGGCCTCCAATAAATACCCAGTCCTTGTGATGATGCAGCCAGAATGTATCTCCTTGACCTTTGACCATCTTGGTTTATTAAAGCTTGCCAGAGTGAAGTGAAGGCATGAGGTAGGAGTTGGTAATGCAGGTGAGCTGTGCACAGCTGTGCCAGCTAGCTCTGCGGAGGCTCTTTTTATTAGCACAATATGCAAACCCAGGCAGATACATTTTGGACTGTGACCTTTATACATCTTCCAATCCCGAGATCGAGAGGTGGTACAAAGTTATTTTGGCACCTGTTTCCACCGCATCATTTCCCCCTTGAACAATGTATGACGAAGGAGACAAAGGTCACAGACAGGGCACGGCAGATCACTAAGAGAGCAAAGGTTAGATAGAAGGCATGATGTTCAGACAGCTGTGGCTTTGTCTGCGGGTGGGAGTGTGCTCCGCACCCGAAGGTCACGCATTCAGACAGCGGAGGCCTGTCTGCAGGAGGAAGTGTGCTCCACACCTGGTGGTCATTCCTTCACCAGAGGGGTATCCCCAGGCGGGTTCAGGGTGTGGTCAATGCATCTTTGTGGTCCCAGCTGTCCTGAAAGAGGTGGCAAGTTGATCACTCCTGAAAAAGCCCACCCTGGACACTTTCACTGATTGCAACTTCCAACTGGCTGAAAACTCCCTTTTTAGGCAAGGTGATTGAGGCTTGTGGCGCAACAACTGCAAGTACCGATCCAGATTCAGCACATGGGAATTCTATATCATACTTGCGCCGCAAAATGTGTTGCTGAATGCTGTCACAATGAGACTCGAGCCTTTAAAGTTAGAGAGAGGGCACCAGCAAAAGTTCTACTTAAGCAGCTGTAGGGCACTTACAATTAAAAAAAAAAAAGTGTTAAATCACTCCCGCAAGATAGTAGCATGCCCAGATTTCTCGGAACTTAATTAGCTGTTTCTTTTCTTGCACAGGTATTGATACCACTGGCTTCTGAAGAACTTTCCAAGAGTTGCACCCAGTGGTAAGTACAATCACACTGGCGCTCTTTCCATCTTATTTATTCTTGGTGCCTCCAATAAGGCTGCTTTTCTTTTTCTTCTCCTTCTAGGTATGACCTGACAGAAGATGGTACAAGGCCGCATATTGCACCTTAGGCAGTTTGGGATGCCAGAAGCTCCTGTTCATATACTTTTGCCATCCTTTATATATTTTATCAACATTGTTCACACAGATATATTAATATTTTTTATAACTCTTAGTTATTAGGCTCAACCAACACTTCCCAACAGTTTTATAATACTTGGACATTATATGTAGGCTTAAGTCCGTTTGTTAGCCTTTTTTCCTTCCTTTGTTACAGCTACTTTAATGTGCAATAGGGTTTGTAGAGTAACCATGTTTCAATGGAACCTTTTATGGCATTTGTAACCTTGAGAAAAGTGAGATTTTATTTGGTTTTCCTATCTCTTGTTTCATATCTCACCAAGGTGTCTGCCATGTAAATAGATGCTATTTTTTAAAAGAGAGTTTCCCCCAATGGTTTGAAGACAAAAGGAAAATGTAAACACAAATGAGATCTTTTTCTTTTAAATGCACGCTAAAAGTTTAATGTTTAGGGAACGGTTTTCACAGCAAAATTGTCTTAATCCTAAGATGACTGGTTTCTTTAAAAAGAAAAGAAAAAGTACAGAAGGAATTAATTGAACAGTTAGCCCATATATTTCTGGCCTTTAAGCCTTGCAAAATGGGAGAGTACAAAATATTAACTTTTAATATTTATATAGAAAGGTATTCTTGGAATTGCAGATAATTCATATAATTCTAAAATTCATCCAGATGTTATAAAGAAAAGTATATATAATTACTGTACAAAAAATATACTGTATGAAAATAAGATGATCATGGTGTTGAAATAATAGTATATTCATCTAGTCTCTTAAGATGCAAAAGTGAAGACTTGAGTAGTACAGTGTTTTGTAATGCACTTTTGCAGTCATTGCTTCCTGTTTAGAATTTATTTGCCCCACCTGAAATACCAGAAAATTGCCTATGCAACAGTATGGTTAAGATGTACTGCAGATTAAGAATTGATAACCACCCTAATGATTCAGAATCTGTGGTGGAATCACATTGATTGTTTTACATATGAAGCTTCTTTAACTGGGTCTCTGGGACGTTTATCAGTGGTATCATAAAATGCCTGCAGGTCTCTTAAATTGGAACTCATATTATTGAAATCTCAATATCTAGGTTTCTGGTTAGCTTTTTCCAGGTGCTTCAATGCTTGGAGCAGTTCCTTCTCTTTTGGGTCTGATCTATGTGAAACACATTCCATTTAAAACACCACTGCATTCTGCTGCAAGGACTAATTCATACACCACCAGTTAAGGAATCTGTTACTAGAGATTGAGCAGACCGTGTGCTCCACAAATTCTGCAAAATCAGCCATGAATCTGGAATGTGTGGATCAGAATGAAAATGAGTAGTAAAAATGAGCCATTTAAAATCAAATGTATGTTCTAATCAGTGCAGCATTTTCATTTGATTTTTACAGGCCCAGGAAATGCAGGAGTGGTTTGCAACAAATGGACTTGATAAATGTTTTGAGTGTGAACGTTTTGCTTCATTTTATTCATTGTTACTTTCAGAACAAAATCAATGGGGCATTGATTATTTCTATTGCTTCCTTTTTTTGGAAAGCCTTTCTCAGATGGTTTTTAACAAAAATGTATATTTTTGTGGTTTAACCCAAGAAACAGTACACTTCCTCTGCAGACAGTAGCCTCACAATCTTGGGTAAATATGCAATTGCTTTTTAAAAACAAAGTAACAATTTATCATTAGTTGATTCTCTTGGGGTGGCTTCTGACTACAAAATAATGTTTATGGGTAAATAAACTTCTGGAATACTAGCTTTATAATTAAACTTACATAACCTTAATTCTCGCTTAGACAATTGGAATAATCCAACAGTAATGCCTCCTGCACAAGAACCATTCAGTTGAGCTTGCACAGAAGAGATTCCCATGTGCCCTTCAAGTATACTAAGAATACCGAAGTGCCTGTCATATAGATGTAGCAGACTGTTCATACCAAGTTTAAAAAACAAATTCATTTTCATTTGTCGGCGTGACACATTTGTACATACCCATTGGCATCCCATATGTAACATCAAGTTGTATTGTGTCATCTTTGTTAGGCAGCCCTGTGCAGCATCATTCAGATAATGTGGCACATGTACATGAGCTCTGAGAGAGAGGCTCACCGTAAACATAGTCTAGATTAAGGTGGTCCCCTACTTCCTTTTAAGCATCTTCACTGTATGACCACCGTTAGACAGCTCAAACAAGGGAGAGCATATAATAGGAAGAAGAAAAGCCATAAGCTGTAGTTACCACGAGCCCTTATGAGAAACATGAAGACAAGGGAAATGTGACTCGAAGTCTTATTGAAGAAAACTAATAACCCATATACCCTAGTATTCTCTCCTGGCTAAAATTGGTATTAGTAAGTAAGAGCATGTACAGTGACATTAGTTATGTTAAAATTCCTAAATGATGAAATTCTTGGGAGAGGATGCCATGATGCCAACACGTGGGCATGTAACATCGTAGAACAAATAGGTTTCTCGTTGTGGTCAAAATTCGGCAGGAGGGTCCTACATAATTCTTTTGAGTATCTGAGTACCAGGTATGGTAACCCCATTTCATGTATCTGCAATACTTTGGCATTAAGAATAGGATATTGGTGGGAATGCATAGATTTAATGCAGGCCACTAGGGAACAGTGTGAAATACTCCCAATCTGTTATTAAAGGAAAAGCCGACATCTTTTCTCTTCATTCCTGGTATATATCAATGTTCTTTCCCTACATCCCAAGGTATCCTGCATGAGGAAATAACAAATAGTGAAAGTTATGCCAAATGTGTGCAAAAAGGGATTTGTAACAATGTGATAAGTCATCAAGGTGGCCCTCAGGCGGATAGAAGCTCGCTCTCAAAAATCTGGACCAAAATCCTGGCTAATTACAAAGAAATGCTCTTTTCTACCTTAGGAAATCAGAAGCCGCATGCATGAATCTATTCTGTCCACAACTTGGTGGTGGTAAGATGAGGAAGAATGACGTTTCCATTAGCAAATCAAAGACTGAATGTCATCAGACTAGCTTTCCGCATCCTTTATTTTTTTAATTCTGTGCCTTAAAGGAAAGCTTAAATACTTTGTTTCAACCCAAGCTTTGTTCTCTGTATCTACCAGTTTTTGTTGCGTGCTATTGAAACTGTTCAGTGCTCTATGTTGCTGGAGAGGAAAGCAGCACTTTGCATTTAGAGCTATTATAATCCAAGCACCAAGTCACTATATTACGTGGGTTTTGGATTAAATTATTTGAACCTTCTCTATATCAGGCTTGCAGCAACTGCTGAAGGGAGGAGATAGGGTGATCAGTTTAGTACAGATTGCCTTTTTCGCTCATGTAATTTTGCAATTGCATGTATTTATTCAATAAATGATTCATATGGGAGTTATTGGTGGATCTTGTTTTCCTTCATTCAAAAAAATTCTTAAATATTTATTTACCCGACATAACGGGCAGTTATTAGTGAATCATTGATTTGCTGCATTATCAGAAGACATGTATTCTGTGTATGTATGTTGACTACTGAAATCAATAGGAACTTCCTGCGGTACAGGGAAGAGGTTCATTGATAAGCCTAAGCTTATGCCGTTGATGAAACTTGAGAAAAAGCAGATAGTTACTTCCAAGACTTCTGTTGGTTGGATATCTACACTGATACAGCCTCTGTAATTGGTTTCCTACAGAAGCAACATTTTTCAGAACTCACTTACATTGTGTTACAATCTTGAAGATAAGAGGAAGGGATGAAGGTATTTCAGAGAAGGTAGATGGAGCAAATAAGGCATATTTTAAAAATGGTTTTCAGTTCAGAAGAGAGACGTCTTGTTCAGTTGCCCAGTGCATGGGGAAAACTCATAATACTGGGTCAGGTCTGCTTTTCTTTTACTTCCATCAACATTTCAGCTGTGTTAGAAATGCCTATGTGCATTGTCTTACAACAGCTGATTTTGAATTTTCTTGCATTACTTAATTCTGCTTTTTAACCTATAAGCAAAGGCAGCTGTGGTAGCCCATAAGAAATTCAGAAATGCATACTTGGGCAATACTATTATTAGGCCAACCACAAATATCATAAACTGGTGAGCAAGGTGAGCAAGGTACTCACTTCTACAAAGGCACAAAGGCTGGGAGGAGAGGCTGATTTCTGCAGCGGCATCTCAGTCCCCACCACACCTTATGTCACATATGATGGCAGGTGTGAGTGGTTTCTGAAAAGCAGCCTCGTAGGCCCAGCAAGCCAAGTTTGGCCCACAGGCTGGAGGTTCCTTCTGATTTTAAAGGTATGATGTCCATTTAGTCACAGTCTTCTGTTGGGATAAAGAAACACAATGATTGATTCACCCATTAAAAAAAAAAAATCTAAATCCAGCTGTTACCTGGGTTCGTCTCCATCACTGGCTTCCTTGTTAGGTAGAAAACAGAAATAAACTAGTTTTTAAATTAAGGAAGCTGAGATTAACTTTAGTTGCTGTCCTAGGTGAAAAAGAAGTCACTGAAAGCTAAATAAGGTAATTTAAAATAGTGGTACATTTTTAAGCTATAAGGAGACAAAAATGTGAGCTCTTAGAAACAGTTCTGATGCAATCTCAAATAGTGTGCTTTTTCAATCATGCACACAACTCATAAATAGCACTAGATGGTGCTGTAGATTCTGATGAATAAGTGCTCTTCCCAGTCAATTCAGCCTATTCATGGACAAAAGCTAAAAGCTTTAGTAGTACCAGGTTTTTTTCCTGGTATATCATAATTTGAGGAATGTACTATATGTACTATGAAAGTGCCCTTTGCTATGGGATTGCTGAGGAAATCTTGTAAACATTGCTGGTTGTTGGTTTTTAAAATCTCTCTTTTTATGGTACCATTCTCTTGATTTATGTCTGTTTTTTGTACCCCACCCTGGGATTAAGTGGGATGATGGGCTGGTTAAAAATATTTTGAAAAATAAATGGTACACAGACTCTGTAGAAATGCAGAAAACATCAAAATTACAAAGTGAACTTCTGCAACCAAAGAGGAAAATAATATCGAAATTATATAGCTTGCTCCTTGAATGGGAACTGAAAGATGAGGTAATAAAAGAACCAATGATAAAATGGTCACAAGAGCTGGGCCAGACAATTCATTTAGACAGAGGGGAAAGATTATGGAAAACTGATATAAATTTTACAGCGTGCTATTTGATTAAGGAAAATATAATGAAGATGTTTTACCTCACCCCAGTGAAACTATCAAAAATGTATAAAAAATCAAATCTCTGTTGGAGATTCAAAACAGAGGTGGGGACGATGTATCATATGTGGTGAGGGTGCAAAGTGGTGAAACAATTCTGGATTATGATACATGAAGAGCTTAAAAAGATATTTAGGAGTTCAATCTTTAAAAAACCAGAGGCATTTATGCTGGGTTTAGTATTGAGTGACACTCCTAAGGATAAAAGGAATGTATTCCTTTACGCAACTGTGGCAGCCAGAATCGTAGTGGCAAAAAAATGGAAAACTGTTAAAATACCAGAATTATTAGAATGGAGAATCAAATTTCTTTAATTCGCGAAGATGGCAAAATTAACAGCATCAATTAAAGGCTACTCTAATCAAAAATTAATAAAGAGTGGGAATGCGTTAAGGAATACATGAAAAAAGACGGTGCTGGAGCTTAAAAATTAAAATGCGAAAGTATAAAAGGTGCAAGGAGATAGGATAGTATATTAAGGATGGAATAGGAAATAAAGTGAATAACATAACAATAACAAAAATAGTAGGTAAAGAAGATCGCACACGGATGGAGGGAAGTACTGGGCTGTGGGGGAGGGAGGTGAAGGGGATTAATTGAAACTGTTAAAGATTGGTATAGGATTTAAGAGATTTAAATTTTCATAAAGATTCTATAAGGAAAGCTGAAAGCAGCAAGAAATATCAAGTAAAGGTATCGGAGAGGAAATCAGTGAAAACATGAGACTTATGGTTTTGTTACATATGATTTTATTTTGGAGTAGTCTGTTTATTTTGGAGTTGTTTGTTGTAAAGAATGTGCCGTATATCATGTGAATAAAGTAATAAAGGATGAAATTGAAAAAAAGAAAGAAAAAGAAAATGTTATTAGCCTAAAGAGCTGTAAGTTAATACATAATGAAAAAAACAAAAAAGGCAGAATTATTTAGAATTGGATAAGAAGATGGCGTATATAATGTTTGTTCACTTATCAATGTAAACTATGCTTGTGCATTTAGACCTCTACACTCCTTCAAGGCGTATAGCCCTACAAATCCACGTTGACAGTTCCAGTAATAGTGTGTTAACTATTGTTTTTGTGAGCGCTTTTAAAAAAGCAGATTATGAGATAGGGCATTTGGATGATGGAAATCAGACTTCAAACCCTAAGGAACAGCTAGGTTTCCTAGAATAACGTAATGTAAGAAGGTTCCCTGTGCTGGGAAATTGCAGCAACCTGCAGAAGTAGAATCACAAGAGAAGATATGCATAAGAAATAGAATCTCTCCTCTGGAAAGTCCCTTGAACTTCTGGCCTGGCCATATTAACATTTGCGGCAGAGTGCATGACAGATGCCCCATTTGCCTAAGTGGGAGGAAGGCAAACTACTATAGGATTTAGGAGAATTTTACGAGTGATCTTCCAATTTTATAAAAATTATTGAAGTAATACAGTAAGTGAAATGAAAAATAGAAATGGAAGGAAACATTAAACGTCAATTGCAAATAAATCCAATAGTAACAAAGTGTATATAAAATAAGCTTTACTGCAATATAAATAGCTGTTCCAGAATAATCTCACCACTCAAGTGTGCACTATATAAAAGAAAACTGACTCTCATGTCAAAATAACTGTTTTCTGAAGGGGCATAGATGGTATATAGTCAAATAGATTCACCAGCTATCATATGATGTCACATTCTGGGAGTATTACTTTTGTTACTGCTGATAGCAGTGAATAATACACAAAATTACAATGGCTTGCCTGAGGCATTCTAGACTCCTTGACAGTTAAGAGGGATCTCTTCAAGGGGGGGGTGGGGGACAAGACTGTCTGATGAAGGGACAGCATGGAAGCAAGCTTGCATTTGCTGTTGCTCAGCAACCTTGTATTGAAGGCCCCCTTTCCCAGATTGCTTTAACAAGATTTGACGGGAGAAGGATAGTTAAGTATATGATTAATAAAAAAAGGTATAGATTATTCTGAACTGATGTGCAGACACGTCAAAATGGAATTGTACAATTTAGGTACTGTTGAAGGATGACACCCAGCAAAAATTTGAAAACTGGCTCATTATTACCTGCACAAAGCAATTCTTACATTCCTTTTTTGTTTTCTGCTGTATCACTTAAGATCTGATCTTTGTTATTCAGCCTGCTATGATTTCTGTGTCAAGATCTAGTTGCAGGGACACGTTGAAATAAAAACCTGAATTTAATAAGCTATGTTAAATTGTAGGGAGAGCAGTATTTCAGTGAGTTTACCTGATGGGTACCGTTCAGAGTTGGAAACATTGATAAATTACTGCAATTTGTACCCTGGCACTGCTCGCAAATGGAAGCGCCAGCCAATTAATTAGGCATATATCCCTGCTTTACAATGGCTGCTCTTATTTTAACTGCCTCCACACTGTTGCTGTAGGGCTGTTAAAGCTGAGCTGTAAACAGCAGTCAGAGGGAGCGGGGAACCAGTTGTTGTGCCAAGGAATTGGAGTCAAGGAATTGAGCCAGAGAACTGAAGAACATGCCAGAAATATATCCGGCAACGACTCAGCCCAAGGTCTGAGAATATGTCACTGTCCAGACTCCAGGACGGTACCACAGTCTGCAGTTGTGGGAGTTGCACATGCACAGAGTGTTGTGGGTTCCTGGTTCCAGGTCTAGCAGCTACACTTTTCTTGGAGTAACTCAGATTATTTTTAACTTTACTTCACTTTCTATTCCCGCCCCTGCACAATACACTTTAATAAAAGCTGCTTTCTCATATATTTGTTTTATAAAACTCTTTTCCATATAAGTGTCTAGCGCCATATAAATGTCTAAAAATTTAATAAACCCTGAAGCCAAACTTCATTACAATGTATTTTACCCCACTGGGAAAAAAGTCATCTTTGTCAACTTCTGGTTTGTACTCTGCATATACTCTGGGGCTAGTCTACACCATATCGGCCTCCCCATTTAGATTTAGGTGGCATCATTACAGCTGGAAGCAGAAAGGTTCTCTGGCAGGTAGCACTTTTAAATGACAAATTAGGAATCCTAACATATAACAAACAAAAATTGTGCATATAAACTTAGAAAAAGAAATGAAGGTTCTGCTGCTTTCTCTCTGAGGTAGTAAGCTTCATACCATATAAACAATTTCAATATATTAAAAATGCTATTCTATTTCTTAACAGCATCTTGGCAGTCAAAAACAAGTCCCCTTTTGCAACTGCTCCTCAATCCATAGTTCCACCTGATGTGGCAGAGCAGCCTGCCAATTTCTGATACTTTTAACTGGCTGTTAATCTTAATTGTAACATGTAAGGTGTAGGGACGCGGGTGGCGCTGTGTGTTAAACCACAGAGCCTAGGACTTGCTGATCAGAAGGTCAGCGGTTCGAATCCCCGCGACGGGGTGAGCTCCCGTTGCTTGGTCCCTGCTCCTGCCAACCTAGCAGTTCGAAAGCACGTCAAAGTGCAAGTAGATAAATAGGTACCGCTCCAGCAGGAAGGTAAACGGCGTTTCCATGCGCTGCTCTGGTTCACCAGAGGCGGCTTAGTCATGCTGGCCACATGACCCGGAAACTGTACACTGGCTCCCTTGGCCAATAAAGCGAGATGAGCGCCGCAACCCCAGAGTTGGCCACGACTGGACCTAATGGTCAGGGGTCCCTTTACCTTTACCTAAACAACAACTTAGGAATTTAAGTAGAATGTAACTGGTTGGACCAAAAGGATGTGCAGCTTAATATAGGTCAACTAGGAGGGATTGACTGCGAAGCCTTGAGAAATAATTAAAAAAGAACTGTGAGATGTATATAACAACTTTTGAAAAATGTGTAAAAAAAAAAAGAACTGCACTGTTAAGCGTGCAGTCCTAGGCATAGCTTACTCGTAAGGAAGCCTCATGTGTTTAATGGGGGGGGGAGGGTTTATGTATTCCTATTTTTAGGTAGTGATGTATGGAAGTGAGAGCTGGACCATAAAGAAGGCTGATCACCGAAGAATTGATGCTTTTGAATTATGGTGTTGGAGGAGACTCTTGAGAGTCCCATGGACTGCAAGAAGATCAAACCTCTCCATTCTGAAGGAAATCAGCCCTGAGTGCTCACTGGAAGGACAGATCGTGAAGCTGAGGCTCTAATACTTTGGCCACCTCATGAGAAGAGAAGACTCCCTGGAGAAGACCCTGATGTTGGGAAAGATGGAGGGCACAAGGAGAAGGGGATGACAGAGGACGAGATGGTTGGGCAGTGTTCTCGAAGCTACCAGCATGAGTTTGACCAAACTGCGGGAGGCAGTGGAAGACAGGAGTGCCTGGTGTGCTCTGGTCCATGGGGTCACGAAGTCGGACATGACTAAACGACTAAACAACAAATTGTGTTTAGGACTGCAGTACCTCACGTGACCGCCAGGATGTCTCGAGAGCACCCGCCCCCCAATAAACGCCAGACAGACGGGAGTTTTACCTCACGTCTTAATGCATATTATTTCTGAAATACCAACCAACCACCTCAGCGAACGAACCCTTTAAGCGCGCACAATCCCACACCCTTTGTAATCGCCCTGAAGGCCTTGAAACGCAGCAGAGCCGCCACTGAGACAGGCGCTTCGACCTCCGGGTCCCAACCGAAGGCTGACGGACAAGTGCGCACGCGCGCGGCGGCTACGGACCGGAAGAAGTCTCGCCGCGCGGCCTCTCCCCGCCCCTTTTCCTTCCTACCTCACCTCCCCGCCCTTACTTCCGAGCTTCGTCCAATGACTAGCCGCGAGCCGGCCTCTGTGGCGCGCATGCGTCGTCTCTTGACGTTGCCGCTCGCGGGAGAATTCGAATCCAGCTGCGCGGGCGCCAAACGGAGCTGGTCGTGGATTCTCAACGGTGAGTTTTGAGGGGAGAGCGCGAGGCCGTGGCAGGTGAATTATAAACGGAATTATGTTAGGGTAAGCTAGGTCTGTGGTGACCTACTCTTGACAGTGGCCAATGCCCAGCAGCTGCCTGTTAGTTAGGGAGCCGGAAGGGTGGGCGTCTTGTGGAGAAAGGTAAAGGAACAGGCCTGCTGGATTAATGCTAAACCAGCCCTGCTTTCTCTATTCCACATCTTATTCAAACAGCTTATTATCGTCCCGTCCCGTCCCTTTTTCCTCGTGTGACGTGCCTTTTCGATAGCAAGCCTCAGGGGGAAAGGACTGTCTTACTATACTGGCGT
Source organism: Podarcis cretensis (assembly GCF_951804945.1). Lineage (NCBI taxonomy): Eukaryota > Metazoa > Chordata > Lepidosauria > Squamata > Lacertidae > Podarcis > Podarcis cretensis. Next base: position 14,515,681 of record NC_137181.1, on the reverse strand, counting down.
TTGTAGGTTGCTCTGGGTGGCTTTTCTGCTCGAAGAAAGTGAGGTAAAAGCACACCTTTGAAATGGTTTGTTGTTGTTATTTAGTGACTTCTAGGTGAGTCTGAAACAGGTAAGTGACAGGAGAAGGGGGGGGGATTGTATACAAGGTGGAAATTATTTTATTTAAGCCAGGTCCATTAATTTCAGTGGTCTACAGTGGTACCTCGTGTTATAGACGCTTCAGGTTACAGACTCCGCTAACCCAGAAATAGTACCTCGGGTTAAGAACTTTGCTTCAGGATGAGAACAGAAATCATGCAGCGGCAGCAGGAGGCCCCATTAGCTCAGGTTAAGAACAGTTTGAGGTTAAGAACGGACCTCCAGAACAAATTAAGTTCTTAACCCGAGGTACCACTGAACTGTGAATATAATAGAATAGAATAGAATCCTATACATATGGGAACAGAGGTACGTGATGATGAAAGGAGAATTGTGTGTTTGCCTTCAGTTCCTTTTTTAAAAAAAGAAACAATATAAAAAATATTCTACCTTCAACTTCAGGAATATGTGGTTGGGGGGGGGGAAGGGTAGGGTTGACTTCGGGTGGGGGGTGGGGGTGGGGAGCAAATGGCCACAGTAAACATGCTGTAGCCCAAAAGAGCGAGGAAAGAAAACCAATGGATACTTTAATCTTTGTCATCTTTTTTTCTCAAAATTCATATTGTGCAGGACAATAAAAAAGTGTGAATCACCAGTAGCTGGAAACTAGTGAGCTATTGTGGTAAGGCTAGTTATACTACATGTTCTGCCCAGTTGCCAGAACAGTTGCCAGTCCATTAATTTACTTAAGTATAGAAACATAGAGAGACAGTACCTAAAGCAGTGCACGGAATAAACTAAAACTACTGATATTACCAGAAATAGCAGTAAAACATCCATTGCTGCCAGATGGACAATAATTCATGGCCAAATTAAAACAGCAGCAGGCCAACAGTGTAGGAAACAGTTGCTCCAAGGAGTTGAAGTGCAGATGCTGCCAGGTTTAAAGGAGGTAACCTAGTGGGACAGTGGTTAGTGAGGAAATAATGTTTTCTTGGAAGCAAGCAACATGAAGGCAAAGTTTTTCTTTTCTTTTTTTGCGAGGGAGGGGGGAGGAAACAAACCATAATCACTAGTTTGCACCTAGTATGAAACCAGTCTCTGGTTTGTTTCCACTCTAGTGTGTCAAGGTAAGGAGCAGGGGAGAAGCAAATCGGAGACATTTGAGCAGTCTGCACCTACATATTTCTTATTCATATTAAAAATGTAATGCGGTGTGTGAACTAGGTTTGTATGCCAACCAGTTCTGAATTGCTGTTCTGGCATTAAATTGGATTTCCTGTTGCAATGTTTTCCTCTTAGACTTTTATGGATTATGAAGTAATACAACATGGCAAAACGTGAAGCTTTTCTACAGGCTGCATTTAATGGTGCCAACAGGGAGTTCTTGCATTTTATCCAACTTCACGTAAGTAAATATGAAGAGAAAAAAAGTGCCTGGAGTGGGATGAAACACTTTTGTTCAGTGACAAACTTTTGGTTTGTGTCATTTTTACAGAAAGATGCAGCAGATCCATTTGATTTGAATGAGTTGTTGCAAGAATTATCTAGGAAGCAGAAAGAAGCATTGTGGGAGAAGTTAGCACAGTGGTTGGCACAAGTTTTAGTGGAAGACCCAACAGAAGAATGGCAGAGAGTTGGAGAAGACTGTGATGATGACATGGAAATTGAGACGGCTGCTAAAAGGGTATTTCTTATAACAGATTCCTGCTATGTGTCATGAGCTGATACACTTGCTGTAATTATTTATTCACTTGTTCATTTATGTGGCTACCACCTTAGACACCAGAAGCCTTTCATATGCACTCCTTTTATGTCAGTTTTATTTACATCAGGGGTGGGGATCCTTTTGGCCTGGCCAGCCAGATTTTTAGCTTCTCTACCCTCGTCAGCTGGGTTCAGGCATGCTAGCTTGAGTTCAGGCATACTCAAACTCAAACCCTACACAAAGCAGGATTGAATCCCCTGTGCAACTGTGTTTACCTCCCCCACACCTGATTGCATATGTATGATTGCAGGCATGAGGCAGGTGGCCAGGGTTTCTGAAAAACAGACCCATAGGCCAAATAGGAAGGCCCAAGTTTGGCTTACAGACTGGAGGTTCCCCATCTCTTGATTTACAGTGGTGCCCCGCAAGACAAATGCCTCGCAAGACGAAAAACCCGCTAGACGAAAGGGTTTTCCATTTTTCGAGGCGCTTCGCAAGACGAATTTCCCTATGAGCTTGCTTCGCAAGACGAAAACGTCTTGCGAGTCTTGCGAGTTTGTTCCCTTCCCCCCCTTTTTCTTAGCCGCTAATAGCGCTAAGCCGCTAATAGGGATGCTTCGCAAGACAAAAAAACGGCTAGACGAGGAGACTCGCGGAACGGATTATTTTCGTCTTGCGAGGCACCACTGTACATCCTGTAGTTCCCTGTCAGAATGGCTTATGCTGGGCTTCCAGGCCTTTCCACACATTGTCCATTCTAGCTTTTATACTGCAGAGGGGCCAGGGGAAAGCATGATGGTAATAGTTTGAGAATCTCAAATTCAAGTTGTAGATGCCTTTGTTAACATGAAGTGAAGGTTTATTATTTATCAAAATCTCAACTGCTTTCTTCAGGAAAGCAGTGCAGAATTATGTGAGTTTTCTTCACTATACTGTACTGAAAATAATGGCTTACAGCTAATTTAGACCCATTGATTTAAGTGGATCTACTCTGATTAGAGCTTGATTGGACACAACCCAGTCTGCTTAAGGGTTCTTTGAAACCTATTCTCTCTTAAAGAAAACACAGTTACCTAGTCTATCCACTTAGGTTAATTGGCTCTCAGCTCCTAATTCAATCAATTTATTTGTTCTTGGTTCAAGTTCTTTTGCTGAAAATTTGTAGATACATGGATAATTTTTTTAACAGCTGAAGGAAGAGTGCTGTGTTACTTCAAAGCTTATATTCTGCACCATGAATATGAATTCACATCAGTTGATTGGATGTTGTTGTAAAACCTGTTTGTAAGTAGTTGCAAACTGGTACAAAGTTTTTTACTTGTTTTGTTTTTGTTTTCTAAACCTCAAAACTTGAACAGTGGCAGATCCTGAAAAAGACAAGGAAACGAAAATATGCTGCAAGGAGGAGAAAAAGACATACAAAAATTAGTGCCCTATTAATTTCAGTGAGAGAGCTTAACATGTGTTTAAATATGTTCTGCTGGAAAGTGCTTGACTGGCTAGATCACGTTCATGATGTTTGGAAAGACACTTACTCTCACAATAGGTTTTAATAGGGGATCACAGCAGTGCTGCTCTACCATAATTGTAAATACTGCCTAGTAAAAAATAAATTAGTAAAGGGAGGACATACTTAAATACTTTTCAGCAAAGGATTTTATTCCAGCTAATATTAAGCCAAATTGTACTGCTTTCAGTTTTTCTTGAATAATTGTGGCCTGATGTTGTAGTTTAACTTCATAGCCTTGTTAAGTAAGTGTACCTCTCTCAACTTTTAGGAAGAAACCACAGCTGTCATCCATGGTGTTGCCACTGTAGTTACTACTTCCATACCCACAGTAGATGAACATGTAAACATCAAAGCTCTTTTAGAATGTGCACTGATATTAAATGGTATGTATTTCAGTTGATCTCAGCATACTAGGATCTTTGGTATATTGATAGTGCTAAACATCCTTTGTGTGAACAAGCAAATATTTAAAATAAAAGGAATGCCACTTCTGGGAGTGGAAGTAATTTAAACCTACTGACTTATGGCTTTCTTCATACAATTGCATGTTCCTTGAACATTTAAAACCCATCTTTTCTTTAGCTATTATTGTTCCTTTATGGCATATTTTGAAAACCATATTACATGTCATATAACCACTTATCTCATAACAGATTCACTGGTTTGCATAGCAACAAAGTAATAATCTAAAATGTTGGTGTAAATATTGTATCTGTTGATATGTTTATAGCTTAGCAAGTGGGTGTAAGTGCTTTACAAGCTTCAAGTACTCTTGATGTGGGTTTCAGACTGTAAAACGACTGGAATGAACTTACTGAAACAAAACTATAACCTTGGTCATACCACAAATTCATCCAAAGCTAGTTCTTAAGCCTAAGTGTGGTCCATCCCCTGTTTAGTCATACGCACCTCATAGGAATCACTGTATTTCTTGCTTAACCTGGAATGAGAGTACGCTGTGGTGGGAGAGCAGAGGGTCTCCCCTTTGCCCGTACTATCATCCCGACTAGAATGGTCCCTCCCCCATAATCCATTCACAATAGAGCTCGCCTACTGGGACCAATAGAAGCTTTTATGCCATTGCAAATATGCTGCACCTAGCTCCCCTGATTCTCAATGGGAACCACGGGAGAAATAGTTCAAGCCACCCAGACTATGGACCCACTCCAATTTGGGTCCCCCTGGTTTTACAAAATTATGTATGCCGTGGTTAACTGTGCTCTTAAGGTCACATCAAATTTTCCTAAGAAATTTAAATGACAAAGATAGAGTTACTGAGTTTGGCAGTAAAACAATTTTTCTGAAAGACAGCTGTCTTGTACCTGGCATTTTGGACAGCAACATAAGAAAATCAGCTTTGAGTTACGTTTATTGAAGCATTTTAAGATTGCTAGCAGTCTTTTTTTGACACATAAATTTAATTGTGCTTACTATGATTTTGTTGCAGGCATTCTTTACACATTACCTGACTCTGAAAAATCTCTGCTGGGAGCCATCCAGTGCCTATGTGAACGATGGTGGGAGAAGGGACTTCAAAGAAAAGAAGTGTTTGGGAAAAGTGCTTTCATCATGCTTCTGAAAAAGAGTCTTGAAAAGAAAATTGTTGTGGTATGCTTTATATATTTAATGAGTTAATTCATGTTTATATACACTGGAGGCTGCCACCCTTGCTCGCTCCACTTGCTGTCCCCAGCTACTCACCCTACACTTCCCTGCCCCCTTGAAGTACCTTCAGACCCAAACATGCTCCCTAAGATGCATGCCAATGTTTAATTAAACCTTTCACTATGTCCATGCTAAAGCTTCAGGATAGCTTCCCCACTCTGTATGTCAGGGCTATCCAGAAACAGCTTTACCCCTCTGCCCAATCTTCCAGGTTACTCAAGAGAAGATCATACTTCAATAGGCTGCATTAATCCAGATCACCTATCTCAGCTGGAAATGGGTAGGATGGATCAGTGTTGGGTGGCCTTTGCAAGCCTTCCCACTCTCCCCCTGTCACCGCTGCCATAGAGAGCCAGAGAAGTATGGCTGTATATTTCCTCCCATCTCCTGCAGGAACCAGTAGCAGTGATGGGGAGAGCTGATCCATCTGCCCACACTTACTTCCTACTCACCTGAGGCTGCTTGTCTACTGAAACAACTCCCCAGCAACCATCTGCTAGGTTGCCACTTTGTTCCTCCTTAGCCTCTGACATTGCTGAAACTAAAAGAGTGATATCAGTGTCAGATGCATGGCAACAGCAAAGTAGGGCAGTTGCTGAGGACCTGTCCTGGCTGTTCTTTTGCAGCTTGTCTGGGCCTCCCGCTACCCATGCCATTTGCTCACTTGGTCATCTGCCTGCCTGTTTTTCTTTTGCCACGTTGCAGTTTGTGTGGCCACCAGTACATGACCATGTGAACTGCAGCATGGCAACATTTTTTCTTGCAAAAATATTATAGTGTAAGAAACTTGTAATTAATTTGTGCTTGAGCTAGTTGATACTGTAAGCTCCAGTACTTTGGTGCATATCACATGACTGCAAGATGTCTCTCACCTCATAATCCTCACACACAAATTCATCTCCCCTAGGGTGTGGATATAGTCCGTCTATGGCATCTTCACCGGGCTTTACTGTGTTTTGATTATGACTCAGAGGAGAGTAATGAAGTGAAAGATTTGTTACTCAGGTGCTTTATGAGTATTGGCCATATTAAAAAAGAAGAGGTAAGCGTGCTTTTTCTAAATGTATCTTCTCACTGTTTTAAAATTATTGGGTGATGAGTTGATGCCTACAAAAAATAAAACAAATCTTAGGGAGGGGGAGCATAGAATTTATATTTCTCACAAGGTATGAATGTTCAGCAACCTGATGAATGCAGGATATCTACTTGCCTTCTACCCCATGCTTTGAAGAAATTAGTTAAGACCTACTTGTTTTGATTTTTTGGAAGGGGGGAATTCTTTTGCTTGTTTGGCTACAGATGTACTGGGTTTTGGAAGGGTTTTTATGGTCAAACATACTGGAGAAGTGGACCTGTCACCCTCCATGTTATTGGCCTGACAGCTAAAGTCCAAAACCATCTGGAAGGCTGCAGGTTTCCTACCCCAGGATTACTTATGCTGTGTGTGGGTTTTGTTGCTTTTAAAGAACTTGGTTTCAATTGTGTGTTATGCTGCTGTAATATATTAAGTATTTTGTTAGCTGCCTTGAATACATGTTGTGCAGTGCAATCCCATCAATGTTTACTCAGAAGTTGTCTTCTGTTCAAAGAATCTTGCTGTCAAGAAAATAAGAATAGTATATTATAGCCGTAAACCCTATGAATGTCACGTTACTTAGTTGTGAATATTAAAAAGCCCATTTGGCTCTTTGTGAAGTTGCCTTGCCTTACATCTCTTTCAGGGGAGAAGATTCCTGAGTTTTCTTTTCACATGGAACGTGAACTTCATTAAAATGATACATGGGACTGTTAAAAATCAGCTGTTGTGTTTTCCTAGGTATGTTGGACTGAAGGCACTTGCTACCACTTAGTTTTATATTTGTGGTCATGCCCATACCCCAAAATGTGTATAGGTAGATAATATAGTGGGGCCATAAAACTATTAGGGAAAATACATTCATATCCTAAGACATAATTATACCGTATATCTATAAGTGCCAGGCAAAAACTTTCTTCTGTAACCAGACCTTTGCCTATCTATGACCTTTTAGAAGGGGGTGGGATGTTTTTAATGTATGTCTCAGTTTCCTCGATGCTTTAATGTATCTATGTGGGCTTTTTTGTTCATTTAATGTTTGTATGTTGCTCTGGGTTGCGCTGGGCAAGATAAAGATGATGATGATGATGATGATAAGGATTCAGTTTCTTATAGAATATCTGCCTCTGTCCATTACAAGAAGGTTTCAGAACCCTTTGCCTGTTGTAGCTTATTAGAGTGACCAGATTAGGGCTGAGTGGAGGTAATAAATGCCTCTTGAAGGTGTGTTCTCAACAGTTCTTTTGTGAGGTCTGTTCTAAAGGAACCATCACTTGAACCAACTGATCTTGGTTGTGCAGTCTTGACTCAGAGTGCATGGTGACATAGTGACAACTTAACTCAAAATAGTTACTAGCCCTAGACTGTTTCCTAATCTTAATTATATCTTCATTTACTAATGTAGGTCCCTGATGACACACATTGCAGAAGTTTATTTCAGAGCCTGGAAGAAGGCTTCAGGGAATGTACTGGAGGTATATTGTTTCAAAGTTGCTACTTGTCTTTGCTCTTAAATGTGTTTGCACTCTAAATCTTGAAGCCAGTGCAGGTAGAGGCCAACCAGATTGTGTACATATCACAACTACAAGCAAGCGAGGTGAAAGGCCACCTTTACTAGACACATAGCAGAAAGATCAGTTGTAAATAAGAGCACTGATACTGACATATGCCAGATCTGAAATTATATTATGAGGCATCGTGCCTTTGCTGGGTGAAAACGTGGATAAAATTGGAAAATAAGGAACTATTAGACCTGGAGGGGTTCGACAATAGAGCAGGATGGCATGCGTACTTATGGCAGGGGAAGAGGAAGCACAAGGGTTTCGCAACGCATATTTTTAAAGGCCCCCTAATGGAAGTTTGGGAGAGGAATAGATTTTTACTAGAACCTAAAGTACCACACTGGCTATCCCCATTGGAAGTTATGAGCGTGAAAAAAGTAAACATGAGAGGTGATTGGATAACTTATGAACAATTGTTAACAAAAGTAGGGGGGACATGGAAACTGAAACCATATGACCAGGTTAAAGAAAAAGTCTATGATTGGTTACACTATTTCCAAATAAACGAAATGTTTAGACAAGATGTTAAAGAGAGAGGATTCGCGGATAAAGAATCTAAATTCCAGACTGAAATAATAAACAATGATTACAAAATTCTTTCTAAAACGTATAATATGCTATTAGAGTATAACTTGATAGATGAGGAAGTGAAGTCTGTGATGATTCATTGGGCAAGGGATATCGGCCATAATATATACTATGAAGAATGGGAGAAACTCTGGAAAAAAAATCTTAAATTTACAGCTTGCATAACGTTAAAAGAGAACCTCATGAAGATGTTTTACCGTTGGTATATAACACCTGCAAAATTAGCAAAAATATATAAAACTTGTAATAAATGCTGGAAATGCAGGGAAAAAGAGGGATCCTTCTTCCACATGTGGTGGGACTGCAGAAAGGTCAAAGGCTTTTGGGAAAGTGTATATAATGAAATGAAAAGTATATTAAGATATAACTTTGGGAAAAAGCCGGAGGCTTTTCTGCTAGGCCTAGCAGGAAGTGATATAAAGAACAATGATAGTAAATTCTTTCAATATGCAACAACGGCCGCAAGGGTCCTATTGGCCCAAAATTGGAAACAACAGAACATACCGACGCTTGAGGAATGGAGAGCAAAACTACTAGAATACGCGGAGATGGACAGATTGACGGGGAAAATTAGATATTTAAAAGACCAAAGGTTCATTGAGGATTGGGGGAAATTTGTGGAATATCTGGAAAATATAAGTGAAGGTCAGATAACGCTAGTTGGGTTTAAAAAAGCTCTGTGAAAAGGTTGGAATATTGTCTAAAGAGAAAAAGGAGGAAAGAGAAAATAATGTCAATATAAGCTAGGATTTGTGTGAATTTGTTAAATTAGCGTATGGATGATTTCAGGGGAAGCTGAAGGAAGTCTTATAGAAAGAAATCTGTGATAACAAGGCGTAAATTGTTTCACTTTCTTGTTTGTTATGATTTAAAAAACAATAAAAATTATGCAGGAAAAAAAAAAAAAGATACTGACATATCCAAGAGGTGTATGGATCTTCTGTGCTAAGTACAGTGGCACTTCAGGTTACAGACGCTTCAGGTTACTAACTCCGCTAACCCAGAAATAGTACCTCGAGTTAAGGACTTTGCTTCAGGATGAGAACAGAAATTGCGTGGTGGCGGTGCAGCGGCAGCGGGAGGCCCCATTAGCTAAAGTGGTACCTCAGGTTAAGAATAGTTTCAGGTTAAGAACGGACCTCCGAAACGAATGAAGTTCTTAACCTGAGGTACCACTGTAGTTAGTCTTTCTTTGTGGAGGAACAGTTATTTTCAGGAGGACTGATACAGCATTCATTATCTTCACTAGACAATTCACGTGAAGACTCAGTGGCCTAAGCTCTATTTGCATTAGCTCCAGTCACAGGCAGCTGGCAGTTGAATGGAACTACTTCTGCAGGGATCAAGACACTGGGAAACTAGGCTCTTGTCAATACAGCTCAAGGTGCCAAACCACAATAGCATTAAACAATTATAACAAAAAATAGGTCATCAGAATAAAAATACAGAAAATATAAGCCGCCAATTAAAAAACAGCTTGATCAAACAGCCTCCAGCAATTTGAAACAATTCAGTAAGTAGGAGAGATTAAAAACCACTTTTGATTCCCAAAGCCTTCCTGTAAAGAACGTTTTGGCAACCTGACTGAAAACTGTTAAATTGGGATCCAGGCAACCCTCCCTTAGGAGCCAGTGCCAGAGTGCAGCCACAAGAAAGTCACTCTGCGTGGTCCCTATTAAATGTACTTCTGGCTCTACGACACATAGGATGGCCTCTGTTGAAGATCTTGGTAGGCAGTTAGTTGGTTCTGTGCAGGAGAAAGCATGTCCTTCAGATATACTGGCCTCAAACTGTAATGGGTTTTGAAGACAACACAGGCATTTAGAATTTGGCTCAGAGACAAGTTAGAAGTGCAGTTGCTTCAATAACTTCGCCCTAATTTTTCATATTGATGAGGATGTGTATTTGTTCTTATTTTAGGTGATTGAACATTGTTGCATTCAGGATTTCATGCATCATGCAATTCACCTCCCCAGGAACTCTCCATTAAACTCTAAAGTGCGAGAGGTGCGTTGATATTCATGTTAAACCAGTGGCTTTCAGAATTCCTATATTTTCCCTTTCCACACTTTTGCTTTGCAGGGTGATCCCCCAGAACACATATTGTTCTCTCCTGAAGCTGTTCACAGCAAGAGAAGTGGCAAGCTGTCTTTTAGAAAAACTTCTCTAGCATTGAGGAACCCAGTAATTAACAATAATATTTGTTTTGTGCATTTATATTCTGCCTTTCCTAGAAGGAGCTCAAGGCAGCATGCATAGTTCTACCCTCTCATGCTCACAATATCCATGTAAAGTAGATTAGGCATAGAGAGCTCGATTCACAAATGACCATACACTGGTTTATAAGCCATGGGATGATGGTGCAAATCCTCCTGTTGCAACTGGCCTATTACTTGCTGAACCTCATGGCTGAGTGAGAATTTGAATCTAGGTTTCCCCAGTCCTAGTCTAGCCCTCTAACCCAGAGCTTTCCAAACGGTATGTTGCAACACGATAGTGTGTCAGCTGCAGTGTGCAGGTGTGTCACGCAAATGCTCCTCCTGGGGCTGAAAAGGGGTTAGTTAAACTCTGGTTTGCTAGTAAAACTGCATTACTGTGTTGCAAAATGATGCATGCTTAAAAAGTGTGTCACCACTCTGCTCTAACCATATAATAACAAATGATTTAATTTGAAAAGTATCTGTTCTAATTGTTATTGTGTGTCACAAAAGCATTGTTACTTTTTCTGAAACCTCAGTTTCAGAACTACTCTGACTTAACCAGACTACTCTGGGGTGGTGAATAGGATCCAGCTGGCAGGCCAGATCCCGAACTTGCCCACTCTTGGATGGGCCCTTTTTGATGGGTACATGGGGCTGCCCACCTGTCCATCACCTGCCATCACTATGATGGGAGGCAGGGTTGCTCCTAAATGAGCATTTAATTCCTATTGGGTACAGTACAAATAGTTGTGTGGTTCTTTTGCTCTATCGGTTGCTAATTGAAATGTCTACACTCTTCATTCTTTCCAATATTCGTGAGTATCATGTGGTCAAAGCATCTTCATAAGGAAAACACTTTTTAAGCATAGCATATAACAGCTGTAACCGATGGTGCTCTCCAGATGTTGGAGTCCTATCAGTTCCAACTAGTATGACCAGTGGTCAAGGATGATGGGAATTGTAGTCCTGCATCTGGAGGGCATCACATTGGCTGTCCCTAGCATATAAGATCATCTATGGTTGTCTGCTTACACAAACCACAGGAATTCTTATTTTGCAAAAGCTAATCACTGGATAAAAGGAGTTGTATTTCTCAAATAGCCCATGAAATGAAGTGACTAACTTCCTGCATCCTTTGCATTTATTTTCATTATGTCAGTTGCTGATCTATTTCCACAAACAAAACAAATGTCGCCAGGGAGTTGAAGAAGTTGTTTATAGACTTTATCAACCAATTCTTTGGAGAGCATTGAAGGTAATTGTTTAAAATGTTACCTGTCATCTTTGCGGATATTTTTACATCAAGATTGTTGAAAAGGAGTTGAAAAATAATTGGACCTTTTTTAAGGTAGCTTCCAATATTCTTCCGTGTTGTAAGTCAGCACTGGCCAAGCCTAGTCAAGCATCGATTTGACAAAATAGATGGTGCATACTCTCTTCTGTGCCAAGTACCACTACAAAGCTGCTCTCGGTTCAGAAGGGGGTCTTCTTGTAAATAAGGGTTCAACTTGTTTTGCATAGGGTGGCACTCCCCTTCATGGAGTGGAGATCCTCCAGAATCTGGCTTTGCTTCTGAGTTTGAATATACAGTGGTACCTCAGGTTACAGATGCTTCAGGTTACAGACTTCGCTAACCCAGAAATAGTACCTCGGTTTAAGAACTTTGCTTCAGGATGAGAACAGAAATTGTGCAGCAGTGGTGTGGCAGCAGCGGGAGGCCCCATTAGCTAAAGTGGTGCTTCAGGTTAAGAACAGTTTCAGGTTAAGAACGGACCTCCAATACGAATTAAGTTCTTAACCCGAGGTACCACTGTAATTTTATTTTTGCTTTGTGAGTCACCCAGATAACTTTTGTTATGGTGTGGCTGTATGAAATTAGTAAGAAAGCAAATAATACATAAAATATAAATTTAATAAAAGAAGAGGAAGAAGTTCAGATAATGGCTGTGGACGGGTTTGCTTTTGCCCAGGTCCAGCTGGTGCAGCTTTTTACTTTTTTACAAGAGTATATGATGGCTTTTACCTTGACGTGGAACCACAGAGAGAGCTCTGCTTCTGAAGAACTAGCTCTTTGCACGTATTTGTTAAGCACTATTGTGCAGATAAATGCGCCATCAGGTGCCTGCTAGCTTAGAAGCAGCTAGCTTATTTAGCCATAATAAGTAAGATCCCTTGCCTGCTACTGTGTGGCTAGGGAAGAAAAGTCTAGTGTAGTTGCCATTTACTTAAAGGTCTGAAACGGAATTATATTTTTATAATCTCATTGAGCGGAGAAAATTGAGGTAAAATGGAAGCAAAAGCTTCTGAACAGCTTGTCCTGGCTGTGTTGGAGGCGGATTGGAAAGGGACAGGGCAAATAAGCCCGAGGCTTTCGTAGGCTCATTCATCTAAGGTTAAACTATTGTTTATAGTTGAATTCAAATGGGACCATTAACACTGCTGCGGGTTCACACCTTAAACTCACTGTGCACCCTTGCTTTTAACAAATGACAATGATTTAGGCATTAAGGATTTGCTTTGTCCATGGTTTATATAACTATAATTTACTTGACTACTTTCCTGCTTTGTAACAGGCCAGAAACTCAGAAGTCCGATCAAATGCAGCATTGCTATTTGTTGATGCATTTCCAATTCTTGATCCATCTTTTAATAAAGAAGATATGGAAAACGAAATCCAAAGGCAATTTGATGAGCTCTTTGTAAGTCTACTGTGTGTTTCTCTCCCCACCCTCCATCAAGCTAGTTTTATTTAAGGTTAGCAAAAAGTAAGGAAATCCATTTTGCTGGAAAATGGAATTGGAGACATCAGTGCTTTTTTATTTTTACAAGTAGCTGTCTTGCTTTATTTTGAGCTTTTCAGCATCTTCATAATTACAAATAAACCTAAAAGTAAACTGAAAACATAGTGACATATCATCTAGCCTGATAAGAACCTATCAGAATAGTGAAAGCCAATTGCTTCTCTCTTCCTCTTCCCTTCAATACTAGAATATAATGTTATTGTATAAACGTACATACACATTTATTTGGATCATTGGCTCCCACAGAAACTTAAATACTTAAAAACTTAAAGATTAAAATATACATTGGTAATGAACATTTTAGAACAAGAAATCACTGTATTGATGAAGACCTACTTTAAAGCCCTTATAGGTGGAAAATATAGACATGGAAGAACTCAAGTGTTGCATTTCTGAAAATATCTAAGGCATCATCCCTTGATAAGGTCTCCTTCACAAACTGTCACATGTGAGCTGTCCAGCTGCACAGAAAACTGGATGGAAATTGTGGCTTAATATTCTTTATTTTCCCCCTGTTTCTAGACTCTCTTAGGAGATCCTCAACCTCTAGTCCGCTCAACAGGTGTGCTTGGTGTTAGTAAAATAGCATTCAAATATTGGGAGATGATTCCTGCAAATGTGCTTGCTGATCTCTTAAAAACTCTAATTGAAGATCTTTCTTTTGATGCAACTTCAGCTGATGTTAGATGCTCTGTTTTTAAAGTAAGTGCCTTCACAACAAAAGTAAGTGTCTCTTCTTTTAGTGATTAGTTTCTCATTGGCTTGGTTCAAATGTCACTTAGCACAGGTAAGCATGACTATGATTTAAAGGTGAACACATACTGTGCTAGTGCACAAGGCTAAACTCACAGATACTTGGTTTCTCTCCTTGCTGCTCCCAGAAACTAAGGCATGGTTAGCATTAGAGTTGCATCCAAACCCAGGCCTGCAATTACTTCTCCAAACTCAGAGGAGCAGGTTCTTAGCTTGGGGGTACTGCTTGATTCACATTGTCACTGCAGACAGGCCCATGTGGCCTCTGTGGTAGCCATTCCTGGATCAGGAATGACTTAGCCACAGTAACCCACGTTCTCGTAACCTTACTTTTAGACCATTTTAATGTGCTCTACTTAGAATTACTTGTGAAGTTATTTGGGACAGATGGAGGTGTTTGGGGTCAGTTTTGTTTTTCTTGCTGTACTTTAGTGATGGATTGATATAATTCTTAAATGTTACAGCTGCATGATTTTAATGTGCCGTTGAATTTTTGTGGTTTTCATTTGTGTTACATTGTGTCCAGGGATCTTTCAATGCAGGATAGTTTAAAAATTGATTAAGCACACTGTTTTGCTTTCATTTTGCTTGCTGAAAAAGTTGGCTTTTCTCAATGCGCAACTCAGAAATGCGTTGAGTGGTTTTGTGGGCAATCTGATGCAAGGCTCAGCCGTTCCCTCCACCCTGCCACTGAGCAGTGTGTAAAGGGCAGGTTTGAATTTCCTCTCAGAGCTCCTCTACTGCACCTACCCCCACAACACACACTGCTCAGCTATGTGGAGAAAGGCAGCTTGGCAGCCAGGAAAAAGTGGCCTGGGAAAAGGCAGGGCCCAGAGGAGAGGCTGCTGGGCTGAAGAGCAGGCGACAAGACAGTAGTTCCCAAGCTCTGTTTTATAGCCAATGCTATTCCCTTTTAAAAATAAGCTTTGAAATAGTTGGCATGGAAAGATCATGCTGCTGATTAGTGATGAGCTTGTTAAAACAGGGTACTTCTGATGAGAATGAGAACACAATCTTAATAACTAGAACAATGCTGTAATAGTAAAGTTCTCTAGAGCAGAAATGTTTGCTAACCTAATCATACCTTAAAGTGGAATAAAAACATCAGTAGATGTACCAAGCCTTTTAAATGCTTCTATTCTGCATAAATATATTTGCTGTCTTTGTTCCAGTTCAGCAGCACATCCCTAGAAGGAATATTAATAGGACAATTTTTATATGCACAACATATACCACTTTGCATTTAAATGGCATGTTTTAATAAAACGTGTTTCCTTGCTTTTTGTCATTCTCCAGAGCCAGTTCTCTAAGCTGCATGTGGTTAGCAATTAGAATAGTTTCAGTTCTGTATTCCCTGCTTTCTTGTGATAACCTTTTATTGGTCTTTTTCTTTTCTCTCTTGCAGTGCTTGCCTATAATTTTGGACAACGTACTCACCCACCCATTATTGGAACAGCTCCTGCCAGCCCTGAAATACAATCTCCATGACAATTCGGAGAAAGTTAGAGTGGCTTTCGTTGATATGTTGCTGAAAATTAAGTCTGTCAAGGCTGCTAAGGTAGGATAAATTAGGTTTGCTAGGCTGCAGACAGGCTGCATAGAACTAGGCAATTTATTCTGAAAGATGTACATTCATCAGTACTGCAACAATCCTAAAAGAATAGGGGTGCAGGTAACCTATTAACACTTCACTCCCAACTATTTACTATTGTTGTATTTTAAACTAATCAGTGCCTTTAAAATGCCAGTTTCTTTTTTGCAGTTTTTCTGGCAGTTATCTTGATTGTATGTCCAGCAGTTGTATTCTGTTATTTCCTGATTATTTTTAAACATAAGTTACAAATTATTGGTACTTTGTAGCTGCAAAAATAAACTGCCCCTAATTGGAAAAGATGTGAGAACTCAACTAGGCATTAACTGGATACCAAGAGCTGGGATGTTGCTGAATTGTTTAGGAAGAAATAGAACCAGGAGGGACAACTGTATTCCAACAGCTTTTAGGAAATATGAAGATATTAGTTTAGAATCAAATCGGATCAGAAGATCTATGGTCAATAATATCATCGTATGTCTGTGATCCTTTGAGTGCTTTATTCCTATGTTGTTTATTCCTATGTTGTTTACAATAAAACTAATAGAAGCCTCTGGGTGTGGGGACTTAGAAAAGTATTTCTATTGTGTCTGCACCGGCAGCTCTTTCGTTCATTTTTCTGGGGTGTGCATTTGCTGGAATATACATATGATGAGGAGGACTTGGATTTTTATAAGGGGAAAAAAGGACAATCCTTGCACATGTACTGATAAACTCACACTGATATTTGAAAAAAGGAGAGTTTATTTTTCAGGCACGTTGCTATGCATACTTATAGGTAATGGTTAAGCAATGTGCCATTTGATTCCCTTCCCCACTTGCAAGATTCCAAAATTACAAAGTTTTCACATTTATAAGGCTGTATAATACACTGGATTGATGCAATTTATATTCTTTTAATTATTATTTAAAAGTATAATATATAATAATATTTAATTTTCAGTTGATTTATTTGAATTCTTTAAATTTCTTTGAACCTTCTAATCATTATAAAGTTAATGCTCAATTTATAACTGTATAAACTCAGTGCTGGGCTCCTTATACTGTAGTTTTCTTGCTTTTTCAATATTGTTAGTTTTATAATCCAAATTTTCCTTATCATTCTATTTACTCAGGCCACACATAATATATAATGCTGCTTCTTGATAGAAGGTGGCATATTTTACATAATTCAGTAAGCGGAGTAAAGGGTCTGTCGATGTGTCAATTGAAAGCTGGCCATGTTCCTTACAAGTATGTTCAGATGTTACCTTTTTAAAGCACTGCTGACTTCTAGGCTAATTTGACCATTGCTACTTGCCCTTTATGTGTGGCAAGATCAGGAATGAGCCTTGAGCTCTTCCTTTCTGCTCTTACCTCTGGTCAGAGAAGTGAATGCAATTATTTGCAAGCTCTCCTGACCCTGGATATGGAACCTGTTTCTACTTTAGCATCCATAGTCTTGCTTAGATAAATGGAGTCTCTTTGTTGGCACTTCTGCACCTGTGGGAGGAAGAACAGGCCCATGGCCCATTCCTAACGGTGCCGAGAAGAGGGAAGAGAGAAGAGAGAAAAGGGAAGAAGTATCCAAATAGCTGTTCAGCTGTGATACAGGTTTCCCAATTTCAACCTGCTGCAAAAAAGCATTTTCATACTCATGCAAGTGTGTTGAGACCAGTGTGTGTACAATAACTGCATGCATAAGATCTTCTGCTCCCTGCTCTGTTTTTAACCCCAGTAGTGTGCCCAGAACTGCCACAGTAAAGATGTGGCATTCTGTTCCCAGAAGCCTTATCTGGATGCAGACAGAGGTAGATAACAAGGTGTGATACAGGACAAGGACAAGTTGGAAGAGGGCTAGTTGATTTTAACATTGTCTTTTTACATTGTTGGAGCCTGCATAGGTTTGTGGGAACAATTTGTAACCTTTATGGTAAAGGACAGATAAGAAATAATAGTATTGACTAGCAGAAATGCTGAAAGGTTGAGGCTGTGATGATCCGGGGGGGGGGGGGGATTTGTAAAGGAATGTTTTGAATAGAGGTTTTAGAAAAAGCATCATGAAAAAAAAGGCAAAATGGGATTATTAGATAATGTAATCATGATAACTTTTTTCTTTTTCTACGTCTTCCTCACCTCCACACTGCCCTGCTCCTCACAAATCAGTTCTGGAAAATCTGTCCTATAGAGCATCTCTTAACTCGCCTTGAGATTGATTCACGGCCTGTGTCCCGGCGCATAGTAAATCTCCTGTTCAGCTCTTTCATGCCCATCGATCAACCGGAAGAAGTGTGGTGTGAGCGCTGTGTCACACTAATCCAAATGAACCCAGCAGCGGCTAGAAAGTTCTACCAGTATGCTTATGAGTACACCAGCCCAACCAACATAGGTAAAGTTCTGGAGAGCTAATGGCTTGGTTTATAATAAAGAATCTATGAGCAAAAGTATTGTGTAGTAGCTCTTACTGTAAATGCTCGTAGGCCAGGAGCTGCTTCTGAAGAATTCTGTGCCAAATTATAAATGCTGGGAAGGGAGAGAGAGACCTATATGGGGTTTTTATTCTTATTGCTGCCTTTTATATGCATGCATTATGTATCTACTTGGCTTATTTATTTTTAAATGGAGATCGTACTTAACTCCCTCCTCAGTGCATAGCCATTGAGTGATACAGGGTGTTAACTTCAGCCACATTTAAATAATTTATTTTTATTTTATATTAAAATATATAGCCGTGAAGATGCTCAAGGCCATTTACAAATCAATTAAAAACACTAGCAAGAAATATAATGAATAAAATATTAAGCTCTAAGCAGCACCGTGTTTTATCATTAAACTGTTTTTATTTTTATCTCTTGTTTACATTGAAGACTTTAAATGTTTAAATTTACTCTTTTTTTGAATGTAAGTAATGATTCGGTTGACTGCTTTGCTGCCCACTACTTTAAATTGTTCCTGTTCCACACTATCTTTCACAATTGCACACTTTGTTCTTTAATTTTAGCTAAATTGATGCTTACCATTCAGAGCTGTTTGAACGCCTGTATCCGGCAGGGATTAAAAGCATCTGACAGCGATGATGAAGACAGTGAAAAAGAGAACATGAGTGTAAGAATGCAACACAAAGTTTCTAAGATAAAAATGTTAATTAGGAGAATAAGAAGTGGTCTATGTACTTGGATCAGCATTGTCTACACTGACCAGTAGTGGCTTTCCATGGTTTCAGACAGGATGCTCCCAGCCAGGGATTTTACTCTGGACTTGAGCCTTTCTTCTGTCTTGCTCTTTGCGACAAAATATAGAGGACAACTCTTCACCGTTTCACCTACCAAGAGTGTTCCTTGGTGCTTGATGTGGGATGTGATGTTCCCCAGTTGCAGTACAGCTGCTAAACCAAGGTTTGGCTTAGTGTGTTGTCCAAACCTAGGAAACTGGTTAGTAGGACAGACCAGAAAGGAGCAAAGCAGCTGCAAGTTCCTATCTAGGAGCCAGCACACTCTCTCCCAGTAGGCTGTGTTTGCCTTACTGTGGAACCAGGCCTGTGTGAGGTGTGTTCACTCTGTACCATATTGATTATTACTTGCACTGTCAGCACCTGAACCAGATTTAAACTATAATTTCATTCTAGCAGCTAAATTTCTAACCCATAAACTGCTACAATGTTTGTATATTCATCTAGGCCAGTGGAGACCAAACTTGGCCCTCCAGATGTTTTGGGACTACAACTCCCATCATCCCTAGCTAACAGAACCAGTGGTCAGGGATGATGGGAATTGTAGTCCCAAAACAGCTGGAAGGCCAAGTTTGGCCACCACTGGTCTTGGCATTTTCTGAAGTAAAAAATAAATTCATAAGAAGTATTACTTGGGTTGGGAGCTGCCCAGAGTGGCTGGGGAAACCCTGCCAAACGGATGGGGTATATTATTATTATTATTATTATTATTATTATTATTATTATTACTGTGTTTTCTTTAGACTTTCTTTTGCAGTCTCTGGAAAGGCTTGCTTTGAAATGCTGGTTTCCCTTGCTCTACCTGCCCCCGCATTCATTTTTCAGGGTCCTCATCTTGTTTCTGTATCTCCAGCTTCTATCAGTGCCTACCAGCCCTGACACCTGTGTTCTCCTACCACTGTTGGTGGCAGTATGCGTCTGAATGTTAGTCACTGGGGATCACAAGTTGGGAGAGAACTGTTGCTCTCAGGTCTTGCTTTTGGTATTCCCATATGCATCTGGTTGGCCAGTGTGAGAGCAGAATGCTGGACTAGATGGGCCATTGGCAGGATCCAACGGGTTCTTCTTATGTTCTGTGTTGTGTTTGGGAATTCTAAGGCAATCTAGATTCTAGGATGTTAGTTTTCAATGGGTATTATTACATGATCTAAGAAAAAACCCAGTTAATGTTCATTTCCCCCTTGATTCCTGGAACACTGGCCCTCTCAGATAATGGCAAACTTCTAAAATTGCTTTCGTTCTAAAATTCCTGACAACATCCGTTTGTATTAACATACACATGAGTTCAAGAAGGCCCATTCCATTTTTTTAAAGCCTATAAGCCTAATTTGAGATGCACTGTGCAAGAGAAATTGCATAATAATCCTCACATGTTTACATTTCAGGTGCCACATAATGTGTTGTCAGTTGATGACATACCTTCCATGGCAGGCTTACTTGAAATAATTGTAATTCTGTGGAGAAGCATTCAAAAACCACTTAATCGCAACGAAGGAGCCAAAAACCATATTGTCCGAAAATTTGCTTCTGTGCTATCTGAATATTTAAAAGTATTTAAGGTAAGTTCTCCTGTGAGGTACACTTAAAATTCCTATAGATTGATTGGATGCAAAGGTTTCATTCTGTTTGTGGAAAGGGTACAATTACAAACAGAAGAGCCCCCTTGAACTCCAACTCACAGTAACACTTATCTCACAAGCTTTATTCTGTGGCCCCTTGTCCCTTACCAGGTATAGGGGAAAGAATGCAAAGGTATTAAAAACAGAAAGAAGGAACTTGCTTGGGTTTTTGTGTAGAGGGAATACAGTAGGAATAAGAGAATTCTGTGAAGTACAAGACAATCAGTTCATCATCATTGTAATAATAATCATTACTATTCTGAATTACATTTGCATACCACCCTTCATTCAGGGATCCTAGGGTGGTTAATAACAGATCATTAGATTGAAGAACTGCAGTACATGCATCCAACATCCTGTAGATAAGAGAAAGGGTTGGAAGTTTTGCAAATGTGTTGTTACTGGTCTGCCTCTATATTTGCTCTAAAACATTAAATCACAATGTTGCTGTAATTTTAAATGCATGGATGCTCTTTCAGTTTTTATATATATAAATGTATTCATATGGAATGTTTGTCATTCATAGATCTCAGTGATCAGAGATTCGTTTTATTCAGTGCTGTTCAAAACTGTAAAAAATGCACTGGGAAGTACAACAGTAAACATATGCAAGCCAAATGTACATAAGATCTAACAGCATTGCTAGTTTATATTTGTAGCACAGTCTAGGCAGACCAAACTTGTGGCAGTCAAGTATACAAGATGTACCAATATGAATCAGGCTTAATAATTCTTGACCTGACTTTTTGAGAATCTTAATGAATTAGGAAATTGCTGTGAAAATGGAGGGGCACCATTTGGTTCTCTTTGTAAGTGGCCTTGTTTACCAAATGTTTAGAAATTCCTTATTAGACTGTTCTTTGTTTCAACCTAGGATGATCGTTGTGTGTCACCAATAATTGTCCTTGCATCTTTCATGACTCCTGCTGCTATTCCTACATTCAGGTATTTATGTATTTAGTTATAGTTGCAAATGTGGATAGAAACTTTTCCTGTCAACTGTGTGCCATGCAGATTTGATTCTAGTAAGGATATTTTGATCCATAGGCATGTTGAAAAGTTGTGTAGGCTTTTGAGGCAACCTTATCTACTTAAATGGCTAACGTGCCGTGTTTGCATTTGTTTCTAGTTGTGGTGTGGTCTCTAAACTGAAGAATCTGGAAAATGGTGCCACTGAAAACCAATACTCTTCCCTGCTTGACTGTCTGTGTCGTTGGGGGAAAGTGGGACACATTCTTGAATTAATCTGTGATTGGATAACTGCTGAACCAGTTGGAAGAGAGGTGTGTTAAAAGTCTGGCTATATTGTTAATGTAATGTTTGAAATACTGTACTGTGTTAAAAAAGAAAAGAATAAGACTTCCGGATTAGCGCCTCCGGCAATGGCGGAGCTCCTCCGATTGGGAGGAACTGGCTCCGTGGAAAGCAGGGTCTGAACCGCCACGGCGAAGGCGGAGACCCTTGGAAATCACAGGCGGAAGAGCCTGTGAACTTGGGATTCGGCTGGCACCTTTTCCCCCCCCTTACTCGCGGGGAGACCCGGTATCGGGAATCCGGAGCAACGTGGGGTGAGTGGCGCGGTGCTTTGAATCGACCGCTTATTTCATGGAGTGAAGCCGCATTGCTGCTGCCGGAGAGCGCTGACTTTTTCCTGTGGACAATTGGATTTTAAACAACAACCCGTGAGTAGAACGGAAAAATTGGATTTTCTAAATACCTTAATTCGGCATCGAACGGGGAAGGCTCAAAACAGGAAGTCCGCCTCCCCTTTTTGTAAATAGACTGAAGCAAAGTATTCATAAGCGAAGGTTTTGGAAAGCTTCGTGTAAAGGATCAAACTTCCATTGATTGAAACTATTAAACCCCCCTTGGAAGCAGGGGAAGTGCGGGGAAAATTTTGACCAAGCGTGCCTGCAGGAGAGAGTGGAAAACTAAATTACCACGTCTCTGAACCTGGGAACGGGCTGCAAAAAGGGGAAAAAGGAGGAAAAAGTCCATTGACGGTGAACAGTACATATTTGACAGCTAGCTATAAGAGAAAGATACTGTTTCCATTGTCCGCTTCTGTGTTTTAAAAGAAGAAAAAGTAACTGAAAATTTATACTATTTTTCACCTTTGGAACTGTGTTGGAAAGGACTGAGTTGTTGAAACTGTTACAAGAGCAGAGCGGAGGCATCCAGCTGTAAGATAAGGACTGTGAGAAACCAGAGTTTGACCTTGAACATCCCAAGAATGTCAGTTAGGGAAGATTTAGTGTCTGCATTTTATAAGACAAACTATTTGCTGGAAAAGCTTCATAAACAGATAGATGCTATGGCTACTAAAATTGCCATCTTGGGATCAAAAGTGGGAATTAACACAGAAGTTGTCAAGGATCCGGCACAGGAATCTATCATGACTGAACAAATCGTTGAAAAGGAGAAGGAGAAAGTTGCTGTGGTCAAACCTAAAGTAATACAAGGGGGAGCCTTAACCTTACAGATGCAAATTGAGGATTACAAATTGAGGCCCTTTATGATTGAAACTAGAAAAAGCCAGATTTTGAAGATTGGAGCCTGGCCTGGTCTGGAAAAGGAAAGTTGGAGAGATTCCCCAATGCAGGGATCAAATGACTTTTGGGCTATGGATTTGGGTCAGGAGGAGATTGGAGCTTTTGGGGCCTTTGGTTTTGGAGGAATTTGGAAACAAGATTTGGAATGCTTTATGGATCCTAGCTTTAACTATGGAAACCTGGCTGTCCTGTTAAGAAGGAATAAAGGCATTGTTGGGATGGAGCTCCCCCGAGATCTGCTTTTTAGCACTAAAGATTATGAACAAAATCGGCAGAAGGGACGTGAAGAAGAGTTAAGAGCCTCGGATATAAGATCTCCAGGTTGATGGACTGTTTGGAGTTGACAGAAGGGACGGCAGAGGCCGAGACCAAGGAGAGGAGATGGTGGAAGAAGTTTGGGAATTTAAAGTTTATATTTGGAAATTTTGTAAAAATTTAATGAGGGAGAGAAAAATCGTGGAATGAAATTTCTATGACCCTAGTGGAAATGTCTTAAGAGTTTAAGTTCAAATAGATATATTAATTTTAAGGAGAAATAAGATTAAAAAAGAAAGAGCAAAAACGGATTGTTAATTGGTGAAAGAAGAGAATGTAAAATTATAGTGTAATAAGATAGATTATAAGGATAAAATAAAGAGGGAAAGGATTTGCTGAAATATTTAACTGAATTAGAATACAAAAAAGGGAGGTGGGAGGAGGTCAAGGAAACAAGCAAATGAAAGATATATTATGTGAAGGTTTGATGTGTTTTTTGCTTTTGCTTTTTATTTTTTCTTGATTTTTTTTCTTTTTTTGTTATTTGTATGGTATTCTTTTTTTCTAATGTGATACACTGTTTTGTTTTTTGTTTAAATTGGTGTTTTTCTGTTTTTTTCTGTTTTATCTGTAACCTTTAAAACCTTAATAAATATCATTTAAAAAAAAGAAAAAAGAAAAAAGAAAATAATAAAAATTATACTTTAAAAAAAGTTGGGCTTTGAATGCATTGCCTTATGCACCTTTTGTAGATGGATCATTGCTTTAGGTAACATTTTAAAATGACTTCTTCCTACTGTTAAAATATAAAGGAGCCCTTTTCTCTTTGTATTTAGAGTAATGGCACTTCTGAACGGCGAGTACGTATCCAGGAGACACATGAGTCGAAACCAGAATTGGCGCTTGATTATATGGAGTATTTGCTGACTCATTACATGAATCGGGAATGTCTCCTGTCACTCCCCAAAGAGAAGCTGGACCATCTTTTGAAAGCTCTTGAAGCTGCAAAGGTTAGATTTCACTCTCCCACAGTATTGTATGGCAATCTGAATTAATGCCCGCAAGTAACATATAAGGTTTTCTGCTGTTATCTGCCTTGTGGATATCTTTCTCTGCTCCATAATCATCCAGTAAACCTTTTAAGCAACTTATTCCAACAAAATGTAGCCTTCATATGTTGCCTAAGAGTTCATCTTTTATTGTGGGTCAAATTGATGTAAAAATCTTCATCTTTGTTCAGAATGCATACATAGTGTTATCAGACTATGTCAGTTCAGATTAACGTTGCTTGATAATAATGGTCAAAGATTTCCAAAAGATAAATGATATATGATAATTATACTTCGGTTCTTCTATATTTGCTCCAACCTGGAACTTTGCATTTGCAAGGAGCAGCAGGATTGTGCAGATTACTTAATACAGGAACTACCATGAGAAAGACCTTAACTACAGTGATGTGTCTGTATTTCCTCACAAGCACAAGCCTTTTTGTCTCTTATTGTGCAGCTCTGTAATAAAATGGAGCAGTTTGAACAGGATGATGCAATGCATGCTAATATATGCTTGCTGGAGCGACACTTAAACTAGGTTAAAGTGGGCAATGTGGCAATATGCCAGATGGGCAATACTGGCCATTTACTTCAGGTGTATGGATTAACATTTTATTTGAGGGTGAGCATCCAGCGCATCATCAGAATTGGGTAGCTAGGTTGCCTAGTGTAATTTTCTCAATGGAATGAACAATTAGCCTCTTTTGTATTGGTTTGTGGTTCATGTTGTCAGTTCTGGAGATCATTCTAGCTTCACACTATTTTGCTTATGTGTGTAATGGCCAGGAATGTAACCTCCGCATAAGATGTGAATTACCTGTACTTGTAAATATCCTCCACTCCTCAAAATCTCTTGTTTTCTTCCTAAGTATGATTTTTACATTTCAGGATGTTCTAGGCTCTTCTAGTAGAGGATCTGATGCAAGGCCTCCCTTTTACCCTGCAACTGCACTGAGAGCCTTCAGTCTGTATTGCAGATTCAATATACATCTTCAATATAAGGTACTGTCATGTCAAGAGTTGCTCTGCATTTGAACAGCAATAGCTCTCAAAATCTGAATATATTATATCACATATTTGTGTGCTTCTGTTTTCATCTTAACAGTTTGCCTCTGAAGGGCAGGAGTACCTGTCAGCTTTGGAGAAAGCAGGAGCTTGGATAGAAAGTAGCATTCTGCCTGCTTTTGAAATAGATGAACAGGAAGGCAACACAGAGCAGCCCAGTGAAACCTCTCAGCTGGTGGTTCAGGTAAAATGTATGTGCATGTTGTGGGGTTTTTCTCATGTATTTTGAATTAGTGCAGTACCTCACACTGGCTCAATTCAGACCTCACACCAGAGAAACACAGATGCAATCCATAATTTAGTCCTGCTTGTGCTCACCTATGGTTTGATCACCTATGATTTGTTTCCTTTTACTTTATTATATTTTTATCTCACTCTTCCAAGATACTCACAGTTGCTTCACTTACTCTTCTCTTCCTTAGCTCTGTGCTCTTGTTTATGTGGCACAACAGCCTTAAGAGGTAGACTAACTGCCATGCCTATGGTTTGTCAATTTGTACAGAAACTTGTTCAAACCATGGCCTTAGACTCTGCTTTGCTGACTGGCTTTCAGACCATGAGATGTAAGATCAGATGCCATGATAAATCATAGCTAAGCTTCCTTAACTGTGGTTTGATGTCTGATATCGATTGCAGGATCATTTTGTCGTTCATTTTTGGTTTTTACAAGGGTGAGTTCCTCAAGAGTTGTGCTAGTAACAGCCAGTGGAACAAAGGACTGTACAGTAGATGCTAAATCCTTCAAAGCACTCTTCTGCTATTTACTTAGGAAATGTGTGATAAAACATGAGTCTGGCTTCTTAAAAAACATGTAATTTTAATATTAGCTAATGGGATGAATAAATAAACTCCCCATGTCTATAAAATAACTGCCCTCCAGTTATTCTGCTTGAAGAGTAGCACTGTAAAGTTTGTTTATTCACCTATAAAAGTTGATCCAATAGCAAGAGCCTATTAACTCTTTTTTTGGATTAAAACGGTCAAAAATGAGCTGACATTAGGGAATACTGGATTTTTTTTAAAAAAAGACAAAAATGTTTAAACAGAAATTTTAAAAATTAAACTTTGTATTTCCTAGCTTGGTAACAACTTGTCATCCATTTCCTAATCTCAAGCATGCTTTAATCTCAACAGAAGCTTAATAATTGCATCTAAATATTAAGTACTGGTCATGCACAAAAATTTTAATATATTTCAACTTTTCATATGTAGAATTACCTGACAGTTTGCAAAGATGTTATAGCTGTTGGCCTTGGTGATTCAGAATTTCAAGCACACCTTTTGAACTTGATCATTGTCATCATACACACAGGTATGTTTCTGGCTAATTAATGCTGCCTTTTATTTTGTGTGGTTAAGATACATTGTTTGGCCCATTAGAATATGACAAGGACAACCTTTAGAACATGACAAGGAAGCCACATTTCCAAAATTAAAATTTATGAAACTCTGTACTTTAAACGTTGTGTATACCCCCCCCCCCAATATTCAAGGTTGACATACAAAGTAGATCCCAGAGAAGAGAAAATTAGCAACACTGGAAAAAACATATATTGTGTAATAAAATACATATTTATAAGGGTTGTATCCGATGCCATCTGTGGACAAGTAGAACTTTACCTTCCTCTCTTCTTCCACGCAACCCTCACAATCTTCTTTGGTTCCAGTTAATCTTCTTTGGGGTGCTGCAAGAGGAAGGAGAGAAGTCCAATTCATATAGTGGGGCTTCACATCATGAAGTTTTTCTTGTACAATACTGGATTCTGTCCAAATGGTATAAATTGTAGTAAGCTAATGACAATGTTGGTACAAGTAGGTTTCTGTACGCAGTAATAACAAATAAGTTATATAATGACTGTGCAATCCAGCTGTTGATACTAAAATGAATTTTATAAATGCTGTTAGTTCTAGAAAGTACTAGTTCCAGAGGTGGGCCTGAACTGCATATTGTGCAAGCAATTAGATAGCAGTGACGTGTCTCTGATGCAGAGAACAAAGCAAATCCAGCACGGATACTAAAATCACAGTTCAATGATTGCCCTACAGGATATACCTAGTAAGATGTTGATCTTTTAACTACTTCACCAAAATACCTGCTTTTCTGAGTGCATTAATTGGATCGTAAAGCCATAGAGCCAAAACAGTTCCTTTCCTGTATTAGAAATGGGGATCCTTTTTCAGTCTGAAAACCGCATTGCCTTCTGGACAGCCTTCCATGGACCACGGGTCAGTGGTAGGCAGAGCAACAAATGTCAGTTTTACCTTTGGTACAGTAGGCTAGTTTCTGCACCCACTCACATGCCCCTCTCTAAGTGAGAGCTTTTATCTGAGTTCATGGACACATTTCAGTTGGGCAGAAATGCTTGGCCAGGCCACTGAGGGCATATGGCCTAGGGAGACAGATTCTGAGTGCCAGAGAGTGAGGCTTGGAGAGCCACAGTCATTCTCCAACCCTGAGGCTCCTCACTTCTGTCCTTTATTATTATGATGTCCACAGTGTCTATGCAGCAGTCTCCACTCTGTTGATGCACATAATTAGCAGCTTCACTATATGCTCTTCTGAATATATCATTAAGTTGACACTTGGGCAGCCCTTTGTTTCAGGCTAAGAAAGCCTATTCTTGAGTAGACTTTGGCTGCCTTTGTTTCTGGATGAATAGGCATTCTGTGTGCACATGTGCAAGAAACCAGGTAGGATACATGGCATTCATGGCATGGGTGGAAAGAGACATGATGGGGATATAGGTCAAATTCTGTTTTGCTACCTTGCAGAAAAAGAGTGTGCATAGGGTGCTGTAACTTCATATAGGAGCTAAACTGGTAGGGAATGCCTGTAACATTGATGTAGTTTAGTAGTTAGAGTTTCTGAGTAGGACCTAGGAAGCCAAGGTTCAAATACCCATTCAGCCATAGAATCGTAGAACTGAAGAGTTGGAAGGGATCCTGAGGGCCTTCTAGTCCAACCCCCTGCAATGCAGAAATTCTGCCCACAGCTGTCCCTGGATGGGCTCAAACCACCAACCTTCTGGTTAACAGCCAGATACACTGACTCATTGTGCCACAGGCTCCCTGGATACCATGAAGCTTTCTGGGTGACCTTGGGCAAGTCACTGCCTCTCAGCCTAACATAGTATCTCACAGGGTTGTTGTAGGGATTAAATGGGAGAAGGCCAGAACCATGTACCCCACCTTGAGTGCCTTGGAGAAAAAGGTGTGAGATATACATGCAATAAATTAATTAAATCAATAAATATTGAAAGATCATAGGACCAATAACCTCCAGGAATTAATTGGCTGATAGATAAATAGATAGATAGATCTAGACAGACAGACAGACAGATGATAGTTATATGGGGTGGCATAGCTTAAAATCTGAATTCCGATAGTTAATTCGGTTTTTCTTTGCTTAGACAGAGGCTATGTCTGCATTCCAATGATACTTGGTATCCTGAGAGAGATGGTTGAAGCTTCTTTAGTCCATAATACTGATAGCAGTGACTGGGAAGAGCTTCTTGACAATGTTCAGAAGATGTTCCAGAAGATTCTAGAATGTATGGCACTGAGACTCAGAAGACAGCGTGAAGAAGGAATCCAGGTATTTGTTGCATATGAAGTTGGCCAGCTTGTTTCTTGCCAAATGAATGACTTATTCTATCTACAATTATTGGGGAGTGAAACCTTTAAGGTGATGTGAACACTTTTCCGTTTGACAATCACAGCTGTATTGGCCAGGCATGGCTGTTGCTCACGAAAGAGTATAGATACCATAACTTGGGAGAATAGCCTCCAAAGAAATATGGGGTATTGATTTTTCCCTATAGCAAGGAAATGTGTGTCCCTTTGATGCCTACTTTTATTCTTAAACCAACTTTTTAAGAAAGGCAATAAAAGGCAAGAGGTCATTGCAAATAAAAAGAAACGCAGAGAAACCAGTTAAAAGGAAGAAGTAACAGTATACATTTTATATATACCAACAATCTGCCCAGACAAGCAAAATTGCTGCTTGATGAAGGGACAAAGTGGTCATTAGTTTTCATAGCAGGCTTTTCAATAGCTTTCATAGACGTTGGTGCCATGATTTCTCCCCTGTGTCTCTGATGAAGGGCTTGCCTGAAATTCAATGCTGGTACAAGTGTGAAAGGATGATGGACTAGCTTAAGTAGTGTCTTCAAGCTTTGCATGCCACTATTCCGAAGCTGTTTCCTTGCCAGAAATGTGTTACCTCCACTTTCACTGCTACTTGACTCCTATATTTCTATTTCACAGTGAGGTTGTTTAATCCCTTTGTCAGCATTAATTCGTAGTTTCAGTTTCATAAGGATTCATGACCCTGTTTCTTCTTGAGCCTTTTAACACTCTTTATATTGGAAAAATAATTCTGCACAGACTATTGGAACTGGGCTGTTGATCATGATTTGGGTTGTTTCTAAGCAGCAAAGAATTAGAGCACGTTAATCAATTTTACTATTCTAAGATTTGTGTCATAGTACCAACAAGGGAAAGTGCATGTACTTCCTTCCATCCTCCACTTTCTGAGACGATCTAGTGATGCTACACTGCTTGCATGGGCTGGCTGGAACTGGGTGCGAGACTTGTTCCCTCTTCCACATGAAAGTAGGCAGTTCGCCTTCAATGCTCTTTGTAGACTGCTGTTACTGGGTACATTTTTTTAAGCTGCTGCGACTTTCATGAAGATTTTCTCTGCTCCGAGTTGTGCAGCTATGCCCAAATGATTAAACTCCTGAAAACAGAGACTCATAATTCTTGTTCTCTCTGAAAGTGTTATCCTTGAGAAATCTAAATCTGTTTATTCAAAGGGCTGTTTATGACTACTAAGGCTTAGGCCCAGGACCGCATTCTGCCATGCAAACCCGATAGCGTTCTGACACATTCAGGGGAGGCCCTTCTCTTGATCCTGCCACCCTCACAGGGATGTTTGGTAGAGTGCTCTCAGACTCTGGAACTCCCATCCTAGAGAAGCTAGACTGACCCTCTTGTTCTGCTGGCAAGTTTCAAGATTTCCAAGTTCCAAGACTGTTTTATTCCAACAGGCTTTTAAATAGTGATGTGCTTTTTTTACTACCTGCATTTTAATTACGTTTTAACTACTGTATTACCTTCTGTATGTTTTTAGTCTTCTGTATTTTATTTGTATTTTAATTTGTGTACACTGTCTTTTGTGTTCCAGTCTGGGCAATATGCGGATATAAATAAACATAATGATAATATCATATAAAACTATTTTTTATTTGTTCTAGTTCATTCATTCTGTTCAGGAGCCTCTTCGAGAATTTGTACATGTGGTTCAGTGTTGTGCTTTGACTTGTCCAGCTGTTCACCATGGAGTCCTTTCTTCTCTGCTCGCTGCAACAGTAGTCGAGACAGGCTACACCTTGCAACACAAGGTACAAAGCTTTGATTTGCTTTCTTTATGAAAATGCTCTGTAAGCATGAAGGGAAAGGGAGGTATCAAGTGATCATGCACAGGTTTATTAGTGAATTGGTGCTGAGATATATTTTTTGTACTAACTTGTATACTCAGTGTATTTTATAAAAAGAATGTCACCATAAATCCAAGATCTTATTCTTGTGAATATAAATTGCTTGCTGTTGCACTTTTTATTATAGCTATAAAACTGTGGTTCATTTTTATTGTCTAATAACCTTACCATAAATTTATTATTGTTGGAGAAACTGACTTGTCTTCAGTTTTTGGAAGAGTTTAGATATAACAACAAAAATCCAGTGCCAGTTAACAAACTACCTTTCATTTATCTTGAATAATGCTACTTTTTTTTTTTTACCCATCTTATATACAGTTGATGGTCTAGAGTGGTGACTAATCTGTGACCCTCCAGATGTTGTAGCTCACATCAGCCATTAGAGTCAGGAATTATGGGAGCTATAGTCCAAACTAATGTAGAGTGTACCACAGGGTTAGCTACTGCTACTATGAAGCATGCTAGGAGTATCTGTTTTCCATGGACTCTGCTTCCTAAGAGCCTTTAAAATATGTTCAAGCCCACATGTGTTCATTTCCACTCAGAAAAGCTGGATAGATTGTTTGGGGATGAGGGGGACTTCTAACAAGCATTCATTCTACCTGAACTGAAAATGTGAGTTCTGAGTGGCTCTGCCCACCTTGACCAATACCTAAAACAAGAAGTATAAAGGTGGCAGCGGCAGTGATGGGAAGAAAAGGAGAGAGTGGTGTGGAATACTTTCCAGACTTGCAGCCGCTGTCTGCTGTAAGTGGGGAACCACCACTGGTCTACATGTCAAAGATTTTGGCCTCAAGGTTATTAGAAATGCTTCATGTCTCACTATCATTCTTATGGGAATTGAAATTCAGCCTGAAGGTTCTCATGGCAGTAATCCGTCACGCTAAATTACAGTGAGCAAAATGTAGAACTGTAGCACCCTGCTTGTGGTTAACGCTTAGCTGGAATGAAATATTCAACGCAGCAATAGAGAAATTAAAATAATAATTTATTTGTCAGACAAATAAATGATAGGCACAGTGGTATATGGTTACCAAAGCTCTGCCTGCTCCAGCCCTGATGGCCAGCACTTATATTTCCTCAGCCCAGCCCCTTGCTCCTCCTTTGGCTGCCTCTGTCCAATCAGCCTGGTTGAAATTCCTATTGGCTGTTTGCTAGAACCAATCATAAAAGATACACCCATTTCCTATTACCTTTTATGGGAGACAAAGAGCTATATTTCCTTCTATCCATAAATGGCAGACAAGTAGCCATATATCTTACATTTGCCTCGACAAGGCACCTTAATTACCAGATCACCTTTTGCCCTTGTTGCCCCTGCATTCCAAAACAAATGGCTAAAACAGATGGCTTGTGGTATTAAGTTCTATCTAAACAGAGATCTTACTATTTACCAACTCTTAATTAGTGTTTTTGCAGCTTGATTGTATTCTGTAATATGTAGGGTCAGTGTAACCTTTGCTCCCAGCCTATATTTCCCTTTTACAACCTTGAGAAATCTGTCTCCTGCTACTACTATAAATCAGGGGGGCCCTTGTCCAGGAGGATAAACAACTGCCAAAGTCCTTAGCCAGCTGGTTTTCTGCCTGGCATGAAACATTTGCAAATCTTTAAGCTCATTTTAAAATACAGGCCTTGATCAGATGCCTCAGAACGTTCTGCAAAACTGAAAGGCTAAAGGAATACTTGGTCCCTATTATTACTTTGATGCTGTCAGTGACCTTTTGTAAGGTGAGACATGGGGACCAGTATCTTTCCTCCTGGTTCTTTGCTAACAACCATGAAAGAAGCATTTTAAACTGTTTCTTCTGATTAGCTTTTGCCGTCTGTTGCTCTGTGCTTCCCTCTCAGAAGAAAGAAATGAGACATAGGCTGCACCAGAAATCTTAAAGCTATCACAGTTAGCTTCTTGGATGAGCACAGCTGCTGAATTTCTATCTTTGTTCTTAGAATAATGTTTTACTGGGGGGGTTTTTTGTTTGCATTTGTTTTTATTATACAGACTTAGGCTTTCTGTGTTGTGTTTTTGTATTCCACTAAGATATTTTTTTAGCAGCTCAAAATTATCTGAAATAAATGTCTTGCCAGACATATATTGGGGAGCGGGGAGGAGGAATGGTTATCCACCTTGTTCTCTTCTGTGCAAGAAATCCTGACAATTACCATTCCTTTTGTTTGGTGTGGACCCCAATCAGGGAGCCCAGCCAGGGTATATACCAAGCCTCAACTCTTCTGTGACATGTTTACTGGTATTAGATCCAGTTTCTCAAGGACCTATGAATAACCAAGGCTTTGGGGGAATATTCTGAGGGGTGTTTGGGCAGTTTTCAAGCATACAAAGGACACTACCTAAGCAAATTCTTGGGACACCAGTAGAGTGAAGGCTAATTCTAGAAACATCACATCTAGTCCAGCTGTCTGTTCAGAGCTGCACAATTTGTTTTCATTTCATTTTCATAGAAATAATAAATTATTATTATTACTAGTAGCAGTAGTAGTAGTAGTATTTTCATGGTTGAGCTCAGAGTGGCTAATGAATTGTATGGCTTCCAAGTTGTTTCCTATCTAAGACAGCTTACAGGCCAGATCTGAGCTTCATACGAGCTGTCGTGTGATTTCATACCGTTCTCCAGGCCCTAGCCTAAAGTCCTCAAGAAAAGGCAGCTTCATTGTTCTTAAGTTGCAGATCTGTGAGGACACGAGCCAAATAATAATAATGTAGCTGCGTTGATGATGAGTGCTAGAAAAGCTCTAAAACAACTACACACTCCTATGCATACTTTTTCCCTCACTTAATCATTCAAATGTGGAATTCACTCAACTGAACGGCAAAAGCATGCTTGGAAGAGTCACACTTTAGTAAGGGCTGTGTCAAGGACACAGAACTGAAGGACTTGGTAATGGTATTTTGAATGAGATTTTCAAGTGATAGCTGCCAGTTCAGACCTCAAGCTGGTCAGTGGACACACACCCCTCATTCCTACCCAATGAGAAAGCACCATGCCATCTGTTCCCCGTTAGTTATGACCCCTAAATTTACTATTAAGCCACTGTCAACCTTCACACTGCTCTGAATGCCAGCAGGTGCAACAGACCTTTCAGAGCTGTTACAGCTTAGTGTGCATTCCCCTATCAAAGCCACAACAATTGCTAATGTATTGTTTGAGATAATGTCATGTAGCAAGTGCTGCTTTTGTCAAGGGGATGGCAGTTTCCAAAGCCATTTCTCATGACCTCTCATTCACTCATAAAATGGATTGGCTTCCTAATCCTTAGAAAAACTGCACTTTTGTTATTAGGTGGTATTCTGCATGCACGTGTTCCACTGTATATTTTTTTTTATTTAAATAAGATCTCCAGTACACATTCTAGGACTACTCATGGCAAGGGGCTGAGCTAGAATTGGCTGGCTCTATGCTTTGTCTCAATAATGGTATCAAGTAACGAGACAATAGGAGCTGTATGCTCCTTCCGCCTGTCAGCTTTCCTTTTTTAAAATCCTAATTGTAGACGTCTAGTAATTCTTTTTCTGGCTGTTCCGGTTCTGGTTAAATATTACATAAACTTAAAGTTTCAAAATTCTTTGCATGCTGTATATTCACTTCCAGTTTGCCTGAATAGTCTCTTTGGGTTTCTTCTGCTTTAGGCGTCCACTCCAGAAGAGCTGACTCCACCTAAGTCTTTTTCAGACCTCCCGCCACTTTCAAGTATTTTGATGGCAATAGTGAACAAGTCAGCAAATGTGGTCAGGTAAGTTCTTTCTATCCCCACCCTCCCAGATGTATGCGGCAAAGCAGATAGCCCCATTTCTTCTTGCATCACTGCTTGTACTCCTGCCCACATTGCGGAGGAGCAAGTGTACCTTCCTTCCCTGTACCATGCAGTTGAACCCTTGAGTGTGATGTGGGCTGCTGATGGCAGTGCTTTACATGAGCATGCGAAAGAGAGAGCTGATGGGGTAAGTATGAACTGGAGCCAAGCTTTAATTCCTTGTAGATACAAAGACAGTTAATATCCACTGGCAGATCTCCATGTCTTATCAGCCAACTTTTATGCTAGGCTTTTTGTTTGTTTCTTCCTTTATTTTACAAATTGGTAAGAGCTCCTTCCTATGGACATGGGTGGCGCTGTGGGTTAAACCACAGAGCCTAGGGCTTGACGATTGGAAGGTCAGCGATTCAAATCCCCGTGACGGGGTGAGCTCCCGTTGCTTGGTCCCTGCTCCTGCCAACTGAGCAGTTCGAAAGCACGTCAAAGTGCAAGTAGATAAATAGGTACCGCTCCGACGGGAAGGTAAACGGCGTTTCCATGCGCTGCTCTGGTTTGCCAGAAGTGGCTTAGTCATGCTGGCCACATGACCCGGAAGCTGTACGCTGGCTCCCTCGGCCAATAAAGCGAGATGAGCGCCGCAACCCCAGAGTCGGTCACGACTGGACCTAATGGTCAGGGGTCCCTTTACCTTTAAGAGCTCCTTCAGACCTACACTTTATAATGGCAGCCTGAATGCATTTAGTTATACTTTCTTTTTTACTGGAACCTTAATTTAGCACTAGTATGTTGAAGACTAGTTTTACCACTCCTCAAACATAATACAAACAGAGCTATTTTAGGCCTGCAATGTTGATCCACCCTACATTAAAAAAAAAAAAAATCCAGGAAAATGGGTTCTACTTTAAATATACATATTTGGCCATCACTACTCGGGATACATGCAGTTGCCCTTATCAAAATGCACTGTAGATTACCACTATGGGGCCCCCAACCCCAGGCAATTGGGCTGTGTCCCTTGGCTTAGTTTGACAGCTGTATCAGAGAGAGGAAAGAAGACCTCACCTCCTTAGAACTCT
The DNA here is from genome assembly GCF_951804945.1 of Podarcis cretensis. Classification (NCBI taxonomy): domain Eukaryota; kingdom Metazoa; phylum Chordata; class Lepidosauria; order Squamata; family Lacertidae; genus Podarcis; species Podarcis cretensis. Next base: position 14,480,053 of record NC_137181.1, on the reverse strand, counting down.
CCTCCCCCACATGGTGGTCTCTGCCTTGGTGACAAGCTGTTCTCCAGTCAATGCCTTTATGTTGAAGCAAGCTACTGTTATTCCCCCACCCCCACCCCATCCCGGGCTTTAAGCTATCTAGTTGAAGCCTATTCTACTATGCATTTCCTAGAACAAAATGGATGAACAAAGACTCTTCCAATTTGCTTCAGTTTCTCAAGTATATGTATTGGAGCAGAATGACAGTCAGTTTTAAAACCACTCACTGAAGAAATTTGCAAAAATTAAGGTTCTCCCTCTAAAATGACATGCCATAGTCTGTTATATTTGATTTAACCTAGAAATCTATTTACTAAGAACCTGTTTAACTATTCATGTACTTACTTCTATTCATATACTGTACTTATTTCTGCATTTGACAACATTAATCTAAAAAACACAGTTTTAGAGCTCATATTGAACTGTTCAGTTTCCAGGGATCAGGAACTTGTTGCATTTGAAACTACCATTTTTGCCACATATAGTCCTTGAATCTAAAATCTATCTTTCTTGTAATCATTGCTGCTGAAACCATACTTTGTCATCAGTTTAGCTTGGTGTTGAAATGCACTTCCTTTCTCATGAGAACTATTTCCTAGTAAGAAAAGTGTGAGCGTGTATTGGGTGGCAGTGGTGCGTTACTCCTAGAAGACTGAATATTTTGCCATTTTCACTTTCAAATGCAACATGAGAAGCTGAATATGATTGTACTCAGTTTTCCTCACTCAGGGTGTAGTTCACAGGCAGTTTTATATATGTTGTTGCATGGTGAGTTCCTTGAGGAAGCAATTCATAAACAAAATAAATAATGGTAGTGGGAAAGATATTTAATTAAATATTGCTGGTGCATAGCCGAGGGATAAATGTGTGGACGGACTCTGTGGATGGCAAATGGTAGACTTTGGTATGTGGAAGGATCCATGCTTTGTAGCATGAATTGTAAATCGCTTTGAGAGGTGAGCAATTGAATTTGAAAAAACAAAAAAATTCCTTCCAGTAGCACCTTAAAGACCAACTAAGTCAGTTCTTGGTATGAGCTTTCGTGTGCATGCACACTTCTTCAGATACCATATCTGAAGTATCTGAAGAAGTGTGCATGCACACGAAAGCTCATACCAAGAACTGACTTAGTTGGTCTTTAAGGTGCTACTGGAAGGAATTTTTTTTGTTTTGACTATGGCAGACCAACACGGCTACCTATCTGCAATTGAATTTGGTTATTGGTCAGTGGATGAGCTGCGAAGAGTGAAGGAAACATCATTATTGGTTAATTGTAAGATAACTGAGCTGCCATTGTAAAGAGGGTGAATGTAATTCTTTGATACATGAAGCAATGTATTTCTAGCAAAGGTGATACAGTCGTACCTCGGAAGTCGAATGGAATCCATTCTGGAAGTCCGTTTGACTTCCAAAATGTTCAGAACCCAAGGCATGGCTTCCAGTTGGCTGCAGGAAGCTCCTGCAACCAATTGGAAGCCGCGGAAGCTCCATCGGATGTTCAGGTTCCAAAGAACATTCAAAACCGGAACACTCGCTTCCAGGTTTGTGGCATTTGGGAGCCAAAACATTTAACTTGCAATGCGTTTGGGATCCAAGGTACGACTGCATTTTGCAAACAGGGCAGAGCATTTACTGTAGTACAGGTTATTGGTCTATTTAGAAAAAGACCCTCTGTGAGGACCACATGGTATACCAATATATTGGAATAACCAAAAGAAGATATTTAGCTGAAGGGAGATTGTGGGCACAATAATTTTTGGCAGTAAATTGGATGTGATCAAGTTGGGTTAGAGATTGTTGTGGAAGGAAAGGTTGCTGTTGGGCAAAAGACACGAGTTGCTGAATTATACAAAGGATGTTGTCATCTTTACTTATGTTTCCATCACAATGGGTTACATCTAGAAGGATTCTCCCTCTAACTATATAAATATGACTATTTAGTTCTACTAGGTTGGTGACTTTATGTTTCTAAATGTTTGTGCATCTTAAGAAAATTATCAGGAATTATACATTTGGTAGCAGTGGGATAGCTCAGTTGGTAGAGCATGAGACTCTTAATCTCAGAGTCGAGAGTTCAAGCTCCACATTGGGCAAAGATCCCTGCACTGCAGGGGGTTGGACTAGTTGACCCTCATAGCCCCTTCCAACTCAAGAATTCTATTATTGTAATGCTAAGAATGGAGATGTGGTGTTTTGTCCTATTTGCCCACCTCCTCACCCAGATACACTAGAATGGAGGGAGTTAACTAGGAAAGGGATTAGGGCTATGGTCTGCCTAGAGAGGCTGAAGTGGAAAGTTTGAGGTAGGACGGAGGGAAAAAAGCTGGGCTGAAGGTGGAGAAAGGAAGTAGCTGTTCTGAGGTTCCTTGGGAGGGCGAAGTGACAGCAATGGATTTGCTAACGGTGCCTTGAAGTTATTAAGAGTTTTGCACAGGATCTTAAACCCAAGAACTCTGAAAGCTGTTGTTTTTTTCTCTTTACTTGTATATTTAATGCATATTCCGTTCATTCTTAGATCTTTTCTAAAGGAGTTAACAGAGTCCATTGAGTCTGAAGAAATTGAAGGGATTGTCAGCATTGCAGCAACTGTGTACATTGTTGCTTTAATTAAAGGTGAGTAAAAACAAGACTTTGAAATCATTGAAAGTTGCACCAGTTTAATTCCGATTTCTGGACTCCCGAATTGCTTTTGACAACCCCTCATCAAAGACTTTAGAATAAGCTTGCTAGTTAAAGCTTGCTAGTAAAAGATCAAGAAGCAGGCGTTGGAAGTAAACTGGTTCTCCTAAGAGAGGGAGATAAGTATGACTATCCTAAGGATCTGTATAGGGACCAAGGCCACTTAACTTGTTAAAAATGATTTGAAGTTGGGTGAGCAGGAAAGTAACCAAGTTTGCAGATGATGTCAAATTATCCGAGATGTTGGAAACACAAGCAGACTGTGAAATGCTGCAAGGGAATCTCTGCAAGCTAGCTTGAATAGGTGTTAAAATGGAGAATGAGGTTTAACAACTGTAAATGCTGAGTGATTCATATTGGGGTAAAAATCCTAACTGTGACTAACCAGAAGAGAGAGTTTGAGGTCATAGATAGCTGAATGAAAGCATGAACTCTGAGTGTGTTGTGGGGGGGGGCGTGGTTAAAGGGGAAATTCTATGCTAGAAATTATTGGAGAACGGGTAAAAAACCAAATCGCTAGCATTTTCCTGAATAGGTTTCTTTTGGGCGGCAAAGTTCTAACACTTACTGAAAACTTCAGATTCTGTATAAATGCAAATACCTTGTAGTATTTATTTTTCACAAAATGCTATTTGATTTCCAGAACAAATTATTGCCTCTGTTCAAAAAAGCAATTGAATTCATGGCTAGCTTGAAAGGATTCTTTTAGTGCAGCCATGATTAGTGGATTTACTTTTACACCTTAGAGGAATGTTTCTGTTCCCTTTTCTGTTCTACCTATTTCTGTTTCTCAGTAAGGCTCACTAGTTTTCATAATCATGTTTTTCAGCAGGTAAGCATAGGCCATCATACATAAAGGATATAGCATCTGCCCTTCAGAGGAAGTTAACATCATACAGCGAGATTATCGAGGAAGATGGTAGCAGCATGGAAAGGTAAACCTTTGGTGGAATGTTTATGTTCTGCTTTGTAGAAAAGATATATAATTGTGCTGGTGTGTAATGCATTATTTTATTTGCAAAAATATTGATATACCACTATTCATTAAAAATATCAGAACATCTGCAATAATAGTACATAAAACCATATGAAGCAGTCTGGTCTTAAGCAGTTTAGATTTTATCTTCTCATTGGCCTTATGTATCATAATAGAATTGCAAAGTTAGAAGGGACCATGAGGGTCATCTAGTCCAGCCCTCTGCAATGCATGAATCATTTTGCACAATGTGGGGCTTGAACCGATGACCCTAAGATTCAGAATCTCGTGCTCTCCCGACTGAGCTATCTTGTTGAGTTGTAAGTTATTTGAGGCCCACACGGAGCACGGATAGATAGATAGATAGATAGATAGATAGATAGATAGATAGATAGAAATGCCTTTCAGTTTTTCCTTGCAATTCTAAAGGGGTTTTTTTTTTGTTTAGTTTGTAAACAACACATGCAGCTATATGTTAGCAGCAGAGCTTCTGCTTTTCTCCATACTTCATGTATATTGAACTTATTAGGTCATGCAAGATGAGATCAAATACATAGAATGCATCAGTGGTTTTTGATTCAGTATGTTACTTAATTCTTTAAAAGATTCCAGCTAATGCCATTTGCAAATGGATACTCTTAGCCACGTCTCTCAATGTTAATAAACAAACAATGTTCTTAATACGTGGAGCTAGCTAATAAAGACTTTGAGTACTTTACCCCCAGTATCTTTCTCATTGTGAGAATGCATCAAATTTCTAAAATCTTAGGAATCCATCAAAGGTAACATGGCTTGTTTCCGTTAGCATCTTGTGCAAGTTTCTTTCTTATTACAGTGTACACAAGAGTGTGGAATGGGGATATGAGACAGAGTACTTTTGTTTGAAGCTCAGTGCTCTCCCAATAAGCTCTTCGGTACAAGAAACCTTATACATAGCTGCATAGGAAGATCACCAGGATGGGGCCTTGACTAGGAGATATAAATCTAATCAGTACAAAACCCAGTTCATAGTGCTGTGAAGCAATTAATTTTAATCTGACATCCATGCTTTTGCACAAGAGTATCAGAAATGTCACAGTAAGCAGATGTTTTAGTTAATGGAAAACTCTTCATTTGCCAGTCATTTGTGTAACTTACACAGCTGCTCCCTGCTCTTCTTTTCAGAACCCTCTATGAAACGGCTCTGCATGTTTTGGATGAAATATTAAGTCCTTGACCATGTAACTATTTATATAAACTAAGGAAACAGTGAAGAAGATGAATACACCCCTCCTGAGAGCCAAATGACTTAACTGTGCAGTATTTTGCCTTGAGTGGGAAAACCACGCCGCTTTGCTTTGTGCTTCCTTGCCATGGGACTGCTTCCATAGGTAATCTTTAAAGACAAAATCAAATTGTACATTCATTTTTGTAAGAATTGTGAAGAAACACTTTTAAATGCTAAAGTATTTTTTGTACATTGCTTTAAATATGGCTTAGATCCTTGAGTTATCTTTTGTATATATATATTTAAAAAAGCTCTTTTGAATGGCATCCAGATCTTTACATTAAATCACTATGCAAACATCGGTCGATTCACATGAGGCATGCTTGATCAGCACCAAAATCTTTCATCGAATGTAACTGTTAAGTAAGAAATGTCTTAATTTTTAATATGGTATTTCACATACTGTTATTAAATACCGAGTAATATTTTCTGAAAGGTAATGCAATCACCAGTATAGATAGGTACTCCTACTGACTTATTCTGATAGCATATTTATAACATTCTGAATCTTTAAAAAGGTTTCTGTAATAGTCTCCCCCAGCTACTGCATGCACATTCACAGGTTTACATCTTCACATGCCAGTGAAAATATTCCATTTGTCTTAGTTGGCAAATGGTACCTCTTTGTCTACAATAGGAGTGGGGAACTTGTGGCTTTCCAGATGATGTTGAACTCTTACTCCCTTCTGCCCAAACCAGCATGGCCCAATGGTCAAAAAGTTGTCATCCAACAACATTGGAGAGCCATCCCTGGTCTGAGGCCTTGTAGGCAGAAGCAGATGCCAATCTAGCAAAAGGACACCCACAAAGAAACATCTCCCTTGTAGTCATTCTATTTCTCTTTTGCTCCACATTGCAGCATGCTTCTTATAAGACCAGATCTAGTCTACTGGGAACCAATTTTGTCTGCAATGGAATTAATGTTGCTATAGTTTTAAGATTGGGGGAAAGCAGAAGTCCACCCCCACACACACCAAAGCAGGTTGCTTACCTGTAACTGGTGGCCTTCCATTGGCCATCTGAGCCTGTGCAGAATACATTTTGGGAATTTCGGGGGTGGGATGTGGAGTGAGTACCTTCCTACTTCGGCCTGTGTTTACTGCTGCAGGAAAGCATCATTGTCATCTTTAGGGACTGTCTCCTTAGCAAGTTCTGTCATCATTTCTCATGCATTCTGGGAGCTCTTCAAGTTCTAGCAAATATAGCATGCATTTCATTTCTTTGGTTTCCTTTCCATCCCTGCACCTACATCACAGTTGCTGTTTTTCAAAAAGTGCTGTCACTTTTTGAAATTACCTCTCTGTTTTCTGGAGAGAAAGCAGAAAGTTGATTCATGCACTCACTGACAGCCACAAAAGAGCCATAAAAAGAACATACAAAAAAAAAAAAACACCTAACATTAAAAGGTGTAACGGGTTCCTCCAGCCTTTCCTTAGAACTTTGTTTCTTGCCATTCTCTGAATTATTTTCTTATCCTGCCATATCTCCTCGATGAAAGGTGCTACCCCAAACTAACTGGATTGTTCCTAATGATAGCCCATTGGAATGGGTTCTACTTGTTTTTTCTGATTCCTCAATGCAACAGCTACATTAATACAAACCCAAGCTGGGCATTTAGCATCCTGAAGCACATCAGTTTGGGACAGACCCTTTATGAACTTCCCAGCTTAGCAAAACCACTAAAACCAATTGGCCTAGTCTTCAAATTATAATCATTTTCAGTTTATTCTCTTGAGTCTTGTCAAAGGCTGGGGGACTAAGGGGAGTTTTGGGTACAAATAGTGTTCTGCATCACTTCCTATATTTCCAAATAGCTTCTATTCCACATTTCTTATATAGAACATATGAGCTATTTACATACAAAGCACCCGTAGACTTGACTCAAGATCATTCCTTTATTATACCCAGGATTGTCTGTTTCTTGCATTTTTTGCGGAAAATTATTAATTTTTCATTGTTGTCCTAGGAGTCTTACTGGGATTTGTCTCCTTCAGCCTTTTGCTGATGCAAACAGAATTTCAGAATTCTGCTACCAACAGAACTGTATCACTAATCTAAAACAAAATAGCTTGAAATTCTTGTCTTGCGTGCAACATGACTCTCCTTCTTGGTTTTGTTCCTTTGAATGACTAATGGAAGCCATTCTGCTTTAAAATGAGTCTATTGTTCATACTGTCAAGAAGGAGCGTTATCTGCAGATTTGTAGGACTAATCACTGTTTCCATGTTCTGAATAGAACACTGGAAAATTTCTCTAGCACTGTTTACTTGAGCTGATGCTAGCAATGATAGGAGGCTTGTTCTAAACATTTGGTTTTTCTGTGGATTTTTTAAAAAAAACTACAAATGCAAGTATGAATGTTTCCTAAGTGATACAGTACAAATGGAAAAAATAAGATGAAACACAACTGAACATAGTGCAGAACACATTTTAGAGCTTATTGGGTGGTGGCTATGGCAGAAAATTGATATTACTTCTCTGCCTCCATTGTGCCCATTCAGTGCCATTCAGTTGAACTACTGTGGCCAGTTTGGGATCTTTCTCCAATATCAGTTTACAGGAGACATTTGTTGTGAAGCATTTTGTTGTGCTACTCTGCCTCGCTGCTGTTTAGAAATATTCCATAGCTAGGTTCTTTGACTCCAGAAATCTCCATATGGCCTGGAAAGCTAATGCTGAGGTGTGCATGGCAGGAAGGTTATGGTTGGTCTTAGCTGCTATCTCTGTAAATTAATCCACAAAGAGGTACTCTTCCTAACAATGATTGATAATATGGGAACTCAGGAATATTCAAATGCCTCTCTCTTCTTTCTTGACCAGTGTTCATTTGCATTTGACCCAAGTTTTCCTCTACTCATGTAAGAGTGATCCCCAGTTTGCTTCCTCACCCTAAGCTCTGGCGTATACCAGGGATCTAAGCGGGCTCCACAAAGCAGGAGATGGCTCTCAAGGGTGATTGCATCAACAACCTGAGCCATTTGGATGTTCCAGTTGTTGAGCAGGGCTTTGACAGGAGTGCCAGTCATATTAGCCAGAAAACCCCCCAGAGCTGCCTGGAAATCCACTGGATCCATCAGCCCCTGAGGACAGACCATCCTAATAGGTCTCCTGCCTCTGCAGAGGGGAACAGGTACTGAAATGCCTAAAAGCATTACCATTGCTAGCAGGAATACAGTGGTATCTCGGGTTAAGTACTTAATTCATTCCAGAGGTCTGTTCTTAACCTGAAACTGTTCTTAACCTGAAGCACCACTTTAGCTGATGGGGCCTCCTGCTGCTGCTGTGCCGCCGGAGCACGATTTCTGTTCTCATCATGAAGCAAAGTTCTTAACCCGAGGTACTATTTCTGGGTTAGCGGAGTCTGTAACCTGAAGCGTATGTAACCCGAGGTACCACTGTACTAGCATAACTTAAAAGCCAGGGCCCTCTGCTCACTCTCACTTCTAGTGGTGGAAAATTTAAATCCTAATGGTATAAGTTATACTATAGTCCAGGGAGATACAGATCATTCTTTTATTGATTCAGAGCCACTTCAGCGGAGGCCTAAACAGTACAACAGTCACATAAATTTAGTCAACTTCACTGGAATCTGCCCGCCTCTCCCCACAAGTTAACAGAAGAAAAAGCTTAAGATAGGCTAAATTAACAGAAGCTTAACACAAACTCTAATTAACTTTCTTCTCCCAGAAAAGAATAAAACCATCTCCTGTATCCTGACCAGTAATATGGCAATAGCTGGATTTATTTATGTATGATCTTTATATCAAGGCCCACTAATTTGTACCACGGTTGAAGAAAAGCCGAAGAATGAGAGTGTCCCAAGCTGATTGTCCACTGTCGGCTGTGGTTCTTGTCTCTAGTGTTATGACCGCAGCATTCTGAGGGCCTTAAAAGCCCCATGGCCAACTTTATCGCCGCATCCAAGTTCACTTCTTCATCTGGATCAAGCTGGTCCAAGGCTGAGCCACACTGGCTGTAACAGGAGCGGCATAGAAGGGAAATCAGAATCAAGAGTCCTATCCACAAAACATCCTGTCTCTGGTAGGTGGGCATGATAACTTAAAAGGTAGTGTCTGGCTTTCTTTTCTTTTTATTGTTTTCCCTGCTTGGTTTTTTTATGTTTACCACTTAGAGATGCTAAGGACGAATCGGTAGCTAAATGCCTTAGATCCAATGAAATAATATAAGTGATCTGTTTGCTCATCATCTAGGGCACATGAGACTGTCAGAATAATCAGAGTTAAGATATAGCACATTCTTGCGATTTGTGGTTCTAAATGGTCCCTGTTTTGGTGCTAGCTGATTATTGCTTATTGGCAACACCTATCACAACACACATTCTATTTTCCTATTTCTGCTGCGTCTCTATTTCATCACTGACAACTATTTTTCCTTTTTTCAAACACAATATCAGTTGTCCTTTTATATAAGGCTGTAACATAAGCCAAATATTAACTCTGTAGTCCTTTAAGGATGGAAATGGAGCAGAACGTTTTGTCTGGTGGGATCATACATTAGGCTTGAGGTAAACAGGACTTTTTTCCTCAGGTCCAGCTCTCTAATTAAGAAATCTTGGAGACTCTCTTGAGGTTCTTGTACTACTTTTGACAGTTGTTAAGTAGAGCTCAGTTGCATCCTTTTCTTGATGATAGGATCATAAAATGTGTCTTGGTTTTATTACGTTAAAATCCTTTTTTATCTCCAGATAATCCCTCAAGTCGAGTTAAGGATAAATTGCCTAGATTGCAAACTTTATGACGTTTGTCTCACTGTTCTCCTTTTTTAAAAACTCATTCTGATGAGTCAAGCTTCTGAAACTCAGCCTGTCTGGCTAGTTATCTTAACTTCTCTCCTTTGGATTAATTTCACTCCCATAGTTTTCTGTCCACCATTTTCCTGTCTCTTTCATCCTTTCCTCTTTCTTCATATAGTGCTTCTGTGTTGGCTACAGCACTGATGTCTGCAATCTTTTCTTTCACTTGCTGTGTAATGTAGTCAGAACCTCAATCTCTTAACTCTCTTTGGAGTCGCTACCAAAAGGGCCCCATCTCTCATACCCACCAGTCTATTAGATTGCTGCAGGCCCGCAAACAGGGGTTCTGAGGCTGACCTTAAGGCCTGCACAGATTCATATGGGTAGAGGTGGTACTTCAAATAGCCCAGTCCCAGAAAGTTTAGAACTTTAAAAGGGAATTATCAGCACAAATAGGCAACAAACACAGCTGTTCCAGCAATAATGCTATATGCTCCAACCACTGGGCCTCCACCAGTATCTGAATAGCTGCATTTTGTACCAGCTGAAGATTCCATACTGTCTTTAAAGGCTGCCCTTCATAGAACGCATAGCAATAACTTAGTTTGGAAACAACCAGGTCCTGTGTAACTGAGGCACACACAGCTATATCTCTCTGTAAACCAGAGATGAAGAATGGGGAAGCACTCTAAATGTTGTCTGACTACAGCTCTTATCATCCCTGTCCCTTGACCATGCTGGCTGGGGCTGACGGGAGTACTAATCCAACATGTATCTAGAGGGCCACAGTTTCTCCACCCATACCCTAAACGTTTTAGATCATAAAGGTAAGTCAGGCTAGAACTGATCTCCATGCTTCTGAAGTCTGATTTCTCTAGAGAGGAGGCCATCTAACAAAAGAAATTTCCGTGCATGTTAATTCCTGAAGGCTTTTTGTTAATATTGGCTCATCTCAAAATGTGCTGATGTAAACACTAAACAGATGCTTAGGTCTTCAGTTAACTCTCACTAAGCATTAGCATTTTCACTTAGCCACACGCCTTATTTCCAGCTATTCTCCCAGGTAATCGCTAACTGCAGTTCAGTCTGAGACTTAAAATGCAACTCCCTTTCAAAGCTCCTTTCCAACTGCTCTTCTTTGGCAAGATGTAAAAGCCATTATCATTTAGCTATGGCCTAGGGGATAAAATAGCACCTCACAAGCTACTCGTCATCACTAAAAATCAATATTGTTTATATCTCACTGAGGCTCAATCTAGGAGAATCTCAATCTCCCATTTTCTCCCCCTTGGTAAACTGCAACTATTTGGCAAAATTACACAGGAATATGCTTGAATGCTTAAGGTGGGGGCGGGTGAGTGGGGGGAATAATAAATTTACCTCTGCTGTGAGCTGAGCAGGATATTAACATCTGCTGGCTTCCTCTCCAAGTATTGTAGAAAATTTTCTGAACCCACTGCTGGTGTTATGAAAACATTCCTGCAATCTTTTCCTTTCAGGAAGATGAGTGCATTCATCTTAATTTGTGGCACCACTCTTAGAGTTAAAATGTATTTTATGTTCCTCTGTGTTTCATTATGGTGATAAGTCCCAAGAAGCCTATCCACACTTTGAACTACTGGGCAATATGCATAATTTCTAGATAGAGCAGCATGGACTGTGTTGGAACAGCAACACAGGTGAGGTGCCTCTACAGAGGAGGAAGAGGAGGAGGAAAGAAACTCTTGGAGGAACATGATGCACAGAAGCAAGGCTATCGGGAGCCTTGTTGTGTCACTGGAGCTGCAAAATTGATCCCAGGCCCTCACCTTGGACACCATTTCTGGGCTAGAGGAGCTAGGACAGCAGTTGTCAACCTCAAGACACACCGAGGTGGCTGTGGAAGATACAGTGCGCAGAATGATTCCTGCCACTCCTCACAGAAGGAAGAGATGGGAGGAGATGGATGAATAGTTTTCCATTCTTGACCTAAGCCCTTCAGATCCAAGGCTACTGACAGTGGATTAGTATTCTGGTAACCTGCTTGCTACCTACCAAGGAAATGATCTCATAAAAAGGAGAATTGCAGTTTGAAAAAAAGGAATTTCAGATGAAGGAGTAGGAAGTTCTCAAGCCATAAGATTCCTGCTTTTGTAACCTATCTTAATAATATCCTGATAAGCTCATTATGTTGGTCTGAATGCAGGGATTGGAAGAAATATGTCCAGGTTAGAGGCCAAACACCTACCCTGCCAGTGATCTAGTTTCTGATTCTGGACCAGAGGAGCAAGAACAGCAGTTGCAGACCTCAGAACACTGAGGTGATTTGTAAGGTATTGTGTACAAAACAATTACTGCCAGAAGGAAGAGACGTCTGGTGGTGGTAGGTGACTCCCTACTGAGGGGGACAGAAGCAGCAGTGGGCAGGGGTAACAGGGTCCCAGGAGGTGTGCTGTCTTCCAGGTGCAAAGATTCATGATGTGACAGAAAAGTTGCCATGTTTTATAAAGCCCACTGACCACAAACCCTTCCTTTTGATTCATGTGGGTATAAACGATACTGCTAGACCCAATCTTTAACATATAGCAGGTAACTCTGGGCAGGATGCTGAAGGGCCTTGGGGCATCATTCCTTCCTGCTGAATGTTCTGGCCCAGGAAGAGAGAAAAATACTGAAAGTAAACCACTGGGTGTCATCAGGAAATTTTTGGCTTTGAACATGAACTCTGCTTCCTTCAGGAAGGTCTTCTGGCAAGAGATGGGGTCCTTTCCAACTACAATTCTATTATTCTATTCTAAGTTTAGGTAAAGGGTAAAGGAACCCCTGACCGTAAGATCCAGTCGTGGACGACTCTGGGGTAGCGGCGCTCATCTCACTTTACTGGCCGAGGGAGCTGGTGTACAGCTTCCAGGTCATGTGGCCAGCATGACTAAGCTGCTTCTAGCGAACCAGAGCAGCACATGGAAACACCATTTACCTTCCCGTTGGAGCGGTACCAATTTATCAACTTGAACTTTGACGTGCTTTCGAACTGCTAAGTTGGCAGGAGCTTGGACCGAGCAACGGTTTAACCCACAGTGCCACCCGCGTCCCTAACTTATTACTGCATATCTGTGACTTAGTCAATATTCTTTTCTCTTTTTTTGAGTGGTAGCAATATACCACTTATATTATATTATATTATATTATATTATATTATATTATATTATATTATATTATATTATATTATATTATATATTATATTAATTGCTAATTATGCAAATGAATTTGTAATATACAGTTATTGACTCACACTTGCATGCATGAAAGAGTTAACAAGCTCAGGTTGCCAGTGGGGGTGGAGCTTAGCAAGCTCCCTGTAGCATTTTGTTTCCTTCCTCCCAGTGTCTTCCTCTTAATGCTTCCTGGAAGAAGGATCCACACAAAACTAATTCTACTTTTGTCTCCATCCTCCTCACTGATGTTCTACAAAGGCTGCTGACAGGTGGCCACCACTCCTTGAACTAGTTGTAAATAAGAAGGCAAGCTGATGGGGACAGGCTGAGATTTGTGGGGCCATTCCCCATTTTCCCTAACAGCAGCCTCCACTGCCTAAAGGTGACTGAAAGCATGACTGCATGTCCCATACAGACCTGCCAACCAAAGAACACAATGGTCTTGCCAGGTGAAGTTGGTGCAAAGTGTTCCTGAGGTCACATGTGTAGCAATTAATCCTGGATCATCCTGAGGCCATTAGCCTGAATTATGAGGGAAGACTAAATCAGCAAAGGTGGATATGAATTCCATTCACAATAGTTATCTTCATGCTGGCAAGCACATATGCATTAGCAAGCAAGACGGTGGAAACAATCCCAAATAAGAGTTCAGTCAGCCCCGTACACTTTGACTCCATTCTTAAAGATGGTTATCATCAGTGCTGTTCCAAAATCTGTCATCCAGTTTGTCCTATGAAAGAGGCTTCCATTTTCTGTCTTTCTTGGGGCACTTGGGGATTATTATTGTTGCTGTTGTCAATATGGGGTTTTGATCTTACCATTGTGAGGAGGCCAAGGGTGGTCTGTGTGTGCCCCCCCCCCGGTAGATATTTCTCCAGCACCCTGCAGCCTCCCTGGGTGCCTGCACTTCCTAAAACACCTAATGGGAGAAGCGACCCCTGATATCTTCCCCAAGGCTTCAATTGATATTTTGGCACTCGGGAAGTTCCAAAGCCTAATTAGAGGGCAATGTCATGTTACACATAACTGCAACTGCAAGATGAGAAGTAATGAAAAAAATATACAAATGAAAAAAATCAGCTCTGGTGTTCAGCAACAAGAAGTTGACCAGATAAAAGTATTGCAAAATAAAGGGATGTATATTGCTCATCCCACAAATTAGCCAAAGTTAGCACATGAGCATAGCTGGTGGGTGAAACAAGTACTGTTGCTTTCTGCAAGAGATCAGCTGGGTTTACTTTGCCAACAAGTATACTGCAAAATCTGTGGTCAAATAGCCCCACCCAGATTCTATATAGACATTCTAATATCTTTGTATACATACCCTGTGAACCCTGGATCTTCTCTACACCCTGTAAACATGCAAATGCAAATTAAGGAGTGCCGCTTGCTTCCTTTTCGAAGGAAGGAAATTGAAGCAGAACATAAGTGTACCGATGTGATCTTACTAGGAGTTTCTACTAGAAAATAGACACCTGCTCCACCTATTATATGAATAAATTTGTATACAGCCCTTCATCTGTAGACTTCAGGGTGGTTCACAATCTAAAAATACAAGACGAAGAAACATAATAAAAGCAAGAACGAAAACCAATACCGCCTCCAGCCCCTCCCACAACACATTTAAAAGGGCATTGGATGTCAAGCAGCCAAAGGCCTGGTTAAAAAGGAACACTTTCACACGGCGCCTTAAAGGTATATAATGAAGGTACCAGCTGAACTTCCCTGGGGAAGGCATTCCACAAATGGGGAGCTATTGCAGAAAGTGCTCATTCTTGTCTTGCCATCCTCTGGACCTCTTGAAGAGGTACACAGAGAAGGGCCTCAGATGATGATCTTGGGGTCCCCGTAGGTTCATATGAAGAGAGGAAGTTCTTCAGGTATTGTGATCTTGAGCCATTTAAGGCTTTGTAGGTCAAAACCAGCACTTTGAATTGGGCCTGGAAATGAACTGGCAGCCAGTGCAAGCAATGCATACGTAAACATAATAAAAGGTATCTATTTTAAGGTTTCTGTAGCTGTTGTTTTTGCCACAGTCCTGTGTTACAATCACTTGCTATTCAGTAACACTTTGATTTACTGCTATGATTCCCTCCCACCACCACCTTTGAATGAACTATATATCTGTGTGGTTTCTTTTGTTTTGCATTGCCTCTCTTTAAATAAAAATCCTTCCACATTCTCTAATTGATTGTATTCAGCGCATAAGTGGTCCAAACCAATGCCAATATTGATTTTAGTCTCTTTTTTTGCTGTCAGTTGCAGAAAAAACAACAATGACTGCTCAGTGGTAAGCTTTGATATCAAAGTTTTGTTCATCTATTCTAGTAGTTCACACTCCATTAAAAAAATACTTGTAAATCATAACTGACACATGTAAGCTTTAATTTTCTCCCCATGGTAGAAGCTTTTGAAGCAGATGCAGAAGATTTCCTGTTGTTCTAAATATATTCCCTTACTAACCTCATCTTTAAATAGTTTACATAAACCAAGGCTGCCATCATGCAGTAGAAAACCCTATGCTACATGTGCGTTGGCTCAGTCACATTCCTGGTACAGGCATGGAGACAGTGCACATGACCAAACTGATGTATATGCTAACATGTAAACGCAAAAAGAGCCCTGCTACTAGGTAAGACCAAAGGCCTTTCTGGTCCAGCATTCTGTTCCCACACTGATCAACCAAATGCCTACAGAAAGCCCTGATAGGATATGAGTGCAATAGCCACTTTCCTCTGTTGTTGCCCAGAAATTGGTACTCCTGAAAGCAGAATGTAGCCATCATCACTAGTAGCCATTAATAGTCACTTCCCTCCACATCTTGTTGCAGCAAATTCCATTGTTTAACCATGTGTCTGAAGTGGTACTTTTTGTCCGTCTTGAATCCCCCACGCTTTAGCTTCATTTGAAATGGAGAAAAAAGCCTCTATCCACTTTCTCCTAAAGTGAACGGGTTTCATGGCATCTGTCATGTGGAGAACTCACTTGGATAGGCTTTATAAATACATGTTGCTCCCCTATGCTAGAGTCATTGAATGATTGCAACACCTTCCTCTTGCTAAGTTTCCCATTGCTAGAGTGAAAATGGGAGTTTGGGGTACCAGCTGACTATATAAAAGATTCCCCATCTTTGAGGGGATAGGATAGAGGATTTAAAATTGTTCCTAATGTATTTTGTATCATCAGTGTTGATAAAAATGTTGCATTTTTATTTACATTGCCTTAACAGTGTAGTTCGGTAACTTGCAAACAACAGAAACTACATTTAATTTCTAATATATTTTGATAAATGGTAACTAATGATAATGATAAATACCTTGTCTTGTCACTTTCTGCCATATGTTATTGTCTTAGTCAGAGTTATGTTTTTCATTCCATGTAAATTCAATATGGTCATTTTTCCAGCCTTTCTTTTTTTAAAAACTACATACTCTCTTTCCAGCCATATGGCTTGCACAGCCCATGAGAATTCAACAATTTAACTTTCAGCAGCTTCATTTTTCATCGTGTCCTTTCCGTATTGCCTATCTTTGCATTTTTGTTTGTTTCTACTTCAGTTTAGCCATCTGAAGTTACATATCTTGCAGCAACGAACTTTCTTCAAACCATAATTCTTTTAAAGCAAACTCATAGCTTAGAATAAGTGCTTTACAGAAACCTTACCATGCTTTGCAATAAAAATATTCAAAACTGGTGGTGTCCACTACAGGCTGCTTAAACAGTGAATGGACTTTTGTTTAGTGATCCTCTGTGTTGTCCTGCTCCAACCAAGTTCTACTCAGAGTAGGGCCATCAAAACGAATGGACCTTAGTGACATCCAATTCCAATAGGTTTACTCTGAGTGTGACTAATGTTCACTACAATCTTACAGTCAGGCATTCTATGCATGGCTAAAACCAAAAAGTGGGGAGTAGCCTCACTCCTTGCTGGCCATGTACACAGTGTGCATGTGCAAGGAAGGAGTGTTCACACATACATCAGTATATGTGAAGGCTCCCTCCCTGCAGACATCCATACTATATGCATGGGATGCTATGGGGCAGGACTAGTTGACATATGAGTGCACCCCACCCACCCCTGCCCTAGTCTTAACCCTGCAACTAATGCTGGAATAGGACTTTGTGTTAAAGAATTAAATAACAAGTACTCTAACCCAGAAAGGGATGAGCCAATATTGAATACTGGGGAGAATGGACGCCCAACAACAAGACCACTACCACAAATTCAGAAGTGCATAATAATTTGTCCAAAGACAAGGATTGATCCTGGGAATGCAAGTTGGCCATAAATGGATTGGTTGGGTCAAAATCAACAACGTGTGGTTTTCACTGCAAAAATGTGGAGTTAACAGGCAATCCAGAGGGCAAAGTGCAAAAATTTTCCTTTAATAAGTCCAGGCGGGGACTGGGCAAAATGTTAAGTATAGATGAATAACCACCCAGTCGTTAATCAGAGGGAACAGTCACACTTTAACATTTTGAAGTTATCCAGTTTTTCAGACAGGGTAATTAACTCGAGATGGTAATTGGAGACTGAGCCTAAGATCTTTGGCATGCAACCTCTGCATGCACTGTAGATGTTCTATCACTAAGTTACGGCCATCAAACGCATTTCACTGTGTTACATAAGAAGTAACCACAACAGATCCTCTCTCTACATTAGCACCAGGAGAAGGACTTCCAAGTCAGCAGAGCTGACCCTACTCAACAGAGCAGACGGAGGCAGCATTCAGTTCTGCGCACGGAAGCCGTGCGTGTCTGTGCCTGCAGAGATGCCATCTAACCCTTTGCCTCGGGCACCAAAATGCCTTGGGCCAGCCCTGCAAGCCAAAAAGGTGTGTGGCTTGTAAGAGCCGAAGAAACGCCTTTCTGCAAGAGAGCACAGCTTCATGAGGGATGCCCAGCTGCACAGGCAGGCAGCCCTCCTCAGAGATGCAAGCAGGAATTTGGGCAGGTGCAACTTGTCATGCTCCACTTCCTGCTTGCATCCTCCTTTCCAGCTCACAGCTATCATTAAAGGCACACGAGCCCTCTCCTCCTTGGCAGTAAGGCCGACCCCCGTCCATGGAGCCAGCCTGCCACGGAGAAAAACCCCCAGGCGAACTACTACTAGCCTCCTGGGCCCTGCCTGCCAATCTCACCCCAAGCATTTAAAAAAGGAGGAGAGCTCCACTTTGCAAACACACACAACATCAAAAAAACGAAGATCATGGCTACTGGTCCCATCACCTCCTGGCAAATAGAAGGGGAAGAAATGGAGGCAGTGAGAGATTTTACTTTCTTGGGCTCCATGATCACTGCAGATGGTGACAGCAGCCACGAAATTAAAAGACGCCTGCTTCTTGGGGGAAAAGCAATGACAGGCCTAGACAGCATCTTGAGAAGTAGAGACATCACCTTTCCAACAAAGGTCCGTATAGTTAAAGCTATGGTTTTCCCAGTAGTGATGTATGGAAGTGAGAGCTGGACCATAAAGAAGGCTGACCTCCGAAGAATTGATGCTCACTGGAGGGACAGATTGTGAAGCTGAGGCTCCAGTACTTTGGAAGGACAGATTGTGAAGCTGAGGCTCCAGTACTTTGGCCACCTCATGAGAAGAGAAGACTCCCTGGAGAAGACCCTGATGTTGGGAAAGATGGAGGGCACAAGGAGAAGGGGGCGACAGAGGACGAGATGGTTGGATAGTGTTTTCGAGGTTACCAGCATGAGTCTGACCAAGCTGCGGGGGGCAGTGGAGGACAGGAGTGCCTGGCGTTCTCTGGTCCATGGGGTCATGAAGAGTCGGACACGACTAAACGACTAAACAACAACAACACACCCCAAAACCTGGTGGCCAGAGAGCGCCTTTGGAGCAGGAAACAGCTGGGCTTCCATTTTGGACCCTGACCTCTCCTCCTCAGTCGGATTTGGTCGGCCAGTCCCTCTACCTGTAGGGAAGTTAAGCCTTGGAGAGTGGGAGGGAGGAAAGAGATGGAAGGGGTATTGAGGAGGAAGAGGGAGAAGAAGGGCCAGCAGGCGCGCTTGGCCCGCCTCAGCTGAGGGAAGGCTGTGGAGCTTGCAGTGCGAGCCAGTAGCAGCAGCAGCAGCAGCAGCAGCGCGTCGAAAGAGCTGCGCGAAGAGAGCAGCAGCAGCAGCAGCAGCAGCAGCGGCAGGCAGTTCATTGCGAGGAGGAGGAGGAGGAGGCGCCTGGCGCTGCCGGGCGAGGAGGAAGCGAGGCAGGGAGGGGCCGCCTGGCTGGCTGAGGCTGGCGAGCCGAGGGGACGGCGCTGGTCGCTGTCCTGGGTGTTGAAGGGAGCCTGCCGGGGAGCGCCTGCAGCCTGGCCCCGGAGCCGAGGTGGCATGGACTGAGCCGCTGCGAGGGGACAGGAGGACGAGGCGGGCCGGGCAAGCAGGCAGGCAGCCAGCAGGCAGGCGCTTGCCATGGGCCACGCATGATGGGGTCGCCCGGCACCTCCAGCCTCGCCTTCCGCCTGCTGCAGCAGCTGCTCCTGGTCCTCGTCGTCGCCCGGCACCGAGGCGGAGCTGGAGCAGAGGCCAAATTCGGTGAGTGGAGAGCTGGGCTGCAAGGGAAGGAGAGGCGCGCGGCGGAGGACGCGCAGGGCAGGAGGCGCCGCCGCCGCCGCCGCAGGAGGGAGGAGGGGGCGGGGAAGGGGAGAGGCGGCCCGCCGGGCCAGGGCAGGTGAGCCAGGGCCGCCCGCGGGCGGGAAAAGTGGCGACGCCGACGCCATCCTCTCGAGCCTCTGAGGCGCAACTTGGGAGGAGGGCGAAAGGGCGCGGGGATCCTTCCCGGGCTAGCGCAGGAAACCCTGCCCTCCAGGGGCCCTGCCTGTGTCCCCGCGGCCGAAATCCTTCTCCTGAGGAGACCTTCGGTTTCCCTCCACACACCCCTCAGGCGACACGTATTCATTCCTCCCCTCACATATTCTTACTGAGGTGCGCAACACCTGCTATCCGCGCGTGCGTGTGTATTCAGTTAATTTAATTTCACAGCTTTTGTATACCGCTTGGTCAGTGA
The DNA here is from genome assembly GCF_951804945.1 of Podarcis cretensis. NCBI lineage: Eukaryota > Metazoa > Chordata > Lepidosauria > Squamata > Lacertidae > Podarcis > Podarcis cretensis. The sequence continues at coordinate 14,460,151 of NC_137181.1, read as the reverse complement.
CAGAAACCCTCAAAAGCGGTTTCTACGCGTAGATAGATACGCCCACACTTACACGCGTGTATTTCAAGTCCCCTGTTAGCAGAGGTTTGGGTCAGCCCTTGCGCAGTGGCGTGTGTTTACCTGCCCCCCTCCTCCCTCAGGTGTTCCCATTGCCACCCAGCTGAGCCTCACTGACTCCCCTCACTGACTTGAGGGGAGGCTGCTACTACTTTGCAGACCCCCATTCCTCCATGTTACCCCCCCCCCAATATTCTGTCCCCATGGACTGCTCTGCTCAGAACCAAGAGATCTCTTTCACAAATCATCCTCTTAACAAGTTATACTTTGTGAAGTCTATGGCACTAGCAAAGCAACTGCATTTCCACTTGTGGCCTCCACATGCTCCACATGCACCTTATTACAGGGCCATCTCCAAGGGCTGCCCCAGTTACTTCAAGAATGTTCATTTCTTCAGACCCACAGGCTGCTGGGTACATCCTACAACCTACCCTGCTCTCTTAATGTTCCTTACTAGTAAAAGGTAAAGGTAAAGGTACCCCTGCCCGTACGGGCCAGTCTTGACAGACTCTGGGGTTGTGCGCCCATCTCACTCAAGAGGCCAGGGGCCAGCGCTGTCCGGAGACACTTCCGGGTCACGTGGCCAGCGTGACATCGCTGCTCTGGCCAGAGCCAGAGCCAGAGCCAGAGCCGCACACGGAAACGCCGTTTACCTTCCGGCTGGTAAGCGGTCCCTATTTATCTACTTGCACCCGGAGGTGCTTTCGAACTGCTAGGTTGGCAGGCGCTGGGACCGAGCAGCGGGAGCGCACCCCGCCGCAGGGATTCGAACCGCCGACCTTTCGATCGGCAAGCCTTAGGCGCTGAGGCTTTTAATCCACAGCGCCACCTGCGTCCCCAATGTTCCTTACTAGGCCCACCCAAAGTTAGAAAACCAGCTCATTGGCCTCCGCAGTGCACACCACTGATATTTCCCCCATTTGAAACATCTCACCTACTTCCCAGTGAAGCCCGGTGGTGGTGTTTTCCCAAAATTCTACATTGTTGTGAAGTGCCCTGGGATCTCTGGGTGAAAGGCAGTATACAAATTTAATAAACAGCAGCAGCAATAATGCTATATTCAACTCACTGAATTCTTGATCAAGAAGTTCTATTAGTCACATGTCCTAGAGTTGATCACCCAACTGTTGTTGATCATTTCATAAACCTTCATGGACAATTTCTTACTGGAGAGTCACACATTCCCTTGGTGAGGTTCTTGCCCTTCAACTTTTTTACCAACCTAGCTTATTTCTCTTCTTCAATTCCAACCCCTCCCCCAGCAATATTCAGATGGACCATTTCCCTTTCTCACCTAATTAATTCAGGTAAAGTCGTTTATAGGTCAGACTCCCTAGGCAAATTGATCCTCACTATCTACCTATCAAACTATCATCTCATGCTGGCCAAAAATGGAGTTCTTTTTATTGATATTACCTTTTTGTAGTTGTAAGCAATCCTTCTGTATCAGATACACTGAATATATATTCCTTACCAATAAACACTCCAAATGAAGGAAATTTTCAATATAATTTTGTAGTCATTCATCAAAACCTTTCCCCCCTTTTAAGAGATATCCTCCCAACTTAACTGTTACTGTTAATCCTCTAAAACTTGCACCATATCACTCTTTACCTGTTTAACGCTTCCTGATATCTGAGCTCCACAAATTAAAAATATTTTCGTTATAATTGTAGTGTACAGTGGTATTCTGAAACTAAAGTGAATTGTAACTCTATAAGCCCATTTATTTTGCCAATAACAATATAGTGCAGATTTCAGTTGCAAACTCTCCCAAACAATGACATGCTGACAGGACTATTGTTACAAACTTCTCGTGATGAAAACAAAAACTTGTCTTTTGGCACCTTAAAGTCCTACAGATTTATAAGCTTTCAATCTTCATCACAATCCATCTTGTAGCCTTTAAGGCACCATAATAATAGCTTTTGCCATAAAAGCTAGCTTTTCTATCCCTCTAGAATTTGTTCCCTTATTAGCTGATTCCCTATGAACACATTTTATCATTGAAATTCCATATTCTCACTGGAGTCACACAGATACCTAGAGATACATTAAAGAAAGCTAGACTTTGAAAATGACATATTAAGTCACATACTGAGAATCTGACTCAGTGCCATTAATCTGTTCACCCCAAGCTTACTTTATATTGGGGGGGGGGGATCATTTTTACTGAGAAGCTACCTGTGACCCTGCAGTTTTACAATGACCTATATAGGCCATTCCAGCCTCATCTTTGCTATTATTTTTGTGAGAGAACAGGTTGCCTCAGCTTGTGTCCTTGTAGAGCTTGGCACTTACTGTCTAGAGCAGGTAAAAGAAGAATCAGCCTTACATTAGTCTCTGTTAAAAGCTCTCTGTTAGAAAGAGCAAATTAATAGAACCTAGGCTTCCATGCTTGCTTCCCAACTGAAAGGGTCATGGAATTAAGCTGATAATATTTGCAGGAGTCTGCATACTGAGATTAAAATAATAATGTGTTCCATATCTTAAAAGATGTGGACAGGTGTTTAAAGGAAACTGGACTGGAGGTAGCAGTACTAACAATTATCAATGCCACAGAAAAATCATTCCTATATCTTGTTAAGGGGTGCACTTGTCCAAAGTAAACACTACCTGTTATTTATATACCGAAATCCACCCTTTCACTGCTCCTTAACACATTTATGCATTTGCCTCATAATGGTTCTAAGCATGCATTGCAAATAATTTGGGAAGCACAGGAAGGATAACACAAAATCAGTACGTGATTTCCCCCAGATGGTTTTCGAAAGGTCAGCCTGCACACTCTAGATTGATTTGTGCAAGCATTAAAGTCAATTTAAAGAACAAACCTGCCCTTGAATTAAAAGGCAAACTCAGAACTAGTTAGGCAACCTTGGGGCAATCATAAATGGAGCCCACTCCTTTTTAAAACAGGGAAGTAATTTGAAATCTCAGCAGTGTGTTTGAAAAGGAGAAAGAACCAGGAAAACAAGCACTTTGCTGTGATTGAAAAGTATTTCACTATTTTAAAAAGGAGTAGGCTCCATTTATGACTGTGCCTAAGCTTGCTTAACTAATTCTGAGTTTGTCATGCTGTGGTGGAAATAGTTTTAAAATATTATTTTAAGAGATTATAGAACATTATCACTAGGACATGGTCAAAATCTGCACCAGGGTTTTTTTCTCTGTTAATAAAGTGTTGATAATGAGAGAAATGTAGTGGTGCCAAGAAGTGCTTCTACCTTGAAAATAAATATCTTTCTGAAACATCTGACTGAATATAACCAAAGTAAATGCCACTACATTTGAAGAACAGAAAACAGATGCAAGGCACGGATGCCTCACCTTCAAACTATCAAGTTTATGTTGTTGCTTTTCCATTTTCTTGTTTCGAAATATCTCTTGGAACTGAATGTTGAATTTTTAATGCGTTCAGACATGCATAAGTAACTACTTATTATACCAGCAAACATATTATTTGTTTTTATAGTGCCATTGGTGCATACAATTCTTTATACAGCAACATTTTATTCATTTGGAATATTTAGGACCTGCGTTTTCAATCTGAAAAATGTTCCCAGAATGACAGATAATGATTATTTTTTTTTTTTAAAAAAAAGCAACATCAAACAGATTTAAAAAGCAAAATAAATCCTGGAATAAATCCACAATGGAATAAAAATAAGAAGGCAGACTACCTAAAAGGCCTGGGTAAGTAAAGTTCTTACTTCAGGTTTATGGCAGGCAAGGTTTTCCTAGGGAGAGTATTCAAAAGATGGGGTGCTACAACTGAAAAGACCCTAAATGTGGGTCACCATCTTAATATTTGGGTATGCTTTATCTTAAGTAAAAAAAAACGTGTCACTGGCTCAAAGAACATACAATCTACAATTTAATATTGGAAGAAGAAAGCAACAGAGAAAAGTATGGAGGATAGGGGAAGTCAGGTGGGATGAACAGATATTATGGTGCTGGAGGAGACTCTTGAGAGTCCCATGGACTGCAAGAAGATCAAACCTCTCCATTCTGAAGGAAATCAGCCCTGAGTGCTCACTGGAAGGACAGATTGTGAAGCTGAGGCTCCAGTACTTTGGCCACCTCATGAGAAGAGAAGACTCCCTGGAGAAGACCCTGATGTTGGGAAAGATGGAGGGCACAAGGAGAAGGGGGCGACAGAGGACGAGATGGTTGGATAGTGTTTTTGAGGTTACCAGCATGAGTCTGACCAAGCTGCGGGGGGCAGTGGAGGACAGGAGTGCCTGGCGTTCTCTGGTCCATGGGGTCACGAAGAGTCGGACACGACTAAACAACAACAAGAACAAAAAATGTAGTGACATGTGTTTTCAGTTGGGGGTGATGACTAAAGGATAATGATGAAAGGAGGACTTGAAGGGAGAAAGAGAGAAAAATGACGCTATCAAGAAGTTCTGGGAGACAGTTCTCTAGGTATGAGGAAAGTAAGTGTGAAAGGCTGAAACTTCCAGGAACCAAAAGTATTTGGTACCGCTGAAGATGGTAGAAGCAAGGACCACTGTAATGGATTTTGCTGTCCACTTAGATGACTTTAAAATAGGAGGATACAAATTCATGGAGGATTGGACTATCAGTGGTTGATAGTTATCATGGTAATACTATTTCCACTGCCACAGGCAATATGCCTCTGAACCACCAGTAACAGGGGGAACACAAATGAGAGAAGGCTATTGTGCTCATTTCCTGTTTGAGGCATTCCCGTAGGTATCTGTGAGAGCAAAATGCTGGTTCTACATGGTGCCCTCTTCAAAGGCTGGGAAGGTTCTCTGGAGGTACGCCTCTAGGGAACTTCCCCGAGCACAGCCTTCTCCATGGGAATGATATCTTTCACCAAAAATTGAAGAGCTGCCCTGGACAGGAGTGCCAACTTGGCCCCGCAACCGTGGGTGCCTGGGGACGTGGGTGCCATGCAGTGTGCATGGCCCTGGCACTGAAATTTGTGGGTGCCCAGCCCCTTCATGGGGAATTTTGTGGGTGCCCGGGCACCCAGGGAGTTGGCACCTATGGCCTTGGACATGTCTCATTTAAACCCCATTCCCCATTCCCCATTATATAATTGATTCACAGTTCTATCACATTGAAAGGATAGGGAATAAGGATTCAGCCTGTGTTGGAGGGCGTGTGTGTGTTACACTCCCCCTGAAAACTTAGGTTTGCTCCGTTGGGTGTACTCCTGGATTAAACCCTGAGTCTAGATGCTTAGGTTTTGGCCAGGAATGTGTTTGCACATTGAAAACTAGTGTGCCAGCCACACCTGTTCCTGGAGTTGTCTAATCTGGCCACAGCGATACATGGCAAGAGGAAATAGAAGTTGTAGTTTGTATGAACTGATCTATCCTAATCATGTCATGGCCCAATGCCAAATCCTGCAGACAAGGAGACGAGACTGTCAGTAGGATAGCTTCAAGTAAGCAACTTGTTCCAACAGAGTATGGCAGCAAACAGAACTTCCTGAAGCTCCTGCTTTCAGACTCTCTCAGCCTGTGCCCCCTTATGACTAACTATAGAGTCTTATCGGGCCAACCCTCTGGCCTAAGATGGCCACCCCTCCTCAATTCCCTAGTCTCTGCACTATTGTACTGGTGAGGTCCTGAGGGAAGGTTTTGGCTCCTGAGAGGGAGCTTTGCCTGTGAGGATCCAGGCTCTGGTGAGCTTCTTCTGGAGACTATATACCCCAGCCTCGGTTGTTTCCTGTTCTTCAGCAGCAGGCTCGGGCCCCGTGTTGCCTAAGCTGCAAAATCTGCTGCATCTGGCTCTGGCTGCTGCTGGACTCTTGAGTCATGACACCTTGACTGTACCAGCCTGGAGCAACAAAAAAGCAGGAAATCTGCCCCTCCCTGCCCCAGTTCCATCCTGGCCAGGATAAGATGGCAAGGATGTGGATGCAAGTTTGGCTCCCAGTTGGGATTTAGGATTGCTTGGCCTGACTAAAATCCTATCTCCCCTTAGGTAGCAGCTAAGTCCCATTGAACTCAGTGGGACGTGCTTTTGAGTAAACATGTGTAGCTGTGTTATGCAAGTCCACGGTTTCACAATGGCTTGTTAAAGAACACAGTCTTTTCATTCCGTTACTGAAGAAATTAGCATTGGCGGTATGTATTAGCTACCAGTTGGCATGACTGAATTGAGCAGAGCCAAGTTACAGTGATCTGGTTCACGTGTTGTCATGGTAAGCCATGCAGGAGTGCATGAAAGTGTGGCCTCCTGGAGAGAAGTTTGCAGCCACTTCGCTGCTCCGTAGCTCTTTTACGCCTGTGTGCGCTGAGCTAAACCAAGGTTTGGCTTGGTGTGGCATCCAAACCCAGGCTCTTGGTTAAGCTCTCTCTTCACTAACCACAAGCTATAGCAAAGCTTTGTTCTTGAACCTAAACTTACCCACATAGAACATCGTATCATGTTGAAGAAGTAAAGGTAAAGGTAAAGGAACCCCTGACCATTAGGTCCAGTCGTGACCGACTCTGGGGTTGCGGCGCTCATTTCTCTTTATTGGCCGAGGGAGCCGGCGTACAGCTTCCGGGTCATGTGGCCAGCATGACCAAGCCGCTTCTGGCGAACCAGAGCAGCACACAGAAACGCCGTTTACCTTCCCACCGGAGCGGTACCTATTGATCTACTTGCACTTTGACGTGCTTTTAAACTGCTAGGTTGGCAGGAGCAGGGACCGAGCAATGGGAGATCACCCCGTTGTGGGGATTTGAACCGCTGACCTTCTGATCGGCAAGTCCTAGGCTCTGTGGTTTAACCCACAGTGCCACCTGTGTGTGTTGAAGAAGTAGAACACCATAATATCATGTTGAAACTGTATACTGGGGATTTGGGGTGCTATAGAAATTAAAGAGATAGGATCATACAATGATAAGCATTAATGTTAGAATATGGATATTCTTAATAAATGGTCACATCCAATTTAATCTTCATGTGTGCTTCCTTTCCCTGACATATCAGAGATCATTGCTAGCTCAACTTGTTGCATGGAAAATTTGCACTCGCTCACTCAGAAAACCAGCTACAAAAAAACAGGGTCTTGTTATGGACAGTGGCAGAAAAGGAGAAAAAAATTCCAGGTGCTAGACACACTATTTATTCCAGCCTGGTGTATTTTGGAGGGAAATCCTTGCTTGGGGGCACATTTCTAGCAGCAATTTTTGAATGTAAAGGAGATTATATCACCTGTATTTCTAGTTTGCTTGTTACATTTTGATGTGATATTCTGGTAGACCCATTAGTGATATGGCTCAATAGCTTGAGTTACCCGAAAATTCATTTATTTTTAATCAAAACATTATCTTTGGCACTTTTTTTTTTTTGCTATTGCCATCTGCATAAAGTTGCATATATATTATTATATGGTGAGTCCAGCCAATGGTGGCATGGTAACATCTTTATTCATGGCAGCAAGCAAGTAGAAAGACACACAAAACCCCCAACCTTTTGCTATACATAGGCACCTGGGCTAGCACTACCCAACCCAGGTGCAGCTAATTAAAAGCAATCACTACCTCCCTTAACTAGTTCCTGGCTGCTCTGCTACTATGCTGAGCCTGCAATTCAATACACAACATATATGGCAATTTTTCAGAGTCTTGAAGATGGCATTGCAGAGTTGTCATCTGCTTTCATCTCCGGACAAATTGGTTTGGCAAGTTTTTTTAAAAAAATATCACCAAGCTTTTATACTGGCAAAGCTGAAACTAGCCTCCAAAAGTAAGATACATTAATACGTTTCAGCTGACAGTTGTGATGGGAAGCCTTATGGTAACATATCCCTTCTCCAGATTCCTAGGAACATTTCTGATGTGGGCTCTTCAGTGTATTTTTAGTCCTTGAAAGAATGCTTATCTACAGAAGCACTCATGTAGCTCTTTAAAAAGAGGCTTTCCATTTATTCACAGCAATGCTCTGCTGTTGCAATAACATTTTTTTAAACTCACCTCTCTAGCATAGAAGTAAACATCTTACTTTTTTTTTAAGGACCACGTAGTCTGACTTCCTCTATATCAATGTCACCTGCAAACTTGAAAGCCTCAGATAAAGGAAGGTCCATTGAGCTGCCTGAGCACCAGGGGAATTATGGTGTCACTCCTCCTCCTCCTCTGTGTTCTGGAGGTGAATGTCATCCCCTGCATCACCCTCAGTTCTTGGAAACCATATTTGTCCCCCTACCCTTCCTTCTGCAGATGGTGGTCAGTGCTCTCAGAGTTAACGCTGCCGCTCATTTGTCCAGCGTGGTCAAGCAGATTCCGCACCTGCAGAAACAGTTATACAGTTGCACTTGTTTGCATTGGGACACACAATAGTCACAATTCATTGCAATATCAATTAATGTAATGTTTCAAATATTTTGTGTATCACTGAAGTCTGGTGAACCGTTGAAGCCTGGTGGTTGAATCTGACAAAGCATTACCCGTGGAAGTTCGTACCACAATAAATTTATGAGTCTTTAAACTGCCACAGGACAGAACTTCATAAGTGTTTAACGTGGCTAAACCCAAAAAATCCGGTTTGGATTTGAAATACGTTATTAAAATCATGTAATTGATAATCTGAAGGCAGCCCTGTTTAGGGAAGTTTTTAATGTCTGATGTTTTATTGTATTTTAAATATTTTGTTGGAAGCCGCCTAGAGTGGCTGGGGAAACCCAGTCAGATGGGCAGGGTATTATTGATTGATTGATTGATTGATTGATTGATGATAATAATGTTTAAGCATGTGCCTGTTGACATGAGTGAAGCCTAAATTAATCTATTTTATAATAAAAGTTTAGATGCATTACATGCACATTCTAACTCATCAAGCAAACAACATTTGCAGGAATGAATCTGCAACAATGAAAAAGAAATCTCAAAAGCTCTGCCCAGATCTCTGGCATTTGGCATATGAGAAAGAGAATTTGCCACCAGGAGTTAAAGGAAATGGGTGGGAATCTGAGAATGGTTTTCTATGTAAGCTTTCAATTTTGGTGCAGCGAATTCATGAACGCAAAAGAGGAAGAAAATGAGCTAGTGTTTGGAATAAATACTCAGCAACATATGACACCATTTTTAAAATAGTGGTTTCCTGGGAAATCATTTGTTTTCTCATGCTTACATAGTGCTTACAGTGCAGAAGGTAACTGGAGGCGAATATTTATGAAAATCGTTTGTGCTTGAAGGGATGCATATATAACAAAAGAGGACTTTTCTTCCAATATTTTTAAGGTAAAGAAGGCAAATCTACCACTGCTGTGATTCTTTTGCCTTTGAATATTAGAAAATTAACTTGACATTAATATCCTGTTTTCACTCATGCACACAAGTTGCAAGTGGTTAAGACGGAAATACTATACAGTACACACTTATCTCAGAGTAAGTCTTATTGAGGTGACGCCTGAGTAAAAATGTACAGGTTTGCACTGTTAGTCTGATTTAAATCAATAGAACTAGATCATAATTATGTGGTGGGTTGAAGGGACTGTGGGGATTGGGGAGGGCACAAATGATAACTTTTATTGAAAGGAAGACTGAAGTATTCTGGGTGGTCTTTTTGAAAACAGGATTGTAAGACTTGTGTATGTTTTTGCTACCAGAGAATTACAAATAGTAACTTCTTCCCCAATAAAACCCGTAAGGTATACACGACTCAAAAGGTAAGTACAAGTCCTCAGTAACTTAAAAACAAAACAAAACACAGCTTAGCCTTCTATTATTATTAAATTTATTCAGAACAAAAACCTATTTCTGTGGTCAGCAGGAAAAGTAAATTGCCAGAAGTGTTTAATCCTTTCATGAAAACTCAGAACCTGAGCTGCATGTAAATTAAGTCTGCTCATCCTCCCAACCATAATCTCTGAGCTGAAAATATCTCATTGTAAACACCAGCCTTCTGTTTGCCTAATTTAAAAAAAGTGTTTTTTTTATTCTTAATAATTGCAAGTTGTTTTATGAACCCTAACTTTGAGAATGCATTTATGCATACTGACCTAAGGAAGTTTTTGAACCAGGTTGGAGACAGGGTAACTGCTGGATTATATATATATATATATATTTAAAGGGAGACAACTATTACTTGCTTCTTTGTCCCAGTAACCTTTGGTGCAACCTGTACCACCTAACTGAACCTAATCCTAAGAACAAAGCAAGCCAAAGTATAGGAAACTGGTGGAACTGAGCAGTCTTAAATTAGCTGGCATAAGTTACCCCTGTTCCAAATTCTGTTCACAAGAAGGGCTACAGCTGCCTGAATAGGACTGAGTAAGGCAGAGGGATAACAAAGCTTTAAAACAGGGTTTGAGTTGCACCACTCTTTTGACCAGTGTAAGTTCTGCCAGGTTTCCAGTCATGCGACTGAACTGAAACAGGTTTGGAATAGGAGTAAGCTTTTTTCCTGCACCATCCCACCTCTGCCTTGTTCCTATTCATGTCAATATAAGGGCGTCCATCTTCAGTACTCTCACCTGAGCCCCAGTTTAGCCAGGTTCAGGAACTTATGCCAGTATATTCCTGGCTGATCCAGGAAAAGGGAGCTCCAGCATTGCTCCTGCTCAGGCTATCGCTGGACTCTTGGGACTCTCAGTGAGCTTGCCAGTGAGTTTGCCTCCACCAAATGCTGCTCCTAAACATGGACCCAAGCCGCCAATCCCAGACGCCTCACCAGATGCCACCACTCCTTCCAGCAGCAACCCTGGGCAAGTAGACGTGGAGGTTCCTTAAGCAGAGCAAGGCCCATCCGCCCTATTGAGGAAACAGAAGAAGAAAGACATACAGCTGGCACCCACCAGATCCCTCAAGTTGCAGAACATGCCCATCTCCCTTCAGGGCGAAAAGGCCTTCATGCAGGACATGACCTCTTATGTATTCCCCCACCTCTAGACCTCCCACAGAAAAAGACCCTCAAGCAAAACCCGGGAAGCTTCTTTATGATGGACAACCTGCTGCAGACCTCCACTAGAGACTCTGAAGCCTGGAGCACAAACCTCAAATCTTCGCCCTGCTCCTGGGTTTCCCAGGACAGCAGGATCAACTCCTTTTCCAGCCCAGATGCCTCCTTGCCTTCCCCTTACAAGAGTTGTCAACTGGACCTGGTAGACCCACCCTGGGTGGCCAGCCCTCCACAGTCTCCAGACTCAGCCTTTCATGGTTATTTGTTCATGCCCTGGGATCAGCTGCCCACCCTGTGCAGCAGTGGCATGGTGCCCCCTCTGGTAGGCCCTTCCAGGGGCTGTGGACCTTCTCACCCCCAGCAGCACTGCCCTGTTGCTGGTACTGCCCCAGCTTACCCCTAGGCTGCCAACTAGAACCCAGTGGCAGCTCTCCATCCCACTGCCCCTGTACCCCTTCACCTACTTGCACCCCTTCTTTTATCCCCCTCCTTGCTGTGTCCTCCATCAGCCACCATCACTCCCACCCTACTGAAGGGACAGGCAGCACCCACTGGAAGGGTCTGATCAGGTTCTTCTCTCTGCCCTTTATTTTCAACCAGGGTGCTTAGAAAAGTTGGCATTTCATTCTGTATGCATGCCAAGCACTTCATATGAAAATGTGGGGTAAAAATATTTAAATAGAATAAATAAGAGGAGTGACGAACACTTGGGGACACCTCCAAATGATAAATGTATGTTTTTAGCTGTTTCTATTTTATCTGTTGTTTTTGTCCTTGGAGTTTTCTTGGCAGGGATACTGGAGTGCCTTGCCGGTTCCTGCTCCAGGTGGATCACGTTTGGTCAAAACTCTCCATTATGACCTGTCCGTCTTGGGTGGTCCTGCATGGCGTAGCTCATAGCTTCTCTGAGTTATTCAAGCCCCTTCACCACAGCAAGGGAGTGATCCATGAAGGAGCAGAAAGCGAGGAGGAATTAAAGAATCCCTTAATGAGGGTGAAAGAGGAGAGCGCAAAATATGGTCTGAAGCTCAACATCAAAAAAACTAAGATCATGGCCTCTGTTCCCATCACCTCCTGGCAAATAGAAGGGGAAGAAATGGAGGCAGTGAGAGATTTTACTTTCTTGGGCTCCATGATCACTGCAGATGGTGACAGCAGCCACGAAATTAAAAGATGCCTGCTTCTTGGGAGAAAAGTGATGACAAACCTAGACAGCATCTTAAAAAGCAGAGACCTCATCTTGCTGACAAAGGTCCGTATAGTTAAAGCTATGGTTTCCCCAGTAGTGATGTATGGAAGTGAGAGCTGGATGATAAAGAAGGCTAATCACCGAAGAATTGATGCTTTTGAATTATGGTGCTGGAGGAGACTCTTGAGAGTCCCATGGACTGCAAGAAGATCAAACCTATCCATTCTTAAGGAAATCAGCCCTGAGTGCTCACTGGAAGGACAGATCCTGAAGCTGAGGCTCCAATAATTTGGCCACCTCATGAGAAGAGAAGACTCCCTGGAAAAGACCCTGATGTTGAGAAAGATTGAGGGCACAAGGAGAAGGGGGTGACAGAGGATGAGATGGTTGGACAGTGTTCTCGAAGCTACCAGCATGAGTTTGACCAAACTGCGGGAGGCAGTGGAAGACAGGAGTGCCTGGCGTGCTCTGGTCCATGGGGTCATGAAAAGTCGGACACAACTAAACGACTAAACAACAACAATTTTATCTGTAAGCTGCCTTGAGTCTCGGTCTGGGAGAAAGGTGGGATATAAATATAATAATAATACTGACAATAATATTCCAAACTTGTTCATCCTGGTGGATTACGGGTTTGGATTGCGCTGTAAGTTTTCAACTCCTTCCTGCATTGTGAGGGAATTTGGACAGTCATATCTTGGCTTAAACCTTTCAGCCACACAAGCATTCATTTCACTCTTCCCTTTACATCAGAGAGCAAACACATCAGGAATTCTTTTTATCAACTCTGATTTCTCATCCACAGCTTTAGAACTACGAAGCCAACTTCAAATGATAGATTAGACCCTGGTTTGTTCCAAAGCTCTTAACCATAGTTTCCATAGGTGTTCCAGAAGCTGTTAGCCAGAAAACCATGGTTGACAGCTTAGTTGTCTTAGCTATGCTAAGTTCCATTGTTCCATTGATCAAATTCTGGGTTAGTTATCCTGTTTCATGCATCCATCCTTTCTTTCTCACATCCCTTTTCAACTTGAATGCAAGGACTTCTGCAGCTTTTTGTCTACTGCCACATATGTAAAGAACAATCTAAAGGAATATTCCTTCTCCCAAGGCTTCTGATATTTCTTATCTTCTCCTTTTCCTTCTGTGTCTCTTCTGCTTTTCTTAGTATCTTGCCCATCTTAAATTGTAAGCCTACAGGAGGGGTGTCTCTTAAAAATATAATTACTGCACAGCACCCACTGTTTGAGCTGCTTCACAATAATATAATACGACAAGGTCCAGTCCTTTCAGTTAGATGTTGCTCATCTGGCGAAGCAGCAGCTTAAGAAGGTGACACAACGTTGCTGATTATGCTGTTGTTCCCTTAACAAATTATGTTTTATTTTGATTACATACCTGGCCCTTGTGCCTTAGTTATGCTGCACAAAGGCCTTTTTGTAGTACAGTCAAGCGGCTTCTGTTTGACGGTAAATTGCTATTTCACGTGACTTTCCTTAACATTACTGTGCAGGCTCAGCACTAGAAATTGCATCATTTGAGCTGGCCTGCAACTCTGCCGCTGCTCCCCTTTTATCTCTCCACTGTCACCACTCCCATTCTTTTCCTTGCAGTGGCAGCACTACCTCCTCTTCCTCTCCCCCCCCCTCTTCCTGTTCCCCCACGCCTACTAAATTAGCAATGCCAATAGCAGAGAGAGGGTCTTCTCTTCCACCTTCTCCCCCCTGTCTTGCCTCAGTATCCTTCTTCAGAACCAGGCATTCTGGGTGAGGTGCCTGTGCTGTCTGCCATTCAGGTTTGCCATGGTGGCTAGAGAGGCTTTTTAAACTTAGAATGATATTGGAATAATTAAAAGCAGCAGGGTTGTTTCCCCCCCCCCCCCAGCCAGAACTCACTAGAACTCAGTTCTGGCACCTCTGAGGTGGGCACCATTGACATTCTAAGAGAACAAGGGAGCTGTTCATGGTGAGTTCTGGCACCATTTTAAAAAGAAAAATACCACCAAAAAGCAGTAATAATTTTGGGGTTTCCTGAATTGGTCCTTCCCCTTTGTAATACTGTAATACAGTGTTGTGAATGGCAGATGGATGCAGCTTTAAATCACTCATATATAGCTCATTTAGTGATTAGTTTTTGTGTAATGACTTAGTATATTGCACAAGGCTCACTGTTTCATCCCAAACAGTATAATGTAGATCTCTTCCACAAGAGTAGAGGGCATAAATTACCCTTCTCACTTTCCTTCAAATAATTGGGTACTGGAATGCTATCATATTGGTGGAATTTATTGGTGGGGTGCAGAATTTATAATTTTCCATGCTTTCCCTGGGTGCGGGGGGAATCCACATTTTGAAAAGCATTGGCAGGACTTGAATAGCTTTCTTCCATAATTGGCTTTGTTTTGGTTGCATGGTAATTGTCTTTTGTGTCTGTTCTTGGATAATTATGTAATTGTTCATAATCTCTGTACTGAGAGAAAGACTTTCCTATTATTCATAAAAGGTAATAAGTAGAAATTAAGTTACAGTGTTACAAACTGGGATTTTCAGTATAACCTAAAGGACCAAATAGCCACTGAAAACTTGCTTCAAATGCTGTAAGCTGAAGGTTTTCTTGAGGATGCCAGTCTGCTAGCAACCAAAATATCTAACTATCTCTTAAGTTCAAAGGCTAAAATAATAGAAATGGAAGGAACTTGAAGACCACCTATAGGTAAAGCACAATCTTTTATATGCATAAGAATGGCATCATTTCCTTGGACCCAAAGGGCAGCATTCTGTTTTCAGCAATGGCCAAACAGAAGTCTTTGAGAAGTTTATAAGCAGAGAATAAGCAGAAAAAATAATTTATTGTTGTCTGCGCCAATATCTGCTAACCAGATACTGGTTCTGAAAATGTAAAGATCAGTTTTTAAACTATTTATATCCTGCCTTTTTGCTATAATGCACAAGATGTTCTGCAGAAAATTAAATGCTAGCAACATTCAATGGTAGCTAAAAAATGTTTTGCAACACTTTTCAAAGGCAGACCCATATAAAGCATGTTTCAATGTTTCAGTGAGAAGGTGACTAAAGTATATGTGTCACCACAGCCAGATCTGCCTTCTCAATGAATCAGTTCTTCTTCTTTAAGGACTGCTTGCCACAGTGAGTTGCTGAACATCCAGCAGGAAAGCTGGTTCAAGAAGCACTTCCAGTTGAACACCCGATTCTTCAAAGGAATTGCAACCCCATCCAAAACAGACTGAAGTGCCATTCCCTGATCTGCATTTCCATTGAACAGGAACACTATATCCAGCAGTTATCCACAGATCCCTCATGAATTTGTCAAATGGCTTTAAAAACATTTTTACTGTCTTCATTGCAGGCAGTGGAGTCAGAACTCAATTAAGCACACGTTGGGGAAAGACGTGCTTCAGTCCTTTGGAAATGTATGGAAGATATATTACAGTAAACTAGGGTTAGCCATCATTACCCATGGTTTATGAAATCCTGTTGGAAAACATGACTAGACAGAGAAATAGAGTCTGCAATAAATCAGTGATGTTCATTAGCTCATAAAACAGCAACAAAGAATTAGCTGAAACAAACATTATAGCATATAGTGCAGATAAAGCACTACTATATGCACTTTTAAAAATAAAAAAACCCCCTAGAAATCAGGATTTCAATAAAGGAATAAATATGATTCCAAGTGTATTCCTATTCACAATTTGTGTTACTTAATTTCTGCTGAACTGGAAGCTCCAATTGGAAGCCACATCCTGGCTTTCCATAGTGGTGGTGCTGAAGTTAGCAGACAGCAGGCCAACACTGCTGTTCTCTTACAAACTACCACAGAACTCAGTCACCCTGCGCTACTTCCAGAATCCCTTATTTGAGACTATCAGTGCCTTACAGCTAGGTACCTGACACAGTCAGACAATGTTTGCACCTGCCATGGGGCAGTGGACAATGCGTCCCACCCAACTTGCAAGCCAAAATTGAGCTTCCCAAAGGTAGATAGCAGATAGCAATAACAAGACTAAAAGTGCCAGCAGAGACTAATATACCCAGTGCCTCAAGATTGTGTTTGAAGTTTAATTACAAGAACTGTCAGGAGATAGGGAAGAGGGAAGAGGGTTATGTAGCAGAAGTCTCAGGATGGTCTTCATTTACAGAGGGTTTCTGAAGAGCTTTCATGGTTTTCAAATAAAAATGTTTTGAATTAATAAATAAGATTGAAAGTGGGTTGTGATGAACACACATTGGCTTTTAACGTAGAAAACCAAGGCTCAGCACATTGAACTTGATTGAACTCTGTGCCTTGCCTTAATTCATCTCCTAGCAGGAAATATATTGTAAGGATAAATGAGATGTCGAGCCTATCAACAGATTTCAGCGCATGCTGAAAAATGCTGCACACACGCTACCAGTGACATTAACAATATTTTACAATTTTAGTAATTGCATAATAGTTATAAAACGGCGTTTTGTCGTTAAAAGGAGAAAGGAGATATTTCTGCCCAATCTAGCTCTAGAGGGGCCTTTTGATCCAGAAGGACTCTTCTTGAATATGCATGAATATATGTGTACCAGACAGATGTTCACATTTGGGGTCTTTCTGTCCTTTTGGATTATTTCTTTATAGCTGGAGGGACAGCCATGAAGGACCGGGAAAATGTAGATGTCAGGATGACCCTTAAGAATGTCTCTTGGTTTCAGCCAAGTGGGATTCTCCATACTACCACCACATCTGCTTTGATAATTCTAGTCTAGCATCCTGTTCTCACAGCGGCCAGCCAGATTCCTGTGGGTAACCTGTAAGCGGGACCCAAGCACAAGAGCCATTTTCCCCTCCTGTGGTTTCCAGCAACTAGTATTCAGAAGCATACCACCTCTGACTGTGAAGGCAGAGCATAACCATCATAGCTAGTAGCCACCGAGAGCCTTAATTCTCCATGAATTTGGTCTAATGCTTTTTTTTTTTTAAGCCATCCAAGTTCGTGGCCATCACGTCCTCCAGTGGGAATGACTTCCGTTGTTCAAGCACGCCCTGCATAAATAAGACCTTCTGTTTATCCACCCTGAATCTTCTTATCTATCCTGAATCTTCGGGCATTTGGCTTCACTAGATAGCCATGAGTTCTGGTGTTATGAGAGAGAGAGAGAAATGTTTTTCTAGCCACTTTCTCCATGCGTGCGTAATTTTGTAAACTTCTGTCATGTCACCTCTTACTCGACTTTTCTCTAAACTAACTGTTATATCAATAGTTTCCACGAAAACTGTTTATATAACAGTCTGTTCTTTTATGCTAGCCTGTGAAACCTGATTTACCCAGATAACCTTCTCCTCCTGTCGTGATTCTTTTATTTTCATACAGATACTGTAGATATAGAAATAATAATAATAATAATAATAATAATAATAATAATAATAATAATAATTTTTTTTTATTTATATCCCGCCCTCCCCAGCCGAAGCCGGGCTCAGGGCGGCTAACAACACTAAAATAGTGCAACATTATAAAAACATTATAAAAATTAATTAAAATCAAAATTGATGGCAACCATAAACTAAAGTTTTATAAAGATTGCCAAAGGAGGGAGTCAGGCTGCGCCCTGACCAAAGGCCTGGTGGAACAGCTCTGTCTTGCAGGCCCTGCGGAAAGATGTCAAGTCCTGCAGGGCCCTTGTCTCTTGTGACAGAGTGTTCCACCAGGTTGGAGCTGCAGCCGAGAAAGCCCTGGCTCTAGTTGAGGCCAGCCTAACCTCTCTGTGGCCTGGGACCTTCAAGATGTTTTTATTTGAAGACCGTAAGTTCCTCTGTGGGGCATACCAGGAGAGGCAGTCCCGTAGGTACGAGGGTCCTAGGCCGTATAGGGCTTTGAAGGTTAAAACCAGCACCTTAAACCTGATCCTGTACTCCACCGGGAGCCAGTGCAGCTGGTATAGCACCGGATGAATGTGATCTCGCAGCGAAGACCCCGTAAAGAGTCTCACTGCGGCATTCTGCACCCGCTGGAGTTTCTGGGTCAGTCTCAAGGGCAGCCCCACGTAGAGCGAGTTACAATAATCTAGTCTGGAGGAGACCGTCGCGTGGATCACAGTGGCTAGGTCAGAGCGAGAGAGATAAGGAGCCAACTGCTTAGCTTGGTGGAGATGAAAAAATGCCGCCTTTGTTATAGCTGTAATCTGTGCCTCCATAGAGAGGGAGGTATCGAAGATTACACCCAAACTCTTAACGGACGATACATTTTAACATATAAATGTTTCCTATCTCTCTCTCTCTCTCTCTCTCTCTCTCTCACACACACACACACAGTGTGCATGTGTATAAACGTTTCCATTGACGCACATTTGTGATGAATAATTGTAATGCTTTGGAAGGAGGTCACAGTCTGGTTGACTCACACAGCAAATGCGTTCATAAACAGCAGATAATAAAGATAATATTTCTTTCATAAAATAACTAATTGACAGCAAATATTATTGATAAGAATATACTTGCAAGGCTTTCTCACTATGCTTTCAGAGGCTCTCTATTCAATAGAGAAATATTGCACTTATATTCTCATTCTCTCCATACTTTCAAATTATATTTTACCTCTTCAGATAAGATTTTTTAAAATATGGGGAATAAAGAGGCACTTAAGCGAATTAATGCACTAATTCCTTAGAACCTTTACAGCAAAGTAGCAGTTAAGTGAGTGCAGCATATGAAACAAACAAGGTACTGTTTAATAGAAGAAGGGTTGCTAAGGCAGAGTAGAAGCTGTCAACCATTTTGAGCCTCTGGGCCCATTTGGAATTCTGAAGAGTCCCATGGGCATCACCTTTCTGGTTTTTTTTCACCCTCTTCCTTCGTCACTCCCACCCAGTCAAACAATAGGTTGTGCATAGACATATATCTATTCACACACTTTGTTTTTCTGTTGGGTCTTGGTAAAAGGTGGATCCAGTAGAATTAAAAAAGATCCTCTTGAATTTTCATGATGTTACAAATTCAAGTTTGCATAATAATAATAATAATTCAGATCTGGTGCTTGCTAATAGCACAAAAACATTAATCTATGGCACAGGTCATCCCAGCTATTCATTGTTTTTATATAGGATGACAACAAAACAACCAACAAGTCACAGAACACATCTGTGGTCACAGAGAAGACCTATGATTTGGTAATGATTTTGAGGGGATCCTTTGTAAAACATTATGAGGATGCATAGTTTTTGCACCATAGCAGCACTGGAAAGCACAAAATCCATGATTGTGGTTCAGCCAGTTGAGACAGATCTGTGATTTGATGGTGGAGGGGAAAATGCAAATTTAACAGGCTCTCTATTGGATAGATTTTTACGGGTGTGTTTGTGCTTGCACACACTCTTTTCTCTCAGTGGGCACTCCATTCTCTCTCTCTCTCGATTCCTGTGTCACCTTAGCCTTCCAGATCACTCCCCTTTCCTCCCCCCCCCCCCGCTTTCCATGTCATCTTCTTGGTTGCTCTACTTTCTTTTCAGTTGCTCAGGTGCCACTCTGAGCCTTGGAAAGTACATAGTACTCCTTCAGCTCTTATTTCAAGGGAAGGAGGGCAGTAGCGCTGCTTGCCACATCACGATGAAGGCAGCAATGATGGGGGCCTCAGGATCTTCGTTGTCACCCTTGTGCAAATAGGCGCTACACTGGTGACTCCAGAAGCTGGGCTCTCAGTGTTGTGTCAGCTTATACCTCTCACACCTTGTCCAGTGTCCTCCATGTAGAAAAACTGGTGAGAGATTTTTAAACACTTGAATGACATGCTAAAGGAGAGCATGTTTTTCGCTTGCTGCTATCGTAACGTGGGAGCTTTCTAAATGTGCCATGTATAAGTTACTTTTTGGAGGATATCTGTACTTTTAAAACTTATGCAAAAGGACATTGGTGAAACAAAGTGTGAATGACGGGTGGGCGTTTGGAAGTGTGTAGACAGAATCACAAGCTTGCTTTTCGAGCAGCTTGGTGGAGCAAAACCTGTTACAAAATAAAATATCGTTGACAGGTTGGAGATACTGCCATCTCTTCTCTATTAGAGGGCTTAAATATGAAATTAGCACTGTTCATTTGGATTATCTGCTTACCTTTCACTTTAGTTTAATAATGTAGAAATGCCAAGTCTCTGGAAAGATCTAGAATTTGCAACTTCTCTTTTAAGTTTTATTTTCAGTAAGGGATTTCTGGGTATTCAATATAGCGAAACCTTCTGGGTGGTAATACAGCACTGTCTTTAGAGAAGAACAGTATCTAGGCTGGTGTGAGAAATCTTGCTCCTCTGTCACAGCAAAAAAGCAGAAGATAGTTCTTGCTGTTACTGGTAGCAGGAGCAGCATTAAAATGGATTCCAGTTATGTAATTAAGTATGTAAATTTAGTTGACCTTCTTTTGCATAATTATGTAGCTCAGCTGCTTACAATGCATATTGATTTAGAACACTACGGTAATGTAAACCTACTGGAATAGCATTTCGCAGATCACACAAAATCTCAAAGCAGAGCAAGTAGCTTGTGTTCCTAAGGGCTCAGGTTTTATTTAAAGGCTTTTCTTTCTGGAATCATATCATGGGATACTTTAATTTCTGAGGATGTATCTGTTTAAATCTTAGATTGACACTTTGGTTCCTTTTCTTTTTTAATGAATGGAATATTTAAAGCAAGTATTTGAAAACCATTTAGTGGAGTCGCTTCCTACACAGTGTAATCAAAAGTTTTTTTATTTGGTCGTTTGTCACTCTTCTCTAGATGGGTTGTAATTTTTTTTCCTAGTGCATTTTTCTTTCAGGTATTTTGGTACACTTGGGTTGACTGGAACTTGAACTCGAGGATGAGCAAATGAAATAGACACACTAGTCAGTCTTAGTCCATGCTAAGTGATGAAGCTGCCTGGGGAACACCACATTTACCTAGAACCTATGCTGGTGGTCTAGTGTGTGGATAATGTCATTCCATAGTTTAGTCACTAGGTGGCACGAGACCTAGTTGTATCTGGGTGAAGCTTCCTGTTCTGCTCTTGTTCTAGAGAAACAATAACTTTGCTTGCCTAGTTTCTTGACTGGTGCAAGCTTTTCCATAGTGCAAGATCGTCGCTATGCTAGCATGATTGTTTCTATTATTTCTGTGAGGTTACGATTTGCTAAGTCAAGTGTCTCAGAATGCTCTGGAATTTATGAGATTGTACAGCATGAGATTTAGGGTGGTGCGGGCGTTTCCCCAGCACAAGGTGCAAAGCCAAGGGGACACAGAAGAGCCATAATTGACAAGATCCATTTGGGGGCGCTAGATTTTGACCTACCGCAGGGCACCATATTACAAAAGATTACCAAAGTCGATGGCTCGGGAGAAGAAAGAGAATGGTGATTGACACTGTGTACTGTATTGACATCTTGGAATCCACTTGGTTGGGCAGATGTCTTTTGCTGCAGATCAGAATGTTTCTAGCATGTCAGAATTCATGTCATTTATTTATTAAGCAGATGCAATGAACATTACCAAAATATATAGAGAGATTATTTTTTGCCTTTTGGTATAGGAAGGTAACTGGATAAATAATGCCATGTGCAATAGATATCTATTTCTGGCTTAAAATTGCATGTAGTAATAGGATACCCAATATGTTAATGCTTGCTTCAAGACTAAGGCAGAATTATAAAGCATTTATCTTGGAAATAGAATCTACATATCAACATAACCAGCACACATAGGAATTAGATAAAATATAATTGGACCTGGAGTGTGTAATGAACATAAATTTCTGATTTGTTCTATTTTGTATCTTTCATGTTTTGGTCTTAGTGCCCAGAACATGTCAGGGAGGTATAAAGAATAGGCAAGATTATATTTAAAAGATATAGAAACACACAGGAATATGAACCTCCATTCCAACTTGCAACAACAAATGACAGTGCCACCTAGTGACACAATCATTATTATTATTGTATTATTATTTATTGAATTTATATACCGCCCTATACCCGGGGATCTCAGGGCAGTTCACAAAATAAAATCAAGACATTAAACCACAAAATACATAATAAAAATAAAAACAACAACCCAATAACCCCCCCCAAAAAAAAAAATTCTAAAAGGGCATAGGATATAATTCAGGTCAAACAAAGGCCTGGTTTAAAAAAGAACATTTTTGCCTGGCGCCTAAAGGTGTATAATGAAGGCCCAGCCAAACTTCCTTGGGGAGAGCATTCCACAGATGGGGAGCCACTGCAGGGAAGGCCCGTTCTCAGGTTGCCACCCTCCAAACCTCTTGAGGAGGAGGCACACGAAGGAGGGCCTCAGAAGATGATCTCAGGGTCCGAGTAGGTTCATATGGAAAGAGGCAGTCCTTGAATTACTGCGGTCCTGAGCCGTTTAAGGCTTTATAGGTTAAAAACAGCACTTTGAATTGGACCCAGAAACTTAATTGGTAGCCAGTGCAGTCGCACCAGGATTGGTGTAATATGCTCAAACCATCTTGTTCAACCTGTAGCTCTGTCCATATTGTCACACTCCATCCCAGTCTCCACAAGTGAGCTTCCAGGTGCATGTACTGTGTTCCCTTTGGGGATGATGAGGCACAGCAGAGACAGAGGTGTCTTTATGATATGTGGCTTATTTATACATATATAAAACTTGAGCCTACAAGGAGGGGTGCACAGCATTACACCCCAAGAGGGTCCTTTGCTTCTCTCATAGGTGCAGCAGGCTTGGAGATCTGCAAATAGAGAAATCAACAAAGCTCTCTGTGTCTCTTCCTCTTGCTTGCCAAAGCACTTGCAAAGCTGGCACATTTTTTCCTGTTTGCCTGCTCTACATAATCCATCCTGCAATCCTAAACCTCTTTGCTCTTTGTCCAGCAACACAGCTGGAGAAAGGGTTCCTTACTCCTTGTCTGCTACCTCTTTGACTTATTGATGGCTTCCTTGGTGGGTTAATGACTGGCCACCATTAGCCTTTGTTCTCCCAGTCACCCATATCCAACTAGCTCTGCCAAGCTGGCCTGTCTCATTAGCACGAATGAAACCCAGGCGATTCCGTGTTGGGTTCAGTTTAATCAAACCTTAGTTAATTCTAACTTTTGCTAATTCTAGGATTTATGGGTGTTTTGCACCCACAGACTCTGGCCTCCAAAACTTATAACAACATACAAGAAGAAAAAAATCAAATAAATAAACGGCCTCGGTCCTGTATACCTGAAGGAGCGTCTCCACCCCCATCGTTCAGCCCGGACACTGAGATCCAGCACCGAGGGCCTTCTGGCGGTTCCCTCATTGTGAGAAGTGAGGTTACAGGGAACCAGACAGAGGGCCTTCTCAGTAGTGGTGCCTGCCCTGTGGAATGCCCTCCCTTCAGATGTGAAGGAAATAAGCAGCTATCTTCTTTTTAAAAGACATCTGAAGGCAGCCTTGTTTAGGGAAGCTTTTACTATTTAATGCTGTATTGTTTTTAACACTTGACTGGAAGCTGCCCAGAGTGGCTGGGGAAACTCAGCCAGATGGGCAGGGTATAAATAATAAATAATAAATAATAAATTATCATTATCATTATCATTATCATTATCATTATCATTATTATTTGCTTCAAGGTAAAAATCGCAAGCTGGTGAAATAATTTTTAAATGCTTTAAAAAATGTGCTACCGACACCTGCATCTAAAAGTCTTCAAAGGTCAAGGGAAACAGAGTATATTCAATCTTATTATCTTTTTGTAAAGAAAAGAACAATTAGCTGTGCTCCCTTAGCAACAGACCAAAGTAATGATTGGCCATGGGCCAGTGAAGTGTGCCTGCAGCATCTGTACACCAACACTAACTTTTCAGAGATATTCCATGCCAGCTGCTGTCCCCACAGAATCTCCACATTGTGCCTCAAACTTCCGGATTTGAAAAGCAGTCTGAGTAATTGGGATGAGAATTCTTGGGACAGATACAGAGGGGGATACAAGGCTGTTTACCTTTTTTTAAAATAAAAAGTTACCTTAAAAAAAAAGCACACCCTGCTTTCTAGTGCACTTGTAAACATTGCACTTTGAGTTTGTCATGAATTATAAGAAATCGTGTCCTCCCTAAAAGAGGACACATGTTGCGGTGAGACCTGGACACCGACCTCCTGTGTTGTGGGTGGGGTGAGATCGGACAGCCACAATACCCGATTGGTAGGTCCCTCGTTGTTGGGTTCAGTCTGGCCAATGGGGTGCAGTCCAAACGGATCGAGGGACCTATATACCCATGCACGTGACCCAGAGTTTTCTTTTTTGGCCTGTGCATTCGGAACACCTGCCCACCTCTCCCTACTTTTAGGGCATTTTGCGATTGACCTTGCTATGCCATCATCTGTCATCTGTCGTTGGGACAGTGGCACGGCAGGAATTTTCCCCACTTGGCTGGTGGACTGTTGCCATTTGGGTTTCGCCTGCCGCGGAGCAAATTGTCACAACTTGTAAGGTTGCGGATAGGCTCTGGTTCAGGTGATAGGGATGGGAGAACGCTCTCGCCATCCCTATGTGAAGGGTATTCCGTTAAAGGAATCCAGGGATTCAACTGGTTTGGTCCCAAAAGGGGGTTGTGCCTGTGCCTGAGTCCAGGGGGCATCTGGGTGGTGAACATAGTCTGTTCCCAGCTTTTCGCCTACCCAGGTGTTCACCCTTGGCTTACCTATGCTAGTGCCCTGGGTCAGCGCTGCCTGCAAGGGTGCAGGGAGCTAGTCGAACCAGAGCCTATGCAACCACTCACCTTCTGTAATCAATAAAGTTGTGGCCTAAATTCTGCCAAACACCAAAACTAAAATTTGAGTCAAGTGTGTCTTTATTTAGGGGGGAGATCTGTTGGTTTCTGCTCTCTTCACTGTGCAGCGAAAGTGCTTGTCACGAGACAGGTGTTTACATTCCACAGTCAATTGCTGTTGGGTTTTCTCACGGGAAAGGGAGACTGGATGTGACGTACACTGGTTTCCTGTTTTTCACTGTTCTTTGCAGTTCAGTGTCTGTTGTTCTCTCCGTGTTTCAGAGGAGAGAGGATGCTTTCTCTGCTCCGGCAGAGGCAAGATGTTTTTCTGTAATCTACCAGCTTTGAAATGTAAATAAAGCAATATAGAGCATGTTGGCACGTATTCCTCATCATTCCGCTGTGCACTTGGGACACTGCAATATCATGCAAAGTGTTGCACTGTACACTCCAGAATCATATATGTGATTTTGTACCTGGAACTTCTCAAAACCTTTCCCACTTTCTAAAATACAAGTGCATAACCAGTATTCGAACTTTCATTGTACCATGAATGATCTGTAGCCTCAGATTATCCAGATTCATTGCAGATCCTCAGATTGATGATAACACCCGGTAAATAGCACTTTAGAGCATCAGTGTTCACTGTCCGGAAATTCTTACTGTTAGTTCTGCAAGATAAATTGGTTTTGGAAAAGTGCAGGACGTTCTTTCCCTAACAGGTACAAAACAAAGCCCTTCACAATTCAGAGGAAAATGAATGTTTATCTACTCCCGCTTCATGGCTCGAGCATAGAACAGAGTCCCTTGGATGTTAATGAACTGTGCATCTCTTTAATATCTGGAAGAAACCTGGAGGAAAGCTCTGCAAACCCCTCCAGTTTCCCGCTTCCCTAACAAGGGCTTTCTACTTTTCTCCAGGCCTTCTGGGGGTACTACTCTCCTCTTTATTGATTGCATTACACACTCTGATCCCAGCTAAGTCATGCTCACCTGTATAAAGCTGTTGAGCTGAAAGGGTAATCCAACCCTAGCATCTCAGTGCAGATTGGAAATAAGGTGCAATCAATCTCCTGCAGGCCTTTCAAGGTACATGAATATTGCATTCCAAACGTGCTCTCTCGCTGGGCACAGCACAAAGGTTTAGTCAGGCTTTGGCATAGGGGTAGGGAATTATCTTATTATCTGTCAAATGAAAATTCCTCCTTATAATACTTTCTCCTTCCTGAACTAAGCAAAGCTGGGTTTTCTTGTGCTCACTATTTGCATACCTAGCCTCTTAGGACATATTACACAATCATGCCTGCCCAGGACTGTTTTAGCGGTTTGCTTATTTATATGGAATACATCCTGCCCTATTCTAAGGGCTTAGTACAATGATTTGTTGTATAATCAAAGGGTATTATTTAAAGATACACAATGTGGGAACCTTGCTGAAGCTAAGCAGGGACCATGACTGGTTGGAGGCTGTCAAGGAACCCTGTTTATTTTGCTTTGAGTTCTGTTTATGGAAAAGGCAGGACATTAAATGTAACAATAAAGCAAAATATTAAAATAGAATGAAAACATCAAGTGTATTTTACTGCAACCCATTCACCAAAAGCTAGCCAAAGCAACACGATGTCGACACTGGCAAACATCTTAACATAATGTGTAATTGCATGGCAGCTCATAACTCTATCATTGTTGAGAGTCTAGCCAATAGCTTCTGGACTCTACTGGAAATTCCAAAGTCCTGATTTAATATGCCATTCAGCAGACTGCTGGCCATACCAGAGCCAGCCGAAGATATTTCGCTGGCTTTGGCGGAGCAGCAAATGATGATTCTCTACCCAACCACCCATGTCAATGCACATAGTAGCCAAGGCCAGTCAAGTTGTTTTGGCATCTGAGGTAGAAAATCCTACAAATACCTCTTCCCCTTCTTGGAAGTAAAATACAATAATAAATTAAATAATTTAGCAGTCTCATGACACCCCAAATCAGCTGTTTGATGAAAAGTAGGGCCATATCTGTGAGCCATATCTGCACCATGTTTAAATAGTTTGTGAGGCAGTCTGACTTGCCTATTGTAAACCAATCACCCAGGAAGCCCATGAATATTTTTGGGTATACAGTGGTACCTCGGGTTACATATGCTTCAGATTACATACGCTTCAGGTTACACACTTCGCTAACGCAGAAATAGTGCTTCAGGTTAAGAACTTTGCTTCAGGATGAGAACAGAAATCGTGCTCCGGCGGCGTGGCGGCAGCAGGAGGCCCCATTAGCTAAAGTGGTGCTTTAGGTTAAGAACAGTTTCAGGTTAAGAGCAGACCTCTGGAACGAATTAAGTACTTAACCCGAGGTACCACTGTACAGTTTTGCTCTTGCATAGGGAACGGAAAATCTCACTACAAATTCCAGTAACTTCCCCTATTTGTATACTCAGTCACCTGATGACATATTGACAAGTCAGTTCCTAAGTACCCTTGAGTTTTCTTGTTGCTTTCTTTCAATTTCCGATTCAACGATGGATTGTTCAAAGGTTGATATAGTAGGACATAACCTGGAGTTATTTTATAAGAGACGTGTACGTAACCTATAAAACAACAAAGCCAGAAACTTTGTAAATATTGACGTTTGCCAGTAATCATAAACCTTTTATTTGAATGCCATAATGGGAGAGTGGCAGAAGAAAAGGCTGAGGGAGCTGTCTGGTGCTCTTCATTGGTTTCAACAAGAGTGCCACCATTTGTACTGTTTTGCAGGTGTAATGTTTCATTAGGGACAGAGACAAGCCCTGAGGAAATACAGTGGTACCTCAGGTTACAAACACCTTGGGTTACAAACACTTTGGGTTACAGACTCCGCTAACCTAGAAGTAGTACCCCGGGTTAAGAACTTTACCTCAGGATGAGAATAGAAATTGCGTGCTGGCATCGTGGCAGCAGTGGGAGGCCCCATTAGCTAAAGTGGTACCTCAGGTTAAGAACAGTTCCAGGTTAAGAAAGGACCCCCAGAATGAATTAAGTTAGTAACCAGAAGTACCACTGTATAGAAGTTTGTCTAACTTCAGCTCTGTCCCTAGCACACCGCCAACTCTGACTCTCTTGCTTCTCCTGGTGGTTTTTGCCTAAGGTAGATAAGCCACCTTAGTGACAACAGTGACACTATGCTACCATATTCCCTATGACAGCATATCCTTGAGTTCTGGCATAGGAAGATTTAGAAGAAATCTCACTCCAGCAGAGAGTGTAAGTAGGGCCGGTGGAGCATTGTTTTAGCTTTAGAAAGGCGGCATACAGATAAAATGATTGATTGATTGATTGACTGATTTAATTTCATTCAGTTTGTATTTCGTGGATCAGAAGTTAACTATACTTTGATTTCACACGTCTCAGGATTTTACAATACATATGGCTCAAAAGACATGCCAAAATGCATTAAAAATATTTTAGAGACTACTGTAATAGTCTCTGTCTTAATAATGGCTGCATAAAATGAAAGGAGCGAGGCGTTCCAACTGCCTTGGACTGGTTGACGAAATGTGTTGAACTAGCAGTCGTGGATAAACTGGCCAAATTAATTCAAAGGAGGGAAGGAAGAAGGGGAAAGTCCAGATTTTATGAGAGATGGAATTGCTGTATTGATTATTGAAATGAACAATATGAAAATTTAAGGTTGTGAATATATTTGTTTGTCTAGACTGTGCATTATATAAAGTAAAAAAGTAAGTATTTTCATTTAAACTGCAGTTTAAAAATGTGCACATTAAGCTAAAACACTTATTTAAGTAGGAATGGTCATACTTCCAAAAAAATCTCAGATTAATGTGTAAATGGAATGGAAGGGATGTACGAATAAGCACACATGAAATTGACACAGACTAAAACAGACCTATCTAACCACACCTAGCTGTAAGTCAGAAATACAATCCATGGGCTTGTGGTCTGCTTGTTTTTTTAAAAGTAATTTTATTAGTTTTAATAAAATACAAATATTTAGGATAATTGTACAGCGTAGCTTACAAATCTTAAGAACAGACTTAGTAAAAAAATGTGTAACATGAAAATAAACAATAAACGAAGTGTGGTCTGGATTGGGGGGGGGCGAGGGATGGTACCATTAGGAGCATACTCATACATTTCTTAATAATAAACAGAAAATAGAAAATAATGTTTGGGGCTTATTCATTGGTGTATATATGGAGCATATAAGGAGAGGAAGAATGGTCACCTGTATTTCATCAAGTCAACCATAAACTTCTGAATGCTGGATGCTGGCTTGTGGTTTGTTCTTGTACACAAAACCGCAAGCAATAAGTCAAGAACACACCTTGATTACAGCTCTCATGGTATGTCTGCAGCAAGACAAAACAAGAACCTGGGTTTGAATGCAATGCTAAGTCAAATGATGGGTTAGCTCTAGGTGGTGCAGCAGCAGGATGACCAGTGGAGGAGTGAAATGGCTTCAGTTTTTACTGTAACTACCTGTACACTTGCACATTCTCACTTAGCAAGGAAATTCCAGGATGTAATTCACAAATCATGGTTAGGAAGCATAGGAGTGAAAATTCTTACTCGTCCCTACATACATTAGGTCTCAAGAGAAGTACAATTTTCTATCAAAAGCTGTATTTCAGCGACTGAGAGAGAATATTACCATTGATGATAATAGGATTCTGCAGATAGATGTTTTCTAAAAACAGAATATTCTCAGGCCCAGAGAAAACACTAGCTATTCAAACAACAAAAGGAGAAAGCAAAATAAATAAGAGTGGGAGCCTACTGGGAGCAGTGATCTGTTTCTGAAGACAGTTTCATACTCACAGAACCACTATGAAATTATACTGAGCCAAATGTAGGACAGAAATGAGGTGAGAAACAAGAGCAAACTTTATAAGCTACAAGAGAAAAATTAAGTAGCACAGCTGTAATGGCATATTTTAACTTCCAATCCCTCTGACATAATTTGAAGATGCAAATCAAGTT
Organism: Podarcis cretensis; assembly: GCF_951804945.1. Taxonomy (NCBI): domain Eukaryota; kingdom Metazoa; phylum Chordata; class Lepidosauria; order Squamata; family Lacertidae; genus Podarcis; species Podarcis cretensis. The sequence goes on along the minus strand of NC_137181.1, from coordinate 14,430,337 downwards.
GGAACTGTTGTGATATACAAGAAATGGAATAGTTCATTCCATAGCTCATACAAGCAGAATGTTAACTGACACAGAATATCAATACTTAGAAATAACCAGTCAATCCAAATAATGTGTAGCTTAAAACCATAGGATATCACAAGACAGATATTATTATTGGCCCACTTTTCCAACGCTCATTCAAAGCAGTTTACAGTGGAACCTCGGATTACATACGCTTCAGGTAACATACGCTTCAGGTTACAGACTCCGCTAACCCAGAAATAGTACCTCGGGTTAAGAACTTTGCTTCAGGAGGATCGGAGCCCGGCCTGGACTGGAAAAGGAAAGTTGGAAAGATCCCTCCATGCAGGGATTAACTGACTTTTGGGACATGGACTTGGGTCAGGAGGAGGTTGGAGTTCTGGGGGCCTTTGGATTTGGAGATGCCCTGAAATACTTTATGGATCTTAGCTTTAACTATGGAAATTTGGCTGACCTGTCAAGAAGGAATAAAAGCATCGTTAGGTCGGAGTTTCCCCAAGATCTGCTCTTTAGCATCAAAGAATATGAAGAAGACCTGCAGAAGGGACGTGGAAAAGAGTTAAGAGTCTCGGACATAAGATCTCCAGGTTGATGGACTGTATGGAGTTGACGGAAGTGACTGGCAGAGTCCGAGACTGGGGAGAGGAGATGGTGGAAGAAGATTGGAAAATTTAAAGTTTATATATAGAAATATTGTAAAATTAATGAGTGATAGAAAAATGTTGGAATGAAATTTTATGGCCTTAGTGGAAATGTTTTAAGGAGTTAAGCTTAAATAAGTATACTAATTTTAATGGAAAATAAGATTAAAAATATGTTAAGACATTTATATGACAGAAAATAGAGAAAGAGGGAAAGGAATTGCTGAGACAACTAATAGAAATAGAAAGGGAGGTGAGAGGAGGTCGATGAAACAAGGGAATGAAAGATAGAATATGGAAAAGGTATGATGTATGCTTTTAAATTGTTTTTGTATTGTTTTGTTTAGTTTATTGAGTTTAGTTTAATGTGTTAAGGTTGTGTTTTGTATTGTTTATATATTGTATTGTATTGTATTTTCTCTTTTTTGTTCTTTTTTCCTCTTTTGTCTTCTTTCTTCTTTTTCTTTATTGTAAGTTTTAAAAGTAATAAATATTATTTTATTTTTTTAAAAAAAGAACTTTGCTTCAGGTTGAGAACAGAAATTGTGCTCCAGTGGTGCGACGGCAGCAGGAGGCCCCATTAGCTAAAGTGGTGCTTCAGGTTAAGAACAGTTTCAGGTTAAGAATGGACCTCCAGAACGAATTAATTACTTAACACAAGGTACCACTGTACAGAGAAGCGTAACAGGAATACAATTAAAACAAAAGCAGAACGGGAATAGTCAACATTGCAGCTATAAAACAACTTACGTAAAAGCAGTGGCCATAGAAATTTCTTAGAAACAGCAGAATGATTTAACATCTGCTGAAACAGACACGTTCATGCCCCACAACCGTATATCATATGGCTTATAGGCACAAGCAAATTGCACCCACATTGATTTCCCCAGCTAATAACTTGTGCAGTTTGTATGTTGCTTCCCTTTTACACCACCCATAGCTGTGTGCTATGCTAATGATAATTTCCACTGTTGCGTTTTAGTAGGGAGGGTTATGGCCCCACCAAGCTCTGATGTACAGCAGAAAATAAGCCGCTGCGGTGCTGTTGCAGCAACCGCAGTTCTTTCCATGTTAGACAAGGAAGTAAATAAAAGACCGTGTGAGTTAAGGATAGTATTATAAATGTCAGGGATTTCCCGCCCCCCCCCCATCCCCACTACTAGTGTTTAACATAGCCAAACCTGATTTGCTTTTTGGATGCATCAATCAAATTTATGCTTTCCTAGCCTGGTTGCAGGGAGAAATACTTCATATTATAATAGTCACTTGTTTAACAGTTGCTAAAGAGAATGTGTCAATAGGGTAAGGTGACTGAGAAGGATTATATAGCCTGTAGAATGTCTTGCTGCTCCACTGAGCAAGTGGCTACTAAGAACCCCCTGAAATCACACTGTTCTGCGTACAGTGGTACCTCAGGTTAAGTACTTAATTCGTTCCGGAGGTCCGTACTTAACCTGAAACTGTTCTTAACCTGAAGCACCACTTTAGCTAATGGGGCCTCCTGCTGCTGCCGCACCGCCACCGCGCAATTTCTGTTCTCATCCTGAAGCAAAGTTCTTAACTTGAAGCACTATTTCTGGGTTAGCGGAGTCTGTAACCTGAAGCGTATGTAACCTGAGGTACCACTGTATTGTGATTTATCTCTGATACAAAAATTATGGCCTAAGTAGTTCACTGTAAATTAAAGACAAAAATAGCCCTGCATTTTATTAGTTATTTAAAAAATATACCACACCTTCTTTGGAAGCAGGGTTGCAGGCAGGGGGAAGCCTCCAAGGTGGCGAATAATTTAATTAAAGCCAACAAAAAGCTCCAAACTAATTTAAATCCAATAAATTACATGTGACTATATGCAAAAGAGCAATGCCAAAAACTTCACCTTTGTGACATCTGATCAAACACCCAAAGGCACTGGAAAATAAACTTTATTTTACTTGGCACTGAAACAACAGCTACTTATTTGCCACATGAATTTGTTGAGAGAATATATCTTAAATGGGGTAAGTGCTTCAACCCAAAGGGTCCTGTTGCTAGTCAATTGAGGGTAACTGGAGAAGGAATATTAAAGCTAGTCTCTTAAAAGGCATGTACATACTGACAAGAAAAGGCAGAGAGCATGATGATGATGATGATGTATCACCCTTCATCCTAGGATCACAGGACAGTTTACAATATCAAAACACAAAAATACATAACATAGTAATAAACAAAAGAAATACTCCTCCCCCCCAGTTTAAATGGCCATAGATTATAATATATTTAAATAATTATTTAACTAGCCAAAGGCCTGAGAGAAGAGGAATGTTTTTGCCTGGCGCTGAAAAATGTGTAACAAACGCACCAGGTGAGACTCCCTGGGGAGAGCATTCCAGAAATGGGGAGCCACCATAGAAAAGGCCTGTTCTCCTACTGCCACCCTCTGGACCTCTCGTGATCCCTAGTTTTGTAGGACTTCATAGTGTGAAACCGGAAAACTGAATTGTATCAAGATAAACTGGAAGCCAGTGTAATATTTGAATACTATCAATAACTGTTCCATATTCACATGTTTTCATGTAGCCACCTTACAGCTATATTCTCTCTCCCAGAGCTGGCCCAACCATGAGGTATGGGTGAAGCAGCTGCCTCAGACGGTATATGCACATAGGCGGCACCCCACCGCTTCTGCTGGAGTTCCAGTACAGGGCGTTGCTGCTCTTCCAGCAAGGCGTTGGGACAACCCCTCTTGTTTGTGCTAGATCGAACATGGATGTTGACCAGGCTATGGATAACTGTAGTGCAGTGCAATTTCTCGAGTAATAAAACCTTATTGGGAACTAGAAATATGTAATTTCAATTCATTTCCTTTCTGTAGTTTCTGCTGCCAGTAAAAGCTAGTTACATGTACACTGGGTTCTTACTAATATCCAAGCTCCACAGAGCATGAGCAACACCAAATCAGTTCTAGGAGCAGATGGCATATACTAGTTCCAGCAGCCTGAAATATTTGAAGAGGCAGAGCACTGTGTTTCCTTCTGCAAAGGGGAATTAGGAATGAGGGTAGCAGATGGGTCACAATGTGATGTAAGGGAGGGCTCTTCCATATTTAAAGACCACTGATATTAGAGAAAGGGAGTAGGATGGCACTGTTTAGTGGATTAATGAACTGATTAGATTACTAGATTAAAATAAGTTTGTTTTAACAACTCCGTTTGAAAAATTATGCTGAAGATTTTAAACAGTGTAATGCAGATGCTCACAGGACCTGGACCTTGTAGTTGCCATCTTGCAAGAGGCATTCCTTTCTCTCCTGCAAAAGCAAATGGCTTGCCGGAGATGGTGTTGGCAACCTTTTGCAGCCAGTGGTTCATTTGGGCACCACTCACAAAATGCCTGTTCTGGGATGTATGACATCACGCAAAACAGCTGCCACGTCTAAAAGAGAAAAGGCACACAAAATGGTAGGGGCTGCATGCCACCCTACAGCCACCCCACCCATGCAAGAGGGAAAAAGGCACCTGCAACACACTTGTAGAGAGATGGTCATTGCACACCTCTTCAGACTGGAAGGGAAGATTCAATCCTGATATTGAATGAAATGTGGGCATGTTTAAAAGGGCATGTTCAATGTAGGATAAGCCGAACCAGCACAAATAGGAACTGAGCAGGATTGCACTGTGGATTTTTGAGGGAAAATTTACTGAGACCTTCTGTGGGTTGCACAAAACGTATTGGTGAGCACATTCTCACCTGTAGGCACTACGCTGGTGACCCCTGTATCACATTATCTAAATCAGGTGTGGAATCCGTGGCCCTCCATATGTTGTTGGATTCTAACTCCCCAATTTTGGTCTGAAACAGCATCCTTTTTTCATCCAAATTTTGCATTTCCATATGCAAACTTAAAGCAGATTGCACTAATTAGTCAATTTAAACTGATATGGTTGAGTAGCTGAGTGTTTTTCAATAAAATATTGATATATGAGGGGAGGAATGTATGGCTTGTTTCTGACACAAGGTAAATCCTGCATGCATTTGCAATTATTTTAGCAGGAAACTAAGGTGGGGAGGGTGGGTATTTTGCTAGAAGATGGAAGACAGTTGTTTGTAATGCATGACGTGAGTAAAAGGATCTGCAGGATACGATACTGCTTTGCTCTTCAGTAATGATTTATTACTGTCATTAACCATTAGCAGGTAGATGATATTTAAAATGAAATATTTTGTTTCTTAATGCTGTAGCAAATAACAACAAAAAATAAATTTGTGTTTAAATTAGCATTTTGACTGCTGGGTGTAACATGCATAACTTCAGCTTCAGTTAATGTAAAACTCAATTCAAATATCATTCATTTTTCAAGGGGATGTAGAGGTCCTTCTAATCTGCTTTCCCCAGCAAACCAGTACCAGAGTTTGCCACACATGAATTTATTAATTTGCTATTCAAGACATAGATCCTCTGGTTAATTGCATCAGATGCCTCATTCTAATCAGCATGTAATTGTCAACTTTTGTTGAAACATAGAAGGTGCAGCTTTGTATAATAAGTTTTTCTTGTGCGTATTGAGTACATATTAGGTGATAATGCAAAAGGGACCGAACAGAATTAAAATCACTTATTTGAATTACACACTTGTTCCAAAGTAATCTCTTTACGTTTGGTGCCTGAACAACAAAATGGCAGATTCAATATGAGGAAGTCAAAAGTCAGTTGGGACTGGACTTCCGGTCGGCGCCAGCGTTTAATGGCGGTCCTAGCCTCGAGCTCCGAGGCAGGACTGCTCCGCTAGTTCGGGTCCGACCCGCTACGGCGAGCGGGGGACCCCTAAAATCACAGGCGCGGAGCCTGTGAACAAAGGAGATTCGGTGGGCACCTTTTGCGCCCCCCGGTACTGGGAAGGAGCCTTTTTAAAGGCTTCGGAGCGGCATCGGGGCAAGCGCGGTGCTGAGAGTCGTCACCCAGCTAGCGGAGTGAAGCCGCGTCGCCATGAACGGAGAGCGCCGATTCCTTCCTGTAACTGAAAATTGACTACAACACCCGTGAGTAAGACTGAGAGATTGACGGGACACTAAAATTAGAAATTTGGCTGAAAACGGGAAAGGCATAAACTAAGGAAGTCTGCCTCCCCGGAGCTGCATGAGAAACAAAGCAATGAAAAAGTAAGCTGCATTTGAAGGGAAAAAATTTTTTTAAGCTGTCAAAACTGACATCGGACTTAAACTTCCCCCCCGACAGGCAGGAGAAGGGGGGAAGGGATTTGGACATTGTTAACCTGCTGGAAAATTACTGGGAAAATAAGACCTTCCACTGCCAAATCCCCCAGGTCGGGCTGCCCAAACAAGGCACCGGGATGTGAACTGTCATTCTAAACTTTGTAAAGTGGGGATTTGTCTGTAACAAAGTTACTGGACTTTAGTTCAGCCTGCTGCATTTTTTGGCTACATTGAAAGACTGAGAGATTATAGTGTGGACTTTGGATTGTTGGCTACTGTTATACTTTCTTGCTCTTTTGTTTTTCCTCGCCATTTGGATACAATTGAATGCTCCCTCTAGAGGGTTTTAAGTGAAATTGTTGCACTGAAAAAGAAACAGTGGGATTTTCCACTTGGAAACTATTTCTGTGAGAACGACCTTGAGGATATGAGTGGCCCAACAGAAGAGATAGTAACAAGGCTTAAAGCAAAACAATCTCAGAAGAAAAGGGGTTCAATATCATGCACAGCACCAGCTGCACAGGAAAAAGCAGCAACAGCTTCTATGGATCCTATGACACAGGCACTCCTTAAAATAAATCAATCTTTGGAAGCACTGACAAAGCTGTCGACAGAGAACTCCAAAAAATTGACAGAGCTGACAGCAAGATTAGACGTAAATACAGCCAGCGTAACGTCTAACACAGATTCTATAAATAGATTAATTCAGGAGAGCTCTGAAACACGAAAGATAGCAGAAAGTGCAAAAAACACTGCTGAGGAGACAAGGGAAAAGTTTGGGCCTATCATTAAAAAAAGTGAATGAGCATGATGCAGCCCTCTCCTTACTGGAACTTCAGAGGAAAGAGAAAAACTTAAAATTAAGACTGGTTCCTGAAGGGGAAGGGGACAGCCTTGTGGAATTTCTTACAGAGAACTTTATAGCTTTTTGGCAAGAGGAATGGGCCGAAGAAGATGAATTTGAGATAACAACAGCCTTTCGACTGGGCAGGAGGCAGGACAAGAAACCAAGGGATTGTCTTATTACACTGAGATCAAAGGAAGAAAGAGATAAAATATTGAACCTACATTATCAAAAGTCACTGGTGATCCAAAATAGTCAAATACAGATCTTTAAAGACATCCCCAAATACATCTTGGAGGTGAGAACCCTCTATAAAAATTTGGTTGACCTGCTGAAGAAAAACACTATACCCTTTAGATGGGAGTTTCCACAGGGATTGTCCTTCAACTTTAAAGGAAGGAAGATTAAAATAAGAACAATTCAGGATAAAGAACAGTTTCTGGAGAGATACGTGGAGGACCTGCAGAAAGGAATTGTAGAGGAGAAAGAACCACCTGATATAGCAAATTTATCATTTGGACTATTACCACCACCATCGGAGGAAGAACAGAAGCTTGGAGCAGTCGGAGGAACAAGCACTTAAATACAAAATGTCTCTGCAACTTCTTAGCTGGAATTGTAACGGCTTGAACCTTCCCCGGAAAAGACGTCAAGTTTTTCACATTTTGAAGAGAGAACAATTAGATTTAATATGTTTGCAAGAAACCCATATTGCCAGGATACACAGGAAATTATTGATAAACAAGAGGCTTGGACAGGAATTTATCTCATCAGACAAAGTGAAGAAAAGAGGGGTGGTGATCTATGCAAAGGAAAAATTGGCCCCAAAACTGATATTCAAAGATGAACAAGGAAGGTACCTGGCAATTGAAATACAAATTCAAGGAGAAAAGATTCTGATAGTTGGAGTATATGCCCCAAATGAAGGGAAGGCTGATTTCTTTAAGAAGCTGCATGAGACACTAATCGACTTTATAGACTATAAAATCGTAATGATGGGAGATATGAATGGAGTTGTCTCAACAAACATGGATAAAGCACAGAGACAATTGATTTCAAAAGAAGGGAGACTACCAAAGACTTTTTTCGAAATGACAGAAACTATGGACTTGATTGATATATGGAGAACAAGGAACCCTCTTGAGAGAGAGGGAACTTTCTTCTCTGAGGCAAAAATGACATGGACAAGGATAGACCAAATTTGGATTTCTAGCAGTCTGGCGGCGAGAACAAAAAAAGCAGAGATCTGCCCAAAAACCTGCTCCGACCATAACGCTGTGAAGATGGAGATGAAACTAACAACAACTGGATCCTTTAGATGGAGAATGAATGACACCCTATTCAGAGATGAAGAGATTTATAAGAAGGCCCTTAAAACATTAAAAGATTATTTTGAGATAAATTTGAGAACAAAAGTGGAGAAAAGAATAATTTGGGATGCAAGTAAAGCCGTGATGCGAGGTTTCCTAATTCAACAGAATTCTATAAAGAGGAAGAAACAAGATGAGAGAAAAGAAAAAATCTTAGAAAAAATAAAAGAAGGAGAGAAGAAATTGAGGTCCAAACCAAAATCCCATGAGATCTTGAGAGAAATAAAGTTTTATCAGATGCAATATATGGAGCTTATGAATCATCAGATAGAATGGAAGATAAAGCAAATGAGACAAAAGACTTTTGAATCAGCGGATAAATGTGGGAAACTTCTGTCATGGCAACTGAAAAAAAGGCAGAAATTGAACACTGTGACAAGTCTAGAAATGGATGGAAAAATTATCCACAAACCTAATGAGATAAATAATTGTTTTCAAAGTTTTTTTAAGAAACTGTATGCACAAGGGCCAGTCAACGAACAAGAAATAGAAGAATTTATCAGAAAATATGGTTTACCAAAAATCTCAGAACAAAGTAAAGGGATTTTAAATGAGAAAATAACAGAACAAGAAATAGAGGGCGCCATTCAAAACATGAAATTGGGAAAATCACCAGGACCAGATGGCCTGACGGCTAAATACTACAAAGCGTTGAAAGAATGGCTGATACAACCTCTGAAGGAAGTTTGCAATGAAATTTTGGAGGGGAAAAAGGCACCTGAATCGTGGAAAGAGGCTTTCATTTCACTTATACCGAAAACAGAGACTGAGAAGAACCAGGTTAGAAACTACCGCCCTATATCTTTACTTAACGTGGATTATAAAATTTTTGCAGACATTTTGGCAAAAAGATTGAAAAGAGTGTTGATAGAGGAGATTCATAAGGACCAAACAGGCTTTCTCCCAGGGAGATATATGTCAGACAATGTCAGGAACATTATAGACATTTTGGAGTTGTTAGACGTTGATATTAACAGGAAGGCAGTTCTAATTTTTGTGGATGCGGAGAAAGCCTTTGACAACATCTGTTGGACTTTCATGAAAAAGAATCTCCAAGGGATGGGGGTAGGCCAAGGTTTCGAAAACGGTATAGGTGCAATATATTCTAAGCAAAAAGCTAAGTTAATTGTAAATAATGTGGTAACAGAAGAAATATCTATAGAAAAAGGTACACGGCAGGGATGCCCAATATCCCCTCTGCTCTTTATATCAGTCCTGGAGGTTTTGTTAAATATGATTAGAAAGGACCAGTTGGTTAAAGGAGTTCAGGTCGGAGCTAGACATTACAAATTAAGAGCATTTGCAGATGACTTAGTTTTGACTCTGCAACAGCCAGACACTAGCACTAAAAGAGTATTAGAACTAATTGAAATATTTGGTCGAGTAGCAGGTTTTAAATTGAACAAACAAAAAACGAAAGTGTTGGAGAAAAATTTAACAATGGAAGAAAGAGAGAGATTTCAGAATGAAACAGGCTTGGAAATAACGAAAAGGGTAAAATACCTGGGGATAAACTTAACGTCTAAGAATTTGAACTTGTTTAAGGATAATTATGAAAAATGTTGGTCAGAAGTAAAAAAAGATCTGGAAATATGGTCAAGGCTGAAACTTTCCTTGTTAGGCCGAATTGCTACTATTAAGATGAATGTATTGCCTAGAATGTTGTTTTTATTTCAGACGTTGCAGATTTTGGACAAGATGGACTGTTTCAAGAAGTGGCAGAAAGATATACCAAAATTTGTCTGGCAGGGCAAAAAGCCCAGAATTAAATTTAAGATTTTAACTGACGCAAAAGATAGAGGGGGGTTTGCCCTGCCGGACTTAAGACTTTATTATGAATCGGCAGCTTTTTGCTGGTTGAAACACTGGCTACTTCTTGAGAACACGGACATTTTGGATTTGGAAGGGTATGACAATAGTTTTGGTTGGCATGCATATCTATGGTACGACAAGGTAAAGGTGTATAAAGGATTTTAAAACCATATTGTAAGGAAAGCATTGTATAACGTTTGGATTCGATATAAAGATCTGTTGGAAAGTAAAACCCCCAGGTGGGTGTCACCAATGGAAGCGAGGGAAGTAAAAAAGCTTAATATGGACTCTAAATGGCCAAAATATCATGAAATCTTAGAATATGATGGTGAAAGGGTTAAACTTCAGAGCTATGAGAAACTAAAGCCTAAGGTTCGAGACTGGTTGCATTATCACCAGATAAATGAGACATTTAAACAGGACAGGAAAATAGGATTCCAGAAAGAGAGGTCAAAACTGGAAACAGAATTGTTGGAATCCAATACTAAGAACTTATCAAAAATGTATAACTTGCTGTTGAAATGGAATACACAGGATGAAACAGTGAAATCAGCTATGATTAAATGGGCACAAGATATCGGTCATGATATTATGTTTGCTGACTGGGAACAGTTATGGACCACCGGTATTAAATTTACTGCATGTAATGCATTAAAAGAAAACATTATGAAAATGATCTATCGGTGGTACATGACCCCAGTCAAGCTTGCAAAAATTTATCACTTGCCTAACAATAAGTGTTGGAAATGTAATGAGACTGAAGGCACTTTTTACCAGGACCTGCCCAAAGGTTAAAGCTTTCTGGGAAATGATCTATAATGAAATTAAGAAGGTCCTTAAGTGGACTTTTCCTAAGAAACCAGAGGCTTTTCTCCTGGGCATGGTTGGCCAACTGGTGTTAAAGAAGGACAAGACTTTTTTTTATGTATGCGACCACAGCAGCAAGAATTCTACTGGCAAAGTATTGGAAGATGCAAGAACTACCCACTCTGGAAGAATGGCAAACAAAGGTGATGGACTATATGGGACTGGCTGAGATGACGGGCAGAATCCGCGACCAGGGGAAGGAGACGGTGGAAGAGGACTGGAAGAAATTTAAAATATATCTTAAAAACTATTGCAAAATTGAGGGATGTTAAGATGTCAGGGGGTAAGAGTCAGAGAATTGCAGCAGTAACTAAAAAATTAAGGAAATTTAATGAAAGGGAATTAAGATAATTGACTAAAGGGTTGCTAAAGAAGCACTAAACAAGGATGCAGGGATGGGGAGGTATGGGGAAGTCAATAGAAAGAAGGGTATGAAATCATGATCTTAAAGTTATATTGATTTATGTTTTTGCTTGTGTTTTTTTTTTTTGTTTGTTTTTCTTTTGTATGTCTTGTTCTGTCTCTATTATGTGCTTGAAAAACGAATAAAAAAATTATTTAAAAAAAAAAAAGTCAGTTGGGACTGGCTGTCCCCAAAATTCCTACCCATATTTATGTTGGTGGGATTTAAACTGAGTATTAATTACACAGTGCATTCAAGGCAGTTCATATTGACTTATAAAGCAATAGGTAACTGTTAGGTGTTAGGTGTTAGTAACTGTTAGCAATGACAAACCTAGACAGCATCTTAAAAAGCAGAGACATCACCTTGCCAATAAAGGTCCATATAGTTAAAGGTATGGTTTTCCCAGTAGTGATGTATGGATGTGAGAGCTGGACCATAAAGAAGGCTGATCGCCAAAGAATTGATGCTTTTGAAGGAGGAGGAGACTCTTGAGAGTCCCATAGACTGCAAGAAGATCAAACCTATCCATTCTGAAGGAAATCAGCCCTGAGTGCTCACTGAAAGGACAGATCCTGAAGCTGAGGCTCTAATACTTTGGCCACCTCATGAAAAGAGAAGACTCCCTGGAAAAGACCCTGATGCTGGGAAAGATTGAGGGCACAAGGAGAAGGGGACGACAGAGGACGAGATGGTTGGACAATGTTCTTGAAGCTACCAGCACGAGTTTGACCAAACTGCGGGAGGCAGTGGAAGACAGGAGTGCCTGGTGTGCTCTGGTCCATGGGGTCACGAAGAGTCAGACACGACTAAATGACTAAACAACAACAACAATAAACTGTTAGGTGGATTTGTAGATGGTTGACTGACCAAACCTAAAGAGTACTCACTAATAGTTCCTCATCATCCTGGAAAAATGTGGCCAGTTAGGTGAAACATTGGTTCTGTCCTGGGCCCATTGATGTTTAGTGTCTTTATAACAACTTGGACGAAATAATTGGGGGGGGGGGTGCTCATTAAATTCGCAGATGACACCAAGCTGGGAAGGGTAGCTAATGTTTCACAAAACAGAATCGGGCTTCAAGTTACAAGAAAGGAGATTCCGACAGTGGAGCAGGCTTCTTCAGAAGGTAGTGGACTCTCCTTCCTTGGGGGTTTTTAAACAGGAGTTGGATGGCTACCTGCCATGGATATTTTAGATGGGATTCCTGTATTGCTGGAGTTTGGACTAGATAACCTTTGGGGTCCCTTCCAACTCTACAATTCTGTGATTCTGTGGTCAGAGACCACATAGAATAGATGTGTTTTGATGGGCGATTTGAAGGAAGGAAGAGAGATGGCACCATGTACATGTTCAGGGATACCTTTATTCATAGGAAGAAGCAAGAATATGTTGAGTTATTCTGGAGACATGTAATCAGCTGAGCATGGTGGAGTTGGATAAGTAGAGATCATAGCTAGGGATGTAATGAGGAGCTTGGGCCAAAATTGTAAGCCAGTGACAGCATCTGAAGAAGGGTGTTTCTTGGTCTGAACAATGGAATAAATTAGTACTTTTGACAGGGTAGCTGTGGATAGAGAGATGGGAGATCTGAGTTGTGAAAGAGGAAGACCAGATAAAAGATGACCAGAACATGAACCACTGTTATAGCTGACGTAGCAGAGAAGAATTGGCTTAGAGAGAGGGAGAATGAGGGGGAGAGAGAGAACAAAGAGAAATGGCAGGACTTGACAGCTGATTAATGTGCGTAGGAGAGAAGATAGAAGTATGAAAGATAAAACTATTGCATGAATGGCTGATTAAGAGGTTGCATAGTGATTTTGTTGACAGATACAAAGAGGGATTGAGGAGAAGACTTAGAAGGAAAGATAAGTAGTCCAGTTCTGGGCATGTTTAATTTGAGAACACAACATTGAGAATAAAACATTTTGCCTTCAATGTAAATTGTCATACTGTAGCTAAGTATGTTTTTAAAGGTGTGCTTTTGTCATTGTTTTTCGTTCCCATCTATTCATTGTTCTTACTACCCCAGCAAGTGTAAGATATGCCATGTCCCACCATGACAGCTGATATATGATAGGTGTATCACTTGCAAATTCTAAACCACAAGGGATAAGGTTCGAATTATTTCATATGCATCTTGTCTACTAGAGTGGAGACTACCACCACAATCACTATGATGGTGAGCATGCTTTCTAAAACTCTTGCTGGTCCGGGTGGATCTAGCTTCCTTTATTATTTATCAATTTAATTTACACGACACTTCCTATAAAGCATCCCAAAGCAATTTAACAATCAAACCATCAACAAGAAAAGCATATATAAACAAGAAAACATATAAAAACACTTTCAATGCCAATACATAGTTCATAAGTTTATCATTGTAGCAGAAAGACATGGCAAACTTGTAGCAATAGTAGTAAAAACACAGAGAACATAACACCCATAATATAAACCAACACCTATGATGTAAGAGAGAGAAGATACCAGAGACACCCACAAACTTAATGTCTGAATTCCCAAAACAACTTATTGTGCTTTTATCTAGCTCATTTCCCCTGGTTTTTGTTGTTGTTGCAGCCAATGCGCAGAGGGCCACTTTCTGTGTTACAAAGCTATTATTGCCACTCAGAAGAAACAGAACCATTTCCACCATGGTGTACCTGTTTGCTTCTGCAAACAGAGATTTCAGAAAGCGATTTCTTGGTTCTCTTTATGAGTGATGTCTTCCACCTGAGTTTGACCAAAAATACAAAGTCTTTCTGTGTACAGGACCTTGTTATAGTGGCCACCCAAGGAAAGTATTCAATAAGTACCAGAAAGACGATAGAAATGTGCCCTGTCTGATATGTAATGGGAAGAAGTTCCCAAGGGTAGGTGCTGTTTACACTAAAAGCCCAATTCGTTCATTGTATTGAATGGACCTCTTGATGAGATGGTATCTGCAGGAGAGGGCCTCCTGCAGTGATCAGTTGGGTATATAAGCAGTGACACCAGCTTTTAGCTATGGACTTAAGATGGTCATAGAAACATTCTGGATTTGAGGCCCAGAATAACAGCTGGAAATACTACATGAGAGCTGTGCCTCAGGAAATGAACCTTTAGGGACCAGGCACTCAGTAGCAGGTATTATATTTCTGTATTCTTCCCATTCATTTTTTACATTTACTTTATGCTCTTGGCTTCTTCTGTACTGCTCGGTTTAGAATATCAAACAAAGGTCTGACTCCAGTTTGAGATTTTATAGCTTGAGATGTTGGGACTGTACTGCAACTGCATTGCTTTCACACCATCCTGATTTTGTGTTTTCATTGCATTCTTCCTAGGCTGCCTGTTTGAGGATGACCTTTGCAAATCATTTGAAATCTGCATAAATGGTAAGTTTCTGAGTAACTGGCACACATGGCTAAGCAGCTTGTTGTATATGTGTACATCGATGCATGTGGAATCTCTCTGCCAGGAAGAATTAAAAGACCCTTCAACTCCCTCCCGCCCAAGACAGATTTTGTATAGTCTGAGCAGTCATTTGTTAAAGTTTATTTATGATGAGGGGTGGTGGTAGTGCAGACTTTTGTGCCCATGACAAAATGTGTAGATCCGACACTGGTGGGGGTGATGGTGGTACCTATCTATATACCTTTCTACACAGGCTACTCTCTCCTTCTTTGTTGTGGCAGCTTCTCCCTCCTTCTTTCATTACCTGACTCTCTCTGATACATCATGAGAGGTCTGGAGTCTGGCAGCTCCTTTTACACCCACTCTGACGCACGTGCAGCAAACCCTTATGAGCAAGCAGCCAGCCTTCTTCCCTGCATGTATTAAAAATACCTTAGGATGTACAGTGGTGCCTCGCAAGACGAAAAGAATCCGTTCCGTGAGTCTCTTCGTCTAGCAGTTTTTTCGTCTTGCGAAGCAACCCTATTAGCGGCTTAGCGGCTATTAGCGGCTTAGCGGCTATTAGCAGCTTAGCGGCTTAGAAAAAGGGGGGGGGGAGTGAAAAAAATCGCAAGACTCGCAAGACGTTTTCGTCTTGCGAAGCAAACCCATAGGGAAATTCGTCTTGCGAAGCGCCTCGAAAAACGGAAAACCCTTTCGTCTAGCGGGTTTTTTGTCTTGCGAGGCATTCATCTTGCGGGGGACCACTGTACGACATACTTTATGGACACCCCCAATTATGCAACTGTTGACGGACTCTCTTAATTATGACTTAGATTGTTTTAAATGTATATATGTACCAAATGACCGTTTAGTAATTTTGTAAAATTACGAAAAGTAGTTTTGTAAGAGAAAGAAAGTACGTACAACGTTAAAAAGAATTAATTAGAGTGGTGTAAAACAGATGATGGGTGAGCCTCACTCATTGCATCATATATTTCCACTGGGCCACGTAGAGCCTTTTTTGTCTATAACAATAAGTGTTCTACTAAAGTGCTGATATCTTTGCAGTAGAGGCTATATTTGTTGTAAAGGCTCTGTTATCTTATTTACATTTGCTGAGTGGCTTGTGGTAGCAGTCATGCAGTGTTAACTTTCTTCTGTAAACCATTTTTATTGGCTTGCTGAAATCTGCTGATTCAGAGTTGGTAAGGTAGTGGTGCATTTTTTTTAATGCTTTCCTAATGGCAGGACAATATGTCAAATAAGATCTCTGAGTCTTGCTCTCTAGAGTTTTTCGTTTACAAATTGATTTCATATACTTCAGTTTCTGTCACTAGTAGAAAACTGCCTCATATGGTTATGAGCCTGAAAAATTGATATCCTCCGGTAAATATGTGAATAATGAGTTTTTACCATGGAAAGTGTGGAAGGAGGAAGGACGAACAGCCTGGGTGGATTGATGTGTTGCTTTCCAGATGTGTGTGTGTGTTTTATCGTTACAATCTTTGTTAACTTAAGAGATTCTGCAACATACAATGTGATCAAACAGGAACTGGTGATGATATACATATAAAATTACAGATCACTGCTGAACAAATACAAACAAAAAATAAACCCAAGTTAAAATAAAGGTATGTGAATGCACCAAAGGTAGCAACTAGAACTTTATAATGTAGACATAATGATTAAACAAAACAAGGTTACAAAACATGAACCCTATCATACCAAGTGAAAGTACCGTGTAATGGTTCCAGGGGTTGCTCGTGCGTAAGTTGCCGCCACTCCTGGCTAGATTACTTGGTTGAACCCTTTCTGTCTGGACAGCCCTTCACCTTGTGGCTGTCTCAGTCGCTTGCAGAATCCGTCAGTGGGCGTTTCTTGAACTTCTTCCAGCAAAGAAGTTCTTTGACGCCAAGTCTCCTCCTACTCTCCCTGCGCGGAAGTCTTCTGCACAGGGAGGGTGTGGGCAGCGGAGTACCCGTGCTCTCCCCACTGGTCTCCGGTGGAGAGTCCTTGAGCCCACTCTCCGATTCCCCCATCTGCCCCCCTTCACCACTGGTGTTACGCTGATTTCCTTCCCCAGCTGATGAGCTGCCTCTCTCCCTGCTAGGACCCTCTCCTGCATCGCTCTGGAGCCTTCCCTCCGCCCCTGGCTCCGATGGCAGTTCCCTGACATACCGTATTTGAAATATTCAAATGCCTTGAGTCACGATATCAGCCATATTCATTCATAGGATAGGCAGGGTTCTTGGCCATGTTCTTCCTTGATTACAAATGAAATACAGTCAGACCAAACAAGTACAAAAGCATCCCCTTTCCCCCTTTGGCATCTAATGACTATCAGTTTTATTAGTTAGTTTTTCCAGCAGGGCAAACTTTACTGTACCAAGATGGATGTTCTCTGTGGCACAATGGGTCAGTGTGGTTTTTTGTTCATCAGAAGGTTGGTGTTTGAGTCTACTCAGGGATGGCTGTGGGCAGGATTCCTGCACTGCAGGGGGTTGGAGTTGGAAGGGGCAGTGAGAATCACCAACTCTACAGTTCTATGATCCTAAGTAGTAAGATTGGCCTCATCTATCCCCCCCCCCAAACTGTGTGATGGTCCATCCTAGCTGCTATAAGCAGGTGCACTATCAAATGTTTATTATGCTTTTTTGTTGTCCTTGTCAAATATAGATAAATGTGCTAATTGAGAGTTGGGATAATGTGGCAGTTAAAGATCATATCCGTTTCTCTGAATACCGTAGCCCAGAATTATTGCACTCTAGTAGAACCGCTCTGTAGGTGGATCTACAACCCACTTTCTGATCATCCCCCCCAGCACCTTGTGGATACAAATGAATTCATCGTCTTCAAGAGCGTCCTATGAGTCACGTACCATTTATGAATCAACTTCAATGACAGTTCTTTATAGTTAGCTGATATTTTATGAATAGGAGTTTTATCCCCACATTGCTAGCCAAGTGTCTTCGATTCCAGACATGTTGAATTACTTCCACTGTCCCTGAACACTGGCGATGCTGGCTGGAGCTGGTGGGAGTTCTGGCTCAAAACACCTGAAGAGCATCACCTTGACTACCCCTGATGTAGGAGATTACTCAAAACTTGTAAAACTCTTCACTAAAATGGCTGAAAGCCAATATGCTGCTGATTGTGCTCCGAGCCCCAAAACCCATCCCTCATGGAAATAAAGACACAGTGGAGATAGAATTTAGTTTAAATGTTAATGAGCAAATTTTGGCCACAACTTTATTGAATACACAAATGTGACTGGTATGGACTCAGGTATTGGTATCAAAACTATATCTGGCTCCTGCCCTACCCTGCAGGAAGCCTATAAGGGTAAACAACCAGCAGGGGGATTTCCGTCAGTGTATATTGACTGGTTCTCACCCCTGGGATTTCTATGGGTCCTGGCATGGCCCTAGCCCCTCCCAGGCTTCGGACAAGATCCAGACCCCCTGATTCCTTTAACGGAATACCTATTCATTGGAGGGGCAGGTGGTGGCCGCACCTCCACTCCCCACATTCCCCTAAACCAATGCCTAACCGCCAAACCTTACAAAGTTGTGACGATTGCTAAGAGGTAGCAAACCAAGTGGCCACAGTCAATCTGCCACATTGGGAAAAATTCCTACCTGGCCCCCATTCCAAAACAGGCAACCAATTGAAGTCCAAAGCAAGGCCAAACACATCCTAATTAACGGGCAGGTGGGCGGGTGTTCGGCAGTGCAAAGCAAAAGGAGGTCCCTACGTCGCACTGCCAAATAGATACCCCCAACCATTGCCACGATGCCGATTGGCTAAAGGCCAGTGGCATAACTGTGGCACCACCGGCTTGGAGCGGGGCAAGCCCTGCCCACAAGCCAGTTGGGAAAGAGTTTCAGGGGCCAAGCACAGCGTGGACCCTCTGTTAGGAGGATCCAACTTGCTTCATCTGCCATTGCCTTGGTTTGCATATCACACTAAGCCAAAGCCTAACCACAACCCAGATTTGATCTTGATTACAGTGTGTGGTTAGTCTGGAGATAATTTAATCATGAGCATGGGTTCAGATGACATACTAAACCAAACCTGGGCTTAGGTCAGTGTGGCACTGCAGCAAAAAGGACCAGGGAGGAGCAAAACACCTGTCAATTTCTCTCCTGGAACCTGTGCCTTCATGCTAACTGAACTAAGCCACTGTGTCAGAATTTCTACTTGGACCAAGTTGGGTTTTATACTGAGGAGGCATTAAAGGCGGTCACCCAACAGTGCTGTAATGGGGTTTGGGGTTGCTTGTGCGTAAGGCGCAAACTGCTCCAAGCTGAGTAGTTTGGTTAAAACTTCCCCCTGGCTGGACAGTCAGTACTCCGTGACTGTCTCAATCACTGGCAGAATCCACCAGTGGGCGTTTCCTGAATTTCCTCCAACATAAAAGTTCTTTGACACCAAGTCGCCGCCTAGCTTCCCTGCGCGGAAGCTTTCTGCGCAGAGTGGGCGTCCCAAGGGGAGGACCTGTGCTCTCCCCGCTGGTCTCACTGGAACAGTCCCGGAGCCTTCCCTCCGAAGTTCCCTCAGCCTCCCCTTTCTCCCTGGCGTCACGTCTATTTCCTTCCCCAGCAGAAGCTCTCCCTCTCTCCTTGCTGGTTCCCTCTCCAGCGTCATTGGGGAGCCTTACCACCACCCTTGGCTCCGATGGCAGTTCCCTGACAAGTGCTTTGCTATAAAAAGAGAAGGCAAGGGGAGGGCAGATTATCAGTGATTATCGCCCTATGTGTTTCTGCTTGTGTTCAAAAATCTCAGACTTCCAACTGAAGCCATTTCCATAATTGGAGCACTTACGTGGCGTTTATCTGTGGAATCTTTCATGTACGATAAGAGACTATTCCTGGCTGAAACTTTTCTTACATGTGAGCATTTGTAGGGTTTCTATCCTGTGTGGATTTCTGGTGTTTTAACGAGATCCTGCTTCTGAAATAAGCAAGTCCC